>NC_051190.1:21508607-23908607 GCF_015220075.1 Falco rusticolus
ATACCCAGAAATTACTAAGAAGTTTTGCCAAACATTGAACATATTAAATTTGAGTTGACAGCTCCATCTATGCAAAATGAAAAGTGGAGAATATTGACTATGGCTGGAAATGAGTTGGCACATAAAGATAAGATGCAGACGAAGGTTGAAAAGTTGACAGCGCTTTAGGAGATATTAAAACAGGGTTTAATAGGCAGTAAAAAGGAATGTTTTGACGCAGTACTAGGATGCATGGCCTGTATGTGATTCAGTAGGGTAGCTGGGCCTGTCTGCAAGCTGGTAAGGGGTGAAGTCCTGCTGCCTCCTTGGAGAACAGTAAATTTGGTGTGAACTCATCCTATTTCTTTATATTGGCTCCATCCATGCAAAATGGGAGAAGAATCTGCTGTTCAAGGGCTTAAAAAAGGGGCAAGGCTTGAAAATGTATACACTGAAGATGGCTTCAGTGTCGGAGTATAGCGTGTGCATCGAGACCTCACCTCATGTCCCTCCCAGCTCCTTTCCTTTCGTGCGGTGCCCTCAACCTGGGTGATGAGCAGAGGAGCCTCAGGCAGCTCCTCCTGGGCCACTGCGGTGCCGTGGGAAGGGAGAGCAGCTTCTGAGAGGCAGCGGGAGCATCCTCCGCTCCTAACAGCCACCATCTCCCGGTCATCTGCTTGCAGCAGTGGCAGGTATGCAGAGCGCTGAGCCGGGGATAACAGGGAGGTGCGTTTCTGTTCACATGCTTTGAAGCTGTTATACAGAAACCAAAGCTGCAGTCAACTTTGCAAACCTTACTTCCTCTCATCTGTTTCCTATGACACGAGAACCAAGGGCTTAATGCGATATCTCAATGAATCCTCATGCTATCGTGCAGCCATTCCTGAAGTGCCATGTGGCTCACATCATTTGACATAGTTATCCACTGCAGGGATGGTTCTTGTTTTGTCTGGCTGTGGGGTTACTTCCTCCAATAATTGATATTCCAGATTGAAAACAAAACTGTGTGCGGTGCCCCCTTCTTTTGTGTACCTCTGCCAGCTGCTCGGCGCCTACCAGCTTGCCAGCCTCTGGCGATGAGAGAGTACATCGCCAGTCTTATTTTATTATTTTTTTTTCCTAGCAGGAGCCAATGCTTAGTGCAAGGATGTCTTTAAACAAATACGCTGCTTCTATGAAAAATGGCAGAGGCAGAAACAGGCAGTAATATCGCATAATCTGCATAGTCAATATAAGCAAATGCAAGTGTGTTTTCAGCCCTCTAATAGGGTATCATAAACATGCAGGGTTTTATGGCATTCAGCTGAAGAATAGCTCCCATAAATTACATGCAGTGCAATTTCTTTGTTTTCATTCTGAAGTTTATTTCCTTTTATGTTTAGTAATTAAATCAGAGCAAAAGAATTGCATTATGAAGTGTACCAAATAATAGCAGTGATTACCCGGAGGTGTCACAGGAGTCAGCGTTGTGCTGTGCACGCTGCCAGCCACGCATCGCGTCACCGAGACAGGTCACCTCGCCTGAGATCGCCAGGAACTCCTGCCCCCCCCCTTGCTTTGTAGCAAGTCACGTTGGGTTCAGCCATGATTTTTAATCATCTTCTGGCAGGACAACAAATCTCTGCAGAAGATATCTCCAAGGAGCTCCTAGGTGCGAAGCCATGTGTGACCGTGACTCTCCCAGCTCGGGGTCCCCAGCCCTCTCCGGTGCAGCTGGGGCAGGGGCTGGGCAGGGGGGGCTCTTGGTGGCCGTAACCTCTGGCCGCATCTGGCAGGTGCCCTCTGCTGTGACCATGGCGCTTGTTTTTAACTGCAGTCATCTGCAATTTTGAGGTCTGGAAATAGCTAACAAAGTTCCTACATACTAAAGAGACCAACATGTTTTCTGTTACAGCACGTTTAGGCAGCAGCCCTTGCTTCCCTTTACACCCCCAGCCTTACAGAATCTGCTGCTTTATCTCAGCTGCTGTCAGGTGAGCAGATCCCTCCAGCCATCTTCCTTTCGCTGCTTGCTTGGTTTGATTTTGGAGGATTTGCTTTCCCAGTGGGAGGGAAAACTCTTTGTTCTACACTGATCGGAGCCATTCTGATGAATGATTTCAAGGCTGAATTAGCCTGTTTTGGACTGCCATGGTCAAGGTTAGACCTCTGAATTTCTGCTTCCTTATTAGATTTCTTGGGGAAAAGCTCATTTTTTTTAATGCAACTAAAAAGTTTAGGTGTAAAAATGGACTATTTGATAGCAAAATATTGCAAACAGGATTTTGACACAGCTGTGCCTTTAGATTTGCAAAGTAAACAGTGACATCAGTATTTCTGCAGTCAGAAAGATCCCAAAGGATGCACAGGAGGCGTGTTGTGCCTTCACTTGATATCCTGTGTGTGATCCCAGCCTCACTGCTGGAAATAGCCGCTGACAGCAGGAGGAAAAGCAGGTTGGGAATCTGTGAATTCTCATATTTTGCTGTGTTGTCTCATTGCGTGGGTTCTTTGGTTTCACACAAGGAGCTGAGCCATTTGGCTTTGCACCACAGGCTGTGCCAGCACCAACTGCGGACGGAGGGGTGGTGGGAGCTGGAGCACCCACAGCAGGCAGGAGAGCTGCTGAGAGCAGCTGAAGTGCAAGGCTGGTGCTGCCTTCAAATATGTATAATATTGTATATAGGATCGGAACCAGGGTGCCAGGCAAGTCGGACGAGTGGCTGTGACGGCTCCTGTGTTAAGGAGCCCATGTGATCCAGGCTTTTCCTCTCAAGGAAGCGGCTCCCTCGAAGGCCACCTGCAGAGCAGGGGATGCTCACAGACGCCTCGTGTTAAACTTCTGTCAGGGCTCATTTGTAGTGCAGCGGTGAAACCGCCCCAAGATGGGTTTTGTCTCTTACAAATCGATTGACAGCCGTAGGCAAGGGTAGAGCAGCCACACTGTGGTTTAAGTATGCATGCAGAAATTCACTTTAAACATGATGTAACTGAGGGTGCAGCTAAGATGCACTGAAGGTTTCTGGGCTGCCCTGGAGGTAAGGCTGTCACCATCTCCTAACCACCTGCTTGAAGCGTGGTGCAGAGCAACCCCAGCTCCAGCTTGGTACCTCTGTGAAACCCATTGGAGCTATGAGCCTGTGAGCTTGGCTGTGCAACTTTTTCTTAATTTTGTGTAAAATATCGCCAACTGTATATACTTTTTTTTTTCACTTTCTTCTATGGATGGTTCTGGGCTTTCTTACCTTAAATTCTGCTAGAAGAAAATGCTGAACAGCTCTGAGTGGCAAAAAGTCTTCTCCGAGTTCAAGAATAACCAGCTATTCCCGGGACATTGCATCTTCTGAGACTCAGGTCCAGGAGTTTGAGTTCATTATTTCAATTCTACTTACTGCCAGGAGTTACAAAAAAATAAATATATATATATGAAATTGTACCCAATTGATTTTTATCATATTACTACTTGAATAAAATAATCATACAGATAATGCTAAACGTAGCTATATAATAGGCCCATTAAAGACAAAGATAGCTTTTAAATTATTTTTTTAAAAGAGTGAAAACTAAGGTACATTTATGACAAAAATAAGGGTAGTGGATTTTTTTAGAATGTATGTAAGTTTTCGCAGAGTGAGGTTAAAATCCATTTTTAATATTTTATACAACAACAGGTTTAACGAGAACCTGTGAGAAATGTTTTCTGCAGCTCGCTTTTCATGGCTCAGGATTGTGGCGGGGTTTCATCGAGAGCCAGGTACCCCCGAGGAGCGTGGGGGGGCTGGGCGCAGGGCTCGGCCACTCGCTGCTCTGGTGCCCGCCGTGGGTGGCCCATCCTTTGCATCAGCTTTGTTATCGTTTTGAATCTGTGATGTACGACTTGTTGTGATTATTTGCATAAGCCTTCTGGGACGTTGCTCTCCCAGGCTGTGTGAATCTTTCAGATTCAAACTGAATAAACATACAGGGTTAAACCGGGGTTAGCAGCCAGAAATAATAATTCAGAAAATATTTTGCAGTGCCATCTCACAGGCCACAAAAATTGTTACAGGATGTGATCACCCAAGTATATAGGTTTCATTTTTTTAATAAATCCAGACCCATTAAACTTTTTGCCAGTAATTATGGAGCCCTTAATTTGGACTGTGTTAATTTTTTGAAAGAATGCCTGAGAGCTGGAATTCTGGCCTTGATATGCCAGCAAATGCTGAGGGATAAATCCAACCTCTTTCCTTCTGCTTCCAGCTGCCATAGGAAGCCTGGTTTTGGCAGTAAGAAAAAAAATATCTGTGCGGCTCACTGGATGCCATTAGTTTGAAAAATCAGGGAGGATTTCTTTTTGTTGGAGAGGAGCGGAACTTTAATGGCATCCCAGCAGAAATGAAGTGCTAAGTGCCTAGCCTTCTATTTGGGAAAGTCAGAGGGAAGTTCCCTCAAATGCCCAAATTCCAGGCAACTTTTTAAAATAAACTTTGAAGGGTAAACAAAAAGCTAAATAATCTTGTAACGGGGATATCAAAGTGGTAAGTGGGTTTGTTTTGTTGTTCCCCCCCCCCCCCCCCCCCCCCCCCGGTGATTTTTGAATTTAACAAAATAGTTAAAACCATTTCCAGGTCCAGGTATCTCAGTTCCCTGGGTTGGAAACCTTCTGCCAGTCACAAGTGATGAAGGAATTTTTGTTTTGCTAGCCTGTGTTCCCAGGAATATGCAGAGTACAAGACTGGCTTCTTAGCAACTTTTCAGAGTTAATGAACTCACCTGTTGTTTTTCTTTTCTAAGTTCTGTTTTACACCTTTGGAAGCTTCAGGTGGGCACTGCAGGGAGGCAGCAGGCTGGGTAAAGCATTTTCATAACGTGTGCATGTCCAATACACTTGATTTCCCCCTGTGGAACTCCTATGGAGAGAGCTCTCCTTTTGTCTTTGAAATAAAATGGATTATTTTGCAAGCTCCAGAAGTGAAAAGTAAAATGTCATTAAGGTGCTGATTTTAGGGGCATCACGGAAATATTTTTAATATTTTTCACATCAATTTTTTGTCTCCTGGACAAGATAATTCTCTCTGATAATGTATATTTTGGGAACAAACTCACTCCAAAGTGAATGATAACTTTGAATGTTACCTTTCTATCTGTTCAGACTGTGAAACTGTCTTGATTCATTATCTGGAAGCAGTGACCTAGGGATAAACGGAACTTCATTGTCACACAGAGTTCTTCAAGCCTTGCTTCTTCTGTGCATCGTTCTGTCAAACTGAGACAGTGATAAATTAACCCTTATTTCTTTAGGAAATTTATGATCAAAAGTCAGATGGAGGTTAATACTCCACTTTAGCTGACAGTTTATTTTTGTATCCTGGAGTTTGCCAGTACGTCTGTATTCTCTGGTGGAAAGAGGCTGCTTGGAGACCAGGATGGGCTGGCTTTGCTTGGGAGATGGCTGCAGCGTCCTGCCTGGCAGCTGGCTTTGGTTGAGTGCTCTGCTCTGCATTCAGGTCTCGTGTTGACAGTCATTGCTATTGGAAAAAAGAAAAAAAAAATATTCATTTTATATGTAGTGGGCTTCAGAGACCATTTCCCTTGACGGTGGATCAGTGATACAGCTAGGAGAGAAGAGCTGGACCTATTGAATACCAAGTCAAATATCTTTTTCTCTTCAAGTGAGTTTTGCTATGCCTAAAGCTGGCATTTTATGCACAGTTTGTCATTTATTGCTTGGATATATGGGGTAGCATTCATTTTAATTCTGCAAAATACTGTGTTGAAAATTTTACTCTGCATGAATTGCGAATTGTTTTCAAATTGGTGAGTTTTAAGGTAACCGTTCTAGACAGTCTTCGGTAAAAGACTCTAAAAAAGAATAAATTCTAATTTGTAGAAAATGCCAGACTGCGAGCTTTCACTGCTTGCAGGTTTTTATGATGATAAAGTTTCTCCTTGACTGAGAAAAGTGCCTCCGACTTCGTGGTGTGAATGGACTTCTGGGCTGGGAGAGGCTGGATGTTGGCTGCTAGGTGCTGCCTCAGGTGAGCATTTCTCTATATATCCCTTCCATGGAAAAGGTAGAACAACACAGTGACCCCTAATTAACGCCGGTAGCCTTAATTTAGTCTTGCTTTTAGTCACCCAAATCTCCTTACCTAGAGATGATTTATGCTTACAAATTATCCAGGTTTTACAGGACAACGATGATTTCCTGGGGGCAAGAGGCGAAGAGTGAGGATTGTACTAGGGTGATGTGTGGTAGTTATTAATTACTGTCATTTTTTTCTTCAGTGGAAAATGGTGCTTTGATTCACTGGTTCAGAAGGTGAAGGGATGTGTTGCATGGCTGGGAATATCCAGCGTTTGAGACGGATTGCTGCTTCCATGAAGCTGCGTTTTGCTCCCGATGAAGGCGTGCAGGGAATACTGCAACGCGGTGAAATATACAAGGTGTGCATGTCTGTTGTTAGCTGAGTATTTTCATGGAATCCAGAGGCTCTAGTCAGGTTAAGCAGTGGCACTAGGTTCTGCATAGAGATAAACCAGGTATATTCCTTTGAGGAGTTTCTGATGTAACAAGTCAGAAAGGGATGGTGCCAGGGGTAGTTATTTCTATACACCTTCTCATGCATCAGCAGCAAAGAGTGTCCCTGCCTGCCCCACCGTGAACGGAGCTGGCCCACCAGCCAGTTTCTTGGGATATATATAGCATGAGTATAACCTACAGAGCACTTACGTCAAAGAAACTTAGTTGAAGAAACTGTATTTAAACTCCAGGGCTTGTAATTCACGGCAGTGGGTGCTTACTGAGTTATTCCTTCAGCTGCCTTTGCTAATGTGGTTAGAATTATGTTTATTGTCTTAATCTGCATGTAATCCTTGCTCCCCGCGTATGTGTGTACCTGGGCACCCTCCCTGGGCACGCGCCCCGCCGTGGCAGGTGTGCGATGGCGGTGGGGAGGTGGCTCCAGCACGGCGCGCACCAAACCCAGCCTGACAAATACAAATGACTGGGGTGAGATGGGAACTTGCATCTGTTGAGGTGCTGTAACTTCCTTGATATAGTGAAATGAAATCTCTATCAAGTGAATGTGAATGAATGCCCAAAGGAGGAAAAACCATGTAAAAACTGATGTTGTTTTTCTTGGTCTTTTTTTCTTTAGATAATTAATTTTTTGAAGCATTTCATGCCCATTTATCATAAGCATGTCTCAGACGTGCTGCGTATGTGTCATTTGTTTTATCAGGCACAATATGCCTGTATATATTTCATAATGCATGAATTGTGTATAAGTGCAACTCCAGAAGGGATAATTTCAGCAAAGAAGCTTGAGATAGATCAGGATCTGACAGACGTGCTGTGAGAACAAGGAGAGCTCGGTGAGAGATGCCACCGGCACACACCCACTACCCTTCATCTCCCCAGGCCATCTTTTCAAGTTCCCTTTTCTTTTCCCTTTTCCCAGGGCCAGTATTTATCTCAGGACTTATGACAACAGCTACCACAGTAGAAAAAAAACCTCTATCTTTCAAGTGCTGAAAAAAAATCAGCGATGTGTGCATCAAAAAAGTATTGCTGCGAAGATCTGTGCTTTTGGGGGCACACTTTCTAGGCACCTTCTATTTCTGGACGATCAGTTTTGCGGGTCACTGATTGCATCTGCTAAAGAGAGCTGGTGCCTTTCCCGACCCACAGGCCCGCATTCAGCAGAGTATTAAGAGGCTGGGTCAGGCTTAGAAGGCTGATGTGTTGTTGAATTGGGGCCACAAGCAATGTTGGGAAGTGGGGCTGGCAGGGATCCGCAGCTGCCCATGCTCAGGGTGCACCTTAGGGGGATGTACCACAGCAATGCTCTCTAGCAGTGTGGGCTACCAGCTATTTGAGCCGCATGCTCAAAAGCCACCCATAATGCTTGAATCTTAACAGCTCTATAGAATCATATAGAATCCCTTCCAGGATTGCTGATTTCTCACTAGTCTACCCCAGTGATGCGGTTCCTGCCCTTCACACTCACAAAGGTGTCCAACCTCCACGTTGCTTTTGGACACTAAATTGCAGGAAGGATAACGTTGCATCTTTATGGGCTGATGTATTGATGCAGCCCCACTGAATGAGGTCTAATCGCGCCGTTTTCCTGAACTGCTCTTAGCATTCTGTATCTGCCGCGACCTCGTTATGAATTAATTCCTCATGCTGCTCCCCTGGAATAACACTGCTTAATCTCTTTCACAGATAAAGTAATTTCCTTTAATTTAGGAGAAACCTTATTTATCTTTTATGTGAAAAAAAATACACTCATTGCTTCTGCCCCATGACCCCTTATGAAAGCCAGACAGTTTCTTTAACCTTCACTCACAGAAGATGGCTCTATGCTACCATTTGGTGCCTTGGTCTGAGTGACTCCCAATTACCAGAATCTCAAGGTTATTGTTATTCCAATTTCTGAATCAGAGGGTGAAACAACCTTGCCTTGCAGCCAGCAGCAGTGGGACTGGACAATCCCAGTGTTTGGAAGTCTCTCCATCTCCTTCCAAATACTGGTGTTTCTGGAAGCAAGATATGTACTGTCTCTGCCCTCACTGTCTAGGTTGTTCTGGACTTAAATTTATCTTACTAATTGCTAAGGAACATCAGTAATGGATATTCTGCAGGCTATTCAGCCAGCCTGTAGCTGTGCTTCAGCTGGCCTTAGCATGACAAGAAGCTTTTCCTGAAGTCTAAACCTTAATCTTTTTTGCGTATTGATTGTTGTCACATCTGTTTGGGACATGGGAACAAATTATTTCCTTCTACTTGCAACAGTCTTTTACATGTTTTAATACCATAGGTGTTTTTCTCTTCATTATTCTTTAGGCTAAGCAACTCCATTTGCTTTTATTTATAGGACATTTATAGACTTCTAATCCTTTGTGGTGTTCTTCTTTGGATGCTTCTGTTGGGGCAAATCTTTGACAAGCAGCATCAGCTCCTGGCTGTAGTACTGCGTCTGGGGCTCCGTGGTGCGGGGTGGGGAGAGCGACAGGTTGCTTACCTGGCAGGAATTTTCAGATTCAAAGGACCCGCAAACCTGGTGTATACATCCCAGGCAGGGTTTTTGCTGCTCACAGTCCCAGGGCATGGCTGACATGTTCAGCCACGTGTGGATCAGTGCAGAGCAATCACCCAGCCGCCTGCCCCCCAGCATATGTTTGTGCTACTTAATGCAGCATCCTATTTACTGCGGTATGCAGCACTTGTCTCTTACAGAGATCCAGCCTTCTGTTTTAGTCAGCTTTTATGTCCAATTTGTCAAGGTGGTTGTGAATTACATTCACATCTTCAGAGGTACCTGCAGCCTGTTAGTGTCACCAGCAGACTGAATAAGCACACATTCTCTGCCACCATTGTGATTAATAAAAATACTCAAAAGCATAAGACCAAAGACAGACTCATTTTGACAGTGAACTTTCAGTAATTACTCTCCAGCTGTGGCTTTTCAGTAAGTTATATCTGCCCTTCAGTAAAGATATAGTATTTGCCTCTGGTGAAGTCTAAATTGAAAATTTCCAAAGTGATAAAATAGGAAAAACACCTGTCCTTCAAAGAGGACTGCAGGGGTGGGTTCAGATCACAAATAGACTGGCTGCAGGCAGCCTGTCCGCGTATCTGTTTTTAAAAATAAGCAGGTAACGTTGCCTGCCAGGTAGTGAGCAGGAGAAATTCATGTTGATGTTAATTCCTTTCCCAAAGTTGAAGTTTTCATATTCCTTCCTTCTTATAAAAGCAATTTGAGGGAAGTGTGGCAGGCGTACCGCACAGAGGGTGAGGTGAGCTGTGCTACCGGTGAACTCTGCTTTTGTGGATGTTTCTTTCCAGAGATGATGCCTCATTCTTTAGAGTATTAAGGGGCTCTTAAGCAGCTGATGTCCAGTCCATCTCATTGTGGTTATTTAAAAAAAACCACTAGCTGTGTTTTCCACTGAATGTGGTGGTGGTGGCATAAAAAAATCAGAGTTGAAGTAAAGGGTTTAAAATCTTCTAAACTGAAATTATTTCACTTAAAAAGAACCATTTGCTTTTCAGTATTTCTCTGTTAACGCTGCTCCTTAAGTGTTAGAAACTTAAATGATCACGTGTTATAATGGCTTGTCAAGAAAACCAGGGCTTAACTCCTGCACTGATTGGGTCCTTAAAGTCCATAAACTTTGGGAAAGTGTTAGTGTGTTTGGAGAGATGGAAATGGAGAACAGCGTTTTGGTGTAGTTTTGCAGACTTCTTGTTAGGTATGTTACTAGGGCTTGTGAAGCACCTAGCAACCACATCATTGATAGATATAGATCTTTTTGTGCATGTGTATTAGAAGAAGGTATCTTCCCTCTTAGGGAAAAAGGTTTCTTTGGATCTCAGAAAACCTTCAGTGGTGACTTTTCTAACTTTTTTTGCATAGACAAGTTGAATCTGAGTTTATGCTAAACTTTTGTTTCCCAGGTTTTGCTGGGACTAGTCTTTCTAGACTCGATCTGCCATATGCATCCACTGCTGATGTTCTTGCATATGTTTGCCACAAGCCTTTGTCCTTAGACCTGTGAACATTTTGTGCTCTCAGCAGCTGTATGGCCCCGAGTTGTGTGTCACCGGACAGCACTCGGGTATCCCACAGCTCTGCTCTCTCTTCTGCATCCAAGCCTGAAGATTATTTTTATGATACTATACCTCTGTTTAAAAAGCTTGGTAATTCTTCGGAGGTTTTGACACCATGAATTAATGTCGCCGTTCAGGAAAGCCGTGGATTCATGTGAGATGCTTGCTCTCGCCCTCGGGTCAGACCCGTGGCAGTCAGAGGGGCTGGTGCCACCTTAAACTGAGCCACTCGCCTGTTAGTGCTCACAGTGGTTTGTGCTTTCCCTTAGCTCTTCCTTTGTGGAGGTGATTAAAAGATGCCTGTTGCTGTCTGTATGTGCAGCATGCTTCATTAACAGTGATTTATTTTGGAGTTTAGCAGAATTGGCACTGTGCAGCACACCAAGGGGCAGCAGGAAAATGTGAGATGATTGCTAAAACCTTGTTTCTTGCTGCTACTGCTGCAAAACTTGGGGGTCTTAGGCGTATTTTTCAAATTTTCCTTCACAATATAATAGTCACAAAAATGTGAATTCATATATTGAAAATTATACATACAAAAGTATTTTTCGTCTTCCAAATGCGTCCATATATCTTAGCCTTAGGCTTTTCATTTCTATTTTGTTTGTGGTTTTTTTAGAAGTGCTAATCATTAAACATCCAAATGAAATATTGACAAAAAGCTATGCCTGCTAACTTAGAAAAATTCACCACAGATATTTCTGCTACATGCATCTTTTTATTTTTTCCTCATACCTGACTGTAGTCAGAGCTCTTAGAGTCAACTTTCTTCGTCAGAATCCAATTACAAACAAAAGGTGCCTTTCAAAAGAATTTGCAGTGGATGCATTGCCAAAAGTACAGTTAAAAAGACATCTGCACATGTGTGTTGGCACTAGGTTTTCTAATGGGATGCACTTCCAAACTGAAGCACAGCCATCTCATTTTCATCTTGAAAAAACAACCTGTACACTGCTGACACTATATATGCTTCCTTCTGGAAATAAAATATTAAACTTTGCAAGTTTTCAGGACTCTCATATTCTGCTTCAGAAGCAGCATGAGCGCCCCTGGGATTTTACAGTCAGAAAACATTTAGAAATAGGAAGGATCTTTTCAATTATATATCTTCTGCTCATGCACAAATGTTGCCTTTCCTAAAGTTGTTGCCATAAAAAGTCAACGTGTTTCAACAGTTTTTACACTGCTCTGAACAACGGGCCTGCTGGTATGAATAGCAGCAATGTTTACGGGAAAACATTTTGAAGATTGGACTCACTCACATGTGAAATGGGGAACTATCACGAGAAACGGAATCGCAGCCCCAGCTCGAATACCACCATGTTTTAACCTTAGGAAAATATTTTTAATGGTAATCATCTAACTCGCTTTTCACTACTTTTTATGCTAAGATAAGCATCGTTTCTCTTTGGGAAACTTCCCCTAACATTAGCTTGCCGTGGCTGTATCGGTAACAGCCAGGGCAGGGGGGCTGGCAGCCGAGCCCCCAGTGCCCATTTCAGTGCCGCTCCTGGGGCGGCTCTTGGGGAGCACCAGGGCAGTGCTGCTTCTGAAGCTTTAATATTAATCCAGCAACAGAACGATGTATGATCCCATATATTTAGAAAATATATGCTAGAACCTCTTCTAGCAATATACTGTAAGGTAATTATTACTGGGTATGTACTTTGTCTGCGTAAGCGCATGGAGTTGCCATTAGCATCGACGGAAATGCGCAGAGTATATATACAGTGCCACGTATAGACAGTCTGGTAATACCGTAAGTGACTCTTTCCATTCAGGTATCTGAATTTTTTTATTATTTTTTTTTTAACTGCATGTGTGACCCTCTGCTGCCTGCTGATTATCTGGACCGAGTTTTGAATAACTAAATAATAGGGAGGACTTTCAGCTTTTTCACTGGACTTAATAATTAAATGTGCTGAATACTAAAAATGGATATTTTTAGCATAGCTTTTATTTTTGGCTGAATGTAAGACCCAGTGATTGTGTCAAAACATCTTGGGAGGAAAGTAAGAGCCTAGCCTGCTATTTTTAATGCCCTTATAAGCTGAAGACTAATTTACATTAGGAATTTTGAAATCTTTTGTTATTAGTGTTTAAAATGCTTAGAGAAGCATGATTTCCCAAGTGGGGGAAAAAAAAAAATCAGTTTGCGAAAACCACAAAGTAGCCAGAGTTTCTCCCAAAGGAGTGGTGAGTCGAGAGAGGCTCTGGTAAGAGGAGAAGTTGCAGTGCAGTGGGGAAATGTAATAAATTGAAGACTATTCAAGAATTTTCCTGCAGCTATGAAAAACTAGGAAATAAAGTACCAAAACAGCACTATTGGTTCAAAGAGGGTACCAGGGATGTGATGCAAAGAGCCTTGGGACCTGCAAACAGGACAGCCGTCTCCATGGTCCTTCAGAGAAGTGTCTCTCATCCCCATTGAGTCTCCTGGCATGCCATCCCCAAAACCTGTGGAACAAGTAGAGGCATTGTGCTTGACTTTGGTCAGATTTGGGGGTTTATATTCCCATGTTTTTAACCGAAAGGCAGGTATACCGCTTCCTTGCCAGCAGCACTGCTTACGGACAGCAGAGGAGCTTCAGGCTGTTACTAACCCACATAGCAGGAGTGATTCTGGTCATCCCTCCTGCGTGCTGGCAGCTTGCAGACGGGGCTGCAGGTGCTTTAGATGGGTTCCTGGCAGTAGGTTAAGTTGATAAGTGCTATACCTCTTGTGTTTTTAATTAGGTATCCAAGGCTGTAAGCGATTGTTCTGTTTCTGTCCCGCGTAGCTTATTGCAGAGGGCGAGGAGAATAATCGTGAAGCATTGCCTTGCCGTGTAATGAAGAGAAGCCTTATAAAGTGACACGATGGGCTTATTGATGGGACTAATACGTGGGAAAATGAGAACATGAAAGAATTTCAGCAGCTGCTGGTGAACACAAGTTCTATCTCCGATCTCACTTATACTAGTGTAAAATAAAGGGTGACTTGCCTTTGGTGGGAATCTGCTGTGTAGGTGCACTTATAACCAGCAGAATTTGGTAGAGGAAACAGAGTATTTGTCCGCATATCAAGACTATAGAGGGTAAAGAAAATACATTTCTCGAGTTTGCTGTAAACACAGAGTAGCTGCCTAACTATGTCAATCAATATAAAAGTCCATGAAGACATTTTCCCTCAAAAAACTAATAATTAATACTCCAATCATTCACTTAAGTCATTAGTTTTCATTGATTAGTCCTTCCTGCTAACCCCCATCTAGACTTATCAGTCTGTGTGAGAACAGCTGAACGTATGCAATTAATCTCTACCCCCTTCCAAGCTGCATCTTCAGAGGATAAAGATTCTTAGATTTCTCAGTGCATGGAACTTGACTTTATTAGAAGAATCTTAGCAATTTTAACTCACAAAAGCAAGCGGAGACCTCTCATGATACCCCTTCACATCCTGTTAGTCATGCCGTTTGTCTTGCAAGCGTGAAGGCCCCTTAACTTTTCCAGCCTTCAGTGATATGAATAAATTATAAGAATATGTGTCTGACTTGATTTATTTATTTTTAATATTTAAATGCCTGCTCTGGAGAAGGTTTCTTTCATAAAAGGAGGCATGTTTTTTCCACCTTGGGTTGCACTGCAGGGGGTACTTTGCAGTGATAAACTGAGGAAGTCTTCAAATTGCCTGCTCACAGAATTTAACTAGTTACAAGTTGTAATGGAGTGTGAGGAAATGATCAGGTCTGGAGATAATTTAAGGGATATATATATTTTTTTTAAGATGTTTAGAGCAATCAGAATGGGGTGAAATGGAAAAGCATTCCTCCAACAAGCAATGTGGGAACATTTCCTAGAAAGTGTTGCCTGTGCAGAGATGTGTCCTTCATGTGCTGGGTGGTGTTTGTAAAGAAAATTGGATGTAGTTCCCATAAGTTTTCTCTTAACCATGATGTACAGGGTTAACTAATTACACTTCACTTACGCCAGAGAGGCAGTGAGTGGATCTGCTGATGACAAATTCGAGAGACAGACAAAATCTGACTGTGCCCAAGATACAGGGTGACAATTCGTAATCCTCATCTGGTGCCCAGCGTACTCAGACGGTCACGTATCGCTCCTCAGAATGACTCTACATGGAATGTTTAAAAAAGTTTCTTTGTTGGTCTTCAGGTGCAACTTTCCCAGAAAGAATAAAAACAACTCTACCAACAAATAGAAGGAGCGGCAATCCTAAATCTCCTTGTAATCTGTTTTTTCTTTTTTACAGATTAAAGGTTGCCTAAAATTTCCAAGGAGCCCCGTTCTCTTCTGTAGTCACTGGGCTGGTCTCCTCTGACCCGGGAAGCTGAAGATGAGGTTGCTATGGGAACTGCTCATGCTGCAATCATTCATGGTGTGCTTTGCAGGTACAGCATCATTTTAAAACTTTTGATTTAAGAATGCCACTGTATTTGACACCAATGCAAAAATGTGCCGCACTTTATATGCCAGTGATAAAATGGCAAAATAACTCCCTGCTCCACGGCTGGTGTGAGGGAGGGTTGCTGAACGGATCAGGTTGATGCTCTGAACAAGCTCCTTTTACTGTTGATCAGTATCTCCACAGTAAAAGCACAGTGTTTCAGAGGGCTGCTCCCTCATTTCCAGTTCAAAGTTGCTGTTGATGGAAGTTGTTTTCAGTGTTCTGTGTTAAGCATTTCAATGCTCAATTAAACCTACGTGGAGTATAGCTTTAAATCACATTAAAATGGTGTTACACTACAGCTAAAACCTCGCTCCATTTAACAAATAATTAAAATAACATATTTTAGCAATATAACCATCTTCTGTAACTGCCCCTGTGTAACCTTTTCTTCCCGGAGAGCTGCAATGTTTTGAGCATTCCCAGCAAAATGAGATTTCCAAGGAACGTGCCCTTTTTCTGGAGCTGAAACAGTTCTTGAAGATGTTCCAGATTGGCAGAGGGTCACCAGAGCTCGCCCCAAAGCCACGCTGACCTTCTTGTGTGCAGGGAGTCACTTGCAGGTGACTGCTCAGCGAGCGGGGGGCGCCGGGCTGTTGTCACCCCCCATGCCTCCTGGCGGGTGCTGCCATCACCCCAGGGCTGCTGAAGACTTTCTTTATAATTCAGAATGTGTCCTCCTTGACTTGGTGTTATTATTCTTTAACATGTATTTTGTTCTGAGGAGGGGTGTGTGTTATGTTTTAATTAATGTTTATGTCACCTTGGTGTTCGTCTGGATTGCTCTAATTTATTTGCTGCTTGGTGCTCAGTGTTTTACTGCTTTGTTTAGTAACTTGTGCTTTCTTCCCTTTTATATGTGCACATTGTCAGGGTACTTTCTCAGCATTTTAAGTAACAGCAAACTACTTATAATAGTGTTTACTTTCTTCTGCTTAGCTCTACTGAACACAAAGCCACTTTTATTCCGGTACTTACGGGTACCTATTTTTGAAATTTGGTTCCAAGTCTTTCGAAATGTGCTATGACAGTTTCTGAGCTGGCAGAAAATTGGATGCAGAGACATTCTGCAATGCAGTGCCACACGTGCTTCAGGAATTGCAACCCTAGAGAAGTTAGACTGTGGGAATACATGAAGTATGGCCCTCTATTTTAAGCAAATCAACAAAACAGTGGGAAAACAAAAGCATGATTTTTTTTTTTTTCACTGTGATTTCTATACTTAAAAGATATATTGGAAAATGTCTAGGGTCAGCAAAAAAGCTTCAGGAGAATATGTGTGTGTGGGGGAGGGAGTTCCTTATCTCTTACATCTTTTTTTTAGAAAAATGCATTTCATAAGCACTGGCCTTCCCCACACCCTTCTGCAACAGCACTTTTTCTCATCTTTGCAGTGCACTGAGTATCTTCAGGGCATGGCATCAGTGTGTCTGTCCCGCGGAGCGAGATTTGGTCGAGTTACAGGGAGAGGAGTGCTAAAAGTTTTGTGCGAGTTTTACATTAGGGGATGAGTGTGGAAGTTGTTTCATTTTGCTGAAGGACGTGGTTTGGGCCGGCTTCTTTCGACAAGATTTGGAAGTGGCCGTGTCTGCCTGTGAGCTGCACGAGCTGCAGGTGTGGAAGGGATTCTGCTGCACGAGCCATGGTGTTACCACAGAGCAGGGCTAACTCGGTCAGGCGCAGTGCTGTTATTAGCCAGCGCGCTCAGGATGCTTCCCAGACAGGTGCAAGTGTTTCGTGTAGCACTGTGGTGTTATGGACTATCCAGATCTGGTTCTTAAATATTCCAGAATTAAGGAGGAAACTGTACTGGATGCCTTGCATTGTCTTGTTCTGCATCGGTGCGCTCTGCAAGGCAGGAGGGGGTGACCCTGAGGTAGTTAATTTTAGTAGCTGTGATTTAGCAGCTCCATGCAAAAGGCAGAAAGTGGTAAAACATCAAAGTTCATAAACAAACCTTCAGCCCTTCTTCTTTTTTATATTTTTATGTTCAACTTTTTTTTTAAAAAAAAAACTAGTTTCAAGAGGCTTGTTTGCCTCTGCTAGCATATACGCTGCTCTTGGAGAACCTCCAGTGTTGATCCCAAGGGAAAAGCTGACAGGAGCCTGGGAGCTTCCCAAGCTGTCTCCTGCCCAGCAGCAGGGAGGTGCAGGGGAGCCTGGGGCTGGCCCTGCTCCTGGGGCACTGCTCATTCCGCTGCCCTGCGTGGTGGCTCTGCTCCAAGCCTGCCCCACAGGGATGGAAACTGTCCTTCTGTCTACAACAGATTGCTCTTCTCTGAAATTCTTAAGTTCTAAGTTAGGAAAAAAAGCTAGGAAGGAATATTTTGTTTCATCTTGCTCAAATTACTGAGCCATCCTTAAGAAAAAACAAATTAATAATTGAATTATACAAAGAAAAAAAAAGTAAAAATAGTATGCAGAAAAGTTATCTAACAACCCTCCGTAGTGCCTTGTGGACCCTCAAATGATTGGAAAAACTCTGCTAAGTATTGAGTTACCTGTGAACATAAGCTTAAAATGACATACTTGTGTTTAGTTCTGCCAACCAGTGTCGGGCACCGAGCCCAGGTACCGCATCGCTTCCCTGTCCCTGCCGCAGCACAGCCTGGCTGGTGGGGGATGAGCTTTTTGTGTGTCGCCCTGTCAAAACGCTGCAAAAATGCTGCGTGGAGGCGAGCACCCTGCCATTGCCCTGCGGCCGTGGCCCTGGCACGCTTCGGGGACAGCCACAGGGCTCCAGCTACTGCCAGTCCCAGCAGCTACTTCAGATTTATTTTTTTTTTAAATGAACATCTGCTCACTGGAAACAGCATGAAAACTTCCAAACTCGTACCAGCCAAGCCATTAAACAGCTGTCAGACCCGCAGCACTGAGGGTATCCAAACGTGTGGTTAAGGGACCAGTTACCCACTGCCGCCAATGTGCCGGGGGCCAACAGCCGTGCAGAGCTGCTCACCGTCCGCCCAGGATATTGCTATTGATTTTGTCTGCTGGGTGTTCAGGTACTGCGGTTCTTCACAGGAGGATAAAACACTCGGGTAGAAAGCTAGATCAATCCCGGGGCGTACTTAAACCAGCTGCCTAGAGGTGCGGATCTGCTAATCATTTCGGGAGGTATCCAGCCTCCCTCACAAGGCAGCAGCACTGCTAAAGGTCTTTCTGAGCATCCCACCCCCTTTTAATCCATAACCCAGTTTTGGGGGATTTTTTGGGATCCCAATTTTGGGACCATATTTTTCAGACTACTTTTCTCACTGGCTGTTCTGAGGTCATACTGATAAAAATTAACAATGCTTTCCTTGGGCTCAATAGTCATTACATATCAGTTCTGGGTTTCTGGCTATGTTTTCAGGAGTCTTTTCTTCAGGTGTCAGCTCTGGGAAGCAGGAACTTCAAATTATTCCTTTGGTGCCAAATTTGTTAGGGCTGTCAGATTCCTTAAATAGCAGTTGTGGCGATAACTTCAAGTTTTGTAGAGGAAGATGAAAAGCAGAATAGGCTGTGAAAAACAACACACAGCTCGTTGAGTCGTGACTTTGCTCTTGGGCAGCCCCACGTAGCTGTCGCATCCCCTGAAAGGTGTACGTGTGCCGCCCGGGAGCAGCTATGGGGACCAAACGGCATCGCACAGGATGAGCCGAAAAGACCTGCGCTAATGAAGATGGGACATAGTCCGTATGCCTCTAATGTGCTGGACAAGCAGGGAAGGAAATTTTCTGTATTTTTGTGACTCTTATGCAATTCTTCGCCTCATTAACTTCCTGTAGCAGTGAGTTTCACTGTTGAAGTCATATTTGCATGTTAACGAGCGGCAGCCGCATAGATGCGTTAGCTGTCTGAGCATGCATGTGCATATGCATATTTTATGAAGTAACTTAACCATGAAGGTCCACTCATATTTTGACAGAAAACAAAAAAGGAACCTAGTAGCTTTGGAGAAGCATTTATGGTCTGCTGTCGTGCGTGTGCCTGGGCTCTGGCTTGCCCTCCTGCCTCAACATCCCTCACTGCTCTGGTTCCTGGCCTTCTTGTTCTTGCCGATTAAAAAGAAGGATCTGTGCTCACAACAAACGCACCAGCCAGCAAGGCTCTCCCTCCTGTTTTTCTTAGCAAGCACCACGTAAATGCAGTAGCTTCAAAAAACCGGTCTGTCTTGTGGCTCTACAATACTTGTGTTGCACCCAGTGTGCTCCATCAGAGGGACAGCGTGGCTGCGCCGCACGCCTGGTGCGGGGGCTGAAGTCACTCCAGAAAGCACAAGCCAAAACACAGAATCTGGTATTTGTTTTACACCAATTTGAATGAATAAGGAAACACGGTTCTTTCTCTCTGCTAAATTGGCTTCTTTGTGAAACCCCTCAGCTGTGTGAGCCTTTGTTTTGCAACAGGTTAAATGGCTTGTACAAAGATTGCTGGCAATTGTTTAGTGAAACGTGGAAGGTGATCCGAAAGATACCTGTGTTGCTCCCTGAGAGTGGTTTGCATCGGTCACTCTGCACTTTCTGCACATACCTATACTGTTATGTAAAAAGCTAGCTGTGCAGTGTAATATATATTAATATGTATATATATAAATATATATAATTCGATATTAGCAGTATTGCCTCTCACATCTGAAAAGGTAGGGTGAATTAATGTGGAGAAGACCACACGTGCAAAATCTGTACATCGTTCCAGCCGTCAGAACCAGGGTTGCAGTGGCATTTTTTACTGGCTGTTATTACAGGGAAGCCTGTTGCTGGTGTCGTGATACCCCAGAAACACCTGCAATTAATTCTTCAAATCCAGGGACAGCATCATATTTTTCAGTACCAAATTCTGTCATATTTTTTATTAAGGTGGAACAAAAGCATTTTTTCACCTTCTATCTGCTGAAAAATGCAGTTTTAAAATGTAGAAATAGGCATGTGATAGCAAAGTGAGAAGAAAAAAAAAAAAGGGAGATATTTCTGTTGAGCTTATTTCCAGTGTGGTGAGGTTTAGGGTGGGTTTTTTTTCCCCAACAGTGTTTTTTTACAGGAAAATATCCTTAGAAATGCCTGTCCAAGCATTCTTTCTTCTTTTGTCACAAGTTGATACAGCATAACCAATACCTCAGCAGTGGTTCAGACCAGAATATTTATAGCATGGCTATGTAATTCGGGGGGGGGGGGGGGGGTGACGACACACAACACAACTAATACATAGTCAAGTATTTTCCATTGTTAGACAAAAATCACCATAACCGATATCAATGCATTCCAATGAAATCAGGTATCCAGCTCTATGAAAAACTAAAACTCAGAATTCATACAAATATGAATATTCACAGGCCTGTTTGAATTTTTGCTTCTATCTAAGCAGATGTAGGTTACGTACAAAAGAAATTCTGCTAAATTCATGTCTGAATATGAATAATTAAACCAGGAAGTACTGTTCTACATATTAAATGACAGTCTTCTATAAACAATGCAGCAATTCAATTTGTTCAATGTTTTTTCTGGTGCTGTGTAGTTCCCATGACTGACTGGTGCTTTGATGTTAGTGGGTAGTTGGAAAATGATTAATATGTTGCTGTTCCATGATTAATTAATTTATATTTTGGTCAGTTCTGCAGCACTTTGCATTTCTGTACCCGACTGCCTAATTAATGTTTGCATAGCACTTGGAAGAGATAAAGCACCGAATGACTCCTATTAATATAATCACTTCCCAAACACAACCCAGCCCTTGGTGTCACGGCGCTCGGTATGCTGTGGCTGAAGCTCGCTGGGGAAGGCTTTGCAGTTGAGATCTGGCTTGCCCTTCATGTTTTGGTTTTGTTGGGTGTGGTTTTTTTAATTACTTGAGGAGGTTTTGGTTCCCTTTAAGCTCCTGTAATTTCAAATGCTGAACGCCTGCCTGCTGATTGAAAGTAGTGAATTAACTCCTTGTTTTGCATTGCTTGTGTGTGCGGCTTTTGCTTTACCTATTGAACTGTCTTATCTCAACCCATGAGCCTTATCACTTCTACCCTCCTGATTCTCTCCCCCATCCCACTGGGGGCAGTGAGCGAGCGGCCGTGTGGGGCTGGGTTAAACCATGACACCGTAGCAGTGGGTGATGCAGTCACAGGAGCGTGGTGACGTAACACCACCATGTGCTGGCTGCGAGTTGCAGGTTTTCCACTGAGAACTGAATACCTAGCACAAACCTTGCCATCTGAGCAAGGGCACTGCTGGACGTTGTTGCTGTGAGTGCACTGGTCTTCCCTTGGAAAAGTTTTTAAAAGCTGCCTAGGAGCGTGCTTTAAGTTGTCAGTAAAAGTCAGTGCTGAATAGTTAACTCCAGCTGAGGGCTTTGGACAAGTACAAGGCTGCCCTTGGCCACAGCTGGGGCTGGCTGTTGCTAGCAGGAGAGGACAGTAGATGGTGGGATGGAGAGAGGTCATGCGGGCAAAGGTACAGGTCACTTCTGGTGGGGGATAGCCCTTGCTGTGGCAAATCCTGTAAATTTTTTAACAGTGGTGGAATTGGATTTTATCCATTTCACAGCAGTGTCTGGACTGCAGTGTGGCGTTAAACTCCCCAAGACTATTAAGCATCGCTTTGCCTCTGGTGTCAGCTCGCCCTGGCCCATGCAACATTGCTGCCTGTTGAATACGGTTATACTGATCTGTGTTAAAGGTGCTTTTGCCATGTCAAGGGACGATTTTGCTGCAGCTGGCAGTTGTTAACAGCACATGCTTTCTAAAAGGCTTTTGGGGTAAGAACAGGTGTAAGTGGTAGAGCGAAGGCAGTGCTGTTACAGTTTGCTGTGGGTACTGTTTGGCAGCGTGGGATGCTGAGACACGCTGTGGAAGTGATGCAGGAGCTGGCAGAGGTCTGACCCTCCCTCAGGGATTGTGCTGGGGTCCCAACGGAAAGTAGTTTCCTTGTATTTTCTATGGCTGATCAGAGCTCGAGTGTCTTGAACTCTCACCAGAAAACATTCCCCTAATGTCAGGGAAGAGTTGCGCAAACGGCACAATTAAAATACTCATTTCAGTTTGGGGCAAAAAGTCAAAGTAAGGTCCTTAGCATCTCTAAGGGCATCTGCCCTTGTCTTCCTCTCCCAGCCTGTCGAAGTTCGCTGTTGCCATGAAAACTCTCCTGAGAAACTTCATTTGGCTGTTTCTTCTCCTTCCATAATGCCACCCTGTTGCGCTTCCTGGACAAGCCCTGCCTGTCTCTAAGGGTGGGCAGGAGGTTCCTTAATATAGATAACGTGTAAACGGAGTTAAATGTGCTGTTGAGGTGACGGCAGTGGTGATGGGTGAAAACCATCATAATGACTCCTGTGAACATGGTGCTACATATTATTGTACAGAGGTTTGAAGCCAGAGGACATGTAATTCTAGCGCTGGAGTGACTGAAGCTGGAGAAGGAGAAGAAACTTCAGAGGGGAAGAGCTGATGAAGCTAAGAGGGCACGGAGACAAGAATAATTAGACCTGAAGTGGACAAAAATTCATTTAAACTAAAACCAGAAGACTTTTAGCCACCAAAATGAGATTTCTACAGTATCGCTCAGCTGTACATAGTTGTAAAGGAGAGCAAAGAAAATGTATGTGATGATGTGTAATTTATGTTTATTTAGGGATTAAGTGGCAAGTTTTTCTGTGATTGTGGGGGACTTGACTAAACCTCGCAAGAAGTCTGTACCCATTTTACATTCCTAATCTGTCAGCAGTGAAGTCCTCGCTAGATGTGACCTGACTCTGATTTAGGCCATCATTTTCCAAATTATAAATTTAGAGACCGTATCAATGCAATTTTCTCATTTCTCTTTCACATGCAGATGATTAGGTATATTATGCTTTTCTGTTTAACTTGCAAGTCCATCTGGGCAAGTTTAATTACATGTTTCTCAAAAATTATGGAGGTAAGATGATGCACTTTAAATAAAACAGAGACTATACAGACATTTTTGTAAGCAGATGTTCCAACTATATGGCTGTGTATTGATCCCCCGTGTGTTTTGTAGGATGCCTTTTTTTCAATTTAGCATCTTTGCATCTGAATTAGTATGTAGGTATTGAAATTAAATTTCATTTAGGGAGTTGGAAAAATACCTACTTTTGCAAGCATCTATCAAATTAGGGAGAATATGGACCCAGAATTCTTCTTTATTGCCAGTAGAAGTGAAGTTTTATGTCAGGATTTCAGGTGATTGCTCTATTGCTTTATAGGTAAAATACTGTATGATTCTTAGAAAAATCTAAATATTGTCGGAAAGGGACCTCATTTTGTCAAGGTTTGGGTGGTCATTGAGAAGAGCAAGAAGGTGAGGGATGCGGTGCAGTGCAGAACCTGCCAGGGTGGGTGCTGGAGCTTGGGTTTGTGTACGGTTTAGGCAACGGCACCTGTGTGTGGCCTGAGAACTGCGGTGTGGGGCTATGGTGTGTATCCAGAAATCATGATCAATGTATTCATTGCATGCGAGACGCTGTTCTCCCACTTCTTCAGATTTAGTTTTGGAGCTTGTGTTTACGGCTGTTTGTCTTCAGTTGCTGGGGAAGGTCTGGCAGAACCTGCCTCTGCGTAAACATTTCATCCCCTGACGCTGCCCTGCATAGGTACAACATTTCTTTCTCTTTTCTCCACACTTTTGTGGGTATTTTCATCGTTTAGAATATCAACAGAGCCGCTGGGGGAGCCATTAGCTTCCACGCAGGCTTGTGGGGTTAAATCCCGGGGGGTTGCCTCTGCCCTTACCTGTGCAGCGGAGCATTAACTGACTGAAAATGATGTTGGCAGCGATCATTATTATTTGGATAAAGGTCTTTCAGCTAAGCAGCAATCAGGAGTGATCATCCAAACGGAATAGAAGGGGGAAAGGGTCAATTCAACTTTGATAATTACCGCACTGTAAATGCGGGCAATAACAGAATTACCCTTTACTGATGGCTGAATATGTAAGTAGGCTGGCAGAGCATTGCTGGCTGGCATCACCCACAGCAGAGCGCAGGGCCTTTCACTACGTCTGCGTGTTTTTGTAGGGTCTCTGGCAGAAAAGCACATCGCCTTCTGCAGCTAGGCACTGGTTGTCGCCAAGTTCTCCAGGTCTTACAGGATTTGGGCCATTAAATAGAACAGATGTTTATGTATTCCGGAAAGTTTGTGCTCAGAGTCAGTCTACGGCAAATAAGTGGGCTGCTCACTGCTCGCAGTAAATACTGCTTTTAATGAATAGGTTATTCTATGGTGCAGCTCATTCATCTGAATGTTGGTTAATGCTAGTTTATTGAAGCGTTTGTCAAATGCTGTGACAGTCTGTGCTCTGAAATTAAGGATGTGCTTATGACAGGCTGCACTGACTCATTAGTGCAAGTTTTAGAAAAGTTTTCCTGTATGTTACAATGAAAAGCGAAACGCACATTATCACATCAGTGCTCCGATTTGTTTTTCCTTATGTATTTGAACATGTTATTTTGCGATAAAGTATTTGTATTTATCTTCATAAATCAAACCAAGACATGATTGTTAAATAGTCTATCGTATTAATTAGGCTGTGCAAGCATTACAGCCATTTATAACTGAGTACTGAAGAAGCTGCTAATCAATGAGACAGGCAACTAATTAACCAGCCAACAGTCAGCATCTCCAGCTGAATTTGGTGACTTTAAACTTCATTGAACTTTTCAGGTGTTCACAAAAATATGAAAAATATACCTATATTTTCATATATTGATGTGTCTTAATTCTGCTTTTCTGAATTTAAATGTATAAGGATTGCATCTGTTTTAAGGGAAGCTGTATTTATAAAGCATCCCATATCTATATTGCATAGTTGAAAAGGAAAAAAGTAGTACATCTGAGAAAGCCTTGCTTGAACTCTGTCCAGTGTGTGTTGGGTACAGCAGAACGTTAGATGGCTTCCTCTTTCTGTCTGGGATGGCTGCTATAGCGTCTTTTAATTCATACCTTCTAAGCCTTCATGGCTGCAAAATAGATCCCTGACAAAGTTCAGAGTATTATCGTTGTTTTCACTGGTGAAAAGCAGATAATACAGTGGGTGTTCAGTGAGACTTGGAAGAATAAATTATTTCTGCCCCTGCAAGCTTGCTGTCTGTGTAAACAGACAACATGAAACGCTTGCTGAGAGCCAGATCAAACTTTATTCCTGTAGCATTCGCTCTTCTTCCATTTTTCATATGGTCGGTGTGAAATGGCATTTTCGCTAGGTTTGTGCTGTGTGGGCTTTACTGGAACACATCTGAAGGAGGACTTGAAAGAAGGCACGTTGATAGTTGGGCTTTCTGGGATATGAAAGCAGGGAGTAATGCAGAAGACACAGCAAGATAAAAAGGGGCTGGAGGCAGCTGGATGCACGGGTGGAATGAAGATGAGAAATAATGCGCTTCTTCAGCTACTGAAAAATTGTTTCCAAATTCTGGGTGTCAAGTAACCTGTGTCAAATTGTCTTTTATAATGTCCCTTAAAAGGGGTATTACATATGAAATAAAATAACGGTGCTGAGCTTTACTGCTGAAGTCCAGGTTGTGGTGATCTGGCAATAAATTGAAGCATTGCGTTCTTTTACCTCATGCATTTGTCACAATTTTGTGATCCCCTTGAATGCGTAACATAGATCCGATGCCTGTATGGTGCCAGTGGTCCCCAGCCTTCATTTTGGTTGATGCAAGTACACTGTGAATGTATGCAGAGGAAGTAAATACAGGCAGCTCCTAAACTGCAAACAAATTGCTGAAGGGGATAATACTTAGTGCCACTAAAAAAAAAAAATGTAGGAAGAAAGACTTGAGGAGAGGTAAGCTTCATTCTTGCATTTTCCTTCCTGAGGGAAGAAGAATCTTTGAAAGAGGCATAGATGTGAGACCAGAGTGCTGGCGGAGCAGCGGTGCACCTGCCAGGATAGAAATGATGGCTAACGTGACAGCCGTGGCGGAGTGATTGAAAGAGACTCCCAGAAATATCTTATGGGCATCAAAACAGAAAGAGTTGGGAGTCTGAGGCTTGATAGGGTCTTGAAGGACAACCCAAGGTGTCCAGCTCTAACCAGGGCATCTGGTTCAGACTGAGCTGGAAGATGTTTTTTTGTCTTTGTGTGTATGTTTGCATGTGTTGGCTCTCTTGAGTCCCTCTAGGTTAGGAACATTAAAGTACTTAAGGAGAAAAAACAAGTCTAAAAGGCAGCGCAGCACATAGTCAAGCTTGTATTGAAATAGGTATTCCTCAACTGGAATAAAAATTCTCTCCATAGCAATATAAAGATGATGCCTCTCCTGAGTCAGGAAGCCCAGCTGCAGTTCTCCAGTCAAGCGGCCAAGAGCAGTTACCAGCAGTGGCTGCATCTCTCAGTTTATAGATTGCAAACCCCATGCAGATCCTCAGGTTTTTCAGGCATGAGAGCAAGCAGTGGTGCTGGGCAGCACAGGCGTCCACACTCCCTTTCCGGGGTGAGGGAAGCTTCTGGGTCCTTATTAATCTGTGCTCACTAATGCCAGCTACTCATTTCTAAATACGTTAGCTAATTGCCAGGATGTATAACATTTGCTGCAAGGCGTTTTCTTACTTTCAAGATCTTAATAGCATGGTACATGTTCTAAAGCCTGTATCCTCTTGGTGAAAAGCACAGGTTGTCTCTGTATTTTCTCAGTTATTACAATATCCTTGCGATAACATTCTTCAAACAACTAATTGGAAAATAATCTGCATCGAATTTTCCAAAATTTATTAATATTGACTTTGCTTCATCAAGTTTAACAGTCACGTTTCTTGACCTCTGCTGCATTTCTGCATGAACTTGTGTGTTTTCTTTTTTCTGGGTTTTGTTGGTACGTTCATGTACTTCGGATAGAATCTGGAAGTTATTCCCTAATGAAAGGCAAGGAAGTGACATGCCATCAGTTAGCGGGAGGAGAGAGAGCCTAGCACTTTCCCATGTAAATTATGTGAATCCTGGATGTGAGCCAGGCATTCATTTTGTTAAAATGGGGTTTGATAATTGAAACTAATTTAACATCGACCCCATTAAGTTGCATTTTATTGCTCATTTAATATGCCTGTCTCACAAGCTCCCAGAACTAGGAAGCAGCTTTGTAACGTTGAGTTTATAATTTGTCAAAGCTCCAGCCGTACAGGTACATGTTGCGTTTGCTCTGTAGGATCAGCACCGCCGTGTGCAACAGATGTTGTGCCGATGTTCGGTCAACGGGGTATCTTTATACGGAGCTGTGTATCAGCAGGTACTTGGGATCAGTGCTGATGGGAGTGGGTTTAGTTGAACAGCTTGAGTTTGTGCAGATTTGCTGCGGAGAGACCCTGGCTTCACCTGGAGAGCAGGGTCGTGGATGGTCCAACATTGCTGCCTGCAGGGCCCTGCATCCCCTGCACCGCTTGAGAAAGAACAGGTTTGTCAGACCTAACAAATAACCCCAATAGTGCAAGTCATTATATTGACTTGTCAAAGAATGCCAATTTAAATCAGCTGAGGAGCTGGCTCATTATGCTTTAATGATGCAGGATTTCAATGCTTTGCCATCCTGTGTCTGATTTCCTCCATCTTAATGTTCTTTTGCACAATTTCTGTATTTCACCACTAGCTAAATACTTGCTGCAACGTACAAACCACTAAATAATCTCATAATTGGTTAGCACCCCTTTTGGTGCTAATTGCAGTGCACACACACTAGGTGATGGTTACTCGAACACAGTTGTATTTCTCAAAACATCAGTGAGCGAAAAAAGGTCACAGGCCAAGAAAACACAGACGTGTGCAAACAGCTGTGATGGATGTTTGTTTACAAACATGTTCTCTTCTGCAACTGCAGCTGCAGGAGCGGTGCACAGATGATCAATTACGGGAGCTTTACCCTTGTGAAATGGCAACAGGAGAGAAGCAGCAAGAGTGTGCCTGGGTTACATCATGGGGCCGGGGACAGGCAGCGAAAGGCACCGAGCTGTACATCAGCGTGCAGATGGGAACGCTGCAAACCACACCAAAGTCACTCGAAAGGGAGCTGGAGTTAGAAGGTGCAGCTAATGCTACTGCATGTGTGCAGTACAAACTAGGTAGGAATGTGTGGAACTATTTAAAATTATACCCATGTCAGAAAAGCACTAAAAGAGGCATTCTGCACTCAGTTTTAGCTGCTACTTCGTAATCCAGATGGCACTGAAAGCACGTGGCTGATATCTCCTTTCTTAAATGTACATGTGTGCAAATGAATATAAAGGCCACAAAACCCATGTGAGGCAAAGCATACCATTCGCTATCATACCACAGCAGCGCTGAACAGGTACTACTCACATTAATTAAAATGCTGCAGGGTGCAGGAAAGCGGACACGCAGATGTTGTGCTGATGAACGATGTAGAGCTGATTTGTACAATCACAGTGCTTCATCAGCAGGAGCTGGTGCAGGGACTTGTCTGTATTTGGTAGTCTCGGTGTTGAATTGTTGAATCACATTGTATTTCTTTTCACCCAAAAATAGTAAATTCTGTTCTGGAGTAGGAATGACATAGAAAATCAATGAGATCCTGCTTGAAAAACAAGATATTCTTTCTCCCTCTACGAATGTCCTCAGGAATCAGATCAAACCCAGAGAGAGAGGAGAAGCAGGTCAACCTTGTCTTCGGCACACCAATGCGTTTAGTGTTTAGAGCATCCCGAGCAGATTCAGAAGTCGGTACAGCCCAGAGGCAGGAGATGCAGAAACCATGGGCAGGGCTGCAAGGGTTTAAGGACCAACTTCACATGAGCCCACAGCTGCAAACATCTGTAGCATGTGCCAGTGGACTGCAGCATATCAGGGGGATGAAGTCCTGGTGCTGCAGCACTGCTTGGGAAGTTTGAAAAGGCCAGGAACTGCCTGACCAAGCTGAATAAAAGCACAGGAGATGGGCATCTGACCTGGGATTTGGGGAAGAGAAATCTTCACCTTAGCCTTCAGGTACTGTAGTTATTCGTGGAATTAAAGATGTTCTAACAACATTGTTATGGGCAGTAATGGTCCAATTGCTGTGTTTTCTCATAATTATTTTTTTTAGTGGTGTTGACTGAAACTTTGAAAGTTTTATTTGAAGTCACAATTTCAGTTTGTTCTGACACTTACTGGACTTGGTGTTTCTGTGCAGGTGTGGTTGTGCTGGTTTTGAAACATGCTTGCTGTGTACCAAACATGCTTACAGCGTTGGTTTTTCTCGGTGGAAGAAGCTAAATGCGCCTGTTGGTGTTTGACAGGATTGATTTGTGAAAGGTTGTTAGCCTGCTAGGTCTCACACGTTGGAGTCAGCAGTAGCATTCACAGTTCTTGCAAAGTGTTGTGTTTAAAAAGACAGCAGAGGCTTTTAACACTTTTAATTTTACTTCCCTTAATGTGATATCCAATTATTGGTAGAACTCAACCACCCTTTTTATTTTTAAGTTCTCTGGCATTTTACTGCTTTCTTCTAGAAGTATTTAGGGGAAGACGTATGAAAATATAGTACTTAAGTCCTTGGTAACTGCTGTAATGTTATGTAATTTAAGGGATGTCATAACATAACTTAAAAAAAAAGGTGTTTTTAATGTGTGTCAGCTGATAAAATGTGCCAGTCCAAATCAGTGAAATTACAGGAACCAAGATCTTGGTGTGCTTACTAATTAGCAGGACAGAGATTCTGGCAAAAAGTTTCCTGTAGGAAAACTGAGGCCGAAAGGCTGAAGTTTTGCATTAATGTTTATTGTGCGTTTGTCCGGTTTAATTCTTGGTATTCTTCTGAAGCTTTTTTTGTGTATGCATGTGAAAGAAATTGAATTACGGCATCTGGAAGTGCTGCAGAGAGCTGGAGGGGCTCTGGGTATCGGGATGCAGTGGCCGGAGGGCAACTCTGGGTTTTGGGCTCTGGTCCCTCCTGCCTGTGCTGGTAGCGCAGGTTGTGCCATCCCTGGTTCTCAGCGTGTCCCATGGGCATGCGGACAGCCCACCCCAGGAGGACCTTGAGCCCGGGTGCCTGCAGCGAGGCTCTGAGTGGACACACGAAGCAAATTCACAGCTAGAGAACCCCCTTGCTGTGCGTTGAGCCGTGATGTGCGTACCTGCGGGCTGCCTTGGCTGCCCCTGGCAGGGCCAGGGAAAAAACAGGGGGAAACAGCAAAGCATTTCCCACCGTTTTGCTTAGTCATACTCGAGGACACAGAGGAAGCCTGGCTGACATACTCTGCAGGAGTTAGGTCTTGCCCCTTGCGGTTGCTGTTTATTGTGAACAGGAGAATGTAGTAGTTTAAAAACTATTTGAGTTGTCTCAAAGACTGCAGAAGACCTCGGGTAAACTCATTAGTTACTATGCAGCTGCCCACATAGCATTTAAAGTAATAAAAAATGTATTAGTTTCAGTATGTGAATGTATTAGTATCCACTCTGTACTTAAATGAAAAATGTCTGAGCTAAACCATATGGATGTATTACCAGCATCTCTGCAGCTGTGTAACCCTAAACTTGAGCTATCCTTCATAATTAATAAATCTAAAATATACAGTAAATGCTGCAAACTACATATACAGACTTCAAGTGACAAAACCCCCTAAATTTCTGCATCTATTTTCAGTGCTCATCTATAGCAGTACAAGGGCAATCCTCTGAAGGCAATGCGCGTTGTAACTAATAGCCAGGAGAGCGTTCTCATGGGTAGGAGCAGGGTGCAGTTTGCTGGCCTTGCCGTTCCCTTGTGAGAAGAGGAGTATTTCTGCTTATTTTGCAACTGTCTTATGGTCATGAAAATGTGTACATGCAAATATTTGTTTTTTTGGACTTACACCAGAGCATCATGAATTTTTGATTCATTGCACTTTACAAAAAAGCAGACAGACAAAGAATGAAACTCAGTGAGAAGACAGTAACAGGGGTGGGTGACCAAATTGTCCGAGGGATGCTACAGGGTGTGAGGTGTCAGGCTGCATGGCATACTGTGCTAATGTGCAAATCTCAGCATTTCCATTAAAAATGAGATTGGATTCCCCCTGCGGCAGAGAAACTGTAGGAAGAGGCAAGGCCTTGCAAAGTTCTTTAGAAGTGCATTTAAAAAAAAAGAATTTTAAGTACCATGATTCCCTTTAAAATGTAGAGGGAAGAAAGATTGAGATTCAGGAGAGACAGGATTTTTTGAGAGTCTTTTCTTTCAGTAATGTGAGCAATAAAAGAGTAGATGTTTGTAAACCATTACTTTTTCCTGTTGCATTGGAAAACAGGAAGAATGCATATGACGCTAAGCATAACCACAACCTGTTTGATAATGTGATTCAGAATTAGGTGTTCATGGTTCAGCACATGCATTCAAAGCAGGAGTGTAGGGGTGGGTGTGTGGGGGCTGTTTAATTAGAAAGCTGTCTGATTTCCCCAAAGAAGCTATGATACAGTGATAAAAACTTAATTCTCTGTGGTGTGCATCCTTCACTGGAGGATCAGCTGTATTAAAGATCACATTAGTTTTCACCGGAACTAAGGCTGCAACGTGTGCATACAGTGATCATTCAATTTCCAACACAGCCCTGACACATGGCTTACAGAGTGGGTGCAGACCATCCCTGTCAAGTGATTTCAGTGTATTTGGATACAGCTGCTGCTTCCGTAAACCTACAGGTACAAGATGAAACTTAACTGCCTTCCCTACTGATAGCCGCGCACCTCATCTGGGTGAAATTGGACACAATGAAGTTAGGATGCCCAGGAAAATGGAGTGGAAGCTGGAAGATGCTGGGGTTCAAAGCATCTCTGGGCTGAAGTGCTCTTGGAAGAGTAGATGCAGCTCTGTGGGGCACCACAAAGGAGTTTTTCTCATGAAAACTGCTCCCTTGGCCATTTATGGCCATAAGTTACTTTTTTTTTTCATGTCTCACTATTTTGTAGTATACATCCAGCTCAGATTTCATATCAATCAGATTTAGTTTTCTGTGATAATAACACCTTGCTTTTCATAAGATGATCTCCTCAATACTTGCTTGCTGTACCAGTGTAAACACTGTATTCCCTTTCTTATTCTTTTGAGCACCTTTTTAATACTGTTTACTCTGAATTATTTTCGATGCCCGATTTGAGAATCAAAGAGCCAGAACTAGGTGACAAACTCAATGTACAGTCAATGAAAACGGGTGATTGGGATCCTTTATCAGAGATGGCACACTGGGCACTAATGACGGAGTCGTCTGTTCTGTATCTTAATCAATTCCAGTGATCTCATTTATATTTTTTACTCTTACTGACAAGTAGTTATTCAAGGAGGTAAATTGACTATCTATGTAATTTGCTTCTTGGACACAAAAGCCTCAAAGTTAACAGGCTTTTCCCCCCCTGGAGAAATCTTCTTCACTGCAGTCTGGTGTTCTGCTAATTATTCCTTTGTCCCTTTTTGTTTTCCAAAGGTGACAGAAACCTGAAGGAGATCAGTGGGTGCAGCCAGCAGCTGTGGGATAACGGCTGCTGGCACAGTCCGCTGGGTCTCCGGTGCCCCCCCAGCTGCAGACAGTGCTGCTGCGGGCAGGTGGGAATGCAGGTCAGCACCAGCCCAGAAAAGTCAGGGTTTGTGACCAAAATCACCCCACGTTCCCAAGATCAGACTGTTTTGTCCGCATCTGTCTGTTGCTGGGGGTGTGTGTGGGAAGAGCAGAAGCTGAGGCAGTGCTTTGGTATGTGTTTGAAAACTAATAATCATAAATCCAAAGACTAAGCAGGGTGCCTGTTAAAAAGGTATTCTTGATGAGCCCTTCGAAATACCTTGTTTTATTAATGCTGACAATGAGTGCCTCTAAGATACAGCCTTTCCACTTTGTTGTGCTACAGGTATTTTTTAAAACAATCAATTTACAAAGAACATTTTTTTTTTCCTTTTCATGCTGTTAAAGCAAATTGGTATGTAATTAGATTTATATAGTGAATAATCTTATTTGCATATCCAATTAATTCTTCCTGTTTTAATTTGTTAGGGTTGGATTCACATTAGTAGTAAAAAATAACAAATTATCAAGGATTCAAGTTTCCTTTTACCATAATTTATTCAAGATGTTGCATTATAACTTGGTCCTCAGCATCCACTTCCTTTTAAAGGCCATTAAATAACATGGAAAAAGGCAATCGAGAGAAAACTAACCTGTGTTATAAAAACAATGAGGGTCTATTTAAGCTGACCAAAGCAAATGCTTGTGGATTTAGGCTTTTTAATCATCTTATCATAGAATGGTTTGCATTGACCTTTAAAGGCCATCTAGTCCGACCTCCCTGCAATGAGCAGGGCCATCTTCAGCTCCATCACGTTGCTCAGCGCCTCGTCCAACCTGACCTTGAATAATGCTTCCAGAGACAGGGCAGCTGCCACCTCTCTGAGCAGCTTGTGCCAGTGCCTCACCACCCTCATCGGAAAAAAAATCTTGCCCCTATCTAGTCTGAATCTGCCCTCTTTTTGTTTAAAACCATTACCCCTTGTCCTATTGCGACAGGCCCTGCTAAAGTCTGTCCCCATCTATCTTATAAGCCCACCGTATGTACTGGAAGGCCACTGTAAGGTTTGCCCGGAGCCTTCTCTGGGCTGAGCCGCCCCCGCTCTCCCAGCCTGTCCTCACGGCAGAGGTGCTTCCGCCCGTGGGTCATTTTTGTGGCCATCCCCGGGACCCACTAACAGGTCCATGCCTGTGCTGAGCACTCCAGGTGTCCTGTTTGGGGTCTGTAGGGGACCAATGGCTGTGTGCAATGTTCACTGCAGGGTGTTAGTGGATTTGGTGAGCAGTAGGAGGATCGACTGTTCCCCACTGATTTTTGTCAATCATGGAGGCTTCTCTTGAAGTAAGAATACTTCTTCTAAAGACGTCTCTTTATTGTTTTGACTATCTTGACACTTGAAATCTGTATTCAGAAATGCAGAAGGCAGGCAAAAAAATCTAGAAGAGGGACCTGATTTGAGAAGTATTAATACACCCTAAATTCCACACATTTCAACAAAACAGGCAGGTGTTTAGCACCGGTGAAAACAATGTCACTTTGCGCGGTACTAAAGGAGATCATTTTAGCAGCTTCCTGTAGACTTCTACAGCTTTATTAGCTGGGCAGAGGAGTGCATTTTGCAGCTGTAGTCCAAGAAAAGTTCTATTTTTGCTCTGAGTCAGGAAACAGCTTGGCACAAGCCCTGCTTGTAAAATCTACGTGAAGAGCCTTGGTCGTCCCTGCCAGACCTGTGGCCGAAGGGCTTTCATCGACGGCTGCGCTGCTCCTCCGTGTGCTCAGACTTCAGGTTCCAGCTGCAGAGTCGCCGCAGCTGCATAGAGAGCTCTTGGGCTTGGGAGATATCACCAGGGCTGAAAAGTCAGCCAGCCAAATACACATTTGAACATGCTAAAGCCAGTTTGTTTCCAGCGTGTTTGACATACAGGGGCTGTAGCCCTGCTTCCCAGTTACCCGTACCGCTTGTTTTGAGTTTGGGTGCAGAGAGCTGTTAGCCATGGGGGAAAAACAAATTGGTGAGTCATTATAAAAAGACGGAACAAATACATTGTGACCTGAAATTAAAGTGGTATTTCAGTATAGTGAAAGTGCAGGCATGTAAAGGAGTGTGGGACCGCTCTGGCAGGTGAGAGCCTGTTATTGTGGAGCAGGAATGTCAGTCAGAACCATGTCATTATGGTCTGGTGGATGAAAAAAGAAGGTGAACTGTTGTCTGCCACGGTGAGAAAAGCACCATTAAACATTTAATGGTGTCTTCATTTAATGTCACCCGGAGCATGCAGTAAATGTGGCATGGAACACGTGTGCAAGCTTCACAGTGTGGTTTGACCTCAAGTCTTTTAATTCAGAGGTGATCTCAGCGCAGAGATCAGGCATAGCGTGATGTCTTCACCAAACGCTTACGATGCAGTGATTACCCATGAACTCGAGACCAGCAGGGCACGGGCACGCTGCTGCTCTGAACTGCCACCCTGAAAACACGTGAGCTTTAGCAGGCTGAAGCTGCCATAGTGCACATGGGTGCACACACGTCATCTTCCATATGGGGTGAGAAAGCTTTATGTATACACACAGGTGTGCAGGTTTTTTACTTGATTTTTTTTTTTTTTTCTCCAATTTCAAAGTGTCCCTCAGGTTTTTAAGAGATTTTTGGATGTGTTCCTGTCATTACTAGAAAGAATCTTCTATCGTTTGGGAAGATATCTGTCCATCTGTCTAGTGCATCAGCTGACGTACAATAAGCTACCTGCTTTTAACCTCTTCTGCTGGCGGGCTTGCTGCTCACCGCCGAGTGCCCTTCACCCTTGTCACAGGGAGATGGGTGGCAAAGGTATCTGCGGTTCTCATAAAAGCAAAGGGTCTTGATTTCAGTTTAATACCCAACTGCTTTATGGCATCTTTACCTAAACGTATCCCTCTGTGTTTGCTTGATTCCAATATTCTGAGCAGCTTGTTCTGCAAAATGTTAACTGTTACCAAACCCCCCCTGTTTTATACTTTCTGTGTAAGAAGCAGGCCTTGCAGTTGTGGACTTGTATTACTGCTGTTGGGTGGTTAATGAAAGCAAGACTTGATTACTAGGAAGAAAAAGTAATTACAAGTGGTTGATACACAAAGCCTGAAAATCCATACCGTGTCCTTTTCTCTGTTTGGTATCAGTAGACAACTGGGCTGCATGTCCCATGTCCAAAATCAGAGGAAAAACACCCTGTGATTACAGTGGCTGGATCGTACTGGGACTGAATGGTTAACTCTAATTAATTTTTGCAGAAATTCTGTCAGTGAAAGGGAGATTAACTAAAATTTGGCATTTATAGGTTGATAAAACTGCTTCAAAGTGAGCAGGGGACATTGTGGAGTAAGGGGTTAGGAACTGAAAATAAAAACAGCAATCTGTTTAAATGATTTAACAAATTAGGAAAATACTACCATAATTATGTTGCAGTGATATGAAGTATGTCCTAAGGTAAATTGCATTGGATCCTAATTAGCAACTATTGGTTATTAGCTAAATCTGGTGCCGGGGGAAAAAAAAATAGGTACAAGTGTTTAGTTATTGCCTGCATCTCCAAACACCGCATTTGTTGTACATTTTGTACTATTTCTACCTAAAAGGTGAAGTAACTACTGCAGATGCAAGGTAGTCTGCCCACAGGTCACGGGAAACACCTCAGTGGTGTTGTAGCCAGACAGCATGAAATACAAATAAGGTGACAATTGGTGGCAAAACAATTTCTGTGTACTGGTTTTATCTCATGAGGAACAAGTACACCGTTCTACTGAGTAATAAAAATAAATTGCACAGCGGGGCCTGTGCCCCTGGTAGCTTTGGCTATAGCTGTAAGATATGAAATAGGTATGCAGATAATATATTCCCTCTCTTGTTCCCTCTAATCTATCCGTCTGCCTACTTTGTAAACTGTACTTGACCAAGCTGCAAACAGCTTTTAGTTTCTAAGGGCAGGAAAAGACAGTACGCATCCCTGCATGTCGGAAAACTAAGTGAAAATGACCTCTAGCTCTAAGGCACTTATTGAAAACCTATTTTAAATTGAATACACAAGCCAAGATAATACAGGCTGTTTGATAAGAAACATTAGAGAAATCCATAACACAAGGCTTTTTATTATAGGTTTATTACATCAATCTCTCCAGTGGGTAATGGAACTTGTAAATATACTCTTATGTAGGAGTCTCCTTGCGGGCTTTTTATTCATGCTGAAGTAAGCACAGCAAACTTATTTGCTGTCAGGGTACATTGAATTTAAGATTAGTATTTATTTTGGTTCTAAAGAGGTTTTGCTTTTGTGAATTGGAAGTTGGTGGCACAGCTGTAGGAGGGGAGGTGGGAGCTGCAGGGGCGCGCGGGCAGTAAATGAGTTTTCCAAGCAAACTGCTGGTCCCGTGGGCGCACGCCGTGGGGCACGGGGTGGCCGCTCGCCTGGGGGCCCTCCTCCCATTTGGGAGGAAGAAGTTGGTTTGTTTCAGAAGGATCTTGCTGGTTTTCTGCTGAATAAACTCAGCAAGGTGAAAAATCATCTATGGGACTAGAGAAATATTTAAGGGAAGTATTTACTGTATTACCACGTGCACAAATGCGGTCACAATGTACTACTTATTGTACGCATTTGTTCTTTAATATTAAAAGTACTTTTAATTCTGTTCTAGAGGCAAGCAAAGTAATGCTGCTGCAGCAATAATCCAGCATGCTTTTGCTTGCTTGGCAGAAGCTAAGTGTACATTATACTGAATAAAGAGTTAAGGAAAAGTTTGCATAGAAGTTTGAAGGACAAAAAAAGTTCAAATTGTAGCCGTACTAACAAAAAAAACCCAACCCCAAAACCTGGGAGTTTTTGCATTTGTTCATTGGAGGATGTAATAATTAATTGGTAGTTGACTTATTAAGGAGATTTTTTCCCCTGTATTTAGAGGATGTTAATTGCAAGGACCAGAAACCTGTTGAGGTGTCAGCAAAGTCAGCACTTAACACATGACTTTCAAGCTTGATTGTTGCAGTGAATTCCTGTTCTAATTATAGGGGTATATTTTCATTCATACACCACCAGGCAAAAGGTGTTGTCGCTGGTCTGCAAGTGGCTGCAACTATACATAAAATACATCGGTTTAAAATTATTCATTGCATAGCTCAGGTACATTCTTTGAATTGCAGAGCTTAAGTCAAGTCACACAACCTTCAGTCAACAAGTTGATTGCAGTTGAAATCTGTTACATTTTTTTAATGGATGATAGAGATGGGAAAAACACAATGGAAAACTTGACACAAGTTGTTAGGCAAAGGCTTCACCAACTGCAGGTGACATGGATGGGGACAATGTTTGAAGCCCCCAGGGTGCTGCTCTTCAGGGAACCGCAGCCGTTGCCTGCACGGGCAGTGGGTGCAGAATGCACATAGGCTGGGCTCATAAGTAATGAGCAAACTTTTCTGGATGGAGGAGTATCCATTCTGCAGCCAACACCACTGCTTAGCACCATAGTATGAAGGGTTGAGTTTTATGTTGGTGCAGAATAAACAAGACCAGGTTTGAGTGATGTTTTGCATTTCCAGCATTGACAAAGAACTTTTTGCTATATGAGATGGATTATGATTGAAGAATGAAGGATGTATATATTTAAGGTCTGAGGGTAACAAACGTGCTTGTACTACAAAACCACTGCTGTGTCAAACCCACATGAAATAAACCATCCTGTTTATCCACCTGGCTGGGCACTTTCTTCTGTACTATGCTCCTGCACAGTAATGTTGCCTCTAATGTGCATCAGCAGATAGTGTAGCACTATTTTTGTTATATATTCTCACATGTATTAATTATGTATTATCATTTCCATCTCTTGCATATTTAAAAAGGCAACAGTTTTAAAAGGCATTCATTCTCATGTCTCTGAACTATTTTTGGCTGCCTCCTCAGTACTCCTATAAACTTCTCCGGCAGCCGCAGTGCTGAGAGCAGTAGCGCTCTCAGATACGATGGGTGAGCAGCAAACGGGTCAAGAGAAACTTCCTCCATGGCTTTGATTTCTTGCTGCTTGCAGAACAATGCTCTGATGAGACAGCAGAGTGCTACCAAAGCGATCTGTGAAGAATTATTCACTGTTTAATTAGTTTGCATATTCTTCGTTATGGAGCGTGGTGGTGTACTTCTTGAAGAAGTTAAAACCAAAGCTCTCTGTTCCAGATAAAAGGCTGCTTACAGAAATGATTTGTCTTTGAGGCATCTAAAAACACAATCAGGAGGTCCTTCGCAGTGCGTTCTCAATCCAGTGTAATCCTTAATTTTCAAAGCAGAGAAAGCTGTTATTTTTTTAATTGTAATGAAAAAATTGTTGAAGCAGTGCACATTATTTCAATTACTTATTAAGCCTTCTCTTCACTAGAATGAAATTACGTGATTTCTCTTAAATTTCTTGCTTTTAACTTCTGACTTGTAATTTACCAAAAGAAAAAAAAACCAACCAACCAACCCTCGCTCCTGGAGCTGGTTTTCTTCCAATTGCCAAAGTGTTGCAGATGGTCACAGTATTCAGATGAGTAACGCAAGTCAACTCCTATTTCGGCATCTTCCTGATATTTTGGGCTATTTATAGTAAGACAGAAAAGAATAATGTTTATTAGTTTACACTGGATTTCTAATCTATCACTTTTTATAAAAGCTTCAGCAACCTACTGGTTTGGCATAAGTGGACATTATGTAGTGACAGATTTATTTCACTGAATCACATAAACACAGTAAAATATGTAGTTTCTTGTTAAGCAATAATTTTTTTATTTTTATAATTTTTTTTATAAATAGAAGTTTTTAAATTATATAAAGACTTTCTCTTAGAGAAAATACATCTGATCTCCCTTATATTTGACTGTTGACTTGCTCTCCTCATCGATACGGAATTTGTTTTTTATCTCTGTAGTCATTTTATTGCAGTACGCTTCTTCAGAGCTTTTCCTTATGCCCTTGGTCTGACAACAAAACAAGAGGCTCCTGGGGGGGGCAACTCGCTCTGTGTCATCTCTTGAGGTGCAATTATTTTGTTTATCCTCGGTGCCTCTGGGTGTCAGGGTGCAGGCGCGTGGAGAGGACGGACCGACTCCTTGTGAGCCACACTGGGTCGGTCGGCAGTGGCTCGCACGACTTCTCCTGGGTCACCCCGGTAGTGGGATGGCCTTGGCAGGTGTTGGGCTGTCTGTCACGGTGACGCTGGTTTGCAGACTGTTTATAGAAAATATCATTTGCATCAGGTCAACGTTTAATCTGAAGCGCTTGTTCACAGGTCGTTTATTGCGTAACGTTTGTGTTTGTTGTATCGGCATCCTCCAGTGGAGAGCCAGGAGTCTCCATAAGCAAAGAAAAGTGAAGTTTTACCCTTGGGGTGGGCTGTGTGTGTTTGGTAAGTGCTGCTGTTTGATGCCCTTATATTGCATGAAGGACTGTGTTTCCAGGAGCTGCTTTCTCCTGTTGTAAGAAACACCTTAAAAAGGGGCTTCTCTTCCCAAAGCTGCTCTGGGTAGCAGAGATTTAAACGGACCGTTGGAGATGAACTCTTATCTCTGGGGCAACCCCATCACGCTGCTCTTTAAAGGTGAGCGAGGAATGTTTGAAAGCGTAACCTGGTAGTGTTACACCAGATAGAAGAAAGATTTTACTCCCAAATGCCATCAATCTAAGTAGTTTTTGAGGGTGCTAAATTGCAGTGTAAGAAGTCACAGAAGTCAGGCTTTTGACAGCTATTGCTGATATCTTTTCCCTGCTGCATTAGTTAAAGTTCGTAACATTTTTTGAAAATTAAAGGAATACATGCTATCCATGAGCAGATCGTACAAATTGTACTCCCAGTTGCTCTTTTGATGTTTTAGTCATTGAACTCCAGGAACTTTATTTAAGCTGCCCTCAATTTAGCATTGAGTGACGTTAATTTTAATGCTGGATTTGTGTGGGATCTGTGTCTGTGTGTGTGTGTGTAGATGGTCTGGTCCCTCTGCAGGGATGACCCAGCAGAATAAATGGGGGTAAATGGTGACCCTCAGAAAAAAAGAGTTGGGGAGTCTCCGGGAGCGCTGCCGGTCCCTATGCTGCAGAGGGATGCAATTGTCAGTGAATGCTTTTTGTTCCTGCTCCTGCTGAGGGTTACAGAAATATTTTTAAAAAATAAGTGAAGGACAGCTCCTCAAATGTGCTCTGAATTAGTGCAATTCCACTGACTTCAATGAAGTTACAGAGATTTACACCTGCTGAGGTGCCAGCCGGTGTCCCAACAGCAGACTTCAGATGCCTTAAATCCATTTATATAATGTAACCACCTGGAGATTACAGCATTGGATCCTGTTTGCAGGATTACCAGTTTCCTGCTTTAGCAGCAGTGGGAAGCACTAGTGAGATTTTCCCGTCCATAGCCAGGAGCCTGCCCAGCATCGTGCTGCTGTGCGGTGTGATGCCCAGCATGTCTCAAGAGGGCACGCAGTACAGTGAGGGCTGCCAAAGAAGGGCTTTGGCTTACCTTTTTGTTTAACTTTAAAAGGCAGATTACTCTCTTTTCCTTCATAAATTAGTTCCGTTTAAACTGCCGATACCCACGGTGCCATCAGGCTTGCGTTCAAGGCAGCCAGACACCATTATAAGCCAATGCTGACAATTTTGCACCAAAAATATAAATATATAACATTATAAAGAGGAGGTTTCAGTCTCTCACCATACTTTCAGTTACGTTGTAATGTGTTACATTGAAATATTGTCCTTTTTTCTTAAGGCAAGGGTTGAACTTGCTAGAAATAATAACAAATGCAGAGTGTAGTATTTGTAATGAGACAGATGCTTAAAGGTGCCTGTGGCGGTAGTCTATGATAGAAGGGATATGTCACCCATGTTCACCTTCATATTCAGTTTTGTGGGTATTATTTGCTCATGGGGCCATGTGTGAAATACCGTGTTGAATTTGTAATATGTACATGCTGTAGGGAGCTATAGGTATCCCAAGTGGAGGAGTTTGGAAGGGGCCGCGAAAGGCTGCACTGCTGGAGTACAGGTGTGGTGGTCCCTGCAGCCTTCCCAGGGCTTGAAAACGGGCAGGTGTGGGATGTGTGTGTACCTTTGGAGAAACCATACTCATCTCCTCTGTGTTCTTTTCTTACTTTTTCTTATTTTTTTCTTTATATTGATGTTCAATTAGAAAAATTGCAAATCTCAAGCTTTTTTTGCAGGAATGTTTTTACGGTTTAATTCCATGTTCTTTTTTTTCCAAGATAGCCCTCATATGTTAAAAAAAAAAGCAGCCACTTTCTGAAGAGCAGCTGCCTTTTTCTGAAGTTTGTATGCTTATAAAAAGTGTAAAGAAATTGAATAAACAACTCATCTGCCTTGATTTAGATGGACACTACTTTTATTCTTCAGATTTTTATAAAAACAGACTGGCTTGGTCAGAATTACTTTTTGAAGGCATTTAAACTTGCTGCTTCTAATGCAGTCTAGACTGTTTTAGATGAAAATGAAATAGCTCTTCTACAGAATCACAGGCAAATCTAGAGGAACCAGAGGCAGAGCATACCATGGGAGAGATTCTTGAAGTCAGCAGAGACAAGCAGGTACCTTGTTCTTCCAGACATTTAGGGATGGGGAGCCCCATCGGCAGACCTGTGGATGTTAGCACCTTCTCTGCTTTCATATGCTCATCTCTGTTAAACAGTTGTCAATTAAATAACAGCCACACACCTTGACTGCATCTGTTCAGCACCTTCAGCTGACTAACCTGGGAGAAGACACAACCCCAACAAGTGGAGGAGATAAAACTTCATCACCTGTGTCCCATTACAATGTTGTCCCAGGGATATGGAAATGTTCAAATATTGCCAAATCCGGGCAGAGAAGGAGAAGTGTGCATATTGTGTATTGAGTTAACAAATACCTGGTTTATTCTCTGCTTTGTTCAAGTTTTACAAGTTTTGTGCTCGTTGGTTGCAGCAAGCTGTGCATGCTGGCTGAATGCTGGTGTCCTGGGACAGCATTCCTGGTATTCCCATAACTGCTCAGCAGCACTGCCTACTCTGGGCATAAGCAAGGGCTTGTTCTGACAGCTCTCAGTGCTGCTTCCCCTCACGCTGTGCAGCTAAACGTCAGAGCCTTCCTGATGTATGCCCCTGTACACCGAGTTGTGTTTTCTTGCCGTAATTGCAAAATGTGTGCCCATGACCCGGGACAAGCAGGTTTACAGTGTCCTGTTGACAAACTGCACCACCGTACGTGCATTTTCTGACCAGTGACATAGTGCAAATTAAGTTACCGGTCTTTCACGTGGAGTGTGCTGGACAGATTATCCCTCCTCACTCGCTGCTGCCTGGGAGCGGTACTGCATCACTCTCAAGGTGCTGGTAATTCAATCTGCTTATTCACAAATATTTGAGAAGGGAATCCATTGCCTAAACCTCTGTGTAAATAGCCTGATAAAAAGTTGGCAGGAAGCCGCTTTACTTCTGACAGCGGCTAATGTACTTAAACCTGAAGACAAAACCCAGGCTTCACCTTGCAGCGATGCGCTGGAGAGGGTTCCTTTCACCTTGAAGATTTCTGCAGCGATGGGCTCCTCAATCATTTGAGAGCCTGTACACATCGCCGAGTTGTCTTTGTTTTTCAAGCAATAGATGATACAGAGATTATAGGTTATTGCCCCAGGGACTTCCCTTTTCTAAGGCTCCAGGATTTTAAAGGAAAGAGGCTTTTTCAATATCAGTATTTCATAACTTTTTATCGTCTGCCACTGGGGTGGGGAGAATAGCATTTGTTAGCCTGGCTTTTACACACCTTCCTTATTACATGAAAGATTAAAATCAATTGAAGTTCAGGGAGGTATTGCGGAAAGGAAATATGTGGCTTTAAAATATGCACACAGACCTACTAACTCTGGGGTTTTTTTAATATCCACTTTATTGTCACTGTCATACTCAAGACAACTGAAAATCTTACAGTAATAATATGTGTTCTTGGAAGACAGCAGTTATATCAGCACCTTAAATTTTACTAATAAATCAATAGATAATTAGTACAGACATTTATAATGCCTTATCCACAAATAGTTCTACATGAGAATAACCGGCACCAGAGGGATGTGCAGACCGTTGGAGGAGGCTGAAGAACAGTTGAAGGCAACTTTCTGCGCAAAGTGATGTGCTGTAGTGGGGCTTGGTCAGAAGTGGAGGTAATGTCAAACCGACCAGGTGTAAATATAAAGGTTTCTAATAGTCTAGGGTGCTGGCAGCAGCTTTCTGAAAGAATTTCACGGAGTCAGGTCTCTTACTAGGCAAAAGCCACTTTCAGCCTGAACTATAGCCTTTGCCTGTCTTTGCCCCTTGCATTCAGGACTTTTTTTCAACAGATGGAAGCAAGTCAGCCCAGTATCGCATCCTAGCTATGAGGTACAGGTGCAGTCAGGATTCATACACCTTGAGAACACTCCTTGTGGCTGGATTTTGCCTGTGCTTTCCTGGGAGGTTACAAACAGCTCTGGAAGCCCAGGACTGTGTGAGCCTGAGGCCACAATTCATCAGGCGCGGGATGTGGGTGCTACCCCTGCTGTGGCAGGGACAGGCCACCTGCACGGAGGGTGACGGATTGAGGCAGGATGTCTCAGAGCTGCTGTTCTGTGGTTAAGGTTAGTGCTGTGAATGGAGTAGACCATGAGCTGCAATTGCATCTCCCTTAAGGACCAATTTCTCCATCACTGACTGACCTCCACAGTTGAAAGTATGTCACGTCCTGAGTTGAAAGAATTAAAAAAAAATACATAAACCATGAAACAGATTAAACATGAGTATTTTATCTAAGGCTCTGTGTAATCTAGTCATTAGAGATGCTCTGAGCTCAATTCTTAACTGTACAGTATTCAAAAGCAGAGTGGCGAAATGACGCCTGTGTTGGCAAGCGTCGTTGTCAGGATGCTCAGCTGCAGCTGGTGGAGTGCGTGGGGATGAGCACAGCCCTTGTGGTGCTGGCCAGCATACCTGTTAGCTCACTTCCAGTCACAGAGGACTTGTGATAGCCCTGGTGTCTGGTCACTATGAGCGTGTTCCTTTTGTCTCCATGTACACTAGTGAAACAAAAGGAGTGTGAGCTAATGTGAGAGTGTGACTATTTTTTTTTTTTTCCCCTCTTGTAACCAGCAGATTTGACCACTTGAATAATGACATAATACCACGAGTTGTTATAGCGATGGTCTTAGGGGAGAATGAAGGAAATAACTGAGAAAAATTTATCCAGCAACTGAAGAGCCAAGTCATGGATTTAGACCTGGGCTCGATTCGGCAACACACTGGTGGCATCCTGGCAGGTGGATTTCTGGTCACAGATCAAATTCATGGGAGCCGCATGTGCACAGCAACAGCAAAGATAATTTAAGCCATCTACATCCCCCATAGTTAAGCGTAGAGGAGCAATTTATGGTACATTTTTAGATAATGTAGGTTTAGTGTTCTTATTCCTAGTGACAGGATATGTTTGAACGCATTCAGAATGGATGTGTTATGCAGCAGCTTTTGAGAACCCTGGTGAAACTGTGATATTATTCATCTCCAAAGCAGAATATATGTCTCTGTTACTTCAAGAAGAAAAATGTGCCTTTTTATTTGGGGTTTTTTTGGTTATTATTGCCCAGTGGTAACAATAGATGTATTGTGCTTGGTAAGGAACAGTATTTTAATTTCCTGTCATAAACCTGTGTTTCTGGGGTTGGATACATAACCCTGCTGAATGATTTCCGAAGGGCTAGAGCTTAACTTGTAAGACATCAGTACAAGCCTGATTATTATATGCATATTTAAAGGTATCTTTCAAAAATATCCCTTTGGTTGTTTCTACTACTTCAGCACTGGAGATCAATAAATAAGGTGATCGTTAATGAACAGGCAGCTGGTTCTGCCTGGGCTTTTGTAACTGATCTTTGGCAGAGGACCTGCAGATGCCCTAGTGCTCTGTTGTGATATTGTTATTATTACTGCTGTTGTCTTATAATTATTTATAAGTCTCTCATGGGCTGGTATCATCCTTAATGGAGCTGTGCAAGTTTATCCATTTGTTTTTCTGATGTTGGCTGTGATGACTCGGGGAGAAGGCTGCTTGGTGAAGGAACTTGTGATTTTCTGCAGTAATGGAGAAATATGCTTTTATCGTAGACTGAAGGGAACGTCTGTGATGATCATCACGCTGTTGACTTACTAAGAGAACACAAATTGCATTCTATTAAATAAGGTTTTTGTCATAGGACAAGTCCCTCGTTACACTGCGTTGGGAATTGCCTCCTCCCGGCTGTCAAGACCCAGCAGACGAGGCACGGGGAAATCTTGCTTTTGTGTGTATGGATCAGGTAGCAAGATTTTATTTGAAAAGTGCTAACTTGATGGCATTTGCTATAATTAACCATGTGGCATTTAGATGGGTGAAACTTGGCTACCGCTGTGGCACAGACAATCCAACAGGAGAGGCTTCACGGATGAGCTCCCCGAGCCGCAGCCGTGCCTGGAGCTGGCACATCGCTCCAACATCACAGACCTCCGGACCCCCCCGGGCTCGGGGGGCTGGGCTTCCCCCAGCAGTCAGAGCACACTTGCACTGGGGTGGATGTGCTAACCTTGCCTTTAATTCGAACTGCTCCAGATGCTTGGGTCACTCGTAAATAGAGTTATCAGACCATTACTGTCTCCGTTTCAAATTCTGGAGCTGTTCCATGCCTGCATTTACAAGACTAAAGATTTATTTCTTCCTGTCTTCTGAGCCTCTGGATTTTTATGGCTCCGTTACTGTCTCTGAGGAATACCTGACACTGCTTTTGAAGTCAGGTATCAGATGCTTGCCTATCAGATGTCACCTGCCAAGCATGGCTTTCCACTTTAACTGTGCTTGTACTTGGTACAGCAGCGATCTGGGAAATAAAAGTATGTCAGAGAAGAACAGTGGTGGAGGGAGCAGCCGTCTGGCTCGTGGTCCCTGCTGGAGACCCATAGGGTGCTGCAACACCAGCCCAGTCTTGCAGCCTGGTGCTGCAGGGGGTCAGTGGTGGCTCTTACTCATGCAGCTTCTCACCCCAGAGGCCAGCCGGCGAGGTGTGGCTCGGACAAGCTCTCTGGGAGGATGTTTTGCTCCCACAGCTCAGGGGATTGCAGCGGGACTGCAGAACGAGTATTTAGTATTGGACTTGTTAAATCTCTTTTTTTAAAAAAGAAAACATTTTCTGTTTCTTTTGAATAGGAAGCATCTTTAGCAGGTCTTTTTTATTGAGAAGTCTACAGAATTATTTCTAGTAGAACTATCTGGTGTAAAAATTTCTTTCTAGTAATTCCAAAGTCATTAGCAGTGTGTGTGTGCAGTTGAAGTTAATAGAAGTGATAGGCAAAAAATAAAGAGCGAGCTGTCCAATTTAGCCTTTTCCTGCTCAGGAGGACGTAATGCAGCTGACTAACCTTGAGCAGCAGGCTGGTGCGTTAATCAGCGATGCCCTTGAGCTGCCCTATCCATTTCACTTTCCAGTTTCTTGAAGAGTTGCTCCTCCCAAGGTACAGTTTTGTCTTGGAAGAAATACTGACTTGCAACGTTGTATGAAAACACACCAGCATACATCGCAGAAACCAATTCCCTCTGCAGCAAACAGGGAGAGGATTTTTATCATTTATACTGGATATACTCCAAGAATTCTCTCTTCAGTTTAGTTATTATCTTTCCCTACAGTGTGGAATATTCAATTAAACCTTCTCTCAAATTGGCCATAACTTACAATGAAAATTAAAGCGGTTCTATTTAGGTAACGATATCTGTCACTGGGCTTAATGTTCAGAGAGAATAGGAATGGTTTCACCTGTTTGTGTGAATTAACCTCAGCTGGCATTCTTCATGTTTCAGTTCCTTGGAAGTGCAGTAAGGCAACAAGCATCGTGCATCCTACTGGCTCTCCAGTTTGGGGTACTGGAGGGACACAGAAAATACACTCTTTCTTTGGAATGTGTTGAATTTAATCTGGCGTTTTTTAATAATTTTGTGAATCACTAGGAAAAAATATATGTATCTCAGCAGAAGCTTGGATAGCAGAATGTTCTTCTAAATGATCTATCACATTCTGTCCAACAGCATATGGGCATACACCTCGTACTGTTTAAATTGTATAATGGAATCCACTGAAATTTCATATATCCTGCATCTTACTGGAAGAAATATACCTCCGTTGAAGGAGGCAGACCCGGAATGGTAGTACACTTGTTTCATCTGACGAGGGGGAAATGCTTATTGGTAACCAATCTGGTTTGCAACTTGTCTTAAGCTGAGGGCAGCTCATTTCGGGCTTGAGCAAAAGAAACGTAACTCAGAAAAATAAAATCTGTCACTGGGAGATTGTCTGAACGGTTAGCTTGTCCGGGAAGGTTGCTTGCTATGTTTTCCCAAGACAGTAACAAATGTGTAAGGAGTAGCACAGGTTACACAATAGCTGCTGAATATCATAAAGAGCAAAGCGAGTTAAAATAACAGAGCAGCTTTCATGTGTATATGTGTATATATGCACTGCTTCATCGTTCTGTTTGATTAAATGAGCAAAAGAGAGCCTAATAAATGCAATCTGATCAGAAGGGCAAGGGAAAAAGCCTGCTAAGCTCAGGAAAGAGCTTCCTTCTGGCATCAGTGGGCTTCTGTGGATCAGCTGGCTAGTAGTGTTCATCAGTGATAAGATAAAAATGTGTTATCATCGCTCTGTGACTGCAGGTCCCTGAGCGTTATTGCAACAGAAATGAAGTTACCACTTCTGTTTACAAAAAAAAAAAAAAAAAAAAAAAAAAAAAAAAGAGTAAAATTCACATTTCAAAGTTACCTGTGTAGCAAAACGCATTGCTCCCACAAAACCAGCCACTGTAATAGAGTAGATGCATTTGTGCTGACACTAAACATCTGAGATCCGTTTCCACCCAGTAACATAAGTTAGTAAAAAATGAAGTATTTATAGTACAGGTACTTTTAGTTTTTGTCTGTAAGAATCTAGGCAGTAGTTTGTTTTATTTATTAGTGACTATGTAGTGCTCTTTGAACCAAGTCCTCCTCTTCTGTAAGGTACTGTGACTCAGCTCTTGTCACACGCTGCGTTAGGAGCTGGGCTGCAGTGATTTCAATCACGCATTAGACTGTAGCAGAAGGACTCTACAGGCTGAAGATTAAATAGTATGGACTTGCTTATCTTGGTTATACACAGGCAGCAATAAGAGAAAGAAGAAAGACACTCAAAATAATTTTATCTACCCCGTGTTGCAAGGTTTTTCCTCCTCTTCTGTTCCCCTGATATGCTGGCAGCTGCTTTTGGAGCTTCTCCCTGCCTTACCCAACACTGTTCTCTTGAAAGCCAAGTAGCACTTGCACCTGGGCGTTACTTCTTGCTGGCTAACAGGAAGAACCAGCTTTTTTTTGTGTTTATTTTTTATAACTGCTGCATGTTAAACAGTGTCACCAGCAGATGTAATATTTGGAGAGTGGTTTCATTTGCTCTTTCGTGAGCTTCTGGTTTAGCTTGGGCAAATTCAAGCTTAGGCAAATTTAAGCTTAGGCAAAGGTCTTTTTGCCTATTTGTGACTATTTCTACCTTCATAGTTCTCTACCTTTTGTCTGATGTGTTCTTCTAAATTGTGCTCTGCTTACTAATTACACAGGCAGATTGTAATGTTTCTTACAACTGTAACTCGCTATCCAACACTCCGTTGCATCATGCGGACTGGTTTCATTGTACTTTGAAGACCAGTGTCTCACCCCAGGATGCTACACCATAATGGTCTGGGCTCTGATCCTGCAGCCAAGTGATGTCCCAGCCATACGGGGACACATTAGGACCCTTAGATTTGTTTTTGTGTGGGTTTCACGATTCAAATAGGTGAGCTATCTACTTTTTAATGCAAGCTGTATTTTCTTATGATGGGAAGAGAACCAACAATCTGACCTTTGGTGCGATGTGATACGGTAGAAATTGACCAACCATTACTGAAGTAACAGCAAATGATAGTGTAGTGTGACCTGAGTCCTTTGTGGGGTGTGAGGTGGGTGACACAGCCGATGCTGTGCATACCTGAGCCCGCACGTGTCACTAGCTGGGTTACCTGGGATGTCTGCCTGGTGCCTGTCCTGGCACAGTCAAGCTCCTTGCCTGTGGGAGACAAAGCCACCTGAGCACCAAGCCAGCTTCTGTATTTTACAATTAGAAAACTAGATAAATTAAAACGTATTTTAGTTCTTTTGTTTCCAAGCCCATTAATAGAGTACTCGGAGCTATAATCTTTATGGGCCAGACTGTAATATTCTTTTTTACAGTGTATGAGACTCTTCAAGGAGTGAAGCAGCCCTGGGTCTCAGAAAGAAGTCAGGATATCATAATCTAGCCCTGTATGCTTTATGGTTATTACTATCTTTTTCTGTCAGCAACAGTAAGTTGCACACAGGTATAATTTAAAGCTAGAGATTATGTGAAATGTGTTTTGAATAATAGATGAGTCTCAGTCAGATATCGTTAACATAATTAAAAATAAAGATAAATACAAGCGATAAACTGTGTGCTTAGTGCATTCTCTTTTGTGGTGGTGCCTCAGGGAGGAGGCATGGGGGAGAGGTTGCTCCATTATAATCTTCCTGGCGGAGTGTGTCTGAAATCCTTCTGTGGAGATGACAGAGTTTTCTCTCTGGGGTAAAGAGCTATTGTTCTGTCCGTAATAAATCCAGCTGATTTCCCAGTGTTGAGGGATGAGGGCTATTCACATTCATTCTCGCCCTCCTCCCATCGGGAAGATCCATAGTCTTCTCTGTTCGTTCCTTTTCCTTTCTCATTTCCTTGAATATCCCATCATCTTTACATTTTCTTTATTCATTCTTCTCTGACCTCCTATGCCCACAAATTTCCTGCATGTCCATCAAGATGGACTTCTGGCAGCTGTTGAGATGGCAGCGCAGCTGCCTGGCCAAACCGAGGTCAGTGCCGGCATCCCTGTGAGCCCCGGCAGCGCGGGAGCTGCGGGTACTGGCAGCAGCACCCTGACCTCACATGCGATTGTATTCTGCCCCACCGGTACTCTGCAAGAACAGAAGTCTGCTGTAAAGGTGATAGGGCAGAACGTGATTGGAAAATGTTCAAAAAAATGTGAAAGCAAGGCTTCTTCCATTCAGCTAAAAGACTTCATGGCTGTGAGACATTTCACTGGGTCCGTACTAGCACTGTGCATGGGGGAGGCAGGTAGGTATCGTGCTGATGAGCGGAAAACTCTCAGTGAAATCAAGATAGCTGATCTTTTCAGGGAAGAGAACTTGGTTTCCTTTATCTTCTGAACAGCTACTCTGAAGATAAAACTAATACAAACAGGATGGATTGAATTTACATTACAGCTTTCTGTGGGCATTTTGAGCAATGTCGGTGTATTCCATGGAATCCTGCGCAGTACCTGCGGAGTTAGGCTGATGCTCAGTTACACCCCGTGGCTGCAAAAAGATTTCCCTGCAGGGATGGCAGCACCCCTGGTAATGGAGGGGCAGTAGATGCTGGTGAGCCTCTGGCTGGCTTTACTTGTAGCTGTATGCAATAATGTGGGGGGTTTAGTTTGCAGTGAAAGTATTTTGGTTTTTTTAAAGGTGAAACTAAGCATTCAGATTTGGAATGGGCTTTGCTATGATGATAGGATCATGCCTTTTTACATTCGTTTAAACTTTGGGTAAAGTTCCAGTCTGTGCTCTATTTAGTGCACAAACTTTTGTGAATGTTGACGCCCCATGAGGTTCAATGGCTTTTGGAAAAAAAAAAAAAAAGTTATATAAATAAAATTGTCATTATCACATCTTTTCCAGGGTGAATGATACATGGGCTCATGCTGCTAAGGTACTGTTTTGTTTTAACACTGGGTACATGGAGATTCCGTCAAGTATCTGTCACCTTTTCCCTCTGTTTAATGCAGACGACAACACACTGCATGGGCCAGTTTTCCTTCAGGAGCCCAACAGCGTGATCTTCCCCTTGGATTCAGAGGAGAAGAAAGTGAAGCTGAGCTGCGAAGTAAAAGGAAATCCCAGACCAACCATTGGGTTTGTTGAATGTTTAACTTTTGTTTGGCATGATCTCCGCACTACAGCAGTGTCTCCCAAGAGCCTTTGTCCTCCGTGAATCATATGGTGTAACTCAGTGATGCCCCTGGGGTCTACCACAGTGCTGATAACAAAAAAAAAAACCAAACCCCAAACCCAAGAATCAGGGAATCACCACGTATTGCAGTGCAATTGCAGAATTTGGACAAGAGTTCAAAAAGGTTACAAAGGGATTATAAATAGTCTTGGCTCCCAGATTCATCATCCTTTTCTGTAAACGTGGGCAAAGCTCTATAATTGTTTTCAGCTTTAGGAACTGCTTTGGGATCCGTAGAAAAAAGATGCTGTACTACTCTGCTGCTGCTGCTGCTGTAAATTATTTAGGCTGCTGGGACTTTTTCCTTTAGTGCCTTTCTCATGTTATTCACCAAACTAAATGCCACTCTGAAACCGATTAGAGTCGTCAGACCTCAGCAACCATGCTGTCTTCTGACATGTCTGACTATTTAATGCAATAAACTCTGCTGATTCACTGGTGCAAACATATTCAAATTGTTTCTCTGTACGTTCCAGCAAAGGGGGCTGCTTATGTGGCTGGGGCTCCGTTATGTGCCCCATCCAGGACTGGTGGGGATGGGGGCTGCTGTAACTGGGGCAACGTGGTGCTGGAATTTCTCAGTGCCCCAGCTTGTGGCAACATCTGCTGTGAGTGAATTTTCTTAAATTTAAAAACAAACAGCCAGCAAGTCAGGAGAGGGATAAAAAAAAAAGGCTCAGTGGACTTGGATGGTTTACAGATCCTGTTTCTGGGACTTCCCATTGCAAAATGATTAATTCCAAAGAGCAGCAGCACTAGCAACTACAGAAGAATTAATCATATCAGAGACCGAAATGTATGTCAAGGATATTGCTCTTTCAGTTAAAAAATGGAATATCTCAATACTGTGCAGAAAATTTGCATTTTCATACTTTTTTTTTTTAATAAGTAGTCAAAGATGTTTAAAATCTTTCTTTATTTACTTTGTGTCATATTTTCAAATACCCAAGAGTAACCATTAATATTAGCAGAATTTAACTTTGACATTTTGTGCTATAGGTGGAAGTTAAATGGAACCAGTATTGACATCAGTATGGATTACCGCTACAGCGTGGTGGAAGGCAACCTGTTGATCAATAATCCCAATAAAACCCAAGATGCTGGAACATACCAGTGTGTAGCAACAAACCCATTTGGAACTATTGTCAGCAGAGAAGCAAAGCTTCAGTTTGCTTGTAAGTCCTGCCGCAGCCCCCGTTCCTGCAGCACGCTAGAAAAACTGCAGGAGTGATGCCTCCTTCCCTGACCTTTCCTAACCCTTTACACAGTATTCCCTGAGCTGTTCATGGAGCAGAGGAAACGCCTGGATTTAGAGGGGAGATGTGAATGGGGACTAGATGCCTTGGTTTATGATTATTTAGCTGAAATTATATGTAATATGCAGGGTAAAAAGTCTTACTTACTGAGAAGGAGGCCACCTAGGAAAGTGTCTGGCCAGTGGGATCTCATCATTGACTTTTCCTTTCCTTGGAAAATTAAAGCTTCAAAATAGTTTAAGGAGTTATTCTTTATAAGGAATATAAGGAGTTATTAAGGAGTTATTCTTAAGGAGTTATTCTTTATAAGGAATAAATTGGCAATGACAGTTTTCGCAAGGCCTACGTTTCAGTATGTGGGTACAAGAACTTTCAGGCATGGGTGATATTCTTGTGTTAAAGGGCAAACAGGCTGCTTTGTGTTTATTTTGGGTTTAATCAGAGTTGCAGCTTCTTGTTGAGAGCTAAGGATAACAAAAAGTCTTGATGTGAATGAGCATTATATGAAATTATGTAAAGCCTTCTTGAAGTATGGGATAAAGCCTTTAGGAGTGGGCAGATGATAACGCAGGACCATGAGTCATCTTTTTTATAGGCAGAGAACAGATGCAGGGGCTTATTCATCCATCATCCCTGTGATTTCTCGGTGCTGTTGTCCTGGGAGGGGTGTATGTAGCAGCGCAGTAATTACAGCAGGACCTGCTATGAAATATCCTCGCGTGTGTGCGCAGGAGTTCAAGGCAGTGCATTCCCAGACACGAAGCGATCAGTAACGGTGAGCTGGGCTTTCAGTGGAGCTTAGTGAAAGATGTTTTTGGCTGACTGGTAAGAGGAGCTGATGCGCTCCCACTACAAAAATGAAAAGGTAAAATTGCCAATAAACACCAGGTTCACAAAATATCGAGAGATGATTTATAATAAGAAATATTTCTGCAGGTAAAGTCAAGTCTATCGCCCCGTATCATTTACAATATATTATCCGTTTGCTTATGACCCGCTTGTTTTCCTGTGACTGAGGGTGCAGTTTCACTCTGGGTGGGTAATGAACAGCCTCCTCAAGACCAGGCTCATCACTCTGGATTTCGGTATGTCAAGGTGATCGCTTCATAAACACTGCGCTGCTCTGCTGCTCTGGAGACGCACATTTCGGAGCAGGCTCTGTCTTACAGATCGTGGCCTTCTGGTGACTGGCAGGGTGAGCCTGGGGAGCATCCTTACTCAGAGCAAGGTGCTTCCACACCCCTTTGGCTGGGTTCCTACTGTCTGCTGAAGGCTATCGTTCAAGGGCAAGTCAGGTGCCAGCTTGCAGCTCCTTAGACGCCGGTCCCAGGCTTCAAAGCTCAGGATGTGGGACTGGGACTAGGAGGGAGGAGCCTGGTGCTGGCAGGTGCGGTAGCTGTGGACTACTTGAGTGATACATCAACTTCCCTGCTTGTTTAAAGTGTCAGGTGCTTATTAACAGAGAACTTGCAAATGCAGAGAATTCTGTGCAAAAATAAGAAACATTTAACATTTCATCTTTGCTTCAGATACAAAGTCTTTATTAAATTCTGGTTGATTTATCTATCTTGATGGATGATACACCTGGCAAAAATCTTTCAAGTTTTCTAGTTGCCCAAATACAATTTCGGTTTGACTAATTCTTAGTTAAGAAGATTGAATTTAAAAAACAAAGCTTATTCTTTTCCAGTTAAAGAAATGATAGGGAACTTGAATAAATGTATTTTTTTTGACTAAGATTTATTTTAGATTGTTAAAACAACATAATCAGATTTAAAACATTTGGATTAAGTAAAAAAACTAAGCATTTATCAAGGTAGGCTCTGTGCTTTCATAAAACAGTCATCCTGTCTTGTATAGTCAAAGGGATTGCAACCAGAATTACCTGAATTACGAAATACACAGAGTAGTTTAAGTTGTGGGTTTTTTTGCGAATTGCAAAAGCTCTGCCTCTAAGAACCAGTAAAAACAGGCATCAGTATTAGTAAGGCGAGGGTTTCAGCCCTGATGGCCAAGGCGTGTAGATGCAGTAGCACAGCTCCGTGTAACTACTTTATGTGGTTTTATTCTGAACGTGATCATTTTTGAATGCCTTCTGTAGGTTCTGCATGGAATAACCTAAAACTGGGGAGGGCTCATTCTAGCTGCTGAGAGCTCTCTTAAACCCATTTGCTCTCTGTTGTGCTCCCAGGGTTTTTCCCTTTTATCAAGTTATTTTCCTTGAGGTTACACCCCTGTCTGGTACCTAGATTGCGCGTGCAGCCCCTGGCCCAGCTCCAGCCCTTCAGCTGGGGTCTCATGCCCCGCCGTGTCACGTAGCATCATTTAGCTACAGAAAGCCTTTTGGTTAGAGACTCGGGACTGTGCTGCGTGACCTGCCTGCAGCTTCCCCCATCGTCCATGCAATCTTATTCTCCATCCTGAGCAAATGTTTTGTGCTTTTTGTGTTATCTCATTTTTATTTCTGAGGAAGGTTATTGCTGGGTCTTTTGAGACTAATGTCTGGGGGGTTGTGCCTTTTTTCCCCTCCTCTTAAGGGTTAAATTCTGAATCTTGGGGCATCAGTAATATGTTTTCATTCATTCTTCAAGGGCCGTATTATTCTTCTTCGGTGTTTTCACTGAAGATTAAACTGCGATCTCACTATTCAACCTCCTGTGGAGGTCAGAGAGGGTCAGCAATTTAATCCTTGAAATATGTATTTAGGTTACAAACTCATTAGGATAAAAGTGCTAATATTTTCCCCCAATACTTGCTTTGTGATGTGTCATTTACATTTCAAATATGTTCTTTTTTTTTTCTTGCTTGCTTTTTCTTTTTATTTCAATATGAGTTGTCTGAAATTGAATATACTTTTGGAAAGTGAGGATTCTGCTGTGCCAGAGTAACAGAATATGGATTAATGATACCCTAAACCCTATGCTTATAGTGGTACAGGCTCTCAAAAATAATAATAAAAAAGCTTTAAACTCTGAGTATGGGTTCTAATAATGGCTTTTCCAAACTGATATATGAAAACACAGCTGAACTAGATTAAATTATGTGCTTCTTATTTTAGGGGATGGGGCTTAGCTTGACAATTTTATTCACTGTAGTGTAGTTTCTGTTCGGAAATAACACTGAAATCAATAAGAAGTTATGGCTGGAAAGAAGTGCAGCTCTGATGCGGCACTTCAGAGATGTTCCCACCCATTCAGACGTATGATTAAAGCTGTTTACTATGGCCCGGATCCTGCTTCTGTTTAAGTCAAAGATAAAACTTGTATTGATTTCTAGTGGCACCAGGGTTGGACCATACCCCTCAGAAAGCGATGAATGCGCAGGTTGTTCCGCCTGCTCAGCTCCTGTTCTCTTTGGTGTGGCTGGAAGGTGCTGAGCAGCTCTCAGCCGTGGGCACGAGTGGTCCAGCTCAGCGCAGGGCACTGCGCCACAAGCAGGATGCGCTTTTGGTGAGTGTGCTCGCTGGAGTATTGCTGCCGACTGTGAAATAATTTACACAATGGAACATGAGCACTGAAAGTTGCATTTATACCCACATCTGCGTAGACATACAATCACAGAGTCCAAGCAAAGACTTCAAGAGCTTGTCTGTCCTCAGTGCGAGGCAGCATTGATGCCGTGCCCTTGGGAGGCTTGCCAGCCTGTCCTGGCAGCGTTCGCAGCCTCTTCTCAGGAGTGTGTGTTTGGTGGACTACGTATTAAAATTTAGTTTCTGTTATTTTAGTGGCCTCTGCCAGCACTAAGCTTACCTGCTAACAGCTACTGATGATCCGGAGTATGCTGGTACTCCATGCCCTGTGAGGGTAAGGACCCAAAGGCTTTCAAAACCTATTCCTTCCTTTTCTGTTGACCACTGAGTGGGGTACGTGTCCAAAGGATTGTGCTTTGGGGCAGGTGAGCCTGACCTCTTCACCAGAAACACCTTTGCAGAAGCCCTCAATCTGTCACCGTGGGTGGGGAGTGCCAGCTTCCAGGTGATGCTGCTCTACCATCTTTGGGTTTGCTCTTGTTTAACCAAAGGTTTGTAAAGCAGAAAGGGGCCAGATTGTCAAACCTGTTCAATATGAGCAGCACTGGTGGAAGTGGGTTTGGAGGAAATAGGTCTACGTGTAAGGTTTTCCTTTCTGTTTGTAATCTGTTTGTAATGTCCAGATCTTTTCTTTTACGGTTGTGCTGGTGCAATGGGATAAGCGAGACAGGACCCTCCCCAACAAAGAGAATGGCAATCACTCTCTTACCTTGCAGCTGATTTAAGAGCACCTATAGAATAACGTCTCTAATTAGCGATTAACTTTGATATTTTACCTTGCTGAGGCCGCAGTTTGTTTTTTACCGCCAAAGCTTTGAAACCAGCCATTTCTGCACATCTCCAGCTGCAGTGCAGAGGGGTCAGTCTGGGCTCCCTGTGCCCCGAGCCCAGGGATTTCCAGACTGTGCCTGCTCCATCGCTGCCTCCGCCTGCGACAGCTAATGCATCCCCAAGGTGGGGCCAAGGCTGCGCTCGACTCTCCTGGCAGATGACCCCTGTTTTCTCCCGTGGAGCCATCTCCAGTGCTGGTAGATGTAATATCCTTTCCCTGCTGTGATAACTAGACTCAATTTGGCCCTAAACTCCTCAGCAGGATTTGCAGTTTAACCTGAAAACACACAAAGACACCGCTACCTGCAGTAATGCTGGTTTAAAAATAAACCCTCTGGAGAGTGGGCGAGTAGCCATGCAGTCGCTGTTGCCTTTCTCATCACTACCAATGTTTTTTGCATGTTGTTGATTCTGAAATGAGTATCCAAAGAGGAAAATCAAGTTCAAATTGGTGCAGTTTTTCAGTCATACCATTGTTTTGCCCCCCATTGTTATAAAAACTGCTGAAAAGTGATGTCTGTGAAACATGAGTTGTTAGAGAAATGAGATCTACTTTTCAGGGGGTTTAGCATTTTGCCCATTGTCACACCCCCATGCTGGGGGAGTGGATGTGTTCTTCCTCCTGCTCTGCGCAGAGGTGCTTCTCTGAAATCAGTGCCTTTCCAAGTTGTAGCAATTTTCTATGAAGGAGTATTCTGCAAATCTGTAATTTAACATGTCCGTGCTAATGCTATGGGTATTTTCTGCAGCTGGCAAAAATGATGTTGAGATGTCCAGAGGGCTGAGGTACCAATTTTTAAAACAGAAATGAGGCCTCAGGAGAGAGGACACAGGGCTTGAAGGGCAGCATCCTCAGAGGATGCTGGAGCAGCAGCAAAGCATTGCAGTGCTGCCCCTGCAAGCCGGGAGCTGTGGGCAGATGAGATTAGATGAAAGGGGAAAGGTCTCCTCCTCCTCCTCCTCCTCCTCCTGCAGACAGCCCTGGTCAAGCGAGATGGCTGATTTTGTGTGTGGAATTTAGCCTGAACTGTTATACTATGTGTGGAGATTAAACAGTGCCTGGAGGGCAGGGTTTGGAGGTGGGCTTCTTTCCACCGCTAACCAGGGCAGCAGCCTCACACTTACCTTTTGTACGTTTTCCATTGTGTAATTTCATTTATAGAAGCGCTAACTTTCATCTTCTTTACAGTGAACATACTCCTAACTGCAGGGGACCACACTATTGTTTCTGGAAACTGTTTCCCCCTGCACTTTATTAAAGGAATTTGTTTTATAGAAGTGTTTCTGTGAAAATAGTTGTTACGCATGAATTAGCAGCTAGGGCTCAGCACTGTGCAGTGCAAATGGTAGCAGAAAATACAGAAATAATGTGGTTGCAATGAGAATACTTTGGGGCTTTGACCTCCCATCCCAAAATAATTTCACTCTGATGGTAGAAAAAGAAGATTACTCCCAACATTATACTGAAAAGGATTTTTTTTCAGTATTCCCATTGCTGGAATGATTCCTGTTATATCTAGTACCCAAGCAAATCCCATAATTTTTGCTATTAGTTGCTAAGAAACAAATTATAATTGCTGCTCAAATTCTTTACTGTGGTACCCTCTTATTGCCCTGAAGTGCATTCATTTTCTTTTTGGCAATTAAATGATCAATGAAGTAATTCTTTCAAGAACAATTAATAATGAAAACATTTTCATAGAACCACCAAAGTATCTGCCTTGCCTTGCCTAAACAAACAAGCGCAACAACAATCGCATTGATTGATCAATGAAGCGATGCGCTGCCGCTCGGCTGAATGAAGCATTCGGCACGCAAATTAAATCATTTCCGCAGTGATTACTAACATCTGAGTGTTGAGAAAAGATGATGTGTTTTAAACGTCCTGGAAATTAAGTAGACGGAGGGTTTGGGTTGGGTTTTTTTTCAGGAGTCAGACTGCAGCTGGGATGGCAGCTGTGCGTGTCCCTTGGCACCTCAGTGGTCACCCTTGCTCATCCTCTTCGGGATGTCTATTTTTTTTGAGTTTTTCTGCTTCGTGAAGGGCAGAAACCCAGTTTGGCACGTTTCCCTGTCTCCTTCCTGGTTCAGGTACTCTGTGAGACCACTTGTGAAGAGCTCCTGTGGGGTACGTGGGGGTGGGAGCTGCCCACCTGCGCTAAGGTGGGGTGGCACCCCTGCCAGTGGCCACCGCTGCGGGATGTCCGTGCCAGCGCCCCAGGGTTGGGTTTCACGCCAGTATTGAAATAGCACGCTTGCCTATTTCTCGCTCAGGTACCCCTTCAGCTTTTTCAGAGCCTGGACCTCAAATCTGCAGCTTTTCCCATAGGTTAATTCATTTTTTTCTTGGCATTTTCATCAGCGGCTGCCTGTCACTGCTCTGAGAGAACGCTCCCAGCCAGCAGCCGGAGTTGCTTACATCAGGGCCCATGAATCTGCCTTCAATAATTTAATTTTCTTGGGTTTTTCTTATGTCTTTAGGAAGTTGTTTTCTTAACATAGCCTGCTTCACCATACGTATCCCAGAATCTCCTTTGCTGTCTCTTTCCCCCCGCTTTGCAGCCTGGCAGAGCCACGTCCCGGGGGTGCACTGGAGCGGCTCTGCGGCGGCAGGACGAGGTGCCGCGCTGCACAGGGTCTGCCTCCGCTTCCTCTGGCTGACCAGCCTAGCTCAGCTTCCAGGGAAGCTAAAAAACTCTCTATAACATTTCCCAGATGTACAAGACACAATTTAAATTCTGGGTCCAATAAATAAATCCGTCTGGGTACAGATTCTCTTTTAAGGGAGCTTTCCAAAACTTTTCATTATCCCTACAGGAACAGTTATTTTGTAGCTCCTGAGACTCTGCAATTAAAACATTATTTTTGGAGCTTGCAAGTGCACTCCTGCCCGCTGCTGGAGGCCCCATCTTCCCAGGCTTCCCTGGTCCCACCGAAGTGGCTGGGACGTGCAAGCCAGCCCTGTTTGCCTCCACGCACAGCAATGCACGTGAAGCTGTCAGGTCACAGCTCGTAGGAGCAGGGCACAAGCTATTTGTTGTGTCCCTGTTTCTGCAAAGTTATAATGTTAAAATTAACTAGGCCATCAGAGAAGATTTGGAGCTAATTGTGACAAATCTGGCTCAAGAGTGTTGTTTCCTATACGCATGTAGAGTCCCCGATTCTTCCTCCAGTGCCCTTTAAAGGCAAAATACCATTTATATGGATAAAAGGACTTGATGGACTTATCCACAGTGAGACCCTCCTGCTGCCGGGACCCCCAGGGCTGGGGTGCAGGGGGTGTGCTCAACAAGGGAACGGGGAAATTTATTTGTATTTTTCTATAGTCACATATTTCCCAGTATTTCTCTCTCCTGAAATCTTAACTCAGCTGTGTGAAGTGTGGTCGTCAGGATTGTAGAACCGACTCCCAACCTCTGCACCTTTGCCATGCAGTCTCCAATGGGAGGAAAAGTAGGCTAAGCCTCACATAAGCTCTTCTTTTTTCTTTTTTTCTCCTTTTTATGTTTTTGATGAATAGGACCAACAGGGAGTATGTAGCAAAGGATAGATATATAACCTACTTTACTTTCATCTGTGATAGAAGGACCCTTAACTTAGAACAGAAACACAGGATTTATACATGCTTTGTTTACACCCAAGGGTTATAAATAAGATGAATACATTATTACTTAAAGCCGTGGCAGGGCATTTGTAAATAATCAGTGCACCTTCTCTCAAAGCTAGTAATCTTGTAAACCTGCAGTGTTATTTAGGAAGTGTATTTCAGTTTATATCATGCAGAAATGGTGCTGCTGGGAGCAGGGAGCGTTGCGCGGGGAGCTGTCAGAGGGCTGTGGCCAGGAGCTGCCGTGCTGGGCAGGAGAGCGTTAGATCACAGGTCAGTCCCAGCGCCACCATTTCTCGTGTAGTTTAGAAAATTAGGGAACAGCAAGGCACAGGCTTGATAGGTGGTTTTTTCCCATCTCTCTCCATATGTATTAATTTTGTCTTTAATATGCAAAGTAAAATATATCCAAAATTACTATTCTTTTAATTCAGGAGGGGATCTTTAAGAACTAAATGGAGATGTGTAGGTGCTGGTTTAAAATGAATGCCTAAATGGACCAATTTGATCCCTGTGTGCCAAGATCCAACGATGTCAGCTTTTCTTGCAAAAAGTTCTGCTGTTATGTGAAATTTTTTTCTAGCCTTGAGAAAATTATCGTTGTGCTAAATCATATCAGGGTACTGTGGAAAACTCTTGACTGCATGTGCAGGGAAATAAAAAAGAGATTTCTTGTTTTCTCTGATGTTCTGGATAAAGCAGTAAGTATTCAGGTTTTGAGCCCAGGTATTTGGCACAATTTCACTTTGAAGTGGAGTAGATCTCTCTCCATTTGAAGATCTTCTGACCTTAGGCTTAATCAGTCACTTTAATATCTCACCTGCTAATTTAATACCACTCTGCTTTTTATATGCTCAGTGCACAGATCATAACGAAAATGGTGTAAAGCTCCTGCGGTAAGCTGAGGAGAGAGCAGGACTTTGTCTTTCTTTCCCTGCTTTCCCCGTGGCTTTGTGCAGGACCTGCTATTGTGCTATTTATCAGCAAAAATTTCCTGTTCTCGCTCTCATTCCTAGAGCCTTTGCAACTTGCCTGCAAGGCAGGTCCCGTTGGTGGCCTGTTTGGCTGCTTACCACTGGGTTATTAGAGAATCAGCGCACATCACTTGACATCTATTCTGCTCTTGGAAGGCTAAAAGTGAGAATGACTGTTGTAGTATACTGGGAATATTGATGTATCCTTAGAAGTAGTATTAATCCTCTGACTGTGGCTGTATTTACAGAATATTTTTCTGATCATTTTTTCTTAAATCAAAGCCAAGGATCGGAACAGTTGAATAGCTATGTAGATGTTATTAGAGGGTTTTTTGTGCATAACTTTGGAGTATAGTCCAGCTACCTTCACTGAGTACAGTCTTACCTCTGCAAATCCTGATGTCCAGGTGGCTTATTCTGATGACAACTAGAATGGCGCATAAATAAGAGAGGAAAATAAATTGCAAATTTAAATTATTATTTTGACAATAAATGAAATAGCCTGGAGTGCAGTGACCCTTCAGTGAACTCAGTTATTCAGTGAGATTGAAGCATACTTTCTTGAAAAGACAAAATGGGGCCTGGCCAACTGCAAACTCATAAATTTAGAATAGATCTTCCCCCCTGACTTACAGCTAATTATTAGAGTTCGTAAGGATATTTCCTGCAAACGTTAATACCTTGCACTTTTTATTAGCAAGACTGTAGAGGCTTTGTCTGCAGTGTAGTCATAGGCAGCTGGGGCAGAGGCATGCCGTGTCCCTTGCAGTGGTCATTGCTCGGGATTCTCATACGCATCCACCACTCTTTCACCATGCAGGAGTGCATCTGGGGCATCATTTCTTTAACAAGTAGCCTCCATCTGCTTGCTCTCTCCACTATAGCCATTAGAGGTGCGTCAGGTCTGTGAACTGTTGCTGTTCGGGCAATCCATGACGAGCTTTAAACCATGTAAACATCTGTGGTTGCAGCTAGGGCTTCTTTTGGTCCAGGTTCTTTCCCGTTACAAATTTTTCCAAACATCTTGCAATAACTGATCCTAGGGTGGCACAAACATCTGAAAAGCCATAAGCATGTGTTCTTGTAGCATATTGTAACCACTTTTTCTGGTCTTTTATGTGCAGTGAATAGAGAATAGGACAAGGAATCGGGAGATCTGTGTTATTTCCTCAGTTATTAGGATGCTTCTTATAACATCCTCCCTTTTGGCTGTAAATCCTCATGTCTGTCAGATGAAATAATGCTCTTTATCTAGTTTGAAGAAATAATAGTCATCCTTCGGTTGATCCTCACTGACTCTGTATCAATGCAAATCAGTATTGTTGTTAAATGTATGGAAAATAGCAGTTACAGGACCCCCAGTCAAGTGGAGACTATATCCAAAGGCCGGAGGTGGACTCTGTAAGAAAATTTCTCTTCATGTTGAAGGGATGCAAGGCCAGTGCAGAACAGTTTAACCTAGTGGCTGCTTTTTCATTGGTTTTTTTTTTTTTCTTTCCTATTTTCCTTCTGGAAAGCAAACCTAGGGAGCCAGTGTTGGCATGCAAAGGACAGAGGAGCTTTAAATATGTTTGTCAAAAGTTGTCCCATGTTAGTTTTCCTGTCTGCAACAAACGTGACTGCCATTTCATAATTCATTAGACGTGAGAGATGAACAGAATAAAAAATATCTCCTCTGTAAGAGATGCTGCCTAGCATCCTAATGTGCCTTTCCGTAGGCAAGCTGAGCCACCAGGCACCCTCTGAGGATCAGGATCTCTATGGGGTTTTCTCCGTTTATGTTTCTATCAAGTAAAAGGAAATTTTTCTTTGAGACTTCTAGGTGAGCAAGCCTATGGCACGTTCTTTTACATTATTTGAGTCTGAATTTGCATTTGTTTAGCTGCCCATAGTAAGAATGTGCAGCAGAGCATGCTGAAGTGGGGAACGTATGGGGCATCTGCGACCTTGGGGCTGAGCCATGAAGTGGGAGGGGGCTGTGCCGTATCTCCTGCTGCCAGCACAAGTACTGGTTTCTGGCTATTGCAGAACCACCTGTGCTGGGAGAAAGTGTGCAAATAACACATTGTTTTGCTAGGAAAAATATTAAAGAATTCTGAGAGCGAAACAACTCTGTTCGAGTCAACCCGCAGGGAGATGTCTGCCCAGATTTTCCAGATTAAAGTAATAAAATAAAATTTTCTGAGTCCTCGGCATTTTGTCTCAAGCAGAAGTGTTGCTTCAAAACAAACGTCTGAAATATTTCCTATAGAAGGAAGGTAAACAGGCAGCTTTTATGAAATGGAACATAAAGTCAGGGAGGATTTTTATTTTTTTTTTTTTTTTTGTAACATCATAGAAGGGAGTGATTTGATTTTGGAAGAGAACAGTGAGTGCCTTGCAGATATTGCGGAGAGCCCCTGTTCGCCTGTAAGATGAGTGGCATGAAGGAAGGCAAAAAAACCACTGGTGGCTGCCTTGTTGCTAGTTTGGAAGCAAAGATCGAATCCCAGCGAGGTGCTGGGGATATAGTGTGCCAGGAGGAGCCATCCTGGTGAGGACAAGCATCTCATGCTTCGTGTGATGGAGGAAGCAGAAAGCGGTCTGAGCACAGCCTGAGCATCCATGACTCCGGCAGCTGCCTGTTGGCCAGCTTGAGGAAAAGCTGTGGCAGTCTTTGGGATGCAAGGTAAAAGCCTGAGGAGGAGTTTTAGTCGTGTGGGTAGACACGGTGGTCAGAAAGACTTGGGAGGATTTAAACAGTCTCAGTATAAGAACCCAGATAGAGACATTAAAAGTCCAAGAGGCTTCATAGGTCAGAGATGCGAGTGGCAAGGAGAGCTCACAAGGAAAAGAAGATCTTGGCTCGCATACCAACATACCAACTTACTCCTTCCCTACCCAAGTGTGGCTGGTTGCCACTGGCTCCTGGCTCAGGCGGAGGAGCTGCAAGCCCTTCTCCCTGGCCGGAGGTGGTGCCTCCTCTGAGAACATCTGGTTTCGGTTCCAACCTCCAGCTCCTCCAGGTACACAGCTCTTCTCCTGCTGTAGCTAAGTTGAGCTTTCAGAGCAAACCCCACCACGAAAACCTGCCAGCTGCAGACACCCCCACAGCAAAGGCCCACCTGAGAGTTTTTGCATCTTGCAAGAATTCAGCGTTTTCTGTGCAGGAACCATCAGGGGAAGGAAAAGTCTAGAAGTCCAAACTGGACTTGCCACTTGGTAGAAATGCAGGAGTGGTACCTTGTTTAATACCCACAGTAATAAATTCCAAGGAAAACTATTTTCTGATGGGGAGGGAGGATGGGGGAATGGCTAGATGTTTATCTCTAAAACTTTCTTTTTCATTGAAGTAGAAATCCCAGTGAAATTTCTATTCTAAAGGTCAAATTAGAAAGCTTTCATCCCCAGACTTGTAAACCATTTCTCAAATCAGTGACTCTAAAAATTATTCATTAGAACACCAGCTCTTAAACTAAAATTTTATTAAGGTCTGTATCAAAGGGGGTTTTATTCTGAACTGCACAGCCCACTGTGTAGTCTTGACACAACAGCAAGGACATGGGCAGAAGAACTTAATCTTTGTGTATTTGTGAAAGGGATGACATAAACCCCTGCTTTTAAAAAGTCAGGCACAGGTTTTATAGAGACAGTGTTTAGAGATATTAGAGCCATAAATATCAGGAGGCAAATCTTGTCAAGTGTTTCAAGAGCAAAAAGCTTTAATGCTTTTGTGGGTGCTAGTCATCAGTTAAAGTGCTTTCAGCCTGCCTTCATATAGACAGGCTATGATTTCTTCAAACCAATGTCCTCTAAAATCTGAAATTGATTGAGATGCACTAGAATCTCATCTTCAAGACTATTTTATGGGCCAAATTAGCATAGTTTATAGTCTACAGCCAATGAAGTCGTATTATTCCATGGGCTGCAATGCAAATGACTTCTCTCTCCATCTGGTTGTGTATTTTGTCCAGGATATGGAAGTATGCTCTGTTGTATGCGGAGAGGTATGCAAATGTGTTGAAAAAAATTTGGAAGACTGCATAGATGCTGTCTCTTGGTAGAAGGTTCTTTATTCAGTCTAAACCAGGAAGATTTGGCCAGTCCTCCTCTGGTCAGTTTTTTTGTTCAACAAGATGTCATTGGCAGCCTATTCAGATTCCCCTTAAGATAAGTTGTGTGTTTTTTAATAAAAAGGAAAAAAACCCCTGTTGACTGAATATTCAGAGTTCAAGGACTGAATACAACCTTAAACATCATTGTAAATTTTAGATTGCTGGGACCATCTCCAAATTACAGAAGGGGTATCAGAAGGCAAACCCTATTATGCTCTCTAATTCTTTTTAAGTCATGCTTGAAAATTGACTTTAGGTGTCTTGGCTATACCTGTGTATGGAAGTGGATTGTGTGTTCCACATATATGAAGAGGTAGTTGCCTGTTACCTGCATCATTACTTCCTGTTGTATGGGTGCTTTGAAGTTTGTTTAATGTATGCAGTAAAGGTGGTGATTTGTCCACTCAGAAGTACTCTAAATTACCATTGAAGAAGTTTTAGCGTTCTAATTTGTCAATTGTTAAATTACCAGATTCATTTTTGACCATTCAGTTTCGTGTATCCGCAGTACAACCAAGTCTCAGGGGTGAAATACCAAACACTGCATGGAATATATACAGTCTAAAAGAGCCCCTTCTATGCTGATCCAAGGATTTGTTGATAATCTAAGCTGAAGTATTAGTAACCTAATCAAAGCCTTATTTTTAGTACAGTTGCAACGATACCAAGTCTAGAGTGCACAGTCTCCGGTTGCTGCTGGTTGCAGTAGCTCTGCAGTTGCAGTAATGCACACAGGCTGGCGTGCACAGGTATCGTCTGCCCTTTTCCCTTTCTGTGCTCCTCCGGGATGTAGGCTGGGTAGTGCCAGCTTTTTCAGAAGGCAGCTGCAGCCCTTTGCCTGGAGTTGCTGTGTTAGGAGAGCTTGATGGTGGCGGGGGGCTTCCCCATGGCTGAGACTGACTGCAGGTATTTTCATACATTTGCTACTACGGCTGTATTACCTGCTTTTTCTTCACTGATTTCTATCTCTTGCTGTACTATCTCTGTGTTATATAGATAGAGTTCTTGCTCATGGTTCTCTTTGTTCCAGCCAAACCCGCTTTTGCTCAGCCTTGGGTTGTGTTCCATTGGTGAGGAGGAGCTGCAGGTTTGCGCTGGTGCCTCGGAGGGATCTGTTGCCATCCCGCAGCTGCACCAGCAAGACCTTCGCAGTTACCTCATGGTTGTATTTGTGGGGTCCTGCATCACAATCCCGAGTTTTTCCTTCAAGCACATATATCCTCTTTCAAGGTTCATTGAATTTGTCACTCTGTAGGAATAATGATCCATTTGAAGATATAGATAGACATAAAGATATAGGTATTATGCTTCGGTAGCTACTTGCTGTTAACGATGACTCATTAGAGCAATATCACTGATGTGTTATCAAACTTGCTTTACAAAACTCTCTAGAGATAGACTTTAAGTGAAATATAGCAGCATAAAAGCCACTGACTTTTTTTTTCTTTCCTCTAAGCCTGAGTATTAGTCATGTTTTCTTTTGGAAATTAAAATTCAGTGATGTATAAAGAAGTGATTGATGTATGTGTGGTTTTTTTAGAACGTAGTAGTAGGAAAAATAGTTTTGTATTGGTTATACAGGGATAATAGATAAAAACAGCATTGACACTGCTTTTCTAATAATTAGGAAAAAGAACCCTTGAATGTAATGACAAAGTGTTCACTAATGGTGTATGAGTTTTTGACAGTATGTCATCCAAGGCGATGTACAGCATTGCTTACCTCTCTGCATGATATAGTCACATAAATTGGCTTTATAAAAGGCAGGCAGACACCCATCACCATGAATTTGAATCATTTACCATTCGTGTAATTTTCTATAATATTTCGGGATTTAGTAGTTATGAAATAGCCCTGTTGCATAGAAAGTTCTCTCTTAATTTCAGAACCGGCATAATTACAAAAGCATTTTGGATTCTAAAAATACGCTGCACATTACAATAAAAAAGCAAACCATGGAAACCCTCCTCCGGCAAACAAAGGCAGGCAAAACAGAGCTTAGCTTTCATAAAAAATAGGGATCTCTCTGTCAGATCACCAATGACCTGAGACTTGCAGCCTCCTGAGGGAAGCCTGCTCGCTCCGGTCTGGTTTCCAGGGCACGCCGGGTTCAGCAGCCGAGTTATTTCCAGTTGCAGCCGATAATGGGAACCAAGCAGGCCCGGCGTACGGGCATGGTAACCGCCCCACTTGGGCAGAGGGCTTAACGACAGCACAGTCAACGGGGCTGTAAACAAGAAGGGATAGTAATACCGAAAGCAGACGTCAAATCTCACGCTGCCCCTGCCCGCGGGAACTTGCGGGGAAGTGAGCGGATAGGAGTTTGTTCACTTGCTCGTACTTCAATGTCATCTGTGAAATATTTCTTTAAAAGAGCAAACTTTGATTTCCAGGACTTATCTAGTGGTCACTTAGAAAAATAATTACCAAATTTCATAAACAAAATACAAACCCAAGTAGGTCCTAGTAAAGGATAAAAGGCTACAGCTCTTTTGTTTTGCTTATAATTGAATCTTCTTTGCTCTGAGTACTGATTGCTGCACGTAAAACTTGGGGAAACTTTTCATTACTCTGGCCTCAGTTGGATAATTGTTACTATGAAAAGCCATATGCTTTTGATTAAAATTTCCATATGCCATTTACTGAGACAAACTACCCAGTCTTAAGGGGCTTTGGATCATTTCAGATTGTTTAAGCTGTTGTTAAACCACATTTGAGGTTTTGGAAGGAGGTCATTCATTGCAGCACTGTACCCAAACTGAAAAGCTGATGGGGTTGACAGCTGCTGCGAGCACCTTCTGGGCTTTTGAGCGTTTCTGAGCAATAAGCATCTATATCAGACTGGTGTTGCTTGCCAGTACCTGCATAAGGCATATCACTAAGCGTTAAGGCAGAGTTTTAATGGAGGCTACAGGAAAAATCTGGTAATGCAAGAAAAAGACATTCAAATTCACATTAAAGGATGGGTGTTACGATACACGTGCCAATAGCATATCACACTCCAGTGCATTTCTGTAGCAGATGTCAAGGTTTTGTGCAAATATTAGCTAATTAAGTCTCATTTGAGAGTCACAGTTTAAGTACTTGTCCTTAGAGATGGGCAAACTTTGTTGCAGAGAACTTAAGTGACTTTCCCAAAGTCATGCAATCTGTAGTACAGTGGTGTCTGGTACAAATCACCGTATTTTTCACAGGTTAAACGCATGCAGCTTTATACTCACGTGGGTCTGTTAAGTCTGATTTAGAATTGCTACTATGGAAATGAAGAAGTTTAAATGGCATCCTCGCTTTTTCATTAAGTAAGGTCTGAGTAACTGGTAGTCTCGATAACCTGTCTGCACTCCTGTTAGAACTCCCTGTTTTATTCTCATCTTTGCACTGAAAACATTACTAACCGTGTCCTCATGTGATGCTGGGGTTACTGGAGCTTATATAATATTTTTCATTTTTCAGTGGAGTCATGCTTTAGTGCTGTGTGCTCCCAACAAGCTTTGGCAGGACGCTGACCTCCAGAATTGGAAAGCATTAATACATTCGTCCTCAGTGGTTTCTCTTAATCAGTTTTGACAATTGCTTTCTAAATAGAGAATGTCCAAGTTAAATAGGAGAAAAACTACTACGCAAGTGTATTCTTATCCTAACAGTTATACAGATCTCTGATCTTGATTACGTGAAGTCATGCATTTAAAATAAAAGCCTGATCTGCGAGTCAGTCGTTGCTACAAGCGAGCTAGCATTTCTCCTGCAGACGTATGCTGCTTTAATTAGTTAGGGTAAGTGTACATCCTTCCTGTCTGTGCTGTGCTGCGTTGTTTCCTTTTTGATCCTATGAATAGAAACACTATTTTTTCATGGTTGTAGGCTGCCCAACGCCAGCCACAAATCCCCAAGCTGCTGAATGGATATACTTTCACCAAAAGCTCATACGGGGATCCTGGCTCTAACACGAAGCAGTTCCTATTTCTGTAAGCAGCCCTCGTATTCCGGTTGTGTTTTATTTGTTTTGTGTATGAATATTTTTCTTGAAATTAAGGCTCCTTTCTTATTTGATCTATGCAATGATAGATCCCTGTAATTGAAGCAGTTCACACCCTAAAAACTTTAATTAAGTCACAAGGATGCCTGCATGCTAAAACTTAATGAACTTATCACTTCCAGGCATTGTTCTACTTTGTCTTGTCTCCCTTCTGTTTACTAATGCTCATTGCATTATGTCTAACATTTAACTATAAACTCCTGAAATGGTTGGGTCTTTTATTACTATTACGAGGTATTTAGAACCCCATGGGGTACTTAGTAATTAATCTTAACGTGATTATTTTCACATTTCTTACATGCTGTGTTGCCAGGTCCCAGGCAGCAAACCTGTGGGACTCTCAGATCTGCTGGTGGGCATCAGGCCACCATACTGTCACACTGGCTTCCAGCCGCCCTCCTGCTCCCCGGTATTTCATGCACCTGAAGGCTAGGTGTGTGCAGTGACCTGCAGCGTGCCTTCCTCTTTATCACTGATCATATTATTTTCCGCCAGCTGATCCCTAACTGAACTTGTCTGCTTGAGTGTGATAAAAGTGTAGGTGGGGTTTATACATGTTCTACAAAGGTGGTCTTGATCTCCAAGCGTCAAGGATGCTGAACCCACTGCTCTCTATTGTAGTTTATTCCAGCAGCTAATCATCATCATTCGTAGTACGTGTAATTTCTCATCACCATTTCCGTGAATTCAGCTTCCTACCACAGGTTTTTGTTACATCCTCCACTGGGTTAGCAAACCAAAAAGGAATGGCATTGTCTCCTCGTGACTGTGCTTCTGCATGCAAACCAGACGTGTCTTGCTTCTGTTTGAGAAAGTAGTGACCTATTTGAGGCTTTCCCTGCCTCCCTCCCAAATCTGAAATGTCACAAGAAGGAGCAGGAAACCAAAAAAAAAAAGGTGAAGTATGACACGGTGAGAAATAGCTAAGTTGAGGCCAGCCCTGCAGCAGCAGATGCCGAATAGCCGTGCCATGTCATGGGGGTCGTCTGCTTGGGCGCAGTGGTGGGTCCAGCAGCCGGGTGTCTGCAAACCTCAGATGTCCAGTGTCACCTAATTCTGCTCAGGTGTGATTTCCAGTGGAAAGAGAGCTGGTATTGAGGGAACTGTGGACCTATGGTATTCCTGCTTCAAACCTTCTTCCACAATAGAAATAATTGAGCTTGCTGGCTTAATAAGGCTTCTGGCATTTTGGGGGGCTTGTTTGGGTTTCTTTCATTTCATTGGCAAATAAGAACAAAAATCCTCATATATTTGCCAGGGTCTTTGGGCTCAGGGGCAAGGCAAAGTGGAACTTAATGCTCTCATCAGGGGAGACACATGGTCAAACCATTTACACTGTAATTCAGTCATTCTGCAGCATGGATGGTTTGGGTTTTTTCCTCCTCCTTTTGCTGCCCGTTGATTTTTAACGTCAAAAGTACAGAGAATAATTTCTTACCTTGCCTGCTCTCCAGGGAGGGGTAGAGAGGCACTAGGCAGCTGTGTTTCCCTGGAAGGAACATAGAAAACATGGGGAAAGAAGCGTCAGTGTGCTGCTGCTGCATTGAAGTGTCCTGCGGGGTGGTTTCCAGCAAGTGCTTTTAACTTCTGTTCAGCAAGTGGTCGTACCTCCATGTATGGGGAATTCAGCGGTACAAAATTTCGGTGTAATATTGGGCACCCATTTGAGCAAAATTTTGTAGGAAAGGTTTTAGAGAACCTCTTGAATCCACACATTGCTGGTCTGTGTGCTTTGTTCAGCAGTGCTGATATTGTTCCTAATTTCTTGGGAAAGATTGTAAGGTGGTGTTTAAATGAAGTTTCTTACTAATAAAATCATGATCATATTATTGGTAATTCAAGTTACAATTTAGGTATCACAAAAATAAATTTGAAGTGTGCATTTCAGAATGCATGAGCATAATCAGTCTAATCAGTTTGATGAGACTTTCTTACAATTATCTTAATCTTGTTAGTTTACTCAGAGGCAGATTTTAAGTGCATGCATGAGGCTTTTCAGAACTGACAGTTGACTTTCAAAGCTTGATAGTTTGCACTGCGAGCAGTAGTGGTGGATGCTCTGCTTTGTTTCCTGCCTCCAGTTGATTGTGACCGTTCCTCAGTCGTTTCCTAGTTGTTCCTCCAAGCAGAGACTGGTAGCAATATTTTTCCTGGTAGCAGTCCTTTTCTCATCTTAAATATGTAGCTATGTCTTTCGTCAACAAGTAGGGTTATTTCTGCCTTGCAAAAAAAGTTAAAGGATGAGATTTGCATTTACACTGTTGAGTCATGCGCTGCCTCTCCATACTACAGTAATCAAGAGTTGCTGGGTCACCAGGCAGGTGGCTGTTTCTTACAATTAGTAATGAAAGACCTTTCCCATTCCCTCCCCTGCGTTTAACAGAATTCCCTAGAGCACTGGATAAGTAGGCTCACACACGCAGGCTCAGCGCTGGTGCAGTTTCTTTCGTCTGTTCCAAAGCAGACCTGCATATGGGTTTTTTTAGGATCCAGGCCTGAAAAGTGAATTATGTATCATCTCTAAAATGTTTTGTGAATGTATATGCATATGGCATAATGTATGAGTTCTATCGATGTGGAAGAAAATATAAATAGCTAAATTGAGATATGGAGAATTTTCCATTAAATATTATTTAGGACTTACCAATACTTATGCAATTTTCTTTCTAGTCCATATATATGTATATAAAGCATCTGTTGTGATGATTGAGACATGTTTTGCTTTTAATTTACTTCTTCATTTATTGGAAATAATATTAATGTAAAAATGTTTCCCAATACCACATTTATTCCTTCTGGCATTATTTTGGATTTAGGCTATTATTCTTCATGTGGCTGTCCTCAGTGAGTACGGGATCCGATCTTGTGCCTGTGTGCAGTCAAAATATGTTTAAATCTATGGGACTGGCAGGTGGCCAGAGGAATGTAGTAGTGGTTCCTGAAAAGTGCCATTCCACCTTTTTTATGGAGCTTAGGATGGAAAAATTACACCCCTCTATTTTCATTGCTAATGGGTTATCTTCTGTTTTCCTTCTGTCTTTTTTCTTCCTAGGCCAAAAAGGACAGGGGGACAAAGAAAATCACCCTGCTCAAAGTTACAGACTTGGACTGTTACTCAAGGCTGGGAAACCATGCTTTATTGTTTCCCTGTGCTTACACAGAGTCTGAATGAATGGCTCACACTGGTGAACCTGCTGTTAAATTGATACCTGGGTTAAATTTGGATGGGTTTTATTCTCAAGTGTAGCTTTGAACCTCCGGTGTGAGCCCATTTTTTGCCCAAAGGGTTTGATAATGCAGCAGCCTTACACCTGATGGAAAGGGTTTGGGTAGGCGCTGCTGCTGGCCCTGGGCTTGAGCAGCAGAAAGGTGGGAGGGTAGCACTTCTGCAGTGGTTTTGTTTTCACAAATAATTCACTGCAGTGCAGCAGGCTTTTTAAGTCCCCACATTATTTATCCCCTAGAATACAGGTGAAAAAGCTGAACCTAATAGAATAATAAGATCCAGGGAACGATGCAACGTGCAGCACAAGGATATGGCAGAACTTTGCTGGAAATCACATGCTGACTACTAGTGTTGGAACAAATTGTTACTCACTGTTTCTGGTGTAGTTCCACTTTTGCCTGGATTTTGCCCTGAAATTGGCATTAGTAGGAAGGGTCCACAAAAAATGTTTCTAAAATGAAACAGTAATGTCTTCTGATTTTATGTCATTTATTTGAAGTATGCATGCCATGCTTCCAGAAAACATTTTCAAGAGAGGATAAAAATCAAGGCTTAATTTTTCATCCTTCTAACCTTATAATGATGTTCTACTAGTTCCTGCTGTTAAGTGTTTATCACCCGTTTGTTTCTTCTGGTTCCCAACTGCAGTGACAACAGGTTTGTAATCACCAAGCCACAGCTCATCTATACTGAAAGCCAAAATGAATAAAAAAAGAAAACTGAAATGCAAGGGACTGTTAAAAGGCTACCAGTTATTCAGTGCATTAGTGCTCCGGTGTAGCAGCGGCTGGCACTGATCGTCACTTGTGCCACTGCCCAGCTCACAGTCACCTCGTCACTTAACAGCCAGTTTCTTGAATTTATTGTACAAGGGGAGAAGAGGGGGAGTTGTATTTTTGCAGTGTGTGGCCTGTGAAGAAGAGGAAGAAGAGAGAGGTGGAAGGAGGAATTATCTAAGTGCCGTGTAGCTAACATACAGCTATTAGAAGGGACTTCTTTATGGAATGGAAGGGTTTCTACACATGGTTTGCAGGGGCATCAGTAACAAGTCTGCTGAAGGGAAACAGACCGGGTTGTAACATAATTGCTTGTTTAAGGCAGTAATTACTCATAAATTCATATAACAAAACTCTTCATCAGCATTACAGGTTGCTGGAGTTTTGTCTGGGTAAATCAGCCCCTGTTCCCCTCTAGCAGCTCTGCAGCCTGTGGAGACACTTACTGCTTTGGATGCACATCAGCCTCCCGCTGCCCCACATTCCACCCAGGTCCCACCAACCCACCTTCCAAGCTGATTGTCGCTTTGTTTCTATGTCATGCAGCAAAGTCCTGATGAACCTTGTGTCCTTCTCATGAGGAGAAACCGTTAAACTCCCATTAATTGAGTTCTTCCTCTCTTGGCAGATCTTGAGAACTTCAAGACCAGAACAAGAAGCACGGTGTCTGTCCGCCAGGGCCAGGGCATGGTGCTGCTGTGTGGACCACCACCACATTCTGGAGGTAAAGTGGTTTCCTTCTCTTGCTTTCAGCACTCAGCAGCAGTTTGCAAGGTTGTCATTCTCAGGAGAATCACCTTCTTCATTCTTCATTCTAGGAAGTTTAAAATGGCCCACCTTAGAGGAGAAGGCTGTGACAGTGCCGGCCTGACTGAATGGGTCATGCTGTGTGGTCCTGTTGACTAAATGCATTGGGAGATCTCTGGTTTGGATGTAAATGCAGAGAAAGAGCTTAATTTTTCTGCAAACAAGTATGTGCTTTAGGAGATGAACTGATGGAAACTAAAGCAATATTTTGCATATATAGAAGATTTGGCCAAGATCTTGTGCAACTTTTAGAAGCCTTTCTGTATGTGACCTGGGTGTGTCTTCTGCAAAAAGGTTGAAGAGTGCTGACAGAGCAACTTATGTGCATCATCTTTTCATTATTTTTTTTCAAACACTCATTATCGCTGCTTTTGTCTCCTGGGTACTTAGGATCCATTAGCAATTGTCCAGGTCTCATATGGTTATTTATTTCTGGAATGGCAATACATTTTCTTCCTGCTGCTTTTATCAGAGGGAGAGTGTTGTAGGAGAGGAGGAAAGAACGTGCCAGCAAGTTACATAGGGATGCTGAAGACACCACTGTATTCGCTGCTGGTGCTCACACCTACATCTGGTTTTCTGGAAACCATAATCTGAAGGTCTAGGCAGAATGATGGAGAAACTCTACTACTACAGAGTTTTCCATTCCCAGAGGAGTAAGGAGGGAGGCAGCAGGGCTGCTACCTTGGACTTTCAGATGGTCTGACCTTGGCCTGTTCGGGAGCCTGGTTGCCGGAGTCCCTTGGGAGGCAGCCCTGAAGGGGCAAGGAGCCCAGGAGGGCTGGGCACTCTTCAGGAAGGACATCTTCAAGGCGCAGGAGCCGTCCATCCCCATGTGCTGAAAGACGGGCCGGCGGGGAAGACCGGCCTGGCTGAGCAGAGCCTTGGCTGGAACGCAGTGGGGCAAGGAGAGCTCATGCCCTGCGGGAGAAGGGCCGGCAGCTCGGGGCACTGCGGGGTGTTGGGAGGTCACGCAGGGAGAAAATCAGCAGGGCCAAAACCCGACTAGAACTTCACCTGGCTACTGCTGCAAAGGACAGTAAAAGATGTTTCTGTAAATATATTAGGAACAAAGGAAGGCTAAGGAGAATCTCCATCCTTTATCGGATGTGGGTGGAAACATGGTGACAGAAGATGAGGAAGAGGCCGAGGTACCCAACGCCGCCTTTGCCTCAGTCTTTAATAGTAAGACCATTTGTTCCCCAGGTACGCAGCCCCCTGAGCTGGAAGACAGGGACAGGGAGCAGAATGAAGCCCCACAGTCCAAGGGGAAATGGTCAGTGACCTGCCACACCACTGGGACACACGCAGCTCTGTGGGGCCGGGTGGGATCCCGCCCGGGGGGATGTCGGTCTCTTCTCCCACGCAGCAAGTGCCAGGACAAGAGAAAACAATCTCAAGTTGTGCTGGGGAGGTTTAGGTTGGGTATCAGGAAAAATTCCTTCAACGAAAGGAGGTGGCCAAGCACTGGCACAGGCTGCCTGGGGATGTGGTGGGGTCAGCAACACTGGAGATGCTTAAAAGATGCACAGATGTGGTGCTTAGGGACACGTTTAGTGGTGGCCGTGGCAGTGTTGGGGTTAATGGTTGGACTCAATGATCTTAAAGGTCTTTTCAAACCTAAATGAGTCTATGATTCGATCTAGCAAGTACTTTGCAATGTGCCTTGAAGAGGATGATATAAATGTTTAGCAAATACAAAATGGTTCTTTCAATTTAGCACAAATTTATTTTAATGTGCCAGTCCTACGTTTGCTGGCTGACTTCCTGAACACCTGTTGCCTTGTTACATTTATATCAAAAGCAGTGTTAGGAAGGGAATCGGTCGGTCATCTGCCCTTGCTGGATGCCATGTCAGGCGTGGAGTGTGCGTGCTGGATGAGCCCCATGTGCCGTGCGCTGACTGCTGCCACGAGCAACCAGCTGCTGCAGCTGGCTCTCGCATGAGGGGCTTGTTCGGTACATCACAAACAAGCGGTGGCCTTTTATGGGTCTGTGTTCCTTTTAAAGAAATTTGTGATCCTGTTTTGAAATCTGTCTGTCCTCATCAGCTGGATGAAAATTGCCATTTGCCGTTAGGCTGCTTTTAGTGCTCAGATAGGAAGAGACAAGTGCTTGAGGAGCTTCTTCGCTTGCATCTGGCTGGCTGCAAGTGTACCTACCCACTTAATTTATTCAGTTAGGACCTCTCTTATCTTCTGACTTAGATGCCGTTTTCTCTTTTAGTTCAGATATTATCGTAAGAGTTTCAGTATCTCAGATTTCTGGTGTTCGTTACTTGAGGATTGTTCTTAAATCTGTGATACCAAGTCTACAGAATCACTCATTATCACAGCATCTAACTTTTATGAGAGTGGCTCTTGTAGTGTCAACTGTTCCCCAAAATGATGTGCCCTCTGGTCTGCCTGGAGGCAGCTTGCCCCTCAGCCCCTGCAGGTGGGTCTCCATGCCACACCTGATGAGGCAGCTGCCCAGGGTCGGTATTAAAAAAGGTATCAAAAACCATGGAGACAGGTTGTGGCTCAGCTACAAACTCACTTGCAGTCTACAGCACTGTGTGTGAAGTGTCATTTTTAGCGTCATTTCCATCGTGAAGAAGGGAGGGGAGATTTGGGACAGAAATGCATTACAGTCCTTAAACCTGAGTTTTAAATCTGAGAGCCTTCAGCATGGGGCTGAAAAGCGGCGCTCATCCTCATCCTCCCCCAGACTTTGTGCCCCACAAAGGTGGATGGTATCAACAGGCCAAGTTCAAGAAGGCCTGGGGTGGCTGGAAACTGAGCTGCAGGGCTCTGAAGAGCTGTGGCATGAGTTTTTATGCCCTTTTTCAGTGAGAAAAACTAACCCCACCTGCACAGCCCTCTCCTGCTGGCACCCACAGCTGTGCGGTGCTGCTTCCCGAGCCACAGGCGGGTAGGCTGATATCTTCTAGAGGGACACAGGCACTGCACAGGCGAAGCAGGAATTGTGCATATTTGTCTCCTTAGCAAAACTTTGCTCTGTGGTTATAGGGAGTTTTCTGTTTTGCTGCAAGAAGACTGCAGCATGAACACCTTGTGTGGAGATGCAGCACTGGTGGTGGCTGGTGTAAGCAACGAGAAGGACCTTGTGGTAGTTTGTTCAGGTGATTCAGGGGAAAGTTCTGGTCTGGGTGTGTCTACTGATGGTACAAAAACACTCCAGAAAGGTGCTGGTGTTATTTCCAGTTTGGGTTCAGTGTGTGGGAAAGAGCATCTTACAGTGACCGGGAGGTAAGCGTGTTTCTGGTGCCCAGAAAGGCAGAAAACTGAAGGGTAATTATTTCTCTCAATCATTTGGATGAGAGATCACTTCCTACATGACCACCATCTATGACCTGCTCTATTCCAGCTAGAAAATGATCTTAATTGTAGCCAGATGCACAATAGGTCTAAATTGATACTGTTATGATTTTGTAACTAAGCTGGGCTGGAGTCATGCCGGTTGTTGTTTTCTGGTTTGCATAGGAAGTATTTAATGGAAAATCAAAATAAGTCCAGTTAATTCAGGCTGAGACCCTTGTTCTGCAGGAATTAATCTCTTCAATGGCAATATTTTCTTTTCCTTTTCCTTCTTCCTTCCTCCTAAGTTTAGAAATGAGGATGGGTTTCAAAAGTCGCAACTGCAAAGTTAATGTGCGCCGCATTTCTGTCAGCCAACTGCTTGTCTGCTGGTGTAATGGAAGCTGTTCAGTCTCCAGCAGCCACTGCACAATTACCACAGCTAGCTCCTGTTCCAGCTCTGGGCAGATGGAGGTTCATAAGAGAATATCAGATATCACTGGGAAGTAGCTGCATGTCAGAGAAGGGCCGTGTTTCATGGGCAGCTTCCGTCCCCGGGGTCCAAGGCCGTGTTTGCAAAGCAAAGCTGTAGAGATCAGTTCTTTCCAATATCCCGATATGCCACTGCTGGGATGTAACATTGCAAGTATTCAGTGTTGTAGTGTAACAATAAAAAACGTTCGGGTTTGAAGAGAAAAGTAATACATCTCATTGAAAGAGCGAGTGGCATTAAGATAGAGAAAATGCAATTACTGGTTTTAGAATTTGATTAGGACAGCCAACCTAACTTCATCATCCTTGCAAAAAGTGCCGGGAGACATTAATGACCAACACTGAAGTGTAGGACTATCTGGGGGAAAAGAAATATACTTTTATATTATTACTATTTTTTACTTTAGTTTCTGATCTGCATTGAAAATGAAGTCTTAAAATTTAAGAAAGCAAAACTGTTCAATCTGAGAACAGCTGTTGCTCTGATGATGAGGGTATTGACTGGAATAATAGAAGCCTAGAAAAAAATACCCTGGCTGGTGCCTGAGCACAGAACTTAGGCTGTCCTCCTGGGTGTCGGAGACACAGGCTCGAGAATTTTTGCCTGATGGGGAAGATTTCCCAAGTGTCTGAGGAGGGAGCAACACCAGCGTTTGCTCTCTTTGGAGGTGGCTCAAGTGGCAAGGCTCAGAGCCCCCCTTAGCTGAAGAGATTTGATAAAAGAAAATTAGTAAATTAGGAGGGAATTATTTTCTGTCCACTGTTGGTCATCTTGGCCTTAAAAATTGTGGATTTTACAAAAAGATGTTGATCTGCGTCCAGACCTTTATCCTTTCAACAGCAGTTCGCTCTAATACTTTGCTACTTGGAAACATCCACATTTAAAGAGCTGGCAGCTAAAAGTGAAATTATGTTGGCCTACATGCATTAGTTGAGGGTTTCTATTTTTTTCTTTTTTTTTGTTCTTAATGATGCCAAATAAAGAGCTTCCTACTGTTCATATGCTGTAAGAAATTCATCCTGAAAATGAGTCCAAATGATTAACAAGTATTTTCAGCATCACAAAATGGGCTGCGTACAGCTTGCACAGAGCAATTTGGGCATCGCCATGTTTTGTCCCGATTTTTAGCTTAATGTGAGTTGGAGATTCAGCATATGAATCCAGGCTTCCCCCCCCCCGGTTCCCCAAGATGAAAATGAAATGTGTGTTTCTTGCAGCCTGCTTTCAGCGGGGAGTCGCTGTTTTGTCAGGTCAGTGCATTCTGGTGTTACATTTTGTTAAGCAGCATAATGATGTGGTGGCCTCCTATGATGAAGTGCATGCTGAGTGCTGGAAATTTGGAAAATAAATGTTCATCTGGAGCTTGGGAAGTCCCTGGACTGAAAACCAGAATAAATGCAAATCAAACATTTGCTTCTGTCGTATTTTCTGCTCTTGGAGCAGTAGATGCTCAAGTGCCTGGGGCCAGTCCTGCCATGTTTATGGTGCCTTGTCTGTTAGAAGGTTTAGGTTCTTTTCCCCTTTTTGGGGGGTTATTTTTGGGCTTGTTCTTTTGGGTTTTTTTCTGCCTTCCCCATTTGTTCATTTACATGCACTAAATCAGTGTAAGAACTAGAAGCAGCCTACCTAGGTTGTTAGCATTTTTCTGAGATAATTACCCTGTGCGCGAAGGGTTTTCCCTCATTATTTCCACTCCTTTTTTTAATCAAAAGCCCTAATGATTGTCGTGTCAACCATTCTACATGTGAAGCTCCATGGGAAAAATAAGATAAGAGTAAACATGACAATGGGAACATGGCATTCAGGGACCGTGTAGCAGCTCAGGGAGTGGCTAAAGGTATTTAAGTGGACAAAAGAGAACAGTTGAAGATCCTAAAAGTATGTGCATGGCTAAAATTCGGCTTTGGTTTTGTTGTAAGGCCTGAGGGTCCCCACTGCAGCTGGTGGCCGTTGTCTGGGCAGCCCCCAGTAACTGAAGCCCAATAATGGGTTTGGAAATGGGAGGAACACCAGAAGGTTTTCATGACTTTTTTGATGAGACTAGATAAGGTATCTCAGTATGTCTTAGGATGAGCTCTGTAATTTGGATGCCCTAAACCAATCCTTACTGCTTTACATTTGTGAAGCCCTGCTGGATCAATGCTGTCTGCTGCTGCTCTTCAGAAGAGGGAAGAGCTGTAGAGGTGATGGATTGGCGGGGGGTTACAGCCAAAACAAAAGGAAAAGAAACAACCTTTGTTTTGTCCAAAGTCTTTGATTCCAGTGTATCTTTAAGCCTTTTTATTGCATTTAGATATATTTAGAAACCATGAAGCATTTAAAAATGTAAACTGGAGTGTTCAATGTAAGCTGTCGGTGAAGACCTTTTCCTTTTGAGAGGAGCTTTGCAGGGGAAAACAGGTTAGCTTTTCTGGTTTGCTTTTTTTTCAGTATTGTTAGTCAAATTTGCCAAGATGCATTTTATTTGTTAAGATAAACTTAATTGAAACAGGCAAACAAAGAGCCCTAAAAACTAAAGCAAACACTGGCTTGTGTTTCTCAGGGCTCTGAATATAAGTTGTGTTCCAGAGGGGATATGCCTGGGAAGTATTTGGAGGTCGCTGTCCTTTTAACTTTATCTCCAAATTTGAAGACCAAAATATTCCTTTGTGCTAAATAGTTTTGTTCATTTAAGTTTGTGGGAACAGAGTTGTTTAACTGCCACTTCTGCTAGATTTATTTGATAGTCAGGCCAGGGTTAGTTAATATTTTAACAACTGCAGTTTTCAAATGCCTTCTAACATCCCCAGCATGTCATTGTGAGTCTGGAGATTAAAAAACCACTGTATTGGGAGAGCATGCACGCTTCACCTGCCGGGCTGGTAGCACACCCATGAGCACGCAGAGCAAGCGAGTCTCAAGTCTGTAAATCCTTCCCCCTCCCTTCCTTGGGAAGATAAATGAACTTGGCTTTGAGGATTTCCTTTGTACCACCCCCACCCCCCACCCCCTATGTTCTCTCAGTTTATCTTTAGGAAGATCTATATACATGATGTTCTCATGACATTTGCCTTCCTGCCCTCATGGGAAAACCCTGAAGATGTAGAGATTGCGATTTCCAAGTGCTGTGAAACTGTTGAATATACACAGAGAACTGGTGATAATGATCTCTCAATTACTTTATTATTTAAATTTCATGTTCCCTTTGCATCCCCAGAGGTATGTTTTATTCTGAGATATCTCTGTCCATAGCCCACACCACTGCTCACCACATCTGTGGCATATTTATTCTCACTCCTGATTTATCTCAATAATCTGTGCAAGAAATAAATGAGCTGATGGCTTTTTTAGATAGTAACGTGCTTAGATATGCAGATGGAAACCTGGCTACATTTCTACAAGATGCGTCATCTCCTGCCCACTTGGTTGGGGCCTCTAACAAAGTTCCTGATGACCCAGGAACTGAACCTCCCCGATTTCTACTCCTGAACCTCAGTTTTTCTGGACACCTTGTGCCTCTGCTCCTTGCTGTGAAGTCGTGCTACCTCCCTGAGCATTTGGGAACTGCTTCTCTTTGACTGAGCAGAGGCAGGAGTTAAAGGAAAATGAGATTGCTGTCTGTCTGTAGTGCCCATGTTCTCAATCCACTTGTAAAATTCCATCTTCCCAAGGAGGAGGAGATTCATTAAAGCTTAGTTCAAATAACTCTTTCCCATCTGATGCCATTACCTGTTGGAAACACAGCCGTGGAATCTATGCCTGTGAGCTGAAATGTTGACAGAGAATTATTCTCCCATCTTTTCACATAATGGATGTGTTCAGGTTCTCTACTCTCCTGCCTTTTTTTTTTTTCTTTTTTTTTCACCCTCTGGTAGCTAGGAGAACTTTTAGTTCTGTTGCACAGCTTAATCAAGTAGAACTAACTAAATTTTAACATTTGACAGAAAAGATGGCAATTCTGATTTCATCTCAATCTCAGCCTTTCATGCTGTATGGTAGGTAGTGAAGTGTAGACACCAGACATGTTTTCAAAAAGCACTTTACTGATTACAGTGGTGCTGAGACCACTTCGTGCTCTGCAGAAAAATGATTAGTGCGTGCTTACTCGTCTGGTCAGTTTTTCCCTCTCCTTTTATTATTATTATTTTTTTTAAAGCAATGATGGGCACTTCATGGGCTGGAAACAGTGCAGATGTTTTGCCTGTAAGTATGGCTGATGGCCTTTATTACATGATGAATGGTTTGAGGGGTTTGTCTCGTAAATAATCTGTCACACACATCACATCATGTATCGTCTTGTGCTTGTACAGCCCCCGCTGCATAGTGCAAGGAGGAAGGGGAGAAAAATTGGGAAAACTTCAGAGCAGTGCAGAAGGGAAAAGGCATTTATCAGGCATTTTGGTACCATCAGAGGATCAGCACATGGGGCTTCCACCCCCCGAGCAGTGCTGCTCGGCAGGGAGTGCTTTGGAATGGTTTTCTTCAGTTGTTGTCAAGTATTTGTGCCCTTTTACTCGCCATCCTACAGCACCAACCTCATGGTTGTTTCGCTCTCTCCTTTGAAAACTGTCACACTGCCTTTTTATTTGTCACGTATGAAGAATTAATACATTATTAATGAATGTTTAGAGCCATTGTAGTAACAATGGGAACAAACGTTTTTAATGTTCTCCATTGGTGTGCTTACAGTCAACATTAAACAAAGTTTATGTTAAAACTTTGCAAAACAGTCAGCCTTGAAAGAGGTAAGGGAAAGAGAAGAAATTACTCTAGAAATAGCATGTAGCTAAGGAGGCCAAGGATGTTTCCACCTAATATCTGCCTAAAAGCAGGGGATTATTTCATTCTACCCGGGCAGCATCAGCCCGTTCTGCCTGCTCTGCAACATTTATGCTGTTGCGTAAATGCATCTGGCATTTCTGCTGGCTGACCAATTCAGAATGGCTTTGGGCAAGAGCCTTGAAGCACATGTTCCCCTAAGTGTTAAATCAGCTTCTCAGTTCCAGATCTTTTTCTTGTGGTGTGTTCCCATTAATATAAAATTTTCAGAGAAATGGAAAGCCGAATCCTACAAGTGATGTTACTTTCTGTATTTGTCAGGATGAGAACGCTTCTCCTGCCATGTTTCTTACGTAGCAGGTAACCTGGAACAATATATGTCCCTGCTCCTCTTCACTACAGTAACCTTAATATTCAGCCTTTATCTTCCTGCAGTTTCTTCCAGTGTGGTATGCCAGAGCTTTTTTAAAATGTCCTTCTTGCACCACCACCCACGTGCCCAGGACTGGGCAGTTGCCTCTTGCAAGCAGATCGCCGAAGTGCTGATCTACCACTGCCTTCTCTTTATTGAGGCATTAATAGTTTCTCTTCTTTCTCTCCTACCTTAATGTCTTCATAAGCCTTTGCTGCTTGGTCAGATTTGGTTCCAATTAGTGAGAAGCTAATTTAGAGAGGAGTGTCTCACAGATGGGTGGGCAACATGATTGCAGAAGTTCCATTTCTCTAGGAAACGAAGCAAAAAATCTGCTAAGCTGGTTGCAAGTTGGTTCAACTATTTGTCCAAATGCTGCAAGGTCATTGAGCAGCCTTTCGTAGGTTGCTCTGAAGGTTGGAGTGAAAATACAAGCAGGTAAACTGTCCCTTGGGGCTGGGAAGGAAAAAGAAGACTGAGTCAGGGAAATATTTTGCATTAGCACTAGTCAGCGATGCTTTTGATATACTTGAATGTGGCAATGGTTGTAGGGTCAGTGTTGGCAGATGTGGTACATGTGGTACCAGGAGGTGGTGCAGACCTCTCTGGTTCACGGGGCAGGGGTTAAACTGTGTTGTGCACGGACAGTCCTGCTTGCAGGAGGTGGGGAATGGCAGAGGCAAGGCTTGATTTCCAAACAAACGGGAAAATGCCGCAGGAGGGTGGTGCTCCCCACAAGCTGGGGCTCAGCAGCTCACAGATGTCTGTCCTGGCATAGAAAAAGATGAGATTCAAACGGGATTTGTCTAGGTATTGCTCATTGGAGAAGGAGGTAGTGTGATATTGGAGATGTGGGAGATGGAGAAAACCGAGAGGAGAGCAGTGTAGCATCAAAAAGATCTGAATCTGGTATCAGTTTTTCCTCTTAATAGTGACTGCCACTCACACGTCCCCGTACAGTAGTCAAATTCCCATGTCCAAAGAAGATCAACATTTTAAAAGCAGGTTCCAGAGCATAAGCTGTGGAGAAAAAAAAGCTTTCAAGTGACTTATGTCAGGCCAAGAACCAGAAAATGACTTCCCTGAACCCACCAGTTCCTAGTGCTTTGCAGCATAACTCCGAGGTGAGGTCCCAGCTGATGGAGTGATGCTCCTGAAAGCCGCAACTGGATCTCAGCAGCATGACAGTATTTCTTCTTGACAGCCCCAGATTCACTCAAGGTGTCTCTTCCCATAGCTTCACAGAGAGCATGTGAGTCAGCCTTGGGGCTTCCTCCCCGGCGCTGTGAGCTGCAGGAGAGCGTAGATTTTTCTGCGTCTGGTTCCATGTGTTGAAGATTATTGCAGTTCAGCAAAAATGGGTTTCATTAAACTTAAAAATCAGGCATATGAAACTCTCATTTAAATAAGAAGTGATTGAGAGTTGTAACTTCCACTTAAAGTACATCTCCTATCATTTATTTTTTATACTATGCCACAGTCACTGTTTAAATTATTAAAAGCAAGAAGTAGAAAGCTTCTCAGGAGATAGAAATGGATTAGATTAAAATTAATCTGACATAATCCTTTCTCAAAAACTGCTGATTCAGTTTGTGCACACGTTTATCAACATATTTGTGGATAAAGGATAAGGATAAATTCTTCCCTAATTTGGGAATGCTTCGACTTGATATCTCTGACAGCACAGAGAACATGCAGTGCTGTTTTAATAGAGAAATTTACGAAATTACAAATACTTCCAGTAACACAAATGCCAAGCTCATTTTAGATTTACACTAATTTCGGCACCTGAGTCAGTGCATGTGGTTTGCCTCATTTCAGCAGGGATGGGTTTGGTGAGCAAGAGTTGCAAAACAGCGTCACAGCCAAATCCAGACTTTGGCAAAGGTGTTCAGACCCAAGTTTTCAACTGGCACATGTCATTTATCACCTTCAGTGCCGGCACCGCTCCAAGCTTCCCACCAAGCACCTACCGTTCGCTGTTGGTGCCCCAGCTGGGCTGTCACGGGCAGGCAGTGAGGACGCCTCGGTGTGTAATGCACACTGCCCTCCCGCAGAGCTAGAAGGGGAGAGGCTCAACTCTCCAGTAAAACCCCTGGAAATACCAAAATAATAAGGAATGTGACATTAATGATTTTTTTCCTTTATTTATCAGTGACAGCTGTTGACATCTTTAAAAAGAAATCATCTGCAAGCTAGTCATGTGGTTTATTTCCCTGTTCAGTTGCAGTCGCCACTAAATGAAGATTGAAATGATATTGAGAAGGGGGTAGAGGCAGCAGGAGCTGGCTAAAGATGAGTGAGATCTGTCGTTTGGCAGAATGCAGTCAATAGGCATTTATTGAATGTTGTAACATCTTGTGATCTCTTCATAAAATAAATTAGAGAGATGAGTCTAGCTCCCGAGTTCTGCTAAGCCTGTTGCAGCCGCCCTAACCCTCCAAAGCCCGCTTTGGCTGGCCTCATCAGGCAAAGCTCTTGGAAGCCAACAGGGAGGATGATCTACTTTCAGCTCCCTTGAGATGTTTACAGCAGAAAGTGTGGTGTTGACACAAACACAGCATTGGTGTATCTCTACTTTTTCAATCAAATTTGGGTTTCCAGATCCCTGATTGTGTTATACTGCTTCGAGTCAGTAGTCCTGGCTGTGTGAGCTCTCCTTCCTATGGGAGTGATATTTTGTTGTTCAAAAATAAATGGGGGTTATGATTTTGTCATTGTCTGTTGCCTGATACATACAGAATGTCTAAATGTGCAATCATGGTGATGTTTAAGTTTTATGTCTAAAAGTGCAACCATGATGTTGTTTTCAGCTGGTAGATACCAAAACATTTTTTATCTATCAAATATGCAAAGAGAATATTTTCCTGTGCACTACAGGCAAGTGCCACAGCATCATGTAGCAGTGCCTGTCCGTGCAGAGATCTTTCCTAAAAGACATACCACCTGCACTGCTTGGCCAGAAATTCCAGCCTTGGAGTTTATCATAATATTAATTCACTGCAGTAAGAAAATTCTCTGCAACCAACTTTCTTTTTTTAAAGGTTTGATCTAATCTCTTCCAGCTACAGTAAGAGGCTGATCAAAGGTAGTGAAAGCTGGTATTAAAGGATTAGCTAGGTCACATTGAAATACCTTTTAAAACAAGCCCAGGGACCTCTAGCTTTACTGAAGCAAGTGCACACACACAAAAATAAAAAAAAAAGAAAAAAAAAGATTTTTAGGCTAACTCGCTCCTACTTTAAACAGCAAACAAACTGATGGATTAAATCTGTGAGTCATTCCTTAAGGTGATATGTGTAGCACTTTACATAGAACAAGCTTGGGAAATGTAAGCACCGATTGAATCTCACACAGAAAAAATACAGCACAGAATTAAAACTCGGTGTAAGCACTGTTTATGCACTTGCCCAGCTTACAGTGTATTTATTCTCATTTGATGTTTGTCCCTAAGTGATTAGCAGCTTCAGTCCAGCCCCCTTGATCTTTTTTTTCTGGCCGACCTCTCCTCTCTGTCCTTTCAATTTGCTACTGACAGTATCTGCCACAGAGGTACTTTGTCTCAGGCTGTCAGGTGAAGGTGTTCCATTGCAAGGCTGTTGATGCCACTCTGTGGACCATATCAAGCTATTACTCTTTTTTTGTACTAGAATTTTCTCATTGATATCAACTTCCCAACAGAGAGAGCATCATGCAGATCTGTACGTTGCTCGGTGGGAAAAGCCGTGAATCATCTAGGTTTGAATCCGTGTCACAGGAGACCAAGCATGCATCTCCTGGCTTCCAGCAGTACGGTGTTGCATGACGAGTAGGGGTAACGGCTGTAGCAAATATATAGCTGTTGACTCACTTGTGAGCACTTTCTGCATTATTTCCCCATAAATCAGGGGCCATGGCTCCTTTATGTTACTCCTTTATGCTGGGGGGTGGGGGCGTTTCATTCCTGGATTTCCCATCTAATAATTTCCCAGGAACTTTCCTTAGCAGAAATAAGCTTCCAATTCATAATTCCCTTCAGTGGATCAGTGGATCAGTATCTCTTGACAGGGCAAGTAACCCAACTTTTTGAGTGTCCGGAGCATCATTGTTGGCTGGTGCAGTTCGCATTTGCATCTCCGTTGGGAAGGGGCATGGCTGGGGTCACTGACCCTTCCCACAGAGCCTGGTCCAGGAGCAGCTGGGTCACTGCTGGGTAGAGCCTGTCTCCAAAAATGTGAGTTTAAACCAGAGATGCATGAAAACAAGTGGCATCAAATCCAATACCTGGGCGAGGTTCACCAGTTTCAGTAAACACCCAACCTGGTTCCCCAAAGATGTCATAAGCTCTTATGAAAAGTACAGGTTGGGTTGGGTTGTGGGTTTTCTTTTCAGGGAAGGCCAGGGTGAGCTTTAAATTTCTATAAAATGGCTTATGAAGTTTGTCAGACGCACACACAAAAAAGTTTCTTCCAAAACCTGCCAGCCTGCGTGCTAGATGGGTGCAGGTGTGGAAGGGTGTCTTCTGCCCATTAGATGTTTATGAAATAGGTTTGTGTATTTAACTGTAGTAAATACAACAGCACAGGACTCCATCTCATAACTTTTTCCAGTCAGTGATAGATAAAGGTTGCTGTTGATTTTTTTCCCTGAGGGAACTTCCAAGTTAAAATTTCATCAAAATCCCCGATGGCACGGTGCAGTAGTCATTAATGTTCCCAGTGCCATGGCAGCCAGCATAGCTAGCCATCGACTGGGGCTGGAAGCTGTTTGCCAGAGATAAGCCAGGTCAATTGTGTACAGCCATCAAATATTTAACTATTTTAGAGATACAGAAAAATGGAGATGCAGCAGATACAGGTGACTATTGATTAGGCTTCAGGTAATGAAGACCTCTCACCTTTTTAATTACCCATATGTAAAGCTCTACATGCTGGGTGAGCATGGAGGCGACGGGCTGGGAAGCAACCACTGCTCTGCATGCGTTGCAAGTTGCCGTGAGAGTGAGTTTGCACAGAATTTGGCTGATTTGTATGTTTTCCTCATTCTTACACGCTTCTGACTCATTAATGTACATACCATGTACATGAGCATCCAGCTTTTCATTATCATAAACCAGCACTAACAAACACACGGGCACAGTTATGTTAACAAGAAAAATTATCTCCCCCCAAGTAGATAAGGGGCTGCTTGTGGTTACCATTAGTGCATGGTGGGGAGATGCCAGCGATGCAGCCTGTGGTGCGGTCCCATTTCCCCATGGGTGTCTGTTGTGCCCTGTACACAGTGTCAGAAGTTGTGCATTGTCATCACTGGAGGTTCGTAAGAAAAATTTTTAAATGTTATGGTTATGGTGCCTTGGGTTGGATAGATGACCTCTCGAAGTCTGTTTGTTGTGTTCCATGATTTCATGTCTTTATGACGATTCCCATCATTACCATATCACCACTGACAACAGTGAGTTGTGCCTCTTTCACACTGTTCCAAGTCAAATTCTACAAACAGATGCACTAATTCTAGCAAAGATGAAGGGCATGTGCTTTTTCCCTGTCCCATCTGGCAGGGACAGCTCATTTCTTTGGGTGCAAATGGTTGTCTGGCTGCTGAGTAACTGTGTCGTCCGGTTTAGCATAGATGAGGGTTCATCCAGAAGTGTATTATTAACTTTAAGTTAATCTTGTTCATTATTCTTCTTATTAAAACCTGTGTTTGAGGCACAGAATCTGTGGTGTGACGTAGCTGGGCATCCCTGTGTGATGGAGAGGGCAGAGCACAAAGTCAAGAGGAGGATTACTGAGTGATGTTTGCATCCAGGTTAATTGCATTAAATTATTCTGCAATTATTTAAGAAGAGAAGATAAAAAATTGATCCAGTGTGCTAGCAGGGCAATGAAATGGTCTGTAAGCCCACAAAAAATGTCTACAGTGCATAATTCATACAGCTTTACTATTAAAATAAAACTGTGAAAGAGAAAAATGGTCAAAACCTCCAGAAGCTGTCAGTGCTCTTGCCAGCAGAGGACTGGTACTGGGTGGAGAGGAGCCTCGGGGGTCTGGGTAGGGCCGTGTACACAGTACATTCTGCCAGGGATTTGTCTTTCCCTGAAAATCCTCTTTCCTCTTTGCCAGTGCGCTCAGACAGCGTGTCGTGGTGCATCGGGCCTCCTTTCCAGCTCGTGTTCTGTTAGTCGTGGGGCTACAGATATTGATTGCTTAATCAAATCACACTGAAATTTGAAATTATGAATATCCTCTACAAACAGTCAGCAAAATTGAGTAAGCAAAATGAGAGAGTACAGAATGAATTCACAGGACACTCATCAGATAATCAGTTATACTTTGTCATTGCCCCAGTTTACCGTAACCATCAAAACACCCTGTTAGTACCACTTAAGAGAAATTTGAACACGAAGGAATGCAAGCCATCGGGGGGGGGAAGCACCCTAGAAATTATTCACCAAAACCCAGTCCTTTATGAAAGTGTATCCACCATTGCCATTGACGGAGACGTTACCGGCCCAGGGGGCAGTCACAGAGGTGCACAGGGGGGGTGGTGAGGGGGTGTCAGCCACCTCTGCTGGGCTCTGCTGGGGCTTGTACCGCAGCCGTGGTCTGCTGGGGCGAAGCCTTGCGCCAGGCGACTGAAGGTACAAGCGGTCAGGTTCTTCCCTCACTCCATCCAGGGCTGCTTTGTCCTATTTCTGAATAAGTGAAAATTATCTCTTGTCCACTGTGACTTGGTGGTGCGAATGGCTTTTATGAGCTGGTTGTGGGTGGGTACAGGCTGTGATTGGGGTTTTTGTGTGGCAAAATACTACAGTATCTGAATACATGAAATCAATGGCAGGTGTGAACGCTTGGCATTTCCTAGCCTGGAGTGCAGCAAGCGTGGGAAGGTGAAGACTGGCTGGGCTCGGGTGTGCGTCGGCTGCTGTAATTGCAGCAGGCACGGGCGGTAACACGCAGAGCCTAAAACGCGTGCCTGCGCTGAGTCCCGTGAAAGCACAGCGCTAGGTCCAGTTCCTCTCGACCATGGATTGTGCTGCAATAGTGGAGGGAAGAGCTTCTCTGTGGGAAAAACTGTGACTTCGCTGTTGCTGGCTGTATCTGGAAAAGCCCATCTATGACCAGGAAAGTAGAGGTATGGTGTAAAGCAGGCAGCAAAGCTTCGGCACTTCCCATGCTTAGGTACAAATGGTATTTGAAAAAATAAAAAAGTGAACATAATTTCACAGAACTGCATGATCAAGGGAAGTGCAAACCTAACTCATGGAGCTGTACTCACCGTATCTGGATTTAAATTGTCATTGTTTAGAACATACCAGGATGAGCCTCATCTTTCATTTCAAAGTGTCTCAAAATTACGTACTGCTCTTCCGAAATGCTATACTGCTGCAATTATAGTTTGGGTTGCTTGGGACTGTTGTAAAGGGAGGATTTTCATAATTTCCTTAATTTTGTATTTGTTACCTGCCGTGCATAGTGAAGCCTAATTTTTGTGCATCAAAATTTACAGGAAATGCTGCAAATGTTTTGTTTCACACTGAAAATCAGTTCCCACCTGTCAAACTTGAGTGACATAGTAGGTGATAACACAGAAGTTATAGGAATCATTAAAGATTGGATTAATCTCTGTAACTTTCAGTAAAGCCCGTAAAAAATAATAGTGTATTCTACCACACTGTTCTTATTAAAAATGATAAATGATCCCCATTTTTTGGCTAATACTAATTTCAAAATTTAATTCTTCTATTCAGCTTTATGGTTACCATAATCTTGATGTTTTAATAGCTTTTCCCATAATAGCTACAGAGACCTTTTTAAGTGGCAGCCCTGACTTTATAGAAGAGACTTAATTTTTTTTTTTCAAGAAAAGAGTTTCTTGTACTAAAAGGCAAAAAAACCCAATAGCACTTGTGTGACAAGACAGAAGACCAGAGAACATGATTTTGGCAAACCATATGTTCTAATTACAGTAATTACTCATAGCAGAATTTCTGTCCAGCTTTTGGTAACCTTTTTTTGCCACTTGCTATCATTTAGAAAAAGTTTAAAATCTACAGTGTCTTTAGCTTTGTTCCTTGTCTTGAGCAGTGTATTCTGGGGGCAGCACAGGAGAGACTCATGCTTTAATAGAGTTTATCATCAAAAATGCTTTAGAAAAATGACAAGATGTGAATGTCATCAGGAAAAGCAGACCCAGGAGGGCTGTGTGCTTTGCCGAAAGGAAAAAAAAAAAAAAAAAAAAAGAGTAATAAAAACAAAATCCAGACAAAAAAACCATGCAACAAGGCGAAGTGATGCAACTTCTGCTCCTTCGTGTGTCATGTTCCCCAGGGCGAGGGAAGTTGCCGGGCTGTGCAAGAGTGTGTCTGCACTCTGATAATGAAATTGAAGAGGCATATCTTAAATGTCCTAAATCTACATTCAAGTAGCTTGAATAATTTATTTGCTTTTTAATTGCTAGAGTTGATGGCAACTGCTGGCTGCTCTAAATTTTGTTAAACCGTGATATTTAGCCACGCAGTAGTGGCAGAGGCCTTGGGTTTGATTTGTAAATATTCATTGATATTTGTGTGTGATACAGAGTATGTGTGTGTGGTTAGTACACTTGGTCCTGAAACACAGAGGTAGCCTGAGCATCAAGGATTGCTGCAGTGCGTGGGGGCAGCAGTGGTGTGAGATCGCCTCTGAAAAGGCTAAAAGGAGCGAAGAAAAAGGCTTCTGGCTTCTTTTTTGGTATTGTTGACACTTGTATTTAAGGAAAACAGCTTTGCAAATAGCAACTTGAGTAAAAGGTGGAGCTTCAAATCAAAACGGTTTGCCTGATGTTGCATAGATGGATGTTTGAGGCATATAGCCTGGCTGCCACATGCTGCCTACTGCATTCTCCTGCCGATCACTAACCCAGGGGCATAAATATTAACGGTAAGTGTACCATGTTACCTCTGTGTGATTGAGCTTCTCCTAAAAGCCTCTGCTGCAGCAGCAGGGGAGGGAGCGTGGAGAAGAAGTTAATGGTCTGTGGGTGCGGCGTGGGCTTTCCTGCCACGTGCCTGATCGGGGAGTGACGCGCAGATCGGCGTGCTTGGGCCCATCGCTTCCGCCGTCTGCCTTGGCCAAAGTCAAATCCAGCTTCTGCTAACACACCTGTCACCTCCGCTGCTCTTCACGAACGCAGGGTTTTCCACAGGCTCCTGTGTGATGAGTGGGTGATGTTAATTAATTTAGGACAGACTTCCTCGCCTCTGTTGTCTTTGCTCTGGACCATTAGAGCAAGTACCTAGCAACTTGTGGCTTTGTGCGTTCTTTTGGCAAAAAGAAAGCTACTTTCCTCCTTCTAGCGTCTGCCTGTGGTGGTATGTGGGTATTTCAAATACTGGAATGTGTGTAACCTGTCAGCATGGATTTGTGTAGATGAACATCTATGGGATAATGGTTTTAAACTGAGAGAGGGCAGATTTAGGTTAGATATTAGGAAGAAATTCTTCACTGTGAGGGTGGTGAGACCCTGGCCCAGGCTGCCCAGAGCAGCTGTGGGTGCCCCATCCCTGGCAGTGCTCAGGGCCAGGCTGGACGGGGCTGGGAGCAACCTGGGCTGGTGGAGGGGCCCCTGCCCACAGCAGGGGGCTGGAACTAGGTTGAGATCCCTTCCAACCCACACCATTCTATGATTCTAAAAAGGTTCTTCAGGTAGTCAGTAGAGCAAGAAGTGTTGGGGTTGAATATATTTCGTCTGGTGATGGCTCAAGCCAGGGTGCATAGACCTTAAGTAACTTCTCCATCTTCCTGTCCTTGCTGATAATCACTACAGAGGTGAAGATCTGCCACCCAAAACCCTTCATCTCATTCTGGTCTACCATGAGGATCCAGGCCGTCAGGGCAACGGAGGGAAGTACGGCATCATGGTGCGACAGGCGTTGCAGCGGTGGCTAGGCGGGTGCTCTGCTGGTGGCAAGGGGGCTGCTGGCCACCTCTGCTTGCCTTTACAGACAGCAGGCACGGGTCAGGAATCTTGGGATAATATCCTGTGTTTGGTAGACCTACCCTGAATGTGCTTTAAAGGGGAAATTAAAAGCATTGTAAATTAGGCAAAATTACATGAAAAAGGCCCCAAATTATAAAGGAGAAGTTTGTAATAAATTTCTCAAGGATATAGAGTCTAATGTGTAATTAGAGAACCACAAATTGCCTGTGACTGCTCTTTCTTTGTATGGAAAGACTCCGTGTCTGTAACTTCAGCAAACGTTTCAATCGCGCAGTCACCAGGAGCCATCTCAGGCTGTATTTTAAGTGTCTGTTTACACAGTTGTTACAAATTGGCTGTGGGATGTGAACTGTGTATCGCTTCCAGAGCAATTAGCATGTGAAACCTTATCAAAAGAGATCCATCAAGTTTGAAAAGCCATAAATATTGCACTAGGATCTCTAAGGAAATCAAAGTAAGTTTGATACAGTATTTATTTACATGTTGCTACACAAGCAAATGCACTTATAGATGCTCCAGCCTGCATTATTCCCTGTGCTCTATATTCCATTAGTCCCATGCTATCTGAGAGAGACAGAATTATCCGGTTGTTTTAAATATTATATAGCAATAATGGACTACTCCTAATACTAATTCTGTGTAATTCAGGCAGTTGTATTTTTCTGGACAAATATTTGTTGTAATGAAAGAAAGGGAGAGCTGTAACATCAGATCTTTGTTATGTTCCTTACTTTTATGTAACTGGATTAACAGAGTTTCATGATGGCTTTTGGGGAGAGTTTGATGTTTTGCAGTCTAGGAATAGGTCTCCTTTCATGCCCTCTGCACTGGGTTCCTCTGTGTGGATCCCAGAACTTCACCATTTGGTGCTCTCCTTGATCTGATCTCTTTGCTCTTGACAACTGCGTACTATGTAGAACTTTACGTTTGCCTTCTGCTCTCCTGTGACCTGCTTACCCAAGGTTTTCGACCTGGCTATCAGTTCAAATGACACAAATATTCAAGAGTTTTAACTAAAGTAGAGGGTAGTAAAAGCTACCACAATGATCATAAGGTTGTAAAGCTTGTCTTGAAAACGAAGGCAGAAGGGCTCTTGATGGCTCTCGCCGGTGAATAGGCAAGAACTCTTCTAAGCTAAAGGCATCATTAGCCCAGAAGCACATAGCTGTAGACTAGCAATGAAAATACTTAACCTGGAAATTAGAGGGTTCTTAGCAATTAAAGTAATACCAACGTACAACAGAAAAGCAGGAGCCAAAAGCCTTGCTGCTTCTAGAGTATGTTTATGAATGGGATTGTGCAGTGTCCTGGGGAAGGATAGGGTGGGACAGGGATGGTTGGTCCAGAAAGACCTCCCAGTTCTGTGTTTTTCTGAGGGATGTGTGCTCACTTCACCATTCTGCAGTCAGCGCAAAATGTCATATTGCGGAGCTCAGGGGGGGCTTGGTGGAAACTTGCTGCGTGAAGATTCACTCAAATTTAGATGCCTCTGTGAGTTCCAGGGCAGTGATGTTTATTTGCCTATTCCTGGGTGCTTCTGGAGGAACAAGATAATTGTTCACCAAGAGTAAATTAAAAAAAAAAACCACAAACCTTAACTACTTGCAGAAAATAATAAGCCAGCTGAGAAGTGGTACCTTGTTTGCTCTGAGTATCCTCTTGACATCAGCATGAGGTTACTTATAATTAGATGCACATGTGTAAATATGATGATTAGATATTCCCACATAAACACAATTATCATATCTTCCTAAAAGTCTAAGCAGGCATTTTATAATCCTGTTGTTAAAAATAAATAAATAAAACCCAACAATCTGCATTCAGCTTCTTATATATGTAAACAGTGGAACATGAGGGCAGAATATATTTTCCAAAGTACCTAATGTAGTTGAGGTCAATTACAGTTATGACTCATTAGAGTATTAAAATAAGAATATGCTTTTTAGTATAATTAGTGTTCCCTTAGAAAACTACAGCGATCTTGTATTCACTTCAGTTCTTCAAGCATTTTCAGGGTGTTTGGGCATTAGTCTTAGGCAAACATAATAGGGTTATATTGCATTAACCTCACTTACAAACTCTGCAACTACTTGCGGCATCTGATTTTTTTATTGCTCAAATAACTTCCAAAGATGTCTTATAAAACACAGAGTACTGTCTTATTAGTCATATAGAAGATTACAGCTGGTTAATTTAGTGTTCAGTTTTTTGCTGATTCAGAAATTCCAAGTGAAGAAAATGTACAGCATGTGATAACATGGCTCGGCAGATCCTTCTTCGAATTGTCTTTAAAAGAAAAAAAAACGGTAAGAAAGAATAAAAGAAAAGTCATGAGTCAGGCTGAAATATTCATGACAAAAAGGTGAGATTCTTGTAAAATGCATTGCATTGTGCGTTGGAAGAACTTGGAGGAGCAGCAAGAATATTAGATCCATGTGCAGGCTCAGGAAGTGTCACCATTGGAAATGTATACTTGTAGCCATGAAAATGAGACCTTGCAAAACGTTAGCCTTTTTATCTTTTCATGGCTTGCAATAAATCCAATTTTCCTATCTGAAGGGGACAGGGAAAAAAACATTTTCAGGGCTTTACCTTGGGATGGAGCCCAGCATCAGGCTGTGCCCCGTGAGAACGTACACCCTGTCACTAACGCTGGTGGTACCTGTGCTTCCAGAGCTCACCTACGCATGGATCTTCAACGAGTACCCGACCTTCGTACACCAGGACAACCGCCGCTTCGTTTCGCAAGAGACTGGGAATTTGTACATTGCAAAGGTGGAAGCTTCGGATGTGGGCAACTACACGTGTGTGGTGACGAACACGGTGACCAACAGCAGGGTCCTGGGTCCCCCCACCCCGCTCATCCTCCGGAACGATGGTAGGACTTAGAGAAGGGAATTGGGGATGGGGTTTGGCGAGCTGGTTTTATTTTCTTTGACTGGCTGTCACCCAGAAATTAAGAAATGGCCTGGAATATTTATATCAAGAGTAAAGGGAGAGATCTTCCCCTCCACAGAGGTTCATCGAGACTGGAGACCTCTGCTTTAGCTGTGGGTCTGTCACAGGCAGTGGTGGGGTTGGTGGTTCAGTGGCCAAGGTTGCTCCCACCACTGGAACAGCTCTCAGCATCAGGCAGTGGTTATAACAGAAAAACCTGATGACACTTGGCCAAAGACAGGAAATAAAAATAGATTTTTAGAGTTTGGATGTACTAGTTTTGCTCATTTTATGCAGCCCAAAAGTGAACAAAAGCACTTTGTGTTTCGCTAACTGTTAGCTTGGGCTGTATTTCCCAGCAGAGTTAGTGCTATTTTTAGTAGTCTGTGGAATAATACAAAAAAGCAAGAAGAAACCAAGAGAGGATTTCTAAATTTATACAGACAATTGATTTGTATCGTCGTCATTTTTGAGCAGATAAGAAAAATAAATTTGCATGTTAATTTGCAATTAAAATTAATTAAAATTTGTCTGTTTAAAGGATAACAGTTAGGACATTTGTTCCAGAAATAGAAATGCATTATTAGAAACTTCTTCTAGAAGAAGATCCATTGTCACCTAGTGGTATTTGACAAAAATTCCTTGCTTGTACAATACAGGCTGGTTGGTGCCAGCCTCCTGCCTGTCGCCGTCCCCTTCGCATTGACACGGCTCTGGCAGGCAGGGAGTTTGGAAACCTCGTGGGCAATGAGAAGGCACTGTGGCTGCGCTGCGGGGGCGAAGGCAGCTGGTTCCCAGGGCTGGGCCAGGCTTGCCCTCCCTTACAGGGCAGGCTGCATTTCTGTAAACGCAGTGCCAGTAATTCCGTCCCTCTGAGTCCCAAGTCAGTCATCTAACGCTTGAAAGATAAAGATGAATATTTAAATTTGTCCCTTAGTAACATTTGCAGTGTTGAAGAAGAAATATTTTTAAAATATTACATTAACAGGACTTTTATGCAAACCTTACCTAGCTGAAAGTGCTTCCATTTATCACAATCAAGTCGGTGCCTGCTCGTGTGCCGTGTCGGGGCTGATGCTGGGCTGATTGCTGGGCAGCCTGATTGCAAAGTGCCTCGCCGAGGGCTCTGCCCCGGCGCATCGCTCTTCTGCGTGCTCCACTTTATTTACAGGGACCCATCGCCTTCCCGAGGTAATTCACAGGAATGTTCTCCCGTTCCTTTGAAGTGCACTCTGCTGTTTATTAAAGATATGAAACTTTAATTGAACCTCTGAGGGGCTGGGGAATACATTCCTGAGTTAAACAAGAAAGGTGCTGTTGTGTCTGTAGAGCCAAAGATGGCTGTACTCAGAAGCCAAACGCGGGCTAAGTGTCTATTTTAAAATAGGATGGCACTGGTATTACAGCCAGGCTTCATTTTAAAAATCAGCAGGTCTCAATTTTTCATTCCACATGGAGTATTCCTATAAAATCCAAAGATAATGCACTATCACAGTTGAAAAGAGAAATCATATATGTTGCTTCATAGTGTGAACAACAAGAGTGAGTAAAATGTGAGGCACGTTGTATTTCCACTGGCAAACATGTCCTGCTTATCTTTTGCATTCATATCTGAACACGTCCAGTATATCTTCGTATATATGACATGCTATTTTCTTTACAATGCTTTATCATTAAATTAGCAGGCTCGGGGGCTAGCTCATCAACAATTAATGTTTCAATTCCATTTAATTTCTATTAGTGATTTAAGTGGAAAAAAATTCATAACATACCTCTCTGGATTGATTTACATGTACTGAGCTGCTCCTCTGGCTGCCGCCTGGGCGGACAGGAAAGTGCCACATCTGGGGGGCGGCGTACAGCTCGGGAGAGGGAGTGGGTGTCCCCGTCCCCCTGGCAGCTCCCGGGTTACAGGGAGGCTGGTGCAGCTGTGAGGCCCCCCACCCCTGGGCTGGAGAGCTGGCCTCCCGGCTGGGACAGTCCAACCTCCTCCAATGCGCTCTTCGTAAAACCGTCATGTGCTGGAAGGTTCTAAGTTATTACCTGGCTGGCTTCATGTTGAAATACTTTCTGTGAATGCCAAAAAAATCCAAGTGCTTTACAACATTCTCTTTGTGAAATTTCTGTTTTTCTCAAAAATCAAAGTTATTTTCAAACTGCAGAACATTTTTGCTGTCGTTCAGAATTACAGGTCCCTGTAGCTGACGAATAGCCCTGTTAATTTGAAAGAAACAAATGGTGGAGTTAGATGCTATCCAACAGGAATACTGGTCATCTAGAACTAAGAATAGTACCTATATTTGGAGTTTTTAAATTATTTCAATTGAGTTGAAGAGAGAAAAAGAGAAGACTCTTTCCTTTTGTGCTGATCATAAACTCTCACTCAAAATCTTTTAGAATTCTCAATCTAGAGCTGTAGGAAGGAAACAGAGTTTAGGTGCTCATGGTTGGGCTTGACCCTATGCAGTTCGATATCAAGAATTATTATTATTTTTTTTAGAACTATGTGTATAAATTACATGGTGGGTATTCTTCCTGTAGCCAGTGTTCAAACTGCCCACGAACTAACAAACATCCCAGTTCCCCACCACGGGGCTGGGTGCAGGGTGGCACACACAGGGCTGCTATCTCATCTGCAAGAGCCCCGAGGTTTCTTTTCACATTTCTTCTACGATTTATGGCAGTAATTTTTTTCTAGACTTAGTTGTGAATCATTTCAGCTTTTTGCATTGAATACCTGCCATTTTTGTCGTGGTTATTTTGCTTGAATGTAATCATCCTGGAAAAACAGCTTTTCAGCATTTTTATTTTTTTTTTTTTTTTTTTTTTTTTTTTTAATGTTTTAAAAGTGCTGCTTGCTTTACAATGCCAGGCTTTTGAGCTGTAATCCGTAAAAGGAAAGGATACGGGTGCAGGGGATGAAATCAGATCCTGTAGGCAGATTGCTTTCCCCACCTGTGCCTTTTGTGCTGGTTTTTTGCTTGTTTTCAGCTGCAAGGCTCCGGAGTTACAGATCTCCTGATGTTGTTTGCAGTGGCTTTTTGTAACCAGCAGCACATGCTCTTGTTGACAGAACTGGGGTTCTTTCCCTGTCGCTGTGCTGTGGAAGCAGAAGGTGCCTCTTATCCCATTAGTTATCCTCAGACAGCTTTTCCTCCTTGGAGAGATAAATATTGTAGATGGTTATGGGGTGGTGGTAGGAACAGACTGCGCCGAGGCAGCTGTCGCGGTCAGTGTGAGCTCACACTCTGCTTCGATGGACAGAGGTTACGTGATGATGATAAATGCACTGTACAAAGTACAGGGTGTGCTGGGAAAACGATGTTTTTCCTCTGTCCCTCTCAATTCCCTCCCACAAACGCATGCCATCACCCCCTGTTCAACTATTTTTATGGATTTGTGGTGGTGAGGCTGCTTGCCGTGCAGATGGATGAAAGATGTAAATAAAATGTCATGTAGGTGCAGCGGTCCCCAAAACTGCACATTTACGGTTTGGGACCTGTCCTCCTGAAGTGTGCGCCATATCCCAGCACAGGGATATGCCAAGGAATGCCAAGCAGCTCTCCCTTTTGCATCATGTAAGTGCTAGTGTATATAAGGAAAAAATACAAGGTAGCGTGGTTTTCTAGATTTCACAAGGCACTGAGGATGAGTTTTGGCCTGTGTTCTGCAAGGACTGGAGTTATTCCTGACACTGCCAGCTGGTACTTCCCATTGAGGAGAAAGGGCTTTCCGAGTTATTTTAACATTGGGAAATCCAGTAAATAGCTAAATATATATATGACACTGAAGAATGAGAATGACCCTAAAGCCTGAAGTAAGGTGTCCACTAGGGCTGTAACACTTACTGAAGCTCACAAGGAAAAGGATTTAAATTTGAATGCCAGACAAGCCTGGCAGCTCACTGAGGGATATGGACTGGAAAGGAGGTGGAAAGAGGGAACAAATATCCAACGCTGTCTCCTCCATTTAATAAGGAGGTGGCTGTTGTCTGGGTGCCCCAACCCTGGCGGCACCGTTCCCGCCTGGAAGGGCAGCAGGTACCCGAGGGTGCCATCCCCACCACAGCACGTTTGGGATCCTGTGGGCCATCCCAGCCCTGCAGTGAACACCAGCCAGAGCCTGATAGGAGCACCCAGGTGTTGAGAGCCACTGCTCCTGCAGCACTGTACTACTTCTCTTTAAAATGCACTTTGGATTTTTTACATCAGAATTAAAACAGTAATAGTAGGAAAGAACTGAAATAGTCCTGGAATAAAATTACCATCAGCAGCAGCTGTATAGCCCAATTAAACTTTAACATTTCACAGGTGTTGTCAGGAAATGCATATCATCTCCTCAGACAAATTAGCTTGCTTCTGAATTCCTGAGACTTTCATCCAAAAGCACATTTTTAAGCCTTGAAATTGGAAGAAAAGTACAAAATCGTCTGAAATGCAAACACATAGATGTGCCATGACACTGGAAGTGTTCTCTAAGCTACCCAGTGTCTATTTTAGTCTTATATTTTCTCCCCCATCCCTTCGACCTGCACAGCTAAGTCATATGTGAAGTCACCCAGGAACTGCAGGAAAAATAAGGACTGTCTGTGTGGAAATGTTCTTGGATTCAGGATGGAGAGATCTCCACTGCACTGCTGTTTCTCTTAAAAAGCGGAGACGGCAGGACTCACAGCATGCCCTATAGATCTGTATATGTAGGTAGGTTATAATTGCAGTGGGAGCCGTGTGATTTTTCCGGATACAAGTCCTGATTTTTAAGTGGCTGGAGTTTGCCGTACGGCTGGTAAGGCAGCTGCCCTCGCAGTGGTGCCTGGAGCAGTGTCCTACAGCCCCACGTACCCTTCCCACTGGGAGTCCAGTGGATTGTCACCTTGGGATAAGAGCTCTGCTCACAGCGTCAGACAAAAAAAAAACATGGGAGCAATAAAAGGAATGAATGAAAGAAGGTAAAAAATCCATTTTTCCTCCCTCTCATCCCTGTCTCCTGCTCTGGCAGGTGAATAACATTTTAATAATGCACTCTGCCTTAATTTCCTAAATACCCTGTTAGAGCGACGTGGTACTTTGCAGCCTGCTTTGCCAAAGGGGACCGAGTTCCTGCCTTGGCAGCGGAGGAAGCACCAGAAGGAACGGCTCTGATGAGTTCTGCTTGCCGAGGACCAGTCTGTAGCTGGCCAGCGGTGGGCAGGCAGCTCCTTGGCCAGCTCCCTCCCTCCCGTTCTATTTAGCCACCGTGTCTTCTCCCCCCCCCTCTGCCTGGCTGCTGAGGAGTGGTTCTGAGGGCAGCCGCGTCCCCTCTGCTAATGTGCCTGGGCTGTGGTGGGTCACGTGGTGGCACAGGCATTGAGGAGCTCCTCAGCCATCTTGAGGTGAGTGATGGAGACCGTGGTTTCTTCAGGGCGGTCTCCTGCCTGAAAGCTGGCGTCTTCCAAGGTGATGCAGCTGCCTGAATCTGGTCAGGCTTTTGTGGGAGACATGAAAGGCTCTTCCTCTGCCAAGTTTGCAGTCTTGATTGCAGAACGTGGAAATACCCTCGGGGGAAAAGATCTCAATAAGTTCTGATGTCAGCAAAACGCTGCTGCTGCTCCCTGACTTTGGCACCCAGCTTGCCCTTGACACCGCTGGGCAGTAGCTGTTCTTGGCTTGGCTGAAGCTTACCCGGAAAATGTTTAGCACAGAGTCTGGAGAAATTTAGGCAAGGTTGCAAAGATTTGGCAAGTCACAATCGGGAGAACAGAGAGGATTTTCTGTGATGTTAACTGTAACAGACCCTTCCAGCCCTTCAGGGCTGCAGTGTTAACATGCAGGGGGCTAACAAGTAGCGTGTCCCGTAATTCTCATTTCTGTGATATGTAAATGCTGGAGAGTTGACAGACCTGTGGGTGTCCTGCTATATGTGCTGGCAAGGACATGACTGTGTAGAGAATATTTGTATTGTTAATAAATGCATTTAATTTTGGTGACTGATGTTGTGCAGCAGGTACTCTTTGTATAATGTAGCAGCAGTGCTTATCTGCAATTAATGGGTCGGAAGAAAGATGATGTAACCTGCTGTTGCACCAGAACAGGTAATCTACAGGTCAGCAAGTAAAGATAGACTTGATGTAAGCATCATACTGAGCGTTTTCAGCTTTAAAAATCTTAACTGTGAAAAAGTAAAGAAAAAAAGCCTTTTCTTGTATCCTCTTTGCAAAGCAGGGGGCTAGGAAGCAGCGCTGGCTGGGATCACGAGCCACCATAAGCAGCCCTGACTTACCCAAACGTCTCTGCAAACTTGTGGTGTCTCAGTTCTGCACTGGTACATCCTGGTGGCCTTCCTCTGGGCTGGGGCAGCCCCACAGCCACCGTGCAGCCCGGCCGCTCCTCGCCTGGCCCATGGCCAGGCACAGCCGCGCAGTCAGGATTTAAACTGCAATCATCAATTAGCTGATAATCACTGTTGGTGAAATTATATGTGCCGGTTTTAAGACAGTACAGTGACTAGAAATGTAGCCATTTATCATGAATATAATGGCCTTTTTGTGTGCACAAATTTTTAAACACAATTTCATAAAGAGGCTGCCACGATACGTGATTTACTGGGGCAGTAAAAACAAAGACATTACCCGAAGTGTATATGATCTCTGCGCATCTAAATCCTCGAAGTTAATAGGAGCCTCGATTAGCTTCAGTGCTTGTAAAACTTTTTCTAATGGCTATTTGTTCCGCGTTTCATTTTCTAGAAGGTGGTGAACCTCCCTTATTATTGCTTTCCTTATTTCACACGTTACCTGCAAAAATCCTGAATATTCAAAAGCAAAACGTAACAGAGCCATAAAGAAATTCTAATCTTTGGCAGATGGTGTGGAGCACTGGTTCAGATTTTCCTCTGGCAGTAAATGGGAAAAGAGCCCACACTACACGGCTGTTAGAAACGGGCCATGTTTAAAATGAATGGATTAATTGGGCAAGTAATGATGTATAGAACAGCTCTGTGCTAGCACGGGAACACTTGCGAATTTATTGCAAAAATTCAACCAAGCCTTAGCATCTATTTTATGTTCACAGGGGTGATGGGAGAGTACGAGCCGAAAATAGAAGTGCAGTTCCCAGAAACGGTTCCATCTGCAAAAGGAACAATGGTGAAACTGGAGTGCTTTGCCTTGGGGAAGTAAGTTTTGATCCATCATTACTGTTATTCCTCCAGCTCTTCACTTCCATCGTGCTGTATCGTAGAGTGTGCAGGATTTCCTAACCATTTGCTTTCCTCAGCAGGAGTTACTTATTGCAGGCGTTCACAACAGGCTAAGGGCTTAGGGAGCAGGGGCTTTGCTCATCAAAAATGCAAAGTCCCATGGAAGAGGGGAGATGTAACTTACCTTGTGAAGGTCTGTTTGTGCATAGCCTGTTTTGAGGTCTCATGCAACGCGTAAAACATGTCTCTTGTTTCTAAACACTGGCAACACTTCCAGAACTGACATGTGGGACTGGTAGGAAAATGATTGTATTGCCACAGCAGAACCCCAAATTCAACTCTGTCAAAACAGCATTTTAATGATACAAAATCTCCTGCTTTTAAGACTATGTGAGCAATTCACCACAAGTATACATGTGTATATTTATATTCCATATAAGCCACCTATAATAAAATTGCTGCAGATCCTAGAGCCTTCAGAATGGCCATGTCTTCATCATCCTCAAACATGAAGCAGCATTAAGTTGATCAGATGAGCTTATCTGGACAAGACCCAGAGATTTTTCTGAGCATCTTACCTTGCTTTATTTTTCTTACTTAGCCCTGTTCCTACAATTAGCTGGAGGAGAGCGGATGGGAAACAGATACCCAGAAAAGCCAGGAGGCACAGATCAAGTGGACTTCTTGAAATCCCAAATTTTCAGCAAGAAGACGCTGGACTCTATGAATGTGTAGCTGAAAATGTGAGAGGGAAAAACGTGGCACGAGGACAACTGACATTTTATGGTAAGCAGACTGCCTGCTTTCAGGGGCTTTTATTGTCTCAAGTGCAATATGCAGTAAATATTCTGTGAGAAAGTAATTTGGGGGGTATTTTAAAAATTACTTCCTTTTATAAACAGCACATCTCAAAAAAGGTGTAATTTGAAATAAAACCTGTCTGAATGGTGCATATTAATTGAGAATCAGAGTAGTCGGAACAAAAGCACATCGCTGGAAGGACATTGGCATGGTAACGTGCAGAAAGCACTTGCAGACGGCTCGCTTGCCTTCCTGCAGCTGGGAAGGTAAAACAGGTATTCCAATGGAGCATCCTCCTGGTTACAGCTTGGGATTTATTACTTATGTGTTGCCCCAGCTCATGTTAATAAATGTTAATTGCTTATAACCAATTAAGGAATGTTTCAAGAGGGGTCACTGGCTGCACAGCCTGGAAAGTTGGGGTTTAACCCTTTCGGAGCCAGCAGACTCCTCTTCACCCAAAGGCTTTCTACACCTGCTCTTCTTACACTGAAATCAGAGCCATTGAGCCAGGTACAACATAAAACTTGAGCTTCGTGGGCCTTCTGTATTAAATAAAAGATGTGTTAGTACCACTAATCCTGATACAAATGTCTGCCCATCCCCAGATTTCTGCTGGAAACAGCCCCATCTTGCAAAGCAAATTAAATGTTCCTAGGCAATGAACCAAGCTTGCAGGGGAAGTGTTACCTGTTCTGGGTTACTGTGGGTTCACCCACGTAGAGGAGGTGAGAGTCACGGGGAGGAGATTTAGAGGTATGAATGGGCTGTTGGTTTGGTACTTAGTGTCTGTCTGGTATTTTTGGAGGTGAGAAGGCTGCAGGTTACCTAACCTGCCTGCAGGCGTGCAGAGACCTCCCCACCACCATAAAAATGTTTTGTTGCTGCCCTGTTACCATCTTCAGAAGCATAATGGAGCGTTGTTCTCTGCCAGACATGTGGAGAGAAATTCAGTCTCTTCTCCCCCACATGCTCCTGAGGGCCCAGCTTCTGTCAGCAGGGGAGATGGGGTTGCATTCCAGAGGTGAGAAGACTGGGTTTGATTTATAGTATGTTTGCCACAGAAAAAGAGTTTGGGAACTTAACCCTCCTGGCAAAACTGGATTACATTTGGTGAGTAATATTTTTTTTACGAAAGGCATATGTAGGGATGTTTCAAAATTGGAAATATTTCTAGAAGACATTTCATTTAGAAATCAGAACTTTGGGGGCTTCCATTTCAAATGAAAACTTCCCTGTTTAAAATTGAGTCAAATATAAAATGAGAAAACGTTAAGGAGGAGTAAAATGGCAAGAACAACGTGAAAGCTTTCATGTTAGGGAAAAAATCTGGGGTTGATTCAACCTCTTTTCTTTTTTAATTAAAAGATTTGAAGTTTTCTTTTTCTGTTCATCAAACGACGCGTGTTTCTCCTGATTTTTCCCATGTGGACGGTAAATGAAAAGACTCATCAGTTGCACAGTTTTGCTCAGCCCACGGCCAGACCTGCCTTCCTTGCAAAGCACTAAATCGGTCTACTCCCACCACAGCATATATTAAGTTATAATCTAATTACTGTAATGAATTTACCAGTCTGGATCCTGTTGCTGGAGGACTGCAGATCCTACACAAAAGCTGTCACCATGGCTAGGGCTGGTTTTCACACTCGAGATGGCATTTCAGCAAAGAAGCTCAAGATTTTGGGGGGGAAAGGAGTGTCCTCCTCTCTGTGCTCCTGGGAACTATCTTTACGTCTGCTTTTCTTCATGTGAGCAGAGGAGTTCCCTGGGGAGAGGAGTTAGCCTGCCACCACTGCTAGGTACTGGTGTTAAAGATAATTGACTGAAATACCATCCTTGTTGTCTTGAGGATGACAAGTTACTAGTTTCTAAGTATTTGGTTTTCAAGGATAACTTGTTTGGCAGCCACCTAGTAATGAAAACAGATCACTTAAAAAACCCCTTGCTTTCCGTAAGCTAGGGTCCAGAGTTTCACATGACAGCAAAGGTTTTTTAGGGAAAGTAACTTAACTGTAAACATTTTATACAAATCATGAAACTGAAAGTCATTTTCCTTAATCATTTTTCTTTTTAAATCTGAGAAGTGTTATGTCGTTACTGAAATACAGCTGTAATGTTGGCAGAGCTTTTGGGGTTGCTTTTGGTGGGTCGGGGCTGGTACCCAGAGAAGGGAGTGCTCCAGAGGATGTGATATGGGTGGTCGGACGTGCTGCCTGCACACGGTGATGTGCTCTGTCACGATGCGTGCCCTGGAGATCACAATCTGGTTCCAATGGTGACTCCTTTAAACCTGGTTATCTACCTCTTTGCATAGTGTAAAATAAAAAAAAAAGAAAAGAAAGAAATGAAAAAGAAAATTAAATTCAAATTTCCCTGCTCGCTGTAGATAACCCAACATTGCCTTCGTTGTCAGCTTCTTTCAGTGCTCCTGGAAGTTGTCAGGGAAGGTTGACTTTTGCTGTATTTCATTCTTGTATCAATGTTTATTTTTTCCTCTCTTAGCATATCAGTGACACTGAAGTTGTTTGACATTCTTGTTGCAGCAGGAAAGGTTAATTAAACGTGCAAGATCTGTTTTTCCTCCATTTTCTGTGCTTGGAGTCCCTGCAACAGCCGTGTTTTATTGCTCTCCAAAAGCATTTGTTCTGAGTCCTGTATGTCCTACTTGATAGATAGACCTTCACAATAGAAAATGTGTTAATGTTAATGCAATTACAGTGACTTATACCTGTACTTATAACTCTGAACGACACATCACTTGTTTTCTTGCTGTAAGTCCCTTGTTCTGTCTGCCATTCCCAAGCAGATACCGTGTACCTCAAATCACCTCCTGCGAATTAGCAAATGAAACTGCAAAACCTCGTCTTTTCCACCCTCATTTAACAGCCACACATGCACGTCGTGCTGTGTTCCTGCCTTTCCAGCTTGTTGCCCGCAGACCCCGGGCCCTCCAAACACCTGTGGCTGGGGCAGGTGAGGTCCCTGGCGTGAGCCAGCATCCCCTCGGGCAGAGCCAGCCCAGCCGCACTGGTGCTCCGCGGGCTCTGCCTCGGGTACCTGCCTTCCCGCTGAACTTGGCAGCCAGCGGCCGCCACGCTGCCAGCTGTGTGTTTTGATCCGCAGCATTTCGGAAGCACTCCCATTGACCTGATTCTATTTTTAATCTGTCTGCTCATAAATTTTTTATTTGATAACCCTTGGCAAGGAAAAGATTTATATCCTGAGCAAGAAGCAATGCCAATTTTTCTGGGGGGGGAGGTTGTTTTGGTTTTTTTTTTTGGCAGAAGTACAGTAAATATTAACTAGCTAATTTAAAAAGAACTTGCCCTTTGTTCATAAAACCAGCATCAAGGAGATGCTAATGTATTATCATTGTGGACGTTCACGTATTTCATTCACGTTAAGTCCAGGTGCTGTTTCAGTCAGGTCTTCCTTTGCCGGGCAGACCGTTGCAGCCCAGAGGTGGCCCTGAGCGTGGGACAGGAGGCACTGGGCAGGTGCCACAAGCACAGAGAACTCATCAGTTGCTGCGGCTGCTCTTCCCTGTGCTCAAAGCCTTCCCCACAACGGGCGAGAGCCTTGCAGCTCCGCTGGTGTACCTTGGCCAGGTTCTCCCTGCTGGCCATCATCAAAGGTCTGCATACCACCACAGTGGCGTATTTCTCTCCTTTTTTTTAAAATAGAAGTGTGTTTTTTCATGCAAAAAGTGAAATGAGATGGCCGTGCCTGTGCTTACTCCTTGGGCTGTGTTTCAGTGCGCATTTGCATTTGCATGTATTGACTCTGTCTGATGAGACAACACAACATCTTGATATCCCCACCCCAGTGACATGTATTCTCTGAATAACAGAAGACAGGGAAAATAGTTGCTGGTCAAGGTGATCCAAATATAAGCAGGTTTGATGGGGCTGGTAGTAGCAGCACCAGGGGAGGCTGCCCCCCTTGCAGGCACCCCCGCACAGGGAAGGGTGCTTGGGGCTGAGGAGCTGCACCGCCACTGGGAACATCTGGCTGCCAGATTGACGACCAAACCCATGTGGTTTGGCACTGCGCTTTCCCATCACATCAACACTGTCTTACATGGCCTGGAAGAGAGGGAAGATACCCAGGTACTGACAAGGCTTGGTTTTGGCCCATGTGTCACGGATGCAGGTGCTGACTCGTCATTGCCTCTGTTGCTCCAGGATCCTGCAGCATCTCTCGCCTGAGCTCATCCCCTCCCTGCCCAGCACCTTGCTGGCAAGCCAAGGCAAGGAAGGGAAAACTGCAGTTAAAATGGTTTCTAAAAGTCAGCACAGCAGCACCTGCACTAGCAGAGAGACAGACTTATTTGTAAGTAATTACAGTTCTTTGCAGCATTTTGTAAGATACTCAGCAGAAGCTATTTAACTGGCTGGACCGCTTTTCAGATTAAATACTTCTCAAATCATAGTCCCACCAGGAATTTATGCAGCTTCTTAATTTTGCAGTGAATAGAGTCCCCCTTTCATCAGTGGACCTGTGTTTTATTGGTGCAAGAACTACTTTATGCCACTCTATAAAACAACCTCAAATGTAAATCATATTATGTTCTTGATTATGGTTAGAGGTCTAAAAAGGAAATTTGCATAAGTGAAAATTAGGCAGTTGTATCTCTCCGTTTAGGTCCCAGATCACAAATAATTTGCTGAAAATTCAAAGCCGCTTGAAATAAAATTAGTTCCGAGCTGATAAAAATACAAGAAAATTCATATAAATAGGACAAGTATATATTATTATTGATTAAAATTTATATGCCTCACTAGAAAACCCAGTTTGCTACCTGTTATGCAGATGCATTGCCAGTTGATTTCTCACCTTCAGGCATCTCCCTGTTCATTTGATTTAGAGTTCTCAGATCCTGTGTGGTTTCAGGATACTGTGCCAATTTAACTCTTGGTTAACCACCACTTAAACACTGGGCAGCAGCCAAATCTGCCCTGCCAGAAAGGGCTGGTTGGCCTTGGGAGCAACCGTTGCGGTGCCCAGTCTTGGCTGGTTACACTCGCCCTGGGGAAGATCGCTGCTTGGGGCGGGGGGTGGGTCTTGGTTCCTGCCAGTGAAATAGGTATTTTCTCAGACTTTAGTGCAGGAGGGAGTAACTGAGTTTTGAATAAGTCGCTGCCCAAGGGAAGTCTTGCACCCAGAACAACGTTCTGCACAGAGAACAGGAAAGCTTCTCCTCCGCTTTTCCTTTTCCAAGGGATTGCTGGAAACCTGCTTATAGAGAAATCGATATGTAGAAGATTCAGAAGAAGTGCTCAAATTATTTTCATTTTGGCTTGGAAAAATAGCTTTCCAGCAGGAGAAGAAAAAATACGAACAGGTATGAGAAGTGTGGTATAAAGGAGACTCATAAAGCACCCCACACCTCCCTTACTGTCCTGGGTAGCTGCAGTCTAGAGCATCTGGGGTAAAAAAAAAAAAAAAACAAACAAACAAAAAAACCCCAAACCAACTAAATCCCTGAAGTCTTTCTGAATGTGTCTGTAATGCCAACAGCCCCATGGCACTTGGTGTAACTGGGGAGAAAGTCATGTCATGGTGCATAGTAGTTCAGGGAACAGGAGGTAAATAAGAAGTAGGGACAAATTAAGCATTTTGTCAGCTGGGTTAACTCCAGATTTTCCTCTGTTCCTTTTCCTCTGTTATTTAATATTTTAGTCCAAAGCAGAACTGGGAGCTGGTTCATTATGGTCAGTCTTCTCGAGAGGCAGAAAGGAGGCATCCTGCCCAAGGGGCACTATCTGGTGTACTTGCTAAAGATGCAGACAAGTGGAGATCATTTAGGTTGAACATTCAAGCAAATGACGTTGGTGGAGGATTTGCACAGCTTTGAAATTGTATAGATTTCAAATAGTCCTTAATTGGCAGTAGAGATCAGGATTGAGGGGAAGAAAGGAAGAGGAAAAGTGATAAAGTCTGGTTTCATGTTCCTGTGATCATTGGGAAGGATAACAAATCAGGGATGTAAGGGGTTTGTTTACAGAAGCTATATCCCCATTTGGACCAGGATGACATGTGCACTTGTCTGTACAAACCTTATACACTGGCTGCAATCTTTATTTTTAATTACTCATGTCTTTTCTCCATCTGTTTTTCTTACTTCTTATGCTTGGCTTTCTGGTCCTTAGACTTTTCTGATCCTGGGCTCAGTCTCAATCTCCTTAGAATAGATACAATAATGGACAAGTCATTCAGCCTTTCATCTGCCATTAATGATGAATTGCACAACCCACAGTAGGTCATCAGCTGCTATAAATTGGCTTAGGAACACTGAAATCAATATACACCGACTGAGAATTGGATTCTGTATATGTATTAGTACCTCATTTGCTTTAGTCTTTTATGTTGTTTTGAACTCGCAGACGACTGCAAAGTCCTACAGATTTATTTCTGGTTTATTTCTCACATTGCTTCCACAATTCTTTGGTTTTGTTACTCATTTCTGATGCGATGCATCATCACCGGCTGTGTCATTTGATTTTCAAATGTCTTTTAGGATGTGATTTCTAGTTCACCTTTCCAAGTGCCTACTTTTGCCTTTCAATTTATGACAATGAAAGGACAGACTCATTCTGGATTTTTCGGTCTTGGAGAAGTAGTAGTATATTTGGGCATACTTTCCTAATCACCTGGTTTGAAATGCCCCACTTGGCGTTGGTGAAGACTGGAAGGTGATCAGAGTAAACAGGGTTTTTTTCTGACTGCTGCCATCATTTTTCTTCCATCCTCCTGAGCACAAATTCCAGACAGCTCTCATCACCTAGGAGGGGGATATTTTTCTTTAAAGCTATCCTTACGCAAAAGTCATGCTTACATTTCTGAGCTTTTTCTTCCACTTTATAGAATTAGCATATGAATTTTTCTTGCAACTCAGATGAATTCCTAATCAGCTTCCATGTAATCTTTTTCTTTAGTATTGGATTTTTCCTCTGAGATGTTTCCAAGGCCTGTAATATCGGAGTACTCCAAATAGAGCCAAAATGTTTCCAGACCCATCATATGGAAGAATTCATCTTTGGTCAGCACCACTGAAATGATCCAAAGGACTTTTTCTGGAACATTACTACCAGTCACAAATTAGACCTTGTCGTTATCTCAAATAATGTTGCTGTACCAGAAAATGTTGTAGCGTGGAGCTGGTTTCATATCCTTATTTGAATTATTTTAATTATCATGCTTGAAATCTTGTGTCACATTACCATGTCTTGGTATGATCCCCAATGGGATGCTGTCAAATTTCATTATATTATGACGACTCTCATTTGGTGGTTCAAACATTTTTGCGGCGTGAACCAACCCTTGTGTATTACCCAAGATTAAGTCAAGAGCGTGCCTGCTATTCTCTGAAATGAACTGTTGAAAGGAGAGGTTGACCTAATTAGAGCAGCCTCCCAAAGAGCGGCAGAGAACAAAGCTCCTGTGAAACAAAGGACGACTCCAGTTTTCACTGAGATTTATTTCTTGACCTGTTGTGCCTGTTCTTCAGTTGTTTGCAGCATAAATGGTTGAAAGGTTAAAAACAGGTTGAAGGAACCGGGGTGTGGAATGGTGTGCGGTGCAAGGCTGAGGACTGAAGTCCTGTGCACAGGGTGGCAACGTGCAGCACCGCACATTTAAATCTCAGCGCTGTCATGTAGGGCAGGAGTTCGGAGGTGCAACCTGCCAAGCACACCAGAAGGGCCGAACAGGTAGTCTTTTGCTGTGTTTGGTGAGATTTTTCCTTTTTCAGGGAGTCGGCCTGAAATAAGGGACAACATTGAATTTTCTTCCCTTCTGACACAATAGCTATCTTTCTTTTTCCATAGCATATGCTTGTAAGTTACAGAGCACACCTTACTTTTCATGGGTTTTCTTGCTTTACAGATTACTTTCAGCTGTGTTGCCTAATTTTTTTGTTTGTTTTATGTGGGAAATCAGTAAAACACAGTACTCAAAGAAGGCAAATGGATCTGTGTGGTTCTGTAGAACTCCTTTTACAGTACCGTAAGACTCTCCTCAAAATTATGCGTTGGATGCTGTTAGAATAGTAAATACGTAAATTCATGAGTAATTTGCAAATGTCCTTGAGCCACTGAAGCCGCTGCAGTTGCACAGCATGTCTCAGTTCAATGGAATTGTTCAAGTTTTTACTCCACATGACAGAATTGACTTTCATCTTCCTACATTTAGAAGCTTTTCCTTTCATATCTCTTTAGATACAGATAACAAACAAGCTTAAAATATTACAGGGGCAGGAGGGGCAGTCGGAGAAGTAAACGCTGCTTGCCTCTCCTTTTCAGCTACTCCTTTCTTCTGCATTGTCGGTACGTGCAGTTCCCCTTTCTGCTCTTTTTTTGCAAGCCCATTGGAGTTAAGAAGCTGTGCAAAATTCTTCAGCTTTCTTCTGTGCTTTGGTGTGGTAGGTGTGGTGTTAAGCACACATCTGTCACAGCCTGAGCACAGCTATAAAAGGCACACAGCTCTCCGAACCTGTATGTCCAGCATCATGTCATGGTAGGCATACCGATATTTTAGGTATAATCATACCGACTATATGTTGAACTTAGCGTTTTGAGATTATATCTTTTTTAACTTGTGCTTCCAGACCTTTCTCTGGCCCCATGTCCCTATCCAAAGGAGACCTGTGAAGTTATAACCTGTCTTTGAGTAATCTTTATTATTATTGTTTTTATCTGATTATGTGGGGGAAGTATTACCCAGGTTCTTGGAGACCTCTGCTGGTAATATGTTCCTCCTAAGTCTCTTGGATATCTTTGTGTCAAAATATGGCAAAAGACCATTGAAAAAATGTGAACGCACTCTTTTTTTTAGTGGGACTTTCTGAAAAGTATTTTAGGTGTATCCAGGCAGATAGCATTTATGTATTTAACATAAATCAGAGGTTTTGTATGGTCTCCAAAAACACGTGGTAATTTTAGCAGAATTTGATTCACGTGTGGTATCTGGCTAAACTTGGTGTGTTTTATAAAAGAAGCCAGCAAACAACAAACTTTGGTAAAAACAGGTGAAACACTACTAGAAATATAATCTTGTAAGTGTCTGTAAACTACCAGTGCCAGTTTTCACTGATTCTACCAAAATGTGTTTCCAATATCTGCTTTTGGACTTTGTAGGTTTGTTCAATGTCATTAATACAATTACTGAGTCTGGACATTTTTCGTACAGATGGAAGATCGTCCTGTGGCAGTACTGGTAGGTATGGCCCTGATCTAAGACGAGAGTGAGAATTTGGACCTGAAGTAGTGCCTATAACTGTGCAGGCCCACGTTACTGGAGTAACCTTAATTTCAATGCAGAGGTAGTTCTAAACTACAGGTTTTGAAGTTGGATGCTAAATTTGAGAGCTTTGAAGACTGTGTCATATAGATGCTGAAGAAGAAAATGTCTCTCTTTGAAGGACCAGGGTTCTAACAGTGCTGTTTATTCCACTGGGGCAGCACACAAACTCTTGCTGTGTTTTTGTACGATGATCACGATTTCTGAAGCTTATCTTTTTCATTAAGTGTTTTTATTAAAAATAATAGGAAAACAGGATCTCATCCTGCATGTGCCACCTTCAGAAAGCAGAACTGGACTCGGGGGGTTGGGGGAATCTTTAGCAATTTTCAGGCATGTTATTAAATCTGACTCCTAAAAGTGCTAATAAAGAAAGAAATGGCGATTTGTTTGCACCGAGAGGGCATGCTGTCGGTTGCACCAACAATGCTTCATTCATTACTTCTGCATTGCAGCTCAGCCCAACTGGATCCAGAAAATCAGCGATGCCCACGCAGCCATAGAGGAGAGCGTGGCCTGGGAATGCCGAGCGAGTGGGCGGCCGAAGCCCTCGTACCGCTGGCTGAAGGACGGGGAGCCGCTGCTGCCCCAGGTGGGCACCTTCCTGGGGAGGGGGCTCGCGGTCGCTGCCGCTTTTGCACCTCTGCGTGGTTGATTCCTTTGGGAATAGAAGCAGGAAGGTGGTGGGGCTCTGGGATGCTCCTGCTGCGTAGGCGATGCTTGCCACGCCTGGCGGGCACCTCTGTGCGGCTTCAGGGGGTGGCTGGTAGTGACAGGTAGGACACGCGGCAGCGCTGCCCTCAGAGGTCCTCCCTGAAAGGAGCAATCCATGATACAAACCTAAAGGTGGAGAGGGCCTGGTGAGGAAGAGGGAATGGCCACGTGGGACTGCAGAGCCTGCAGCCAGAAAAGGATCGCCCTGGATGAATTATTATTTTTTTTAGTTTATGATCTTCAAGTTTCTGGTGGTCTTTACTGGTGTTCCTGCTCCTCGTGCCAAGCTGTGTCCCTGTGCGGGTGACCAAGAGCGTGGCCTGCCATCGCCAGGGACACAAAATGCTGCCCAGAGAAGGGGGATGTGCAGGAATGCCTGCCTAGCTGTTTGCTGGAGGTTTATCACTCAGCCCCGCGATCTCCCCATTATAACCACCAACACAAGTCACCAAAGCATTGGTTTCATGGTAGCCGGCATTTTTTTCCCTTTGCTTATTGTGAAAGAATATGGCATCTCAGATTTGATCAAACCCTGATGAAGGCTGCTCAAACATTAAATTTCCACCCTACAGCCAAGTAGAAAGCCAATAGCTCTTTATATTACTATTTTTTTTAAATGGTGAAACTCCTGGGGAGGGAGGGAACACTTTGCTGTACTTATTAAAATTGATAACGCAAGCTCCATATCCTTAGGCTGACAAATGATACTCGGGTCTTTTGTTCCACACACTAATTTTACTTGCTTCATGCTGGTCACTAGCAGATGGTCTTGTACTTAAATCACATTACTGGCTGATATGAAGTAAAGGATCATTAAATTATTAACATCTATATTGTTTTCCGTAAACTGCAGAACATTTTAAGTATTTCTCTCTGCACTGGCTAAGATGGCAGCCAGCCTTACTAGCCTTCATTGCCACATACACTCATAATACCGTTGTTTTAAATGTTTCAAAGAATGCAGTTGGCTGTGATGTGCCATTGTGGAACAAAAGTGCATTTTTTGATTCAAGTTTATCTACTTGAAAGGGATATTAATCTAAATGGTTTGGGTATTAAATCAATGAGAAGTCAAGGGAAAGTCCTCCAATTTAAATTGCATTTACCAACTACTGTATTGGTTTTACCGTTTAGTATCTAACCTAACATAAATTTAGCTGGCAGAGAAATAGATTGGAGCATGCAAATTCTTCCCATTACTGCTACTTTTTTTTTTTTTTTTTTTTCCACCTTGGTATAATATATAGCACAACAACTGCTGGGTTTATATTCCAAGGAGGGATCTCGTTATTTACTTTTTTATTTGTTTTTCTGTGTCCTACAGGGCAGAGTTCAGCTAGAGCAGGGCTCGCTCACGATAACAAACGTCAGCCTGTCGGATGCCGGCATGTATCAGTGTGTAGCGGAAAACAGACATGGCATCATTTTTGCCAGTGCAGAGCTGAGTGTCATAGGTAAGTTCACTTTCCTGAACGCCGCAAACCTTCCAAAACCAGCAAAGCCTTCACCCAGAATGGTTTTACCAACTTTCAGCATCTGAAGCAGAAGTGCTGCTGTGGATCTTTGACAAGTTTTTTTTAAGTAAGGCATGGAGTGAAAACTTGAAAAAGTGGGTAGACAGAGAACAGAATTTTTTTGCATCGTCCCACCTTCGTGTATTCATCCAGGTGGCTGAGCACAGAGAGCCGGCAAGCGCATTCAGCCTCTTGCTGGTCAGAAGTGTTTATGGAGAAACCCAGGTATTGGGGTTCAGGGCACGCTGAGCAGTAACTGCCTGCTCGTGGGCTGCAGGGACTGACTCTCATGAGGAAATGTTGAAAACCCACCTGTCTGAATAGACCTTTCACCACCCTAATGGCAGTCATTCCGCTGCCGTCCCAAACCCTTGCCAAGAATAACAGCTTCTGCCTGACCTGTCTTGTGTACACCTACTCTGCTTGTCCCCGTTAATATCAGGAGAAGCTCCTGCAAATCCAGGTGGTTAAATAGCTGATGGGAGGGGGTAGAGATTACAGAGCCAGGTTCTTCTCAGCAGTGCCCAGGGTTCGACAAGAGACTGCACACAGACTGAAACACAGAAAATGTCATTTAAACATAAAAACTTCTTTACTCTGAGCTTGGCTGAACACTAGAACATTTGCCCAGAGGAATTGTGGCATCTCCGTCCTTGGGAGATGCTCAACATCCAACTGGACGTGGCCCCGGGCAAACTGCTGTAGCTGCCCCTGCTTGACTATCTCCAGAGGTCCCTGCCAGCCTCAGCGGTCCTGCCAGTCTGTACCTCATGCACAAACATTGCTCTAGTGCAAGTGACAGGCCTGGAAACAGATGTATCAGCACAGATACATAGTTTCAAAGGGTTAAATAGAATTCATGGTTACGAACTAGCAGGTTTAGTTGTTTTCAAAGGAAACATTCAATAGCATCATTCCCTCCTTTGTCCTGAAGAACAAAGCATGAGGTCTTTCCTGCTCATGGCATTTTCAATTATCAGTCATTTTTTATCAGCAGCGATAGATGCCTGTATTAAAAAAATAAAAAATAAAAAAAAAATCATTTGAAAGATTGTCAGTGTTGCTGTTCAAGAAAACTATGATAATGCTCAATAAATTATACTTCACGGTGCTAAGATTTATTAGACGTATTACTGTGTGAAAGAAATCTAAATAAACCACTGATGCTTCTCTTGTCTATTCAAAACCCTGGTAAAAATGAGCCTTTGGGAGGAAGGCAGACCTCAGAAAATGGAGGCTTAGCCCATGCTGGTGGGTTCCTCCTGTGCCTCCCCATGCCTTTTTTGTTTGTTTGTTTGTTTTGTTAAGAGCTCCTGCTCTAAAACTTGCCAGAAAACTTGATTTGGGGTGAATTCTTATTTGGGTTATGCAGTCTTGCTTCTGTATGTTACGTGAAAAGTACCAGCATGGTGTGCTGCAGCTTAATTTTTATAGATCTGTGATTTAATTTGGCATATTTTTGAAGAAAAACAGCGTGTTTTCCTTTTCACTAGAGTTTTCGAAGGTCGTCAATATTCTGAGGCCTCACTGAGATATGTTAGCTTTTAAACAGATCTTTCTGAGTATAAAAATGGTTATTTTAAGAGGTCCTGAAGTTAAGTACTTGAAATGATTAAACACCACTAATAGCGAGTGAGACTTATAGCAAAATTAAGTGAAAAAGAGAAATGGAAAATTACAGACAGGGCTTTTCTCAGAGTGATTCTTCTCTATTATTGTTGTCAATTATATTGCCTGGAGCCTTCAGCTAAAACCAGGACCCTGTTGTGCTGGGCATTGTAAAAAGTGTAGTAAGATGCAGTCATTGACTTAAAGATTTTTCAGGATAATGTTTTAAAAAAAATTAAATAATGGAGGGTGGGCCTAGAGTGGAAAAAAAAAAAGTCATTTAAATCCCCATTTTATGAACAAGGTGTGAAGAAATTAAATTCATTACCCCTGAAGTGGCACAGGGAAGCTGTGGCAGTGCTGAGAACCGAGCCCAGTTTCCATGTGCCAGATGACATTTTGAACATTGCAGAACAAAACCTGTATCGTGCAACAGCTCTACCTCACACAGGACCAAGAGGGAAGTAGCAAATGACTTGCAAAAAAGCCGGTCTGAACTGTTTATTGCAGAGATGGAAATAACAGTATTATTCAATAAATCTATTTTGTTCATAAATTTTGTCCAAATCACCTGAGAAATTATTTCCAGAAGTGATAATGTATTAATTATGACAATAGGACATAAATAATAATCCGTCTGGTTCTGAACACATTGGTGGGAAGTTGTCCTCGTATGCCTCCTATAATTTTGAAATGTTTTATGTAGCCGGTGTTGGTTTTCAGGTGGTTCTTTTACAGTCTTTAATAACATACCTGTCTTCCTCTATGCTAAAATAAAAGGTCAGCTGTCTATGATTAGACACGGAAGACAGGAAAGCGCAGAGATTAGTGAACTCTGAAACTGGAAGACAAGATCTGTTCGATCCTAAAGCCCATCCCATTAGCACTGCAGGATTATGTTTTATTTGACGCTTTTGCAGCAGGAACAATATCCAAAAGAATTGAGGCAGATGAGATGCCCTAAGGAAAATGAATTTGCTTTCTGTGTCACACGGCAGGTTTTTGTCTCCCAGCTGCTTCAGGTGAGCTTTAGATCATTTTACAGAGCATCAAGCAGATGCAGTGCACAGTGATCTAAACTCTTGCCTCACAGGGTGCAGCAAGAAAGCAAGTCAAGGAAAATGCTGCAAGCTGGGGAGATGCGGGGATGGTGCTAGGCACAGGGTGCAGGCACGCTGCTAGCAAAGAGGATGGAGAGAATTAGAAGGGGACTGGGCAGAGTCTGCTGCCACTGATCTGTCAGAAAGCAAGCTCCTGTCAGCAACAAGGTAGTGAGCAGGGCAAGAGTTGTTCATAAAACCCTTAAGCTGCCTCACCTGTTTGCTTTGAGCTTTCTGTATTGAAAAAATTAATTGTCCTACTTGATATAAATAAAACCCTCTAGTCGTCTTTGGAGAGTTCACTACCAGAATCAGTCTGAAGGCAGCTGCCTCAAAGCTCTGCCTGTCATCGGGTCCCATCAAATAAATCATTAAAATTCCTTTGAGGCAGGAATCAGAAGCCAAATCATCGTCTCCCTCCCCAGCCTGCCTAACGGCCAGGCTGCAGACTGTCTGCAGGGCTTTGGTGGTTGCTTCAATGAACATCTGACTGTTTTTCACAAAAGAGAAGAACATGCCCTAGAGGGACTAGAAAGGATGATTCAAGAGTGCCTTGTACCCTGGTGCCTGCTTAAGTCTTGCCTTGTTTTGCTTGGCTCAGAACCTGGCCGTGTCAAGGTCTCCCACCTTTGTGGCATTAAAATAAAAGACCCAGTTCATGCAGCAATTATGAACATAATGCATAAAAATGTCAACTTTTCTGGAGATACTATAATTTCTGATCAATTGTATGGATTCTGCGTTTCTGACAACTTCCCTGTATGCTGCTGCTCTGCACGTAGTGATGTTTGACAAAACGATGATCGTGCTGTTATGACACAAAGAAGGAGATACATTATACAGTTCATGCATGCATAGTTCTTAGGGGTGCTGCCCCAAATAAGATGTGTGTGACACCGGGGTTCTGCTGCCTGCTGAGGTTACTGTGGGTCCTGAGGTTTGTAGTTGAGTGTGAATTTCTGAACAACCAAAGAGCTGAAGCATCCAGGTGCCTGTTTGCCCCATCCGTACATGCACAGAGTTCATAAAGTAAGATCATTTAGGAATTGCAGGTGAGAAACAGCCCTGGATTATTGTAATGTTCAAAAGAGGCTGCCTTTGGTTTCTCCAGAGTGAATTCTGAATCTTTTTTTTTTTTTTTTTCAGCTGTCGGTCCAGACTTTTCCAAAACACTCTTGAAGAAGTTAACTCTTGTTAAAGTGGGTGGTGAAGTAATCATTGAGTGTAAGCCGAAAGCTTCCCCTAGACCTACTTATTCTTGGAAGAAAGGAAGAGACATCCTAAGAGAAAATGAGAGGTAATGTTTTAAAGTAACCATTTCTTTCATTAGCTTGCTCCAACCCGGGGATTTTCAGCAATGAGAGCTAAATTTGTCATTAATAGCTTCCCAAAATTGACTTGCAAATAGATGTAAGAACAGCTAGTGTTCAGTCTCAAGGAGTTTTCTATTCCCATTGTGTTCATCCCAGTCTCTGTGTACCGTTAAAGCATCCCTGCCCAGAAGCTGATAACGATACATTCTAAAAAGCAAATATTTTGCCTCTGCATTGCTCTAAAGAGCCAGTGGTTTTCAAAAAATTTCCCAGGAGATAAACCACTCCACTGCAAATTACACTGCTCTGGTACATTACTCAGTGTCCTGCAAACAGGAATTATTTGGGGTCAGTAATTAATTTGGCAGCCTTAACGCCTGAATTGGAGGCGACTTTTTCAGGCTGGCCAAGTCTTTTTTTTCTTTTTGTCTTTTTTCTTTTTTTTTTTTTTACTATTTTAAAAGGAGACCGTTAGTAGGTAGTAGGACCCTACCTTTCAAATTCACATGCGTGGTTTTGCAGTAAGTTGTTGTTTACTGTATAGAGGCATGGTTGTGTTACCTGTCCTGCTCACGCAGCCCCTGAGAGCGGGACCTAGGGAGCCATCCTTGACAGTCCTCCAAAATGTCACGCACCACTAGGACTGGTGAGGAAAATCCTGTCCTATTAGTAAAGGTCAAAAAGCCAGAAATTACAGGAAATTGTTACTTTTAAAGGCTTAAACCTGTTAGAGCTGTTCTTTTATCTTGGGAGGTCTAGTCTTGCTCCGTTCAGCCTGCTTTTAATGTACGTTGAAATATATATTATGGTGATGTATATGAAGAGTATGTGAAAAGCTGCAGTTCATTTAAAGCCAGATGAGTAAAATAATGAACAACCTATTTCTAACTTGTTTGGCTCCTGTTACCTGTTCTTTACAAAGCTGTAGTCTATGGACTGTTCGACTTTGTCTCTCGGGATAAGAAGAGTTGGTTGATCAATTGCACTGAGCTTTCTCTAGCAGCCGGGGTATAAAGCTACGTGAGGTCAAAGTTATAATAGATCAAGGTATATTGATTTTTAAAACTGAAATAACTTGCTCTTCTGGTGAAGATTGTGCAAAGAACAGGAAGTATTAAATACTGGAAGTTTTGGAGTGTCAGCCCCATGAGGTCCCATTTGTGTCCCTGTCCTTGCTGGCACAGTCCGTAGCTGAAACACGCTGTTTTCTCTGACACTGTTCTCCTAGGTATGGCCAGTTCTTCCTCATTTTAGTTTAGGAGTGAGAGAGAAAACGTTAGTTTATTTGAGCAAGGGCTCAGGAAAGGAGAGAAGTTTGAGTGCTGTGTTTATTGCTTGGTCACTGCTGTGCAGTGCTGACAACAGAGTGGTTATTTCATTTGTTTTAGCGCTACTCTCTCATCTGCAAACTTCCCTGAAAGTTGAGCACTCTAACACAGCATAAACCTCTGGATTCTGATTTCCCAAGGGAATATGGCTCATGCACTGGTAGCGTAAGGCTGGGTGGGAGCTCGGGTTGCCTGTGCGTTTACTTACAGATATCTTTGGTACTGGTTATTTGAACTGGCTGTTAGATATTTCAGCTGGTTTCCACCAAGGTTAGGAGAGGAAGAGAGATACCTCAAAAACCAGCAGGTGTCTTCAAAGCTTTGTGAAAATAGCCAGCTGGGAAACAGAGACACTGTTATTTCCCCTTGGTGGAACACTGTCCCCTAAAGTCACACCCCAGTAACATGAGGGAGCCACACCAGAGCACCCCTGGAGGGTGCAGACATCTGTGCAAGGCTGTACCTACAGCCTTTTCCTGACCAACCTTCTCCCGAGGCACGTAGGCGAGAGGCAAGTATAGTCATAAAAACTTGCTAAGTCGTCTGTACCTCGCTGCCCGCTGGTGACAGTCCCCATGCCCAGGCTTCAGGCAGTGGCTGGGAGGATGGGCCATGAGTACAACACGCCTCTGAGCAGCTTGGTGCTGAGCTCAGACGAACCCACTGATGTGCCGGTCGTGGTGGTGGTGGCGGGCTCACCGCCACGCTGCCCCTGCTCCCCCCAAGCACACCACACCAGAACCGGGGGCCTCCCACCCGGGCACCGAGCCCTGAGTGGGAAACCAGACATGAAATGTGCCCAAGCAGGTGTGAAATTTCCTGCTACTTCAGCCCAGGGGGTTTCTGCCAGCCAGGTCGTCCAGCGGGGCCTATCTGGCAAAAACATCTTAATGAGCACCGCTCCGTTGAGTTGGCAGTTGGACCTGGTTAGTTCTTGTACACGGTCGGTTGTGTCTCTCATGGGGACAAGGGTGTTGAATCCTCGCCACTGCCTTGATTAACCACACCGTCCTTGTGGTCTGGACCTGGATGCTGTGTGAAATGCTGAATTAGAAAATTATATTGCCCTATACGATTGTGGCATTGTTCATCAGCACTGCCTGACTTCACGGGCAGGAGAGGCCAAGTGCCTGGTCCTCTGCTTGACGTTGCTGTGCCTCTGATTTCTTCAGTTGCTGAAATATTATCTCCTTCCCGGTATCCTGGGGGACAGCAGCATTGACTGGAGTCCAGTCCTTGTACTTCCCTACACCCACGCTTACGTGTGGGCTTCAGACAAGAACTTCCTCGGCTGCTGAAAAAAATCTGTTGAAATATAGGAAGAAAGATGCCAAGAAAAGCTGTTGCAGAAATTTCTTCGTGTAGGGGCACAAAACAGAACTTTTAGATGAGCGTGGGAGAAGAAACTCTGGTTAAACTGATGTTAGGGTCCTTTGAGTTTCAGAGAGGCACCTGAACATCTGGATACTTCTCCAAACTGCACTTGATCATGTGAAGGTTAATTGATATAGGTGGTCTTTTCAGTTCCAGGTGGAGTTAAAAGCAACGTTAATGTATCAGTCCTTGCTTTGAATTCTGATGTGCAACCTGACGGCTACCATGGCGATTGCTTGAGCGTTTCTCCTGGGGCTTGTGTGACTTTTCAGGTGGAGTGTAATTCTGGGGACTCCTTGCTGGAGATGGAATTAGCGTGCATCAGATTTTACTGCTGGGACTCTTGCTCTGGAGGCTACTGCTGTCCAGGAGGCAAAGCTAAGTGTGTTCAGTGTTTGCCCAGACAGCAGAGACTACCATGGGAAAAAAAGAGAGCTTTATTGTTTTAGGTTTCATATCCTTCTCTGGAGGCTGAGGTAGCGTGTACTGCACCCCTAATGAATAACATGCCCTGAAGGTATCTCTTACTGGTGGTTGAGAACTGTGCAATTGTGTTATTAGAAATTCCGCCCTGGGGTACAATTATATTATTGCAGTCATTAAAGGCAGTTCATCTCCATAATAATGGAAATCCTGCCTGGGAGGCCAAAATGAGTCAAAATGATGTTAGTAGCCTGGCTCCAGAAGGTAAATTTTCTATAGAAACAGCTATAGCACAGATACAGATATATTGCAGATGCTGCTTGGAAACTAAGACTGTTTCTGTATGGGTAAAGATACAGAGGTTGTTTTCTGTCCTTGATCTTCCCTTCGCATTGCGGTGCAGACCAGCTGTTAACGCTTTGTGGGAAAGGTCCTCAGTCCTGCTAATGCCGCTGCGCAAAGCAGCCTCACAGGGCCACTGGTAGAGTGAGAGCCGGTGAGTGTGCTGCGGCCACAGTGTTCCCCACTGTGGTGGTCCAGCCCCGGCCGGCGACCAGGCACCGCGCAGCCGCTCACCCACGCAGGGATGGGGAGGGAATCGGGAAGGAATGTAAAACCCGAGGGTGGGAGATAAGAACAATTTAATAATTTGGACAGAAAAGAAAGAACAGTAGTAACAACAACAATCATTGCCATCATCATCATCACAGTTATAATGGAAGGGTGGGCAAAGGATAAAATCCAAAGGCAAAGGGAGAAGGGAAGACCAGTGACGCGCAGGACAACTGCTCGCCACCCGCTGACCGATGCCCAGCCAGTCCCCCAGCCACGATCCCCTGGCCCCGGCCAGCCCCCCAGTTTCTGTCCCAAGCACGGTGTCCCACGGCATGGACTAACTCTTTGGCTGGTTCAGGCCAGCTGTCCTGGCTGTGTCCCCTCCCGATTCCTTGTGCCCTCTAGCCGCCGGCTGGCAAGGCCCGAGAAACCAAAAAGTCCTTGACTTTGTACAAATCTTGCCCAGCAACAGCTAAAACCATCAGTGCGTTACCAGCGTTGTTCTCACAGCAGAGCCGAACCACAGCTCCTAGGAAGGGAATTAACTCCATCCCAGCTGAAAGCAGGACACCCACCTTCCACACCATCGGGACAGGAGGCGTGACTGAAGTACCGCGGCCCTTTGGGAAAGCCTGGCTCAGGAACAGGGGTACCTTGAGGTAGGAATGGCCACCACAGAGCTGGGCAGGCTGCATCACTGCAGACAGTAGTGCACAAGCAGTGTTCAGGACCCACTTGCCACAGCACACTGCTCAGGCAGAAGTCATTTTACCCTTTTAGGATGCACTCTTATGCCTATAACCTGGAAGTCTGAATGAGTTGTTGAGATCTGCAGCTGGCAGGGAGTTGTTCCAGAAGCCAGCAAGCCCAGGGAGCTCAAAGTGGAAGCAGTGTCTTCTGGTCATTGCAAAACTGTGATGTGGTTTTGGGCGTCTTACGGGGCACGTTCCTCAGAGAGAAACATTTGAGTTGAGTTCAGAATGTTTCTCACTTACCATTTGATTCTCCTGTATTGATATTTCATATTCATTTTCATGTCTATCCTCTGATCTTTTTATTCAGACTTAACAATAGGAGAGAAGAGGTTTTGGAGAGCTGGGATCCCATTACCTAGGTTCTCTTTTCTCCTGAACAGCTACATCAATGTGACTCAGAAGTGATGCTGGACTGAATCCTGTGAGATCGAGGTGGGGGCTGTTGCTGGCCAGCTGCCCAGGGAGGGCTGGCATTCGAAACCAGGCAAAAACTCGTCAAGTGAGGAGGGCACAGACTGTAGAACCAGGACTTAACATTTTTTATTTACATCTCAGCAGCACTTTGGTCTTATAATCTTAAGCCTTCATCCCCCTGATTTTTTGAAATAAGGTAGTCAATGTCAAGTGAGTTTTTGGATATAAAATACATAGCATCTCAGGCATTGTATACCAGAGATATAGGCATCATACAGGCATTACATACGGAGACATGGTCTTCTGCAATTGTTGCACCATGCAAAAGACAGATGATTTGAACTGTGCCTATACTTTGCTCCAAAGCTGTCTCAGAAACCAAGTCAATCATTCATAGATATCAGTGGGAGTTACAGAGGTAGGGATAATTTTACATGAGATTTACTAATATAAAGCAGAAATCCATAGTTACCCACAAGTTTGGAAAAATTTCCATTAATTGACAGCCCCTGTATAAGTGAATGAAAGCAAGTCCTTAATGGAGGGCTTTCCTTTAAACTCCTGAAGCCAAGCATCCTCCTGTCTGTAGTATTTCCCATTTGTGACAATTATTTCCTGGCATTGCACTGCATATATTTTTCATCAGCAGGAGTGGGAAGGGAAGTCACAGCAGTCAGATTGTTCTTGCAGGATTTTTTTAATCCTTTCATAATAATTCAATTACATCTAATGCAACAACATTAGATAAATTTGTTACTGAGACTAGTGCTTTAAAACCTTTATTTTCAGGTTATCTTATCACAGAAACCTTTCAATTTCTTCATAATTATGGTGTGACTCCCACAGAGAACTGTGCTCGGTTGCAAGTGCGAGTAGTTCGTCCTTGCAGTGGTGAAAATCGGGAGTCACTGCAGTTGTCAGTTCATTCATTCAGCTTTCCTGGGTGCAGGGGGGAGAATCGGGCTGTGTGTGATTAGAGACAAATCCTGGAGCTACATAGACCGCTGCCAGCTGAAATTAAAATAAGCCTCTGTCACATCTGCTCCCACGCTCCAAACTGTTGGAGGAACATCCTGCAATGGAACTGTAATTCTCTCTGAACTGTGCACCAGAAAGCATTTTTGAAATAATTTAAAACACTTAATTCAGCAGTTAATTTAAAGCAGTTCATTTCAAAACAATTAGATCTCCCTTAATTTTCATATGTTTGTCTATAGCCCACGAAAAAAACCCCACTGCAGCCGTGAAACCTGCAGGTGCTGCCGGGTGGGTGTGCAGCACCCGGGGGCTGGGCGGGAGGAGCTCTGGGCTTTAACGTTGGAGCTGAGACTGGTCCTGTCGTCCGCGCCGACACACTGGGGCACTTTGTCACTCCATGGTGCAGGCTGAACTGTCTTCTGATAACATACCACCCGAGGCCGTTTTGTTGGAGTATCTTAAGAAAGTTTCTCATGAATTTGGTCAAGGGATGTATTTTGCTCGTGGCGTGGGATGATTTTGCTTGGAGTAGCGCTGGAAGGGATGGTTAGGGCTGCTTGCAAAGGGGTGGCTTGGTAAGGCAAGGCTTGCATCGCTTCCCTGCCAGCCTTCCCTCTTTTCTCAGGTGCTTGTTTTGGATTTAGGGAAATGACTTTTTAATTTACATGCCGTAATGGTAATAATTACATGTATTCATTTCTCACAGAGCGTTTCAGTTTAGATCTCAGTCTGTCGGAGGGCCGCACTGTCGTTCCTCAGAGCGGAGGCTGTGGCTGGAGCGGGTGAGGGAGCTGTCCTGCTCCGCTCTCGGTCCACCCTGGCTGCCCACTGCGCTTCTGCTCCTCTGCCCCCCAACTGCAAGCTGTGTGCAGGAAAACCAAGATGGCTTTTGTTTAGGGAAATTCTGTATTTCTGCCAGCCTCGTCAGCCAGTGTGTTGATTAGCCAAAGCAGGGGGACGGGCTGTGGTACAGCAGCTGGGTGGGAAATTTTGGTCTGGGCTAGTGCTTGCTCTGGCGGCTGCACGGTGTGGGAGAGCCCTGCTCCGGGATGCTTCGGGGCATCGCTGCGAGGAGGGCAGCAGGGCCAGCAGTGCTGCCAGCTCCCTCATGCCCTTGGTAAGAGCTGTGTGTGTCAAAATTTAATGTGTATTCCTTTGAAGTAAAAAATGTTTAAAATACGTACACAATGGTCTTCACTCCTAATGTTCTCCTAGAGCTATTGGAAGTCACATTTACCCTGCCACCAGACGTGCACTGGGTCTAGGACAGAAAAATAATTGTACTTTTAAGCCCCAAAACAAATTGCCATTCTCCCATTCTTGTTCATGTAAAGCCCTTACATCATTAGAGCTGTTTCTTTTCTGTGAATATACAGTGCATGCATTGTTTATACAGTTTAATTGTAAGGAAAGAAATTCATAAAAAACAAATGATGTTCTGTGCTGGTAGCAAAGAATATGAAAGTGTCCAATTAAACAGCCACTCAGTATGACTTGCATAATAGCAACATCTGTTATCTTAATTAAACAAGTTTCTGTATAAAGGGACCCTCATAGTGCACTTTGTTAGAGCAGGATCTGACCTAGATACTCCAGGCACACTCACTATCTTCATGGAAATTTTCCCAGTTGGTCCCATTATCTTGCAGTCTTGACAAGCTTTGTGATATATGAGCACACTCTTGCACGCACAAAGCCATATTGCTTAAAGCAGGAAGATTTTTATATATATATTTTTTAGCTGAAAACCAATAGAAACACAGAAAAGCAACATATAGTGGCATTTACCCATTGAGTTCAGTCACAGAAGCATTTGGAAATGTAAAGAGTGCTCAGTTAGCTCAGACCTTGTCAAATAATGTTCAGGAGGGAGAAGGCACTTCCAGATTTGTGTTCAAAATTGGCTTATGTGCTTCAGGATTTAAGTAATTTAGGTTCAGGTTCTTCCAAGTATTTCATTGCTGCTGTCCACCATAGCCTAGAGTTGGAGATGATCTAGAAGGGTAGGTTCAGTTTTGAAAGTCCCAGTGCCCTAGGAACTTCTGAAAGGCAGGTGAGGACCTGAGGCCGGGAAGGGGAAGTGCGAGTCCGATGCGGACTCGGGGCTTTGTGCCCATCCGTGTACAAAAACCCGAGGAGAGCCGCCCTGTAACCCCAGCCCCCGCGAAGGTGACGTGCTCTGCGGCTCAGGGTGCGCCGGGACAATCAGGAGCCCCGTGCCTGGGGCTGTAGCTCACCCGGCAGCTGTAGCTGAAAAGCCTCTTGGATGTGCTAATGCACAGCTGTGCCTGCCGGCTTATTAATACGGGCAGTGAATGTTCATTTGTTCATAAAGAACACCACCAGCCCAGGCAAGCGCTGCCAGCTGCATCGGAGAGGATGCTGAAGGATGTCCTCAGTGCCCAGGCCAGCACAGAGCTGGCAGGAGCCACGAGGTGAAGCCCAAAGCAGCAGCCTCTCCTCCCAGGAGCTGGAGTGGCGGTGGCCAAAGGAAAGCAGAAAGCTCTCAATTGGTTGGGGTGTTTTTTTCCCATTGTCTTCTGCACTGCAAAACTGTTCAGCAAGACTTTTCTGGGAGAGGTTAGCCGTGGTTTTCTGGAGAGTTCACATCCTCAGGACCTGCTTAAAAGGGTTGTTGATTTACAGATCGCTCAGGTATTATTTTTGTAATGGGAATTTTAACATGTTCACTTTGACACTATGTCATTTTGAGAAGGAAAAATTACGAAATCAGACAAGAAGAGAAAGCCTTTTCTCTTATCTTTCAATGTGTCTTGAGTTTAGCAGGTTGTATAAATTCCAATTTTTTATTTGTTGCCTCAGACTTCCTAATTAGTGGTTAATTACTTTAAACAGCCAAAAAGAAAATGGCAATAGGACAAACAGCACATCTTTCCCAATCTGGTGCCAGGGTACAAACTGTAGTAATATTTTTATACTGATTACTTGAGAGATGAATTGCCAGCAATGGCTTTTGGACACACAGTCTAGTGACACTTCAGCAGAAAATAAAACCTCAAAGGATGCTTCCCATCATTGTTTTGCATTAATTGTGTTGACTGTCTTGTTTTTTTTTTAAATAAAGCACCTTTGCAATTTCTTTAAGGCAGACAGGTAACCAAACCATCAATAACTTGTCGGGTTTTCATTACATCCTGCCTAGGCAAAATGAAAAATGACACCCTGCAAATAGCTTTTTGAAGTTTGAATTGACAATGCAGCATTCATCTTAGTTTTCAAAGGCAATGGCAGAAGACAGCTCTACTTCATTGGAACATCTGAAATAACTGGCATGTCAACTTACTTTAACCAATTTTCTGCAAAAAGGGAACTAAAATGAACCAGGAAACCACTTGATTCAGTAGTCAAGAGGCCTTGGAAAGCAGTTATAGAATCATGGAATGGTTTGGGTTGGAAGGGACCTGAAAGACCATACAGTTCCACCCCCCTGCCATGGGCAGGGACACCTTCCACTGGATCAGGTTGGTCCAAGCCCCATCCAGCCTGGCCTTGAGCGCTGCCAGGGATGGGGCACCCACAGCTGTCCTAGGCTTGAAGGTCTCATGGCCATGGACTCTTTGTTTCCCAGCTGGTTTTGGCTCTGTGTTGTTCTGGAAAATCACTGTTTAACCTAAGTTTGTCGTGGCTGTGGGTCCATCAGTTCAACACTAAACACTCGTCGTTTAGTGCGCGCTAACGCTGAGAGCCAGTGATCTGTGTGATCTGAAATCTGCCGGTGAAAACCAGTCAGTTCTGCTGTACCGTCACCATCTTCTTGCTTCCTAAGGGTAGTTACAGGGACCTGTTTTCTTTCCGTGTGTCTGGCAAAGATAATAAATTCTGTTCCTCTGGTAGTTTGAGATATCTATCGTATACTTGTATGCACAACCCTGTGAATGGTCTCTCCGCAAAGCTTGGCTGTCCATCTGTTTTGCTTTAGCAGCTTTCTGATTGTCATCAGCTTTGTTTAAGGAAGATGCTTGCTAACAAGCACCTTTCCTCACCGCTGGTGGTGAAGTTGGTGATTTCAGTTCATTCTTGCATTGTTTTTTCCTTCTGTTCTTGATCAAATGTCTATAGCGAAAGGATACCTCAGAGGAGTTAGAGATTTATTTGGAATCCAGTTTCGGTGCAATTTTATTTTGTATGTAGGCTGATCACTAAAATTTGTGCATTCATTTATCTGCCCCTGTAGAGCTCGGAGATCATTTCCTATAACCAGCCACAAATTGTTGTTGCGCACACCCGAGATGCTGGTGTAACCCCAACCTGTGCCAAGTTTCAGCTGGTGTTCCAGGCATGAGACACTCTCTCACACCTTGACACGCTCTCCTGTAACATCAGCAATCTGTTCCTATTTCCCCAGCAGATTATTTTCAGCGTGGTGTTATTGTAGTATTCATTGATACACATGTAGGACATCATTACTACCGCTGCTGGAATGAGTTTGTGACCACAGCCCAGCCGTGGTTGACCGAACTGGCGGTGCTGCTGTGACCCAAGGTATCTAGAGAAGTCAACAGGCTTTTCCTTGTGGGCTTGTTTATTAATTTTTAAATTAGAAAATATTTTATTAATTTATTTTTATATTTTTATAGCTTAATGTTTATATTGTAATTAATTTTTAAAATTAATAAATTATTTTTTAAAGTAGAACCCTGCATGCAGAGGTAGGCAAAAGGGGAGGGTGAAGCGCCCAGTGAGCCCCATCTTGGAGGCATCAGCCCTTCAGAGCACAGTCAGATGTGTCCCACATTTACACATCCTTAACAGGAATGCTGTCACTCACCGCATGCTGTTAAATAGCTGCTGCTTTTCCTGCTTGAGGTGTCTCATCTTTATCATTATATTAAATTCATCTCGAGGTACTGTGCGTACAGCTACAAATTATTTCTCCCTGTCTGTAAAGGTGCTCCAGGATGGAGTGAGTTCCTCCCCGCGGCACTGTTGTGCCGGAGGCGGCAGGACCTGGCTCCCGGTGGCAAGGCAGGTTTCTCTCTGTTATGAGCACACGCTGCAGCCAACACTTTCAAAAATAAATGTCTGTAATTAGTCTCCTAAATGCAATTTGAAATTGATGTGTGGTTCACGCTTGTCCGCCAGTTGAAGAAAATACTAACAGTGATTTCAGTAAGTCTGTAGCATTTTGAAGGAAAAAATTATTAACAAATATATCTTCTCCTGGATATTCTCATGACTAAGAGCAAGAAGGTAATGATTTTGCAGTTAGGGCCACACTTTAAAACGCATGTTTTAATTCCAAGGCAATAATTATATGTCTACAGCGGGAAAAGGAGTCCTAATGAACTTTTTAGACAACCTACCAGACTTGGTAATATTTTTGATGATTATTTAAACATCATTTTTAAGTGATGTAAATGTGTCTTTGGATCTTGCAAATTATGTTAATGTCAATTACAAGTGGAGTGGGTAATTTATCTTTGTACTGTGGGCATTGAAACTAGAGGGAAAGATGTGTTATCTTTGAAAGACTATGCCTTTGGGCTTCTATTCGGGTGGTATCAGCTGGAACAAATAAGCTGAGAATGCTTTTACTGCTTCTGCTCTAATCTCACGAATGCTTCCAGAAATGGTTTGTGTCAGCAGCTGATGCACAGAAAATTTTGCACGGATTTTTTTTTTTCTCATAAGAGAATAATTTTTATGAGCTTCCATGGAGTTCTCTTTAATGCTTCTGTTCTCCAAACCTCTGAAGCGTTTGCTGTAGGTAGAGGGGGATGGCTTGTCCTTGCCGGGGAAGGAGTTGTCACTGAGGGTGGCTGGAGGCTGTGCTTCCAAATTTGATTCCTCAGGTTTCCACTGTCCCTCTTCATAGAGTAGGAGAAGTCACTTAATCTCGGTGCCTCTGGCTGTAGGCACTGGAAGAATGAGCACAGCAAATACTTCACCGAACATTAGGTAGACTGAATGCAGTAGTGGCTTCGCAGCACCTGCTGCTTTCTGCGTGAGGTTCCCATTGCATCCTCAGGAGCCTGCTTTGCGGCGAGCAGCCTGTCTCTGGGTGGGTAATTGTGCATGAAGGGACGTTTTAGCCTTTCACGGGCCGGTTTGCAAGTGTGCTTTGCTTTGCCCCTCCACTGCCACCAGCAAGAGCTGCTCCAAGGGGAGTCCTGGGGCTGCCGGTGCAGAGCACCCCCATCCTTCATGGTGCTGTTGCGGTGTTCACAGTTCACAGCAAATGGCCAAATAAGTCTGTAAAAATAAACTGCGAAGCTGAAGAGTCATGTCAAAGGGCAGTTTCCCATGGGGGGTGGTCTTTATTTCCCACCAAAATCGGTGGAAAATTGGATCTTTGTACATTGGACGCTTCTAGACTTGCAAAATCTTCCCATATAGCTCAAATATCATTGCCTCATGTCTCAGGAATGAAAGCTGTAAAAACAAGCTCTCCTTTGCTTTACTCAGATCTGCTTCCTCAAATATTTATTTTCATGACATGGTCTTTCTTACTGTATTTGTTTTATTTTTCTGCGTAGTGAAAAAAGAGCAGTAAGGGAGAGAAGGCAAAAGGTTTCTATTATTTGAAATTCACCACAGCCGCCTCCTTTCCTTCAGGGTCCCTAGCAGTGCTGGTGTTTGGTTTTCATTTGTTTCTTCCTGTTATCAGCATCCCTTAAGAAAGACATTTTGTAGAGAACTGTTCTTCTTGAATAACCTAGGGATATTTTTATATTTGAATTATGACTCTAGGCATCTTCAAACAATTTACATGAAATCTCTAATATCTGTAAGTGCTCCCTTCTTTCCCTCCTGATGCACCGCTCCTTTGGGGTGAGGTTTTGTCACTTCCAGACTTGTCTTAAAATTTACGGACAAAAGTGAGGATGATGACAAAACACAGCTTTTGTGTTTATAGATATTAATATAGGCCTGGTGCAGTATTATTTATTTGGACTGCTTCATTACTGCAGATAAACAATTTCTTGAAAAAGAGAATTGTGGGAGAACTTAGGATGCCAGATCCGTGACTGCTTTAAGCTGATACTGAATTCAGTGGAGTTATGTTGTTTGATGTTGCCAAAGGGGCCCCTAGTATATTCTCAAAAATATTTATCTGAGCAAAATATGTTCTTTTCTCTCTCTGGGATAATATTTACATGTTTTTATGATAATCTGAAAGAATCACAGTTTATATTCTCCTCACCTTTAATTCTTCATACTTAACAAGCCTGTAAATGAAAAGCCTGAAATGAAACCACATTTACAGACAACGGTTCACACTCCTGGAAGAAGTGTTCTTAGTATTTTCTCAGAGATCAATACTGAGAATTAAGTAAGAAAAGAAGTGTAGTCCTCTGTATTTTTCAATGCAGCAAGGCAAGAGCAGCTATTACGTAGAGGATCTTCCAAAAGATTAATTTTAATTCTTTGTGCTTTCCTCTGGTAGTCCCAGAGCACAGACAATGCCAAGTCAACCCCAGTTCTGTGCACCATGATGTCTAGCCAATTCACAACTGCTGTAATTTAGCAGTAAACCTCCTGGTGTCCTTCATGACTCCAATGTACCAGTAAAAATGGTGCAAACGTGGCATCCCTCAGTGCCTTCTCCAGCCAGTGCTTTCCCTTGGACAAAATAGATCTAGGTTTTAGACTGAGAAGCACTCCCACGACAGAGACCCCAGCACCCCCGTGTAGTTATGCCACACACAACCTCAGGAATTCAAACACTGCAACCTCAGGCTCTTTAGCTCCATTTAAAATGTGACTCCAGCAAAGCTTGTGGGAAATTTTCTGCTGAACTCAATGCAACAGGATTTTACCTCAGTTTATTTTGAGCAAATATAGTTCTTACCTGAAAATTAATTATAGTGAGTTTGCTGTTAAGAGACCTGCCAGTTGTCATGGAAAAGAAAGGCCTTATCTAATGCTTGCTTTCACCAAGACATGCACTAAATTAAATGGGCTTTGACTGAGGCTGTAAATTAGCTCAGGCTTTTCTGTGAACCATGAAAAGACAAGTAGTTATAGACAAATAAGTACTGAAGCAGCTGTAGGTGGTTATCTAAATCAAAACTAGCAGGTGCTGGACAAGGAGTTGCAGGTGCGTAGAAGACTGCGTGGTATAACTGTGCACATCAGTTGTGAGTTTAGGTGGATGACCAAATGGAAATGATTGTAATGCTGATGGACTTATCCTAACGGCTCTTAGACGTGAACCAGGCTTGTCCCATCTGCTCATGTTGCCTGAACACAGCCCTCAAGATGTCCCACCTTGGTGGCAGTGTGGACACCATCCCTTCCACACCTATTTTCAGAAATGTGTGAAGTTTCAGGACTTGCGCAAAGTCCCAGCCTGGAAAGCTTGACAGGGAATGCTGAGCATTATTGGCCGGTATTGATGCAGGGTGGGAAGTCTCAGATGATGCAGCAAGGCACTGCGTGGGGGTTAGGGTCAGGGCTCTGCCCGCGCCCTGTCTTCCCTGCACATCAGGGACCATCAAGGGTGTCGAGCAGAGCCCCAAGAAGTTGGCTTTGACCTCAGCATATACTTTAATGAAGATTAATGTCATGAAGCAGAAAGCTCTGACCTTACTGTTATTTATTTATGCACCATAAAGGTTGTAGTCACACAGGAAGACAGCGTCCCAGGGCCACAGAAATTCTTAGCTGTGGACCATACTCTGAACCAGCCCGTTCTTCAAGTGACAAGCAGGTACTCGTGAGCAGTGTCCCTGATTTCAGGAAGGGCTATGCTCTGAGCAGTGAGTTCTCTATCGCAGCCAAACCTGTGAGTACTTGTAAATTTTACTGTGTTTTCCTGAAATAGCCTAATGGCCAATACCGCATTTATGACATCATTTTAATAATCCCAGTCTCTGCCTCATTGCATGGGAAGCGTTATTAAAAAGGTAATAAACTGCTACAAAGGCATGTGATAGAAACAGAAATAATTTGATAAATAATGCAATTGCCTGGAATCATTTACATTTGCAGTAGAGTTGTGCTGTGAAGCAAAGTTGCTGTTAGGCTAAAAATTGCTCTAGATATTCCTGTCTATGAGCTGTGCATATGAGGCTGAGCAAATACTCCGCTGAGACTGCAGTCGGGTATGCCTGGTGCTTTTGCTTTCTTCGGCTGCTTCCAACCCGCCCAGCCCAAGCAAGGCGCTGAGGATGGACAATAGGCCATTCATCATGTCGCCTGAAATACACTGTTTTTCACAGGTACATTTAACCTAAATCCTCTCTCAGAAGACGGATTATCTCTTAGAAGAACTCTGGCACCACAGTCTCTTTTCAATAGCCATGTCAACCACTGCCACAAAGACTGTACATGAAGGGATCAATGGTAGTTTTATCTCAAATTGCACTCAGTGTGTGTTTCTTCCAGCTGACATTCATTTAAATGCTTACTCTAAGACATCTTTTCTCCCTGTAATAGAAAAAGGATCGGACATCCTAAGCATTGTTTCCTGGGGGGGTGGGGGGGTGGAATATTTACTTGGCTAAGCATGAAATATTTCAGATGCATGTGTTTAATCAACAGTGAAAGCAAGTGTAGTTATGCTTGTCTTTCATAAATTAAAATGCTAAAATTATCAGATAAGAAGCAACATAGGTTATTTCATTGCAGCAGTGCTAATAAAACCATTTGAGAGGGAAAAAAAAAAAGTCATTTTATAATTACAAGCACTTTGCTTCAGAAACACTGGAGCTCTAATCTGCAGTCCCATAGTTGCGCTGCTCGCCTGCGTGCTGCATCCCTCGGGAATGCAACTGTTGCTGTCGCACACACAACCTGCCATATGTACTGCGTTTGTAGCCCATTCATATTCCACATGTTTCCATCTGCTGAACAGAAAAATAGAGGGCAAGCTGAGAAGAATATATTGAGGGATACCCGCACTATCATCTGTCTGGTGCAGGTCTTCTGTCAGTGATGTGTGTACGTTGTGAGTTAGAAAATAATTCGCAATGAAAAGGTTAGTGCATGGACCTGCTGCTCATCCCTGCGAAGGCTTTCACCGGGTGGCTGCAAGGTGCAGGAGAGGTCGAACAACCCCCGGCCGTGCACTGCTGAGGTATTTGCTTCTTGGACCCGCATAGATTTTTCTTTTATTAAACAACAGAGCAAGATGTTACAGTAGATACTATTAGCCTGGGATTTTTAAGCAAACGCTGTGTCAAAGCATGAGGTCAAGCCTGAGCAGCAGGTCGTAGGCATGTTTTGGTAGATGCAAGTGATGCATCCGGATGCCCAAAGGTCAGATTTCCTTGGAGCTGGGCTGGAGGTAATTACTGATACTCAGTTTTATGATGTGCTCTGGGAGTTTGCAGTTTTCAGTCATTTATATTCCAAATAAGGGCTTGATCTCGTTTTCACAAAGTCAGTGATAAAACTCTTACTGATCTCAACAGGACATATTCTATCTCTAAATGCATATGTTACTGACTGCAAAATATTTATCTGCTCCTGGGAATCCTGCCCAGCAGTGGGGGATGCTGTGGTGAGCTACATGAATCAGACCATTTGTGCTTGATTTGGGGTTGGAGGTAACACAGCCTGCTGGTGGGTAACACATCAGGTATGGCAGATGGATCATGAGCTGAAAACTAAGTGCTAATAGATCAGACCAAAATCATTATACGCTGCTGGTTTTTCTCATGCTGCTCCAGCTCTGCCTGACCTCTGCCATTCATCTCCAGCTGCTGCTGGAGACACTGAGCAGGTTCGTATTGCTGTCCTGATCCAGGCGGAGGGCTGTGCTGATGCAGCCATGATGCCAAGGTGGTCCTTTCTAGGTAGCTTGGGTGTCTTTGCGTAGCAGAGCTCTGTGCAGTTGTAGCACACGCCTAAATAATTGCCATCCATAAAGATGCATCTTTGTCCTTCGTGTACTTTTCAAGGTTCACACCAACCAGACAAATGCTTTTAGATGCCTCCATTGCTGCTGAGCTGGCAGAGGGCACACGCAGTCGTCAACATCAACATCATACAGCATCAACAAGAAGCTGCTGTGGAAAGTGTGTGCCCATCGGTTTTGAGACAGGCTTCTTTAGGGTAATGCAAAGTGTTCAGCTTGTAATTTTTTATGATTGCTACAGCAGTGCCAAAAAAAAAAAAGGGGGGGGGGGGGGGCAAGGAAGGCTAGGGAGGGATGTTTTTCAGCATTTTTAAAGGTCCTTTGTCCCCAGAAGAGTTTTGATCAAAACACTGACAAAGTCAGCTCTTCCTGGGGTAGAACCCAAAGCTTTGGTTTAGGAAACAAACAATCCTTTTATCTCCTAATTTCAGATGTGTCTCTGCTCTCTGTGGACCTGAAATCTCCAGCTGACAACACAGACCAATAGATTGTCTCTTACGAATGCTATGTTTAAAATAGATGACCTTTCTTTATATAAGGGTGCCTAACTATCTTATGTCGTCTGTTTTTTCAAACGGGTATTTTTATCTTCTTTGATTTTTCTCTGATACTAGCAATGACCACGAGCCAGGTTATTGGTAGAGCAATTGCATTAGCCTGTATGAGAAGAGGTTTACATTTTTTAGTTATTGTTACCACTGTGGTGGTTAGAAGTGTCAGGGAACCCAGAGCATTCAATAGCAAGTCAGTAGCTCATTTTATAAGTTTGTAGTGGTTTGAAGAGAGGTGCATACTCAGCAACCAAAACTTTATTCTGAAGTAATGTGTGTTTATCGGAAATGTCATTTATTTTTATGTCTTCCTAGGCATCTTATTAGAAAACATTTGGGGGTGTATTTCAGAGAAGGAAGAAAGCATACCAAAGAGTACTTAATTTAATTTGAACTTTATGTCTTGAAAGAACTTTCTGAGCCGAACTGCTAAAAGTGGTTGATGAAGAGATGTTTGCTTTCAAGCCAATTAGCAGTTTGAGAATCCTCAGTGGCCTAAAATGAGCGTCTTCTCTCGTTTAATGCAGATATGTCTGCAAAGAAAATTTGTGAATTAGCAAAATCAGTGAAAGTCCCTCCTACTTCCTCAACTAACTGTAACAAATTTCAAAGTGTTAAAATAATTACTTGTTAACTTCTAACACATTGGATTCAAATTAGAGGACAAAACATTCAGTGTAGAAAAGCATCTTCAGCAAAAAGAGCCACATAACCATAAGGCCTCCTAATCAATGAGACACAGTAAGGTTTTAATGGGCTGATTTATTTAAAAGAAATTTAGTTAACTTGCACAATTATTTGTCAGGTTTAATGCTGGTCGTTTACAGGGGTGTGCAGGGAATTACTTAGTTACCTGATGAGAATTAAATGTGCCTGGAGGCTCTCTGGGGAAAGGGTTTGGGACTTTGGAGGACTCGGTGCAAGTGTCACCTGAACTCTTTGCAGCATGTTGCCAGGGTTGAAGGATGTGTGTGTGTTAAAATTGTGAAGCCAGCGGGGCCACGGCTTTCCGCTTAGAAAGGGAAGGCAGTAACGACAGGACTGGCTCCCTGAGACGCACCAGAGCTGATGGGGGATTGACTGTCCTCATCTCCTCATCCAAAGGTGGTCTCTGCAGCAATCCAGTCCAAATTAACTGCCAAGTAATTTTACAGTGGGAATAAAGATGAGTTAGAAGGAAACCAATAGCATGAGAAAGACAAAGACAGAAAAGGCATTACGATTTGATATTAGAGCTGGCTTCATCAACAGATACAATTAAAATGATCTATGGAAGAGATTACCCCATAAATAGATTTCAACCATATGGATAAAAGTAAAACATAAATAAATAAAAATAAAAACTCAACTGTACAGAAATAGTCTAAAACATCACTTTTTTCTGGATTTCTAAGGATGGCAAAAATGCCAAAGGAGGCAGTGCAGAGCCTGGCAGGGGCAGTGCTGGAGCAGGGTGGTCCTTCTTGGGCTGAAGCATATTGCTGAGCTTGTTCTATCGTTTATATTGATTTGAATTTTAATGCATGCCAAGGGCACCTTCAGCTTTCTGAAAGGCACTATTGTTTCCGAAGACCTGAAATTGATAACAGCAGTAAATAATTCCTTGGGATCTCCTGGTGCTGCTGCTGCCCACGCTTCTGCACTGGAGGCCAGTGTGGCAAGTCCTGTGCTCCAGCAGACGTTTAATGTAATACGTGCATTGATTTGTGCCAACATAATAGTGAAGATAAGAGACAAGTAGCTGTATGCTGCTCTCTTCCAATTATTGAGCTGGAGCAACTGCTACAGAAGCAAATATATGGCACTGGACTCCTGCAAAAATAAATTACAGTAGTGAATGTTACTGACTGCAACAATTTGGAGACCTATAAGCTAGGTGAGAAACTTCTATTAATATCACTGCTACCGATGTGTGAAATACAACCTCTGTCCCTGGCCTCTGCCAGCTGGCCTGCATGTTGTCGTGCTGCTGCAAGAGCAGGTCAGGGAGGGCTTCCAGGACAGCGATCCAGTGGCTGCTGTCAGAGCATCTCGCACCCTCTTCCTCCTCCTCGCTCAGTACCGTTGTTGTAAAGACGCTCAGACTGTCCCATTTTTCGAAGCAGGTCTGTACATGTGGGCCGAGCAGCCCGTGTGTGCCCATCAAGACACGGCATGACAAAGGGCACCCGCGGCCGGCGCCCTTAGGCGAGGTGACATCTCCCGAGTCTCACTGGAGACCATGTCCAGCTCGGAGGCTGCAGCTGGCTGGAGCCTGGGGAGCCCCACGGCTGATGTGGGCAGATGTCCCTTGCGCTTGTGGTCGTGCCTCGTGTCACGCTGGTACTTCTTCAGCTGCCTCAGCGCTGTCTCATGGCTGCCAGAAAAGCCTCAGGCCGATTCATGCGCTCTTGGGTGGGAAGAGCCATCTTAGCATCTCTGCAGCGGTGCAGGTATTGTTGGCGAAGTTTCTTTCCTCCTGATTTCTCAGCCCAGTTGTGCAGAGTTTGATTGGCATTAGAGATGCAGGAAGGCTGCTTTCCTTACTCTCAAATTAGTTAAATTGGGAAATAATTGAGCAAAAAAAGGCAGGATTAACACAAGATTTTCAGCACAGGTCTGAAAGTGGCTGGAGGGGAGAAAGCAGATTGTGCTGCGAGGCATGATTCTGAGCAGACAACCAGGTATTTTGCTAAAAGCGGTGGTATTTGGCTGGTGGAAAGGCTTTCCTGATGTGTCCTTAGATTATGCCTCCACAGGGCACAAGGCATTAATGTTTCTATGGGATTTACTGGGCAGAATCAGGTTTTCTGTTTTCACTGACTTGGAGCAGAAGGAAGTGGCAGAGGAGACAAAGCTGACTGTGAGCCCAGGGAAAGCCCGACGTGCAGCGCTTGTGCAAGAGGGGCCGGGGGTCACCCTGGGGATTAACCCGTCATCCTCACCTGCCTTGTGAGCCTTGGAGCCATGTGCCACTGCAGATAACACCACCATTTTGGTGGGGAGTGCATATGTGAGGAGGGGGTGGGAATGAAATAGGATTTTATTATATGTTTTTTAACCTGCCAGTGCAGCTGCAGATAAGCCCCGCAGGCTGAGCTCTGCTGCAGGCAGAGAGGTGGAAAGCATGGAGGGGAAGCTTGGCAGCGTGGTACCCTTGCTGGAAAGCCATCAGCCGTCTTGAAAAAAAGCAGCAGTGAAACACCTGCTTCATTGCATCTGTTCGGCAGAAGCTTTTACATTGTTAAGCGGCGAGCGTGGAGATTTTTAGATGTAGCCTGTGTATCACATGTTGCAAGGGTTGTCATGGTGAGTGCTGAATATCAAATTATAGACACGTGTAAAACCTACACAAGCTGCTGGTGTGTAAATTAAAGTTGCCCTCAAGTAAAGACACAGAAAACTCATGTAAATGATGCATTCAGTATTTATGAACTGCGTCCTGGGAGATTTCTGTCAGCTAAACTCTGTCTGTAACGTGCAATGGACTGTCTGTTGTTCAAACCATCAATAATTCACGCAGACTTGAAGGAGTTTTATGTTGACTTAAAAAAAAAAAAAAAAAGAAAAAAACAAAACAAAACACGACAACTTGTGTCTGTTGTCTTTCCAGAATCACTGTTTTGGATGATGGGAGCCTCCGGATTGTCAACGTCACCAAATCTGATGCGGGAAGTTACACCTGCGTGGCCACAAACCACTTTGGGACAGCAAGCAGCACAGGCAGCTTGGTTGTGAAAGGTAATTGTCATTTTTGTTGCCTATGACTGATACTCCATCTCTAGTGTTTAAGAGCATCCCGAGCAGCCCTAGCATGCTGCACCTTTCCCCTTTGATGCTGATGCAAGTGGAGCCTGGGGAGATTAAAGTGTCTTTTGCATCTCAGAAACCTGCTGAGCCTTGTGGGTGGGAGACAACGTTAACAGCAAGGAGGTGTCTGTGGTTGCGCTGACTGATGGTGCTTACAGCAAGTTAATGCATTTGTTTTCACACATGGTTTAAAATTATACTGCAGACGAATCGGGAACTGTGACACAAAGCCAGGTCCCTGGACCCTGCCATTATATGACTTGTTTTTAGCAATGGCCGCTAGTCATGCTTGAGAAATACTCGGTGTTGCTGCAGCCAGCTGCATCCAAAGATTCAGTTTTGCAAAGGACTTGTATAAAGCTATAGCACTCCTGTGGAGAAACATTGCCCTCGGCATGCTGAGATTGGGTAGTGTCCATTAGAAACATGTCTTATCTAATTGAACTTCATTTATTCTTATTATTCCTAAACTTCAATCATCTTTTAAAAAGCCTTTTGAACTCTTAATACATCTTGTCTTGTTGCAGAATGATGCAGGAATTTCACCCTTGCAATACAATGTCATAGTTTTCTAAAAGGCACACAAACTCTGATTTATTGTCATTATTTCTTATCCAGGGCTGAATTTCTGCATTTCAGGAATTCTGAGGGTTTATTCATGTGTATTCAGAATTTATCTGTCAAATGTTGAGTTTTTTTCAAAAGTAAAAGCTGTAATGCATGACAAAGACATTTAAAGTAACCATTTGATGATACATTTGCCGGTCTCTCTCATTGTTTAAATTAATTTTTAACCTGCTTATGAGTAGTCCAATGTCTGATGAATTATTACAGGCAATGAACATATAGATGATTACACCTATAATCATTTTCTATCTCCTCCTTATTTGGGGAAAAACCTATATTGGATAACAAATCAGGAAAGATTGATTACAAAGCAATAAATCAATCACAGAGCTCTAATGCTGTCAGTTTTAATTCTCCCATATATTGGCATTGATGGATAGTATATGGTTGGAGACTCTCCCCATCAATTATTTATATGGTATATAGGGAATATTTTAAAATGTTTCAATGTTTTCAATGTTTCAAAGGTTTTAATCTGTGGGTTTTATAGTCGGAGCACATTTCAGCAAGTAATACCAAGATCAAACAAGTGCTGATAAAGCTGGTGAGCCCCTGTTGCAGCTGTAAACTGCCGGTGACAGTGATACAGCAGCAGGTTTTTCTCGGAGCAAGATGTTTGTCTCTGCCTTAGCTAGCCAGTCAGGTATTTATAGTTAGATGGGATGTTTCTGGGCTTGCGCTTCATGGCTCTTGGCCCTTCTGCTTCCCTTACGCAAAGGGGCCGGCGGTGCAGCCCCAGGGTGGGGGACTGTGTTATCCCTTCATGTCTTCTGCTGTAGCATATGGACACCAAGAGTTCTTTGGGGCTGGGGTTGTTTCAGATACCTTGTATGGCACTTGTCCATGCCCTTGTTGATTCCTGCAAATAAAAACAGTCAAGTGAAGATCAGCATTAGATCTTTATGTGAGCTGACTCTGCCTTTTCTTAATCTGTGTTGTCCTAAGGATGCACCCACAGCAAATAACTAAGAAAGCAGCGCTGAGGAAAAACGAACATCTCAAAGACCCTGTCTATTATTAAAAGTGTCGATCAGCTGCTGTCTGCCCCAGAGCAAAACTGGAGAGCAAAATGGTAAACCCAGCCCAAACGTTCTTGCCTGGGCACCGTGGGGACAGCAGGAGGGTGGTGCGTGCCCAGGGCAGGGGCACTGGCTTCGCACCCCCGGGCTGGGCACGGCTCAGGTCGTCCTGGTTTTCCGAGTGCTGCAAGGCACCAAGGGCTTGACTGGGGGTCTGCGCTTCAGGGACCGCTTGTTCCACTGTGAAAAAGCCAATCATTGAAAATAGCACTGTGTTTCGTTTCTGTTACGGAAGAGTCATGCTTCTGTAGTTCATGGCTTATCCTTTCTTCCTCGCAGTACCCAAGGAATAGCCCGTAACTCCGAGCACAATAGTCAGCAGCTATTGTACCTGATCTTTGGGTTCACGTGGTTTACAAATCACTTTTCTTTGCGGTAAGGTTATAAAGGATTAGCAAGTACTTTTTTCTCCCTCAGTGCTCCGTTTTAACTCGATTCCATTAGCATTAATGGGAGCGACACATGTGCATGAAGCAGAGAATAAACTCTTAAGCCCGAGATGTGGATATTAACAGCAAACTGAGAAATGCAATTTCAAAGTCTATCCCATAAAAAGTATAAAAGAGCAGAAACTATTCTGAACTCCAAATGAACTGTGTAAAATACTGTATTTTATACTGAAATGCTTGAGTTTCTCTGCCCTAAGTAAAACACCAGCAAGTTTTGACAGAAATGTGACGAATACTTTCTTTTAACTCAGTTTTGTGGTGTACAAAAAGACTAATTTATCAGCTGATGAATTTTTAGACCTAAGATGTGCTTATATTCTTTTCTACCTCATCTTATGTCATTGAGTAAAAAACTGTGAAGGTCAGAAGACATTTTTTTCTAACCTTCCTGTGTTCTTCCATAAATATTGCAGGTTCTCTCTCTCTTCCCCCCCACCCACCCCCTTCTTTCTCTCCCAGGGAGAGATGCCGACAGTGTCAAAAACAGTGTAGGCAAGGATGGGAGGAGGAGGAGGAGGAGGAGAATATCTGTTACACCGGAACCAAGGAGCTTAAAATAAATCTCTGGCAAACAACCAGAGAGGAGTCAATAAATATTCATATTATGCATGAGTAGACAGCTTAAAAATACAAAATTCTGACAGGTGCCCATAGGGCTGTGTATTAACATGCTGTTGCCAGAACTGGTGAACCTCGGTGGTTTTCTGAACCGGTGAGATTGTGGTTGGGTTTGTTCTGTTGGTTGGTGCTAAATGAGAACTGCTCTGGTCTCCAAGACCCAAAATCTTGCAAACTTGCATGTATGGTTTTACCTTTAAATTAAAAAGCAGGGCTGACTTTGTAAGGATAGAGAAGAATCCCACAGACAGTGTTCAGAGCTATGTAAAACATGGCATGTGTTTACATGTAGTATATAAATATTAATTTTTCATCTTTTCCCAGTTTTTCCTGTCCTTGAGGATAAATGTTCAATTCTTCCAACACACAGAAAGACTGTAGGCTTTCTCTGTACCAGGGGATTAAATGACAAATACTGTAAACAGGCATGGACCGTACAGTATGAGTTTATTTCTATTTAATGCAGTGATATAAATTGGCTATATAGTAGCAGCTCTGAAATAGGAAACTAATTGCAAGACATTGCAATAAAAGCTCTGAATATAGGAAGTTTGAGGAGAGGCTCCTGATGCTGGCATCCCAGCTTGTGCAATTACTAAGACCCCAATGAAGTTTTCTCTGGCAGCGTTAGGTATAGAAGAAGCAGTGGAAACGAGCAAACAACAGGAATGCAGATAATAATAGCGTATCATCACCGCTTCTTTCAGAGGACGGGAAAATCCTTGTTGTATAGCTTGTTTCCCAGCAGACACACTAAATATATTGATGAGCCTGTGGCCAGCTTTGCTTTGGTGATTCTGGAGGTGAATGGATCATGGCACCCGCTGTGAACGTGTGTGGCTGCTTCTCAAACATCTGTTTCCCTTTGGCTGTGTTCTGGGCTATAAATCCATCTATCTACCTTAATGGATGTATTTATATTATTTTTAATATAAATTTATCTATAAATCTGATCAATCATCTTGACTCAGCAGCCTATATCTCTGTGGTGTGGTCCTTGGTACTTTCCAGGCAGGCAGTAGCAATGTGGCGTGCTCCGGCGGGCGAGCAGTCGCAGAGGTAAGCGGAGCTGCTGCTGCTTGTAGACCTGGAGCTGTGTGGTGTGGAACTGGCCACACAGGAGCAGTGGCAGCGGTTGTCCTACAACAGGGATGCTTTCAGGTTTGAAAGCACTCCAGCCTGCTAGAGATGACTTTTCATACAATTTATTATCCGGTTGCCTTTGACTGCAGACCAGGATGATCTGTCCTTTCCAACCCTCACCACGGCGGTTTAATGGACAGAAGCTGTATGTGAGTGCCTGGACAAGGCCGTATGTTTCTGGTTTGGTTGGGAAGTACAGCAATTCTGGTCACATCGTTGCGTCTCTGACAAGGGAAGTTCCGATGACTTTATTTGCCTGTTTAATTATGAGGTGCCTTTAACATTTTCCTACTGCTATTAGCTTGTCTCCTTTGGATTGTCATGGGAGGGCTCAAGGCAATAAAAGCCAGAGAATGTTTGTTAGTTGGTATACACATTACTTTAGCAGGAAAAGGATACAAAGATGATGTTGGTAGGTTAGTTTTCCCTCATGCTTGAATAGACTGATAGTCTTGATTTTGTCCAGCACAGTGATCCAAATTATTTTCTACAAAACTACGTATTTTCCATTCCAAGCCTATTCCTTTGTGTGAACGTTGAATTGGTGTATTGGACTTAAACTTGAAACACTTAATTAAATGCTGTAAATTTTGGCCTATTATCAGGTAACTTTTCAGAGTCCTCAAATGTTACTACCTTTAAACCTGCAATTCTTACTGTGTTATTCAAGTCCTTTAAAAACAGCTGGGCTCATAGTTCGCGGGCAGTGCTGTGCTGATCAGCGTGGACACCGTGTTCACACACTGTGAGAATAGTGTCGGTGGGATGGGATGGTCTTCCCGGCCCATCTTGCAGTCTGTGCTTGTCTCCATTTTGACATCACTTGATCGCTATGGAATGATGTTCCTCAGAAAATGTGTTGCGCTTGCCTGGTATCCATGGGGCTGGAGTAGATTTATACTGCTGTGGATTGTTTCAGTAGATAAGGAATAACATTTTTTCCATCTTCAGAGATTATGACTGTTCTACTGCCTCTAAAGAACTGAAAAGAGTTTTGTTTTCCAGCTCCACAGGTATGCACCAGTGGAGAGCCACTGCTCTCTAATGACTGACCATCTGTCTGCTATTGCGTGTTTCAGAAGTTTTGTTTTGAACGTGGATGACAATGCATGGTGCAGGGTTTCTTAAGTCATTTGTGGCTTAATTTCCACATAATACAGTAAGCTGGTGTGTGCTAACGAGCACTCATGCAATCAAACAGAATTGCTTATGCCTCCTTTTCTATTTGTGCATAATGTTCTTTGGTTGGGCTGAGGTGACTTTGATACCTTGGTGCCCATCAGCCTTCTGAAGCTGAACGGCGCAGGGGCTGGTCACAGGTGTGTGTGCACCAGCCGCGCTCATCGCGGAACGCTGGCTATTGAACTTCACAGGAGCAGTTTCAGTCATTTGTAGCTCTTTCTACCTTTGAAGATGTCATTATAACCCCCCCATAATTGTGTTAAAGACAACTTAGTATAAAGCCTTGAATTGGATATTTTTTTAATGTATTCTCTGTTTAGAAATTCAAGGGTCTTGACAGACATTTAAATTAATCCCATGTTTATGTTATAGTAGTCTAAAGAATAAAACTCAGAAAATAGATCAAAGTCAGATAGAGAATTATGCAGTCTGAATGATATCCCTCATAGGTTTTCAGAGAATTATTTTATTCTTTTGGAAATGTTTACATGTTACCATGATTCTGATTTTTGTTGTTGTTGGGTATTCATAAACTCAATCCACAGTGGTGGTGTATGAATTTTAGATCACATTTTTGTATTCCTTATGAAATTATTTCCATCCTTAGGATGGTGTATGTGTCTGTTTATATCTTGGGTTATAGTTAAAGACAATTTATTTCTGTTATCACAGACACTGATTCTGCATACCAGAGCTGGTATTGCTGACTCTGTTCTTTAGCATCTGCTCTGACTTCAGTGCCAGCCTTAAATCTAACACTATGGCCATTTGCACCCCTGAGATCAGCAAATACTGGACTTGCCTACAGCTGAGCGAGTTCTCAAATAGTGCCGCTACTGGCTCCATCAGTAAAAAAAAAAAGTGCTGTTTAATAAACCTAATTTCTCCCGTAGTCAAAAATATATATAGCTTTCTTGAAATACATCTACTGACCTCTGCAGAGGCGTTAGGTGCATTAACAAGCGTCTGAGCGTCTCTACTTGTCAGTGCACACGCTGAGTGGGTCCGGCTGCAGAGGAACTGTGTAATGGTTTTACCCCCCCCCCCCCTTTTTTTTTTTTTTGTAATTGAGGAATACAAATAACGCTAGTGCCATGAATTTTTCCAGCAGTTCTCAACTATGTCATCACTACTTCTGACTAACTGGGATATCTGTTGCTTGGGGTGGGGGTGTTAACTTTTCCCAAGAGGGGGAATAAGACATACATTAAGATGTTGTGGTTCTTTTACATTAACCAGGAGAAAAACGCAGCAGATACTCAATTCTGTTGACCCATTTAAGCACTATCCATATTACCAGATACCCACTCTCTGCCTCCCTGATTTCTTCCTGTCTGTTATGTTGCTGCTGCTTTGCTCATCTGGAAAGCTCTACCAGAAAGCTGCTGCAGGTGTTTTCCATACCATCCATCCATCCATGTGTTGTGGGCTTAGTGGTTAGTCATTTTGAAACATGAATGGCCCCTCTGTAACTCTTCCCAAGGTCTGGCTTGATCCATCAGTGTTTAAGGTCATACAAGGTCGTTATTTTTCTTTCCTCACTCTTAAACTCAATCTAATTTAAATTCATGTTGGTTATGCCTCAGCCCTTAAGAAAGGCCCTGGTTAAATGACACCTGGTGTTGGAAGCACAAAATATAATTTAAAAAATAGAGGCAGAGTTTAAAGTAATAATTCCAGAGCAGCGCTTTAGGGCTGTCCATATTTTATGGGCTTTTTATAATTATGCTGGATAGCACGAGGTATGTGTTCGTCCAGTACCAAAGCCAAGATTTCCAACACTTACCAAAGACTCGGAACTTTGAAAAAGTCAAAAGAAGTTTTGTAATCGTTAAAGGTTTTTTTAGTAGTTGGACACAGTTCTGTGTAGTCCAGACATGAATGAATATTCCTTATCAGGCTTAACACATTGTTTTAAAAAATACCAGGGAGAAAAAGTCAAGTTAGAGTACAAACTGTTGTTCTCCTGAACCTCTAAATCAGGGATTTGTAGGCAAAAAAGGGTTAGAGAGAGCCATGGTGTTATGTGAGCACTGATTGATGCATGCCTACAGGTTGCTGTATTCTCATGTTCTGGAAATAAAACTTCTAAGTTTGAAAAATCTTTCTTGACTTCTAACTCACAACCAGTATCAAATGCTTGATTTTAACAATTGACAATGAAAACAATAATCTTTGGCTGTAAAACTGCAAAGGAACGTATTCAGCTCTAATTGGACTGTTTCCACCAACACCAATTATTTCTAGAACACAATTAAGGGTCTTTTAGTAGGTTTAAGTAAAATTATGACCCAAAGCACTGCATGAAAGGCACAGTTATAAATGAGAGAGCTGCACATCCACCGCATATATGCCTCCCTCCTCTCAAACGTGGTAGCCCCAACGCTTCAGGCTGTGCTTTGCAGGAGCTCCTTAATGAACCCTGGGTGGAAGAACTGCCAGTAGAAACTGGTGGAGCTGGTATCTAGTAGATACCTCAGGGTTCTTGCAGCTTGTAAACAGCTCTTCTCCATATGGCACTTCAAACACAAGGCTTAATCAAGTGGTTTATAGTTTCAGGCAACTTCCATGTTTATTTCCAACTGCAAACCACAGCCAGGGTTGAGGTTGCTGTACAGTGCCTTCTCCAGACTGCCTGCTGCAGCTGGAGGGAGCTCACCTTTGTGTTTGGGAGCTGGCAGGCACGTCTCCTCTGCGCGTTACACCTGGGTCTGGGGGACACTGGATTTTTCTCCCAGCTCCGTTCAGGTGAGAACTTGAGGTCACCAGAAGAATCAGGTCAGCCTCAAAGCACCCCAGGGAAAATGAAATAGCTGGGTATCATATCAACATTTCCATTTTTTTGACAGTTAATTGAAGCAAAAAGGTTGTAATTATTCTGAGATTACAGAAGTGGCAAAATGAGAAGCAGATGCCCCATCTCCCATCGAGCCTTCCCCCAAGCCACCTCTCCTCAGGTCTGCTCAGACCTGCCTTTTGCTTTTGATTTCCTTAATGTCAACTTGTCAAACATGACAGCCGTGAGCTATTAGTGGCATTGTGCCGGGGAAGGGCACTGACCTGGTTGGAACACTGGTGGGGATGGTAGCAAGCGTCAGACTGAGCAGCCCGTGGCTGGGCATTTCCATCGGCCCCGCTGGGGACGTGCTATAACACAAGTTTGCCGTCAGACTGTTGAGTGAGACGTAACTCAGCTTGTGAATGAACAGCACGGCAAGAGCTGTTGGCTTCTTATTTGGGAAGGAAAAAAATTAGGTCATCTGCTAAGGACAAAACCAGTAAAAGGCAAAGAAATATGTAAATGAAATAAGCTGTAAAATACCAGTGGTTTGCTCTTAGGGCTAGTTGAATGAAGTAAGTTAGGGTTTTTTTCTTGTAAACACTTACTGATCATAACAAATAAAACTTGTAAACATAATGCAATGGTTAAGCTTCATTAAATTTGCAGCAGACAATTAATTTCTTTCAGGCAATTCAAAGGGTCTTCTGTAGTACTGATTCAGTTTAATTGAACATATTACCACAAGCAGACAATAAGAAATATATTGAAGATATCTATCTAGCTTGCACAGAAAACCTTGTGTGTTTCATTTTCTGTGGCTGTCACAGGCCTTACTAATTGCCTCATTTTGTCTGTTTTACAATCAGTATGATTTAGCCATTAACATGATAAAAGTCATCTTGGTGAAGAGCTTGATATTAAAAAGCATAGATCTCCAGCCTATCTCACTTGCCAATTTTGGACTTATTGCTAGCATTATTAGAGTTATATTTTTAAAAACAGAAATACAAATATATTGACTCTTACAGAACAGCTTCTCCAGGTACTTTGCCTGCCTGATTCTGAGGTACAGAGTGCCAGCTGGTGTGAAATACTTCCTCTGGATCATGGTAAATGCAGCAGATTCCTTCCCCCTTCTTCCCTCCCCACCACCTTCTCCTTTCTCTGCAGTGTCCCTCCAACCCAGCCCACCTTCAGGCACATCAGGGGTCTCAAAACTGATAGGTGCACAGGTAAATAAGATAGTCAAGAGCAAGTGGCTGATGCTTATAAATATACCTGATTCAGGACATAATGTAGAAGAAACCCCACTTTTTTTAGGGAAGTTTAACCATTATGTCTGTATAACCTGTAGGGAAAGAAAAATTCCTATTTTTGTTCTGTATTTTTATATTAAACCCACAATTTATTGCAAGGTTAGCATTATTGCAACCTTTTGTGCCATGAAAAAAAAGAAGGGTTAGAATAATTCCTTGAAAAGGTCAGCATTTTCAGCATTTTTGTTTTAGGAATTTTCTTGCCCTTTCCCAAAAAAACAAGAGGTTCAGGAGTTCTGAATCATCAATAGAAGACTGGGTTGTTTATCTCATCATTGAAGATCAAATCCATACATCAGCTGAAAGAGGAGGTGACCTATAGGTTAAACACAGACTCTTAATGAGACGAAAGCAGGTTAATTAACACTTTTCATCAACTTGCTTCAATTTATTTTAACATGATCCATTTCAGAAAGGTTAAAATATTTTTCAGTTTTTGAATACAAATGGAAGCCCAGCATAGTTAAAATGAAACCATAGGTCAGGCACTTCTGATAGATATTTTAATCAAGATAAATGCGGTGCATTTGATTATGTATTTATGTAGTTTTATGTGATTATGTATTTATGTAGTTATATCACATAGTATTTATGTGATTGCGTATGAAACATAAACAACAAACTATTTTATGCAATAGTTAATTTCATAAGTGAAGACGACTAGCCAGAGCTTGTTAACTGGAAGCTACTGTAGACCATGGACAGGGACAAATTCATAAGGGAATGTGTTTGCCTTAACATTTTCCACTCATTCCCCTGGCTGTTGCAGAGGATTACTTTAGCCTTGGAGAAGAGCTACTACACGAAGTAGGAAAGGCTGAGGTCTGTAGTATGAGCCAGCGTGGCACAGCCCGGTTAATGAGGCGGTACGGCCACGTGGAGCCGGCCAGAAGCGTGCTCAGGAGAGTCGGTCAGCTGGAGGTGGCTGAGCTGATTGACCTATGCCGTGCCGGTGGCTCTGGCACTTAGCAGGTCGTGCTGCTGCCCTGCACACAAATGGGCTGCTTAAGAAGAAAGGAGTCCAGCTGGGCTTGGATATAAGGGGACATATCAGTTCCTGCAGCTTTGTGTGTCTTAGTGGAGTTACCTCAGATTTCTGGCAGGGGAAGATCTGTCTCCTTGAGTTTTCATTTTATGGAACTATTTTGGTTTCTAGAAAAGGAAATGTGATGGTTGCACTGCTGTGGGATGTGATCGCTTGTCTCTTCCTTGCTCAAGAAGATCTTGCACTGTAAGTCTACTGACATTAGGAGTTTTGCCTTCATCCCAGAGTTCATACATGCATACAGTTCATGCATACATAGAGCTCATTCATACATACAATTCATACATGCATACAGTTCATGCATACATAGAGCTCATTCATACATACAGTTCATACATGCATACAGTTCATGCATACATACAGTTCATACATGCATACAGCTCATTCATACATACAGTTCATACATGCATACAGTTCATCCTTTTCCAAAGCAGTGGGATGAACTTCCAGACACGAGTTTCATGGAAATCCCACCAATCTTGGGTAAATTAGGGCCATACTCTAAGAGAAAACAATACAACAGAGAAAACTGAGATCATTGTAGCATATGGTGCTGTTGTAGAAGGTGGGAGCAGGTCTCCCTAGAGCCAATTCTCTCCACACAGAAGCAATTCAGTCTGGTTCGGATGGAGATGGGGGAGATAATGATCTGAGCATGGCATGCATTGAGAAAGTGACTGCCGATCTCCGTTTCAGGTACAGATGAAGGAAGCGGTGTGAGAGAATAAAGGAGCAAAGTGATAATGGGTCTCTTATCCTAAGAACGTTATATCCTTGAAAGTAGTGACTAAGAACAGACTGGCCTGAAGGCTATGTTTCTAACATCAAAGATACAGAGGAATTGTTTAGAGAGCACATTTTCCATCATAGGAGGAAAAAGCATAAGAGTGTTGCAGACAAGAATCTGGGACAGGACTTGGGGAAATATCAGTCCTTTTGTGTATTTTCTCAGAAGCATTTTTTGAAGCAGCTTAGCAGAACCAAACTTCTGAGGTTTTCAGCTGTTGTGACTTTTTCTCCCTGAGCCCAGCCGGACTGCAAACAGGTTACTCAAAGTTGCTTATCAGATAATAATAGCCAAGTGGCACATGGATAAGGACTAGGAGTGACGGGTTTTGACACATCAGAGAGTAACTGCAGCGCTGCTGAATGATGATGAGCTGAGGCTTCAATATTAGGGACTCCTGGGACCCGATTTTCCCCTCTTCTAATGCAACTTAAGTAAGATTATAAGCAATCACATCAAAGTTAGTATGGAGACTAGAGTCTCTTGTCTTAATAGCAAAATCATGATGGTAGAGAGAGTTTAGTACTGGGCACCACTGGAGTGGGTTAGGTTCTAGGTGTACTGTATCGCAGTGCTCAAGCCAGTCGTTTGGGAATACGACACAAGTACAAATGGTCATGACTCCAAAGCAGGTTGACTCAAATACAAGGAAGTTTTCTCACTGAACTGACTTGCCATGGCTTGGGTTGGTTTTCTCTGTCACACACGCATTTGGAACGTGAATTTTGCTTTCATTATGTTTCAAGTTGTGAAGCGTATTGTGAACAACTAGTGTTTGAAATTGTAGGGTTTAGTACTGTTTTCTTCTAGACTTGTTGCGAATACATCCCACTAATAATATTTTTTAGAGTTCATTTAGGAAGTAAGCAGTATTTCACTAGTGAAAATTTCAGTTCCTTTCATGTCTAAGCACACAGTAGAAAGTCTCCATAAAAATTCAAGCCTGAATCCATTAGTCCTGGTAACTGAACTATTTGGTGCAGTTGACGATGAACGTTCTTCCCTGCAGCAGAGAACCAGGAGTGGAAGTGTCGGACAAGTGCTGTAGACCATGACTGAAGCCCTAGCAAAGCTGTGTGCTTGAGGCCAAATTTGTCCATCGCTGAAACCTGGAAGGAGAGATGGTAGCGCTGACATGCTATTTCTGCCTTCTCTTCTCTGTACTTAGCAAGCTGGATCCCAATTCTTGTTTCGAAATTACTTACCCAAGAAAAACTTGTGGCTAATTTGAAATAAAATGCCATGCAACAGGAGAAATGTCAGGGGTGCTTTTTAATGATGGTCTGTGTCGAATATTTATTTGGTAGAGTAGGAGCTGGAGGTTTTGAGCATGTTATAATGCTCTTGCAGGTTGTTATTTTCATTTCACATGTGATCCTGCCACCATCTCGCCCCTTCCTGTAACATTGGTACCAGGGCTTAACCAACGAGAGAGAAAACCAGTAGCACGTCCGTCAGAAGAAGGGTTTGTCTTCTCGGTGTGTCACAAATTAACTGGAACAAGACACATCCTTGCAAGAGAGCACAGGACACTGGGAGACCATCTCGCCTGCACCAGGGAACAAATTAGACCTCTGTGGCCCTGGGAATTTTTTTTCAAAGTTTGTTTTGTTGGTTCTGTTCTTAGTGTCACTTGATCTGTTCAGATAGAGGTGTTGGGCTTCAGTCTTGCCTGTGGTATCCTGAAAGGCTCAACAGGGTTTCAAGATAAGCTTAAATAAAAATATCTGCGGTGCACAGTGGTATAAGACGACAAAATAGTTTATAATGAAGTTCTTATTTCCATTTTATAGGCTGGGCAAATAAGGCAGCAGAGATTTTTAATGACTTGCTGAAAGTCAGAGAGAAAGCAAGGAGGAGACCTGGCTCTCTTCCCCTCCCTCTGAGGTCTGTGCCCATGCTGGCCTTCACCCACAGAGCGGCCCACTCTGCGCTCTTCCTCCTCTTTTGCTTATCTAATCCTCTTTCCCGTGGAATTCTGTTCAGCTTAATTGTTCACATTTGGTTGTGATTCAAAGTCAAAATAGTCAAACTAGTGCTCAGGAGGCTGGCTCCCCTGCTGTGCTTGCCGAGGCAGGGCCATGTGCAAGCCTGAATGCACTTCCTTACGGACTGCTGAACAGAGCTCCCGTCCCCCCTCTCTTGCTTTTCCTGCCTCTGGTGCCCGACTCTTGTTCTTTGGATGCTTTAGCACAAGTGCTATTGCACTTTCTTCACTTGACTTAAACTTGCGGGTACTTTTTGATAACGTATGTTTTCGAGTTGTTCTGAACAGGCTTAAACTTTTCTGTTTTTTATATGCACAACTTCAGTAACAATTCAGTGTTATCATTAACTAGAGGAATGTGTTTTCTATTTGAAGGAAATGGGATGCTACCTGTAACAGCAATACTTTTTTTCTAAGTGTTATTTTATTAAAAAGTCTGACTTTTTGAGGTGACTTTTTGAGGTTGACCTCTTGAGCTGACCTGGCAAGATTTTTTAAAAACTGAAAATAATTTTTTAAGTTGCTTGCCTAAGTGATTGCCCTACCTGCCTGCAGACTGTCAAGCCTCGTCCTGCCCAGTGCATAACAACTTCTTAATTATGTCTTGTCATCTAGATGTTATTTCCTGAGGCACCATAGAAATGCCCAGTTTTCTTTTTAGTGTAGAATGTAAATAGCTTGGGAATTTTAGATCTTTCGTTTCTGTGGCAGAGTCATTACTCTATGGGAGCTATTTGCGAGAACATATTCTAATTATAAAATAGTAGGAGCAGATGCTGCTTTAGAGGAATACTTTGTTGAAGGCATTCATGGGATGGATACAGCAGCCCACCCTGCAGACAGGCCATCGCAATCCCAGCAGGAGATAGGCGCTCCGTGGTGAAAATGGAGGTGGTTGGTTTTCCTAATGACAGATAGCCATGAGATCCAGTGGGAGACTCTCTCTACGTTGTTCTTGGGTCTTTGTAATTAGAGCTTTGTGTTCCAATGTAGTTTCAAACTCTTCAATAAACAAATACGTTTGGTACTTGCTAAAATTAGTGAATCTTATAGCCTGCTTTCTGTCAGGATTTTTTTTTTTTTTTTAATCTGGCAAGATGTCCTGCTTTCAGCTGGGATGGAGTTAATTCCCTTCCTAGGAGCTAGTACTGTGCTGTGGTTCAGCTCTGCTGTGAGAACAACGCTGGTAACGCACTGATGGTTTTAGCTGTTGCTGGGCAAGATTTGTACAAAGTCAAGGACTTTTTGGTTTCTCGGGCCTTGCCAGCCGGCGGCTAGAGGGCACAAGGAATCGGGAGGGGACACAGCCAGGACAGCTGGCCTGAACCAGCCAAAGAGTTAGTCCATGCCGTGGGACACCGTGCTTGGGACAGAAACTGGGGGGCTGGCCGGGGCCAGGGGATCGTGGCTGGGGGACTGGCTGGGCATCGGTCAGCGGGTGGCGAGCAGTTGTCCTGCGCGTCACTGGTCTTCCCTTCTCCCTTTGCCTTTGGATTTTATCCTTTGCCCACCCTTCCATTATAACTGTGATGATGATGATGGCAATGATTGTTGTTGTTACTACTGTTCTTTCTTTTCTGCCCAAATTATTAAATTGTTCTTATCTCCCACCCTTGGGTTTTACATTCCTTCCCGATTCCCTCCCCATCCCTGTGGGTGGGGGGCAGTGGGCAAGTGGCTGCGCGGTACGTGGCTGCCAGCTGGGGCTGGACCATGACACAAGAGGTGAATGGAGGAAGGGCAAAAAGGAAATGTACATTAGAGATGAGGAAACGTAGAGTAAGGGAGCAAGTCTTGATTGCTCATTAGAGCTCAGTGGCACAGACCCACCAAACCTCAAGGTTAAGGCAGCAGAGAACCTGCTGAACCGGAATGGGTTTGTATTTTAAAAGCAGGGTTGAGAAGTGGTAGAACTGCTAAATGGCAGAAATCTGACTTTGGAATTGTCCTTGGAGCTGTTTTCATTTAACAATGAGCATATATTCAGTCAGTCCCAGTTCTTTGCCCCTATAACCAAGAAATTCACAGTTGGAGGAAATCAATGAAGACGATTTAGCAAGGACAAAGCTCTTGTTCTTTTGTGGACTTAAGGGTTTTCTCCATCCATGCAGGGTAATCCCTCAGGATACCTTGGCCAAACCAAGTTAGCAGCAGAAATATTAGGTATATTCTGCCGGTGTGTAGCATAGAGTTTGTAGTTTAAAATATAACAATTAATTCTGATACCTAAGTTAAATTTCTAAGTGCTGTCCTTTAAAAGTCTCTCCAGTCAGTGTCCATAACACAGGTTCTGCAAGGGCCAGGCAATGAAGTTGGCAAAGCAGGCAAAAAAATCACTACATCTTCTAAATTCCTTTTTTAATTACAGAAAGATCTTTAGCCTGATACCACAGAAGTAAAATCTTAGATTCAGTTCTGCTTTTATTCTGCAGCAAATTGTACTTCTTGGGAAAAGCAAGGCCAAAAGTCCCTAAAACCAAATCCAAAAGTGACTGCAGTAGGTCCTTGACTCTTGACCAGACAGAAGTGGAAGGAGGTGCGCCCCTTCGCCTGGTGGTGGAATGCAGCTTAAGGGTAGTTGGAGGTCTGTGTCTTTTATTGCAGCTAGCCAAAATCCCAACGTAAAGAAGATAGTGCCTGAAGTAAATTAGGGACATCCCTGAACAGACACAGCCACGCATGCGTATAATAATGAAAATAAATTTACTTTAGGTTATATGTAGATATTACCAGAATGATCCTGTGACATCCTCTAGGGCTGTGTTGTGCGTGGCTCTATAACAAGTATAGTTTGATTATAATACTAAGGTATTGTGTATTACTGAGAAATAATGGTAGTAATTTTGAGAACCAAGACGTATTGTGTCTTCCTGCAAATTGCATTATTGTATAAAATTGTATTTATACAGATACCTGTATTACAGCATGTATGTGGGTTTTGCTAACTCTAAGTAAATATATAAGTAAATAAGTGATGTAGCAGTTTAGTGCAAAGGTTTATTTTCACCAAGTTAAAACACATTGAAAATGAAGTAGAATAATTTTGAATTTGCCATATTTCTTAATATTAATGTAAAAGTAAAAACTTTGACTCTTTTCAGAGGTGTCAGTAGGTGCTCCCATCCAGTTCCCCTTAGATACGAGTGGTGATGCACTGCATTCACACCAGGTACTTGGGCAGATGAATGTGTCTTGGGCTGCTCAATAAATGACCTGTACACCAAGACTAGCCTATCCCAAAACATGCATGACACATGTAAGCCTTGATCTGGATGACCTTAAGGATGGTTAAGCTTTGGATCATTCCTTGGGAAGCCGGAAGGTCCAGCTAGTGATTTTCATGCTATTCTGTAAGTTTGACAGCTCAAGAGGCATCCGCTTCTATTGAGTCTTAATTTGGGGTTTATTCTTGCATGTCATCTAATTCCTAACATCTTGGTCCTGATGAGGAGGGTGTAGATAATAGACATAGAACTTGGGTAGGGAAGACCTAAAACACATACTGTACCACAAAAATGCAGAGACTGTGCCAGCCGCTTCATAATTTTGTAGTTTGAATGCCTGCATATCAGATTATTGCTGCTGCTCTTCTTTTTGAAAACTTTTTGAAAACTCTCTTGCTCTTCTTTTTGAAAACTTTTGATTTTTTTTCAAAACATACTTAAAGTGCCACAAATCAAAGCAGACTACACTGCTCAAAGGGGCAAGATGCTGTTGGCCACTGTGTACATGGGCTGCATGGCAAACTGCAGGGCATTACATTTGCACAATTACCTGTGGCTTGTGTTACAAGGAGAACGGTGATTGATCCTCGAGTGACTTGCAATTTATCAAAGATTAGGTATGATTTCTCCTGTATCTGATTAACCTTCTCGGTAAGATGGCCATCATTTTTGCAATGACAGTAGATTAGTCCACGCTTGAAAAGACGGATATCAGCCAGTTGCAATCAATAGCCCACAAAAGGTGACACCTCGAATTCACCGAGTTATCTATAAAGCATGTCACAAACGGTTGAATCGTTTGTCAAATGTACCAGTTTCATTTAAGGCACCTCTGAAGTGAAGCAGCTTTTATTTTAGTCTGGAATGCAAAGAGATAGAGAAGGGATGTTTGGGTTTTGTAGTGTAATCAGGCACTGTTGCATGCTGCTATAAAGAGCAAGTGCACATTTCTGAGTGACAGATTTGATTGTCATTTCCAAACCCCATTACATATGATTTTCTTTGTCACAGTTGTATGGAGAGAGCTTGATTTGGTAAGATTGCACTGCACTAGGTAAAATGGAGGTTAAAATGAAGTATTGTGCCCTCTTGTTATTTAAGTAACACTCTCTGTACTCTCAATGGAATGGATATATTTTCATATATTTTGTCTTTGAATTTGCTATAATGGCACATCCCTCCCCAGTATCCTTTGATGCAATTCCATTCTTAATGTGTTTTCAGATTTAAATTACTCTTCATCTATTATTCAGCCACACAAAGAATGCATATTTGAGTATGCAGAAACGCAATCCCTTGATTGACTGCTTGGTCCCTGTCTGGGAGGTGGGAGGCATTAATTCCTGGGAGGAAGACTCTTATATCAAGTTTAGACAGCTTTCAATCTGTGGGAAGCTCTTTTTCAATGTTCAGTTTAAGAAATAGGTTAATAACTTGTACCTGGACTGCAGTTCAGCTCTGAATGAAGCTGAGAAGAAAACTGCCATTCTTGAAAGGGAACCTCCAGAACGGGCAGGGTACCAGGAGTGCGGCCACCAGGAGCAGCACCCAGACTCCTCAAGAACCCTGCCCACGCTGGCAGAAAACAGGCTTCCCAAGCGAAAGGGGCTCGGGCAATACGCTGAAGCCCCTATCTAAAAATAACTGCATGTCCCCCACGCTGCTGTGGGTCCCATATGGCAAGATTTAAGCCATGTAAACTGCAAGATGAAGATCCTGTTTCAGGACAGCAGTTTTAGCGTGTCCTAAATGCCCAGCTCAACCATGTGTACTGCTGAATCAGTCTCCGCTCTTCCAGCAAAGGTCAGATGTTCCTTCCCTTAATCTCCATTAAATACATGGCCATGTATCACTGCCTTCACTGCCAAAAATCTGTGCTGCCTGATTACGTGGAAAGATCTAGAGCACTGGCCACATGTATTGCTAAAATCAGAGAAGTGACTTTACTCCCAGGCCTGAATTCCCTTTCGTGAACTGAGTGTCCCTTTCGCTTTTAATAAGATTACATTTTATTAGGCTGAACTACCACAGTACACACCAGAGAATACTGTAAGTGCTGCAGAATTTTCTGTTAAGAAATGTGCCTCATGAATCAGTTACTTGTCTTGCAAGAGCACGTGTGTAATAGCCGATGATACAGAAAAGAAGAGTTATATTGGCATAAGAGCCATGTGCCTTTCCTGAAAGCATGTACATGACTCATCACAGCTCACATCTCTGATATTGTAAAGGCCAAATATTGTAAAAACTTCACCTTTCCCCCTTTCTTTTTAATCTTAATCTTGGCCATGCCCCATAAACTACTCAAGCTATTAAGATAGCTGTAGTTTGCTATGCTACTTCATAGTATCTGTTTAGTTCTTCACCAGTTATTAATCTCTTTAGTTCAGGGCCATGTTTTCCTCTCTTCAGCATTTCTCATGGTGTCTGATGGCGCCCAGAGCACTTCGAGCTCCGAGAAGTTTAGCTAGTCAAATCTCAGATGCTTTTGACTTTATGGGCTTTGATAAATGTTTCATTCGCAAGTAGAGAAAGAAACGTTAGAGCACGTTTGAGTACTCGGGCATTGGACTTCGATTCTTTGGTTGCGTGTAGAGAACAGGTGATTCTACCTCCAGGACTGATTTTTATTATCTCCAGACATGATTTGCCTTGAAATCAATATGATAATGTAAAATGTCATTGCAAATAGAGGACATTGATCTGCAGTGCATGTATTAACTCCCTCTGATAAAAACCAAAATGGAAATGCTAAACGTGCTGGTATTCCAAAAAGAGAAGTGGTGAGTCCCAAATGCTCAAGTTATAGTTTATCTACAAGAAAAACCTATTTTAAAATCTTGTACGTTAAATGGTTTATGCAGATAAGGAAAAAGTGTGGCTGGATCTTTAACATTATAACAGTAATGGCTCTTTAAGAGAATGAGGTAGCTAGATGGTTAATCAAACTTGAAACTCCTGCTTATCTGTGTAGGTCCGCATAAGGAATATCTGCAACGTGAATGGCAATTCAGCTGGCGGAAAAGCAGCGCTCTGTCCATTTTCTCTCATGTTGGATGCAGCCGTGTGTGCTTGGCATCGCTTGCCTTTGTCTTAGCCGCTTGTTTGAAGCATCTGGTAATTGAACATAAACTCTTGCACTTGAGCATTCATGCTTGAACCTGAAATTACCTTGTCATCCACACTGGCTTTCATTAAACAGCTAACAGATGCCCTGGCATGCTCCTATCACAATACATGATGCAGAGAGTCAGAGCTTCGTATGCTGGAATGGCTTTGGTCTGTACGGTCTCCTCTTGTCCAGTCTGGGATAAGTGCCCTCCTCTCTGTGTTCTGCAGCAGCCCTCTGGCCATTGTGCGTCTGAGCTGCTCACTGCTGTTCAGCTCAGGCGTGCCCTCTGAGTGTAATAGGTAGGATACTAATATTCCTTATGTACTTGAAGGAAATGTGCATATTCCTCAGCAAAAACGAACACTGTTTTGTTGGGGTTTTTTCCGCTTGAAAGAATCAGACCATGTTTCTTCTGTCCGTAAGCAGCTGTTGCAGTTTTTACTAGCTGATTTGTGTCCGTTTGCAATACCTTCCCCTCCAAAGCCATAAATATTTACAACAGACTCTTCCTATTTATGCAAAAGAGAAAAGGAGAGAGGGATATATACAGCAGACCTTCAATGGAGATCTTTTACAAATTTTCCATTAGCTTCCATTAATCAAACCTAGCAGCATGAAAGTGCAAACAAATCTTGAATAAAGTGAAATGGGCCAGGCTGGGAGGAGAAAAGAAAGAACAAGCCTTTGCAAGTGCTTGGAAAATTTCCCTTATAAGTAGTACAGTCTGAAGGCACCATTAAGTCTTGGCAGGTGGAGTGCTGAGTTCTTCAGTTTTTTGCTCTGGATAAGTATGTCAAAACCTGAGTATTCCCTTCTTTTCATTTGCCGATGACCTGCTCCTCTATGCTGGGATAGATGTCTAAATAAGCGTTTAGGTATTAGGTGCACTGGTTTCAGAAACCAGCATTGTAAATGCTGACATTATCTCTTTCTTTTTCTTTTTTTTTTTTAAATCTGTCTCCAAGATGCTCAATTCTACTGATTTGAGGCCAACAACAGGAGCTGTATCTCCTGAGCGTGTTACAATTCAATCTTTTATTAAAGTAAAATAGTCTTATGTTCCTTCAGCAGCCAGGGCTGGCAGAGCATATCTCATTGTTTACTAAGCACTTTGATATCCTTAAGTGAAAGGCACTGCAGTTATTAGCATCGCTGAATCCCTTCCCTGCGGAGGGGAGCGCACAGCCACCACAGCTGAGCCAAACTGGAAAGGAGCGTGTTTGGAAAGAGGATGCCAAGGAGCCATCTAACGCAGACAGGTCTGCCTGTCTCGAGGTGGAAAAAACCCTCTGGTCAGTTGAAATCTTGCTGATGGCCACAATATATGTGGCATCGCTTCGTGTTTTGCCCTGGTCCTCTTGTATCATTCAAAAGATATTCACGTGCTCTGAACTGACCTATTTTTTTAAAAAAAAAAAAAAGGAAAATGCATTATCTCTGAGTGTCAGTCTCTGATACATTTTATGTCACTTATGTCATGCCACTGTAGATTGTGTCCCACTGTGTCATGTCATCCAGATCAATGTGACACAACATAGCACTGCATGAGCTACAACAAGCAAGCACAGCAATGTAGAGCTGTTTACCCTAAACAAATAATCCCTCCTAATGGACACCCAATCAATAGAAGATCAGGGTGGGATGGTTTCTTTCCAGATTGGATAATTGTTACCCTCAGACCATCCCCACGATGTCTGCAGCCTGCTGGTTTGCAGCTCAGAAATGCATCACAGCTTCTCGACATGAGACGTGAAGCACAGGCGGCACTAGCAGGTAATGATGGGCTGCCTTTAGCCAGGGGTAGGGACAAAAGCGAAGTGATTCCCACCTTCCTACAGACGGAAAGTGCTGCTCAGCATTGTTTCTTCTTACAGACTGAAAGCTAGCAAGGAAACTTTGTTAAAATCTCTCATAATATAAACCAAATGTGTTACATCGGTCAGAAATACACCACATCCTCTGCGATACGCTGCAGCAGTGAAAGGAAGGGATGTAACGGAGGACAAAAATAGGTAAGAAAAGCTCTGCTGGCCTCAGTGACCCTGCCAGGGGGTCGGGGCCCGTGGTGGTGGCAGCCAGCGCTGTCCCAGTGTGGCCGTGTGGGTTCGCTCCAGCTGAGAACCATCCCCAGGAGCTGTCAACGCTGTTCGAGCCGTCTGGGCTCCGACAACAAGCTGCAGGCTGAGCTGCACCGTGAGCTGCCAGCCTGGCTGGCGTGTGAGGACAACGGCATGTGGGACAAAAAAGCTCCATTCGTGCCACACCGAGAGTGTGCTCCTGAAAATGCCGGTGTGAAAGAAAGGCTGAGAGGGAGCTTTCCTGCTTCCCTGAGCCTTCAGTGACACCTACAGACATGGCGAACCAGCGTGCAGAGGTTACAGCCCAGCTCGGAGCTGAGCCCTGCCTGGATGCGGCCCCTCGTGGGGCTGTGCAGGAGGGGTTCCCCTTTCTCTGTAGCAGAGCCAAGCCCTGGCTGATGGAAACTCGCTTACGTCTGCTGGCACTGCCTCGGCTACACCTACAGGACACCTGCTGAATGCGCTTGCATGTACAGCATCATTATTTCTTCCCGTTCCCTATTTGAGACTAAAACCCAGATTATTTCACCCCCTGATGGCCGAGGGCTTTCGGTCCCCTGAGAACGTTCCTGCTGGCATGCACTATTCCCTTATTTCTCCTCTAAAAGCTCAGTAATGCCAAACAAACTTTCCCAGAAGTGTCCCAGAACACTTTTGCTTGTTTTTTGTCTGTTCTTTCTGCAGGAGAGCTGGGAAGTGCCAGGTGCCGCTTCCCTCTGTGGAGAGCTCGGAAACCTGCAGGCAGCTGCAAGGGGTGATGCTTCTAATAGAAATTCTTTTCTGATGCTAGGAATAGAAATTCTTACTCCTTATCAGCAACTGAATCTTTCGGCCTTATTTTTAAAACTATCTCAAAATGCGCCACAGTGTTCCAAAGGTGAACATCATCTCAAAATATCACCAACATCACAATTATTTTTTTTAATTAACTGACCTTGGCAATAGTGCCCTTACTAAGCAAAGTCATCTGAGGAAAATAACCTGTGCTTAGTGGGGACAGGACAGTAACAGCACATTAAGATCAGCTCTCCTGTAGTATCTTTCTCCCTAGATTGCCTCTCTTGCCTTGCAAGTGGACAATAAATAAATGAGTAGCTAGCTGAGGGGAAAAAAATAGAAAACATAGGGGTTTTTTTGTTTTTCACTTGGATGTTAACCAACGCAATTTTGGTGTCATTAGAGCTCTTAACCATAATTTAAAAAGTGCCTGAAGTCACAGGTTTTGAAAGTGCAAATCTAATAATTTTGATTACCACTTGGCCGCGGATCGCCAAGGTGTGCCCACGCTCGGCTGCCCTCAATTGGCTTCTGAATAACATTTTCCATTTGCTGCTCTGCTGGGGTTATTAAAGCGGGGGGAGGGGATGTTTTTGTTTTTCAGCTTTCCCAGTCCTTGAGAAGAGATGGGTAAGCATTCTCCTTGGGGTGATTTGTAAAGTGCATTGCTGGGGCTCGCACTCCTGCTGAGCGTGGCTTGGGTCAGAGCCCTCCCCGCGCATCATTTGTCACTAGGCTGCAGCAGCCGTTCCCATAACCTGGTACATCCCGCTAGGAGATGGCGATGCTTCTTGACATGACTGGATTGAAACCCAGGGGCCTGATTTGCAAAGGCACCGGGCACTTGCAGTTCCTACAGCATCCACAGGAGCTGTGTTAAGCTGCTCCAGAAAGCAGGTCTTTAGCAAACACCCGTGTTTCATTCTTTATATGTTTATAAACTGCATGCATTGCAGCAAGAAGAATCAGGTTTATGGTGCGGGCTTCTCGCCTCTTGCAGAAAGCGCCGTGGAGGCGAGGGTTAGCTACAGCAAAACCTCGGTGCTGACACTTGTTAAGGACCACAGCTTACACGGATCATTGCGGGACTCGTGTAGGAGAGCTCAGGGCTTTGTGGGAGGCACCCGTTTCATCTCAGAGTCAAGTCCTTCATAAATATTTCATACAGGCTTTGAACAAGGCAGAGGATGAGCTTCTGATGCTGAAAGGAATTTCAGTAAGTGATTCTGTGCCTGAGCCCTAGTGCAGGTATGGGCATTTCTGGAGCATCCTGAGCTTGGGATGCTCTGGGTCTTCTTACGCCTCAGTAGTAGCAATCCCAAGTGACTGTAAAATTATGATACATCAGTTACACAAGAACAATGTCATAGGTCTAGACAATAATTAAACGTTATTTTAGTAATGTGCGCTTAAACTGCTTATACCTGAGAAATTTCAAATGCTTTACTTGTATTAATAGTTAAGCCTCATAACACCCACTGTGTTTCTGCTAAGAGTTACTCTATTTTGTTAGAAGTGAAACCAAAATATAGATGAATTCAATTTGTCCAAGGTAATACAGCCATGTCCCTGAGGACTTGAGCTGAAGCCTATATAGACAGTGATTAAATCTTTTTCACCGCCTCCTGTACACTTCTGGTGAGTCTTTGAAAACCCAGGAACAGCTTTGCATCCCCTGAGTTTTGGTGAGTAGTTCTGCCCCGTGCATATCCTTGTTGCTGTATCCTTATTACTTTAGCAGAGAATTAAGCAGTCAGCCAATAGTCTTTGGAAGAAGTAGTTAAGATTTTGGTTTCATATACCAGAGAATGAATAACGTTTGTAGTATTTTAGCATGACAGCTGTGCAGAATAGACTTTTGGAATAAGCAAAAATATCTATCTGTATACAATTTTCAGACTTTTGGTCTCATTGTTAAGCAATACTTTTTCTCCTTTTCATTTCCTCTGAGGCCCTGTAGAAAAAAAATGCTACATTTTTGTCAACAGAAATGAAAGACAAATGTTAACTTCAGAGGCAGAGGGAATTCACGGGCACAGAAGAGGAGCTGAAGTCTGCATAATGTGTCATGGCTCATCTTTCTGTGCCACCATTTTGCTCATACTACATGACTAAAGTGAAAAATAGACAATTGAACCAGTGGTAAAGGATCCGTGTGAACTCCAGCCATGAATAAGGGATTAGTTCTGAAGCCCAAGATGAGGCTGGTACGTGCCACTGCCCGTAGTGAACAGACAGAGCGTGGTACCTCACCGATACTGGGGGACCTCCCTTTGGAAGCGTCATGTTTAGGACAGTGTCCTTTCTCACCTGCTCTGCTTCACCTCCCCAAAATACTTGCTCGGTTCTTGTTCAGCAGGCCAGTGACATCTCCTGTAAGACCACAGAGGTCCTAAAAAGCGCGTCAGGCTGACCTGCAAACCGACCGGGATGGGCTGCGCACTGGGAGCAGCGTGACTGCAGGCAGGAGCACGCTGATTGCAGGCGCGACCGCAGGGCCTGGCGCGGGGGGGCAGAGCTGTGGCTTCCGTGGCTCACAGGTTTGGTTGGCGTCACTCACCGTTGGTGTTTAGTCTTTGCAGCGGCCCTCCTCACATGGAGAAAACTACCTGGGTTCACAGTGAAAAACCATCCGTCAGATGGAGAACGTGGCCAGTGTTCTGAACAAGCACCAAGTTTTCAATAAACATACAACAATAACGTTAATCTAATCTCTCCCTTTCCAGGTCCGAGCAGATATCACTCATGTTTTTAATATAACCTTCCTTGTTCCAGGTTTGGAGATTTTACATTGAGTTTTCTTAAGGCAGCATTGAATTTAAGAACAACAAAATAGGGGTTTTGATAACCATGGTGAGCAGCGTATGACTGTGAAACAAATCTTTGAAGTATAAAGATTCAAATAAAACGATCTCTGATCACAAAGCTTTTTAACCAAGCTGCACTCTTTTCCAGCCTTTTCTTTTCTCCTTGTTCTTCAGGATGGCGGCTAGAAGAGGGTTCTGGAGTGTTTATTAATACCTTTCAATCCAACAAATGGAGAAAGGTATTAGAGGATAAAATCAAAGGTGTGATAGATCACTAGTTGCATTGAGGATCTTCCAAAGTGACCACTGCACATTTTTTAATTCTGGTGGCAATTCTGCAGTTGTGGTAGACTGCTTAGGATATTTTTCATCTCTACAAGCCTCCATTTCTCAGGAGAACAGGATTAATGTCGTGTCCCGTCCCCCCCCCCCCCGCCTTGTTTTCTTTGCTGTTTGTAGATCCAACCCGGGTTATGGTGTCACCCTTCAGCATGGATGTCACCGTTGGAGAAAGCATTGTCTTGCCTTGTCAGGTATCTCATGATCACTCGCTAGATATCATGTTTACCTGGTCATTTAATGGACACCTGATAGACTTTGAAAAAGATGGGGATCACTTTGAAAGAGTTGGAGGGGTAAGTATTAATACTAAAGCAATTTCCTCACATTAATAAAAGTAGGTAATAAATAAAAGGGCTACTAATAGAAGGAGTGGGCTTGGCTAAGTTAATAGCAGGAGATGTTATCTTGTGTCTTACAGGCTAAGATGAACGTTGCCAGTGTACTACTTCATTATAGTTGGTGTAGAATTGTTATGATTTCTTAGTGACATGACTTAAACCTGCTCACATGAACCATGCGTTCACATGGCAGCGGGATGGGATGTATGTCAGGGAACCTATAATATATTTTCTCATTGCAAAGGAACTGCCTTCCCATTCAAGGAAGATGTCCATAATAGTTTTTCTCTGGCTGTAATAGTAAAAGAAATGTAAAATACTATTATAGAAGTTTGTGTTTATACAGAAAATAGCAGGAAATCAGAGGATGTCCTCAGAGTTCTTCAGGCAGTTTTTGTAGGTGTGTTTATCTGTCTCTTGTGATCCCATGATTAGAACAAGTATTTTTCCTCTACGCAAAATAACCTGCGTAGCATTACAAACAGCACCGACCGTCAGAGATGACATTTCCTTCCAGTGTTACCTGTGCACATTTCCTGGCAATGTCACGTTGGTGGCTTTGAGTTGGTTGGTTGTTTATGGGAGACCCAGTCAGCACACACTGGCAGTGCAAACTTTCGCAATGTGAGGAGAATTGTTGGATTGGAAGGTTGACAAGATCATGTGCATGGGAATCCGATAGCTGGGAGGAGAGTCAGGTGTGACGATGGGTCAGCTGCCCATTAAATACAGCCCTGGCTGCCACTGTCGCTCCAGACCATGATCAAGTGGCAGGTACAGGGTAGAAAAGGCCATGAAGGTAGGAATTGCTTTCTTCATTAGGAGAGGAGAAAGTCAGCTTGGGTCATTTGCCGTTTTCTGCCTCTCCAGGAAGGTTTAGGACCAGCCAGCCCACAGCCAGGGAAGGTGCCCACGACGCTCCTTCCCTGCTTGGTTTTCTCTGCTTTTACCTCACTTGTAAAGGGCAGGTTGTTTCAGCTGATCTGGTAGTTTTAGATTCCCTGGAGGTGCTGTGGCATGAATTTGGGGAATCAGAGAGGGTCGGTAGGTACAGGAGGTACCTCAGGACACTGTTAGAAAGGGGGTTCACACAAGGAGGTAGCATGGCTGCCAGACCTGCCTCAGCTTCTCACGCCATTCCTCTGGCTAAAATTGATTTCCAAATATTTTTTTTCTAAAAGAGGAGCAGCGATTTCACAGGTTATGCGGAAGTTGAGTAGAACATTTGTTTTCCTTTGTAACCTTAATGTTTTCCTTCGCAATTCAGATTTCACCTAATTTAGCCTGTGGTGTTATTAGGCAGGACTTGAGGAGTTTAATTTCTAACTTACCTGCAATTTTAAAATGTTTTCTTATCCCTCGTGATGATTTTTTTTTCCCGCTTTTCTTGGGTGAAGCTAGCAAGAAAAATAAGGAAAGCAATGCAACAATTTTTCAGCAGAGGTAGAAAACTTGCAAGGCTTTTGCGTGATGCTCCAAGGGAGTTTTTACAGAGGCACGTGCTCCGCTGGGTTTCAGGCAGCCTGGCAGTCCCTCTTTACTTCTGTCAGGAGTGAAATTTAATGCTGAAAGGAAAAGGAAATACAATTTACAAGCTTTGCTGTTATCCCTAAAAAAAAAAGTCATTAAAAGATGCACTGGAAGATTGATGCCTGGGGCACACAGCAGGCCCAACAGGTCGTCCCGGCAACTGCGCCTGGATTGGCGTGCAGAGCTACAATTACAAACTTTATTAATATTCTTCAATCAGGAAGTCACAATCATAAGGTTACCCTGAGATTTCTAATGTATTGAATGCTTTGTGTCTGGAGAAAAATTTAGAGTTTTCAGCTTCCTATACGTACAGAAACCTAATTAGTTCTATTCAACAGTTAATCAGACTTGCACTTGGCATTTGGAAAACAAATTACGCCTGTTAGGTGATGCAAGATTTCCTCGGAGAGTGCTGTTCTCATGATCTTTAGCACAAAACCGCCGGGCAATCAAAATGCTGGCTGTAATACAAAGCTGTGAAACTATTGCAGATGTCTCATAGTTTGGGGCTGGTTTTCATTTATGAAGTAGATGTAGACACAACTTGGGCACCTGAATACCAGAGAGGCGATAAACTGGGTGGCCAGAGAGAGAGGGAGGAGGAATCGGAGCGAACCTGCCCTACATAAGCTTTGTCACGTGCTTTAATGGGGAAATTGCTTAGCAGACTAAACCGGGCTCCCTTGCCCCTTGTAGGAGCCATAATTTTAGAAACACTCCCGCTCTTACCTTCGAGGCAGACTCACATAATTTTAATAGGCCACGGCTTGCATTACTAATGTTTTCATCAGCCAGTGTAAAGTAAATCCATTAGTCACAGTGTCCTTCATGTGATAATGATGTTTAGCGCTCATTAGAAAGTAATTGTAACCACTTTTCCCTACTTTATCAGCAGGATTCAGCTGGTGATTTGATGATCAGAAGCATCCAGCTGAAGCATGCTGGGAAATACGTCTGCATGGTGCAAACAAGTGTGGACAAGCTATCGGCTGCTGCAGACCTGATTGTAAGAGGTATTTGAATTTTGTTACTGTTGCTCTTGTAAAATGCTTGCTTCTTTTTTTTTTTTTTTTTTTTTTTTTTTTCCCCTCCTATCTGCTGCTGCTGGTAAGACAGTTCCTGGGCTCAGAGACATTCAGTGAAATCCCAGCATCTTGTAATTAATCTAAGAAATAAGCTCTAAGTACACGCTGGGGTTCACAGCAGGTATTCAAACAGTGCACATCGAGATTCTTTCATATATACGTACTCATACACCAGACACACAGCACAGATAAACACACTAGAACATGTTCATGTCCTGAATGCAAAGCTTGCACCAGCTGAGCTCATTTATTTGATGAACAGCGCAGCAGAAAAAGTATCCAGCTTATTCACCAGGCAGTATTGTTCCTTTTCTAGAATAAAAGTGATTTAGTAACTTCACTGATATTCCAAGATCTGTTCATTACTGTACACAGGTGATCTGTAAGTATCACTTTAACAGAGATGCAATTAGTTAACCTGAGTGTGGATCCTTACAATTAATATGATATGTATTCTCCTGCTTGTTAGCTTTGAGGAAAGCAAGTGATGGTGCTGCTCTGTAGCTGCTGCCCTCAGTCCTCATAGAGCCCAACAAAATCATAGTTTGTGCATTTGCTGTGTAACAGGAGTTCTCGGGCAACGCAGTGAGAGGAGGAGAGTGTGAAAAAGAAGCAATTTCCTCTTATCAAAGCTGTACCAGGGCAAAATGTGCAAGATTAGCCCTGAACTTCCACTAAGTAAATGTGCCCTTGTCTCTAGCTGGCCATTTCTCTTATCCATATAATATCGTGACACTTTTCACCATGTCTCCCCCGCAGGGATGTGAGCGCAGGCATCCTTAGCCATGTGCCACACAAAGGGCTGGGCCCCCGAGCCGCTGCTCTCCCCACCTAAAGGTTGCTTCCCATTGCTCTGGCTCTCGGGTTTTTGCTGCAGCAGGATTTCAGATTAATGTGGGGTTGTTTTTTTTCCTTTTGCACAAGCATTTCAAAACAGCCTGCTGATGGGCACGTCGGTTAGGCAATTTCCTTAGTGCTGGTTCTGTAAACAAACAGCAGGAACAATAATTTCTCACAAGTGACCCTTGATGATGGTAAAAATACGGATCTTGTTGCTCCCTAAAAACATCAACAGGGACATCTCCATCCAGGCCTGTGGTCCCACAGCCATGCAGAGACTTGTGCTGTACCATCTCACCAACAGCATGAAAACTGGGAAATACCCTGGGCTGCGAGACTGGAGGGGAAGGTGAACAGTTGGTGCATAAATGGAGCCTTCAAAATAATCTTTAGAAGTTTTTAAAATATTCAAGTTATGTCATATAAAGAGATTAGATACTAGAATAAAAATCAACTATTTATGTAAGGGAACAGCAAACAAGAGCATACAGAAGCTACCCCTGGTGCTAGTACACACAGATCAGCCGACTTGTTCAGGATGGGATTTCTTCACGCTGTCGGAACTGAAGCACGTGCCTGTCAGCAGCCCTGAAATACTCGGAACATCAGTAATTGATAATTTTTCCCTCTCTTGCCCTACTGTAGCCCGCACCCTGCGAAGAAGTATATTGTGAAATGTTGGGAATAACCATGGTTATGCCAAGACACGAAGTGAAAACAGCCGTTTTCACCCTCTGCCAAGCAGTAGGAGTAATTTGTGAAGGATACAATAAATTTTCATTTCTCTGGCGTAACTTGCAGTGAGGGACCAGAGGAGCTGACTGCTCTGTGAGACTGCATTGGTGGCTATTCCCCCCAGCAAAACAACTTACAGTTTTAATTTCTGAGAAATTAAATCTGGCTAGACCTGCTGAAACTTTCATTTGCAAGACAGGGTATTGGAAGGTTTCAGGGTATGTAAGATATTTAAACATGTCCAGAGAGAAGATGGAAATAATTTTAGTCCACGGTGTTGCAAGGGGAGAGTTTGCTTGAGATGGTGCTTTTGGGGAGAGACGTCACCTTAGGTGGCACTGCTGGTAGCAGTGGCCATATGCTACAGGAGAGAGGTCCGTGCTCTCCCCAGTGTGTCCTACAGTGCTTTTCTGCTTAAGAAGGACCCAGGAGCGAAGCAGAAAATACTGGTCCCTACTGGGACATGATGCTAATTACAGGCAGGTCCTTAGTTCTGCTCCAGCCTCCGAGTGCATCCAGGCTGTAGCCAGAAATCGTACTGGTACACAGGGCGGTCCTAAAGCAGGAGGTGTGCGATGGCAGAGCTGGTCCCGTGTGCTGCAGCGAGTGCCTGGCTCCGTTGGGGGACTCGGCGTGCCGGGGGGCTCGGTGTGCCAGGGAGCTCAGCGCTGCTGCTCCCACGGAGGGACCTGGGGGCTGCGGGTGTAGCTGCTGAGCTCTGGGTTTGTGTGTCTCCCCCGTGCCTCCCAGTCTCATCTAGGCAATGGGAGCTGCTAAACCACAGCTGGCTGCACTTAACTGCCCTGCAGGGACTCGGTTACCTCCGTCCAGAGTAAGAGAAGAAGGCCAGAGTGCTCCTTCTTGGAGTCACTGCGAAGCCTCAAGCACCCCTCTCCTGTAATTCTTCCAACAGGTCCCCCAGGTCCCCCAGAAGCTGTGACGATAGATGAAGTCACCGACACCACCGCTCAGCTGTCCTGGAGGCCAGGAGCAGACAACCACAGCCCTATCACAATGTATGTCGTACAAGCCAGGACCCCCTTCTCGGTGGGATGGCAGGCGGTGAGCACAGGTAGGTCGTTGCCTGGCCCCCAGAGAGCTCCACCGATGGAAAACGCATCCATCGGGACCACACATGGGCCGAGCGGAGCAGCTCTGCACCCTGAAGTGAAAAGTAATTTCACTGGTTGCAGAACTCTGCTCTTAATAACTAGTTTCAAGTTTGGCAACCCAGAGATTTAGGGTGCAGTCAGTGCCATTACTCATCCATTTTTCTCATGAATGTTTAAGGGAGAACAGGATGAATTCCTATCTTTTGTTGCCACACTGGAGATATACAACAGTAACTGTGGTCTATAAAGACATCCCTCAGGGACAGGCCATGGCATCTGGCCTATCTTTAAGTAGAATTATTTTCCTGATGGAGGAAAAAGTCCCATGAATATAATTGCTCATTTCATCAGAGGTTAATTTTGTTCCAGTAACTATTAAATAGAGGGAACAGCGTGTTTTAAAAAGAGGAAAATAAAAACCCTTCACACCTGTTGTCTTGACACTTTTGTTTCCAAAAAGTGATGATTTGCAAGAAACTCTTCAATAGCAGGAATTCCTGTGCTATAAACAGTCTTAACACGACCTCTTTTATTTCATTGCAGTTCACCAAATGTTAGAAAAAGGTTTATCAACTTCACCCACTTTTTATTTTCGTAAATCCCTCACTTTTCAGGGTATGGGATATCTGTGACCTTTTCTCAGCAGTCTGTAGTGCTTTTAGTGGGTTTTGCTGCATTCCTGACGTGTGGCTGCCTCCTAGTTCCAGAAATCATCGACGGCAGGACATTCACAGCGACAGTGGTGGGTCTGAACCCGTGGGTCGAGTATGAATTTCGAGTAGTGGCTGCCAACATGATTGGGATTGGAGAACCCAGCAGACCTTCAGAGAAGAGGAGAACTGAAGAAGCTCGTAAGTAGCGGTGGGCAGCTGAGTTAAACCTTGTGGAATAACCGCTCGCCCGCACTAGGGGATGCGTTGCACTGGAGGAAGCTGAGGAGCGTTTTCTGTGCCCATTGCTCTCCTCCCTCGTGGTACTGAACAGGCAGGGTAAGGTGTGGAGCTCCTGGTGGGCTCTTTTGCTCGCTCCATGACTCCTGCAGTATAGGAAGACTTCACGCCCTTTCCTTGAAGAAAGTAAAGATTTTCCAAAAAACAATATTTGGGCAAGTTTTTTGGAAAATGCTGCCCCAGTGTCCACTGATGAGAGAGGTGAACTCTAGCAGTCCCTCTGTTTTCCCGTGATTGACATGATGGAAACTGAGGTGCAGACTACAGTACGCTGAGAGCAGGAGTCTGAGCTTCACAGCTGGAGAGTCCACAGTCCCTTGATCCTGGAGGCTTCTGTGGTTCTTGGAGTAACTTAGACCCCACCTTGCTGGGCCATCAGTGTTGGAGCATCCACCCAGGGCTGCCCTGTGTGTTGGATGATTTCATGGGCTTAGTGAAGGTCTGCCTCCTGGAACCCTCTCCCAAACACACCACTGAGTCCTAGAACCACGCTGTGTCTTCAGATGCCGCAGGCACTGCTTTAGTGAGAGCTTTCTGCTCCTTGGTGCTATCCCTGTCCTTGGCTCTGGCAGAGGGGGGTCAGGCAAGGCATAGGTCTTCGTGGTGGCTGCAGGGTGACGTACCTCAGGCATGGGAAAGCCCTGGTAGGTGGCTCCTCTCTTCAGTTTTAGCCTGTAATGGAACAGAATATGAAAGAGGAAAATAAATAAAAGCCCTTTTTTTGTGGAAGATAAATGTTTAAACTAAACAATTAGTGACTGAATACACAAGTTAATCGACATGCTTTTAATATACTATTATTGACATACTTTTAATGTACTGTTTGCCATGGCAAATTAGACATTCCCTAATAGCATTTCGGGTACCCAGCAGGGGAAGGCTGGCAGAGCCCTGTTGCTGCATAGGTCTGTTCCATGTCGATGCGCTTTTCTGGTTTCAGTGGCCACATACATCTTCCGCATGTTTTTATTGCAGTTCCTGAAGTGACCCCGGCTAACGTCAGTGGGGGTGGAGGGAGCAAGTCTGAGCTGGTCATTACTTGGGAGGTAAGTGGAGCCCAAACCAAGAGGAACATTCATACGGTTGTGACCTAGGTGCAGCCTTTCACCCCAGACCCCAGAGAAGCTTCCATAGTTTTCAAATGGTTTGCAGTAAAAAAGCCGAGATTGTGTGATGAAAATAGCCTAGCTTTTAAAATGGAGCTGAGGCACATCCCCCAGCCCACCCCCCACCCCACCCCCAGGGTGCTGAGCCAGGAAGGCAGCAGAGCAGCGTTGTGCAGGGGGCCGGGGGAACGGGCTGTGCATCGCTGCTCCAGCACGAGCTCGGCTCCCCCTGCCTCACCGCCTCTCCATGCGCAGACGGCAAAACATGGATGAGCAGAAACCACCTGAGGGATAAAAAAGTGTTTGTGAAGCCAGGCTCAGCACGTCCTGACCTGGCTGGGAATTGTTGTGGCTGGCTCCCAAGCCTCATCCCTCATCCCTGCACTGGGATATACAGCAGCAAATAGTTAAGAGTTAGCACAACGCATTGCACATTGGCTTTTGTTGCTGCTAATGAAAGCCAGCAAGAGGAGATACAGAGATGAAAAACGTTTAATATTTCTTAAAGCAGTCAGGGTTAGAACTTTAGTCATTTGTCTGCTCATATTTTCATGTTATGATGCGATGCAGCTGGCATATTTTTCCTAATAATGAACTTCACTAGACATGCTAACACTTCCACTTAGCACTATTTCTGACCAGGCTGGCAGAATGAATCGCCAGAGATATTTTTAAGGTTATTAAAAAACTATAAATGGGGATTTGTCCTTACCACACAACTCAGTGTGCTAAATTTCTTCTTCCATTGGACTAATTAGCTACACTATGTCTCCTAAAGATACCGCAATATGTTTCAAAAACACACATGGCAAGAATATCAGCCTTTGATTTGTGTCGTAATTTGCACAAAATGTGATTTGTATTTTGATGGAACAGTCGGTTTACTGTTTTAAATGTCAAGAGGTCTTTCCTTTATGGTCTGGTGTATGTTTTGAGCCTTATGATACAGAGTAAGAAGCAGTCGCCAAAAATAACCCCTGCATGTGCGTAATTGCCATGGACATCTGTGGGAGCATGGCCCACAGTTACAGATTATTTTAACACATTGAAGCTTTGGGCTTTGAAGCACCTTTTCAGGGGACTGCAAGCCTGAGGGTAGGAAGTGTCAGTGTGTTCAGATGTGACCAGGAGGTGACAGGTTGCTTCTTCTAGCTGTTACCTGGCTCTGACCTGCCCTTCTCCATCATGTTTGTGACAAGTCAGTCCCTGCCATCATGGTCTCTAACAGGTCATGTCACGTGGGATGTGGGTAGTTGTCTGACCTGGTCTGGGTCACTGTGGCCAGCAAGGGACCACCAGCCCCACCATATTGCCAGGGTATGTTTTTCAGGGCTTTGCATGCAATCCCAAAGGTGTGAGAGCATCTGCACTGGGAAAGCAGGAGCTGTGTCCTTGGTTCACCCCAACAAACCTCAGACTCTTAGTCACTGCAGTGTCAAAAATTACTCACATCGTTACTGGAGGCTCCATCTAGTCCGTGAAGGAAGGTGGGCAGCTACGAAGGTGCATTTAGTCTTTGGCAAAGTGACTTCTGGAGGTGCTGCTTCCCCCCTGACTGCAGGGAGCTCGCAGAGCCGCAGGTCTCCAGCACAGGTGGGATGGGATGAGCTCAGGCTGGATGCGAAGCAGGACTCCGGCCACCTCCCGTCTCTGATGCTCTGTTTAGGACAGTAGCTTTAGAGACCAAGAAGCAATCCCGGCATGCAGATGGGGAGATAAACACGTGCCATTGCTGAACGTGCTGTTTCTCCTGTGCTCTGCCTGCCCACAGACGGTGCCCGAGGAGCTGCAGAACGGAGGTGGCTTTGGGTATGTGGTGGCCTTCCGCCCCTTCGGCACCGTCAGCTGGATGCAGACTGTTGTGGCCTCCCCAGACGCCGCCAGATACGTCTTCCGCAACGAGACCTTGCCGCCCTTCTCCCCCTATGAAGTTAAAGTCGGGGTGTACAACAACAAGGGCGAAGGGTCCTTCAGCCCCGTGACCGTCGTCTACTCAGCAGAGGAAGGTAGAGCCCACCCCACCCCTCATCCCTCCTCCCCGCCACCCAACACGGGGGGCTTGACCGGGTCTGCCAGGGTTTAGTATCCACCTTGACATATCCTTTCATACCTAATCCTTGCTCTGATTTATAATAAATGGCGAGCCATGATTAATTCTTTTCATAGTCATTAAAATAACATTAATCGTAATGAAATCTTTTGATATTAATGGAAAAGTAATATGTAATCTGGAAAGAATTCCACTGAGATTTAGTATGAATTAATGTCCACTGATTAGAAAATGTTCCCTCTTGTCCTAATTACAGTACATGGTATCCTGGGCTGAGTTTAGTAATGACATCTTATTATTTCTTAGGTAGAGGAGCAGTGCTGTCTGGCACAGGCTGGCAGGCTATCATTTTGAAATGCAGAAGTTTGTTTTGGTCACATGCATCTTTTCTCATGCAATGACGAAAGTAAACCCTTGAACTTTGGGACTAATTGAATGTAACATTGAAAACTTAATTTTATTTCTAACTCCTCTACCCAGAGCCGACGAGAGCCCCAACCACTGTTTTGGCCAGAAGCCTTTCTGCCTCAGATATTGAAGTTTCTTGGGCTCCCCCTTGGGAGAACCAGCACAAAGGAAGAATACAGGGATACGAGGTATGGAAACACAACGCAGCATCCTTTCAGCACTAAGCCTTGAGGAGATGTGGAGATACATCCTGGGCAGTTGTTGCGGTGCTGCTCCTGCCTGCCGTGGGGCGGGTGGGTTCCTCTGGCCTGTTTGCTTCCTTTTGGCTCTTCAGTATGCAGAGATTTCTCTTGCACAGTAAACAATTACACATCTTCCCGAGTGTCACCTGGCGGTAAATGGAGTGCAGAGCTTGCTGGGGGCAGACCTCCATGAACGTGCCTCCATGGTCAGAGGTCCTGGGGAGGGAGCGCTGCAGCCAGGCTGCTTTCCAGCAAGGAACAAGAAGCGGTTGCAGCAGGGCGCAGGATCTGTCCTAGTGGCACCTGCACTTCGGGCAGAAGCGCCAGAGTTAGCACGGGACACAGCTAGTGCAGCCAGCCCACGGGTGGAGGGGACATGTGCCTGCTCTGCTTCTCAGGTCAGGTGTTGGAGACATGACGAAAAGGAAGAAAATGCAAAAAGGATTCGGACGGTTGGCAACACAACATCTACAAAAGTCAGCAACCTGAGAGGCAACGCGCTGTATCACTTGGCGGTCAGGGCGTACAACACGGCTGGGACCGGCCCCTCCAGCGCCGCCGTCAACGTCACAACCAAAAAGCCACGTGAGTGTTTGTGAGGACGGGGGGCTCTTGCCTGGGAGGGTGTCTGTCAGCGCTCCCCTCTCTCGTTTTCAGATTTTCTGGAGTCTGAAGTTGCTGTCAGACTCTTTGCCAGGTTTTTGTGCAGAAGACTTACCAAGGTTTTTTTTTTGTTTTTGTTTGTGGTTTTGGTTTTTTTGGGGTTTTTTTTTTGTGTAAGGCTCTTCCCTGTGTTAAGTAAGCAGAGCATGCAAAACTGAAATCACAGCTGTGAAGAAAATTAAATATTTATCTCATCGTTCAAGAGGGCTTTTTTCTTCTGGTCTCAGGCATGTTGAGCAACTGACTGAATCCTTTTTTCATTTAGAGCACTGTGTGTGTCACACCTCCTGTGACCTTGAGGACACAGATCAGTGAAACAGCTCATTAGCTTTCTGGAGCGATAGGACTCTGGGCACACTCGGCTATGGTGGGAGAAGCCTCATTGGTACTGGGAGGGATCCACCTGGGGCACGGTGCTCCTTAGTAACACAGTGCTGTGTGTATTTTGGTCTAGCACCAAGTCAGCCCCCTGGGAACATCATCTGGAATTCATCCGACTCCAAGATCATACTGAACTGGGACCAAGTGAAAGCGCTGGACAACGAATCCGAAGTGAGAGGCTACAAAGTGAGTACTTTGCCAGCCCTGGCAGCGGGACCACACTGTCCTGCACCACCCCGGCCCTGCGTCATCCTCACTGAGCTTCCGCTCTCGCCGGGGGCTGCTCTTGGGCTATAGGGAACATTTCCATGAATCCAGTGTCCAGTAAGACCAGGCGAGGCGATTTTCAGGGTACTTGCTTGGCTTTCCAGGTTAAAACTGGAGCATTCCTCCAGAAACACAGGCTGTTCCTCTGCAGAGTGAGCACGCTCTGCCAGCTGCTTGCCCTTCATCCCAGCGATGCTTGCCCCTGCCCCGGCGATGCTCACCCCTGTGAGCACCTGTGTGGGTCCCATGGACCTTCTACCTGCTCCTTCCCCCCAGGCTCCCACTTCAGGACTGCTCTCCTGCCTTTGGTGGAAACCTTCCAAAGGCTGTAGTTGACTTCTTAATTGCAGATAAATAAAATGCTTTTTTAATAGCTCCCATTTTCTTCAGAAAGCAAAGCCAAAAGGAAAAGAAAGAGAATGCTCATTAGTAGCAGTTTTAATAGGGTATAATTTAACTAGAGAGAAATCTTGGGAAGAATTCAGCTCTGTCACCTGACACGAGGGTTTAATTTGGCCCAAAGAAGACATTGGTGTGCAATTGTCAGCCGTTGCCTTGAGGGCTGAGTTGTGCAAATGTTTCCCACCAGGGAACGAGGAACAATGAAGAACCTGGACACGCTTTTTGTTTTGTTCGCAATCTGGAACGCCAGCGGCATCAGCTTTACGAGCCTGTGCCAGCTCTCCTGAATTTCTGCACTAACTTTTAACTCTCTTTGGTGCACTGTATCAGATTATCAAAAACAAGTAATTCCTCAGGGTATTTAGTCAAAACCTCAGATGAACCTCAGCAGTTTGGGCCAACTTTTCACTACATATTTTAGGTTTGAAATGCAAATTAAGAAGTCAGCTGAAAGAGGGTGAGAGAGACTTGTCACCCTGAAAACACAAACTCCATCTAGTGGGTTTCTAAAAAGTCCTCCTTTAACTTACTGTTAGGATGGCATATCCAGATTGATTTCTTTCTTCAGTTATAGCAAAACAGTGCCTTTTTTTCCTCTTTTTTTCCTGGAAATCTTACATTTTGTGTCACAATTGATGATCTAAATTAGTAAAATTCCCAGCTCTTAGAAGGTCATCCAAAAAAGCCATTTATTCTGGGAAGCAGTTTGTGGCACTGCATCAAATAACCCGACTCAGTTACCTGAAGAAACATGGTAAGAAGCTTTTGACCTCTATAAATAAGCCTCAGGATTTATTTTAGCTTGATCAAGCTAAAGATTTCACCGAGGGTCTCCACCAGGTACCGGTGCTGTGTTTGGTGCTGTGCGTCAGCTTCACCCTCTTCCCGATGTCACCTCCCCACACGGGCACTGGTGTCACTGGTGTGGGTCCCCAGCAAAGCCTAGATAGCCATGCTGTGACCAGACCGTGTGCCTGAGCATCGGGGGCAGGAAAAGAGCAGCAGCAAATCCGGACGCCCTTAGGGCAATGGACATCTCTGCCGCTTCTGCCTCCTCTTCTCTCTCCCCTTCGCTGCAGGTTTTGTACAGGTGGAACAGGCAGAGCAGCACGTCCGTAATAGAAACGAACAAAACCTCCGTGGAGCTCTCCCTGCCATTCGACGAGGACTACATCATCGAGATAAAGCCGTTCAGTGATGGGGGCGATGGCAGCAGCAGTGAACAAATCCGAATTCCAAAGATGTCAAGTAAGAATGGGAGAAAACTGGGTCCGTGGCAGGGGGGCAGCATCCCCAGCCCCTCCGCTGCTCGCCCACTGATGGGGCAGACCTGCTTCCCCCCATCACCCCTGCGCCTATGGACGGGGACAAACCAGACCCTGGCGGCTGAGCAGAGGCAGGCTGCAGGGCTGGCTGTGTCCTAGGCAGGGAGCCGAAGCCCAGGCTTACCCGGGACTGGGAGTCATTCCAGCCCACATTTCTGATTTCATCCTGAGACAACGTTAAACCATAAGAAACGCCGTCATAAGTAGCTGTATTTGTATTTAAGATTTCTAGACACTTTCCACTCTCTTGCTTCCATACTCGTATATATATGTTGAATATATTGTTTCACTGCAATTCACTATTCACAAAATACAAAATGCAGTGTTCAGAGGCTTTTAAATATATAAGGCTACTGTATAGCCATATTCCATTGTGCATTGGATGCATAAATATTTATTTAGGGAAATGAGGCTGTGTAGAAGAACAAACAGAGAGGAGAGTATTTTATTACACAACATTGCTTTTGCAAAATCTCCATGTCCCATCTTCCATTAATAATGCCACAGTTTATAAGCTGCATTAAATCAGGCGTCTCTGCAATGCAGGAATATGGCATTAAAATTACAGCAATGTAAAAAAACCCTGACTGAGATCAGAATTATCTCCACCATGGTTGTACGCTGTGGCTGTATAAACCATACAGAGGAATTTAATCAGCAGACACAGGAGAGCGAAGGAGAGCAGGAATACATGCCAGTTCCTGTTTGGCTCAGCGCAGTGGGCCGCAGAGCAGGGGTGCAGCTCCTTCTGGACAGGAAGGTGCCAGGCTGGTGCCATAAGTAACAGCTTGAATATAGTATAGTTAAAAAAAAAAAAAAAAAAGGTAAACAAGCCACAGAGTAATATAATTGTGAAAGTCACCTCAATGTGACAGTGGCAGGAATTTGTTACACCAAAAAGGCAGTTCGAGGAGCGAAGCACAGTGAGCAGGAAGTCATTGAAGCAGGACAGGACTGCGCATGGGGTCTGACCCTTCTGCCACCACCTCGCTTCATCGGAGGAAACAGAATTAAAACCTGGGGCGCGGGCGGTTAATGACGGCGGCTCCCTTCACCCCTGCCTTATTTTCTCCCCCTCTCCCCTTTGCGCAGGTGCATATGCGAGAGGATCCGGCTCTTCCACCTCCAATGCCTGTACACTGTCAGCCATCAGCACAATAATGATATCGCTCACAGCTCGGTCCAGTTTATGACAAAAATTACATACAGGACTTCTTGTTTATAATATAAGAAACATTTAGCTAGTTGTTTTGAAGACACCCAGTACTAAGTAATATTGTGGTTTGAGTACATCTTACTACTGGAAAAATGTTTATGCTTCTTTAGGAATGGCATTATACAGTACTTCCTCAAAGCAAATATAGCTTTGTCTGAAGTTTCCTTGGAAACTCTGCAATGCACTGAAAACATCTGTAATATGATGTTACCAAAGCAGTTTACATATGTCCTTATATGCATATTTTTTATTATATATTTAGTGTTTTATAGAATTTTTTAAAGTTAACATATGATGTAGATATTAATTTTTCCTCTGCTATAAAATGCTATGGACGACATTATCATGAAAATATTGTTTGGAATTTTTTCCTTTATGATGGAGAGTTCAAAGTTGTTCTTAGTAAATTGGCTGCAACTTTACTGTACAGTTTCACAAGGCTACGCAAGGCAGAGCCGTTCCAGATCCAGTTCGTAACGTGGCTGTATTGCAATGGCGGTTGCGATGATTCTTGTGTTCAATCAAGTGCTTGTAACACACAAGATGTTCTATTTTATTCGGAGGTCTAAGCAAGACAAAATTGAAATGCTCAGTAAGAACACTATAATCTTGAAAAAAAATGCGTGAATTTTGGTTGTTTGCGGACTACAGGACATGTAGCTAATACTCTGGCATCGTGCAGCAAGGGGCCATTTTTACAGTCTTGCAATAGCTTTGTCTTTCTCATAATTAGCATTAAATTGGGTGGGAATGAAGATACTGCAAAGACGCAAGCTCTGCCTCTAGGGACAAAAAGGAACGGGTACCCAAAGAAGCGAGTGAACGACGTGGTTCTCGCCTTTGGGTGCAAACCCAGCTAAATCCACCTCGCTTTTGGGGATTTTATTCCGAGGAAAATAAGAGTACAGCATCTCTGAGACGTCAAGCTGCCCTGGATTCGTGGTCTGAATACGCGCTTGCTTTCCACGTGCATCGGAACATAACGCATCATCCTTCGTAACTCCACTGTATAGAAAATGCTTGGGAAATGTGGTCCGAACCGAGAGCATTGGAGGGGCTGTGCCATGCTTCGGTCACCCGCGGGGGGTGGCAGCTCCCGGTGGTTCTCCACTAGGAAGTCTGCATTTAGTTAGAAACTCTTCATAGATGCCTGAAGGCAAAACAGAGTCACGCTGGAAAACGACAATATCCGCAGCAAAATAATTCTTCTTAAGAGAAGGACTGTTTGTTACTACGGGGTAATTTTGTAAGTTCACTCAGATGGGATAACGCTAGTAAAAGGCAACGGAATTTTCTATAAAATTTTCAAGTTTAAATGCGCTGCAGTGGTATATTTATTTTTTTTCCTGATCGCTTGAATTTGCCTGTAACTTGTCTTTTTTGCTTACAAAATAATACAGTTAACTTTTAGACCTTCTAAATATATTTATTCAGTAACTCATAATCAGGATTCCACTTGTGTAAAAGTCAGGGGTGTTAACCAGAGAAATATTGTCAGTATTTCAAGCTGTGTTCCTTTCTTAGTTTGATATGGTTACTTCTATGTAAAAAAAAAAAAAAAAAAAAAAAAAAAAAGAGAGAGAGAAAAGAAAAAGAAAAAAAACACAAAACAAAGAAAAATGGAACAAAAAAAAAGCTTCTGTAGTTTTCTCCCCAGTGTAAATGATATTTATCAGTGATCTAGCAGATGTAATCTTTTTTTAAAGGTATTGGTAATAAATATTCTGTCATTTGTAAAGATACCTGTCTTTCAGGAGTGTTTTTCCTCCACATTTCATTTGACCTGGTGACAAATTTCACCACGGCAATAGGCAGCACCTGCTGAGATTGTCACTGATGTGAAGGTACAAAAGAAGAGTTTGTTTATGGCAAAACTTTGTGGAGGCAGAAAATAATATATCTATTTATACATCTCTGGTTTAATTCTACTTCTAAAACTGACCGAAAAAAAATCTGCGTGGGTGAATTTGGGGTGATGATGTCTCTTTATGTACAGTCATGACCTTTCCAAGCTCTTGTGGGCTGGTGCTGTTGGAGTGGAGCTCCTACAGCTTGGGAAGCTCGGAAAAAGAAAGGGAAAAACCAAACAAAAAGACCAAAACAGCATTCACCCTCCTCGAGTGCGTGCGTCTGTCTGTGGGCATCGCAGCCCTCCTGGAGCAAGGTGGGCAGCAGCAGCTCCAGAGCAAACACCCTCCAGGTACAGCACTGCTTCTCTGCTTATCCCAGTGGATTTCTGAGGGTTTTGGGGATCACTGCTTAAAATCACTAAATCCACCAAACCTGCGTTTCTAATTTTGATTTTTAGGGGTGGCAGCGTGGAGTCGTGTGATTGTGCTCTGCGCTTCTAAGGAGCAATACTGCGCTTTGCAATCAATGGAGCTTAAAAATACAATGGCCAGGTAACACAGTTCAGTTTTTAAAAAGCAAATGTAAAGTTGCCATCTCTGAGGTGGGCAAGGGGCACACTCCTGCGGCTGCCCTTGCGGAGGCAGCGGGAAAGAGCTGCAGCAGGAGGAACACATGGGGTTTGTAGCTGGGTTTAAGGGAAAAAAAAACCTCGGACTTTAGAATTTCTCTGCACTCTGGGCACAAAACTTGTAACTGGTCTGGGAGGCTGGGGACAGACAGCATCACCGGCAGTGTGGGCTGCGGTAATAGTGGCAGAATGTGACACGCAGCCCTGGGCACGGACTGTTCCCTTTGCATTCCTCGCTGCAGCGTGAGCGAGCGGCACGTGGCAGAGCAAACTGCCTGGGATGTACCGAACACGCTCGCTTTCCCCCCGGCTGCCTGAAGGGAAGCCCGCTGGCCCCGGGTACAGTGGCGGTGAGCAGGCAGCTCTGCCAGGAATTGCTCTGCTCGTCCTACACGGGCGGACCTTGAGCACAGGTCAGGCTCCCCCGCAGCCAGCAATGGCGAGCGGGCTGGACCCACAGCCTGGCAGGGAAAATGAAGGTGCTCCTGCTGCTTTACACCAGCTTGGTTTTACTCACCAGAGCGAGTGTAACACATGCCTACCGGCTTCCAAGCCATCGAGCCCTGCCTGTGCCCAGCAGTGCTCATCCTCGGGAAGTACCGAGGACGTCCCCTTGCTGATCAGATGAACATTCACGTGGGTTTTGTCATCGTCGCCGGCTCACTGCAGTTGTTTGTGTGGTTTTCCCATGATGCACACAGCCTTATCAACGACATTGAAAATCAAAAGGATATTTTCTGCCCCCCCAGCCACTTGCCCACATGCCCCGGGAGCGCCTCGGCTGCCTGAGCCTGCTGCTGCCTGCGCTAGTAAGTACCAAGCATTCACACATGCGGCCAAACACACCGCTTTAAGGCAAAATACACTTAAATATATGGTCCAGATCTCCACAATATCTTGCCATTAATGGGAATGAAACTATATTTAGAAATCCTAGTTACTAGGCCACTTGAAGGCATGACATAAAATACATTACAGTAAATGAATTCTCTTCAGTCTCATTTTTAGGATTTTACTAATGAAATTCTGATTTTTAGGTTGCTAAAGCTGGGCACCTCAAATCCATTAAAATCACGTGCAGGAGAGACATTTGAGGCACAAATATTGTTACATTAATGGGCTACATTAATTTTGATGGAGCCGTGCTATTTCACCCAGATAAGAACCAGCTCATTTATTATAATTATTTTTAGACTGTAGTACCTGGGAACTGCATTACTTTAGGCACTTTCCAAACAATTCATTTGCTGGGTCAAATCTTTCTTTTTATTCTTTCTTAATGTGTTTAACCCCATCTCTGGCCAGCTGGATCGACGGGAGGTTTCTTGGAAGTCTGAGGGACTCTGCGAGGACAGGAGAGCTTCCCCGCCCGGGAGGTCAAAGCCCGAGTTGTCCAAGTGGTTTCAGGCAGGAGGTTTATTTGGTAACTCGTGCAGCAGATTACACCATGTAAGTTAATAAAACACAAACAGAACCCGACGCTGTCTCAAACCCAGCTCACTGAAGATGGAGCAACAGATAGCAAAGAAAAACAGGCTGCAGTATCGGGCTTGGGTTTTCAGAATGATCTGAAGGCAGCTGAAGCTCCACGTGAAGGAGAAGCCCAGCTCCTTGTGGCTCAGAAAGCTGCTGAAAAGCACCGGGAAGTCCTGGGCACACTTTTTAATTACTGCACAGTTGAAAACTCTGCATTCCCAAGCTGTGTTCTGTTTTGTAGGACGTATATCAGTTTGTACCGTTTTGCCTCTCCCCCACTTCAGCTTTTATCTTTTGTGCCAGGAAGCACAAACAGTCCCTTCGTGTCCTTTTGCAGATGCTGTCAGCTGATGCCAAATCCAAGAGTCTGCAAAAGAGCCCTAGACTGAGAAGGAGTCAGCCGTGAGCCTTCCATGCCTCCCCCCATCCTGTGGCCAGTGAGCACCGGGTGTGTGGACAGATGCTCTTTCAAAGCCCCCCCATGCCGGAGTGCAGAAGAAGGGAGAGTAAGAAGCACAGGTGAAGCTCTTGCTTCATACTGAAATTGGGGTCTCGCCGCACCCAGGTTGCAGTCTTGGCCAGCCGCCCTGATCCCCCTGCAGGCATCAGCCATCACAGCTCCACCAGCTTCACACAGCCAAAAGCTGGTGATGTTTAAGCCCCAGGGGAGCCAAGATATTAAAAATGCTTACTTTGTTCTGCAAACTGTACAGATCCTACAAGAAGGAAGAAAATAACCTGAAGAAAAACTAAACTTCCACAAGGCAGGAGAGAAGTGAACAGCAAGGACTGTGTTGCATGCTGGACAGTCAGGACACCGGAGGAGAGGTGGCAGCAGGCACCAGGGCATCAGCAGTCGAGTGCCTGCACGGCAGCGAAACTACGCAAGCTTAAGCAATTTTACCAATATCACGGAACTGTCAGTTTTCCTGCAACATTTCATAGCTATTTACCCAACTAGTTTTCAGTCCCCAGGCTGGGAATTTACTGTTTCAATGTGGTTCCTCGCAGGCCCGCAGTGCACACGACCCACGTAGCACCCCAAGCTACCTGCAAGACCTGCCACACACACAGACTCCGAGATTCTGGGCGCTGTGCCCGTGGCAGCGAGGCACCGGGTGTGTGCACACAAACAGCAAGGCGATGCGCTACCCATGTGTGCAAAAGCAGTGAGGCAAGGTGGGGGCTTCACGCACAGAAGTAGCAATTGTACATCGGTGGCATATGCAAACCGACCTTTTCTGAAATAGTCTTTTGGATTTTATAAAGTCCTGCCACTGAAGACAGCCGTTTCCCCACATCCAAAGTTGATGCTACGTTGATGTGAAAAGCAAGATGTAGGTACCTCCATGCAGCACCAGCAGGTGCTGCCATGTCGGGTGCAGCCTGGCCCTCGTGCCGTTTGGGCAGTCCCCACGCGGCAGCGGGCTGGCTGCATGGCTCGCACACGCACAGCTGCCTCCCTTACCCATGAGCTGCATTTCCGTGGGGGTTATTCAGGCTGTCGGCTGAATTCACACTGTTTCATTACAAAGCGGATTGGTGTGGGCCCTCACTTGCATGATGGATTTGCTATAGCCATGCAGCACTGGGGATGACAGCACTGGGATGCTCTACAGCTTGTTTTATTCTTTTCCTCGTCTTTGATGCACTTTGGTCACTGCCAGGGACCATGGCTGGTTACCTTGCTGCCATACACTGGACTGCACCAAGTCCCAGTTTGCATTTTGCGTCTTGCCTTGTCAGAGTTCTTTAAAACAAAACAAAAATCCAAAAGATTAAGCTGTCAACCAGGAAAAAAAGCCACTAGCTCTTTTCCAGATTTTTTTTTTCTTCCAACACAGCCCTTGTACCGTGTACTTATATCCTGCTTAAACTGGGACTTTTTGTTCAGTAGCTTATCGTTACACAGGGCACCTCATGGGCACAAGTCCTTGCCCCCCGCAGGAAACACCACCGCAGCGGAGGCGATGTGAAGCCCACTCCAGTGATGCTGGGTGACGTGCCAGGGCCATGCAGCCTCTCAGAAGACAGAGTCATCGAGGGGGCTGCAGTAGAGATCTTCTGTGAAGCTGCCGAACTCGGTCTCCGTCTTGCTGGTGCAGGTGTGTGCTCTTTGGAAAGTGAACACTGCTTTTAGCTGGTGAGCAGGGAGGTTGTGCAGGTTTTGGCTGGGATAGGGTTAATTTTCTTTTTAGTAGCTGGTATGGGGCTGTGTTTTGCTTTTGTGCTGGAAACACAGCTGGTGACACTGGGATGTTTCCCTCACGGCTGAGCACAGAGCTGCTCTTCTGCTCCACACCCCCACACCCCCCCCCCAGCAGCAGCCTGGGGGGCACAGGGGGCTGGGGGGACCCAGCTCGGACAGCTGACCCCAGCTGACCCAAGGGACAGCCCATCCAAATGGCACCATGCTCAGCCATAGGAGGGGGATGGGGGAGTGATGGCGTTTGTCTTCCCAAGTGCCCATCACGCGTGACGGAGCCCTGCGGTCCTGTCGGTGGCTGGGCACCGGCCTGCCCGTGGGGAGTGGGGATGAATGTCCTGCCCTGCCCTGCCCTGCCCTGCCCTGCCCCTGCTCTGCTCTGCTCTGCTCTGCTCAGCTCTGCTCAGCTCTGCTCGGCTTTGCTTTGCTCTGCTTTGCTCTGCTCTGCTCTGCTCTGCTCTGCTCGGCTTTGCTCTGCTCTGCTTTGCTTTGCTCTGCTTTGCTCTGCTCTGCTCTGCTCTGCTCTGCTCTGCTTTGCTCTGCTCTGCTCTGCTCTGCTCTGCTCGGCTTTGCTTTGCTCTGCTCTGCTCTGCTCTGCTTTGCTCTGCTTTGCTCTGCTCTGCTCTGCTCTGCTTTGCTCTGCTCTGCTCTGCTCTGCTTTGCTTTGCTTTGCTTTGCTCTCCTCTGCTTTGCTCGGCTTTGCTCTGCTCTGCTCTGCTCTGCTCTGCTTTGCTCTGCTCTGCTCTGCTCTGCTCTGCTCTGCTCGGCTTTGCTCTGCTTTGCTCTGCTCTGCTCTGCTCTGCTCTGCTCTGCTCTGCTCGGCTTTGCTCTGCTCTGCTCGGCTTTGCTCTGCTCTGCTCGGCTTTGCTCTGCTCTGCTCTGCTCTGCTCTGCTCTGCTTTGCTTTTCTCTGCTCTGCTTTGCTTTGCTCTGCTCTGCTTTGCTTTGCTTTGCTCTGCTCTGCTCTGCTTTGCTCTGCTTTGCTCTGCTTTGCTCTGCTTTGCTTTGCTTGCGTGCCTGGCTTTTGCTTTGCCTGTTAAACTGTCTTTGTCTCGACCCACGGATTTTCTCACTTTTACCCTTCGCTTCTCTCCCCCACCCCGCCAGGACAGATGCACGAGCAGCTGTGTGGGGCTCAGACACTGGCTGGGGTTAAACCACGACAGAGGTGAACTGAGCTTATCAACTAAACTGCACTAATTTAGAGAAAGGAGTTACAGCGTATTGTTTTAAGCATGTGAATATTTGTTATGAAACAAGTGTTGCAAAACCCTTACTTAACGTGTTTTGCAGAACACCGTGTTTCAAGTTGGTGCATTTAAAGAGGGATTCACCCAAAGCATTTTGTGAGGTAAGAGCCGAGCATTGGGTTCAACACAAGAATTTCGCCACATTCCAAACGGACTACTCACAGTGCTGCTCATCACTCTGTCCCTCGGGCCAGAAGCCCCCTGCACCCCACAAACCTCCCATTTGGCATGTTTTGCACAACACAGTTGCCCACCAGACACCCCTCTGTGGCCAAGGACAAAGAACCCCAGGAGGAGCTGGAGGGCGTGTTAGGAGGCACATGAATTTTTCTGAATACGCAGCAGCGAAGCCCACTCGTGGGGCCACATCCTGACCCCTTGGTACGTGCAGAGCTGCACGAGCCAGTGCGCAGGGAGGGGGTGGCTCGCCGGAGGAAGCAGAAGCAGCAGTTCAGCTGCTGGGAAGCCCACAGGGGTGGTGGGAGGCAGAGCTGCTCCTTGGGGCCAAGCACAGTGCCACTGTTGTGCGGGGCTTTTGTCACCTCACCCCGCTGTTTATGCGACAAATTTAGGAACTGAACACCCACAACAAAGAGTTGCTGGGGGTTTCACTCTTCTGGGTGATCTCAGTGGAGACACCACAGCCATGTCCTCACTGTCCCTTCCTGGTGCCACCGCCTTGGTGGCCACAGTGCCAGCCAGTGTCACCTACTGGCACCCAGCTCACTTTAAGTGAAGAGATGTCTAAATACAAGGCAGTGCTGCTCTTGGTAATGTGAAACAGCCTTCACAAGCTCACATTTTCTAGCTGCAGCGTTAATATTTGGTATTTCTCATATTCTTATTTGTGATACCCTAAGTCGTGGTATTTTACACCAGTGGCTTTAATTAAAAACAAACATACGATAATCTTTTAAGCCTGTTTCCTTGACCAGACCATGGAATAAGAACAATACCCCAAAAAAATCAAACTCCTATTCTAAGGGGACAAATTAAAATGAAGTTGCTGAGCAGCACTTCCCCTGAGCAGACAATGAGGCTTTTTATCTTATCTGTAAGGCAAATGTATTTATCAGGAAGTAACAGCAAACATAATAAGGCTTAAGACCAGCTTAACAGTAGGACCAAAACATTTCCCATTGTTAGGCTTCACAAAATAAATCTGCTCTCCAAGAGTCAACCCCCAGTCCTTGCCAAGGCAGAGCTATCTGCCTGGCTGTGCTTGGTGGAAGGAGCGACCACATTTCCATACAAATGGCAGAGCCAAAGGTACAGCAAGGCGTACCTGAAATTTATTGCATATCGGAAGAGCACTTCACAATAGCACTTCATCCTTTTGTTCTTTTTTAACCCTTCCCAAAACAGTTCATCTACAAACAAGGCCAGATCCAGAGCTGCTGGGACCTGTCCTTGGCAGAGGAGGTGGCCACAGAGCCAGGTGAGAACCAACCACAGCAGTTATGATTGCAAAAACAGCCTCCCAAAGTGCTAAATCAATGGCTAACTCGATGTACTCGTAGTAAAGGCTGTGTGTATCGTTATATTAACTGCACCCATGAGTTTCTTATTTGGGAATTTGGAAAAACACATTTCCTGTGTTTTGCATAACACATCTGGCAGTGTATTCCATATTTAATAGGAACATTATCAATTCTAAGAGGTCAAAAGGCTCTTAACAAGCTATATGCTCCTAGCCTTTCTGGGAGAGAGCAGCACACAAACACAAGCGTTCCTTCTACTAAAAAAAAAAAAAAAAAAAGAAGTGTGACTAAGATGTTATTTTACCTGGTAGTCATTTGGGAAGGGATCTCTGAATTTGTTGCTGGGTGTTGGAATTGGTGGAAACACTTTACTCCATACGTGGTTTCTGCAAAGAACAGTAGTGGAGAGATGTGTAAGAATTGCTTTTTCCGCTGGATGACACATCCAACAAGCAGCACGTGTTTAGCCCCGCAAGGAGGCACGTCTCCTCGTACCGTCAGCCCTCCTGCCCCCCTCCCACTCAGTCGTCGGAATCTGAGGGCGGCAGCAGGTTCAAAAGGGGTCGAAGTTATGGATAATAGTCCACCAGCGGACACCCCGAAGACTAGGCAGTGTGCCATTCCTCACAGGTCACTCCTGACCCTGGGGACAAGCAGATGACAAAGAGGAGGTGGGCTGATGCTCTCCCCCATCAGCCTCTCCCATTGCAGAGCTTGGCGGTAAGGTGCAACCCAACGGGTACTGCCGTGACTTTGAACGGCCAGTAATAGGCCTGCCTTGGGAAAAAAGTAATTGTTCTGATCTTCTTGCTCATGCTTATGTTCTTCCCAAGGGCTGCATTGTCATGTACCTTGTTTGGACAGTCAAGACAGGCTGCATCTTGCTCACACTTTGGTTTCTGGACATAATGTACCTGTGTCTCATGCTAGAACAACTGCAAATAATTGTGTGCCAAGGGAATGAGGAAGAGGCAAGAAATGGGACTGGAGGTAGCTGACAGTGATTCTGCTAACCAGTGTAATAACTCATTTTGCTAACACCCTTTGAGACACTCCTTCCCTGCCTGACACTCTTTAGTCTAGCTGAAGCATACAGGCATGTGTATGTTTGTGACAGCAAGTGCTGCAGAGTGAACTTTTTTTTGTCTTCTGTATCCCTGAGTACAGACTTCACATTTCAGTCGCCAAAACACATTCACTGTCCCTACCCCTGGATAGCACAATGTCCAAGTAGAGCCAGATTTTAATGGGAACTTGGCCTGAGTGAAGATTATAGGATTTATCCCAGAATTACCATCTTGTGCCTGTTCTGTGGACACCCATGAGGCCGAGACATGGCCATGGTGTGGAGCCCTGGCTGCTGGGACCATGGGCAGGTCTGCTCCTCTGCCCTGTCTTTTTTGTGACAGTTCTCCTGGCTGATGTCTGGTTAGTTCAATGCTTATGTTCTTATGAGTACTCTTCTTCCAAAAGATTTCTGAGTTCTGTCAAGTTTTCTTTTATCCTATTATTCCCCCTCACCAAGGAGGTGAGGAGGAATAGCATTTTCTGACTATCAGTTTGGAGCTAACCCTTCCTGGCTGAGCTGCTGCTGCCTTGGAGGAGGTACTGACGCTTAACTAATTACTAGGCAAAGGGAAGGGCAGGGCCATACCGCTTCTCACACGATGGACCTGACCAGGCAAACTATGGGATGTCTCCCCATCGCTGCACATGGCCAAGGTTTTGTAGTGGAGGTGCACAGCCAGAAGTGGGAACATGGGGAGGAAAAGCAGGGTGTTGGCTTTAGGAGACATTTGCATCTTTTGTTGCAATGCTGAATGCAGTGCAACCACCGCTGGCTGCAGAGGGCAAGTCAGGCTGTGCGGTCACCACCGGCAGAGTGGGACAGTAGGGTGGCTGCTGGTGTCACTCAGGAGTGGGACTGGGCTGAGTGCCAGTATTAATACTCCAGTGCCTGGCATCATCTCTACTCTTCCCAGCTTTCCTGCTAAGGGTTAGGTCTTTGTGACCAAACCCAGGTCAGCTTTGCAAGCGCTCCTGTCTGTATGGCTCCTGCACTCCATGGGGTCTCCCAAGCCTTCCAAGGAGGCCTCGTGATTTCACCTGCATCTTATTTCAGCTCTGAGTGTGGCTTTGACTTATGCTATTGCTGTGCAATGCAACCAACAATATTTGGTTTTGTCTGGAATTGACGTGTTTCTAGCTGTGCTGTTTGTCAAAAAAAGATTTTGATGGAGCCACATCAAAATTATTTATTGAGTCAGCAAAAAGGTTTAGTTACATGTCACTTCTGGAATAGAAACACTTAAGGACAGATGTACAAAAAGCCAACAGAAACGAGGCAGAAGCATACTTGTGTTCATGGGGGCTGCTTGACCCTTGGGTGCAAGAGTCTTTGCAGTGAGGGCGTTGGTGGGGGTGGTGACAGTGGTGCCTTCAGAATGGTCCTGTTCTTTTTTGCAGGACACTGAAAAGTTGGAGTTACGTGATTAAATCTCTTGTCACAGGGAATGTTCCAGGCATCTCTGTTTGTCTCTACACAGGTTGGGTCATGGCCCTTTCCATTAGCACTACTTGGACCTTCAGGATATGGAAGCACCCCACAGTGCCTTAGATCAGCATTTCAGGGCCTCCAGTTACTGTGCTGTGACTGTCTTTCTGAAATTTGCCGCTTTTCCTACAGGCTGTGACATGAAAAAGCCAAAGATAAACAAAGAGAAATAAGTAGGAGAACAAGATCTTCTTTTCCCTCTTCTAACTGCTACAATGAGATTGATAAAATACTTGTTTTCACAGTGTGTTGTCCTGCCTCCCCTGAGATTCCCCCTGACATTTTCCAGATGATTTCCCCATAGCATGGTGGCTGCTGGTCCTGAACTGGAGTGAGGTGCAGAAGAGGGAGAGGTGCCTGGTGGAGGTCAGGATGACCACAAGATTTCGGGGTATGGAGGGCTACCGACTCTCCTCATGTCAACTAAGTGGAGAGCAGCTGGGAGCAAGTTAGTAACGACATCCTCCTGTGGCCTCACCTCCAGGAGAAAATATCATTCCAAGGCACAGCCTAAGGAAGTGCAGAAGATGCTCATTCATAAGGACAGGGGGCAAACTAGGAAAACATTCAGTTGTGCTTTTTATCAAGACAGTAACCCCATCAGCTACTGCAAGTAAGTGAAGGGAAAAGACTATCCAAACAGTCCCAAAGGGCTACTTTGCCTTGTAGCATTTCTCCTAAACAGTGGTTTGTGTCTCTGATGCCTGCAATCACCAGGAAGTACACAGAAAAAAATATAGAACTCTTAGCTATAATGAAATTCCTTATAATGACTTCAAATCATATGAAATTTGAAATGATTCTGTGGCTGGAATTGCACGGTAGACTTCATGAATTTTCAAGAGCAGTAAAAGCTCAGAGTACTAATGAAACTCTGATTTAGGAAACCTGTTCTATTTTTCTGTTTTTTAATATCTGCAGATACAACAAATGAGCAGGCTAAGCACTGTTTCATCTTCCTACACTTCCCACCTCCTCCCAGGGCAGGCTGGGGGATTAGAGAAGTGGCAAGGACACTGAGCAAGAAGCAGCCTGGGAAGGGTGGAGTAAAGCTAGCAACTTCACGAAATTCAGTGCAGCAGGCAGATAAAATTTTAATCACTTTGGCAAAGATGGAATGGAATGAGCCTTTGGGTGCTAGGTAATTACATACTAGCCAGGCAGAGAGAAACTCCTAGAAGCAGGCAATGTAGCAATCAAGCAGATGAACCTGGAAAAGCTAGCTTAAATTTGCCAAATGTATTAAAGTTCATAAAATGCATTAGTGAATTATCTTCAAGCTGGTCCTGGAGTAGAAGTCTTCCCCTATACCTGTTTCTCCCCCTGTATCTATTTCAAGCTCTCCACAGGGAGTAGCTGCAATAATATCCAAATACTTTCAGAACTCTACAGGAAAACACAGAGCGGTATGACTGCTACTAACTGGTGTTGGACCTAACTCATGTCAGTGTTTTGCTGTCCCAAAGGGAGAGGAGAGAGCTGATGAAGATGATGCTGGAGCAGTGGTGGACCTACAGCTATATGGACAGGTCAATCCATAAAAGAATCAGCCATGTGAGTAAGAGCAGTCTGGGGATTTCCACCAAAACATGAAGGCTGCACTGTTGGGGACAAGTGTGTATGCCGCTCAACATGAATAAACTCACTGGGGAGTTAATCTATTTTGTTCCAAAAAGGATTGCTTACTGAGACCTGCTATGCTAATTAAATTGAGTTAAGAGCAGGTTACTGTAGACACCAGACACTTTAAGGAAAGTTGATATCAGTTATTCTAACGTAACGTTCCTGTAGACAAGACCTTTATTTGATAAAGCAAATGTGCTATGGAAAGAAAACTAGCCAAGAGTACATCAGAATGACCAATACATTAAAAGGCATTGAGGAAATTAATAAGAAATTAGCAGTTAAGGACAGCACTTACTGGGAGCTGTGTTTATTGTGGACTGGTAATTGCTGCTTGCCACATGTTTCAGGGGAGAAGCTTGTAATTACATAGATGCTTTAATTCATCACTTTTATGATATGACTATAGTCATAACTACAGAAATCCAAAGTGTATCTGGGTTTTTTGAAGTTTGGCTCCATGGCATCTGTTGTTACTACATGGCATCCATAGCCTCTGTAGTAATTAAAAATAAACTAAACAAATAGTTCAAAAAGCAAACAGTAGTTCAATGCACTTGCTCCTGTTAAGAGGTCAAGAAGAGCAGCAAGCACAAAAGCACTGAATTTTTACCTCTTCAGAGCATCTACCACACTCCTTGATGTCAGCTGAATTCAGACTACAAGCCCAGGGCCTGATACAGGGTGTCTGGCTGAAAGCTGAACTAGGCACGACTGAGAAAATACTGGTCTGTATGTGCGAGCCATGAAAGCTTCTCTCAGCAGCTTTCACCAGGGTTAAAGACACAGTCCTCCTGGGAAAATCACTAACCCAACCAGATCCATTTAAGTGAAGAAATGAGATAAAGACAAATTTGCCTCGCTCAGCATATGTTTTTTTTTGTTTAAGATTAACTTGGATAGCACTCTTACCCCACCAATTTTACTGAATATTATTATTGATAATTAATGAGGCTGATTATTACTTATACAGTACTTTTGCTTTGTATAATTATGCTTCAATACCAAACTCGGTGCCCTTTCTTAAAATTAAGCAAAGCTTGTAACATCCCCCACCCACTTGTTGAACAACTAGTCCTTAATTATACTGTAATCCAAAAGAAGACGATGATACTTACATTTTGCATATTATAGCAACAAGCAGGAATGTGCAGCACATGGACACACAAAGCACTGAGAGAATCCAGGCTATGGAATCCTCATGTTTGTTTTGCCCTGACTTTCAAGAAAAAAAGAAATAAAATATATTATTTCCGTGTGGATTATTTTAAACACACTCTTACAAAAGATTTCATCAGCTGCTTTATGTGATTATATTCAGATCATAAATTAACATGCAAATGATGAAGACTTGGTATCTAGAATTAGAAAGGAAACGCAAAGCTTCAAAAACAATTTCCACAAACTGACTTCCTAATTTCAGCAATAAATTCCTTTCATTTTGATGTGAAGGAGAGAACAAGCCAAGAGGTGTGAGGGGCCAGGCCAGGAGGACAATCCAGCCCGTTAGCTGCTGCCCCGAGACACACGATGCCACGCGGTTAGCGCACAGCTGGTAGCCGGCAAAGACACGCTTTGCTGGTGGTCTCAGGTACAAACTGATTGTTTTCCATTAAACCATTCTTCATTTCTGTTAGTCCTTTCTAGCCAGGAACTGGATCTGTCTGGGTTCCCAAGCTTGCCTGTGAAAAAGACATCGAAACCCCCTGTTTTTCTTGCGAGCCAGTTGCTGTTACATTTCCTCGGGAAGAATTTCTCTGCTGCCTCTGCCTGTGAGCAGACACAGGTATTTCTGTCAAGGTCGGTGTTTCTGTTTTGAAAAGGCATTGCTCAGTGACCACAACCATTATTTTTTTCCACATTATGCCATATAACAAAAACATTTACATTGAACTGCATTTTCCAAAGGCTGCCAAGCCCGTGTGTGCTTATGATAACTACCGGTCCTATGCATCAAGGTGTCAGCGCTGCCAGTACCGGGTAACTGGAAGGATGTAAACTGGCCAGCAGCAGGAGCGTTGGCTTTATGGGTGCTGTAGGCAAAACAACATTCAGTCGTGGCCAGATTTGTTTCTGAGACCTGAGGAGCTGAGCCTGCACCTCTGCCGATGGCTGCGGTAGCAGGGCAGTCCCCGAGAGCGGCGTATGGACGGTGCCATAAGCAGGTCTGTGAGATCCATCCTGCACCTCTGCACCACCCCGACGGGGTACACAGTCAACCTTGCAATTACAAACAGGTTAGGATGGTCTATTTTCTCTTCAGGGTTACCACTTTCCTTTCAAGAAAACAAGATTGGGGATGTAACTGTCAGCAAGTTATGCTTTGTCTAAGTCTTGAGGATGCCTGGGGCAGCGAACTGGGAAATGGTTAAGTCCCATAAACCAACTTTAAGCCTCCCAGCATGATGGCTGGGAAGTGTCTCTTGTTTTCCAAACCAAAACTGGAAGGGTCCTAAGTCTCTTCCATCTTATGTCGGTTGGCAGTGGCCTCAAAAAGGCATGATCAGGCAACACTAAGTCTCACTGCAACTTGGAGTAAGCTGCAGGAGAAGCAGCAATTGCAGATGCAGTGCTGAGGCTCTGGGGACTTGCCCGGCACATTCCTCCTCAGGCTTCTCTCCGAGATGTACCTGAAGGTGCCAGCCCAGCCCTGCACACCACTGTGAACCAGCACGAGCCCGCGACCTGCCTCGTGAGGGGTGTCCACGTGACACATGACATGGAGGGAACAGATGAAACTTCCTCGGAGCCACAGAGCAAGTTACCAGCAACACTAACAAGACTGGCTGAAGTACGTACTGCAACCCAGCGACTTACGCAGTAACCTGTATTGTCTCAATGAACGGCAACAAGCCTCTAAAAACCCCTTTTCGTAAGAAAAACCAAAGTAAGTGGACCTGTCCTTAGGTATTTTTTATGTTTAGTAAATTTTTATGAAAGACTAACTTTTTTTACCATCAGAATGAATTTTCCATGTTTGGTATGTGTAGTGCCTGAGTAGAGGTGTGTGTAAGGGCAACGTTGCCAGGTTGCTCAGCCAGCAGCAGCAGAGGCAGCCCCACAAGTGCTCCAGCTGACAGAGGGGCCCTCAAATCTGTCAGCATGGCTGGGACAGCAGAGTCAGGGCAGCACAAAAGGGCTGAGGCACCTCTCAGCCCCAAATGTGACCCGTGGATCTTTTAAACTGTGAGCCCAGGCAGCAGCCATTCACACGTACCTGCCGCTTCACAGAGCTGATTCACGTGGGGCTGCCGCGGGCAGGTAACGAAGGCATCCAGCCCACTTGGCTGCCCTGATGATTTTTTATCTGGCTTCATTTGACAGCAGCGCTGCTAAATATCCCTTTAGAGAGCTAGTATCGAGGTGCAGTTTGACAGTACCCGATTTGGCAGCGTATGGCTGCATTTTGCAGGGTCTGAGCACCACGGCTCAAGGAAAGGATCCAGAAAAAAAATCAGTTTTTAACATGTTGGAGGGTTGCTGCTGCAGGGTGGACCAGTGTTTTTCTTAGGATATGGGCTCAGAAGAGGTCTACTGGTCTTAAAGTTGGTCTCATCAGAATATTTCCCTGATTGATGCATGAAGCTAATAAGCAAGTGTGGTTTTCTTAATTAATGAGATGTTCGGTGAGCCCCCCTGCCCCAGGGTGAGCAGTTGGGTTGCTGAGCCTCTCTTCCCAAGGGCTCTGCAGTGCCATGGAGCCAGGGGGGAAGGTCAAGGGGATGTGTTAGAGTAAGGAGGCACAACACCAGCAGATTTGCATTCACTAGCAAATATAAGAAGGAAAACTATAGTAAACAAGAGAGTGTAAGGGACTTTTTTTTTAAAAAAAAAGTGAAAACCAGTAAGTTAAGAAACTCAAAAGATAAGAACAAAGGAGGATGTCTAAGAAGAAACAGTTGATAACGTGCAGTGATAAGGAAACTGTTACTCCCAGAAAAAACATGTTCAGCAAGCAGGAAATACAGAACAAAGTGGGGCAAATTATCATGTTCCAAAGATGCTAAAACCATGCTTTTCCCTCCACCCCCCTGCCCCGCCCCCAACATTTAAGAGTTCAGATAAAATAATAGTTGACGTGGTCACTCATATCAACTTCCAGCATGAACCTCATGATGGATGCCAGGGAAACACATGTAAAAACTAAACTAATGCAACTAAAAGGCTTTAACTAGTACTTACACCTTAAGCTAGTTTAAAGCAGTCTCTGAAAACATAAGCATGTGAAAACAAAATGCTGTCTGGAAAAACTCTCTGTACATCCCAAAATTTGCTTGAGAGATTTTTTTTTTTTTAATTTTAATGGAACACAGATTTAACTCCCCTTCATTAACAGGTCAGTTTTTTCCTTCAAATACCTGTTTTCCTGGCTTCTTTTAAAATTACTTGGTGTTGTCCATGCTTATGATCGGGCAGCATTTGCTTTCCAGCAAAGTAAGAATATTCATTACAAGACAGAAGCACATCATTCTTACCAACGTAAATAATTTCACTCCAGTCACTCCAAAATCCTCTTGTACAACATATGTGATGATTAGCTCTTATCTGTATAGAATACCTGCTAGTAACATCAATCTGTAATCTGAAGTAATTTGAGGATATTTTCAATATCTGTTAGGAAAACAGTATTGTGCTGTTATAGATTACTTAAGATAAACAGTTCAGAAAACAAACTTTAAACAAACTTTTTATTTTTTTAAAACTTCTTTACTAGATTAACTGTGAGCATCTGGCCTTGCTTTTGAAGTAATATCTCTGTTTTTACAGGTGTCATTTCTCTCATAATACAACAATATTTCAGGGCAAATTCTCGAAAGATGCCTCATTTTTGCATTATTCCTTAAGACACCTAATGCTGGATTTTCAGGATTGTCCATCCTCCTACTGATCTGAACCCAGGTGCATAAAACTCAGTAACTCCACTTTTTGTCCTTCTTTTCTCCTAGGTCTCTTGGGGATGTTTTGTGGTAGACATAAATGACATGCAGAGAAAGACGGAAAACATGAAAATTGATGAGACTTTAGTTTTGCTGAACCTTAGTCATAAATGGGACACAAGTTTCACCAAAAGTCCATAGTTTACAAAATGTGCTAGCAGCGCATTTCATTTTAAATATTTTAGAATCTGTAACATATCCATGAATGTGAAGACTTTTTCACGAGGTTGCATAAAGGCAAATTCTAGTTATACAGGACAGTCAGCTCAGAGACAGGAATGCTGTGTAATACTTGGGCATCAGAGAAGCAATTACCTGCTTGTTACCTGACTTCAAGTTGAAGAGGTAAAATTCATATTCAAAACACACTTCAGGGAAAGGAGAAAATGGCTTCTCCCATGTGGCTAGGAGATCATTTTGCTCTAAGAATACAGTGACATTTCTGGGAACATTCACTTTCTCTACAAAAAACAACCTGTACTGGTAAGTTATTTACAGAGCAAAGTTTAAATACTAGCAATTGGAGCATTTTATAACCTGATAGTGTTTCCAAGTAGGACCTGTAATCCTTGAATTTATTTTACATTTTGGACAGAAAAGATAAGGATTTAGGAGGAATAACTATATTGCAGAAAATAGCTAAGGGGAAACAGTTTCTAAAATCGACTTAGAAGTTTTGGAAAACTAGGGTAGCGGTGGTTGGGAGAATTTATTAAATTAATTTTCACAAAGCATTAATTAATGATAGAACAGTTAGAAAAACGTATTTTTAGGAAAAAAACAGACATAACCAGGAAAGTTACCAAAACCTGGAACAAATTCAAATGAATGGATCTGCAGCTATTACAAGGATGATTTCTAAGAAAAATGTCAGCTGTTTTATCTTAGTGAAGTCATGAAGAAGTGAAATGTTATCTGTTTACAAAAAAGTGAAGAGTGGAACTAATGAAGGAAAAGAAATTATTGGGTAGATGATAGATGATAGACAGTCATGGGTGATACTACCTTTTATTCAACAGTCTAATGCCTTTCTTTAAAAGGACACGGTTATCTTGAACACCACGTGTCTTCTTCCATTTAAAGAAAGGCTGTAAAATAAAAGGTAGTAAAAACTGTACTTGAAGGTATATTGAGCAAATGAATTGAAAATTAGTATTAAGAATAATGCTTTGGCTAACAAACATAATAACTAATTGCCTTTTCTAGGGGATTTTTTGGTCATTTTATAATTTAAAATAAGTTAACAAAATCAAAGTTAGTTAAAACCATCCATTTCTGTCTTCTAATCTCTTCCAATGTCATTAAGATGTCTACGCAAAACCAGCACATACCTGCACCTGCATCAAGAACCATTCAATCCAGTGGTATTCTCTCACAAATCTTTTGACAATCTTGCTAGACATCTTTAAATATTTTTTTAATGTGTTTCTACTCACCAATGGCATTTTGTTTAAATAACTGCTGAGAAGGCTTGATTGCATCGTACTTGCTAGACCCATTAATGTGTATTACAATGACATTGTCAATCTCTTCAGGATCAATATGAGTCACGGAAAATCTGCACTCAGTATTCCTGTTCCACTTGTCTTTGCTATAATCTTGACATTCTTCAGTGTACATCTCATACCTAAATTAAAATACTTGTCAGACGTGATGCTCTTACAGAAATTCATTGCTGACTAAAATGGGAGAAAACACCAACCTGTAAAATAGAAAGTATTTGGTATCTTCTGGTGCCCCTTGGCCAGGAAGCCAAGTACAATGAAGAGAAACAGCACTAGAAACAGTGATGCGGGTAACACAGGACAAATTAGTGACAGATGTCTCTGGAGCACCTAGAAAGTCAAAGAATTATAAAAGAGAAAGAAAAATCTTTTTACAAAAGTCATAAGCAACTCATGTTGCTAAAACACTTTGATTACAATCTCTGGCCAACTGTGTCTATGTCTATTGTATCCAGTTCTGTTCCTTATTACGCTGGGCTATCAGTATGGATGGATGAAGTGTAAGTAAACAGTGTGTGTAAAGCTGCACCACACAGCACCATTACAATATTTCATGTACACCAAGGCAACTTTTAATATGATCTTTTAATATCCTAGAGTGTATGAAAGCAGGTTATCTTAGACTCAGCCAGGAAATTTTAGAAAATTTTATATCGTTTATCCATGTTCTGCACCTGCAGTTTGTACTTCAGGCTCCACAGCAGTAGAGAAAGGCCTGAATTAAATTGTTTTGTAAGATCAGTGTAGCAGGTAGAGGGGAAAATGCTGTATTTTTCAAGTTTTAAACTTGTCACCTTTTGATGTCTGGTCCACAGACCGGGGCAGAACACAAAACTCGGACCTCCCCTGCATTTCTTCATACCTGGCAGTGGTGGGAGTTCTTCCTTCACCCAGTCACTTCTCATCTGAAGGTCTTTGTGGAGAAGTAACGTTCGAACTTGTGCGGAGAAACCATTGTGAAGTGCAGCTGTTTGGATACTGTGAGTCTTCTTTGTGTCATACTTGAAATAAAATGTCAGGTAAGCATCATGGGTGATGGAAGCTGAATTAAGGGACCTGCAAAGACTGATCCAGGCTTTGCAAAGGGGCAAACGAGCCAGCTAGCTCAGCTGGTTATATTAAGTGTATAAAGCTAGAGAGTACATATAATCCACACTAGTGTGTAAGGGTTCCTATTTAGAGACAGCAGGACACTTGTATTACTGAAAATTTCTCTACAGCCTACAGCTGTGATGAAACATGATCTGGCATTTTAACGATACCCCGGCATTAATGTGAATTAAGTGAGCTGACTTGAACGGGGAGCAATGTCACCTGAAAGCAGTATCCAGCTTCCCCCCAAATGAACGCTGCAGACTGCCAGCTCCCAGGCTCACCCCTGTCCCTGCAGGCCTGTCCCCACAAGCCTAGCTGAAAGGGAATCTCTCCAGTGCTCACAGTATATGTTTATGATATAAAAGAGTAAGTGATGCCATATGCCAGTTGTTCAAGATACATATCGTGCCTGCTGCACCCTGGTTTGGTGCAACAGTTTAACTCAGCAGGAATTCAGCCTTCTTAGGACACTGGACTTATTTTCTATCTTACCTCCTCAGGCACAGGGCTTAGGATTTTCACATCATATCTAATGGTGTAGTTTTTTTGTTCCTGATTAGGGTTTGGTTTCCACTGTAAAAGTACTTGTGCTAATGCGGAGACTGTAAGGGTGAAGTTAACAGGTGGGAAAACCTGAACTGTAAAGGAGAAAACAAAAACATTCATAACACAGTAAGCCAGTGGATTGTTTAAAGCAATAGCTGTTTACAAACAATGAGCAATACAAGCAATTAATTTTATGTCAACATTATATTCTCTCAACAGCTTCTTGTGAAATGTTTCTAATATTTGAAAAGTATTTTTAAATAATAACCAAAACTTCATCAAATAAGAGTTTACTTAAAACTTAGCCTAAAAATAATTTTTTACAACAGTTTTGACTTGAAAAATCACCAGGATGTATCACTTTTGGCTTGTTAATTAGGTTCAGGATTTTCAGTTTGATCCTCATTGCACATAGGCGCTGGGCACCTGGACTGAAATGGGGCTGATCAAGTGATCGACATACGAACAATTCACACCCACGTAAGCTTGCAGAAGGGTAAAATGTGGGTAGCTTTCTAAGATAAGTCTGACAGCCACAAGAATTTATGTGTGAGAGAAGAAATAAAATTATGAACAGAGGAATTAAGCACAAATAGAAGAAAATATAGAAGGATGGGAATGATAATTTAAAACAATGGGGGAAGAGGCATTCCTGGAGCTCATATGGAAATAAGGAAGATCTCATGCTGGGGGGAAATGGTAGTCTATAAATAGCAAGGCAATGAAATAATCAATCTATTCCCCTCCACTTCTAGAGTTCTTCAGAGCCTGCCCTCCCTTAAATGCCATCTCCAAGGCAGTTGAGGGACATCAGTCCCCACTTCTCCCATGGTTTCAACCTCTGTTGCCCACTAGTTCAATTTTCAAGCATGCACCTTGCATTAGGAAAACTGCCTCGTAAAGGCTCAGAAAACTCCAACGCAAACCACCCTGCACTGATCCCCCTGAAACATTCTTTGTTGAGATGCCCACAAAAAATGTCCCCATTAAGGCTGTTGATACACCATGATTATGCCAGTGATGCTTCATGTCACCATGTTTCTGCAGATAACTGCAGCATTGTTCCTGGAAGTAAAATTGCTATCTAGAATAATGCCTTTGCTCTGGCAGGATTAAATTGTTGAATAAACCAGGCCAGGAACTACTGTCTAGCCAGAGGGAAGTGGAATGGCACAAGCTGTGTCTACATGCCTTATGGTTCTTCCCTCTCAAAGCAAAATAGCCCTCAGGCACTGGCTGGGAGCAATCTGGGACAGAGTACAGCTGGTCCAGGAAGGATGTTAACACATCACGGTCATCTGCGGTCCTGTACTCATGGCATGCCGTGGGCTGGTTTATTCACGTGTAGAATAGTGTGTCTGACCAACATGTGGAGGGGCCATGGTCACCCCCTGGTGCTAAAGCTACACAATGGTAGAAGGAAAAGGCCTTACCTCCTGCGGCTTGAGGTATGCTTGGCTGGAGCACGTTTGCTGTCTGAAGGAGGATCAGAGACTTTCATCATACTGGCCATAATCTTTAGATGGTAAGTGAGAACGGCCACGTACCAGCATATGTGCCTTGTCAACATTTTACCGAGGCTGACAGCTAAAAAAGAACACAATGCCAAGTGTTAAGCACACAAACCATGGAGCATGGTATATCCACATGATCAAAGGAATGAAACTGCTACCTTGCAGGGAACAGACTCTTTTCCTTTCCTTGCAGGAAAATGCATCTTGTCGCAGCTACATTTAGTATAGTACCACTGACCACAATTCATTGTGCTCCCTTCGCTTTTGCCAGCCCTCTTTGAAAAAGCTGCTGGTCGCAGACACTGTCATGTGTGCATGGTCAGAGCAGCAGTCACAGAGCATCCCTCCGCAGAGAGGAGCGAGTCAAGTTCAGGTATATTGGCTTTCAGCAGAGTCCCATTTACTTGAAGAACAGAAATAATCATATTTTTAGCTGCCACTATATATAAAATGGCTACTTACTGGAATTTACTTTGCAGTTTCTATTTCAATAAAGCTCAGTAAAGAAGCAGTCCCAATGCTCACCTCAAGGCTAATTCACCAGTGTTAATTTTTGGGTGTAAGAGAAACTATTTTGTTTATTTCTAATTTAAATGAATGACTCTTTTTAATGCTTAAAACCAGCATGTTCTTATGCTTCCTATAGATTGTTTCATGAAGTACTGGGAGAAAAAAAATCTGTGTGTGATCATTCATGTGTAACCTAATATAAGCAACATGGACATACACAATAGCAGCTTTCCAAAATGTTCTTGCCAAAGAGAAATGTGCCTTCCCAGCCCTATCACACTACTTCCCTGGGGCACTACAGCAATTGCTTGTATGGAAAACATAATATTTTCAGATGGTAATGAGCACAGAAAGCATTTTTAACCCATCAGTTCTCTCTGAACCTCCAATAAATAACCCAGGGACTGGAAGCACTCCAATTGATCACAGTTGGAGTGCTTACACTATACAGTAACTATTTTTCAAAATGGTGTATGAATGCTGAGCTCATTAAAATGACACATAATCTACAATACAGTGTGTTTCTTAATGTCCAAGTCCACTCATTATCTGTATACATATTTTATATGTACTTACTATTCTGCTAGCCAAAGTATGTGCAAGGCTAACTGAACCTCTGGAGTTTGCTAATGGATTATTCCTGGGGAGCCAGGGTTTGCTTTACGGATGCTGGGTTATTGAAAGACATTTTGGCCAGACATTTTAGTTCTTCCAAACTGTATGTGAATCACAAACAATCAGGTAATTATTATTCACACCATACATTTATGCCTACACAATACCTCCAAGACTATTTTCTATTGCATTACCATTCATGAAAAGTCTGTTCTTTTGGATTTTCTCGCTTGAATACCATGCAGACTTCTGCTTCACAAGGTTATGTTATTCTGGAGGGTATTATGTGGACTGAACGCAAGTTTACAGTGGTACTTGATCTCTGCCACACCTATACTGCTTTTCTGATAAAAAACAATTACACAACCTGCTACAACACGACACCATTTCCAATATGCTTTTGTACAAATCACTGGCATCAGGCTTTCTTTCCTGCTTCAAAAAACATGGCTTCATTTACCTGATGAAACTATTAAATACACTATTTTTTTTCTTTATTTAAAAGTAAAAATTTATCAACTTCAAGTGCCTGAATGTAAAAACTAGCTTCTTATTTTCATGTTAGGAATAGCCCCACTAGAACTCTGCCAAGAACACAACTCTGTAACCACGCAGCTGTGTGTGCATGTGCTTCTGTGCAAGCATGCACATCTGCATTCCTACCTGCCTATTAACATTACCCACTATGTTCATTGCAGCTCTCCCAGCAACCAGCTACAACCAAACCCAGCAGCTAAGGAAGCGGTTTCAAGTAAATTAAGCTCTTGTAATGTGAACCAGGTGCCTTAGTGAGCAAGAGATGAGAACCCACCAAAGAGCACTCCGCTCACATAGAAGCGAGACAGCGGGACAGGTTGCACTTCCCCAGCTGCAATCAAAGTCTTGATCAAATAAGACATCAGGTGCAATGACAAGACTTTGCTTCTTAAGGAAAGCTTCGTAAGTTCCACTGCTAAAAGCAGTCATTTTTTTTTTTTATTTTTTTAATGCAGTAACTTCATTACATTATTAAAAAAATCTTTTAAAAGCCTCCTGTTTTACAGCTGCTTAGGATTCACATCTACTAACTTAAGTAACATGAGTATGTTGGTTTCAGGACTACTCTGGCACTTAGCACAACTAAAAAAGCTGGCACTCTCTTGGGTTTACTTAAAGTGGGTTTGGTGACCTATAGATTTTTTTGACTTTGTCCTTCAAAAAGTAAGGATTCTCATTCTTCCTGGGAACACTCTTTTCCCTATACTTCTGAAAAGATTCTAAAGATCAACTTTTCAAAGATACTTTTGCTGTCTATGCATGTATTAGACACAAACCCAACATTATCTGAGCAGCAGTTTACTGATTTGAAACTGGATATAAAATGTCACTGTAATACAGATTAGTTTTCAATTAACTCTGTTCTTTTCGGTTTATCTTTTCCTGCCTTGTTTTCAAAAACGTTCTTTTTCTTTTTCTTGCTATAAGACAAAGGATTGAAAATACAGGTTTTGGAAGAGGTATTTCTGTAGCTGTGTAAGACCACAACCTGTAAGGACACATGGCAGTCTGTGACACCTTTTGTGTTTCATGTGAGAAATTACTGAAAAGAGAATCAAAGTAAGTCTATTCAAATAAAGATGTTAACTAGAAACCTACAAGAGGATTATGTTCCTCACAAAAATTGATATAGTTAGTTCTGAGAACATATAAAAGCCTTGATTTTATTATGTTTTGATTATATATGGTAAAAAGTAATAAGCAGAAGGTAAAGGAGGTATTCTCTTCATAAAGGGTATGCTCCTTAAAGCACAACAGAAATCTAAACCATAGAAAAGAGCCTCTAAAAGGTAATGATTTTCTTACTCAATAGCTGACGTGTTCTACTAGCTCACAAGCAACTGGTCAGAAGCAGATTCCAGATGCATTTCCCAGTGTAAGACAAACCTGACTTTGAAAAGCAGGACCTTTGCAGTCTTCAAGCAAAGCACAAGACAAAACCAAACCAAACCACAACAGATATCCCAGGAGTTTACCTGTAGAGTCTCAAAAGTTCTGTGAAGAGCCTGCTCTCTTTGTTCAAAGCTCCCCTGGATCATCTCCCTGTGAGTTTCTTTTAAAACTGCTGTCTCTCAAGTGCAAATGTGATAGGTAGTTCAGAAATGATGGTAGATGGTAAGTTAGACAAGCATGCATTGAAAAAGGGAACTACAGATTTAACCACAGGATAGAAAGCTCCATACAAGCACAGAGTTTAGCCCAGAAATAGTTTTACTTTATTTATTGAAGGTTAATTATATACCATAGCCTGATAATCCTCTAATAACTTTGCAAGAGCAGGAATGCTTAATGTCTGACTACAAAGAGATAAACTACAGCCAGCTACCTACAGACCACTGTTAATACCCCTATTTGTTCTTTCCTTAGAAAACCAAATCCAAACGTTGCTGGAAAACTGTGCAGGTTTTGTCCAGTGGTTTGATACCATCTTGTCCAAGGCTCTTGCCATACAGCCATGTGGACATCGGTGGCATTTTGAGAAGTTATCAGTCCCAGAGTGAGACCAGTTTCCTCACCTCATGCTGAGAGCTTTGAGCTGTGATCCATGGGGTTGGATAACACAGGCTCACAAGCAGGACAAGGAGCAGAAACCAACCCAAGGGCCTCAAGGAGACCCTGCAGAAAGTGGGGCTATATGTAATGGAGTTGTAGGAAGGACGAGAAGGTGGCTAGTGACTTACATTCATTAACGACCTAGATTGCAAGTACAGAAAACCCTATTACATGTGCAGGTGACACAAGCTGGGAGCAGTGAGTGCTTGGGAGGCTGAGACTGGAATTAAGAAAGTTTTTGACAAATTGGTGGAAATTGGGTGTAGTTCAATATGGATGAGCTCTCAACTGCATTTCAGCATTATCACCTGTAAATTAGTAGCAGTCAACTGATTCATTATCTATTCCACAGAAAAGGATCCAGGGTTTGGAGGGTCCTAAACTGAAGAGAAATAAACTATGTCATGCACTTGCGAAAAAACGGCACCCCAGGAGAACGAAAAATGACTGTTGTCTGCAAGACACATGAAGTAATCCTGCCACTCTGCACGGTGCTGATAAAGCCTCCACTCACACGCGCTGCGTCCAGCTCAGACACTGCATGTCAGCAAGCATGGAGCAGATGCAGAGAAGCCAGTACACAGCCAATGGTACTACGAGAGCAGTGAGGAAACAAGGCAAGACTCGGGGAGAAATGTAGCATGTTAAGGCTTTCACATGCTCTCCAAGTCCATTGGGCTGGGACTAGAAGATAACGATGACTAAAATCCAGGTTAGATATCAGGGAAAGCTTTCCGTTTTGGATAGGGAGGCAGTGGAGCAGGTGCCCAAAGACTGAAAGACACTCTGTCACTGGGCACCTGTAGAGAAACACCAACCAGGACTGACAGTCATAATCAAATCCTGCCATCAGGCACAGATAATTAGAGATAAATTAGGTGACCTCCTAAGATCTGGCCAGCCCATACGTTTTTGAATAAACAGCTAATTACTGGGCAGAGAGCTCTGACATCTACATTGAAACGTTTCTCTAGAAAGGAGATAATTTCTAAAGGTGAAGCAGGAATTTAACAGGCAACAGCAGTCACACACACACACAAAAAAAAAGGGTAAGAAAAAGCTATGTTCTTACACAGCCTGACTACATCATTGTAGAGCTCATATGCGCTTTTGGAACAGGTCATTAAAAAAGCCCAACACATCCTTTTTGCTCATAAGCATACTTCTGTCTGCAGCGAGGTGCTGATTTGGTAGGTACTTAAAAGGCTACATAGGTCTGGTTTCTTCCCAATAACCAAGAAACCTGTAGCACTCCGCCAAGACTAAGATTTATTCAGGCTTCAAAGGGATCCACACTCCCGTTAACTAGAACTTGGGCGAGCGCCTCCTCCAGGCTCCGCTGCTTCCAACCCTGCTGAGATGCCTCCTGGCAGGAGCAGTACGGTGAGAGCAAGGTGAGCTGTGGTCCATGAGCCCTGGGATCTGGGATGGGCGGGCAGGCCACGGCAGCCACATTTCAGCACTTGCACTGTGGAACTACACTTGTGAGGGGGAGGACTGACACACACACACACACACACCCGCAATGTACTAAATCTTCAGGACTCCCTCGTTATTCTGTCTTGTCCATACGTCTCCACACAGCAAAATAAACTCACACCAACCCAGGCTGACAAACATAAACCTGATGATTTAAACTACACGAGTTGCTTCTCCTAGCTCAGCAACTACCAGCTGGTGGACACAGTTCAACAGCCGCCAGCTTATCTACGGCGTTGAGCTGCTTCGGGGACGAGTGAAGTGAGGTTGTCAGTGGTGTGCCGATGTAATTAGTCTATTTTTTTTTCATGGACATTATCAATTTTTTTCGTTCTCTAAATGGAAACCAAGCGACCGGCCGGCCCGTTCCCCCCCCAGCGCAGCCTGCCGCCGGAAACTGCGGGACACGGGGCGCCGTGACGTCATCAGGCGGCGCCGGAACAGGGGCGGGCGCGGGTCGGTTCCTCAGGCCTAGCGCCGCCGCTTCAGCGCGCAGGCAGCTGCGGGTAGGGCCGGCGGCCCCGGGTGGGTCCCGTAGCCCCGCGGGTGGGCCGGGCCGGGCGGGGGCCCCTGTGCCGGTGGGGGAAGCGGGTCCTTCCGTGCGGCGGCCGTGGGGCGGGTTGGCCGGGCCGTGCGGCGTGGCTGACGCGCGGTGTGGCTGTGTCTCCCCAGATGTGGGCTGAGGTGTTGCTTCTGCCCTGCAGGGCCGGGCTGCGGCTGCTCCCGCCGCTCCGGCTGCGGCACCGAGCGCCGGCCGCCATGAAGCTGCAGTCCCCTCAGTTCCAGGCGCTTTTCACGCCGGGGCTCCGCAGCGTGGCAGGTGAGTCGGTCTGGGTCTGGGTCTGGGTCTGGGTCTGGGCGTCCGCGGGGCTCAGCAGCGGCGCACTGATTGTCCCCGCCTGCTGTGGGGTGAGGAGCGGCAAAATGCCGGCCTGGGGAGCCAGGGCGGTGGGTGTGGGCTCAGCACCCTGCGTCCTGGCCCTGCTGTAGTGCAGCCCCTGATGCCCTCGCCAGGGAAGCAGAGAGGGCTGTTGGCGGCCGGGCAGCTGCCGTGCTCTGGGAGGTACGTGCCGCTCTCTCGCTCAAGCCGCTGTTAACTTTGAAGTGACCCAGAAGATGCGGCAGAGCTCGGCTTTCATCAGCTGTTGTGGGGTATTGTTCCTGAGGAAATCGGGGGTCACGGTTCACTGTGCCCTGCCATATGTAAGCGAAGCACGTTTCCTTTGTCAGCTACTAACTGCTAAAAACGGTCCACAGCCCAGAGGCCCCAGCTGCAATTAGCAGCCTGTTAATATTTAGGTTATCAGAAATGTCCTAGAAAAATTTATGAGAAATGACAGGGAAAATATCTGCGGGTACTCTGCTGTGCACCTAATTTGTGCATTTTGTGTGAAGCTGTGAGTTACATGCTGCTTACTATATATTTGAGTATGATCTTAAAGGCCTTTTCCAACCTAAATGATTTGATGATGTCAATTTGTGAAAAGATTGGTTATGGCTGACAGCATGCTATGGGTTTTATTTGAGAGAGTATTTAATGGTTTTTCCTTTCCTTCGTAGAATTGTTTGAGAAGAAGAACTATGAGCTGAGAATAGCAGGAGGTGCTGTGAGGGATTTACTAAGTGGAATGACACCACAAGATATAGATTTTGCCACTACAGCTACACCAGCAGAGATGAAGGAAATGTTCACATCTGCTGGTGTTCGTCTGATCAATAACAAAGGAGAAAAACATGGAACCATTACTGCCAGGGTTGGTTTATGTTTTGACTTGGATCTTTTCTTACTGTATCTGTGGATGTGCACATACCTGACAGATGACTGGTAGCATGCTCCTCCTTTGTTAAAGTATCACAATAAGTTTAAATGACACGCAGCTTTACAGTTTGGAGTCATTTTTTGTTAATTACCATATTTTAATGCATGTTACCTCTGCGTAACATGCTTACGCTGGTGTGTTATCACTAGAAAAGAGAAGGTAGGCCACCCACATGTTCAGATAATGTGGGGAAGTTGATCTTGGTATTTCCTGCTCCTGATTTCCCAAGTCTTGCTTCCTCTACCTTGCTTCCTCTGCCTCATATTCCATCTTCTGCAGGAAGATTTCTGCAGGCTATCTAGAAAACTAATAATGAACAGATTATTTTCAGATATTTGTATTTCTTGATTGCTTTGTATGAAAACACAGCACATGTTGGTTTGCATGTATCCAGCTTGAGCAATAACTTTATACAAACATGAAGCTAGAAAAATATACAGCTTTTACGTTTATATTCATGATCATGTTGAAGTAATGCTGTCTGTGGAATTTTCAGCTCCATGAACAGAATTTTGAAATTACAACTCTTAGAATAGATGTTGTCACCGATGGGCGACATGCAGAAGTGGAATTCACCACTGACTGGGAAAAGGATGCTGAAAGGAGGGATCTAACTGTCAACTCCATGTTTTTAGGTAAATTCTTTCAAAAGCAAATATTTAGGTGAAACACTGCCTTTCAAATTAAGCTGGTAAATTCTCTGTCTGTTTCCATTTTGTTTGTTCTACAGCTGTCAGCTGAAAGGTCTGTACAAATACATGAGACGGTATGACAAACCAGTTCAAATCACACAACTTGTCTTCTGCCTTTTCAAATGAGACATGTTTTAAGTGTGCCAACCTTGTTCGTAAACCCATATTCTTTTTTTCTTATTCTTTTTCTAGGTTTGGATGGGATGCTGTATGACTTTTTTAATGGATACGAAGATTTGAAAAACAAGAAAATTAGATTTGTAGGAAAGGCAAGTGAGAGAATACAAGAAGATTATTTACGAATCCTGAGATATTTCAGGTACTAGGTTTTGCCTTTCCTAGATCAAGAAATGAACCAAGCATTGTAGCAGGTTTTAGAAATGTGAAAAAAGAGATCAATGATGTAAAGAGTTGTAATTGTCATAGAGTTGTTTCCTCTTGTATTTTAAATTAGGATATTTAACACTGTCATGATATTAATTCTCTGAATAGCAGTAATAAATTCTTGTGCCAAGTAACAAGCAATAGGATAAGAGGAAATGGACTCAAGTTGTGCCAGGGGAGGTTTAGATTGGATGTTAGAAAAATTTTTTTCATCAGAAGGGTCATCAAGCACTGGCACAGGCTGCCCAAGGAGGTGGTGGGGTCACCATCTCTGGGGGTATTTAAAAGATGTGTAGATGTGGCGCTTACAGACATGGTTTAGCGGTGGCCTTGATAGTGCTGGGTTAGTAGTTGGATTTGATGATAAGGGTCTTTTCCAATCTAAATGATTCTAAATGGAATAACTGTTCTCAATCTAACATACAGAGGTTGTATTTGGGCAGGTTTTATGGAAGAATCGCGGAGAAACCTGGTGATCATGAACCTACTACACTGCAAGCAATTAAAGAAAATGCCAAAGGTTTGGCTGGAATATCAGGAGAAAGGATTTGGGTGGAGCTGAAAAAAATTCTTCTTGGAAACCATGTAAACCATTTGGTTCAACTTATGTATGAGCTGGATATTGCCCTATACATAGGTAAAGTGAAATGAAGATTGATTTCCTACTGGTTTATCATACAAACAGAATGGCAACATGGCAAAGCGAGATAAAACTTGTTTTTACGCAGAAATTAATTTTTCTTGCCCCACCTGTATTAACGTCCACATTTCTTATTAACACTCTGTCTTGCACTTTTTTTGTGTGTATCCTTTTAGGACTACCACTTGATGGAAATTTAGAGGAATTTGCCAGAGTTGCTAAAAATACTCAAAATCTGTGTCCAAAACCGATGACTCTTCTGATGTCATTGTTCAAGGTGAAGGATGATATTACAAACCTTGATCTGAGGCTGAAAATCTCAAAAGAAGAAAAAAACCTTGGGTTTTTCTTAGTGAAGCACCGGCAAGAGTTAACCAAAGCTATGGGTCCGGAACCACTGAGACCATATCAGGACTTCATAATGGATGTAAGTGTGTTTCACATTGCTTTATTTTGTTCTTCACAGTAAAGTAAGTTTCCAGTTTTACAGAGTAGCAGAGATGACAGTGCTAGTGGAAAGAAAGGGCCTTAAGCGTCAAGTAATCGCCAGGCTTGTTTATTAGTCTTAGGCAAACTTGTGCCAGGGTTTTAAAGACCATGATATTTTCATCAGAAAGGTGGATGTACTGACAAAAAGTATTAGCCAGATTTGGATTGCTCCCAGTGTAACATTGTCACAGTAACTGAAAGAATATCTTTCTGTGTTATTGATACCAGTTCCAGTTAACCAAGGTGGCATTGGTTTGTGGTTGGTTGCTTTTCCTCTGGAGAAGGGACCAGAAATTAACAAGAGCTGTTGCAAGTGTCCTGGCATGTCTCTGCAACATAAAGCAGAAACCTTGGTATAAAAAGATTCTCTTCCTTTAGTAGAGTTTAGTTTTGTGAGAGGACAACTGGGAGACATCCATACTTGGGTTCAAAACCTTTTTTTCTTTCGCATCCAAAATACTGAGGCTTTAAATTATTTTTTAAGAAATTGTTTAAAACAACCAACCAAAGAAACCCACCATATTTTTAGCAGTTCTGAGCACCTTGTGTTCTGTAGCAATTTTTTTTATACTAGATTTAAAAGTCAATCTTTCAGTCGGGCTGAAAAATGTCATATTCAGTCATCTGAAACAGAAGTTGCTTGTGCATGTACCTAGGGACTGACAAATTGCTGTACTGTCCCAGCTGATTTCCCCTTCTGCATTAAAACATGAGACAGGATCTGGACCTCAAGAGACTCCATCTTTTTTTAATGTGAAATTCAACTCCCTGAATTGTGCATTGAAAGTCAGTGCAATTCCTGGAGCATCAGTACGTGTTCTGTGTGAGGCATACTGTTAAGTAGGCAACCTGTGATGTTCTTCCACAGTAAAGTTCAAGTAATTTTCAGGTGAAGTCGTGCACTTTTATTCCAGTACCTGAGACTGAGGGCAAGAGACAGCAGTTTCTGCAGTGAGGCCTGTCTCCCACAGGAAGGGTTACGGTTTGTCTCCAGCAATGGTGGTTACAGCTATTACCTGGACTTCAGGAACTCTCCAAGGATCTTCCAGAGCCTCCAAGTTAGGACTAAGTTTTAAAACTTGTGAGGCAGGAGAGATCCTCGCTTTCATAGTTCCAAGTTTTTTGTCCAGGTGTTGCCTAGTAAGATGTCGCCTAATAAGATGTCAGGGGAATAATGCAATGTTGAGCACAGTTCGAGCTGGTTTCTACCATTTCATAGTGAATCCTCTCGCTCTCTTTCTCTCTCTCTTTTTTTTTTTTTTTTTTGTTAGTCTAGGGAAGCTAATACAAATTCCAAGATCTTTGAGCTTCTAAAATACCAAGGAGAAGAACATCTTTTAAGAGAAATGCAGCAATGGACTGTTCCTACTTTTCCTGTTAGTGGCCATGATTTAAGAAAAATGGGTGTGTCTTCTGGAAAAGAAATTGGAACAGCCTTACAGCAGTTAAGGAATGAATGGAAGAAGAGTGGATACCACATGGATAAAGAAGAACTGTTAAGTTGCCTGAAGAAGCTGTAACATTGCGTAACAGCGGAGAACTGTTCTAAACGTAACTGAGATACTGGTAAATATTTCGTCACTGTACTCGCAGGCAATGCAACCTTTGTTGTATTTAAGATTCAGACAGCACGGATCTCCTGTTGCTAACTCGTAATTTCTACAGGGAGCAGTTTTATTTCATAGTAATGTGAAATGTTCTTTGCCAAATTCCACATTTTCTACCTCTTTTTGTTGTATTTTAATGATAAATATTGACTATTTTATCTTGATTGTGGCGCATTAGAGGTGGCACCAAGGTTTTTCTCATTTGGACTTTGCGAAATCTAAAAAAACCAAGAAACACCACCCCCACCCACTAAAACGTTTCTGTCCTCTAGATAAAATCATGGCTGGGGGCGGGATTGTGCTTATGATAGCGACAAAGTGTCTAGAAATAATGAGCTCTGACTCTTTTTTGTGGTTAAAGCTAGATAGCAGATTGAAGTACTCACTCCAGCAGTTTCTGGTCTGACCCTGTAAAACAAGTCTGTTTTCTATAAAGATTTTTATTTTCCATAATTGCCAGAATCCATTTTAGATCAGAAATCTTCTCATCTCTTTGGGAGTGTTTCAGTACCTTGTTTATCACTGAGTAACTACATCCATACAAAACTGGTGAAGGGTTCTATGGTGTGTTTTCAGCTTGGTGTGTGAAACTGTATTAATGTTAATAATAGAAGAAGAGGGAGATCCAGGTTCCCTGCCTTTCCCCTGCCACCTCCGGTAGTGGACTCACACTTTCTTTCCTTTTTCTTTCCCAGTGAGGTACAAGAAGAATTCAGGTGATGGTGTTTGGTGTGCCTAAACAGAGTGAACCTGAGCTAAGTCCTGTAGCTGTGTTGCCTTCAGAGTACTAACTCTCACAAGAAATTGCCAGGGCAATTATCCATGCATCTGTGCCTGTAACTCAGAGCAGTGAGACGCAGAGGCATTCACCTTCTCTCCGATGTGCAGGCATTCTGTTTAAATCCGTGGGATTATTTTGGGAAGAAGTCTAACATTCTACAACTGTCACACAGTGGTCTTCCGTGTGTTGCTTCTGTGTTAATTACCCATACCTTTCTTCTGTCCGAGCAGATCCACATTAAAAGTGCTGTTCAAAGTGACTTGCCTCTTTTCAAAACCAATAAATCAATAACATTTTGGAAAATATAAGAAGTAAAGGAGTTTGACTCTTAGTTAAAGTTGATGGGGAAGGAAATGTAGATGAGGAGAGGGTTGTTTGCACGTACTACCTGGTCACTCAGGAGGAGTCAATGAAGAGTTCATAGCCATCCAGTAACGCTGCAGAAGTTGGTTTTTGGAAGCAGTGCTGTTGCTGACTGGTCTTACTGAATGCGTATTACTCTTCCTGGCTTTCTTGGTATGCTTTTAAAAAACAAACAGCAAAATAGCTTTAACTGAGAGCATCTCTTGTGTGTATGAATTTTATTGCAGGTTTAAGTTTTCCTACAAAAAAATAGTAAAATCCTTTGGATTTCCCTTTCCTTGGCTATCATTTTGCAACACGAGGTAGCAGTAATACCAGATGCTGAAAAAAAAAAAATCAGCATTTTATGCTTTTGTATCAACAAGTTTCCCAGCTGCTTTTTCATTTTTTTTCCTAGTAAGTCAGTTACTTTAAATTATTCTGAAGGTATTTAGGAAATTCAGAAAGACAGCAAGGGAAGAAAAAAAGTGCTGTTTTTCTCTGTTAATAAGGCAAATCTCATAAGAACATGATTGTGTTTGATTTAATTATGTAATTAAATTGAAGCCTCCTTGTGCAATTTATTGAACTACTGAAATCTTGGGAGGGAGACAAGTAATAAAATTTAGTATTCGAGTTAGTCTTTTTTTAAAAGAACACAAAACTGATCTTTTAAGGTAACATCTGTAGAGGTGGTAAAACACAACTACACTTTACGTTACCCAAAATTGTTGTCAGCGTCAAATGCCAGTCGGAGGGAGGATTTTTAAGGGCAGACACCCGAAACTTTTGCTGTCTCCAACGCTTCTGAAAAACAGCACAGATTATTCTGAAAGCATGTTAATTGAACAGTCCTGCTTTGAATTCAGCATAGCTGGCACATTTGTTCAAATAGCTCATTGAAAAATCATGGTATGCTTGAGGTTTCCAGTTGGTCTATCAAGCATCGCTTTTACTATATTCCAAAGAAATTAAACCCTAGTAAAACGAAACTGTGTTAAATCAAAATAATAGCATGGTTTAAGCAAGCAGTACCAGCATGAGTTCTGGAAAAATGATGTGTTTTGAATAAACACTTTTTTATAGAGTATGAACTATTTAAATAAATTGGGAGATAAGAGATGAAGCAGTTTGATACATACATGGTCAAGTACAGTACTTTCTTCAACAGATTAATTAAATGATATTCACAATGTTTTAATTAAGTTACACATCAGAAACACCCATGTGTCATTGCTGGTTGGTAGCTGATCCTGGCTCCCCAGTGTGACAGCCCTTTCTGAAACTGGCTGCCAGTGTTGATGTGAAGTCCATCACTGTGGGTTTGTTGGAAAAGTGTTAAAAGACTAACACTGCCCAGTCGCCCTCCTGCCCTTGGGGGGTGTATCCTGAAAGTCTGCAAAGAATAATGACGCCACAAACTTGTGTTCCTGTGGGGGAAGCCAATTTTCAGCCAAACCGGAGCCTGGCACAGCAGGATGGGGATGCAGAGCAAAGCCTCCCCGGGTGCCCAGAGCCCCTGCACACTCAGCCTGCTCCCCTCGCCTGCTGTGCTCATTGCTGCCCTGGGAGGGAACTGCCTGTGAAGGGCAAAATGGTAAATAATATAAACTGCTTTTCCTTGCAGATGGCTTCTGAGGATTAATGAAGGTTTTTAACCATTCTCGCAAGATGTAATGATCTGTAAAAATGATTAAAAGGCCAGATTGGCTTGGATGCATTTGAAAGGGAAAGGGCATGGCTAATTCTCCCTGCAGAGCCCATAAACCTTGGGCCTGAAGCAAAGACAAGAAGAGGAAAAACAACCACCACGCGTGCTCCTAGGCACCGCGGAGGGAGGACGCACTGTGGAGGGCAGCACCTGAGCAGCCCTCCTTGCCCCGGATGGGCCTCTGCTGGGACTTGCAGTTATTTGTTACACACACACTAAATTAATCTACTTCCCTATCCTATGCGAGATATATATATATATATAAAAATAAATATATAATGGATAATGTACATGTGTATATGTTACATATAAATAGATAACATAATATGTCGTCATATCAAAATATGTATATGTATATATACTGGTTTATATATTACATATTTATTATAATGGGTATTCAATATATATACACACACACATAAAAAGTTTAGTTACCATAGATTTTTATATATATATATTTTAAAAATATATTTTTAGTTATATACTATTAGTATATATTTTTTATGATGTATATTTATTATCATGCACTATGTACTTAAAAATAATGTTTAGAGCCAGAGAGAGACAGATCACCTATACACACATACAAATCCACATATATATATATATCTATACACACACACATGAAGAAAAAATATATAATTTATAATAATAAATCTTAGATGTTGGCAAGTTAATACAGAAGGATTTGGGACTGAAGCTAAGAATTACTCAGGTGGATTAAAGCAAGTAAGTGCACAGATAAGTGAGAAGAGAGCTTGAGATGAAGGATTTAATGTTTCAGTTTGGTTATTCATCAGGATAACAACTTACACTGTCTCCATGTTGTTTCTTACCTTCTCTGTCCTTTGCCACTCGAGCCAGCACATTCTCTGAAGCCAGAACTTTCACCTTACACAGTGCTTTTTGAAGCTAACCAGTTTAAAACACAGTGTAACCCCCAGCATTTTCATTCTTCCCAACAATCAGAGGGAAAAAAAAAAATCAGTTTTGAAACAAATTGCATTTTATTCTTTGCAAATGTTTGCAAGCAACAAGGTTTTCCTGAAAAGTTGTCTCAAAAGGCAGACAGAGGAAAGTTAAAGCGCAGAACTTGCTACCCTTTCCGCAGCTTTTACAAAGCAATTAAAGGTGAAAAACCAATGAGAGGAACAAAATTAATTGCGCACATACAAAAATGGCATTATTAAAAAACAAATGGCAAAGTATCTGAATGTGTTTTAGACCCGGTGTACACGTGTGGTGTGTGATTCTACCCATTCATCAAAACTAAAATATATGAAAACTTGCAATATTACAGGCTCTGATTGTGTGACATCTTTATGCTATTTTAATGATGGCCTGAAAATAAGCTATTCTATGCTACATGTACTGCAGTCCAGCTGAGACCTGCTGCTGCACAGGGCTGTCCCCCTCTTGTCCCTACATGACACCTGCTCATCCCTCCTCCCTCCGTCAGAGCAGACACGGACGTGGCTGCACAGCCAGGACACCAATCCCGTGACTGCCGAATCCTAGAGCTCACATCAGGACGGACATTACGGTGGGGGAGAAGAGAAAAATGATCCCTTTTGGCAGCAACCAGCCAGTCAGTTGGATTAAATAATGCATGAAGGTACACGCCCATCAATGAATGTAGTAAATTATCATTAAATGTGATTTCCTTTGTATTAGCTCTCAAAAGCATACGATGTCCATATTTGCCAGTAATAATTTTCCACAATCCCCTTCTAGAAGTTTTCTCTCCAAAAAGGAGAAAAGACACAACCAATGTATAGAACCATCCCCAACTCCACATCCACCCTGTAAGTCACATACTGTACGTTTTGAGCATTCTTACATGTGTAGCACTGTAACAGCCAGCTTCCCCATGGCAAGACTCATCATCTTCACAGCAACCTGAACCATGCTTGTTTTCAGCCTGGAAAGTGTCATGGACTTTGAAACGGCAAACATTACACAGAAGGTTAGGCAGATGGAACAGCAGCATTAACAATAAAATTAAATTAGTGTTAAATTTACTCTTGACTTACCTCACTTCATTATATTAGTTTACATTTGACTATATATACACAATACAAAAAATTATGCCTATTTTGTATTCAAACATTGCCAACGTAATGCTATTTTTAGTTGAGGCAATCCAAAAGACTTGGCTAAAACCCCAAATACCTTATGAAGTTCGTCGACAGCTGAGAACATAATTTGGAAAACCTCACTCACTCTACCCTCAGAAAATACTTAAATGGAATGGCATCAGAAGGGACTTTAAAGCACCCTCAGAGCTCCTGCCACCACCAAGCCTTGTTGAGGGTAAAGGGAACAACAGATACTAGGGATCTTCGAAAGGAAAAATAAACCAGGTCTACAACTAAGATATGTGTGTGTCTGTGTGCACACATGCCTGTGGTGTGCACCTCCGTGTGTGTGCATGTGCGGGGTGTGTGGGGAAAGCCAAGTATGATTTCAGCGGTTATCAAAGCACAAAGGTTTCACAGTCTCACTCTCACACTAGTGCTTATCACTTCAGCCTTTTGAGAGCTTATTATAGATAGAAACAATCAAAATACAGAATGTTTTCTCGAAGAAAATGAGCCATCATTCACCCTCTATTTGTTCAGAATTGTATTCAAAGAAGTATTGCTTCTCACAGTTCACTGGCAAGTCAGAGCACTGCACACAAAATTAAATGCACTGTTAAAGATGCCTACGGAGAGAACAAAAGTTATCACAGAAGCACAGAGGTAGAAGGCTTCAAAGAACTAAACCTGAGTTACACAATCATTAGTTTCTACATACCTAGCATGATAAACTACTCCAACAGCCTTTCAGCACCTAGCATCTTTTTGCATCAGGGTACTTCTTCAGCTGCACTGTAGCCGGGGCCATATTTACATCAGCGGCTTGTCTCGCAGGTCTGACTTGGCCTTTCACCGAGTAACCTGGCCGTGCTACGCATGTCTGGTGTAGGGCCACGATTAAGAATGAGCAAGCGGTGGCTGGCATCTTAAGTAGTTTTGTGCCATTATAACAATACAAGTTCTCAAAGATTTACTGTGAAGAAATAAAGAGTGAATGATAAAGCTTCAAAAGAAAACGTGCGTACATATACAAACATACTGAAGAAATCTTCAGTTTCCATCACCAAAGTGCATTCTGAGGTAAAAAAACCACCCAATAAATCAGTCACAAAAGCTGCCCCATTTTGGCACCCAATTTCTGTAGCACAGACAGCATTTCAGTAAAAAAAAAAAAAAAAAAAAAAGGGGGCAAGAAAAAAAGCACTGCCTTTTATTTCTGTTTTATTTCAAAAATCTTGCTCTCTGTAAGGGTGATAATGTGAAATTTAATTATGATATGAAAATGTAAAAGAAAAAAAATATTAAGAGATATTACCTCCCCCTTGTGAAAATAAACACTACTGAAAAGTTGCTATAGTTAAGTATTTTAGAGGGCACTTCACAGAACCTTGGACATGTATGCTGATCACCTAATCTTCACAGAAATAAACCTGAAAGGTAAATGCAAGCACATTCAACAGTAAATGCCAAAGTACTTCTTTATGGTCTGGGACTGACCTGCATATGTTGTATAAATAGTGTAAATTTTAAGAGACTAAATAGCTCAGACGTGTAAGGACCAATACCTCACACAGGTTCCTTCCAAAGGACATCCTGTGATGGAATTGTTCCAGCTGCAGGAACTCTGGCTTTTGCCAGTTACGGCACTGCCACTGACATTACCAACACAGTGTCAGTCAGCGATACTTCAGGCTGGCACTCTCTTCGATGGTTTTTCAGTGAATATCTGAGAAACAGCACAAGCATAAAATCTGAAGTACTCCACACAGTTAGAAACAGGGATTCTCAGTGAAAACACATTTAAGTATACTATGGAAAATACTCCGCAGCAAGTAACTGGTATCTACCATCATACATATATTGCATAAATTACTCTGTTTATATGTCATTTTACTTTCCCCCCACCTTCTTTCACTGCAAGCTGATAGCAGTAAACATTTTCTGAAATTACACAAGGAAAGAGAATGTTCAGTGTCCATTCTGTCCAGATGGATCAGATAAGATTCCTTGGTGCGTCATGCCACCTCCTCTCCTCAGCTGTCATACTAAAGATTCCACCTTCAGTTTTCACTGCGGCTGAAACCACAGCAATGCGGATGCACACCAAACCCAACTGTAGCAAGCCTGCCTGTTTGGTTGGTTTTTTGTGTGTGGGTGTGGGTTCTTGGTTTTTTTAAGTTGAAGTAAGCATCAGAAGCAGAACCGAGCAGATGCATTTAAGAGAGAGACTACTGCCTGTTCATCTCCAAAGCAGGTTACCAGATTACAGGCAGAGTAACGGCGATCTATCATGGCCTGAGTCCTCTGTTTCTGGGATCCGAGGCAGGAGAGCAGATCGTGTCAACCCCCAGAATTTCTGAGGTGACATATCCTTTTTGGTAGCTGTGAACTTCCATCCCATATGGTTCCCACAGATTCTGCACTGGGCTATAGTCCAGGCATACCTACCAAAAAAACAACAAAAAAAGCCAAAAAAACAAACTGATGCCAACATGTAAGAAAAGGACACTTCAAAACTGCTGGAACACAGCTCACTCATCAGGTAAAAGGTAATACTAGTTTCAAGCTACATTTTCAAAGAATCTTTGGTAATCAAGGTGCTCCCATCTAAAAACCTGGGAGGATCTTAAAAAAAAAGGAAAAAAAAAAAGAAAATAAAGATCAGCCTCTAAACAGAGAAGGCAACTAAAGCATTTTGTATTTTATTAGCACAACATTTCAACGGTATGATGAAATGCTGTTTGCCTTGAAGAGTCAGAAAATGATTCTGAGAAAGTAAGTTACTCAATGGAAATAAAAAGTGATTTTTGCACTGCTCCTAGATTAACAGGGAACTGCACTTTCCAAAGCAACAGAGCTTTCCTTTAACAGTTCTGAAAGGCAGAACATGAGTATTTCAAAACCCTTATAGAAGACAAGAGCTGAGAAAACACATAAGGAAGAAAAAAAATGAACTCCAGATATTATAAGCCACAAGTTTTCTTCAGGGAGTCTAGGCACGCAGGTCTTGTGACAGATATGCCATACACCCTCCAAGTCATTACTCAGTGCTGTGTGATAATCCAGGAAAGACCCACCAAGATCAACATGAGAAAATGGAAGAGTAACTGTATACATGTGTTAGTCAAGAACGACGGACTGGCTACAGATACAGCAACGTATTATTTTATGCTGGTTTAAAAGGGACAGAAGACTGATTTTTGACTCTCTGGCACAAAAAGGACCACACAGAAGAACGATTTGGTGAAAATATGTTTAAAGAATATTTTTATGAAACTAAAGTTCAAGTCTAGTTTGACATTTCAGGTCTTTTTAAGAGTTAAATATTCAAACTTTTGAGTGAGTGCCTGAAGAATGAATGCCTATCTAGCCACAAAAATTAAATTTAAGCTACTGGAGAGGGGTGACATTCTGATGCAAGACCTGTCATTATTAGGCAAACTTTTACATCTTGACAGTTAATTCTGCTACTGTTTCAGAGAGCCAGACTAAATAAAAAAAAAAAGAAAGAAATCAGATTAATACAAATACGTGAATCTAAAAATTACTAACATTTGTATCAATCTGATTATTTTATTTGTAATATTTATCCAGTTTTTAGATCTAAAAAGTATTTCAGTAGAATAACTGCATTTATATATTCTGGTTTTCACTTGTATTTTACTTACTTAATGATCAAAGAAAACTGCATGGAAACAACAATTAAAATTTTAGTTGCAGCTTAATCAAAACTATACACAAAGGAAGTCCCAGACAATCAGTATCCTGTCTGTAACTGTCCGATGCTAGACTATGTTTTAAAATCCTAAGACTCCCATACTTTTAAATAAGTTAAAGCAAAATTCTGAAAACATTCTATCAGAATTTTCCATTTTTTTCCCTATTTGAAAAAGTCTGTATCTACTTTCCTATTTTTCATATGAGTAAAATGATGACATATTTTTCAAAAATGGCATGTTTAATATTTCACCATCACAGGAATACACTTACAACCAAATTTCTGTCATTTACTAATAGAGTTTCTTTAAAATGTTTTTACCCAGGAAACCAGCTGTGCTCTGTCGATGGTCGTCCACTGAGATTCAAGTTGCAGGCTTTATATACAGTAAGGGTTTCATGGATGTACCCATGAGGATTCACATATGCTGCCATGGGTCCACATAAGGATAAACTATAACAGATAATTAATAATTTTGTCAGAGTTCAAGGAAGAAACGAAAAATAAAGGCTGTCAAATGTAAATGGAGGAAAAACTGCCAACCATGCTTAAAACTATCTTCTGCAGCAGCAGAACTACTTCACGCTGTAGGAAAAAGTATTTTTAATGACATTATTAAAAACTGGGGGGAAAAAAAGTTACTAACGTAAAGTATCATTGGTCAAATTTTCTTATAAGTGCAGAAATTTACGTGTCCAGTGTTATAAATCCCACACATTTGTCACTGACATAAATTATTCCTGTTACCTATTTGCTAAAACCCTGTTTCAGAAAAGGTTTTTAAGAAGATATTATCACAAGTAAGGATTAAAATATTCCTGTGTTCAGATGAACTTCACCCAGCTGTTTGTTAAAAGGGACAAGTTACTTAGGGGACAGCTGACAGGATGCTATGGAATCTACCTCATTTAAAGCAGTCAATAATCTTTCCCTCAAAAACCTACAGCTCAGTATAAAAAGTACATGATAGACTCATAATTTATTTTACTCGCTGCTTTTGAATAGCATTTTCCAACAAAACCAAGTGACACCTATATTGCTACTTTAAAATCTAACTTTAAAAGTAAGCAAAAATGTTCATTCATTACACTAACTTCTCATTCTTCTGTTAAAGTACATCATATTGACACAGCAGGAATCATGGTTTCTGGAATCTATTATTTGATTAGAAGATAAGAAATAGCTTTTAATTACCACATCAGCTTCTTAGCACACTGATAAAGGAAAACTGTGGGGAGTCTTGCTTTGTTAATTTTTTAACCTTCACATTATCACAGATGATGGACAGATATTAGTTATTCAACATTAAAATAGTGACAAGACAACCAGAAGCAAATATTATTTGGAAAATGTATAGTCTTATCATCATTGAACATGGAAGATATTGTATAGGTCAAAGACATAATGGGAACATACTGCCTAGTACAGTTACTAGGAATAACCATATACTGTTAAAATAAAAAAGGTCTCATAATGCTTAATGACATAAATAGGCAATTTCCTTACATGACAACATCCTGGGAGCTTATCTATACCACCCAATTCATGCATTTTAATCTGCTGTTGAAGCTTGTGGACACACAGAAGTCAGGATGAAGTGCTGAGAAATAAAACTGGGGAATTCATGAACTTCATTCAGAAATAACAGATCTTTTTTTGTCCAACGTAACGAATTTATATTTCAAAACTTACCGCTGAGTGCATAGTGGCAAGGTGCTGGACTAGGTGGCATAACATGGCTTTTCACACTAACTCCTGTTACAATATACACGATGATGTTCAGACTTACCAACTTCTTATTAAAAAAGCTCAAGTAACCTGCTTTGTTTTATAAAGGAAAATCCCTATAAGTATTTACTTAAATTTTATTAGAGATGTGGAAAACACAGTAGTTGTAAGACATAACCTAGCTTAATCTGTTTTGCTGTGCCAATGTTTCTGATCAAGAACCTCCCGAAGATGTAGAGCAATAAACTCACCTGAATATTTCATTCTTGGTAGTTATTTCTGTATCTTGGCATTGCTTACAACAAAGAGATGTACACTTGAAAAGAAGAACAAAGAGGGTAATTTCATTCGTTTCCAGATGCTTGTTAGCACAGTGGCAAATAATAAAAATGCCTCTCCCCTTCCCTCAGAACAGAATTTGTACCAATTTCTTTGTTTATCTGGGCAGCAGTCACTTATGCTTTCCCTTTCAAAGGATGCATTTTTTTCTAGGCATTTTACTTACTCGTGGTAAACATTAATTGTTATCTGAAAGACAAACCGATTTTTATAAACTTCCCTCCCCTGCCCCAAAAATCCACATACAAAAAAGGATCTGACTACACCAGATAATAATAAATGAGTCAACCTTCTAAGATCGCCAAAAGCTAATTTAGAAGCAAAACCTTTGCTCTTCTAAAATACAACACAGGAAAAGTAGATGAGTACAAATGCAATCATTAAGTCTTTCTAAAATTTGAGAGTAGTGTAGATCGATGGTTTTAATTTCCTCATGAAAAATATGTAAGACATATTGAACTTTCACTTAAAGATTATAACAGATTAATCTATCATCTACAATTTCTACAAAGTAGAATGAAACAATTCATCACTGACATTGCCCAGAAAATAAGCATTTAATTCAGTTTAGTAGAACACTACCATTAATTTTCAGGAGGTGCATCACTTCTACCTCTTTTTAAGGTTAAGGCATGTGAAACTACTCCCCAAAAATGATCTACTATATTTTGGAACCAAACGCGGAGCCTAGGATCTTCACCTGGACAAGTCCCTGTGCGAACGTATATCCTTTCAGAACTTGCCACAGATCACAGCCTGTGCTTCCGATTCTCCCCGACCTCCGACTCCTGCACTCATGTGGTACTACACAGGCTTACGCCAGTCTTTACTCTCTTACTCTTTCCTCACTCAGAATGCTCTGGGCTCATTGCTGCATTTTACCACCCTCCAGCATCCTTCTTGCAGGTGACACTGGTTCTGCCCTACACTTTCAACACCCTGTCTTACTTAATCTTGGAGATTGAGGGAAGAAAATGGCTCCACTATACAGATACTATTTATCATACACCAGTCCACTTCCCTTCTCAAAGCTCACCTGGCCTTCCTCTCCTACCAAGAACCTTTAATGCCTACTATCTCTCACTCTTTTAAATTACAGATTGTAATCTAATGCTCATATATCCCTCTCAGACTCCAGTTTAGACAGCTACTTAATTCCATCCCTCCGTTTCCAAACCAATCTAATTATTACAATTGGCATGCTCAAGCAGAATTCACAGAAGTGTTATACCTGTGTGTGATGTACATTCCTTTAAAAATTAGCGCAGAAACAGTTAACTGCCTTTCATAGAAGGAAAGGCTATTGAAAGTGCAATACAATTCACTGATGTCAAATACAAAAGAAAATGGATCAGGTCTTACAATCAGTTATATTCCCGTAAATTACATTCTGAACAATGAAACTTGTTAAGTCCATCCTTCTCAAGTACATCAAAATGTATGCTATGCTGCCAGAGCACCCCTTCTTAAAGAACCCTGGCTTAATAAGACTAGAAATGACCAAATAAGTGTTGCTAAAAAACCGTAACACACCATTCTCACACTAATAAAGAACAGTTAAACACATTTACAGAACAAAATGTCACATGTTGATGAAGAAAACACCTAGGCTAAAAATCAACTTTATCTTATATTTTATGAGAGTAACTTAAGTCCTCATGTTACTTATGGATTTATATAGAATATACAATATACTGAACATTATCAGTTCTTAGTAGTATCTGAACAGCATAATATTTTCAGAGTTTCTGACTCAGGAAAGACAAATGAAGTTTAAGCTGAATACAGAGCCTCACAAAAAATCATGTCCATTTTTCTCCCAGAATTTGGGAGAGATGTTTCCTGTCTCCTTTTCTCCGTATATTCCCTTTCAAAGTTTTGATGCATGAACTTTGGGAAGAGAAACAATATTAAAATGATACTCTGGCTCTCCTTCCCCCAGGAACCAGCAGCACTCTTTAGGCAAACAGCTAAAGTTCCCACTATATCCAGCAGACAAACACAACAGTGACTGCAGTTACGCTACACTAATATTTGAAACAGTACTTTGGTATCCCCAGCAAGCTTACAACCAGCAAGTCGAGCATTTATCAGGATGTACATAGGTATTCTTTGCGATATGCGTGTACTAACAAAATATTAATGTGTCTCTCCAGTCAATAGCTGAACAGTAAATATTCCAGTTACCACTATCCAACACAAAGAAGTTTACAGTTAAAACTTGTGTTTATACCAATAGCTCTTTTCAGCATTTTCTCCTTGGAAAGAGAATAGCAAGCTGAACTGCTGTTGGAGACGCTGTTGACAACACTGTTCCTAAAACAGTTAGATTGAACATGAAGTTGACTGACATTTAGTTGCATTATCTGTTATGATATATAATTTACTTATAGTAGATACTATTATTAAGAAAGTATTTATTATTATAAAGAAATGTACTATGTAAAAAAAAAAGGTAACATTCTACATTTAGAGCATACATGGCCATAACAATGGAAAGAAGGAAAGAGAAGACAAGTTTTAGAATGTCTTAAAAAGGTACTGCCTAACAAGTCAATACATGCCTTTTGCAAAAATCCTTTCACTCCAATACTTAGATTTATTTATACTCATTAGCTCAATACTACAAAGATTTATCTTTTGTTACAAAATCCACATTTTTTCATGGCACAATGCTACTTGATTGTGGTGTCTCATACTATCAATAAGGGGTTACAATGTTCGTAAGATAGTTAGGAGCAACACTGGACTTCTAGCACCACCTCTTGGCTGAAAAAGTACTGTGAGGTGCTGAAATATGATTTCTAACAAAAGCAAGCATTATTGTATGTTTCTTGCTTGCTGCCAAATATAAAGTCTAGTTTTGAGAGAGTATTTTCTTTCTTGAGCAAAGTTTTAAAGGGGAAGGAAGAAATAAAAGAACACACAGATTCACTCTCTAGAAGTATTGCTTGGAAATGTTATACACTTTTTTTCCAGTAGATTTTAACAGTCACTCTTTTTTTGTGAGAACAAGTTAATGACAAGTAAAGAAAACAATACTCACTTTGTTCATAATATCTAATTCACATCGGAGTCGCTGAACAGCACTACCTATTTTAAGCAACTGTATACGTAATGCATCATCAATTGGCAGGCAAGCAGCAACTCTGTAAGAAAAATCTAGAAAACAGAAAGTAGCAGGCCTGTTAGAATTTCAGAGAGAAACAGAAACTACTACCTCTACTCAGTTACAGATAGAATGCTAAAACTTTGGTTTATAATAGGCTTTTAGAGGGCATCTCAGTACATCCTTCTGCCCTAAGGCTGGATCATGCTCACGTTAAACCTCTACGATAGCTGTCTAATCCACACTGAAGATCACCAGCGATGGAGACTGAACAATGCTGGTAAAGTAATGTATTCTAAACCCAGAACAGACCCCCAGAGAACACTGCCTGATACAGACTTCCACTTTGACTGTGAATTACTGAGTTTTCCAACCACCAATGCTTAAGTGGTTATCTTTATGCTTGCACTTCCTCTTCCCCGCCCCCCCCCCCCCCAAAAAAAAAATAAAGACATGTTTCTATTGGAGAAGGGACAATTCAAGAAAACCCCCCCAAACATACACCTCCACCATAAATTACACCCCAGTTATATCACTCATGTTAGTACTAAGAAAGTATTCTTCACTAGCATACTGTGAGAAGGAGAAAGACATACCCTATATACAAATCCCTTCTGGAGTTTTTTTTCCCACATTTGAAAGCAGAACAAATTTAGGTCCAAAAAACATTCAGTCAAGAAGACAGACCTTGTGGCTTTTTTTAAAAAAAGAAGTTTTAATATGATAGTAAATTCTCAGGCAGCAACTTCTATCTGGTATCAAAAGGCACAAACACAAAAGGTAGTGGACTTTACTACAGTCTTCAATTTAGCTAACAAAAATTTAATTTAGCTTCTTTAATTTAGCTAACAAAAGCCTGGCTAAGCTGGAAATCATCCCATTCTTACAGCCTGTAAAAGAATTCAAAAGCTGAAAATTAAAGTCAGCAAAGTATCAATATGCTGTGAATCGTGAGAAAAGATGTGCCAAAAAAATACTGCATTTTTTTGTTTTCTGATTATTTCATATGCTTTCCATATATGGTCCTCTAAGCAGCACTCTAGGCAAAACAGAGAAGAAGTACTTTCAACCACTACTTTAAGCAAATCAGAAATGAGAGCTCCAAGTACATCAAAACTATTGAGCCCAGGCCTGCATGTGGTGCTTAACTGACTTTAACTCAAGGCTGAAGTTTAAACTTCCCCCTTATCAGGCATCTGAGAGACTACACAGGAAAAAATGTTTTTCCCCATTTGAAAGGCTTCAACTGAAAATCCCTCTTATTAGATCCTAGAGACCTGCAGAGAGATGAGGCTTGTTCACTGGGGCATAACCCCAATACCAGCTAAGGCATGAAATCTCATCCCAACTTTTCCGTGACTAGTTACTGGTGCTATATTCCCTCATGCTGGGTAAGAAGCAATAAGAACAAAGAGATTATACATACTAACATTTAGACTTATGCAGTAATTATTTAAAAAATCTAGTACACTTTTGGCTCTTGTTTTCTTATGAAACATATCACATTCCTCCCACTATGGAGCACAATAGTTCTTTTGCTGAACATGTTTTGGCAGAGTTGGAGGATGTTCATGTCTTTAAAAGCTCTATCATCCTTTTGCCAAAGTCAACCATCAAAATTTACTGGAAACTGGAGATGAGGGATGGATTGCCAATAAAAAGATAATCTAAGCTTTGTTTTCTTAGGAACTTAATAAACCACCCCCAAACCAAATTTGAGTTCATAAGCTCAACATCATACCTATTGGATTTGTTGGAAGAGATTCATCTTTAAGATTTTCATCCCATTCATGTAGCTGCCTCTTGACTCTTTCCATCAAGGTTTCCTTTTGTTGGAAGAAAAGCCTAATTTAAATACATTGGTATTTCTGTTTTCTTAGGAAAAAAAAAAAAAAAGGAAGCAAAATGTAGAGTAAGCTATTTTCCCTAAGTGGACATTAGCTTTTAAGACTTAAAGTAATTACAGACTCATTTTGTATCTACATATTTTAAATTAAGAGTAAGATAGGATGGGAAACAGGCCAAAATAAACCAATGGCCTATGGTGGTTATAACTCTCATCTGAGATAAGGATGCAACCATTCAAATTCTAGAACTGTACAAACACGAAGAGGGCTAGCCTCCTCCCTGCTTTGCCTCTCTTACACCCATTACTTTATGTACTAATATATATATGTATTCAAGAAGTATGTATTTCTTTATAGAGTAAAGCAACTCCAACAAGAAAGATGGAGACTACCCAGCACCCTTGTGGTTAAAACACTCACCTGGAGCATGTGGGACAGAGGATTGAGTTTTTGCTCTGAGACAAAACAGCTGGAACCCAAACCTCTGTTATCCACCACAGACACATGCTCTGGAACGAGGGAATGACCAGAGGGGAAAGTCCCTCGTGCTCTTCTCCCAGTAAACTGAAAACTACACACTTCTTTGAAGTGTAACTTATGAGCCAACAAAATTAAAATCTTTTACATTATTCAATAATTATACATTAAATCATACAAAACTAATTGTAGATTATTTGGTAATAACAGGGTGAACTTACAGCATCATATAGAGAGTAGAGCCAGGGAGGCCAAGATGTCAGACTTGCACAGTGGAACTTCCTCTAAAACCAAAACCACAAATATGTATTCTTTAACATTACCAGATTTTAGGGCCATTCTATTCAAACAAATAAAACAGAACAGAGGTACCTGACTATTTAGAGATACAATAAATTATCACCATCAGGACTAGTACTTGAATGTGAAACTTTTAAACCACTTCTCAAAATGCATTGAGAGACAAGACTTCTGTACAAGACAGACAACATGGATTTTCTCAGAAAACCTGTCTCAGCATTAAAAGTGTTAATGTTTAGTAATAAGAAATTACGCCTTTTTAAAGAGCATCTACTTGAAATCTAGACAGTTCAGAAGATTTAAGTACTATTAGATAGTGCATCTGTTCCTTATCCTTCAGCAACCACAGCAAATCACTAGGAGGTGACTAAACTATTCGTATCAATGTAGTCAAATGCATAAGTAACTAAAATGAAAGGAGGAGATTAATGGGCCGTATCAGGCATTTTAAGATGACACATATAAATTCAAAGGATGTATGATGGTATTTTTTAAGTGGAAAACTAATCTGTTAAAAACATAACTAAAAATACCAACACACTTGTTAGGCGTTCCAGAGGATGTTTTCTCACAGCAGAACAATTACTGATTAAGAAAACATGGGCAATCTTGATGTTTAATTGCATATTGCTATCCACTCTCATTCTAGTATCTATTTTTAATGGAAATCATGTTTTCAGAAATGGTTACTTGTTGGAAGAAGGGCTCGCCGGAGTCAAGAAGACGCTCAATATGAGTTATGCATCTTGCTCAACTTTATTAGTTTCTAACACTACTTATATAGAACGGATACACATGCATATTCGTAAAGCAGAAATATAATTGGTTAGTAGTCTCTAAACGCGCGTGGTTCTCCCACCCCTAATTATCATGACTAAAATAAGCATTCTATCCATGTAGCTAATGGTGTTGCTGTGCTTCAGCCTTGTAGTTTGTTACTCCCTATTTTCCCATACCGGTCCCTATCTTTCTTGGCCCTGCACCTGCTTTCCCAGCAGCTGTAGCTTGTTACAGCCACGGCCTGTTGGCACAACATAATTACTTGGTCTCAGGATTCAAGAATAGCTCAAGGCTACCTTTCTTGTTAACTTCAGCACAGCAATTTCAGTACAATTCTGATTACAGACCTATTCTAATATCAGGCCTGGATTGTGCAGATCTTCAGAGATTCTAAGGCCATGCTTCTGCAGCCATTCTTCTACAGTTACTGAACATCAGTGTTTGTGCCAGCCTTCTGAAAAGCTAGTAAACAGCTTTATTATAACTATCCGAAGACAGTGAACAAAATATTGTACAGTATCTATTTAACAACATCCCATAAAGAAAAATTCAGACCCAAATGGAACACTGAGTAAAAACAAATGTGGAGGAGGAGTACAACAACAAGAAAAAAAAATCCCCTGAAGGCCTCATAACTATTTTTTATTGAAGGGTGTTCCTTCAAAACAAAAATTTTACTAATAGCAGTGGCCCACACTATGGTACTATACTTCACTGTGAAGAAGTCTAACATGTTCACTTGAATTGTGTACAAAAACATCTATACAACAATACTGAGCAGATTAGGAAGAACAAAATACAAGTGGCTACCAACATCACAGATAAAAAGTCTTCAGCTTGTGTAGCTTATTCATATCCTGCAGGAAAGAAACCCTAGATTATAAGTGCTTTCCTTAACCACCAAATTTCCAGCAGTGTTAAAGTATTTGCTTAGTTAACCAATTCCCTACAGTGACTTCAGAACATTTAAATTCATAGGTTTAGGTTACCAAAAATCTAAAAAGCGGTATACTGCACAGCCACATTGCTTTCCAAAAGAGGAGTTCTTAATTGTTCTGTAAATACAAAGTAAATTTTCATTTTCCCTTTGAGGGAAACTATCCTTATTTTACAAATGAGAAAAATCAGGCAAGAGAGACTAAAATCCACAGCAAATAAATGGTACTTTGAAGAAAGAATTCAGGAACACCAAAACTCAAGTTACTGTTCTAATTAGCGCTAAAGTATATTTTCTGTACAGCTGACACAGGGGGAGCTCTTGATGGAGCAGAAACCATTCTTAAAATGCAGCTTTCATTTTCTGATGTTTCTTGTTATATTAGCAAACGTACAGAGGTACAGCCTGTCATACTGGAAACAGTCACGGTTCTCATACATTACTAGAGTGATGGAGGTCAACAGGACAACGTCCCTACTCTGGATCTGCATCTCTATCCATAAAATAATATTCTTATTGCAACAAGCGGGTGTACTGCATTTCAGCTATCACCTGATAGAATCAGACTTGGAAAGGGATTTCCACGCCCCCTGAAGCATACTGTTTCTGGGCTTGTTAACTCAGATGAACTTGTTCAATAATTCTGAGAATCAATAGGTCTGTTATTAATGTGAAGGGTTTTTGTTTGAGGTTTTTTGGAGGTTTTTTTTTTTGGAGGGGGGAACAGAGTTCAAAAACACCGAAGAAAAAAAACAAACCCAAACCTGCATCTGACAATGAGGAGAGCTACTAGGCTTCTCTGTTGGAGGCAGTTCTAAAGATCTCTACTGATACTGAGACTTCAAGATACAGTTTCTTTTCTATGCCATTGACTGAAATGGTGCGCTAAATAAATAGATAAATAACCCACAATTTCAGGTTTTGGTGGTTTTTTTTTCGTTGGTGTGTCATGTGTGTCGTCCCCCTCCCGGTCTGTCCCCCACCCCCCACCAAGAGTGTCAGGTTGCCCTGTTTCACCACATCCTCTCCTACTGACCTCAGTGCTAACTCTTGTCCTATTAACTTCCCTGTGTGTATTTGTCCCCTGTTAATGATAGCTGGTCTTTGAAAAGCCTGCACTGTGCCTGAGAAAGAGCGAGGTTTACACTTGAAACGCTTTTGCTGGTATAAATATACAAGTACAATACACTATCATGGTGCTTATTAAGGGAAACATCATTTATTCCAACAAAATTATCCTTTCAACAGTAATTTTATTTCAGACTCCTAAAGGAAAATGCTGTATACTGGTAAAAGTGCACATTCACTTGTATAAAGCCATCTTTTAGCACCTTTTAAACAGCACAGCTGTGCCTAGCACAAATCACACCTTATTATTCTTCTGGGCCATGCAAAAGTTTGTAGCTCAGGCTGGGCATCAGCCACATAGGACTCTTGAAAATTCTGCCCTACAATCTCAGTGATTCCCTCCTGATTCCAAGCACTGCCACTGCTGCAGTGACATGATGCAAAAATAGTGTTAACAAGCAATGACAGAATTTGTGCCAGTGAAGCAGAAATAGGAAAGCAGAATAATTCCCTAATGACAATGCCAACATCTTGATAATGATTATTTCTCCTCTACTTGTTTAGTTTGTTTTAACAATCACAGTCAACTAAAATTCTGGAAGCTCTCTAAAGAAGTCTAAAGTCTGCATACGTATTAAAAACAGCTCTAGGAAACAAAATTGATACAACCATGGAACTGCTAATTCACCCACTCTGGGTATAAAAGCATCATCTTCCACTAGTAACTACTATGTCAACATATGCAGAGTGCATGAAAAAAAATTAAGAGATTTCAAAGACCCTTTCCTGTCTTTTCACTTTTAGTACCATAACAACATTTTGGTAAGTTTCTAAATCCAGTTAAAAAAAAAAAAAAAAAAAAAAAAAAAAAAAAAAAAGAGGAAAAATATAAGGTGCATTATGTACTACCACAGAAGGTAAATCTGTTAAAGAGTAATAAATGAAAAAACAGACTTCAAAATACATGTGCAATTGGCCAGAATAAGTTGATTGCATAGAAATATTATGATCTGACAAAGGTAATGAGTAAGCATAAAAGTCAGCAAGAATTTTAGATATATGTTATATAAAAATTTACAAGATGAAAGTGCAACATAAAGCATGCTCAAAACTGTGAAGTACAGCCTAGTTGTCAGCCAACAATCATATGGGTAGTTGACATAACAACTGACTGAGTTAAAAAAAACTTGAGTCTGTCATTCTACCACAGACCCACATTTTCTGTAAATGACTAACTGCAGGTACAGAAGTTAATCCTTTAACTGACGCAGGTTTTAGAGCAAAATTAGCAAATGGAATTTGGATTTGAAACAACTGAGATATCACAGGTCTTCTTTCCATTATTGAAATCTGGGAGTCACCTCTAAACCACCTCTGTTCTTTAAAAACCTCTTCTACCCAAATCAGTTACAGAAGAAGTTACAAAAGCCTTCTCACTTTTAAAACCAAACCATTATGATAAGTATAAAGCAAAGGCACTGGCACTGTCAACACTGATTGCCAAATTTTTTATTGCCAAAGCAACATCAGTAAAAGTTAAGATGCTTCTTTGACCTGCCTACAAATTATATCCTATAAACTTTCTGTTTTTTCCATCAATGTTTCATCATCTACAAGCTTTACCAACCAGAATTCTCTCTGAGGTGTCAGATTATGTAAAAAAATAATAATTGTAATACTACATGATTATGTAATAGTAATCTAATGGTACTGTATTTAAAACCAAAGAGAACTCATAATACAAAACATGCATTTCCCCACTTTTGATGCCTTATAAACAATCACAATAAGTGACAAAAGCAGGAGGTTGGTGTCCCAGCTGTACATCTTCTCCTAAAGATGAACAGATGGAATTTTATACTGATTTTCAAAATACCATCAAAAATTTAAAAAAACCCCAACAACTAACCAACAAACTCATAACTAGCTTCTAACCTTTTGATACTTCTGCCACCATTGATGTATAGCTTGGTCCTGCCATGCTGTGGGTTTTGAAGAAGGAAATACATGGCATCGGCTGAGAGACTGCAGCTGCACTGCTGACATTGTTGAAGGCAGCACTTGCTCAGGAAGGATTTGTACTTTAGCCTGCTGGATCCTGATAAAAGGCAAAAAACCACAAATGAAACATACACATATACACATACAAGAGTTCACAAAAACGGACGTTACTGCTTATAAAAACATAGGCTGGTGTAACAGATTCATTACTATGTAGTACTATAGAATTTAAGCAGCAATCCATTTAATCAGACTTTAAAAGTTGTACTAATGTAAATCAAATTATCTTAGGGAACATACAGTATATCTGTAGCCAACCAAATGAATACTGTTCTACAACACAGATTATCTCATGTCCTTGGCTAAATTATTAAAGCCACTGTACTGACTGGACTCTGGTCTACCTAAACTGAAAACAGAATCAATCTCCGTTTTTCCTTTTCCTTTAAAAAACAGAATTAGCTGTTTTCCAAATGTTTTTTGCACTGGCATACAGAACCCTACAAAGATCACTCCTTAAACTTTCTCGGCAAAAGTTTCTTTGCTGTTCCCCCCACTTTCACAGTGAGCTACTTTTTCCATGGGATACAACAGGCTGCCTTCATATTTTAGAGCACTAGATATCTGTCAGCATTGTGGTGGACAGAAAGGTAGTCAGTGGCAACACAGCAGAATATGCTACCATCTCAGCACCGTACATTAGATTATTGTCTCCTCAAGTTACTTTTGGTATAAACTAAAAGTCAGCTATTACATATCAAACCCTCTGAAAGGAAGTTGAGCTGAAATGCAGTTTGCTATCTTCAAACCACAAAAGCTTAGGTCCTTACCTAGAGTTCAAATTCAGCAGAAATTGGATATAGACTCTGATCATCTTTTAATATCCTATCATCAACCAGGTCACCTGTTCCGCAAGGAGTTCAGCAACAGTGGCTACTAAGAATACAGCCTAGCAGGAAGGACTTTGCATTTTAACAGTATTATGCATCAGAAAACCTCAACTATTGAGATGCACGTCATCACAAATTTCCGATTTTACTTACAGGGGCAACACTCAGATAACTCACTATAAATTATAAAATGATGTTTTGTCATAAGCACTTAGTAATCAGAAACACCAAGAACCATGGAAATATTCTTCTTGCTAAGAAGCTCAGTACTTTTCCCTCTTTATCAAAAAGGATTTTAGACTGGTAATGCTTGTTTCTTTTGTTAGTTGCCTTGAATACATGAAAAATAGGAACACAATCTTAATGAAAATTATTTATTTCTACAGATGGAACATTACACTCTTCTGTCCAACTCCCTTCCCACATCCATCTGATGCACAGTCAAAAGTGACAGCAAACTGCCATACTACCAGGTTCATTCACAGAAAGACTTAGCACATAAGCCTAGGAGTCTGGAGGGCATCTCATAACCCAGAGAGGATAATTTGCTCAGGATGAAATGAAGAACATAGACTCTTGTCTCCAAAATGCACTGACAATAGCAGGAGGTTCAAGTTCACTAATTATAAAACCTTTTAGGCCAGGAAAGACCTTTGAGATCATGAAGTCCAACTATTAATCCAGGACTGCCAAGTCCATCATGTCCCTGAGCACCAAATCTACATGTTATTTTAAATGCCTCTCCAAACCAACAAAACATACAGTATTTGAAAGTAGAGTAACTCTATATAAAGTCATTCCAACAAATTTAGAGCTTGCCATGAGAAAACATCAGTCTCCTTTATTTCATAATTTTAAAAATTGGCATTTATGAATTAAGCTTGTGAGCATGCTGTGTCTAAGTGATCTCTGCTAGTCAGTCGATATAAAATCATCACAATAAAATGCTTCAACAGCACAACAAAAATCACTGTACATCTTAACTGTTTCTGGATACTGAATTCTCAGTAACAATGCTGTCGTTACTGTAGTCACCCAAGTACTGCCATCTTGTGTTCAAGCAACGGTTTTTCCAAGCTGTAAAATTTGGAATACATTATTTGTAACCAAATGTCACATAGTGAGAAATAGCAAGTAGCGCACATCATCTTCATTTCTTCAGCTGCAGGTTATAAAAGTGTATGACAATAACTGAGCTCAGACTGTTCCTAGGCCTCCTTCTAAAGCAATGCCATATACTGAACAATAGCAGAATACAGATGATTAGATTTACAGATTTGGATTAAGATGTTACAGGCCTCGCAGAAAAGATTATGAAAGCCTCTAGCAATTCTGCTCACAGGATCAATGTCTGGAACCTGCACCTCTGGACAGTGAGTTGACAGAGGCCCATGATGCAATGCATGGGGCAGAGCATGATGTCAAGAACTTGAAAAAGACGACTCAGCATACTCTTTAACTAAATGCTCAGGATCTTAGTCACTTTTATAAATGGACAAAGGTATTATTTATATAAAATGATAAAACTGGCTAGAAGAGGAGCTTCTAAATATCACAGGTATCACACTGGAATAGGGAAAAGAACAGGACTAGAATATAGAAAAGAATACTCCTATCAAAGCCGATTTGAGCATATTTGACAAGCGCATGAAAAGAACTGTCAACCAGTAACAGGAGCAGCAGCACATTTCTACCAGTGAACACTCAGAAAGGAAGAGGTAAGACTTGCTGAAGGTAAGGATGTGCTAAACTGTGACAATGGTTAAAATAAACAAGATTTAGTATTTGAGAAACTTAAAAATAACGGGATGATTGTAGTTAGTGAAAATCAAGAACCTGTTTCCATATTCAGGTATTTGTCCACAAATCTCAAGGTGCTTTTCTGTTTTACAAAGGAAAAAATTAATAAGAGAAGCAACTTGTTTCTCCATTATTATTATTATCAAGACTCCAGTCCTCCTCTTTCATGGGAAGCTTCTCACAAAAACCACCACCCCTCTGGGCACACTGTCCTCTCCATATCTGAATCGCACAGCTGAATCCTTCTGCAAGCTGTTGAGTGATCTTTAACTACTAAGCCTCAAAGTACAAGAATACACAAGCATATTGTTATTAGCTGTGGTGTCAGACCCTTGCCTGCAGCCTTTCAGAGCTGCAATTGCACATAAAGTTATGAAGTGGAACAGGTTCAATGCAGACTATCTCTAGAAAGGTCTCCATTCAGAAAATGAAAGCTACAGTTTTTCAAAGGAATGGAATCTGGTTGCTATCAGGGAGGCTTTCCACAAGACAACAGAAGGCACTCACTTGATATTGTATTCTCTCATTTCACATCTGGTTTGAAACAGGGATGTGAGATATTATGAAATAAAGCTTTAGAACTTACAATGCAGGCAAATCAACATCTTTCTCCTGACTTACTTTTAAGAAGCAAAGTCATCTGACAGATGTTTTCTCACACACATCAAATCAAGCTACACGTAGATACTCTTTAGTGACTTTTATAGCAAGTTATTAACAACCAAAACATGAAAGTCTTAGAACAAGAAATGTCAGAAGTCCTTAACGACCAGAGAAGCGACTGATTAAGCATTCAGTTTGTATCTATAGTAATTAGTCACTTGTGTGACTGACAGGGCAGACGCACCTGCAGTAAAATATAAATGTTTTGGTGAAACAAGATTTGCAGCATGTAGAATTAAACGCATAATTTTCTTACCCATCTGACTGGGTTCTTATTTCAAGCACCTTGAACCTCTGTCTTCCTATTGCTTTCACTTTGACAGTTTCAATTCCATATTCCTGTTCTTCTCTGTAGGCATATATTTCTGCTGTTGTTCCAAAATGCGCTTCCCTTTCACGTACATTACTGAAAGTATCAGAATTAAAAAGGTTACCTACCCTGCAAACAGCACTGTTCATTCAGATTTCACAAGTTAGTCTACCTGCACTGACTGTACATGATCAGTCTCATCAAAAAAGTAAACTTGGTGAAATATCTTCAACTAATCACAATCATTATTTTTCCAATTTAAAAGCAACTTCTAATGTTTTGTTTGGTTGGGGGCTTTTGGCAGTTGACCTTTATTTTAGGGTCTAGAGGTGAAATTCTTGGAACACAGGGATCACCAATGTTACTTTGAAATGCAGATACTGAAAGTACTAAGGTTCCTTAGATTTGACTTTCACAAAAATAACGTCCCACCTTCTACATAATTAAACCATAGTAAATTGGGGGGAAAGAGAGAGGAACACTCGCAACTTCTTTTGGCACAGATCAGCTTTTATATCCTCCTCTCTTCTATCACCTCCTGTCTCTGAACTCTATTATGAAACATTTGTCTGCACTTGTTAATCTATACACAAACAAACAAATACACCTTTACGACAAAACAGTTCTCAAAACAAGAATCAGATTTCTACATTTCAGATCAAGGCTTATTCTTCAAGCAAGATGGGGCAGCGCATTCAGTTACTGAAACTGAGAGGATACTCAAACAAGGAAAGGAGATCAACACTGTTTCTCTATACAAATGTGATACTGTCAAGCAGCTACCCAGTATGACATGAAAACCTTTTCATTACGTATTAGAAGACAAATTTTGTGAAACAATTTCAAACCACAACTTATGTTATTCACCACAGAATTGATGCAACCATCTGCTTTTGATTTAGGAGCTGAAGAAAACTGTGCTAAAAATACATGCTGCATACCATCAGCAAACCCACTCATGTTATTTTACCTGTATGCAAGAACAGCAAACGTTCTGTCTTTCTGAATTAAATTCCGCACCATGCTAACCTCTTGAGGGCGAAAAAGCTGAAGAGGTAACGTCTGTCCAGGAATCAACATCACCATCACATGGGGCAACACTGGAATCACCTGACAGCTGTCATCATCATGCACCGTTCTTCCATGAAACTCTTCCATATCAGAACCTAAATACTGAAAACAGTAAGTAAGGAAATGACAGTAGTATAAGTAGTTTTGGTCATTTACAAAGATAAAATAAAACTAGCTCTTTGGCTTAAGGATATTACAATAGAATTACACAAAACCAACCAAAATCTCTTCAAGATGCATTCAATGGACAATATATAAAAAACCATACCACATGTGATGTGGGCAAACTGGTATCAAAATTAATGATGTTTGGCTTTTCAGCTTCTTTACTGTCTTGATCTTCAACTTCCATTTCATTGTCATCCTCTTCCTCGCTCTCTGCTAATAAGAAAATACAGAATATTGTGTGGAAATCAATCAGCAAAGACTCAGATACTGAAAAGAAATCAGAGAACCACAGAAATGCATTCAATATTCCCAGGTTACAACCTTTCACAGGGAAGCAATTTTTGTATTTGTGAGAAATAATTTTCTTGCTGTTACAGCAAAATCATCATTCTATAGAAAGGGTCAAAAGCTGGTAATTTATTTTTGGAACACTAAAGAACAACTTTTCTTGGAAGAAAATTAACACACAAAGTCTGTCAGTTCAGATTTTCACTATAGTAGTACTTTCTTATCCCATTTCTAAACATCTTCTGTCTGTACACTAGAATGACAGATAATTTCTTGTAGGATGATGAATACAACGCTGGAAGTAGTACAAACCTGAACAACTGCACACATAAAGCAAGTTAAAAGTAATCTGAAGCCCCATATTCATGCAAAGACTCCTGCTGTTTTTTTAGAAAGTTTCATTGCTGCCAGCCTCTCCTGTGTGCATGCCAAATACACACAAACCACAGCACATGCAAACCCAGCAAAAGCAACTACTACAGAAGCAAATAATATGACTTTGCAAAGGATTTCAAGTATTATTTTTTAATAATATTATTTATAAAGATTAGTAAGTTTCTTCCCATTTCTCAGTTCCAAGTGTTAATCCTAAAACTACTTTCAGGCAAGAGGACAGTTGAATTAACAGTATGGTTTAGTTTGGAAGCATAAATAGTACATTTATCCGTGTAGATATCCTAAAATCAATTAAAAAACACACTGAAATAAATAAAAAATATACCCATCTCTGAAATGCTGGTTTCACTGACTGTTTGGCACATTACCATACAAAACACCAAAACAAAAGCAATATAATTGTGACACATTTGTAACTGTTACTACTTGATCCTATTTCTGTTAACGCAAACAGTATTTATGTACCATGATATATCTAGAATAGGTGTTATCATAAACTTTGCAAATGAGTCTGCAGGATTCTTACACCAATAGCTGCTGAGTAATTGATAATCCCAATGGTGCCGAAAAACATCATTTAGATCTTGAAAGCTATCAGATTACAAGCTAGGCTGAAAAATAATCTTTACGATAGTGTATCCAGTTTGCTGCCTTTGCAATTAAGAAATACTCCAGAGTCGAAAATTTAAAAGGTGGAGTGATTATCCTATCTGAAAGGTACTGCAGGCAAATCTTACTAAAGAAAGATGCTGCAGAAGGGAGTCTTCATGGGAGCACCACGTCCCTCTTTCACTGAGATCTTACTATTTCTGAGTGGGAGGACAAAAGAACAATGAAGAAGACTTTGTAAGCTAGTTTTTGTAAGTCTTTTCCTTTTTGGCCTTCAGACACATTCGTTAAATGTGTTCTTTACAAAATGTTTAGTCAACGGTCACCTTTCTGCTTCACCTTTTTTTTTTTCTTTTTTAATATCACATAGTTTACACAACCTTCTCTGTAAGAGGTATAGCACAACATGCTGATGTAATGGATCCATCCTATATTGTACTTATCTCAACAAGAAATGATCCAGCATGACAAGAAAGGAGGTTACAGACTCTCTGTGGTCTTTACCTAATTACAGAACTTTAAGCAATAAGATATCATCTTCCTAATTACTCTAAAAATATTCCATTTCTAGATGAAATTTCTCTTACATTATATTCAGTTAGGAACCCTAACCATAAATGTTTTAAGATGTACAAAACAGCCAGCATTTTGCTTAGCATGACTGAGGGAGAGTGTGAAGTTTTCATCTGGTTCTGGGGCATCACTGCAGTGGGGGGGAGGGAAACTGACAATCAAAAATTATATTTTGGCTTGCATGTACTCTCATCAAGTTGCATCAATCATTAGCAGTTTTAATAGCCTTTTAGAGACAGGCCGTTTCACTTGTTTTTCTGAACAGAAAAGGAATTAACAGCAGTTGATTAGAAAGAATTGTGCCCTGCAAACTTTTGCTCATTCTTGCCAAAAACGCACACTAGCTGCTGTGTGGTGGCAGCGAGGAACGATGACTCATTTTACTGCAGCAGCACCATGTGAATGTCTAAAAAACACTACCGTCTTCACTCTCCTCCTCGATCACACTACAGGAACAGGAGACGGAAGGCAAAAGAAACTGCATCTTTTACACCCTTAACTACATCTTTTTGCTGATTTTTTTAATTTCAAGATTAGCGAGACCTCCAGTACGAAGAAACAAGGGAAAGGCAAATGCCAAAGGCACCATGCATGACAAGGCTCACATCTCCTTTGCGGCAGGTTAGGTGTTCCCGGATGCTCATGCTGGCCCACTAACACTACCAAAACTACTCTCAACACCTTTGTGCAGAAATGAGGCAACATGAACCCCATTTAAAAAAAAAAAAAAAAAAAAAAAAAAAAAAAAAGGGAACAGGGTAGGAAATATTAAGGCTCTATTTCCTAAAATATATGGGAAGGATTTTCATATTATTTTAAATATACAGGCATAAAATGCTCACAAGAACCTCCTGCTATAGGAAGTTACACTGGTTACTGGCAGGACTTACTGCTACATTCTCCTCTGCATGCTTATTCTGAAATAGTGCTTCTCCCAGTTCAGCATGAGCTGCTTCCAAAACCGTACCATCTCCTGTCGGTTTGGAGGCACTATAGACTAAACCTGAAAAACGCACGTTATTACATAGTAGGTGTCCAAATGAGGAATCACGCTGGTCTGCGTAGACAGCCAAGCCAAAACTCCACCATAAATCCTGCAGGAGTCTGGACAGCGTGTGGAACCCAGCACCGCTCTCACGTCCTGTGCACAGCACCTCTCGCTTCCCTGCTTATTAATGGCGCTAGAGGGGGTTTCAAGTGGAGTGGCGGCTTTCTAAAACAACGAATGCTTTCCTCAGACTTGGGCTTTTACACAGGCCCAGCTTTAGCAAGAGGAGTATCTGCGTTTGGCCCCTTTGGTGGCACCTTCACTGCATGTTACACCACCCCCCCCCCCCGGCCGTGCACCGCCGACTGACCCGGCCGTTACGGGCGGCTATGAGCGCCCAGCGGGGCCCGGGGGCCGCCCCAGAGGCCACACCGCCTTCCACCCGCCCCACGGCAGCCCCAGCAAGGCGGCCCGGGCTCCCCGCAGCCCCGCCGGCTCCCCCTCGGGCCCACGCCGCCTCCCCCCGGCTCCCCCAGGCCGCCCCGCCGCCCTCCCCGCGATCCCGCCCACGCACCGGGGTCCAGCCCCCTCCCTCCCCGGCCCGGCGCTCCCGCCCGGCGCCTCCTCCCCGCGCCCCCAGCCCGCAACGGCCATTACCGGGCACCAGCTGTAGGTGATTCCCCATGTTGTTATGGGGCTCGTCACCTCCTTCCTCAGCGGCCATCGCTGTTTACCCGGAGAGGAGCCTGGGAAGCCGGCAGCGCGGGGGGAGGCGGCGGGAGGAGGAGGAGCCGCAGCCCCAGCCGCCGCCTGAGCCAGCCCGGCAGCCGCGTCCCGGGGGGCGGCCTCTAGCGGCGCTTCCCGCGGCGCTCGGGTGCTGCCGGCGGCCGTGGGCCTGTCGGTCGGCTCTCGGGGCTGTGTGCCGCCCTGCCCGGCTCCCCGCGCCCATATTTTATACCTCAGGCCGTGAGAAAGGCTCCGTGGGGCGCGGAGCTGTCCCTCAGGCGAGGGCGGCCGCGGCGGGGCCGGCACCGTGTGCCCCCGTGGCGGGACAGGGCTCCCGGCCCAGCCTGGAGGCCCGGGGCTCGGCGGGTGGCCGTGGGCAGCGGGACGAGCCCGTGCGGGTCCCTCGGGCGCCGCCTCTGCTCGGAGGACGCGGCCATGGCTGCTCTCGCCACAGCCTCCCCGGGTGACAACTGCTGCTGAGGCGCTTCTTGCCCGAGCCCCGCTTGGGGGTCTGGGAGAGGGGATGGATGTGAATAAAACCCGTGGGGGTCACCTTCGGGAGCACATCTCTTGAAGGAGAAAATGCAAACGCACCGGTTAGATGCCTGCAGTCCCCACAGAGATGCCTGAGGCAGGCCAGATCTCGCTGAGGGGAAGCTGAGCTGGGGAGCTATGCCAAGGCCTGGGCGGCTGAAATACCCTGAAACACCCCGCGTTACCTGTGGGACAGAGCTCGGTGCCTGTGATCAGGCGCTGCTGGGCCTCCCTCACCCGCGTCCTGCAGCTGAGGAGCCACCCTGTCCCCCCAGCCTGTCACCTCAGCTCTGCTGTGTCACCACAGCTCTGCAAGCTGCTGTAGGAGCCCTTAGTGTGGGCTTCCAGCATCACTGCCCCAAGAGCAGTGCCACTGCCGGGCTCCAGCTTAGAAAAACATCCCCAGGGCTGGCAGCGTTGGAGGTGCATCCATGGCTTAGCATCTTCTGTAGTGCCACGCTCGGGGGTGCCCTGTGTGGTGCTTACTGGGCCTCGCTGGTGCACAGGGTAATGGTTTCCTCTCATTGAGAACTGAGATTTTAGTAAAAATCATTTTTTTTAATCACATTAAAAAAAATAAGACTGTGTTTTGTCATGCTGCTGAAACAAAACAGTGGAGACTTGTCAGCTGTAACGGCAGAGCGTTGCCCTGACGTGAGGTTGCGGTGATCACCAGGAGCAGTTCACAGGATGCAATCCCGGCTGATACACCCCGACAAAGTCAGTTCAGTAGGGCTGCCTCCGTGCTGCCCAGCTCTGGCACAAGTGCTCTATCCCACCGCTTATTACCATTACCTTCCCCTTAAAAAAAAACCAAAACAACAACCAAACCAACCAACAAACCAACCAGCCTGTCATGTCATGGCTCTGGGATTTCTCCCTTTCTATTACATCGCTTCCTTTTTATTGCAGTTGGTGTTCTCTGGAGACTGTTACAAATCACTAAACCCCACACAGTGCTCCCAAGTATTTCACAGTTCCTCAGTATCTCAGCTCTGTTTGTTTTCTCCCAAGTAAGGCCTTTTTCACAGGGCAAAATTCTGTAATTTCTGCTTTTCTCTTCAACATGTTCAGTTTCAGTTCAGCAATAATACTCTCCCTAGATCAGTGACAGAATAAAACAATGATTAGACAGCAAACAAAATATTTATTTATTTATTTCAGAATTAAAGTGTTTTAGAGAAACACATTTTAAAGACAAACAACAGTCTAATTTCCTTACCATCAGGGGATGGAAATGTCAAACTACTATCTATCTATACTGAACTATACTACAGAGCAACAGTCAATATCACATTTGCCAGACAAGGAATGCATCACAAACATACCTGACACATTAAGCATTTATAAGAATACAATAATCACTTCAATGATTAATTATGATTCTGTAACTTTTTATGCATTGTTTCCATATAATATAATGTCAGGGTATTGTATCTGTTTCATATCCCATAATAAAACAATTAAATATTTTTGTTGTCAGGCTGGATTGCAGTCTGGCAAACTGAAGTATTAAAAAAAAAAAATAGAAGCCATTTCCCCAGACCCTGGGGTTTCATCAAAAAACATTATGCTAAATATTTCTGTCTTCTTTTGATATGCTAATGCATTTTTATTTCTTTTGGGTTTTTTTTGTTGGGGTACATTTGAGTCATACTTTTAAGCTTGCTTCTGCGGTTCTGAGGGATTTTATGGCTACTGAGATTCTCAGATAATTCACATGACTGAACGAGCTGGGGTTTCTTTTAGGAAACACTAAATACAATAATAATCTTAACAAAAATAAGGCTACTGGAAACTCTGGGACCAAACCCCAAGATTTCCCTAGTTCTTATTTTGGATGACACTGCATCTCCTTATGACTGCTAAGAGCTATATTTGTGTGCAGCATGTGTAACTGCATCTAAATCTTACATCTAAATCCAAAACCTCAGTCCGGGCATTAACTCTAATTTAGTCTCTGACTATACAATACAGACATTACTATCCACCAGCCTTTCCTACAAGGACATAGTGAAGACGCTGTGAAGATTTTTTTTGAGACAGGTGACTTCTGTTAGGTTACATGTTATTGTTAGGATGTTTATTTAAATGTGCTGTTACGACTGATTTCTAGCTTATAAACCTAAACCTGCTAGAAAATACATTTAACATATAAGTGTTCGTATTTATTATCACAAAAGGCAGTCTTTAGGTTGAAGAGTGAGAGAGTCATTAATCTTACACTGTAATCCATCCTAGCATGTGGTGTGCTCCCAAACACAGACTGGAATCACTGGAAGCCATTTCCTATTCTTCCAGCAGTATTAACCCTGGGTCAAGTTAAAAACAGAAAGCAGCAGGTTGCAGACTGAAGAGCAACTGCATAAATCCCAAGCTATTTTATTAAATTTGGTGAAGGCAAGTATATGTATATCCCAGAGTATGTTAGTTAATCTGGTCAGTGCCAATCTGTCTGAGAGTAGCCCAAATTACTGTAATTTAGATGAAGTCAGAGTACTTCAGTATGATGAAGGGCTTTTTTCTTTTTAGCAGCTGTTTATCAAAGATACACACAGCCAGCTGTGATGAATTTTCATTTTATTTTAGGAGCACTATTTGTAAGAATCTTGATTTTGAAACAAAGTTTAAATACCATGCCACCCGACCTTGTGGGGTTTAATGCCCAAATTCATATTGTCTCCTTTGTCTCTTGCAATTGCTGGTTGGGAATACTGGCTAATTGCAAAGTTGCTCTTGGTTAACCTCTTAGTAGTTTGGAGTCAGAGGATGTTAATCACCTTTCTAGAAGAAAAAAAAACAACCCACAGAAAAGGGAAGCCATGTAAAGGATATTAAAACACAGCAATAGTTCAAATTTAATTTAGCGTTGCTGAGAGTCGTACTTGGCATGAAGAAGGCAAAGGTTTTGGTGCTGTCTACCTGAGACAAGCACATTAATTACAGGTGCAGTTGTCACAAAAGGTATTTGCAAACAAACATAAACCTCCCACTTGTCAGTCATTCATACACACAAAACAGAATATATGCTTTAACAAAAACATGCCTCTCCACACACACACACACAAACACCATATATACACCATTTGGTCAGTTTGGTATTTAAGTGCAGTACTTTTCCTCCCATTTTCTCAACATACACACTCCTGTGTCCACTTTCCTATGGTCCTCGGGAGGAAAAACTATGTGGCTGGTAAGAGGATAAAAGAGGACCAAACAACAGCTATACTGACAAAATCTTCACCCTGTAAAATGCCAAAGCTCATTTACATCCCTCAGCTCCCTCCTATCTCAGCACTAGTTGAGAGAAAATAAGTTCTTAGAATGTATAAGCATCTCATGCACTCCCTCCTCTCCACCTACATACTTGAATTAAGTGGAAAATTAATTTTACTATATTGCTGAGATAAGAGGCACTAGATGGTGCTGTAACATAGACTTTTGCAGATTTTGCTTCTTTCTGAGAATCGGTCAGCTGTGCTGCACTGTTAGCTTTGGGATTTCTATTTTTAGGGGATTCACAGCAAACAATGGAGAAGTTTGATCTCCAACCTAATCCCTTTAAATTAGGTTTTTGTGTGTTTCTGCAACATGCTGTTTTGAGTACTTCTGTTTAAAAAGTAGTCTGTATAGTCTAATTAAAATAGGAAAAGTCTGTCTACTGTATGCCATTGATTTCTACTCTGCCAATAAATTGGCTTGTTATACACCCAAACCTGCTAGTTCTACGCAAAGCAATATGTCTAAGTATTTAAAAATAAAAAGCAATTCTGAACCTTTAGACAATTTATTAAGTACTGACAGTAAGAAAGCCCTTACAGGACAAAAAGAAAATCTATACCTTATAGATGTGGAAAAAAGCCAGTTACAAAAAACCCACAAAGCCGTTTTCATACCAACACCCAGGCAGTCCCAACACTAAAGACACTTGCTGTCTCCACATGCCCAAGGAAATCCCTGGCTTTTCAAGTTATCAGTTGAACTTAAGACTCTTTTTGCCCCAGCTTCGTTGCGCAGATAGGAAGACGTGCCAGGTAATGCAGGTATTGCCTGCCAGCTGATGCCTGGAGTGTGGCATTCACGTGAGCACAGGAGTTTGGTGCAGTACTTCCACTTGAGAGCCCTGGTACACACACCCAGCAAATAGGGAGAAATTCCTTCTTTTAATGGTAAAACCAGAACAGATCCTAAGCCGTCAGCTTCACTAGCAGAACTATTTTGCCTAAAACTACTAGTACTCATCAGAGTTGTCCATTTCAATATTAAATGTACTCTAAGGAACACAGACAACAGAGTGAGGCAATTCCAATAGCAAAAAAAATCTGTGATGGACAGGAGAACTACTCTAGAAATAAGTGTGGTTGGACAACTCTTGCGAAGTTGAAGAGCAGCAGATGACTAGTTCATTACAAACCAGCTAATGCTTGCTTCAGTTGGCATTCTAGTAAGAACAGGGCATATTTACAACTCTCTTTTAATATTTGCTGCCTAGGTCAGGCTAGCGTGACAAATGAGCAGCTCTGAATATGCAAAAGGCTTTCAGACAAAGAGCCTATTAGCCAAACATGCCTATTACTATGCGGAGAAGCAAATTCTCTTGCCAGTGAACCCTCGCCAAGTAACAAACTATTTGGCATGTGTGCAAAACCCATATTCAACACAAGTGACAGACAGCATGGATAGAAAGCAAATGCGACTATAAACAGAAATTCAGTTCAATAAAGAGAATTGAAAATGAGGAAACCTCCATTTGTGGGTAACGCTAGCTGGAAGGGTATACCAAGTCAAAGAGACCCCATGTCCTTTAGGCAGCCTTTAGGAGTACTGCCTCTACATAAATCCAGAGCCTCCAGACAGCTTAAAGATGAGCGTACCCTTCTGAGAAAAGGGGCCAAGACCTGTTCCTGTGTGACTGTTGCTCTTACAAATAGAGCTGTATATCTGTGTCCTCGATAGGCAGCTTTACAATTCCTGATGTAAATTAAAGATGGGCCCTAAAGCCAGATCCAGAGCTGCTCCAAACCCTCCCTTCCACAGACGCGGGGAGCTGCAATTTGAAGAGACTGTCAGAAGCGCCAGTGGGAAGAGCAGTGGTGTTGAGCAGAGCTCCCATTACACCCTGCTGATCTGGGATTCTTTCTTGAAAGAAACCAATTCTGTTAGGGCTTCCTTAATCTGCTCTGCAAACTGCTGTGGTTCGCACTGCTCCTGGGCCACCCTAGATGTGTCCATAGCTTTCAGATGGAGGTTAGCACAGACCTGATGTATCCTCAGCTGGTGTAAGCTGCAAAGGTTTATCAGAGATAAGGGTCTGATCTTTCCTTTAATTTCTTTCCATAAAAAAAAAAAAAAAAATTATGGTTGTCTTTGTGTTAATTAGATGGCAAGATCTTTAGCTAGCATAAACAAGAGTTAACTCCATTGAGTCTTACCTGCTGTAACATTTATTTCCCTGTTGTTCTTATTGGATCTGTCAGCATCCATCTCAGCACAAAGATCAATGTATATATAGCTCTAGACAGCGTTGCAGAAGATCTAACCAGCCCTGTCTGAACAGGAGCTTATGCAGAGCTCACTTCAGCAATCCCTACTCACAGTGCAAGCGGTGTTGGTTTTATACATATATGTATTAACCAACAGAGACAATTAAATTGCTCCTGTATATTATGTAAAATAATGTAAAAGGTTTTATACACATTTAGATAGAAGTAACTGGTTAATAAATTTGACCAGTTTAAAATACAGAGTACTACTTAGAAGTTAAAAGCACTGTCCTTCTTGCACTGTGTATACAGAGCATGCTACTCCCATTATCCATGCAGAGAAATCACTCAGCACTCAGGAAGGTTCAGAGAAGTTAATATGGTGACATTTACAACAATATTGTCCTTAATCTTGGGGAAAACATTCTTGATTCTGTTCGAGGCTTTTGCTGACTTCACATGGCTGCAGTTTGTCTTAGGAAAGAAGGCATGTAACCTCAGCAGGTGATGGCAGTGAAAACATATCACCCAGTCAGAGCTAACATTGACAAAGTGAAACAGGCACAGCAAAGGCTTTGAAACAAAGACCTTTCTGAGTTTTTTTCATCACACAGTATTGAAATTTAGTAGAGACTGGGTACACTTTTTGCAGTCTGCTTACTTAGGTGTTCTCCACTTCTTGGGCTGAAAGTTACACTGTTAACATAATTTCCTACCTTTTTTTTTTTTTTTTTTTTTTTTTTTTAATACTGGTACTAAGTATTGCATCACTCCAATCCAAAGGCAGTTGCACTGCAAAGATGGTGGGGAAAAAATGCTACAATGTAATGGACTTAAACTACATATAATAGACATAAATGCCAAACTCAGCTGGATTTCTGCCGGGAGGAGCAGAGGAACAGGCACTCTAGACATGCTGTTATGCTTTTGCTGTTCTCATTTTGCTCTTGCATATGCAGGATGTCCATCATCCTCGACTCTCACAAAGGTTAGAGCAGCCTAGATCCCTCAAGTAATGGTATATTGGGCATAGCAAGACTAGCTGTACTTTCTATCTGCCTTGACGTGTTCTTTACCATCTTCTGGTGCGATGCTTTGGAACGTTCATGCTCTGCAAGAAATCTCAGGAAACCTTCTCACTGCTTTTCAGCCACTTTGAAGAACATGGGAGACATGAAAGAGCTGTAAAATCATAGAGAATCTGGCCTTACAACTCATACTGGACACCCCAGCTATACTGAGCTTATATCAGTCTATAGTCTAATATTAGAGCTGTCACCTTCATGTCACGCAGATTCAGCCATGTGGATTGATGACCAGCCCAGTTGTACTCTTCTGGTATTTCCCAGCATAAGAACCTGTGATCACGTCCCAGTACAGCTGAGTCCCTTTGGGGGGGGGGGTAGTTACAGCCTGAGAGAGATGTGTCTGTTCCAATCCCCCTACTGCCCTGTGTTTAAATTCCATCCAGCTGCCACTTTTGTCTCTGTTGGAAGGAAAAAAGCGATCTTGCTGCCACCTGTATGGATAAGGAAACCTCTGTCAGATAACCTCTCTCATCTACAAAATGACTTAATAGTATTTTCTCTTTACTAGCATAACTGTCACGTTAAAAGGATTCCTCCACCTGAGAGAACATCTGAGCAAAACGCCAAACTGACTTAACAGCTTTAAAGGACTTCAGATAAAGTGATGGTGAAAACTTCTGCTGGGAATGGGAGGGCAACATAGGTTCTGAAAAATAGAAATTCTCACTCTGCACAAGATGTTTCAGGTATTTGATTACCAGTAGTTTCAGAGTACTAGCTGAATATTCAGCTGGCATCAAATTAGCTCTCAACTGAGAGTTTTATTGTGTTTGTGCATTCAGAGTGCAGGCTCTGTGTGTGTTAAGGAAAGTTCAAGAGGTCTGGATGAAGGTGTGGGTGGATATGCACAATGCTGGTCCGAGCCTCCAAGGAGGAAGCAGTTATGGCAAAACTCGTTAAAAGGATGGAAGGATTTCATAAGCAAAACAATAAAACAATTCCTTTAAAAATCTTGAACATATCAACTCTATGATTTGTTTAATGCCTAAAGTATCAGAAAAAAACCGTGAGATTAAGGAAACACATTCTAATAATGTACACAGCGATACATACAAATGCAGTAATCATATAAGCTGTTACCATATAGGCTGTTGCCTAATTGCAAGGAATATAGCACCGCAGGAAAAATATAGAAATTTAGTCCTCAGAGTTATAACACCAAATTTTCACCTTGTTTAAGGGCAGATATACACTGATTCCAAAAGGAAACAGATGTTTTCAAACCATCACAGCTCATTTATAGGGATAATTACCTGTAAATAGTAAGGTTATTAACGTTATTAGTTGATATCACTACCTGTCAAGCATGAAAATTTCATCAAATTAGAAGTTCTACTACTGAAGTCCCACTTAGGATTAATTTCTTTCAATAGCTGAGTATTTAAGGAGATTTTCAGCAATATATCATATTTTGTTAGCCATTCACAAAATGGTTGATTTTCTACAATGTTCCAAATCACCATAAGCTCTACATTTTAAAATTGTAATACCTCCTCACAATTTGTCATTGATTTCACGCTTCACAGGTTTTAGGACCCTGAAGAAGCCAACAAACTCTTCCACAAGGAACTGACTTTCATTTAATGACTTAGCATTATCAATGGCAAATAATAGTAACAACCAATACCGAGATACAGATTAATAAACTGCAGTCCAAGTTTCCACGTAAATACCCATTTTTTTGCCCCTTTTTCATTCATTCTATTTCATATAAATTGAATATTGTAGGTCCATACAGGGCTTAAAGACATGTTGTCTAAATATGTATCATAAAGTTAGACATGTTTTCTTCAGAGTGTTTTTTAAATAATGTATTGCCTACAAGTAAATTTTTTGGGGCACTGAGTTAAACTGGAATGGAGGCCAATTCATTTTGTCTTTGCCTAAAATTTATGAAAATTCAATTAGTCAATCCTTTATTACAAATATGAGCATATAAACAATGTACTAATGGCTTTAGGAGTTCGTAATAGGATAGAAAAATGTATGTACCCTCTCATTTTAAATTTTCTATTGCTTTGTTAAAGTATCTCACTACCCATTCCGTATTATGGAAGGCAAATCTAAGGCACAAAAGGCATGAGATTGCTAAACCACCGCTGTGAATTCATTTCCAAAGTCAGGTAAAATGTCATTCCATTGTTCTTTTGAAAATCATCCCCCCAGCACCTGTAACAAAGAAATGAAAAATGGAAGAGACTATTAAGCTAAATGGCCTTTTGGAAAGATGGAGCAAAAGCTATCAAATGATGTATTGTGGGAGGTCAGCTAAATGCTGTGTTTTCTGTGGTTTCTTTATGTTTTGTTCTTCCCCCAGATAAGTAGAGATTGAAATAAAAAGAGGCCTGACTAGAAATGTTTTTACTGACTTGATCATTAGGGTCTGACTCTCAAATGGAAGAAGACTAGCCATTCTATAAAATGCAAAATGGAATAATTCCCTTTTAATGCTCTATTTATTAGGAGTTGAAGAAGGCTTAGTTAGAGAAAAGAAGCCTTGTTTCCCCTGAGTGCACGGATCGCATCTAATTGTATTCAGCCCAGACCGGCCACGACAGCCAGAGGAAGCAGAATCAATATTGCAGAGGAGACACCTTCCCCATTACATTTCAGAGATGTTTACTGTTCATAAGAAAAAGGTACTTTCTGCATAAGTAGTTTAGAGATAGAGACACAATAGGATTTTAACACTGACAGCCAGGAACACAGGTTTAGAAAGTTGATGATAATTCATAGGTTTGCATATGGGAAATGCTCCCAGTGCATTGCAGCTCATTTACTTCCTATCAGGGGCTTCATGCACCACGCAAAGCCCTGCTGGAGTAACTGGTTTTAGCATAAATAGTTCAGTGGTTTCATAATACATCCACTCTCTTGCTCTTTCCAACCATTTTATTTTTGGGAGTAGTTTAGCAGCATTTCCCAATACCGCCTCTAAAAGCAATGGATTCAGGGATACTCTTAAGGAGGAGCTGCTTTCATTTTCCAATCTGGCTGTAGTTAGAATGAGACCTTCTTCCAGCTGCCTTATAATGGGTCAGAAAAGGCCAAATTGTATGTGAAACAGCTTTGCTGATCTTAAGGCATCTGGGGGCTAATTTCCAAGGGAAATTCCAACTGGCAACTGCTGTAAGAGTCTGGGTTCCTAGGTCCATCAGAATGTAAAAGCAGGTTGGAAACAAGATTAAAATTGTACTCCAATGTTGTTTAAATCTAGCCATAATAATGCAGTTCTGCATTCCATAATCAGTTAAATGTATCCACTCTTCATTTGACTGACACTCACTTGGAAGCTGAGCAATCACTGCATGTAAATAAACCCTGTGCTTCGCTAGAAACAATAGCTTGCAGAAGTCATGTTCAAACAAGGAAACTGCTACATTAAACAGACCTGCTGTTAAGTTATCCATGACACATACTGTCTGCAACATATATATAGCAAACACTGCAGATCTCACAGCCACTCTCGACTAAATTAGATGACAATGTTTATGATTTTGTTAATTACAAAAGAACTAAAGGATGCCATTCAATGGAGACCTTACATTAAATTATTGCAGTGCTTTGATGAAGTCATGATCTCTGAAGCTGCTAGGCAAGCCTTCCTTTCCAGCTGCAGCTTTGTCCTGTGTATCACTTTTAGCAGCAGCCTGGAGGAGGCATTATTGTCAAGTTTGCAGATGGCATCAAACGGGGGACTAATCAATGTGCTTTTGACTCAAAGATATGTAAACAGGCTGGAGGCACAGGCTGACCACAAACGTACCAGACTGAACAAGGGCACATGCAAAGCCCAGCACCTGGGAAGGAATACCGCCTTGTGTAACTGAGGCTGGGGCTGACCAGGTGTCCTGGGGGACAGCAAGCTGAGCCTGAGCCAGCAGTGAGCCCTAGCAGCAACAGCCAGCAGCATCCTAAGCTGTGTAACAGGAGAATAGCTCAATGAAAAGGCTTACCCCCTTTATCCAGCACTCCTTGGACTGCATCTGAAATAGTGCATCCAGCCTGGGGCTCCCTGGCTCAGGAAAGGCATGGGCAAAGGAGTGCAGGGTTGGCAGAAGCTGACCAAGCTGGCAGGGGTCCTGAGCACACGAGGACTGGCCGTGCATAGCTGTTGATGCTGCAACAGTCCTGGTGATGCAGCATAGTTCAAACCCTTCCATCAAGGCAACAGAACAGGTAAAGTGTCAGTTTCCATGAACACATCAGGGTATTGTTCACCAGAGACAGAACCAACGGGTACAGTCTGAAATTCCTGTGGCACATGGGGTTTTATCTTTATAGGAAGTTTCTGTCTTGACTGCTTACTTGGAGAAGTTTCTGGGGCAAAGGCAATCACAGGTGAAGAGATACAGACACGTCTGTAATATTTCTGTTGTTTTGGCTGGTCTTATTGGAACTGTAAGCCGCAATCAGTCAATAAATACATGGTTTGGGGAACTGAACAACCAGGGAAATGAGCACAAACAAGGTCCTAGATGCGCAGAGACAAACACCGAGTTATCACCAGAATTTTTAAGCAAATTCTTACCTGAGAAACACAGAAGAAAGCCAGCAGTGGGAGACAAAAGAAAGTACATTAAACACTGCTGCTATAAAGGGCCGGAAATTTTGTCATTTGACCAGCCATATTCCTGAGGTACCTGAATAAGAAGGATTGAGCCTAAAGACTGCACATAGGATGACTGTCTCAATTTTTTGAAACAGAATCAAAGGCAAAGACTCTATTCCATTGAAAAAAATCATTAAATCATTAGTAACTGCATGCATATAAGTTCAGGACTGAATATCAATTAAATTTAATTAACATCTGTGCAATGCTTTGAGGGCATAAAATGTCATGCAATTCTCAAGAATTCCTAGAATTAATCCTATTAATCCTATTTTTAGGATTTATTAATCCTAAAACAGTTCTTGCTGCATTAGTACACTGCTAAACTGAAAAATCACCATAAGCAAAGTCACGTGGTACTCCAGAGTTTTAGGGTGACTGTTAATTCTTTTGTATGAAAAAGTATTTTTTTTTCCTGAAATCAAGTTCCACTTGAAAATGGCAGTAATAAACAAATCAATATTGATGGCATTTTTTAAATAACCATATTCTTTGTGTTGCTATTGATTCTAGCAGGACTGAGTAAAGATAGGACAGACACAAATACACCAAAAAAAGAAGAGCTGGATATTAATGTCATCTTTCATCATCGTAGGCACTAATATGGCCGGAAAGTATTGATTACCGTAAAAGCCCCTAATAACTGAAGAACTATTGACTTAATATTTTCTTTAAACCTCCATGAAATTTTACAGTAAGCCCTGATGTATTTTTTGTCAAGGGTTTTAGGGCTGAACTATATCATGTACTTATCTGAAGTGTCAGCTCTAAGGCTTATACTGCAGTTGATGAGAACTACGTTAAAGGTGAGCAATAACTCTGAAGATTTAAGTATGGTTCCAGGGATTTTAGAAATAGGTACATCTTCTAGTGTATATTATTCTATAACTTTTGTCATTTAAATAATCTTTGTAATTGGGGAATAATATAATATAATTGTATTCAGTGGAAACATTGGTGCTGTTCACAGTTACTCAGCTATAGCTGTTTTGATAATTCCCTCATCAGTGTACAAGTATCTCAACAGCCATTTTTATTGCTTATTTTCCTATCGCTAACACAATCAAAATTTAGATTTCTAAAACTCCACTGAGTGGTATTTATCAAAGTTAAATAAGGGAATAGTGAAAGAAAACTTACCCAGACATCTGAACTCTTCCGATCCCGTTAAAGTGAGTGGATTTTTTTTTTATTAGTTTACTGAAGTGAAGGTTATCTGAAAGGTCCACTTAAATCTTTCCTTTCGCTATGTATAGTATCACAGTAATGTTTACAGGCTCTACCCAAAGGCATAGATGCCATCATAGTAGATCCTGTATGGTCATGTAGCAGAGAGCTTTTCACCCCAGTTCACACCTGGGTTTGGTTCAGCAGGACCAGTTGGACGTGGCAAGCAGCCACACCAGTACAGATGAGCTAGCAGCCAGCCTGCACATCCCCCTGCACCTCAGCCCTGCGGCACAGAGAAAAGTGCAAAGCGGCAGAGTCATTTTGGTGCATCCTTAATTTTTGGTGCTACTTTTAGCAGCAGATCCTGATGCAAGTTTGTCTGCCATGCCTAATTCATCAGAGAGCAGCGGCTTTGATGGAAGCACTATGCACCCCGTTATCGACGATGGGCTTACAGCCCCCTTACAGATGCTGCAGCAGGAGCTGTGCTTGTACTGACCTGACTCTGGTATCACATTCCTAACCCATACAAAACCATCCACCCCTGCACCACTATAAACCTTGCCTAAGTCCAAACTGCCAATGCAGACAAAAGCTCTACATGCCCTCAGCAATGCCCCTGAGCCAAATTCTACACATTTCAAGTGTATTTACAGAAATACCTTCAAGATACTGCTACCTAACACCAGAATTACAAGAACATCTCTTTGCTTTTTCAAAAACTAGAAAAGACTTTCAGATTAAGAACTAATTGAAAAGCTAGTGCAGAAAGAGAAGTGCAATTATCAAACTCCTTCTGCCTCACATCCTTACGTCACTTGAACAGCGTTAACAGTGCCTCACTGGGTTAACTTACATTTTTCAAGACCAGCTCCAGTGCGGGGCGGGAGCCCACGTGGATGCTATCCAGGCAAGGAGGGGATGAGCTGCGAGCTCACACCCTTGCTCACGCTGAGGTCAGCATGCCCTATAGCTGTGCCCTTAGTGGAGTAGTCAAAGCGCAGCACCTAATTATTTTAATGACTGGAAATGAACTGTGAATTTCTTAAGAGCCATTGAGGCAAAATATTTTCAGTCAATCTCCCCACATTAATAACAGACCGTTAGAGATTGCTTGTATCTTTAATATGATGTAGTACACCTGCTTTATTTCCCTAGCTAATATTAGGCCAAGTGTTAACATATCAAACCTTGGCTTCCATCCTTCTGATGAAGGACAAAAAAGAACGCTCCCACAGCATTTTGCACCTGAGCCATGCCAAGCTGCACTGCTTGCTCCTGTCAGTGCATCCCAGGCAGGGAACGAGTCGGGGACCAGCCTGAGCCACCCCACTGCTCCAGCAGCTCCCAAGCAGCACCGGGATGCCCAGGAAGCTGCGGGGTGCTCTGCTGCAAAAGGCCCGGGTGTGTGTCTGGCAGTGCAGTATGACACCTCCAGATCAGCAGTTATTCCTCTATCACACTTTGGTTATTCCTGCTCTAACTGTGCTGTTCATTGTTGATTTGCTTTTTCTTTGTATATCCAAGGAAATGCAAATAGGGAATATAATCAGGAGGATGAGACACTACAGCCATTGTTTGCCGATCAGTTTAGTGAGTGTGAGCACCTCCATTAGAGTCCTAATAGCTTTAACAGACCATTTTCAGACAGTTCTGAGCATCCACGCAGAAAGAAATCACCTAAAATCATGATTCATTTTTAAAAGTGCTGCCTGAGCTTGAGTCCCTTAAAAATAAAAATGTCATTACTAATTCAGGGAAGTTTTCATTCAGTCACAAACGCTGGCATCCTAGTTTGGCACACACAAACATGGAGTGGCATTTAGCCCTGTGCTTTGGTTTCAGAGAGGTCTCCAGAGTCCCCTGGCAGAGCAGCCCCCACAAGATCTTGCCCAGCCTCCCCATCAGCAGAGGCAGAGCCGCCCGATGCCATTAACTGCACTCGCTCCTTGCAGAAGAAGCATAATGCATACCAGAATGGAAATGGAGCAGAGATTAAACATAGCTTTTAATGGCTCTGCAAATACATTTGCAAAAAACATCAGAGCTTTTACCACTAAACAAACTCCTTATTTTTTCCAATATGGCCTGCCCGCATTCCGCCACAGCACTGCCTCTGCAGATGTCTTCCCACAGCTCAGGCAGCACTGTAGTTCCTCACTTTACGGACATACATACAGTTTTGCTGCGTAAAATGGACCAGAAGGTTTTTCACAGTGCGTTCAGGCTGATGCTCCCAACCATGGGTGCTGCCAGCCACAAAAATCCTCCATCTCAAAGATCGGGGTCTGCACGCCACTGTCCGGCTCCAGGTCAGTAATTAGTGAAGTGTTGAAGGGATTGAGTCTTTTTTGCTTTGTGCTCCAGGAATCCTTTGATGAGATCGTGCTCCTGAAAGACATCAATTATTGGAACGGATTTATCATCTCTGAGGCTCTACTCACTGGGAAGGCCACAGATGCTGAAATTTCAGACTCAAGTGTGATCAGTTTGATAAGTTACGCTGCAGTCTTTCTCGTCCCTGATTAGACATCTGCTCAAACTCTTCTGGAGAGCATATTTAAAACAAAAAATCGGGAAGAATGACATTTATTCAATGCTAATAATTTTTTTTCAGGTCATCTGCCTGCACTCTGCACTTTCCTGCAGAGGCGTAGCAGCCGTGCAGGATCACCTCCCCGCTTGAGCACACAGAGCCCTCTGCAATTACACCAGCAGAAAAATTCACACATGTGCTGACCACCTTGTAAAAACTGCCACATTAAAAAACCTGCCACTTTTAACGAGAAAGCATCAGTGAGAAAACCTCTGTCCAGATACACTGCTCTTCTCTGTGCCTGCCCACAGCTGTGCTGCAGTGGCATCTGCTAGAACACTGGGATCAGAAATGTGCCCCTACGAGCATGTTCTCTTAATTCTTAAATACTGAATAATTTAGCATCATAGCTGTGTTATTGAAGTAGCGTTGTTTAGCTCATGTCACTTTAATAGGTCTTATTACTTGAATTTAGCTTGGCTCACTGTGCAGGCACAGGGCTGGTCCCAGGACACTGTGAGTCTGCCAGCCCATCTCCAACTGCTGTTCCAGCATCCCAGCCCCCCCTAACTTGTCTCTTTGATGGAAAGAGTCATAGCTCATAGTTACTGCTGCATCCATTGCACCCTCTGGGCTGCTAAACATCCAACTGACCCCTGTGGTGCCTTTGCTTGGGCAGCCAAAAAATCCCAGGGCTTGGTACAAGAGTGCAATACTTTCTCCTCGCAAATAATGCTGCACTTGTGATGGGGGGGTGGCTAATTCTCTGGCTGTGCCCATCACTCACAGAGTATTGCTCCTCCGAAGCTGATAAACCAAAAGAACAAGATTAATTTCTCTCCAGTAATTTTCCTTTTGCCCATTACTGCGTGCACAATAGAATATAACTGCACATTTCTTTGTGACTCAGAAATAAAGAATTGTTTAGATGTTTATTAAACAACAGAGTTGAATGAAATTAGTCACATTATGTTGTCTGCGGTATGAAAGTTAATTGGAAGACACAATGATTTACTAAAGTTTGAAATACCAAATGGGTTTTTGAGTAAGTTAATGACAACTAGGATCCGAATGTAACTGTGGAAGATGGAAATTTTATTTTAATTCCTACTGAAGTACTTTTGTAAATGAGCTTGCTCTTGACTCATTGTGAGAGGTTTATCACAGCTTGGTTTGCCATTACATATTTAAATGTTATCCAAGGGTACATTAAATACGGCGACCAGATCATGTTCATCCTAGCACACTGGAATAGTAATTTAACTTTTCTAAATAAAACACAAGAGGGGAGTGAGACTGGCAACTGAGAGGAATCTCCTGGACAAAGATGACCGAGAACAGCAACTGCCTGGCACCCCCCGCAACCCCCCTGTCCCGTGGCTTTGCTCCCCGAAGCACACACGCAATGATTTTGATAATGTAAACGCAAAATGTCAACACCGTCATTTCAGAAAAGCCAGTGTGGCATTTTCAGAATATATTTCCACCTCCGTCTTTTGTGCCTGCAATGCTTTCTGGTGCTGTGGGGGATTTTTTCGGTAGAGGAGGCACATCTGCAGAAAAATGCCGGCATGTTTATTCCCTAGAATAAAGACAAATAATAGGAAGGGATCCAGATTCTCTCAGCAACAGTGGAATAACTGTGCACAATAGCCCACAGAGCCCAATGAACATCGCACAAAGCTCAAACCAGATTTATACTGCACACAGCGGAAAGGAAAATGCATGCCATTAACAGGAAAGCTTAAATCAGTGGAAGAAGGTGGAAATGCTGCTTTTCCCACTGAAATGCTTTTTAACCTGATTGCAAAGAGCCTGAAGTGCAAAAGCCAGCAGATGGGGCAGGTGGCATCTCAGGGTCTCCTCCTCACTCCCGAGGTGGGCAGAGGCTTCCATGAATTAGAAGCAATGTCTGGTAAATGGTCAGGAAAGAGATGTTTATTTTCAGTATCCTAGGAGTATTTCTTGCAGTGGAGTGTAATGAAAAAAAAAAAAAAAGAAAAAAAAAGGAAGGAAAGAAAATAACAGAGAATTGTCCCTGTGTAACAACCGCTCTGTCACTGTGTGCAACGTATCGCGTAGTGGGCTGGAGGCAAACCGGAGACGCTGTGCTGTGTGTTGCCTCAAAGGACCTTCAAAAGCCACACTCGCTTTATCCCATTCCTCTCTGTTGGGCACAGGACTGAACTCTCCTGACTTTTTTTACCAGGATAGCCCAGAATTTTTGCAAAGACATTTCTGTTGTTATCAAAAGATGATCAAATTCCCCCATCGCATCATGGCAGGAAATATAATAGTTTCCTCAGCAACTTTCCATCCTTCCATCCTCCTCTCCCATGGAAGATCCAACCTCCTCCTCCTCCCCTTTCACCTCCTCCTCTTTCTCCTCCTCCTCTTCCATGAAAGATGAGGTGCCAGCTGGCATTAAAAAAAAATCACCCATTTCCTTCTATCTTCCTCTCCACCATAACATGTATGAGTGTCTGTTACCTGTGTGTTCTACCACCACTTTGGAGAAACTGCTTGCTGGCTGCGAGCGTGTTATCTGCCCCTGGGAGCTGGGGACAACCCCGTGAGCTGGTGATCCTTGATGCAAGGACGTTAACCCAGTTTGCACAAGCTGAGGACCGGATCCTCTCAGCATTTTATGACAATTGTTTTTTCCCCCTTCATCTCTTTTTACATCTCTCTCCCACTGATCTCTTAATCCTTGCGCTCAGCAGGCTGTTTATTGTTTATCTGAACATCTCCGACTGCTGTCTAATATTCCCTTCCAGCCCTCCTTAAACATTTGGCTTCTCCTGCCCTTTCTTAGCATAAACCAGCCCAGGACTGAACTGCACTGCAGTCCTTTCAGTTTAACATCTGCTTATTCTTCTCCAATTGCTCTTCCACAATGTACCATATTTCAAAACCACCTCATAGCTCCAATATTTTGCTCCTCTAACAAACACAGAGCTCCCACAGAGCTCTGCAGAGACATCTGAGTTTACTACAGGTTTAAAGACCACACCTTTCCAGAAGCATCAGCTCTTACACACCTGGAAATTAAAACTATTAACATCTTTTGGATTATTTTGTCTTCAGGCAAAAACAGACTGCTGTTGCAAGGGAATGATTCCTGAGATACTGCTATCTGCTTGTGGCTCCACAAGGACAGAGGAAAAAAGAGATTATGCAATGCTATAAGCTTAAAATATGTAGGAAAGGGAAAAATAACAAATCCAAAACATTTGCAAGTGAAAACATATCATGCAATTCAAATTCCTCGACAATTTACAAAACAGGAAAGTTGTCAAGTGTCAGTCCAAGCTTCTCCTTACATTTTGTGTTTTTCACCCCCACCTCCCCCAAATTCCCATACAGCAGCAGGCCAGGGAGTGCAGCCAAGTGCACGGAGCACAGACACCCCCCCACCCCCCACCCCCCACCCCCCGAGCCGGCTCCCTCCTAGGGCAGACCCAGACCCAAAGGGGGAATTACGGCTTCAGCGTACTCACGGGGCCCCTCCAGTAAAGGAGAAATTGCCCTTGGGTTGAAACATGACATGGTCACACTGGTGGGAAAGATAATCTGTAATTTGAGGAAGCATAATCTGGGATAACAAGGTTTTACAGGGATCTAAATAATTCTTGAAATCTCCTGCATTTGGAAGTCCCCTCCATTAGACTGTGTAACTTCCTTGGCTCCTGCTACCATGAGCATTGTAAATTTAATGATACTGTGATGCTGCTTCATCGATGCTTGGCTTGCTGTCAAGCAGGAATTTTGTAAAAGCTGGCTGCTGTGCTGGATGGCTGAACTAACAACCAGGATCCAAAGCCACCCCGCCTCCCCTCTGCAGTGTGCTCCCCTCCTTGTACAGAACTACAGAACTGCTTTTAAGAATCAGCAGCCCAACCACTATTGGTACCATTCCATTATAGGTCCCTTTTGTGCATCAAATATCTCTGTGAGCATTTGCTTGTTTTTCTGGATTTTTCTAATCGACCAAGACTAAACAGCAATGATGTAAGACATTAAAACGCTTTGGCCATCACCTCTTGAAACCGTAGTATCTCTCCAACCACCATCTTTTGCAGCAGCATGAAGAAGTAGGTGGTGACAACTGCAGAGAACACCGTAGGGAGAGTTGGAGGGAATGATCATCCAGCCCAAGACACTCAAGGAGCTGAGTAAGACCTTCGGTCTGAGTTGGTGGTCGCCAGCTCAGTGCATGAAGAGATGTGTGGCTCCTGAAAAGCCGCCGGGGACTGTGGAAGGGTGGAGGTGCTGCGCAGTGACTGCCTGTGGCATGGGGTTTGTGAGTGGCACAGGGAGTGAACTTGCTGGGGAGGGTTACTAGGTTTTTAGATGAATGTATTGACCTAGTTTTCTGACAATTCCTGGATTTATACTTAGGCAAAAATATTGTACTGACTTTTCAGAATACACACTGGAGAAGGAAAATGGTGTTATACATATCAAGTAGGTCCTTTTTCAGTTAGAGCCATTTTAATACGTTTAGCAGTATATATATGAAATAAATGCGGTAAGGCTGCTACAAAGCTCATCTATACACTCCTCATTAGTTCCACAATACCTCCCATCCGTGCATCACTTAAGGTCAAAATATATGCCTTCCCATGCCTCCTAAATTACATCTATTTTAAGACATATTGAGTGAGACACTGGGGTTCAGCAGGGTACTTTGTCAGCACATTGATTGGGATTTGCATGGCAGGGCAGTTTGTGTACAGCCCTGTTTCTCACAGCACGCCCGAGTGTTAACCACAAAGTGAATTCCCTTGCAATTTATAGCCCTGTTCTTTTCAATTTGCTCTGCTAAGTCATTTGGCTCCTGACAGGTCTCAATTCCAAACACTGAATTGTTCAGCACAAAACAAAATGACATTGTTGCCCTAATCAATACGTACTTGTGGTAAACTGCAAGTATATGTACGTCTCCCAGACTGGGTTTTACAACAGGAGTTTTTTCCTCTGGGCTGCCCTGTGCAGCGCAGCCGGGGCAGTTGCTGCGTGCAGGAGGTGGCTGCAGAGCGAGGAATGCCCCGGTGCTGCTGGCCACCCCACCAGCCGTGCCTCCGTACCCTCACCCCACCTGCAAGGGGTTGGAACCGTTAGACCTTCATCAGAATCCGAATGCCAATGCCTGCTACATCAAACGGAGACAAAACCACGACATACATCTGCTTGAGCTACCCTGAAGAGTGAAGAACACACAGCTCTCCTTCCCTTCTTCACGTGCTGCACTTTAGTCTTTTTCTTTCATTTTTTCTTCTAATTTTCAGTTATTTTTATTTCCCTTCCCACTTTCCCACACTCCCTGTTCCACCTCCCTCACTAGCCCACCCTCCGTGGGCTCTCACTATCTTCTCGTGTCCCACCTGCCTCCTCTGCCCTCCCCCAGCCCTGGGCTTGCAGGGGAGGGCTGGGAACGCCGAGGTGGCCCAAGCCCAGCCCTTGCCATGCAGGCCGTGCCTTTGCAGCGTCCGATAAGCCTGTGCTCTTTGTGCCAGCAGTGACTGCTGGGGAAACCTGCCTTCACGATTGCCCTGCAACAGCAACAGCAGGGCTGCTGTCATTGCCATCGCTCCTGCACAGCTCCACAGCAGTGCACGTAAAGCATCGCTGGCCAGGAGATCCCATTCCTCCGGCCAGCCGCTCAGTTGGTTTCCTGTCATTTAAACCCTTACTGGTGACTGGTTTGGGTGAAGAACTCTCAGAAACAAACAAACAAAAGGTATAATAGGAATCAGACTGGGCGAAGGAAAATACATACGGAGCTGCCTTGGAAAGGCAACTTTGCAGCTGTGGAAATCCCACTCCAGCTACAGGAGCAAAGGGCTGCCTTCTCCTGCGGGGCTGGGTCCCTGGCTGGCATGAGGAGGGCTGGGGGAAAACGAGGAAAGCAAGGTCAACGGCATATTTGTGCCCTCCACAGGAAATACAGAGCAACGTGCTGGGATCGCACCAAAAAGCACCGATTTCCCACTGATGGAAGCAAAAGAAATTGGCAGCGCTGCACATCAGAGGTGCAGCACAGGCCCAGGAAGATGAGAAATGCCTGTAGCATTTTCTCCCAGCATCCTGAGCCTTGCTGTGCACCGTGGTGGAAGCGATGCCATCCTCTGTGAGAACACATAGGAAGCTGCCTTCCTATTTTGGCACAGTAACATGTAAAAAACATCTTACGGATTATTCAGAAAGACTCTTCCAGCCAGAAAATAACACGTCCTGTCACTATCCACCATGGACAGAAGAGCAGTTACGCCTTTGCCACTATGCAGCAAGCTTCAAAAGCGTGGAAAATCTAGAGAAGACTCATATGCTGGCATAGCCTCTGCTGACAGCACCTTGTCATCCCCGGGAAAACCCTGCCCATTTTTGTCTGAACGGTTTCCACTAATGAAGTTAACCAGCATCTCAGAAATACCACACAGATGTTATGTGGCATTAGACTGTCACATATTGATTAAAAAACCCCCAATGCTTCCCTGAAAGGAGTAGCTTTTTTTTCAGATTTTTTTCCTGAAAAAAAATAATTCAGCTACATTTTCAGAATCAACATATTTTAATATTGGAAGATTGCTGCTGGTCTTTGCCTTCACGCAGTGTAGCACTGCACGGGGTGGGTCAGGCTCCGTCTTTAAATATTTACAAGACATCCGCTGTCATCTTGCTCAGAGACAGCAAGGCAACCTGAAAGCTCAAAGAAATATAATAACCCTCGCTCCCTCTCTTTCCTGACTGCAAGATCCAAATGTGCTTTCTCTACATTCAACCTTGATCAGCTGTCCCCTGATTTTTTTGTGCTGCGTCTGAGTGTTTAGATCCCCTGTCATCAGCACAGGGCCAGAAACAAAGTCCGGTTTTTAGTTTCCCAGCCCCTGATTTTCAGACCATCTGAGTGAGAATGAGACTCCCAAGGGCTGCTCTGAGCGGAGCGACTGCCAGGAGCCCCATGGCCAGCTCCCATCACGGCTGCTCAGCCATATACACGCCAATGAAAGCAGAGCTTGTGCTTTCAGCGTGGCACAGGCTGGGTCCTTCGATGGCTCTGAGAAGCTCTGCTGGGTTTGGCACAAGCAGTTGCAGCCTCCATACCTTCCAGCACTGCCGGCAAAGCTGCAGAGGGGCACTGGAATGAGCAGGTCCAAAAACCCATCCTGGAAGTGCAATGGTGCAAAACATGCCAGCACCTTGTAATTAATATCAACCTAAATACAGAGCACTCGACTTTCAAAATGAGAGATCTGGAGGTAATTGCTTCTCAGTCTGCCTGTTAGCCCATGCACTGGCTGATAGGTTTGTGTGAATCCTCATCTATGGTGGCATAAAAAGCACACGTGCTTTGTACAAACGTGGCCAGTGGCTGCTATATTTAAGATTAAGTAAAAAACATTTAAAGAACAGATGGAGCAGGGCATCTACACACTGAATACAAACATTTCTTTAAAAATAGATGAAAGCAACATTTAGTTTAGTTCAAAGGTTGAAATGAACCATTAACATATCTAGGCTCACCTTAATACCTGCTTGTCGTGTATATTTAATTGTTTCCATTTCCATTTTGATTGTGCTCTGCACTTATACAATGACCACAGCTTGTCCTGAAGGATCTGACCATGGAGAAGGATTTTACAGTATTCCTGAAGAGAGAAGAGGAGGAGATTTCTGGGCAAAAATAGATGCCAAAACCACCCAGAAAGGCTGTTATGAAGAATTACTAGTCAGTCCCCGAGTGGGAACCAGTGTGCTCAGCACAAAGAGAATGTCAAAGCAGGGGTATGCAGCAGGGCAGCAACAGGGCAACACATTACAGACACGGGAGTCTTAAACCCCTGCTGCTTGAAGACACTTTGGTAGGACTGACCATGTAAGAAATCAGCATTTTCCTTCTTTTTCCTCAAACTGGGACAAAATTGTGGAAAGCATTGCTGCTTCTGGAGAGCAGCATTGCACCCAGCTCTGCCCAGGCAGGCTGGCCCTCGCCCATCCCTGCTCTCCTCTGCATGGGGACAGTTGCTGTACGTGACTTGGGAGAACTCCTAGGGGTGGGAGATACAAACCACTTCATTAATACCGGATCAGCTGCAAAAGGTATTTTAGAAGTAGCTGATTAACAAACTTCTGATAAATCTAATACGAGCAGATACATGGTGTTTGCAGTGACTCTGCCTGCAGGTTCCAGACTGCAGCTCTAAACACGTTTTTCAGAGTCCTTGAAAAATTGATTTCCTTCTCAACTCTACTCATTATTTACTAATTATTCTTATTCTGAATTCTGGATCACCATAATTTCCTCACTCCCAAGTATAATCTTGCTCTCTCTCTCTCTCTCATTAAAATGTAGTCAGGAACCCCAGTACATTCCTCCTGGTTCTGAGTGCTTCCACCTTTGGGCAGCAGGCATGGGGAGCCCGTTTTGCTCTATGTTTGAGACAAGGGAAGAGCAGCAGAATACGAAAACTTATGTGTCATAGAGCCAGTTTTGTTTCTGGCCACCAGAAGTTTTGTCCAAGCCAGCAGCCCTCCCTGTGACCAGCTTTCCCCCATACCAGGTACTTACGTGGCTGCAGCAGCGGCGTATGTGAGATCCTCAAAGCCTGAAATATTTTCTCTTTGGGAACTCCTGCCAAGGAAGTCGCCAGGTTTTCAGTTGAGACACTGAAATACAAAAAAATCAAGACCTGGTAGCGCCTGACCATGCAGAGACTCTTTTCTACATCCAAGTGGCACCTTCAACACCAGGACATTTTCTGTGTCCATGCTCCCAGTGCTGGTTCAGCATCTGGCTGTAACTCCCTGGTCTAACAGGGTCTAAAGCACTTTGTGAAAGCTTTGGGTTTTCAGCACAAGCTGCCTCTCCAGGCAGGAGCACCAATGCTCGAGCACACTCTTTGAGTGGAAGGTATTAGATGTAGTTTTCTTACACAAAATTCAAACATAAAAAAAGAAACCATAAAAGTGCTGCTGTTTCAATTAACATCAGGAAAATGTGTATTCAGGAAAATATTACAGCTGGGGTCCTGATGCTTTCCCATTTTACACCATCTTGCAAGAAAAACCTGAATAAAGGCTACTGAGGCGTCCAGAGCTTATTTTCTTAGGAGGTAAGCCATATACACCCAAAGAATAAAGTGACAATTCCTTCATGTTCCTGAGTTATGGATTAGAAAAGTAGTCTCAGCAAACACTGATCAATGGGAACTTCAAAGAGAAATGTGGACCATCTATTACATTTTCTCCCAATTACCGTCCTTCTGCTGAGAATTGCATTTTATGTGCCTCCTAGGCTTCCAAAACAAAAAAAACAAAAACAAAAACAAAAGTGAGCAGGATTTTTAAAAGAGCTGGTAAGAGAGTTCGACCTTTTTATTGAATCTAAACACCATAGAACTAGTTAAGTTGGTGGTAAATCCTGACCAGCTGCTGTTGGTGGGACCAGCTGGATGGTCTCTACAAAATCTCCATCATTTTTTTCCCCACTTTGTAGCCAAAGCAAGTAAAGAAAAAAAAGTCATTAAAATATATTTTTGAATATATTTTTGGGTTACCCATTCCCCCCCTCAAAAGTTTTACTGACTAAATGTTTGAAAAACTTACTTCAAGGGCTCTTAGAGGCCTTTGTCCAGCATGGTTGGGTTTCACAGTCCTTTAAAGCTTCCAAGATGTCATTTTTTAGCTAACTGTGACATGGAAGCACTGTTTCAAAAACAAAAGTCAGAAACATCTCTCAAAGCTGTTTTTTCTGATCATATTCTTTCATTTTTGTTCACAACTATTTGACAAATTTTATCTAGATCTGTTAATCATTTAACAAGTTGGACTTGATGATCTTAAAGGTCTTTTCCAACCTAAAGGATTCTATGATTTCCAGTAAGCTATAATTATTTTACCTTATTGGGTGAACTTTGCCTCTTCATCATGTTATTTCAATGTAATGAGCTCCTGGATCTGTTTTTGGAGAGGAAAGGAGAACAGATTGCTCCCTTCTACTTTTCTTCTGGAAACCATGGATAAACGTGATTCTGTAGTTCGCTCCTTAAGATTTGTCTCTCCCTCCACAAGCTTACTCAAAGGTTCCACTGAGTGAAGAATCACACCTGAAGCCAGGAAAATGCTGGAAAGTGGAGGAAAATAGCAGCATTACCTCTTGAGTTGTTGGTACTTTTCCACAGTGGTTTTTTTTCACCTCCAGCCCATCAAGTCCCCGGCAGCTCCATTGTTCCTAATTGCCCTGTGTGAGAGCGAGCATTTTCTGGGCAGTAATTTCCACCTGCTTCAGAACATGTCACACATCGCTGGCAGGGGAGGCAGAGGCTCTCAGCACTTCAGAAGCGCTCCCAGCAGCAGCAGGACCTGGCCTTTAAACCCTTTGCTCCAGGTTGTGGAGTAGTTACGCAAGCGAAATAGCAAATCATCCCATGCTTTGTCTCAAACACTGGGCTGACACTGGCCCACGGAGGAGAGCTGTGCCACCAGCGGCATCCTCCTTTCTCCCTGCCGTCGGAATCGAGAGGGGCTGCTGCCTGCACGGGAAGGAGCACGTACCCCTTTGTGACCAGTTTGGTTTAACTACCAACAGCCCAGAATTAAATGATGTGATCTGTAAAGATCATTAACAAGTTAGTATTCTCATTTCAGTGTAACTATGAAATCACCCCTGTGGTTATCCAGAATTAGACATGGCTTTATTTTGCAGGGCACAGGTAACAGTACATTATATTCAGGAAAGCATGTAATAATTATCTCTAAAATTATTCCACACATAGGGGACTGGTGAGCTGGATTGGAAAGACTGGAATTTTTTTCTCCTACTTGAAATCCCACCTCCTTAACCCATACCACACCTTGATGCTTCTTATGTCATCATTTATTTGTGTGACATTTTGTTCTCACACAGTTCCACGCCTGCCAATACCCAAAGAGAACAAACCGCCCCAAATACCACGTGAAGGCAATTCTAGAGAGATCTGCTTTGCAAAAACCAGATGCCTGTACTGATGTCTGAAAAAGCAGGGTTTGTCCATCGGTGCCACATGCTGGGTCCCAATCCATCAGTGCTGCTCGCCTATGGGTGGTTTCGTTGAAAGGCACACGCAGCTACAGCCGTCCCGTGCAGCGGCTGCAAGGTCTGCGCAGCCTGATGGGGACAACTAGGTTAAAGACCAAGCAGATTTTGTTTCTCCTGTGTTCCTAACCCAATATACGCAGCGTCCTGCACTTAACGTCCTATTTCTCAGCATTTCTCAACCTCTTCTGTAACACCATGCACAAAACTTGAAGCAAAAATGGATGTGTACTGAATGCTCTGATCATGCATCTCCACAGAGGTAGAAAAAACAGATTCCTTTTGGCATCAACAGAAAGAATAGACAAATAACAGTAGCTGATCAATGTTTTTGGTTCAAAAATAATTTAATTTAAAGGAACAAACTTGCTCTTGGAGCTCCTGCAAGGCAAACTGTTTTGCTCAGGTGAGAAGCTGTGTTGCATCAACAGCGGCTGGGCTTGAGTTTTGCTTTGGCCAGTATTAAAGTAAGATCCTTTCCTTTTAGTGACGCATTCCTATGGAAAAAGTCAAAGCAGTAAGTGTGAGCATTTCCCATAATTAAATGACTATTAGCACTATTCATTTTTAATTATTTTTTTTAAGAACAATTTAGGTGCCAAAAATACAACTGCTTCATTAAGAGCTAGATTTGATTTTTATGAAAAAATAGGTGGTGTTTTTTAGGTTAGCATCGCTTTGCATTTGCAGATTCTGACATGGACTATAGCACATCTGCTCTGGACCAAACATATCCAGAACACAGATTTAATGCTCTGGGCCCATCTAAGTGAGAGCAGCCGCCTTAACTGCAGCTACTCAATGCTGTCATTTACAGGCACTGCCACATTAATGACAATTTCACTTGAAGATTGCATCTAGGTTGGATGGCTGCTGATGTGGAAAGCAGCTTTGCATCTAGAGGGCAATGGGTTTACTTGTGGAAATCAGAAAAAAATACAAGTTCATATTTCATTCTGTAGCAAGGGAGGTTATTTGTAGGGCTTTTTATCAGGAAAGACGAGAGTCTGAAATCTCACCAGCAGGGTTTGCAGTGTCAGCATCTCTAACAGGCTGAGCCGATGAGGTCCTGACCAGTACTTGAGACAGTAACCTCCCAGGAAAACTTCCAAGCGCTGCTTTCACTGATTCAGCCACTTCTCAACCTTGAGTAAAAGGGCATTATTCTTTGAAAGACTGTTATTTGAACAAATCGAGTGTAGCAATGCAGGGAGCCCAGCAGTGTCATGGCAGAGCAGGAGGTACAGGCAGCTGAGGAAGGAACAGGACAGAGTCATCCAAACAACAACATGCCCAACAGCATCTGTGTTATGGATCTCTTCCAAGAAGAGAAAGCCAATTTGGTCATTTAGTTATTTACACTCTACCATCCCCAGTCCTTTGGATATTTTTAATTGCACAAAGCGATTTTCTGCTCCTTCCAAAATACCCTTTATATATGGAAACCGCTGATGAAGCACCACGGAGGTAACTGCATTCCAGCAGGTCTGGAACAGCCCCCAACACATACGGTCCATGTCTTCTACTCCTGAGCCTCTGCCAGCCGACAAGAAAGAGGGGTAAGCCTGCTGGCCCTGTCCTCCCTGTCTTCTGATGGCACAGGGGCCCCTGAGGGTGTTTAGGAATTACACCCTGCCCATGCCACCAGAGTGCCTGCAACTGCAGCTTGTGGCTTACGGGGAGGCTCTTTGGCTCTGCAGGCACAATCAGGGACCGCAGACCCTCAGTACCCACCGTCTGATCATCATGAAATGAGGCAAAGCTCAGCTCTAAAAACAGAAACCTGAAGCAACCTGTGATGCTGAGGATGCCGGCAGACACCCTGGCCAAGCCCGCGCCGAGGCTCTGTGCTGATGGGTACTGCACCTGGCTGGTTTACGTGCTTACCTCTAAGCTCGTCTCTAAAATGAAGTTGTTCTTTTGTAATTCTCAGCTGGGAAAATACCCTCCTGCTGGGCTCCTGGCTGCTTTTCACATCAAATAAGCCTCGTCCAAACAGGTTTAACTTTCTGACACCTCTCTTTAGCTTGTCAGGTAAAGCTGTATCAAACAGTGGGTTAAAAAATTGTTTTTGGGGCAATTAGTCTGCAAGAATCAGTACTTCCAGAGTTCTTACCAGTGAAAAACATTTCAGATATTTTAATCTCAGCCCTGTTAACACTCTGAATATGACAGAGGGCTGAAAAGAATCTGGCTTCCCTGTCACTGTGTGCATCCCTGTGGTTCTCGCAGTATAATAAGGTGGCTGTGGGTTTGACACATGCCATTCCCTCACTGTTTGGGTATATATGCTAAACAGCATGAGTCCACACAAGCTGAATTTTTACCTGTCAATTGCCATAATAAGTCCCAGGTTTGGGCATTTTTCTAATGGAAAACTAGGTTGTCAGGGAAATAATTGTTTATACAGAACACTGGATTTATCACTGGAGTATAGCAGATGATGCCTGGGAAAAAGTAGTGGTGGAAGTTTTCTACAGCCGTAGCAATTTAAGAGATCCTCTTACCATCTGGTGGGGAGGCTCCCCAGGAGCTCAGCTCACCCCAGGAGCTGTGGAAGGAGAAGCAGCACGGTGAGGACCTGTGAGCCTGGCAGGGAGGACAAGGTTGTCATTGCCGCCAGTGGATGGTCTGGCCCATGATGGCAGGTACCCAGGCTGGGAGGGGAGGGCAGAGCTGCCCTCTGCCCTTGATGTTCATCACTGCTTTCAAGGTCGAACTGACCAGCGGCCAGCAGATGACTTTGGAAGCTCACAGTGCAGATGATCAGCGGGACTGGGCTTCTGGTCACCTTAAGCTGCCCTTTATTAAGAAGACTGCAGAGCAAAAAGTACTCGTTTCCCAGATCCCAGGTTAATACCATGCAGTCATATCGTTGGCGTTGGTCTTTAATCATTCCAGATACACAGCTCCCACTGATGTCAGCACAGGTTTTGCATTCTTGCAAAATCAGCATCTTTTTTCAGCAAAATCACACACTCAGCTTTAGTGGGAACTGGGTGACCAAACCACAGTGAAAAATCCCAGGCAAGTCTCCTTTTTGACCTGACTTAAAATTAAAAATGCAATAAACGGCACTTATCAGAGATCTAAGAAAATGCTGTATGATTGCATAGCAGCAAATGGTATACTTGCTTTTGAGACAATATCTTTGTGTTTGCACATACATGTACATAAATATACTTTTAAAAAAATCAAGGTTCACTTATGGACTGAAAACAAAGACTTTCTACACGTCCATGTTGCAATCTCACATATAACCACAAGGCTTTTGAATCTGGGTTATAAACATCGAAGAGGAAATGTTTACATTCATGCATCTTCTACTGAACTGGTTTCAAAACGTCTGTTTAAACTCTGACCGCGGAGTACTGGCTCTGTGGAAGTGAAAACACCTTACTGCACAGTGGGCTATAATCTGCCTGTGCGTGCTCCTGGATAAAATAAGGTTATCTGAGGTAGCACCGCATTTCTAGCCTCAACCAATGCCAAAGAAAGAGAATGAGAATCTCTTTAATTAAGGTTATCAAGTTACCGTGCATTGCCTGGCTCTCACGGACACGGTTCTCACAGGTCAGTTGATATATATGGGATCCTTAGGGCAACTTGCTCATGCATCCATAGCCCAGCTTCTTTTCAGCAATACCTAAGTCTGACCTACGATGCCCTTAGCATTTTCCTGCCACTGCCCTTCAGGTGCAGGGTGCTGTTCAACAGAGCGAGGAGGATGCTCTGCTGCATTTCTCTCCCCCTGGAAGCTGTGAAGATATTTCCAACCCCTTACAATGCCATCCTGGGGCAGGTGCGGGTCCTCTGGGACACAGGAGCACCTGGGAGAAATGCATGGGGAGGGCCATAGGACTGGCAGCTCCCCAGGAGAGAAGTAAATAGTTTTTCTCTTCTACATTTCTGTACTTACCAAGATATAAACTTATTCTTGGAAAATATCTCTTACTCCATGAATCATTCCTGTGGGTAGAAAAAAAATAATATATTTTTTTAAAAAATAAATCAAAAAGTCTCACAAAAATTCATGAGTTTATCAAAATTCTGAGGGACTGAAAAACTCTTAAACTTAATTTAGGATTCAGTTTTCCCTCTGCAGTTTCTCAGCCCTGGTTGAAGCTGTAGGTATTTAGGTCTGGAACACAGATATTTTCAAATTTATTGTCGGTACGACAATGATTATGTAGCCCATTGAGATCGAGTGGTGTGATTTAGTGTTTTGGAGGCATTTGTCATGTTTGATGAATGCATCTGGTGATTCAGTGCAATGAAAAAGCGAGATTTCCAGCTAGTGAGAGATAAAGGATGCTGGCTGGTACATAGGGTTATGGCAGTGGCTATATAAGGTTACAAAAATTTTATTTGTTTCTCATTTAGAGTTTTAGAGGAAGATGGGAAGGGAGATATACTTTAGCTGGTGCTCCAAGGTGGAGCGAGGTAGGCTGTGTAAACATTTCTAGCGCTTTGACAAAACTTTCTTGGGAACTAACATTTTCTCTTCCTTGTGTTCCTGGTTTCTTGCCTGTCATCACGTATCTGCACATAGTACCCATGCAGGTGCATTCGGGGAGACCTTGCCAGTATCTCAAAGTTACCCCAGCATTCCCAGTTCTGGAGAAAGTCACAGAAATACTTTGTTTTCTTGTTTGCCTTCTGTAGAACACACTAAGGCTGGAGACAATGGGAAACTGTCAGGAGGCTGGGCCCAAAACGCAGGCATTTTCTCAGACAAGTCATGTCAAACAAGTCGCAGAAATTTCAGCCATATCCAGATAATGTCCAGTAATTTATGTCTCACTTTGGTTTAAATTTCAGGTATAAACAGGTTCTTATTGGAAACAAGGTATTTTGCAGCGTGTTTTCTATGGCGTGTTTGTAATCAAATCATCTCACTCTATGCGGCACAGGGACATCCCGTTTTAAACACAGGATGCCAGGAAAGCACCTGGAATCCAATTTGATTTTTGTATTATCACTGAATCACCAATGGCTTTCAGAGAACAGAGATGTCTTTATCCAATGTGGTAAAATGGCACACTGTGGAGGTAATCAACAGCTCCCAAGTGCCATTACCACTTCTGACACAGCCATCTCCAGTTCCCTGAAAGCCATCATCACTACAATAATAACTGGTAAAGACCATAAAAAAAAGATATCTTTCCTGATTCTTTTCTATCAGGCATTTGTTCTGCTGTAAGTGACAGTAATTCTGTAGGAAATAGCTCAAGTGTGAGCCTAAGAACAGCAGTCTCCATGGATTTAAGATTTACCTCTACCTTTGTGCATCTGCGAGAGGGCAAAGGGCGCTGCAGTGGCAATGCCAGGATAAGGATGATCTGGAAGACGCATGGCCACAGGCAGCAGCCCATGGGAAGACCCCACGTTCTCACCACCATCACCATTTTCTGACGAAGTCATACTCTGTGGCAGTGGTATGATCTAGACAAAAGTCGCTAACCTCTTCTAATATAGGAAATAGAGCATTTAGTCATTTCTTGGACATCTTTTTTGGGGTCAAAAGATTTTTTTCCTACTGCCTTACAGCCTGCGAATCTGACAGATGCCTGGAGCTAGAGGCTCTGCTTTCAGAAGAAACCCACACCTGGAATTCTGAATACACGAGAGATGCCACATTGTATTTTTCAGAAATTGTCTTGTAAGAACTCCCACGTTCCCACCAAATGTCAAGTTAGTTCGTTGCACCTGCCCCAATTCCCCTTTGCAGTTTGCGCAGCGCGTTGTTCATCACTCCCTGCTCTCGTTGTCTCGCAGAGTTATATGCTTTCCATGCCGAAGGAAGCTGGCTTCAGTAGTGAACAGGCTATATTTCAGTTTGACAAATTTGCAAATCCAATAGGGATCCCGTCAAATGCAAAGCGCTACGTGAATACAAGCTGTCACTTCGTCAAATTCAACGTGGCGGTTTGCAGAGCGAGGTGCTATTGGCGTGCCAGAGCTGCTCGCCCAACTCGAGACATGCAGCCTGGTGATTAGCTCGATTGTGCTCCAGCTTCTTCCTCGTTTGGACTGCCACCAGGCAGAGCATTTCCGTGGAGTTTGCTGAAGTTTCTGTTATGAAGGGATACGTTTGTCATGCTAAAATAGGAGATTTATATGCAGCCATGCATTTATTGAAGGCTTGTCTAGAAGTATTATGTGTCCAAGCAAGTCTATTTGTTTTTCAGCTCATTATAAGCTTCAATCTCCGTGTATAAGATCTGCTGAGAAATAATGTCCACTGAAACCTGTCTCAATCAAGTAACTACTTCTGATCTAGGATCCCCATCTATCAATCAGGGTTTTAAAAAACTTAGTAAGGCTGAGCTATCACAATTAATTCTTCCTTGAGAAAAGGTGCTATAAAGATCTTGGGTTTCTCCTTCTCCATTATTATTATTTCCTTAGACTTCTGGTTTGGTAAATATTATACATACATTGACTCACAAAATACTGAGCCTTAAAATGTTGTGATTAATGTCAGTCTCCAAGCCTATCCCAATTAAAATTCCTCTTAATTTCGGTATTTTGCCCTGAAAAGTACGGGGTGCTTTTAGTTCATTCACAGCGCTGTGCTTCTAAGGGAGTGAATCAGACACCCACCAACCTCTCCATAATTAAACTCACTGGAGAGCAGAGGCCAAATCGTGCCCATCAGAGCTCCACTCTGTGGAACGGCATTTTCTCCACCAGTATCCCCATGAGGTCCAGGAGACACGTACACTGCTGGAAGGAAAGGTGAAGAACCTGGCCTGGAAGAAACACTGCATTATTTGTACTGCACATACGAGCCAGTTTCTCAGTATAAATGTCACTCCCTGCAGGAACTGCGCAAACACACGGTTTTGCCGTTCTCATGCGTGCTGCTGAAGTGGTGCCTCTTTGACACCAACGTGTGTCTTCTGCTGCAGAACCCTCACCAACACTTTCAAACTGGCTTTTCAAAGTTATGTTGTTTATATCTATGGCTGTGAGAGCCTTGGAATCAGGGTCTCCGTAGGTGGAGGAGAAATATTTACCATAGCTGAATAAGGTGTGAAAACACCATGCAAGCAAAACTCAGGTAGAGGCTGTTTAAGGCAAAAAGAAAGGAAATTGAGGATACCGTTGCTTCAAGAGCAGATGAAGTACAATGCTTATTTCATTAATGGACAGTCATAAGTAAATTCAGATGTGCCAGTGCTAGTTCATCTTGCTGAAATATTTTAGTGTCTAGCTTTCAGATGGAAATACTCCATACTAATACCTCATTTTATCTCATGTTATTCAGAGTTTCCAAATAAAATCTATTGCACTCATATTCAGTAACACCTAACCCATGCTCTGCTGCTATTAGCTGAGCTTTAACTGAATCCAAGGCTCGCCTTTCGCTTAACAAAACCAGCTTTAGATGTACTAGAGCATCAATCCACACAGTAGTACTTATGAGGAATAAATTGATTTTCTCATTGCTCTATGTTGGCTAAAAATTATTCGATTATGTATTTAGCTGCTAATGGAAACTCATTAGTAGATTTTCATTTCATGCTTGTTTGCACCTGCAATCCATTTCTTCTTGTCCAAAGGACTGTTTCATTTGGGTTGCATGCTATAAATTTTCTTGCATATAAATTGATAAGCATCAGCCAAAATTCAGTATACGTGGTCTGAAATCGCTCTAGGCCATCATTTTAACAACAGCATCATTAAAGCAACAGATCTCTGGTGATTCATTGTCACTTATTGCTGTGCATATTGATGTTCTAACTTGCCTCTTAGTTTACTTGTTAATTTTGTTATCTTTGCTAGTGACAGTCCCCTGGTGTCTTCCCGTTTGCTCTTCCCCTGCATTCTCCTGGAGCCCCTCAAGGCTCCTGCCCTCCTTTTTTAACCCAAAGACGGGATGTGCCTAACTTGAGGCACTGAGTCAGGATGCCAGACTGTGGAGGGCAGGAGCGAGGCACCCATCCATCCCAGGGCACCCTGTTAGTCCAGGTGGGTCACCCCACCATTTCACCTGCACCACCATCATGGGTTCAAGGTACCCGATTTTACGTGGGATGTAAATTCTCCCGCAGGGGCAAACCCTCCAGCAGTGCTTGGTGACTCCATCACTTAAGCCCCAATAACATTTCCAAACTATGAATGGCAGTGTGGGTTAAGCACCATGCACACACCCAATTATCTATACACATTACTTTGTATTTTGGCCATGATTAAACTGGAATGCTAAGCTCCTTCTGAACAGCAGGCTGCATTCAAGGGTTGAGGCTGGAACTGGCTGAAGACCGACTTACAAAAAACCATCCCTTTCCCAGGCTAACACAGCATTAACATCAGTGCAGTCAAATTTTCAGCTGTTCCTGATTTTTAAACCACCACCTACACCACTATTAACCTAGTTTAGCTGCACTTAACTTGCTTTGATTTATGCCACATATTTTGTGGCTGTTATTCTGCACCCAGAACTTGAAAAATCAAGTGGAAGTAAACTCTTGCAGGAGTTTACTCTGATTTTCTTTACCCACATTACAGCGTCAGTGATGCTGAGCTTAGCATAACTTTGGCAGAGCAGCAGGGTTGGGCCAGTGCTTTAAGCCTCAGCCACATTTTCATGCGAGTTCATGGACCTGCAAGGGACAAGAAAGCATCACCAGCCCCACCGGGGCTCAGGCTCATCGAAGCTTTCTATGGATAAAGGACACCAGCATTGTATCATTGTAATTATCACAGTAAAAATCTCTGATGTTCAATAAAACATATGCTCTGTGGTCACTTGTTTTATTTGGAGGGATACGTTGTTATCTGTGTTGGAATAATACCCTATTCTAAGCCAGCCAAATCCAGCTACTGTGCCATCTGGTCATTTTTTATAATTTTTTTTAACAACATAGCTCAATGACACTTTTAGCTGCACAGATCAAAGGAGTGTATTTTTACCTTTGAAGCATTAGGTAAGAAAATGAGCCTGATGTTCCCAGCTAAGTCAACAGGAGAGTTGCTGCAGTCCTCGTGTTTAGAGAGGGACCGGAGAAATCCCTCTGTGCAGACCAGCAGGACAGGGTCCCGCTGGAGGGACAACCATTGAGCCGAGCCGGCTCTGCCCTGCGGTGGCACCTTAACTCTTGTCCCCAAGACCTCCTTGGTCCACAGCAGCCCAGGAATAGTGACAAGGCTCCATGGGTTCGGCACAGTTCCCAATTTCTTGTGTGGGCAGTGTTGAGAGACAGGCTTTTCAGTGGGCATGAACAGGACGAGATGCTTTTTTAGATGTCTTCAAAGCAACTTCAACTGGTAACGATGTTAGAAGTGAGGCACCTGGCCACGGACTACTAGTTTTGTGATGGTAGGGCCACATGGTGCTGTGATTTGTTCAAGAATAGGGGCCACAACGTGCCCAGTTTAAACTCTCCTTCCCCATCTTTCTACTCCAGCTTCCTGAGGTGTTCATACCCTTGGGATCTCCCAGGTGGTGCAGCACAAGGAGCCACTCCCAGCCGAGGGAGGAGGAGCATGCTGCTTACCCTGCTAAACTCCCGCTCGGCTTCCATCTCCCGCTCAATAATGCTGGTAATTGTGGACTTAACACTGTCTTCCTTTCTGGTCTTTCATCTCCCCTTGCTCTTGCTCACGGGAGACAGAAAACGTAGCTAAGTCTCAGCTGGACCCCACACAAGTAAAGCAGCAGAGGAGTCATCCCTACTTACCCATCCAATATTCCTTCAAGCACTTCCAGCTTAGTCACAGACCACCCTGAGCTGCACCACTGGACGTCGATGTAAAGTCTACAAGCAAGCGGTCCAGAGAGCAGAGGGGTAGGCACAAGAGTTAACAGATGACCATAACTTTCACATCACAAGCTGCTGGGCATTTTATTTATTTTGGAGCTTTGAATTTAAACCCACACACATCTTGGTTAGTGAAGCAGAATCTGATCATAATAATTATGTCACATTTTGTTTTCATATGAAAAAAATATAAAAACTTGTTCAACTTCAGCAGAATGATTCCAAATTGATCCAAATATGAAAACTGAATCTATTAGTGCTGTGTACTAATACAGCCCACACATAGGGAAAAAAAAATACATTTGCTGTAAAAATATCTTATCAACCAAATTAACCTGCTGAGGGTATGCCTGTATTCCCCACCAAAGTAACTGGGAACGGGAATGGGTTCTGAATGTGCTTGTTAAGTGCTCACGATCAATACAAATCTATTTTTCAATTAAGTAGAAGATACTGGGTGTACACGTATTGCCCGCAGGCCAAAATATTTTTGAGCAAAACCGGATTCCAGAATATAAAGTTGTGTTGTTTTTGCTCTGTCTTTTAAATGAGCTTTACCAGCATGCAACTCCAATCCTTGTGAACTCTGCAGATTAAATTTCCTTGCAGTAATGACCACTAGGAATTAGTGAAATGTTAATCTTCCCACCTGCTGTGTATGATTATACATGAGTCTAATCAACCTGATTACAAAAGAAAGCAATTTCTGCTTTTACGGAAATCTGTTGTCTGCTTTAGTTCTTCTTGAGGAACTACAAAATTCTTTACCCTATATTTCAGAGCAAAAATAATAATTAAATTAAAACATGTAAAGGGGAGAAATGGAGGGGTGATAGTAATTGCTTTACAACAGATACAGTAATTGATGCTCTGAGGATTTATTTCAAAGCATAGAAGTCGAATTAGAAACCTAGCTTTATCTGGATTTGAGTTGCTTTGATGAAGTCACTGCATCTTTGTGTCTTGATTTTCAGCTAAACTGTTCTTAATGAGAATGCTAATAATTACAGTAGGACTAAATTGTTTTAGGGACACAAGAGGATGACAGACAAATTTTTATTTCATTTAAAGCTACAGCCACAAATGTGACACTTTTCCTCTGTCAGCCCTGAAACGTGCTGGATGGGAAAAGGAGGGAATGCAGGGAATGCACCAGCTGAATTCATCGAAGACAGCTACTTAATGCACTGAAGGCAGATCATAAAGACAATTTTAAAAGCTACATCTAATTGTATTTCTTGTGTGAAAGATTTGTTTGAGCCCCCATGTACTGACCTGCATTAAAAAAAAAAAAAAAAAAAAAAAAAAGAAAGAAAAAAAGGCAAAGTTTAGACTGGATCCACACACCTTCTGAGCAAGCACTGCAGAGCAAAGGTATTTTCCAAGTCACAAATCCAGGAAAATCAGAGTCGGAGTACAGAAATCTGAAAAATATAAGGAACATAGAGCAAGGAACAGCGTAATGTAGTCTACTTTATTCGTCAATCAAAACCACCATTTTCTTCTCAGCAGCCACCAGCCCCGGACCGCCTGAGCTCCCCCCCAGCACAGTTACAGTCATCTCCAGCCTCGCACTGCGCATGGAAACATGGAATAATCCCTGGATTGAAAATCATAATATCGAATCATCTGATTCAATATATTGCTGCTAGTTATCTGAAACCATCCAGGACCTGATGGGCATTATTCCACAGGCAAGCTTAATATACCCCAAGAAATACGATGCCAATTATGAAACCAGTGTTTCTCAGCACTTTGCATGCAAGGAGCAGGAGATAACGGGGATCTCCATGGTGACAGTGGAAAGGTAGCTGGGTTACCTGAATGATAATTCTGATTCTTCCATCTGATCTTCATGGGCTTTTCACTTTTCATCTTTACCTCTGAATGGGTTAGCTTTCTAATGGAGAGGAATTGACAAATATCCCAGTGTTCCTTAGAGGAAAAGCAAATCTTTTCTGGTATAGACTCCTGCAACTTAATTTGACTCTACAACTGTTACAGGGAGAGCTGCTCGTCGTAGTAGGGAATTTGCCCTCTACACATACCCAGCCAGCTTTAAACTGGGCTACAGAAAAGAAATATAGAACAGAATAGAAAAGACCTTGCTAAAGTAGATCTCCAAAAACTCCTACGTGACACTGCCTTCCCCCTGGACCTTTGCCTGGGGGCAGTCCCAGCCCCCCCCCCCCCCCCCCGGCTCTGCCCAGTGCCGCAGCTCCGCTGGGAGCCCAGCTCACCTCTGACCTTCCCTTCTGCTCGCTGCTCCCACAGCGACACAGAACAGAGGCCAGAAAATCAACATGCACTGAATTCAGGGCTTTCATAATTTGTAAGGCTCTCATCCAGTTTGCAATTTGGAGAAAAGTTCTACGGGAATCCCAAAGCAATCTATCACTCTAAGGCAGAATTGACTTTCATCGATTTCAGAGAGGGGTGCCTTCATCGATTTCAGAGAGGGGTGCCATGGCCACCGTGGCCACCAAAGCCGGTGCTCCCTGAAGTGCAAAGCGGCTGCTGCCTTCCTCTCCCCCTTGTGCTCTTTAACTGTGTGCTTATTCGAAAAGCTGAGCGCTTCTCAGTTTGGTTCATTAAAAACTTCAATACCTTAAACAATCTGGTTTCTCTCAAGCTTTGGGTTGTGCGGGAATATCCTTGGAAGATGAGCCACAAGCCTGGGAAAGGACCTCGGGGCTGCAGGTGAGATCGACATCCTGACTCGGGCACCCAGCGACCTCTGCAGCATGAGGGAAAGCAGTTTCACATGAGAGATATCTAAATATATATATATATATATATATAAAATAACATGTGATCTCCGATTGCCTCTGTCAGCTATAAAACTCCTCTCGAAACACTCTCCAAGCCCCTCCTGAGGGCGGAGGGAGGAGAGGACAGACCCATCCTGCTGCTGGCATCCCCGGCCAGGTGGTGGGGGGCAGCCGCCGGACCCCTCTCCAGCCCAGCCACCGCCGGCTGCTCACTCCCTGAGATCTGAATGGGACGAGGCTTCATTAAAATCATTTTCCTGCCCTGTGTTTGATGCAGCCGTACGGATAAGGCGCTGCCCCAGCTGCGTGCTGCTACTCACAGCTGTCACTCCGGCAGCGCAGGGCTTCACGGGGAGCGGAGAACAAAAGCGAAGACTGATCGCTGTGCAACCACCCAATTAACTCCTGCATTTTTGTTTTTCATCTCCTTCTGCTTACTGGAGAAATAAGTACAATAGATCATTAATGCTGACGTTTGCGACACTATGCAGTCACCTTCTCCCCCCGCTTCACTCTGCCACGTTACCTAACACCTGGTAGGGGATTTAAAAGGATTCTCTCCATCTCATTTCATATATTAGTGCTAAGTTTAGCTTCTGTAGGCAACAATCTCTGTTTAAACTTTAATAAAGAAGTATGTTTAGAATCTCAGGGGCACACTCTCTGCTCATTTGAAACAAATGAGGATTATATAAGGAGGAACATGAGCTACAAATAGGATTCATAAAATTAATTGGCTCTAAGCTGCAGCTGAGCGGAGCTGAGCCATCAAAAGTGACGGGTGGCCAAAGCACATCTGTTCCACTTGGCCAACCCTGGGGGCCGGGTCCCTGCCCCAGCCCGGTGCTCCTGTGGCTCCCACACACCTCTCAGGCTCTGCCCCAACGCCGGGCTCCTGCAGAGCCAATGGTCCCGCTGCTGCTGCCGCGGTCCCAAAGACGGTCCAAGAGCTCCGAGCTGCCTCAACGTTTTCATTTCTGTGGTGCCACGTAGGTTCTGCCCCACGAGAGGAGTGTGGATGCTGCCCACAAGTTTGGCGTACTGCAGGGTACCGCCCGATCGCTCCTGATGAATCAAAACATCACGGCACATGCTTGAACATTCAAACGAGGTGAAAACCCACACTTCTTTCTTTGGCTACAATCATCAGTCCAGTTGCCAGAATTCCTCACACAAATCTATGCCTGCACGTGCTGTGCTCGAGTCGTTTGTTGGACTAGAAGCCACAACAATGTTCTATATACTGATGATATCACATATCACGCTGCTAAATCCATCTGAGGAAATTTCTGGAATTCCTTGCAGGAGCCTGTCTGCTACCTCCTCCAGAGCGCTCCAGCCCCGAGACATGGCCGGGAGCGGGGCAGCTGGGCGGCCCCTCTCCATTTAGCAAACTGCAGCTCACTGCTGGGAGCATCACTTACAGCTGCCGTGCCTCAAGCAGCTAATGTAAAACCTTCAGCTGAATCTCCCTAATTGCATTTAAAGCACCATATATATATATAGGTATGTATAAATCTAAAATAGCTTCCACATGTTCTTCCATTCCAGAGCTCTCTGCAGTTACAAAGCGCTGAGATAAGCGTGCTAAATTCTGCCGAGACATGCATCCCACCCCTTCCCCACCACAAAGCCCAACCTGTGCCAGGCTCCTAGTACTTTTTAGCAACAAGTTATAAGAACTCATCCTAAGCAGCGACACATAAACAGAAAACAAGTAAAAAGCCTCAAGCAAATGCTGAAGGAGATGGAGCCCTGCTCCTGGGTTGTGTGGAAGGGCACGGCTCAGACTCCATGCCACAATTCCCGTAGCTCTGGACGGGCTCCATCAGCTCCCCTGGATGCATGCCATGAGCATCTCACCTGAGATGCAGTGGGTTTGCACACCGAGACTCCACAATCAGCAAAAAATGAAAAAAAGTGGGAGTAAAACTTCTCTTGCTCCTAATCAATAACTGTAATATCACCAGGAGTATAAAGACTGAAAAAGACAAAATCTCTTCAGCTTTCCTTTCTCTGAAGACTCTATCCGCTAAGCAAGGCTGTAGCTCATTCACAGCTACTGAAATTATCCTTAATTTCTCAGTTGTGTTTTACACACTATCACTGACATTTTAGTGAATGGCATAACCAGTCAGGACAAAACAGTTTATGACGATGTCCTTGGGTAACGAACATACCAAAATGGTTACTAATGAAATAGGGAAGCAGCAGCATGACCATTTTTCTGTAGCCCCAACGCAGCCCTTTGACAATTTTGGCCACTCTTGATAGCTCACGAAGGAGGCTGACATCCCTCCTTTTTTTTTTTTTTTTTAAAAAAAAAACAAACTTAAAATAACTGGCATCCACACCAAACAACCTCCCCCCCCCCCTCACATAACAAATGGCATTTCTCAATGCCCAGTAACCCCCGAGTTTAATACATCTATTATTTCCTTCCAGATAAATCACACCTACTTGGATGCCACCAGGACCAAGGACCAACGTGAAGAGCGGGTGCTCTGAAGAGCCTCTGGGTAAAAAAGCAGCGATGAGGTCTGCCCGGCACAAAGGCAGGGCCCAGCTCAATCATGATGCTCAATTACTGCTCATCACGTTAACCTGTGGTTTTAATTCCCTAACAGCAACAGACTTACTAATTGCTGCCTGGGACAAATCCTTCATCCAATGAAACTCCTCTCGCAGCTATTTTTAAGGGCTTTCCCCCTGATCCAATACACTGTGTGGTGCTTTACACTGCTTGGAAGAGTCACTAGAGGACCACCCAAGTCTTCTTGGGTCTGTGCTGTTGATCGCACCCAGATACAGCAGCAGCAGCCATCACTCTGTCAATACCTTTCCCAAAAGAAACAGGACATGTGTGGGTTTTAGATTATCCCACAGAAAGAGCTAAGACTAAAATTTCCCTCTAGATTTCAGAGTGTCTGTGAGTCTTGCAGGTATTCAGACATGGGCTCTATTTGAAGAAAATGAAATCTTCCCCTGTTGATAACGTACTATTACAAGTATCACCTGCTCCTCCGTGCTGCCCCCACATACACACTGGAAGTAATTGAGAAAGTAGTGGTTTGCAGATTGCTGTGTACAGGGGACAGCAGACACCACCATCACTTGTGTAGGAAAAGGGAAGCTGGAGCTGTGACAAACCAGTATGGCGCTGGCTTCTGCTGCTGGGAGTCACACCGTCACTCCTAGTTTGTGCAACTTAGTTCATAGTTGTCAAAACAGGCGCTCACTTACGTACCTGCTATAATAAAATTAGTCAAAATCACATCTTCACCTGTAGCATTGGAAATATTTTCATATCTAAATTTTTCAGTCTTAGTGCAAACATATTACTTTTGGCAGACATTACAAAAGAGAAACGGAATAACGTTGTGATGCTTTATGTAATGCCGTATCTGGCGAAAAAAAATTAAATAATGCTGCCTATATGTCTGTGACTGTAAATACACATCATTTACCACTTAAGTAATCAAATTCTGAGCATTTCCAAATCTTGCAGAACATCCAACCTTTTCCCTGAAGCATTGAAATCTTGTCACAGAGCTCACCACCCATGGCCATCACACGGAGTCGTATATCACTTCCTGAACCTTAGGTTTGAAGGAAAATAAATTTAAAAATTATTTTTGGAAAGAAAACAGCTGGGGAGTCTTCAAGATGAAATTAGAACATGACCAACCTTGAGAGACACGAACAGAAATCATGGTCCTGTTTCAGAAGCAAAAAGCAGACTCTCAGCTCCAGTTGGATGGGTGACTCGCCACCCTCTGACGACTTTTAGGCAAGCCTAGAGATGGAGAGGGAAAACAGGGATATTGTGCATGCATGGTGGAAAGGCAAGTAAGTATTTAAGGGACCCACTGCAGATGGGGAAGGTGAGTTCTATTTAAACTAACCAAATATATCAACGCGGCCAGCCTTTCTTATTTTAGGAAACACATCCTATATTCACCAACTGGCCAAAAGCAAAAGGATCTACAGCACATACCTTCATGATAGGAAGGAGCCTGGACAAAACTCAGAGCAGGTGATGCCAGCGGCTCCCGGCGTGTCCCACCTCTCCGTGGGGGTGGCTTGTGCAGCTCAGTCCCACAGACACCTCTGATCTCATCCCTCAGAGCCCAGCCTGCTGGCTGTGCCCCCCCAGCCAGGGGTGTCCAAGTACCCCATACGCCAGCACAGCCTGATGTTCTCACATGATATCATCCCAGCTGCCAAACCACGTCCAAACTGCTCGAAACCAGCACGTGGCATATTAAAATACAGCAAGAGCATCCTGCGCGCTTCCTTGCACAAAGTAGGGTGACCCATTTTCCACACATATTGTTGGAGCATTTAATTTTCTAACCTTTCCTCTTGTATGACACGGGAGACAGCCCTGCTACTGTTTTCCTACAGCAACGGGCTGCTTCTGCAGCCACATGCCATAAAGCTATGTACACTCTCAGCCCTGCCCCCACTAAAGCTGATGGCAAAATCCCCGAGTGTCTGGAGGAGCCCAGGACCTGGGCTCAGCAACCTTCTGCTCCAAAGCAAAGCAAGCACTCGCTTTTCACTGAGCCTCCTCACACACCAAATACTATTCAAACACATTTATGATTTTTGAACGGGTGTCTTCAGCTGGAACCTCAGAGACAAGTGCAGAGGGTTTATCTAGTGGTAACAAAAGCCTCATGGCATTTCTTAGATAGAAAGAAAACTGAGTTTAGCAATTATTCATAGCCTTACATACATTCTTGCAGACAGCCAAGCTGATTTGGCAGACTGAAGCTAATTGGGTTTACAGTAGAATGAAGCTTTGATTGAAGTGCCTCGCTTAAAAAAAAAATAAATTACCCCCCTCCATACCCCTGATAACATTACTCTCGAGCATGTTTTAACAACCACCCCACATATTACCAAAGAAGAAATGCAGAGATTTTTATTGCTTTACCAAGCAAAGACCCACAAGTGAATAATTCCGAACTGTTTGATCTGCTGTATTCTGATCCATAATTTAGCGGCTGCAGAAGGGCTGCGTGTGGCTGACATTTCAGGCTGCTTTTGAAGTTCACGAAACCCCTGCAGTCACCAAGGGGAGGGACCCTGCTTGGGAAGCCAAGGTGGGCACTGAACAAAAGGTGGGTGGGAAACAGCTCCACAGCTAATGCCCAAAAAATTGGTTACAAAAAACTGGAGAATGGAAATTAATGTAGCCTCGAGTTTACTGAGTAAATAATTCAAATTCTACTGTGGTGATTTATGAAAATAAAAAGACATATTTAACAAGCCCAGCAGGCAGCAGGTGCCCGTATTTTTACATGTTAAGAGACAAAATAAAAAAGCAGAAGCTTTTGCTTCACTGGGCTTTTTTCCTATTTCATGGTTACAGTTTAAAATAAAAGAGCTCCTGTGTGCTCCAGGGCTATGCTGTGGGTTTCAATTTCCACACAGCCACATGGAGAACCCTTCCAGGCGTTCCTGGGTATTAACGGTTCTAGGGGAGGTTTTACAGAAATGACACAACCACCTACACATTTCAGAGAAGACAGTTTTGCAACAGCCTGGTGCAGGAACCACTCAATACAAACCTGGTGTTCGTGTGCTCTTCAAGGGCTTTCCTAAATCAATATGTTTATAATGCCACATAGGAATTCAGATCACTGACCAAATCTTTGTAACAATTCTGGGTTACTTTGCGGGGAAAAAGCCAAAATAGTGGCACAGTACCTACGTTCTTGAAGCAAATGGAGGACGGAGGTATACAAAGACAAGATGAAATGGAAGATGGAGCCTTCGTGGGAAGCAGAAGAAAAACAAGGTCCCACACATCAGCTAGGATGGGAAACAGGAAAGGAAAGAGTGCAAGAGTGAAGGCTAAACTAGCTAAAAAATCTCGTGATTTATCATAGAGTCAAAGAAGGTTTGAGTTGGAAGGGACTTTTAAAGACCATCTAGTCCATCCCACCTGCAACGAGCAGGGCCATCTTCAACTACATTACATTGCTCAGCATCTTGTCCAACCTGACCTTGAGCACTGCCAGGGACGGGGCAGCTGCCACCTCTCTGGGCAGCTTGTGCCAGTGCCTCATCACCCTCATCGGAAAAAAATTATTCCTTATACCTAGTCTGAACCTACCCTCTTTAAGTTTAAAACCTGTACCCCTAATGAACTGTTATTTATGAAGTTGTGTCTCATCACCCTTCTGTATGGAGTGATTTATAGACAACTAGTGCAGTGGAGACAAGCTGACTGACTTTGACTTCATGCTCAGGCAGCGAGCTGGGCATCATTTCATCCCTCAGGGGCAGCCACTTAAAACCAGCCATATTCAGGGGTAAGGAGCAGCTGGCATTAGGAAAAATAGGCTTAAAACCCCCAAAACCAAACCAAACCCCAAAACCACAGAGAAGGAAGCACTGGGGTGAAAACCCTACTGACCTGAGCAACCCTCAGATGATGTGGGGAAGGAGCTCCATCCACTGCACACTCTCCCTGCCATTTCGTTCCTCTGCCAGCTTTACATATTTGATGGTTTCAGAAGAAAATCCAGTCTTCAAAGGTGATGGTCTGCCCCTCTGCCAGCCTTATCAATCTCCATCCACGGGGCCAGGCTGTGCTGCACATCAGCACCTTTGTCGTTGACTCCCATATGGATCATTGTGTGAAAATGCCTAATTAAGAGAAGATGATGAGATTTTTAGAAAGTAAACCTTATGACTTTCTGCAGAGGAAATGTGAGCAGTAGTGCTGTATCACGAGAGATGGTAAGTACAGGTAGAGAGACAACTTTGAAGGCAAACTGCTGCCTCAGAGTGTCGTGAGTTCTCAGAGGTTTAGACTTCAAAATTACACACTTCATGCACTGTATGTTCGCAGCCTGACAGCAGGATTCCCCCGGAGAGGCTGGGGAAGGATCCTCACAGTACTGTGCACAGTGCTTTGTCAGATGAAAAAATCCAGCAGACAGTGATTGCAGATCAGAGGAGCTTACAGCTATTAAATCCAACAATTTGCCACTCTCCAGATGCAGATCAGGACCATTCACTCCACACGCCTTAATAAATGACCCTGCTTCTAAAATGCAGCACCACGCCTGACAGATGAATGGACTACTAATTCAGATTTGTTTTTTTGACAACACACAATAACAGAATATCAAAACTCCCTCGCAACCCCCCAGCCGACCCCACTTAAAGACGCAGCAGCAGTTGTGCAGATGCGGAGCCCATACGCTGTGCCACGAGGGCTGCCGGAGCCGGGGCCACCACTGCCTCGTGCAGCCCTGAGCCAGCTCCGGACCGGGCACACAGACCGACATTATCTCGTGAGATTATTTAGCGCCGTGCTTCCCCCCTGGAATGGGGAGGACAGGGAGAGCCTTCCCGCAGGTATCTGTGTGCTGGCTATGGTAAGTCATGCAGAACACTTTACAAACTGCAGCACGCCAGCAAGCTGACTTTCCACCAGCTGTAAACACCCACTCTGTATCCCTCGAAGGCAGAATACACAGCCCGCCAGCCCTTTAGAAGAGTTGTTTATCACCCTGCTTAAGCAGCGCTACTTAAAATAAGCGGGGAGGTGCGTGGCCCCTCGACACGCCAGCTCCCGAGGCACGGGCAGCGCAGCACCACACTGTACCGGGGCTCCATGCACACCATCAGCCGTGCAGTCACTGACAGAGGTTGCCGCAGCAGTTGGAAATAATTCGGCCAGCATTAAAAATAAAGAAATAGACTCATTTTTATGACACAATGCATAAAGTGCCTGGCTTCTGCTGAGAGTCAAAATTTGGCCTGTTTGGTTAATTTGATTGGATGCCACAAGCGAGGGCATGATTTGAAACCACAAGTCATTCTTCTCCTTGGAAGAGTGGATAACTGAGTCTATTAATCTGACAATACATTTAAACTGAGTTATTGTGACAAGGGACTTCCATTATCCATTTCATCTAGTTGCAAACTGTCAGAATAAATCTCAGGGGGTTAGGGAAAAAAGCTGCCTTCCTTTGTTTGCTGTTTTTACATGCCACAACAGTTTAGATTTGGTTCACATTAACTCATGATACCGTATAAACTGTATGGGGAGGGGGGAAGCTCACAGAAAACCCAGTACAGAAAATGCCAACTTTATGGTCATCAAAGTTTTTGTTTCTTTTTCTTTTTGTTGTTGTTGGTTTGGTGTTTTTTTTAAAAGAGGAGTCAGGACAGTAAAATTTGACCACCTGGCAGCCTCTTAATGTGGGCTCCAGTGACCCTTTTTTCTTACACATTTCTGTTTAACTGCAACTGTTTCTCCCTTTGGAATCACTTTCCTAAAGCTCTGGTTTTATCTTGCTTGTAAAGCAAGTTGACTTAAAGAGCAAAAATGCTTGTAACCAGAGATGAATCAACGTAAGGCACAACGGCGTAAGCAATGGCATCAAGCTGAAGATGTTAAACCAGAATCCAGAAGGCTGGGATTCAATCATGGCTCTACCATTGACTTCTTAAATGCAGGGTAACTTATTCCCTCAACAGTTATGCAGATGATGACACCTTCTTGTTATCCATCACTTGCTTATTTTTGTAACTAAACCTGTTCTAGTGGAAGAACAGTGTAAGAAGTGTAGTGGCCAGGCAGGCTGGTGCTGCAGAGCCCAGCGCCTGCTCTGGCACAAAGAAGATGGAGATAGCTTGGGGATGCCAACGTCGCCCATGGATGGCCAAAGAGGCATGCAAAATTCACACCAAATTCAAACCACCGTGTGCTCATGTGCATGAATATATATGAATGAGAGAAGGTAGGTGACAGCATGCCAAGAGCTGCCGGGGGAGCTGCTTTTCATCAGTCCCCACGGGCTGCAGCCCCGGCCAGCCCCCACTGAAGGGGATCTTTGAAGGTTTCCTCCTGCAGTAATGACACTTTAACCCCTGTCTAGCACTTTGTTGTCAATTATTCCCCTTAAGTTTCATTTCAAAGCCACTGTGAGCTGCAGGAAGTCCAGAGAGTGGCAGATGATATGCACAGCAACATGCCCCACACACACTTTAATTGCATCCTTTACAGATAAATATTACTTTTGAGAAGTGAATTTTAGAGGGTTTTAAGAAATGCTAAAAGCTAGCTGTGCTCCCATGCAAAACATAAGCATAAGCTCAAAGCCCAAGTGAACTGGAGGGGTGTGTGTGTGGAGATAATCAAACCCACATGTTTCTGAAGGGCAGATAAACCCCACGTTTATGAGGCAGTGCTCCTGCTTTGAGTCACAGCTCTGGATTTTGCGTCCAGGTTCACATTAAATGCGGCATAGGAGATGCTCTGACACAGCAGGACTGTCAGCAGTGGCGGGCTGGCAGCTGCCTCCCACTGACTTCCAGGAGCTGCAGCTCCCTCACTCAGCAAGTTACGCCAACCTGGATGTACAAACACACATATGGGCTGCAGGATTTTAAAGAAAAAAGGGGCTGCACTCTTAATAAGATTTATTTGAAACAAATAGTCCAGCCAGTCCCAGTACATAGAATATATTACATCCTGAAGCCAGGGGCAAGGGCAAAGGAAAAAAACCAAACAAACAGCTGTTCGTCTAAAAGTCTTTTACATGTTAGGTTAATTTCTTAAAAAGCCTCTGCTAAGAAATAAACATTGTGAATTCAACTAATTTTAATTCTACCCTCTCAGCACTATTCCTGTGAAACAATGAAAACTCTAATTCACGATCTTCCCCAAAGTCATCGTTTGGTCTCAGGAGGTGGTCGGAGGCTCAGTACAAAATGTCAGTGTCACAGCTTCACAGCTCGACGCTTGCTTTTGATCAGATTCTGGCAAGTAAGAATAGATGCAATATGCTCATTCCTTTACTGTCACTGCAGAGTATTCACTCGTTTAAATTATTTTTTAGGTTCTAGGGGGAACCATTAAAAAAACTAATCACAAATGGAAGGAACAGCAGCCGTATGTGGCCATAAAAAGACAATAAAGCATTTTAGGATACACACTTGTTATGATTTATACTCAAAACAGGACTAGGGGTAGCATATGGTGATTGCCATCAAGTAACATTTATTATAAAAACATGGAGATTTATCTCTAAACTTGATTGCATGCAAGAAGTTGCATTTACTTTAACTTATATTCAGATTGTTGTAATACCACAACTGTTTGGTCTTTTTTTTTTTAAATGGAGCCAGGTTACTACAACCCTCAGCCCATTGACTCTAAGCACTTTTATCCTTTAAGCACTTTCTTTTCACTGATGCTGACTTCAGCAGCGGACTCATGTGCCCAAAAGGACCCTCTCATTACTTCAAGGTTTCCTTTAATTTCAGCCTCTCAAACCTAGTAAACATCTTGGGTGATAGTTACTATAAATAGGGTATTATTGTTTATTGTAAATAAGAAATAGTATGTAAAATGATCACCTCAGTTTCTTCTTGCAGACTGAATCCATATGGCTGGGAGGAACACCAGTAAAAGCAGAAATTTACAGTAGAGACACGCCTCCAAGAAGGCAGCACAAATATTCTGAAGTATTCTTATTAAAATGTGGAAATTGTTAAATTTTAACACACATTTTACAGCTTCTATGTAGTACACCTTGAGGAGCAGGACAGAATACACCCCATTAGGCTGGGAAGACACCAGGCTGGCTGTACCTGGGGCAAGAACAAGGATGGGGCTGGGCTCAGGAGCGAAACACGACGTCTCCAGAGACCCCACGAGCCCTGGGGACGGCACAGCCTGACCCAGCCCAGCGCCAGGGGAAGGTGCCGGCAATGTACCCGTTACAAGTTTCGCTGCCCAGCTTCCCCCAGCAGCAAAGGCTGCTCACCAGTGCCGAGATATGGCAGCTCCCCTGGCTGAATCCTGGGGACCAAATCAGTCCCTGGTGGAACACATGCTCCTGATGCATTTAAACACTGAAACACATCAGCGATGGGGAACACAGGGTGCACAACCAAGTTCTGCTTTCATGGGCTATAAAAGTATAATTTTTAATTCAGCTGTAACAGACTGAAGCAGAACTGCCTCAATAAATAACCCATAGAAACAAATGAGTGCTGGATGGCTGAGATACTGAAATGTCACAAGACCTCTCCTCATTTATTTGCTGTTTTTTTCAGTATTTTTAATGCCCTGAATCCAGTCCAGGGCCACCTACACCAATACCCTTAAATGTCAGCACAGGCAGCAGCCAGCCGGGCAGCGGGACGTGCCTGCCGCTGGGGAAGGGGCTGGCTTTGGGGACACAAAGCCGGGAGCAGTGACACGGAGCTTCCCATCCCTCCTCTCCAAGAAGGGCCAGCCATAAAGGTCACTTGGTGCAGGGGAAGAAGCAAGCAGCCTCTCTGCTGCTTTGCACATAGCAGAGCTTGGGCATGAAAACCCAGCCTGCTGGCCCCATTCCTGCTTGCTAGCCTTAAAAAAACAAGAAAAAAATTAAAGAAATGCAATGATAGGGTACCACCTACAGCCCTGCCACTTGCTGTTCCTGGGTTTATAGTCTGCTCTTGTCCCTCTCCAGACAGATCATGTTTGAAGTCTAGGAGACCAAAAGGTCAAAGTTGTAAAATAACTGCTGTTTCCTTCCCCTCCCCTTCCTTCCAGCTCAAGAAAAAGGCAAGAAGTGGGTTTCCATTTTTTTTTTTAAGGTAATCATTCTGCCTCATCATTTCCATAGAAGCAAGAAAAATATACCACCCCCACTGGTACCCTTCTTGTCTGGCAGTGAACTTCTTCATACCTGGGTTGTAGGACAGAAGACTGCAAACAGAGCTAACAACGCAGAGCTGGAAAGCCATCACCTTCAGCCTCTGCTCCAGAAAACAGCCACACAACTGGACTAACCAACACAGCCCTTCCTTGGAAGTGGTTGAAATGAACATTCTGAAAGGCTGAAGATCATCAACACCTACTCCAGACTATGCCCTGCCGCTTCTGCAAGGTGCTGTGAAGCTGCTGGTTGGTGCCCAGACAGATGGGAGATGGAAACATGCAGGCCAGATCCCGGGCTGATGTAAACCTGTCTTCAGTGGAATTCCAGTGACCATGATGGAGAGCGGGGAGCGACAGGACTGGGGTATTTATTTCAATTAAGCAGTATAAAGCATCAGATCTAAACAGAGCTGTAGGCAAGGGATTTGGTTATTCAGAATTATTCTGCATTAGAATTACACTGGCTCTATAGTTCTATATTGTACTCAGACATTATATGAAATTAGTCACAACAGGGAGAAAGAATCAATCAGTCCTGGCTAAGGAATTGAGATAATAATGACTCATTTGACGAGATTGCTCTGGAAAATTAATAATGACGGTGGTAATTACTAACCTGGGATAGCTGCACTGCTCATTATTCTCCTTTTACTCTATTGAATGTTAAGTATTATGAAGACGTTTGTTAGAAACAGCCCTGTCTGCAGGCTCTCAGTCGCAGGCAAGGACTCCCAGAGGTCTGCAGTCCCTCCTCCTCTTACACTCACCAGGACACGAACCCAAAACCATGGCAATATTTGCTATATAGCACAGAGCAGCAGGTAAGATGTTCTTTGCCTGAGTTAGCGTCCTGCAAGGCTGTCACGTGGCGGCTCTGCTGCCTTTGCTCACCCAGGCCCAGGACCTGGCCCACCACTTGCTCGGGGGAGGGAAGAGCTGATGCACCTCCAAAGACCCCATTGCTTCATTAACTGTTTTATTGCCACCGTGCCAGCCATCAGTCTTCTTGCCGACAACAACTAAAAGCAGCACCTTTTAAGCCCATCACCCTGACTCCTCACCGCGTGAGACACGGCGAAGCCAAGGGCAGCAGGTTTCTGCCCAGGACAGGCAGCGATGTCAGGGAATGGGGAGACACCCCGAGCCGGAGAGCTCATCCAAGGCATGTTGGGGATAGAAAATGTTCTTTAATACAACCACAGAGAGATATCAGACTCTAAAAAGCTGTGAGTGACTAACAGTAAGGACATCCAGCAGCTGTGCTCTCTAACATCTGTTCCACGCCCCACAGAGCGCGTTGCACGACTTATTTATATTTTAAGTGGATCAGCAGAGGGTTTACCTTCTGTTGAGCAGCAAGCAATGAAACTGAATGCCCTGTAACAGGCAGGAGAAGAAAAAAAAGTTCTTTGGTAATGTTGAAGAGAAATAAATTTCTAATTTTCTGAGCAAGGCAGAGGTTTCTCAAAGCACAGTTATCCTCCTTGATTGAGGAATTTTGAACTCCTAGTAAACTCTCCTGATTACTCCCATTTTTCTGCCAAATTCTTTTTCCCAGCTGATTTCACTCCAAATTGCTTTCAGCCTTATGAGATGTGCTCTTTTAAGGCACCCTATATACATGTCATTGATTTTTTACTTTAATCCCTTAGTGACCAAATTGTGTTGTATGCTAACTCCATCTCTTTCTGTCAAGATTGTCAAACATGCAATTTTCCCAGAAGGATTCATGAATTTAAGAATGTCATCAATAGATTTTAGAAAGTCAGAGCACCTTTTCGTATGAGAAGTGTAAGCCACCTATACAAAGCCCCCTCTGGGCAGCTTCCCCCCCTCTGCAGCCATCCCTGCCACTCTCTGGGGAGCTGTAACGTCACCATGGGACCCCAGTTGCACCCCCAAAGCCCCCCAGCTCAAGCAAGAGGCAGCAGCTAAAGCTGGTTTAGCATCCCTGCCTTGTCCCAGCCTCCTCTCAAAGGACTCACAGTGCTTGGGCAATGCAGTGCCCAGACACACCTCAGGACCTGATCCCACAGGGACGCTGTTCCTCTATGGGATCCACCCAGTCTTCTTGGCTGCCGGGATTTTACAGGCAGTGATGTCCCACCGGGACCATGCAGATCACAGCACTGCCCCTGGTAATGCTTAAACCCTGGCGAGCCATTGCTGGGAAACATCAAGGCTTTTTCATTTACAATTGTAGCACCATTAATGCCATGTACCTTTATGATTTCACCTCCTTTTTGTTCCATTAGATTGTTTTCAAGCAAGGCAAGAGCAGCCCTGTGTGCCATTCCATGAAACGTCAAGAACAGGGGACATGGGCTCTGCTGGGGTAAAGGAAGATGATGACAATATTCAACCGCAGTCTCTGTTTTCAGGTGTCTTGTTGAGCTCCTTGACAAACCTACTGCCACCCAGGCTTGTTGCTGCACTGTTCATACACCCAATTACTCTGGTACAGCATGGCACGACAAAAGCAATCCAGCCATACAATCCAAACGATATGCTTTTAGTTTAAAAATCCAGTTTTTCTTGTAAACCTCTTTTTTCCTATTTCCAGGACAGATCCTGGCTCCTTAATGGTACCAAAATCCATCTTCCAGAGGAAGTGGGATTTGGATTGCTGTTCTCCAGGGTTGGTGCTGCATGCACCAATTTTTTTTTTTATTAATCTGTGCAGGACTGATGAAATACCCCAACAGGCTATATTTGCAAAGGTCCCCTGCTGTGCTAGCTCTGACCACTGCCTGAATATTTAAGAAAATAACCATAAATAGAGGTCACCTTATGCACATCTTAGAAGGCAATTTCACGGTATTTAAGAGAGGGCATCCACGAAATTAAATGAGACAAAGTCAACAGGAACCCAAGAATTACTAAGGAGATCCTGCAGCCATTAATCCACCAAGACAACATGACCAGAGACCCCGCTACACGACCCCAGAGCCAGCAGGTCTGTCCTACTGACTGCTCCGTGCTCTGCCTCTGGTCCCACAGACAACACCATCATGCATGGGTGCCAGCAGCCTTCCACAAACTGTTTACAGGGATCACTATGGCAGCAGTACTTGCATTTCCCAAATGATTCAAGACCAAACAGAGCTTTCCCGAAGAATTCAGGACGCAGTCACACTGGACGTTGAGCTCTTTTCAGTCTCACTATCAGCATCAGCACGCAGCTGCCTCTCACCAAGCACTTCTCACCGTTTGTCTTCCCAACAGGAAGGGACACATTTATGAGTCTGACTTCAGCTACAAGTGCTAAGTGTTGAAAATAACTGGCCTAAGCAGGTGGGAAATCCATCAGTTTGAGACCCGGGATCCTGAAGCCAGGATGACAGGAGCTGTTCTGCAGCACAAACGCCTTTAGCAGCTTATCTGAACCACGGCAACATTTTCAGTCTCAGTCTCTGTTTGCAGCTGTGCTTAGCTAAGACTAACATAGCCATTTATATAGTAACCTCCACCTGGGAGGATGTCACCTGCACGCACATTTCAAGAGCGAGCCCAAATTTAGTACACTCACAACCCTGGCTGACTGTAACACTTCAGACAATCCATGCCTGCTCTGTGCATTTCCTTCTCCAGCGTAAATAAAGGTACCAAATTTCTGTGCAGAAGTGCATGCAAGCTCAGAGAGTTAATTATTGTAATTATCAACTGAACAGACTCAGAATGCTAATCTGTTATAAAGTGGTCCACTAATTGGTGTTAAACTGTCATTAGCCTGCCATTTCCCATGTTATCAAGCTGACCTGGAGCACAGCACTGTTGAGAAACCAATCCATTTCTCATTTCTGGCAAACACTGATTGCAGATTTGGAGAAGAAAAAAAATAATCTACATACCTGGAACTGAAATTATTCTAACAAATGAAAACATCATTCTACTGCTTTAAATTACAGTTTTTTGGATACATGTTGCACTTGTACACACCTTTCCACACGCTGCTTTCTGCTCCCTCGGTGGTGCCTGTATTGGTCTGCTCGCTGACCCCGACCCTCACCGTGCTGCAGCGGGGCTTGGGCTCTGCCAGCCTGGGTGCTCATCGCTGTCAGGACACTGGCTTTATTCCCGAGCTGCAAATCTGCAGGAGGAGCAGGAACTTTCCTCCTGGTGCCTGAAGCCATGAGCCTGCAGCCTTCTCCACCACAGGAGTCTCTGTTTACCAACCCACCAAGCGCAGCCTTCATCCATTCTTCCTTCGCTACCGCTGAGGGCTGAACGGCTACCGCTGTTATCTGGTACCTGCAGATAACAAACATCCAAGAATAGCGATAATCAGTACAACAGCACCTCATCAGCCCTGCAAATCACTTTAGAAGCACCCAGAGCTGCCCCTAAGATGTTCTGAGAATAAAAGGGGCAAGTTTCAGCCTGGGCTTTTCCACTCAAAAAGTACCTGCCTCCAGCCAGTCCAGATCACCCAGTCTCTGGGCTTAATTCACAGAAGCGAAGACAGAAGACTGGCTTAGCCACCTTTCAACGGTCAGTTTTAAAATCTAGGTGCCCAGTGGGGCAATGAGCTTCCACTTAAATGCGCTGCAAGAGGGCAAGGCGGTATTTCAGTTCCAGACGCTCACCAGGGACGGCAGCTCTGCGGACTGCTCTCTTCCCCAAAAGCTGTCACTGAAGTGCCGTGACACACCAGAGCGCTTCTCAGGGCATCTCACCCGACAGTTACCTGTGCTAATATTTCTTTCTTTTTATTTTATTAAATACCCAACTTCAAAAAGTTCAGGTGAACTTAAAATGACCTTTAGAAAATTGAAAAATTATTAATTGCCTGAGACTACCTCACCATGGAGCAATCTCCGAAATACTTACCTGCACATTGCCTCCCCATTCCTGGGAGAACCCACTGCACCTATTTCAGCATCTCTCTCCAGAGGATACAGGGCAGAACTTTCCAATTTGACAGATGTGCAAGAGATTGAATAGGGAAGCAGTAAATTTTCTATATGCTAATCAGAACCTCTTGGTGTTCGGGTACCTTTGAAATCAGGTTTAGGATATTAGATAAGGGAAAAAAAGGCTCAGAGAATCAGAAAGCCTGCGGAAATAGTGGCCTGCCACTTCCCAAGATTCCTTCCATCATGTTTTAGCAATCAGTAGGAAAACAAAGTCTTTGCTATTTAGTACTATCTCCGGTTCTTACTTTTAATTTGTACTCCTTGCCAGTGCATAGCTGTTCTAGCTCCTTTATGTCATTTTTCACTTTCCTTCCTGAATCCTTCCATCACCTGCATGTTGAAATAGTAACCAGATCACTGGAGAAGTACAGAAAGGAAAGAAATAAAACTTGCAGTGCCATCAGTAATAAACATAGAAAGTTTCTAGAAGTAAGAATCCATCTAATTCAATGTCTTTCACTGCTGACGGCTATTATTCCTCCATTCAGGCTTTTGAGACACCTGACTATTAATCACTTTCTTTCTTTACACTGGCAGAATACTTAAGTATACCCGCATGAGCCTCATTTCTCCTCTTCCTCAAAAAACGTGCAAATCTTCTTCTATTTGATACCCTTTACTGCCACACAGATGCTCATCCATAGGAAATTCCCATTTATTTTAGTCCATAAGATCCTGTTAAATTGATAAACTGATCCATGTGGCAACCAGCCATCTCATTCCTTTTTCTTGGTAGCAGATACGCTAAGAGGCCAACATCACTTCTGCGCAGAAAACATAACCCCAAAATTGCCCTTCCAGCAATATGACTTCTTTGTCAGCATCTTCCACCTGAACTGGAAGTCAAATTAATTCTCGCAGCTGACAGATACCTCTTCAAAGAGCTCCAATGCAGATCATCAGTACTGTCTGTCAGCTTCTGTCTCTCTGAATAATTTTCTTGGCAGTAGCTGCTGCCTAAAATCTTACATACCTATAGAGTTTTGCACATTAGCCCCAACAATGCGCAGTGGTACCAGTGACCAGCTTTTTTTTTGGCAGGAGATTAGAAAACTGTCAGTCCCCAGCTATTCCTCAGCCTGCCCTATCACAAGCAGAATTTATTGTTGCTGGGATACTGTCACCAGGACATTCGCTGGACGTTTTGCTTTGCTTATCTTTTATTCTTCAAAGCACTAAACTTTCCCTGTCTTTTATCTAACTCCCTCATTACTATTCCATCCATTGCTCATGCCTTTACAGATCCTCCAGTCGCCTTCATGTGATCTTGCTGCCTTACTTTCTGCCAGTGGCTTCAAATTCTGCTTCAGCACGTGGCGCTTTTACTGTAACAAAGGAAAATAAACCCACACAGATGGAAAGCCACCTCTTGCGCTGCTCAGGAAAATGGATTCTACAAGCTTTCCGCTGGAGGAATCACTTGGTTAGGTGTGGAGAAGACTGACGAGCGTGATGTCAAAGACAGCTGTCAAAATCGGAAACACCCGTTATAGCTTCCTTCTGCCCTTCAGTCAATCACGTTTGCTCTTACCTTGCTTTACTGATATGCACCAGCATGGTCATGGTCCAAAACCGATGCAGAGACACTAAGCAAAGACCAACGGCAAGTTTCTGCTATTTCAGGAGATTGAGCTCTTGTTCTGCATGCTCGTTCAAGGGAGCAGCTCCTCTAAACACCCTTCTTCTAGAGAACGAACAAACAAGTAAAGAAAAACGTCATTGCATTGATCTGTAATTTGTCCTTAATTACTTTAGGATTGACTTCAAAACATAAAGATTTCCATAATACCATTAAGAAACTGTTGCAGTGCAGGGAAAATAATTAAAACCTGTCCTTAATTTCTTGAGATGCAATGGATTCATTGCTAATGACTGTTCACAGTTGCTAACTGATATTTACAGAAAAAAAGGAAAACTGCAGAATGCCATGAAACAGTATTTGAGCATTGTTTCTGCTTTCTAAATCTGTCAAAGACAGACAGCCTTTCTTTAACAGAAGGCATGCAAAAAAGCACAGGGATCTCTCATTTCGTGGATGGTTAGTCAAGACTTACTGTTCAGCAGATGCGCATAGGAAGTATGTTTCCTCTGCACTGAATAAATGTCCTTCCTTACAGGCATTTGCTTTTGATACCCAGCCGAAGCGGCCTGTTGGGAGATCAGTGACAGAGAAACTTGGATGACTGCCTTGCTTCTTCTGTCTCCTTTGGCAAGAAGGTGGGTGCTAATTTAAAACAAAGCATTGGTTTTTTTGATGGGGTGTGTGGGCTGGCAGCCTTATGCTTGCAAAGGCATGCAAGGCTACAGGCAATGCTTTTTTTTAAACCTAGAAGGTCCATTGCCTGTTTCCATCAATGTAAACATACAGAGGTTCCCAGTCACTGACATGATAGCAGAACACCTAAAGCCGCATTGCTTTATGACTCCAAGTACCAACATTTCCCCCCACGTCAAGAAACCACATCTAGTGGCACCACCTACTGTGTTAAAACCTCCCCTAAGGAAGGCACACCTACAGATTAGCCCCATCAGCCAACTCTGGCGCTTACCATGTAGTTAATTACTTCTGACTGCTCCATTTTCTTTGCTAGTATTACAGTGCTGCCATGATTTTTCTTTCACATATTGAAATGACGATTGAAATGATGTATTGTGTATGTGTCCTAAAAATCCGTAAGAGTTGCTGGATTTTATACCTTTCCTCTCCAACTTCACTGTTCCGGTTGCTGATGCTGGGTTTAATACTGCAGACTAGTACCAGGCTGATCTGATTAGTTTCTCCATGCCTAGGGCCAGCTCATTAGTGACCAAATCAGGGTTTGTCAACGTGGACGGAGAGCGAAAGCATGAATTTGCAAAGCGCTATTTCTCGGCAGTAATCCCCTCCGTGGGTGCTCCTAGCCCACGCCGAAAGCAAGCTCGTTACTCTTCAAGCAGAGTAAACGCCCTGCCCATCTCTATCCCTTATGGAAACTGCTCTCTCTGCAGTCTCTGCAAAAATTACAGAAAAAAGGAAATCTAGATCTTGGGGGCAGCGGGGGGATTGCCTTCGAAAGAGTATCCTGCTCCATTTGCTCTCCGTGGGGACTAGCCCCCGAATGAAAGGGTTTTGTTCAGATCTGCGTTGCCTCCTGCTCCTCCCACAGCGTGGCGAGGAGCGGTGGTGGTGGCAGGACCTCCTGCTCCGGCTGATGCACGTGGACCTCCCAGACGGAGACCTGCACCCAGGGATGGGGAGAAAAGGGCAGCCACAAGCGATGAGGAGCTGGTGATGACCATGACAGCCTTGGCAATCACCAGCTCTACTAATTGCCTAAATTCACTCATTTTCCTAAAATGCAAGTAGGCGAGGAACCAGAGTAAATTGCTGGGGCAGGTTATGCGTAACCCTTTGCTGCAGGCATGTTGTAAAACTACAGGCTAGCTTTTAAGAACTGTTTTGCCTCCACAATTATATTTTTTCATGTAGGAATTTCTTAATTAACAATTTCTCCATTTGAAAGCTTGCACTTTTTTTTCCTTTTCTGACAGCGGCAAAAAGTTATTTATCTCTTTTCCTCACGTAGAGGTTCATTTTATCTTCTAATGAACAATGGCAAAGAAGAGAACAATACAGGAAAACACACAAAGTTACCCCCTGCCCAGAGCAGAGAGAAATTTCTTATCTTTGACACCTGCTGGCAATTAATCCTTTGCATGCTTGAATTTACAATTAGTAGCCCTCCTGTAACAGGACTCAAGCATGCAATCCCAATTGCCCTTCAGTGCTGGCCTCTGCCTCCCCAGGCTGCTGGAAGGGGCCGAATCTTGCTCTTTTATTTTACAGAATCCAAGAAGGAACTTCTCTCTCCTGGATTCCCATTAAGGGGGCACTTTGGCACGCACCAGGTTGGATCCCCTGTTTTTACACACCTTCGATTTGACATGGATCATCTTCTCCCCCTAATTCTGGGGGAAAGATGTACATTCTCCTCCAAAAAACGTGTGGATTAGGGGTCTCTACCAGTCCCCCCATGCATCTGCATCAGGTGCGTGCCCCACAACCTGTTGGACTGTGCTTGCTGGAAAAGCCTCTCCTCCTCCACCCGGGGTGGGGACTGCCTAAGCGATCCTGCCTTAATTGCCAATTTTTCTGCTCAACAGACAAAAACTGCTTTACCTCCTTCGCTCCGTACTGGACCTCATTAATGAAGGATCTTTCTCACTTGGTTGTGACTACCCATACCAGTGACCTGCTGTGCTGCTCCTCCTCCAGAGCCCTGCTGTACAACACAATGAACAGCTGGAACAATTACCTCCCTTAGATACTGATTATTTTTTTTTTTTTTAAAGTTTGTCCTGGAATCTGGAAGGCCATGGAACCTTCTGTAACATCCAATTAACTTGCATTTAAACTTCCACCCTAGCAAATATTCAGTCCAGCCTGTTGTTGGAATATAACAATACCTTGGTTTTGCCCTTCTGAAAATATTTCTGTGCTACATAAAGCGAGTCAGCTTTGCACAGTGTAGAAAACTAAACAGAAATACTGGATAGAAGTAATTTAAAGAATACTGTGCTTTGAAGTACTAGTGGCATTTGAAAGTCATCTAGTGCTTTAAAGAATGGTATTTTATTAAGTATTTCAAAGGAACTTTGGTGCTATTATTTCTTATTTTGCTATTAAAACCTGTAAGTTTGAAAATTAATCATTATAGGACCTTTGATGCAAAAATCTATGAATAAAATAAATTCTGAAGGCTATTTTCACACTAAGTTATATTAAGACATTCCTTCATCTCCCTTATTAATTCAATGCACATTGCAGAAAGTATCTTAAATATTAGGAATAATATTCTACTAAATAATCCAAGCCCCCTATGGCTTCTCAAATTTTTTTCCATTAACACACCATGATATTTCTCACTGCTTTCGGGTGACCTTTAAATAAACTTTTCGGGTTACTAATTAGCACGATAAACAATAGATTCCCATTTCATGGGCAATTTCATGGTCAAGCAACCCACTAGAGACAGGCTGCACACTCTGCAATATTCATATCTGCAGCAAGCACTGGATCATCTCTGTAAAAGACATTTTCTTTCAGCAGTATCTCTAGGAACACGTGTCAGTACATTTTTGATTAATTCCCGACCTAACTTTTTTCATTAGCATGCATAAGATCTTAGAGGAGTGGTCTCCCACGGAAGGGGAAGGACATGTTTAAGATACACTGTAACAGCAGCAAACTGTCCTAATGACGGCACTGCCCAACAGCAGAGACATTTGGTGTGCCGCAGAAGAACAATAGACATTGCACCATTGTCACAGTGAATTTCTTATCACTCTGTTCTCAGGGCAAGTTTCTCTTGTCTCTTCTCAATTACGCTTCATTTGTTTTTATCACAAAATTTAATTTGAAGCATTTGCTTTGCAGATGGGTTAAAGCATTTTTTTTTCTTTTTTTAAACGTTTCCAGCAAGAGAAGACAAAATAGTTATGGGTGTTGTATATAAAACTCCATCCTGTTACGGTGTAGTATGGGAGATGGTCATGGCGGGAACGTTGCAGGCACATGGGATGGAGCAATCTGCATGTCTGTGTGTGCTGCAGCTGAACAGTATTTCTGCCCGGCTAGGGCCATGTACCTGCCTGGCTTGCTCCCAGAAAGCCTCGAGGGGCTCCAGTTGCTGCAGCCCCCCCACCGTGTCCTTGCTCTGCCAAAGCCACCAGCCACCGCGGCTTGCCTCCCACCGCCGGGTGAGCACAGCCAGCACCGCTGGCACCAGACGGCAGGGGAAACACCTCTGGAAATCTCAGTGTTGCTGTTGAAAGTAAAAAAAACAACCAAACCAACCAAGAAACAACAAAAACCCTGCGCATGCAACAAGCCACAGTGAAGAAGTGCACAAGCAGATGTGAAGAAAGAGCAGCTTGTCTCCCCACAGGTCACCGGGATGCTGATGGGAGCAGCGGGGGATGAACAAGCAGAAGGACAAGGGCAGGACAGCTGAGGTCAGTGAGCACTTGCCTACTGTTTCTAGTCTCATTTGGGCCACTGACCTCCGGGGAGGGCTTAATTTAGGGGAAACAAACCGCTCCACTCTCACCCCATCCTTCCTCACTGTCTGTCCTCCCACTGCCAGGGAGACTGTTGGGACGTGGACTACCTCCTGCTCTGCTCTTATACTACCGCTAGCATGGTGGGCTAGGCTCTACTCCAAAGTTACATCACTGATTACAGTCACTGGACAGCTGAGGCTGGCAGGGACCTCTGAAGATGGTCCCATCCCAGCCCTGCTCAATTAGGGGCAGCTACAGCAGCTGGCTCAGGGATACCTTGCAGTCCACGCCACTGGCCACTGGTCCAGCCCGGAATTCATCCCTAGAGGCAGCCTGTCACCACTTGCCAGTAATCCAGATTAAACCAGTGGCTCCTTCTTCCTAAGGATCTGGTAATGCGCGGCTTTGCCCGCTGCTTCTCCTCTCTGGCAAAGACAGCACGAAGGAGCAGACATGAAGAAACTGACGTTCTGTACTTTGAAGAGGCAGGGATGGTCTGAAACACAAAGGGAAGGGTCTGGTGTCCCACGTGGGCACAAGGGAGAAGCACAAACAGATCTAGACGACACTGAAGGTGATCCATGCTGGTAACACAGGGTGCTTGCTGCTGTGCCTTGCGTGGTGGCTGGCAAAAGGAGCAGGGTCCCTGAGCCCCCGCAGGCAAATGCACCCAGTGCCCTGTGTCCCTTCGCTGAATTTCCAGAGACATTTGTGAGCAGCAGAGAACAGGAAGATACACCCTGTGCTTCAACAGCACCAATGCAATAAAAGAAGAGAGGAAAAACAAGAAAGTAGGGTCTATTTGGTAAAAAAATAGGTAAAAGCTGCAGGTACAGCAGGGGGAACAAGCAAGTTCCACCCCCCATCTCCGGCTTTACCAGCCAGTTGCCATAGAAACCCATCACTGCACAGCTCTGGGGACCCAAACGCTGCAAATGCCACTGATGCTACAGAAACCCACCCCTCCACACCCTGCTCCGGGAAAGTCTGCCCTGCCCCCTCCAGCTAGGGCAGCCAGGGTGCCCACAGCCACAGGGCTGGCTCATACAGGTGGGCTTCCTGGACGGTGGTTGCATTACTTATCTTCAGTGAGTTACAGGCAATGTTTCATTTATATTTGTATACGTAAATACGAAAATAACATTATGTGCATCACTTTCTGGGAATATACTTATACGGCAGCGCACTAGATAAAGTAAATATTGTATTGATGGAAAAGAAATAACAAAATATTAAGGGAAAAATCAATAAATGCTTTAAAATCTCATCCTTCAGCCTTACTTAACTTTGTTTAGGCAGGCAATAAAGCTCCCACAAGCTCCGAAAGCTTGTGCTGCGGTGCTGAGCTGACCGCACTTAGTGCTGGAAGCAGCACAAGCTGGAAAGGAACAGGTAACTCCTTGCAAAGACATCAGCACTTTCCTGGTGCCTGGCAAAAAGCACTAAACAGAGAAGCTGGGTTTTTTATAACCCAGGCCTGTATTAATGAACAATTAGCATTCAGCTGATCATCTCCAGACTGGCCCATTACACTGACTACCAGCAGCTGTAAGGCTGCTCAGGCTGCAGGGCAGGCAAAAGGACCCACCAACACCTTCCTAGTTGTTCAAATAAATAAACCTTAGCTCCTTTCACCTGTCTCAGCTGGAGATACTCAGTGTCATCCCCATGTTCCAGGTGAGGAGAATGGCAGGGCAGTGGGTGGGCTGGGGAGGGCCCGGGCTTTCTGCCACACTCATTCCAGATGGACGCAGAGAAGCTGCTGATGTTAAATGCTTTTATACAGGGCAGTTTTCTTTCAAAAGTGGGTCTAGAACTAGGTTAGTAAGTCGATATTTACACATGAGATGATGTGCTCTGGTTTTCCAAAGTGCTGAATACCCAGCCCAGAAGTTCCCTTGTGGGGCTTAGAACTTTATTTTTGGCACCTCATTTCATAGAAAGACCATCTGTAACAGCGAGCTCTAGCTGCCATGTAATTAATTCCAACTTACATAAGCCATTTATGAATAAGCATTATTTTCCATATATTAAACTTGCAGAGACAGGTTTCAGAACTGAATTGGTATTTAGTGAGGTAGGCCTCAGAAATTGTCAATTAATGCTCCTTGACATTTCATAAGTATGTTAATTTATATTAAAGCTACTGCAGCTAACTTTGCATAAGATAACTCCGAGCCTCAGTCATAAACTAAAAAGACTTATGCAGTTCAGGAGCATTATGGCTGCTATTTATCATCTTTTTGACATAATGCACATTGTGTACGCAATGCGGCGAAGATAAACACATATATAAAGCAGGCAATTACCTCAGTTCACACAGACGATCATATTTATGACCATTTGCAAGGCTTAATGTAATTCATTTACTCTAGGTGCTACAGTAAACACATGATGACAAGCCCATGAGCCAGGCTATGAGAGGCAGGTATCAAGATTTGCTGCCATCCAGCTCGGTCAGCCCAAACTCGTTGCACCTGTCACAGGCGGCTAGTGATGCTTGGGGGGCTAGAGCAGCCTTCAGAGCCGCTCACTGCCCAGCAAGGGCAGGGAATGCAGCAAGGAGGGGGTTAACTTGGGCTTCAGGGGTTCGAAAGTTTGCTCATTTGAAAGGCAGGTGTTCCCCATGTCAAGTGGCCACCTGCAGTGGACCATGGCAGGATGGTTCTGCAAGGAGCTGGACCTGCAGCGGACCGCAGCAGAACATTTTCGCTAGGAGCTGGACCTGCAATGCAGCATGGGAGGATGGTTTCTCTAGGAGCTGGACCTGGAGTGCACCACGGCACGATGGTTTTGCCAGGAGCTGGTGTACTTTTGGCAGGGAAGGGATGGTGGCAGGGTTGAGCATGGGCATAGCTCATCCTGGAATAGCACAGGGATTTTTAGATTAATGTTTAGTAAATGTAGCTTTTGATAGATATTTCCAGAAATTGGGACTGTTTGCAGTTATATCTTCAACAATAATTGTCTATTCTATTCCATAATGAAAGTGATTACTTTAGGAGATAAAACTCATGCAAAATTTATTTTTAAAATTTTAAAAAACTTTTAATAAATTTTAAAAAGGACAGCTGTGCCCAGCTCCTGAGCTGCGTTGGCTCCCACGCTGGAGGAAAAGGGGCTGTTCAGTGACCTGCGTCAGGGTGACAGCCAGCCCTGCAAACACCTCTGATTAACGATGGGGGACGGCTTCCCCAGACACTTTGCCCGTTGAAATTGCCACTAATATTGGTACATTACATATGACTAATCGGGGGCAATTAAGGCCTAATTACTCTTCCTGTGCTGTGCTCACTGCAATCGCTCATGGCGCTATGAATGAGCAGAGGGTGGGAAGACAAACATGCCATTTGGATTTCCTATCATTTCACACCCGATTTGATCTGACGCAAAATGGGGAAGGCAGTAAAGAATCAAATCAGAAAACCCATTTAACCTCCCAGATTATGAGAGGATATATCACTCCAAAGGCAGCATTTCCCAGATTTTCAGTTAAACTGGTATCAGCCTGTCTGACTTGAATCCCAAAGACATACAGGCTGTACAGGCACGTATCTGTGACTTGACAGCACAGGGATTTTTAGATTAATGTTTAGTAAATGTAGTTTTTGATAGATATTTCCAGAAATCGGGAGCATTTTGCGGTTATATCTTCAACCATCATTGTCTATTCTATTCCATAATGACAGTGAGTGATGACTTTAGGAGATAAAACACATGCAAATATTTTTTTTTAAAGAAATATGATAGGGAGTGATAAGAAATGAATTACACAGTGAGAAAACTAAAAAGGACTGTTCTACAAGAAACACGCCTGATACCTTGATATTGTATCACTTTGGAAAAGGAAAAAGAGGGGAATAAATTAAGCACTTCCTTCTGTAAGTAAGTTTTAAAGTAATTTGATTACAACTGCTCCCACTAGCACCATTCCATGGCAGCAAAGAATAAAATCAATAACGAACATCAACATTTCCATTTTGTTTAGTGGTTTTGTAACTGAGCCATGAGAATCTGCTTTTCACTTCTGGCTTGGCCAAGGGAGAGCCACAACTAACCCAGCTAGAACTTCTCCAGCTGACGTACCCAGGAACTGCTCACGTGCTGATTAACAAAGAACAACACAGCTTCAAAGGTGATACTGTAGTACAATTATTTTGGAGAAAGTATGATGCTTTTAGGACTTAGGGCTTGATTCGGCTAACACTGCTGAAGGATTCAACAGAATATTTAATGGTCATCTAACATCAGGATGCTGTTGTCTTAATCTATCCTTCAATATTAAAATCTCAAAGTAAAGACTAATCCTTGTTCCCAGTGGTTTACACTGATAAAATAAAGAGGAAGTGGAACTCAAAACCATAGTCCTGGACATCAGTGGCACAGGGAATGGACACCAGGCTCGAGGGTTGTTATCTACAGCTTTTCCCACCAGAGTTTTCAGTCTCTGCTATCAAATAGTTTCCTTCCACTGAAGTCAGACTGGTGCAGAACTCTTCTCGAGTCTGTACCCAGCACTGGACCTGTCTACACACAAATAAGCTGCCTCCACAGTAATCCACACCTCGAATATCCATCAATTTCCATGTCCACACAGCTGCTCACATCTGGGCAATGGTCTCCTGCAGCCGCCACTTAGCTGATGGGGCTGGCAGCAGAGGATTGCTGCAGCTCATTATGACAATACTGCTTTCACATGTCTAAACATTCCACCCTTGTCTGACAGAAATCATACCAGAAAAAACTCACTGAAGATGCAAAATTTGCCCATGTTGAGGCAGAGCAGTCTGGCCTCGTTTCTCTATGAACACATGGAGGTTGGCAGAGATAAGAAACGACTCTTGAAGAAACAGGTGAGCAGCAAGTGCTCCAGCCAGGAGGGGCAAAATATGCTAAACCTGTTGTCCAGCACCAGCCTCTCTCATATTCCTCTGCAAAGCCTAGTAAGTATTTTTCAGAAAAAAAGTAGGGGAAAATATAATGTAGCGGTACTGCGGTTTCATCAAACAAGTAAATATTCATGCCCTTTTGCAAAGGCTTGCCTAGGTTCCTGCTAGACACTCAGAAGATCAGCTTTGCAGTTTGACAGAACTTGTGTGGTGTCCGGGGGACCAGTTGAAAAGGCAGGGGGAGGTTTTCAACCGATGGCCCCTCCTCGAGCTCTCCGGCTCTTGGCTGGGGGCTGTCCGTGCCCCAGCAATGCTGCAAACCTGCTCCTGGGTGCAGCTGCTTCTGCTGCAGCCCAAGGATGTGAGCAGCTGGGTGAGCCACGGCATCGTGCGCTGCTGCCATCAAACCCAAGGAACTGTCATCCACTGGGGTTCAGACTCCTGGGGCCAACTCAGGGATGTACTAAGCAAATTCCTATTTCCCTCTGAAATAGCACTGTTGTCTTCTTTTTTTTTTTTTTTTTTTTTTTTAATACATAATGAAAACTTACATACTTGCTTTAATCTAGCGCTGAAGAGCCATTTTCTTCTCTCAGGCTGCCATCTGCCATATTTTCTGATTCAGAGAACACTTTCTAAGAGCTGCAAAGCGAGCACAAAATCCAGGATCGTGGCAGGTGACCGATGCTGGGCTGAGCTCACCAAATCCAACATGCTGAGGGAGCCCAAGTGACCAGAGAGGCTGAGGCCAGCCAGGACATCACTGTTCTCTGCCCTCACCTCCCTCCTCTGGCACGCACAGACCTCAGAGCAGGATGGTGATGCTGCAAGCATGAGCAACAAAGAAGAAAAAGAGATATTACTCTTGTAAGAGTTGCGGATTTCCCCAATCCCCTGTCCTCTGGACCACCTTGAGGGTGCTCCAAGTCTGTTGAGCATGGGCTGAAGCCAGCATGTTTCATCACACAGGGAAGCCCAAGCCATCTCACGCTGTGGGAGCAAGCAGACCTTTCTGAACCACTAATGAGCAAATAATTCACTTTCAACTACAAATAGACAGTCTTGTGTAAACTTAAAGAATAATCCTACACTGTACCTGAGCCAAAAGCAATAAATGCTCTGTGCTATGTCTTGACAATAAAGCTAATGTACATGACTTGTTTCATCAGCGAGCACAGAGCCTTGTTAGCTTGAGCATCCTTCAGCCGAATTGTGAAAGAGTTGGACTGCGCTCTATACAAGCCCTGGCACCGTGTCTGTTAAATGACATGGCAGTTTTTACACTTGCCATGACTGCTGGAGTAATTTCCTCCTTTGCAAGGCCACACTCCGTAACACAATGCAGGTGGAGAAATCAATATTATCAGTGCTCCACGCCAGCCTGTGTGCTGCTTGGGTTCTTTTGAGAGGTTCAACAGCAGCCTGACCCTCTCCAACCCATGCAGAATATATTGCAAATGTAACATACTGCTTACCTGGTGAAGCCATGAATCTGCAACAAGAAAACATCACAGCAGTTCATGCTGGCCAGCTGAATTCCCTAAGAGAGAGATAACAGAGCAATTATGTCAGGGGGAGCCAAGAATACTTGAGCCTAATAAAAATCTCCAGCCCTGGGGCAGGATACAACCAAGGCTAACGCCTTGATGAGCCTGGCATTTGTTTTGCAAACCTGGACACTTTTCACCACGTGGTGTAGGACAGATTATACAGATCACCTCAAGGGTACCATGGGCATTTGCAAGGAAAGAAGCCGCCTCCATTTGTAACCCCAGGACCGAACAGATGCAGTCCCTGTGTGCCACAACATGAATCACCTCCCTGTGTCCTTGGGTTTTGCCACATCTCTATTTTTCTGGGAGAGGAACAGAAGGCTTAACAAAACACTTTTGGGTTTTTTCCAATAAGAAAATAAGAACTGCTATGTTCACAACAAACGGATATTTGTATAGAAAGCCATTTTTTCTGGAGATGAAATATTTCCAGTTTTTAGGAAAAGCCCTGTTTTCCAGATTTCACGTCTGCATTTCATGGTTCCCACTCCCTCACCCTTTTTACTGTCATTTCCCCACTGAGAAAAACTGAGGAAGAAAAACAGCACGAAGAAGAAGTTCTGCCCCAATTTAAAATAACAGTACATTCAGAAAAGCACTCCTTCTGTGAAGGACAACTTTTGTTTCAGACTATTTTCCAACAGGCAAGAAAGGGAGATCTGCAGAAGGTTAAATACCATTGGTAACCAAACCCCATGTCTCCACCACTTTTACTGCTGGTTTGGTGATTGCTTTACCTTGGCCAGTTTGGGTTCAAAGCCAGACAGTTTCAAAATCTGGAGAGGTACCAGCTGAGGGCAGTTTGGCTCCTGTCAGAGCCAGGACAGCCATGGGAGCTGGAGGTCCAAGACCTGCTGGGCTACCTGAGCCCCGGGAGACCCCATGGGGCTGGGAGCCCAGGCGGTGGCTGGGAGAGGAGCCAGCTCTGGGGTACCGACCTCAGGGCACCCACCACGCTGCTCTGTGCAGACCCACCTTCTGCACAGACATGGACATGCTGGTACTGATGCTTTGGCTGTCATCCACACCTAATACATACAGACCTGCAGGAGCTGAGATCTCTGTCTTACCCTGCTCATCGCTGTCCTCCTCGCCATGGGTGCCCGTGGGAGGAGAGGTGATCAGCAGTGCCACAGGGGAGCAATCAGGAGGAACAGATCACAACAGACAGCAATCTGGAGACTGTAAAAATGAATAGTTTGTGTTTAATTGATTTTGATGTGGTCGTATCATCTGTAAATTATATACCCAGCTATTATTCCAGTTAGCTGTTAGCCTGTCAGGCAATCGGCTGCCAACTCCAGCCCCCCTAACCATACACATGGCTGTAAACCTTGAAAGCGGCTGTCTCCAAAGCAGGCCAGTTCAGGAAGAATAGGGAAACAAATTACATAAAAGCAGATTAACTTCTCTTTAACTTCCTTCAAAATATTTCTTCCTCACAGCCTCTGTAATCCCATTTTTTAAGGGAATTTGGTCTCTTCATTTGTTATACTTATCAGTGTGACTTGAATTTAAAGCTTTATACTTCATGTCTCTGCTCATGGACCTGTTGCAATTGTAATCCCCCACCTTCTCCCCGGTGGGAACAGCTCCCGCAGCACTCAGCCTGCCGCACAGATGCTTCCCACAAGACAGAGATGGACAGGGCACCCTTGGTGTATTGGGTTGAGCAGCTCCCCAGTGGGCAGTGGCGATATTCAGACACTCTGGGGGGTTTTGTCATTTTCTCTTATGATTTTGGACTACTTGGATATGTAACGCCCGCTTGCTGTCTCACCGACGGGCAGGTGAGGCACTGAAGCAGCAGTACCTGCCAGCCACAGGCTGGGTTTAACCAGGACCGACAAGATGGAAAGATACCACATAAGGACACTGTAACAAATACGATATTTAACAAGGTTTCAAAGTGTCATAATTTCTTCCTAAGGAAGCCAACTATTTTGAAGAGACTCCTAAAATAATGCCAAAGTGCTTCTGTGTGCACACCGGGCTTCATTATCTAGCTTAATACAATAAACCTAAATGCGATGAACCCTCCCACATATTGTTCATCCTTTATTTTTCTGTCTGAAAGATAAAAAAATAGGGAGAACAGCTTAACAGGTGCCTAAACGAGTCAGAGGCATCCCTGTGTGGTGGGTGCGGTGTGGCCACCCACGTCAGGCTGGGGCACCCCAGCAGCCAGGCAGGGTCTGGTCACAGCTTGGGCACCCCAGGGCTCTACAGAAGGTCACATCACTTCAGGTGATAAGAGCTTTGCTTTGAGGATGTCTGACTTCACTCCTATGCGATTACAAAGACGATGTCGAAGGCAAAGGTCTGGCGATGAAGCACCAGCCCCGTGTGGCACCACGGGAGGGTGAAGAGCACACAGAGCCCTACCTAAAATCAGGGTGCAGCGTGGGAAGGTGGGGGCCTGGGGGATGCACTGCCAATGCCTCAGTTATGAGCAGGAGTGCAGCTGGAGAGCAGGGAGGATAGTGGAGGGGCTGGTGTTAGGGCTGTGGGTTAGAAAGGCAGGGGGGACTTGGAGGTGGGCACAAGGGCCGCTCATAGCTCGTGGCCAAGGTTTACTTATTCTGCCTTTATAAAGACCCTCTCTCCTTTCCCTACCCAGAGGAAGACCTCAGGGCTCACAGGAGAACTGCTCCACTGACCTGGCCCTGCCTTTCCTGGACCACGGGCAGCCCGGGTGCTGTTCCACGGCCAAAATCCCATCGGGTAGGGCTCTGTGCAGCGAAGGAGCCCCCAGGAAGTAGCTGGGCGTCCGCCCCGTTTTGCTCTGCCGGGCTCACTGCTCTGGGAGAATCACGTGCAACGTGGGAGGAGAGGAAGACTGGTCCCTTTGGGGAGAGCAAGAGATCAGAGAATTAAAAACTGAATGAGCTCCCTGTGCCCTCTGCAATTAAAGGGAACTTGAAAGAGTTTCAATTTGGTGATATCATTAATTTCCCCTCTTCCTCCTCCCTCCTGCTGGAGTTCAGAAGAGTCCTTTTCAACTGTTTATTGACTGTGTGATGAAAGACTGAGCTGAAGAGACCCTAAGAAAAGGAAAGTTTGAAAAGTTTTCAGCCCTTTCATCAGTTCTTTAAACAATGTTCAGAAAAACATGAGAGGAAGACTGTGTTCGAGAGAAATTTTGTAATTAAAGCTGCGTGCAATGGGCTTTGCTGTCCAAATGTGACTCGAATACTTGCAGCCCTGTGTCGTGTCAAGATTTAGTTCACAATTTTGTCACAAACAAGGCTGTTAAGAAACACATGTATACTTACCCAGCTGTTTCCTTTAATTGCTAAGGAACAAAACTGTTTTGCTACACTAGCTAGGTAGGAAATCCAGCATATTATAATTTACAAACAAAGGTTAAGTGCACAGAACATGCATACGGCACAAACCCAGGAGTTTTGGGGAGCATGGGTCATATGGCATGCCGAGCACCTCTGAAATAAAGCCTGAGGGCAGGGCACCCCACACCCGCATGGGCTCTCGTCTCATCCAAGGAGTCTGTGCCTGTCAACGAACCTCCAGCAACATTTTTTAACATGTCCATCTTGTTTTTTCTGTCTTTCTCAAGACCACACCTGAAAATTTCTGCCCTGTGTTTCTTTTCCTGTAATTCCTTGCAGTCTTGTCCTGCAGGTGGAGGGTAACTGAGTCTTGACAATTCACAGGATGGTCCTGTGGACGATGGGAGCAACAGAGTGATGGGTTTCAACACCAACATGCCAACTGGTGCAAAATGCCCTAGCCTGGGTCTACTCAGACAACACAAGCCAACAGGAAGAGCTGCCAGATCTCATTTCTCATTGACACTTGAAATGGAAGAAATCCTCAGAAACAACCCAAACCCATCAAGTTTTCTGTGCACAATTTTCCCACAGAAAGGATCAAAGACTTCAAACAACTCCATTTCATTGGCACAGATGGATCAAAGGCGCTTTCAAGGTCCAGCCAGCCACAAGGCAGTGACAGGGACCAGTCCCTGATCAAAAATGTGCGGGCAAAAGCATAGTTTGCCAGTAACCTCTTATCAGAGCTTCATCGAGCAACAGCTTTGTTGTCATGGCACGAGATGAAAGCCTGACAAGGGACTACTGGCTCCTGGATGTGTTGGAGGAGGAGAAGGCACAGCCACACGCTCCATAGCTACTCAGGGGGTCAGCGCCTGCAAACACCTTCCAGCTTCTCACAATTACAATCAAAAAGGGAAACCTTCAGAATCAAAGACCATGCCACCACACTGGTGTGAAGACACAAGCGGGTGTCCCTGGGGAGATGCCGCCCATGCCAACAGTGACCATCTGGCTTGCCTTTGTGACCTGCTGGAAGTGGCTCCTCTAAGCCTTAATTTTTTGTTGAATAAAGCTTTTCTGACATACTGGTTATATCTGCCAGAGTCCGTTAGTCCACTGGTATAGTGTGTTGCTGAAGGCACCCGACATTTGGCCACTGCCCTCAGACTTGGCATTAGTCACAAGCAGGGAGCACGAGGGAGGAGCAGGAACTAGAAGGATGATTGAGATCTGTGGGGCAGGACTGAATGAAGCAGGAAGGGTTAACACAGTAACCAAATTAGAAGGCATTCCTAATTATTTCAGCAATCAAAAGCAATGACTCACCTTACCAGGCAGCCAACTAATACCATCACAGACATTTTCCTTGTTTATTTTCTTCTCAGACTAGAAGGAGAACGTGGGGGATCCCGTTCCCGGCCATCTGGCATTAGTGTGAAAAATATGGTAAGAGATATTATGCAGCTATCTCAGTAACTCCCTTCTAGATGATAAATTCACATGTTATCATGATCTTAGATTTGTTTCTTTTTCTTTTCCTAGGCTTTACTCACCCGTGACTACAACCCTAGGAGATTTGTCCATTTACAATCCCAAGGTCCATCAGCTTACTTCAGGTGCCATATAAAATCTCTGGTTCCCAGAGAAGACTTTTTACCCAGCATTCAGAATTTTAGACATTGCAGTCACGGGCGGTGGGTCTGGCCACTGCTCATGCTTTCTCCTGAAGGCTGCCTTGAGCATCCTTGGTGGGTCTCAAAGCACTGGTAGCTGGTGGTGTAAGTTCCCCACACAGCTCATAAGCTGGCCATCAGGGACAAGCCAACACTTGGCTCTGTGGTTGACAACACTACATTTTTGCACTGGTGGCTTCCCTAGCACTCCAGAGTTAACCCAGCTGTGGTATAATTGCATAATCACACCGCCCTTTGCAGAGAGCAAGCCATGGCTTTCCTGAGACACCTCAGCAACATACTGAGGTCAGTCCAAGATCCCTGACATTTCAGGCACGATGCTCTGCTTGGGACCTGCAGCTGCCTCCTGTATACTTTCACATTTGTCTCACAAAGACTGACAAATGAAAATAAGCTCCCATCCAGGTTTGCTTCTTCTCTCATACAAAGCTGCTCTGTAAATTGCCCTCAACGCTGCTTGTACAAACGAGGCAGCTGCTGCGAGCCTGAAGAGCATCGCGCACCCAGGAAGCAGTCTCCTAGCAATAAGGGAGATGTGAAAGCCCTCAAAATAGCTCCTCCTTCCATTTCTTTTCAGTGACTCACACTGTACAATATGGTTTTGGGGTTTGTTGGTTTGGGGTTTTTTCTTTTTTCTTTTCTTTTAACTTTCTTACAGTAAACCCACTCATACCGCATGTGTCAGGTGAAATGAGGCAAGGAAAAGGGCGCATGCACAGCCTTCGTTTAAGAACACAGGAACATCCCAGGTGTCCGACACAAGCTGAATGCATTTCTCATTTTCTTGCTGACACAAGAGAACAAGCTGTAAGTGCTGCAATGATTTGCAGTTACGAGACATTTTGCACAGCCTGGGCAGGCTAAGCATCTACTCTGCTATCTTGTACCAACGCTTAGCGAACACATTGCAAAACAGAAGGTAAATAGTTTTGAATGTGTCTCGTGTTCGGAAATCAGGAACAACTGCACTCAAGGCAATGGAGTGATACAGCTCTGAAATTAGGGTGAGGGAAGTATTATGTTGCCTGACCTGACAGGGGTTTTAGCAGCAGTGGTAAGCAAAAAAGGAGCAGGTTTCTCCGCTGCCGCTATCAGATTTACACCATCTCACAGCTGAGCTGCTGTGAAAGACTGGGGAACCATCCAAGACAGAAATCATTTAAAAACCAAACACACACATAGCTGAATGACCACATTTGCCTTCAGTCCCAGGAGAAGTCCCTAGACATGCTTCTGAAACCCCATCAGTGTCTTCTCTTTTTTCCCTGAATAATCCTCATCCTCTAATTTTGACTGAAAAATATCTAGAAATAGTTCCAGAGAAGAACTTTAATGAATTATGCAATGGACATACGCTCTCACATCAAATCTTGATGTTTACTTTATCTGATGTCATGCAGAAGATTGAAGCTTGGGACTGGGCTGGGAATGATCTCAGATATGCACTAGGATTCTAGGTCACATCACTTCATCTCTGATCAGGCGTGGGAGCACCTGGGAGAGCAGATGGCTAGACAATGTAGCTATCACTGGTGGTTTTAATTTTCCTGGATTAAGAATCAAGTACTATGCAAGTAGTTTGATTTGCTAAAGAAACAGCAGCAACCCTGGCACAGGAAAACCTTCCAGAGCTCTCATGATGAACCGCCTTCTCAGTTTCTGGTAGGACTGCAGATCTACAGGAAACTCATTCACAGTCACTTTCCAGTTACTGCCATTTTTATCGCATCTCTCTAAGAAATATCCTGCCAAAAAAAGACCATTCAAAACCTAGCTTCCAACCATACCAAGCACGGTGCGCTTCCTCCCAGCGTGACTGTAAACACGGGGAGAACAAAAACCTTTCATTTGCTTTGTAATTCTTTGTGCTTGCATCTCCTTGTGAACATGCAGCCTCCAGATCTGCTAGCTGCAAACGTAGGTTGCTTCCAGAGCATCCTCACCCAGCACCGCCTTATTCTGGGGACACACTGCATACTGCAAACCGGCAGCTTGCTCCTGTCCTCACCCAGGTGAGCTGGCTGCATGCCATCACATTAGCAGCTGTCTCCTACACTCTGGTCAGAAATGCAGCTGGCGTGAGCTGGGCCTACTCGTGAAAGTCACGGCTGGCAGCATCAAGCCCTGAGAACTGTTAATCTTAGCGACAGTGTCTCACCAGGAGCCTTTGGGGCTGAACGTGGGGGAACCTTGTCCTGAACAGTAAAGAAAGAAAGAAGGATTGTCCTGGAAAAAGAATTGCTACTCTTACCGCCCTACAATTTCATTCTGTAAGTAATGAATTAGCCAGTAGTGCAAAAGAGCACTGCTTCAGAGATGGATACAAGGGGCAAATTTATTCCTACTATAACTCTGTTGCCTTCTGTGGAAATACATTAGGAATGGATTTAGTCCAGCGTGGGTGTGCAACGTATCGCTACAACTTCATCCCTAAACCACACAGACAGATGTGAAGATTACCACGAGGGCTCCCAGATTTAGAATTCATAAATTAATTTCTTGTTTATCTATAAAAAGGGCATAGCAGGATTATATAGAGAAAATCGCACACTTTATATGAAATTTTAGTTAGGAGCAGCTTCAAGATAAAATTAACCGGTGGTAGCGAATGTGTTATAGTAAAACAACACTCATACTAAAAAAAAAAAAAAAAAAAAAAAAAAAAGGCAATTACTCTCTTATTTTCACACCTATCAAATTTAGAGGAAGAAAAAACCTACAGTACCACTGTGTGTATTATCAGGACAGTCAACGAGACATGAAACAAGGACGAACTCCATTTGCCTGGGCAAAAAGCCCAGTTTGGAAGTAATTGCTGTAGTGGTGTAGCAGCTGCAGATATAGCCAGATCAAATCCAAAGATCAAATGCTTATTTCATTTTGATAAAAGTCATTAAACCACAAATCAACTTACTTTGGAGTACAGTCAGGAAATAACTCTGTATATACCATCTGCACATAACTCTCCCCTAATAAATTAAAGCAGTGACAGCAGCTTTCTTATGTGAAATCCCCAAACTTATATTTCATTAAGTATCAACATTTCTCATTTAGATTTTATTTAGCAGATAAGCCACTGCACCACGTTTAAAATCAGACCAGAGGATTTCTGAGCTGAGTGGGTGTGTTGGGACCGTCTGCCTCACTCAACAGCTCAGGACCAGGCTTTCGAATGCATGCAAGACACCTCTCTGCCTCGGAGTCTCATGATGCCACACAGAGCAAGGAACGGCGTCGAGGGCTTACCTGGGGAATTCAGGGAGCACCAAGGAAGCTCTGCAAGTCTGGACTTCCTCAAGGATAGTCAAACTATAATTAAGAGCTTAGGAAAAAAAAAAAATTGTAGAACATAACAATTGCATCGGAGCAATTTAATTATTGAAGTGCACTTTCTTCAATACATTAACTTGGCAATTTAATCAGTCTGTAGAGAGCTTTTGGCCAACCCCTATGGGGCTGCTTCAGCAGGCACAGCCACTGACCCCGCCGTTGGTGCTGCCCCAGCTGCCCCCTCTGAGCTCCCTCAGGTCAGGAGACCTCTGCCACAGTGGGTACCGCGGGTGGGAAGGTGGTTTCCCCAGCAGCAGCAAGCTTTCTACTTCTCTCTGCTTCCATTTGGAGATTGCAGAGCCTTCACGAATTATATCATGCCAGTACAGACCACGATGCTCCTGCACATCTCAGCCTCCCAAGGGGCTGCTGTGGGTTGTGCTGCACAGCCAATCCAAAGTTAATAGCCTTCCTATACTGAGCCTTGCCTAAACTCATACAGGCTTGCGAAGGACTTAGGACTATTTTATTAGCATCAAATTATAAAGTCTCACCCTTTTTGAACAGCATTTTATTCTCCTTTTTAGTTTGTCAGAATTTAAGCGGACAATTTTTGTAGTAACACACACAGCTGCAGTTGTGCCAGACTATGCCCCAGTTATCTATATCTATGAAACAAATTTCAGCTTTCACGCTGTGATTATAGCAATCAATCTCAAACCCTCATTGCCTATTAACTTAATAGATTGTTCTGGATGTCTGGACCTGTAATTCTAATACCACTAATCCTCATCAAAACTTTGAGGGATCAAAGATCAAAACTTCACCTTAATAAATTAATCAATTTTTTTACACTAGGAATCAATTTTTTGATTTACTCCTAATACACCTCCCACAAAAGGTAATTCACTCTTACCTGTGCCCTTCAGAAAATCTCTGTATTGCTGACTGATGGATTTAGAGCTAAGAAGATCATTCTTAGATTCACGATTATAAAAAAGTTACCAAGACAACGTTAGCCCAACTAACAGAAAGATCACAAAGTTTCCATATCGATTCTGTTTGTCATGGTAGCTCTTTTTTTATATTCATCTGCTAAGGAAGAAAGGACTTGCATCCTGGTCCTGTGCCGCTCTGCCCCCATTCCTGGGATGGTGTCCCGTCCTCTGCAGAGAGCCCACAGAAGGCTGCTCTTGGGCTGAAGAAACAAATCCTGTCTTTTGGCAGTCCTTTGCTGTCCCACATATATTCTCTTAGTGAGTCTCCCTTCCACCTGCATTAATGATTTGATTGGAAATTTTTGCCATGTAAGTGGGAATTACTTCTAATCCTCGAATTATTAGAATTCTTAGCACCCAGGAACAATTTCTGAAGATAAAAAGAAAAGTTTCAAATGACTTTTGAAATATTCTTCTGAAAACTAATATAATAGAACAACTATTGGATTTTTTAATAAACTCCCATCAATTTGAATTAGTATATTTATATTAATGGATTCTCTGTCTGTGCTAAGCCTCTAGATGTTCTTACTTCAAGCCAAACTTTTCAAATATTAACCAGTCAGAAAGGGAGTTAGTCTACAATGCACAGTTATCAGGAGACCAAGGCGAAGTGAATCTACCCAAGGTGATGATATTAATAATGACATTTATGCTGCAGGAATTTAATTAGACTGAAAAAGAATTTGTAGTAAAGATGTCACAATAACTCAAGACAAAATGAAAATCAGTCCAAAGGCATTCAGTCCTTAATTAGTTTGGGAGTAGTAGATTAAAGATAAACTTAGAAAAATTGGTGGAATGACTGGCTATTAGGGGCCACTAGAATGTATAATGTCACATTAGATTTTTCACTTTTTGATGCTTTTAGATAAGACCAAGTGCAAAATATTTAAAAAAAAAATACAGGAGCTGGTCTTTTTCTTTCCTTCTTCAAAAGATCAAACATTTTTGCTTTTAATAAAGCCAGTGACAGTCACAAGCCTTGGTTATTGACACTGATTTTTTTTCCTAAACATGATGAAATAATGAGCTGCATGACACCTTGGTTATATATGGAAAACGGCAACTCTGTGTACAGACAACATTCAATTTATGTATACCGCCTTTTGAAAAACAAGGGAAAAAAGGGTCTTTCTGATCATCCACAATAAGTTACTTTCTTGGTGTTGGCTTGTTCTGTGCGGAACAAATGAAAGGAAAAACAAAGGAGAATGTTCACAAAAGAAGCAGGAAGATTTTCAAGCTCCATCAATTGATCTGTATGTGTTCACATTTAGGCAAGAAGAAAACGAATCTATGCAAAATATCTTGCAGTCACCAGTACATGGATGATAAAGCCGTGGGGCTCTGGTAGAGCTTTTCCAGCTGAGCCCTCATGTCCTGCCTGGCTCCGGGATGCTGATGCCCTCTACGTCAGGGGCACCGGGATGCTTCCCACCCCTGCTGATGGCAACAGCAAACGCACACTGGCTTTCAGGTCTAAGCTCAAAACATAGCATATCAACCAGGGAAAAACAGAAGCCAAACACTTAGGTCATTCAAAAGACCTCATTTTATGTTCTTATTAAAGAAAGGGACCTGAAGGAGGAAGCTAAGTTCACCCAGACCCAAATCCTGGGAAGCTGCACTCCCTGTCCAGTGTCTCTGGAACCCTCTGCCATGAATTCCCTCCCTGACATAGGTGTGAAAGTAAGTCAGGAACGTGGCCCATCCTTCATCTTTCAGTAGTGTTCATTTAAAAAAATCAGTAAGGAAAAAACCCACAGAAAAGACAATGATGCACTGTCTGCCTCATTCGGTGAAGGGAGCTTACTCCTGCATTCCGTGGGATGGCTTTAACAACTTGTTTTGATTTCACACAATACATGTTCTTCTATTTTATTCCAAGTGGGACAGACTCAGCAGATCAGGGAAATTCAAAATTAAGAAGAAAATATGTTTAGCAGAAAAAATCTAGCATTACATAGATTGTAAACATCCTAATAGTGGTAGAGGCTATTTTGAGAAAGTCTTTCAAATACATTCCTGCTTTAAACAATTTCTGCATCAAACCTTACATAAACCCAGAACATAGCAAACAAAACAAAACAGAAGCTCTCCCTAATTTGCATTCAAAGTGATTAATTTGCTGGGTTTACCGATAGATTGCTTTTTATTATAAACTTCACGCAACCCTATCAATACTCATTTCTCACCTACAGAAATATCCAACCGCCGTGATAGATTCCTATCTGCACACCGCATCCCGTGGCTATCATAGTGCCTCATTAGCATCAGCACACTGTAGCTTAAACAAAAGCAAACCTGCACTTGCCTAACATTGGAAGTATGGTCTTGAACTGTCCATCTTCAAAAATTCCTCTCTCCCTTTGCCCTTATTCAAGGACGGAGACATTTCCTCCACCTTTAGGATAGCTGAAAATGCTGTTCTCAGCCATTCGGTGCTCGGTGCATATGTTGCTCCCCATGCCATCTCCCACTGCAATCTTTCTGCCACTTTCCTCCCTGGCCTCGGGCTTTCTGTACAGGTGCTGCAGCAGACTGCTTCTTTACTGCTGATTTGTGCTGTCGTTATTCACTCTCTCTGCTCTTCTCTTTGGCTTGAGTCATGCTGTTTTCTTCTATGCTGGCTTGTTAAACCAAAGTATAAACAGCATCCTTCAAAAAAAAAAAAAAAAAAAAAAGGCAGTGTTAAATCAGTTGGGCTTTTATTTTGACCTTCCACAGGGTCTAAATAGGTTGAAGGTTTTTCCACTGGCATCTAAACACTTTTCATTATGGGAAAGGAGTAAATGACATTACATACATCAGCAGCATGGAAGTGTCTACTGCTGTGAATTTTGGAGTACAATTCCCATAGCCAGTGAGGAGTGGGGTTTTGCCTCAGCAGCGCGTGATACAGATCACAGTTTCTTCAAACCCCACTTTGGTTTGGTTTCTGTTTTAGAATCAGGAGAGAATTCCGAGCAAGAACCTAAGCTAAAGCGTCAGCAGATGGGTAACTCACAGGGAGGTCAGCGCTCGTATCCATCTCCTCCAGGTCACGTCTTCTCAGCAGCCTTGTGACACCAGTCCAGTGGTGACACAAGGGGGATCAGTTATCCGGGAAGCTTAGCAGGATGGAGAAAAAGACAATTCTTCTCTCACAAGTAGGCAGGGAAGAGGGCAACCACAGCAGATGGCAGAGACGAAGAAACACAGTGGCTTGTGCTGGCTGACTAGTTGTCAGTTAGCATTTCTGGGAAAAACAACCAAATTGCCATAGAATTACATGGACCCCTCCTATGTCGTCCTTCTCCCTGCACAGAGAATGCCTCTCCATAACCTTTGGCGGCGCAGAGGCACCAAGAGAAAGGTGCTGCACCTGGCCAGCTTCTGCGGAGGGGGCAATCTGCCCATGCCACGATGAGCAGTGGCACGACTGCTCCCGGCTCCTCCCCTGGCTGCTTCCAGGGATGCTCCAACTGCTCTCCCCTGCCCAGCCAGCTCTTCCACTAGGACACATCACTTGGCCAACACTGAGCATCTCTTTGAAAGCCCACTGCGCTCAAGCCTGGTTAATGTCAAGGGCCGAGTCAGAGCAAAGAGTTTAGAGTTTACTCTCTTTAACGTCTTCTGTAAAATTAATTACTGGCCATTTGACAAAATAACTCTATAAAAAGGTTGCTAAAGATGCAATCGGTGTAATTCTTTAAATTAGCTTCTGTACACGGTATCAAGTTCCTTCCTGCCTTACACCTCCCCTAACACTGTATTCAGCGAGTATAAGGCAGGGAAGGATTTAACCTCCAATATATAAGTGCCATGCACTCGTTTCCCTGGGAGACTGACCCAATCCAGAGCACTGGCTATTTATAACACATTCAAAAATAAATTGCGAGGCAAAAGGGTAGAAAGGCTGTTAAAAAGGCTATATTTGTTGATAAAACTAGAAAAAAGTAATATAGCTGTGGATTCCCATACAAGATTACCATCACAGTATTCTGTGCCAGCCCAGCAGCAAACAGCCGACCGAGGTTCTCTGGCAACACAGACAGGCCCTGACTCATTTCTTGGATCTGGTCTTCAAACCCAGCATGACAGTTAGAGTTATGGTCAGGTTTTGGAAGAGCTTCCCAAGAAGCAGACGGGATAAACGTGCCAAATGTCCTCTTACCTTCTAGCTGTCCCGTGTTCCCGCTGCTTCATCGTGCCTGTTGCCGCAGTTGCTGTCGGCCAACCGCACGGCACTACACTGCAGCTCCAGAGACAACGTTGGTTAGTTTGGTGAGGTGAGGACACTGGAGAGTACTTTTTATAAAAAAAAAAAAAATAGATCTAGGCTGGCTGGGGAAAGTTCAGTTTACGCTGACTCTATTGGACAATCTTTCTGAACAACATCCACATTTGGCCTGGAGCAGAGGAAAGATTAGAAATTTCCCATCATTAATTGTCATGAATACAGATTTTTCCAGCATCCCTCATAAGCCCAGAGCACCAGCTGCTAACAGAACTACTTTTTGCCCTGCCACATTCCAAGGAGGCAATAGCAGAAGGCGGTGGTGGGCCATGTCTGCCCATGGCGGTGCCCCTTGGCATCTGGGGGTCGAGGGGCGCATCCGTGGTGGGACACACACCCGGGGCTCGTGGGGACTCCTGCAGCCAGAAGGGAAGAGACGTCATTTCAAAAAGAACTACAGTTCTTTCATTCCCTCCTCAGTTCTCTGGATGGCCATGAGCACCAGCCCCTTTTCACTCTTGCTAACTTTTATCAGCAGAGAAAACCATCAAAGAATGACACTTGAATGGAAAGACAGCTTACCTGTGCCGGCAAAGCGAGCCTCGAAGTCCCTGCACCCACTTCTTATAATGAAATATTGATAGAAAACACTGTAACACAAGAAGACGTTTAAAATCCCTCTGTTCTTTATACACAAATCTTTTCTGTTCAACTGTTGCCTAGCAGTACCAGATCCCTCTTCTAACTTACATATGAGTAAACCTGACTTTTCAAACCAGGCATGCAAATCTTGTGAGAAATTTCAAAGTTTTTTTTTCAGTTTGCAGATTTTTTATTTTATTTCCCATTTGTCATTTTTAGCAGTACATTGTGAAACAAAGGGTATAGGAAAATGATTTTTATCCTGAAGACATTATAACTTTTCAATCTTCTGTCCTTTCTCCTGTGTCAAAGAGGAAAAGGAAATAAAATAAATTGGAAGAATTTTCTTGCACCAAAATTACCCCAAACCACGATCAATGTTCTAACAGGAAGATCTGATGAAATCAAAAGGCTTTCATGAAACATTCATTGAAACAATACGCTGACAAAATACTTTCTCAGTCAAAATTTTCCACTGGGTCTATTTAACATGGTACGTGTATGTTCAAAAACTTGTTTCTAGAGTATGAGAAGGTCAGAGCGTTTTGTCTCACTTAGCTGCTTCTTTTCAGAATAAACTCTACATATCCCTTGAGGCCTTTGCAATCTCTTTATGGGGCTACATAAACTCTCTGCTTCTCTTAGATGTGCTGAACCAACCCGCACCCCAACCTAGGGTCATGGTGGAGCTCCACCCTGCAGCTGTCTACCCAGCCTCCAGAGCTTTCTTGGCTGAAGGATGACAGGCACAACTGTGCTACCACACCTCCTAGCTCCACCTCTAGTAACCATGAGAAGTCCCCCCATGACCAGAAATTCCATTTGGACCCAACCAAGTACACCTCACCCAGGCTCCTGTCCTGCACACTGCTGCAGAGACCGCGACTTCCAAACACCTTGGGATGCAGTTGTTTTCCTCTGTCACTCTTGGGATGCAGATGTTTTCCTCTGTCACTCAACATCTACTGGTTTAATGAATTGCAAAACTCTTGCATGCTGATTGTCAGTAAAGCTTGCAGTACGTATGCAATGATGGTGGTGAAAGAAACCAATTGGCACCCCAGAAGCCATCAACTCCTGATTTGGTTGTGTCTAATTAATGACACAATTTATTTGTTGACCTTGTCACAGCATGCAAAGTTCTAATTAACTGATAAAAAGCTGACCCTACCAAGGGCATGCTGCAGTTCCGTGTGGTCCTCTTTGACACAGATGAGGTACACACGTTGTCTCCAGCACATCGTGCAGAGTTCAGTGACACAAAGCAAGAGGAACCAGACCACAAAACGCTGCTAAGATGAACTTGGCAAGATTATGTGAGTAAAATATCATCGCCTGAAGCCATGCCACCTTGCCGGAATAACATCCAATCTCTCATGTCAAGGTACATAAACCGGGGTAATGAGTAAGGAGCACCTTGGTGGCCCGGGAAGGGGCACTCATTAGTCAGCATGTAGCACGCTGTCACCTTGGTCAGAGGCACACTGATTTCTAGCCAGGAAGGGACAACTTGCCTTTGCACGAGTGCCTTTCGGATGAGTGGCAAAACCCAAAGGACAGCTAAAATAATTACTGATCCTGTTATGGAAGTTTCTCACACACACGTATCATGGCATGAATATAGCTCAGAGACTCAAAAGCCCTTTTGGGCTCTTCAGGAATAAATGAAACCTTATACCAGCCTCTAAGGCGCTTCAAGACAGAAAGAGCTGTGTGTGCACTGCTACCACGCTGTGCAGCCTAGGACCAAAAGAAGGGAAAAGGTGGCCAAAGTGGAAGGCATTTCCCCATGCACAATATACTCGCCTCTTTCCTTGAGCTCTTTCTTTCTCAGTTGCACCTTTTATTGACAGATGCAAAGCAAGACTAATGAACTATTGATAACCTTGGCACAAAGGATTATTAGACAAAGCAATTTTATTTTGTGGGCATCGATTTATATGTCACAACCACAGTACAAATGAAAATAGTAGTTTAGATAGACGAAGTTGAATGCTAAACAGGTGGACATCCTGTTTATTCCTAATAACTGGCCTAAATGCACTTGTAGATACATTTACACGTACCTCTGTGCATTTTATATATAGATACAGCTGCAGATTTTCCAGACAATTAATAGTATTTGGAGAGAAATCCAAAGCAACCCACCCATTAAAACAGGGCTGCTGTTCTGGAGGGCGTTAACCTTGACAACACACTGAATACCTTTAATTTGAACCAGTGATTCCCAAACACAAGGAAAGGAGCACACAAGAAAAGGCACAAAGGGGATCCACAGGTAAAAAATAAGTGAAAAGAAGGGGCTCGTCCTAGAACACTTAAAGCAGCCTGTACTAAGTATGAAATTTGCTGGCCTAAAAAAGAGAATGGGCTGAAACAGGATGGCATTTTGCCATTTTACTGCAGGCACACAACCACAGACTGCCTACCATCAGCCCTGGCGACATCCAGAAACTCCATCCATGGGCTCTTGGAGCGCTGGAGCCCATCCAGAGCCAGCGAAGCTGCTGATCAGCATCTGCGAGGAAATAAACTCTGATCCTGAGAACCAGGCAGATGCGGCATCCAAATTTTAATTCTCATCTTCTGTGGCATTCATCAGTCATTTAATTTGATGGCAACCGCTGTGTTAAGAACTGTCTTAACTTGGATGAAATTATAAAAACAGTAGTGAAATTTGTCCTTTACCCTGTTGAATCCAGAGGGAAATTTCAAAGGCTAAGACACAGGGACCTAATTTTGCTGGCTTTCCAATGGCAAACAGGTAGCCAGCACCCATTTTTGTCTTCAAAAGTTTCCTCTAGCTCTCCTGGGGAGTAATCAATCATCTCTTAAAAAGAACTGCCGTTGGCCTTTCCACCATCATGATTAATACTCAAGCCCTCCAGATCACAAGCTCAAATAAAACAATATGAAGGGCATATACGCGAGAAGTGATCAGATGATGCCAAGGCAAAAACCGTCCCCAGGATTTCCAAGAGCAGGCTGCTCCACTTGCATTTTCAGTCTGGAAAACAGTAAAATAAACCTGCACTTTAATGAACTTCTAGAGGATAAAGGTTTAATGTTTTGTTGTTGGGCTGTTTGGTTTTTTTTAACACAAGCCACAACAACAGGACACTTCCCCTAACTTAGGCTTTGTTAAAAATGACACTCAAAAGCTATCTCCAGTACTCTAGGGATTACATTATTTTCTGAAAGCCAGTTCATTTCCTTGGTTATTACTGGTATAAAGCTATGAGGGTTTTAGCTCCCCCCCCCCCCCCCCTTTTTTTTCCAATGCTAGAAATAGATTAAACTGGCACTTCAGGATGCTGAGCTGCAGTTTCAGCTGAGCTCTGTGGTTCGCAGAGATTTATCAAAAATGACAAGATTCAACATCTAGGAGATGTCTTGTAGTGCCCAGGAGCTCAAAGAAGATGTGGCAGTTACAAGAGTAAGCAGAGAGAAATAAGAAAAGTGTTAGAAAAAGAAACATGTGGTCCTTGAAAATCAAAGGACCAACAGGAATGGGAAGATGCTGTGCTGATCAGCACTGTCCATTAGTGGGCAAGGAAGAGTCACTGCCTGTCTCCTCAAAATGAAAAAGCAGGGAAAGTGGCCCTTCATTTCAGCTCCAAGGGCTGTTATAAACTTCCTGGCAGTTACCTGTCAGAGCCTCCGAGATGCAGAGGTTTTATCCTGTTCCATTTGCAAACAGCGCAGTATTAGCTGGAAAGTGATGAGTGTCTATTTGTGATCACTTCTTCTAAGTTAAGCTGTCACTGGAATAGTAAAAACATAACAGTTCATAAGCGCATTCTCTTTTTTCACAAATGTGCATGTAAAGCAAATTATGATATATTTGAAAAAGGCTAAGAAAAAATTGGAATATCTGGACAGTAAATGCTTATGAACCACAAAATCATCTCCTCTGCGTAATGAGCCTTCACTTGGATAACTCACTCTGCCTAAACTCATACTCATGATTGAGAACCACCTTGCACCCAGCCTGCACCGTTTCCACTAAAATTAATACAATGCAGGTGGAAGGGAGGCACTGACAGGGGCTGGATTTCACTATAAAGCAGCAGCAGCATCCTTCCAGCGTGCCGGAGCGGGACGAAGCATGCCTTGTGCTGTGCTGCTGCAGGAGCCCTTCTCACACAGAAATGAAATACAGGAAACCTGGGGCTGTTTCCAAGTCCCAAAGCGAGCCAGGTAGGATTCTTCAGAGAGAGACTGGCTGCCTTTTCCTCTTGATTCCTACAGTGAAAATTAAGGAAAAAGTTAAGGATTCTTACAATGAAAGTTAAGTTAATCAGACACACCAACACGTGGTGCCTGTATTACCCCTCTGCCCAAGTAATTTTTATTTAGCAGCACTGGCCTCTTCCCTGTGGATGTCTGCGTGGTCTCTCTTGAGGTCGCTGCCTCTACCCTGACCTTGGACAGACTGCTCTTTCAGCACATCAGGCATCTTCATGTGCTTGGCTGCACTCAAGGGCACATTGCTCTTCATCACACTTCCCACATCCACCTTTCATTTAGGTGTATTTTTGAAAGGGCTTATTCCAAAGTTGTAAGGTTGTACATAGGAAGAAAGAACACAAAAAATATTCAGTATCATAGTATATAAACTCAACCACCTCAAGTCCACTCCAAACTTTCATTGGCTCTTTCACATGCATAACTGAGCTGAAGTCACCAGAGCTATAGGCAAGGGCAGTGAGTATAACCACAGAAAGGTATGAGCGCACCCAGGTTTCTTCTAATACATAACAATCCTCATAAACAGCAGTAAGAGAAACCCATTGCCAACAATAAGATGGCATAGCAAAAAGGCGTCTGAAAAGGAAAGCTCCACAGCAAAAGCAGCTCTGCACTCAGGTAGGACTTCGCAGGTACAGAAGTCAAAGGCAAATTCCTCCACAAAGAAACAAGTGTTGGCCATCCTCACCTCCCTGCCAAGACCTTCTCCTTTACGGATTTGGAAATAGCCTGGAGGAGTTAGGCTAATCCAGACACGAGTGAAATGGAAATAATTCCCATAAAACCCTTGGGAAAGCTTAATCCAATCTTCTCTCGTGAACTAGATATTATTCCCCTTTTACTTGCCTTCAGTGATGATAAACTGCAGACAAAAGAGATAAGGGACTCACACACCTCACATTTAACCACTTGTAGTAAATACACTTCTCGCTTTTGCTTATCTTACAGCCTAGTATGGATTTCCTTTTAGTAACCTCCTGAATTACAATTAAATTATACTTTCAGGGCCATTGAATTGCATGACTTGCAATACCTTAATGGGTTCTGTTCCGGCTCCTCAGGAAGGACTTGTAATCCCTGTCTTTTTCTATATTTCAGTGAGACTTAAGGATATGCTTCACTGCTATGCAGAATAGCATGTACCTTAAATTTACCAGAGTAAGTTCCATGCAAACAGTGCACGGGTGAGTGAACTGCCTCCTGGAAGAAAAATTTTAATAGCATATGTTTCTTCTTTTGCTTTACAGTGACAGGACAGGGTTTGAATGGTACAGTAATTCCAAAAACTCTCAGATGTTTATTCAATTTGATTTAACGGCACACAGTCTGTATGCCATGTGCTGGCTGCTCTGCAAAGTATTTGACAATAAATGAAAGTATTAATGCCCAGAAATGGCACAGCATGTGACATTCCTTTTGACGCCACTGCAAATACCTAAAAAAAAAATCTAAGAAATACGACACCATATTTCTTAGATGCACTCTCATCCTATAATAAAGTAATTGTTGCTTTGTTAGTTATGGGCTACGCAGCAAAGAAAACTAGTACCTGGTCTGTAGCTTTCTTTGCAGCGCTGAAAACATTTTTTGAATTATATAAATGTTTAAGTAATTGAGGTAAGAGAGAGGGAGAATAAACGCAGCCTGAAAGTCCTAAAGAGACCTCCTGTCAGGGCTGATTGCTCTCCCCTGAAATTTTGGAAGTCTGGATGGTGCCTATGGTAAATGTGCTGATTCATCTGAAGTCAGTTCAGACACGCAGCTGTTCTCCTCCTCCTCCTGGCTCCCCCACCAAGGACCCAACAGAAGAACCAGAGCACTTTGATATCTTGGTATTACTCACACAGGACTAAGCTGGGGGTGACACACAGCACCGTGCATCTCCCCTCCCGTGCTGCCCGACGCAGCGGGCAGCCTGCTCTCTAGCCCACATCTACAGCCACGATACCCTGTCACCTCGCAGCGACCCTCTGGCCAAGATCTGAGTCGCCAGTGTGGCCGGTTACTTCTTCACCTGGGCAGGCACCAGGGGAGATGCACTCGGCCGGTTTTGGAAATCAAATCTTTTACGGTGTTTTATGCTGGCCTCATGATGAGTTTCAATAAACCTGACAAGTAACTTCTCCTTCTGCCTCCCCCAATAGGTACTATCCTATTGTACTGAATAATAAAATAACTTCTGCAACAAGGTATTTCCCAGTACAGTTCAATGAATACATGAATAAGCAAGTAAGCAGCAGATTAAGGGATTATTGACATAAATGAGTGAGAAATAAAACAAGGTATTGAGATTTTGAGATCATAATTTGAAACAGCAGATTAATTATCTGCTGCTGAAAACAGGTTCTTTTTGTAGGGTGTATAAGACATCCCCAGAAAAAGATCACAGTAGGTATCTCTGAATACTCCCTCCATTGACTGCAAATCAGAGCTATACAAGTAATTAAGAAATTCTGCTTAGAAGACAAAGCACATAGAAAAATTGCTTAACTTTCCATACTGCTGATTTCGTACCAGTTGGAACAAGTGTCATACAACCACCTCACACCCCCCCAAACACACAGGAACTGGAATAAACTGAGCTAACTTTAAAACTTTCTACTGGTTTGAGCAAAATCACTTTTTGCTGTGGAGATTCCTGGGTCTGAAGTTCTGTGCAATGGGGCATCTTACTTCCACGGGCTTTGCTCAATGTCTCGAAGACCAACAGCACCTACCAGGAAGCAGTTATTTAGTAGGGATTACAAATGTGTGGATTGTTCGACCAATGCAATTCTCATTATTTTCAAGCAAACTAAACTATGAGCAAGCTTAGATCTAGGGAGGATCTGAAAGGATCTCAGGTATGCAAGATGCCACTCCCATACCTACCAAAGCAGCTCTTGTTTAGCAGCTCTTAGGGCTCCTGCAGCAGAGGCAGGACAGTGAGGAGCAGCGAGGACACTTCAGAGCAAGGATGTCTGTGCCTTCAAAGAGAAGACAAATGGGAGGACTTTGCTTCTGCAGGGAACAAGCACATGGCATGTCAAATTAACCAAGTCTGAGGTGTCGGGCTCCCCTCCACTGCTCCGTCGTAGGGGACAGCCCGCAGCTCTCACACAATGTGTGGTGAGGACCTTCCTCCATGTGCCAGCACAGCACTCTCGGGAAGCCAGCAGCCTGTGACACCCAGGCGTTCCAGCTAAGTATTTAATCACCAGGTCCACTAAGAAAAATTGCACACTCCAGAGATAATCAAAGTAGGAACTTCCTCTGTCTGCAACTACTAGGTGCGAGATAAAAACCTCTCTTTGCCCTTTATTCCATCATGCTTTTTAAAAAAAATTATCATGTTTTTTCCAATTGTATTCCCAACAAGCTGTCAGCTAAGAAACAGCGTTTGCTAGCCCTGAAAAGAAGTAATCTTTGCTGGCAACATCATTTGTCAGGATAGGGGAAAAAAATGTTCAGATAATACGTAGGAGGAAATTTCCCCCATAAGACAATTTGAAGAGCTGTTGACAGGCACCAGATGAATGGAAAGAAGCGCTGGATGCTGCACACAAACAGGGAAATGAGGGAATGGTTTTCAGCAGTACTGGTTTCAAATAAAAATTAATTTCTGATTGGGTCCAAAGTGCTTTTCACCCTTGCCTTCCTTTAAACACCTCGGGATATGAGTCTGCTGAGTGCAGTGTGTGATGAGAAGTGCCTCATTAAAGGAGGGACATCTCCAAATGCATCCCAGACATCCATACATCCACACAGCCCCAGCTCAGCTCCTATGGCACCTGCAGGGTCATGGTGTCCCTTCCAACAGTCACATATTGTGTGTATTTGACCATAATATTCATTATTTGTGCCCTCCAGTTGCAGGAGGAAGCAAACTTCTGTGATTTATGAGTTTATTTAAGGCCTCCGTCAGGCAGTCAGATTTCCACAGGCCAAATCTTGCACTAGTTTTTCCCAGCATTAATATTTCTGATAACAAAATAAATTGCCACACATGTATTTTACCTTAGAACAGACATCCTGCATTCACACGAGTAGAAAATGGGTGAACATTAAAATAGGCATCATGAATATTTAAATAGATTTGCAAATTAAGAGACTTCATCTACGTCCTTGTCCTTTGTGTATTTTCCACAAATATCGAGACAGGAACTTTCCTGGGAGAAACATTCATCAGCACAGAAGGTTTTTATGAAGTAACCTACTCAAGTTGCAGTAAATAATCACAACACAGATACTCCACATCGGTATGTACGCGCAGGAGAAAGCTGATTGTGGGAACCTCCCATTAGGCAGCAGGAACTTTTCCCACAGCCTCCTCGTGGAAGAATTAAAGAAAAAGGCTTATTTTGATAAATTTTTCAGCAAAGACTTTTGAAATGAGAAATACAAATGTGAGAAAAAGACAAATGTCACCCATGAATTATTCACTCAGCATTGCGAGGGCAGGAATCGCCACAGCCGGCCGAGCTGGAAGCAGCAGCTACGTGTAAGTACGCTAACGGCGTGCAATCAGCACCCGGATGGCTGGTGTCCCCTGACCCTCCCGGCAGCTCTGAACTGGGGCCCCCAGCCCAAGAATCTTCCTAATTACTCTAATTTCTAAGCACCCGATCTTGCATTTGAGCGCACAGCAGCATGTTGGGGTGGTGGGTTTCTGTGCACAACCCCCGCGGGCACCGATCCCAGCCACCTCCATCCCCTGCCTTTAACTAAGCTTTACAGGTATTTTTAACCTTTAAAATAGACACAATTGTTCGCACTGTGATCACTTCAGAGGATACAGTTCTTACATCAGTCTAGCATCTATGATAAGATGCCTCCAGACACTGACAGCACCTAAAGCATTAGCGACAGCAAATATTTAGCCTTTCAGTTTAGTCATGATAACAAAGGGGCATGGAAACTTGCCCCTGCCATTCCACCCGGGGGCTTTCTTTACACACAAAACATCACACGGTTGTCCAGTTTTGTTAGATTTCCTCACGTAGATGTCTAATAACCTTCAAACAAACTGAATTCATGATATGGCCAGGTGTGCTCATTTTTCCTTCCATGGGAGCATGGCATGAAAGGTCAATTCATGGCAGGTCTGCTCGGGCAGGAGGTAACACCCCGAACAGGAACAAGTCTTTTTTTGCTGGTTTGAAAATGAAGCTTTAAATATCCTGGCCTGTCTCGGAATTTTATTTAACTTTCCACATTTTTTGGTTTACAAAATGGCCCAACAAGGATAATTAGACTAGAAACATGCCTGATGATTCTAAATGCTGTCAAGCATATGGGCTAACACCTGTTTTTATTAATTCTCTGTTTTTCAAGGGAGATAGAATTGTATTAGAAGTAATATGTAGGTGGCTCATTTTTTCCCTCCTCACATTCCCTTTGACATAGTTTGAAATAACATTCATCAAACAGTATATAAAAAGTTGAAAGAAATAAATTAAGCAACCTAGGAGGAAAAATAAGATGTCTTTTCAACAGTACTTGGACTGTTCAGTCTTATAGTGCTGCATATTGTAATTTCCTGTGCAGAAAAGGCAGAACACTGTACCTCTGCACAACTATGGAACTCACGTTTTGAGTGTCACTGGTGGTGAAGTTCTGAAACAGAAGTAACTGAAACTGCCCTGTCGAAGATCTGCTCTGAATATCACGCAGCACCTTGTTGCTGGCATTACTCCTGCCCTTGGTCCTTGCAGCAGGACCCCAGCATGGCCAGCACAGCTCGGCACAGCTCAGCAAATGTCTGCTGAAACCTCTCCATCCCAGCAGCTCCCCTCCAGGAGGAACTGTGGTTTTCAGGTCCTCCTGATAGTCGCCTTGCCTTTTGGCATTAAGGGTGATGGCTAACCTCGTAATGCCATATTTCTACTTGATCTCAGCAGATTAACAGAATCCTGCTTTTTAAAAATCACTGTTGTTCAGTACTGTTTAAATTAATATCGTCTACTTTTTGTACAACAGCCACACATACGCACTGCAGAGCCTGTCTCCAGCTCTGCACCCGTGTGAGGGTCACCCTCGTGCTGTATACCTTACTGCATACGCTCCCACTTCACTCTGTACTTTTCCAGGCTCCTCTGCCTGGCTTTGCTTCTCCAACCATACTGACCTCACGAACTTAGCCACGAGGCCAGCTCTCTGCTCATCCCGAGCTTTTATTTAATGAACCCAGTAACATCACCAGCAGAAGCAGCACAGTGCATTAGTGGTCTTTGCAGCAAAAGCCAGAGGCGCAGCCCTCGCTGTGCCAAGCCTAGCCGGTGAGTTGTTCACTCCATGACCCCCGCCCCCACCGGCTCCCGCTCCATCGCAGGGAGCGCAGACCCCTGGCTGTCCTGCTCAACTCACAGTGCCACAGGACACATGGTGCCAAGGGACAGGGCATGGCCACACCGCTGCATCCAGCCCAACCTGACACTCGCATCACACTGCTGATGTATGTGATCCAAAGGAATCCTAACATAATGGGGGACTACCCACCAAATTAATTTGCCCATATCTAAATCAAATAACTACCTAAGTCCAAAGAAATAGTTATGAAAACATGTACCTAAAGACACTCGTATCTATTTCTGGTTGCTGGGAGACTCCCAGCTACTTTACTGAACACAATCCTCAGGTAATTCTTAATTTCATATTCCTAGTTTCAGTTCCTCAAGGTAATAACAAAGGAAAGCCCACAGATGTCATAGCACTGGGCTCCGTTATTCACAAGGGATCTGCTCGGTACTGAGAAGCCATGAGGAAGGGATTAACTGTGACACACGCAAGCAGCTTGCCAAACGTACCGTTAATCTTTCTCATCAGATGCTGTTTTTACATGAGCAATGACTTGAGCATCTAGCTGTCTTTCCCTCTACCTGGCTTAAGGGCTTCTAACCCTTACCAGCATCATTCAAGAACACAAGCGAGCTTGTCAGCAGCAGTGCATCACCCTGACTAGATCTAAATTGCACTCAAGGACAGGACCGAGAGCAGGAAATCTGGGTTCTCCTTTTCTGCCTCCACTGCTGCCTTACCTTGGGCAAGCCAGACTACCAGCCGAGCAACCTCCTTTCTGCACTTCACAGAGGTGGGTGCTGGAGCTCAGCACACTGTGGACCAGGATCTGATCCACTCCAGTGCTCCATTTCTCTCTGTGAAGCGGGGTGGGAAATGCCCCTTCCAAGTGGTTCTGGAAGACTCAGTCTGCAATAGCTTGTAAACCATTTAAGTGGTAAGTGATACAGAAATCCAAAGTGGTAATTGTAATAGCAGCTTGAGATTAATCTATTTTTGGCATGTTAGACATACTTATAGACTTGATTCAAGGCCACCACTGAAAACTGTAAAGTGTCCAAAAAGTGACCAAAAAAAAAAAAAGAGAGAGAGAAAAAAAAGAGAGTTTGCTTAAAAACATTCCAGGGGCAAACTAAATCTTCAAAACATTCTCTGAAACCTATTGTTCTGGCCTGCAGATGAAGGGCTCTTGAATGTTTTCTGGTCACCACAGGCGACAGAGACCTGGAAAGAGTCGCGGTAAGTTTTATGACAAATAAAAGGTGCTTCGGATTGCCAGGGAAGTAAGTGATGAGAGGAAGCATTTCCCCATCTGCTCATCCCGAAGCCAAACTGTGCCAGGGAAGTCAGTGAACAGAGGGAATGGCAGTCTGCTATGAGGATAAGGTCCCCAGCGCTGAGCTTTTCATCATCCTGGACTTGGGGCTCAGATCCCTGCAGAACAGCCAGTGGGTGAGATTTTGCTCACCTGCCCTCAGGCAAGCGGTCACTGAGACATTACTTAGTGACTGTGGCACGGAAACCACAGGCAGAGCGGTACTACTCGTATCATTCTCCACACAACACAGTGAAGATGTCAGCGCACTAACACACTGTTTGGTACAAGTAAAAACCCAAAACCTGTTGGTTTATCTCATTGCGCAGAGACAGGCAGCACCAGTGGGCTATCAGGTACTAGAAACACCCTCTTTCCCATCAAAGCTGCAACTTTTCCAAACTTTCCATCACTCTTTATTACCAAAAAAAAAAATTAAAAAAATAAATATTTCAATTGCTTCCCTCCTATTTACTTTGGATTAGTGGAGGCTGTGTCAGTAAAGACAAAGGAAATTTGCTGGCCAATATAAACCCCCACTGCAGGATTAACGGTACTTTTTCATACAGACTTCCTACGAAATAAAAAGTGACTGATGCCACAATGTGTTATAATTATTTTCTTCATAAACTACCAAATTAAATTTTGAGAAACTGGAGACGTTATCTCTTATTAAATTGAGACTGAGCTCAGAGATGTAACTTTTAATGAAACTTTCCACACCAGAAAGCTTTTTTGTAATTTTAATAATTTTCAGCAGCCCGCCAAATGCAGGATCTTACCAACGCTGCTTCTTTTCACGTTATTGCAATGGACTCCCCTTCTGTGCGAACCAATAAGAATTTCTTCATCTGCAAGCCCTTGGCAGGGCCACACTCCAGCCCTCCATATGGAAATACCAGTGATGGGGGGCTGCCCATCTCCGTGCCGGGAGGTTCTGCGGGCACAGCGGGCAAGAGGCTGTCGCACGCAGCCCTTGAGCCCTTTGGCACCAAGTACCCAGCCCAGCCACCTACACACAGCACCGGGAGCAGTATGTAGCCCTAATGAGACACATCATTATATGAAGGCTCCAGTATTTTGTCTGGGATTTTCTACTCACTGTATCGGGAAATATGGCCCCAAATTGTGGCACTGAACATCCCAATGACAAGCGCTGCAGCACCTGGTAAGGCACAGCACACCTACAAAACACAAACAGTGATTAACACCCTATTCAGGGGGAAAGTATTTTCACTAATTTACACAGCAATACAATCTCTAATTGGCAAAGAAGAAACAGAGGAAAGGTGGTTGGCAAGTATTTGGCTTGTAAAACTTAATAATTGAAACATGGCACATTTTGGGGCCAACCAGCAAAAATAGCAAAGCGGTAGAAGTCACTGGATCGTATTTTTGGATCATGCCTTAAGGGAAGAAGAGCTGAAGCAGAGATGAAAATATAGCAGCTGGTAAAAACCATAAAAAAAGAATAAGATAGAGAAGCAGAGAGAAGGGGAAACACTGATGTTGCCATTAGGGAAAGGAAAAGAACAAAGAAAAGGGAAAAAGACTTTCAGTCTGCCAAACTTTTCACAATTTCATAAAATGTATTAGTGTAACAGAAAGAAAGGGAAAATAACCTACAAACCAGTTTCTGCCTCGGATACGAGTGGAGTATGCAGGTTATTTATTTTCTTATTTCCAGCTCTGTCAGTCAGTGTGGTTCACCACGATGAGTCCCTGACCTCCCCCACGCCCCCTTGTGCAATTCATTACAGTTGACATGTTGACCAAGATCCTTTTGGTCACACAGTGATGGTCCCATGGGCTCAATTCCCATGTCCTTCTTATGGCCAAAAATACCTCAATCAGATCACTAACAAACTGTCACTCATCAAGTTATGGATATAAAGACTAATTTTTCTAAAAGGTAATTTCTTTGTTGTTAATGGTAAAATACTGCTGTTTTTTTTTTTTTTTTAATTTATTTATTCATGAGCTGAAGTGACTTTGGGCAGTCACAAACCAATTTTTCACTGTGTTCTGAACAGATGGTTGTTCCAAGAATACCAGCATCCTGGCAGTGTCAAACAGACCTGACCTTCCCAAGCAGCGCTGCAGACTTTTTATTAAAAGCAAAGAAATAAAGAACCACTCACATATTTCCAGGTTTTTTTCAGGATTATTAAGACACAGCCCATGGCGGTGGACAATGCAGGCACATGCTGCATTCAAGGAAAACCTGACATTCAGGCTGAGAGAAGCAAGAATGGCTCCTGGAGTTACTGTGCTGTTTCGGTGGTGCACAGCCAGCCCCAGCACCGCCTTGGACCCACTTTGCAGAATTCTGCAGATGGGAGGGGGGATGCAGTGTGACCCCCTCCATGCCACCGCCAGCTCACCCTGCTTTATGGAGAGCTGCTGCCATGGGCTCTGCAAAACCTAAAGTAAAACCTTCTGCCAGCCTACAGAATACCCCAGTCCTTAAGTTCAGGGTTTATCGGCAAGGGTCCGTTATAACTTCTCAGTTATAACTGGGTGAAGTCAACGTCAGCCCCTTCAGCTATCGCTGGCTAGCACAGCCTTAGGGACCTTTGCCAACAGAGCCTTCAGAAGGAACACACCTCATTCTTTCCTGCATTTTAATTTTTTTATAGGAATAATCCTATTTTCAAGATCATTTAAATATAATCTGTGCTAACTTTTCCAGAAGCCACACTAAAAATCCAAGTCCATTTCACTGAAGTGTTTTTTGTTAAATCTCCATGTCCTTAATGCCAAGGAAAAGAGAGGCTCATTACCTTCCTGGAGACAATTTTGCTTTTTTTAGCATTTGTGAAAAATTTTGTCTATAAAGAAGTAAAAACTTTGGGGGGCATCGCCCACGGAGCAACACTTGCCACTAGACAGATACCTCCTCATATATTGAACATAAAAATGAAGTTGTCCTTAGTTTCCAGTTGATGGAGAACGGCATAAATATCCTCACTGTCGTTTGGGGGATTTTGTGCAAATTATTCAAATGACCTCCTTCCTAGAGCAAAGGAAAAGATGTTGCACTTCCAGCAAGCACTGTCTTTTGCCTATGAGCCATAAAATATCACCGAGGGAGTCTGAAACGAGTCCAGAGCTAGCCAGAGAAAGCGCATGCAATAATCTCAGCTGGTGTCCTCTTAGATGGCGAGGGGAGGATTGCAAGTCAGAGGGAGTCAAACAGCTGAAGCTCTATTGCATTTTCAAGACAACCACGTGTGAAAAGTGTCTGGGCTAAAACAGTCGGGCTGCTGAAGCACCGCTTTAATGCAGGAGGCAATTACAGACTTATGAGGTGTGAGTGCTTCTGAGCAAAATCCCTTCCCATTTTGAAGACAACAGCATCTGAAGTGATGACAGACCAACTTGGAAAAAGAAAAATCCAGCACTTTAGTGCAAAGCTGCACGCAAGTTGCCCTGGGTACTCTCTGGCTTTTAATGCTGTCGAGAACCACTCATTATTCCTCTGACTCAGAAGTTTAACTAATTCAGAGCAAAGCTTTGTAACCGGGGAAGCAGCAGCGGAGAAGAAAGCCCTGCTCAGAAGGTCTGTAATGTGCCTCTAGCAGAACATCCCCACCGTGGGCAGAAGAACCCAGTATCTTCTCTTGCTGTCACTTAAGGCACAGAAAGAGCATTATGGAAAACCAGAAGGCACTTCTGCTGAGGTGCCATGGGGCGCACAGGAGGGAAAAAAGATAAATTAGGTTCAGAAATACTTAGCAGGCCAAACTGAAGAAGTTTCTCATTCTAAAAATAGGAGATGTATGGGCAGAAGCACATCCACTGCTCACCACACATTCAAATATGGGATGTTCCAGTTCATGTGTCTAACTTGGAGACAGATATCCAGGTCAGTACAGATGCAGCCGAACAAATGTAGCATCCGCAATCCATGCTACGCCTGAAAAACAGCAGTTTTCCTTCGCTGGTGTCCCCGGTTTACCATCATTTAACACTGAACACTATTTTCATCTCTTAATTGTTTAATGATAGGTGGAAGACCAGAGAATTGATGAGCTTCTCACCCGGCACAAGAGATAATGAAACCACCGAAGCAATGATCCAAACTCAGCTAAGTGGAAATTTGGCCCTGGAAGTATTAATTGCATTTTTTCTGACTTCACCATTTTACTTAATCTGTCAGAACAGCAATATGAAATAACATCGTATATTCATAGTGCCATCTGCATTACAGTACAAAATATCCTACCAATCAATGCGAGTGTCCAAAGAACACTTCCAATTTGTCACAATAACCTTCAAAACATGACAGAAAATCATGCAAATTATTTCTTTTGGATCTCCATGTATCTTGTGATTATTTATGCTTTGGCACTTTAAACATTTTCATTTGCATTTCCCATATTTCTCAAAAGAAAGGTGGAATTGAGAAATTAGAAACTGCAATAGATTTATTTTGCACTTTGTGCTCCTCTTTTGTATTTTTTGGACATTTAAGAAACACTGGTATGACTGCACTTGGAGAATTACCAAAAAAATCAGTGTGAAAAGACTTTAAAACTGGCACATCTCAGAATATCAATGATTAGGCTGCTTTGCTCAATTGCACTTGTTTTTTTCTCTTTTATAACCATTTTTTTATTTTAGTGGGAACAATTAGACTATAAATGTACAGGTTTTTTTTTAAATGTCAAGCGTGCTGACCCATAAACCGTAACCCCATAAACTTCAGTTTTAGCCTTTAAAAAAACACCACCACCTTTCAAGAACAAAACAGCAAATGCCAGAGCTCTGGGTTCCCCAGACAAGGTGCTCTCTGGTTTTAGGAGCCAGGGGAGAAGCTCACAAGCCAGTTACTGCGGAGGTTGTTACTGGTAAGGCTCAGCCTGGGTGTGTTTTCAACACACCTCTCCTTCCTCTGTGAACATCTGGGCAGTTTCAAGTGCCCCAGCTGTGTGCTGGGGGCTTACCTGCATGCTGGGGCACCGCAGTGCTCAGGCAGATGCTGCTTATGCCATTTGCCAGTTCCTTCAGTGAAGATCAGTTGGGGTTGGAAGGCATTAAAGCTTATGGGAGAAATACTGTCAGACCTGTAAGCAGTCACCAGCTGGTTCCATCCAGCTCCCAACCAGCAATCCAAGGAAGAGCCTGACCTGCTGAGCTCTGCTGAGAGTATGGACCAAATACGCTTGGCTTTGCAAGGCATGAGAAAGCAGGTCCCCAAGCTTCAAAAACAAAGGCAATTTGCTCTCAGTGCAGAGCATTTTCTAAATGCATTCAGTATTGGGAAATGCAGATTACATTGCAAGTCTATAAAAAGCTCAGTTTAAATAACAGCCATAGAGCTTCACAGGAGACAGTTTTCTAGGACAATGGGCAGACTACCGGGATGCACTTGTAAAGGTCACACCATAAGAAACTGTCTGTACAAATTTTATGACTGGAAGCTAATAAACAAAAAAGTGAAGGAAATAGTCAATACCCATTACCAGCCAGAAAAACAGACCACACGCCCTGTAAAAAGAATTTAAAAAATCGTTAGTGGTGGATGCTCTAACAAACCCACCAGAGAATTCACAAAACTTTGCAAACAAATCCAGCCGCTGCTGCTTCAGATCGGAATTCTGCATTTGCATTAAAAATTCATCAGAGTATTTATAGCCAAGTTAAAAAAACCAAAAAAACAACAAAACACCCCAACACACCCCCCCCCCCCCATTGGTGTTAACAACCTGTTGCAACGAGTTACATTGGGCAACACCTTTTCCTCCTTTTCCTGTTCTGGGTGATGGAAGCGAACTGTGGAGAGCCCGGAGTGCCATGGCACGCGGTGCTGCTGGCAGATGCTCCCGGCTGAGCTGGTGCAGTGCTGCAATGCAGCTCTTGTGTAACCACCCTCTCCGCTGGGCCTGGGCAGCAGCTCTCCTAGCTGGCAGGACACGTACAGCGCACAGGCAGGTAGAGCCATGGACAGCAGGGAATGCCTGCAGCACGTGCTCCCCTGCCTCGGTAAAACGAGCGATCCTGTCACACCGAGGTGTGCCACCCTTCTCTGAGGTGAACGGGGCCAAACACCACTGTGCAGTAAGATACGGTGACCTGACCCAAGTGAAACAGTTACTGCCATTTGGCTGTTAGCTGGTCAAATGCTAAATAAAAACCTCTAATACCACCAGTAAAATAAATGCGTTGCAGAGCAGCCCAGATTGGGGCTGGTTCCTGCCGCTGGCCACACGGCTGGAACTGCTCAAGTACCCATGGCTCCTGCTCCCAGGGAACCTTCTGGGAAGCAAATGTCAAACGTAGGAGAAACTGGCCATTTATTCAAAGACAACATACAAAATAAAGAAAGATGGCATTTGTCAAATTAATTATGCTCTACAAATCATCTCCTCGTTCTCTTCTCTCAAGAATGTCAATGGAGTTGCAGCCGTTGCTTCCCGACCTCGCTGCACCATGGATCACCATGCCCGGAGGGGCTGCGGGCTGCCCCCATGCTCAACAGATCTACGGGAATGAGAGACGGAGACTTTTCTGGGATCTGTCCCTGCCACTCAGCCACACAGCTGGACTTAGCTGGGCAGGTGCCACCGGCAGTGCAGCATCGATCACTTGGGAAGTACCTGACGTGGCTATCAAAGCCGTGGAGATTTCTCACGGTTTGAGGTGCTCTGACCCAAAGACAAGCACTGCAGCTGACTTCTGACTTGAGGCAGTTGGTTTGGAGGCTAAAAGGTAACTGTGAATAAAAGGTGACTATTGATACAACTATGTAATTTCTCATCTATTTACTAAAAGAACTAGAAAAGTCAGAGAAACAGTGGTCTGTGAAACGAGCTAAGACCTCCTGAACTTCAAGGTGTTCTGCTTAGGTCTGCTTGACTTCTCATAGAGTGTTCCTTACAATTATTAATTTTTGTTCACTTAATTGTTGTTATATATGCATGCTATTGACAACAATTGCTAGGAAGTTAGAGCACACCCAAACACTGTAACGCTTCTACACTCAGCTCTGCCCATTGCACAGTGATGTTGTTTTTTGAATAGGAGACCTCGAAGATTTGAAACTTAAGCTTCTCTAGGGCAGAACTTACTCCAGCTGCACAAAATTGCTCCACAGAAGAATCCACACATCTTCATTCCCTAACTAGACCTGCACTAACAGGAGTGAAGTATAGCAGCTAAATTACCAACAGTTATAACACAGCAGTATATACAGTTTTCTAATTGAATACACTAAGATACAAGCAATCAATAAAATAAAGGGGACATTTAGAATAAATAAAAAGATACCTTTGCATAAAACATATTCTCATTAGAAGAAACGATGACTGCTACAAAAAAAAAAATATCACCAATGTACTTTTGTGACCAGCAATTTTTAACCAGAGACAGTTCTATGTAAATTAAGGAAATCAAATCTCTGAAGAAATAATACAGTCTGGCTTAACAGTCCTATCATTTTTACTATATAGGCACTATGGATGCTAGGTTATAACTGGTGTTGTACGGTGTACTTTAAAGCTTGGTGTGTGTTTTCCAAAGCAAGAGGATTTTTTAATTGTTTTATTTTTAAGAGTAATAAAAAATTTAGCTTTTGAGACAGTTCACAGAATCACATTTCAAATTATATATGTATACATAATATATATACATATATATAAATTAATCTAATTAATGATCAATGTGTAACACTGTTAGGGGACTAAAACCATGGACTCCTATCTATTGTAGAACATAAAAATTCAAGGCTCTGTTGGCCACGATAATCTGCATCCAGTGTATGCCCTGATCTAACACTACTGCAGTCAGTAGCAGCTCTTGGGTAAGGGCCACAGCACCTAGTACAGTCCAAGCAAGCCTGACCCAACGCACTAAAACAAGTTGCTCACTTCAGTCTGACCGGCACAAGTATTTCTGGCCGAACACCCACCCAGGTTTTGCCTGGCTGCACAAGAGAACACATCAGTCAGTGGCCACGCATGTGTGTATCTGACATCTTCCCGTGACTACCCGAGTACGGACTCCCATTTGGGGGTGCCTTCAGGGTCGGAAGCTGCAGAGCTGGGATGAGATCAACACTTAATTGTTGCCCCTTGCATTTCTGAGCTGCCCTGTTTGCGTCGGCGTGCAGGACGGCTGGTCCCCATGGTGCTGAACTCCACCGCTGTGCTCACCCACCAGGCACAGGGTGCTGTGCCGGGATAACCAGCTGGGAACCAGCACCAGCATAACGAGATGGGAAAGCAATCCTCCTCCTTCCAACACCACATTTACTGTAAAATCCTTCAAAGTAACTTTTCTTTGTGCACAAATTGCTTAGCTTGATAACTGCTTCCAAACATGCATTAAAATATTACTCAACCTTCCTATAAATGTATATAAGATCATAATAAGCAATGGGCTTAGCAACTCCCCACCCAGCCCAGCCTGTGCTGTTCCACTGCTCCACTCTGCTTTTTTTTTTTTAAATGTATATAATCAACATGCAAATTTATTCTCAAACTGACATAAAGCACTAATGAATTTAGTAACCACCTGGAAATTAACTGTGGTGCTTCAATGTTACACGTCTCAAATGAAAGCAGTTGTCTCAGGTACTATGTGTTCTCGGAGTGAGGAAGAATTAATCTTTATTACACAGCTCACCAGTTTCATTTCAATTACGTTAGCAATTTACTACTGTATATGGGACCTTTGGGGAATGATGAAAATATTTTCAGTGTTTTTTCAAGTTCACCTTCATGTTTTAGAGAATGCTGTTCCTGGTTTTCCTTACATTGGGAAAGAATTTACAATTTTAGGAAAAATATTCCTGTGTACCATGGTGACCCACAGCTGTTGGAATCCCAGAATCATAGCACTGCTCAGGTTGGAAAAGACCTTTAAGGTCATCGAGTCTAACTGTTGACCCAGCACCGTTACAACAGTCCTATTCTCCAGGGCTGATCAGACTATTGAAGTAGAAGAAAGAAAAACTTAACCAATTAACCAAATCTAATCCCTCCATTTCAAAGACGATGCAACTCTGCCACCAGTGCTGGATCTCCCTTTTACCAAAACATCCTTGGCAGAAACCTTGAATAATAATGGCAATGGCAAAGCCAAGCCCAGCCTAAGCAGGGTAACACAATTAGGAGACAATGGGAAAAACTGCCAAAATATTATTTTAATTTTTTTTTTAACCAAAGCTCTATGTTTTAAGCAGTGTCATTCCACCAGCTGTTAAATGACACAGCCATGAACAGTGGGGACACAAGGAAGCTCCAACACCACGAAGTGCCTCCGCATGGAAACTGCCATTTCGGCACAGCTCCCTGTGCCACCCTAATCACGCCAGACCGCAGTAACGCACACGGTTTAAGGACGAAGCAGAGCAGACGGGGGTTTTGGAGGACAGGGGCAACAGGGCAGGAGGAACCCAACACCGTGCATGAAAACCTGGGGCCAGCGAGCCCTGTCATGGACTTGGGAGAGCTGCAAAGCCAGCGCCCCTTCGGAGACACTTCTTGGGGACGCACGGGCTGTGGGCTCCTCCTGTGCACACAGAAACCACCAGCGTTGGTGCGGCAAATACAAAGTATGTAAGTAGAGCTCAATTTGAATACATTTGCAGCTTTTTTTCAGTCAAGGCTTCTCTGTACCTATTTAATACCACCCAGCTCTTCAAGCATCATTCCTATTGCATTTCAGGTTAAATTTAAACTTTTTTTGTAACTTCACTTCTAAGATTGAGATGTTGCTGGGAGCAGGTGTGTATAGACTATTCAATAGAAATTAATTTTAATAATTAAAAATGGGTGAGGGTTATTAGTTTTTTTTGGTCTAGATTAAGTTTTTCCTGATTAATGGTGTCACCTGGGAGGGGATGGCAATCCTTATTGTTTTTGCTTTTCAGATGCATCCAAACTGGTGACATATCTTATCTATTAAACAGCAATCACCATCTCCATTTTTGGCACAGATGGCTGTATGTCAGCATATTCTTATCAGAACAGTGTAAATTGAAAAATATTGAAAATACATTTGGTAAAACACTTGAGAAAACCCTTAGTGTGCACTGGGACAATGAATTTAAATACCTTACTTGGATTTGTCCTCCAATTTACTGTAAAGTTTATTTTAAATTTAGCAGTCTATTTTGAGTTATGATTAATGGTTTTGAAAAGGCTTTCTTCAGCTGCACATATCAACAAAGGATTTAGAATTAATTCACATCTTCTAACTTCTTCCTTAATGGATTTTTAAGGTCCACTGCAAAGAATCAATCAATACCAGGCTGAAAGCTCTGGCGTGTAATGCATCCTGCAGCGTCAGAAGGCTCCTACGTGAAGCAGGGTGAATTATGATAGTCTGAATTAATTGGAATTATTTGCAGTTATTAAGAAAAGCAAAATAATCATTTGCATTAATTTAATTCCAGGATACAAAGATAGCAACTCAGTCTCACTTAAAAAAAAAAAAACAAAAAAACAAAAAAAAGGCACCAAAAGTTGGGGAGGGGTTTTTGGTGTTCAAAAAAGTATTCTGTGAATCTTCCCTCAAATACTTCAATGCCAATGCACTGAAAATTTTCTTGTCAGGAAACATTTCATTTCCAGGGCATTATTTTCAGGACAAAGTGACATTTGCATGTTAATTTTTTACCTTGCATGACTGCACATGGCACTAATGGTTACAACTGGCAAGTACAACAAGCAAATTAAAGCACTTCCATGTTATTTTCTCTCTTTTTTCTGCTGTTGATTGCTTTCTTTAATTGATAGCACATTTTCTTAACTCCGTTTCACTGGTTTTTCCCATAAATCACAGGGAAACTTTAAAAGACACTCAGCCGTGGTGTGCACAGAGAAGTTGCCACCAGTGAGCTAGAAGGGGGCCAGGGCAGTGACGAAGGTTTTTCCCAAGTACGCAGGCGCAGACTGGGAATGCCACCAGGAAGGGGCTGGACAGGTTGCATATGCCTGTCTACAACACTATTTCCTTTGGAAACAGGAACTTTTGTAAACTTTTCAGTTACCAAAGAAATAACAAGAAATGGCCATGTCAATGGCACCAGTCCAAATGACAAGATCACTGTCCAGAATAAAGACGGCGAATTTGTAAAATCCTAAGTAAGAATTGGGTTCTAAAGTAACAACAATTTGGAGAACTCTTAAGCTAAAGAAGCTAGGAACGACCCCTTTCATTTTTATTTCCAAATTGAATCCACAGGCTACTTTTCATTGATTTCACTGTTTTAGGCAAACACAACATCAAGTTGTCAAACGACACATTAAAATTGGAAGCACAAAACTCCGAAAGTCAAATTTTCTCTGATTACTCAAAGGTGACAAGAACTCCTAACTCTTTAGTGCCAAAATCTTTTATGAGAAAAGGACCAGATCCGCTGACTGGCAGCAAGTCACCAAGCCCCACTGAATACAGCATATATATAATTTACTATTACATTTTATCTCTACTTTCCGCATTTTATTCATTATGATCTTCACATTTTAGTACTTTCTGTTGGATGAGATACAGGGCAAGAGTCTCCATGTGAAGATCAGTTCAGTGTAACATTTGGAAGTTAATTACTCTCAAAAAATAGTTACGCGCTGAAAGATACATTGAGTTACTGGCCTTAAAAGTCCTAGAGAGGGCAAAGAACAACTATGCCGTGTCCAAGAAATCAAAAAAATAGCATCAGATATTTCATGTGGGCAGTATCCAAAATTTATCTCTTGCAGCAACAATAAAATAGGTTGAATTGTGGCTGGATTGAAGCTAAAGGTCTGATCTGAAAAATACATACCTTTTGGGAAAAGCAGAACACCAAAGAAATTACTGCAAAAATTAAGTTTCTTCTTGAACCATGGTCAGCATGTGCAAATGTGATTTTTGCTTTAACATCTTAGAGTCTGTTTCTGTTACTGCTCAAGGACATTAAGGGAAACACATTCAATGCACAGCCAAATATATTCTCCTGCCTGCTCAGGAACACAGAAGCCTTGCTATGAGCCTTGAAAACCACATTCATTTTCTTTCTGGCTCATGAAACGGCTTGAGAAATAAGATTTTTAGCCAAAGCTGCATATTTCTGCAAAAATTTATAGAACAGTTACTGATCTTAGAATATTTCCAGCATCTCAATATTCTTTTAACTTGTTCCTTTTCTATGCTGACCTGCATGCTGATCCACTCATGAAAGTTAATTAAATATCTGTAGAACACAATTCGCCTTTTTGAGAAGAGTGAAATAATTAACAAAACAAACAAACAAAAAAAGGCCTACGTACCAGCCTTCGCCAGGTTATCTGCATTTGCCCTCTCTCCCCATCAGGCTGCACTTCCCTCTGTTTTGTCTATAATACATAAAAAATAATGTGTGTAGGTCATATGGCTGTTAAGCAGAATACAGCTAGGTAATATATTATGAACACAGTAAACTATTAAACCAAAAGGTGCTTGTCAAGCAGGACTAATTGTGACACTTGGACAAGTTCAGTTTATCTCCATCACTCCATTATTTATACTGTAACATTAGTATAAAAGATTCTTTTGAAAATCATAAGAGCATTTCACACCGAGGAGATCAGACAAGTAATTCTGCAATAAAAATTCATCATATTTTGCTACCTTAGCTATTTCTATTACTCTGGCATAACTTTCACCCCAACACTTCAGCAAATAAAAATCCATGCATCAGTTTTTGCTGAAAAGATCATATAGCATAAAATTAGACTTAAGAAAAAAGAAATAAATTGTCTATTTTCCTGCTGTTTGTACTTATCTATGTAACAGATTATCATTAAAGCACCCTTCAATATGGGTACCCCGTAGGCATTTTGGAATGTATTTTGGAAGGAGTCAGTATGTTTTAGACACCACTCTGGTTACTTTACAGAAGATTAATTGTCTACTGTGTTTATGTAAATAGGAAAGCGAAGATTCCTGTGCATCCTTATTCATAAATTAAAAACAATGCTCTCCTACAGTTATCACTATAAAGGGGAAATAGACCTTGACTAGATGTAATGAGGCATTTGTGTTCGCCGTAACTATAATTTACTATTACTGCTTGAAGAGCCATCAGTTCTTGTTTAGTCTGTTAAGTGACAATAAGCGCGGCTAAAATAAACTCTAATGAACACTCTAGGGTCACCTTACTGAATTTATGGGGCATAACACAGCATTATTTGAAACAACTGTAATCTTTGGTGCTGCGTGCAATAGTTTTAACCACCAATTTGGTTCTTCAGGCCATACATACGTACATACACGCCAATCCTTGAGGTGTCTGCTGTTGGAAGGAGGACCTCCGACTGAGCTTCGGCTTTCTGGAAAGTGTCGTGCAAGGTGATTTGAGCGAGTGCTCACAAAGGATGGAAAATTAATCATGAGGCTGCTGGTATGTGTTGTCTCAGGGACTATATTCAGCAATGTTGGAGCTGACCGGCCGCCGTGTGTCGGCAGAGCAGGGGTGGCTGGGGCAGGGTGGGCAGGGGACCCCAGCCCTCCACCAGCACCACTGCCTCCACCTCCCGGGCAGCCATCTTTACCCACACAGCACTTGGTATGCCATTGCTCTTTCTGTAAGGAGATGAACGCAGAAACAATACCAGAGGGCAAGAACCAAGATGACTACCAGAACAATCGGCACGATGAAACACGTGGTGTGCCAGGTGCACGAAGGGACCGACACCACACCCTGCCTACGCTCACAGAAGGGGTCACCACAACTCCCTGGGTTCCTCCTTCTGCCACAAAGATGCTGACATCTCTCTCCTGAAAGGTGGAGAGAAAACATATTTCTTCAAAATTTCAAGTCATCATTTCAAAAGTAGATAATTTTTGTGATGGTTACAGTAAATGGAATAAAGAGGAAAAAAGAGAGGAGAGAGGAAAAAACCACCAGAAAAAATAAACCTCAGATTTTTCAGAAAATGTTCAGCAAGAAAGCAGAGGTTTTCTTGATAGCTGCCATGGGAAAAGTATTCCAGCGTTTAAAAATCCAACTCAAACCCTCTTCTCGCTTGTCAGCTTATTTACATACACATATGCAGTGGATCTTCTCATAACACACTTTACTGAACAAAATAACCACATGCATGTGCTACACTAAGTGCTCCATGGCTTGTTGCCACAAAAACACTAAATAAACGAGAGAGATTTTTATAATGATTCAGACCAGGCTGTGATTTCTTCTGCTCTTGGGGTGAGAAAAGCGGTTCCTCCTTCCAGCCATGCTGACAGGGACACGAGCACCCTGAGAGAGCCCCAGGGCCCTCCCACATCTGCCTGGCTTCAGGAAAGGTGCTGCTGTGGAAAACTACAACCCAGAGAGGGCTTCTCCTCTGTGCAGCAAGACACAGGGCATGGTGACACCGGGAGTGCTGGGCAGGCGATGCACCACATGGCACCGGCGCAGACGCTGCTGCCACCAGCTTGTAACAAGGAGGACGAGGAGCAGGAGTCCAGCCAGGGCTGACGAAGGCCACTTAACACTGGCAAAACAGCTTTTTGGAAGATCTCCAGTTGAAGCAGATCTCTCCCAAGACTGAGCTATCTACTGTCTGCAACTTCTTTTCCAAAGATGTGCTGAGCAGAAGTGAAGAGGTGCATCTTGCAACCACCTATCCAGTCAAAGATGGCCAATGAAGAAGCAGCTGCCCTCGCTTACATCAAAATGCTGAAAATTGAGGACTGAAAAATGTTGAAAACTGAAATCCAAAGTCTAATTCAAATAAGTGAAAAAATCCTAACTCAATAAGGCAAGATAGTCTAGACGTGGAGATGACAGCTAGCCCTCCTGTTTTGTATTCCCTTACAGTCCATGACACAATCTGTTCCCAAGAAATGTAAGGACATTTTGCTTTTCAATTAAAATAATGTACTTACATAACATTACTGCTTTTCACTCTATTGTGCCTGGTCTTCACTTCAGGAGCTTATCACAGTGATCCAGATTTCTTTATCCCCCTTTGTATCTTGTTCCAAGGGAGTCTGACAGAATTTCAATACGGAACCAGAGTGGTTCTTTAGAAATGCTCCTCCAGCCCCGTAATGTATCTGAAGGGGGCACATGGTGGAGATCATTGTCACATTGCCCTCCATCTTCCTGAAGTATAAAATATAAAAATGCTTTGATACAATTTTTAATCTATTTTTGAGGGAAATAAGAATTCTGAGCTCTCTAGAGTGCCTTAAGGCCCACCTTGAAACCGTAAGAAAGACTCTTAATTCTTTTGCTGTTAAGGGGCGTGGGAAAATAATGCACAGTGAAACGTACTTCATCACATGAGCCTTCATTACGGAACGTGCTCTTATATTTATTAAAAAATAATATTAACACTACTTCCTATTTATTTAATGCTTTTCCTCTTCAAAACACTTTTTAGACATTAGCTAATTAATTTAATGACTTGTGATATTTCAAGTGTGCCTCTCCTAGGCAAAGCTGAAAAGAGGGCTTCACTCAGAGCAAGGAAAAGAGCATTTACAGATGTTTTTTTGCACAACTGTGGTCTCTCAAAAGCAGGTCAATACCTCCAGCACCTCTAGCCTCTTTAGAGGAGCCAGGGTGAAACCAGGGCCATGACTTTTTGCCCCTTGAATATCTTTCTGGTGCATCAGAGTGAAGTAAATGCTTTCAATGCAATCATTTGCAACCTTCACCTCCTCAAGACATGGCTACTGTAAGATCTCCTGCTTTGGGAATACGCTTTGGCAGAGCTCCGACGTGAAAAAGCCTGGCAAAGTCATCAGAGAGCTGGTCATACACATACACCTCCCTAAAGGCTCAGCTCTGGACCCATCCAGCTCCTAGGAGGGCTGCCTCACAAGCCTCTGCTGTACCGCACACAAGGTTCTCAACAAGCCATTCAACGAGTAAGGGGTTTACTCGTCCTTATGACAGTCATGCTCCAGACTCCTACGTACCAATCCAGTCACACTGAAATTCTGCAGACCGAGCAGCAAACGGCATGAGCACCTTCAGCCCCCGCTCCCCCGTGCAGCATGCCTGCACGCCCCCTCTCCAGGGAGCCACCGCAGTGCTTCAGGGGACACAGTGGGGTGCGAGGACATGCAATGTGCTTTAGCTGCCCCTCTGTGCAACGCAGTAGCTGGAGCAGAAGCCAGCCTGGCCAGGCACACGAGTAAGCGCCCTACAGACCACAGCAGGAAAAGTCTGGCTGCACCATACCGGCTCACACATGGCACTGCACAGTAAGGTAGGAGTACATGAGATTACAACCAGTGTTTCCAAACACAGTCCTCAGCACATGCAATATTGCACAGACCAGATGATAATGCAACCCCTTGTAAAACCACCTTTACCTGCATTGTTAATAACAAGGTGACATTTATGAAACTAATAAACTGTTAACTCCATTATGCTTTATTGTAATTTCTCAAACATGATCTCTGCAATGCATTAATTTACTGAAACCACTTGAGTCATTTAAATATCATTAAACCATGAAGGAATTGGTTCTCCCCCTGCAGAGCAAGATGTTCCATGGGGAAGCTGCCTTAGCCTCTGTCAGGGCAGGGAGCTCCCCGATTTGTCCCCCCAGCCACCTGCTGTCACCCCCAGCACAGGGCCCTGGGTACAGTCCACCCAGATTTTGGCAAACGAGCAGAGACAGAGGGAGGAAAGACGTGCAGACACAGCTGTGGGGCCACCAGTGCAGCTGGATGTCACCTACCAGGGAGGTGACACTTCTGAAGCACCGCGAGTCAGACAGGGAAGTTGTATTTTAAGTGTATTTTGGACACAGATGACATATTCAACACTTTTCTTACAAAAAAAATTCAGTTTTATAGGAATATTTCAAATGACAAAAAAATACCGCCTTCTAAGAGTGATAGGAGTCAGACCCAAAACTTACAGAAAATGTCTTAAAAAGACAAACACACACAAACAGTCACAATGCACCGGGTCTGTGGACAATTTAGCGTTGTATATGCAAAGGAAAGGCTCTTTTTCAAACTTGCCTTAATGTTAGAAAAGGTGAAATTTTGCTTTAAGCTATGCCCCAGATAATAAAGTAAGAAATGTGTGTGTTAGGTACTGGATTCAAGTGCCCACTTTGCTGAAATAGAAAGCTTCCTTCTAGGTGAGCCTTTTGAACGGAAATTAGAATTTGAACTTGGCCTAGCGGCATTTACAGATGTCCTTGGACTCTCTCGTGATACAGACAGCCGCACAGCAAGTCCCCTGCAGACAATGCTGTCTCATGTGGGGGACCGAATCCTCCGGGGATGCACGTTGACATCACTGGGGCAACTTTAATTGAAGCCACCTCAGGACTGCGCCTATCAGTGAACTAGTCAACAGGTCACCCAAACCAGCTTCTCCTTATAAAATACCCTCAGAAAGGGTCGTACAGCACACTTCATACCTGTGTGTTTCTGTAATATATAACAACCATTCAAACTCCCTCTCAGGCATCTCCGTCTTCATCTCACTCGGGGTCCGATCACAAATCAATTGCCAGCAGAATAATTTCCAGATATCCTTCAGGCAGAAGTGATCTGCTGAAAGAGTATTTTGGCAACTCAGTTGAAATTGCAGTGTGCTTCTGTTTTTTCCCCACTGTAGAAGTGACAGTACTAGTAGCACAGGGTGTAAGGGAGCCTTCTTGCTTCCACTTATCAGAGTTAAACAAACAGCAAGATTTCAGCTGGCTTCTGTCAAGGAGAATCTGATTCCTAAACAGTTTTACTCCCCTGCAAATATATTTTCTGAATGCGAAATAAAATAAAATGAGGCACTTCTAGCACACAACCATTTAAGATCATCTACTTTCCTTACTGTTCCCAGCACTGAAGGGGCTGGCAGCAGCATCCCAAGGGAAAACCCTGCGTTTCCAAACAGCATCCTGCAACCCGTAACTGCCCGGAGCATCCCCTCTCTCCCCAGCTCCTCTGAGAGCAGGCTGGGGGGCGGGTGAACCCAAGGCACTTCTGCTCAAAATGTGTGTTTCTGGATAACTTCCAGTCTGCAGCTTTTAGAGAACATTTTTATTTCTTCAAAGTATGTTACTATTGCAATTTATTTAGGGAATTCTTGAATTTATTTATTTTTTTAAAAAAAAAATCTTTTTGTGTCCTTGCAAGGATGGAAGTAAGTAGAAGATCTGGAAGAAAATTTTACTGGGGAGGGGAGTATTTTGGACAGAAAAGTCCTTCAAAGCCATTTTTTTAATTACCAAAGAAAAAGTGACAAGGTCTATAGACCTTACAGATTTAGAGGATAGTTTTAAGTCTCGTTCAACTGAACTATTCTATTCTATTATAAATAAGATCACCCCATGCCTGCTGCTGGCACCAGTGACCATCCCTGGAGGTGCATGAAGTGCAGGGGATGAAATCTCAGTGGTTGTTAGAGACAAACGCCATTGGGAGTTCCTGTTTTTAAAACTGGGGTTTCATCAGAAAAATTATGGGGCTGCTGTGCTGAATGTAGTTTCTCAGCCAGTCAGGCAGCACTTGGCACAATCAGACAGGCAGCAGAAGAGCTGGCTGGGCTCGGGAGATCAGGTACCACCACCACAAACACAATTACTCTGCTGCAGCTTTCCAGCACATCACCTAATGCTGTCCTCAGCCCTTCTTCCAAAACTCCTGGCAGGGCTCTGCCAGCCACCGGTGCTTGCCCACAGCCACTCCCTCACTCCAGCCCCCCTTGCTCACACAGAACTGACCAGGCACATAAACCCCTTCTCAGAATACTTTGATCTTGATGCCTTTTTTTAAGGTTTCCATCACCCACTCAGAATTTCTTTCAGAGTCACTAAACACAGAAGCCCTGTTTTGCTCCCCTTTATCAATGATCTTGGCGATCTTTCCAAGGGCAGCATCTGTTGTGGAGCAGGGTTCCCCAGGAATCATTTTCACACGCTTTATAAGCCTTCTCCCAGTCTCTTGCTTGTTGTTTTGCTTGCACTCAAACTTCACTTGCTGAGCAGGAGGAAGCAGCAATGGGACCTTTATGTTCAGAGCTCAGCCCTTGCTTTCACAGTCACGAAGGACAAAGAGACAGCAAGTCCTTGCTCGTCATAAGAAGTCACCAGTGATGGTTTGCATCAGCATTGCCTCCTTGTAATAACGTGAAATAAACTGACAAGCGTGAGACGGATTTAGGCACAGGGAAAATCATCATTCTTTTGACAGCTCCCCGAGAACCTCCACTGCCTTTATTTTTGTAATTGTTAGCTTGCCAAAGCCTTTAGAAGACCTCACTCTCTGTGTAACACCTGTCTGGAAAGCACTTCGAAGTCACTAAAGAAAAGGCATAAAATTATGAAGGTACTGGTGAGGACCGCTCCTACAATTCCGAATATAATTTCCTAATACCTGTACCACTTCAATACAACATCATTCACACAGACTGACATTCATTGGCAATATGTGCCCGAGCTGTTCTCTTTGCTATCACACGCTTTACAGACAGCACTCCCACACGATCCCCTCTATCATACCTGCAGGCCACCCGCCACGCCAAGCGCCAGCCAGGCTTGAAGGCTTCATTAAGGTGCTGCATGAGATTTCGGAACATTTACATTCATTTTTAGGGTCTCTGTGATCTTGGTACAGCTCACAGATTAGCCTGGCCCAGCGAAGTCTTTTCCTTGTACTTCCCCTTGGAGCCTGTGAATGGATCTAATGAGTTCAGCACCACATCAAGCACCTCTGAAAACAACTGGAGAATCAACGCCTTCATCTTCTTCCTCTCCACCAGGTCTTCCTTGCCTATGTAGGCTGCAGCCCTCTGGGCACTGACCACCTCCAGGTTTTTTTTCACAGTGCCAACACAACACCAGCTATGTATGCACAGGTAAGACACCAGCAGCCACCTCCCCTCCCAGTACCAACACTTCCATCCCACCCAGAGATGGTTCAGAATGATCATTTGTTCACATTCCAGGGGCAGACATATCTCATCTTGGCTCTTCCCTGTATGACTTCTCCTCTTGAGCATGCAATGTCAAGCTTTAGTTTAACCTCTATACCAGCCTGAGAGCTTCAATGGACTGTGTTTTCCTTCATCCCCTGCAGCAGCCTACGTGGTAAAATTTATATTACAAAAACACAACAAGTGAAAGTTGCCTTCAAAAGTATTTGCATAAAACATACCAATGTTCTCACCTACATCTGTATAGTTAACAATTATGTAACTTAATATATGGCACTACCACTGCGCAAAATGCATCTACAGACCATCTCCTACCACTGCAGTTTTGCAGTATTATTTTTTCCCCAAACCTGAGTTGGTGCCTTGAAAGCAAAATTATGAACTATGACTCCTAACAGCATCACTGTCATCATCACTAGTTTACAGCATCATTTCTTTGGACACTTCTGGTACCTGCACACTCTTCATTCTGCATATCTTAATCAGTCTAATCGGGCCTTCCAGCAGGATGCTGGAAGATTCACAAAATAACGACAAAATAATCAGTACATGATCAAAAGCCTAAAATGCAAGCCATAGCCTCAAGCTACTGTGGAAGGCAGCTACAAAAATCATCAGACACTTACCCATCCTGCAATTAATTCATCACAGACCTGGCTCTGAAGTCAGTAACTGGGAATAAGATCACACTGAACATGAAAGAGATTATTTTGGATTAGAAGTTGAGGCTGCTGTGCCCCCTTGGCCCTGGCTAACATTAAACAGGAAAGCCGCAATGCAGATTAGAAGGTTAATTTGAAGCCACTTGTTTTAGAGCCTGCTGGGATGTGGATCTCTTACTTTCACCCCTTTAGGTTTGCTCCTAAGGGTGTTAGTTGTTGATTCTTCTTTTCCACTACAGAAACTCCATCAGACTAAGATCCAAGTTATTTTTTTAAACCTGTATCAACACAGTTTTGTTTCCTGATTTTAACAGTGTATTCCTGGACCGTGATGATGTTCTTGGCACCACCACAATACCAGTAATACTGAAATCATCATTTCTAGGCCTCTGAGAACTGCCATAATGAACTGCTGCTACTGCTATGAAATGAAGAACATATCAAACCAGCAAAAAGTCATTCTGCTCATCATGGATGCTTTTATGTCTATTGCTGCCATTTCCCACTAAAATTAAGCAAAGCCAGACCTCAGCAATACAGGGCAAACACCAACCATGTGAGAAATTAAATTATGAAGCAAAATTTTGCTTCAATGAGCCATGAGTAGCTAATGAGATTCCGTGTCCTCAGACAAGCCCAGCACTGGCACAGCCATGGAGGGACCGTCCCCTGGAAAACCTCTCCTTGTTTCCCACATTTTGATGAGGTTTTATTCTGCTCATGCACATGCCCCCTTTGGTATAATCTCCAAGACGCAGGAATCCACTTATTTAGTACATGTGCACGATGCACCAAATTCCTGTGTTGTCAGTGCCCTTCAGCAAGGAAGATGTATAGAGCTGTCAGCCAGACAGGCACCCAGCCTGCAGCTGGAAATGGCTCAGAACTGGGGATCAGCAGAGCCCTGCAGACCCCCACGCCCCAGGCAGCCTAGGAAGGGGTTAACATAGCTTCACGGCCGCATCTCCTACCCCAGGTAAGGTTTCAACCATTTCCATCAGGCTACCTACCTGAAGCTTCAGCCTGTGAGCAGGGATTGCTGCTGGCTATGAAGCCCCCGGAGGGACTGGGGTGAGCATCTGGAGTGGCTGTGGGAGTACCTGGTCTGCAGCTGCCAGGACGGCATCCTCTCCATAAATCCTGAGAGCCACAGGGTCCTTGGGGAGTTTCAAAGCAGAATCTGCCTGTTTCTGTGAAGAACGCATCCCCCCAGGGGGCAGAAGGGCCTGCTCCCAGAAACTGCGAAGCTAACTAATTGCTAGCTGCTCCCTGCTCATTACCATTGAAGATGGGTGAAAACTATGGAAACATAAACCTCATCATTAAAATGAGCAATTGTGGAAGCCAGGCTCCACACATCCTATTTTGCAATTAGGTATTTAAATAATATATACATACATATATAAACCCATATATATATATATGGGTCCAGAGAGTTTCTCCCCTGTGCAAAAAGTGGGTGGGAAGTTTACTTAATGGGTTATCATGGATAATCCCTCATCCTATCTTCAGTTCTTGGTCACCAAAACGATGGGTCACCCAAACTCCACAGGCGAAGGTTGGTAATTACTTTGCTTTGGTAACAAAGCAAAGGAACACATGAGAAAAAAACCTTCAAATTCCCTCTCAGGTGAACAGAAAGAAAAATCTCCTCCAGAGGAAATGCTGAGCCGTGATGCAGGAGGTCCTGGAGGGGAGGAAGGCTCCGGCTGACAGTCCCACTCCACAGCTTCCCTCCAGGTCCTTCCTCATCACTTGAAGCAAATGAGAGCTTTTTTCCTCTGTAACTCTGTGAGGCATATCTGGCTCCACTTCAAAACCATGTGCCACCCCTCTCCCGATGCTGATACTGATCTAAAAATATTTAAATTGAAAAATAATATAATTATGTTCCTTTCTTGCCTTCTATGATTGTATTCTGAGGCTTTTAGAGAAAAATTTTAGATATATCAAAGTATATGAAAATGTACTAATTATTTCAATGATGATATGATCCCAAGTGGCAAAGTAAACATAATTACCAATATTACTAGAAAACACAATCAGCCGCACTTCAAGGCTCTGTGGGCTCTAGCTAGCAAATATTGTTACAGTCGATCATTTATCACAAAAAGCTACTTCTTATTCTTGCAAGTAAAGTGCACCAATTTAACAAGCAATCTAAATGACTTTATGTCTCTCCAATTTCTCCATTAGTGGGAAAACCTCGGAGTGAACGAAAAGACCCCAGATTTTATCCTTAGATTATTCTGACTTGATTGTGACCTGCTTTGGAATCCTGCAGCTGTGTTTTCTTTTCTTCACTTTTCAAGCAAGTTCTGGGTGTCAGAAACCTTGGATATGGATGTTAAAAAGCTAAGAAAGAAAGTGAAAGGATTTCACTGATTTCAGTTTCTTCTGAAAATCCTCCCTTTCGGTGAACTGAAGGGATATCACTGGGATCTTTTGTTACTTTTGTGAGCCTGTATAGGTTTGCCTTTTCTTTTTCTTTTTTTTTTTTTTGTTTTAAAAAAAAGGGAACACCAAAATATTTAGACCCACGCTTAAGCTAAGAGTTATTACTCTTTCTTCTCCATAGGAGTTGCTATGTATTTCAGATTTGTATTTACTCCTGGCTTTGAAGCACGGTGAAATTTCCCTTCCATTTTGCAAGCACCTCCTGGGGTTAAGGTATCTTTGTTTCCCATCTATGAAATAGCAGTTCTGCCTCTCAGAAATGTCACGGTGATGAGCAGTGACTGCTCTAAGGGAAAATGCCTCTGCGCCAGCAGCAGAACGGCACGGTCAAACCAGCTGAGGGGCCCACCGGGGCCAGGGGTGCTGAGCACGGCCAGCACCGCCCGGGGATGGGAGGTGGCACAGGGGACACGGGGAAGCTGGAGCATCTCCTCTGCCTTCCTACAGCTCACCAGGAGCTACTGACACCCAATATATTAAATTTAGAACCCCTGACAGAACATTTCTTTCAACATTAAAATAACTGACAGGGATAAAAAAAACAAAAGAAAAAAAAAAAACAAAAGGGAAAAAAAAGAAAAAAGCCAAAGACAGGCGGTACCTGCTGGATGGCCCCCTGAACACCGCCCACCTCGGCGGGGGAGCGGGGGCACCTCCCGTGCATGAGGACCTGGCCTCCTGCCGAAGCTCTGCCACCATCGATGGCTCCAGAGATGCCAAAAAAAGAATTTGCTCTTTTGCTAATAATAATCCTATACTTTTGACAAAATCTGCCATCACAATTTTTTCCCCCTTGGCTACTGGAAGTGTTCCAGTGGCCTTTGGGGCCGGCGGGACAGCCCTACTCCGCCTCTAGGCACAGGCCACGTCTGCGGCACGGCCCTTTGCTGTGCTTCCCAAGGAGCCGAGCCAGCACAGGAATCAGCGTCTCCATTTCCACTATCACTTAGCTACCTTATTCCTTAAGGCAAAATCCAATTAGAAATTCAAATAATAATTAAACAAAAAGCTTTTAAATCTTGATTCATGTATTCCACAATTTTTGCCTTCCCTCTATGTGCCTTCTCTGCCACGGCTTCTTCTTACAGTGTACCTCGGGTTTAGTATTAAGTGATGAAGCATAAAACACTATTTAAATACTGTAATTCCAACAGCAAGCAAAGAACACTGCATTTATCTTCACTAACCTTGAATACACCTGTCCCATCTAATGAAAAAGTGATTGAAGGGACTTATTTTAGCTTACTATCCCAGGGCCCCCATAAAAGCTGAATGGTAATTTAATTAGTTTCCTTTCTGGTGATCAACTAGGAATTTCTGATCATTTAATCTGAGTGCACTTTGATTCATTAAGTACCTGTTTCCGGGTTTTTTTATGAGGTTATTAAATCCTGGCCAGGTAACAGCAATCATTGGCATGCAGGACTAGCAGGTGTTTTGTATGGATCAGATAGGAAATATGCATGATTTCCAAACCTATTCGGGACTCACCTGACTAGATGATAAATCAGCAGTTAATTTATTCTGACAGATTCTCACAAACCGTGAGTCAGATCCTGTGATGGGGAAAATCGGTGTGGACCCGTGACTGCAGTTCTTACCTGCTGCAAAGGTGGTAAATTTGTACTAATTATTTCAGTGATGATATGAACCCTGTGCAATGCGCTTACAGCCCGACCCCCGGGCTGGCCAGGGCGGCCAGCGGTGAGGACTGGTGCAAAACCGGAGCGATTAAAGCTCCCGAGATTCTCCCCATCCTGAGAACAGTGGAAGCTCTCCTGTCTCGGTGACGTTTCTCCTGACCAAAGCAAGTCACTCACTCTCCTGATGGATCATTCCCCCCTTCAGTAACAGGGAGGCAGTAACTGCTAGCTTAGCTCATAAAGGAGCATTAAATACATCTATTAAAGTGCTATGAAGACTTAGAGTGCTATATACTTAACTTTTTATTTAGATTTAAAGCATATTATAAAGACTGTACATGCTCTCCAGGCACCCATACAGAAAGGGAAACTTACAATCCGTTAAAATGTTGCTTAGCAGCATAATGTAATAAGAAAATTTAAATTATCAGCCAGCTAATACTGCAGCAAAATATATTTCATCAACTCCACCCAAAACTTTCCCTCTAACAAATAGCATGAATGAAAAGTGTGTTGGAAGGCAGACACGAAGGTTGGCTTCTCCTTTGTCATGTAATTGAAAATAGAAAGAAAACGTAAGCATCCGTATCAGACAAAAGATATGAAGCCAGATTTCCAAGCAGAATTACACTGTGATTTACTTATATCCATTATGCCAGAACAGTAAGACAGGATTTGGTTGCTTGTATGAAAAGAAAAAAAAAAATAATCCAGCAGCTGAATGGTGCCTCAATTCTCTTTTCATTTGTTTTGATTCCCAGATAAGACAGATATAAAGACATCTGATCATCCTGAAAGGGTCCCAGGGACCAACTCCAAATACAGCAATACCCAGCTCCAGCACGGCGCATGCCGCCCTTCGAAACCCAAACAGCAGTGCTCCGCAGGAAGAACAAAATATATCAGTATCTATCCTCCCACTTCTTCTGACACTTCTAGTGCGCTCTCACAGAGCAACAGAGAAGTGTCCATACCAGCCTTCCACCGTGCCCTGAAGGTCAACGGCTTTAAGCACACCACAGAAGCCATCTGTCGGCACCTACAGCCCGCGGCAGGCAGGGGTGGCCACGCCAGGAGCTGGCTCTTCACCGCAGCCCTGAGGGAAGGCGCACGCCTGCCCTCATACCGAGATCCGCATGTACCCGAGTCTGCACCTCACAAAGAAATGTGATACAGGTCACCAGGAGAGGCATACTACATATCCTTACTGGTGTTTTACATTACTGGTGGTAACGCATTCCAGTATTAAGAATAAAGAAAGATTTTTAAGGGCTGTAAAAACAGGGGAGAAACATGAAAATCCCAGTTAGTGTGGAACCACCTAATAAATGCTGCCTTATTAATGATAAAGACTTTCAGGACTTAAAATTGGACTGAAAACTCATTTCACGAAGACTTTGACATACAGACACAAGCTGTAAAATGGTACCCAAGGCGTGCCTCAATGCCAAACACCAACCCTAGGTAGCCAAAAACCAGGCACAAGGCTGCTTTCTTCCCAGCCACTGCAAGTTCCATGATTGCTGTAATCGCCACAAGACACTTTTATTCTTTTTTAATTGGTTGCATTGTCTTTATCTGTCTTTGGGATTCTGAGCCATCTTCCCCCACACCCCCATCAACAACCTCAAGGAGCAGAAACTTGGTTTTACTTTTAAGTGGAAGCTGGAACACCTGTATAACATCACATTTTAGAGGACCACGACAAAATCTTTCACCTCTGACAGGTTAGGAACAAGGCTGGGCTTTGGGAGCTGGCTGATTTCACCTACTGGCAGCCCAGCCCAGCACCCCAGCAGGAGCTTGCTGCCTTCACAGGGTAGTGCAGCATTACTTAGGCTGCATTTGTCAGCCTTACCAACAATTAATCCACTTCTCTGCTTGAAATCATACCAAAGGCAACGAAGCAACCCAAGGAGAAATGTGACAGCCTTACGCCAACAGATCATGAAGTGTTTTTATTTTATGGTAACACAGTTTCCTAAATCAAGGTTTCCCTCTCCGGTGTTGGAAATGCAAGACAAATCTGCATGCGGCACAAAAGGAAAACTGACAACAAGTAAGGAACGTGTCCTACTTCTACAGCCTGATGTACAGCCCAACCTGCCAGCATCATCTGACTCAGAAACAATTCGTTCTGTAACACTATTACTTGCCATAATGAAGAGCCAGAATTTTGCTATTTCAAAGGAAGTCTGGCTTTTTAATTGTATTGAATGCTTTTCAGAGGATAACGTAAAAGGTGCTATAATTCTAATTGTGCATCAAGAAAAAGTGTCATGATAGTAAAGATGTATCAGCTGATATTCAGTAGAACAATACAAATATGGGAGTGTGAAGGAAAGCCTGCAATTATTCAATGTAAGCTGAGATAGTTAATCATTTTGTTGGGCTGGAGAAAGATTGCTGTTTTGAATTTTAAAGCAAGTTACTGTCTATCCTTTTCGCAATGTGTCATTTTCTAGGAAGGGAGCCACAAGTTATTATCATCGTCTCTGCAAATGAAGTCAAAACCAAGCACATATGGAACCATATTCCCATAGCAAGTGTTAGCAGGTCATCAGCCAGACTTTCCAAGGAAAGGCCCCCGGGATGAACCACATGTACCAACCGCATCCACAGCTTACAGCGGGCACACCGATGCTATGAGGACTAAGCAAGGGACTAATATTCACAGGTTTGCGAAGTAGATCCTTTTATCCTCTGAACTAAGCACAGAACCAGCTGTTCTTGCTGGCTGCCTCAAAAAAAACCAAAATAAAACAAAACCCCTCAAGAGGCAGCAGCCTCAGCCTTTGCGAGCAGGCAGTTTGCCTTTGCAGTCCTTGGGGAACAAGACACCAGAAGGAGACAAGGAACTAGAAACCGTACAACGTGAGGTCTAGGCAGGCGCTGGTCCTGGGGCTGAGCTGCGCTCGCCAGAGGAACTTGAAGGTGGGTCCTGAGCCGTACGCAGGCCGCAATGGTCAAATGTCTTTTCTAGAGACAGACACTCGCACAAAGTGGCCTAGGACTGATGTCTGCAGTAGAAAATGATGAGGAGGTAAGATCACTACCACTGGGAAGGAAAAGCTGTTGAGAAAATTGATTCAGAGTGGAAAGCAAAGGAGTCACAAAAGACGGCAGGTGAGTGCCTCTCCCATGGTGGCCGGCACGGTCCCAGCTGGCACCAGAGCGCACAGCAGCCAGCCCCAGCGGTGCCAGCGGGAATGCCAAGCGCCAAGCTGGGCTGACACAGCTACGCTGCGGGCCGGGCAGCTGAGAATTCCCTGTCCAATGAGGAACAATTCAGGAAAGGCTCAGTATCACAGCAGATGGACTCAGCCTTTGCAAGAAGCAGCACTCCTCCGGATGAGCATCGCTGGTGCCACCTCCACCCGTGTCCCAGGACTGCTGGGAGGAGGCTGCCGGCAGAGGTCAGGGGAACGCAGGGTTTACCACCACAGTTGGGGCCATCTGGCCACTCTACCGTGTGGACACCGTAAGAAAAACTCTAAATTCAGATGCTCTGCCAGTCTCCCAAAGAGTCACCCGGTATGGGCAGGGATTTCTCCTGAGCAGCTGTGCCACAACTGCATCGTTGCTTAGCACAATGCTACCCGGGGGGAAACACAACTGCGAGCATGGCTGGATGGGAATGTTGTACCAGTCCTTCCATGCTAAGACACCACTTCCTTTGCGTTTAGACACACACACAGCAAGCAACATTATGCTTAGCATGCCCACAAACTGCACAGATATATGCTGACTACCCACGGAGAAGGATTTACATTGCCATTAATAGCAGTGTCTCTTGTGAAGCTCCTGCTGAAGCACATGGCCGGGCTCGGGCCAGGGGAGGGAGCCTCGAGGAACAGTGCTGCTGTAAACCATGTTTCAGAACAGCCCAGCACGAAGTTACATGAGGATACAGCAGGAATAGATGAAAATGAGAAAGAAATTACAGCAAGGATGCATTGTTCCACAACCCATAAATCCCTTTTGGGTCATAGTCCACTTGCTGTTACCATACGTGCATTACTGAAATACACGTGAGAAAATGCATGAAAAAGATTAAAATGTTCAATCATTTGCAAACACTCCCCAGATGAATGTGTCGGAAGCACAGCTCTAATACAAAACACTCCACTGCAGTCTAATCTGGCTGGGAACAAAAAAATGAGTTCTGTGGATGAATGCATCCAGGGCTTTATCCAGCCAAGGAAGGACATTCCCGCAGCCAGCCCGCACAGCTCCTGTCCCAGCCGCTGCCAGCTCCAGCGCACTGGTACCTGCGGCGTCAGAGGTGTCCAGGTGCCATGCCCGGCACTCGGCATGGTCCAGCACGGAGGTACAGCCTGCCTCAGCAGCCAGATTACAGCCCAGACAGGCCAGGGCTGTCATCAACCACCACCTGATGACACCACGGGACGTGCAAGACCCTGCGGGGCAACAGGGCAGCAGAGATGCCACCTGTGGTCACCTGGCAAGGTCTGCTTATGGAGGGATGGTGATGGAGAGGCAATTCTGCCATCAGTTATCTTTGGGGAAAAAAAACCCCATGATCTGTCAGAGAGCATGTCTGGTTAGCATGGTGACATCTTGTATGACATTTAACCTCTTGTGCAGCTTTAATGACAGAAAATGAATTTCAAAGCTGGGTATGCGAAATCGTGTCACCGACCTGTGACTGCCTGGGCAAGTCTCAGCAAGGGAACGCTCAGCCTTTTCCCCAAGCACCCGGACCCACTCCACAGATCCAAGCGTTACAGAAATAACCTTCAGGAGAAACAGGGAGAGGCTCAAGCCCTGAAAGGATCATCACACAAGACCCTCTTTCTGTTTCTCCTTTAAAATCCTTTGTCGTTGTGATTTTTGATAAGAGGTTTTGATCTAAGGATCCAAGTAATACTAGACTAAATACGGCCTATCATATGTAAACATTACTTGCTTGATTTTATTATTGATAAGAAGTTTGCATTAAAACTGTGGAAAAGCCGTTCCCTGACTGACACGGAATGAAACAGCTAATGCTTCTTTAACCAAACTCCTCCCGTTCGATGGGAAAAGCATCATGAAAATGGATGATAAAACACCGAGGCTTTGTGGGAAGCTGGCTGATGCGTTCTGGGACCACTTACATTTTAGGACTGTTTCTCTCACGGATACCACATTGTTGACATACTAAAAATCTGCATTTGTGTATATTTCCATGATTTTATGCTGGGTTTTGACCTCATCTGTGCTGCTGCAAAGCAAATCCATACTATGTTATTATGTAACATTATGGATCGATTTACATTTTTTTCACTCGATTTTTTTCTACTGTATTTTTTAAAAACAAAACAAAAAAACCAAAACAAAGGGAAATTCTCTGGCATCCCAAAGGACTTGCAGAATCCCACCTGCTGCAGCCTGTAAGACCCCCGGACAGTAATAGCAACCCATACCCAGTGAGGACGCCTGTACCATGTCCCATGTCCCGCCTGCTCCGAAGGGCCCCCTCAGCTCAGCAGTGCACCACTCCTGGGGTAAGCCACCATTTCTAAGCCCCGAATTCTTCAGCTGCAAAACCTGGCCCTGCCATATCTGGGTTATCCAAGAGGAATTGAGTTTGCAAGCGCCAGTGCATGGGGAACAGGCAGTCTGCATCCCTCTAAGCAGGGTTTGTGACTTTTATCCCTGCACGAACGCCTTGCCTGAGCAGCTGCTCTCACCTGATGGTCCCTCCCGGGTGGCCCTAGCTCTGCATTTCCACCCTCTCTGAAGCTGCAGCAGCAATAATGTTAGCAGAAATTAAACCTGTCTGGGCTGGGCTGCAGGACTTCTTGGGCAAGACTGCGTCTCCATCCAAGCTCACAGACGCACTGCTGAAAAGCATAACCTGGTCTAAAAAGCGTTTGATAGTGCTCTACAAAATGTCCCCATTAGCTGCCTGGTGAAAAAATATGGGTGGCTAAATACTAACATTACAAAACCCTAAAATAATATGAAAGGAAAAAACACCATCAGCATTAGATAACAAGTTTCTTCAGAAAATTCAGAAAACCTTCTGCAGTGCTGGGAGTGAAAAATTTCCACCTCTACTAACTCATTTCACGTCCACTGATTTTTCTTTTACCAGCTGGAAAGTAAGCACCCTGCACTGCTCCTTACCACCTTCCAAATAATCTCCGATTGCTGGACGTATCCTAGGAAAGGTATTTGCTTTGTTTGTACTTTTATGAAGCATTACTACTTTTCCCTGAAATTTTACTGCCCTGCAGATAAGGACACAGTGCCGAAAGCCGGCTTTTATATCTACTGTCACAGAGCTGAAGTGGCAGCGGCAATAAAGCCAACAGCAAGGCACTCGCCCTTTCTCGTTTTCCACCGAGAAACACTTAGTAGTGTCTCTTTAAAAGCTTTCCTTACCAAGACCTTCGCTGACGAGATGCTTTTATTTACTCATTTGTGGGATGAGACATGGGAAGTCTGTAGAGGCCATTCCCTCAGACGATGGGGAAATCACAGCAATGCTGTATGCTGTGACCGATGGCACTGCCTGTGCTGGGCAGGGCCATCCCAGCTGGAGCACCAGGAAAATGGGGAAATCCCAGCAGACCATGCCTGCTGCCTAAGAGCCGTGTGTCGGGAGTGCCAAACAGAACCATCAGAAAGCACCCGTGTGCCACAGGAGAGTGGTACCCATCTCTGGGCTGTGGCCGTACAGCTCGCATCAGGCGTTTGAACTCCCTGCACTTGACATGGACTTCAAAGGCTGATGCTGTAAAAAGGGATAGTTTAAGCAATTACAAATTACACTGTTAACACGTACAGGTTAAACCAAGTGACCCCAATAAATGGCTGTATTTCTTGCAGAGAAAGCAGAAGCATTTAGCAATGGACACTTCTGTGAGTCGAGCTCTTCAGACCCTGACGTTCAATGTACATTCACTTAGTTTTCAAGCGCAACAGTGCACAACCACCATTCCTCCTTGTGGACCAGAGACAAAACATCCATGTGACATCCAGATCTCCTCCTGAGCCCATAAAGACAGGAAGATTGCTGCAGAGAGCCCAGGGTGGGTGCTGTATTCCAAGGCTAACAGGATTTTGATCATCTTTTCCCTTACAAGAAATGTTAACATAACACTATGGCATCTAGAAAATTAACAAAGTTGTACAAAACCTCTTTCAATTTAATTCCACCACACTGAAAAGGTCACTTCCCTCCACATGGTTTTCTTTCTTCTCTCTAGAGAGAAGAACGGGAGCAGCAAACCATTGAGCTAAATTAAAAATTCGTAACATTTACATAGCATAAATTTTCCTGGTGACTGCCAACACACACCAATAATTGCTTTTCAGACCAGCCCTTGACAGAAGCAGCCAGCACCGCTTCTCTAGTTACACCGAATCGAAGTCACCTTAGAGCATCTTTCTTGTGGACAACTTAGGATACTTTCAGATCTTCACCGTTTCTATGTTAAGGAATGCAGTGAATTTAAATTACTTAAACCACATCTGTTTAATCATAGATGCCTTTTCAAAGATTTGTTAGCTTGAAATATCATTTCAGCTTTTATGCTGTTTTTTTCCCCACTCTCCCACACACAGTATGCCAGCAAGAATAACATCTTCCCACACTTCAGAGGGACGCAGCACAGGACCCACTACACAGACATCTTCAAATACAGAGATAAAGTCTAGCAAAAGGTTTGTGAGACAGGTTTGCGTTGGTTCTGTTCCCTGCACAGCAAGTAAACGTGAGTCACGTACTGGAGAGCCCAGAAAACGGGCTGATCAGCGAGACCAGATTGTGGTGGCACCCACAGCCTTGAGATTTTATAACATCATCCCCATATCTGGGAATGCTACTTTAAGAAATATGACAGATATGCAGGAAACTACCCTCTTCAGCTCTTTTATGGAATTACTTGTTGCCTACCTACAAAATTGCTTTCTCATTACACCAACTGCTATGTATTTACAAATAAGAGCATACAGAGTTGTACCTTCCCTCTAATGCAGTGCCACAACTGATTAGAAAAATCAGAGATATTGCAGAGCTTTAGCAGGGAAGAGGAAGGTAAATCCTTGCTTTTCCCATGGTACCACAGCCTGTGTCACACACCCCTCTACTGCGTACCTTTATAATTTTTCCCACAATTCCCATCACTATCATTATTATTCCCATCATGATTGTTGTTGCTGTTACTATTACTGCTGTTATTTACAACCACTAAACTCCACATCGCTCAAGGTAATTTCCCTTTCCAGCTGAGGGACAGACAAAAAGATCTTCCTCTCCATAGGAGAGTGTCAGGAAAGCTTTCCAACGTGACTCTAATATGGAACTTGCCTCTCCCAAGCACTGACAAGCTTCAATTCATACGGGGTTACAATTTTAAGGAAATCTCCCAGGTTAGTTAGTGGCCTCTGGCTCTGAAAGCTGGCCAGACACAGATGACGCTTGCCCTGAAATCATCCCGGACACAGTGAAGTTGGAGGATGTAAACCTAAACGTGGCTGAGAGTCAACGCGACAGCTGTAATTGTAACCTGAAATTATCTACAGCGATTGCAGAACGTAACGCAAGATGCAAGCCAGCACTGATTCCCTAACAGTCTGAGGAAACAAAGGAAAAATAAAGTATATGAAGTAATGAATTTTAAAGCTGATGGCTTTTTTCTTTTTCTTGACACCCACTGAAATTGGTGGTAAACTTCTTGCAAAGTTATTACTTAAAAACCTCTTTTCAGCCAAAGGCAAGCTTTTTATAGCCTCTTACTGATATTACTTGTGTGTCACACAAGACAGTGAAATAAAGCTGCTCTCTATAGCATCAGTAGTTACTTGATTCTTTGTTTTTTTCCTAAAATGTCTTAACGCATTTTCCCCAAAAATTTTTTTCCATCTAATAATACCATCACAGACTTGTCTTCTGCTTTCCAAAGAAAAGAAATGCAGAACACCATTGTGCTGAGTACCAGCGGAAAGTGCTGCTTCTCTACGAGCCATTTTTTTGCTTTTCCATTGCACTTCAGCGCCCATTTGAGCACCAGGAGGACCCCAGGTCTCTGACACCACCCGATTGCCCTTAGAATAAACACCAAACCCCAGAAACACCCCTGTGCGGAACAACCCCAAATTATCTACTCGGCAGAAAAAAATACATGGCACAGCGAAATTGCCATTTCTAGCAGAAAAATGCTGGTCCTGGCACATCGGGACAGGGCTGGGCAGGTGCCTGGCTCCGGCAACGATCCCAGTGGATGCATGGCTGGGGCAAAGCCCTGCCACGCACCCCCAGCACATTAAATCCAGATTCCAGCATCAACGGAACATAAAAATCTTTAATTTCCAGTGCACTTGATGAGCAGGCATTTCAGGCCACTGGAGCTTTTTCCTGGGTCTCATTCCTTCATATTAACGCTCCTAGGGATATAGTTCTACTACTAAAATATCACTTTTACAAGTTGGTATTATGTGTGAATTCTAAACGACCTTGGCCTGCCTGCCTGATCCCAAGCAGCTAAAAAGCTCTTCTGGCACGATTTTCAGGTTATTCATCTTTTATCCAGGTGTATGCAAGTAGCACTGAGTCATGCACCATGAACAGATGGAAAGTATCTTATATTTATGACCTGCCATCTTTTTTTTTCCTAGAAATTAATTTTTCATTAAATCACTTTGAAAAATCTTTGAATTAACTTAATACCTTCATTCAAGGAGGAAAAACAACCTAGAAGGGGCAGCTTCTAAGAAAACTGTGGCAGAGGTGACTACCTGTGCCCCACCAGTTAGCCAGCTGACCCAGCGGGCAACAGGCAAAGCATCCCAGACAGACGTGGCACTGCCACTTCTTGCCAAATTAGTTTCCCTTCATCTCTGCTTCCTTCCACGGGGAGCATCGCCCCGCTGCCTTGCTTCATATATTTACAACGCTACAGATAATTTTTAACCATAAGTATTAAGAGAAACCAGATAGTGGCTGTCACAGGGAAGGTATGTCAGCAAAGAGGGGAACATCCCAGGGACTATGGCCCCCTGAGGCATATTGCCAAAAATTTGGTTTTCCTTCCTCAGCCAGAGAAAGCGAGCCCAACTCGTGGCCATGAAGCCTGGCCCAGCTCTTGACCCCAGGGGAGGGGTTTTCCAGCTGTAACCCAGATGAGATGCAGCAGCGCTTCTGCATCTTAAGGGATTTTGCAAATTAGAGATGAAAATGTAATACATCAGAGCACAAAAAAACCCAAGGTTGTGGAGAGTGCTTTGTCAAAAGATTTATCAGTTTTGAGTGTTTCAGGTGTTGAAGTGCACATAAAGTGCACTTGATGTGAACTTCAATTGCTTCGGAATAGCTAGGAGCACAGCACAAGCCCCAGTTGTTTGCAACTGACTGCTGGGAGAAGTCCTGATGTAAAGTTATATTAAAAAATAAAACAAGTAAAAAAAACCCCACAAAACCAAACCAAGCAAACAAACCAAACCAAGCAAACAAATCAAACCAAGTAACAATTAAAAAAACCCAACAGAAATACGTATTTCTGCAACTCCTAGGAATTAGTTCCAAGGAGCTGGGCTTTGCCGAGTCCCAGCCGGGTGCCTGCGGGAGTGCAGAGCAGGGCCACCCTTAGGGCTCGCCTGGGTGCAGCAGCAGCAACCACCCCTGCTCGCAGGACAGAACCCCAGGGTACAAACCCAGCACGCCCCTGCTGTTGCAGATGTTACACTGTGCTTTCCCAAGCCTTTCAAAAAATAATCACATGCAGAAAAAGCACTGCTAAAAGCTCATTATTTATACAGCAAAGTCAGGTAACCTCAACGAATTAAGAAATAACAGAAATAAAATAACTTCTTCCATTCGGTCTCAGCAGAGACGTGCTAATTGCACGACCACGTAGGACTATTTCTCCTTTGTTATTTCTCATTCAGTGAGTAAGATGAAAGGGTAAAATTAAGGCTGTTCAGGCAACCTGAATTCTGACATTTAGCGAGGTGGTGAACTTCTCAGATTAGGAAACACTTAATACATAATCTGCGTGCATAATATATGCTCGAATTATGCATGAGGAGAGGCGTATAGTTATTTGACAGTACATCTGGATAGACCATATACACGTAAAGGCCAAACCTGGCCTTTAACAAACCACAGCAGGTCTTTTAGCTCCATTGACGTGGGTAGAAAGGGGCCAGAGGAAACAATTTAGTTCTAAATATTTTCCCTGTTGGCTTTACACACTTGCTGGAGCCCTGCTTTTTATGCACATGAATGATTTATTCTTCTATTACCAGTTACCTCCTTTGATTAAATATATTAGCGCCTTTTAAGTTATTTCAAGGATACAATAATTTTAAAATTAAATGATCCTTTGAGTACCCTTCGGGAACTGTACGCTAAACTGACATTTCCATAATGCAAAAAAGTTGTAGTTGTGCTCATTTTATTTAATTAAGCTGTATTCTTTATCCCGAAAACAAAATGGGAGAGTATTAACCATATTTTTTACTTCTAGAAAAGGAGTAAAATAGAATACCGGCGATTTATGTTGTCATGGTCAAATTTTGTGCCTATTTGAACTGTTGACAGCTTAAACTGTCACATCGTACCAGCTGTAATTTCATTCGGCTTCAGCAATGGTCCCCGAAAGAACATTTCCATGTGCTACCCTGCTAACAATAGCTTATGTCCAAGTAGGAAAATTTAAAAAAAAAATCACCCTGTAAGCTTTGCAAAAGCTCTGAATTTAAATGGCACATTAAAGGCACTCAGTTTTCTGCCTCTTTTAAAGCCCGCGTAACGACAGCAGCCCTGCTTTTGAAGAGCGCACAAAAATACTTCTGGCCAGAAAGAAAGGAATGAAGTTTCAAAAAGAAGAAGATAAAAGCGATTTCAAGTCCCAAACCTACAGAATCCCCTCAGTCTTGGCCTATTCTTTAGAACTAAACCTCATTTTGCAAATCAAAGGGCCAGCTGCTAAACTTGCCTTAAAAAAGAGGTAGGTCTTCAATGCAAGGCTAAGAAAGTCCAAGGGATGCCGGCCCAGCTATCAATCACTCCATCGCGTCCCCGCGTTCTGGCCAAAAGTCTCCCCATCCCTGGACCGACTCGGAGCTCTGACGCCCACAGTCTCCCATCAGCACATCCATGACCGGCGACGAAGCCTCCTGAGAGGGCATTGCTGCCTGCCAGACCTTGTGGTGCACACCCTCGGGCAGGTGGCTCAGCCCTGCCAGGGGATGCGCTGCCCCTTGGGCTGGAGGAAGCTCCCAGTGGCTGCAACACCACAGAGCTACCATGGAGCACTACCGATGTCCCCCAGAGGCACGGTGAGGGCTGCACGCATTGCAATGCAGCAAAAAAACCATATGCAGTCAGCATTTAGAGAAAGCAGCGTGTATGCTCTGATATGACATTAGACGCTACTGTGAAAGGGACAAAATGAAGTGGGAAAACATTTTCTTTTTGGGTAAAACTTTCAAAAATGTAAAATTTCACACAGAAGCCTTAAAAGTAGATTAAAAATACTCCTCAAAACATTTTTAGCTTTCCCTTGTGCTTAACAACACTTTTTCCTCTGTGAAAAGACACTTCAAATTGTATTTGTAGCTCTATCTGTATCTTTTATTTCCTTGTGTGATCTAAGTGATTGCTGCTTTCTAAAATTTACCCTGGGCAATTAATATATCAAGCAGAGCACCACACAACTTACTTCCCCAAAAGAGGTTCTGGCAGCTCTGGGTTACAGTGGGAGCTCCTGCCACACGCTGAGCCCATAGGTCTCAGCCCTCCGTAAGTTATTAAGCAGCTCTGCCCAAGGATGTCACAAAATTAAATTAATTTAGTTTAAATGAACATGTCACTTTATCCACCCAAAAACAACATACGTTACACCTGATAAAAATCTCTGCTTTCCATCCTGAAACAACAGGTGTTGCGGTGATAAAAGTCAAGACAAAAGTGCTAAAGCCTTTCACGTACTCTCTCCAATTTCTACAGCAACAGAGCTTTGACAGAGGGCTTCTGACTGCTCAATTTGATGGCCAGGCAAACTTATAAAAGCTGAAGCGCTGAGTTTCCTAGGGGAAGACATAATGAAATAAATGCACTCATGAATATGTATGGCAGGAGGCGGCCATCTGTTCTCCACCAACATCTTTCCTTAAAACAAGTTTCAAATGTTTCGGCAGAGAAGTCATATCTTTATTTCCACGTATAAAATTAGACCTTGAATTTTCACCATCTCTGGTCATTACGTACTATTGTTATGGAAATGGGGAGGATTTTTCCCCAATGATAATCAAAAGATTGAGTGATAATACACTTTGACAAAGTTCAGGTGGAGATTTCAGCATGTCTGTGTAGAAGCTTCAAAATATTGATAGTCAGGGCACGCGTCGCATAATGTAAACATAACTTGCTCTGTCCTCCTTCAGAGAAACAAGAGCCTATGATGTGCTGCCCTCATTTGTATCCTGCATCCATCCCATTTCCCTTTTGTTTCAAGAGACAACATCATAAGGCATTTTTGTTCAGTATTCACAAAGTGGGTGCCAGTGTGGCCCCCGATTTGCATGGGGGAGAGGGGCAGGGGTGGGGGAGGCTGGGCAGGGTGGCAGCAGTGGGGGGGGGGGCTCGCCCACATCCCGGAGGTTTGCCAGGGAAGCCGAGCGGATCCTGGGCTGCGCTTGCAGGTCCTGCCCCATCTCCCGGCACCACACTGCAGGGAAGCCAAGGCCGAGCCAGGCTGCCCAGGGCAAAGCCTGTTTTCCCCTTACATCAAACATTTCCATTTGTTGTACTTATTCTCACAGACAACACAACAAGTTGTCCTGGTTTCAGCTGGGATAGAGTTAATTTCTTCTTAGTAGCTGGTGCAGTGCTGTGGTTTTGATACGGTGTGAGAACAATGTTGACAAGAGATGTGTGTAGGTGTTGCTAAGTAATGTTTATACCAAGTCAAGAACTTCTCAGTTTCTCAGCGAGAAGGGTGGAGGGGCACAAGGAATTAGGAAGCCAGGGCATCTGACCTGAAGTGGCCAAAGGGTTATTCCATACCGTGGGATGCCATGCTGAGGATATAACCTGGGTTGGTTGGCTGGGGCCCACTGATCCCTGCTGGGGGCTGGCTGGGCATTTCGGTACCTGCTGGCGCTGCCAGCGCACCTCAACGGGGCTTTTGGGTGGCAGAAACTGAGACGTGGGAATAAAAAACCCAAATTACTGTAAATCGCAACCTGTGGCAACAGTAGCAGAGCCAAAGTCCCTCATAGGAAAAATACAACTAAATCCTGTTGCTATCTGTTATCCCGTTTGGTGTTAATTAATAGTCAGCTCTTGATTACTTAGAGCAACGATGAAGCTGAGACAGTCCAGATGAACAAAATTCTGACTGATACAAAAGAAATCAGTCTGGAAGGACATACTCACATTGAACAGCATCCCCAGCAGCTTCCAGCCCCACCAGCTGGCGCCCACGTTGGCACTAGGAGCCACGGTGCTCCCCCCCCACCCGCTTCACAGGGGCAGCTACGGTTTCTGATAGCACCACAATGATGTTCAGCAACAGGATTTTACATCTGACGGGAAGTTTAGTTTTGAAATGGAGCAGATACACATGCAGTGTCCTGTGCTGGACTCAGGAAAAAATAAAAAGTAAAATTAAAAAAAAATGGGGTTGTGTGAATGTTTCAGTCTCATAACACAAGACGTTCCATTTCAGCCTGTTGAAAGTGTTTATGCATTTGTTTTTTTTTAAAAAAAAACACATTTCAAAACAAACCTAAATGAAGAGATGTGGTAGTAAAAGCATTAAGTTGAATATTCATCTAGATATTCAGGATTTTTCTAAACAAACCTCAAAACATCAATACTTGCCCAAACCTTTCCATGTCACTGAAGTGAGGTTTTGGTCAAAGAAATGCCCCCACAGCACAGGACGTTCCCCCCAGCCCTTCCCAGGCAGTCACAGCCAGCGGCAATGCCAAGGCACAGGCTTTGGGAGGCAGCGGTCATCTCAGACACAGCCCCTGTGCCAGCTGCAAACCCTTCCTCCAGCCCGGCCACACCGCCCCTGGTGCTCTGCCTGAAGAGCTGGGGTTCGAGCACAAAGAGACTCTGAAACATCCGTGACAGGCCCCCAGAATCAGAGCAGCACAGCGTGAGAGCCCCCGCAATCTCTCAGCCCCTTGGCTGAAGTAGATAATTAGCCAAGCCACCCGCAACAAGCGTTGCCATCGCAGCCCCATGGCGGGTCTGATCCATTTATTGCACCCATCCACTCTGCTAAATGACAAGGTGCGAGTTGAGCTCTGCAGCACAGCCTACAGCTGTGGGAGCTGTGCCCTACAGCCAGAGCCCGTCTCCGTAATTACCAGCATTCACCCCAATGCCAGTGCCCTTACCACCCGCTCCCCCTGCAAGTACAGCTCACTCCTTTACAGCAGCCAGCGGGAAGCGCCGTTGGAAACGGCTGGGCCCCCTCGCCAAGCTCCCAGCCCCAGCCCTACACACACCTGGAGGCGGAAAAAAGGTTGGGCTGATCCCTGGGCTCGATTTCCTCAATTAATTTCTGCAGCTGATCCTAAGCATGGGCAACCGGGGCAGGTTTACACTGTAACAGTTTTTCCATTTGCATCCAAATTTTGGGCGTTATGCTCAACCTGCTTATCCATTTCCATTCAAAGGTGCAGATTACTAAATTTGCATAATAACTATCTACAACTAATTATCCACATTTGTTCATGGAAACAGCCAGTTTCTGTAGGGCTTAAAATTACCATAAACTGTGCATAAGAATCAAGAAAACATCGATTTATCTTATTAATGGTGGCAAGGAGTTTACGCGTTAATTAGCAGTGTATTACTCAGAAAATGCATTAAAGCGCTCAAAGGACCAGCTTGCTTGACACCCCTAAGTGTGTTACTGGATGCTGCAGGCCAGCAACGATGCCAAAGAAAATCAGAAGCTCTAAGGGCTATCATCGATGCGAAGTGCCACCCTGGCACTTGCTATTTGGCACAAAAGACGCATACTGTGAAGATACTACGACGTTGCAGAAGCCTGTGGGAGAAGTTATTTAACAGGATAGTTGAAGACTACTGAGATATAAGTAACTGCTTAAAAAAACCCCGAACAAAACAACAACAACAAAAAAAACCTAAGCACCACATTTTGTCATATACTTTTGGACACATTTCTATCTAGGTGCAAAACTAAGGTCCTGCCTCCTTAAATGACTCGATGGCACTCTCCGTAGTTAGATTGCCTAGTAAGCAACCACTGTAAAGCCTTCCCCCTACTAGAAGCTGGCATAGAGTAGTTCCCATAATATTCATTGATGCTTCGTGTTTTTTTCAGCAGCAGGTGGTACAACTTCTGTTTCTGTGAACGATAAACATTCAAATCGAGATTTTTCTACTTAATAGCTACTATACAACTACAAAGTGTTATCGTTCCTACATATATTTTTAATACCACCAGTAAAACCTAAAGTAAGAACTTGTGTTTAAGAAAAAGATGTTCCCATGAACCTTTACGTGAGATGCTCACTCTGGGGAAAGATTACAATAATACAGCCTCTAAAACATAGAGGCATTTACTCGCAGTGTTTTCCAGTGCTCCAGAGACATCCTCCTTAATTTTTACAAATGCGATTGCCAAAGGCACCTGACTATGCAGATGCTCAGAACTGGACCAACTCCTTACGCTGCTTGGAAAATTCCAGCCAAAAATAGGAATTCTAGCAAGACTTTGTTGCCCCTTATGCCATCAGCAGTGCCCAGCACCTCGGTACCAAATTCCTGAGCTCAGGGCGAATGCTGGAGTGGGATGGAGGGATGCTACAGGAGCCAGGGGCTGTACAGTGGGGCAGGGGAGTGCCCCAGCTCTGTGCTGGTTTGCACGACTGTAGGCAGGGAGAGCCCCAGCTCTGTGCTGGTTTGCACGACTGTAGGCAGGGCTACGACCCGGTTTGCTTTCAGAAAGGAAAGTATCAGGCTCCAGGGCTCCACAGGAGGAGGCTGAAAGGAAACATCAGCGGTGTACACGTATCAAACTCACCCAGTATCTGTGCCTCGTCCTCATACCCTAAATCTCTCCTACTTCCAAGAACAACAGCAAAAATACAAAGAACAAATGAGAAACAGATTGCAATAAACAGCCTGTTTTCATTTCAAAGACCCCAGACCCAAACCCTGTATTTTGTACCGGCACAGAGAACAGAAATGCAAAACACAAGCCAAAACAATTATTTGCTGCTTTTCCCTTCAAGCAGATGATAACATTTAATGGAACTGGTTTGCTTTCAAACACACGCTCACATGCTGCACCTAATTTTCACAAAAAATAGGTCCACCGTACGTCCCCTCCTGCCATGGATTTTGAATGCAATGCTTTCTAGTAAAGCCATGAAAGCATGGAATTTGGTTCACATAAACTGCATGACTATAAATCTTTATTTCATGGTGGCACGATGAATTTAGTAATAGGATGGATTTAACAATTCCTTCTTGTCAACCATTTCATTAATTTCTTCATAAAAAAAATATCTGGGTTTGAGGCATGTTTTAAGGAACTAATTTTACCTTAGCAATCCTGAAAAGAGCTATAGTGTAATTGCCAGGTAGCTAATCTAGTCATTGTGCATATTTTTGTTCTTCATTTTCCCAAGCATAATTTGAACCTTCCAGAGAGATAACGAAGAAAAGAATAACAAAGGCACCTTTTACAGCCCATCAGGTGAGATTCTCATCACACACTGACACCATGCAGCTAAAAATTAAATTGCAAAACCTGTATCAGCTGCTCTACAAAACTGTTTTCCATGTCAATAAAGCAGCAAGTCATAAATAAATAATAATGTGCAATGGCCAGAAGTGTCCCTGCTTTTCTGGAGTCTGCTGGAATTATTGTCCTGTATGTGAGGGCACAACAGTGAGGCTTTACTCCTTTCCAGATGCACGCTATCGTCTCCTCCTTCCATCACCTGCCTCCTTAAAGCGCTGCCCTCCAATTTCTTCCATGCAGCACCCCCTGCCTGGCACACATGCTGCCATCGTCATCACTCATGGCCTCATTTTCTGCCGAGAGCTCCTAAAGCACACGTAGGTCACACACACAGCTGACAGCAATACGGTCTTGCATGGGCGCCGTTATCTTCGCTACGGACCCACCCCAACACCCAAAACCAATGGGGCAAGCTGAGCAACAGCTCCTGGGTTCCCAGACAAGTATCTATCCCACCCTTCCTGGGCAGTGGTTTTACTGGGGAAAGGTGGCCACACAGGATGCCTGTTTGGGGTGGCTGAGCACCTGCAGTGTGGATTAGAGGAATCCAACTGTATTTCACAGATGGCTGAGCACTTTTTGCAAAGAATGTTTTTAGCTACAAGGTTGATTTTGATCTGGAAGACTAAAGAAACATCAAAGGGAAATACCTGTGGGTATACACTAGCGCTCTTAGAACAAGGGCAGGCTCATGAATACCACTTTATAAATATTCAGTATAAATATTGTACCATCTCAACGCAGGCTACATGAACAGCTCACCCTACCCCTGCCCTTCCCCCCTCGCAGCCCCACGGATGCCCGTGACCATCACACCTCGGGCCTCGCAGCACCCCAGGCTGACACCAATGTTCCATGAAGTGCTCCAGGTCGCATCTCATCCCACGGCTCCTTTCTGTGTCTACCTGCGATTTTGCTGCTGAGTCACACTGGGCTGTGAAATCACATTTTGATGCGATTTTTAGGGTGGCAATGAGTTTAAAGGCAGCGCTGGCTGTGTGTGGCAGAAGGGGACTGAGGCCATGAGGAAAAGCAAGGTATTCGCTGCAAAAGTTATCAGCCCAGGATGGAACCAAAAGGGCAGTTACTGAAAATGGCTATTATCACTTAATTTCTCAGCAAAACACACAGCACAACAAGAAAATCTGAAAGGGTGAATCTTGAATGCACAAGGCTTTACGCAAGCTTCCCACTAAGAATTTCCTGCAGTGTGCAAAATTAATTTTGATTTATCTTCTACATTGTTGTTTTTAGAACCAACTAAGGAACACAGGCTGTATATAATTTCATTTAAAAATCCACTGATTCAGGCTAGCACTCACCAGCTTTGAAAAGCTGTTTACAGTCATGGTCTCCAAGTTCACCTTTAAAGACCAGCATTATTTCTAATCTCACCCTGAGAAAATGTTTGTCAATTCACTAAATGACTCAAACGAATTTGCAGTCTTCTCACTCTCAGCTTGCAGAATCACTGTATCAAATAGTTTCTCTGCCCAGCTAGTGTATAAAATGAGGGTCCACTGACAATCTAGTAAGTCTACAAAGAATATGTTTGTTTTCCACACATTGCTGGAAAAATCTTGAAACTTTTAAAGGAGTAGGAGATACAATGGCAGCCACCGGTCTCTGTTAACAGCAAAATACAAAGGAAGTAAAATATTACTAGAAAAAAGTGTTCTGCGCATATATAATATAGTTTTTGTAGTCAGGAGCTTTCAAGACATGCAGAAGTTTGACTCACTGTTGTAATTAAAATGTTCTGTAACGGTAGTAATTACCACATCAGGTAAGGCACAATGGATTGCAGCACATACTTACAATATGACTGTTATTTAAAAGTTGCATTTCAATTTTTGTAGCTTTTGCAGATTTTAAGCAACTTTCTACTGCATATGAAGCATGAATTTTTAGAGTGGCACAACACGTAACAGCCCAGCCCAAGTGCCCTCGCAGGATATATCGATATTTTTGTTACCTTTCCTGTTCCTACGCTCCAGAGCGCTTAATGACTTGCAGAGATGAGACCAGCAGTATTTTTATAAAAGGCGGGCTGTTGCTGAGAACCAGTTATAGTAACCAAATCAATCAAGTTAAAACCCACCTGGGCACACCTTGACCTCAGCAGCAGCAGCAGCGAGTGCTTCAGGCAGCGTAACAAGAGGTGCTGGGCAGAGGTCCACAGCCCTCCCACACCACAGAGCGGCTCTGCCTTCAGACACAACCTCTGGGAACTTCTGGAAACCAACCCAGAACATCCCAACTGCCACCACAATGGCAAAGCTCCTTCCTTTTGCAAATGGTTTTGAGGTACATTGACAGGGGTGCTAAACTTTTTTTTTGGGGGGGAAGAGTGGAGTAGTAATACCTATATTAAACCAAAGCAACATAAAGCATCAGATTATTCCTGCACTTCAGAGAATTCCGTGATTTGGAGACTGTGCAGAGCATTTTCGGTACTACTGGAACACAAACGATCTCTCATTTCTTGTCTCAAACCCTGATGTCACATCTGGAAAACCACTAAACCCTGTCAATTATCTCCATTTTCCCCAGTTTTAATCAGTCCTTTGCAAACTCTTCCAGCAACAAATAAACCCTTTCACTTTGGAAAGGGGCAATAAAGATGATGGATGCTTTTTGGAGTTTTTTTGTGTGTCCATAAACATTCCCCTAACAGCTTATCACAGCTGATGAGGAGTTTTGCAAAGCCAACTGCTGTTGACTGAAACTATCTGACAATTTTTCCCCCCCAAGTATGCTGTACAGAAGGAATTATTTATATTTCAATAGCACTTTCCTGTGATCATGAAATATACATATTTGTCATAGTTAATGCTGGGACCAGCGACGCAGGCACTGTTAATGAGCTTTTATTAAGAAATCCTATTTTAGTCCCTCTCAACTCCAGTCCCTTCCTCCAGCGAGGTAGTGTGCGGCTCTAGATGCTTATCTGGCACAATTTATTTTCCCCTACACACTAAGATAATTAAATCACTCTATGAAATTCAAGGCAAGGGCTGAGGCATCACCCACTTGATTTTCTCCCTGCAGACCCAAGGACCATGCTACGACCAGGATGTTCCCAAAAGCAAAATCATTTAGCCCTGAATTCCTCGTCTCCTTACTCAGGACCACAGGAATGACACCACGTTGTTTAGTACAGGCCCAATTTGAAAGCTGCTTTTGGATTACTATTTTTTAAAATTATTATTGTATTTTTAAGATGTGCATTGCTATCTTTTTACCTCCAAAGAAAATCATACTAGAGACAGAAAACGAAACATACCAGGATTTTGATGCTCAAGAAGCACTTAAAGCAAGAAACAGGTGCCTCATTTAGAAATAACATCGCTAGTAGAGATACCTGGATTTCTGCGAGTGAAGCAGAAGTGAAAAACAGCAGCAGGATGTTGAAAAATGTTTTTGAGCAACTTCCACCACAGCCTGTGTATTTTCAGAAGGAAAAGCGCACAGCCTGACAGAAGCGTGATGTCCCAGCCCTCCCCTCCGGAGCATCCCCTTACTCAAGGGGCCACGGGCAGCACATGCAGCTTTGAGGGGCTTAGCTACCCCTTCCCCAGCACTGCCCTCAGCACCCCCTGCTCAGAGATGGACATCTGGCCTTCATGTGAGCCAAAATGTGCATTTCTTCCCCCACCCTGAGTAAGAATAACATCGTTAATACCTGGAGCTCTGGATTCTACCATTTGTTTCCTTGCCTTTAGAAACTGGGTTTAGTAAGTAATGCAAAAGGCAAGCACACGGCTGTCACTTAGCAACCTAAAATGGGTTTTGGAACAAATCTTTATTTCAGGAACCATTTAACAGCGGTGGCTGACGAGGGATGAGGCATTTGGGGATGGCACAAGCACTAGCCCCTCTTGCTGCTGACCCTCTCTACAGCCATATGCAGGGCTGCCTCAGTGTCCGCAGCTTTGCACCTGCACTTAAAACTCCTCAACTTTATAGTAAAGAGCAGGAAGGACAGAATGATGATGTTAATAACAAGACAGCCAACTGGCATTATTTTGTGACTGTGTTTTAGCTAATTTACTAAAGCCTGCTTAAAGCTAGGAGGCTGGTAAAAGCCGGGAATAGCTTGTTTTATGCCTATACATATAGGTCCTGCCAGCTATTCTTCCTTTTACAGAACATCCTTGAATCTCTTCAGGTCTCTACTTGCGTGGCAGCACACAAGTACAAGCAGAAAATCCTGCTGTTTGCATCAGAGGAGCCTTAAGCACGGCGTGAAGACAGCCACGGGCAGCCCTGGCATGGGATTTTGCTGGTACCTCCTGCTCCATCCAGCTTCCTCACCCATAGTCCAAACTTACAGATGAAAACTGAAAATACCCAAGATAAAACCAACTGAAAGGTATGACTGCTGCGTGTCTCGAGCCATGCCCAGCTCTGCTTTAGCCTTTCTCCACCAGAAGGGAGAAGGGCACTTGCATGAGGCTGCATCTAGGCACGCTGAGTCCCCTCCTGCACCACCCACCAGGTTGGAGAGCCAGGAGCCTCTGCTGACTGCAATGGATCTTCCTCTTGCCTGAGCTAGGACATGCTTAATTACTGCCAGCTTTAATTACTGTCCCAGCTTCCCAGAGGGCTTTCAACCTATCTCAGTTTTCACATCTCATCCCTCCTACTTCATCGCTGCTCGTCGTGCAGGGTGGTGGCCACAGGAGCTCCCCGACACCTCCAGGCTGGAGCAGAAAGAACAGAGAATTCACATAAAAGTGAATGAAGTTGAACCTCATTAAACTGGAAATTTGTGTCTGTTGTCTGCTCATCACCATGGATGAATACTGCTTTAATGGGCAATGTAAAACCAAGCATCCACCATAAATCTGTAGCTGATCGCATGCTAGAATCAAGTGCTGCTGCACGCTACTTGCCCTTTTCTGCTTGTATCCTCTTGTCACCACATACATGAGGTCAACTTATTTAGTTATATCCCTCACAAATCAAGATCCCTTGGTAAAAAAATAACATGAGCAGGTGAGTATGAAATAAGAGAAAAATGAAAAAGAGAACTACAGAAAGGACAGAAATTATAATACCTAAAATGTCAGATTTACCTTCAGAATATTCTTCTTCAAGGGAACAGAAGAGGTAAGTCATCTTGAGTAAGTCTCATTAACCAAGCTGAACTGTTCAAAGAGCAATGAGAAACTGTAAAATAAATGCCATAACAGGACAGAGCAAAACATGTGAACCCTAACTGCAAGACACTGCCTCTAATCAAAACCTAATATTCTAATTCAAAGTATTATTATAACAACAACCAAGTTTCTCCTACTGTTTTAGAAAACAATTTTTGCTTATGCATCTTTAACAATTTCTGTTAAGGACAATTAAAGACACGCCATATGTTATCAGTGACATTTATCAAAAATAAGCCTTAAGTTTAGGAGTTTGTATTTAAAATAACTTCACTTGTAAGCAATAGTTCATTGCATTTTGTCAAGTCATAATAAAAAATCAGGGGGTTTACCTTAGATATTTTTTTTGTTGGTTTTGTCTTAAATTTTAAGATAAGGTTTTCCCACACGTGTATCTGGATACACCTCATGGGAAACCCAGAATTTATTGCTGAATTCAATTTATAATGAAACAGTGTCAGACATAAGCTATGTGAAACACTGAGAGCTCTGACATCAATTTAAACGCTTTAGATGGGAGTCTAGTTAATTCTCTAAGATGACTTCTGGTTTCCTGCAGGAAATAGGATATAGGTGGCATTTGACTTTGTATGAGAAATTTGGAATTGTCTGGCTTCACTATGAATAAAGGTAGAAATTTTTAGGGTGAGACAGCTGAGGTGCATTAACCATCTCACTGCTAAATCCGACTGTGACACTAAGTCCAGCAGCTCTGATGGAGGCTCAGTCATGCCAACAGTATATCCTGTGAACAAGCTCTATTTCATCAGCCAACAGAATGGTAAAACCTACCTTATTTTCATCTCTACAATACCAGTTTCTATCCAAACTGCTCACATCCATTAGTTATCTCTCTCTGGTAGCCAATACCCTATAAAGTATGACTGTTCTTGGAAAGCTTCTGCCATGAACCTGCCCAGGTTTTAGCTTTGTCTACAGCAGGACTGGAAAACGCACTTGTTAAACCTTGGATTCAGATAGTTTCAATTTAAGAGCCAAAGAGGAAAAGGGTTATGAGTTAAATGCCTGGACCGGAACCTGGAAAGAGGCACTGGAGCAGGACAACACAAGCAGGAAACCAAACCAGGCGCACAATGCAAGTGTGCAAAGTTACTGTTGAAACGTTAACAAGCCCATTCCCAAATGCCATTTTATTTTTGCAATCACATGGTTTTACCAGTGGGGTTTTACATGTCAATTAACTCCTGTAATTGACAATTTTGCGCCCCTTTGAGACAAAGCACTCTGTCCACGTGTATAGATGACCCAGCGCAAGGACAGCTTTCCTGGGAATCAGTGCTAACCAAAAAAGTGCCCCGTTTTTAAATGCACAGTGGGAAGCAGCTTCCCTTACAACATTAGTCACAACACGTGCAAGTTGTCTTTAGTGACGTTTTCATTAACTAAGATTTAAGCCCCTTGGAAATCAGTAGGAGTCTTTCGACTGACTTTGGTGGGCGTTGGGTGAGGCTTGTGCCGCTGCACTGAAACAAGAGTGAAAATGTAGTTTCATGAAACCAATTCATATGGCTTAAATAAAATTGCCCCACCATAACTATGCAGATCCGCAGGCAAGTCTCCTCATTCCTGTCCCTTTCAAACCTTGTGCACATTTTCCTTACTTAAAAGGCACGCACTGCTATGGCATTTCACAGCCTCAGCCAAATCACCGGCTGGCAACACGCTGCAGGTTTTGCTGACGCTCTCCCAACACCACTGTTTGAAAACTCCCTAAACATAGCGTCTGAAAGAAATCACAGGTCAAAAATTAGACAGCTTACAATTTATTCTTACCTCCTATTCACTTTTGCCCTTCAAAAGAACTCAGCCCTGGGGAGCTGACAAATAAAGATAAATTACCCCTCTGCAGCGTTCTCTCTAACTAAGCCATTGTAGTGATTAAATGAACCTTAGAAGCCAAATTCAGCTTTGATAGCTAGAATCGGGTGGAATTTTTTGCTTTTTTACAAATACAAAGCTCAAAACTTCCTGGTATAGAGGGCCAAATTAAAGAATTTTCCTTGGTTTTGCATTTTGGGGAAGTCAGCTACATGTTAGTTTTAATGGACTCCATCACATACAGTAAGTACCTAGACAATTTACAGATCTCTAAATTCTGTATATATTTATAGATAAATAATCCCATGTGTGACCTGTGGAGGCCTCTCTGCCTCCAAGCCAAGCCATCTCCCATGCTGGCAGGTCCCATGGGGAGCAGAGATGGGGGTGCATATGTAGCACAAAGGACACTGACACCACTACAGCTACAGCACTGCCCTACAGCTTAGCCTTCATTCTTCTTCCTCATCGTTTAAGAAAAACCTGAAGAACAACTGAAAATACCAAAAAAAGGGTTCAAGGGCTGGCAGAGAGAAACTGGAAAGAGTTCAGCCTAGTTTATCCAGACGATGCCAGAGAGGGGGCTTGATTACAGTATGTCGCCTTGATTATTTTCAGGGAAAAACAGCAGTGGAGGGTTCTTCAGTCGAGAGGAGTAAATGACTGGATGCCGAAAAATTCAAACGAGAACATCCAAACTAACTTAATCAGTGCAGATAACACCAAGCTGAGAAGCAGTGAGCCCACCATCACTGCATATTTCAGAATCAAGACTGCATACCTCTCAGGAAGAAATTATTTATATGCACGGGTATTTAATGTACAGATAAGTGAGGAAAGAAAGCATCAACATCTCGTGTTCACAAGCAAGACAGGACGAAGCCGAGCAGTCCCTCCAAGTGCCTGACCTGCCTCTGACAGTTGCACCAGGAGGTGCTCTTCTCGGGGGCTCAGGCCATGCCCCCCTCCTCTGCCACGGGCCGTTCAGCCCTGAGAGCGTTGTTAGCAAAGGGTAAAACAGCTTCAGCCCAAACACCGACTTCCCGTCCTTTGCCCACAGATGACCACCTGGCTACTGGGGTGACTAGTGCAGAGAAGACCTTAACCGGAGAGGAAAACTCCAGCACACATCAGCCAGCAAATTGTAATTAAGGTCCAACAGCCAAGTATTTATTGTATCTGGGTTTTTGACCACTAAGTGACTGCAAGCCAAATATATGGCTGAAACGTACTAAAGAATGCTAAGACAGACAACACATCCATAAGTAAAATATTTCTAAAAAGCAGTAACCCCACCTAACATTTGATAAACAAAAAAGTTACCAGAATGTGAACTACCAGATGCACTGATGGCAGAGCATCCTTCCGTCCTCCTAACGTGCGCGGCTGCCTGAGACGTTGCAGGAGGGCAGGTCGCTCACCCTAAGGATGCAGAGGACAGGACCACTCAGCTCTGACACCTCATTTGGATGGATGGTAAACCTCATCCAAAGCCTGTAACAGGCAACAGGTTTCATGATTTCTGTAGAATTAAAACTTGTTTGTGTGTTGTTTTGGAATTTTCAGATTCCAACAGCACAGGCTGGCTTTAATACAAGGGTGAGGGGGAAAGTACCTATACACAGAACCATTTTAGAGAAAAGAAAAAAATATTGTGCACGTGTATCCTTCATTAAGAAGGAAATGCAGCAGGGTTTAGGAGCTGTGCTAGTAAAACAAGGGGGCTTCTGGTATTCCAGAAAATCAGAATTTTATCCAAGCAGTGAAAAATAGTTGCTGCGCTTGCAGTTTGAGGTCTGACAGAAGACAAGTCTAATTATCTTCCTTTTTAGCCTGAACTCTGTTACATTTGAGAGATCAAGGTATATAGAGAAAAATATATTTTAAAAAGAGGATATTAACCCCACAGGCTTTTGCCCATTGCAATGGTTCTTATAACTCATTAGGTAGGCTCTACTGAGCTGTTGCTGGTAATTAGGTTCAGAGTTGGTGTCACTATTGTAATGGGTTATTGATCTCTGAAGTTCTCAAAGAACTTCATAGTTCTGGGAGTTCGGAAACAAAATATAAACCCAAACCCCATGGAATGACTGCTAGTCTTAATAAATGTGATTTTAACTACATATTACAAGTCTTGTTACACTTCCCAACCCTAAGCTTTCATTTCTCCCCAGCAACAGTTTTATTTTAAGCTTTCCTTCAAAAGACATCTTCGTTGGCCATTTGGTCTGGGGATTATGTTTTTCACCTGTCCCAGGATTCTTGGGAAGAGCTATTTTTTATCAGTTGGTTGTTTTTTTTTTTTTCCAAGAGAGAGTGCACATGCCTGAGGATGCAAAAATAGGCTGTGTAATGCTGTCAGCTGCTGAAGCTGTGCCAGTGGTCTGCAGACATGGGAGACCACCCTGTTTATGACGTCCCCTCTTCTATATGTGCCTGCTCATTTCTTATCTTTGCTTTATTTACACTAATTTTAGAGCAGAGCAGCTCCTTGTACGCCAGCAGGATGAACTCTGTCTCTGCCTGCAGGACACACCATGCTGAGTGTGGAAGACTCCCCGCCCCTGAGACTCGCAGGCACTGACTGGCACGCCGCACAACCACGGTGGAAAGCCAGCGATGACATCCCCACACACACTGCCTGGAAACCCACCGGGACCCCGGCTGGCCTACCCCCCTCCTCAGCAGCGCCGGGGCAGGATGCCGGCAGCGATGTCAGGAGCGAGCAGGGCCACAGCCGCACCGCACAGATCCGTCCCAAGGGCTGCGAGCTTGGCATCTGCCCCTCATGCTAGATCCATTGAAAGACTAAATCCATTTGAAAGAAAAAAATTTCAAACGTGTAGGAGCTGGCTGGGCTTGCCCCATGCACACACCCATCGATCCTCCAGTTTCCCACCAGCCCAAACCTTGCAGCTGCCTTCGAAAGCGAGCCGAGCCCCGGTGACCTACTGCATCCCGGAGAGCCTGTGGCCCTTCCCACCGCGACCGCACATCTCTGCCTACAAGGCACACGTGCGTCATTACAGATCGCAATAGTGGGAAATGATCATTACATTTAATTAACACATTATAAATTGCCAGTTAATTATTCTTCACATCTTTTATGACGCAGCTCTGGCACCATTTAAGCTGAACCACTCTCTGCTACTGGGACTTGTTCTAAGAAGGGCAAGGTGCCACCCTGCTGTCCTTCAGGCCAGGAATAAGATGCTTGCAAGGATGCAGAAATCAATTAAGTGCTGGATGAAGACAGGAATAAGCAGAACTAAGGGAGAAAAAAAAAAGACCCACAACAAAACTTAAAAGCTATTCCTTGTTCCCCAGCAGACTTCAACTGATACCTTGCGCCCAGGCTGGCGGAGGAGGAGCTGCTTCTGGAGGGAGACATTTCACCCTGGGTGAAGGATTTTAGTTTCCCGCTACAACAATTCAATATTGCTTTATTCTAATTGCATCCAAATATTTATGCCAAACCTGCAAGCTGCCAACATGCTAACAATACAAGGAAAGCTGTTTAACTGTTACCAGAACATGCCCAGCCGGGAAGGTGTGAGTGCCGGCAGGTGGTAACTGTGCATTAAGCAAACTGAAATTTGGTGGTTTGTTTTGGGTTTGTTTGGGGTTTTTTGGGGGGGGAAGGTTGGTTAGTTTGGGGTTTTTTGTCAGCTTAACGGAAAAGCCAAAAGTCTTTTTGATTTTAATGCTGCTATGGCTCTCCCTGTGCTATGAATCCTCCTGTATTTTAAAACACTATACAATTTTATATGTGAGCACATTTAGCCTTGCAGTTTGAACTGGGCCCAAGCTGGTGGGAGGCCGGCAGGGGATACGTGCCCAAGCCATCACAGCAGCTTTACGCATGGCAGTGATTCCCTTCTCCCGGCGCAGACCTGCAGTAGCACCCGGCCAGGAGGAACCACACACAGCACCCCACTGCCCGCACCACCCTGCAAAAATCTGAGCTGGAGGCAGATTAAAACTACGTTGGACTTTTCCTTGGAGAGGGAGTGATGCCTCAGCTGAAGGTTTACCCCCTCAAACTTGTGCTACCAAAAAAACCAAAAGGCACAAGGCTGTCAAGGCAGCCATAAATACCAAGCCATACTTTTATAGCCAGGGCTACCAACGTTCAACCAGCCAGAAACAGCACAAGAAATTCCTTCTCCTGCGTTGCTCCCGCTGTCTCTGCGGTGTTTGCCCGGCATCGCCCTGCGGGCCCAGGGCTTCCCCTGCAGCTGCAGCTCTTCACTGAGGCCGCACACCCAGACCACCAACACCGAGTGCCAGCTTACGCAGGCGGTGAAACCTCGGATAAAATTTACTTTGGTTTGTGTCAGACAGCAATCATGTCCTAACTTTTGTGCACGTAGCCATCCAGCTCAGCAATCACATCAAAGTCCCCTGATCCATCAGTTCTGTAAGGGATAAGGAATGTATTTTCTCAAACAAAAAAATTATAATTGGTGATCTTCATTGGGGAGACTTTCCCTCCCTATCCCTCCTTTTATTTAAAAAAAAAAAAAAAAAACAAACAACAAACGATAACTCTTGACTTAAGTCTGACCCAAGCCAATGGTGGTACAAATATATTTAGACACATGTTTAAATTACAAGCCAAACCTGGGCCTTACTCCTGCAGTACAATTATTTTATTTCAAACGAAAGATTTTATACACTTACTGCAGTGCTGAAAAGATCATTAAGTGGTGGGTCTTCTCTAGAAATATCTCTTTGTAAGAAGTCAGAATTCACTTCTCTGAAGTTATCTAGGTAAGTATTTAAGACATATGATTTAAAGTACTGATTTACATTTGTTAATTCAAGGTTGTTCAAGCTATTATAAAAATTTGAAAAAGGAATAAGGATTGAATAGCTTAAAAGCATCCTTTGAAAGTGAAGATACTACTTGCCTGCAGGATTTCTTCCCCTAATCAGCCCACATAGAAGAGTTGTCACTTCTATCTAGTTCACTAGCAGATATGCTTAGTTATTAAATATTAAATCAGAGAGAACAGAGATTCTATTCGGAAAAATACAGTTCACTCTGCCAAATTGCTACTTTCATAAATTATGTTGTGAACATATTTCGATAAAAAGAGGGTTATTTAAAGATGCAACCAAGTCTGATGATAAATGAGACTCTGTGACTGTGTTTCAAATGAAGTCTGCAAGTTTTAACTCAATAAATATAAAGAAATCAATCTTCATGGTGCATTTTCCTTTCCTTTTTGTAATTTTTTTTTTTTTTTACATTTCAAGATAGATGCCTGCAATAAGAAACTATGTTTACTGTACGCAGAGATTTTAATATAATATCCACAGAGGAAACTGCTATCTGGCTGAATAGAGCAACGCAGAAAAAGAGAGAAGAAATTATTGTAAATCTTCTCCTAACTAGGGCTGAGCAAATAATTCATCATGAATAATTCAGTCAACACGTGTAGCCTCTTTCTATGTTTACAAGTAATTTATAAACAAACCGTGATTTCCTTGTTTTCTTTTTAGTTATCTGACTTAATTCAATAATTTCATTCTTTTAAAAACAGCTCCAGCGAGGGACAGTGAGTGCTCTCCAACAAAACCCATGTTTCACGGTTCAATTTGACCAGAAAAAAAAATCAGGTGCTACTGCTCAAATAATACCCCTCCTGATGAGATAGACCAAAGCAGAAGGAATTTAGCAGGGACTCAGGCCCACATGCCATGGGATTACAGGGACACAGGGACACTCCTGGCCCCTCTTTGCCATTTTCCATGTTGAGTCAGATCTTGGGGAGGACAAAGCTCGTTAGGGCTCCGAAGCCATCCCGTGGGTTACCCTGTCATCAGCCTCTGATTTTGCTTTAAGCGTGGTGATGACTGCACTCTAAATAAAAGGTTTGGAAACGGCTGTACTTGGGTTGAATGCTTTGAACTGGGGAAGCCAGCAGAGGCACCACGGAGCCAGCTCTCTGCAACACTGGGAGCATCTCCAACAGGACCTCCAAGGAGAGCTTCAGCTGCCACCCATGCCTCCAAGGGAGCATCGCCACAGCCACCCTGGGTACTCCCTGCCTGGTCTACAAGCATTCAAGTCACATCTCCACTAGCTGGGGAGAAGGACATGTGGGCTACTTACAGCAAGACAGTCTGCTGCAGCTTGGAGATGCATCTTCAGCAACAGCACAGCCCATGGCAAGTGCAGCACACGGTGTGCTGCTCCCAGACCATCAGGCATTCAAAGCCATCCCGTAAGCTCCCGTGCAAGGAGGGCAAGCATTGCTCCTGCCTTCCCACCCCCCCTCCGGCAGCGCAGCCCAACGAAGCGCCCAAGCAGTCGTGGCACTACGACAGCAAATCCGTACGGCACAGGCAGCCAGCTCACATTCTGCCGGCAGAAAGGTCTGTCTCCACAGTGATGCCACCACCCTGCCAAAAGGCCACCCAAACAAAAAGCCACCTCGTCCCACCTATCGACACCCTGTCTGTATCTGTGGTGGGAGCACAGCAGCCTCCCGCGCAGACCAACCGGTCCTGGTGCACAGGGTGCCCTGCACAGCACCCTGCACGGCAGCCCGGTCAGGCTGGGGCCGAGCTTGGCCCCATGCTGATGGGGCTGGTCACCTCGAGGGGCACCCACAGGGACTGGCTGGAGCAAAACTGCACATACCAGCCCAGAAAAATCATCAGCCCAACTGGTGCCAGTCTGCATCACGCCAACTTGTCACAGCACAGTGCCATATAAAATATATATATATATGTGCACACATGCAGGCTGTAAAGAAAACTTCCTCCCTCGCCCCGCTTTTTGACAGGATTTTACAATTCCTTCTGCAAAACTAACAGTTCTCACCCCAATAATAAAAGGGCATTAAACTTTTGGTTTTACACAGGCTTTTTATGTGCATTATTGCAATCAAATTTAATTCACTCCCTGCTAGTTGAACTGGCACTCATTTCAGGTTGAAGTGATATCAGATAATAGCCCCTTTCAACTGAATTGCTGAATAAAAGTCCAAATCAACGCCTGTTTAAAGCAGCTTTACATTCGGAGGGCGCTACGCTGCCAGTGGAGAGCGAGTACACTCAGCCGCACCGACGACATCGTTAAACTTTAAATTGGTTGATTCATTTCACAAGTTCATCACCGGAATGAAAATGTCACTTTCTCATAATATTGTTCTAACTATTACCATTACCCTGTGACTTACAGCTATAGTGAATACTAAAACTTAAATTACAAATGTCTTCTCTTAATTAGCCAATACGCTGATCATTTCATTTTAATTTCAGGCCACAAGTTAAAAGAGGCATCTCTAATGTTTCCAGTTTATTGAAATAAACTGTATCAGAACAGTCTTCCAGAAGACACATAAATCTCTAGTGTGAGTCCATTTGCTATAGCATATAAATAAATGAAATGTTAATGTTAACATTTAGGGCAAAATAAACTAATTCTGCTTTAATTCCACATTTACTGAAATGCTTGGTATCCAAAGCTCTGACCCAAGGGTATGATAGCACTTATATTATGCTTTGCTGAAAGGAAAGGAGCAGAGCAGGAACTGCAATAATAAAGGATATGGATAATAAAGGAATGGAAGAAGAAAAATGATCAGGAGCTGGCGGAGAGACAGACACAGATCCCACGGATACAAAGAGGAGACGCTAACGCAGCTCACGCTCCTGGCTGTTCAGGATGCGTGCTACGCTCCCTCTTCCCTACCGGTTTGAAAAACTGTGCTCCTTGAATGGCTAACAAACACCTTACCACCTGCTGATTTTCCATCCAGACATTATTTTTCAACTTATACCTCATTTAATACTGAACCCATGTTTACCTTTAATTTCAGAAGATATTCTTCCTTCTTAATGCCCCCATAACAAATCAGACAGCTGCCCCTCCTCAGCCTCCCGTTACCAGGCTGAACGAGACAGGCTCCTGTAATATGCTTTTATAAGAAAGATCCTACATTCTTCTTAGCATTCCAGAAGCCCCTTTCTGCACCTGATCCAAATGATTTAATCTTTTGGAAAATAATTCCTGGAACTGCACAAAATATTCCAAATGGGGTCACAGCAAGGCTTTGCACGGCAGCTGCAACCTTGTCGAGTCTTTACTTAGGATGCCTCACCTAATGCACCCTAAAAAAATAAATCAGTCTTTTTGCATGTGGGCCACATACAATGGTTGGTTGTAGGATGAGTGAGGTAAGTCAGATCTTTTTCTCTCCCCATTGTTCCTAGATGAGAAGTCCCCAGGCAATGGCAGGGTTGGTATAAACGTATTATTTTGCATTTTATGCTATCCAGTTTCCTCTCACTTCTATTTCCCTAATCAATACTGTCAACTAATTCTCCCCATATCACATCTAAGCCTCCTTAGTGGTGCCAATTTCACATTTGCAAGTTTAGCGAGCACAAACCGCAACCCCACTGCTGCCCCCCCCCCCCCCCCCCCCCCCCCGGTCACTCCCCGGCACAGACCACGCAGAGCCTCTCCTTCAGCCAGCTCCTTCTCGCCTTTATGGTTTTAATATTAATTGCCACCATATCAACTTCAAATAATAGTTTCCTGTGTATCAGATGCTCTGCTTAAATCTAGGCAGATTGCATCCAACCATTATCATTGTCAAAAAAAAAAAAAAGAGAGATTTTTTGGGGGGCAGGAGATTGCAATGCAATAGCAGTAACAGCATCTATCACTGTCCGTTTGCCGCTGTGACCACAGCAACTCTCCCCTTCAGCCTCCCTCATGCTTTGCCGAGCACTGAGCTGAAGCTGCCACTTCTCCCTTTTTAAGAGGAGAGTATTACCCATGATAGCGCTCCGGTTACAGGGCAGCGTCTCGACAGATGTGGATTCATTAAAAATCCCTGGAATTACACTTAAAATTCATGCAACAACTCTCAATAATCCACAACTGGGATTGCCTGGGTGGCCTGATAATCTCATATTAAGCACTCAAGGCCCTTCTCCTGCCTTGGGTATTGTAATTTCGATCGCCCTGTGCTCATTTCCATTGAGCAGCCTATCATCGCCCTCACCACGTCTTCATCCTCCTGAAGGACCGGGAGACTCTTTGCTCCCTGGTCTGGGGGGTGAGGGGAGATACAGCACAAAGTACAGCAATCAGCATGGCAAACCAGGCAGCCAAACTTGGCTTTCAGATTCACGTGGAAGCACATCTTTAGAGAAGAAAGGGAATACAGACATCTAGGCACCAGGTAACGGGGGGCAAACCCCCACCCCACCACCCCGATGAGCGCAGAGACTGGGCCTACCAGCCGTGCACCCCAGGGGACAGACCCCGATCACAGATCATCTGTATGCAGAAACAGAAAGCAAAGGCTGAATCTCATGCTTGAGAATACATCAGCTGCTTCCCTAATAGACCCAAATGAATAGAAACATATCAGCTGCAAACCTGATGAATAACCAGAAACGTGTGCAAGAAAATTCTGTAAAACTCTTGACTTGAAGATGCCACAGGTCAAAAACAAGTGCTGTTTAATATGTCTACTTTGAGACCATTTCTCACCAACGCATTAATTTATGACATAAAGCCCGTGAGTAAAGAGGATTTGCAAAGGTCATAAAATGGAATATTTATGACCTGAGCCATTATTGTTCCTATTTGATTTTTCTGTAATAGGAAGGCAGGTCTCTGAATGTACAGCTGAAAAAGAAGAGACAAAAAAAAGTGGAAGTCAGCACAACAGCTGATAGCTGCAGAGAAAAAAAGAAAAAACAGTCAATAAAAATATTCACTGGGGTCACAATGATGTTGGAAAAAGCCTCAGACTGAGATCCCTGCACCTGTAAGCAATTTCTTGAAGATGTAGCTCTGAACGAAGTGCCATATGGTAAAAACTCAGTCTATAATACCCTGCTACTTTAAAAGCAAAGCCTTGTAAACAGATTCATATGCTGCAAGTTCAACTAAGGTAAGAACGGCTTAAAGGTCAACCTGGAGGGCATAAATTGGGGTTTTGTAAATGATGCTGGGTGATCACAGGAAGGAGAGATTTAGAGAAGCCTGAGGAAGTTAATCTGCTGCAGATGGCTTGGATGTTGCAAGCACCAGCAGTATCTCCAGCGCTGTAATACTGGCGGCATCACTGCAAAACGGGATCCTGGTGGGAAGTTCACTGGGAAGCAGCCAGTGCTCGTGAGCGCACCCAGCACCTGGGACAAGCCCGCAGCCCTGTGCTACCTGGGCACGTAACCTGGTATCCAGGGAAAAAAAAATATTATGTTTAAGCAGCAATAGGCCTGCTAGGGTACTGTGATTTGCTTTCACGTTTCTCTGGCTGTTTGCAAATTACCCAAGACTGGGATACGTTTTCAGCAGATTAAACTTTATTTAATGTTTTCCATTCCAGACCATCCTCCCCTCCCAGCAGGGGTGGCTGAGCCATCTTCCAGGTCTGGGGGCTCCTGCAGCCTTTTAGCAGGGACTCCGAATCCATCCACTTGCCGACTCACTGGTCCTACCAGCAGGAGGCAGCGAGAACCACCATCTCCCTGCAGCAGCCGAATTCTGGATGCCCCTGTGCCATGGCAGGGCAGGTGCGTTTCGTTCTGCAGCAGAACAGGCTGTCCTGGGACAGGAATAACACCAGTTTTATGTTCTTACTCTGGAACACTGCTGAAATGAATACTGGAAGGTAACCTACAGAAATTATGTTATAATTAACAATGATAATAATCCGATTCTTATCATCAGCTGTAATAAGCTGGTGCTCCGTCCCTTGAACACAGACTGCCAGTAGCCTAAGGGAGCACATATTTCCTAAAGACTGGGACAAGCTCTGTGAGACAGAAAACCCAAACAAGTACAGCAATCACACAGTGTGCCAGCCCCTGTCACAACACTGCTCTAATTAAGCTCCAAGCTGGTAAATGACCTGCCTGCCATTAGTGGCCGGCTGGGCTGCCCAGGCTGACCCCATGCCCTGAAGAACTGCTTTCAAACAGCCTCTGCTTCACCCTCTCCCCTCCCTACCCGGCACATGTCATGCACAAAACAACAAATTATGGTCCATGCCAAGAAGCAGAGGGCCTGAGCTGTGCTGCGTATCTGCACCAAGACTCGATGTTTTTGCAGAACTGGAAATGCCAAGGGACCAGAACCATCAATGCCCACATCCCAGAGGGATGCACGCCACCAAGGTGCACTGGTCCCAGACCCACCTCCTTGCACAGACCGAAGGATTCCCATTTTTCCCCACACACAGCTGAAAACTATCTGCACATTCAGAAATTTCAAAACATTCATCCTTGGCCACAACGAAGCAGAAGCCATCTCGCTCCTAACAGCTCAGCCTGACCGTTGCCGTACTCCTCTATGACAGCAAAATTTTCCAAAGCTGCGCAGACTCACATTGTTTTTTCTCGAGAGAGGACCAGTATTTGCAGTTCATCCTTAACCACTGCTTCAGCTCAGCATCTTCCAGCCCCTCTACCCCACACTGTCAGTAGGGAGCAAGGGTATCGGTATCAGGAACTGAATTGCTGCAAAGACTTACACATTTTAAGAATTGTAAATTAAAAAAAAACAACAAAATTTGAGAGGCCTTCTCTCACAAAGGGAGATATATTAGAAATAATCCTTCTTGGTAGGCAAGGTTTGCAGGGGGGCATTGCTCCATTTTAAAACCTTAGTGCTAAAGTAATTCGTTGTTTGACCTACGGAGGACTGCACATGTCATACCAAGGAACACAAGTGACATGGGTGATGACAGATCTGCTCTGTTCTCTGGCAGCCTGACACAGATGTTACATATCTTGGTTTTCTTCCTCGTTGAGGAGAAAAAAGAAACCGGGAAGCTGCTGCAGAGAAGAGTCCTTGTTCCATCGGGTTCCTCTGAACCTGCGAGCATCCCTGGAAACACCATCTGCGCAGCACGAGATCACTGCTCTCCCACCCGGCTGGGTGAGTTTGCCTCAAGGCTGAAGCAGAGGACGTGCTGAAAAGGGCCACACCAAGACTATCATCAGAGGTGGCTCCATTCACCCTCTCCAAACAATGGCTGTCCAAGCACAGGCTCACACAAAGCCCACAGGTCCAGTCACCTTTGCCACCCACCTCTGCAGGTAGAGCCTGTGCAGAGACACACATTGAAGTGTTCTCTATCCTCCCCAAGCCACATGTCGGACAGCTGATACCCAGCTGCTCCTGCACGCTAAGTTAAGCACAAAGACAGACCTCTCTCTGCCCACAGCACAATTTCTGCCTCCAGTATTCCACTGCAAAAACAGTGTGCAGAGGTGCACTAGTCACCTAAAGATAGACAGCCAGGCTACATACAAGGAAGAGTTTTTTTTCCTTCACTTTCCTCACTCCTAAATATTTCAGCTGAATCCCTGGCACCTGAGATGTAGATCTCCATAAGTATTGACATTAGCTCTTGTTTAGAGAGCTGGTATCAAAGGGCATCAGATCTGCTCTGGAAGTGCTGGGAGCAGCTCACTGTATTTGAGCGGTTACAAGGCAGCCAGAAAGTAGGAAACAGATGTAGAAAACACGACCGAGATATTGGGAATTCAAACAGCTGAAGGGCAGATCATGTGGTGGAACTACTCAAATGTAACAATACCCATATTACCAACACATCATGCTGAGTTAAATATCTAAATAACAACAATAATAAAACAGACCTCCCTAGACAGAACCCAGCTAAACGCAGCAGAAATCATCTATCACAGGGAAATTTATTCAATTATTCTTCTTCTTTAGCCAAATTCATACCAACTTTGAAAGGATTCGCAGGAGGGTAGGTGGCAGTCACAGGCTGAACCAGCCACCTACACTCTCCAACACCAACAGCACTTACACAGGTTAGGGCCTTCGGAAAGCGTGTTAGCGTTAGTAAACTTGTTTAAAGTCATCATACCCAGCCAAAAAACTCCACAGGTCCTGGAGAGTTCCTTAATGGAGGAGCCAAAATGGGTTTATTTTGCTTTCCTTGTTTTCCACATTTGGAAATCTTGAATTTGTATCAATTTTTATTTCTTATTTCTTCCCTGTATTATTTTTAAATCTAAAAATTGCCTTTTTCATGCTCTGAGCTAGAGAAGACTTTTAGCAAAAGCTATCCTGTTTCCAGGCTGTGGAATCACAATCTTTTTAATCATCTAATAAAACTCTTTGTAAGAGACTTCCAAATTTCATTCACATGTTTGCATCTACGTTTTTTTGTCTCGGTCAATTTTACTTGCAATTTTTCTCATCTCTGGGAAATTAGCCATTTTGAAGCACTAAAATATTATATAAAGCTGCGTGGGATTACTCACCCACTATATACAACTTCCTGCAGCTCCTTAAAAGATTCACACTTTCTCTCAACATCTAAGTGCTTAGCTGCTCATTTTCTCCTTTAAAAAAAAAAAAAAGAAGTCCCCAAATCCTTCTATTTCTAATGTATGAAAATTTTCAAAAGGAGCAGATCACTGCTGAGGCAGATGGGAAATACTCAGACAAACTGCGTGTCTCGGAGAAGGTGACAGTACACTTCTAGGCTTGCTTTATGACTTTATAGCCAACCGCCTCATTGCAATTCAGTCAGTTTACCATACAATGACAGAAGTGGCTTTATTTTACACCTGTTGCCATGCATCTGGGCAGAACCTGCCTAATTACCAGCAATAAATATGGCCAACCCAATGTGCCTTGATTAGGTTTTGATGGTGTGGCAGTGTCCAGCCCAGAAGCCTCAGCCCTGCGCAGCTCAAGGCAGCTGCTGCTCATCCGCCGGTGGGTAACCGGCACGCTGGAACGTTGAGCTTTTACACCACGATGGAAGCAAGAGGGATGGCAGAGACCCAGCAAACAATATATTGTATCTACTGCTGACTTAACAACTCCAGATGCAATTATTCTGGTCTGATCCCCATATCCGAATGACTCCGGTACATCCAAGCACCTCGGCATACAGCCAGCCAGCCAGCCCACTGAGCAATGACATACCTGGGTAAGGCATTTTTGTTGACCTTCTCAAGCAATCAGCTCATGGCCCAAACCCTGAGTTTCATTACTGTGGCTGCATAATTCCCTTCCTTAATGTTAGCAATTCATCCCAGTTTCCAAAGCGGTCTCTGCCTCACAGTCCACACCTTGATTCTCTGTTGCTCCATTCGCAATGGCACAGAGCCATAAACAGGACCGTGTCTGCAGCTGTTAGAAGCCCAGAGCAGTTTAACAGGAGGGAATAAATGTCTAAGCGAGGGAGCCGTGTACCCGAGCAGGATCAGGCCAGGAGCAGACGAACCTACCTACCTCATTAGAAAACCCAAGCCATTCCTAATGCTCGTGGAAATGCTTCACACAGGTTCAAAACTCCTTGCTAGGAAGAACAGCTGGAAACACAAACAATTACTGTTTTTTTCTATTTAGCTTTTAAAACACTTCTCTGGGAGCTCCTTCTGGGCTCGCAAGAATGCTTGTTTGTCAGTCTGCACACTAACACGTCGCAAGAGCAGTGCTAGACAGCGGGACACAGCACTCAGCAAACACCTTCCACATCAGCCACTCAGTCAGCTGTGACCTGCCCTGCCTTTCATGCTGGGGACACCTGGTTTGCCCATTTTATTTTTTAGCATCACACCTATTATACCAGCCTCTGTTGTTCTAGTAGCTTGAGCTTCTCAGCAGACGTGGATTTGGGATTTTAAAAAGGTAGCGTGCATCGGTGTTGCAGCTGGGTCTAACCCCACACCTGTAAGCCTTTCTCCAGAAGAGCAAGAGGTCCCACAGTGCCAGAACAGCCACACTATAATTATTAACATTGCAAATTTTAGTAATGATGACCCAGGAAAAAATGCTGTAATTACTAATGCTTCAAACTTAGGCAACGATAACCCAGCAAAAAATCTATGTAATGTAAATGTAAAGCTATACCCATCAGAAAGCATTAAACCCCAAGCTATATTTTAACTCGCAATTTAGCTCAATAACATCATCACACAGAGCTATTGGGTCATCACCTGCTAAGGGATGGCACGCTGAGCGGCTCACTGCATCAGCAAGGCTGGTGGGACCTGCAACTCAGTGTCACGTCTGAGGTTCTGTTACGGGTAGAAGCAACGGGATTTCTCGGCTGGGTTTGGTTTTTCTCATTTGCCAGGATGTGATCATTATTTCAACAGATATCTAATGTACCTGGTGAGCAACAGTATTGAACATGAAGCATGATCATAAATAAGGTCTGCATGCACCTAATGCAGAAGGAAGCATGGAGACGTGACGGACCTCGCACCTCTGCAAAGCTCATTAAAACATCCACCCTACCCTGCCGTCTCTTTCACCCACAGAGGTGCAATGGCCCATTCCTGCCTCACAGGGGTGATGAGAACAGAAGAACACACGCTGGTGAGGTGCCCAATGCTGCTGCCACACCAGCAGCCCCAGCGCCCACCACTGCGCCAGCGGAACCAAGGTGCACACACCGCACGTGGCAGATCCCATGTACATTCTCGGAAATGGTGTGTCTATCCAAGCGTCCCTTCAGACTCCCCCTGAATCACATGACAACTGCAAAGTGCTGTAAGAATTAATAAAAAGTCAGCGCAATCTTGGAGAGAGTGGGGAAAAAAAGAAAAAAAAATTAATGGGAGAGAAATTAAGTAATGGTCACTTAATTCTTTAACTTCAATGTTCCCAGCTTTAATTAGGACCTGGGGAAATCAAATGTTATAAAGCCCATCTGCTTACAGGCTCCAGAAAGATGAAAAACCTCAAAAAATTACATAAATAATAAATCTCTGGGCTGTTGGCATTTTATTGAGTTCCTCCCTGTAGATTTCAGTATATGCCAGAATTGCAGGCATAAAATTTGTTTTAAAACACATTTTGCAGAAAGTTAAGCTAATTCATTTAACAATTTAAATACATTAGGGAGGTATGATTATTTATTAAAACTGGCATTCCCTGCTCTCCGTAAGCAGGGCGGCTGAGCGCCGACAGCACGGTGCAGCCCGGCTGCTGCAGGCGAGGAGCAGGAGCTACCCCGGCGGCTCAGCGGGGACGTGCTCACCTCGCCACGGGTCCAAGCACCATCCAGGCTGTGAGGGTCAAACCGCATGGGCTGCAGCGGGGAGCAGAACCTCAGGGCAACCACAGTTCCACGTTACAACCCCAGCACCGCAGAGAGCCTGTGCCCTACAGATTTAACTGTCAAAAAACTATATGGTGGGTCCAAGGTAGAGAACAAGGGTGTAAGCCAGAGCTGGCTAAAATCTCTGTTGAAAGACAGTTTGGTTTTTTCACCTAAACAGTGTTGTTTTGACCAAGTTTTTTTGGGATGAAAGTGTAGCAATGTTGATGGCATCTCCTCCCTAAGTATTCTCCATCACTTAAAGTCAGCACTCAAAGCAAACTCCAGTTTCTTCTTAAAACGAAATTATCTTTTTTTTTTTTTTTAATCCATTCAGTATTTTGCATCACTGACGCCTTCGTCACCAGCATCCTCAGGAGCCAGACACGGCACACAACACATCATGTCAAATCACAGCACCGCGAGACACAAAATGTCACATAATGGCACAACATCCCCATCTAAAACCCTGGGTTTCTTGTCGGGTTGCGTTAGTGAGCGGCGCAGCTGCAGCACCCGAGCAGGCAGGTAGGAGCACAGCCTGCGGGGAAGCCACCAGACCCACCGGCCACTTCCATCCTCTCCTCAGAAATACCTGCGGGTCAGCAAACGAGGAGAAGGCTTCAAAACCGTAACACCAGGGCTGTACTGCTCCTCCTCAGAACCTTTGGCCACCTCTTTGATCTACACCTGCCTGCTGCTGTGCACACAGCTTGCAAACTATGACCAGCACTCCTAAATATCTCAGCCAAAGATACAAACATGGCTGAACTATTAATTGCATTTAGCCACGCCAGAGAGTTTCGTTTCCACAGGAGCCAAGATGCTCCTGACACCGCTGCCTCCCACCATTGGCCAGCACTGACATCCTTTCCATCCTGGCCCTGAGGTGATTTTATTTCTGCACAAACTCCACTCTCTGTTCATGTAAATACACATATTTAAAGCTTTTGCAATGAAATAAAGAAGTTTCAAAGCACTACCATGGCATATCCCAGAGGCTGATTCCCCACCTTTTCCTGAGGCAAAAATTTAATTAATTCTAAAATAACAAGACTTCAGTTGATCCTGTGTTTTGTTAGGTCCCAAGACTGGATTTTCATAAGACTCCACACTAGTAATATTTCTTCCTTTTTTAATTAGTTTTATTTTAATTCAAGACTTTCACTTGAAAGAGAATAAGAAAGAAAAAAATCCATTTTCATTCCATATTATACCTTATACATATACATATGTAACTGTTTAAACACTCCCAGAAACATGTTGTGATATGATAAACCAGACATTCAATTTTTTTCAGTCTTGTGTTAGATTGATCACGAAAAGATTGACCTTATTCTTACAAGATGAAAGCTAAGCCTACAATGTCAGACATTTATCATGACCACGTTAAAGCTGCCATCTCTCTCTCCACAGCCCCTCTCACCCCAACAGAGCAGCTCTGAAGCATCGGTTGGGTTACCCGATGGAAGATGAGACCATAAAACAGCATCAAGGTGTACATGGAAGTTATGTCAGATGACTTTAACTTCACACCAAACAGATGTTCGTAACGAACCTGTCCTAAATAGCTGTTACTGGCACATCATCAGCAACACGCTTCCGTCAAATTGCATGGGGCGGTGGGACGGAACTCATACTGTGCTGCTTCAGGGGATGAGAAGAGTCTTCCCCACCCTTCCAGCTGCCTGGCACTTTGTTAGGGTCACAAAACGACCACCCAAGCCTCCCAACTCTGTCCCTCTGCAGAATATAAGCTCTGCTTACAAGGATAAAGCTGCCTCTGCTGTAAATGGTCAGCTCCAGAGGTAGACACTACTGCAAATGTTAATATCTTCTGCTGCAAGTACAGGGCTCCTCTTGGCTTACCTCCCCCAGGGAGGAAGGCACACCTATGAACACTAGCAAAATACCCAACTGTGCACACAGCACCCAGAGGAAAGGACGGCAAGAGTGGTAACCTTTCCATTACAAGTGCAGGTCCCATTACTTAACTTTTCTCTAATTACACTGCAATTGCTGATGCTTCATTGGAATTCTGCATTTTCACTAGACCTGCGCTCAAAACAATGACTGGAAAACGTAAGGTGACTTGTACCTACAGCATGAGGTATGCTTTCATATTTTCCTTCAAATGCTGGGAAAAAAATACCACCTTTTCCTTCCCTCTGAAAGGCTCCCTGTTCAGCAAACATCCTGCTGAAAGAGGCTGCCACTTCCAGCCATCCACAGGAATTACCACAGGCAACGTGCAGCATTAATTGCATGCAAAGTGCTGGTCCATAAAACAAGAGCTGTGCCACAGCTAACGAGCGATTGCAGTCAAAGCAAGGTTAATGCTTTAAGATCCAGACTTGTTAATTTCAACAATACACTTTTATTGTCTACAGGTAGCTTTTTTTTTTTTAATATAAGATTCTTCAGTCATGGTTTTTAAACATTGATGCATTTCCCAACTATGGTCCCTAATAGCCTGTGTTAGCCACACTTCATAGCGGCAAGCAGTTTCTTCAAGGATGCTGTTAAACCAACTGCACGTTTGAAGTTTGTGGGTTCCTCATATATCAGAATGAGTTTTTCTCTATTTAAAAAAAAAAATAAAAAAAATTTAATTAAATATTGAGTAAAGTGCCACAGCAATCCATTCTGTGCTTTCGAAGGAGAAACTCGGTGATGCACAATTATTTTGTTCACCGAGACAAGGAAGAGTCAATATTTAATGTGCCATGAAGGATTTATAATGAATATATCTTGCAGGAGAAATAAATATGAGTAGACATCTTTATCTCTCTGGGTTGATTCAGTGTCCATCTTTGCAGATTTCAACTTCTTTAATTATGTAGATAGAACAGAAAGAGCAGAGAAAGAGCTAAAAGTACTTCAAGGCTTTGTACAAATATGTCATGCCAGGACAAGTGTTAAGTGCTTATAGTAACTCCAGCTAACACAGGGAGGCACAGACTGCCATGGGGACCCAGACAGCACTGAAGGAGTTAAGGCACACAAAGGGTGACAGATTTGTTGTGAACCTTATGCGTGTGGCTAAAGGGTAATGTCATACAGGAATCAGAAACAGCAAATGAAGGGTAGGATTTCTCAACGTAAGTGAAATTAGACCCACCCAGAACCACTACCAAAATTGAGGTTAATCAGCACTATTTTTTTTTTAATAATAAAATAGAACGAGTAACGAGAACTGTGTGCTTATATAGGAAATTATAGGGAAAGAATGCAAATCAGTAATTTGCTCAAGGGGCTCTAAATACATCAGGAGCTTGGAGAGTACAATCCAAAAGGCTTACAGACGGCTGCAAAGCCTCGTGAGGCAGTTTAGCTGCAGGTTCCCCAGTCATCTCTCATGCTGGTAATTTACACAATAAACTCTAATATTAAAGAGTAATTCCACAGGCGGCAAGAAAACATGTGAACTGTCAAGGTTCTAAAGATTTTCCCTCGCTTTAAACACACAGAAATATATGCAAGAAAATACCCTTTACATTTTTAGCACATTTCCCAGCAGTTTGGCAGGCCTGGCAAAGCTCTTGGGGTATTGGTTCCTGACCAGAAATTGCCTTTCTCCATCAAAAGCTTCCCCATATCCTGACAAGTAGATCTGCTCTGGACAGAGAACAAGCTTCCCTTGGACTAGAGCACTGAATCAGCATCATTAAATCATCAAGAGAAATCCCCTATGCTAATGAATATACTGCAATTAAAAAGATGCAGTTGTAAGCTGCAAGTTACATGGTACCCAATGCCCGCGGCGACCTGCTGTAGCCTGTGGCTGAGCACAGCATTGTGTCTTACGAGATCAACGCACAGCTAGGCGCCCGTGCACCTACAGCATCACCAGCAGGACAGGTGCCCAACCCCAGAAGAGGCGGGAAGCTTTCTGCAACCTGCGGCTGATGCTAATTGATTGCTGCCTCCACACACCATTGCGATTCCCCCTCCCCCCCTTCCCAGTGCTCAGGCTGCCCACTCAAGCCCACCATGACCTTTCCACCATCACCACCCCTTCGTCCCCGCCCACCCTGTGCTGCACAGCATTCACAAGTGCTTCCACACAGCGCTGTCAGTCACTTGAGGAACTCGGCGAGGACAAAGCCATTTCCAACCATGCCTTCCCACAGGCCGTAGGTGTGCACAAGCACGTACATGGCAAATGGCCACCCTGGGCTTATAAAGCGCCATTCCTGCCTCCCCAACCCATGCCGGCCCTTGGAAGGGACCCAGTTTATGCATGGAAGAGCTGGAGGCGAAGCATTTGGGATGATGCTTCAGCAAAGATGACTCCTGTGCAACATCCACCTCCAGCCCACCTCTGACTCCAGCCCCTTGGCAATTAAGCGCCTGTGCCAGAGAAAGCCCTGCAGAAACGCTACCAGTGAGTCCACATGTCAGACTTACGATCGAAAAGCTGCTTTCTGGATGACCATACGCTGGTACAAACCTGTGCTCTCCTTAAGGAGCAGGCAGGATGAACTACACATGGAAAATTATAAAGTCAGTTTGAACCATTCACAGCTTTCAGCTGGCACTGGCAGGATACGCCCATTGAAGATGTTTGCTATGGACTTGTGGCTTAATGGATTGGGTCTTACAGCTCTAACCAGAATGGCAAAATATGAGAGATGGGTAGGGGAGACAGCTCAGAGATGACAAATGAACAAGCATGCCAGAATTTCAACAGCTACTATTTTTCTTTTCCTTAGTCTTTAAAAAAAAAATATTTTTTTAATGAGAAAAATTTTAGCCCAGCTTTTTCAGTTGACGTGGAATCTCATTTGTGGGGCATTACCAAAAGGAGCTGATCCGCATCCCCACAGAGGAAGGCAGGCTGATGGGGTCAGATTCTGCACTCTATGTTCTTGCAAGCCTGCTAGTAAAAACACTGGATTTATTTTCTGAATAAGCCCAGAAACGCAGAACCTCCAGCATGTAACAATATCACTGAAACTGTCTTTATATAGGTCATGTTATAAAGGAAGGCACGTACCGCTCCGTATGCCATGAAAAAATAGTGCTTTCTTTTGACACACTGCAAGGACTTCTGAAGAAGTGAATGGCATCCCCGCTTCGCTCCTCGCAGCCTGCAAGGTGCCGACTCCAGATCGGCTGTCAGAAGAAAACCTGATTTCTTAAGAGTAACGATGACTTCTCATACTATCTCCGTAGGCGAGCACCTCTGAAATGTTGGTTTGTAAAACCGTAACCAAATATTACCCAAGCACAGAAAACAGCAGAGCACAGAACATGCTTTCGTTGAATTTTATTTCTGTTCCTTCCTCTAGACAACTAAAACTAATAAAAAAAATAATATCTGTTGACCATGGTAAGAGGGTCAGGAGAGTTTTGCAGGGGCTGTGTGATGAGGGGCCTGGGACTGCTGTGCCAGTGGAAAACTCACATTTTCCCGAGATGAGATGTGCAGTACTGCGAGCATTTCCATCACCGAGAAGGTAGGTCGCCACAAGGGACTGTGCACATTAACACACCTACAGGGCCCTGCTAAATTAGGACATTTTCAGATTTCCATTCTTCTGCCAAGTAGTTTAATTACATTTAAAGGGTGCTTCTTAAAACTGCAGAAATCAAATGTGATCCAATCAGCTTACAGTCACGCCAGATGAAAGCTATTTCAGGTAATTCTAGACTTCAGCACAGCTTGCATTTAAATGAACGTGTAACCTCACCCATCGCTAGTTAGAGCCTAGCTAAGATACTACAACCAAAAATCAAAACTAAGCAAAAACCCCCAAGAGATGACCCAAACTCGAGCAGGGGAGGCATGTGCTTCACCCTACAGTGCAGTGCTCAGTACAAAACTGCAGTCACTGGAAGTACAAATATATATACGTACTACTAAATAAAATGTATCACCTACAGACCAGTCCAGCTCTGTTGTCTCAGACATTTCGGATAATTTCACGGCACGCTCTGCAGACAGCTACATGGCTTTTGGAAGTGAAAAGCCGAAAAATAGCCAGGTACAAATAAAAACAAACACACACAGCCAACAGTGAAAGCTCATCTTCGCACATGTGTGTTGAAACTCCACCAGAAACCCACCTGGTCCCCTGATGAGATGGTCCCTGGTGCTGCTTCTGCTTGTTGAGGGCAACCACACAACCCTTGGGCAGTCACTGGCGAGCTAAATGCTCTCTTATGAAAGAGTCAATGGGTGCTTTGCCATAAATGCTTGGGAGCAGCAGAAAAATTCCTGCAGAAAAGCAACCACCGGCTCATCTGCAAGTAGGATTTGAACCCTGCAGAGCGCCACAGGATGCAGCTTTAAGAGGGCAAGATTAAACTCGGACCCACGCGTAAGGATCGGACTGGATCAGGATGCGAATCCTGAAACTCACTGTGACGTCTGAGCCCTAAATGCCATACCCTGCAATCCTGTGCGCTTCCCCTGGTGTTTCAATAAAGTTTTAAGAGCAATACAGCACCACAGTGATTTATTGCCTAAGAGTTCACTGATTGTTAAACTTTTATAAGCCATAATATGGCAGGTCCCAAGCTCCAGTGAAATTATCAGCTAAAAAGTAATGACTATGCTTGCGAATAATTTAGACAAGGAAATCAATCAATTCTGCCCTACATAATAATGCTCAGACCTCCGCTGGCAGCACCAAGACCATGCGTTCATTGCTAGTCCAAATCACCCATCACTGGAAATTCACCAGCCAAAAGCAGTTCATTAATTTTACTGGCGTTTACTAGATACATTCTTAAGCAAACCTGGAACACTACCATAGGAGAATGTCTTGGACTTCTCAAAAGCTATACAGGCTTGGTGGTTTAATAATACCTTGCATTTTATATAAGCTTTATATATATAAGCATTTTATATATATATACATATAAATTTATGTATTTTATATAGGGATGCAGGCTTTGGGTGACTGCTGCCTCTGGCATGCCTGCTGCTGGAGCAGGGAGGCTGAAAGCCCTGCTCACAGCCTGCAAGAAGCCGTCAGCCTAGGAGGTTTTCACATTCCATCTGCAATTCCAGTGCACAGCTGAGCAGGGACATCGGCATTTCAGTCTGTGCTTTCATTGGCATCCGTGCTGCTCAGCAGGTCCTGGGAGGTCAGCAGCGAGCTGCGGGACATCGCCGCTGCAGCCAAGACCTCCGCCACGGGACAGTGCCTGGTGGGCTACATGTGTAAACATGTGCTAAAAAGGGTTTCTGTCCCACAGCATTCCTCATTAGCAAGTGAGCAAACTGGACATGAAAAGAAAGATGCTATTTTGTGCATTTCATCAATGAAAAAATGGAAGCATTGAGCAAGAGCCTCAGCCACTTGCTCAAAGCCTTATGGGAGGCTTTGCAAGTCTGCCCAGTTAAGTATGTAAATTAAGCCCAGCTCCACAGCCCAGGAGCAGCCCTCATGCTGGTCCTTCTGGCCCCAGGAGCAATGCCTTGGGCTATTCAGAGGCACCTGTCCGTGCCTTCAATTAACATTTGAGTGATTTCAAAGCACAGGAGCTCACATCTCCCAGACCAATATATGAAGTAGCCTGCTGGACACAGGGCATGAGGAACACAAAACACAAGAAAACCCCAGTTTTTTAGGCTGAAGATGTAACACCCGAGCAGTCCCATGACTGCTCTGTGGGAAAGCAGAGCTCTCTGATGCTACACGGGGCCTCTCAATCATACGGCATTGCCTCTGCACACAGCCTGTATGCTAAGCAGTGCTGATAAGGGGATCTATTTTCACATCTTGGGAGAATATCAATATCTGTCCTTCATGAAAAAAAAAAGTGAATGATAACTCTTTGCCTGATGCCTGCATGATGAATTCACAATGGAAAAAAGCCCTTCGAGTAGAAGAATTGGCCTCAAGTGAGCCATTAATATCAGAGCGTTGCAGCAATGTCAGATGTTACAATATTTAAATGAATAGAATATTACTTTTTCTACTTAACCAAAATGATTACATACACACAGACCAAGAACGGCGCTGCACAGAGTACACCATGTTTTTACGCCTAGGGACAGCTCACCAGGATGTCTCCAAGGCTGTGCATACACAGCCTAGCAGGGCACCACCGCAGCTCCCCAGCGGCAGCTGCCTGGCTGAGGGTGCAAATGCAGACTGAAGAAGAACAGGCACCTCTAGTGTAGGGCTTGCACTTGACATTCAACTCAGGATTTCAAAGCCCCTTTGCAGAGTTATTAAAATAGACAATTGCAGTGATCTGACAACGCTACAGCAGAACAGCCCTTTGCTGGCAAGAAACGCTCAGTAGTAACATACTTACCTGTTGGCCTAGAAACGCATGGGTCTCTATTAAAGTTTTGCATGGCAGCACAACTTTGAGAACGCTGGGTTATCTACAGCTTCTTGGCACCTGCTGGAGGAAGGAGAGGAAGATTTATGGATGTCTGAAGCACATTATTAATAGCATAACAATATGGAAGCTGCAAGCACAGCAGATTCCCTGTAGCTATTTTTAATGCCATGCTCTTGTTTTTTTAGGCATCCCTTTCACTGTCTGAAAAAAAGCCAAACTTGTTTTGCTTATTAACAGCAAGATCACACAGTGAAATTACAGTAACCTTCAGCCGCCTCAAGTCTTACCTGATGCGCCGTATCAGCTAGCTGCTTGTGAAAAGCCAGCACCTCAACACATAAGAGGAAGGACAAAGGGCTCCACAACATCTCTCAACTGCACCATCTCAACTGCACCAGGGGGCCAGACACCCCTCAGCACCCAGCTGAGGATGATGAATTGTAACTCACCGCAGCTGTGGGTGTGCTGGGCTGGGCCACAGAGCCACCCTGGGCTACAGCCCTACAGGTGTGGGCAGGTCTGTCCGTCTGCAGCCTGAGCAGCACCAACCCGTTGCTTGATGTGGGCCAGATGGGTGAAGTAACGATCCAGCCCAGCTCTCAGATCCCTTAGGGTGTCAGGCTAAAAAACACACCGCCAGGACTGCAGCTGGAGTGCCTGGGAAGAAACCTCACAGGCATCATAAACGTAGACGCCAGCAGGACCATTTTTACAAATTGTATTTAAACATACCTAGGCTTCCTACCACCTAAGAAACATTTGGCAACAGTCAGAAAGCAAGCTACTTTTCACAAGAAACATGGCCATCAAAAAAACCCTGAGAATCCTGCGTGTCTGACTTGCTCAGGGATGCTGTGACGCTCCCAGGCGAACTCACCCCCGTGTCCCTGCCGCACATGAGCGGTTTCCCTGCGCAGCCAAAGAAGAGGCAGCGTTAGCGGCAGAAGAGGATGCCAACTGCCCAGCCGATGGACGTTCACCCTGCAAAGCTGTGTCACAGAGAATGAGACACGTTCCAGAAACAAATGCAATGCAAATGCATAATCCTTTTTACTACGTGACTGGCTGCGATGCCAGCTGCCAGATATAACATTGCCCACATAGTCTCTGGGCACACAAACGGAGAAGATGCAAGCAGCGCCGAGCATCAGCCTCCCCGCAGACACAGGCATCTCCCCTGCCCCGTGTAGGGGGAAAGCCCTGGCGACTCCCAGCTTGCCAGGGACTTGGGGGGCAGGAGTTGGGTCTGGTTCTTCAGGAACAGGGATGCTGCCCTGGGCTGAAGAAGAGCGTGAGCTGGGTCAGACTTAAAACAAACAGCTGGGCTTTAATTCCATGCTAAAAAGGACAGCCTAGTGCCCACAGGCACGTTGCGTTCAACGCAATCACAACTGCCTTCACTGGATCAATACTTTTAAGACTCGATGCGGCATCAGGATTTCTCCACGTATGGAAGTCTGCCCGTGGGGATTACAGGGTAATCCCCACCACATTCACGTTGATGACAGTCTTACTCATGATGTAGGAGTGCTTAATGACACGTTACAGTATCATTTCTTGAAAAACTTCGAAGCATCAAATATCCCATTCTGAATTGCACAGCAAGAGGTATGAGCCTTTATTTACCTTCGAAAAGGAAGGACAATTTTCAATGGGCTGGTAATCTTTAAATCCTTTTTTTTAAAGGACAGAATATAGGAGATGTTTTGCCGCTTTATAATAATCACTGGTATTAACAATTACATAAAGGACAGTGATGTAAAATACATGATTTCCCATGATAATTTCCTTTGAAGCAGAACTCGGGATATGAGCTCAGCTCTGCTCAAGCACTGGCAGCGGTACTTTTATTTAAGTACTTTTAATTAAGCGCAGTGCTACGTCAGGCTCGGTGACAAGCAGCGCAGGGCAGGCCTGGTGCCAGCCCACCCACAACGGGCTGCGCGGGCCTTGGGCAGTGGGAGCAAGCTGTCGTAGAGGAAGCCACAGTACTTCAGGAGGAGTCACCAGAAAGTGATTAGAGTGCAAGTTTTAGATCCTAAAATAAGAATACCGAAAAGGTTCTTCTGGATTAAACCAGTGGCCCGTCCAGCAGAGCATTCTGCCTTCAATGGTGGCAACAGAAGAGGCTATTTAAGGACAGCACTGAGCCAGGACCTTCGTTATCATCCACACGTGACCCAGAAACCAACCTTCAAGGTCATTAAAACACCAACCCACCCCTCCAAAAAAAAATAGTTGGTAAAAGTATTTTGCTTTGAACCAAACCAAACTGGCTTGGGATAAAGTAAACGAATGAAAATCAGTGTTTCTTGGGTTAAAAAAAAAAAAGCATTTAACTTAAAAGGTGCTTTAAAAGAGTGACGGCCCCCTGCCCCGGTACCCTGCCTGTGCTTCACCCCAGGCACTGCCCCAGCACCGCCCCTGCAGCACTGACCCACAGCAGCAATACCACCCCGGCTGCAGCACTGCCGCACTCGCAGCTCTCCCACCCATGCACTCCAAAACAAACAGAGAACTGGAGAAAGTGTGGAAATCTGGCCCGAGGTTGCCACTGCAGCCCAGAGACAGCATCTTCCAGGTGAGGACAGAAAAGCCTGCATGCGGGCAGCCTGGCTCTGTGGGGAGAGGACAAGAGGTCTCCATTACCAAAGACGGTGTTTTCCTGGAGAAAATGCTGAAGGAAGGAGCAACAGGAAACAATATCTGAAGATGCTGTAAGATGGATAAACTGAATGCAAAAATAAAGCATAAATACTTGCCAATGCTAGTAATTAGCAAATCTTTGGAAAAGGTTTTCCCTTTGGAAAGAAGAGCATTGTCCATCATTTGCAGACTCCAGATGAAAGGCAGATGCCTTCACTTAAGATTTGTTTAAGTCACATAAAAGCTACTGCAGTCAGTTCAAGGGCAGGAGGCAGAACTGCATAGGCTGGGACACAGGCGAGGTCAGAGCGGATGGCCAGATGGTCCTGTCCAGCCTCAGGCTCTATGAACTGTGTGTGTAAACCCACTTTTCATGTTTGGTTACAAGTGGAAGAGGGCGGATATGCCATTCAGTTATTTGATATTCCTGAAGACACAGATATTGAAGGAAAATTTGTAAAACCCTATTATAACTCAGCAAAGAGACACAGGGTCAAGGAAGCAACACAGGAATGCAATAAAATAGACTAAGAATTAAATTACTGAAAGCAATTTCTGCTTCTCAAGAACTGATGTAATGACAAAATCATAGGCATGCACCAATATTACACAGAAGCTAAAGACTCTGATAATACATCTTCATCTTTAATTTCTCTTAGATTTACTAATCTGAATGAGGAAATTCTTGGAATTTGGCCCAGAATTTCAAGCCAAGAAAACCTCAGGCTGCAGAGATGAGCGGCTCTCAGCTGTGAACTGTGCATCCTCGAGGAGATGTGGAGCAACTGCAGGAGGTCAGGAAACATGAGAACCCCCCTGAAATTCCTTCTAGCCTTTGTTCTCATACTTCTCCTGTTTCCTCCCTCTTCCTTCTCCCCTCATTTCCTGCACCCAACTCCTCTGCTCAAACAAATGCAAAGCCCGTCATTACTGTGAGGCCCTGAGGATGAGCAGGAGTGAAGTTGCAGCACCAGCGAGCCATGGGGCAGTGGGCAGAAGGACATTCCCGGGGGAGCTTGGCAGGCTTGAGCTGCAGGGACCTTGGGCTTGGCTTAAGGCTCCGCTTCAGAAAGGGGCAATGCCAGCAGGATTATCACCCAGCCAGACAAGGCTCCCAGGGCTAGGATGCCTTCCAGAAGGAGAAAATGTATAGGGTGAACTCAAAAGAGAAAACAGATTTAAAATTGGGTTTGAGGTTTCAAAAAGAGAGTGGACTAGCTTGTTTTATTGGGCAATATCTGAAAGCCGGCAGGGTTGTAGGGCTAAAATATGTGCTGCTACCTTCCTTGACAAATGGTTCATATTTCCTTCTGAGTTGAGTTTATGCCAACAGTTCAGGTACCATAGAGTTAGGCTTCAAAACAAAGAGCTGAAAAAAATGGTTTCCTGGTGGTTCCTTGAAGACCTATAAAACGTGGGCCAAGATCCACCCATGAATCAAGTTCCTGAGCACTTTGTTCCTCTGAAAATTCATCTAACATATGCACCAAACCTGGGCTTAAAAACAGCTGAGGGAGCCATCGCTATCATTTGATAACTAACTATGAGCCTTTTATCCCCAGCAGGGATTTAGAGGATCAAGAGTTAAATGGGTTCCCGAGGATGCTAGTCTGAACCCTAACCCAAACCCTAACCTTAGCCCTAACAATAGCTCAGTGATTTACAGCTCACATAAAATCCAGTATAAGCCTTCTGTCTTTAGGGACACAAGATTTAATCTTAACTGAAGGCTTTCCATGGTCGGCCAAAAACCTGGTTTCTAAGCCTGGAGCTGTGACGATTGTACTGTCCCTAACACAGCCACACCACAGTACTGAGCATCACCCGCTCGCCCACGTGGGTATCATCCTTCGTCCTCTGTCACCAAACCCACATCCAAAATCCTCTATCTCCGGCCATGTGATTTCCCAACCAGAGGTCTGGTCCCCACTGAGCTGCAGGATTCCCTTACAGCAGAGGTTTACGCGTCAGCAGTCCGTGGGATGCAGCCCTGGCCGTGCCCCACAGCCCTGCCAGGGCTGGCTGGGAGCTGGAGGCATCCAGCTCCTCCTGGTACACCCCAGCCCCCTCCACCACTGCCACCGCTGCCCGGTGAGCCCCGTGTCCACAACTGACTGAAGACCTTCCTCCTCTGGACAGCCCAGCTTAGCCCAGCTCTGTGGTCCTCGAGGAACAGAGCTGCTTCCCTGCTCCCCGCCTCCTAAGCCCTGACTCCCACTGACCGGAGCACTAATCCTGACCCACAGCTGTGTCAGAACTGGCTACCAGCAGCCCTTCCCCAGTTAATCCCTGTGGCTCTGGAAAGAAGCAGTAATAAACATTACCCATCTATATGTGATCTTTTCCGAAAGAAATGTGTACGAATTCACAGAGCACTCTTCCAACAAATGTTTTCTGTGCCTTTGTGGTATTTTTATAACCTGCATCTCAAGTGCATTTCTAGTGCATCATCCCATATATAACGAAGAAATACCAGACAAGGATATAACACTGCAACAGATGCTTCTACTACCCAAATGAATAATTTCAACATTAATTCAAAAATCTTTGAAGCAGTCATGAGACAACATGCAGAGTCTTATCAGCCAAGCAAAGAGAAATTTAATGTATGCAGGTGAAAGCTTTTTTTTCTTTTTTTTCATGAGCACAACATACTAAACTGAGTTTTTATAGGTCTAATATACAGTCGGTATTTCTTATTACAGGTGTGGTGGATACTGTGTCACACTTAGGTTTTGGTATCTGAAGCTAATTCATGTAAAAGTCATTAGATTTGGTGCCCTAACTAAATTAATCTGAGTTCAAATAATAAAATCTTTTTAATCAAATGCTGAAAGATAAATAGGTAAGCAAGCATTAGAACTAATGAAACTCATAGAGACTCCAAACCACGAAGGATGGAGCCCTTGCAGCCAGCCTGGTGGCTTACGGAGTTGCTCCCCTGGCTTCTCCTGAAATCTCTCAGCCAACACGTTCAGGAAGCCCAGGACTGATCTCTTTCCAGCAGTTTGCTTCCACCCCACTCAAGTTTTCAAGGAGATTATCACACTGAAATTTTGTTTAAGTCATCCCCTTTTCATTCTCCAGATCAGATAAAAAGCCTAGACAGATATTTGGGATACACATGTGCTCCTCCTCCAAAGGATGCCTTTTTTTCCTCTCCTTACCATCTTTCCCCAGCCAAGTACAAAACTATCATTAACTGCCCATTATCCCAGCACAAAATCAGGGGAAAATTACTGTCGGGTCCTTCAACGGGCTCGTGTTAGGTTCCAGGGAGAAAGGATTTCATTAAAACCAAAAGGATGGACAAAGGCGACGCTCTGCCACAGCACAGCCCTTCCATCACCATCCCCGCTGCATCCCCGCTCAATGCCAAGCAAAGTAACCCAGCAGACAACGGCCCTGAGGAATCATCCCAGCACCAGGGAAGAGCACGAGGCACAAGGATACTCCCTGCCCTCGGTATTTTGACAAGGGACCAGAATTACAAAGAAGCTTTTGATTATTGGCTGCTGTCAATCAATGACAGACACAATTATAATGATACCAATGATAGCATGTGGTTACCAATAAAAATTACAAGGATTGATTTTTACATACTAGTGCAGCAATAAATATAATATGGACCTCATATTCAAGGATACCTTATTACCTAGCTGGTCTACGCAGTAGTAAAACATGAAATTGCACTGAAACAGAAAAGCAATCTCCATGGATCTTCTCCTTCCCCACAAAATCCTAGATCAGCATTGATTTTTTCATGTTGAACAAACATATTGTGAGGCTGAAATAAGATAGGTGGATTCATTCTGAGCTTTTTTCTGCTAAAAAAAAACATTCTAGAAACAAGGTGAAAGCACCCTATCATTACAGACCCAGGACCAAGCAAGCTGGATCACCTGCCAGAGTGTCACCCATCCACCATGCGGGTCCCTCCTACTTTCCCCCATGCCAGCCGCACCAGCGTGCTGCAGGCAGCAGCTCGGTTACTCCGTCTCTGACGGGGCAGCAAGTTTCAACAGAGGCATGAACTGGAATTGGAGAACCTGCCGGGTTTTTTTTCTGGTGTCCCCTTTAAGCCATGACATGAGTGTGAAGACGTGGTTTCGCTCAGCCCCTGTGGCCTCCCCTCTCCCTCCCACCACACCGTCATCAAAGCACAGGCAACGGCCATTTGGCACCATGGGACCACGAGCTGGGTGAAGAAAGGGGCGCTGCGTTTCTCCCACAAAATCCTGAGCAGACGATGCAATACCGCATTTGACAGCACCTTTACACTGTTCTGCCGCCAGCAGCGAGAATGTGCTGCCTGATGTACCCCCACGGCCCGTGTCCGCACGGGGAGCAGGGTACACCATGCAGGGCTGTGCAAAGTCACTCCTTGGTGACTATAAAATGCACTTGGGTCCAGCTTACTGCTCTGCTCCCATTTTGCTTTCGCACTGCCCAGATGCCAGCAGTTACTGAAGGAAGAAGACGGGGGAGAGTGAAGCCCAAAGAGTCACAGCCAGCCTCCGAGCGCTGGTGCTCCAGATGCTGTACGTCTTCCACCAGCCAGAAGCAATCACTGACTAATTTCAGTGAGATAGGTCCCCAGGCTTTTTTTATTATTTTTTATACTCCAGTGAGTAAATTCATCAGGAAAAAGAAGCAAACCCTAGAAGGCACCACACATTTCTAACCTGAGGAGTGAAAAACCTTGAGCGCTGTGAAGGCTGTAATACAACCAGTGGGAAAAGGGTGCAGGGACGCAGCGCAGAGGAGCTGGTGGCCGGGAGCAGCCCTAATGTCACTGAAGGCTCTATGGGAAATTGGCTGGATTTCAACCAATGTTTACCTAATTTTGCAGTTTCAATTACTGCGAATTCTAGAGCAAGGCAAAGCCCTCGTTATTATTCATCCACAAACATATCTCCAGCTCGCTGATATACTGCACTTACAGTTGAACCAACAAAACCAGCTGGGCTGGAAGCACTGCCAGAGCTCTGCTCTCGCTGCCCCAGCTAGGTTTCAACCACTGACCATGACAGGAATGACCCCACCCCACTACAAAGCCCCCGCACCATCCCATCACCCCACCTATCTTAAAGTAAAGGCTCCAGCAGCAGCATCTTCCGCACACTCTGGGGGTGCAGAGCAGCCTGTGGGCGCAGGTGAGGATTGGGGATTCCGTCTCCCCCAACAAGCAAAGTGCAACCAGGCCAGGCATCACAACATGCCACTGAAGCATCCCCCTTCACCACCACAGACAGGCTCTATTTAAAGTAGAGCAAACCTTTCTTTTGCTATTGAACTGGAGTTTTCACACGTCTCTCTTGTAAACGTGCCAAAAATAAGAGCATAAATTATTAATTTCCTCTACATGCATTTTGTTCCTAGTTACCTTTCCAACTATTTGACTGCTGCAAAAAGTTAAAAAAGAAAAAAAAAAAAAAAGAAAAGGAAAAAGCATCTCTAAAGGTTAAAACTTTGAGCCAATTTCAATTTCAACATAACGTCAGAGTAGTGTATGTTTCATTCATTCCTCCTGGTGACATTTCAAGCTTTGTTACAAATCAATCAGCAATTCCAAAAGCATTTGGACAATCAGGAAACTATACTGGATACAAATCCTACAACATCTATTATTCTTGCTATTTCACTCATTTTGATGAAAAACATTTCAAAGGTTACTTTAAAAGAAGCAAAGATGTATCTGAAATTTCCGGACAGATAAAGGATTTATGTGCAATGTTTCAACAGCAGAATAAACTTTAGCGGTATACATGGGATTTTTTTTTATAATTAATTTGGTGTAAAAGGATAGAGCTTATAGTCAACCTGGTAAAAGATACATTTAATGCTGTGTAACACTACCCAGTATGATGTAGAAATACTGGGTAATATGTAAACTACACAAAAGTCATAAAAGATTTAAGGTGGTCATTCTGGAAGCTTCCTTTAATATGTTATTTATCACCCAAAGCCACGACGCTCTGTTGAGGCGAGTTAAAAACCCAAAGGGCTACTGTTTTGATGGAAGGCAGCTGCTTTGATTTGAGTACCAGGAGAACTGTACCTCTGCCTCATGACCCATGCTGACACCCAGCCCGTACATCCTGGGTGTTGTAACTTCAAAGTGATGGATCAAGCGGTGAAAACAACCAACTGGGGCCAACTGGTTCCTGTCCCATGAGCAGGTACCTGGCCAGCCCCGACACCTTCTGGGCTGCTGCAACCTAGACAGCATCGTCCTCTACAAGGTCCCAGAAGGTGAGAAGAAGTGGGGGTGTTTCTCAGACATTTATGTTGTCCTCCCCAGAGGCTCAGCAGCTGCATCACTTCTCCAGACACGAGGAAGATGAAAGCAGCAAGCACAGACCTGCCCTCTGCCACGCAGGGCAGCACCGCGTTGTCCTCAGGATGGGGCACTGATGGCACAGTCACCCCTGGGTTCCTGCTACAAACCCCAATGTTCACCTCCAAGAGCTCAGTCTTGTTTGAGAACAGATGGGGTTTGTATTCCAATCCATTCAGTCTTGCACTTTATATTAATCAAGGACATCTTTCCTGAGGCATGTAAATGCTGTGAAGGGTGTATGTGAGTTAAATGAGTACACACTGCCTCCCCAGCCTTCTTGCAGGGCCAGAGGAGAGCAGCAATTTTTAAGGGTGATACTGAAGATATTTTTCTTCTAGCCAAGTGTGCTCGCTAGTTTATTTTAGTGCCCAAGGAAGGAGTACTTCAGCTTCTGATAGCGCTGTTGATAGCCCCAGAAGTATTGTGTTAAGAGTGCTCCTCTTGAAATAAAACACTGACATCTGTTTTATCTTTCCAGCGCAATGAGGAGCAGTGGCAGGCGTCCTGTGGGATGGGACACAGGGAAGGGCAGTCTAGCACATGGGTTGCCCTCAGCTTGAAGCCAAATAATGCATCAGAGAGAAATGGTCGCTTTGGCTGTCATCGTTAACCTAGGCTCTGCAAAAGCACATTACGTGCAGGTGACAGGCCAGCGCTGCCCCTCTCCCTCCCAGTGCCTCAGCCCTTATCTCCTGTGGCAGACCCACAGGCATCCCCTGCCCTTGCCGCCCCCTCTCACCAGCCCACGCTGCTGCAAAAGCAAATACTCTGCAACCTGAATGGAGGCTGAGCCTAAGCCCCCATGGGCAGACAGGGAATAGTTGCAGATAAATGGTTATCTTGGTTTGCACACACCATGCTGCCCTGGCTTTTTAATCAGAGACCATTATTGCTCTTCTTTGTTTGGGAAACTCACAGGGATCAAGCATCAGTCAAGCTCAGTGAGAAAACTGTGCTGGGGAGATGACAAGAGGAAGAAAGAAACCCTCAAAACTGCACACTGCCAGCCCTGCCACACAGCACTTGCTGCCATGTACCCATCATGTACCCACCACATACCTGCCACACACCCATCATATACCAATCAGTCAGGTACCCACCACATAACCACCGTGTACCCACCACATATCCCCAACGCCGCGTGGGCACAGAGAGCTGCTCTGCAGCCAGGCTGATGCTGGGTGGGCAGAGCAAACCCAACAGTCCTGCAGAGTGGACAAGCCCTCCCAAATGGACATACCTCCTGATTTTCACCGCTTCAAGGCAAGCAGGAATCAATGCTCAGTTCCTGGGGGCACCCTGTGCCCAGGCTGACCAGCCGTGCACGGAGGTGCCACATGGTGGGTAACTGACAGCTCGCAGCTTGTCATGCCCAGTTACCATTATTCCAAATGATGAGAAAAATATGCACCTCTGAGCACCTCTGAGTAACATTGTTCTCTATCTGGGCTCACGCAGTGTCTGGGGAGCACAAGGGAGGTTTCACAGGAGAGCATTGCCCACGAACAACAAGCAACCCTTTCTTATTTTCCATTTGCCACCAATCTTCCCAACCCCGGCTGCACATAAAGCTTTCCTCAGCCCTCAGATGATGATTGATAATGAAGCATAAAGTGACACAAGATCATATATAATGATGCTTTAAGTTGGAAAATGGGAAAGCTATGCTTGTATTATTTTTCATGGCCTTCCTTGCCCTACGGCAGCTCCTTCAACCACTGCCCCGTGAATGGTTTTAAAAAATGGCATCAGAAGGGAAGGCAGGTAGATATTGCTGTGGAAATCGAAAAAATCCAAAGCTCTAAGCTTTCTTTAACCTCTCTGAATGTATGCTCTCATTTCCTAAGCTGTCTTTTCCCCTTATTCAAACTCAACGTGAGAAAGAAATTCAAAGTTCAGGCAGGGAAGCTCTCATTAATTTTCTTGGTGATGCCAGACCATTTTGAATTGGTAGGATGTTAATATGCGATGAATTTGACATTTAAATGGTTTTGTAAATATATCTTTTAGAAGAGATGTAAGATTATATTCCTTAAAGAACCTATATGGTCCTTAAGGAAACCATAAATGCTTTTAATCAGGGTACAAACGTTAAAGCCACTACCCTCACTTCATTTGCCTAATTACATACCTCCCTAAAATTCTCTTTATAGTTTTAACTGCATATGATAATTTCTTCCTATCCTTTCCTAAAAATGCTGTTAATTGTCCTTATGTGATGTTAATCAGCTGCGGCATCCAAGCCCAGCCTAATTTGTAGCAATCGTTTACTTATCTCAGAGAGGTGTTAATACTGCTACATTGAGAATTTAAGATGAAATTCAAATTTTTAATGTAAATTAAGCTACAAGGCAGAGATGAAAAAGCTCAGTAATTGTTAAAAGCTCATTTTAGAAATACCCAATACCTGAATTCAGCTATTTGAAATTTAGATTCAGTGACATCATACATTCGGTTAAATGAGATGTGGAACAAATCTCACATATATATTTTGAACACTCTGATTTCATTTGCAACAAATAAGGAAACGAAGCGAGGGTCTCTGCTCCCGTAAGAAGCCTGCTCTTCACCCAACAATGAGAAGAGCAGAAACAGGGCTCCAGCTTTCCGAGGAAGCATCTCAAATAACCCAGCACTCTTCTGGCAGGGCAAGGGCAAGGTACGGGCACGTGTGTGAGCAGCTCCACCACCACAACAGGTAACAGCTGTTCATGGTGTGGAATTAAGTGGATTCTTACTCTCTGCTAGGCGTGAACCCAAATTTAAAAACTCTGCACAGATGCCTCCAGCAAGCTCCTTCTTTGTCTTTATGGCTTCATCAGAGCTATTTCTGTTCCAGGATGTTATGTACATAATAATTTTTTTATTATGCAGGAAACAGCTTATTTGATCAATTTGCCCTATTTTTTCTGTTCATGAATTTAGTGAGACGTTTATCATTTTCCTGAGATTACTAGAAATTACCTGCCAGATATAATTGTAGTAAATAAAACTCGCTCAGGAGCTCAGGCTTGTATGGCTCAAAACAAATGCCTGCAATTACTGCATTTGTGGAGCATGAGCTCCAGAGAGGTAAGAGTGCAGTGGAGGAGATTAGTCCGGGATCTTCAAAGGCACCTAAGGGCTGCAAGCGCCTCTGTCCGCTGGGAGCTGACCACCAAATTCCCTAAGGCCACTCTAATAAATGCTGCCTTACTTTACCCTGTTCTGTCCTGGAGAAAAAGCAGTGGCTGTGATGCACAGGGGGTCTCAGCTGGCCTCTGCCTCCCCCCTGCAGGTCCCAGGCTGCTGGGGGCAGCAGGGGTGTCACTCCCCAGGGCTCTGTCAAGTGCTTGCCAGTCGGTTACTTACAGCAATGATATTTTCCCTTACATTTACTATTTTCTGTAATAGCTTGAACTGTCTTTGTCACGTCGTTAAATTGGGCGCATTCTCCCAAAAGCGGGATGCCTCTTCTACCTGGTGACAGTTCTGTCTCAGATAGGCTTGAAAAATACTCAAGGCGTGCATAAAACATCTTGCGAGCTGACCTGCAGCACTGTGGGGCAGGGGCTGCGATGCACAGCCGGCATCGGCACAGCAGCCAGAAATCAGGGAAGGGTCTGTAGCTGACAAGAGCCAGGCAGCGGCAGGGACCGGACCTGTAAAGGTGAGGCTACAGGGGATAAGTGGAGAAAGCCGGGACCCCCTGCTCGGGCGATGGGAAGCGTGCCCCGGCTCCCTGTCCGCCCAGACCCTGGAGCGACCATGCAGGCAGAGCACATGGAAGACAGAAATAAAGCCAGAAAGCTCGTGTGCCATTTTCCCAGTTATTCTGTGAACCATTGCAATAAGGCATTAATTATTAACAAGTTATTTAAAATAAGGGCTATATAAGTGTGCAAACCCATAGTTTCTATATAGTAATAAGCAGCAGTGAAAATCCATCTTTTCTAGTTAATAAACATGTCCAAACTCCTCACTCCAGCCTGTTTCTGTATTTGTTTTGCAGCACAATTTTAACACAGCAGAGGGAAATACCGAAGGGGACCACACACAGGCAGCACGGCAGTGCAGGCACTTAGGGGTGTGTTAGAGCTGCCCTCCACCACCAGCCCTGCGTACAACTCCCTGCGATGAACCTGCCTCGCAGTAACCTACACCGTGATGCCAAGAATTGCAGAGCATCCCATCTGCGGGATGTGACAGTGGCTGTGGCAGTGTGAATGTCCCGTGGGGAGGGGAGGCGTGCCCAGCCAGCACCGGAGGAGCACTGGACCTGCCATTGTCAGAGGGAGCTACCCAGGGCACTGCAACTGACGGCTTCGGTGCCAGGCAAACAACGAAGACACAGCAAATGGGTTTCCTTTTGGTGCTGCTTATTGTACCTGTGTTAGCAATAAGCAGGTTCCATGTCTTTTTTGTAGCTCTCTCACTGCTTGGATTACCTCCTTAGATATTGTGCCCCATTTCAAAGAAATTCTTTGCTGTGAGGGTGATGAGACACTGGCCTAAGCTGCCCAGAGCAGCTGTGGGTGCCCCATCCCTGGCAGTGCTCAGGGCCAGGCTGGATGGGGCTGGGAGCCACCTGGGCTGGTGGGGGGTGTCCCTGCCCACACAGGGCATTGGAAGTAGGGGATCTTTAAGGTCCCTTCCCACCCAAATGGTTCTGTGGTTCGATGATCCTACATCCTGGATCAGAAAGCCCCACTCCCAGGCAGCCAGACACACACGCAGCTGCCTTCATCTGCAGAAACACCGAAGTGCCTGGCGCTGTTACAGCAGGACCACGGCTTGACACCCAATAACATGATCCTATAAAGCAAATGCTAATTCACTGGGGGAAAAATTAACACGGGATTACTTGATTATCAGACTTCACTTTCCCTTAGGACCATGAGACCAACTATTGTGCATGGAGGCAGGAATGGATAACAATGAATCTTCTCTTATTAAGGAGAAGCTTTATTTTGAAAACGTGCCCCTGCATTTACCTCAACGCTGTAAAGTAAAATGCACACAAAAAGGATGGCAATTTCCTACAAGCCATGGTCTGCAATTAAAAAAAATAATAATCCCCTTTAGAGTTATTTCTAATAAATACTGCTTTTATATGCTGAACAGAATGACTGGGAAATACTGCATGTACTTTATTAGCTTCCTAAAGCAAAAGCCTCAATATATATCCCACAGCAAGACACGTATCTGAGGTTACATATCCCTGCACTAAGATCACAATAATCCTTTTTGCATTAAAAAATAATAAGCTTTATCTCATTTGCAGATTCTTAAGAGCACAGAATCCTATGGTCACTTGGCAATATGAATGCACATCTCATAAATAGTAAATGAAAACAGAGCTCTCTTACCTTCCCACAGAAGCAGGACTGAAAGCTGGGTAGTCCCACAGGGAAATACATTTCTTTCAGGAAGCCTTCATTTCAGAACAGCTAAAAATCCTGCCCATATAGGCTTGTTTAGGGGGAAGAGAGAGGATTAAACTGGACATTTAAAATGTTTGTTTCACTGCTCCCATCTTGATAAATCTCTCTACAAATGTAATCCTTTCTTACAATGGAGAAGTGCCAGAGTTCCTGGTAAAACCCAAATCAGTCACTTTTATGGGGAACCTGCACAAACGCCTGTTTCACTGAAGAACAAATTTGGGAAACATCTACAGTCAAATATAATATAGCAGCTCACTGAAACGGGTGCCTAAAGGCAGCTGCAACCACAGAAATGAGATCTGTAATACAAGGCTTTGCCAAAAAAGTAGTCCTCTCTGTCTTCCCCTTTTCTTCCTAATACACTTGTTCATTTTCTTTTGTAATAAAACCTCCACAGAACATGGAGTCCCTCATTATGGATGTGTGTGTTCTGCCAAAGCTGTGGTCCAAGGATGAGGTTATTGCAATAATGTGCCCAAGACATCAAGAATAAATCTAATATTTGATTTTTTAAAAATATCTCACAACTTTAAAGAAAGGTCTTTAGAATTTAATAGATATGAAACCAATTAGATTTTATAGGAGCAGGGTCTATAGGAGCTGCTCGTACAGCCATCTTAACATTCCTTAGCAAGAGAGATAATGCTCTATTAAGTTTTATTCAATGCTTAAAAAATCCACAGGAAAGCCAGCCTTTTCACTTGTATTTTCCTATTCTACTGGATTGCACCTTGGCCTGTGCTCCAGCACCCCTCATGGGTGGGAGGTCTCAGGAGGCTGCCGGTGTCCTCGCGTGAGTTTCCACAGCGAAGGCACAGGGCTGCGGTGCGGCACGGGGCCAGGTTTGGATGAGCACACGAGAACCTGATGTGTGGGCACTCGACGCCCCTCCCCGGGGCGATGGGCCATCACCCCGCTGCAGCACGGCATATAAACACAGCGGTTTGCTGGGGCCAGCAGCCGCCTCTTCTGGGCTGACACGATTTCCATGGGGAAGCGATGAACAGCCAGCCAGCCCAGGGGGAGGAAGCTCTGCTCATCCATCACCACCAGCATTAACAGCACGTTCCCACAGTACCATCTTAGAGCTAAAAAAACACCCGTATTTTGAAGACTAGCAGGGTCGGGTGATGAACCAGTCCTGGATTGGCAACTCAGTTTTGGGTGCAACTCTCAGCCCTGCCACAAACTTCTTAGCTGAAGCTGGACAAATACATGCTCTGCTCCAGAGGTGTTTGCTTCAACAAAACCAAGGCAATACCGCAGCCTCTGCCTCTAATGTGCGTGGTGGGATGCTGCAATGCAAATGACCAAGTCACTGATGGAGCACAAACTGTCTCTATCCCTTCAAATTAAAAAAATAGAAACTGAGATAAAGCGTTAAGACCTGCAGCAGCTGGAGGGGCTGTAGGAAGCTGCAGGAGTGCCACCTGGCCAGGGGGCAGAGGGAGAGCCAGGGCCCGTCGCAGCAAGCTGCGGTCAGAGGGTCCTGCTGCTCCAGGTTTGGGCATCGCAGCTCTCCAGCTCTGCTCTTTGCATTTACTCCTGGAACACTTACCGAACAAAGCAGCATATTCTCCTTGTTTGACTCCACCTTATGTAAAAATACCTTTTAAAAGTAGCAGCTGTTTTTACAGAATACTTGTATTTATTTAGTAAAATAATTGGAGAACTGCTCAGAGGTTAGGTACAAAGTAATTTCCTAAGGCAGATGTTTTTAAAGTCAGATGAGAACAGCCTGAGAACCTGTCACTCTCCCACAATTCCTACTGAATGTCAGGGACAGCAGAAAAACAGACCATTGTTTTAAATTATTATGGCTGAAAGAACCCATATTTTTGTTGTCAAAATCTTAAAATGACTTTACGTTGATGCTCCATATGTTCTCTTGCCCTAGATTAAAAGATCACATATATTCTACCTTCTCCATTTGGGGTTGCATCCTATAGCCGGTGTCTTGGGAGAGCCACGCTGAAGCCTGCGAGCAGCCCCAGAGCTGCTCCACATCACCCTGTGTTCCAACAGGGCCAGAAAGGCAGGAGGAGGTTCAGAAGGCTTTGCTCCTCCGTGGTTAACAACCCAGGGAGGAGGTTGTGTGCGCATTAAATAGCTACAATTTGCAGCCCTGAACTGCGTAAATAAATAGCAACAGCCTTGTTTTGCCCCAGAGGAGCGGTGGCAGGAGGGATGTGTGGCTGCACGTGTGGGTGCCCTGCCAGACAGACCTAAGGGGTGCTGGGGGGGTGCCATGGACCTGGCTGTCCCGGTGCCCTGCAGCAGCCAGATGGACCCGAGGGGTGCCGGGGGGGTGCCAAGGACCCAGCTGTCCCACCACACAGGTGAGATACGGGGTCGAGCAAAGCTCGGACCTTGTGGTGCTTCTGCAGAGCAGACAGCGCAATTCCTGATTCCAACAGGAATTCAATTATGCTTCAGCCTGTCGGAAAATCCTACCAGTCCCTTTTACTTCCTTGCGAGAGCAGGAGAGAAACACGCGATTTTTGATCTTGACAACAGTTCGAAGGATCGGGGGTGCCGCTGATTACATCCTAAAGCCATGACAAAGCGGTGGGTGCAAAGGTTCTGTCCTTGCTCGGCATCGGCCTGGCGGGCTGGCCTGACAATCGGTATGATTTACTTTAGGAGATGATTTACTTTAGGAGAGCACTGTTGCAGTTATTACTCACGCAAATCTTTTATAGATAGCACTGCACTCTGTGCAAGTTCATCTCCAAATGTTCCCTTTCAAAATGCACACACAAGATACATGTTAAAACATTCCTATGAAATATTTCCCCTTTCCCAAACACTAGGCACATCACATCTTGCTTTCACTACAGCTACCATAAGCCCTTCTTGTGCACTTTAACTAAATCCATTCTCACCCTTGTAGTACAAATAATCTCAAACAGTGCCATGATCAGCCAACTTCCAGGGCTCCCTGACCTTTCAGCCTAAGAGGATGTAGCTCAGCTGATTACATTTGTACTACAGACAGGAGGATGCTTTAATGTGAAGATGAAGGAAGCAACCATGCACCTGAAAATTTCTAGATGCCCTCCAGACATTCGAGCTCAATTCTACTGTCTAAGCATGTTCTGAGTGTTGATGCAGGAAAAACAATGCAAAAGAAATAAAATTAAAGGCTTGAGGTCAGGTGCTATATAACATGCAGTACACAGCTCATTTCTATACCTGGGCAGGCACTTGGGTGGTCCCCACTCTTCCTAAACTAGTCCAGTTAAACTTTTCTGCCTAACTCTAATTAGAAGATCAGACATTGATACCAAGACAGCACGTATAACGAGGTTAGCCCGAAGAGGTATAATACTCGGTGGAGTATTGGTAAGTTATTTTTATTTATGTAGGACACATAGCACTAACATTGACACTTATAATGTGTTTGGAGTATTATACAAACAGAAGGATTTTTGCCTGCTTAGCATTACATATTATGCATCTGTCCTACACTGTGCCAGCTTTCCCTGCCACTGGATTTTCACAGTGGTAGGAAATAACAGGGATAAAGGGATTAAAAAGCAATGATTTTCAGTAAAGCCTTACAGGACATGTCTGCTATGATCTCAGCTTACTTGCCTCATCTACACCAGTAAAACACCATCGTAGTAGACAGATTTTTGGATTAAACACAGATAAGTGTGTAAAATAAATATTTTGCTTATAGCTTCTACACACTTTAAAATACTCTGTGATTATAATAGCTTCTGAAGGCTCTTACCGACGGGGTGATTTGCAGTTCAGAAGTTAAAATCAGGGACCTCCTCTGGCTTCGGTGCAATCTAAAGGTCACGACTGAAGTATGGTGTTTAGCAATTCCAAATAATTGCATCCAGACTTCAAATGTGCCATGCTTTGTCACAGATGCCACTTAAGGTCAAACTGAATTAAAATTATATTTGTCTTAGTATTAATAGAGCTACAGTTTAGGTTAAGCCATGCAAAATACAGTTCTCAGGCGACTCTCTGTGCTTCCTCGCAGTCTGCAGGGACTACAACCACCACAGGCAAGAGAGGGAAATTCAAAGTTCACGAATCCTCATTTTGCAGTAGAGGAACAGTTTAACCACTCAGCTGAGGCTGTGCCCATGTCTGTAACAGACCCAGCAATTGAATCAACACCTCCTGAATCCTAACTTCCTAACTCTCCAGGAAAAATGCATCTTCTTCTGTGTTCATCCTTTGCCCTGTTACCAAACCCAGGAGCCTGAGGCATCAGACGCTGCCCTGCCTGAGCACGAGGCGGCCACGTGCGCCCCTTGGTGCAGCACCCATCGCTGTGCTCCCCTCAGCGCCAGGCACAGCCCCAGCGGGCTGACAAGGGAGCAACTCTCTGCTGTGGAGATGCAGCAGCACAGTAACAGCAACGGGCAGCGACCACCTGCCCAGGGGCAGCAGAAATGCTGTTACTGGCCTTTTTATACCTTACATACCTTTCAGACCTATATGCCTTTCCTGTGCATCTTTTTGCTAGTAGTAGTGATGCAGCCACAGCACCTTTGCCAGCATCATCTCAGGAACATTCTTTTCATTTTGACATGCAAGGTTGAAACATTAACTGATCTCTGCAGGCACCTCAGCATCATGGTCTGGCTTTAGGGAAGCTGAATCTCCAGGATTTAGTTAGGTTAGTCAACATATGCTCAACACAAAACAACGCAGCATCTTTATTTCTACCTATCTTTCTCCTCTCCTTTTGTCATGAAGAACATACAGCTTTACACCATGCTGGTAATCAAGTCTTTTAACATTAAAAACATATGACATTTGAATTTAAGATTATTTCTATTAAAAATAGAAGTATCACTGTACCTGCTATAAAAGAATGCTGCCCAGCCCCCCCGTACACACACACACACAAGATCATAACTCATTAATACAGCATATCGGTCTCCAAATTGCCGTTCTATCAGTTGGCCGTGAGTACAGTATTTTTGTTGCGCATCACTGATTCACTGAGTAAAATGCAGCCTGTAATTTACAGCAGCTTCAGATCCTTCCCCACACGTGGGAAGGATAGAGCGACCTGCTTTACCTTCACGCTTCCCAAGCAGACCAAGCACTCACTCTTACTAAAAAGTGCCAGACAGACGCGTGCAACTTCTCCCTGCAGGATGCGAAGGTGGCGCTGGGCTCAGTCTCCCCTGGCAGCTTGCAGAGCCCCACTCCTCCCACGGCTCCATCCCCTGGGCACCACATGTCGGCTCACCCCTGCCCAGGGCACCGGTGTGGGCACCAGCCACAAATAACTGCACGCTGCTAAACAGAAACCTCTGTCTTAGAGCTAGATGGAGAGCAATAAACGATGGTTTCGGTCTTCAGGGTTTTTTTAAATGTGCCACTATATAGCAAACATACAATCAAGATCTTGTATCACTACCCACTTGCAAGTCAAAGGGTTCCCCTACAGTTTACATACTACAGAGTATTTTCATTTATTTCATACAGAATCAGGAACAAAAAAACCAAACTGCAATAATAGAGATGCTATTTTCAGATGTCAATACACAGAAATATTGAGGAAAAAAGGTCTCGGTTCTGGCCAAGTAACATCCCATTGGGGATTCCTCTCTAACAGAGAAGGTCTTTAGATCTGCAGATGTCAGCTCAATACCTCATCAGGTCCATGAATTTCAAAGTTAATTTCACACTAAGAAGATCTTCAACAGACTAGCCACAAGAAAAAATACACTTTAAAAGAAATACTGAATTCTTTGGCATGGCCAAAATGTTCTCAGTAGAGAACTAGGGGTGGAGAAAAGTGGGAAAGGAGATGGTTTTTAAGTGGGATGTACTGAAAGCAGCAGCTAAACTAGGTGGGAAGAAATATTTCATTATTTCATTTGGTATGGAAACAGCTCTGAAATCGGCCCAGATGTTATTTCTGCTACGGTGGTGCTGCAGACAGGCCTGGCAAACCCAAGTCAGTGGCATTAATGGGAGCTGGAACGCGCACGGGGGCTGCATGTCTCCTCGCCCTCAGGCTGCAACTCAGCAACTCGGTTGCAGTAACTGGAGCCAAAGAGCAGCATCACCCCATGAGTACTTACAGGACAGCTCGTATCGCTAGTCCTTGAATGGCTCAGCTACTGGGCTGGGGTTCGAACACAGCATCTCTTCTGTCCCATGCCCTGAGCTGGGTCACTGCCACTCACCCTTTAGCAACAGGTCCCCTGCCCTGGCAGCAGCGGAGCTGTGCCTGGAACGCCGGCAAGGTGCTCCTCTTCCGCACCCAACCCCACTGCGTGCCACGTCTGAGGCAGCCCTTCACTTGGGTATTTCTGCGGAGTGCGTAATAGGTTGCCCTGTGCAAGTCCTTTTGTAATAATTTTATTATCCTGGTAAAGGAAAACTGCATCTTAAACATGCCTGAGACTGCATAAAATGAACCGTCAACCTATTCAGGTCCTTGAGACAATGGGACTCCAGCTTTTCTCCCAGAGACAGAAACAAGTACTTCATGTCCTGTCCATGAGGAACTGCAAATGCAACTCTTAAGACCCAAGTTAAGCCTACCTCTCTGAGACCTGCACGCTCAGCCCTGTCTGTACATGACCTCTACACCAGAAGAGCTGAGAGCTGTGAGCTGCGGGTTTCTGACTGACCGAAGGCAGCACATCAGTTCTTGTATCACCAGATGCAAAGAAATATTTTCATGGATGTTTATCCATTAGCACATGTCGGCAATCCAGCAGGCAGGAGTTTCATGCTCTGTGTCTTACCACTTTTACTCTTGGAGTAAATAAAAATTATATGCTTGCAATGAAACTCTACAATTGCCTTCAAGGCGCTGTGGCTTTCTAAGAAGCTTCGGGGGGTTCCTAGCAAAATGATGAAATGAGATTAGAGTCCCTCCTCATGAAACATTCACGCGACAGATCATTTGGGAAAAGATACATCAACCAAAAGAAAAAGCTTCACAATTAATAATATATAAGAGAAGTGAGATGGAATAGTGTGTGAAGTGACTGACCTGCTTTAAAAACACTGCCTGGCATCATTTTAGCTCCTTATTATAGAATTCTACATAAAGACATCCAGATGTTCTCATCTGCCTACACATAGACGATTGTCAATAAAAGGAAGGGTGAACCACAATAATCCTCGCCACTGAAGAGCTGGTTTATTTCTCATGAAAAAAACCCCATGCAATTCCAATCAGCAGGTAGAAGGATCCCTCCAGGTCAAAACAAAGACTTAAATTCTCAGGTTTTGTGTAGCAGCACCATGGTGACTGGTGCAATTGCTGTTCACACCGAGCTGCTTTTTGTAGCCCATATACACGTGATCACATCCACACTTTTGCACCTGCAATCACTTACACCATTTGTGCATGCAATTATTATATCTGCATGCATAATTGGGAATACATTATGCAAATAACCAGTTATTGATGTAATTGGTCATTGGCTTACACAGTTACTCGCTGGTAATTTGCGTGTGCAGTGCCGGTACCTTTCTGAATAAATCCAGCACAGTCATGCAATTTTGAAAATAAATGCACAGCATCTGAAACACCGGGTGAAAAGAAAACCTAGCAGTGCTTCACCTGGGTAACAAAAAGTGTCATCTAGCCAAGAAACCTGTTGGCACAAAACACAACCTGTAATACCTCTTTCTCTAAAATACCTCTTTCTCTACTTAATTCACAAATAAGACTTCGTCAATAATTGTACTTCTCTTCCAAAAATTCCAGCTAACTGCTGCCTGCATTTACAGATTTACTTCAGCCTTCTATCAATTACGAGCTATTACTGTTGGGACACAGGCAACAGATTTTCACCTAGCCAGTAGCAAGTCTCTTTTCTTTTTGGTGGTGCCCCTTCTACCAGTCATTCCCATTTGATATCACTTCCCTGTTTATACATTTTTATAGAAAGGCGCATTAGAATCTCACAGCATAGTTCAGGGTCATGGATTATGCATACACTCAGGACGTTAAGCAGCTTAATGGTAGGAATGCCTGCTTCAGAGAAGAAAGGTGCTGACATGCATGACAGGTCATGGAGAGCTGTATTGTTTTATTATTATCCAGTGTAAGTTATTTAGACCTTTTTAAAGGTTTAAAAGCCTGGACCCCAAAACGCAGGCACTGCACAGACACAAAGCAGCAAACAGGTCTCTGCCCCAGAGCTGCCGGTGCAGAGAGGGACGGTATGGGGCAGGAACTGGGGGAGCAAACACAGCAATGGCAGCAAACATCAGGCTTGTTTCACACCACCTTTGGAGACGGAGATGAACCAGGGAAGCAGCTGAATGCAAAGAGAACTGAGGCATAAGGGGACGAAGCCAGAGGGCATGAAAGGAGAGAGGATGAGAACAAAGAGGCAATCAGAAAGGACAATGTTCAGCCCAAATACTGGGAAATCTCATTTTTTCCTGGGAGCTTCTTTTTTATAGGGCCACTTGAGCAGGAGTGTTTGGGAGAGCACTCGGTTCTCCCTGAATACTGCTGACAGGAACGTATTTGCGGAAACTGTACCTCAAGCCGTTCATGGGAGAAAACACAGAGAGGAAAATCTGCTCCCCTTCTCTGTCAGTGTAAACCTTCCCCTTAGTCCAAGAGGTCCTGCATCAGCTGCTGCTGGAGCTGTGTCTGCCTTACAGACACCAGGCTGGGGGGAAAAACAACTACTGCTACTCTTTACTGCACGAAAATACTCATTTGTAGTCTGCAGGAATGAGAGATACTTTAATTTCCATCTCAACGTTATTCTCGTTCCCAACATTTTAATGTTGTGAAAACTGCCTAGAAACGAAGACACCAGCTTCAGATTGTAAAATTTTAATGCTTACTATATTTTGCCTCCTTTTTGTTCGCATGTAGGTTTTAGGTCCATCAGGTTTATGCCTTTCAAGCTTTTCTACACAATCAGAAGGAATACAACCTTTTTCTTTTTATTTTTTTTAAATGGAGCTGGCATTTGCTTAGTATCATTCTAGAAACTTGAATTTTAAGAGATGAACTACCAGTCAGCATCCCTACAAAACCGTTAAGTTTAGCAGCAGTCCGAAAACACTGACCCCATCAGGCAGCCTGAGGAGGTGGTCAGTGCATCTGGGAGTTAATTAGTTACACTAATTAACTCCAACCAGCCTCACAGCCAGGTAAGCATGTGCTGCAGATGAAGTGTGCATGCTTCAGAACTGCACAGCCCCCTACAGCCTCTGCAAATCCTGCCTGGCTTCCCTACGGGAGGCGAAGTGTCCCAGCTGCACTGCAAGAAAAACCCTGAAGGTCAAGGATGGGGAACGGGATTTAACTGCTGATGAACAACCCCTGTAATGAGACAAACTGCACAGGGCCGAAGACTGGAGCGTAGCACGTGGCTTGTGTGGTGCTGGGGTAATTGTACCTGATACTCTCCTTGTCCCAGATGCTCTCCCAAACCAGGCAGTTCAGTGGATGTTTTGCTTTGGCCAACATCTGGGCACAGCTGTACATCCCCAGCGCCACAGGGCTGCTTGCTGCTGGGTTGCACCTCTGCTCCCCGGCTGCATCTGGCATCCCACAGCCAAGTGCCAGGAGAGGTGTCAGTGGGGAACAGGGTCCGGATGCTCTGCCCAGCTCCGTGCAGGACGGATGCTCCACAGAGAGCCAGGGGACCGTTGGCCATGGCACAACCATAACGGCTGCTCAGCACTTTAAATCCACCTACAGAACTTGTCTCGCTTGGAAAAAAATGAGGATTTCAGAGACCGTAAATCTCTCAAACATAATTTCCCCTCACCTTCTCATGACACTAACCCCCACCTCCTCTCCCTCACTCACTGCAGCCACTGTCAGCCACCCCAGGGCTCAACCTGCAGCTGCACCACAGACCCCTGCCTCTGCCCCTGCCCCCAGACTGCATCTCCTTGAGTCCGTGCTTGCACAGGGCACTTCAGCAACCCCAGCCCTCCGGTCCCCCCAGCAGGGACACCCCGAACCTCCTGGCCAGCAAAGGACGGTTTCCCTTCTGTGGTCCTGCCATGTTTTGGGAGCTTGGCAAGCAGCGCTGGCACTGCTGCAGCTGCTGGGGCTGATGTGTGTGGGGCCATGCAGGCAGGGAGGGCTGGCAGCCTGGCAGCTGCCACTCCATGCACTCCAGCCACAGCCAGGGCTGCGCTGCCCAGGCCATGCCCACTGCTCCCCATTGCTCCCCGGCTGTGCCCACCGCTCCCCACCACTCCCCGGGTGCAACAGCCCCATCCCTGCCCCACGGGGGGAGGCAGCGTGGGTAATGCTCGCCCCGAAAGGGGCCATGCAGGCACCACTCAGCAACCGCCAAGTGCAAGCAGGCAGTGACCAGTCCTGCTTACGCTGGGGCTCAGGAGGTGTGAGCTCGGTTTGGAAGCTTATTTGTGATAGTTTCACAAGTTCCTGATGAATCTTGGCAGAGAGGGGCCTGTTGTGCACGTAATTTAAAATAGTGAAAGCCTGGAATAGAGACAACATCGCCCGCAATGACAGACAAGTGTTTAGCCGCTCACGAAAATTAAATACAGAAAACACTTTCCCCCTAGCAAGCCTCACGTACCTACAGCTCTCTTCTGCTGCTGTACATATACAGGACGGGATCAGCAGCTCTCCTAATACACCCAGAAAAGCCTCATGACCAATGACATTGTTAGTGTGTGTGAAAAACAAAGCACAGGCAGTTCCCTCAAAACGCTCGTGCCTGCTAAAGGACCATGAGGGACCCAGCTGCGTGGGGGCTGCCCATCCTCCCTCTCGGTGGGGCAGAAGTCATTTCTGCAGAGAGGTGCAGGGTGATTGCACGTAACTGGTACTATGCGAGAGGATGGATCTGCTCCACCAAGAAAGTGAAAATAAATTCCCTGTCCTGAAACAGAGAAGAACTGAAGCCATTAAAAACACAGTGGATTTTCCAAGAAGCATCCACTATTGCATTACTTCCACATCAGAAATAAGTAATAGATGGGAAAAGTAACATCTGGACTGATGAGAACAGACTATGTGGAAGGAAAAGCGGCTTTTTGGACGACATTGATGAGTTCTTTCCGAAAATTCAATTTCCTTAAATATGAAAAACTTCACTTTTAATGTTACCCAAATGACCTTTTAGGCTTTCAGAAAAAAATTCATTGCCTCAGGAGGAAATCAGATGCATTAACTAAAAATCGTATTTGCTACATATTTAACTTACTGTTAACTCATATTAAGGGTCTTTCTCACCAAAAATTGTTAAACCAATTTTTCAGATCATTTCGTGAGAAGTTATCGCTTCGGTGGTACATGCCAGGAGTTCAGCCTGCCTTGGAGAGCAGCACCTTTCATCCAGGCTGTGCTCAGCAAACTGTCTGTGCGACTGCAACGGCTTCGTGCTGGGCATGAGGGACGGAATGACCCCAGGCACGTGCAGGCTGCTTGGCAGTGGAAGCATTAGGGGTGCCTGTTGAGGGATGCAGGATTCCTGTTACCCTGTGTCAACAAAGGGCACAAGAGACGAGGCAGCACAGCACCCTCTGGCAAACAATGTCAATAATGAAAAGCCAGGAAATAAAGATGTAAAGGTAGGCAGAAAAGCTGACGTTTATACCATGGCCAAAACTTCAGCCGGCCTTTGGTGTTGAGCCAGCCAGAGACTCCTTGCTAACACAGACTGATCGTTCTTAAGATCTGACTTGAGGCTTCAGACAGAGGATACGTCCTTGGAGCGCCCTTGTCTCTGGACATCGGGCACTGCACCACCACACCTGGGGAAGCCCCCGAAGGCAGCACCGGAGGCTTTACGCTGGGTGGGGACAGCACCCCAACAGCTGGCGGCAGACCCCCCAGCACACGGGGAACTTGGCCAGCCGAGTGTAAGACTGAGGTCAGGACGAGAAAACATAGGGAAACGCACAAGTCAGTAAATCCAAACTAAGATAACTGGAAAAAAGAGATGAGAAGGAAAACTGAGAGTGAGGGGGAAGCCGAACACATCCCAGGGCTTACACGGACAACTTTAAATCCTTGAATTTCAGGGTCAAATGACTCTTAGGGCTGAAGTCGTAGCCTATTTATCTCCCAGCTAATTCATCAAGCTCTCATGCAAGCAGCCATCAAGGACATGCAGATGTAATCTCAGTGAGTAATGCTGCTTTACTTATCTATGTAGGAAAATTTACCCTACACATGCCTCAACAGGTAGTGCCTGGTGCTGAGCCTCGGGGCACAGGGAGATCGCAGCACGTGGTGACCATCACACTGCCCTGCCTCCATGGCCAGAGCTTTGCCTTTCTGCAGAGAACAAAAAATCAAATATTTTTACATTCTGGAAGGCAACTACAACACACGCTACTTTGGCGCTACACCTAGATCCTTTCCATCATTTTGGATGAAGCCTGTAAACCATTTAGAAACAGGATTCCAAGGGCAAGCGGCAGTGCTTCCCGGCAGGTCTGTGCTCTCCTTTAGGGTACAGCATTAATTATAAGGATGGGGATGGTTTTCTTCATTCACTCAGCCCTTGTGGTACATGTGTCGGGGATGCTGTCCCTTCCGGAGCACGTGAATGACTTTCAATAGGCAGTGGGAATGAGGGGGCGGGGGGGATGTGCGGGCAACTTCTTCTTGGAGCTGTTAACTCTGAAACCTAATGGTGGAGCTCACCCGTAAGGCTGGGGGCGGAGCGTGGGGGGCGGAGCGTGAAGGGGAGGGGTCCCGCCCCGCCCCGCCCCTCCACGCTCCGCCCCCCCTCACGCCCCGCCCCTCGCAGATGGTGCCGGGGCAGCCAATGGGAGCGCAGCCCATCAGCTGACCGGCAGCGCCTACCCAGGTGCGCGCTGGCGGCGGCTCAGAGCGGGCGGTGGGCACCGGGCACTGGCACCGCAGCCTCCCGCCGCCGCTGCCCGCCCCTTAGCGGAGCAAGAGGAGGAAGAGGAAGGGCTCCATCCCTACCCCGTTCTCTAAGGCACCGCCAGCCCGCCCGCGGGGGGAAGCAGCAGCCCATGTGCCGCCCCCCGTAGCCCCCGGGGAGCGGCCGCCGGTAAGTGCCTCCGCCGAGCTCTCCAGGGAGGGAGCCGGATTTGCGGGACCCTCGCGGGGCGTTCCGCACCCCACCGCCACCCCCGGGTGGGGGCGGCCCGGCGAGAGGAAAGTTTGCGGTGGCGGCCGTGCCCCCGGGGGAGCCGCTCCCCCCCCCGGGCCGCTGCCGGGACGGTCGCGGCGGGGTTCCCCGCCCGGCGGCGATGCCCACCCGCAAGCAGGACACCCCCTCCGCAAACGCGGGGGTCGGGGGGCACCGGGCCCCGCACCTGCGGCCGCTGGGGCGGGTGGATGCGGTGTAGCGGCGGCACAGCGGGGGCTGCCGCATCGCCCGCTCCGGCCGCTCCGCTTCCCCCTGCTTTAGTTCTGCTGTCAATCGCGCCTTTTTAAATTATTATTTTTAATTATAATTTTGATTTTTTTTTTTTGTGCTGACCGCGTGGCTCGGTCCCCCGGCGGCGGCCGCGTTACCTGCGCGGGGGGGGGGGGGGGGGGGGCGCGGGGCCGCCTGTGCGGCAGCGCTGCCAGCATCCCCCAGCCCGGATTTGCATGCGAATGGGCGCGTATCCCGGCAGATGTCTTGCCTCATCCATTCACACGGGGGAATGTGAAAAGACACGGAGTCTTCAGTGTAACAATAGCCCTTAAGAAAATGGCATAAAGGCGCAGTGTGAGCGGGGCTGCCCGGCACCGGCGGCTCCGCCGCCCTCCCCCGCGGCCCGAGCGGCTGCCGGCGGGGCCACGGGGCCGAGCGGCCGCCCCGCACCTCGGGCACCGCGCTGCGGGGGCACTGCGGCCGCTGGGTGCTGCGCGGCGGGGCTGGGTGCTGCAGGGTTCCTCTGCCCGAGCCGCCTCCGCCGCCCGCGCCCGCAGCGAGGCTTTTTTATCGTTATTTTCATTTCGGAAATCGGTTGCCTAGAAGATGCACGGGGCAGGCGGCGGGGCGGCGCAGCCCCGGGCCCTCCCTGCGCGGGCGCGCAGCGGGACAAAGGGCCCTGCTGGCCTCCCCTTTGTTGGGGGCTGCCGGCTGTCAGGGGCCATTGAGCGCCGGGGGCTCGCCCCCGCCCCGTAAAGCCCCTTTGAGGGCGGGCGAGTGCGCATTGTGCCGGCGGTTCTGTCCTGCCGGGGAGACACAACAGATGTTGGCCTGCTCTTTTACCTCCTTCCCCAAGTTACTTAGTGCTGGTTCGGTGCGTTTTTCCCACTGGGCGATGGAAGGAAAAGTGACAGAATCCAACTCAAAGTACAGAATACTGTCGTGCGAAGGCGAGAGATCACACGCAGGATGCTCACGCATCCATCCTGGAGCTGCACGGTAGCTCCCAAGCTCCTCTCTGTACAAACTAGTTTGTGAACCTTTAAGTCTTTTTCCTTGCAGGCTTAAAAGGATCCCTATAAAACACACTTGGTATTTCTGAGCAAGACTGTAAACCTCAGAATAGTTCAGATGTGCGCAAGGTGATCTCACGGGTGCTTCAAATGCCCAACGTCACGTACCACATTGGTCCCAACCATACTCTGAAGGGTCCTACCAAAGTATATCCAAAAGTCTGACAAGTTGAAATTTAAATTAAAGGACTGACACACTGACAGAAAGAGAGCAGAACCAACGCACACAGCCCCCCTGATGACCAAGTGTTTAGGGGTAGGGTGTTTGCTATGTCAGGTCATAGTGGGGGCTCCTTCCCCTGGCCCAGCCGGGGCGTGCAGTGTCCACACGCCTGCGCTGCAGCCCCCTGCCCTGCCCTGGCCCAGGAGGGTGAGACCCAGGCTTTGCAAGAGCTGAAGTTTAACTTCTGCTGTAAAAGTTAAAGTGTTATCCGAATAAAATTTTATGTAGTCCCTCCCTACAAAATTATATCTCACTGTAGGCATTTTGGACTTTAACAAACCAGTTACTGTGATGACTAGAAAGTATTTTCCATTTACCTAGAACAGACATGAATACTACTACTGATTATTAAAGGAAATAGGTTTTTGTATCAAGTTGTACCAATCGTAAAAGGATAAAAACTTTTCAACATTAACTGTGAAAGACCTTCTTTTAATTGACATGAATAATGCTGAGCGCATCCAAACTTAACGCTGCAAAAAGAAACTTCTGTTCAGTCTGGTTCACCAGGGCTCAGACAACTGTGCAGGCGCGGATCCAGCTTGGAGGCTAGGAAGCCCTGGTTTCAAACCAGTCCTATATGCGTTTCATTCCAAATGTGATCGCTGAAATAAGCATTAGTTAAAGCTTTCATCAGCATATCATAAATAAACACTTAAGTACCCCTTGGTAGGTGAAGAGCTGCTCCTTGCTGCTGGGACGCGCAGCACAGCGGCAGAGGCGGCAGCCCACGCGGAGGTGATGCTGCAGCCTTTTGTTTTACTTCGATACAGTATCGTGGCACTGCAGAAGCCAGAAAAACTTTTGCTAATCGGCGTGCTGTATTCCTGCTGCATCTGTCTGTCAGCAGGCTGCCGCCGCCAAGGCAGGCGGCAGCCACCAGCTCTTGATTATTTTTTTGTAGGGACACTTAAAGCACCTTGGATGAATCATAACCCCAGTCAAGTATTACTGCTACTGCAGCTTGCGTAGTTTAATATTTACTGAAAAGGTGATTTATTTGCGTTATTGAGTCTACAGCGGTTCTTTTTCTTGCTGTTAGGGATGATATAAACTCCAAGTTAATTTCAACAATATTTTTTTTTTTAATTTTTTGTACAAATTGTTTTGAAGCTATTATTTCTCTTAATGATATCAGTGAGTAAAAAAAGTTTTTTTTCACTTTGGTAGATGGGTTGGAGCTCTATGCTACATTATTTCTGCCTCTTCTGGATCTGCCACTTCCCCAGGCAAGCACCTTGGAACATGCCTGGTCCCAGGTCAGGCTTTGTGTCAGGCTCAGACTAGGATCAGGCAGCAGAAAAAGGCAAAACCAAAGAAAAAAAAAGTTGTGATGTTTATAGAAAGACACTGGTTGTTACCAGCATTTATTTTTTTTTTTTTTCAACCAGTAAAGTAGCAAGATGCTGAAAATGTTTACTGAAGAGCCAAACGTTTTCAGAAATAAAAATAATTTTCTTTTATGGCACATTTTCTAACTATGGAGGTGACTGTTCTTTGAAGCCCTGATTAATATAAATGAGTTGTAATTTTCTGACCAAGCCATCCTAGTTCACATATATTATTCCATTGGCAGACATGTGGTCTCCACAGCTGTCCCCTCATTTGTGTATGAAATGGAAACACTGGTGGCATTTGTAGGTTACCATAGTTACACGAACAATACACGTGTGAGGCTTCATCCTGCCAAGCTCCAGATTTTTTCCTGGCAGACATTTTGCAGACACAGAACTGAAGAAAATCTATGTAAAGTTTTTGGAAGCACATAAATCCGTTTCTCCTCCTCTCTGTTTGTGTAATGTTATTTGACAGGGAACCTGCATTTCAGGCTCAGGACAGCTCAGTTCTGCATCTTCTCCCAGTTGGGGAGGCCATTGTGGGAGATGCATGATGCTCCCAGGAATCATAAATTCTAGGCTTCAGTCAAAAGCAGTTAAGTAATTAGCAGGGTCGGGCCTTAAATGCTCTGAGAAATACAAAACACATCTTTCTTAAAAATAACTTTCAGCACAGCAAGGTCTATGCAAAACAGAACATCTGAGTTGCAATAGCTTTTCTCCCAGTTGTGTTACGCGGGTTAGCAATGCCTGTTGGGCTCCTGGGGGAGTGGAGGGGTGGGGAGGAGCCAGCCCCCACCACCCGCTCCATTGGGAGCATCTGCAGAAATCCAGGAAAGGGCACTGAAAAATATTCCCTCGCTCAGTTTTGCTCTGTGGTTACCATGTACCTGCTAGGGGAAGAAAGATGGGCAAGAATAAAGAAAATCACCAAGTTGGCTTAGGAACGGGTTGTGTCAGTATATCATAAAACTAGTAAATAATGGGGTTTCTCTAAGACTCGGAGTGCTTAAATTCGGCATGGAGAACGCAGAAGACTACCTTGATAAGAAACAGTCTACAGAGGGTGTGCTTGAGTTAGTCAATGATTTTTCCAGTCTGATTCTCATCCTGTAGCTGTTACTAATGGACTTCGTAAGGTCAGGAACAGAACGTGCCTCCATACGAGTTTAAGAGGTACCGGATTAAAGTTCTTGTCGACCACATTCTCCTATTCATTGCTGCTTAAAGCCCTACAATTTTATTTAAATTTTGTTTTGCTATTTATATGTCATCTTTCATTTTCCTACATATGGCACTGAAGGAAAATACTGGGTTGGCCTGTTTTGGATTGGCCTAATTCTTCTCCTGTTGAAGACCGCAGAAGTCTTTGGCATCAGTGGGAAGAGAATTAGTCTCTGCTCTTAAATTCTGCTGCAAAATGTTCTTATAACTTCACCTTCTAATTCATAAGATCATAATGTGGTGCTACAAGCCAGCATTTTCTCAACTTTCCAGCTGGCTGAATCAAAAGAACAGGACCTGGTTTTTACCTGGAGCACAGTTTCTAAAGATCAAGTATTTGAGATGGAGTAGATACCTACTGCTTTTTTCTTCTCTTCTCTTTTCTTTTCAACTTAAAGAACAACAGGGCAAAGCAATTGTAAGTAACGGTCTTGAAATATTTAACAAGGTGCTGTACTGAGAATGCACAGAAGTTATAAAAGTGCCATAGAGAAACAGCTCTTTCCTTTATTTTATTGGCTACTGTGGTCTTGCTACATAACTCTCTCTGCTGAGGTGCCGCCCTTTGGTCCTCGGTGGTGACACAGCCCAGTATTTTCCCCAGGCACTTACCAAACAGAAGCAGTGCCGTTAGTGCCGGAGGCAAAGATTACTGTTGGGGCTGGGGTTCTTTTAGACATTTTAGGGATTAAAACCTTCTTGTTTCCAGGTATTTAATTTAACAAACTCTAGTGGTTCCAGCAATTTCGGCATCTGTCAGCTTTGATTAGAGCAGGAGTCCTGACCGCTTTTTGAAGCCAAGTCCCCTGCAAGGTATCTGGCAGGGTTTGCCTCTCGCTGGTTACTCCGGCGTTACCGAACACCCGTGGGGCTGCTCCCACCAGTGGCTCAACTGGTCCTGGTGTGGTACAGCCTCTCTCCACATCCAGCGGTGCCTGGCCAGGCAGGGGTGGGCAGCACCAGCCCCTGTGCAGGGGGGGGCCTTCTCACAAGGGAAGGGAGTAAAACCCCAGGGGGGTGTTGGGGTGGCTGGGGCTCTGCATGCCGTGGGGCTCCAGGAGCAGGAATAGAGCAGGATCTACCCACCAGCTTGTTCTTCCAGCGCTGCGGGTGGGAGCCATCGCTGCCCCATCCCGCTGGCAGCCTGAGTCCCAGCTGGATGGGGCAGCCCCGTGTCCCTGGGGACTACCAGCGGGGAGATCGGCATCGTCAGCTGAGAGGCACTTGCTTCACCTACAGGGTCACTTTTGTAGACAAGCAAGGAGGTCTGACAGTCAAGTGCAGGACTGAAAAATGGCACAGCTGGCACTGGGAAGCTGTGTCCAGCACGTCCATTTGATGCTGCTTGTGCACATATTGAATATTATCCTCTAGAAATGCCAAGTTCTGGTTTCACATACACATACTCAGTACCAAAGACAGCAGAAGGTTCAGGCTGACACCAAACCCAGACTCCCCTGTTTTCAATAAACACCCATCAAAGCTGGAGGAACTCCACCGCTGACAATGCAGTTAACCCAGATCTCCATCTCTAGCTGCTGTCTTTGTCCTTTTCACTGCAGTGCTTCACCAGAGGTCACTAGTCCTTATTTTATCAGTCAGGTTTTAAAGATAACATTAATGGTGTGGAGACAACTAGGGGCTGTTTCAGTTCATGGAAAATGTTGTCGGGGTTTCTCCTCCATCCTGGAGTCAGACCTATCGCGTACTCCTCAATGCCTGATTTTGTTTCACTTATAACTACTTTTGTACAGTCAATGTAACTCGAGTTGTCAAGCAAAATGCAGCCTGGAGTTTGTCTTTATGTAAAAGCTGGATTCACGCTAAACTCATGACTAACCCCCACCTGCAGCAGCACTACGGTGGGGTGGGGGGCCTCCAGGACATGCACTGCGACGCCAGCCCAGCTCCCAGGCAGCCACAGCTCCCAGGTTTGCATACGGTCCAAAAGGCTTGGTCTACCTGGACTAGCCCAGGATTTCTGTGGGTTTGAGGGCTTGGTTGGCCAGCAACATGGTGAAAGATCAGACTAGCTTCTAAGAAACACATAAAAGTTCAGAGAGAATTCTTGAGCCTGTCCAGAATTTGGTAGAAGAGCATTTTATGGGTGTTTTTTTTATAAAATATCAATCAAAGCTTGGATTATCTTTTTGTAATTTGAAAGTGTTTGTCACTGATATAATGAATCCTACATTTTCTGTTATTTCATGCATCATACAATTTATTTGATTAAGCAAGTCCAAAAATACCTAGTAAATGCACACCTTGCTAATGTGCTGCATATAATTACTAGGATGCAGATGAGCTACTGATTGGCCTTGCTAAATGTTTAAATTACAAATGATCCATCACTCTAACAGAAATAGAGTAAATATTGATAGTTACGGAGCTCCACCACTCATAATAGGCATTGCAAAATAACTTATTTTACCCATAGATGAAACCAGTTAAGTGAACCAGCTGCAAAAAAGTTTTTAAACAGGTGATTGAAAACAGGTCTTTAAAATGGTTTCATCTATAAGGCAATGAGTAAAACCAGATAAGTGTTCTTTATAAATTCACTGGCAAATGTTTTCCTCTATCCTTCTGCCCACTTCAAGTGAAAGAAGTCCAGGATATACAAATATTACTGTCCCTGAATGAATCAGCTTCATTGGGTAAAGAACTTATCTGTAAAGCATCAATAACTCAACATTTTGAGAGAAATAACTTCTATGCTTTCTGCAATAGGCAGCTATTTTAGTACCTCCAAGATTTGCAAAAACTTATGAAATAAACCTATCCGGGGAAAACCTGCTGACTTTGCCATGACAAGACTGAGGACTGAAGCTAAAGGAACAATTTATAGGTCTCTTCTTAAACATACAAATACATTAAATATGACATATTTTATCTCTCTATCTCATAAACATCTCAAAACAAGATTGTGATCTCTGAGCATGAAACAAAGTCTCAAAATATAGGTGATACTTGAGATAACGAGAAATAGCTAAATGTAGGCTATTAACATTTCCACCATTCTCAGCTGAATGAGCCCTCCTTTCTTGATGACATGGCAGACGACCTGCTCTACGTTCCAAGCAATACTCCTTGAACAATTTTGGAATGAAATACTGATTGAAAGCATATGCTCCATAGAACGTGTATTTTCTCAGGACAGTGTAATGGTACGTTGGGTATCAGTTGTGAACGAAAGAAGGAGGTCTTCAGAAAAAATGGCAAAAAATTTGTGTAGAAGCCCATTTGAAACCACAAAAAGACTTATAACAAAATGCAGGGGACAGCCATGTAATACAGCTATCTAACTGGAGAGAAAATAACTTTTTTTCTTAGATCAGAGTAAAGCCTTAGTTCAGAGTAGTACCAAAACCAAATCTGTGGCCACTTAATGGAATTACTTCCATCCCATCTCGACTTGGTTGAGTTCCAAATCTTTGTCTTGGTGCTGACAGCCTTTGTATTAGATCTCAGCACCTCCTATGATAAATATGTTTATTTTGTTATTGGTATGTTCAGAGTCTTGAGTGAACAGCAAGGTGTTGCTTATATGTAAATACAGCTCAGAAATAGTGGATTTGATCTTGCAAGCATGTAACTCCTAGGGAAAAAAAATAATAAAAGCCTATTTTATTCTAAGGGCTGAAGTCTGTGTAAGCACGTTACATGTATAAACTGTGCAGATACAGAAGTAGGCTAACAGTAAAATACAGTTTAATACTTAACCACTAATAATTGAAAACTAAACGCATAGTACAGCCACAAGAAATGGAATTATCAAAGTATAGAGTGTAATGAGGACCAGAAAAAGAACTCTCTTTCTTGCTTGAAGATAAACAGTTGAAGCTACAGATGGCTGGCTTATTACATAGACTTGTGCACGCATGCGTACATACAATTTTTTAATAAGTTCAATGCATTTCCTACAGCCAGTGTTATGATGTTGATTTTATAAATACCTACTGCGATACCGACTCATTTCAGTTTTTATTTATTGGCTACCATTTCTAGCACGGGATTTTTTGGCATCCTTTATGGTAGTAGCAACTACTTACACACCGGGGTCTTTCCCAACTGTGGGGGATCCTGAATGACTCATAAAACTGGAGTTTGATCTAGAACTGTGTAGGAAGCAAAATAATCACACTGCCAGAAAGCTAGTCAGCAAAAAGAGAGGAAGAGGATTTTTCTGTTGCTTCGTGAAAATCCTCTGGAGTTCTGGCATCCATATTTCTCACGGTTAAAAATATTTCTCATGTGCTCCTTATTTCATTATTATTAATACTTAACCTCCACTAGCCAAGCTGCCTTCGCTCTCAAGAGTAGTTAAAAAAAAAAAACAAAACAGGAAATTCTACTCCAATATCCAACCCAATCTCTTAATGCCCTTGTTCCTCTTCTACAGCTCATTTTCTTTAAAACAAACAAACAAAAACAACACAAAAACATACAAACAAAAAAAAAAAACCCAACAATTTTCACTTGCACTGTACTGATTTTGAGAGACAGTAAGAAGCAGAGATTATCTGAGTTGCTCTGGTATGAAATCCTCGTGAGGTAGGTGCCCCCATGGCTAAGAAGATGTTCTGATCCTTCCATGTCATTCTGAGATCCCAGATACGCCAAGACTGAATTCTATTTCTTCAAATGTGATTAGAAGACAAAGCAGTGTGTCTCCAGTCTTGGTCCTCTTCCATTCTTCACCCAGCAGATACACTACATGCAAAAAATAGTTGGAACGGGTCTTCCTAAATTAGTTATGCTCCGTAAACTTTAGACACTGTGCAAGCTAAAGCCAATTAGGTTTAAATTCTCTCTGGCATCTAATATATACGGAAGGCGGTGAATGCATTACAGCATGTACAGGTGGAAATGGAATCATTTCTCCTGTGGTTTGTCCCCCATCAGCTGCAGGTATCACCCTGCATTTCAGTGCAGAAGGGAAGAGCTGCAAGGAAGGTCTCGTGAAACCGGCTCCTAACCTGACAGTGGAAGTTATTTGGTTAGCTGTCCGAAAAGGTGATCTCGTAAAATAATTTTATCTGGTAATTATGTGGAATGAAGATAATAATCACAGACATGATTCTTCTCCGTCAAATGAAATAAAAGCCTTACTACTGCCTTCGTATCAAGCCGGAGTAGACCCTGCGTAGCAGGACATGGAAACTAGAGTCATGGGCAATAAAAGACCAGCCCAAGTTGTCCCAAGATTGATCTATTTTATGATAGTCAACATAGTAAGGAAGTAGATAATAAATTGGGTTTCTAATGTAAGATTATTACTACCGTACAAACTTACCTGGCCTTTCAGGTTTTCAGGGCTTTTGAATGGGTTTATGAGGTGGGTTTTTTTTCTTCTCTAAAGAAAAAGCAAATGAAACTATATAATTTGACAACCCATTGTTTGGAAAGCACTTATTATTCCTGATGTTTCTAATATGACTTGTTAATGGTAATTTGTACAAGATTTTCAAACAGATGACAGAAGCTGGGTTGCAATTCCATGGTTGATTTGATGGGCCATCAATATACAGTAGCTGTACTCTGCACAGTATCTAGCTCCTTCTACTCAAGATCAGTGTATGAATGAAAATAATTTTTCTTTCTCCTGCATATTTACATCAATATTTTAATGAAGAAGTCTTAGGAATATTTACATCAATATTTTAATGAAGAAGTCTTAGGAATAAACCCCAATAAATTACAAATTTTAAAGATTTAATATGCTGTTTCTACAGTGCAGGCATTATGAATAGGATGCTCTTCGCGTTTTTTCTGTGGAGATAAGACTAGTATTTTTCAAAAGAACACAGATAAAGCATGCTAAGGTCATCTTGAAATACAGCAAACTGCCTTCTCAACAGAGCTTTCCCTAAAATTAAACACTGACTTTATTTTGACGAAATGTGTGCACAGACAAGAAGACAAAGTAGGCATTATTTGCAAGGAAAAAAAAAGCCCAAACCTTAAATATTACAAAACCCTGAGGATGTGTTTTGAAGCTTTATACCATTATTCACATCCTACAGGCCCTTGGTTTTGTCTTTGCTTTTAGTAACCAGCTCCCATTTTCACTTTTTGGTATGCTCTTTCAGCTGACTCACATCATTTCCAGCTTGACTCTTCTGTATTTTGCTTATTATTGTAAATAGCTTATTTCCTGATGGTATCAGAGACTAAAAACCTCAGTGTAAAAGACTTACTATCAGGCATGTTTCCGCAATATTTTTCTAAATAGAGAGGACTGGACTTACAAATCTGATTCCTGGGAAAGGAGCCCGTTCCATAGGTTAGCTGGAAGTATCCTGGTTATTAAACTCAATGGCCAAGTCCAGTCTCTTTCTCTAGGATGATCAGGGTCACTGATGCTTTTGACTGCAGTAAGCCCCAATTTTAGTGACACAACGCTTCAGACCAGCTTTCGCATTGCGCTTACTCATGTGCTTTAGTGGGTGCACAGACATATTCACCTGGCGCTGCTGAAATGCCTGTCCCTCCTAAAGCACGACCAAGGGTTATTGCTCACCTGTGGCACGGCACCTATAGCTCAGGTCTTCTCTATAGAAAATGGGCAGGTAAAGAACTGCCAAGGCCCTTCTGAAGCTCAAAGCAAGGCAAGGCACTTTGTACCTCCGACACACACGCAGTACCCTTTCCTTAAACTTGTCAAACTGTCTTAACCCGACTGCAATGAACTAAGCCTGAGCTCGTTACGGGCCAGCTCATCTCCAGTGTTGCTTCTACCATGAGTAGCTCTTCAGGCTAGAGCTTTGCCAGGCCAGCCAAGCCAGGCTCGTTCAGCATCCCCTCTCTGAACAGGCTCTCCCATTCCCCGGCTGTGGAGCAAGCCTTGTGCTGATCCCCGCCTGAATTCAGTTTTCTCGAGCACCACGTTCTAGCTGAAGCTTCACCAGTTCTTACACCTTGGCACTAATACTGGGTCACTGCAGCATGCCCCAGATTCCTGGGCACAGGTGCTGGGCTGTCTAACCCGCTTCTTCCTGACGTACCTGAATCCAGGACACAGCAGCCCAAGGACAAGTTTTCCCAAACTGACTGATGATGAGGGCTGTTTAGATGGCAGTAGTTTCACAAACGATGATGATGGGGAACAAGAAAGCTGCACGAGTCATTAGCAGAACATTAGCACAACAGACAATTTTCCGAAAGACTAGCTACATTACTTAGGCTCAATATATGAAAATGTTTCTGTGGAGAGATGGGTAGGTACTGCAGATCAGGCTGTTCTTCTGGCTCACAGCAAGTGCAAAATAAATTGCTTGTCTTAGCCCGAGGTAATTTTCTTCATGTATCTGATCCCTCAAACTTTTACCTAGGCACATTTAGCACATGTGGCTGCCAACCAAAACCTGTGCCGATGCTGCTTGCAATATAAAAGAAATTCTGCAAGAATGAACCACTTAACTGTGGAGAGAGAAGATTTTCTGTGGTAGTATCACTGTTTCAAAACAGGCATCCAAATATCCATGTGCAAAATGTGTTGGGGTTTTTTTCCATTAATTTCTAATGGTGATCATTAATACTGTTGTCAAGACAGTGGCAACACTTTGTCTTCATATTACCAAGAAAAAATTGTTTAGTATCTGGGTTTTTTTAGTTGGCAAGTTAGCTATGCACACTTAATGAACAGTAATTTCATGATTGTCCCTTCATGTTCTCCTCTTACTGCATTGTGGACTTAAACGTACTTTTTCTATGGATCACCTGAAAAACGAGACAAACTCTTAAAAGCCATCAGCAAGGCTGTGGTGCCGGCACACACCTCTTTCCACCCCACAGGAAAGCTGAAATGAAGGATCTTCTGCTCCATAATACCAAATACCCACCTTACAGTTCCTTGGGCCAAACAAATTTTCAATATTAAACAGTTTTCACAACCTCCCTGGCAAGGGAACAATGCTTATGTTTTCTGCCCCCAAGAAACACGACCAAGCCCACAGCCCAGGCAGCCAGGGTTTGCTGGCTGGCAGGAACATGGGTTCTTAATGTACTGGGTGCCAAGAGTGCTTTGGAAAATGCATTTATTTAGCCCTTACTAAAATAATTCCCTCCATATCTCCTGTATAAAATTAACCATTATTCCTGTTGATACCAAGTTAACAGCCGTTATGACCGTTGTGGTTTGCTACAGCAGGAAATATGAATTTAATAAATGAGAGGGAAGGCAGAGAATGCTAAAAGCTATCCTTCACCTAAGCTCGGTTTCTCCTGAAAGAAAGTATAATACCCTCTTACTCTTTAGGGAAATTTTTCCTCACCCGGTATTTTTAAAAGAAATTATTAACACATAATTAGAAGTGCCTTCAATCACGTGACCCATATTAAATACCATTTTCAGAAAAAGGAAAAAAAAAAGATTTTGTGATATGATTCTGTCCTAAGGGTGGTTTTGAGGACTGGTATTCTCCCTGACTCCGAAAAGCCTGGAGCCAGCTACCAGGGATGTACTGTATTAGTTTTATGTTAAAAAAATAACAACTTCATACAAAAAGGATCTCAGTGGGCAGAATGCTGAGATGTCTGGCAGAAAAGGGGCAGACACCAGCACTCCAATTCTTCTCAATTCAGTCTCACTGATTCCAGTGAGAGTTGGGAACTTTCCCAGGAGCCGTCCCCGGTTTCTCCACAGGGACTTGGTGATTATTCATTGGCAGCTATTTAGAACTGCATACTGTCATACTGTCACAGGTTTTCTTTTCAAAACCTGGTTGTTCTCCAGCTTATAAAAAAAAATAAAAAATAAAATCCTACATACATCTCTCCTGTCTTGCGTTTATGTGGAAAGATGTGATTATAATTCTAGATAGGGCTTCAGAACCTGAGTAAGAGTCTAACATTGCAGGAGCATAGTCTTGTAGCAAAAAAAATCATGCTATTCCATTCCTTTGGACAGTACCCATCACAGCAGTGTCTGGGACTAGTCCTGCCGATGCTGCCGAGTCTGCTGGGGCGCAGGGACAGCTGTCGGTGACCCTTCGGCAGGGGCAGAGAGCTGGCAGCTGCCTCTTACAAACATGAGAGCTGAGATGGTCAAGCGTATCCTATATAAACAGCAGAACAGAAGCAGCTATTGCTATTTAGTTATATAAAAAACTGCAGTGCGCTTTTTCGCCGATAACGGCTGCCTCTCTGTTTTTTATCAGAGCGACGGATGGGGTTTTATAGCATAAGCAGTAGCTAAAGCAAAAGTCCATGACTTGGGTTTTCCCTCATGTGGTGGCCTCTGGGCTGCCATTCACATAAGCACAGCACTAAAATGGACTGGGGCGTGTGTAGCCCATCAGAATTTACTTCTTGATTACACTTTTTCATTTATAGCTTCATCCAAGCTGCCGTGGGCTGGGGGAGATTGGAGACAGTAATGTGCAGGTCATTTCTAAAGAACATTTTCCAGTTAAAGAAAATTAAATCTATTTGCAGCAGAAAATAGCTAGAGAAGAGAAAGTGTCACTAATAACTTGTAAAATCATATGTTTACAGTGATCATAAACCCAGAACTCTATTCAATAAAACCAGAAATGCCTTCTTACCAAGGATGAGCAATAACTGTAATGTGCAAATAAAAGGATATAAATATTCAACAAAGCAAGGATCAAATTTGATTATTATTTTTTTCCCCAAAAATCTAGATGTGCTCCAACATATTTTAGAAGCAGCTTTGAAGTCTTTTTCGGGCACTTTAATTTTAAAGTATTACATGATTCATATAACTACATCAGTACTAAAACATCATTAGGGCCCACAGCTTTCTAAGGCGTGGACTTTTCATCTACTTAGAAAAAAGTTATGGGAGAGACTCTGGGGGCTTGACTGCCGGGAGCAGCATCGTCTCTCGTAGTGGCGTGGGGTTTGGTGCAGGCTGCTGACCGCCGTGCCCCGCGGAGCCAGGCTGGACCAGAGGCATCTCCCTGCACAAGGCGGGGTGGCAGCTTGGCACCTCCCGCACATCTTTACCAGCTGAAATCACTGCCTGCATTATTAACAGACAAATACTGTAATTTGAAAAATTTGAAAAATCTGGAATTAAATCAATTAAACTTCAGATGTCATCAGTGTTCCTAGAACTGCCTAGCTTGGGTCAGCAACAGATGTATTGTTATTGAGAGGAGCATTCATTAAAGTCAGCATAACGCAGTTTATGCCAGCCTCCTCGTTGCTCTATGTTAATATATTCCTTACTATTACAGTGCAGCTAGGATTTTTTTTCTAAACGCAGTTAATGACTTATTCAATTCTTCCATCAGTTGAAAGTTACTTGAGAAGGAGTATTTTTCTTGTGTTCTATATCTGTTTCCCACCCTTCAGCATCATCTCCTCAGCTCTCACTGAAGTCTCAAGCTACCGGAGAGAAAAATCTAACTTAACACAGTCAAATGCTTTCTGGCTAACACTCCTGTTCCACTTCCTCCAAAACACAACCACAGAACAAGTAACAGCTTGCCAAAATCAAAATGTTACATGGTGTGTTCTACTTGCAGCACTGTATCATAATAGCAAATAAAATACTGTCATTTCATTTTTAATATGCTGATCAGATTTTGAAGTAAAAGTGTTGTATAAACGGCATTCCTGTCACCACTATTTAGATGACTATTTTAAAACTGTTTTTAAAAGCTGTACTTAGTTTTATTATTTTATATAGCAGTATCTTTTCTGTGCTTTGACTAGATTGAGGCTTCACTACGTTCTAATTGAAAAAGATGCCATTTCCCGCTTTCTGCCATTACAATTTATCACTGTTACATACTCCATCTCAGCCATAGCACAACTTGATTATTTTAGTTACATAAAAAGAAAAAAACCACTTGTTTGAGAAGTCTGAACTGCAATCATTAGAGCATGAGATTTACAGCGTTGCCTCGAATTTCAAGAGGTCTGCTCTTTACAGCCTTATGCAGATCTGTCACATGCCTTGCTTGCACATGCTTTTATTTAATTCCAAGGTCACTGAACACATGCACTAACCTGGTTAACCTTCACTGTGACTTATGGTGTGCTTTATCTGCCAATATCGATGTGCATACAGCTGGGCATGTGAAATGGCCACCACAAGCACTAGCTGGGAGAAAATCACTTCATGCAGCATCACCATCGCCAAAGCAACATACTTGGGAGCTGAAAGACGGGCAGCCAGGGTATTTACTGGCACAGGCCCTAGATTTCAAATTTGTACACATACACACAGAGAAACTCTCAAAGCTGTACCCATGCTTCTTAAAACAGCAGTAATACATAAGTTCGCAGGTAACAAACTCTTTCCTGGAGCTTACTTTTTCAATAAAGTGAAAAGGGGAAAGATTTTACTAAGAGCTTAGATTTTGCTTGAGTACGTCGCAACACAACGGATTTTCTGAGGTACTTTGGACCCTGTTGGGTTAATTTAAACATATTTGCATGAATAACTGCAGGCTCAAAAGATGTAAACGGTGTGGTTTACACAGCAATTTCGAGTCGTGGTGAGCAGTTTGCATATGATGCACAGTGTGGTACAAACCACTACAATAAGGACACTACATCCACTTAATCAAATTCACTGTTATTGTTTGGTGCTTAGTGGCATTAAATCTAAGCTGTTATCTGGAACCGATTTGATTAGCTCGGATGGATTTTGGCAAAGGTCACATGCATTTAGCTAGAAACTTATAAACCACCGTCTTCCTGAGCCTAATTTCCACAGACCTGAGCTCCGAGCCTCGGGCACGGCTCTGGCACCCCAATTCCCACCGGCATTACGCTCTGAACACTCGCTGGAGACCTCGCTGTGCTTGCAAGCGCATCCCCCATCCTTAGCATTCCTCAAGCCATTCAAACAAATATTGCGGAGTAAAACTGAAAGGTATCTGAAAGTTTTATGTTCCGATGATTGCATACATTGTTGCAGTCACTCACTTGGGAACTATCAAAGAGCTTTCTCATGTAAATCCCAAGCAGGATAGAGTTCCAAACCCTACATCACCTAACAATACCAGATCAGGATTTTTGTGAGAGATGAATGTTAAAATAATTATTGTTTTCAGATATTTATTCTTTAAGGGATGAAGAAATTAAATAATGTATGAAGTGTATATGAGATGAGCGTAACATATTCCTTAATCTGTTTTCAGGAACGTCTTCAGACACTAATTTGCAGAAGATTCTGGGACATAGAGTTGCAGCTGAGAGTCTTCAGACAATTTCTTGCCTTCTCTGAGCTCAGCAAATTATCCTTCACCTTCTGGATGTCCAATCCTTTCACCTTAACCACTAAGCTTTACATTTTCTGCCTGACAACAAATCACCCTCTCGGTCTGCTGCCGTTTTAAGGGGCTGGGGAGCTGAACTCAGTAGGTGACCAGCATGGCGAAGGTTAGAGTTGTCTTAACTGTTTGCCAGTTGGTGCTAGAATTGTTAATGAATTCATTAACTGAGTCTTCCATACAGAGTAATGAATGTCCACAGCTTTGTGTATGTGAAATCAGGCCATGGTTTACACCACAGTCAACATACAGGGAAGCCACAACAGTTGACTGCAATGACCTTCGATTAACAAAAATCCCCAGCAACCTTTCCAGTGACACTCAAGTCCTCCTGTTACAAAGCAACAATATTGCAAAGACCACAGACGAACTCCAACAGCTGTTTAATTTAACAGAATTGGATTTTTCACAAAATAACTTCACAAGTATCAAAGATGTGGGGCTCTCAAATCTCACTCAACTTACTACTTTGCACCTGGAGGAAAACCAGATCACAGAGATGACTGACTACTGCTTGCAAGACCTTTGCAATCTTCAGGAGCTATATATAAATCACAACCAGATCAGCAGCATTTCTGCAAATGCCTTCTCTGGCCTGAAGAATCTTTTGAGATTACATCTCAACTCCAACAAATTGAAGGTTATTGACAGCCGCTGGTTTGATTCTACTCCTAACTTAGAGATTCTCATGATCGGTGAAAATCCAGTGATTGGAATACTAGATATGAATTTCAAACCACTCTCAAATTTAAGGAGCCTGGTTTTGGCAGGTATGTATCTCACAGACATTCCTGGCAATGCCTTGGTAGGCTTGGATAGTCTTGAAAGTCTTTCCTTCTATGACAACAAATTGGTAAAAGTTCCTCAGCTTGCACTTGAGAAAGTTCCAAATTTAAAATTCCTGGATCTGAACAAAAATCCGATTCATAAAATCCAAGAAGGTGATTTTAAAAACATGCTCAGATTGAAAGAGCTTGGAATCAATAATATGGGAGAACTCGTTTCTGTTGATAGGTATGCGCTTGACAACCTGCCTGAACTTACAAAGCTTGAAGCCACCAACAACCCAAAGCTGTCTTACATACATCGCCTGGCCTTTCGCAACGTTCCTGCCCTGGAGAGCCTGATGCTGAACAACAACGCCTTGAATGCAGTCTACCAAAAGACAGTGGAATCCCTTCCAAACCTGCGCGAGATCAGTATCCACAGTAACCCGCTCAGGTGCGACTGCGTCATTCACTGGATCAACTCCAACAAAACCAATATCCGTTTCATGGAACCTCTCTCCATGTTTTGCGCTATGCCTCCAGAATACAGAGGACAGCAGGTGAAGGAAGTGTTAATACAGGACTCAAATGAACAGTGTCTTCCAATGATCTCTCATGAGACCTTTCCAAATCACTTAAACTTGGACATCGGCATGACAGTGTTTTTAGATTGTCGGGCCATGGCTGAACCTGAGCCAGAAATTTACTGGGTCACTCCTCTCGGCAATAAAGTGACTGTCGAAAGTCTCTCTGACAAATACAAGCTGAGTAGTGAAGGCACCTTGGAAATCTCCAACATCCAGGTTGAAGACTCCGGGAGATACACCTGTGTTGCGCAAAACATAGAAGGGGCTGACACGAGGGTCGCTACTATCCGGGTGAACGGAACCCTTTTGGATGGGACCCAGGTTCTGAAAATCTATGTTAAGCAAGCCGAATCGCATTCCATCTTAGTTTCTTGGAAAGTTAATTCCAACGTCATGACTTCCAATTTAAAATGGTCATCAGCCACTATGAAGATCGACAACCCTCACATCACGTACACTGCTAGGGTCCCAGTTGACGTACATGAATACAACCTCACGCATCTACAACCATCTACGGATTATGAAGTGTGTCTAACCGTGTCAAACATCCATCAGCAAACACAGAAGTCCTGCGTCAATGTTACAACAAAAACCGCAGCTTTTGCACTAGACATTTCAGACCAAGAAACCAGCACTGCCCTCGCAGCGGTAATGGGATCCATGTTTGCTGTCATCAGCCTTGCCTCCATTTCTGTTTATATTGCAAAAAGATTTAAGAGAAAAAACTACCACCACTCATTGAAAAAATATATGCAAAAGACCTCATCAATCCCACTGAATGAGCTCTACCCTCCACTTATTAATCTCTGGGAAGGTGACAGTGAAAAAGACAAGGATGGTTCTGCAGAGACCAAGCCAACCCAAGTTGACACATCCAGAAGCTATTACATGTGGTAACTCAGAGGATATTTTGCTTCTGGTAGTAAGGAGCACAAAGACTTTTTTGCTTTATTCTGCAAAAACGAGAAGTTGAAGACTTTTGTATTTTTGACTTTGCTAGTTTGTGGCAGAGCGGTGAGGACAGGTGGATATTTCAGAATTTTTTAGTATAGCGTATCGCAATTGTTTGACACAAATGGCAGCTTCACCTAGCTTCCAATTCTTTTTTTATTTTCTTCTTTTTTTTTTTTTAGTTATTGTGCTAAACTTAATGCTGTTCTAACTACAGTGCTGAATAAAATTAATGAGAGGCTGGGGTTGCCCTGTGATTCAAAAGTAGCACAACCCCATTCTTCTGAAGCCATCAGTAGAGTACAGGATCTTGCAAAGCTAACATACAGTTTTGAAACTGCATTGAACTAGGTTTGTAACACTGGTCTAAGGACTCATACTCGGAGAAAAGGAGACCTTGAATGATGTTAGTTGACTGTACCGTAATGTTGTATCAACTGATTTGAATGTTTTTGACTTTGAACAATGAGTTTTCTTTTTTTCTTTTTATTTTTGTAGTAGTTGAAAAGGCTTAGGTAAAGCTAACAGGCAATAGAAATATGTACATCCAATTTTTTAATGTAACAGACTAAATGTTAATTGTTCTCTTATTCTTTTTATTATATTTAGTAGACACTTTTGGAGAATACTAGAGTTTTGTTGTGTTTAAATCACCAACACATGGTGTATAAGGCAGGCAGAGTTATAATAAATTTAGTTTTGTTCTGATTTTTTATTTTAGAAGTCACAATAATGTACTGGGTTTAGATGTCACTAGTTTGACTGGTGATCATGTTTTGACATAAAATATATCCAAAATGTTATATAAAAATATTGTGGGGTTTTTTTTCTTGATGGAATTACGTTTCAACAATGTTCCTTTTTTTTTTTTTTTCCTTTTGTATGCATTTATTTTAATAGCAGTGCTTTCTCTGCACTAGATGTGAAATACTGAAAATCATTTAATCAGAAAAATGTATTGGTATGGCTTTTGGACTACTTTTGGACTGTAAGTCACATGCAGAATCAAAACTGTTTGGCATAAGGTACCCAGCAAAAATAATGCAGAGTGTGTAACAAAAACATTTTCCTTTTTGTATATTTTCTGTTTATATTTTGAGCTAAGATATAAATGAAGCTGACATTTAGCTGTCATTACGATCAGTTAGGACAAAAAAAACCCCAACTCTGTGCTACCAAACTGAAATAAAACAGTTGAACCCTGGCATATAATTAAAATAAAAAACAACAACAAAACAAAATCCAATCTATTTGGATTAACATTCCTTCAAAAGCAGAAATTAAGATAGCTAAAACTAACAAGAAAGTAGTATGTTTGGGTCCAGTACTGAACTGTATTTTTCACAGGCTTAAAATTAACCAGTACTCTTAAGTATTTTACTGAATTAATCTGGTAAAAGTGCAAAACCTCAGCAAGCAATGGTGTTTCTGTGTGTGCACTGGGTATAATATAAATGCATAATTTATAGTTGAACCTACAGAAGCTTTGTACGTTGTCTTTTCTGAATCCATGGAAGTTCTCTGCAGGGACTGCACACGAGTCATGAGCAGGGTGGGTTTCTGGTGAAGTACGTGGCAACACTTATACTAGATACCTAATCAGTAAGCACAAAATTTTCTACACTGTATGACCATTATCAGTGTGCAATTTTTAAATGTTTTTACATACCAAATATGTTCTTGGTAAGTAAAAGTTAATTGTTAAAATAATGGATGTGCCTGGGTTTTAGGGTTGTTTGAAGTTTTTTAACTCACTAGCTTCTCAACTATATCAAAGACACACACACACCAGAATTTACAGATAGCTTCAAACTTCTTTTTCCCCTTCAACCAACTGTTTAAAAGTGAAAAAGTTATCACCATAGTTTCACTAATAAGCTGCTTTGGTGTAAAAACTTCAGTACGTCTCTCAGATACATGCCTTGTTGATCTTGCTTTTCAGCGTAAAGCTGAGTGAAGCTATTAATTGCGCGTTTAAATCAAGCACTTATGCAGCTAAAAGCCACCTTTTATATGTTCATCGGATCTCACACACTTTTAATTGTGTGACGATTTGATGTTGGGATTAGGCAAGTGTCTTGATCGTGGAGAAGTAACATGGTGGAAGCATTTATTGGTCACCTTCTCTGTATTTGTTTTTAATGTTAATGGAAAATTTCGTCTTGCCTTCTTCTCCAGAAGAGCTTCAGAGCAATAATTATCATCTCGTCTATGTGCTATTCTAACCTTAAAACTCCTTCTATTATTATAGCAGGCATGGTGAATTAAAACTGAGATCGCTTTTGCGTTGACGATTCACTACTTTTTCCAGAGGAAAGGACACTGAGGACAAGGTTGACAACAAAATTACAGCTTCCAACTCGCATGACATCATAAAACTGTCTTTAGAAAATCATTAATTGAACCGGTGTCAGATGGTGCAGAGCAAGCCCCTCTCTCGATCACCTCCCCGGCCTCCCGCAGCACTCGTACAGCTATACCATAAACACTCGGTAACGCAGGTCACGCGAAGCGCACGGCCCTCCACCCGAGCCTCCCACCCAGCCTGCGGATGAACACATCACTGGGTCCACGGCGCCAGCTCTCCAGCCGCCGTAAGCTCGCCGAGCATGGGGCTGCCGTCCCACAGAGCGTCCCGCTCCTCCTCGCGGCCCCCGCCGCCCCCGTCACACACAGCGCAGAGATCCCTCTGCCCTGGGAACACGCGCGCAGCGGCCCGGCTCTGCTGGTGCAGGCAGAGCAAGCGAGAGCTTTGCTCCGTGTGTGTGGCCAGATTTGTTTTCACCTGGCTGTTTCCTGCACTTGGGGCAGTTTCAGAACCAAGTGCCTGGCAAAAAGGAAGGCGGCAGGGACTCGTGGCCATGGAGGAGGACACAGCAGCACTCAATGGCGTGATCAGCAATTGCTAACAGCAGCTGGGGCTACGGGAGGGAAAGCAATGCTTAACATGCTCCTTTGCACTGGGGAAATAACGGGCCTTTTGTTCCCTGCAGACCTATTTGGCAGTTTTATGTCACTTGTTATCTTTTTAGAGCAATGCTGTTGAACAACAGCAGGAGAAAATGGCCTTATGACAGCCGTGCGCTTCTCCAGGCTGTGCTGATCTGCAGTACTGCAGGGTAGCTGATGCTGCTGGGACTCCGGGAGAGGGATGCAGGTTACCTGAGAACAGCTGAGCAGCAAGAAGCACCTAGTTAACGCGGTATATCCTGCACACACAGCCACCAGTGATCAGTATTTTCAGCCCTGTAATCTGACCCCTTAGGATTCTGTACAGATCCCCCAGAAATTTAAAATTTTGCTAATAAAGGAAAAGCAGCAGCTAAAAGATTAATCACATGTGGCATATAATCTTAGTAATAACCTTCAACCTTGTGCTAGCAATTTTGTGCTTGCAGTTTATTGTAAGCAAAAATAAAAATACTCAGCCTAATTGCCTTCAAAATGTATTTGCATCTGCTATTCACTGAAGACAAAAACACAACCCCTGTTTGCTCAGAATCAGAGACTGAGACTGGCCACTTTAAAAACAGTATGGGAAAAAACACTGTTATCTTTCATTTGGCTAACAGTTTAGAAACGCTGTGTAAAAGTAGGTATTTCATACCCAACTAAACTTCTGCAGTGTTACTTCCACTTGGTTGCCCAATAATAAAGTATTTCAGTCCCCTGAAGAGTAAATAGATCACTCAAGTGTGGTATGCAGCAGTCAAGCTAAATCCACTTTTCATTTCCTCACCTAAATCATAATATCCTATTGGATCAAGAGAGGCTATTTTCAACCATGAACCAAGACTCATACTGGACGTGGTCTTGGAATAAAGTGCACAAACACACGGATGCTTTCACAGAGCTGTGGTCCGCCCTCCAGCCCTGCCTCATGAGCACGTGCTCGGTTAGTTACTGAAAGAAGGTCATGAAGAAAAAAGACCAACAGTTTGGACCATTGGTTTCATAAATGGGTTTAAACAGGGAATAGATCGGCAAATCTGAGATCCAGGGAGAACTGCATGAACTTGCCCTACTGCCACTGACAAGACAGGACGTACACTACAAAATGAGCATCTTTTTGAGTTCAGATTAGGCAACTCCTTTTGCTTTGTGCTGGCAACCTTGAAAACAAGACTCAAGACTGAGGACAAACCACTGCAATGAAATTCCTGAAATTAAGTGGGATGAGCTGCTGGGGGCTACTTCTGCAACATCTCCACCAGAGCCAACGCACCCTGTTATGGGAACAGGACAATGCACTTGGGGCATATCTCTTTCTAATCATCCTGCACAACATCATGATGGACACGTGCACAATGGGCAAGTTGTGGTGGAAAAGCACATGGGCGTATGGGACCAATGCTGGAGGGAGTCGTTTCACAGTCCACCCAACACACTAGGAGTAGCTGTTTGTCACACTGTGATCCTGTTCCACGACCCACGACCAAAATGCATGCCATGAATTTCTGCTGCAACTGGAATCTGCCTTCTCACGCTCACCGTGCTGACAGCATAGCCGCTGCAGCCCCAGCGCCCACCGCTACGAAAGCCCAGGACTGAAGGGCAACTGAAGGGCAAGGTGAACGTGCTACCACTGAACTTCTTTTTTCAGGAAAACCCAGAGTGCCTGAGCTGGAGATATCAAATGCTGTTACGCATAGCCCTCATTAAAATACTGGCACTGTATCCCTGAAAAAAAAAAAAAAAGACAGTACTGCTACCAAAACCCCTAGGTAACAATTCTTTGCAGTGTCATACAGAAGTGAATGTTTTCTCTTTCCTCTGAACTGTCAACCTTTTAATCTTCTCCTTTTCTGCTCTTTCCAACTATTGCAGTCTTTTGTATTTGAGAACTTATATCCACCCAACTCTCTCGTACGTTTGCTGTGCAGTCAGCCTTTCTCCAGTCTCCTCCTGCCCCATCCCCTTCTGCCATTCAAGGGCAAATCCTCTACAGCCTTGGTCACCACGAGCTCTTGAGATATTACAGTAAAGGACTTTTAATTTGTATTTAACTTTGCAGCTACCCGTTTTCTCCACCAGCCTTTTTCCCTTCACCTAATTCCTGCCGTTTTCCTTTCAGCCGTTTCCCTGCGGAGACCCCAGCGCTGTGGAGGGGTAGGAAGAGGCAGTGAAGGATGCGCCTGCAGCAGGCAGTGCGGGGGGCTGCCCGGCTGCGCCCACTCCGGCTTCCACTTAGCAAACACCCTCCGTGTCTTCCCACATCTCTGCTCCAGTTCTCTGTCTGCCCGCATTCATCAGGTCATTCTGACCCTCTGTTATGTTTTCTACTGGTATTAAAGCAACAAAAGACTGATTTTTTCTTTTTAGTAAGGTAAAGGTGATTTACCGGAAAATTTGTACTATTGTATATTTATGTCAAGTAGACCAAAGGAATGCTGAATCATAATAAAAGCATCACAACAACAGTTTTCGGAATACATGACAATAAATACTTTGGAAAATCTGGAATTGATCGTTAAGTAAAATTTTCAAAAGCAACTAAATGATTTAAGAGCTTACATCTCTTAGTTACGTTAGATTCAAAATGAGATTTTTCTCAAGTGCATCTGGAAGTATTAACTCTCCTTCAATTCTGAGCATCTGTGAAACATTTTCTGTGAAACTTTATAACTTCCCTTCCCCCAAAAAATCACTTGTACATACATACGGGGTGGGGGGGGTGGGGGGGGGGGTGGGGGATGGGATTTAAATCCTGTCACCCTCAGTGGAGTTACTGATTTACAGTGATTTTACTAGACTGTCTACATCTTTAAAAACCGCAATTCCAGGTTTCTGCTCACAACTGGAATAAAAGTTCTTGGCAAATTTTTTAAACGGTAGCTTTTCCTACTGTGGCTGATTCTGCAGGACTTGATTCCAAGCAAGAATTAATGTTATCAGAAAAGATCAGGGTGGGCAACAAAGAGAGATCACTGGAGTATTGACTACTTTCAGTTTTGAACAAGATCTTTTTGTGTGAACAACCCCAAAGACCCTGCAGTGTGTTTAAGGACTACGTGCAACCTAGTAATGCAGGTCATTTACAAATCCACTGCTCTAAAACGTGAACAAGAGAAAATGTTCAGAACTATTTTTTTTGTTTGTTTCAGGTATAAAATTACCCTTTTATCGCTCACATTCCATTTGAAGATTAAAAAGGATTCTACATCCTATACTCAGTTACATGTTTGTTTTTCAATGTAAATCACAGCGCACCCAGAGAATGCAGACACACAGCCAGCTGCTGCAGCATGGCATGAATGCTTTCAGCAAGACTAGGAAGAAACAGCCCCAGCCCACATATCTGAGGTTTAAATGGCAACACTTCATTCACACAGCTACATATTGAAGCTGCCACACCACATACTCCGCAAGTCAGTCAGTAACAGGAACAGAGAATGGATGTGCTACCCTTTTGCTAAAAAATAAACACATTGCCACCTATTTCTGTCCAAAGGCACAACAGTTTTTGTTGGGGTGGCTCTTAGAGATCTGTGCTGTGCCCTGATGCCAAATACTCTCATTACTGCTAAAAATCATGGTGTCTTAAAATTAAGCAGTTGGGCAAAGCAGTGCCTCAAGTCAGCATTCCCATGGGAGGAAAGAGCCACCTTCCTCCTAACAGAGCAACACGAGCATCCTCAGCCTTTGCCTTTGTTATCATGTCACCAAAAGAGAAGATTTACCCCATTTCCTCTGAATTTGACCAGGAGCACACTAACACAGCTGGACAGCCCCCTGTGAGCAGGGGTGGATGCAGTCACACTGCTAGCAGAGGCTGCTCAGCATCTCTCTCCACATACGACACGATGTTGGGGCGGGGGGGGTGGGTGCTCTGCTCATGTATGTCCTTGGTGTGACATCCCCTTGGCCTTCAATGAAGCTGCATGTACCTGCTGCATCCAGGCGCTGGCACGGTGCTTAGCTGACATTTTCCAGAGGACAAGCACAGGGAGCTCCAGTTCACTTCAGCAATCAGCTGCTCGATATTCTGTTCCCTCCTTGCTACTCCGTAGAGCTGCCCAGTCCCTCATCTGCAGCAAACCATGCCTTGAGGGGCTGCTGCTCTTCACTGTTAAAACACTGCAAATGTGCAACCAAATTCAGCTTCAAAATATTACCACAGGAAAAGGAGAACTAAGTAAGCAGACTAAGGCCAAGAGGTTTGGGTGCCCAATTTAATTTCTCTGGACCCCGAGTTTTCCAGGGTATTTTAGGTTTAAACACAGCTGCCGTGACACCTCTGTGTAGCCCATGAGAAGGATGTAATTCATACTGTTCATAAATAAAGACCAAGTTTTTGTGACTTGCCTCACATCCCAGAGGAGCTCTTGTTGGTGGGAGGCCAGGACCCATTCCTAGAGAGCAGCATCCACCTGCCTGAAACTGCACAGCATCCTTCTCCTGTGCTTTCCAGCCTCCCTCTCTGCGCACCTCTCAGATTTGAGACATGAAGTGGAGGCCCAGCTGACATAGCAGCAGCCCCCTTTTTCCATGCAGACTTGATTTATACCCTGGGCACGTCTACTGGGAACAAACCCATCTGAAAAAGTTGTGATGCAACGCTGTAATGGGGTGGCCACATACAGCACGCGTGCACTAGTGAACGGTGGAGAAACGATGCTTACACAGACCGCTCCCAGCATTTTCTTCCAGTGCAACTCTGGTAATTCAATAATTCTCCTTTTTTTGTTTGAGTTCTGTGTACTACAGGGTTTATATATAATATATGTACAACGGCTTATACAAAACTGCAAAACAGACTTTTCATCCGTATCAGTATTGGCAGGAGTCACAGCAGACTGAGACATCTGCGCCTGCACGAAAGCTGATGCAGTACCTGCATGCTTTAGGGACCGCTTTTACATGCTGTCCCATCCCAGCCACAGGCCACCCCTGTCCTTCCTAAGCCTTTCCTCTTCTCTCGTACCACTCCAAGTCACTGTTCGGCACACACAGGTCCAGCCTCCTTACCCAGCCCGCTGCTTTTCACCCAAGTCACCGTTCATGGTCTCTCCCCTGCTCTGCCCTCCCTCCCCTATGTCAGGCACTCTCTCCCTAGGATGATCCATAGCACAGAAATATATCTTTTGTTTAAATGGGCGTGGGTTGGGAACACTGCTGACATTGCCCTGTCGATGGGCTGGCCAGAAGGATGTAGCTCCTGCACCACAAGTAATAAGCTAGCAAGCCTGGAAATAAGCTGAAGATTAAGGTCACAGAACTTGGACAAAACATTTAATGTTCCATAAATGGAATAACAAAATGCTCCTGGTTTCTAAGAAGAAAACATCTCTAGAAGAAACCTTCCTCAGTTTCTAGAGAAATACTCTAGATATTTCCAGTAGGTTTGTTAACGGAAATAATGAACTTCTGTTCAAGGAGTTGGTCCTAAACCAAAGCAGCACCTACAGCAATCCCTTGGTACACCCCAGCCATTTGTGACACACAGATGTTACACTGGGTGGTGACTACTTTATAAAGCCCTTTAGGACTTACGAGCATATCTCTGTGTGTGTAGGCAAGCATCCATTCTGATGCAAACAAGCAGAAACAAAAAATAGTACTAAAGTGGTTACAGAGCTGTCTTCCACCATGTATTCACCAGCAGCAAAACCAAAAAGCAAGTGGGAGGACACCTCTAGTTCCACTCTGCCTTACCAGTTTCTATCTCCCCAGAATGGATTACGTACATACAGCACATCACTATCAGTTTTTCTGCTTCTCTGTCCTTTGCTGAAACAAAAACGTGGTTGTTTTGACATGGCTTTGTAGAAAAGGCATTAATAAATCCATTACCAAAAATATCGTCTCACTGGTTTGACTCATAGCATCAGTTCAGCCAACTTCTGCCGTTTTTTGCAAGAAACAGAGCTGAATGCCTGTACAACATTTCAGGAGACCGAATCATAGCCTATATAAACCGCAAACTAAACCACAGCCCAATATTCTGCTGATCAAAGTACACAAGGAGGGAAATCAGAGTATGGAGCATCTGCACAGCCTCCTATTTGTACAGTCACTGAACAGCGCTTAGTCTGAGAGCGAAGCCCGGGAGTACACAGCTGTTCCTCCCCGAGTCCTCTGCTACTGAAGGGGGGAGCAGAAACATTAGACACAGCAACTTTTCAAGATTGACCTAAACATATCTTGGAGAACAATTAAATGTAGGTGCAGATGTTTAAGTGTGTTGCTGAACAGCACTTTCAATGAGCTTCTTCAGTGGCAAGAGCAATTTAAGGCCATTTGCAAGTCCCCAAGCAGCAGATTAAAATTGGTTTTGTGGAAAATGATGTCGTTAGCAGTTATTGTATTGCTCCCTATCCTCCCCTAGTGTGAAGTTTTGCTGTCACACGTCACATGGGACTAATGCTAGAGAAGTGGTTTCCGTGGCTTCCAAGTTCTTTCATATCAAGACAGAAGCTGATAGTGGAACTATGGATGTTCAAGGTTATCGGCCTCAATGAACTTTTTCTGAACTAAGTTTATCAGAAAAGACCAGGAGACTTATGCTCCAGCTTCAGTTATATTTTAATGGAGTTTGGACACCTAATTTCCTTTGGAACAATTTGAAAATCTCAACTCGAAAGAGTTTTCAGTTAGTTTGCCTTCCCCAGTGATTCATTCTCCTTCACATAATTGTATAAATTGAACTTACACAACGTCTCAGATCCTTATCTTCCTAGAGTCAATAAGAACCGTACTGTTTCTATAGGTAATAGGTCATTTCCACAGCCTTCTTGAGCTGTCTTTGAGAATTTATATAGGAGGCTGCCCTGACAGACAGAGACTAGGAGAAAGGCAGCAAAAAACATACCGAAGAAAGACATCACAAACCATGTACAAGTGCACCTTTTTTCTTTCTAGTCCTTTCCTGTTCTCTCCTGTTTCTTTCTCCCATTTTCAAAATTTTAATCCGAGTATTTATTTTATATTCCCTGGGATGAAGCAATGCCTATTTTTTCCTTCCGTCAAGATCTAAGCTGACCTTTGGCTATCAAGTAGAAGCAAAAAGCTAAATGGAAACATTGTAACTCCTTTGCACTGATAGCCTATTTTTTAAATGTAATTACAATAAAAATTCATACACTGAGCAAAGGACTTCTATAAAAGCATTCTGAATATGTCTCAGACAAGGACTGTGTGAATAAATTTTTTATATCATTCCCAAATTCTGTTCATTGCCCCATTCCCTGCGTTTGATCAAAATATATTTTGACTACTGGACAGCTACTGCACGTTGACTCCGATTCCCTCTAGGAGACAGCGCAGAGTTCAAAGTCAGCTCGGCACAGGGGAGCGTCAGGCTAAAGGCACAGCTCTGTCCTTCCTCGCCTGTTGTGGTAAAAAGCATCTGATCCTTGTCTCTATTAAAGATCCGCAGCAAGACAAACACTCTCACTATCCCAGCATAAAGAACATGACCTTGTATCAATAAAGGCAAGGAGCCTTTGTCTCCTCTGACACACAGAAAACGAAGCAGCTTTGCAAATCTTTCACTTGATTCTACACTCACATTTTGTCCAGTAAGCAAACACAAGCCTAATAGTACAGGTCAAATGACCATCACAGATAAAATGCATATTTTGACTATTTTACCAATACCAAATAATCAAAAAGTATTTAATAATTCAAATCATGTGCAAACCCAGACTAATCTAGTATTTAAGATCAAGTTTTCTTGTCTATATAGTGAAGTCTGCATAGAAACCATCAGCACTGGGTGGCAGAGGCCATGGTATTAATGGGTTAATAATATTTCAGGTCTCCTCACCTAAAGAGCCCCAATCTTCTCCAATACCTTAATTTAAGCCAAAGTTTTCCTTTCCTTTCCTCAGCATGTACTTTTCCATGACCCCAGAGGTAAGCGTGTGACCTTCCTGCCCTTCTGAAGCTCCCACAACACAACCATCTACAATGCTCACAGCACAAGCTGGTTCAGGCCCTCAGGTCTTCTGGAAACCACCTCCATTCCTTTGCAGAGAAACAGGCGAGATCTCCAAGGTCTCGCCTCCTCAAAGAGCAGAACTGCTTCATTTTCTTATCCCTTAATGGTCTGAGGGAGGAAAAATAGTTTACACATAAAATCATCTATCTTAATATTTTTTCAAGTAGTTCTGTGTAATTATGACCCCTGCCATGAATGAAAGCAATAGTTGTCAAGAAATAAAAGGGCAAATAAATACTCCACAATTCATCCAGAAGATGAAGTCTGGAAAACCTCCAGCCTCTCAGTCTTCAGCAAGTGCATGCACGTCCCTGATAGACTCCAACTACACTGAGCTAAACACGTTTCTTACCATTTTATTTGAAAAGCTAACTGATTGATAGATGGGGGGCAGGAGCTTATATTATTAACGATGTAGAGTTCTGCCGGTGAAGAACCATGGCTGTCTCGCAGCGATGACTACCTCTCCATTTAGCAGAAATACGACTCTGCCAAGCACACAACACGAACAGGCGCAGTGGGGATGAAAAGACAGGAGTCGAGCTGCTGTTAGAGAGCAAACTTGCACCTCAAGAAAATTTTGTGACAGTTTCCAGATCAATTAAATATAGCAAAGAGCCAATAGCACAGCACGTGGAAAAATGTCAGCGCTTTTGTTTAAGCACCTTGGGCAGGGGCTTTACCCCGTCCCTGCGGGTGTGATGGCACCACTGCTGCCCTGGCTGCAGCCCCCGCAGGCTCTGCTGCGCCCTGTCCCTCCACGCCACACCCCAAGCACAAACCACCGGGCCGGGTGAGGACCACTCTCGGGGGCTTCCTCCCTCCCCCCCGCAGGTGCCCTGAGCAGTGCCCGCCAGCCTGGCGGTGTGGGCAACGCTTGCGGAACAAAGAGCGTGTTATTTGGGAGGAGGCTTTCCAACCTGACACACAGTAGCATCGTACTGTACATTTCTTTTAAAAAAATATTTATTTAAAGGAAACCATAACCATCTGCTCATCTCCCTTGTGCCGATAGCTCTAACTTGTTTTTGTTTGAACCACAGCATTGAAAGTATTCAGGCTTGATCAGAAGGTATCAAGAAATGGAGCATTTCCCATATTCCTCGGTAATTTGTTCCAGTTATTAATCATTACACCATTAAAACTTGTGTCTTGGTTCAATTACAGTGGCTTTAACTGCAGCCACTCGGCACACTGATTTATACTTTCCTCCTCTAGATCAAAGAGCCCTTCAGTCCCCAACAGTCATATACTGCAATCGAATCACATCTTGATCTTTTTGGTAAATTAGACAGATTGTGTTCTTCAACACTTTTGCTTCCCCAGTCCTCACCTCTTTCTTTCCTTTAATCTCTCCAGATAAGAAGTTGGCACACAAACAAAAAGTAAAAAACTGATTTCAGTTGTTTCCTGCCGAGGATTTGCTACATCTATGCAGACAGAGTTTTGGGAGAAAACATTGTTTTCTCATGGCAAGGTTTATTCAACGTGACATGCTCTACGGCAGAACCAATTAATACTGACCCAGAGTTTGGTAATGCTACCCAGATTGGTCAATACACAAGGAAAGCAATCTCCTTGTTTAGCTACCAATGAATACATAAACAGGAGGGTATTACTGCCTGAACCATTTACCACCCAAGAATAACGTGACTACTGACAAGACAACAGCGTTTCCTGCGGCTGAATTCTGAGAGAGCAGAAATTACATCTCTAACCAGCATAATTCTTTGCAGGTTCAGTACATGCCACACCTATTAGAGACAGGATCACAAAGAAAATTACATGGGGATACTGGCTCAAGCCTCAACACATGCCTGCAGACACCTGTCTGTACAGAGCACAAGGGGAGGAAGACACATTTCCCTGACTAAGGTACATAATAAAGAGCACTTTCACCAGTGGCTTGGCATGTCACAGAAAGGACTATGAAGACAAATGAAATGGCCAAAAGCTCAGGAGTTATCAAAACTGTGTTTTCTCGTTCTGCGGTCCTGGGATTTATTGTACATGAGGACTGTGGGACATCTCACGAGTGGATTCAAGAACAAACCACTACCCTAATTCCTGCCCCCTTGCATTCGTAGCCAACAGAACTAAGACACCCAAGAGCTTTTCAGATCCCATTCATATATCATTATAATTACAATAAATATTGTATAATTTAATATAAAACAAAACATGATGTTCTATATGGTATAAATCCCAGACACTCTGATATATCCTGAATATACTAGAGCATTTGGGAAAGGTTGCTACAAAATGCTGCGTATGTGACACAAGGAACTCCAGAGACAAAAGCAGTCATGGAAAGGGAGCTGCAAGTGACAGTGAATAGAAAAAAAAGCCAGCATGAGGGTGCAGAAAGACATTAAATTTCAGCAACCCTTATCTATCTACCCCTGCATATGTACCTGGAGCCCTCTGCAGTTTTGATCCCCCAAGCAAAAAACGCATGAGGTAATGTGAACCCCTTTCCTGTAAAGAAAAGGAATCAAAACAAGAAAAGGAGTAGAGAACGATCAGAGAAAGGCTGAGGAAAGGGATCGTATTCTGGTCAAAGACATTAAAGTGGGGTTAGCTATGGTTCAGTACTAAGAGTGACAACTTAAAGGAGGAATAGGTACCATTTTTTCTGGGCATTAACAGCAAACTGAAGAACAGATTAGTATGTATTAATGGAAGTTAGGGCCAGAAGGGCTAGGACCTTCTTGTCCATCTTTCTGCACAGCAGCAGGCATATATTTCAGCCACTTCTTCCTGTATTAGGTTCAAATTAAATGCAACTAAGCGAGGCTTGAAGAAATTCTGAAAGATGTAAAACCTGAATTAGAGAGTATGTGTTGCTAGAGTCCTTGGTGAAGCAGCTCCAGTCCATCTATTTTTTTTTAAATGTCCATGAGTTATAAACCTCATTTTTAATATTAATTTTCCTAGGTTTTTTTCACTGTTCAGACATTAATAGTATAGATTCACTGTGACAAACTCGTAGTGGAGTGGGCTGCACACCTGTATGGTCAGAATACCAATGTTTGCTACAAATTAAACACCCACCAAAATTTAAAATCATGCTGATGCCAGTCCTACTGTGATAGCTTCTACCCTAATATTGCACCTCATTAGAACTGGAAACTGTGCAATTAACTCCTTACTCACACACAATTTGTACTGTGACAAAGGAAAATTTTGCTTAAATAAAGATTTCGGTGTTTGACTTGCAAGTTGTACGTGTCGTGGAAACATGGCCAGATGACTGATGAGATTCTTTCTGCTTTAATTGCAATTCTACACGGGAAGATGGTGTTCTGCCATGCAAAATAGCAATAAATCACAGATATGTATTCCTGTCATGTGAGGTAGAAGGAAAAGTGCTCTCAGTACAGTAATACCAGTTTGACTTTGCATATTTTTCTTCCTTTCCTCTTTTGCATGTGCCACTTACACTGTGACAGAATGGAAGAAGAAAATGGAGAAAGTTATCAAGTTTGCTTATTAAATAGCACTTGCAGAAATGAGAATGACAGTTTTAGCCACCATCCGATACACAGAAATTAACAGGCATTCATTCCCTCACATTTGTAGACGTATTCATCCTTCCCTTCTATTCACCCGAAGTCTGAAACCCAAGCAGAGAGACACAGCCCTGCATCTGCCATACGCTGAGCAAGGCAGGGCAGAAGTGGTCCATACCCTGAAGAGCTCCCTCCCCTTCTGGGCAGAGCTGAAGAGGGAAACGGTGGCACAGCCAAGCAAGGTGGAAACCAAACTGGAAACCAACATCCCCAAACAAAGTGATATTCAAAGTTACAAAAAAAAAATTAACAAAATAATTACAACAAATCAGTCAATTTCTAACGATAGCCTTTCTACACATTAAAACATACAAATATGGAGGAGGAGAAAGAAACATTAATGACATCAGAGAACTGGGGGGGAACCTGAGTTACTGTCACCTGTCACTCCCAGTTAGTTGTTCCTGTGCACCCCCTCCCCCTGACCCGCCGGGACTGAGGCAGTCGCTGTATCAGGACTGACCACCGTGGAAGGATGCTGGATGGATCATGAGGCAGTTCTCCCACAGCAAAGTCATCTCTTCCTATAATCTATACAGTGTTTCAGAAATGCTGAGCGCCACATTTTTCTGTGAAGCCCTGAAAGAACTATTTACAGGGGCTCCATAACATTTTGTAAAGACATCCATTGACATTATCCACACATCTTCCATAAAAAGTCCTCCCTTTTAAGTCTCTCTCCAGAGGAAAAAAATTACCTTTGTCACAGCCTTTTTTATCAGCTACAAAGGTCTCTCACTTTCAGCCAAATCTATGCAGAAGGCGAGTCTCTCTACACTCTGTGATACACTCCTGGTCGTCGTCTTCAGTCCATTAATTCATTTTATTCCGTGTGATTGTATCACCCCCGGTCTCAGAGCTGGAGGGTTTTGGAGGGGCTCAGGCAGATTTCCTACTCAGGGCACTATTATCTGTGTATGTGTGCAGAGTGACAAGAGAGCAGGGCATTACTAAAGTTTATGGTGTACACACTGCAGAATGCAGTAGTATAGATGATATACCATGTGTATTTTTTATATAATACATATATAGCTCAGCACTGTATACACACACTATATATAGTGCTATATACTTACACTACACATAGAACATAGTGCTACAGAATATATAATCAGTCTATACCTATCACTAAAGTCTAATTTAATAGATAGCTTGGACAAAGACAAATCGGTCACCAAAGGAGAGAGACATACCAGGAGAAAAGCAGATATCATCATAACTTTCAAATGTTTAATGATCGATGTGTAAGAAAATCTGCAATCTGAGATGACAAACAACTCTTCGCATATTATATATACCTGTATGTATACACATTGTCACACACAAAAACTCAAAAACATTGCTGCTTCTAAGCAAGCTTTCTGTGCAGCATTTTTATCAGATTTTCCATTAAGTAACATCTAAAAATCACAAAAAGATCTAAATGTTATATATCGAGTTGGCATTTTAGAAAAAGAGCTAGAATGTATAAATATCATTAAGCTTCAGTGCCCTAGGTACAAAATGGCTTTTACAAAAAAAAATCCATTACAATTACACAGGAAAATAGGGAACAAAGTCTACACTGGAAATTAGACATGTAATAGGCAGGTTCTTACTTAACTGAAAATCATATCAGCAATTAACATCTCCTGGAGACAAATGACCAGTAAACCCCACAGCTGAAGTGAGTTATAAAGTTTCATTATACCACTTACAAGACATTTAACCACACCATAAATTAAAAACATTTTCCATCCCTATAAATGTTTAAGTAAAAAAAAACCTAGAGAGAAATAAAAAATGTACAAAAAATCCCTGCTGGACACCAGTGTTAGGAATCCCACACTTAGACAAAGGAATTAGCAGAGCTGCACAGTTCTGGGAACAGCCTAAATTGGGATTTACATACACACACCGACGGCATTTTTTCAATTGACAAAGGGATGAAGGTAGCACGTTTTGATCATGATGGATCTGCAAGGAAAATTTCATGGACGGATTTGCAGTCTGCTGGATTTCTTGCATTTATACAAGCTGGACAATAACTCCAGCTGCCAGGAGGCACCCGCTCTGTGGTGCCCGGCTGGCAGAGAAACAGACAGAACTCAAGGGCACCCTATGCCTAACGAGCCTGAATTTTGATTTGCAAAGCTGCCCGCTATCTCAGCCACAGTCTTGCACAAATCAGCCCTTGCCATTTCCAAGAAAATGTCATCTTAGAGATACTGAAAAAATATTCACTAGAGGCTAGGTTAATGCCAGCAAACCAGCCGCTGCCCGAAATGGCATTTGTCCACAGATCTGCAGACAAAGCAAAGCAAATCATTGTATCAAATGTGTTGGAGCAGATCCACTCAGATCTCACTTCCACAGCACCCTCGTCTTCTGCAGCACATTCTTCTTCTTACCTCTCACTTCTTATTGACAAAAGAAAAATCATTCTGCTTTTGGCTGCTAAAAATATTAACACTACAAGAAACTGAATTAAAAATCTGCCAGATGGCAAGTAACTCCTAATTCAGTAACTGCAACCAGAAAGGAGGAACAAGGCTAAAATTAATGCAGCTGGCAGAAAGGGGGTGACTGAGCATTCAGCGCAGTCCAGTGAGAGTCTGGATACCCAACACTGTCCTGCATCGCACTTCCACGTGCCCACAGAGAGCGAGTCTTGCCCGTGACCGAGGCTCCGGCTCGCTTTTGACACACTCCACATCTCAACCTTTTTAAAAAAAGTTTTGGGTTTTTTTGTTTTGTGGGTTTTTTTAAAAAAAAATATTCCATTTTTCGTGAAATGTAATGCTCCTGTTCAGAATAAAGAATAAGCTTTCGTCCTGCACGCAGTCTGGGCTGTCACAGGTATTCATACACAAAATTAGTACGCAACTAGGAGTACATCCACAGTGGTACTGAATTCATATGGAAACCTCTGACAAATGGCTGTCAGCTCACCCAGGAGGCAGACAGGACCCAACTTTGATGTACTTTTGCATATTGCCCTTCTACAGTTTTTAGGTCACTTCAAGACAGAAAGAGTCATTATCTTTTCAATAAATATAAAACAATATAAAGGTTTCTAAGTGTTTCCAATATGTCCAATTACCTAACCCCTGGCATCCCCTCCCGGAAGGAATCTGAGTGAAAAGCTACCTGCTGCATTAGAACCATGGCTGCACTAGAACGGTCACCCTGGCAGGAGCAACTCAGCAAAACACTTGCTGCTTTTTAATGATACCGCCCCCCCCCCGACTTTCTCTATCTATACCAATTAAATAAAATATATGAAAGATGTTAGGCATTAATTAGAAAAACACAGTTGCTGCATGTGAACATGCAGGAGGAGGAAAGTTTAGGAGGAGACCAAAACAATGCTTGCTATAAAAAACCAGGGGGGCGGATTTATTTATACCCTTTATCTCATTTTCCCAAGCTAACAGTGGCGCTGGGGTCAGCAGAGCTGACAGCAGGTTGTTATTACTGCTCCACAGAAGTTGAGATAAAAGCTTTCAGCTCTTCCATAAAGAAAGACAGCACAATACAGGACACAAACAGCCCATGTTAAGTGTTACAGTTTCAGATCTCCCTAGGTGTAACTGCAACTTCATGTACAAACATAAAATTTATTTTGATGACAGAAGACACAAATCCACAGTGCTGCTAACGGGGTGCCTGGGCACTGTGAGCCGCGGGTCCCCCTGAGGACGGGGAGGGGGAACCAGCCCCCCAGTGCCTCCGCTTGTGAGCAGGTCCCTGGCCACCAGGTCTACAAGGTACAACCACCCCTTTGCCCCCGCCAAGCTGAGGTCCTTTGGAGACCCTCACTGTCACGGCCTCAACCCTGCAAATGTGTATACCTGATTTAAGTCCTGCACAGGGATGCTGAGCCACAGGCAAACAGCACTTGGAACCGCACCAGTTCAGAGACTGCTGTATGCCAGCATTCACTGGTTTCAGGGATAACACAGGAACAACAGACAAGGCCAATTAGTCCACAATTCCTGTTGCAAAAAACATATATTCTTCTCTTCAGGTTTCTGAGCTTTCAAACAGAAAATAAGAGGAAAAGAATATTCATGATGCATCTAAACAAGTTATCGCTAATTCCTGCAAAACCCATGGGACTGCCTGCACCCTTCCCAGCTGCCGGCAGCTGCTGCACCTCCAAAGAACAGTCAGTGATGTTTGAATCAAAAAGAAATATTTACTTTGTCCTCACATTGATCTAATGTGTTTCTATACTGTTGTTCCCACGCAGGCTGTGCAATGCCTGCGGGTGCACCAACGCACCAGCAATGCAGAGCATGCAGGCACTGCACTGGGAGGTGGCTGCAGCGTCCCCGGGGTGTCACACCAGCCCCCACTGGTGCAGGAGCCCAGGGTATCCATCACAGGGGTCTGCCGCAACTGGTAAGCGCTGAAAAAAAATTGTTCCACCTTCTATAAGGTTATAAAGGTCCCACCCTGTATTCACCTGGGCAGGACAGATGGGAGGGCAAAGGTTTTTTCCCTCCCTGTGGAGCACGACCGATGCCCCTGCAGCAGGGTGGGACTCCGCAGCCCTCGCTAACAGCAGCTGGCAGGAGAAAGCATAAGGGCTTACTGTAATGCATCTACTGCAGCAGACACGGAAACAATTTGCTTCTGGAGACAAGAACAACCATGGTTTGGGGTTTTTTTTTGTTTAGTATTTTTTTAATGCAGAGAAAGAAGAACAGCAAGGGAACCAGGGTGCAATTCACGGCTCCTTCACTGAGCTGCTCTTGGGACAACACAATAAAATCCTGCTGCTCTCTGCAGTCAAGCTGACACATTTTCCAATCTCCCCTGAATCATTTCTGAACATCTAAATGAAACTTTGTATTGAATATAAATGGGAAAGAGTACTCGTTTAGCTCAAATATGTATTTTTATTTAGTCTTCGGGGTGGGGGTTGGTATGGGAAAAATGATTTCAGGACAATATGAACAGATAAGGCAGTATCCTGCAAACTGAGGTTCTGCAAAACTGTCTCCAGGCTTCAAAGTATTCAAATTACTAATTAGCTTCAAATAAAACTGGGATAAAAGATGTGCAAGAAAAAGGCACAGACCTTCCCCATTTCTTGTACATAAGGAGGCAAGAGTCAGGAAACTTACTGATGCTAGGGTAAGAGCAGAGAAGGACAGTAAGCATAACCACAGAGGCAGCGTCACCGATACTATTTTTTCCATTTTTCTCCAATTAAATGTGCCACAGTATAATTGTAAGTTGTGCATAATATAAAGTATACACTGTGCTCAGCACCGCCAAGTCAATATTGCTTTTGGTGTATACATAATTGCATTTCCTAATTTTGCGTGCTTCTGCCTGTAGAACCCTAGTGTTATATTCTCTTCTTCACAGTTAATACCTTGGAGCTTATGCAAACTAGTTAAGCAGCCTCTAAGATATCAAGTCTTTTATGGTATTTTCACAAAACAGATATTGTAATAACAGCCTGAACTTATATGAGGACTATCTTTGAACAATCTTGTTTTTTTAAGTCAACACAAAATGACATTTGCTTCTGCTGCTTAGTTGCCATCAGTATATAGTATACATATTTGTTAGATTTGTTGAAATGCAGTTGACTGAATGAGAATACCATGCAAAGTGAATTGCTTTCCCTTCAGGCATTAATTATCAGTGTTTTCTCAACTGTTCCCTTCCACTCTTTACATTCTCTGACGTTTCATCTCTTCCCTTGATTGGGTGCAACCATCCTATAAATAGATTTTTTTGGCAGTAATTGGGAATAAAACTGACTAGCGTGGACTGTAATAATTTGGAAAATTTAGCCTCCAACTGAGTAATTGTACAGTTTTGGGATGCCTGATATACTCCCTTGCTGCCTTTTTTAAAGGTTATTTTGCAAGTAATGAGTCTTTGTCGGTTTAAGGTAAGAAAAAAATAATATTAAAAAGCTTCATAACAGAGTAGCAAGGCTTTGGAGAAGATATGCTGGTTTACTGGCCCAGTATTCCGGAGCCTACGCGGCTGCTACAGAAATGAACCAAGCGTTAGGAGGGCTGACTGGGACACGTATGTGTGGGCCAGCGCTCCACTGGGGACAGAGCCCGGCATGGGGCCCTGCGACCAGCGTCCTGCCGGGGCTGCGCGCCACCCTCTGCGCTGCCGCCCCCATCACTGCGGCCACCAGGAAGGCTCTGCAAGGCACAAAAAAATTTAAATAAATCAGGGGTTATAACGATCAGCTGTGAGATAGAAGGCATTATGTGAGTACCTAAGGAGACACTGCTAGCTTTAGCAACATGGCATTTTTGAAGACAAGGTAAATTCTTCTCGCTGGTGTGCCAACAGCCCGGGAACCCCTTCCCACCTCCCAAAGGCGGGTCAGCATCCACGCTCCCATCCGCCCAGGGCAAGCCTGGCGCACGCACCGGCCCTTTACCAGTCCTTTACAAGAAATACCTTTTGGAGATAATCTTATTTGATATACAAAAATCATTTAAATGATGATAACCAAAGTAGAGAGTAGTTATTTTAAAGCTGAAGTAAATTAAGTTTTAATTTAAATACCACCTCTTTTTTTTATACAGGAACCAAGTGTGATGATAAGAACAGTTATTTGCCCACATTGTCTAAAAGAAGTTTTTCAGCATTTAAGTAATTGTTCAGATTCCTTTTTCAAAGAAAATTCAACATACCAAGTTTCAAAAATCTCTGCAAAGGTGCCGTCAAGTCACTCAGACACTTTTGCCTAATGTAATGTAATCTCGCCAATAAAAACGTACGAGTAGCATGGCCTACCACAGAGGAAACAGACTTCCAGAGACATCATAAATTCATTTTTGGACCAAGTAAGCACATCTTGTTCATGCAAGTCCATCAGTAAGAGTGTATTTTTGAATATCCTGTTACATTTTGCATTTTAGGGTCCACAGTATTGTTGTCTTGGGACTACAACAGGATTATCTCCCTTGCAAGCCCCATTTGAAGACAAGTGGCGATTAATCCTGGGAAAATGGGATTTTTGTAATATTTTTTTTTTTTAAAAAAGATAAATACAATGGCAGAATCTATCAGGACTTCAATATTTCACCCCCTCCTTCATTTCCCAGCTGTACCAGAGCTATTCTGTATGTTGCTCTTCATGAAAGAAAAGGATTTATAGATATTATTTTCTTAGTCTTACAAAGCAATAATCCAAGCAGGAAAAAAGTGCAAATCCCAGCATATGTTGGCCTCAATTTTTCCAGACATTTTAAAGTCAGGAATAACATCGCAGCAATCATCCAGACATATCCCAGCAGAAGAACATCTGCATAAGAAAAACAGCCCTTTGGAACTGGGGGCTCTTACAAGTATTCATAAATACTAAATATCACATACCACTTTTGGAAGGGCTTAATCCACTACGGGATTATATCAAGAGCTGGAAAAAACAATAAAAGACCTCAGCACAACAAAACCACTGCTCACGTATGAGTATTATGAAGCCTCTCCTGACAAGCTGTGGCCCCTCCGAGGTGGGACCCTGATGCTTGCCATTGAGCTGCTACGGGGGGCAGCAACCGGGCTCTGATCTGACCTGCCAAAAAATTCTTCCCCAGGTCACAGCCAAGAGAGGAAGCAATGAAAAACGGAGAAACACGACGGGAAAGCAGAGCAATCACAGCACAGTTCTGCCCGGCACGAATGCAAGCCTGAGGCCGAAGCCGGGCAGGGGAGCAGCTCCCAGCGTGGCACGCATGGCCCCGGCAGTGGCACGCGGAGCAGGCAGAGCCTATCCACACTTCTTCATCCTTACCAAGTTTCAGGCTTTTGCTTAATTTTACTCCCCAAACCCTCTGCAATGAGCCGCTGTATGACTCCCTGCATCCCAAAGGCCCCAGGACAGTCTCTGCTGGGAATCTCCAGCACGCCGGACAGACACAGCCCAGCCCAGGGAGGTGGGTTTTGTGGAGCCAGCCTGCACCGATGCCCACTGCCCGGCCCGCCTCGGGGGCTGCAGCCCGGAGAGCCCACAGGCGTGCAGCGCACATGCGTGTTTGTGTCACTGCTTGAAGCTTCATCCTTTAATTAACCTGCAGAGGGAAACTGCCCATGTCTCAGCTGTGGTGCAAGGGAAACAAAGATTCTACAGCTCATAACCTACAGAAACAGTGGCAAAAACACATAATTTACAGCCTACCATACAGGAAACAGGAAAATAAAATCAAAATGCTCAGGCACCTAAATTTTCACTGTTTACTTTGAGGACACAGCCTAGCCACGATTTTAGCAAAATCTCTAGCAGACCCAAAATGTGCACCTACATTTTGATTATGATGATGTACAGCTTCACTTCTGTGTCAGATTCCTGCAACACTTAACATCCAAATTAATAAAAAATTCTGACTATTCATCGGTGCTATGGAGTCAATCAAACTGACACATAGTATTTCTTGCAGCCCTGCAGAATAAAGATTTTGCCAAAAACCCCCTATTCCTAATCACATTGTTTTGAATCATTAGTTCATTGACATTCCTGTGCTAAAGAAAATATCATTAGTAATTTATACAAGTTGCATGAAAAGCAATAGTTCAGAAAAGCCCAGTGTGAGATAAAATTAAGCCTACACCTTCAAGAAAATCATTAAAAGGTAGCTATAATGATACATCCCAGAATTATCATTCAGATAGGGTAAGCAGGAGCCCTGCCAGATGTCAAGCCACCGTTATCTCAAATACTTAATACTATAGCAGCATATAAGGATTGTGCTTTGGTTTTGGAGAGGTGCCAGCAAGTCTGCTGGGACTCCTGTTTTGGAGCGTCTGCTGCAATCCAGAATAATGGGGAAAATGAAATTCCAAAACTCCTGCAGAAAGAATCATTTTGCTTCCCTTCACCAGAGGCCCCTCTGTGCTTTCTCTCCCGTGCTGCTTTCCATCGCTGCCTGCAGACCCATATCACTGGCCTCAAAACACTCAAACACTCGGTGGGGTACGCCTGCCCCACGGGACTGCAGAGCAGCCGGCTGGGGGTCTCTGAGATCAGGGACATGGTCACTACCACTTTCTCCATGGGGAATTTTTTTGGCCACCTTCCATCCCCCCAGGTGAGCTTGTGTCCCACCTCCTTTCATCCTCCGGTCACGAGTACATCCATGGCAGCTTTTTGTTGCCAAGCCTGTACGTTAGGGAGGGCTGATGCTCTCTCTATCCTTCAGCACCCAAATCCTTTGTATTTCAGATATTTCCACATTATCATACACCCCGGAGACGTGACCTTGCACCATGATGCTATCATTTACTTCATCTGTTTGCTCTCATCACTCTATTTGCATGTCCTTATCATATTATTATTACAGAGTTCCACAGCCAAGAAATGTATGAATTAAGTAACGTACATGAAGGAGCGTTACCAAATGAAGGCACATCATCCTCAGTTGTTCACATTAGCAATACAAATGATGGCAGGAAAGTGGTCTGTGGCAGCCTAATTAATTTCCTGCTATCTTTCAACCAATTACTAGGGGCTTGGGGATTTTTTTTAAACTTCATAATAGGAAGCAATATTATTTGTAGATTTACTTAGTGAGGAAAAAATAAACAGTGTGAATTAGAGTGATGAACTTAAAATTATACACATTTTACACAGATACAACCTCAGCTACCTGAAAGAGTATTGATTAAACAGACTCACCACTTACAAATTAAATTCATTTTCAAAATATTTAAATGTAAAGGAGGCCTGCACAATGTACAGCAGTCCATACTCATACCTAAATGGGTTTAATATTGAAAAAATATTGAAATAGCACTCCTGTATCAACATGAGGATTCCAGAAAACAGCTACTGCCTTATGTCCTTTTTCAAAAATAGATAACAGCTCATCTTGTTTAGGAGAAGAACGATGATATCAGTCATTAAATATTCCAGTTTATTTTTAATCCTGATGATAGTAAATGTGAAAGGATCGGTGAAAACAAGCTCTAGCAATCAGCTATTTTTATACAAGTTCTCTGCCACATGGTAACGTTATTTGGCTGTGGTTTACTATCAGATTGACAGCCACCTCCTGAGGATCTTCACGAGTGTTACGAACATTTATGTTCGCTGTATTGGTTTGATTAACTTGAATCCAAAGCTGAGAAAAACTTTTTTGATTTGGTCCAATTGTTGCATTGCTCTGTTCTTAGTTTAGAGTGACGACAAATGAAGGCTGAGCATATTTTTCTTAACTTGTTTTTGTGTGTGACTCTAATTTATGAAAAAGATTTTGAGGCACAGCCCAAGTAATGGGGAATCTCAGCAAAAAGGAGGCGGCTGCTGAGGGATGCTGACACAGAGATAGGACCTTAGTCAGGAAAGCTCTTTGAAGATCATTTCCTTAGTGGTCAGTATCAAGCTGCTGTTTCTATTTACCACTGAACACAGAAGTCATGCCAGCATGCAATGAGATCTCGGCAGAGCTCCTGTCCTGCCAAGCAGGCTTCTGGGGGGAGCAGACAAAAGGCAGGGTCCCAGCCTTACGCAGCCCTCCCTGCCCCAGCCCCAAACGGTGCTGGCAGAGCTGGCTTTGAATTCAAGTGCTCCTGAGCATTTAAACTGCATCTGCCTTCAGGCTTTGCTCTTGCAAAGCCCTGACACTCTGTAGAGAAAAATGGTCAGTTCACCCATGCACATCGCTGGTTTCTGTCTGCAGTAGCCAGCAGCACAGATCAGGAGGAGATTTGCAGAGCGGCGCAGTTGGTGCTGAGGTCCTGCCATCCATAACACACACATTTCAAAAGGATTTTTCTTCAAACTAGTGCTACCTTTGACCTGCAGACTGACTGGCTGCAAGCAGTTACAGCACGTGAGCCGAGCTCCTGGAGCGCAGATCCTGTCTGGCTCCATCCGAAAGGCGCCCGGTCCACGTGCTGCCGATGCCCCCCGCAGCCACAGCGAGGTCAGCCATTCATTCCAGAAGCACACTCCTGCTCCGAACTGCAATGCTAATGCAGATGTACCAACTCAAAAATATATCCACGTCGGAGCTGGTTTTAGTTACTAAAATAGTCTTTTCAGAACGTGAGTCCTGATCAGCAGAACTTCAGAGCACTTTGGTAGCAATGCTGCCGAGTGCGGTCTAATTGCAGCAGTTTTGGCGAGGGCAGGAGCAGACGTCCAGCTGCTGGGACTGTCTCCCCATCTCTCACCCACCCAGGCAAGCTGCCAAGCCCACGGCTGCCGCCCTCCTTGCTTGCTGCCAGGCTCCCACCCTGCTCCCCTGCCCGCTGCTGCAGCACCAGCCCGCGGCGTTCCCTCTCCCTTGCTCACTCGGCTGTCCTGAAGCCAAGATTACTCACTTTGCTCGCTCAAAACGCTGCAGATCCCAATACATGCATATATGCAGCGTCTTTTGAACCTTCCTTATTCCATCCAAAACAGCTGGTGTTTATCTCCTTTTCATTAAAAAAAAAAAAATGGATGCTGCAGATATTTGGTAAGAGAGTGAGAGATTTCACTTAAAATTCAATTGCTTTACAGGGATGCAGCAGCAAATAAGTTGTATTTTTCTCTTCATCTTGTTTTCTGTAAGCTTTTTTTGCATACTTGCTAGAACTTTTATCTGATCAATAAAATAACAGTTAACCAATGGGAGATTTGGAACTACTGTTGCTTGGCTTTTCCTGCCAAAGCTCTTTTAGTTACCAACAAACGCAAAGGGGGAAAAGACTCACACTTGCTGTTTTGGAGAACTGCCAAGCTCCCAACAAAACCTCGCACGTGCTCCTGAATTCCACATCTCTCTCGCTGCTGTGCAGGCAATTGGCCCCTCTCTGTTATAAGTGGTACAGAGCTCAAAAGAGCCTGAAAGAAGAGATTTACAAAAGGAACGCGGCCCTGTGCAGCCCCCAGTACTATGTAACCGCCAACTTCCCTAACGGAAAGCTGAGTAGAGAAACCCCAATTCCTTCCTTTTACCTGTAAACATGCCCTTCAAGCACCATTAGTGGGTTGACAAAAAGGCATGCACTCTCGTAGCAACACAAATAAGCCTTCTCATATATTAAGGATTTATATGTCCCATCCATGAAGGATTGAATGTTTTTTGCCGAAGGAGGAAATAATTAATAGCCTCAGCGCACAAACACACAACATATGGGCAAGGTGGCAGCATGCATACGCACAGACCACCTGTACAGAATCCATATGATGCACGAACAAAAGTGCTGCCCATCACTGCCCTTGGCCTTATTGAAGGCACAGGATCCAGTAAACCAAACCACAGCTTGGTACAGGACAAGGGTTTGAAGATCAGCAGTTAACAAGGCAGCTGCTTCAAAGCTTACTGAATTCCAAAGCGGTCACACCGAGCTCCCTTGATGCCACTGACAAACGTTTGAATGACGGTGAAGATGGTGGCGTACAGATACCATATGCCACATGGTCATGCAGATGAAAGTAATAATAATCCATGTAAAGTCTGACCTTCAAACACACTAAAACAAAGCCACCACATTGCAGATCAGAGTGCTTTCACCTGCACCAGCATCAACTGACAGCTGAAGGGACCAGTAGCCTGGCTCTGCTGTTAATAACAATCCAGTAATAAAGCCAAAAGGCAATGGGTCAACACCAGACAGGATCTATTACCTGCAAAGTAAAATCAAAACTCTGTTGTCAAAACACTCGGAAGCATGTTTCCAGGTCTTGCATCTGCATCCTGGTTTTGGTGCCTTCTCATTTTGGCACTTCCAACAGCGATGGGAAGTTTGTGCATCATAAAGATCAGAAACTGTCCAACAGAAGAAATATTTTTGTGTCGCTTCACTATTTCATTTATTATGGCATTCATCTTCTGCTTGTATAACAAGAGGCAGGATTCCCTGCTGTCGTTGTGAATCAGGACAACACATCACTTGTTTCCATGCAAGAAATCCGCAGGGAAAAGGCACCTTACACTCACGTCAGTGTTCAGCGTGTGAGAGCTGGGCTTGGCACACCACAGGAACAGATGCTGGGATAACTTTCTAATTAAAGGGATGCACATTACTGACAGGTCCTTTTGGCCTCACTCATTCTTTCACACCTCAAAGATAACGACACGTGACAGCCTGCGTTACTGCACCAGTTTCGTAAATCTGCTGCACTGCCACTTCAAGGGACCGCCACGGTGGCCTGTGAGCTCCACAGATCTTCAAAACTGCAAAACCATTGCAATGAAGAGACACTGCTACATCCCAGTGGTTATTAAAACAATGTGAAAACAGAGATCATGTGGGGCAGGGGGGGAGGAGAAAGAGCTTTGCTTAAAGCTGGGTGCCTCTAATACAAGTATGTCATTTTCATGAAATCATAACATATGGCTTTTGTATAATCTTGCTGCACTTTTAACAGAGACTTACTGTCCCCGCTGCCCTGGAGCAGGCACAGCCACTGCAGCCTCCAGGTCCAGGTGCTTCACCACGAAGAACCGCCTTTCTGGCTGTATGTTAATGTATTATCACCACGCAGGACTCAACAGGTGGCCACTTACACCCTACAGGTATGGACCTGCCAAAGAGTAGCAATACATTTGAAGCCTAAAGGCAGGATCCTTCCTCCACAGATGTACTCCTCACGCTTTTCAATGCCTGCCCTCCCAGGAGTGGTAACAGCAGCTCCGGGTTGAACAAGAGCATCCTCCTGGGACTGGGTGTGAGATCAGCGAGCGCTGACCCAGCTCACAGTGCCAGGACAGCGTGGCGAAAGCCCGCAGCATTCAGCCTCCGAGATGCATAGGCATGGAAGATGTGGCACAACTGAGGTATTTTTTATTGTAGATTTCATTGCCTCCTCTTTAGCTCATGACTTTACAGGATCAGACCGTTTGGGAAGCAGGCGTGGACTTCGAGACATCTGTTTTCAGATAAAGTGAGAGCAAGTGAGAATTATGCTCAAATCAATTGACTTTTAGTGATTAAAGACCTATAGGAAAAGGAAGGTAGAGAACATGGTATTCACTTGCTGACTCATTGGGCGTCGGTAAAACAGGCTGTATTAAATGAATGCAAAGCTTCGTTAAACACGTGGCTTCCTAAGGAAGGAGCAGCAACCTTTTGTTTGTCCACTGGATCTGTGGCTTAATGAAACAGCAGATTGGAAATCTGCTGAAAACGCCAGAAATTCCCACAGGGAATTAATTTCAGTATGAACAGTTCTATAAATAATTCAGCATAATTGACAAGAATCCCATTTAAAAATACCCAAGTAATCTTAAACTTTTAGTTAGAATTTAAAATAAAAATTTCACCCAATCTGATGCAATCAATACAAAAGTCACTCCCAATAAAAAGCAAATACAGAACAAAAGAAAAAGGCAGATGAAAACGAGCAGCTGGTTGCCTGAGATCAGTGAACTGTGAAACTAAGCATTTAAATGTTTACAACTGTAATGGATTTTGCTCTGAAGTTTTCTGCATTGTCTACAACATGCTGAAGGCTGACTTGAGCTACAAGCAAATGAGCCACAGAAATGCCTGAAAGTCAATCATCAAAACTAGGTACATAACACCCAGCAATACATACGGCAAGTTTTTAGACTCTGCTGGTCAAAACAAAGCTTGTAACACTGGGAACATCTGGCTATCATTAAAACGAAAGCCTAGCGAAGGGTCTGTGTAAATTTAATCCTACTCATTACGAGGGAAGCATACAACAGACAACACAATTGCTTCATTTTTCTATTTGACTTCAGAGCCTGTTCATGATTTTTTAAATCTTTTCACTTTTACATGAAACAATCAGATGAATCTAACCGTGGAAAATACACAGCCCTTTATCTCCAGCATCCCCAGAGATCACAAACAGCTCTGTGTCCTTGGGGGAATAGGAGCAGCTAACGATTCACCATTCCTAGGGTGAAAAGCAGCTTAATTAACAAAAAGCAATGTTTTTATAGAAGTTGTTTCTTTATTCAAGTTAATGGTGCACAATAGACCTGTGGACAAGCCCTGCACTAAATTCCCTAGTGTTCTCTTCCCATCTCAGTGGAGCAACCAGTTCCATTGGTAAAATGCATCAGTTCCATTTTTCTGCTCTTTGTTGCTATTCCATCTCTCTCTGGCCTTATACAAAACATTTACTCATCTACCAATCCTCTGCTGGGTTGAACAGCAACATTTCCATCTTTTAATAATCTTCTATATTTGTAACAAAACTCTCAACGTATTTACACATATAGAAAATGAACCAGGAAATACAAGACATTCATCATAACATCCCCAGGACTCACCCAGAACCTTAGGGCTACTTTATCTGTTCAAGTTGCTTTGCTTGATGATGTGGAAACACCTTTAACAGCAGCTAGTTTCTGCATCTATAGCCAGCAAAATCCTGTGGCATACATGAATCATTTCAATGTAAAATTTAGCGGAATAAAGTTAATTGAAGGTAATTGGGGGTTTTGTCCAACCACCTCCACCCACCTACCCCCTTTTCTTTTTCTGTTTTGAAGTGCCTCCACTGTCTATCAGCATGGGGGGAAATAGTATCGCTTTGTTAAAGCTGATGGAATTAGCACGATATAAGTAAGGGTTAAATGTCAGGATGGGGACCGGAGGCTTAAGCTTCCTTCAACAAACAGCAGATACAAAAAGAAGTGCAGAGAGGTATGTTTAATCAAAAAGGGGGCAAAAAAGAACTTTGACATCAAAAATATATTTGTAAATTACAATAGATTGATATCTTGATTAAAGATTATAAGGTTTCCAGTTAATTATGACTATTTGGAGACCAGACTGTTTTGCAATGGGTTAAGTCAATAAGATGACGGAAAATCAGTTATGCTAGCAAGAGCCAAGCAGTGCTGCGTGAATCCGTGCGCACAGAGAGCAGCAAACAGGCTGCACAGCTGGAGCTGAGCCCCTGTGCCGCCGAAAGGAAACATTCCCAAACCCAGCCAGTAGCTACTCACAGAATCACAGGAAGGCTGGGGCTGGAAGGGACATTTAAAGATCAGCTAGTCCGATCCCCTGCCAAGGGCAGGGCCAGCTTTCCCTAGATCAGGGTGCTCAAAGCCCCATCCAACCTGACCTTGAATTTAACTTAAAAGAGCAGATTACACAGGCTAGAAAGAATACGGTTATTTTGAATGGCATCATTCACTCAAAGCAATCTGAAAATTGTTTTGATTATCCTAAGTTACAGTTAAAGTATGAAGAAAGCATGGAAGAAGCTGAAATACAAAACAAGAGAGTAATTTTTCTAGATAAGATCCTAAGCGAAACATAGTTAATGAAGCTGGGAAATTTAAGTAGGTTACTCTAGATCACAGAGTAAAAGCTCTTGAATAAGCAGACAGAAAATGTCAGAAGCAAAGAGTACAAGAACGTAACAGTTCTAAATAAATACAAGTGGAATCTAAGTTTTATTATTGCATTTCCTTTTCAACAATAAAAATGGATTGTGAAGAAAGCGAATGGCTTCATCATTGTACTGGGTCCTCTTATTTCAAAGAGTAGGCACCAAGATTCTATCATAGGCATTTAATATTTTTCATAATTTCAGTATTATCTGTATGAGCAGCCGCTCATCCTATCATTGTTACTCCCTGGAGGCACCTGCAATTGTGCGAGTGGAATAATTTACCATTTACATACGATAAGCTAAACACTTGGGGATATGGCATTTGCAGCCACAGCATCACTACACAGGCTGCAGCTCAGTTCAGAGACAGATGATGTGCTTTGCATGTCACTTCTCCCAGTGACACTACTCAATTTACCTGTTAACTAATATTTATTTATTATTTAAGAAATGTAAGAGACTCAAGCAGTGGTCACAGAAGCCCAAACCAGTAGCACCAGCAGCAAAAGTATCTTGACATAACTTAGTAAAGAGAAAGCTAGCGGACTACGCAGGAAATACTTTTAAATCATAACATAAGAGGGAACAATGTCTTTTTTTTTTTTAATTCTTTCAACCATGCTATAGTGGAGAACTTTTCTATTATCAAGTCTCATTAGAAATTATTAGAAAAATAAGTATGGCCAAAATTTCATGTGGTATTATAAACTGACTAAAGTTTTCAAGAAGTAAAAATATTTCAAATTCAGGTGTTTCCATGCCATCAATATGCCTTCTCCGGGCTGGTGCAGATCACCAGCACTCCTCGGCCAGCGCTGGGTCAGACATGCATTCTACCAATTTGTATTTTTATATTCGCTAAGTCATTTGCATGTCTAAATCATATATAAAAATGCACAGAAAGAAATCCCAGTGTCATCAACTTGTATTTTATATTCCCTTAAACGGGAAAGTTTTTATAGAATTTCCAATATGGAAAATTGTTAGGATCCCAGGACAACTTTGTCCTGTCTGTTTCATGCTAACCTTAAATAGTATTTTATTTGGTATACCATATGCTTCGATATCTTCGTCTGCCACCTTCAGATTTTACTTTCTGAGCTGCAGAAAATAGTATGCTAAATAGCAAGAAGTCCAGTGGTAAAATCATGTTAGATTTCTCTCCCTTTAATAGAGTGATGTTGGATTAGAAGTATACCTCAAAGAGCCTTCATTTTAAAGACTAAAACAAAACTTCCCATCATAGGGTAAACGCATTAAGCCTCATTACATCGATGTCCTTCAAAGCAAGAGAGGTCTAAATGCAGGCTGAAACACACGCTCACCACGGATGCTCTGATCGCCGTGCAGCCAGGCGGAGGGCTGAGCCTTACAGAGCGCTGGGGCCAAAGGCAGGGGCCGGGGGCTGGGCACTGCGGTGGGCTCGGCACAGCCACGCTCCGGCCCCAGCCCCAGCCCCACCGCGGGGCGCCGAGCTGCAGGGGAAGGGGGCAAGGCTGCAAGGTGCAGCTCAGCAGACATCCCGCGGGAAGCCTGGTCCATTGGCCGGCTCTTCATTGGGGTCTTCCATTCATGATAGCCAGCCATCACCTGTGTCACTGCCTGGGTTCAGGGCAAGGGAACCACGGATTGATTCTGCTAAACTTCACCCTCTGGGAATTCATTTTCTAGTGCTGAAGGTGGATTGGGCTGAGTTTGTCCAAGCTATCAAGTACAAAATGAGAAAAGGATACGTAGGCTTCACTGAAAGAACATGCTACAGATAAGAAACACACCAAGAGGAAAGCACCATGCTGCCAAGCAGTACGCCAGCTCTGAATACTTCACCTGCAGCAATGGAAAGCCCATCATTCTCACCTGGCCTGGTATTGCTCCCTGGTACACACGGCAAGATACTATTGGCCAAAACAACTTCACAGTTAGGAAAACGGTATTCCTTTAGATCCTCTGATTATGAAAAGACTTTTACCTCTCAGCCCCAGGCCCTCATTCAAGCACCCCACATGTCTCCACATTGTTATTAGAGCTCTGATATTGAACAGATACAGTATCTTCGTCTTCCGTTGGAGTGACCTGAATTGCATCAGTGCTGCATCACTGCCTTCAGAAGAGGTGACCATGGCTCAGAGACAGCCACCAGACCAACACCAGCTTTCACAACGATCTTGCAACAAGGGAAAAGCATGCAGTTTAAATTTCTGTGTAACTGGGAAAACACGATTCAACTCAGCACTAGCATCTTTCTCAGTAATACAATATAAATCTCTCCACAATAAGGTAACTTTTTTCAAAAGCTTTATCAGAAGAAAAAGGAGTTACCTTATGTCCAGCTCTCTTACAATCTTATCTCCCTTTGGAAAGCAGAGATTGGATGGGTGCATTTCCAACAGCACACACAGCTTCAGTACAGCTGTGTTTCTGCAGGACTCAACACCACATCACGTTATGCCAGCACAAAGAGTGTAAGGCTGGCCATTAACTACCGTCCACAGAAGAGTCAAAAACTGTCCCACTGCAAGCTAGTTGTCTGGTTTTGCAGCCACCACCAGCACTAATCACACACCAGAGCATGGCCAGGAGCCAGCCACTAGCAGTATTCCTTGCTGTAACATCTCCAGGTACTGCAGCTGGACACAAAAATGCACCGAGACCAGCAGAAGTCTTTTGGTTTCATCACTGGAAGTGGCATCAAATTTGGTATTAGGTTTCACCTCCAGAAATAGTTCTTGCAGCTCAGGCAGTTTGTTTCCTCCCCAAGTTGTTTGGCAGTTGATCAACTACTGCTGCTATAAAAAGCAAGCACTTGGCGATGGACAATCTAAGAGCTGGTTAATTGGACAGGGAAATAGTTTAAGCACCATATTGCACTGTATTATGACTAACTGAAAATTTGCAGTTTCATTTCTCATCAACTGTGAAATTAAAGGATGGGCTCAGCCCATGTGGTGACCACCCCCATCTCAGAGGCACCGGAGCGGCATGGCAAGGGGCTCCTGCAGCCTCTCCGCAGGCACCTTCAAGACCGACTTACTCCCCCCTGCATCACCCCCGGGGACACTGATGGGACCTTGTGGGGAAGCACGAACCCCTCCACATTGATGCATTTGTTCTATAAATACAGAGAGACCTTCAGCCTTCCAAAGTGTCTGGAATTTGTCATCCACACAGTAATTCACTCCATTTTAACAAAAGCCTAGGATATGAATAAATAACCTCCCCTTCATATTCCCTGAAAATGAGAAGTACTCTTTTTTTAATTATTCATGACATTTTTATTATTAAAAGACAAAGTGTCATTTAATGAAATAACATTTTAAAAGTATGATTGCATGAAAAACAGAATGCTGCAGTTTTATAAAAACATCTGCCTCCCTCACTCCATGTTGAATTACAAGAGAAATGAGCCTGAAATCATGCTTGTAGCTCAAGAGAAAACTCCTCTCTGATATACAAATCAATACATGATTTAATTGTGTTTTATTGCTTCTTTTGCTTCACTCTGGGGTCAGAAAAGACCCTGAGAACATCGCATTTGCTACTTTCCCAAATCATATTCAGTCAACGTGCACCTGTTTTTTAATTCCAACCTTCAAGCTTTTTTCAGCTGCAAGGCAACAGGGAGAGTGAGGGAGTGAGCCTGGAACAACAGCAAGCTATTTATTCTCTTTCACGACTGCTGCTTCTTGAAAGGTTTTTCCTCTCAGATTGTCCTCTGAAGATGCCAACAAAATCATGATGGAAAAGGCAGAGTTAAAATTCTTTATTATGCAGAAGTGTATGGTACCATCAAGGCAGCTCCGACTCCTGCAGTGGTCTCTGAGCACGGCTCAACACATCTTTTTGCTAGAAATGCTCTTCTGCATAAAGCATGGCTTTGAGCCATTATTGTAAGTTTTAGCGAAAAAAAACCAGAATACTAGAAAATGCAGTATTTCATCAATACTAGACTAGGAATTTTTATTTGATTTGATTTTTTAACTTCCATTACTCAACATGCTTCAAAGACTCATCAAACATTGTTTTGGGGTTGAGCAGTCATTCTCCTCATAGACCAGTAACAGACTGGTTTGCAAATCCATGGTCTTGGCTGATGCCCCCAGTTACATGTACTAATCCCAGTGGATAAATTCTTATGTATGGACCACTTTAATCCCCCAGATATCCCTAACAGTGGAAGAATTTCTGAAAACTCTTAGCCTCAAGCCAGAAACCTAGGTTCATGCTCTTTACCTAATCTCTATCTTCTACTCTACCATTCAAAGCTCTCTAATATCAATACAGGGAGCTGATGGCTCTGTTTTGACTTGTACTCTGGAAAACAGCTATAGTTCAATTAGAATTAGTAAGCATTTTAAAACTAGAAGCTAATATATTATTTGAAAATGAACGCTGATTTTTATTCTCCTAGAAGCTAATATATTATTTGAAAATGAACTGCTGATTTTTATTCTCCATGAGTCTCTAGGGAGATGTTGAATTTTTAGAGTATTTATTTAAAGTTCTTAAAAAAGCCAAAATGGATTTTATCTTGTACGTTACAAATGTACTTTAAAGCTCGATTGAAGGAATTAATGGAAACCCGTGTTTTAGCTTGATGTTATGCATTTATCCAGCCATCCTTCCCCTAGAAGTCTGGCAGGCACAGAGCTGAAAACAGACCCTCAACTCTCTCCATCATTCTTTGCTGCTCCCATGCATATGCATCTGTCCCAACAGAGCAGAGTGTTCCAGCTGCTCTGTGTTGCCTTCCGACGGCACTCCTTCGGGGCTGGCATGGGAACTTTCATCTCCCTGCACCTACAGGTAACCAACGACTTAAGGGAAAATCTTAGATGCACCCAGCCCCTCCTCCTCAGCCTAAAACAAGCACCAATTTGCTGTTTCTTACCACTTTTCACTGGTGATTAAATCTGCCCATTGCAGAACTTTTAGACAGGCATTTATTTTTCAAGATACATAAATGAAAAGTTTTTAGAAATTAAGTAAAAATATCAGAAGGTCCCAATTATATGAAAAAAAACCCAAACTGGCACCTGCCAAAATCTACCCAGAAGTGTTTATTATTTCTTAGTAAACAGACATGCTGGTACCAAAATGACTTTCTGCAAACAGCCAAATGATTTGTTTTGTAGGCTGAAAGCAAAATAGACAAATTTTCCTCAGTTACGTTTATATGAAAATTTACTTGAGTCCTAGTGCGAATCTCACAAAGGCACATCATCTTTCATTTGCACAACCAGAGTAACAGGGACTCCTGACAACAGGCTTTGGTCCTACCAAAAGTCGTCTTCTTGAAGAGAACTGGAGATCCATCCCCAAGGCACACAAATTGCCTTCTGTACTTTCTTTCCTTGCTTAATGGCCATTATAGGAAAAAACAAAACAAAACAAAACCAACCACAACCCTGTATTTCAAGAAGCATTTTCCTCCATTATGCACTAATGGTTAATTCAACACAACGAGAAAAGCACTACTTAAAGATCTATTTTACAATTGGAATTGAAAAAACTATGAACAATCCCTCTATTAAAGGCATCACTGCAGAACAAGGAGTTTGATTTAAAGCAGCCCCAAATTCAAAAGATTACACTATCTACCAGAACACCCTGCCAGTCTGTACGTTCAAGAAATTCTGTACTGGAAGTATACGGATGTGAATACATAGTCACTGCTGACAGCATCACCAAACCACAGCGCTCTGAGCGGCTTAGGTACCCGCACTGCACCCAATACACCCGACTGAAACCACCACAGGTTAGCGGGGTCCAAACACAAAGGCAGGAAAGCAGCACAGCAAACCACGCTGGTTGCTAGCTAGATCTCCCTTTCTGGTTCATTTGGGTTTATTTCCTCTGCTGACACCTGCCTTGCTACACTTACCTTCTGATTCCTCGTTTTCTGAGGAAATCTGTACCTTGAAGCCAATTTTGCAGCTTTCTCTAGACTCATCAAGTACTACAGAGAAATTAAATATAACCCCTTTTCCTAGCAATATGACAAGTCTAACTCCATCTGTAGTCTAATTATTGTTCCAGTATGTATTGTTCCAATATAAATCCTATAAAACGACAATAGATTTAAAAATAAAATAATCAGTGATACTACTATTTGCCTTGCTCCATTTTCAACAACAAACTTTCCAAGTCAGTCAAGGGTATGATAAATCTTTACAGTGATGCTCATGAATACGTAACCTAACATGCATCAATACACTTATTCCAATATGCATGCCTGGAGGGATTTTGTGCATTACTGTGACGATGGGAAGAGTACGGCGACATCCATTACATTACAGTTCTCACATATATGGCTCCACCAGAACAGCATGCCTGGTGCCCTCCATTGCTTGCATTGGCACAGAGGAAAGGTCCCGCACTTGCTGGGTGCTGGGGTGACCCATCCTGTCCCCAGATGCCCCCCTGGAGGGCCCTGCACCACTCCTGCTCCATAGACCAACTGGCACAGCAGTGGCCCTGCAGAGCATATGGTGTTTTTACTGCACAGGATAAATGATGTATCTTCTAACCAAGAACTGCCAGACTGATGACAAACTCTGGAGTATGAAGAATTAGGAAAGCCCCACAGAGCTGGAGGCTACGCCGCCAACAAAAGAAATAGATAGGAAAACACAGGTGTCGGGAAGAGATGGAGTGTGAGAAACACATCCTTTGAGCTCTAATCGTCTAGCACGGGAATATCACCAAATCACTCTTTTTTGTTGTACAGGTACTGAGATGAGTAAGAGAAAATACCGAAGTCAAATGCTCTTGCAAAGCCCCATACCTTTGGTTGTGGTTTACACCTTGGCAGATCAGCTGAAGACACCTTAATAAAGTGTTCCCACCCAGCAAAAGCCAGAAAGTATCTCGTGATCCTTCCAGCTTTATTTCAAGTATTTGCTGTTTCCACACTCCCTAAATTAGTTATTTTTTTTTCTGACATTACGCAATACTGTGAAGGATAAATAATTTCTTTTGCGTATTTGTAAATATAGTTTGGATTTTACTCTCAGGCATGAACATGAAGTCACAGAAGCTACCTAGAGAGTTATGGTACTTGCAGCAAAGAAAGTCAGTTGAGGTCTACCCACTGTTTTTTGAACAGTAATTCAGCAGAAAATAAAATGACCACAAAGCATGACCATTAACACAATTTTATAATAAACCATGTACTTTTCACTGCTGTTTTCACAGAGTCAACCTTTGGAACAGAAAGAACAGAGAACAACTACCAGGCCCATTTGGAGAAGTGAGCTTTTTGGGAGGCAGTTCCATGGTACTGAGATCACAATCGCCTTCATCAGTAGTTGTGGCCATACACAAATGCAGAATGCAATGCTGTGGTGGGCTGACCTAGAATGCATCGGGGGGGTGGGGGGGAAATATCAGGGTCTGTCAGATGGAGAAGGATGAGAACAGAAAGGGACTAATGAGGTGTTTCCAAGATGTGACACCAAAATGATTCATAAGGGGGCTGAACACACAAATGACAAAAAGTGGATTATTTCAGTATTTTCCTTCAGTTTTGACTAGAAAGTATTTCTGTGCATGTATATTCATGCAATGTTTTCCTGTAATTAAAACAGTCTTACTAAATGTGTATGATAAAGAAGTCTTACTAGAAGAACTCAAGGTGGAGCTTGCGAATTGCAGTATTCCAAGCAGAAGCTTCACCTTTTAGCCAAAGCACAGCGATAGGCATCAAGAAACTAAAATTCTGTTCTCAGCAATTCCACAAATTTTCACAGAGCTCTTTCAATTTTTCTGCTTCAGTTTCCCTCCTGTGCCACGGAAGGTCCCGCACCTCTTTCCCAGCTGCCTGAGCCTCAGCTTGCTGCAGTGGGAAGCGCTGAGTGCAAGGTACCGATCATCCAGAGCCGAGGATCTGGAACAGAACAGACAGCAGGTCCAGCATCACATCACACGAACCCGAAAGCGTCACAAGGAATGTATTTTCTTGCTTTTTTCTTTCAGGATATTTGAATAACAGTTTCCAGCCCAGCTACCAACTTGCACCGCAGCAATGACTATAAACCACAGCAGACCCGTAACTTAACACAGGGCATTATCACAGCAGATACTGTGTTGAATGTTGCATGGAAATTTATTCTGGAGATCACTAATTTCTTCTAAATTGCTCCCTCAAAGGTTACAGTCTACAACTACCTTAGCCCAATTAACTGAAGAGAACATTAATTGACACAGAGGTCAGCTTAACATTGACTGGTGGGGTGTTTTTGAAGCATCACCAGCCTACCTGAAATACTCCTTCACGTATACTGCTGCTTTTAAGTCTCACTTTTAGCGAGCAGATGAATTTATCGCTGCACTCAACAGACATGTACAGTGTTTTTTAATAGATAGTTACTGAGATCTTCAGTTGTGGGTACAATCTTCTACCATATATTAATCTCACCTTGTAATTAGCTGCCTGGGGAAAATGCATATCATTCAGGGGACCCAGGTGAAAGAAAAAATAGCTCCACAGCTATGAAACTCCTGATTTAACTCTCCTCCAAAACAGAAAGGTGAAGCAAGGCACGTCCCTTGCTCCATTATACACATTTGACAATTTTGCTCTGCACATTGCAAAGTGCAGTTCTGAAAGATGAACGAAAATAGCACTGCTGAAATTCCAAACTACTTATTTCTGATACAAGAAAAAGAGCAATGAAAAACCTTGCACTTAAAGATCTCTGCCGGCAAGTTACACAGAGGCTGCAAGGTACTGTACAATATTTATGAGTATGAGATATATGCTATAGGTTAATTTATAAATTCTCCATACATAATTTAAAGCCTATTTACAGAGTAAAACAGTCATCGCGCAGTAACCACCACAAATGCATTCACTTAAACTTAAGGGCATTTGTAATGACTGCTCAGAAATAAGAGCGCCATAATAAACCAGTCACAGTCAATGACAAGCTGACTAAAACACACTAAAACGCACGGGAGTAGAAAGAAAGGAAATGCATTTTTAAGGCATTCGATGTGCTATAAATTTTTAATGCTCTATAAAATCTTTCATTTAGTTAGATATATTTATATAGTATTAAGTACGTTATTCCAATTCAGAGTAAGAAATTAGTCTTAACTTGTTTTGCAGAGCACTTTGATTTTCTTTCCTAAATTTTATCCTTGTACTAACATGCTGCAAATTGTGACTCAACAGATTTCTACCAAAGCAGCATAATTTATCCATTTCCTCCAAAAACCTCCCTTGAACAGGCCTACTTCTTCTCTAGTTAACAATAAAAGCAGTTGTACATCAGTTTTTTAGTTATCATGTGCAATAAATTTGATGACCCAAGTCTGAAGTTACGTATACACACAGGCGTAAGGCACGCGTTTGGATGTAACTGAAGACCCCTAGTAAGTAACATACTTAAGCACACATCTGCAGCCTCCAAATAAAAGCAGAATTTGCTGCACTAAGGGCAAGGAGGCAGCTCGCTGTGACTGCTACGATTCCCACACACTGGAGGGAGACGGAATTGATCTGGCTCCAGCTCAAGGCATCACTGCTGCGGAGCAATTAAAACAATCAGGCCTTTAGTTACACATCGTTCCACTGTTTCCCCATAAATCAGCTGCCAGATCAAAGCCTTAAATGCTATGATATCAGATATGCATATTAATTTAGTTACATATATTTTAAATTTCCATAAAAGGCACAGGGAACATCTCTTCAGGAATGCATACGATGTGCTCCCTCCTTCATTAGTTGGCTTCAGGAACAAACTGCAAAAGGATCTTGTTACGAGCCAGCATGCTTCCCTTTGGAAAAAGAAGATGCTAAAAAGCAGCAGTGTAACCGTGAATCACAAGGCCCAAGATACACAATTAGCTTTTTGGGTCTGGGGTTGAATTGCTGCAATAAATGATGCTGCATGCCTTGGCACAAAGCCAACAGATCTCATTCCTGAATTGAACAAGCTCTTTTTGATGATGTTTTTTGTTCTTTAAATGTCTTCCTGATGTTCCTCTGCATACATACAAAGATTTTTAATTGCTATTTAATATTAATGCGGTTTTCAGAATTGAAGAAAAAGTATGTTTTCATTTTTTTTTTTTTTAAAGTCCACATCAGCTTCAAAGTTACAGCTATCAACATGAGTGTCAGAGAAGGACATACCCAGGGGCTATCCGAGGGTGCAGTTTATTCTAAGATGCCCCATTTTTAGTGCAGGCTCCTCAGAAACCTGTCGTGACCCCACAAAGCCAGCAAGAGCTGCCTGGTTCTACCAGTGATACTGTCACTTCCTTGACAAGCTCTGCTATTTACATTTTGTGTTAGGAAGTTACAGTTAATTAGTAAAGTAAAACTTATTTAACTCATCTGCGATTCAATCATTTTAGCTGTCATCTCAGACATGTTTGATAGCAGATCAATCGCTCATGTTTCTAATACTAGATTTGCTGAGAAAATAAATCTTCCAGTGTGGCAATTTTCTTTCGCCTAGTGACATTTTAATTGACTTCAATGGACAAAGCTTATTTTATGTATTTCAGCTTCTTAAATTGCTGATCACTTTCCTGGTTTTCTTTAACACAACCATTTTAAGTATTAGGTTATTTAAGAAGATTAGTGAGCCTTACCATTGAGAACCATGCTCACAGTTACAATTGAAATACACTGTGTTTTAGAAACTGGTTGAGGAAGAACTTTGAAACTCATTTTGAACATGTTCCCTCAGTGTGTTTCACACAGTTGCACAGATCCGAGCCTAAGGATTATGTGAAAGAGTAAATCTGACACTGCTTAATGTATCAAAAGGACTAGCCTCCACCTACAAAATCTGTAATTATGTGTGATTTGCATTAATCCTTAAAAAGCAATTGAAATCCCTAAACGAAACAGAAAAAGCAGATTAGGAGTAATATTCTGTTGACAGTACCTCACATGATTTATGTCAATTAAGATAATTCCCACGCTCTCATGAAACCACCTCTCACTCCATCACTGATGAGGGGGGTGCTGACTGCTAGGATCTCTCAGCACCAACGCAAAGCAGTAAAACTCCATTTCCCAGAGAAAGAACAACCCGTCTTAAAGTTTATCCAGTGAAAAGTCTATTACATTCAACACAGCTTCAAAGTGCAAGCTTCAAAGCTATCAAACAGCAACAAGTGAAAAAGTCATTTTTCATTATACTTTCAAGATGTTGCCAAGATGAAGCTATTAAGCGGCGTGCCTGATGTATGCAAAAGGTTGAGCTATTCCAAAGCAAACTGCCGCGTACGTCTTGCACCACTACTGCAACGATCAAAGGTCACCAATGACGACAGGAGTCAGAAATTGTGCTATTTTCTTTCAAGAGAGGCTGAGAGCACGTATGCTGATACAACTCTACGACACATTCTTAACCTAATGGGAACATCTTCAGGAATATTTCTGGCAACTGATGAATCACTTTGCAAGTCAAGGCAGAAAAGCTATCATTAAACCCACCTTACTGTTACTTCAACAGGCTGCCTTATTAAGAAATCTGCTTCAGCTTTCATTTTGCAATTCATTCTTGGTGACTTCGGAGAAAAAAATTTCCCACCTATCAGAGGCTTTGCCCTTAGATATCAGCAGAGCTTAGCGCTGATCTACAAAATATGTGTTAGAAGAAATATCTGTGCCATCTGAAAATACCCCATATCTGCATGTTAGAAGATGGGATAACTTCTCCAAAAGCAAGCACAGACTCGCCAAGACTCAATAGCAAAACCACAGATGATGAATCAAAGGCATCCAGCAAAGCTGTGTTCACATTCCTGAAAAGGCCCAGCACAAGTGTCTGCACAGGTGTGCAGGTGAAACGTTCGCAGACAAACACACTGGGTGATGTAGCGGGCTGTATGCGGCGTCCCCGGTGAACCAGCAGTGCTCCTCTCGCAGAAGCTGTTCCCACCAGCCATCCCAGGGAGCAAACCGCCACTGCTCATAGACAAACCTCACGCAGATTACCTGTGTACTTACACTGCACTGTCATGCTTATCTTCAAGGAAAACTGACTAAGAGAAATGACTAATAAAATGCAAGAATACTTAATTAGCATATTGTTAGAAGAACGTTAATTGCCATCTATAATACACTGAATCAATTATCACAGCCATCAAGCTGCGGACTGACATGCATTATCATGTACTTCACACTGACTTTTTAATTATTCAGAAAGCAAATAAATTATTTTCAAGCTTGCATTTTCTTCTGTTTCATGTTGTCCTCATGTCTTTTAAATACATTTTTAAAAAATTCCCTTTTACATTCGAGTCTATTAAGCAACAGCAAATCAGCTTTTTTTTTTTTGTCTTCTACAGAAGTATATAGAAGAGCAATCATTGTCTCACCTGTAAGATCTCCAAGATTTTAGTCAGATTTGTAAAACCTAAAATTTTAAAGCTTTACCACCAGAAACAACACCTTTCCAGAGAAGCAGGAGGAAGAGCCCAGTGATGTCAGTCTGAGTATCGATGGATTTAAATACAGTATACTTACTGGTTTTGAGCTCCCCTACACAAAAAAAGACATAGCCAGATTAAAACCTAAATAACCATAATGTGGCTAAGGTAAGTTTAATTACAGTTTTAAAGGCTCTTTTCTTTTTTTTTTTTTTCAACCACCACCACTTTGAGCTTAGCAGAAAGGCCCACCATTACAGGTAGCTTCGTTTCTGACAGGCGTCTCCACGCTCTTCCCTTACTTTATAATTCACAGGCTTGTACGTATCTCATCTCTAGCTCCCCCTTTCACTCCCATTCATAAAGACTATTTTTAGCTAGACCAAATGTCAGTGTACAAATAAAATTAAAAATGCAATTAACATTACCAGATACAATGAAATGTTTAATTACCCTTGAAAATAGGCCTTGTGAAGATCCAATAAACTTTGGAGTGCTTTTGTTACCAATCAAATTAACCATCCTAAAGAGCATCAAGAGTGCCTGCATTACCCACATACAAGGGTCTAACAGTCGAGACAGCAGAGCAAGGAAAAGCTTTTGCCATTAACCCCACAGAGTGCTAAAGGAACCTGTTTTTCCCTGTCGTGCCCTGCCAGCTGGAAGCACAGCCCTGCAGAGAGGGCATCGCCCCAGGGCGCTGGCAGCACCCGCTCGCCATGGCCCGTCCCTGCCCAACCTCCCCACAACGACTGGGCTGCTCCAACACAATAAGGAGAACCTTTTCCCAAAAGACCCCAGTTTGGTTTTGAGAAAACGTCTATGTTCACTAGACCTCTGAAGCTGTCACATTAGGAGGGAACTGTATGCCAGCCCGCTTGCCTCATTTCAGAACGTAAAAAGCCCTGAAAACACCGCAAATCTCTGTGTATCAAACCAAAAGGATACAACTGTCCTTTGTCACTTGTGGAACCACACCAGAAAGCAGTGATGTCCTTCCCCACAGGCCCCATGGCAAGGTAAGACCTCCAGCCAAGATAGGAATCCATTTCTCTAACCCTCCCGCTGCAGCCCTGCGGCCCTGTCCCCTGTGCAGGTGGCTGTGCCATCCATCACCCCAGAAGCACCTCTTGCTCCACAGAATTGCCCCCCTCCAGGCTGGCAGAGATGTGACCCAACCAACTCCCCTTCCCTTTCTCTTTCACTTGCCTTGTGGCTCCCCGCTGGCCAGGAGATGCTCACACACACCAAGGCTCTTTGCTCAGCACCTTGAACCAACAGCAGTGGGAAGTGCTGAAAATGTTGTTACTGAAGCTGTTCTCAGTCCTAACTCTCTAAAGAGATGAGAAAAGGCTGATAAACTGTAGAATATATAAAATACTTCTTCTCTACTGCTCCATCTGCCAAAGCACTGAACAAAAATACTTTGTACTGAACCCTGAAGCGCTGCAGTGCAAGGCAGTGTAAGCAGTTTCACCAGATTCACGAAGCTCCATCATCCTCCAGAACCAAAACTCCAGTTCACAGCGCAAACCTCTGCTGCCAGCAGACAGTGCTGAGGAAAATAAGCTTGCATTTAAAATATCAGAATTGTACAGCATTATCTTTAATAAAAGCACGATCTTTGTATTAGTGCAAAATCTTTAAACCTTAAGCCTAGCAAGTGTCAATCCATTAAGAGATTTTTGAGTTTTGCACACATCTGGAAAACAACTAGATTCAACAGGGGCTGAAATATAAATTGTTCTTAAAAAGTAACGCTTGAGAAGGAAGATGAAAGAGCACACCTGGCCAATGGACATGACGTTTTTAAAAATATCTAACAGTTACGAAAGGAGGTCAGGCTCTCCTGGTGGGAGAGCGCTGAGTGCCTGCTGCTCCCCAGCCTCTCCTCCCCACGCGCACGCAGCACAGGCACCATCCACAGCTTGGTCCAGCCCAGGCTCCCTTCCCGTACATCTGGCACAGCACCTTCCCCAAGGATCAAGGAATTAAACCAACACTGAACTGGTCAGCTGCACTGAACCCTTAATAAACACCCAAACCCAGGTGGGACACTATGGATAGAACACTTTTTTTTGATTAAAAGCCATCTTCTGCAAGATAAATTTTGAGTGGTTGGGTTTTTTTTTAACACTTCCTAAATATTGCGACAGTTAAACTGACAGATTGGAGAAGGGAAGTCTGCACTGCACTAGTTACACAGCACCGGGAATGTCCTCTTCTGTGAGCAATACAGTATTTCAGCACCATGCATATTCAGCATGCGGCTTGCCTGCTAGACCGCTGACAACCCAGTAGCTATCTGCAATTACGGCAGTGACTCTTCTGACATAAATACATGCCACTTTGAGACGACTGATTTCTAACCGAGCTATGAAGCATCCATCAAACACTAACTTCAGTAACTTCTATCATTCTGGACTGCATTTTGCTTAAGTGGCCTGAACAAAGTTCATATAAAGATATTAATGAAAGGCTCAAGAGCTTAGCCATTCACTAGAATAAAACAGTTAACCAGAATACAAAATGAAACAGCTTTGTACTGCTCTGCCAGATTTTAATTCCAAGCAAGTATGTCATGTAAGGTTAGATTAGCCTTTATAACCATGTTTGTTGTAATGGAGATCCTGACAGGCCCTTGACTATAGTGGCAAAAAATGGCAGCGCAGTAATTACTTTTCATCTTTGTTAAGATAATCTTCCTGCAATTGTGAAGCTTTTAGCACAGGATAAAATGATAGCCTTGAGTAATTCTCAAGTACAACATAGCCGAGCATCTTTCTGTCATTTCACTGGGCACTTCCACTTTATTATTTGACAGCATCACTGAACCCCTGAGACGGGGAGGGAGGACAACCTCCTGGAGACCATCTGGCCCAAACCTCCTGCTCGAAGCAGGGCCGGCGGCAGGAACAGCTCAGTACTGTGTCCACCAGGGTTTGAATTTGGGTTTGGCTCTCACCAAGATGGATTCTTCCTTGCCAGAAGAGCAGTTCTTTTTATGCTTTAAAGAGGAGAGTGGACAGAGAAGTACCAAACCTGCTTTCAGAAATGGCAAGCTGCTCTACTCATGCAAAGCTTAGAATTGAACCCAAATTCACTGACTTTTAAGGCCAGATCATTAATTGCTTACTTCCATTCTTTACCTCCCAGCAAATACTTTACAAAACAACTAGCAGCTGTAAGACCAAACCTCCTGAATTTCACAGTCCCTATGCATGACTGCCTTCCCGCCGTGGCACACATTTCAAATGCAGACTTTCAGGTTGGGACTGACGCATAAAGAGGCCAGGCAGGCACCCTGGGACCCCTGCACACATCTCCTGTCCTCACCTAAGAGCAATGTCACGATGAAACTTTACTTAACCATAATTAGAAAGCAAACTAATTACTGACATGCAAAACAATCTTTATTGAATTAGGAAAAGTAATGTTTCTGACTGACATATCAACTTAACTGAACTGCCCATCTAGCCATGTAAGAAAAAACAAGTAAATGAGAAGAGAGCCAGATAGCAGTCATTAGTAATCCTTTAAAGCCCGAAGCCCAAATTATTACTTGCTTTTCTGACACTCCTAATGGTTTTGGAAATTGCAATGGGTACAAAGTTGGTTTCAGCTAATTTTAAAGAACTGCCACTATACCGAAGATACTTCCAAAGAATACTTTTCCAACATATGCTTAAAGAATCAATGATCATACGTTTCCTTAATACAGTACATCAGCTGTACACCATGTTTTGTACACCTTGTGCTGCAGTTTTTAAACATTTCACAGACCAACATGACATTAGACACTATAAAATTATATAAAACATTGGTCATAATTTGGCATTTATTTAGACATTAGAATCAGCACATCCAGGGAACATATAGGTTAAGATACAGTCCAGTGTCAAGCAGCACTTGTTGCCTGCTCTGCCACAGCCTCTTTCAGCTCTAACCAAAACATCAGTAACAAAATACAAAAAGCATTCCTGAACTCCAAAGGTGCTTCAGTAAAAAGCATCTAATTCAGAACCGTACTGACCCATAAAAGTGTATTTTAAATGGTGCCAAAAGCTGCACTTGTAGAAGTCAATGGGTCATTTGTCACCGGGCTCAGCAGAAGCAGAATTTGTTGCACTAAATTTTGATGCTGGAAATGCAGCACAATAAACCTTGTATGGACTTTTTGCCCAGGTTCACACAATCATTTTGCATATAGGGGAAACTATTTATGTCACTATTACTTTTTCCTGGACAAAATCAACCCCTAGAAAATTTTGATTAATATGCAGCTTGATGCATAAAAAGTGAGCTTGTGAAATTACCAGAAGAGGTAAATAAATGATTCATGTGGGTTGGTTTTGCATGAATAAATTATTTGTTCCTTTTCTGTGTTTCATTTGATAGAAGAATGCAAAATTAATGCTATTCCATGCAAACAGAAAGCCTTTTATAAAATTCTGACCTAATTATAGGTGTTTGCTAAGAAACACATACTTCAGTTTTCAGGAAAAAAATTCTTGGTGCCATATTTGTGTCATGGAAAGAAAGATTCAAACAATAAAATATGCCATTTGAGGGTATTTAATAGAGAGAAATACACATTATTAATATTCTGTCTTCCTAAACCATTTTCACCCTTTTGGAGAGGTGATTAGATTAGTACCAGAATACTACATCCCTACAGCTAATGTTTTAACACAGCCTACGATTCAAATGAAATCACTGTGTATCATAAAAATATGTGTATCCCAGATGATTTTCATTAATGCCAATAAAATAGATGGCATTTAAATTATCTTGTAGCCAAGGAAACTGAGAAGAACCTGACAAGTATTATCCCTCAGCCTTCTCCTCCCTCAGAGGCAGCCGATACAAGCAGTTGCATCCAACCCTGCAACAGGTGATGGCCAAATTAATTCTTAAAACTTCAGGGCTTCAATCACAGTGGTGCCTGCTGACTTGCAACGAGCTTTTAATAAGAACTGCTCATAAAAATAATGATAAAAATGCCAAATTATTTCTAGATAACTACCTTCTGAACCAATGGAAAACATCTTCGGTGCCGTGCCCAGCAGCCCCACAGACAGAAGAACGCAGCCTTTTACCCCCACGGCATGTCAGAGGGCTTCCAGGAGAGGGCAATGACCCAGAACTGGTACCAGCTGCTACCACAGAGCAAAGGACCACCCCAGCTGGGCAGCGTGAGCCTCCCTCATCTCCCACCACCAGGCTCTCTCTCCAGGACCCACAGCCCTCTTCCAAGGAGAAGTTTCATTCCAGCAATGTTTTGCATTTAGGTTTTCTGAACCCACAATTTGGTTTTCATTCATACCCTGGCTTATGTCACAGCACACCAGCTGCCTCCTGGTACCTGCCCACACATAGGTATACCCCCATCCCTCAGGTTTCATAATGCCACTTCCCTAACTTAAATGTGAATTTATAGCATTGACAACAAGAGCAGAATTAATTTTTATTTTATAGCTTTCCATCTTTAACTACTAATTACTAAGAAATTACATTAACAGGATTTCATCAGAATAACTGTCTAACAATTTTGCAGAAAATATCCATCAACTATCTCAAGGGTTTAGACTTAAGTAGAAATCACCAAACTGAAAAGTACTGATCTGTGAATATGAAGATACTAAACATTCCGAGTCTAAAGTTTCCCTTTAATCTGCGCATTAGCAAAGCGAGAGGAAGCATCTCACCATAATGCTGATGAGAAGATGGGGAGGAGCCACAATAACCAAACTACAGTTATGCTATGAAACACAATGTCTTCCACAGCAGTATTTCTTTTAGACATTCTAATTAAAGCATGCAAAGCCCTTCAAGAATGTACTTAAAGACTTAATTTAGACAAATCAGAATGAATGAAATGAGTATTACCTGTTTGACCCGTACTGCATGCTTTAGGTATGTCCCTGCTAGCTTTGGCGTATTTGCAGGCACTTACCCGCAAGGCAGTCCCGCTGCTCTCACACTTCACTAACAACCACTATTTGCATCCATGATAGATAGACAGATTGACTGACTGATTGATTCAATCACCCTGAGGGTTGCAAGTAGTATTTTCCAACAGAATCGCACAAGAATTTTCCATTAAACAACTTGTCTGCTCCTAGCTCTGCAGATGCTGGGTCTTCAGATAGAGTCTCTCCTCTTCACTCCATCTCCCCTCCTGCTGGATTACAGCACATCACTGAATGATCCCAGGTTACCAAGTGATTTAGCCTATGGGCAAAGATGTTAATTACTCTCTGTTTGCCAACTGCAAATTTAAACAGCTGTAACTCATATTTGTTACCAGATGACTGAATTGCAACCTAGATACCATTCCCCAGTAAGGACTCCTCTTGGACAACAGCCTCTACCCATCTGCACTGAAGGATGGAATTCCATCTTAAATGTGTGATACGTATTTAATGCAAATTTAGGGGTAATAATTATTTGAAAGGTCTTTCCACAAGGCAATGAGACATTTCTCAAGCTCCAGTAGTCTACTGCTGGCCATATGCTCTTTACCAGCAGTGCAGGCACGATCCTGTGCTCAGGTGCTTCCTCAGTGCAAGATGCACCAGGCATCTCATCCCCCAGAATCGAGCAGTTAAGGCACAGCTGACTTACATTTAAATAAATCTGGCAGATTTTACAAGTAATGTGGGTAATTAGCAAGCTACAGGTTAAACAGTCACAGTACTCTGGTACTTTATTCTGAGCTTGAATGCCCTTGATAGAAATCAGGGAGGTATCTACTCCAAACATTTTTGTTTCTGTACACAATGTGGCTGCTACAATTCAAAACAGACAATTTAGTGGGTGGATCTGTAATTAAATTATTATGGCTCATATCTAATTAAAACAGATTTCAAGGCACATTTCAAGCTGTGGTTGGATGTCAGTTTTAAGTTGCCTCACACGGCTTGGCAAGCAATCAAGCTGAAGGAGGGCAGAGGGAAACAGCATCCAAGACTAAGAAAAGGAGGATCTAAAAATAAAAATGTTTTGGAATGACTGTTTTTCATTTTGAACCCAGCATTTCATTATTGGCATGATACCACCCCACACCACGGATCTCTCAAACAGGCCTGGAGACTCACAGAAAGAAACAATAAACAACTAAAAATGCACAGACCACAGTGGTACTTGGGATCTATAAACGATTTAACAAAATACAGCTGAACAAAAGCCTTCCCACTTTATGGGAAAACACTTTCAGAGTAAATATGCAATTGCAAGGCTAGTAAGACACACTACACAATTCATGATCTCATAATAATAAGAAGGTTCCAGGCTTTACCCTGGCACAGATCGTCCCAGTTGCTTTTGCTGGTGTGCAGGACAGACCAGGCATTCCCCACGGCACCCAGAAACTCCATCGTGGCACCCTCAGCTGGCAGCACTGCTACACGCTCTCACGACAAGGCAAACCATTTCAGTTCTTGGCGGACAGGCAGACTTACCCTGTGGGAGGAAACTGTACAGGTCCAGTGGCTCTGCACCATGCATTCTTGCAGCTCTAAAGGGGGAAAAAACACAACAATTTATATTTAAAATCAGAATTCTATGCTACACTAAGATTTTGGGCCAACGAGTACACTAAAGATTTTGGGTCAATGAGCACACTAAGATTTTGGGTCAACAAGTAACTCATCTGAAAAGCAGCAGTCTTTTCATATTGTCAGAAGAGATGTATTTGATTTTTTTAAATTATTCAAAAGTCTAGTGTCAATATTATTCCTGTTCCAATAACTATTTATGACTACTTTGCCCTTACCAATACGTTTTTCCAAAACGTTGATAGATTTTCTACTGACCAAAGCCCTTGAAATGATCAGGGAAAAATGCAGGGCCTGACTCAACAAACGAGTACTGCTCCAAGGGAATTTTGAATATGGCCTTTTTTCACAAGCTTTGTAAATATAACGTGATAATTAATTGTGATTTCACGTGTTTACATACAATGCAGCATGGCTGTTACCCCCCTAAACAACACAAACCATTCCAGGGTAAATCCAGCAACAAGAAAACATTAACTTTCCTCCATACAACACAATGCTTTTTTCACCTTTCAAAGAGTCTCTTAGAGTATTCTGTTCATTTTGCATGCAAAGTGTGAGACGGTTCACTTATTCATCAATCTTCATCTACCCTACAGATCCTAGATACCCTATAGATACAAACATTTTCTGGCCTCAGTATTTGCACTGTACCACATGTACTTATCTCTTGGTTATACATTTCATTGCCTGCTAGATCTAAAAATTTTTCATGCTTGCAAATAGCCGAACACAGAAAAACATTTACACAGACCACATACCCTACTAACCTACATGCAGCCATATATACATACATAATAAATGCAAGCTAGATAATGTACCTGGCTAGTAATATGCCATAATAGCTACAACAATAAAAACCAGTCATCAAGAAAACATTACTGCTACGTTATTGCTCAGATTCTTGCACCTTCCTTCTTGTGCTGTCATGGCATCTTATTGCTCAGAGTAAATGTTTCACTGCAAGAAGAAAAGTGCTGTCACCAGAAAGTATTTCAGTCACTTCAGAATTAGTGGTTAATCCAAATTCACTTTACTATCAAATTTAAAAGATGTCAGCTAATGCTCTGCAGCCACGAATGCAGAGCATCCATTATCACCTACCTGATAGCTTGAGATGTGTTATGTACAAGCACACAGATTTATATGGCTTCAAATGTGTGAAACGCCTTTCATATTACAAGTGGTATCGAGCCAAACTCGACGGAATGTTATTAAACCATGTTAACGTGGAGCCTGGCAGATGCTCCTTCCACAGTGGTAAGCTGCCAGAGAAGTGAAATGTCTCCCAACAAGAGCTGTCCCCTCCGGAGCCGGGCGGCACTGCTGTCAGGCTGCACTGCGGTGGGATCCACACAAGCCGACAGGCACAAGGCCACCCCAGCGCAGTAGGGCAACCAGCCCCCCATGCCAGGAGCAGGCTTCTCCACTGTGACCATCTGTAGCCCCACGAGGACAGAAGGCATCTTCCTCGTGACACTTCTCCAGTGGCAGAGACAACGTCCGAAGGACAAGCAGGGACAGCAGCCCTGAGCCCACCAGAACGAACTGCCGACCACCTTCCAATCCAGCCTTCTAAATTTGTTGTTCTTCACTGAAATTTGGTTTTGTACATGCAACTGTAAAACTAGCAAAGGCAAAACTATTTGTTAAGCTGAAAACACACCTTGGGTTTTTAGCTTTGAACACCAAGAACTCAGCCAAGAAAAAAGAACAGGTGTTCCATGACCACCTTTTACAAACTATATAAAAGGGGTTTGAAACCAAGTTTGAAAGTGTTGCTAAATTACTTTTTTTCGTTCATTTTCTTCCATTCACTCAAATGGGATTTTATTTCTACACAAAATTTAATGCTAAATAAATGGATATATTTTCAGAAGACCTCCAGGTGCTGAAGCCACCGTGGGACTGAAACCACAAGAGGAACCATCAGGAACTGCAAACCCAGCTCTGGCCGCCTTTGGGACCTCCCCCCCAGGACACCCACCCCGCTCACTAATTACTTCACCTCCCTCTTTTTCTGTTCTTTTCCTTCTGCGCTTAAATACATTTCAAACATAATTGCATAAAAAATTGCCTGGTTCACCCAGGAACTAATAAGTCCATGTAACCACTATTACAAAACTCAAATCAAAGGCATTGAGTATTGCCATTGCAAAGTAATTAAGCCAGTAAAACTATCGGTGACTTGAAGCGCTCTTTCATTAGTAAAGAGAATGCAATTATTTTTCTGCCACCTTTTCTTATTCTATTAGCCTGACATGCAGGAGCAGACATACTAAGCAGGCTGATTTCTCGCAAGGCTCCCTGCCTTCGGAGCACATTTATGCACCCAGCTCTCTCCCATGGAAGCCCTTCACGCACAGCTGAACAACTGATGGTCACCACATTGCCTCCTCCGCCAGGACTTAACACTGGCTATCGGGCTTAAACATCTCCTGCCAGCCAAACCGAGCAGCATCCTTAAGCCCTTCAGCTTTCACTGAGTATCAAATACAATTCCAAACAGTTAAGAAGGGAGCGCACACAGCATGAGGTATCTGGGGGGAAAACTCATAAGGCATTCTTCGCTTTATTTGGTTTTTACTAAGGGCACGATGTCTTCAGCAAGAGGAATAAATGTATTGCTGAAACACAGCTGCTGACAGTGGTGACACACCAGCATAATGTAATTCCAGGAATTCTTTCTGAATTCTGAGTTGCTATGTAGTATACCGCTATCTCACCTCTCTTTTTTAACCTAATTCTGAATATATTTTTATATTTCACAATAGTGTGTGAAAATGTAATTTTGTAATTTCTAGGTGTATTTTATGCTCTTGCCTCATCACAGCTCCTAAGCTAAGCAGTATCAACTGGCAGCACCATTTGTATTGATAACCTTTCAAAAGAAAATCAAGACCCTACACAGCGTGACATAAATAATTCATCAAGCCACCCAGATCTTACTGTAGCGAGGAGACAAGCAAGTCTGAACCTAGTACGAGTGGTCTCTAAACAGATGAGCCGCCTTTAAATTATTCAAAAGGCTGAGCCCTCCCAGCTCACAAGCTCTCCCTGAGCACGCTCAGCCAGCGCAGCCGCCAGGCTGGGGATCCGCGGTGCCTGGGTGGGAGGCAGCGCAGAGAACGCGCAGGGCTCCCGGGGGGCTGGCACGGACAGCCTGCCCACCCTGCGCACACCGCCGCGGCTGGGCACACGGACCCACGCGGAGCACAACCGCCCGCTCTCAGACCCAGAGGTGGAGCAGCCCGTTCCTACCACCCATCCCACACTCAGCCTGGCCTGTTCCTCTCCCAGCCCACCCGGCCGAACAGCTTTGGCATGGGGGTGCAGGCAGGTCCGAGGGGAGCGCGGGGAATGCAGCTGGGATGCGACAGGGTGCCGAACCCAAGCTCGGTGATGGAATCACTTGATCCAAACTTTTTGCTGGCAGACAAGACTGGCAGGCAACCACCTGCAGAAAGCTGTGATTTAACATAGTCACAGGTTTGTTCTAAGGACAATAATGATTGCATAATATTCCCACCTACCCTCAGATCGTTCCAATGCACAGCTGGATGTAGCAAAGTCTGGAGCAGGAGGGACGCGTCCGTACCTAGCTAACCGAGTGCAGCACAGCCATGCTTCAACACTCATACCCGAGAGGAGATGCATTTTTTTAAGTAGCGACCCCACCCCCAAATGCTCCATAAATGTCACACGTGAAGAAAAAAAACCCGGACATACTGGTTGTTAAAGAGAATTCAACTCCAGTGACAGGCTTTTGACAGACAAGGATGAAATTACAGTGTAATTAAGGGTATTAACTAAAGAAAAACTGACCACTAGCTTAGCTACAGATTTGCTCTTGCAAGCAGAAATAGAACTTAAATGAAGATGGAAACACAAATTAACATATGTTTCATTAAAAAAAGCAGAAAGGACAATTCTTGATTTCCAATTGTAGCAAACTTCTCAGAGCAGTTCACATGAAGCACCAGTAACGACCAGAGAACCAGGCAAATGAGGCTAATTTCTGCTGAACTCTAATCCTAGCTGTTCACCTATTAGTTCAGAAGTTGTATTTAAAATATTCTCATCCTTTGCAGTAATAAATGTTTACAGTTCTACTGTTGTTACCTGAATCTTCCACTGAGGCAACATGACATGCTTCAGAATTCCATGAGCCTACTAATTAGGGTAAGAGGGTGCTGGGTTTGATTTCCCCCCCCTTCCTTTTTTCGGTAACAACAGAAGTTGGTGACTGATAGCACAGAATGCTATTGCCCCGTGACATGTGTTATGGGCAACACGTAACAACTCAGAGGAGCCATCACCCAGACCCAGCACTAGTTCCCCAGGCTGTGGGAAGCCACAGAGACAAGGACAGCCCAGGCTGCAAAACTGTTGAGTCTGACATCTAAAACTGCTAGGCACAGCTTCCTCTGCATCAAGGGCTGCCATGGCCAGCACCAAGGTTGCTGGAAGTCCTAGAAGAGGTATACAGCAGCGTGCAACAGAAATACAAGTAACTAGATTGGACAGTGAAATCCATTTGAGATTAACTGCTGAGTAATCAACCTGACAAAGTTTATGATCCTTGAACTAAGAGTAATACAAAGGTACTATGTCAACAGCAAAGTGGTTACAGCTGAGGAGAGTACCCTTCTGCAAGGAAAACCAAATCCTTTTTTCTTTGGCTGGAGGCAAAGGCAGCATCAGACGATTTCAAAAGCAACAAATGCACCTTCTTTGAATGGTTCTAAAACATTAAATTAAATAATGCTTTGCTCTTTGAGTAATCTTTGGTAATTATTGGGACAAAAACCCATTTGTGATGCTTTTTGACTTGAGTGCAGCATGCATCAAAATTTATATTGAGACATTTGAGCAGTAATAGGAACATCTTGCAGGAGAAAATGTCTTTATTTGCAAATGCACAGAAATTATATTTAAACATTATGGAATAAGAACAAGTCATGAAAAAAATTATAATGCAATATTCCCCCATAATTCCTTATTCTTTCAAAAAGCTTGAAGGCTGAGCAAGACCAACAGGTACATCACCTCGCCAGAGGCAACCCCTTCGCCAGGGCTGCCACCTTGCTTCAAAATCACTCATCTTTTATTTCACCTGAGATTACAGCAAACTTGTGTAAACTTTTAAAAAGTACTCTACTTTTTGCCTTTACAGGGCAGACACCGAGCTGGGTCTTTTTTAACAAATTCCAGACACTGTTTCAACTCCATGTTAAAACAGGCGCCTTCGGCTATATTGTTTAAAGTGTTTGAAATCAAGTTAAACAGCAAGAAGAACAGAGTTACATTTGAATCAGAGTAGGTTAAAAACATAGAAAACAAATATGCTACGCAAGTAACGACTCTAGCTGTGCATGCTGAGACTCTTTAGCCTGCGTCTTTATAATGAGGATTTACTAGGAAACTGTCAGTGCATCTTAATACTAAAGAAATTCAAACTGAATACTGAAAGAGACAAAGATTGCTTGAAATTCAGCTAAATGTGTGCTTCTCTTTGACATACCAGCAAACCAAAGGAAAAAAAAAGTTTTTAATTTCAGTGGGTGGTACAATTCCATGACAGAGGGAAATAAATTTTCATTGAGTATGATTGACGTTTCTGGAAACTGTGTTAGCTTTGTTTCCAATCATCACGTCAAAACAGATTTGGGTGTTTCTATTCAGATCAGCACCATAATCAAAAGACTAGAAAACATCTCCTTCCTACCACACCATTTCAAAGTCATGTCTTCATTTTGCATTAGGACTTCCTCTGATCTTGAAACCTACAATATTAAATAAAAAAATTCAAAAAGTCTTCTGAAAGCCACGGCCAGTTTTCTTCATCATCTTTAGAGTACTTCAGGTGTGACAAAACAACTTCTCTTTGGAAATGCTATATTGTCTTACAAATATTAATTATTAAAAAAATTCTGTGCTCTCGAAACATCACACAATTTTTGAACTGTGATTACTTGTAAAAAGTCATTTTCAACCCTAGCAACCTACGGAAACACTGCTTGCTCTATCCACGCTGAAATCTGAGCAGCCAGTAGAGGGAAAGATGTATGAAGGTCACAAGGATGATTCGGTACTAAAGTCATGGTTTCACACGTTGTCAGTCTATCGTGAAAATTCCATGCGGAGGTTTGCAAACAGGCTCAACCACACAAGAGTACCAGGAAAATAGCCTCCTTACACCCTTCTCCTCTCGTTCCCTACAATCATGATACCTAAGACACTGGGACCGTACGAGTTTATTCCTTGCTTTCAGCAAATGCAGTTCTGCTCAGCGATGCTACCACAGGGAAGAGCAGCAGATTTAGAAGCCAAGTGGGGAGGCTCAGTGCCCAGCCTGGGGAAGGAGGAAGGGCAGCAGCATTATTTCTTTTTTATACTGAGAGAGAATGATGCATCTGCTAGTCAAGGCACAGCATGCTGGCCTGTAACCTCGTGTTGGTAACTTTGGAGATGATTTGATATAAGCACACCCAGCTCATGAGCTGCTCAGAAGTTTCACCTCCCAGTTCTGAGGCTTCTGATGTCTGTGGTTTATCTAGCTGGCTATTGATTTACATTGATGTAACCCAAACACCCCATTCAAAGGTTCAAATATCAGTACCAGATTTATGGCTTCTTCAAAGCATCTTCAACTATTTGTCACCTAAACTACAAGAAACTATTTTTTTTCATTCATTTTACTGGGTTTTAATTACATTTTTTGAAAGTGACTGCATCAGCAGCAACGATTGGAGATCATGTTGGCGGGCCATCGCTTTGCACGCTCCCGGCCACTCACAGTATCAAGACGACAGTGAACATGCATTTCTGCCTCAAAGCCATTTATTGGAAGAAATTATCTTCTACAAACAACACGATTAGGTCAGAAGACAGAGGGTGAGTGACTGCTCATGCATTTTGGGAGGAATCCATGCTAAACACTCACACCTAACTAGCTCACGCAATTACAGGTTACTTCCAAATACTAAGGATGTGTAAATTACACATCATTTGCTTACAAAGAATAAAAGCAAGAAGAGATTGAGGAAAACCTGTGACATTTTATAGCATCACTTGGATTTGCGCAGATGCAGCCTCCACTAGCACGTGGCCACTTGCTCAAGATGCCTTGTTCCACAGGTGTCAGGAGCAGTTTGCCGGAGACAGTCTTCACCGTCTAACACACAGGTTTATGCTGCCGTTTAACTGATCACATTATCATCTGATGGACCAACATGGCAATCTGCAGGCCCAAATCCCTCACCTGCCAAGACAATTTACCACCTATATTTGAAAACCAGGCCTCTGTGCATTTTCTTTTAGATAACACACCAGTCTCAAGCCTTTTGCTTACCCTAAGTGACTTCAGCGATTATCGTCTGGGCAGTACAATTGCTCTGTTCATATTATTTGAGAAGGCATGATGGTGCATTCCCAACGCTCTGGACATCCCAAGCTGGGTCCAGTGACATGGACGATACTAACATTTTGTTACATGGTCACGTTGCTTACAGAGAAAACTTCCAAGGACAAGGACAGGGAAAACGCTGGCCAGGTCAGCAGCAGCTGTGTAGAAGAGCAGCAGCTCCAGAAAGACGTACTGAGTTTATGAAGTCCCATGGTACAGTCTGTTTAATTGGAATGACCCAAACTTCAGCAATCCCAAGCGGCTGGAGTATTTATGAGCAGAACACCAGTGCAGTCAGGTAAAACAGCTCTTCCTGGGTGAAAAAATTTACAAGCAAGCCATTTGCTATCCAAGAGAGCAATAAAGCAGTTCCTGAAGTACAAATATTTACAGGCAGAACCAAGCTCTTTGAGCTGTGAGTTACTGGCAGGTTGTGACTATGCTTCCAAAGAGCTTTCACCTTAACAGCTGCTCAGCAGCAGCAATTGGAGCAAACTCTTCAGTTCCTATCTGGAAGAATTAAGTAAAAAGCTGGGTTTAAAGCTGAGACAGTGTGTGCATTCCATCAGCTTTAAAGCTCTGCGAAGGCAAAGAGAAAATCAGACTAAAATATGTGAAAAACACTCATATGAATATATGATTAATGTGAAATATAAGTGTTTCCCTTTAGCCAACTACTATTCAAACCCTCAAAGTCGAACACAGAAGTGTAAAATAAATATGTGGCATTTCCACATGCTACTAATTTAATTCGTTTAACAATCACAAAGATTTTTGAACATTACTACCACTGTATCCATGCATATAACAAGATGGTAAACGGACAACATCTGATACACCCTTGAACCACTGGAATGTTGGGAAAAGTCCCCAAAGCTGCTCTCCACAAGCACGGAATGAGTCTGTCCTGAATCACCTACATTTTTCTTTAAGAAGCTGAGGACATAGTGTGATTTCTGAAGGCATCAGACAATGTGCAACTGCAGGAGAGTACTCTGACTTGCATCAAGATTTCATCTAGAGTTAAGCTAGTTCAACAATAAAAGATGGCAAAAGATAGTGAGAAGACCATGTTGTCTACACATAATTGAGCTGCAGTAAGCATCAACTCCACAAAGCTGGGAATAAAGCCCAGAAGTTGGTAGAAACGCAGAAAATTAAAATAAATCTTTGACAACATGCAAGAACTTATTAAATCTGATTTGAATTAGCAGACGAGGTTATCAGCCTCCTTTTTGAAATGGCAGTACTTTGAGCAAACTGATAGTGGCCTGAATATAAAAAACGTAATTGCAATCAAACAGAGCCAAACCTTAAAATAGTGCAAAAGAGAGCTTCTCCTGTTGCGCAGCATTCTGGAATGCAAGAGCTACTGTCAGCACAGGTTGGCACTAAAATCAGCCATTTCTCTCAACTCTTCTCTGCTTGCTGTGGAAAATAATGATCTGTTGATCTTGGTTTGTCATTCAAACTGTGTACCCACTAAGTCAGCATCTGTCTCCTTACTGGATCTTCTTCTGTAATGTTTACCAACCCTCAGAACCAAACAGAAACAAAAATACAAGTACAAAACTTCTAAAAATACTTTTAGAAGGACACTCATCAATAAGCCCTGACAATAATGGCCATCAGAGTTCAAAAATAACCTCACCCACAATGGTATTATGACCATGCATACGTCTACACAGAAGAGCACGAACCTTTCCCCCTCTCAAATTACCCGGTTACCAATCTCAAAAATCTTACACAATGTTGTAACTTTTCTATAAACACAGTGAACAACATCTTCATAGTGAAGATGAGAGTCTGAGATGGGAAAGTAAAGAAAATCACTACAGGTACCATAAGCTACAGTCTGAATGAAAAGGATCAAAGATTCCGCTGGCAAAGCCAGGCTGGCAGGTGTGAGTGCAACAAGCTTTGGTTTACGTGTATACCTCTGCAGCATACGTCCAAGCAGCCTTGTTAAGTTACCAGGTCTTAAAGAAAGAATCAGACATTTTCTGAAGCAGGAGCTAAGCCCCCACACTGGGGAAGGCCAAGCGGACAGGAGCGGTTGGGTCCTGCGCCTGGGACAGACAGAGGCAAAGACAAAGGCATTTGTGGCTGTGGCCAGGCAAGGCAAGAGCTTTGCTTTTTTCTACTTGAGGATTTTGCCTGAATTGGTGTGCTTGAATTAATAATCGGTTCCCTGAAGAGAGGGCCTGAATGACATTAATTTGTTTATGGGATTTCAATTCTCCTAAGTGGAAGAAGAGAAATCTGTCAAGTACCTTAGCACCTATTAGACCCATGAAGCTGAGAGAATCCCATAGCATCAGTAGGAACCAAGTTATGACAGCTTTCCAAAACCAGCCAAAAAAAGTCTCCAAACTACAAGATACTTGAAGTCAACAATTTCTTCAGACTTAAAGGAAAAGAAAATCGTAAATGTAGCAGAAGAGAATACCAAAGCATTTCAACAGGCCAGAACTGACCTGTATCTTAACACTTTCTGTAGTTTCTCGTCACTGAGAAATGATAAGAAAAGCAAGTCACCCGCAGACTGACCTGTGGCACTTGCAGCAGGTAAGGCATAGATTTCAGCCAAGGACAAGGCAGCTGAAGAATACAAACACCACTTGGCGATTTTTTCCGCATGTTCCTGCAATATGACAAATTCTGGGGAGCAAGAAATGATCTGTAACATTTTCCATTTGTCACTGGTTGGATCTGGAGGAACTGGTTGGAGCAGGAATGGAGCCATACCAGGCCTGTGCTGGGGGGACCGTCAGCCCCACAGACTTTACTCATTTGCAAAGATCACTCCCAAGCCCCCAGTGCCTGGAGCTCACTGTGGCGCTCCCACCAACTCCCCTTTGTCATTCAGTTGCAATCCAAGAGCTTCCCATCAGGAAACACCAGAAAGTGTTTCTATTCCCTGTAGTGAAGCAGCTACAAAAAATGAAAGATCAGCTGTGCTGAAGCTGCACAGCATCACCCTAAGCAGCGTATTTGAATGGGTATTTGTGACCTTCCACCACAGATGCCTTCAATTCACCATGCAGAAGCCAAGCTAGTTGGTAACTGTGAGGAAGATTCAAACAGGAGAAGGATTAAGCTCACCAAGAAGTATCAACCTGAAGATGATGTTAAAAGACCTGCTAGCCCTAGTCCGCTCCAGCGCCAAAGCACGGTTCAATTTCTAATTACAAACAATGCCCCCAGAAATAGATTCTCGTTTAACACTTCAATAATGTTTTAAACTTAAAGTTAGACACACCACCATGTAACCAAACTTGTGCGCACAAGGACCCAATTGTGTAAAATAAATAACTTAGCGTCGAGGTCATAATTTGTCACACTCACAAAAATCCCCCCAATCTGTGCACAAGCAACATGCAATTTAGATGTTCAACTGCATCCCTTCCTAAATAATCTCCATAAACAGCCAGACAGCATAAGAAAATGTACCACAAAGACAGTTTTCGCATTGTAGACGCTGCAGCTGCATGGCAAACACAGGTACAAACCCGAGCAGCCCTGCTGACAGGCAGGGGAAGCCCGCAGCCCCAGCCCTGCAAGCGCGGCACACGTGCCTGACTGCAGGCAGAAGCTACACCCAGTACCTGAAGCAGAGACATGCTTAAGCTTTTGCAGGATCAGGAAATAATGAACAAAAGCATAAACAGCCAGAGACAGCAGAAGAAAACAGCAAGACAGACCTACTCCATAATGCAAGTTAAGCCAAAGAAAGAGGGTATTGCTTCAGTTATTTACACCTGAAAACATTTTTTCAGTAACACAGCATTTTAGTTCAAGTCTTTCCATACTGTCACATCCAAAAAGATTGATGTGAGCTCCTTCCAGCCCTCCAGTTTTGGACAGGCAGCCCACATGTCTGTCCCGCTGTCCGTCCCCCCCCTGCCGTGGGGGGAGGATGGGCGACAGCGGGAAGACCAGCTGGAAAGCTGGCACGTCGCTTTGGATGGAGACAAGAGAGTTTTGGGAGAAACAGATTGGAGGAAGCTGCCAAAAGGTGCAAGATGTGCCTGTCAGTGATTTAAATGTGGATTTCCCCCCATTTTTCTGCCATGCGGCTAATCTATATTGCTGCATTAACAAGTTTTACACGGTGCAGCTGGAGAATGGCAGGAGCCTGAGCCAGCTCCTCCTACCTCACAGAAAATACTCTGTCCTCCCTCATATCAGCACAGGGACTGGAACAAACTGGAGCCAGGGCTGGCGCTGCCATGAATCAGCTCTCTGTGCCCAGCTGCCTCGCCAGGCTTAGGGATGCACCCTCCGACACATTCAGACATTCACTCAGCTTTCAACCGCTCCGCAACACCAGCGAGAGCAAAAAAAATAAACTGAAGGGAAGCTTTTATGCTCTTTGCAGTTTAGCCAGTGCCCTGAAAGAGGCAGACGGGGCTCCCGATCCCAAAATGTGGCCCCTGGACACCCATCGGTAGCTCAGAAAGCTCTTCCACACCCTAGGCAGGCACGGCGTGACTTCTGCCAGGACCATTCCTAGCAATCTTCCAGTTTAATTAAATATCTTGCCTTTATGCAAAAATCTTAATTATTGATGGTCTTAATTAGCCCATGTGTTATCATTAAAATCATTCTAAAGGCACAGACCATTTTTTTTAGCATGAATTTTGAGTAATTGTGAGAAAATGAAATCACTCATTTTGTGAGTAAACTTATCCTCATCTTTCTAGTAACACTCAGGAGAGGCTTGTCTAACAGCCCTCCCCTTCCCAATCTCCATTACATCCCAGAGGGAGATAACGAGGCACATAAAGAATGTGCTTTATTGATCAGAAAGGCTGGTGGAATCGTTAACAAGGTTCAGATGGCAGGATGGCACACACAGGGCCCTAGAGGGCTCTCCGTGGAGAGCCTGAAGGAAAATGTTCCTTAAACACATCAAAAGTGGCCCACTTTGCCTTGTAATTTGGCTCCCTAGAAAGAGATTTCCAGAGTAGACAGGAAAGTTTCCATTGTGAAGGTGAAGGAGCAGAAAGACATTAATTATGCAGCTGAAAGCAAGCAGACGCTCAAGTTTGCCAGCACTAAACTCTCCTTGATTACTTTGACACAATAAATATGATTTGGTTGGACAGAAACAATACTTCTGTAAGTTTTTTCTTTCTATATGATCCGAAATCAGATTCTAGCCTGGAAATTTTCTTTCAAAGAATTCTGGAGTTTTAAGAGCTCAAACTGTATTTAGACAAAGACAAATGATCGAGGAGTTCAGCCTGCTCCTGATACATCCCTGTGAAATGCAACTGGCCTTTTGGGTTTCCAGAAGAACAAGACAACGTGTCTATGTTGATCTAATGAAAGATCACTTTGCCAATTATGAACTTTATGAGCGGCACTTTTAGGTGCTCAAGTAATGGACTGGTCCTTCTGTGTTCCCTCCACGCTACATGGGGACAGCTAGCCCCTTTCAGCCCACAGCTGGAGGTGCCCGTGTTGCTGCTGACCTGTTAACTACAGAGGAGCATCTAATTTTGTTGCTTACAGAGAAGGGATTACTGTTGGGAGATGAGTTTTCCCAAGACCGATGAACCCCACTGTTTCAGTCTCACCTTACCTGCAAAGAGTAGATGTAGACACCCACCAGTGTAACACAAATCCTTCTCAGGAGGATGATAAGCAATGCTGCACACATGAGATGAACTGGCACAAACTCCTTGATTAGAGAACAAGCAATCAATGTAAGCACACTTTAGGTTTTGCAGATAAATGAATGTATTTTATGGGAATCCTGATGACAGTGTCCAGGAGCTTCAGATACATCCTTGATAACAATTCAGTATCCTCAAACAAGAGTTAAGGTCATTGGCTTATAAATTACTAAATAACCAAAACCACGACTGTCTGATTGCCCAGTATTACTTCTTGAAGCATCCAATTTGTTCCGCTCTACAATCCACTGTATAAATTGGTTTGATGGACTCCAGCTCTCCCTATTTTATTCCACCTGACCATCTGTGGGCAGGTGTTACAGCAGCAAGCATATTTTCTAGGGTAGTTAGGAGTTAATGAAAGAAAAGAGGACATGATCAATCACTTTGAAATAATCTCCTTTTGTTTAGAGAGGGAAACAGAAGAGTTAGCAGCAATGCAAGGGAGGAAGCGCAAGTGACTGACTTCATCCCTGCTACACAATCTCTCGGCTTGCCAGCAGCTGGATTAGCAAGCAATATGGTACTGATTAACACCTGTAAGCAGTTTAGGAGAAGGGCACATAAATCATTTCACTACTATTACTCTGTCCTGAGTTCAAGAAAAAAACCCCACAAAACCACCCTTTTGCTAGTGGTCTCTAAATTTAGAGAATGAAGTTCATACCTCAATATTTTTAAGAGGTAGACAGAAATACAAGAACACTGAAAGAGAGATGACAACACAAAACCCAGAAGGATATGAGCAGGATATTATTTTTTTTAAGATAGATATGCCAAATAAATATGACTACTGCTGCCAGAACTGAGTAATTCACTAAAAGCTGTTGAAAAAAACTACATAATACTAATGCAAAACAAATACATGTACAAACACTCACACAAGCAATATTTACAAGCACTGCCATGCCTGTCAAAAGATGAATTTCCATGCTCCAATCGCATAATACCGCTAACAAAAGACTATACATCTTTCTCAGAAGGAAAGAATTAGTTACTACTGACTTCAGTGGTTACTGATCCCAGAAATCGTTACTAACTTGAGCAGTATTTGCATACATAATCAGTCCCTCTGCTAACACGGCTGCGGTCCCGCTTCCACGTGTGAGGAAGCAGAAAGCAAGCACTCCGGCTAGCCCAATTGCTGTGGCTGCCCACCACCCTGCTCCTCTTCAGGCAGGAGTCTCTTCTCTCTGTTCCTGCTACAAGGCTGCTCCCTTTCTCCTCTTCCTACAGAGGAGAACAAAGGTTCTTAGAGAAGCTAAAATGAAAGAAAGGGGGAAAGAAAAAGCACACTCGCTCCTGAGTATCTGGAGCAGCTCTTGTGCAGATACCAGGTAAAAAAAGCACAGAGAGCTTCTTATAAGTGAAGGTCACAGAGTCAGGGTCTCCATTCCAGTGCCCCTGTTCTGCATCGCATGGTCACAGTAAGCCACAGCACATCACACAGCACTCGTCTGGCAAAGCAGACATTGCAGATTTAAGATAAGCAGCAGCTTTAGAGATATGGCTTGGCCTGGATGATAACTGTTTTCAATATCCATACCTTTGCCAAATTTTAGATTAGTAAATTGCACTACAGAAAAATACAAATATAGTATAAAATATAACCATTCAGTTCAGAACTGGATGCTAAAGAAAATCAGATTTATATATAGTCTGCACAAGACCATATCCCTTACCATCCTGAGTAACTTCTTTGTCCATGTTACAATACGATATAGGGAACCAACCATAGTTTGCAGAAATAGATTTAAATTAATATCATATCATTATGCAATGTATAAAGTAATATCTGTTGAAAATTCTATGATATCAGCCACTACTATTCATTAAGACTTAAATTTCCATGAATTTCTGAGATTCCACTGGTAACTGCTACCCCTAAGCTTGTTGACAGGTTTTTCTCATGGCTGCTCTGAGCACTTACATTTGGGAGCATCAGTTTTCAGTTTCATTGACTGTTGTTATTTACAGTGATCAATAGAGCTATGACTAGTACATAGTTACCCTGAGTTTACTTACTGATGTGAATGCAGAAGTCAACCCAACATTTTGGGTTACCTGGACATTTTGAATACCTTATTCTAAATATCAGGATAATTATTTCTCAACAAAGCCTTTATGTCACAGTCACGGCAATTAATAAGGCATCTTTCTATTCTTTCTACATGCCGCATTTCTTTTAAGCATAGCAAGTGTGTGAGTTAATCACCTCTTCAGGACAGCTGGAAGAAAAATGCTGCAGCACCATCAAAAATGCTGGCCACGACTACTAATTGCACCGATGAGAGGATTAACATGACACAGGTTGTTATGAAAGGGAATGTATGCCCAGTACGCTGCACTCTTTAACATGTCAGTGCTATGGAAAAAGATATCTAAACTAATAATTTCTCTTAGTTTTGTAAAAACCTCAGCACAATGTTTTTCCAGTCCAAACATATTTTATTTTCAGACCACAGACATTAAATCCAGCTGCTGCTAGGTTCTTTTTAACCTCTGCATCTTCCATGGCTTATCTTTTCATCCAAAAATACATGGTAAAACAAACTCAGACAAAGAAAGCCTGCCCAAACTCCGACATTACTTTCAGGTCATTCGAGCAGCTACAGAGAGCTGGTCTCAGCTCTTCACAGCAGATAACAACAAGGTCTGTAAGTACCTGCCATAATGAGCCCTCCAGATATTTCGAACAGCTCTGGCTACTGTTCCAGTCCACAGGATGAGTACAGACCAAGGGCACTTGGCTTTAGCCAAACCTAATGTTGCTTTGTCCACAGGTCTAGAAAGAGGGACACAAGACAGGCAGGGAACCACCCTTCCTTTCTGTTACAGATGCAATGTTTTGCAAGGTCCTCCTTGAAGGAAGGGAAATTCATTAATTTAACATTAATTAACTTTGGACGCAGCTGTAGAACTCCACAGATTTCTATTTTCTGTGTGTGCATAAAGGTACACGTGAGCACACAAGTACGTGTATGCTTCCATGCACGTACAAGCACAAGGTGAGGGGAGTAGCTCTCCTAATCCGCAGCACTGGTACAACACGCTGAAATCTGTCACAACTTGTGGGCCCGCGTAACACACCTAGCATCTACGGCTTCTGGAGTAACTACCAGGAGGGAAATGATCTCAGAGAGTTTTGTCATCATTCCCTTAGTAATGGGAACTAGTTTTTTGTTATCATTCCGCTGAACACACTCCACTCCCCTTTCCAGTGCAGGCAGATAATACGTTTCTTACAGCGCTGATTATCTCAGAGATGCTTGCAGGGGAGGAGGCAGCAGAAAACTGTTTCTTGGCATTTATCCCTTTTATCTCCTGCTCACTGCAAGGCCTCTGTTCCCATTCCACAAAATGTACTTTGCACTTGCTTGCAAATGATCTACAGGCTTTCTGGAAGCCAGAAAGAAAGCCTGGCATACAGATCCTGCTTTCTTCTTATTTTAAGGGCACTGAAACAGTTTTACCTCCTAAAGTAGGAGTTCTGAAGGGGCAAGGAGCCCAGGAGGGCTGGGCACTCTTCAGGAAGGACATCTTCAAGGCGCAGGAGCCGTCCATCCCCATGTGCTGAAAGACGGGCCGGCAGGGAAGACCGGCCTGGCTGAGCAGAGCCTTGGCTGGAACGCAGCGGGGCAAGGAGAGCTCATGCCCTGCGGGAGAAGGGCCGGCAGCTCGGGGCACTGTGGGGTGTTGGGAGGTCACGCAGGGAGAAAATCAGCAGGGCCAAAACCCGACTAGAACTTCACCTGGCTACTGCTGCAAAGGACAGTAAAAGATGTTTCTGTAAATATATTAGGAACAATATATTAGGAAGGCTAAGGAGAATCTCCATCCTTTATCGGATGTGGGTGGAAACATGGTGACAGAAGATGAGGAAGAGGCCGAGGTACCCAACGCCGCCTTTGCCTCAGTCTTTAATAGTAAGACCATTTGTTCCCCAGGTACGCAGCCCCCTGAGCTGGAAGACAGGGACAGGGAGCAGAATGAAGCCCCACAGTCCAAGGGGAAATGGTCAGTGACCTGCCACACCACTGGGACACACGCAGCTCTGTGGGGCCGGGTGGGATCCCCCCCGGGGTACTGGTGGCAGCGCTCACCAAGCCAATCTCCACCGTTTCTCGGCAGCCCTGGCTAACCAGGGGGTCCCAGCTGCCTGGGGGGAGCCAACGTGACTCCCACCTGCAAGAAGGGCTGGAAGGAGGATCCGGGGAGCCACAGGCTGTCAGCCTGACCTCAGTGACGGGGGACGTTATGGAGCAGATCACCCCGAGTGCCATCAGGTGGCACGTACAGGACAGCTGGGGGATCAGACCCAGCCAGCGCGGGGTTATGACAGGCAGGTCCTGCCTGATGGACCTGATCTCCTTCTGTGACAAGGCGACCCGCTCCGCGGGCGAGGGAAAGGCTGCGGGTGGTGCCTGCCCAGGCCTCAGCAAAGCCTTTGGCACCATCTCCCCCAGCAGCTCCTGGGGACACCGGCTGCTCACGGCTGGGGCAGGCGCTCGCTTCGCTGGGTGAAGCCCCGGCCGGCCGGGCCGGGGGAGGTGCGGAATGGAGTCACATCCTGCTGGGACTGGGCACACGGGGTGTCCAGGGCTCAGCGCTGGGGCTGGTCCTGCTCAGCGTCTTCATCAGTGACCTGGACGAGGGGATCGCGGGCACCTCAGTATGTTTACAGATGACACCGGGTGTGGGGGGTGTTGATGTGCTGGGGGGCAGGAGGCTGCAGGGGGCTCTGGGCAGGCTGGGCCAATGGGCCCAGGCCGGTTGTGTGAGGTTCAACCAGGCTGAGTGCTGCGTCCTGCCCGTGGGGCACAATAGCCTCATGAAACCACCTCAAGTTGCACCAAGCGAGGTTTAGGTTGGGGATTAGGAAAAATTTCTTCACCAAAAGGGTGATCAAGCACTGGCACAGGCTGGCCAGGGAGGTGGTGGGGTCACCATCCCTGGGGTACTTAAAAGATGTTTAGAAATGGCACTTAGGGACACAGGTTAGAGGTGGCCTTGGCAGCGCTGGGTTAATGGTTGGACTCAATCTTGAAAGGTCTTTTCCAGCCTTAAACAATTCTGTGATTCTACAATTCTAAATAATGCTGTGAACATTTCTGTACCAGCTCCTACAACAAGTCTTTAATTTCAGTTTGGGGTTTTTTTCTCCCTTAACAACTAATCATTTTGCCCATCGCTGGTCAGCTTTCACCCTGACAGTATACCTGTCCTTGAAACCACCTTGACGGTACACTGAAAGTCCCAAACCACACGGATGGCATCACTGGGTAAGTGGGGATTTTGCTGGTAATGTGTCTGGAAAGGCATGGATAACTTATGCGACTAAGTAGGGATTTTTCCAGATTGTTTATCGTAAGTGTATGATAGTCTTTAAATTCACCTGCAAAAACAGCATATGTATGATTTGTACTTTATAAAGTCAATTTTTCATTGTATATTAGCACTTGCCTATCTCTAACAAATGAGTAGCCAAGGGAAATCAGCGGTATTTTTCACCTACTTATAATTAAGCTTGTCTGCAACTACCTTGATGAATCAGATCTAATGTTTCCTCACTAGGCAGACTGCAGAAACAGACTGAGCCTGAAAAAAGAAAGTTTCAGTTTTATCAATGCCTCGAGCATGTTTATTTATATTACATATCGTTCCAGCACTTAGTGCAACAGGGTGCTGGCCCTGATGAGGATTCTAAGACATTACAGTTGTAAGTAAATAAGTAAAGCTGGTTAAAAAAACAAACAAACCAAAACAAACAAATAAAAAACCCCACAAGAACAACAATCACACTAAAGAGGAAAAAAATAAAGTATATTTGTAAGCCATAACTATGGTAGCAAGGAAGTTAATAAACCTGTCAACAGAACTGGAAACCACACAGAAACCCTGATCTGCTGTTAATGGAACAGAAAATATTAACTTTTCTATAAAAATTTTAAAAGCTCAACAACAGTCTCTGATACAGTTACATATTTGCTACATAATTAGGTTAGAAAGCCCTGGAGGAAGGTCTTTCTTTTGTGCCACATTCTATTATATCCTTACAATAGTCTGCTATAGATTTTTTTCAGCCACATTTAACTCTGCAAGACTTCTTCAAAAGGTTGTTCAGAAATAGCTACTTCCAAAGGCATAAAAATCAGGAGCCCCACCAGAGAGCAGGTCCAGGCAGTGACCCCACTAAGCGTGCGTCTGGGAGTTGTGATGGCGACACAATGGGCAATAAGGGCAGCTGAGAGACCAGCAGAGATTGTGCCTTCGAGGGACGAGGGACGGCTGCTGGGTGCCCAAAGGCAGGGGAGGGGATCCAGAATCACTAGATCAGTCTCAGGATGGAAGGACGACAGCAATTAGGAAGAATCCATGTCAACAGGTTTGTGGGCACGCCTCTACACATGCCAAATAGCTCTGTGACTGTTTTTTTTAATAAATGCACATTTTAACAGTTCAAAGTGTAACTGCGTGAAAGCCTTAAAAACATCACCACAGGTAAACAGAGGACCCTAGACAAAAGGAGCAGGGGTTTTATTCAGTGACACCTGTAAAGAGTCTCTTTGCATCAGTAAATTACACATTCCCAATAAACACTCAGCATTCCGCCCAAGACAAGACCTAGCACACACCCGTGAGCCCTGAGGCTTTCCCTTTTCTGACATCCCTCAGAAAGCCTGGCAGGTGCGGGAGGGCAGCAGACGACATCCAGCCCAGCCTGGTGCTGGGCACTCCCGGCCTGCACAGCATCGCCAAATAAACCATCACAGGAGCTAACTACAGCCAGAAGAAGTAAAAAGAGAATAAGTAGTTAGAGGTGGAGTGAAAGAGGGCAAAATAAGCTCAGATGGGTATTACACCGTGCTCTGTTTTTCACAGAGGTAAAGCATTGCAGCTAAATAATTTTAACCATTAATCTCATCCCTCTGTGCAACGCCACCAGGTTTTGTCACTAGCTTTTATTCCACACTGAATTTTCAATTTGTTCAAGTGTCAGTCTAGGTGGCTTTGTTGGAAACCAATGAGGTGAGATTATTTGAACAATTATGAACTAGATGAATTTCTGCATTTGAGAAACCTACTAACAAAAAAGAAGACAATAATAGAAGAAAACCCTTTTTGTTGTTCAGCAAGAAGACTGGTTACAAGCTTTAAATCCTAAAGACGCAGGTCATCCCTGAGACATGCATAAAACACATGCAAGTCTTACTTTTCAAAATTTTAAATAGTCATGGAAGAAGTAAAAACGTTTGGGGTATGTTCTTGGTTTAACTGAGCTGACATTTTTCTTGCCACATCAGATTTGCTGTTTTTATGCTTTAGTTTTCAGAAAGCATGAAAAATTTGCATAAACGACCTTCTAGCTTTGTGTCTGCAGAGGCTCTAACAAGTGGCTGGGAAATCTCTTTGTTTATAAAGCGTACAGAGACACATGTTAATGTAAATTAAGAACAGACTAAGCCTCTTACCTATTTCAGTACTTTTTGCCTGTATTTTCACTTTAAGTGCCTAAGAGAACAGGGAGGAGATGCTATAGTGGCCAGTGACAGTAAAAAAAACAAATACACGTCCTTACTGGGAAGTGATTGTATTGCCACAGAATGCAAACTTGGGGAATTTATTTACTGGAGTAGGATACGTTGGCCTTGATCCAGCAAAGGATGTAAATAAATCCAGATTAGCTGACTGCATTAAGGACTGATGACCGGACCATGCCCTGCATCTTCCACTACAAGAAGTAACCTACTCCTAGACTCCCCATCTCTGAAACAGCCTGGCACAGCATAGCTCAAAAGATTCCTGAGGCTACCAACGTCACACCTAACCGCTCTCCTTCCAACTCTAGGAAAATTCTTAAGCTTTAACTTGATGAAAGAAAAAAAAAAGAAATGTTTCTGTGCAGATCTGATAGACAGATACGGGAGGTACCTAGAGCTAAGTCCTGCAGAGTTCATTAAAATTGCATGTCTTAAACCAGGCAAGACTGTGGGGTGCTCTGGCTTTCCTTGCAAAGAAATCAGATAGTGGCAAGTTCAGGTCAGGGTCTCATTCTCATGAGTATTTCTGCAAAATTAACTTGGCCAACATGCTATTTGTGATTACTACTGCTTTCCTCTTCAGTTAAACTGGGAATCAAGCTCTCTCTTTAGCACATGTGTCCTACTGAGCTGCCCTGGGAGCAGGATCACCCCTGTAATGTGTGTTGGGTGGGGAAAGAGAAAACCAGGAACAGCTAAACACTAATCAAACTTGGAAATGAGCACACTACAGCCCTCTGCCTTGGCTCCTGAGCAGAGAGCTTCCTACCAGCCCCACAGTTTGGCTGAAGCCATTAGCACCACTGTCAGCTCTATGGAAACTCTGGGATGTAACCTATAAAATGGAAGTTCACCTACTGAAAATCATATTTGTGCTTTTTTTTTTTAAGCGAGTGACCAATGTCAGAGTCTCCCTATTCACTAGATTTTGGCTTTCCTTCTCATAGAAGCAAGGCCCAACAAATGTGTTTTTCCAGCATCCTGATTCTAGTACCTGCAAGGCACACAGCAGAGAACAGACATTACTCTAATTAGAGACCACTTTTCAAAAAATTTAGCCTGTGCTGCTGTCTTGCTCAAGGTCATATGCTGAGTGGCTGGTGAACAAACAGGTTTGCTAACTTTCACCAGAGTGAAGAATTAAAATCTGATTTAACTTCAGCACCAGCCCTGGCACCTGACACCGTCAAAACCATTTTCTGTTTTAAACCAACAGCAGACTATGAGTGACACAGCAAAAGAAAACTGGCAATGAAATGAGACTTTGTAATCGGTCTTTTTTTTTTTTTTTTCTTAAAATTAGGCTACCTTCTAAGAAAAAGGTTGGTCAAGAATATCAGTTAAGCAAACCATTAGTTCTAAACCCGGTATTCGTGGTTCTGCTAGACTACCAACTTAGATTCTAAATTTAAACTAATAACTAAAAAAAGGCTTTCCTTACATACATTCTTCATACTAAACATGCAGTGCCCAAAATATCTTAAACACACCCTATTTTTTTTTCTTTTCCTCTCCTCCTAATATTGAACTTGGTGCATAACAAGTTGCATAGGCTGGTGAACAGATAGAACAGTATCAGTATTTCCATAATTTTATACTTTGCAGTTACTGTTCGATAAAAATAATCACCTGTAATCATGCAGTATCTTTTCTTAAAGATCATTAAGAAATTATTCTTAGAAATTTATAATTTTTCTCATTAAAATATGATTGCCAGTAGTACTTTATTGCTCAGTACTGAGCATGTCACTGTTTTTCTACTTATCTCCAGCCCTGTTTTTCTCAGCACATCATTCATCATGAAATAATCAGGACATTAAGCACTAAATATATGTCACCATGATGGTCTACTTAAACAGTTCATCTGACATTTTAACATTTGCTATAAACCCATACTGAAAATAAAACACAAGTGGCAGGTCTTGGCCATTGAATAAAATTGGTATTTCTAAATTGTCTTGGAATTGAAATAAATTTCACTTGCCTTAGCCACCAATTTAATTGATACTGATAGTTCCATGTGCTAAGACTTTAATATACACTAAATTCCTGCTAGAATAATCATATAGTCATCAAGGATTGGCTTCTGATTTACACTTATGCTCAAACACAGAATTTGTTCCACTGCTGTCCTTGTGACTACTGATGCAAGGAAGGGCTGCCTGCACAAGTTTTGCTATAACTAAAAGAATATTTATTCAGCTGCATGACCAACAAATAAAAAAAAAAAAAAAAGAAGAAATACTCGTGTCACACCTAAAAATAAGCACCTTTTCCCCCCAATGAACTACTGAGGGAAATGGATTCTAAAGAATGAAAAAAGTTGTTTAGGTTAAAACAAAAACATTTTGTACTTTACTAAATTCCATTAATTTGGTCTCTTATTTGGAAGGTTTACAATTCAAGTTCAAATCTACAAGCTAAGACTCTCACGACTCACAAATTTTCCAGCCAGTGCGAATCTGATTGTTAATGAAAGGGGGAAGAGACCGACAGGGTGTAGGCACTGTCCTTACACTTCCACATTAGACCACCACTAAATGCCGATTATTTCAGGATTACGGCTAAAGCACCGTGCTGGAACAGAACAGATGAGGCAAAGGTGCACGAACACCTGCTGCTCTGCAGCACCACCGCCTTCTCAAATGCAGGAGCAAGCACACTCAGAGGGAGCTTTAAATACACAGGCTTCCCTGAGTCTCTAACGCCAGCTTGCTTCATTAAGCCTGCCAATGTTCCAATTAACACGTGAGGTCGCAGGAAGATTTGGGGGGGGGGGGGGGGGGGGGGGGGGGGGTGTATGCGTGTCCAAATCTGGGGGAGCTGGAAAGCAGATTTAAGCCACTTTTTCCTTTTTCAGCTGCTGCCCTTGTCCCAGCGCCTCTTCTGTAACCCACTGACATCTGAATCCTACCATCAACTCCTGCTGACTTCAGACCAAACCTCGAACATCTCTGAATGTAACGCTCTTTGAAAGACTGCTCTGCTGTGCCTACTGGAATTCAAATTATTTCGGTTATCACTTAAAAAATATTGTTCCTTTAACTTCTTTTGACAGATAAAAAAACCAGGGCACACCATAAAACTGTCCGTAAGCTATTACAGATGGCATTTGAGATAATGCACATCCTTTTGCCAAGATACACACTACTGAAATCACAGGAGTCTGAAAGCTCACGGAAGTTTAGCAGTCGACAAGCAGCGATTGACACAGCTCTGCTCCTAGTGCGAAATGTCCTATTTCAGGCTTGCCGGGATGCACTGGCTCAACAGACGGACTGCAGCAGCGCTACTGTTCGCCTCCTATATGGATTTAAGAACTGGCACACAAGTACAATGCAGAGAGTCCCTGCTCTCATCTTCCGCGCTGTCATCTCTAACCACGTGCCACACAGACAGTCTGACCTGGCCTTATTTCTCTGAATCAAGAAATGTTATTTTTGGTTGGTGCCATTTTGTCTCAGAGTTGCTTATTTCCTCTGGTAACCCCCTTGTCCTGTGGCTTCCACGCCATCACGGCTTTGGGAAGGGGAAGGCCGTGCCACCCTCAACACCAGACAAAAACTCTGTTTTGGTGGATGCCCAACTGCAGATAAATAACAGAAAAAGAACAGAACTGGAGGCAGACAAATGAAGGAAAGCAGCACTTTCAGATACCTAGAAATAACAAGTATATGTAGTTTAAACCTTTCCTTTTGGAGACTAGCCACAAATATTAGAAGGGATTTTACAATTCCTTTCTCTTTTCCATTAACATCAGCACCAAAGCCTGACCTTTATTCAATAAAGTTATGGGAAGATGTTACTTCTCTGTACTGAGGTGACTATCTTTACTAAATCATTTGTAGGAGGAGTATTAAGAAGAATCCCTATCACTAAAATGGGAAAATTAGAAAGATATGTTCTCATTTTCAGCAAACTAGCCGGGGGCGGGGGGGGAGCACGTTAAAACAAAAAGGAAACCGGGTATGAAGATGAGTCAAAACGGTTCATTCCTATGATACATGTCTATTATAGTCAACTTAAACATTGAACAAAACGTCCCTTTCAGACTGGAAAAGTTAAAACAAGTGCAAATAAGACAACTGAGAATTTTCATATGCACCAACCTTTGATTTCAGTAATTTACTAAGCCAGATACTTCCCGTGGCATACACTGGATTTTACTGAGCTACCTTGTTCCAGGGCTGGGAGAACATTTCCACCTCAGTGGAATATTTTCAACAGAAGTGCACACCTCCTTCTGGAAGACTCCACATCCTAAAGTGACCTTCTTACTCCCTGTGTGCCACACAGGGTGTAGTGGCAGCATGTGTGTGCACGCTGTGCGTCCATCGCAAGATGAAAGAGATTCGTTACTCTGAATGCTTAGGCAACAGATGCCAGAAAATATAATATAATCTGATGAGAGATAAAGTAAGGCTGCAGTGCTGAGTACCTTCTAAGAGATTTGAAGAACTGTATTTTAAAGTAACATACTGTTTTTAATGCACAAAATTTTACTATGGAAACATCCCCATGTTTTCAAAAGCATAGAAAGGTGATTACTGGGTTACATTTTTCTTCGAGGGGAAAAAAAGTGTGAGGTTCTGCTGTTCCCTAGTGCATTGATACAACGCCAGCTTCTACTTTGCTGGCTCAGGCAGGACACGAGTAGGCAGTACAAACGATTACCGCAATGTCGACAACTTTTCAATCACCAGAACAGGTGTTAGATTTGAAAGACAGACCATGAGATGGAAAACCTTACACCATTAACAGTCTCCCGAGACCACTCTCCCTCCCCTTACAAGGCCACGCAATGGGAAGGGCTGCTGACTGAGGTAACCCGATGTGCCATCAGACACCGGCAAGGTCAGGGGCACGTGGGTTCTGCAGGCACAACGCCTGATCCCCTGCTGGATCGGGAGGCCACCGGCTGAGAAAGGAGAGCGTGCCTTTGCTTTCCTGGGCCACTGCTCACAAAAACACTGCTCTTCCTACTTGCTCATGTACAGTGCCTTTTCCACTGTTAGAGCTACAGGCCAAGGTTTTTCAGGTGTCAGAGTCCAACATTAGGCACATTAAATGGAATATCCTTATCTACGGGACTACGTGAAACTGATGGATACCATCCACCTGCAGCAGTAAAGACCACAAGACCCAGATCCAACAAAGGGCCTACAATTCAGAGATGTGAAAGTACTCATTCAAAGCTGCTGAACTTGGAAAGCTAAGAGAAATTCTTCTCCTATCGGTCCACCTATCAATTCCACTCCTTTTGCTAATTGTATTACTGCAGTTAAAGCTTTGCTTTAAAATCTGCAACTTCTTTAGAAATTTTGAAGAATTAGAAGACCCCTAATTTTAATCCTTACAAACTCCTGTCTCTTGCAGGCATGTGGGCTTTGAGTAGAACATCAGACAAACCTGTTCCTTCGTTAATTATCCACAAGACTTGTCAGCTACAGGCCTTCTACACAAGTTTTTTTCTCTAAAAAAGACAAAAGAAAATTTCCATTTCATCATATTGAAAAGAGGCAATAAAAGCCTAGCCTAAAAGAACAAATGCATTAATATTTCCAAGAAATATTAGCCTTGGACTTGTCTTCTTTTGCAAGGGAACTTCTCAGACCAAGACACCAAATAGGTACCAGAAGGAGCATTATTATTATTAAAGTATTCATACAGCATGGATAAATCTCTAGCTTTACACAGAACCCAGTACGAACACTGCCAAGATATTGCAATGATTTAAGAAGGTACAAAATGATGTTCAGCGCACTGCATTTTTAATAGAAGAATGACACGGTTCATAACTAGCACGGCATTGTATTAACTGAAGAATGTCAGATCAACCAAGAAACTTTTCTATTACAGTGCATACTCTCACTGCACCAATTTCAAAACATTCGGACACAATCAGTCCTTCTTCTTGTACCCACCTAGAAGAAAATAATTCACACCATGAGTAATTACAGCATTAATAACTGCAAAACTAGATATATCATTAACATCATCAGTTTTGAAGGCTGTTGGTCTAGTTTCTTTTCAGAAGGCAGAACAATAAACCTTGTCACATTCTTCTCTAAATACTTCATGTTTATTGTTCTTCCTATAAATAAAAGCCAGCAGAATAATTCAAACCTCACTCTATACCAGCCTGGGGATTTCTAAACCAACCTGGCTGTTCTTACAAGCTCCCCTACAAGCCATTTGCCTCATGACTTGACTTCAGCATCTCACACAAAACCGTTTCCCAAGTTCATACATAACTATCCAACCTCTTGCAAGGTTGTATCTAAATACTGTTGACAGACATGCCGCCCAGTAACACAGGTTTGTAAAACATTATGCTTCAGTACTCCACAGTTACATACAGCTGTATGTTTGGGTTTCTTTTTCAATATGCTAACATCAACCTTTAAATAACTTTGCACCCAGAAAAACAGGCATCAACTGTCAATATGCTGAGGCAAGACTGTAACAGCAAGTCAACGAGTGACATGAGAATTGCCATAGTGGTAATTAAATGCACACTGAAAACCTCCATCAACTCCTAGGTGCAAGGAACTATTTTGATTTTTGTAAGGGAGTAAATGTCTTATTTCTGTCTAAAAGTACTCTGACAGTAATTCTGCACTGTAACAGTAATATCCCCAAGGTGGTAAGTGGGAGTCATGTAGAATGGATGCACGTACCCGACTGTAAGAAAGGATAATTCAATACTAGGAAAAGCAGCAGAAGGGATGACTGAACAAGTTGCTCCACATTTTGGTTACCCCGTTTACAATTTTTTCTTTACAGAACATGAAATTTCACGAGGGGGACAAACTGACAGTTTATGGATCAAGTACTTCTGCTGGAAATATTGCGTTGTTTATCTTCAGATTCAATCAGCCTCTGCAAACTTAAGGTAAGCAAACAGTCATAGGAGTAAGCACAGTCTCATTTTTAGTATAATCTCCCAGAATCAATGAGCTACAATGCAAATGTTTGCCCACAAGCATAAGAAGCAGGAGCCCTGCCTGCACTGCCACTGATCATGACTAATAGAGACCTGACGTGGGAATGGATAGCACAGAATGAAAATGACTGCTGTGCAGCTTTGTTTCATTTGTTTCCATTTTCAAGTAATAATGCAATATAAAAATCTGTATTATTTTAGCTGCTGGAACAGGTGGCATAAGGAGAAAAATAATTTAAGATCTTATTTGTATGAAAAAGTGGTTACGTTCTGCAATATTCTTCAGTTTGTACCAACAAAACGTAGAATTAACTGATTCTGAATAAAATGTGCTTTCTTATTAACTAAATTTCCTGCTCCACATCCATATCCCTGCACTCTGCAAAGCACAACCACTCTGGCATGCAAAATTCCTTGGTGAGTTTGTCATGTCAGACCAGTGACTCCTTCACGAGGCAAGGTGTGAACCAGAACGCTGGATGTGCCTCGATTCACGGGAGCTTTCCAGCTCCCCCCCAGGTCTTTTGAACATGCTGCAGAACATACATCTATGGCGATGCCCCAGCACCACCAGTACAAGCCCCCCCCAGGGTTACAGTGGGATACCATGTGAATGCCTTGGCCATTTCTTTTCCTTCTACCAACTTCAAAGACGATCCTTTGCCAGAGCTGCTTAGCTGAGACAGCACCTGAGAAGCTCCGTGCGAGTAATTCCACTCACAGAGCCCTCCAGGCTGGCACCTCCAGACCCCATTGTTGCTGGAGTCGCCACCCCTCTCTCATCACTGGGTCTTCAGCAACGGTAACTGAATGAATGAAAAATGCCTTGTGTGAAAATCCTTTAGGACTATATTAACATGCTCAGCTAATACAACTTACTTCAAAAAGCATCTTCATCCCCGCTCAGATCTGCATTGTGTTACTGCCCCATTGTCAGACTTTCTCAATTTGCCTAAAATAACCACCCATGCCAATTCTGGTAGGTCACAACTCAGATGGGCCACTTGGTCTGATTAGATAAATTTGGGCAAATACTGCTTTTGAACAATTATGCGCAGCTGGCAACAGACACTGCCTCTAATTCATGTTATTTCTGGGCTTCTTCTGTGGCCATGACTTTTCTTTCCAGTTCCAGTATTTTCCTGCTTGAAATATACAGAATGAGAGTACTTTACTCTTGACCTTGGTTAGCGCTACTGAATTTCAATTGTCGCATCTCTAACAAGCCATTCTAGAAGCCACAAGAATTTGGACTGTCCCTGTGTTACAGCCTTGGGGATCAAACCAGCCTCCAGGGCTGCGGCTCCTGGACACCCTGCAATATTGGTCGCAATAGCTGTGTTTTACCCGATGCTGGTGTAACAAGGCACAGGACTGAATGATGTAGTTTGATGTTTCACCCTTTCTATCGTGGTGCCAGTGAAATTCCTTTCTTGCCTATGAATAGAAGCGGTAAGATTTGCAGCAATGAAGCATGGATTAGATAAGAGAAAACTAAGAACAGAAACAAATTCTTAGGAGATAAGAAATTAAAACACTTAATTGCAAAGAAATACACAAAAGCAAACAGAGCTCTATAAAAAGAAATAAAAATCTATCATATACCTACTGCCACAGGGGACAAGCCAAAGGCTATATAGATGTCAAACAAAAACAAATTGTACTCCTAAAGTTATACGAAGACTGATTTTGCACATAGACACAGCAACTCCGCATTCAGATGAATTTATTACAAAGAATACAAGCCGTGTAACGTTTGTCACTATTTCTCATTTCCTGCTTCCATCTGTTTAGACCCAGTTGAAATCTGCTACTGTACGTTACACAGCCCCTTTTCCTTGGGTCTCTCTCATTATTACTATAAAAGGTGAGTAATGAAAAGGCTAATGTTAGATCTGGTGCCAGTATTTTCTACACAAAGAATTACAGTGCCATTTTTGCAGTACTGGAGGGTTTAGAGACAAATGAAATGCCTAGCAAAATTAAAACAAAAATAAAGCAGAAAACCCCCTGCTTTCACAATCTGCTTCTAAGGCTGTTACATGCTATCAAACCAGTGGCATTCTTCAGCAGCAAAACCCAAATGAAGTCTACAATTAACTTGACCAAGGGAAATATGAAGCATCACAAGACAGAGGAACGGGCACAGAACCTGCTGGTTCGCCGTGAATTCTAATTGCATAAGCAACTCACTATTAATACTAGCTAGATGATTTATTAAAACAAAAAGTCATCAATATTGTCTCTATTACAAGTGCAGAATGGGTATGGATGAGTGTATTGTATTAGTTTCTTTAACTCTTTGGGAGGACCCACATTATATAAAATTTCTGAACCCGCTGAATATTGCAACCCCGTCTTCCTCAGTTATCTACATGCAACTAAACAAAAGTAGCTCTCTGTAGAGTTAAACTGACACCATAAACTTATAACTGGGTACAAAAAGCTGTCAATTATTATCAGAAATGCCAGAAAATTTGAATACGCCATTTCCTCTCAACACAATCGCAACCTACTTTAGTTTCCCACAGTTTATGCTCTTGCCCACTGATTAAGCTTGTGTTACCCAATCTGGGATTACAGAAGTCAACTGCTCCATATTTAATTACAGAAAACTCGAAACCAAAAGTTTAAATAACAAATAACAGCTTACATTATCTAAATAACTGTTTCCCAGCCCTTTATTTTCCATTTCTTCACTAATACTTTTTGATCCACACCATATGGCAGTTTTCTAACTGGATACAAGCAAAGCAATTATTTCACCTAGTGCCAGGTAACAGCTTTTGTGACACAGAAGGTCAGACACCATCACCTTGACTGCTTCCTCTGGTGTTAACATCATAAATGTTTTGGTTCTTCAAGGAAAGGGTCAGGCTAAATAAGGAGAAGTTTGCAGCAACATGACTAGGCTACAACAGGCTAAATTCTAGGTAGCTCTGCTAGCAGCATTCTCACTAGAACTGGGATGAATCACTCTAACTGGGTAACAAGGAGACGACAAGAATTCAAATGAGGAAGCTGGACAACTGAATATGACAACATATTTGACTAACTGAAAAATATTCTCATAGTTCTCATCTATATAGAACTGTTGAGTCACGTATTAGCCCTGAAATGTGACATTCCTGAATTTCTTCCAAGAGATTCCTCATAAACAAACCCGCTTATAGTAATACAGGTCAGCATATTTTATTAAAACATTCTGTACATATTCTGTTTATCAATACACAGACACCTGCATGTGGCAACCCAGGAAGATTGACTGTTAATAGGTTCCATGATTCTCGCCACATCTGTCTCCATTTCTCCCGTTGGTACAAGAAACCCCGTAGTGCTCTCCAGCACTTCTGTGGCAGGAAAAAAATCCCCACGCCAGATGTTCTCCTGCATCTTTTTTCCTCTGATTACAAGGTCAATTAGCATCCGGATATCCATAAGAAAAAAATCTTTATATTCTACTGTCCAAAGGAGGCACAATATTATATTTTGTTGCAGCACGTTAAAAACCAAGAGTTGACTAAGAATTTTCTTTGTGCTGTTACTTGTGTATTATTAATTTAGATCTGTAGGAATTCTGAATGTTATCGTGCCTCTTCTCCCTTGCCTCCCTCCCTCCCAGCACTGTTACAGACAAGGCACTGGCTTTAAAACACCTCCTTTTCAAATGCTGCGAGAAGGATGGGCGAGGGAATCTTCCACGTGCCCTTTCTGAAATCTGCACAATGAACATTTTAAGGGTTAAGGCAGAAAATACCAAAAGTTTTTTTCTAAACCATTCTAAGAGAAACACATACACATTCTCAGCACTGAAGTGAAACAATATAATTTTATATGGTTTAAATAAAATGAGGCCAGTAGCTAATACTAAAAGTTAGCATTTTACCAAAACTCAAACTAAAGAAAAAAGGCTTCACAACACACTATCAGTAAGCTGGCACCCAGGGAAAGGACATGAGAGGTACAGTGCTATGCAGATGAAATTGTTGCAGGGGGTGGGGGGGTGGTAACGTAGCGGGTTTTGTACGGCCGGTACAAGTAGTTCCTTTTGCTGTACTGGAGATGACAAGCAGCTCCCCACCTTCCTCCTGGGAGCACGGCTGCCACAGGGAGGTGGGATGCTCCAAGCTGCTGAAGGCTGGGAGGGTTTTTTGAGAAAACAGCCAGAGGTGCCTGCCCTGTTCTGAACTTGACAGGCGGCCACTGCTGACCACTGCGGGAGACATGCTGGTTGGACTGGACATCAGCCGAGCAGATCACTTGCCTCCATCAAGGTGAAAGAGTGAGCACTGCAACAGTCAGGAAATCACAGAAATGTGTTTAGCTGGACAGGATAAATACAACTGGCACAAAACAGAAGTCAACCTTAAGCTTCATATATTCGGTAAAAATATCTTCCTATGCCTGAAATAACAGCGGAAAAAAGGAAAACTGGAAGATCTGCTTTAGAATGGACTATACCAGATGAGACATGTATGCTAAGTCTAATTTAAGGAAGCAGTTTTGCAGGATTTCTGATGCACAGGATGATCCCTAACAAATCTACCACAGAAGCAGGCAAAGCACCCAAGGTAAAGCTGCCGCAGCTGCCAGGTTTGCCACCACGAGACAGGGCTTTCGGTCTGGGAGACAGAACAGCAGGGGTGCCCCAGCCCACTGCACCTTAAGCCACCACCTGGTCAAGCTTCAACTCTTTCAAGCTTTGTATTTCACTGGAAAGTTAAAATTTGCTCTAAGTACGATTTGAAATTAGCTATCAGCCATCAACAATGGCTTACTCAGACACTTCAATACCCAGAGAAAAGTCCAGGGAAATACCCCGTGCATGAAGAGCTTGAAGTGCCAAGTGGGACCGCTGTAACCTGCTACGGGCAGTCACTCAGACACCACCAAACAGGGCACAGGGAAAGCCATTTCCCACTTGCCAGCACCAAACAGGAGCCCAGTGGTGTGGGTTTCCGTGCTTGGTTGGGGTTATTTTGGTTTTTATTTTAAATAAGGAAAGGGACTGAAGAGATCCAGCTTGAAATGCAGGGAAAGGTACCATCAGTCTCTTATCTAACAGCCCAATGGTTAACATGCTCATTTCAAGAGCGAAAAACGTTCCTCCTCTGCTAGCAGAACCGCTTTTCCTCTAAACCGGAATTTTTTCCATTCCTGCTCCTGCACTGCTTCAGGTTTTATAAAATACTTCTGAGAATCAGAGGCAGAAGCATATGATTTGGTAACATCTACAGGGCAGCTTCAGTCCTGCTCCAGGAACGTGGCACTTGACACGAGTACAGCACCACCGCCGGCACAGCACCCTGACCCCTGCGGGTGCCCAGTAGCCCGGGAGCCGTGCCCCTGCCAGGGGAAACGCCGAGCCCAGCGCTTACATGATGGATAAACGATACAGCTGCTACCCTGCTGGAAAAGGGACAGACATTACCGCCTTTTCCCTTACCTTTTCCCACCTGAAAAATACTTGCCAGGGCTTACAACCACCACAGAGTAAAGAGTATTTCTGGCATGTTTACGACCTTGCCCCAATAAAATACTGAGGACTGTAACACAGGACTCTTCAATATCTACAGAATAAATAGTAGGAGATGTGTTAAGATGGAGCACTAAATACTGCCCAGGAACTACTGCAGATGGTTTCACAAACCAGTCACACGTTACTGGATTTTTAATAAGCAGGATTAGTCAAATGAGAAAGTGGAAACAGAAGAGTAATGCAGGACCAGTTGTTAATCACAGAGGATTGTGACAGATTTTTGGCTATTCATCATTAATTTCAGAAAATACCCAGCATTACTACATATTTTAATAAATACTAAGTAAATTTTTAATAACTGCAACAATTAACCAGTACTGCAAAGCAATTATAACGCAGCTGGCATACACGTGGCTAAATCACTGCCACATTACTTTTCACATCAGCTCAAAAGCCCATCACAAAATTGTGACATGTTGCATTGAAATCCTTCCACCCAAAAATGCATAAAAAGTGTCGTGTGCTTCAACTAGCTTCATCTTGTCTCTTTACGATTGCTTAACTGTATTGCATTGTCCCATCATTGATACTATTATTCTTTTTTATTTAGCCAGGTATTTCTGAATTGTTTTACAATGCAATAAACAGAAGGTCAAGTACAGAAGTTATTTATAACACCAAACAACCATTCCTTGTTGTTGTCACCTCAGAATACTATTGCCAGTGCCTCACCTCACTCTGTGATTTGCTCTTTCCAGCAATTTACGACCCCAAAAGAGAAATGGCTTATCCCTTGGTTATTTTGAAAACAGGATCACATAAAGGACTAACAGTCATTAGGTCAATGATCCCAAATAAATAGGACTGGAAAGAGTTGGGCAACACATCTCACACACAGAGAAGTGACAGAGAAACAAGAAGTTTATTTATTAGTGTTACTTTTGGTCTTTTATCCAAAAGCTTTACTATTTGGCTTTCTGCAGATTAAAAAGTTCCTTGTTAAAAATGTCGCTTACTTGTATCTGTAATCATCCTTGCCTTTAATCATTTTATACAGAACTTTTCAAAGATTTAAAAGCCTGTGGGAACTGAGGACCAAAAGTATCATCTTAAAAAAAACCAAAAAAACCCCCCAAAAAACAGGAAAAAGCATTGCTTTATTAACATAAGTGGTCAAGCTTTTTTATTTGTTGCAAAAGATGATGTGCAATGAGTGCAGTAAATAACAAGTGCAATGCCTTTTTTCCTTTTTAAAGTGCAACTACTGTGAACAGTACCTTTGGAATTCAAGGATTTTTTCATAGAGAAACAACTTAGTGTGCAGTGAAACTCCATATGAAGAAGAGAAACGTGTCAGCAGGCTTAGCAAGGTCGGTCAGTACTTATGGCTGGACTCAGGGCCCTACCACCCACACCCAGGCTACAAACCTCTAAGGCATCGGGCCCCCACGCTGCAAGGTAGATGCTGCAGTTAGGAGCACGGCTTTGGGGTGCATGGCCCAGGGTCACCCACGTCTCTCAAGGTCAGCTGGAGCCGACGGCTGCGCTGCTGGGGGACACCAAGGACGGGCTGGCTGGGGCTGGGAAACAGGATAAGGAGCCAGCACCAGTGAAACATGGGGCATCTCTGCGGTACGTGACACTGCCCCTCTAATTACAAGCAAGGAGGAAAAAAGAGTGCCTGGCATTGTAGGCTGCCTCGTGATGAGAGAGAACTGGGATCATCATGTGCAACATGTTCTTGTACAGTCAGTAAGCAAATTCCTGTTATTAATCAGAATTGCTATTTACAGAAGAATCAACAAGGACTCCTTTTGAAGGAATTGTGAAAGTGCTGAATAAGGAGAACCTCAAATAATTTTCCATTTTCTCTGCAATTACAAGACATTAAAATAGACTTAATTTTCCAGGCTTTTAACTAGCAGACTTCCAAGACACAGAGCTATAAAATAAAATCCTGAAGCAGCTATCATGACAGTGACAAGGGAACATCTATAGTGTCAGAGATACCAACTCATCCAAACACTGAAAAAACCCTGCAACACTCCAAGACTCAAAACAACCCTGACAGGAACTCAGACAACAGACTGTGAACAGACCAGTGAGGAAGAGCATGAGCTATGGCGCTGATGGAGACCAAGATCTGCAAACAGCCAGAACTGCTCTATTAGCCATTTGCTGTGTTGCTAGGATGCTGGAATGTTAAAATAGCAAAGTAAAACTCAACAGTATTATGCTTTGAATGTTCGTTTTTATTTTCAATTGTATTTTGTTTTTATTTAAGGAATAAAACTCTTTCATGAGGTGAGATGCTGCTTATGCTATTTTCGGAAAAGTCACTTTTACTGCTTTCTAGCATACAATGTGTTAGGTACCTGTTCAAACCACACTGTCCCTGAAATACGAGCATCTCAAAACAAGCTTGAAATACAAAAACCTCAGTCTTTAACTGCGTTGTTTAATACTGAGAGTGAGAAATCAGGACTGCCTCTAGAAAGAATGAAAGCCATTTGGCCCAGCATGGGACAATCCGTTCACTATACCATACTCCCTGCCAGGTTGACTAATTAGTTTTTTGAATGACCCAAGTGTTTTTGTCACAGCAACCTTAACTACTAAGCTATTCTACACTTTTTAATTATCTGGAACAAAATAAAGCAAAACCCAAGAGAATTACCCTGAAATACACAGTGAAAACAGAGAATAAACTTGCATACCAAGAGAATAAAGTTGCATACCATGTAGTGACCATGAGATCCTTAAGAAGACACCAACCAGAAAGGGAATAAAATGTTTACTGGAGTAAGAAGTCCTTTAAAATGGATGGATGTAAGAACAGATGGATGCTAAGCAAAGAATAAAAAGACTTCAGCAAACAGCATGGGGAAAAAAGGTTTTAAAATAAAAAACCATCGGAAGACTAAAGAGACCAACATTGACTCTGAACCTATTTGCGAGGTTCTGTGACAGCTCAGAAGTGGGTGCCACGTTGAAGTTACACTGTGTTATCAGAAGGTGGGACGGTCCCAAGTTTCTGCTTAAGTCTCCCATTTCTCAGCCTTACGGCTTGCAAGACGCACATGCCCCTAAATGCCGTACGCCAGCCTACTTCAGCAGGGAACAGGCAGTTCTTTCCTTCTGACAGTTTGCTGACACCTTGCTACAAACGCTTGTACAGACACTGCTGCGCGATCCAACAAACTGAAGGACAGTACGTAATGTCGGTAAAATCTTTCCAGTTCCCAAGTCAGTCTAAAGGTCTGTTACCCCAAACTATAAATGTTACTTTTGTCAAACCGAGGAAAAGGGTTTGAATTTCCAGCTGTCTCTCCAGAAAGAGCCTGCTGGGTACCTGCAGCACGGTGCTGTTCTGTCACACCAGGCATGAAATGCTCACGTGGGTTTAAAGGAAACGTACTACAGGGACGGAACTCTGAGAAGCTCTAGAGGTCTGTCTGTTTTCTTTCCAAATCATGCTTTTAGAAGGGGTATGGAAGACATAAGAAAGAACACTATTAAGTACACATTTTAAACAGTTAATTTGTGACAAATAAGGTCAGGATTAATGATTCAAACCAATGTGGAAATAAACAGTCACTGGAACAAAGAATAAGATGCCAAGGCACTTGACAAACTGATATACCAGCTGGATACTGGACTTCGCAGCACCAGAGAAATCCTGACATTTTATTTACTAATGGTTCAATAGAAAGTAATAGTATTATATTCCAATGATCCATAAAATAAGGAATATATAAAGTGACATAAAGCTAAGACTACACCGACCGCGGTAAGAGGACTGCTAAATTCAGAGTCGCAAAGCCAGACAAGGTTTGCAGAAAGATGCAGCGTTATTTTCTGACTTTGTCTGTCATTCCCTGTATTTTTAATACAATTTAATACAACAAACTCAGTTATCTTTATAAGACTACTGATTTACTAGTGATATATCTGTCATTTAGTCATATACATTTCTTCCCTATAGACATTCAGACAACTGTAACGCACCAGTTACTGTAAAGAGTAGGTTTATGCTTCCTGCCCCCTGAAAATGTGTTTTGAGCCATATGATTCAAGCACAAAGGTTCAAATCCAAGCAGTGGGATTTTTGATCTCTTACTTGTGGAATAACGGAAAATAGTGAAATAATGGGAATTGCAAAAGCTTCGTGGAAGTGCTTATGGACTAGTAACTAATAATGAAGATTAACCCAAGAAGCCCTGAGATTTGCTCCTTTCCTCAGTACTGTGCCAACACTTACAAGGCTGTGCATGCTTTTTTTTTTGGTGTCTCAAGCATTTATCTTATTAATAAATGCAGTCACAGATTTCTCTGACACTCAGGCTCCTTGATTTAAGTCTTTCAAGGCGAGTCAAACCTTTTCTTTTTCTCAAAACCTTTCCCGGTCCACAGATGTAACATTCCTAGCTCCTCTGGTTTGAAGTAGGAGAGCACAGTACTTCTAAACTGCCATCCTTTTTAAAGGCTACTGCATTTTCATCAGATAAAGACAAGCGGTAAATACCAAAATAAAATAATAATAATAAAACCCCCCAAACTAAGTAACAGAAAGCCCACAAAAAGATAACATAACCCAAGGCAAATAAATTAGCTTCCTTTTTCAAAGCAATCTTATGTTCTACCAAAACCCCTATCATTTTTAAGTTAAAAATATCTGGTATGGGGTGTGCGACTTCCATACCAGCAAGCGAAAGGAAAAATCATCATCCTGTGCAGGCAAGAGAAAGGTCAACATTGCACAATTTATCAGCGAATAGACTAAGAATTAGGATTCTTCATAAAAGTGGTCTAAAAAGGGTTTAATCTTGAGTCTTTCTCAAAAAAATAAAAAGTAAACACAAAGTCCAGATACAAACCCCAACAATGAATAGCAGACCAGGTTGTACAGGAAGGTAGAAGCAAAGGAGGAATAAAATCACATTTTCCTCACACATGCTGTCAGCAGTATACTAATAACAACTTGCCTTCACCAGAAAGCCAAACACGGTTTGCTGGAGCCCTCACAATCCAACTCAAGCCGGTGCTTTGCAAACACGTGTGAGAAGCTGAAACGCAACTTGGGCTGTAAGAGGGCGAAGCGGAATGGCAAGGTGGCCTGACCTACCTGACCGCACCATTACTGGCTACAACAGATTTTAGTTCACGTGCAACTGTGACGACCAAGCAGACCATTTTCTACCACATGAAAAGCTCATAAAGGTCACTCATTCATTAAAAAAAAAATAAAAAAAAATAAAAAAAAGGTACCCAAAAGTATATGCTGAGGCGACTGGCACAGGAAGGGCCTCCAGTGACACAGTGCAATAAGAACAGGACATTATAAAGACAGAACACAAACCACCAACTTTAATTTCATTGCTTTGTGGATTTGAGTTTAAGGTCCAACGTTATCTTAATGTGCTTCCTGACTCCCATAATTAAATTCACTAATCCCCAGTCTTAAGGCATCAGCAAGTTAAGCTAATTTAAACTTAGTACCTGAGCTTACATCTTTTTTTTTTCCCTTTAGCAAAGAAACAAAATTATTGGACCCTTTCTGTGACAAGTAGGTATTTTTGTCCTTAATCACTTCTTCTTCGCTCTCCTCATTCTGTACTGTAGGGGTTAAAAAGGAGGTTTAATATATTAGTTTGTGAATATTTAGATATATCTGGATACTTAACCAAGCTACAGAAAAACATCTCACAATATCCTCACTGCACGGCTGCTTGATAGTCCCAAGCTGGCATTTATGCTGTATTTGCAAACTCACACATCTGTTTGGTGTATCTTATTTCCTTGTTTCAGGGTGCTGGGATTCTTGAAGGTAATACCTAAAAAAATCAGCATGTCAGTCATAGCTTCTAATACCGTGATCCTGACAGACATCACAACCTAAGCAGGATCAGTTCGCCATCAATCTGTACGCTGCAGACAAACACAATTACTAGATAAAAATCTCCTGGAAACATGACTAGCTGGAAAAATAAATTTGCCCTGTTATCTGCAAAAATATCACCTAAGTTTCTCCATCACTTCAAAATAATGTACCTAGGTCATCTTTTTAATTATACAGAGATTTTTTCAAGTATTTCCAACTATACAATCTTTCACTGGATTTTTTTTATCAGCAGTGTTAACCACCTTATGACCCAATTTTCGCTCTGGCAATTATTTGTCCTCCCATTGAAATTCCTTTTTGCAGTTCCAATTAACACAGTGCCATTTGACTCCTACCCCAAACCGCAGCACTGGTTCATGTGGCTTCCTCAGCCCCCCCAGCCACAGCACAGCAGGATACAGGCAGGAAAGAGCATCCCGATCCTCAGCCATGTTGTGCCAGACAGTCTGGCACAAACGAGCTACAGGCTGATGCGTTCACATTGCTGTCCTGCTAACATATCTAAAAGTTTGATGTGAGACACAAAATGTTGCAAAGCATGTTTTTGCTGTAGACCAGCAAACAGTTGTTAGACGCGATCTATACTGCTCATCTTCAGTATTTATGAAACCTCTAACCCAAGCCCAAAATTTCAGTAATGACTACTTAACTAACAATGCAATGTTAAAAAACAATCTCATTTCATGTCATGCTTTCATTGCTCTTCATAGATAATGATTTTCTGGTAAAGCTTTTAAGTAATGGACCACTTTCCAAGTGGATTTCTCCTCAAAGCACTTGTTAAATGCCACAGTAATGCTTGTCCTTTGCCAGATGCTTCTCAACCAACACAGATCCCAGTAACACAATATGTACAAAATGAATAAAATACAGATTTTTCTTTCTTGTACTTCTTGCTGAACACCAGTAAAGAATCAAGACTCCTCCTGTCGACCAGGAACTCGCCCTTTGGCCTCCAGCCTCCTAAATACACTGAACGATGAGGTTCATTCATTAACATCTGACCAGAAGCTTATTTTTCATTAGAATCAGTCCAGAAATTCCACCTCCCAAGTCAGCCATCACCCTTACTGTGGTATTCGTCTAGGTAAACAGTAAGCTACGATCAGAAATGACATTTTGAAGAGCTCTACGTCGTGTGCCCTCAGCCTTGGCTAACGCGACTCCCGCAGAGCATGGTCCCAGCAGGGCTAAGAGCCCCCAGCCAGCTCCAGCTAACACAGCTTTTTTTCTTTTCCAACTGACAGGTCACTACTTTGTGCCTGTTTTAGCATCACAAATGATGTATCTCAATTATTGCCATGCACAAAGCGAACTTAGGAAGGCAGGTGAAGCACTGAGATGCCCACACACCCCCACAGACCCCCTGGGAGCGGAGTTACCTTGCAGTTAACTCTGCATCCAGAGACAGACCGCTCAGCGCGGGGAACTGTGCTGGGAGTTTGGAATTACCACATTTAAGGGAAGCAAAACCTCAGTACATCCTATTACATAGAAAGATTGTCAGGATTTTGTGGAAGCACATCTCCCGCTCCCCAAAGTGCCCCCTCCTACCTCTCTCATCAGTTAGATGAGAGGTCAGCTCTTTCAGCTGGGAAGGCAAGCTCTCCAAGCCGGCAGGTCTGCTCAATACCTAGGATCTAGCCACGTGATAGTTACCTGCAATAACAAACATCAAAATATCAACAGTGGAACATTTACAAAGGTAATCCAAATGAACGCTGAAGAGGGTTAGCAGATACAAAAGAAAAGATACTTTTACCACGTATTCTTGCTAGAACAGCTGTGATTCCGTAACACATTTTCCTGCTAATTTTATTTAGTGCCAAACCCACAGCTGATGTATCTGTCCGGATGAAACCAAAAAGATGGATTACACAATTTATACACAAATAGCAGTGTATATATATTACCATCAGACCTTCTTTGACTGCTATCTTAATTAACAATCTTATCTTATTAGAACAAAATGTGCAGAGTTAACTCTAGAGGTCTGCTCCTGCTTGCCCAGAGAGGCGGGAACACTGCTGTTCGCTTTGGCGAGGGCAGGATGGCTCCCTCGTTACCCCAGAAAAGCGCTCCTTCTGCGAGCAAGGGGGGAACCACCCACGGTACCTGAAAGCAGCAACACTGGGTTCCTCACTGCCCCAGCACACAGCACCTTGCAGCATCATTGATCACTCTGAAGGATGGTACTGCTTGTTAAACTTTGGCTTGTTCCACCACTTCTTTTTTTCTTTTTTTTTTTTTAAACATTAATTAAACTTTAAAAAGGCAGTTAGGAGAAGAAATTGGAGAAAAATTACGGTCATTTTATTGTTTATTCCGTAATTGCACACGTAATGAGGCAAATTTAAAGTGGTGTACCTTAGAACTTACAGTTTAATGATGCTTTTACTGTGGCCCGAGTACTAATGCCCTCATTTTTATCACCCATTACTGCTTTTTAGTGACTGCTCAAAAAAATGTCTTGTTAAGAAAAGCTTATAAGGCACCGTAATTATATATTGTACATACTAAGATGACAGTTAAAGAAGCCAAGAATTTAGTTTGTGAAAATGTATTTATTGTGTATTAAAATTTCCTTGTTATGGTCTCTCACTACTGTACAAGGCACAAAGAAATCTTTCTGAATACAAGCCAGTGTTCTCCATTTAAATAGAAAGTGGTAATTCAACATAAAATTATGCTTTTCTGTTTTTCTAACTTGATATGCATACGTCTGTCTTTAACGTATGAAACACCAAGAGCACTTCCACCCTATTCTCCTAGCAGTAAATACACAAAGTTGAATCTAATGTATTTTCAAAATGAGTTTTTTCAACTACATTTAATTACTAGCTGCTTTCATACCTTGGTTTCTGATAGCTGCCAACAGGAACCGGGTTCCCAAATCTAGTCTCATGTTCTCTCCATGGATCCATCCTCCAAACCACACCTTGCCAGCCCCATACAAGAGGGATATCCCCCTCCTTTGTATCAGCACAGCCAGGGACTCCTCCAAGTGCAGCACAGGACTTGCGTGCTCCCCCTGAAGCCTCACAAGAACAAATGCAGAGGCTGTGGAACATAAATACCTGCATTTTGAATTCTGCTAACAGAGGGCTGAGGAACACTTACTTCAAGACAGAATTATTAGTGTCATGAGTGACAGCAGAACAATTCATGCAAGCTTGACCTTGAAATAACCAGTGAGTGTATCAACGAAGACTGAACTTTTAGGTCTTTCAGTCTTTTAAATCTTGAAAATAATTCCAGTTATTCTTATTTCCCCTCCCAGCCTATACACTGTCAGGGCCCCACAGCACAGCGCATGACACTATATCCCGGAGGACACGCGGTTACCATCTTCTCTTTTTTTTTTTTTTAAACTGACTGTATCACTGTAGCTTCTCGCAGGCCAGAGGTTAGGTCAGAAGGAAGCACCAGGCTGCGCTGAGCAGATGAAGCATCCGAGACACTGCAGCCGCAGTCCTGCTTCTCACAAAGTGACCCGACATGAGAGGAAGGCCCTGACCCATATTATAGCCCTCCGCAAGACGAGAAAAACAATGTCAAGCTTTCAAAACTGTCAAGATACAGTCTATTGAACAGCAACAAGCTCCCCAGTTCCTATGAATAAAAACCCTCCTTCTCAGATGAAAACTTCAAGAGTAACAAGTCCTTTTTGTTAAACATCCTTTTCTATGTAACTACTTCTGTTACGCTGGACAACTGTACATTTAACCTCATAAAATCTCAGAAAGTGCTCCCATGAAATAATCCCAAAAGCCCCGAAACAGTTTTTATTAAAAGGCCTTGTAAACAAACAATAAAGAACCATTAATTGTAGCAGGATATCACCTCAAAACTGAACACTGATCTATTTCCTCAGGTCCCATGGGACACCTCGTTTGTTAAGGCAGGCACTCATCCTCTCGAAGACCCTAAAATACTTTGTGTTTCATATTGCTCAGTCTAAAAATACCTGCAAGATATATCTGCTAAAGATGTTCAGTTGCTGCAAGGAAATAAATAAAAAAATTAAAAAAACCTGAAAACCTTCCCCAGATAAAGCAGCAAAGGCAACATTTTGCTTCCGAGTCCCACAAACACTGCAGCAGGCGGTGGCAGCCAGAGGATGCAGCAGATGCGGCTGCAGCTTTCCCATCAATCTGCGCAATGAGAAACTCGGGGTTTATTTCAGTGCTCTAACAAGTTTCTCTGAAAGAAGGAAGGTTTAATTCCTGCCCCATCCCCAACCACCTCAAAAGGGTCCTGTAACATGCTCCACTAACAAGCCTGAGAGCCTCAAGCAGGAAACAGTAAAATAATAAACAATAATTTACCTCTTCTTCATGCTAAACTTCTGTGGTTTATAATTTAGCTTTCTCAATACAAGGTCTCAGCAGGAGGCAGGTAATGACTTTTTCCACTTTAAAATAAGCTGTTCCACAGTGTGCTAGGTAAATCTCACTCAGCTTTGTGTGGGAAGTCTGAAGTCAGGTAAAATAATAAGCCTCTTATAGCACAAAAGAGAAAAAAGAATAATATAAGACTAAAATTAGTGGTATGGTTTAATATCAAACTTTTTGCATTTACCATCAGCTTTTCTTTTTTCTGCTTTGACTGAATCGGAAGTGTGTTACCATGAAGTAGTGATACTCAAATCCAGCCCTAAGCAAGCAAGAGGAACAATTTTAATAAGGAACTAGAATACAAAACGCAACAGCTTATTCACAGTAATTGTATACAACATACATCACTCAAGAGAACACTCCTGTTGTTTGGAAACTGTTTAAGTCTCCTTCACTTGACATCAAGTTTTCCCAGTTCCAGATTTAATTATATGTACGTACACAGCTACACTGCTTCAGAGCAGGTGTCCATGAAATGAGAAAAAAATCAACTTTTTTGGTTTTTAGTAGAGAAAAAAATCCTGTGGGTCTGAACACTGAGAAACATTTCCACAAATGCATTTTTATGACTCATTCTTCAAGGTCAGCTGTTGACTTGCAGGTTCAGACTTCCAGTCTGCAGACGGTTTTATGTCAGTTATGTGCCAACACACCTTCAGGAAGGAAAGCCCTCGTGTCCGGTTGATTTTCCCTCCCATTAGCTCCTGCCTTGAGAAGAGAGGGACAGAGTGAAGCAGCTGACCAAAAGGAAGAGCAACTGAGATGAGTTTGGCAAGCAAAGAGAGAGTTGCAGAGAGAATTCTTGCTCTCATGAGAGAGAAATTACTGCAGAATTTAACTGTCACTAAAACCGGACACATTCCCCAGTACAATGCAGTTACATTACACAGAATTCAACACAGCAGATTCTCCCTTGCCCAGTACTTTTTTTCCACAGAATCTAGTAGACTGAGTAATTTTCGAAGACAGAACATGTGCCTTCACCTAAACCTAATTTTTTAAAATGTGAAAAATACTGAAAAAGAAATGGAAATAAGTTACAGCAAGAAACTAAACTGGATTCTAGGGGTTCAGTAGCTGAAGTGGACAAGAAAGACTGCTAACAGGTATCTTTTTTTAAAAAACAAAAAAAATCCTGAACCAAAGCATACTTCAGTAGTGAAAATTAGGAAGAGACAACTATATAAAGAAGACATAAGGACCAACGGACATTGTTGATAACCAAGACCTTTTATACTCCTTTGCTCTGGTGTTGAAAACCCAAGGACAAACACTGAAAAACATTTCTGTGTGTATTAAAACAGCCTTCCTCTCAGAGGAGTTTTAAATGTTTGAGGATAAGCATTAGTTGGGAGAGAGTTACTTAAAGGAAACCATGGTGGCTTTTATACCCCTGTGTCTGCTTTGCCCTGCCAGCCCCACGGTGAAGCCATTAATTGCATCCTCCTCCAGTGCACGGTGCTTACACGGATGCTGCTTAATTGCTTTGTGCAGAGTCTCGTCATGAGAACAAAGCCCAGCGGCATCCCTGCTTGCTCAGCACCACCGGCCTGGGACCAGAGCCCGCACATCTGCCTCCTGCTCTGCACGCCACGCCTGGGTTTCCGTGTCTCATACCGCAATCCAGCGTGGATTAAAAGATGCTCTGAGCTCACTTCAGAGTTTTCAGACGTGGTGTCCACTTCTTCAGCTCTCACAACTTTTAGGTGAAGGAAGCGGGGGGTGGACACCGGGCAGAAAGCACTTTTCCAGACCACAGATGCATCTATTCATCAGTTTAACATGGTGCTACTGTTAGCAATGTGGATGTAAGGGCTGAATCTCCGAGAGCAGCCTGGATGGTTCAGGAGAGCTATCGCAAAGAGGTATTTCAACAACGTGAAAGGAAGAATTCTTCATTAATTTTTGTTAAAACATCACAACTGTTATTTCACTATTTTGATTCCCTCACATAATTTCCTGTCTCAATCGTTGCATACCATATGTAAGAATGGATGAGTTGCACATCTCAGCAATCTTCATTTGCATGGCTTACATTAGCTACGTAATGAATTCCCACAGCTCAAAACAAAGGTGACTAAAATTTACTGAAACAGAGCTACATATCTATTAATAGTAATGCAGTCCTTCTGTCAACAAGGCTGTTAATTACTGTGCCAGAATAACATTTAACCTGCTACAGTCAAACCAGACTTTTTATTCCAAATGGAAAGCTACTATTTTTCACACATTAACACACAGTTCGTCACCAATATTCCCATTTCCATGCCAGGACGTCACAGCATACAGCAAAATACCGCTGACTTTGCAATGGTTATGCAGTCCAGTCACTAATGACAGTAACTTAGTCTAACGAGCTGTAACACGGGGTTTACTGCTGTTTTGCACCACTTGCCGTATTTTACTGCCAAGCTCTGCTACTCTTACATCCCACCAGTCCTGTACGTGCAGTCGTTAAACAAAAAGGCCTCTTTCTGTGCAGTGTTTTGGAGGGAGCAGATAACAAGTTTAAGGTTCAGAGCTCAGCTGCAGCCATCAGCAAGCCGTCAGAAGGCACAGGCAGCGCGTCCGCTCGGAGCCACAGCACCCATCACCAGTGGGTGGTGGCACTGCCACCTTCCCCGGCACAGGGACTGGAAAAGGAGTCGCTCAGCACCGCCAGAAGGACCAGATATTAACCTGATTGCATCAAGTCTGGCACCAAGCCGAGGACTGAGCCCCCTGCACAATGTGTAAGGTGTCACGTCAAGGTGACTGGGAAAGCTGTAAGGAACAACATGCTGCGGCACGCCTTGCTAAGGCAAAGTGCACAATTTCTCTTACCAAAAGCAAACCTCTTATTTTGTGGTTCTTCCAGCAAAGGTAAAACTATTTGGAGTGGTTCGGCTGCTTCAGCTACTGTCTGCTCAAGTAAGAAAACCTTTCTAGAGATGTACACATAGGGCAGTGACACTGCAGTAAGCACTGATTGCGATGAGTGCAGGACAAGAGTGTTCACACAAGAAATTCAGAGATGCTCACTCCCTGAAAACAGTGGGAATCAGTTTACCCTCCCCTCTGCCCACAAACACAAAAATAATTTTAAAATAGCTTTCAGTTGCCAACGCATTCTGATGGAAAATACACTCCAAAATTAACACCATCTTGCTCAAAGGTGTTTTTCTGAGTATCATTCCCAGGTCTTAAAAGGAACACCTAAGAACTGATGGAGCAGGGAAGGCAAGAGGCCAATCACGCAGAGCGCCCTGTCTGACAACAGCTAGCTGCAGACTTTTTATGACAAAGATGGCATAATCACCAGGCTGGGGAGCTTCTGAGCCAGAGACTTGCCCTGATACAGTTTTGTTTAGTATTCACTAGTGGACTCAGCCTCAAAAAAAATCTGTGAATTCCTTTTTGCATCCAGTTGTAGTTCAGATCTGTGCGACACCCTGTGCTGATGAGCTCCACAATGTAATTACATGCCGTGGAGAGAAAGACTGCTGCCTTTTGGTTGTTTTAAACATACTACCTAACAATTTCACTAAGTACTCACTGTGTTTTGTATGGAATGCTGAAGAGCCTCCCCTACACATGCTGTTTATGGAGCTATATGTTAGCCCTTCACTATACATTTCCTTTCCTGACCAGCTACAAATACAATGATGAGCACGAAACCAATAATTAATCTGTTTGACCAATGGAAAACCCCTTCAATTCAAATTAAAAGAACTTTATTCTTATTTTCTGTTTCCTATGTGGTAGCAAGTTACTCAGGCATTTTACACTATAAATAAAATGGTGGTGCTTTCCCCCCCGCTCCCCCCAAGGGACCATGCTGAAAGTGCTCTAAAAAAATTAATGTACACTATGTTGACTAGACCACCCTTACCCAAATATCCATTAACGCCTTCAGACAAATCTGATTGATTTGCCAGGAGGCACAACTTCCTTGAGAAGTCAGATTTTCCTGCTATATTGTATTTATGCATGTGTCTAATAATCTTTATTATCTATGAGTGTGCCAGCACAGAAGCCACACTTGCCTACCTGTAGTCCCTACTTCACCTCTCCACCTTCATGTAAAGAAGTATGATCTTTTCTTCTCGGTAACACTGAGGCTGATTTAAATGACAGGTTACTCTACAGTTACTAGTCCATATATAAGTTCCCTTTTCAGCAAAGATGCCGCCATCTGTTCCTGTCATTTTGTCACTTTATCAATTGTTTTGACCATCTTCTACTGAAATCAATTCATGACAGTTCCTCAGACCACTGCCACAAGGAGCCGAAAGGGAGCCCTTCCTATAGTGAGTGCTAAGGGAAATAATGCATTTTACTCTTCTACTGTCACATTAATTTCCCTGAATGTGATTTGCATTATTGTTTATTACTTTACTATTGATTACCTATTAACGGCAAAAGCAGGATGACTGCCAGACTGTTAAAGACTTGGTTTCAGAGTGGTTGCGTTTGCTGTGTGTGGGTTTTTTTCAATTATAACTGCTAATTCATCAGAATCTTTTCACCTTTTCTTGTGGTTTTACAGTTCAATTAATCAGAATGTACGTTCTTTAAGTTTTCCTTCTTTTGCTATTATGTCCGGTTTTGAAGATTCTCGTTTGTGTCAATTTTTAATCACACTAGCTTTTGGTGTCCTTTCCAAGTCATTCTGCCCAAAAGCATTATACTCGCCACTGTTCCTTTAAAATTATTTTTAAACAGCCTCTTAAATAGGTGTGTTCTTTGAAGTTAAATGTTTTACTGTGCTGGATCTATTGTTTCTACCAGGACATCAAATTTGAGTAACACCATGACCAACTATATAGTAGTATTTTGAATCATCTCCTGTTTGCTATGCAGAATTAATTAAGATTTGTCCTGCCTTTTCAGACTAGATTATTCATTTTGTTCCAAAAAATCAGAGGTTTGTAAGATTTAAAATCTTTAGCCTCTTACTTTCATCCTCAAACCCAGACAATACACCCATAACTGCAGTCTAATTTCTGCTCTTGCAGCTTTTCTACTCTCGCTTAGCCTTTCATGGACATTATCAGTATATTGTGACAATAGCTTCTCTCATTGTCTCAAGTTTATAATCTTTCTCCACAGATACAATTTCTTTTAATTCATAAAATTTCACAGCTCCTTTTGATGCAATTTATTAGTTTATCCTATTTGAGTCAAAGCTGTCTTGAATATATATAGCACAATTCCTCCATAGCATGTCCTGCTCCACCAATCCTACACAATTTTTTCCCTGGAAAAAGATCATCTCTCTAAGTAACTTCCCTTTTTATTCAAAGAATAAATAAAAGTATATGATGCTTGCCTAAACAGGCAATTGCATGATATGTGAGAATTTAATTCAGAATTTTCATGCATGTAACACTTCAGAACTGAAAATCCACAGAGATCAGGGTAGAAAGACTGAAAACAGGTTTTGGTCACTCTGGTTCCTTTATTGTACTCATCAAAATAATACCTGTATACCTAAGGCTGGATTTAAGGAGAATCAATAAAACAATATAGTGCACGGAGTGGGAAAAACCATACCAAGCTTTTAAAGAAGCAAGAAATAGCACCAACGTGAGGAGCAGCCCCAGGGACAGCAGTTACAGGGAGCGGAGCGGAGGCAGCACCCCCGGCACACCGAGCCACAGGAAATGCCATCTGGATCCAAGCATCAAAGATTAACATCAACATTCAGAGAGCTACCCGTCAGAGGGAGAAAATAAACAGAGTATTACTTCCTTGAGTTCTATCCTAAATAAGAATATTTTCCAAAGCTCAGCAGCTGGGTTCGTATTCCTCTCAGCCCGAGGTGCCAAAACCTACTGCCGATGCAGAAAGTTAAATCTGTGTAACAGGCCAACATTTGAGCTGTTTTCTCAAACAGGATTGATAAAGTACACTAAAACCTTCGCCATTCTTGCTTAGGCTCTGATTTCACAGAAATGTCTCCTGTGAGCAGAGCTCCCAGACCCGGGTGTCACAAGGGAATACCTGTCAACTCTGCTCCACAGGAAGAGAACAGAAGAAGAAAGCCCCTTTCCTGACAGATACGGGTTTTTAAGTAATCAGTGCTTTCATCATCCCTGATCAGCGAGTAGTGCCGATGCTCCCGAGACACCCCATGCAAGCGCAGCTATAGCGAGCTCCCTCAGCTCGTCTGACCCCCCCCAAGACACGAGGACTGGTGCGCATGCCCCCCAGGCGTGTCAGGGCAGCAGTGGAAACGAAGTCGGCTTCAACATCAGCACCAAGGAGCTTTTGTTGACCACTCACAAGCGCTCACACCTTCACTCACACTGGAGACAAGAAGGAGACGTAAGCAACTTTCACCTCAGCGATCGAACCCATCGTGCTGGACCCCCGCAGCGCCGGGTGCTGGGGCAGAAAGGCAGGTGGTGGATCCAGCCCCGCCGATGCACAGCCAGCTCCTGTCCCACACTGACGCAGAGGGACCAGACAAGCCGGCAAGGACCCTTCCTCCGTGCAGCTCGCAGGCGTTCAACAGCTAGGTTAGACCAGGTTCCCTTGATTACATACAGCGATACGAAAACTATAAATATTTTGAAACTATTTGGTATCTGCAGTTGCGAGAGGCTGCTTTCCAAACCAACCTGCTGTTCTGCAACGCGGGCCGAAGCCGGGGGGGCCCATGAGGGTGCCCTGCCGCAGCCCCTGGCCACAGGGTGCCACGCACCACCCGGGGAACAAGCCCTGCCGCTGCCAGCACAGCACCGAGACGCGGCTCCACAGCCATACCCGCAGCCCAGCTCCAGCGGGGAAGCACTAACCTGGACGTTTGCAGACAACTTCCAGCCAATTACCAACACAGAATTTAAAATCCACTCAAGCAACCTCATTAACTCCACAGCCAGAAATATGCTGCTGTAACTCTTACCAGCATGAGGGTGCAAGTGTCTGTCTGGTGTAAAACTCCTCCAGACACAAAAATAAAATTTTTCCTCAGCTGAAGTTTCTTTATATCCCCTGGGTCATTCTCTCAGGGTTAACGGTGTCCCGTAAATCTGACTTAACCATGTTGCATAAATCTAAGTTTTCAGTGACAAAACCTTACATAAATGGATGATAAAACTGTCTCTGTCTCCCCACTGGGGGCTGGATCTAAATGAGAGACAGATTTAGGGTTTCAGATGAACCAAGAATACTTACAGGCTCTTCTAAATAGGGTCTGGGATTAAAAAATACGTTGTTGTTTTACCTCAGGCTGCCATATTTCTGTCTCGGCACAGAAATACATCCATATGCACCACACTCATGCAGGCGCTCCCCACACCTCCACCAGGCAGCAGATTTACGGCGCACGCACAGGCACCCGCAGCTCTGCCCGCAGACAAACGGTTTTCCATGGGAACACAAGACATCAGGAGAAACACTCCGGCGCACCTTGTTCCCTTAAGAATGCAACCTCTGAGCAGAGGTCAGATGCAGAACAGAGTTATTTTGGTTGGCCAAATGTTTTAAAATCCAATACAAGTAAGTGACTGCAGATGAAAAAAAGCAATTTGTGTTCGACTACAATTCTTGCTGCGATTGAACAAGAATTGTTATCATGCCAAAAACCATTTTGTCCAGAGGCACCTTCTAACCACGTTCCTATGAAAGCCAGAAAACCACAGATCAGGTCCCGAAGCGCAAGCCACATCCTCACCACAGAGGCTGCCCTGGGCAGGCGCCCCTCCACCACTCCCCCAGCAGAACCCTTCACCTGTGGCAGCCAGGACCCCTGGAGACCCACCACAAGCAGGGCTGCTGCCCTGACCTCAGGGGGTCTGAGCACAGCAGCCCAGCGCCTCGCCAGCTCAGCTCACGTTTTGGTGCCATTGCCGCCCAGCTCAGTGCTCGCCCGCCCGCTGGGCACGGCTGGGCTGTGGGCTACGAGCCCTGTGTGCCCACCCGCAGTGCCCACCTGCCGTGGCTCAGAGCTGCAGGCAGCGCCCACACACCCCTGTGCCTGGCTCGCTCTGGTTTACGGGTTTGTTTTCACTTGCATTGCCACCGTTACTTCAAAGATAACTCCGGAATACTTGAGAGGAAGATCTTGTCCTGTTTCTCCTACTGAACCTGTTCTTTTTTGCATAAATAAATATTCAGGAGAGACAGAATTAGAATCCAGGCTCTCTCTGTCTCACTTTGTCCATCCCAGGAGCCCTCTACCCCACCGGCTATAATCACTCTTTTCCATCACTTCCCTCTCAAAGACTAAGTTTCCCCTAATAAGTAGAGCAACTTCAGTAGAAAAGATTGAGAAATTCACTCTGTAGAATACTCTTTAGCACAGTGCTTAGAATATTTATTGGATATTACAGGAAAATAAAAGAATTGAGCACAAATCCCATACTAGAAGAAATTAATGATGTGTATACAGGACTCTTAGCACTGAATAAACTATTTGTACAAAGCAATCCCAAAGTCACATGGCAAATGTGCCATGAGGAGCGGAGGAGAAGCGGGGTTTGCACCCAGAACGGTTGCAATGCAGGAACAAAGGGCAGGACACAACTGTAGCCCTGCACATCCTCTTCCCCAAAACAGAAGTTTTTCAAGAAACCCGACCATCCCCACACAACAGATTTGCACCAGAGGCGATCCCCCTCCCCAGAGGGCTGAAGCCAGGCAGGAGGCACTGCTGACAGATGGGGCCATTATAGCAGCTTCCAAATCCACAGCCGAAGTATCGCAACTCGCCCGAGAAGCGCCGGCAGAACTAGCACAGGGCGTCTCTGCAGCAGGGCACCGACCACAGCGAAGCAGCTCAGCCACACTCAACCCCCATCCTCCCTACACACACACTTTCTTTTCTGGGAGCTTCTCTTGTTCATTGAAGGTAATTAAAGCTGCTAGCAAAACTACCAGCTTCCTCAATATATTTTAATCATCTAAAAGTGAATCATTAATAACTAATCATAATAATATCTGAAGGAGGTTCCAGGCAAACAGTACATTACTGAACAACCCACAGCTCTAAATACGTTAGGAACTTCCCAGAACGGTGCAGCTATCACCACTGATGGAGTGCACTATCATCCACCAAACTATCTTGAAGATTTATGTATTCCCTCCATTTTACTGTTTCAAATACCTTAGCAGATGGATAAATCTATTTTTTTTTTCCTACCAGTTTCTCGGAAAAATGAGTTCTATGTACAGATCAACCTGCAATTCCCCTCTGCCAGCTTTGGCCTCCTTTTTTGATCCATAGCCCAAGCTAAGAAGCTTCCAAGTTCTCCTTGGGATATCGTGCCTCTAATGTGGCAGAGAGCATCACGGCTGCGAACGTAGGAGTTGCTTTGTCTAACGGCAGTGGGCTGCTCTATGCCTTTACAACAGCAAAGTTAACTTTTGCCATCCTCCTTTGGTTCACGTTTAGCATGGACTATCCTGACATGTTATCTTCGGCATATGCAGAGAAGATGTTTTTAAAGGTCTTAGTTTTTCAAGCATTCGCCCAACTAGACATGGTTATTAAATCTGTTATGAGCACAAAAGTCTCTTTGAATACCTCCACAATTTCAAAAAGCGAAATACAGTTCCTTATCAGTTTTTTAAATGAATTGAAGTCAAGTATTAACATAAAACCAGTTAGACACTAATCATCTAGCTGAAGAAAATGACATTACAAACCTAATGAAAACAGCAGGGAAGCACAGGGGAAATAAGAACAATTCTTTGCCAGCAGCAGCGTGTCTGTGGGCACACCAAAGTTACCAATGAGCTGACATTTACTAAACAGAGCACAGATGCAGCCAACTCTTATGCGGGATTTTAGACCTCCTGAGAATTTGCCATCAGAAGGATCTCAGCTCGGAAGAGCTAATCGCATCCAGCTCAGCAGAGCTGTTCTCTGCAGTGAAATGGTTGAGCTTCCATCCAGTCTGACACTGGATAGGACTATACAGCGGAAACAGCCAACTGATCAGAAGGCAGACAGCGTACTAAATTACAATGCCAGAAGGCAAGCAAACTGTCTTCAATGTAAAAATACATTAGTTTGCTTTTATCAACACATAACTGTGCTAACAAGTCCTGGGCACAGATTGACCAGGACGGGGGCCAGAAAGCTCTCCATTCCCCAAAAGCAATATACACTGCAACATAGCTTTCTCTACGTTACGGTTCACGCTTGTGGATCTGCACATACTCCCAGCTCTTAAATTTCAGGTCCATATACGTAGCAGGACTTCAACCCTGGGAGAGGCTACAGCAGCCTTTAAAAATAAGCACCAAAACAAAGGCACACCTAGATCTTTCCTCTATTGGAATTTTAAAACTGCAACAACTGCTTTAAAGGAAAAGGGAAATCTTCTCCCAGGGAAGACAAAGAATTAAAGGCTGGTTTCTTGTAAAGACAGCAGCAGCAAAAGTATGTGCAAAATACCTTTTACAGAACGCATAAAAAAAAAAAGTGATCATGTTCTTCAGGCCATTCTGGCATTATAATTTCCGTAACTGGTAAGAAGAGAAGCCGCAAGTACTCAGATTCCCAAAATACTACTCGTTTTCTGCAATAGTTTAGGTAGCCTCTTATGCTAAAAAAGCATACATTTACATGATTTCATGATTTACAAGCAAAAGGAATAAAACCCCAATGCACTCAGTTATATAACTGCTCTTCTTGGTATAGACCTAAACTTTCCCTGCATGTGAGGGCAATAACAATTTCCAGAACTCACTGAAGTGCCTCTTGAGGAGGCTGGATGTGTTAGTGGAAACAGACTGAAGCAATGCTAAAGGAACACGTGGATTTAGTTCATCTGTAGCAAAGAACAAGGCCAACAGTCACTACTGTTTATTCCAACTGTGTACTCATTTTCTAAAGTTACAACAAAACCAAGATCATCAAAACAATTATTCTGTGTGAGTACTTTGTTTTCTCTCTCTTTTATAATTTCCAGCAGTTCAGCTGGCAGCACCGCAGTGCACAGGCTGCCAGGTACACACAACATGAACAAATGACACAAGCAGCCAGGAGAAACACTGAAGTGTTGGGGCAAGCTCAAGAGGTCAGAAGGGCTGGGCAGCCCCCAGCAGAGGGTCCTGCTAGCGGCTGTAAGTGGGCAACGGGCTCTCCTCCCAGCTCCAACCCTGTGCAGGTACATCTGCTTTGGCTAAACCCCGCTGAGGCACCCAGAGGCTTCATACCACCAACGGTGGGCAATTCTGCATGCACGGAAACGGTGAGACCACAGCTGAGTGTGGGCACACAAATGCTACTATCACTTACATATCCCACCACCACCGGTAGCTTGTCAAGTACAGTTAGGTGCCCATGTCTCATGATTTCATTGGGAGCTATTTTCTTGTATCTAGCAAGAGCATGTTTTCCTGTAGCAAACCTGGTTGGAATGCAATTAGCTCATTAGATGGAGGGCTTCAAAACTGAGGAAGCAGCAATCCACAAAATGGAGCTGAGCCTAGAGCAGAAAACTTTGTCAGACATAAATGCAACAGCAATAAATCACACCACTGATGGGACCTGGAGAATTCTAGTTACGTGCTGTTACTTGCAACACGTACCCTTAAAAACTACAGCTAGACAGTCTCTGCCTTTTACTGTTTCCTAAGTGTTCAGTGATAACAAGCCACACCTGATTAATCCTTCTTTCTTTTGGGAGTTAAGGGCACCAAGCACAAACTAGTCCAAGTTAGGGCTCTCTGGCCTGTTTGACAAAATACTAATGCCAAATCGCACTGAAAGCCATGGAAGCTGAAAAATCTTTAACAAGTCTCTTATAGCCTGGGTCTGGATTTATTTTTTTTCCTACTTATTGAGTAGCAATTAGAACACCATACACCTTGAGAAAGTGAAATGATACAAGGAGAGATTGCTATTAAGAATTAATATTTTTATTGGTGTTTAACAATGACATTCAGAAGCAAAGCTTCAATCCTAACAGCACAATAGTCAGAAGGCCAACAATCAGCTAACATAAAGGACACATTTTTCATAAATATACCTCCCCCTGCCTCTGCCTTTCTTCTTGTGTGCTCAGCTGTAGCAATTAGGAGAATAATCTATAGGAAGCCTACCCCAAAAAGCCTCTCAGCTTTCTCCAGCTGTTTCCTTCTTTTTGTTGTCGGCAAACTCAAGCTCTGAAGAGATGATTCACCTCAGCAGGACTCCAAACTCTACATCTGCTCTGGGGCCATAATCTTTGCTGGGTACATGGAAATGGTCTTTAAACTAATGGAGTCACTAGACTAAGCAAAAATCCTCTTCCCTGAATCTACACACTAAGGTTTTATTCTCAATATTTCTAGCTGGGTATTTTCAAGATTATCATCTTTCTTCTTTAATTACGATGACGCTGCTTTGCAACACACATTGCTCTTCTAAAAGTTCTTACTGCACTATATAAATGCAAAGCTGTGTCATCTTTTTATAGATAACGAAACTATTTACAGTGTCTTGTCCAGCAATACAGAGAAAATCCCTGGAAGGAGTGGAATCAGCATTTAGTTACAATAACTCTCCCAAGCTACAGCATAGTGCTGCCCCATAAACGCCACCGTATTATTGAGCATTAGAAAAAATTTGTTTTGAAAATGGATTTGAGCTTTCCATTCTTCAAGGAAATGGAGTGTTCTCCCTTAATTACAGCAAGTGACTGTAAAAAAAGAAAATTTATGACTGTAATGCATGTGAAGTACGACTACAGAGTGTTCCTTGGCCCAGGGAGAAATCCACAGCAAAACCGAGATGGAGGAAGAGGGTGGAAAGATTCAATGCGCTGAGGAGGAAAGCTCTGAAGCACTGGAGCTAGTCTGGACAAGCTCATTGAAATTTTTTTTTCCTAGGTGGTAGATACAGGAAGAGATGGAAGGGAAGTGATAGAGACAAGACCAAGGAATTGCAGAATACACAGCCCAACCCTCTTTGTGCCTCTACGTAGGAAATGTGTTATTATAGGCTGAGGAAGGGAAAAGGTAAATGATTTCTCCCTATTTATACAGAAAGAGTCAGATATTTGACTCCCAGAAGAGTTTCTGCAAATCCCAAAAAAACACTGTTGCTTATCACTCAAGATCACTCAAGACACTGTACAAAGCAGCTCCTCTTATAACTCTGAAGGAAACTTATCTTTATATTTGATAAATAAAATTTTCCTTTCTCAAGAAAGAATACATAATTTCTGTGAAGCACAGAGAAGCTAGAAAGATAAATGTTCACCTCCATCCTAACTTTTCCAACTGAACCAAGAAAGACTGCACAGGAGGTCTAATACATGCCTTTCTTCATGCTATGGCAAAGTAGTAGTGAACTAGAGTCTTCTACTAACATAAAGAGAAGAGGGTTTGGAAAATAGCTAGTGAGAATCTACCAACAAGAGGGAAAAAAAAAAATCACGGAAAATCTCATGGGTATCTAAGTACTGTCTAAATGGAGCCTCAACAATGTTTTTGTTCATAAATACAAGCCACAAAAGAACGTTCAAGAACAATTATGTTCTTGAGAGAGAGATTTCTTGGCCAGAAACTAGTCTAGGATCCATTTAGTCCAGTTCTTCCATGACCACAGAGAATTCATCAGTCACATTATCCTGCTTGGAGGAACAGGACCACAGAGGCATTTAAACTGATGCAGAGATCAGGTGAGAACGCCAACTTCACAGCATATCCGAACCAAGGAGAGGCTGTAGACAAGGCCACTCTTCCAAATGATGGTATCTTCCCCAATATTAGGGCTACACATGCACGTGAAAACAACTTGAACTTGTGAAGTCCGCTGGAAAAGCAGGACATTATCCACTGAAAGATCTTGACTCAGAATTCAAAGGAAAAACAGTCATATAGAAACACAAATACACATCAATCAACACTAATCTTCACAGGAAGGAAACAGCTACAGATAAAACATTCAGGTTTATGTGCTTTTCTGCAAAGTAACACATTTCACTAATGCGAAGAATTACGCTTTCCTCCCCTTACTGGTCTTCAGTGCGTTCGATACCGCACATCACAAGAACCATTCCCCATATTTACAGTCTGAATTTCCATCACCCAATGGTGTTACGGCTAAAAGAATTTCCTAAGGTTATCAGAAACTTCTCTCACAGATGCCGAGCAGGCCCATTTCCACCCTCTGGAGACCAAAAATTCTCTCTTTAACTACTGTGATTGTGAATTGTCACTACCTCCGCATTCATTACAGAGTCACCATCTGCCAGTAACTAATAAAAACAAGTTACCTCGTGCTCGTAAGATAACTAATCTCATCACCTTTTTAGAATCATTAACAACGAAGAAAAGCAAGCTTATTAACCCCTCCCTTGGTATTTGGAATACTAGGAATATATTATCACAAATAAAATTAATTTTTATTGTATATTCCACAGCGTGGGTTTCCATATAAGACACAGAAAAACCAAGGACTAGGAAACAAAGACTGAAAAAGGCCAGTCAGTCATGTATTATGATTTGCCTCTCCAGGGAGGAGAGGATGAAACACGGTCCAAAGCTCAGACTGGAGCTTAGCTGTGGACTAGCCATACTAAAATAATTTAACAAACATACAAAGGGACCCATAACCCCAAAAAGAACATCACAAGGACTCCTGAGATTATGCATTTTAGCTTCTGAAGCATAACAATAGGACCTACACATGGTCACGGCATAAAAAAAAATTTCTCTCAATAATGAATTTGCTGACTCCTACTCAAGTAGACATTGTTACCCACAAAGAGCTCAACAATCTGTTGTTTGAAACACTTGCAACATCTACTTTTGTGTTTGTCATAAAAACATTGAGGTAAATAGCCAGCTAAAATCAAATGCATCACAACGTCCCACACTGGATCTGCTGAGGGGCCAGCGGGGCCCGGCATGCAGGCGCACCCTCCTCCACACCCACTGCCACCGAAGCTCAACTCACAGCTTGAGGATTGCACTTGCTACAACCTTCAATTAAAAAGAAGAAAAAATTATTTCTCCTTAAAAGAACAGCCTTTTCAACTCAAACACTGACGTAATGGCAATGGATCGCAATGAAAAACAGACCTTCAGCCTGCAGAAGACCACCCTCACACAAACAGTCACCCCAAATTCTGCTGCAGTGAAACCACCACAGCTCCAGTCACACCGTGCAGCTTGTGGCATCAAAGGCAAGCAGAGGAAAAAAGGTTTCAACAAATTCCACATTTGGTAGCGCTGAAGATATAACCTTATTCTACAAGTCTCACCTCTGTTATGGCCTCTGAACATCAAGGCTACCTTTTAATACAATCAACTGATATAACTGGGCAGGAGGGGGGGATCATATAAACTTTGAAGTACTCAAGCCCTGAAGAAACACCTAAAGCTGTACTTTACATGACCAAAACCTGCTTGGTTATTCTTATCCTTGCTGACAGTTACTTAAAAATAGTCTATATACAGTCCTCAACTTTGCCTTTCACTTGGTTCATTACCAAGACTTGAGGCACTGCTTGCAACACCAAATGAAAGCCCGTCTGCGGCAAGTGACATATTTAAGTTGACAACCCCCTGCTACAGGACTCTGTGCTGGCTATCAGTTATTGTCTCTGTGTAGTCTGGAAAAGATGCGAAGCTCTGCGGCAAATGTATTTCTCAGTACCATAGCCTACTCATTTATTTGTCTGCGTTGGGTATTTCTGTCCATATCAGAAAATGTAATTAGTCTCTTGCAACTAAAATGGCTTCTTTTTACTAATTTGTACTAGACAAGAAGGACAAGAATGCTTTACTGACAGCTTACGAGCGTTAGATGGGTTTCCTAATGCCACGTCTCAGCTGCATTTGTATCTTGCTTCATACTGGCCATTTTAGGGAAATACCCTTTATTGTAAAACCCTTGTTGCCTTGCATACTCAATTTTTCTTTTTGTCACAACTAGAAAGCTAGGGTCCAAATTATAAACCAACTGATATAAATGCAGTTCTTACAAAACATTTTAAATGAACGAAATATTAGTAAAACACCACAGTGGTTTTCAGGCAGGCGTTGCAATGAGTTCTCCCCCTCATCCCCAAAGCAGGGTGGCAGCCCACCGCAGCTCTGCGGACCAGGCACCAGCTGGCTCTCTGCAGTCTTTCCTAGCGTGAACTTGTTTTTCAGTTCTCCTGGAAATTCCTACCTAAGCAAACCACAGCTCCAGTTTTCCCAAGGTTTCTGTCTCCTCCTCACCCTTCAGGCTCTGGCAGCACCCAGCCCTCACACGAGAACTTCTGAAAAGCTGCCACCAGTGACAGCCTGTTCCAGCACCCCTGCCTCCAGGGCTTTGTGTTTCACCTTGCACAACTGCAGCAGCAGCACCACCCTGCAGTCAGAGCTTACAGATTTTTCACCGTGTCTCTGATATTTCAGTGTGTCTCATCTAACTGCAGCTGCAGCAATGAGACATCTACCTTTCAGGAAGGCTGCCAATGTACATCAAGCTGAGACTGCCATCGGCTGCTGAGCCTATTGAGTGAATGGGGACCCACCTCCACAGGTAATATCAAATTCAGTCTTTTTGTTCACTTTCAGCAGGGCCTCAGTTCCCTGGCAGCCCCTGCGAAGGGCCAGAGCAGCATGCACACCTTCATCCCCATGGCAGGTCTTGTGTCTCATCACACAGCAAATGTTTGTCCTTGATGACAACAAGCAGGATTTGAATTCTCATTGATGAAATCCTTAACTTTTGCTTAGTGAAAAACCTAAGGCAGATGGAAGCAGCAAGGAGGGTTAGAGAAAACTCATTATTACAGAATATGAATTATTACCCACAAGTCTCTTAGGTCACCTCTGCTATGCTGTGAAACACACATACTCTTAGCACAAGGCTTATTAAAATACAGACTATCTGACAGAATGGGGCTATTTTTACCTAGGCTGAACAATATCTAGGCATCTTTCCCCAGCAGTTAAATCGAACTCACACTAAAAAGCACATTAGGAAGGAACTAAAACCAAGCAAAGTATCTCCGAGACCAATTTCTGCCATATCCCCACCTTTCAGCTGTTTCTAGTAGTAAATGTGGTACAAACAAAAATGCTAACAGCCACCAAGAAGCACCAAAATGCTATACAAAGGAAATCAAATTATCTGAATTTCATAAAACACACAAATCTTTCCACAAGATCGCAGCTGGCATCTCAGTGTGCGATCTTCCATCACAGTTATTTACACCACATCTATACTGTGCCGATTCTCCACCAGCTGGCTTGGCTACTCTGGATTTCATGGCTGAAGCCAGCTGAGATGTAGGCGCTCAGCCTGCCCCAGCTCGCTGTTACCATGGCCGTGCTGCAGCAGGGCCGGCTGGCCAGCCTAAAGCCAGCTCCTGCACGTCCCCATCGGTGGCAAATCAATGTCACGCAGGCACCCCCTTAAAGAAAAGGCAATGCTAGCTGCCTTTGTGTGCTACAGCCATTCCTGGCAAAAAAAACTGGCAAAATACTTCAGCAGGAATTAGGGTTTTCTCAAACACTCCCAGCAGTCGTTCCAGAAAAAAATACCACTTATGTTGCATGCTACAAGGCATCGTTGCGCGGACCACCACCACCATTTGAAAAAGTTAACAACTCAACACATACCAGACATCTAATAAATCAATTCTTTTTTGCCAAGAGTGTAAATGACAAAAGAGGGAATGGTCACTGATACCGCAAACTCCTTCCTTCAGCAAGACGAAGAACTGCTGTTTTTAAAAAAGACGTTGCCTGGAATATGTTGAAACCCGTATGACATGATCTTCGCCTTCTGCAATAACCCAAATACGAATATAAAAAGCAAGAACAAATACGTGTTTGCAGCCTGCCCATTATCAGGTATCAGCAGACTGGTACGAACTGCACACACAAGAACTGCGGTGATAAAAGGATACAGACAAGTTGTCTGGTTATGACAGTATTCCTTGGAATGGCGATATATTCACACCTGTGTTGACAGCATTCTAGTCAAGATTCCTTCTGTGAATCTCTACTGGCCTTGTGAAACGTGTATGTCACTGATTTCCGATGGTGCTTAGCTTTTGCCTTGCATTATTGATCCCCCACCTACCGCACAGGCTTCCCCACACGCATCCCCAGCCCAGCTCTCCAAAGCAGCCCCTGCCGCCGCTCCAGGTGCCCCCCTCACACTGCACATACCCAGGCACCTGAGCACAACCGCTGCCATCACAACAGCGCGGGCAGCACGTGGGGCCTGCAGCCGTCGCATCCAGCAGGGCAAGGCAGCAGCAGGTGCTGCCAGCTGTCCAGAGCCAAAGCCACTGCCATTGCATGGATGCTCATCCCACTAGGAGCTCAGTGCTTACCTCCATCTCACTGTAGCTCTGATCATAAAGCACACACCCAACCTACTGACCGGAGAGCACCTAATCAGTGAAAAGCCTGCCCGTTATCATAGCCAGGTGATACTACTTTTCCTACTCAGGTGATACCACTTTTCATGATCCAAAGGGTACAAAAGAGGAGAAACAGCTGGTTCTGGGGGCTCTGCTTTTACCTCTCAGACTAATCAGTCTCAGGTGGCCACAGACTGTTACGTGCGGTACAGATGGCTGTTAAAAGCACAGATCTACTTGTTAAAATTCTGGCTGGCCATAAGGGAGGTCAGAAAGGCTGTCAAAGCCCTCCTGAGACCTTATTTCCTGTGGTTCTCTTTAATGAGGAGCGTATGTAAAGAAATCTCAGAAGTAAATGTACTCTGAGCAGCATCATGCAGGACACTGTTGCCTCTCAACTTTAGTAAACAACAGCTTATCTGAAAGTCATTCTTTTTTTTAAACTAAACAGGGCTTCAGCATATCAGATTTAATCACGAAGTTACAATCTTTTGCCTTCTCTTACATACAAAAACTACTGTCTTCTCTTTCACACGCACAATCCTACTGAAAAGCCTTCCCTTCTTACCTTCTTCCTATCTCATGTGCCTTTTCTTACCCCAGGCATGCTTTTAATGGCATTACCAACTGGTTGGTAATTAACTTTTACTCTGGTTTAGTTATTGACCGTTTCCCCGGATAGATCATGCAGGAACGCTTATTTCACCCACAGCATGGCTTTAGCCAGAGGTAAAAGACGATACCTAGTAACAGATAGTCTTTTTTTTTACCCTTCTGGGAGAGTAAGTAACCATGGATGCAGAAGAAACAATGCCTGCAGATAAAAAGAATGCCTCCAGATAATAATGTTTGTCAGAAGAGATTTGCACATTTCTTTGAACTGATATATTTATACCCTGCTAATTATTTGAGAAAAATCTCAGAAACCATATCACAAAGAAAGTCAATGCTACGGTTATATTTTTTCCCCCCTCAAGTCTGGGTTTCTTTTTGAAGTATCCCTCAAACTTTAAAGTTTGCTTTTAACAGTCTTCAGCTGTTTTAGTAACTTACACCTATGCAAACACCTCCACCTTAGAATATACTTGTACCACTTGTCAGGAGACATCTTTAGAATCGATGCCTATTCGGATTTTTTATAAATGGCCTAGGTCACATTTTGGAAGACCTGACTTCACTACTAAATACTCACTCTCTTGCTCTTACTCTGCTTTTCCATGAAAAGCAGTAACAGCAATGTCCTACGCTACGCAAACACCACACAATACAACTGACAGATTCAATAAGCTGTACAAGCAGGAAGCAAACAACGATAGGGCACCTTAGGGTCTTTCTTTCCTTTACAGCCACTGGAATAGCAATTTAGAGAATGTTCTGCTCAGCAGGTTTTCAGCTTCTGATTTTCCCTCTGCTCTTAAAGGCATAAGGGAGGCAAAATAACAGAGGAAGGACTGTGTCACAGGCTTCAAAGAAACACTACGCATGGACTGCAGGGACAGACAACATCTCACCTCCCAGACTAAAAGGAGAGTAAAATACTCTACCACTCACCTGCAGACCTCACCATTTTACTCCATTTCTGTCACCTTCACCAGTCCCAGCTTGGCAGTCATGAGTGTTTCCTTAAGGATACTGCAGCTGGCAGCACACCCCATGCGACCCCACAGCGAAGAGGGGATGTGAAATGGCAGCTTTTGCTGAAGGGGCAACTCCACGCTGGGACCACTTCCCCGCCCTGCCGTGGTTGCGTGGCCTCCTGTAGTTGGGAATTACAACAGAACTGCACTAAACCCACCTTCACTTCAGAGACACAATGCCCTATTACAGATTCTCATAGCACCAAGTGCCACACCAAAGTACTTCTTAAATTTCTTAGTAAGATGCACCTGATTCTCTTTCAGCAAATGAACGGACAGAAGTTGATTGCCCTGAAGCTTACATGGAACACCCCAAGTAGCCTGAGCAAGCTGAACTGAGGTACAATTGTAGAAAAATTAGCTCTTTCAGGTAAAGTACAGGAAGTCTAGAGTATTCAGTACTGATACACATATGCACCCAATAATCACTGACACCACAGAAAAATGATTCCACATACAAAAGTATCCCTTACTATAAGGATTAAAAAAATGCAAAACTACAAACTGCTTCTTCACCATTAGGGCAATGTTTACTACAGGAGCTTCAGTCTGCAGATTGTGTCCTAGGAAATGTCATTATGTTATACTATGCCAATGGAAGTTGACATATTTCAAAAATAATATGCTTAAAATCATTTTACTCTACCGAACATGCAAAGCAAGCACAAACTCAGGGTGTCTTCATGGAGGATTGGATACCTCACACACAGAGCAATTCCTTTTATAAACCCCAGTGCCTCGGTAATTCAATTCCTGTTTTGTTTAAATGCTTAAAAGTACTTTGCCCATTATATGACTGAGCACTAGTCTACAAAATCTGAAATGAGTGACTAAGGACTTATACAATATGTGGAGGTAGGGAAAAAGAATGGCCCAGATTATCAAATTTCCTCAAGCTGACAAAATCTAATCAATGGGTACCAGAAGTGTGTATTGAACACTAATTTGTGAAACTGAGACTGTGTCCAACTCCTGAATTCAGTTACTTTACAGAAAAGAAATTTGGAAATGGCAGTGGCAAAGTGCATAATGGCAGAGATAACTTTAGAACACAAATACAAAACAAAAAAACCAAAAAAAAATAAGATATTCTAACACAAACCCACTTATCAAATCATTCCTTCAGACCATTAAATACCATAATACTTTCTATGTTACCATAATACCTTCTATACTGCTTTATTACTTCACTTAACATTAAACTAAACCAGTAAGTTATGGTTAGTCATTCATATAGCAGCTTATTTAAGTTCATATGAAAATATTTTCACTTATGTAAATAAATCAACCTGATGTCCTTTAGCGGTAGAGTCTCAGCTGGTGCCAGCTGTCACAACTCTCTTGACCTCAATGGAGGTAGGAATATTTTTATCACCTAAGATCCGTTTCTCACTGTTTTTATAGAAGCAAATCACAAACAATCATTTAAACTGGTCCAACAACTATTTTGTCATTTCTAAAGAGTCTGAGTGCTTGAAACAAAAATAGGAAACATATGTATTTTATGAAATATGGCTCTTTTCCCTCTTGTATACAAAATATATGCAGGCATTGTAAACACAGCAAAAGCTGGTGCAGCAGCCTGACTGCAAAGGGACAGGTTCTACAGTTTCCCCTGAGGAGTCTCAAACTGTGACCCCAGGAATAAAGGCAAACACTATCACTTGTCTCTTCTGAAAATTTAGCTGGAATACATTAGGTATCCAGAGATTCAATTTACAGCTTTTAACGCCAAAAGGTGCCATTGCTCATATATTCTGGCATCCCCAAAAAGCAGAGTCCATTACATTTTACCAGCTGCTCCCTTAGGATGAGCTGTATTTTACTGTATTATATTTCCCAGAAAACGGACTACCTTCAAAAAGAAATATCAAGTGTAGAATTGCCCTTGGCAGCAAGTACCCTGAAAAGTGGCTCTGTATGGCCAAGAACGTTTAAGTGCAGGAAACATGAAGCAATGTGCAAATGGGCAAAGACCCCAAAGATCTGGCCCTGCTCCACTCCTCGGCTCTTTTCCACCACAAAAGATCCCTGCAGACTGTGCACCCTGCAGCCCTGTGAGCGGTGAAGGAGCCAGGAACTGAAAGCAAACCTGGCCTCCCAGCACACTGGGGATGCTGGGGACGGGCAACATTAGGAAATGCAGGGTAGCCAAGTTTAATTTGTGACTATGGACACTGCTGGGCTTTGCTAGATATGATGGAAATACAAAAAAAAAAAAAAAGTCAGTCTTCACTTCAGCCACTGTAAGCAAGCTAGGGTTTATTTCCCCTTTTTGTTATCTTTCTGGTGCGTTAAACAATTTGTCTGCTTTGTTTATACTGTCAATAGTACTGTGTGCCAAGTGTGATATAAAAATTTATTTAGAATTTAATTAAGCTTCCAAAGCCACGAGGAAAACAATAGAAAGTGGGTACGTGAGAAAAGGGAGGGTAACATTCTCATATTATTAAGTTTGAAGCTCTTTTCCAGTTCTTCTGTTAAAAATAAAACAAATCTGAATCATGGACATGAACTACTTAGTCAGATTCCTTCAACACAGCGTACATCCTTCTCAGGTGGAATTAAAATTCAAGCCACCAGAAATAAACTCAAGTGCATTTCATGATCACAGGCTTGTGTATGTGGCTGTACCCTGGAGCCACTTTGAAAATATCTCCCTGAAACAGGCCAAGCCTGGAACACCAGCATCTTCGCTCAGAAACCAAAACTACAAAACACTGTGAGAACACAACTGAAGAGCAGCTGCCTCTGATCAATACTACCGGTTTTCTATTTTTAAAGCTTGTGATGCACTTCGTAAAAGAACACCAGCAGTCAGATTCCAATCTCCGTTATAGTTGGCAATCCAGTATAACCCAGCAGAAATCAGCACAGCCACTCTGCATCTACACCAGCAGGAGATTCAATCCAGTTGACTCCCACAACAGAGGGGGGAATACTGCAAACACGCAGCTCAAAGCACTGCTCAACTAATTATTCACAGTGATGAAAGAAAGCATTTCAACCATAACAGAAAACAACCTAAATCACACTAAGGTTATGTGGCAGAATTACAGGAAACGCAAAGGTATGAAATGATGTTGTGAAGGTAGAATAAAAGAGCAAACTCAGGTAAGAGGCCACATGAAGAAGCAGATCCTATAAAAAAAAAAAAAGATTTGGTTTTGTTACTTTCTATAAAAGTCTTATCAGAGTCTTCACTGGAAGGAAAGTGTCTCTGTTAGAGAATGAGAGGAAGAGAGATGCAGATCTGAACAGGGAACAAAAGCCGATCAGTATAGTAGAGAAGTCAGCAGCCAGTCCCAAAACAGTCTGGCACACAATAAAACGTACCAGTAATTACCAGCTTCTGAGCAGACTTCGGTGACAGACAGTGGAAGAGCTGCAGATGACACGAACAGATGGAAAGACAAAGCCAATCAGGAATCAAAATACATAGCTCCGGCGAGGAGAGGCTCTGCCAGTGTATATTTTACAGTCTTTATTTCTGTAACTAGGTCAAGTAATTTTTTTACCCCTTAACTGCTGCCTGCAGTAAAAAGTTCTGAGGCGAGCAGGATGGATCCCTAAGAACCCCCAAAAAATATACCGAGCATGTATGGAAAATAAACAGATGGCTGAATGTACTGGTGTGGGAAGCGCCTTTAAACAGGGAAGTGCCACAAAGACACAAAGTTACTTCCAGCAACGTAAACAAATCACAGTTTGTACTAGAAAATGTAACCAAGGTACAGAACCCTGCACTCCAGGAGAACATATGGAAGGGATAAAATACAAAGGGGTTTTCAGAACGACCAGAGGTGCAGGGGGATTTTACGCAATGCTGACAGACAGCAAAAAGTCTCGGTAATTGCATTCAGTTTTCTTATCAATAGGAATTACTTTTTTCTCCCCCCTTAAACTTCCTCAGTACTCTGCTACCAAAACAAATCTGCGATGTTAATAATAATAGACTTTACTCATTAGCAGTCCATGACCACAGGTTTGTGAATGTATCAACTAACAACTCAGGAGCAAACTAACTGGTTGTTCAACTACAAAATCTAGTCAACTACTAAATAAAACCATCAGCAGACATTACTGTACAGGGATTATCAACAAAAGGCTTTCCCTCTCTCTATTCCACCCTGCACACTCAAATCATTCAGATGCTGCACTAGTGGCATATGTGTAGATAATCCCGAGCAGGGATGACTCTGAATGCTAAGCAACAGTTTATTTTGACTAAGTGGGAACGCAGCTTGGCCTTTGTACACAAGTTTCCATGCGATAACGCACAACAGCCTCAGCATGCTTTTTGGCACAAAACACGGTCCGTCATTTCCAAGAAGCAAGAATTTAGTCAATATTTGATCTTAAAAGCCCCTGAACATCACAAGAATTACAAAGATGCTTAATGTTGAAGATATGTTCCCTCCCCTGCAAAACCAGGCCTAACCAAATGCCTGCTGTCAGTGGGAGGACTCCCACCACCTACTGGTGTTTGGCCAGAACACAGAAGGGAAAACCAGCATTGCCGGAGCCCAGGGGTAAGGAGAACCATGGCAGCAGCAGGCTGTGTCGCTCTGCTCCAGCTGCGGCAGGTTGGCCAGAAGACTGGGATGGACTCAGAAGCCCTGAGTCCCATGCTGTGCCCTGCTAGGCAATCTTTGATGAGTCATTTGTCCTCTCTGATTTGACCTCACTTATCCAGTCCCTCATCACCTCTTTTGTAAAGTTCTCCAAGACCTCCTGGTGTCATTTAAAAAAAACCAAACAAACACACAGCACATCGAAGCTCCTCTGCTGACACAGATCAAGGTCCAGTCCTCTCCAGACTTTTGTTCAGAGTTTAGCTTCCCAATTGTACATCTTGTTGGCCAAGAACCAACCTTTGGTCTCCCTCCCTGCCAGCTACCTGCAATATAGCTGAACTGAGACACAAAAGCACTGAGATCAGGACTGCAATCATGGCTTTGTAACAGTAAGAGCAAGCCAGCACCATGAAGGACAGCTGAGTTAAGGTGTATTTCCAAACAGTTATAAATCTCATTCACTCATTACAAAGGTTACTCCTTCATTTTCTTCAAGTGAAGAATGTCTTTAGAATGACAAGATTTATTAAAGCTTTCAAACCAATGAAAATCAAGAGTAATGAAAAACAGACAGATGTGCACTGGGAAAGAGACTTCACATTGACTCAGAAGTACAAATTATAAAAAGCTATGAAATTGGAGTAAGAGTATAAAATATTTACTATAGCAAGGGAGACATTAGTTAGCATTATCAGATTGTATTAAGAAACAGAAAAACAGTGAAAAGTGTATTAAGAGACAGAAATTTAGACTGAATATTAGGAAACAAAGTGCTATTGATTAGAGAAGTAACATCCTATGTGAATGGAGGGAGCCTCCTCAACTGACAATTAAAACAACTTTGGAGTGAAAAAAAGCCCAGTAAATGTACAAGGCGGAATAATTCAGAAAGAAGCTGGCTGATTCCGTCCACAGAAAGCAGTAGTGCCTTCCTCAAATGGGACTCTGGTTCCCTTCCCCTCCAAACTATAATCTTAACAGTGGCTTAAAAATGCTTTAGTTAGAAAGAAACTCTCCAGAGTGCTTTTTACTGACTTTCCACATTCTGAACTACAAAAAAAAAGTATTTTAGAAATACTAGAAAGTTAACCTGGGGTGGGACACTAGCTGTAGAAGGGGGCTGAGTAAGTAAGGAATGTGACACTTAACATCTCCCACACAGCCAAACATGGCAAATTGTCCATGTAAACCCCCTCCAAACTCAGAAGAAATGAAACCAGCCTGACACCTCACCGTGGGCACCAGAACATTCTGTTATGGCCTTGGGTTCATTGTTGTTAGTCTTAGAAGCTTGGAAAAGAGCTACCATGTTATAAATTACAGGCACAAGAGGGTCGGGTGAAGACCAGCTTCTTACACAAGGTGAGCCTATACCACAGGTCCAGATACACCGCTACCTGCAGAGGAAATAAATTAAGCTCATTACCTGATTCTTCTGCCCTGTGCCCATTACTGGTGGCTTTCAGGTCATTCTTGTGAAACAACAGAAACTCTCGAGAAAGACTTTAATCACCTGAGACAGAATGCAGGATTTGGACTCCATCGCTCTCCTGACACCACTGCATGCTGGAGCACCTGGAGACTGCTCTGGTTTACATCAACACCATCTGCACCCTCAAGGACCATGAGTCTACAGAGGACTGAATGAACAGAGATCCACCCTGCCTCTCGCCTCCACCCCCTTGGTCTCTCTAGCATCACCTTGGCCAAAGCAGGATCACCATGACTCATGCAGCTGCAGCTTCCAGCAGCTACTCCGCACTTCCATTGGCACACAGCCGGGGCGCGGGGACCGGGGTACCCCTGAAAGCCAACGACAAGATCCAGACCTTCTACTTCACACTGAAGGCACAGAGGAGCTGGACTGCAGAGTGGACCAAAGTCATTTGCAACAAACGAGGGTTTTGGTGAGATGCTCTGTTTGTTTTTGAAGCTCTGTCTGCTCTACATACCTGTAGAAACTGACACCTGCAAATTCCTGCACCAAGCAGGTCCCGGGCACAAATTGCTTAATTATCAAGAAACTGGTGATCTCCATTTTATATAAATTTTCTCTCTCTCGACAGTCACTACACTTCCCTTACTAGTCAAAAGCAGCCAGCCAGATACAAGTTACATCCAATGTAGTTGTTACCGAGAGCAGCTGGGAAGAAATGAGCAGAGTTCAAGGGGACACGCTTAGCAGAGATGCAGAGGGGCGCCTGGCCGTGGCCTGGGAGATGGAGGGGGTTCCTGGGGCTGCTGGCATCCCCCAGTACAATGGGTCCTGCTGCCCAGGCTGGGGCACCCTGCTCAGCAAGGCCACACCTGAACCTCACTGACCTCACAATAGTTCAGCACCCCAAGCAGGACAGGAATGTTACTGACACACTTGTTACAGAGGCATTGGCAAGGGAGCAAAATGCATGGGAATGTTTGGGATTAGAATGGTATCCTTAAGCAGAAAAGCTAAGGAACCCTGCCTGTCAGGTGAGTTTTGTTTGTTTTTAATAAAAACACTATGATTGTATCTTTCTTCAGAGGTACCAACATATTTTTTTTTTTTACGGGAGGAGAAGGAACAGAGCACTTAGTTATGGCTACTTCACAGTCTAGTGCTAGTGTCATGGAACCAATTAATGTGTTTTCTCCACAAATATTTGTTTTAAAGGGGACATTCTCAAAGAACAGCGTTCCAGCTTGAATTTAAGCCTTTCACATGCAATGGCAAGGGAGTAAATGCAACAGACTTAGGGCCTAGTGCAAGGACAGAAGGCAGCGCTAACAGTGTCACCAGGACAGAACGCAGCACACAACCAGACAACATGAAACCCGCAGCACGAGGCCCGATGGTGGGTTAGCTCAGGTCAGCTAGTGGCATTTATTCTGAAGATGAACACCAAGGCTTCACTGACTCCTCAAAGCCTTCTTCTCTCACATAGAACTCTATCAACAGCAGCATCCAAACAGTTAAAATCTACAGACTGCCTCTGACTGACATCAGGAGCTAAATTACACTCAGAGGTACAGGAAGGTACAAGCACTGACAAACTGTTACAGACTTCACTTGCATCTGTCAAGTGCAGGCACAACCCACCAAAACAGGAAAAAGAACCCTCTTTTAGGCATCGTCTCAAGTCTGTTTGGTATTAACAGTGAAATGGAGCACTCTGCAGCTATCCCGCTGATCTCCCACCCACCTTTTCCAAGAAACACTTTGGTATTCAGGAAACAAAAAAGTTTTTCAGCATTAACAGTTCCGTGTTCTGATGTGCCTAGCATGTCTGAACATACAACAGAGATTCAAGAAGTGCTTTCAAACTAGAACGCTTGTCTGTTCTTGTAACTCTGACAAATGAGAAAGATTACCTCTTTCTGCAAGCCTCACCTCACCTGAATATACACGGCACCCAACAGAAATACAAGGTGATTTATATTTGGGGGTTTAGGTTTGTTTGGTTTTTTTTTTTAAATATTCCACGGCTAACAGAAATCAGTGTTGCACCACTGTCAGCGGATCTACGCCAGCTGTACACAAGCTGGAGATGATGCCAGCCTAAGAGCTATCTTTGGATTTGTTGCGGAGAGAGACTGAGAAACCAAGGCACAGGTTAGAAATTGACTCTGCGTGCAGGATGGAAATATAACTTTCGAGAGATGAACAGAGCACTGCAAAGCAGGCATTCATTTTAACTCCTGCTTATTTTCTCAAGCCACAGCCCGTCGGAAGCAAGCTGATAAATATGTGGGCCTGTTCTACGACAGGCCACCAAAAACCTCAGGGAAGAAGGCTCTGTATTGTCAGAGTCACTAGATTTTCCTAGGAGCTCACCCAGCACATTGAGCAGCACTGCACTGCCATCTCTTGGCAGATACTTAGATAACAATTTAAATTTATACAAGTACAGGAATTGGCACTAAAAAGACTCTGGAAGATATAAAAATCATATAGAGACATGTTTCTCTTACTAGCCAAATAAAAACAGACTGAAGCTCTAGGTAAACAGTCTAGTCTATATCCAGTTTGTTTCCCTGACTCTCAAGATTTGTACTTAACCTTAGACACACCTAAAAAACCAACTGTTAAGAGTTTAAATATGGTCTAAAATATTTTTTTTATTATTTTTCCGCAAAACAGTAACTAATTTTTACAGCCAGCTTATTTCAGTAGCATGTAACAACTGTTCTGAATTCCAGATTTTATCCGCTTGCTTTAAACAGTATCAAAGTGCCTGCAGAATCGGGAGCAAAAACATGGCTTAAAAGTTCTTGGTCCTTCCAAGTACATAAAGTCATAAATAAAATAATTTAAAATATACAGCAAAGACAAAGCTAGGACTACAGCTTAATGCCACCTGTATATACTGGAAATGCAGAGGCAGGAGAAAGTCTTTACTAACAGTTTCTGTTGTGCAATGTTTACACTCTCTGTAACATGAGATCTAAGAGTTCACCAAAATATTGCACGTAACACCTCCATAAAAAAATCACTGGGATTTAAATTATGACAGCTACCAGCTAAAGAAACAATTCAATATTAGGCATGAAGACACATCACCATGCACTGGTGGAAACAGTCCATACTAACATCCACACGCTCCTAAATCTACTTTCCACATCTATGGTAGGTTAGTCTGGTGCTCAAGATGTCTCACCCTCTTCTGCAGATCCTCTCCTCTACACATACACAGTCTGTCACGCTCCAGTGTCTGGCATGTTTTGGTATACACAAAACAAGACTGAAACACAACTCTCCTCAACATCAGGAAGGGTTTTAACAGAGATACTACAGAGGGAGACAGAGCACACACAGCCACCTGCTTGAGCTGGGAAGAAGAGTGACTTCTGCTCTGATTTTGCAAGAAAGAGCTCCTTCCCCAAAACAGTGACACCCCTGCAGAAGGGGAACCTTCTGTGTAGCACTCCATCGGGTTTCTAAATACCTTTACCAGGCTTTTGGAAAAGAGGTTCATGTACCAAACTCAAGAGCTGTAAAATCTAGTCTAAAAGCAAGTCCCTAAATAATTTGAGAATTGAGTCATACTGAAATCCAGTGGCACTTATGGGCCTCTATAAATGTTAGCCATAATTTCTATAACTATGTTTAAGTCATCAACTAAAACATACAATGCAAATTCAAGCTACTCTGCAGCGTAGACACAAAGTCTTGGCGGACCCAAGCACGCGCAGAGTAACACCCGTAACACAGTCTCAAGCACTGTTTTCTAGGGAGACAATGGACAAAGAGCAGCTGAATAACAACCCTTACGAAGCACCAAGCCTTGCACCTGTGTAATTTACCATTATTCCGTTTGAGCGAACAGAAACAATTTGCAGCAGTTGCAAGTCTAGTCCATCAAATGCATCCATTCGCAACATAAGGACAAGAGCGTGATCTTTAAAAAAAAAACACAAACCAACCACACATAGAATTATGAGGTTGCAAATACTGTGCTGAGATAAACAAGGTCACTGTCTACTTACTCGAGATGCAGTTATAGGAATCTGACCTTTCTGTAATAAGAGGTAACTTTAGTGAAAACAACCTTTCAATTCAGAAGGAAAGGGAAGTCAGTCATGTATCCTGCAGCTGCAGTTTATGATGAGACTCCCAGCCCTAATTTAAAGGTCACCAACAATCCTTTGAAAGTGAGATTGCTTTCCACTTTTTCCACATTTCATATAATGTCGTCAGAGCTGACAGTCCACAGCAGCAGCACCACACAGCCACCTGGCCAAGGAGGAACTTCTGCCTTCTTTCCAGTACTCATCACCTCATTAGGCACGCCAAAACTACCTGCAGGAGAGTAAGAATAATCAGTGAGAATGCTGGCACAAATAATTATTTTGCTAATCTGTATTACAATAGTCACATCAGTATTTGCACTCTGGTAACAAGCAGAGGAACTGAAGATCTTACTGTGCTAGAAGGCTACATGAAGGTTGGGACTGGACAGTCAGGATTTGCTTCCCATTCTCCTAAGGAGGGTCACAAAGTGTGATACATATGGAAGCTTCCCTGGTTTTGTTTGTTTGGGTAGGGTTTTTTTCAACCATTCCTAAACAGATTCTAGAAACATCCTGATCTCTATCAAAATTGCCTATTCTTAGGGATCATGGAACCAAGAATACTAGCTGCAGCTGACTAATTTTCTTCATTTCCAAGATTAAAAAAATATGTGGACATGAAAACTAATCACAGCTTTTAAATCCGATGTGTTCACATTTGTTCAGTTCGCCAGCAAGGCGGCAAGCAGCTCACCTGCAGCTTTGGTAAGTACAGGTCTTCCACCTCTTCCTTATTATTTGACTGCTGTGATGAAAGAACGTAATGCATTCTCAGCCACATAGTAAGACAGAAATAACCATAAATCAAGCAGCGCCTTAGAGAAGTTGGGAGGAAAGATGAAAAAACAAGCCATGCCTGAAAAGATGATGTCATATTTGGGAAACAGTGTTGTTAAATGCAAATACCCGAGGCAGACCTGTCAGCTACTAGTTTGTAGATGTGGCCGGTTAAATACTACTTCTGAAGAAGATGCTAATTCCTGTGTCATTCATGACATCGCTCAACTGTGCAACTTTCTCTTTGTTTCCCCAAACTCCTTAAAACAAAGGACCAAATGCCATTCAACCCAAATAATGCTAACCAGAAGCCAGAGCAGACTATTTCCATGGTGCTTCAACTGTTTTCAAAAAGGAATAGCGTTCCCTCCTTCACCTTTGCCTGCTCAGCAGATTGTGACGTGGGCTGTATGCAAAGGACATGCTTCATGGAGGTTAGCATCAAAGACAGGATTAATGATGTTCGGTGATAAATTCCTAAAAACTTCACTTCCTACACGGAGACTCCCCAGCATAACACTGGGATCTTCACATCTGCGGTTTTAGATTCAATTTCTACATCTGGAAATACCTGCTGCGAGGTCCTTAATAGAGCTGGAGAACACCCATGGGGAACTCTTAATCTGTGGGATGCTAGAGCCTGGAAGCATGCAAAGAGCTTTGTGCTTTCAACTTAACCTGAAGAATTTCTTCAAACACATACTAACCCCAGTAAAGCTCTCTCCCGGGAAGAGATTCAAGCTGATACTGAAGACAGATAACAAGAACTCTGTGACCACGCAGTACAGCTAAGCTAAGGACCTTCCTGAAACAAGAAGGCCGGCACCTCTTTCTCTCCACCGAGTTTGACATGCTAACCAGCGGGGAAAGCTCCACTGCACAGCTGAGGAGGCACCCAGTGGCGGAGACAGGGCCACCGCTGGGCTGGTGCACGGGAAGGAAAGGCGATGCCCTAGCACACCAGCTCATCTGCCTGTTCAGCTCCCGAGGACCATTTCCTTCTCCAAAGAAAACACAGATAAGGTCTGCTGGCTGCTTTTAGTCCTTACATTCCTTGTCTTTAGAGGTAAGCCACTTGCACCTAACTGAAACACCTGCAAACCTCTCTCCATCACCACAGCAACACCACCGTCACTGCAAACCAGCACGAGTATCTGCACACTTGGAAAAGTTTAGTTTGGCTTTAGGACCAACAGACAAACGAGGGAACCACTACAGCACTCTGGTCCATTACAAGCTGACCAATCTTTAGTATTAACAAATCATTTAAAAACTGAAGTGATTAAGTGTCCAAATACAAGCCCGTTTTTCTTGAAAACAGTAATGCTCATCCCTTGCCTTACGCCTTTTCCCCAGACACTGCTATTGCTTCTAGTATATTGGCTGAGCAGCACTGCAATTTTCTTTTCAGTTTGCATCCTACGAACTGAGCATTTTTCAACGTGTTGTAGTGAACTGAAAGTTTTTAAGGCTGCAGTCCTACCTCACTGATGCCAAGCTGTGTCAGTGCAGTCCAGATTTCCTTTTTGTAGTATACACCGTGGAGCCTGCAGAATGACAGACAACACTATGTTGCAACTCTGAATTTTATATTTTTTTTTATCTTCTCTGAGGATTTTTATACATGCATAAAGGGTGATTAAGGTTATGCTGTACTTGAGTTGAAAGCAACCAGAACCCAGCTGCTACTGGGCTTCCACCTCCCTCACACTCCTTTAGCAGGATAGAGGGAAGAACACACACATAGATAACATGCTCGTTGTGCTCTAAAAAAATAAACCTATTACTGATTCTCTTTCCACCTTAAAAGCTTTACACCATGATGGAAGCCAACATGGAGAATCATACAGTTCTTGGGTATCCCTTTAAAGTCTTGCTCATAAGAACCTCTAACTCACTCCCAAACTACCTGACCTGCCAGATCACTTGGGATCTTCTGTCAAGAGTTTTCTCTGCCCCTCACTGGGTAATGCTGCCTCCTGGTACCGACACCTTTTCTTTAATTTTTGTTTCATACAAAAGGGATTCACTGCCTCTTCTTTATGGCCAGTGAACTGGGAACGCAGGAATGTGACCCTGTCCTTCCCTCCACCACCCGTTTATTACCTGAAGCAGGTAACCACGGATTTTTTCCCCCCACACTGACTGCTGGATTATACAAACTGCTGCCCTCTGACAAGCACAAACCCCGCAGGACTGCGGGACTGCGCAGGGCTCCTCCAGCACGCTGAGCTGCTCCCTGCTGCACGGTGGTAGCACAGCCCGGGGAACCTGCTTTTCCAGCACCTGTACCAGGCTCTGACAGCCATGCTGAGGGTACGTAACCGACTTGTACCGCACACAGCCCCATTGTCATCTGCTCGTTTTATATGGATGAGCACTTCCAAGCAGTCAATGTTACAACAAACAAGGATGACAGCAGGCTGGAGATGACTTAGAAACATATTCAAAACATGTCCTTTTCACAGAGCGCTGCAGATGGTTAAGACCAACATTGCTGACCTTATCAAACAAACCCTGTTCTTCCCCTGCCCCCCATACTGGTAGCTGCTGTCCCTTCTCCCCAGAAGTAGGAAAGGACAAGTAACTTGCCACCAAGCAGAGGATAGCTAATGATGTTCAAAAATTTGGTGATGGTGGTGATTTCAGCTGCTTCCCAGAAAAAGAGCAATGAATTTGTCTGTGTATATTCAAAAAAAACTTTTCCTGGAAAACTGTTTCTCTAACTAGACCCTCACCAGGCAAGTAATTTCTGAACGCTCTGTCGCTGCAGTTACCTGTTTCAGGAAGGTCCGTTAAGGGGAAAGCAGTATTACAAATGTAGCCACCAAGAGCAAAATGACATCTAGGCAGATTCTTCATATCTTCAAAGTTCTGAAAGAAAATTAATTTTTACTTGGCTCAGGTACAGCTCAGTCCCAACTAATTTTTTTATTCACTTTTTTTTTTTTTCTTTAGAACCTGCATGCATCACTCGAGAGCATCACTCCACAGTGCATCACCCCATGGTTCCAGCTTTGAAGAACTCAGAAAGAAGCTACAAGGGCTTCCTTCTGAGGTGAAGCTGGCAGCTGAGGTATGGGCAGAGATCACAGCTGCTGATTCACTCCCTGGGCATCCAGGAGGTAGTGCCTCCTGCTACCTACAGTATGCACACACATTCGTGCCGTTTAAGTGAGACTTGCACCTGCCTAAGGGTACAGAATTAGACCATTTCTCATGGCTCCCAGTTATTTGGATTGCATTTCACTGTAAAGCATTGAGAAAGACTGAGAGGTACTCAAATTTTCATTCCATAAAACATACAGAAATAGCTTTGCACAGAACACTGATAAAAATTGAGAGATTACATCAAAATGAATAGTTTTGAAAGGTAATTAAATTCTAAGCTACTGGAATGCTACATAAACTAACATTTGTTTTCTAGTAAAGCATTATTTTTCTTTTTCTTCCTGAATTTTCTTTTAGAAGGAACATTTAGCAAGTTTTAAGCATTATGCCTTTGAGATAAATTATATCTAAAGGTTACAGGCAAAACTAGATACCTTAGTTCTACATAAGATGGCTTATTAATTACACTAGATATGCACATACTCATAAATTTGTTTGTATAATTTGACAAGGGGAACTGATTTACTATCACAGTGAAATACTACATTAAATGCACATAATTCTTTATACTACTCCTCCCCTCTTAAAAGCATTCTGTTTGAGTGCATGCCATTCTGAATTATTATTCTGTAATCATTAAGTGATTTATTTAACTGCTACAGCACATACAGTTAACATTCATCTATATCCTTATTCTAATTTCACCTTCATGTTTTCTGTTGTCATACCAACAAGGAAAAATTATGGATTTCATTTAAACCAGAGTATGGTTATGGAACAGCAAGATAAGATAAGGGACTTCTTTATTCTCTTGCGACACATCTTTCTCAACAATGCAAATACAAAAAAAATGCAAAACACAATCTTTTTGAAAGCATAAATAGTACAGAATCCTTGGGTTGGTAACTTTGTAATATATTAAGCAAATATTGCTTGGGGAAAACAGAAAAAATACGACCCATTTTTATTACTGTCAAATCATTTAATAAAGGAAAGGCTGTAGACCAAGATGCTACGTGTGACAAGAACTGGAAGGACTTGTTCCGCAATCCATCATGCCTGACCCAACATTCGCTGAAGATAAAAAATGATTATTCCTGACTCAATCTTCTATTTTACTCTCCAAGCACCATAGTTTTCCAACAGCCTTAGCTCATGTGCGTTTTCAGATGGCTTGCATTCCAACAATTTTTGGGAGAGATTAACCAGCAAGATGAAACCAGATTAACACTACAGTCTCAGAGTGCACAGAGTTCATTTCACATTCAGTGCAACAGCCTTTGCATGCTCATCTTTTACAGCCTGGGAGATCCCTACAGTGTTTGCAAAGATGGAACTGTACATTTCCCTCTACACCTACATTGATTTTGGGCTCACACTGACTGGAAATACAGCTGATGCACAGCATGTATGCCTGAAGACACCTTTAATCAGTACAATATACAACAGAGTTGACAGTAAACCACTGAAAAGAACCACTCCAACAAGAGTATTCACACACACCAGGCCGCACTAGCAGTAAGAAATCAAGAGCAAGAACCTAATAATTTATTTTAAAAATGAAGCCAAAGAAAGTGTCACAAGGGTTTCCAGAAGTGACAGTGATTCTGAGGGAAGGGAGAAGAAGGGAAAGCAAGCATACAATCTCATCCACCATCTGGGATCTTTACTCAATAGCCTGAAGCAGACCTGGAAAAAAACAAAGCCATCTAGATGCTCAATTCTGAGAAGACTACTTCAATCAATATAGTCCTTTGGAACAAATTATGCTAGGATTTTAGGCAAAGATGAAAACACCATCTTAAATGTCTATATAGACACACCAAGGATGTGTTCATATACAAAGGTAGGTACCCACCAGAACACCGAGGTACACACTTGGTATGTGCTCCTACCCTAAATAACGGCATTTCTGTTAGGTCCAGCAGCACCACTCATGTATCCCAGCCCATGGCTGCGAAATGTCAAGCAACCCCAGCTCCTGACTTTCAGTCCACAACAAATCCCCATTATCCAAAGGGACTCCCTGCACCAGGGAACAGTAGCACAGTGGAACATGCTTTTCCAGAAACTCTCAATTATGTAAAGAACCATATCTAAGTTAAATGGGGGTGGAAAACAAAACCTGATCCCATGGAAACTATAAAATTTTTCTTAGCTTCAGAGAAATACCTAAACCAAAGTAATCCTTGAGGACACAATCTCCCAAATGACTGCCAAATGAGAAGGATACATAAAAAAGCCAAAGTGCCTATTTTCAGAACTCCTAGAAGAGCTATTTTTTCATACTGACAGTTAATTATTTTCACTTTTCTTAAAGGTTCATCCAAAAATTATACAAGCACAAGAGTTCAACTACCAAAGTGCAATTCCAACAACAGTTTTCAAAACACATACATTAAATGTTTCACAAAATACATGTGAAATTACGTGCAGCATCAACCATATTGTAAACAATCTGACTTTTAAATAAAAGCAGCTCTATAAAATACTCATACACAAATTAACTAACCCTAAGTATGTTATGTTTGAGTACTACATCTGTGATAATTTACAAACATACTGGTTAATAACAATGTTATGACCTTCAACAAAATGTTAAGCAGAGAAAAAAGCAATCACGGGTTTGGCAGAATAGCATGAAAATAAGACCCCCAAAGCCCCACAGAAGTAGTTCCCAAATAAAGTCCTAATACTTCACCAAAACTTTTTTTAAATTTCATTAAATACTTTCGGAAGTGCTCATTATTTATTAAATACAGATTAAAGTTATATAAATGGTAAACAATACTCTAATTTTGCATTTATAACTACAAATTCAAAAAGTACATGCCTGTGTTCAGGAGGACCAAAATGCTTCCCTACCCATATATCTCAGGAAAACAGTATTTTGGAAAACATATTTGACTGTTGTTCAGGGTCATCTTTAAGTATGTGAACCTCTGCTTCTCCAGCCTTAGTTAGATGCTTTCCCTCCTCTGGTAAATACTGAGGAAGACCAAGGAGACAGCACATGGCAATCCTTCAGAAGTCTCTAGCCTTACCATAGGACTAAAAAAAGACATCTTCTTTCAGTCTCCCAAGTGAAATTCTCCATTGAAATTTTAGGCAACAGTTAGACAGTCATCTTCTATGACCTAATTATCTTAAGCAGGGATGAGAAAGAAGCTGTGTCTCAAAGAAAAACAAGATTGGGTCTGGGGAATCCCCATAATAGTAAGGGAAACAAAAGAAACTTGAAGATCCCAGCACTGTGAACCTTTCCTCACAGTGTGTAGTATGAACCTCTGCAATGACCAGCCACGCTTCCAAGCACAAAAAGTCAGTATTGCTTTCTATACATAAACATGCAATGTAAAGGCTAAGAAAACATGTATCCCCAAAATACATGTTCTTGAGGGCTTTAGATAGCCCTCAAAACCCAGCTATACAAAGCTACCAGTAACTCTGAGCAGCAGCAAGCCCTACCCTGGCACCAGACGTGTACCTTGATAACCACAAGCACATCAGTCACAACCACCTTCGCGACGCACCACACCAGTGAGCTTCCTGCAAGCTCCCCACAGTGACAAGGTGCCATTGTCACTGTCAGCTGTAAGAAGAAACTGAAGCTTCACCTCAGTCTGGCTTCAGCTATGTGTTCCACAACACGTGGGGGTCACAGACATACATGATCATGACATACCCACCTGAACGACCAGGAATTCACACAGCAAGCGCTAACAGTAACTCAGACTAACTACTGCAGTCAAATCTATCTGGCACTGAAGACACCAGACACACAGTCTAATAAAAATGGAAAAGCTACACTAACCATAAACTAAATCCTTCTGTATAGGCAAGGGTCAAATGAACTGCACAACCACCGTTTTGGTGAAAGGCAGCCATCAGATCTATGCAGACACTCTCTCAACCTCATTTACTCATTTCTTGCAAGCACTAGAACATGCTTTGTATCTGGCAAACTGCTGAAAAGAAGCAGCATGTTAAGCGAACCTACGGAACAAATTTTGCAGCAGAAGTTTGCCAAGCACACTGTAATACTAATACATCAATTTGAAACACTGGCTTCAATCCCTTGAAACCACCCATTACATACGTAGTCCATAGAAGACCCGAGTGGTGTGCAAATACATTTTCCCTACCTACACAGGGCTTGCCAGAGGTCACTGATGTCAAATGAAGTTCTCTCATACAAAGCAGCTGAGCAGCACCAAAGAAATTTGATGTGCACTTCAAAAGGAAGAAATTCCTACAGTCCGCGAGGCACTTCTATTTCCAACTTAATAATGAGTTTCTTTTGAAGTAATATTGTTACACAGAAATCTATTTAATTGGAATGCTGCTATATAGCATTTTCTAATAGCAGAAGTAGAATACTACAGTCAGGACAGATTGCCTGCAAAACATTATTACAATTTATTCAGTAGATGGGTGGTCTTTCCAAGTGGCTCACCTACTGCTGTCAGGCCAAAATACTTTATAGATGTGAATTTATTTAACTGAAATACATTGTGAGACTAACATTCACTGAAATACATTGCTGCTAATCAGGAAACAATTTGCATGGCAAGATTTGAATTGTTCCCATTGTTCCAAACTTGTTTTGCTTACATCTAAGGATGTGACAAAATGTTATGTAACTTTCTTACTCATATGAAAGTCAAGACTTCGGGAGCGTTTGTGTATTGGCAAGATTTATGGTTCATATTACTTAGTCAATGCTACAAGAGCAGCATAGGAGGAAAGATGAAATGCAGAGTCATGTGATAACCAAGAACAATAGCTCAACCACTGGTTAACTCATTTCATGTGTTTCTGCGTCAGTTTTCTTATCTGTAAAAGAAAGGAAACAAAGTTCATCTATCTCTGCAAAGCACTTTGAGATATTTCGATAAACTATGTTATTCAAACACAGCATTTTCCAAGGTCAGTCTTCTCTGCAGAGCTAAGGCATACTTCAACATCTACTTCTTTGGATTTACAAACATGATTAACAGATATTTCATTCCAGCATCCACTTACTTATGGAAGATTTAGCCAGCTCATTAGCACACAGCAGGAGACAGTTTCACCAGGCAGGAGCCCCAGGCACAAGAATGACCCTCAGAAGTCCTGCTTCCAAACCTAGTGAGGGCCAGGTGTGACTCACAGATAATGAGCTTGGCCTTGCAAAAAGCAGGCAGCGTGCCAGCCAAACTCCACTGCACGACACCACAGCAGACCTGCCGCAAAGACTGCGGCCTCTCACCATTTCACATTCTCAGCCCATAAAGTACTTCAATGTACTTCACGAGTGATAAAGCATAAATGAAATGAGCTGTAAATGGACAAAACCTTGTTTCCTAGCTAAGCAATTAGTTGACACTATTAAAGTATTTATTATTTTTTTAAAAGACAGTAAGAGTAATCCAGTGTATGGAGGCGAGTCATACCTCTGGTCAGCCAGATGTTTATGAATAGTACTGAATACAAGTAGCATACCTTAAAATAACCGTGGACTGATCTGAGAATAGGTCAAAAGTAGGAAATAGAAAAATACCTATGTTTTCACTCCCCATCTTCAAATGGCAGACTACTGTGCAGAGAACAGGGGGGCAGGCAGGGGAGCTGCATTCATCATCTATATGTCGTAGGCATCCACACTGACAAAAACATACAAACAAAAAATTTTTTACACCTGGTCTTCTCACAGTTCTCCAAGCACTTAAGAACAGAAGCTGGTATGCAATATCAGATAGCTCATGTCTATATACCCTGCCTAAATACATTGTAGAGCATTTATTTTCAACTGTTTTACTATTAATAAACAATAAACTACAAACATCATAATAAATCCAAGTATCTTTCTGCACTTCCAACACTTTTTAAAATTTGGTTGTTTGTCACCAGTGTTCCAGCCATGAACACACACAAAACAAAACCCTAACAGGGTATGTGTATTTCATCTCACCTGCCTAGCCAAGACCACACGGGAAAAAACCCTAACACCGTAGTGTCTAGACACTAGTCTTCAAACCTGAATAAGCCTTAGAACATTGTCACTCTACTCCACTTAATAGAATATTGATTTTTTTTATACTTCACTCTCTGCAAATCAATATTCTAATAGACATACAATAGACTGGCAGAAGAATAGAGAGTACGTGCCCACTAACCTTATGGGGATGATTATCCAGCAATGAAGGTCAAATCAAAGGAAAATTTAAACCTGACATGAGAACAGCAGCACAAACAGTCTGTAAGCAAGGGAATTAAAAAAAAAAAAAAATATCTAAGATTAACCAGAAGGAAGAAGACACAACCTAAAGAGAGCATGGATAAAGCAGCTAACAAACTCTCAGACTGGCAGCTAACAAACTCTCTGCACTCAATGCCATGATTTAAGAAGCACTTCAGGTTTCCCGTAGGAAACATCTCCAATATATTGCCTGGGAGACATACTTCCTTTTAAAGTAAAATAGCAAGTTTAAATATCTGAGAACTATCCCAGCAGCCTATTCAGAACAAAGTCAGACAGAAACTATGTGCAATGTAAAATAAAATACTTAAAAGGAATACCCAGTTCTTCCAGAGATCAGTTCCGTAGGGAGCTAGTAAGCTGAAGAGAGCCTTCAAACACGCTCTTAGCAAAAAGCCTTCTTTTGATCACATCTTTCTGGTGCAGGCAGCAAACAACTTTTTGTTGTTTGTCGCTGTGAAATTAGGAGTCAAAGCAGCCACCTTGCATGGCCTAGTAACTTGCCAGTGTAACTTAAGGCAAGCTCGAGACAGAAAATACTCCAACAGTCCAGACCAGTACAAGAGTATTCCTGGGGCTGAGTATCCCCATACAGCAGTGCCTGGTGGGGAACTGACGGAGCAGCAATCCCACGGAGAACTACCCCAGGGGTTACAGTGGAAGCCAAGCTGCAAGTAAGCCCAAAGTGCACTCTCTTTGTAAGTTACGCAAACCTCGCGCCAGGCTACATGAGGAGGAACACAGATCCAGGGAAGCTACTAATGCTCTCTGTTCGGCATGATGAGGTAGCAAGGCAAGCTGTGGCCAGTTGTAGGCCCTCCAGCTCAAAAGATATGTAGAAAAATTGGAGATGACCCAGCAAAGGGCTACCAAGATGGTCAGAAGACTAACCATATGACCAGTAAGAAAAGTTTGAGGGACATAATTCTTGCTCGTTTCTGCAAGGAGGACACTATGAGATAATCTAAAAGAATGCTATGAGGAGTAGTTACGAAGACAGCAGAGTAAAACTCCTCTCAGTAGTGATAAATAAGGCATAAAGGCAAAAAACTGCAGCTAGGGGAGTTCAGGTTTGACATTCTGAAAAAGCTCTCACTGGGAGGCTGGTACAGCCCAGAAACTGGTACCCAGAGAGGATGTGAAATCTCAGGCCTTGAGAGTTTTCCAGAAGTCAGCTCATGAAAGCCACAGATGGCCTGATCAAGTATTGGCAACACTCCCAGTTGAAGAAAGGGTTGCACCAGATAACCAGAATTCCCTCCCAACCAACAGTACCGATGATGACACTATGCATACATGAAATCACTGTATTATGTATTAATCACTTGAGATTGCTTAGCTTCCACCACACTGAAATTAGAAAGAAACCTCTTAGAAAAAGCTTCCTTGATTCCAGGGGCTTCTGCCTACCGGAAAAGACATGAAGTTTCATATTTATTTCTTCTAGACTAGGACTGTGCCTAGTTTTCTGAGCACTGCTCCCTTACTTGCAGCCTGGTAAGTCACAGATTCACACACACCCTTGAGTTTCAACATGAAAATCATCAGCCATGAAAATTCAGTGAAGTGACATGAAGACAGCTCTCAAATGAACTCACAGTTCCAGGCCCAGTTAACCTACCAAATTCCAATTATCAGATGGCTATTATGAAATCTGAGAAATTGCAGAGAACAGTCACAAATTATTAATGAGCAGAAAGCATTACCTACATAGGGAGAGAAACCAACAGCTAAATGCGTGCAACGCATCAAAGAGAAGTTATTCATGTAGTCTCATCCTAGAGAGAGCATAGTGTGCTGCAAAAGAAATTCACAGCTGCACCAGGTGTCTTGGTTCAGCATCACAAAGTTCACATACAGTTCATTCTTTCAGCTCCATTTTAAGCTTGCTTTCAACAAAAATTTTACATAACAAATAAAAGTGAGCTTTCATCAATTTTTCACCCAACCTGGGCATTTCAACAGTTCAACCCATTCACAGCTCAATACAATAGAAGCACTGGGTGGGAGAAGGAGGAGGAGGAAAACAGTGGATTTTCCATGACCTTTTGCAGATTTCCAAAACCCCATACTGTAAATGTAAGCCATCTGTTTCTTTTACTACAGAGTAATGACTGCATTACTTTCTGTCCATTTAAAAATGGAGAAGAATTCCATTGGCACTAAGGATTAGCAGCCACATTATGTGTGTCTTGATCTAAAGGTCAATTTGGTAATAACATAGTGCCCTAAACTACAAAACCTAAGTGTATTTTAATATCTGCAATCACTCAATGTTCCAGCATCTATCTCATAAAACTGATCTACCACTTTCTCCACAATGACAAATGCTCACAGGATGAAAGCATCAACCCCAAGAAGGCAGGGCTTACAGGCATCTGCGGGAAACAGCTGTACTGCTGCCTGGGTGGACAAACTGAGACTAGTAGGCTGTATTTAAAGCTTTCCACCGTTTTCATTACATTCAGCTATGAAGCACTGGCACTACCGGTACATTTCCTTTACATTCACAGCAGCATACACTGATCCAAGGTTTAAACTGACCAAAGCCTTCCCCAAAATTATACCGGCCAGATACTGGGACGCACTGATCTCCACAGGTTCATCTTCTATATCTTCCCTTCTCTTACAGGCTAAGTGCAATCCTGAACAACCCCGTTCATTCTCTTCCTGTCAGTTCTGCTAGCCCCATTAACTACCCAAAACACAAACACAGACTTCACCATCCAGTCTCACCTGCACCTCTCCTGGCGCTGCTCAGCTCCTCTTCCAGGCAGGAGGAAGGAGACGCAGCAGGTGAAGGTTCTTCCCATTGCTGGATATTGCAGAAAGAAGAATCGGAATGGAGTCACATCAGTTACCACCACAGAGAAAGCGGCACACAACTAACACCCTGTTGGAGGGGCACAGAGCATGCTCCAGGAATTTCTGCCTCTTAAGTCTGAGGAGCCAATTTCTGGATGTGATAATGATTTTAAAAGAAAGCACGTGGATACACAAAGGGGAAAAAAAGGTGAAAACATAGTAAGAGTTTCCTCAGCCTTCGGCTCCAAAACAACTGACCCAAGGAGCAAACCACCAGCACCTGAAGAACACAAGTCCAGCTCGTCTTCCCCCAGTCACAGCTCAGCCTGCAGTGCAGACAAAGGATGTGACACCGACTGTGGCTGCTTGGCACCGTGCTGCACAGAACCACTGTCACGAGTGCTTCAGGAGAACAGACATAGCACTGGCCCGTCCCAGATCATCCAGGCATGGTCATGGGTCTGTACTCCCTTCCTCCAGAAAAGCTAATAAACGTCCTGACAAAGGGGCTGAGGGGCTGACAGGGCCTACCTCTGGGCACAACCCGAGGGACCCTCACGCAGCCCTGGCAGGGGGACCACTGCCTGCGTCCCGCTCCAGCTGGCAGCATTTCTAGGCCTCATGAGATCAGAACCGTGCAAGTTCCCACCAGCATTAAAAATACACTAACTTAAACGAAAAAAATAACATACAATGTCTAATTAAAATGTAAATGAGACAGGAAGAATTTAAAAAAACCACACACCTAGCCAACCAAAAATCCCCCTAAAACTCAAACACCTTCTAAACAGGCAAAGATTACAGCACCATGAAGAATACCGTGGAGTGTGTAGCATTTAATTAACTGTGAAATCACTCTTGTTGTTTTTGAGCACTCCACACCCACCGCACGGGGCTGCGGCGGGGCCCAGCGGCGGGAGCCCCCCGGCAGGCACAGGGCCCGCCGGGCCGCGGGCAGCCCCACAGCGAGGCCGCACGGCAGCACGGAGCCCCCGGGGCGCGCAGCCCCGCCGCGCCTCGCCCAGCCCAGCGGCGCCATAAGATGGCGGCTCCCCCGGCGCCGGGCAGCGCCCGTTCCCGCGCTCCGCCGCGGAGCAGCCAGGGCGCCTGCGCACCGCAGCGCGAGCGGCTGCGCGGAGGGCGCGGGGGCAGCGGCGGGCGCATGGCGGACCTCAGCGGCGGGCGGGAGGTGCTGGCTGTGGCCGTGGCGCCGCCCGGGGAGCCCCGCCGGCTTTTCAGGTAGGGGCGGGGGCCGGCCGGGAGGGGAGGGGGTGGAAGCGGCGGGTAGCGCGGCCCGGGCGCCTGAGGAAGCCGTTGCCCGGCGCGTCCCTCGGGGGCAGCAGCGGCCAGCCCCGCCGCGCCGGGGTCCTGCCGTGCGCGCCCCTCGCTTCCCTCGCACATACGGGCCGGGTTTGCCCCCGGTACGGCGCGTTTGGGGTATTTAGCGGCCCGGTGACGCCGCCGCCCCTGAGGAACAGAACAGCCCCATGCGGGCCCGCCCGGACAGCTGTAACCGAGGGACACGGGGCGGCTGCAGGCGCTGCCCTGCGCCCGGCCACGGCCCGGCTGCCGCCCGTGTGCCTCGGGTCAGCGCCCGGAAGCCTCCCGCCGAGGGTGTGCTTGCCTTAGAGTCTTCGGGGAAAACAGCACGGAAACGCTTCCAGTAAGCGAGGGTTGGGGAGGTGGAATGGGAATAAGAGATGCAATCCGAATAAACCCTCATCTTCCCTAAACTGCATGGGGTGCTGCTGTCTTACAGAAATAGGAAAAGATTGTAGTCAGTGGTGGGGAACAGATAAGGGGCTGTTGGGTTTGGGTAAAGCCAAGCAACTGCGGAAGGTGACATTCATGAGAACAGAAGCCCCTGAATGAACCGGTGTGTTTCACAGCACCCGAAGCTACCAGGCATAAGCTACTGTAAAATGTAACGTTTACTAATACCGCACACTCCAGGCTTCTAAGTAAAGCTTTGCAAGCCGAATGCTGAGAAGGAAGTTGAAATATATAGGTAGCTGTCCTTATGTTTTGATTTTCAAATGTAGCAGTTTCTCTCCCCTTTTATTTTGGAGCAGTCCGTGGTTCTATAACCATTAACCTGGGGCATTGTTTCATTTGAGAGCCTGATTGTCAGCTGGGGTTGCTTGATTTGCACCACATCTGTTCCCACCGACAGAATTTAGGGTGAAGCAAATACCAGCTCACGTTGTACCCCCGACAGCAGAGCAGTTAGCTTTTGGTGAACGTGTAGAGATGTGCCAATGCATCGCTGTCATCACCTTCTAACAGAATTGGCAGGAGCAAGTTTGAATGCAACATTTTGAAAAGATAAATTTCAAGTCTCTTCCTTTTTAACAAAAGCAGGCATTTGAAAGTCTGTGACTTATAATAGTTAAGTAGCTTATTGAGGATTTTCAAGGGGGAGGGGGAATTAAAGATACAATTTTTATTTATAGAAATAGCATGGTAACTGGTAAACCAGATCAAATTAGCTGATGTGTTTTTCCTGCTAAGATTTTTTTTTTTTCTGGCTATTAGACTATTGTGAGAAATTCAGTCACTAACAGACTATCGATTCTTTCTCAATCTATGTGGAATAGCAAATTTGCATTCTTTAAAACATTTTAGAAAAGTTAGGCTTGTAGTTAGAAGTTTATAGGTAAATGAAGCGTTCATGGTTTCAGTTCAGTTCAGAGACCAGTCTTTGCCAAACACAAACTTTGTAAAAATGTGATAGCCTCTGGAAAGAAGCATCGAATGTGACAAGGATTTGACTCTTGTTCTCTTTGCAGTATAGCCCAGACAGCGTGGCTGGAGCAGATGGAGAGATTGACCCCACTGAAATCACCTTTCGAGGATGTTTCTGTCGTACCAGCTCCTGCGTGGGTTCATGTGTGCTCGTGTCTTTCCCACGGTGAAAGTTACAACAGTTTGTGCCTCAGGCCTACAGACAAAGAGGAGGAGTACACCAGGCCTGTTTTTGAGTGCAACACTATGTGCCAGTGCAGTGAATCCTGTCAGAACAGGGTTGTTCAGAGGGGTTTGCAATTCAGACTTGAGGTATTCAAGACTGAGAAGAAAGGGTGGGGTCTTCGCACTCTGGAATTCATAGCTAAAGGAAGATTTGTTTGTGAATATGCTGGTGAAGTCTTAGGCTTTAACGAGGCACGTAGAAGAATTCAGGCCCAGACATCAAAGGATTCAAACTATATTATAGTGGTGAGGGAGCACCTCCATAACGGTCAGATAATGGAGACATTTGTTGACCCTACGTACATTGGTAACGTAGGCAGATTCAATGAAGCATTCTGTGAACCAAATTTGTTCATGGTGCCAGTTCGAGTTGACTCAATGGTGCCTAAACTGGCACTTTTTGCAGCTACTGATATTTCTGCTGGACAGGAACTTTCATACGATTATTCTGGAAGATGCCATAATTTACCAATGACTAACAGAGAAGAGAAATCTTTACAGGAAGATAAGAGATTGAGAAAACCTTGCTACTGTGGTTCCCGCATATGTGCTTCCTTCTTACCTTGGGATGGCTCCCTTTTTTCCACACTAGACACTTCTTCAGGGAGTTCTCCATAGCTTTTCAGTCCTCATGCATACCTAACCAATATGATTTTCTCTAGCAGTTAAATAAAACTCTCTGATTCCACCAAGGAAGCAGATGTGTTTTTTGATAACAGCAAAAAGACAAGATTTTGAAAATAACTTCATGCAACATCCTAGAGGCTGTTTTCAAGGTGGATGGATGAGAGGTACTGGAGCTTCAAGTGTTCCAAAATCAGTTACTAAGCCAGGCCTGGTTTTTTTTTCTTGTTTTCTCTGACAGCATGTTAAAGCAGCTCTCTCAATTTGTACCTCTCAGAAAGAAACAACTTTTAACATTTGTACACAGAAAGGGCATGCGATAGCAAGGAGAAACATCACTGAAAATTACAGAAGAGGGAGACTCAAGGAATCTTGACATCTGCAAGAAAGGCATTAGGTTTCTTAAATCCCATTTTTTTTTAAATTACTTACTGTACAATTTTTTGTTCCACAAAACATTATTTATATAAAAAGCTTGCCCAGAAAAATAAGCTTGAATGCTTTTCCCCCACTGTTTTCCGTCTCCAGTCACATCTAGCTGCATGTCAAAATCGGGTTTTAAGTGACTAGTTCACTTATATTACCATTTAGCTTTTATATAAACAGCACAGGAATACAGGCTCCAAGAAGTATAATCATCCCATCTTTTTAAATCATGTCTATCTTGAGGCTCATCTAATAAGATCTCTGCAATAACAGCAAGCAGCACATCCATGTTACTTTCCAGCACTATTATTATACACTCAGGAAGCCAATTCAGACTCTGTGGTCTAAAGCGGTATGATGCTGTTTTCTGACTTCTGAAATGGATTGAAGTAGGAAATAGAAACGGACATCTGAACAACAAACAACAAATTTGGCTTTTATGTTGTTGAATGGCTAGCAGATACGTGAGCGTTCCTTTCAGCTACTAACCATTTGGTTTTGCTATTCCTATGCAGCCAGACAGTACTAAGCCAGGCCTGTTCTTTCCCAACAAAGAAAGAAGATCATTGCATTTTCATCGTTCTTATACAGGTCTAACATGTATACTGCTTTGTCTCCTTACACCAGGGATCACACGAGAGCTTGATGGATGGAGCACATTCTGCTACTGCATGTTACTTCCTTTCTAGAAAAGATCAAATTAAGGAAGCTTCAATTGGGCTTGTTTTGAATTTCCCCCAGCTTTGATATACAAGACAGATAAACTGCAGTGCTGCTTTTTACAGTTGTGCCACAGCATGCCGTCAGGGGCACAAACCCCTAGGTTATTTGCTCTGTACAGTTTGATCTTTACCTGTGTTCATAACCTTTGCCATAACATACACACACAAAGTAGCACATCTCAGGGGGGATCAGCTGTGCTGCAGGCCATTGGTAACTTTATTTTTAAATAAAAACAGTTTTGTTTTGAACCTGAAAGATCAATCTGATACTGACAAGGGAGATAAAGAACATTTTGCTGTTATTAATTTGCTGTTTGCTAAACAAAATCTGACTTTGTTTTTACCTATACTTCCTTGGTAAGATTTGGTGTTAGCTTCTCCCTGTTTAATGTATGCCTTCATTCTTGTTACAGAAAACTGCTGTTCTATTTACATCTAGCAGTGGTTTTAATTTCGAATTACCATGTGATTTTTCTTAGGGTTAATCATTGTCACTGCTGTCAGTACAGAAAGCTCCCAAAGCATTTCAGCTGCTTGTCAAGAGTACTTTATAAGCTGAGCAGCCATTAAATTCATTCCTTGCCTGATTAAGGGTGCCAGCTTCTACATAAGAGAAGTTCTCCGTATCCTGTAACTCGGGCTGCATGCTGCACTAGACACAGCTTGGGTTGCAAGGTTGCTTGGCCTATTTAGAAGCTTACCTGGTTTTCTTCCTGCAGTGGGCACTCTGACAGCCACCCAGCCACTTTCAGCCCACAGGACGGAGGACTGGGAGCAGATGATCCAATGTATTTCCTCCTTCCCTCCTGGAAAAAGTTCCAAGACTAGTTTATACCATCTGCATTCCTCATTTCAAGATGACGGCACAGTTTGTTAGTTCCTGTTATGAATACATACCTGGCATGATTTTGAGTAGTTAAGGAAGTGTAGATTTAAAAAAAAAAAAACCAACAAAAAACCTCCACACAAAACCCCCCAACACCATTAGCGATATCTAGTCCTTGCATCACCAGCCTTAAACAGAGAACACAGCCATGCCTTCTGTCTCAGTGCAATCCTACCCCACCAGTCCAAGCCAGCTGATGCCATTTCTAGCAAGTAAACCGAGCATCAGTTATCTGATTAGCACAAACCTCCACAGCACGGAACAAGGAGAGAATGATGTACTGTTGAAAACAGCCAGCCACATTAAAAGGCCTTGCAAGACTATGAAATGATGCATTGTCATTGCGTTCTAAAGCAGCATGGCCATTAACAGCCTTTTTCCATATAGGATGTACATTATACTTTGCTGTGCCTTAGCCCTACAGCTGCCCGGGCATGTTGTGGACCAAAATCCTACTAAAAGAAAAAAAATGCCCTAGCAAAGAACTGGAAGAGAAAACAGAGCCTTGTTTCTGCCTGCTGAAGGTCTGTTCTCTGCTTCCTTCAGGTTTGCTTCAGGCTCAGAGCCCCTGCCTGCCACTGCACAGTTTGTGTGCTCAGAGCTCGAAAGACTGAGCTCTGTGATCCTCCCTCCTCTCTGCTCTCAAAGGGCAATAATGGTTATCAGTATTTAGTATTCAGTATCATGGAAGCTTGGCAATTTACTTTCATTAAAGATTCTTGAATTAATCTGATCAGATTTCAATAGGAAAGATCTTGTAATTAACACAGCAACCATTATCCAAACAAAAGCAGCATCAATGGGAGACATTCCATCTCTGCAGAAGAGCAGACAACTTTCCTCCCCATTCCACCCACAGCACAATGAGTATTGCCTGAACATACCTGATGATGTAGTTCATGAAGTGTTTGCTTAAATAAATTTGTAAGAATTTTTCCACATATGGAATCATGCGTATTTTTTTCAGGATCTTTTTCCCAGAATAACACTCCAAAACAATTCTAGGCAAAATCTTTTAGAAAAATATTCCTTCTTGTGGCAGGCACGCCTTTTAGAAAGACACAATTAAATAGATTCTTTGCTTATTGCTCTTAGTAAGATACATGTAGAGATTTCTGCACAGATTTCAATTAAACATTTAATGCTGGTAAGATAGTCTTTGCTACACAAAATACTAAAGTTTTTATCATGCTTACGTGAGTGCCAAGTGGTACAATCCGGAATAGCTTTTTTCCTGCTTGCTAGAATTACTTTTATGCGCCACTGGAGGCTGGTGTTTGTTGAAGGGCTCCCCAGATATCCTCCACTATCTTCAACATGAAACACTAAGTGGAGAAGCAGCTGGCAAGTGATGGATTTGTATTAGCTCCAGGTTGTATTAACCCCAAACCCAATTTATTACAGGAAGGACCATGCCGAGAGGGACTAGCATCAATGCAAAAGTTTTCATTAATCCCCTGCACGTTGCACTGTTAGATCTCAAAGCACTGCTGAGGGCAGAGCTGAAGGCCCGTTTCACACGCGGGCAGATCAGAGGGTAGTGGCACAGCACTGTGATATGTTTGAGGACAGCCATTCTGGGTCGGCACTTACTGCGTGGGAGAGTCCTTGTTTAGTCTCCTCTTAGAGCAAGCAATTGCTTGGCACCAAAGCATGACCAGATACCGTGTCCTAGAGCAAGCGACAGCAGAAAACACTTTGTGAGCAGCCTGAAATACATTCAGACTCCAAAATGAGGTAGCTCTCATTACCCCTGTTTCCCTTCTTCCTTGCTAAAATTCCTCTCCTTTTAAGTGCGAGAACTTTTTTTTCCTTTTATTTAAGCAGAACAGTTTCAAAACTTAGCTTATTAGGCCTTGGGGCTCACAGTTGCATGTGCCATCTTTTCACTGTAATGATCTTCTATTCTAGTGGAATAATTTATTAGCTTCAGTTTCTGGTGATACCATTTTTGCAATTTGCAGGTCCCTAAAATAAGCCTAGATCACGTCTTAAGAAATTCAAAGGAAATTGCCAGCGTTTTTTCCATCAATAAGTCTTCAGCGTAAATACACGCTTGAAATTTTATTCAAGTATGTACAACATTTCTAATCACCATCACCCTGAGGATTATCATCCCTCAGTTGCAGAAGGCACTATCTAAAAATGAGCAAGTATCTCACCAGAAAAAGCACATTTCTGGACCTGATTTTCACTGCAACAGGACTGTAATAGAAGGGCTGCACTAACTGCCCGTGTGGATGGATGGTGTCTGCCAGTCCTCACTCTTAACTCCTTCAGTTTTCTTTTAAAGCTGTCTAGACATTCTGAACTGCTTCAAGTGTCTCCTAAAGCTGTCTAGAAGTTTGTAAAGTTCTTGTTGACTGAATTTGAGTGTAGAAATTAAAACTATACATAATTTAATAAAGATCTTTTCTGAAAGGGCTATTAATTAACCTTTAAAACACAACAGGCATTTCTGCTCAGTTTTGTGCTAGTTAACTCCAGCACATTTGCTAAAACCAACAGAGATCACCAGTAAAAAGTTGGGTCAGGATAAAAGTCCAGGCCTGGTCCCTCAAAGAGAAATATGTGAAGGTTCTTCAAGCAACACTGAATAGTGTTGGATTCCTTTTTTTTTTTTTTTTCTTCTCTCCATCAGCAGGAGGTTTAAGCACCAGATTTCTCTGTTCCGTGTCATCGGCAAGTGACACTGCAGGGATCTCCTCTTCCCTAGGTGAATTCAGCCCCTCATGTCTCAGTGCGACAGCCCACCTGGTCACTGCAGTTCTGGCAAGGTGTCTGCTGCGCAGCGGAACCCCAGATTTGAGGCAGAGCTGTCGGGAGTGTTTTGACTACGTGCTGCACAGCGATACCTGTAGCAGTAAGACTGCAGAGCAAGAGAAGAAAAAGTGAACTTAAGAGCTTGCACTTCCTTAGGCAAGAGTTCAATAGATTAATAGAGCAAAACATTTCAAATACCGTTGACAGATCAGCGAACTGATACAGATGAAAATCACTGCATTAGAAATAAGGGAAATTTCACTGTATGCAGAGACTAGTTGCAGCTGATATTAAAAGTAGTTTGAATGGCAAAGCGTCTGATAACATGAGTGTCAATTACTAATATATATCTCTGGCAAAAAGCTAAAAATGACCATTCTGCTGCTCCTCAGAGGAAGAGCGAGCATCTCAGTGCTATCAGTATATTAAGGAGTAAATGGAAATAGACAGGTACTGGCACCTGTCAAAAAACATTTCACTGAATGAGATGCAACATGAAGAAAGGAGTAACTGGAGGGAAGCTCTGTCCCACTATTCCTAGCATTCTAGGGATATTTATAATCAAGATACAATCTGCGCTGGTGGCTATAAAAACATCTACGTTTACAATTGAGCCACTGAAAATCATTCAACTGCATTTCAGATATTCCTTTTCATCTTTACAGCAAGGTATAGACACTGGTCTACAACAAGTTTTGTACGTTCCTTGGCTGCATGGATTTGGCCATGTCTCGGTGCACGTTAATATACTTACACTACTCGAAAAAAGATGAAAAAACACGTGCTATTCACAGTGCTACAGACTCTCAGTGATCTGGTGTTAGGAACAGCAGCTTCCACACTGAAGAACTAACTAGTTTAAGCAGCTTGCTACATTAAGTTAGACTGAGTGCCTGAAGCAGTTATCCACCGTGGCACGGAAGGACAGTCACACTGGTCATTTCACTATTAAAGCACTGGGGAAGCAGACTGTGCATTCATGTCTCAACTCCAGTACAACCCATCCAAGTTCTGTCCCATTTTGCTCTTACTTGAAAAGATCTGGCTTGGCCTTTTTGTTCCTATCCTCCTGCTACAGGCTCCTGGCCTCTGACAAGAAACCCACCGCTTTCAGTCAGGCTGGCTCAGCCGTATATAGTCAGGTTCTGAACCAGACTTCTGGAATGGCTGAGTGAAAAAGTATTTTTTTTTTTCCTTTTTTTGGGGGGGGCAAGTTGTGGGGAGCAGAGAAGAGCAGGGAGAAGAGGGTAGTTTTTCTCCTTGAAACCCAGATCCTTCAGGAGTTTGGGCACAGCTACTAAACAGTTCAATTTGTCCAACCACAAAGGCAGTGAGAACTTAAACCTGCGGTGCCATTAGGGGAACAGCCCCGTGAGCTAGCCATCCCTGCAGCAGCAGCAGGTCACTGATGTTTATCTCCATGCGTTACAACCCTTCCTCACCGGCTCTTTGATACCCACACAGAGCCAGAGAGCGGCTGTCAACAAGAATGGTGCACACTAGTGCTATCTCACACTGCAGAGGTCTACCCTAACCCTCAACAGCACACCACAGGATTTAGAAGCTGAACTATTTTGAAAACCAAAGTAGCTGCTAAGTGTACCTGTAAAAAGGTGCAATTTTATAGCCTTTGTCAGCTCTGAAAGGCAGAAAAGCAACAGCATAGATGGATGAGTCTGCACAGTTTTTAGGCATCTAACAAAGAGCCCTTGTACTAATCTTATTCAGTGAGGTTTTTGTCTTGATTCACAGCCTAGTTTTATCACCTACAAAGATAACTAGGACAAACTAGAATCTTCACAAACCTTTAAAATGGGTCACATTATTCATCACTGAAAAGTCTGTTCCAGTGTTAATTTAATCAAAACCGCTAATTAACATCTGACATTGATTTCACCTAAGAAGAAAATCAGTATAGAAAATGGGATCTCTCTGTAGAAAATTTAATCTAATTATGAGGAAGATTTGCCAGCTGCAGGCTCTGAAAGGGAAGAACAGGACGGTTTTAATGAAAAGAGAGATTTACAATAAGCATTTTTTCCAGCACTGCGTGAACAGTGTTTAAAACATGACCTATGTCATGAACTTTTCAGAAAGAATTTCAAGTATGCGATCATCTAAGCTGAAACATTCACCTCCCAGCAATCTTTCTGCAAACACCTGATATTCTTTCTGGAATGAGAACCATTCTAAAACTAAAAAGCTCATCCATACTTTGTACTCCTCCAAGTACCACTCAAGTATTACAAGGAAAACGGTATTAGAAGCATACATCAATTTTAAGTTCTACATCTAAAAAACTCACACCGAGTAAAGCAGCTTGTTTGTTTTAACTCCAAGCTAGCAAAAAAGAAGTCCTCAAGAACATCAGGTATTGCCTTTCCTTAAATTGCATGAAACCCCTTAACAAGCATCCAGGCTGTCAGGAAAATCTGTTAGATCATCATTTTGTTGTCAAGTACTTTCAGAGGAAAGATCAATATGGAGATACCACAGGCCTTTTCACATTACCTTATGGCACATATAGGATCCACCCTTCTTCACCCTGTCGGTCCCAGATGAGGGCCCTTTCTGTAAAGAAGTGCACACCAGTTAGTATTCAAGGAACAACTGCTAATTACAGGGTAAAGGTAAATAGCTGTAGGAATGGGGAGATGGGTAAGAAGCAGCCATAAACATTCAGAGCAAACAAAATTGCAGCTGTGTGTGTCTGAACCAGAAAGCCTGAAATAATGTAAAAAACTTGTAGATAGGTGAGAGTAATTGTGCTTCCCCACACTGCTGCAAATATTTAACATTGGAGCTACTGCCCACTGGCCAAGAGTGCCTTGTGCTTTGGTTCTGTAAGGCACCTGATAATACGCTGTAAAAAGCACAGTGGCAGTCATGAGAGAGTACAGATCTTTGAGAAAAGGTTAAGTTTCTGCACTTTGGGGGTTTTCTTAAAGACAGATTAGGAAATTTTCAAACACTGGCCTGCACAGGCAGTGAAATCCGAGATTCTCATCAGTTCCACTGCTATGAAACACACGGACACCCGTGAGCCTCCAGAAGGGATACAGAGAGCTTCCGCTTTCCCATCACAGCTACAGTGTCTGGGGGGCAGTTGTGATGAGGGCTGTAATGCCCCATGTTTGGTGCTTACTCTCTTTCTACTCCAAAACACGAGTTAGTGACTGTGCTGCAAGACATTCTGCATCATCTCCCAGTCACTATGTATTAAATTTGTTATTATGTGGGATCATGGCAGCTAAAAAGGTCTGGAGAAAACACAGCACTTTAGAGCAACAATTTTGTAATTGTACATTTGCAGTGTAATCTACATGTTTTATTTGAAGTGCTTATGAAATTGGCCCTAGAATTGATTTGATGAGGTTATTTCACTCTTTTTTCTTAATTCCAACTCCAAAGGATGGCCTAATAGTTTAAGGAGATAGCTGGGCTTCCTTGATAATGCACTCCCTTGCTAGCTTTGATGCATATTTATTACACAAGTGAACATTTCTCCCACTACATTCCTTTGAGCTGTTAAAGTTACACTGTGCTCATCTAATGCTTAGAGAGTACTGCCATACTTCACGTTTCAACTGTTGGTACCAGATCCTCTGGTATCAACATGCTCTCTGCACGCCACATACATTGAGAAACTACCTTTAGGAATGAGCCACAAGAATATCTGTCTTATAGAAGTGACAAACAAGATCAAGAAAAGAAACTGTTTTATTAGTTAACTGGCAAGCCTAGCCTAGAAGTTAGTACTGCCACTAACAATCCTCTCAAAGTTGTAAGAAACCCAATTTGCATGGATTTCTACTTCTGTACATGTTACACTAGCGTGCAATAAAAATGTTTTCTTATGTACAAGCCACTGAACCTTTCACTTAACTCTAGGTATAGGCATTAGTTTTTTCACCGCTTGGTATAAATCTAGTCTGTATTTCTAGAAAAACTTACTAGAAGAATTTGTGGAATATAGGAAGAAACGAAGAGCTGTAATGTTCTCCAAATTCCTGCATTTTCTGCTAGACCATTACCAGCATCAGTAAATATAAGTTAGAGAAAAGTTACCAGCCCAGTTTTTAGCAGTTAGGAAAGAATTCATTGCTACCTAGTATGTAAATGATACAAAATAGTACTAAAATAGGTTAAAAACAAACAACTGCTGAAAAAAAAAAAAATCAGCCAATTATTTTGTCTCCTCCTATCCAACAGCCAGCCATGTATCCTGGAAGTATCTGAAAGGCACTGTGCTTTCGGCAAAAGCTTAAGGACAAGTTCTTGACCAATATAAATGCAGTCAACAAAGAAAAATTTCACTTCCATAGTATCTCTTGAGCCCAGGAATACTTTAAGAAGTAGGCTCCTGAAGAGGGACTTCAGAGGGAATGACACCTCCCCAGCTTCTCTCAGCAACCAGTGATTCGGCCAGTTTGGTTACACCTGGTCATTGCACTGTCCTACCCTGTATCAAGGGGCATAGCTGTCTCTCATCCAGCTCCTGCATTTCCAGAAGTGAAGTTCTAGAAGAATCTACACAAGACAAGCATTTGCAACACTGAACATAAATCACAGGGACTGTAAGAGAACCTTGGAAGTTGATGCTGATACTACAGAAGCTACTGACCGCATCCAAGTCTGACTGCTTTGCAAGTCTTCGTATCCAAAGGTTACCATACTGAGACTTCAGCAGCTTCACATCTATCACAGCAGTTTATGGCAGATACATAACAAAAGGGTTTGGCCTACTACTGTGTTTAATACCCTACAAAAACTCAAGGAAAACCACACCCAGAAGCAGTGTCCGCTCATTTCCAAGCCTGGGTGCTCCTCCACAGGACAGGCTTACTCCTTTTCCAAGGTCTCTGGAAACTGTCTTCACAAAACTCTCATGTAGATGCACAGATCCCCACTGTAAGATAAGCCACTAACAAGCACAATCAACTCCCAACAGCCTGTTAATCTCATTTTAAGGGAAACCAGGGTTGAGCCAGCCAGAAGAAAACTGCCCTAAAAAAAAGTTACGTGAGAACAAGACAAAACAGAAAACAATGGAGCTGTTGAGCAGGATTTCCCATTAAAAAATGTAATGCAAATACTGAGGAGCAATCTTTGCTATTAGCTCCAAAGTAACTTTTGTAAACAAAGAGGAGGATTAGGAGGAGGTTTATTGTCAAGCTGTAAGACTATCTTATATTTCAACAATTGTAAAGGGATAACATAGACTGAAGCAGCATGTGAACCAAAGAAAATTATGATTGCATAAGCTCTTTTTATTAATTAAAAATATCTTTGAGGCTCAGTTTTTGCATGGTAGAAGGTTATTTGGTAACAAAAACCAAGTCAAATTGACACACACCCCCTCTGAAGTGGGATTACAGCACTGAAACACTTCACCTGAAAAAAATCTGATAGTGTTCTCCAATAATCTATTATACAAGAAAACATTATCCTCTTGAGAGATAATTCTTTAAACATCATCAAAGGTGAAGAGTTTAATCACAAAACAACTGGCAAAGTTCTCTGAAAAGAAAAAAACACTAGATGTTAGCTGGAGAACCAATCACTGCCTGTTTGACAACTGTCTATGGGCTACATTTAATGCTCCCGCTGTTGGTATTTCTTTATCTTGCTCTGCAGTTTAGCAAGGGAAAAGATAAAAGGAAATTGGGACAACCAGACTTCACCACAGCTGTATCCAGCTACTTACATATGTACAAAATCAAATGCACAAGTAATTGCATGCAAGAGACCAACTAGATCAATACCTTTCTCAGCTTGTGACTGCACTCAAATTAAATTAAGAGAGTAAAAAAAGAACCACAGATCCTCAAAGGTAGGGCACAGTGAATTCTATTCTCCTTCCTAGTGTTAAAAATGCAGCTTATAAAAACTCAGTCTCATTTGAAGGCTATTGTGAAGTTAAAATTAGAACCTTAACACTGAACATAGCAGGCAGTGATTATGCTTTCATTCAATACATAGCTCAGCTTCTCTATAGAAGGCACCATGTATCACCAAGGTGCCTAGCAAAGCCATGTAAGCTGATCCAAAAGCAACCAAAACCAAGCAAAAAAGACATTCTTATTCCAGACTGATGAGCATCCCCATTTACATTGCTTCATACTTTTGTATCTCAGGTCTGTCTACCCAGGGAGAACATGGTATTGGAATCAAGCTTTTGGTTTGCTTTTGCATCCTGTGTGCATGCCCTAATGCTACAGACTGATGACTTCAAAGTCCCCCACATGACCTGTCAGCATCCCAGGGCTGCATTTGCATTCCTTTCCTTTCCTTCAGGTGCCCTTTACTACAGCTCCCAACAAGCTCACAGCTCAGCCACTGCGGTAAAGCTCAAGGCAACCAGCTGTCCTTCCCCTGTACTGCCTCATGTCTTATTTTTATCTTCCTTTCTCTACCACCGCCTTACCAAAGAAACCTCAAACATGTCACATGCACGAAGAAGCCACATAGGCTAAGGAAATAGTCCAGGAACCTGAACAAACCTGTCTGGGTAGGTAGGTAGAAGGGTGCTGCAGCATGAGCCATCTCTGTTATCCAAAACAAGGCCCTGTTCCCAGCTCCAAAGAGGTAAAGGAAGAAGCTAAATCCCCACTGACAAGCTGGAATAAGAGATTTCAATTTCTTGAAAGGTATTAAGAGCTAGATGTCCCTTACCAGTGACACCCTACTTCTGATGCTGTACACAAACAGTTCCATACATGCCCTTCTGACCAGAGTCCTCTCCTCTGGGTGGTCTTTCTCCTACCTACGTCACTTGATTAAACTTTCTCCTGTTTTACAAAGAACATTAGTAGTCCTTACATCTGCAGATCTAGAAATGTAAACTCATTCCTCTCTGAGAGATGGCTGCTTAGAGAAAACTGAAAAAAACCCAACCAAAGCCCAAAAAACTTCACTGTCTTCCACAGAACCACACAGACTTCAGGTATGGTATCCTGAAAAGCCAAGCTCCCCCCAGACAATAGTTTTTCTAAAATAACACGTTCATTTAATATACTTGGTAAAGTAAGAGTGTACAAACATCTAATTTTGGCCAGATAATGTTACAGCTCAATATCACACATTTCTTATAATTTAACAAAAAAAAAAAAAACAAAAAAAACCAAAACAAAAAACAAACCGAAAACCTGCAACAGTAGTATCTGCTCTTGCTTGTATCTTCCTTACAGATAAAGGAAACCTGCTTTGCTTGTGCTTACTTGTAATAAAATCTAATCAGAGCATGGAAATTAAAGTCACATTTGATTAAAACAAGCAAGTCTTTGTTCCACCAAAAAATGTTGGTTTATGCCATTATCTGGAAAAGTGCACCATTTGGGACTGAAGTGGAAGGACATTTGCTGTCCATATGTAAAGAGCCAGAGCTGTCCAGACTTTGATCCCAGATTTAGAAAACAGAATTTACTGTATACAGGCAAGTTTATTTTGTTGTATAATGTTGTAACAGACATATTATAGCCTGGGTGCATAATTACAAGTGCTTACGCAGTGAATTACCAAAGGTTTAAGTAGGTTCACACCTTAAGTTATTAAAATACATCACAGAAGCTTTTTTTTAAATGAAAAATGAAGTTGTATTTCTTTCATTACAAATACACACACACTATCTGAAGTTGCATCACAGTTTTATATGCACAGTCAGCTACATGGCCACCCTGTTTTAAGCCAAATCAGTTTTCAAATGGAGAACTGCAGGTCATAAGAAACTATGCATTGTATGAAAAAAAAAAAAAAAAAAATGTGAGCCAGAAGTCACCACAATTAAAATGGCCCCATAAAGGGATTGTGGTTCGGTTAATCTCACACACACTTGGCTACCATCTGCCAAATGATCGTTTACATTTTTCAAACAAAAATAAAGCCCATCAACCCTGGTGCTTCTTAGTCCTGCCCTTCTGCACCAAATAGTAGCTGCAAGATGCACTAGAGAAACAGTTTCTGCGAGTTTGCCTTAAACTGTGTGAAGTTTTTCCTCACGAGTGGGGGAAAAATCGGCCCAGACATACTCACTTCTGACAGCAGCAGTGCTCTGCCTTCTTACCCACAGCCAATACTGAAGGAGTTGGAAGTATCAGTTTTACATTTTCTCCGTGGATTTTATAATTCCCTACAAACTGAGTAGGACCACCTAAAAAACACTTTACCTGTTTAAGTGATTAAGACATGCTGCAAGACTATTTGTACTGCCCTATTCAGTGCAACTCTAGCATGCCTTCGTGTGCAAGCAAAATAATTTCAGAGTAACTCAGAGACAGCCAGCTCCCTGATCTCCTGGCAGGCACTCAAGTAAAGAATCCCTTCAGCAAGGGGCCCCAGAATGCACAGTGTGCGCTGGAGAACAGCCACAGCAGGTACAGCCTGGCACCCTAAATCTAAATGCACAACAAAGTTCTGCATAGAAAGGCTTTTAGTGGTTAGTGAACACAGAATATAGACAAGAGCTATGCTGAGAGGTGAGGGGAAGTTAGAGGAGCAGGTCACAATTGAGACACACTATTCAACTTGAAATACAGAAAATTTATACGTTATTTCCATTTCCATATGTAGAAGAGTTTTCCACAGACAGCTATTTTATATTTGGCTTATTCTAATTTCTGTTCTAGATTCCCAATATATGAGATTTCCACCGAACTATCCTGCTGCACCAAGTGCATGTTACTGGCGTGGATGCTTCCCGTTTTTTTTCTGGAGGGTAACAAGCCCATTATCTCACATGACATTGAGGGACCATTCGCCACGTTCCAGATGACAAGTAAGGTCACATACAATTTGTTACTTAAACCCACACCAAACAGAATATTGTGTATTTCCTTCCATAAATCATCTAAGCACAGTACACTGATCTACACTGGTCCTGTATGCTTGTAAAAAGGGGAGACTTTCATTCCCTTAAGTCAAAAGATAACAGAGACATTTGCAACTCACTAAACAAACCTGATAAGTAGCATTCAAAATAAAAGCTACCTGGACTGGAATAGTTGAAGAGACTTCTAGTTGCAGAAGTGTCTACTTAAATTCTTAAGGAAAGGTCTATACAAGCAAATCTCCAGTTATACTCGTGGTCTGCTCTTAAAAGGTACATCTGTAACATATTATGATGCCTTTAAAGGCCACTAAGTTGAAAGTTCTGACAGCATCCCCAAAACCTCCCTATTGCTAATAGTGTCCAGTGTTCCCTGGCACCTTACAGCTTGTAACTGCAAGGACACAGCACCAAGCTCTGATTCTATATACTTTTTGAGCTGCATAAAAATCTTTCAAGTTTATTTCTTTGGCTTTAGTACTTGCACAGGTCCTATACCTGGCAAAGAAGAGGAAGAACATTCATTGTTCCACGGTTAGAGCATAATTAAAATCTAACACCTTAAAAAGTAGCAAACAACTCAGAAAGCCCTTTCAGGTGTCCCTCTTGGTAGTTATTTGTGAATATATAGAGGGCGAGAAATCTGTATGCAAAGTTCAACACACTCCTTGTAACAATCCACAGTAGACCCAAAATCTCTCCAGAATAGAGAGCTACTTTGAAGATTTCAGGTGTTAAACTAAGTATGTTAAAAAACTTTCACCAAACTCTGACCCTCTAGAAGAATTCCTAGTCTTTTAGGCATAAAGAACACATCCTATATATAGGCTACTCTGACTTGTACTCTGGAGAGACTTAAGAGATTGGCTCTGACAGATATGGTGCTAATCATTTTTAATGTCTCAGAAGATACTGCAGCCTGGCTATTTTGAGACACCTTCTCACATTATGAGATTCAGTTTCCTTATCCATTTAATCTGAAAAACCCCTTGGAATTCACTTTGAAGTGCTCTGCCTCAGACACTGGATTCTGACAACTAGTTTCCATCTGAAAAAAAACCCCAAACAACAAAACTAAAGGCATCATTATTAATACCTAATTTATAAATACTTTCTGAAGTGTCTTCAAAGTGTTTATGCAGAATTTAAAAGCCTAAGCAAACTCACAGCCACAACAAAGAGCAAAATTTGCACCACACTTGTTTCTCACCATCACCTTAACACCAAAGCACTGCTGCATTGACATCATAAACACAAAAGCGTTTCATTCAAATAAGTCATTCAAACGAAGGGGCACCACTGCAATATTAAGAAAAAGGGTATTTCCCTTGTTAAAACAAATAATGTATATTACCTTATGCTAACCTACAGACAAAACCAAAAAAACAGTACATAACCAAGTGCAATAGACATGAGATCTGTGACTTAAGTTCTATACACACACAGCAACAAACTTTTTTTATTCTCCAGATTTGGCCTAGTTACTCTATTTTTGTTTCCCAGTGTTACCACTTCTTGCTAGGGCAGACAACTCCTACAGAGCTGCGAGCTTTTCCCTGCCCTGAGAGGTCACTGTTAAACAAGCAGTCAAAACTGAAGTAGCTGTTAGACTGAGAAACAGATGAACAAGAACAGAGACAGTCACAACACGCTGCCAACTGCCAGACCTACGCTCTCCCCCAGCGACACGGGTGCTGTTGGCCTTCGCAAGGGTGCGGATGGGAAAAGGGTCCTTTCCCTCCACTCTGGTTAAGGCAGCACATGCAGATCAGGGGGCTTTGGTTCCAGGCACTGAAGTGACGCTTCAGTATCGAAAGGGGTAAAGCAGGAGTTTCCCTGGTGCAAAGGACAGTAACAACACAGTCTGGAATGCAAAGTTCAGCCTTGCTCATCCTCTTCCTCCTAAGCTGACTTACAAGGCTGCAAGCAAATCAATACTCTACCCTGGTATGGGAAAGATTGCTGGTTTTATTGTTCTTCACCTAAATTCACATTCTGCTAGCTACTCAAGACTTCATCTTTAGAAATGTTGCTCTTAAACTTGCCTTGTTTCCATTCATAAGGTACAGAAAAAAAGTTATCCTTAATCGTACATAAAACACCCACCAGAATGGAAACAGAATTGCAAGACAGCAGATGTTTCTTTCCTAATCAATCAGTATGCAAACAGGAAAAAAAAAATATCTAAAGATTCAGTTTGAATGCTAAGTATAAATTCTGAACATATTTCTGCTGTATATGCATGCAAGCCATGAGTCAATCTTGGAAAAAGACAGGTGTGTTTATACATTCAAGATTCAATTCATGCAACACAGCTTTCCATTATTGCTGAATTACAGAAACTGGCAGAAATTTTTTACTACTGTGAAACACTCAAATTGCATCATATGTATTATTTGTGCAATATGTAAAAAAAGGTAGCAGATGGGGATACAACACTGCCAAGGTCCCAAAGGAAAAGAAGGTTCTTTCACCATTGCTAGGCCACCAAGACTGATACCAATAGAAATTAAAGAATAGTCCATCATATTATAAATCAAACAAGAAAAAAAAAAGCTACAGCATTTCAGTTACTTGTGAAGATGTATGCAGTGCACTGTCCGACACAGAGCTGAAGCCACTAGAGAGACCCGTGGTGTCTTACGGGGATACAAGCAACTTGAAACTGGGCACTGTCATTGGTATGGGTTAGGAGGTCTTCATATGCTCCAACAGTGTGATGGAACTGCTAGTACAGATCTAGAGCAATCTAGACCCCAAAATGAGTTTGATTTCTCTCACTAGACACATACTCCCGGAAGAACAGCAGAAGACCAGCTTCTGCAATATACAAAACAGCAAAAAAAGTTTAGCAAGTTCCTCAAGCTACTTCCACTTGCTGACTTCCCAGAAAGGCCTCCAACTATGTTCAGCACACCAAAGAAAGAGTACACATATCATAAGAGACAACAGCATGTGGATACTGAAATCCTGCAGCAGAGAGCTCCTGCCCCATGAGGTTTAATTGGTTTTCTCATTACAGATAACTGAGTCTGAACAAAAAAAGCTCTGTGAGAGCAGAGGAGTGCATTTCTCAGATTTAGTCATCCTGGATAAATGAGAGAGAAGGAGATGCAATACCAGAACTTGAATCTGCTGAGAGATACTACATGAGAAATGCCACATACAAAGCTCACCCTGCAGGACTCTCTTTCTCTGCCTGCCATGAAGAAAACCAAAGATTAACCTCTCAAAGCCTGGTAAGCTACTTTTCTCCATAAACTTCAGCTTTATTACATACTGAGTTTTAAACAAGCTAGCAGAAGCCGTAAAGATTACTCACAATGGTCTGTTCTCTACCTGGGGGGTGTCTGTGTGTGTGTGTGGGGGGGGTGGAAATAATAGTAGTACAAGCTAGTAGTATAGCTTGTAGCAACATAAATTAACAAAAGAACTCCCCCTCCCTCCAAAGTAATTCCACTGCATTGGCAAGTTCTTTATTTACATAACACGATGCCACTTTGGAATTATTCCACTGCTAACCAGTTGTGGAGGCCTGTCCAACAATAACCAACCTAAATTGCACTGCAATTCCCATGTTGATGATTGGTGGCGTGATACTTCCCAATTCACCAGAACACAGCCAATCCCACCCCAGACACAGCAGAGAAGAGCAAAGAACAGCAGGTTTTCAAACTGCAACCACATCAGAGTAGCAAGAGGGAATTCTATACTTCATGTGATGCCAATAAAATACTTACAGGGTTGTGAACTTCATCTGTTGAATGATGAACAGCCCACCAGTCAGATGTCCATTCCCAGGCATTTCCTACAATGTTGTACAAGCCATATCCATTGGGAGGAAATGCAGTGACCTATACAAGATATGGAACACAAGTGCCAGTTCTGTAAATCACTCAACAAGAAATAAGGTTTTTTAATCCTGAAGACCAGCCTCCTGAAGGTACATTTGTCTTTAGTAGGAGTTTTGCCTTCATATCTCAAAAGCAGACACAAAATCAGAACTGCAGAACTATAACACTTTTACCTACTCTGTTTAGATAAAACAGAATGAAAGAATGAACTCTATTATCATTCTGTATGTCCTCAGCACCACATTTTCACTATGCCATAAAGCATCTTCTCATTGGTTTTGGAGACTGATCCTCTAAAGAGAGGTGCTGTTTGACCAACAGATGTAGACCTAAACAAAGCATTAATGACCTGACCCTCCATGCCCATGCTTCCAAACTTCCACTTTCCCATTACCATCAAAGAGAAGCAAGGGTGGCTATCAACTCATGCATATGAGGACTCCTCGACTGATGAAGCTTTTTGGACTTACTTTAACTACCATTTAATAATTCATTCACATTCTTGACTGCCTTTAAATCCCACATTGTTTGCCGTACTAGACAGATACAACCTTTCCACAAAGGGAAGTTTCATTTCTTTTAAACTATTGCATGATTTTTGTGTGTCAGGAACAACTACCCAAAAAATAAAGAGTTCCAAAAACTTCAATGCCAGAAGTGCAGGCAGAAAGTGTTTCAGCTTCTGACTACAAACTGACTGGAAAGGGGGAAAAGAGGTCAGTTTGAGAGGAACTAAAAGTTAAAATGAAAGTAATCTTAAATTTCCAATTAGCTTTTTAAAAAGCATCCCTTGGTAATACCAGTCTGCCGTGAAATATACTATAACTTTAAAAATCTAAAGGTGAAAGAGTACAGGAACAGAAAATAGTCATGACTTACTGTGTTAAACACAGACCTTAATTTTATCACAGAATCATATCATAGAATGGTTTGGGGTGGAAGGGACCTTAAAGACCATCTAGTTCCAGCCCCCCTGGACTTGTTCTTCCTTTAGGAAGACTAGGTTGGTTTCCATATGATTAATTCACTTCAGACACACGTACAGGCGCTGTTCCTTTATATCCATCTTCTGCAGTGTTACTAGTTGGGAATACTCCCTGCCAGATATTGGCATAATGTTGACCTTTCGGTTGAAGCTTGTTGCCCCATGGAAAAAGTCTATTAAAAGACATACAGAAGAACAGTTGTCAAACATTTGTGCCTTTTTTTATTTAAATAAAAAAAAAGACACACCACACACACACCCTGCTTCCTCCCCACCTTACTCTGGAGAACTGTCTGTATTCCAGTTCCATTTGTGCCAACTTCTAGCAGGTTTTCAAGGCGAGCAAGGGACGAGGACAATTCGTCCATGAAGGAGGGAAAGGCAGCACTGCCCTGTGCAGTATGTAGTCCAGGGCACAGGATGGAGAAGACATAAGCCTGTTACCTTGTCTTTCCCTCCTCCCCAAGACCAGTCAGGTAACAAGCGGGTCCAGTGGCCCTACAGTTGCTGTGCAGTGATAATAGTTATTCACTTAAGCTCTTTTGCAACTCTCCCAGCCTTGGCACTAAGCTCCTTCACTATACCTTTCATCTCCTGCAATAACAACAGTCCTGTGTCTTGGTATTTTTTCACATCTCCTGCTCTCCTTGGCTCTCTGTGCTCCCCTCCCATTACAGGGTTGGGATTACGATATACTATTTGGGTATGTAGGGAAATTCACTTCCCTAAAGGAATCTGTTCAGAGTAAGTCAGTGCTGCATTTACCACAGGTGTGCACACCACACAGGAAAAAGACATTGAGGGTAATAATAAAACCACACAAATTCTTCCTTATCTGTTAAACACCAGTTTTGAAACTTTATCAGGGACACATTTGTGACAGGTACCTATTTTCAAGGCCCCCTCGACAGCTGTACTCCCATTCAGCCTCAGTTGGTAATCGTTTCCCTGCCCATGTGCAGAATGCCACAGCATCATTCCAGGAAACATGAAGAACTGGATGATCCATTCTGTGGAGCAAAATAAATAGGACAAGATCATCAGTAGAACTAGGCAATTTCACAGCTATACAGCACAAGCAATTTACGAAACTTTTAGAGATGGCCAAAGGACTGTGAGTAAGTTCACAGTTCAGTTACAACTGGACAAGCATCAGATTAGTTTTACAGAGAAGCTACCATTTAAAGAAAGACAGCAAGATGCTGGGAGGGAAATGCAGCCATCAGAAAAAAAAAAAGGAAGAAGAAAAAAAAATAATCAGCTGCTGTTTGTCTCATTGTGCTTTTACATGCTGCTCTACAGTTTACAGAAAAGCTCCCATCTTTGGTTTGGTTCCAAGACTGCCCTTACAACCCTGGCTTCTCTTTCCAAAAGGAGGCAGAAAAAATGCCTAGTCATTCTTGTCGAAAGGATCCTCCCCATCCAAGCCTCTAACCAATCGAGATACTTCAAGAGCTGAGAGCCCTGGTCCAGAAGACAGATACAGAGGGCTTCCTATTAACTTGTCTTTCCTGCCTCATTTCACAAGTCAGCATACACCTGGTGGTCCATTAGGCTACTTCCATGGGGCAAGTTCACCAACAGTTGTACTAGGCTAGATTTGCACCATACTTCTACAAGACTAGATTTACATGGCAGGTTTCCAACTCTTATCTGCTGACTGTGACCTAAATTTCTCTGTCTCCCCCTAACAACACCTCCTGATATTATCTCTATTTTTGCCTCAGATAATTCTTTCATTGCCCTTGGAGAACAGACAATGGACTTGTTACTAAGCAGTTCAGCCATCAAATGATGTTACACTAACATAGCCCTGTCCTTAGAGAACTCAAAAACATGCCAGCCTCTAGTAGATCTAGGCTACAGAGCCTGACTTAATTTCAAATGACAGTTTCAAAACTTAACTAGATGATTAAGACAGCTAGTGCCAACTTCATTGACATCTGCCTAGCAAGAGAAAGAGTTGCAATGTAAGAGGTCACATCTAAGTAAGCATGCCCTAACACTCGTAACTGAACAACAGTTTTCAACATGCCCAACTTGGGGCTAGTTCTGCAGTATCCATAAAAAGCACCTGAGATTAACGAAGGCTTTTGATTTTCTAGACATAAAATTCCTTCCACTTCTGAATGGAAAGAGACTGCATGAAGACATGGATCAGCAAATTTCAGGGTTCACACTAGCAAAGCACAGTACTAACTATAGACTGTTAGGAAAAAGCACAGTTTTCCACAGCATTTAGAGCTGCTAGATAAAGTCACAACTGATTTTCCACAATAATCAGCCCACAAAGTCAGAATACAGTAAAAAGAACAACACTCTTCAGTACGCTGCTGCCAGAGAGATATGCTTCCAAATCTCAGATGGACAACATGCTACACAGATTCCTAGAACATGCATACAGCTCAAATTTAGTCTGCCTCCCCAAAGCCAGATCTGCACTGAATACTCTAAAGATACTGACCCTCTAGAGATCTACTGTTTCACTACTGACATCTAAATGTGACTAGAAAACACTGAAGCACATTTCAGTACGGTCTCTTTTCCCTCAGGTGGAAAGTGTTTATACATCTTTTTGAAATTCTGCATCATTGACCAGATGACCCCTAGAAGATGAGAAAATAGTAGCAGAAGCAGCAGCAAACAGGTACCTAATTAAAGACCTTTTCTTGCCCCCACCCCCTCCTGATGCAAGTCAACAGGTATATTTACAAGCACTGTCTATTATAATGGAATGGTCATTCACGGCTTACCTGTTGGAGATACTAGAGTCAGGACCTTCGGGGTGCTTCCAGTTGGCTCCCTTCACAGGCAACCACCAGGGAGCAGCTGCAACCTGAGAAGTGATGAGAATGGCCAAGGAAGAAGACTTAAGTTCCCAGCTAAAGGTTATTCTGAAAAAAACTGTGCGAACACAGGCTACAAAGCTGTCACTCACAGTTCATGGCTCTGTCTGCAGCCAACTGACCTGTTACATTCCAGATGATCTTTCATAAACCAAGACGATCATTTGATCTACATTACAACACCGCTGCTCAAGGAACAGCCCAAGATACAGAACAGCACAAAGAAAATGCCACCCAAAAACAAGCAAGAGGGAGACTAAATCCTGAGCATACTTCTCTGAGGTACTGGCTGTCTCTTCTTCCCTTCTACATTTTTCTCACCTGCAGATCTGATACAAGACACAGTTTATTCTTTTTGAAAGCACAGCCTTCAGCATACTATGATGGACTACACTGTCCTCTCACAAATTCTCAGTTCCTGACCTCTGAAAACATCAGCCAAGAACAGATGGTAGTGATTGGAAGAGGTGACCTGGAACATTAGAGTATTACTCCATTCTTTTACAACAGTATGCCCACAGTACAGTTGAACCAGCTAACCTCCTGGCTGACTTCAGTCTGACACATTCTGCAGAAATGATTAAAAAAAACCCAAACACACAACAGTTTTGGCTTAAAGAGAATTTTCATCCCAATTATTTGCTCCCTAGACTCAGTGTTTTGGAATAACTACAACAAAATCCTGATGACTTCCTTTAACTAGGGTTAAAACACATATCTTGCAACACATTTACTTTCCAGTTAATTAACTCAGTAAGCCGATTTTAAATTATTTGCTGTCAGCTTCCAGAAGGTGGAGACAGAAGAGCCACAGAAGTGAAGCCTTTTTTTTTTTTCCCCAGTTGGTTTGCTGAGCAACATCAAGCAGTCAAAACACTCTAATAATGCAGACATCAAGTACTTCTCTCTAATAAAAGCCTCAAATTTGGTTCTGCAATGCCAAGGAATTATTGCTGGAATACATTTGTTAAGGATTTCTTCTATTAAGCTTACTTCAAAGCAGAGAAGGTCAGTGCACAGCACGTTTAACTATTCTGTTCCCACTCACATTCACTTAGAAATACTTAGCTTAATAATGGGTCCCTTCAGAAACTGAGGCAGAAAATAACACTTATACTAACCATCAATAAGTGGTTTTATTCCAGCAGTCTGAATGCTTGCTTTCAAAACACTCCTATTACAGAGATCCCTTCCATAATGAACAAAAATCTAAGTAAATAAACCTCCAATGCTTTAGGAGTTAAATAGCCTACCAGCTGGTTAGCCCTAGACCTAGGAGATGCAGATGCTTCTCTAACACTGGCCTGTAAAACCTTCAGCAACTTCTGCCCTCTCTGCTGCCCATCAGCTTTCCCCACTCAAAAGATGGCAAAGGGAAGAAGCAGAATATTTCTTTGTCTTCATCATGCTGATAAACCAACTTTGTAAAGCATTATGCACACACGTAGGAACTGTGCCAAGAGTGTGACCCTTTAACTCACCAAATCCTTCACAGAAAGTTCGAAAGCAAAAGTCACTGAAAGCTGGTACTCCGGAGACAGAGTATCAGTATGGTCAAAGAATTTTAACAGCAGCTTCTAGGAGGAAGCTGCATCCTTCAACAGTGAAGAGCATTTAACATGTAATTACTTGTATGTGAGAAAAAATAACTATGACAAGCATCATTTGTTAAGAAAAACTCTGGTCAAAACTACCCAGCAGATCTCTCATTTGAACGTTTCAGTAGGAAATTAAACTGAAGTGCCTAAGAAACAGAAGTACTGCTAATACACAAAGACATATTACCTTATTTTTATATCAGCTGATCAGTGTATGCTATAACAGTTCCCATGACAGCTTTTCATTCTTCTCCCATCATCACACACAGATTTTGCCTACAACATACATCTGGGTACCTTACTCAAGAGCTCTTTGTAAATCAATAGCAATCCTGGACTAAAGCTGCAGAGCTGTTGGCTTAAACTCAGCTGAAGAGCCTACAGCTCTTTGTGAGCTCTAGGGAAGAGTGCTGGAATCCCTAAACGTGCTGCAGGACTCCTTCAGGCTGGGAAGCCATCCACACACGGGTTTCCGACACTCTGTGCCAAAGCTAGTGAAGAGACATCAGTGTTAAGCACAAAAGCAATAAAGATGTTCTCAGCTGCTTGCTGATGACTAAGATGTTCTGTCCATGTGCTCTTCATCTAAATGGGACCCTCCAGGCGCACTACGAAAGTAATGACGTTTCTTGAAGATCCTGCTTTCTGATCTCCCTAGCATAACAAGCACAGAAATTGACAACACCAACCACGTAATTCCGGCTCAGTATCCGACAATGCCAATGACATTCTCACCACAAGCAGAGCCCCTACCCTTTTGAAAAATGCATGAGAAGCATTTATCTCTTGCTAGAAACTACAGTCTTCAAACCCAAATATGGGATCTTCAGAGAGATACTCCACTCAACTCCCATAGCGCTAAAGCTTCAGAACGATCAAATGCTAAATAAAAACTACAGTCAGTAGGTTTTAAACTAGTCTAATTTCACCAATTCCTCATCTGTTTTGAGCTTTAACCTTTAATCTACACTCAAGATAGAACAGAAATCCAAAGTTAGAATTTTACAGATCTTTAAGGAAAATAAAGAGCACTACAGTATCGTTTGCTAAAGGTTCTCTGTGAATCTGAAAGATCACAAGTAAGATTTCATCCCAATAGTTACTAAGCACAACACATTTTTGTAAATTTAACTGCTGGGGTTTGGATTTAAAGAAAAAAAAAAATCTCTGCAGGAGACTGCAAAGACACTTCAGAAGACTTCAATTTTGGAAAACATTTTTGTTATGCGAAAGAAAAAGCAGATGCTTTCAATCAGGATGGTTTATTTTAAAATGAGAAAAATATAGTGTCTCCGCATGAGAGCACTACGTGTGCACGTCTTCTCTTTCTGGCTCTGCTGAACTGAACACCAAATGGCTGCCAGTCTTTTCAGAACACCCAGATCTTTAGAGACGCTAGACATATAGTACTAGGACAGTGGTAACAGTGATAAAGTTCATACAGCCTTCAATAATTAATTGGAAACTTATCTAAGTCAGCCAGTGACACCAGTGAGCATGCACCAAGATGCTCCTTCCAAAAGAGAAAGTCATGTACCTGAAATTTACAGTCCTTTCAAAAAACTTCTCATAAGTCTTTAAAGCTTTTAATTGTTCTAAATCTAATTAGTAGAAGAGCTAATTAGACAGAGATATTACAACATCACAGTTAATACAGCAAAGCCCTCCCTCACCACTAATGAGCTTAGTTACTTTCATAAAGCTTAGTATTCTCATGCTTCACTCCGAAACATGTGTTCTGTAGACGGGCAACAGATTAATTTTGTAAAAATAGCAGCATATGCTGCTGAATACATCTTGAAGAGTTACTGAATTAGAGGACAATATCTCCTTCACTTTAATTAACTCTTCACAGCACAGCCTACCACTTTTAAGAGAATTGGTTAAACATTACCACCCTGCAAACATTATGCAACTGCGTTGATGTACAAGGAAATGCAGTTCTAGGAGCAAAGCACATTTCAGAGGCAGAGAAGCTCAATGCTTGTTTTGGTCTGATCCAGCTGAAAACTTGGATTATCCAGCTCTGTGGTCCAGGATTAAACTTTAAGAACTCACTGTTCTGCTTAACACAGGCGCATAGCGCTGTGAAGAAAAGAGAACACAATATGATCACACTGGGAATACTAATACTTAATTCCAACCTAGAAGTTTTCCACTCAAATGAAGCTATTTGAAGAACTGAAGCCTATACTCCCACTATCAGTTTGCATAAAAGTCAAAGTTTTAAGTATTCAATTTTCTTTTCAAAGTAGGCTGGAATATCCTAACTTTAATGGCCCCATTAGCTTGTGATTTCAAGATTTTTAAACTACTTTACAATCCTATTGAAGAAAATTACTTCCCAAATACACGGATAAAAAACGAAAGGGGGGGGGGGGGGGGAAACATCAGCAAAGTCAATTTCGTCGTCAGCATTACACTGGTACTGGTACTGCAAAACCAGTAAGTAAAAACCCTTGAAAACACACCCAAATCCCCCAGCAAATAACCATGAAAACATTTATAATAGTCTTGCACCTAACTTAGAAAAAAACACTCCCCCCACTTTACCTCCAAATTTCAAATTCAATTCACACATATATTAGAAAAAATACCAAAAATAAACTCAGCTGAGTAGCTCATCTTGGCTGTAATTCCATTTCTAACGTGCAGCAATTCACTTGAAATAACAAAGCTGTAGATTTTAACCTTAAGTCAGGCACAGAAGATGAGAAATTCATGCTGTTATCCAGACATGTAGCACCAAACACCTTTTTTTGATGTGCTCCATCATTATAATGCTTTTTTAATATAATAAGGCCTGCATACACTAGGTCAAGATAACCATTGGGAAGAAGCAAAAGTTATTGCAGACTAAGAACTTCAGCAATTCAGGAATCAACTGTCTGAAAAGAGATTTGCAGAGGGAAAAGTAGTCTAAGTCTGGAAAACTCTCCCAGAACCATTTATTAAGCCGTGGGTTCTGAAAGATACACACACTTCAGTTTCAGAAGCTGACTTAATAGGTTACCACTTGTTTGAATCAGGTTGTGTTAAACTCTGTACATCTTTAATTTGCAATAGCATCCTCTTTGCTGCAAAAGCAATGTGTGCATCAGCTGGAAGCAGGGAAGTTATGAAGCAATATCTCTGAGAAATATACCCAGTGGTCTGGATACCCTCACTGCTAGCATTGGTAGGACTTGAGAAAAAATTAGTTATTCGGTAAAGAATATAATATTTGGATGAGGTTTTATTTTATCCATGCAAGGCAGATACACATAAATCTCTGTCAATTTTTCCTCCTCTAAGCCATATCTTAAACCCTGAACTGCTGATTAATGAGCTACTGAAGAAAGAGGCAGACAGAAAATAGAACATTTTTAGTAGGGCAGGAAGTTTCAGAAATGAAAATAATTACTGTGCAACAGATAAGCCATTGTCATTTTCCACTCAGAAACCACACAGAAATCACATAAGGTGGGGTCCTGGTCACAAGTAACTTAACATCTATTTTTCTAAGTAGAATCAGCATGCCTTCCTAACAACCTTCAAAAACTTCTTCCCTCACTAAGATTCAGAGCAGAGATTTCACTCCCACCTCCATCACACAGCTCCCAACTGCGTATCCCTACAGCATCTCCTTCCCTCCGCAGCAGGGAAGCCCACTCTGCCAGCCAGGCACTGCCAGTAGACAGGTACCATTCACCTACACCTGCCTGCAGAAGCAGACTATGGGTATGAAGAGGTCAGTCGAGCACTGGGATCGTGATTCAGCAGCCCCAGACATCAGGAAGCAGCAGCTACTCTGGGCTGCTGCACTAGCACAGCCCAGCTCCCAGCTGACGCTAACCCACCCCACATTTTGGCTGACAGCTGTCAGGTCCTGCTCTGGACCAGGGAGGGAAATCAGCAGAGGGCAGAGATGAAGCTTAGCCCCTCTGCTCTGATTCAGCTTGGCAGTCAGATTCAGAATGCATCACTGCATGAAGGGCAGTTTGAAACAAGCCGGAGCCAGGCAGTGGTCCCGCTCGATTTTAGAGCCATTTTCCAAATGCAAGGAAAACCCTTCCAGCAGATGCATGCTCCCTGTTCACCTTCGCCAGCCTGCAGCTCCGCTTCTCCACTGAGAGCGGCAGGAACATGACCTGTTTCTATGCAGTGCACCATCTCTATAGCAACAGGCTTGCATTTAAGTTGAAACAGCTGTAACTGAGTCAGGGAGACATTGCAATGTAAATAGTGTGGAAGTGAACACCACTTGAAGACTCAAGACAACGAATAGACCTCTCCTAGCCAGTTACCATGGTTGTCATAGTAGCTGCACATGGGAGATATAATCTACATATGCAGCTATAATTCATATTTGTACTTGAAGATACTCTGCAGAGAAGAGCAAACCTTCTATAATTATGTACATAAACTGAACCGAAACATGATTGTCAAATTCTCCACCAAATCAGTAATTAAGCACACTGAAACAGCTTAGAAGTAGACAGCTGAGTACTTTTTCCAGAAGCTAATACTTGATGTTGACAGCTTCTGCACCACTGCAAGTCCCATGCTATTTATTTATATTGCTCAGAAGTCCCAGCTCCCAAAAGCTCCAATTACAGAAGAATCTGTTTTCATTCTTATTTTCTAAGGTTTCTAGCCTCCCTCATTAGCTCAGAAATTAAAGCAATAAGGATATTTTTTTTTGTTTAATATTGAATATTGATATTGTTTGCCTTAAGTCCCAATACTTTAAAGCACTTTGAAATTGCAGTATCGCAAAAAAAAGAAAGGCAGCAGCTTTATAGATTAAGAATAAATACATTTTAAGTGATCAGTTGGAGAAAATATTTCAGACTTAACTGGAAACTAGCATTTTATTTTTACAAAGGGACCTCTTCCTTCATATAAGGAAAGGTCATTGAATCTCATTCAAATAGTGTAATACTTCACAGCTATGTCAATCCTCCAAGAAAAATAACCAAAAATATTTGATGCTAAAATCCAGTAAGATTCATTAAGTGCAAGTTTTGGAATCCAAAGAAGCTTCTTTTGAGGAACTGATATTCCTGGTGAGTTCCATCTCTGGAAGTCTATTTTTCAGCCAACATCTAAATCTGCACTCAAGCTAGTAATTTTTTCCAATAGCCAAGTGAATACGAGCTTTAAGAAAATAAGGCTTGTATGGATACATCTGCAGCCTGAGGCACAAGCAATGCCCCATTTTAAAGTTGTAGTTTATACTGACCGTTATGGACCAACGTTACTGGTAATTCCCAGTGAGAGACTCTTCCTGCACATCGTTCTTTATCCCAGTAGTGGGAGCACGGCATAAGAAGACAGAGATTAATAGTTCAATAGCAGCTCCACCTTCCCAGCTCCTCACAGGCAATAGCCAAACCATTAGGGTCTGCAAAAAATCAGCTCACCCATGCCTTTGATTGCCATTTTCTTTCTGAAAGGTCTCTGAAAAAACAAAACCAAGTGTGCTAGAGATGAAAGTTACCCTTAAAGTAGCAATAAGCGTGTTTGTCAACTTCTGCTTATGCATCTTAGGCATGTTGATGTTTTAACAGTAGCAGACAAACTATGCAATAACCTATCTGCTTCCCCCCAAGCCACAGATAAGCAAAGTATTGCACGCTGTCACTCTCCATAGTAACTGCTGCAGACAGCAGTACTGCTATCCTACCTGCAAACATTGCTTGTTTCATTATTAATTTTAAATCCTATTTGAAATGCTTATGTTTTCATTGGTTTTAGAATGGGATTGTGTCCTTTGAGTTACTGGCTAGAGGCACTGGTATAAATAGGCAAATTGCACAGCTCAAGACCGCTGCAGAGGTCTCCATACAAACAGGGATGAAAGTAGCATTCAGTAGTTCTAGATTGACCAGAACTCCTTAATAGTATTTCCTCAAGTCTGCCAGGAACTAATTTCATCGCATTCTCAGACCAAAAATTCAATACCTCCTAAAGACAAATTAAGTATACAGATTTGTATGCTATCGGTCTCTTCATTGCAGAATTTATCTGGCCTAGAAGCAAAAATTATTTTGCTATCTTGCACAAGCCAAGAATCAAAATGTTCCTACTACTCTCCAGTGAGAAAATCTGACTTACACTGTATTCCAGTCTTGGTAAGTGCTACCCTGTTTACCTTTTTCAGGGTAGATGCACAGCAAGCAAAACATTTGCAGTTATTTGCAGGTGCTCTCAAATCCCCTCACTGGCAAGCACGCCCCAGTACCTTCTCATTTCACAGACACCATCCCCATGCTTTTTGCTCTAGGATACATTAAAATGCCTCATCAATGGCATTTTACAATGGCATGGAATAATAGCACTGGGCATGCATTTCCCCCTGTCTGTACTTCCTTCTGAACTCAGTCAGGAAGATAAAGTAGGCAGTTTTGTCATAAAATAAGAATAACAAAACCTCTACATTTTGAGCTTTTTCCATTTCCTCCAGTTCTCTCAAAAGAGAAGGAAAGAAAAAAAAAAATATCTCCGAGTTCCAAGCTGTTGGCAATTCCAGGCTGTGTTTCATCTATGGTATCTAAACCAAAGGCCAAATACCCAAGAAAAGCCATAACTTAATAGCTGTAATAGATGCAGTAATTAGTAGTTAGTTTTAATCTGCAAGTCTGAGAACTGATTTTAATATGTGAAACTATCCAAACTTGTTAAGCCCACACAAAATGATTTAGTTTCAAAGGACCTTCGCCTCTTAGCCTAGAAAATCCTTTTTTACTTGAAAAGGTCCTCACCAGTTCTATCAGTAACACCCTCATCTGTTACAGTGCTAAATTTTCACTATCTACCACATCACCACTGCAAACTCAAAAGCCAAAACTAAAACTTGTGTTCCCAGAAGTCTAGAACAATTCAATTATTGGTTGCTACACCCCTTTTTACTGCTTCCCTTCCAGAGGAGGGTTAGGTCCAACCTGCATTCCTGTAGCAGTGGCTATCTAAGAGACCACCTCACCTCCAGGAAATGCACACCCAAAGCTCCAACAATTATAATACGTGCTAAGCTGGTTTGCTCCTGCATTAGCTTTCACCAGCCCCACCTCTGTTCTAGCTTAGCGGTCTGCTTCCTTTGAGGGACTACGATAACTTTGTCTGGTTTAAGAACTGGAAAAGCCAAAGTGGCCAAATAGAGCAAAACCCCCAGATACTCCCCAACAGACACATGCACCTCATTATTTATAGGAACTGTTACAAACCATTTAGTTCAGTATCTTCACTGCTACCTCCACCTAGTTCTTTAACTGCGTATGAAATGCTAATTCCAAAATATACATTCCTGTAGCTCTTCCCCTATACTCACAATTGCATTTAGCACCTCTGTGCTTCAGCTGGAGAAAAGTCTTATCAAAACATGTCTGAGACACTAAGGCAAAGTAAAAATATAGTCCTTTCTCCCATCAATTTCCTGGAAGGATTTTCAGTACCAGTAATGCTCCAGTGTTGAGATCTTATTTCTGCTTTTCACAGCCATAGTTATGATTCAAGACGACACATACCACAACCTAAATATTAGCGGACTAAGACATACATTGAGAAAAAAGCCTTAAAAAAGCCTATTGCCGATCATTACAATCTGCTGATACAAACTTCACACAATTTACACTTTTTCTAATTACATTTGAATGGCTATGCTGCAGTAGCCAAGTTTTAAAGTGCATTCACTTTTCTTTATTAAAGTAACTGAATAGCATTACATTCCTTTCACCATTTTTTCCCCACCAGACACTAGCAGATTTTAAATATTTGGGGCAATTTTCTTCCCCCCTCCCCTAGTTTCTATTGTTTCATTTAAGCTTACAGATGCTTAGCAAAAATTCACTTTTACAGAACGCTTAAAGTCCCTACCCCATAGTTGGGGTGCTTCTGCATTTTGCAATAAGAAGTTTCTTGCAAGACATCTACAGAAACTTGTTTCTTGAAAGCATTATCTATAAAAAACTGCTAATACATTGTATTAATTTCAATCAGCCAGAATAAGCATGGCCTACACAGAATTTGGTTGCCTGAGCAGCAGTCTCACTACATTATATCCTAATGCCACCTCCCATGGCTCATGGTTCCCTTCCCTGCAACTGAAAGATCCTTACTTGTTCTAGCTTACAAATTGCACTGTCACAAAAACCAGTGACCCTCAAAACAACTAAGGTCTGTACAGTACTCGCAACATTTATAACCTCTCACAGAAAATGCATACTGGACATGGTTTTGAGAGGCAGAAGCACACACAGATAGAACTCTAAGCTGTACCTTCAGACACAGTTATCTTTGCAGCTCCATTGCTGAGCTGCTTTCTGACACCTTCTCCTTGCAGGCCAAGTTACTTCCTAGAACTAGGATTTCATGGTATCTAGCTGGTGAGGGGGTAGGCAGACAGGAGGAACAAAAGTGGCTTTAGTTTCTTTTTCACCTCCTGACAATATTACCACATTTTACAACATGTTTGCCCACAGCATCAGCATGAAGTTTAGAAGTGCCAAACTACAAGGCAGGCAGTCACTATTCTCCAGATCACCCTACCAAAACATTTAGTACAATCTTTCTCTGTGTCTATTTTGACAATGCTCTGCATTCTAGCAACTCGCAAAATGTCCAATAATGAATACTGAAAACATGGCAAAAGGACAGTCTCCTAAAGTTTACTTCAAACAAATACAGAAAACCTTCATCAAGAAGCAGCCAAAAAGACCAGTTTGGGCTCCATTCCAGCTGTCTGGCATAATACTTGTTCTGTTCATATTACAGCCAACACTTTAAAATTCGGCTGACACACCCAGTAAAGTGGCTCCCAACACCCTGTATGTGTTTACACAAATAGCCAAGACTGAGCTTACACCAGCATTCTTAGGGTTTCTTTGTTTTAAAACTGAGAGCGTGATTTAGGGATTTCTGCATCACAGAACTAGGGCAGGAAAAAATTTCTCTAATACCAACTGTTGTGAAGATGAAATGAGCCCATCTGGATTTATCCTACCTTCAACATCATAATGCTAGTACTTAGGAAGTCCAATTTAATCTTCCTATATCTCACAGTACACAAATGTTAGTCCCGAATTAAAAGATAAAATATTCTTGTAATCTTCCTTTCCTTGCAGTAGGAAGCAAAACCCCACCTTTTTTGCCAGTCATTCACAGCCCACATTCACATGGGGCTTCATGAAACCTCCAATCTATCAGTCTGCCCCTTGGAGATAGAAATCAAACTCTACAGACTTTCCCTCTCAACCAAGAGCATCATTTATACAGAACAATTAATATTCACTACTCTGAGTTACCGCACCATGCTCACAGAAGAAAAATTCTTTGTGTGATAAACAATCTTGGAGAAAAATCAAGCAACTTAATACTGAAGTCCCAGGTATTCTCAGTTGTTTGCCATAATAAATAACAATCCTCTGAACTCCCGAGGTTGTACCTTGGATCAACTGACATGCATAATGAAAACCTTGCTACTAACTAAAAGACATAATGTCATCTCAGATTGTCCCACCTCTCTCCCTCTTTGCTTATCTAGTATCAGGAGGTGCAAAAGGTGGCAACTTGTGCTCTTCTATAAGTGCAGTTTCACTGAACACTTACTTATGTTTAACTGAACTATTGCCAAAAGATGGAGTTTCAGTCTTGCTACTACCTTATCCCTGCCCCATGTACATCCTGCTTCCCTGTGTTGACTCAAGCAGTTGCAGAATAAGCCAAGTTAGCTTTGCTAAGCCAAAAGAAAATTAACCAAAAAAAGCTGAAGAAATGCCCATGCAGAGTAAATGCTACTTGAAGCCACCCCCACCCCCTAAACCTGCCACACTATGCACATCAGAATGCTTCATTTCTAAGGGCTTTTTAAAGGCATGGGACAAGAGACCTGGAAAAACAGTGTGTTCATCAGATCTGAGGATAATTCTGACAGGAAGAGACCTCAGGAGGTCATCTTGTCCAAACTTCTGCTCAGACCAGATAAATTCATCCAGATGACGACAATACATAATCTGCTTACTATTGGGACCTGTAAAGGTTAAGTAACTTGTTAAGGAGGAGGTAAATGAAGCCTAAGAAAGGAAAGGCTCAGCAACACATTCACAACAGAAAAAGAAGAAGAGGGGCAGGGAAGCTTTGCTACCAACATTTAAAAAAAAAAACCAACTAACATTCACTTCTACTCAACAGGAGAAGTGGATCAGCACCAGCTGATCATCAGCATGGCACCTACCAGGATTGCTATGTTGCCCTAGTAAGATGAAGGGAACTGAAAAAAGCATCAAGGCATATAAATCTTCTACAGAGATGGAGGAAGCACAGCTTAAGCCATTCACAACATTATGAGTCTTACACTCTCAGGTCTGCCATCAAAATGGCACTTCTTTGGAATATTTGCCTCCAGTTAACATAAAAAAAGCACTCACTGTGTTAGTGCATCACTTAGATAGCATTGCTGTTTTATCAGATACACAGATTATCCTCATTTTCTTAAATTGGTAGGATCTGGGATTTGCCCACTTTGCTTGGATGCAAGACTGCATTGGCAGAGTCTGCCAGTCACGTTTACATATGCTCTTGGAGCCAGCAGCACTCCTGTTCTTTGCCTACACAGCACAGCACTCAGCACATGCTACTGACATTGGAATTTCTGAAGCATCACACTGTTACATGTAATGCAAATAAACAGCCTTCTATCTGCATCACTTACTACAGTCCTAAATATCTCTCATTATAAGGGGAAAAAAAAAACCAAAACAAAAGGAGATTGATACTCACTTCTGCTAATCGGAAGCAGATTTTTTTTTTAAATTGTTTAAAAAAGGTAAAAGAGAATAGACTGTAAATCTTCCACACTTGAGGGCATCTAATCTTTTAGGCCAAACACCACTCCATAGACCCCATTATATATGTGGCTTTGGGAACACCACACAATTTCAATACTACTGCCACAACTGCTAACACATCTACCCCAGTGATTAAGTAAGTTTTGCTCTGCTGTGTTACTCACTGCTTGGTGGATATCAGCCTTTACTTCTTCACTCAGCATTCCCTCGAACACAAAGGAATCCCCAAATTTCTCTGCCTAGAAAAAAAAATATTAAAAAATCACCCATATTATGAAAGAAATGTTATTTTTAAAGCTGTAAATGTGAGTGGTGTTTTATCAAGGATAAGGAAATTCTAATACTATTTTTGATTTGTCTTTCAAGGAAGCTATTTTGGAACAGAAGAGAAGGCATTTTACCTCTGGATGTCACTGTTCTTCAACAGCAACTGGACAGATGGCAGCTCACAAAGCTTCTGCAAATGTTTTTAGATTTATTAATTAAAAATGCAGTTCCAATTGTCCCAACTGTTTTAAAATGCTGCAGTCAATGATCTAACATTCAGAGGAAGGCGTAATTTCTCTTCATTTTCCTTTGGGAATCACAATAAAAGACTTAAGCCTTGTCACTTGCTGCTCCATCATCACTAGCACCATGTATTAAAAGTGCTGTAACAATAGGAGAGTTAAAGAGTTACCCAATCATTATGTCTCGCATTATATAAAGCCAAAAGAAAACAAAAACCACAAATAATTTTTCAATGGATCACAGTACATGATACTAACATAGGTTTTTTTTCCCTTGGTAAACTAAGAGAATTGATATACTAGGGAAATCAAAACTACAATTCAACACATTTGCCCTTCTCAGTTTCTTCCTTTTATTATAGGCATCCAGAGACTGAGACTGATGGCCATGAGTTGCTTCTGCACACTCAGAACTCTTCAAGCAACACAGTTTGAAAGAAGGATCCCATTGTCCTGGTTTTGGCTGGGGTAGAGAGTTAATTTTCTTCTTAGTAGCTGGTACAATGCTGTGTTTTGGATTTAGTATGAAAACCATGTTGATAACAGAGATGTCTTAGTTGTTGCTTACTCTAGATGAAGGACTTTCCAGTTTCCCATGCTCTGCCAGTGAGCAGGTACACAAGAAGCCAGGAGACAGCAGATGCAGGACAACTGACCCACACTAGCCAAAGGGATATTCCATACCCTAGAACACCATGCTTGGTGTGTAAGCTGGGGGAAGTTGGCCAGGGCCTGCTGATTGCTGCTCAGGGACTGGCTGGGCATCGGTCAGCGGGTGGCAAGAAACTATATTGTGCACCACTCTGATTTTTTTAGTTTCTTTTGTTTGCTTCCATCCCCTACCCCTTGTGTTTTATTCCTCTCTCTTTCTCTCTCCTTTTCATCACAATAGTTATTATTGTTATTATTATACTTCAATTATTAAATTCTTATCTCAACCCATGAGTTTTACCTTTTTCTGATTCTCCTCCCCATTCCACCAGGGCAGGGGAGGGAGTGAGTGAGCAGCTGCGTGGTACTTAGTTGCCAGCTGGGGTTAAACCACAACACCCACTCACCACCCAAACTGCACTAAGTTTTAGCCTATAGTTGTGATCTTTATATATTCAGTTTCAGAAAGGAAAGAGAAGAGAAGAAAAAAATAATCTCTCTCATTTGCCCAATCTGAATAACCCAGAGAGAGGCAAACAGGTTTATCACGAAAGGGACCCCAGATTTCAGTCTGACAGCCTCTATCAAGGGCACTTTTAAAGTTTCTTAAAAAATACTTTTGGTTCAACAAGATAGCTGTACACCTAGAGATTTTTTTTCTTCAGGTTTCTATTTACTTTCAGGTTTCATCTCCCACTGGAGTTTAGTCTAGTCCTTAACAGAAGAAAACCAAGAAGTAGGTTGGTTCTGTTTACCCACAGTAATATGGACACTATTTAAATACACAAAAATGTGCTCAGATGCATCCCCAAAAAACCCCTGAAGAATCAGTGCTGTTGAACTCCAGGTTTATTTTTCCAAATCCAGTGTAAAAAGGGGCTCCACATGGGGAGCAAGGGAGACAGGATAAGTGGAGCACCCAACTACGCTAGCTGAGACACAAAGTGCTGTCTGAAACAGGCTCCATCTGATGCTGTGCCACATTTAAATACCACTGCACATGTGCTCATTCCGGAAGCTGTTTGCAACAAACCCTGTTCAAACTCAAAATTGTTAAGCAACCTTTTTTCATAATTATTGAGCTAAGAACTTAAAAACAGAAATAGTGCTGCAGATAAAAGAAGCCCTTCATCCAACCAGAAGGATTGTATCTTCCAAATGAGAACCACTTTAATCAAGTGAATTCAGCAAAGTGCCTCCTTTGAGACCTGATCATTACCAAGGCTTTTATTTGCCTAAAATGCCTGTCAGGAATTTATAAAAGTTGCGTAGGAACAGTCAACTGTCAGGAAAGATCAGAGCCTTATGCACAGGTAGCTTCTTTCTTGGAAGAACCTTAACATATTATTTCTTAGTCCATTGTTCCCAGTAACATGCATAAAACTATTATTACACTTGCTATTATATCTTCTTCAGACAACAGGGCTTTCTATTGCTCACCTCATTAGCAAGCAGCTGCGCTGAACTAGCCTGCAGAGTCCTCAGCTATCGCAGTTTTTTTAAATCCCTTCTACCCTGTTCCTCTAAAATAAGGAAAACCTAACAACATAGTTGTACTAGTACAAAGATGTCCTAGGACCCGAAGGTCAAAAAACCCCAAACAAAAAGCCCAAGAAATCTTGCATAGACATATTCAGCCACTTATTTACTTCACCCCAATTGCCTCAATCATAGCGCAGGGAAGATACTAGTTCAGACATCAAGATGCTTGCTAAATGTAAGAGTATAGATCTAAACACCCATTCAGACCCCTGAGCAGCAACGTAAGACAATTTCATCTCTCCACTACTTACATCAGAAATATTCTAGCACACAAATCTGAAGTATTGTAACAGCCTTCAAAAAAGAAAAAACTTAAGTTTTTAACAGGAATTTTGTCAACACAAGATGACAGAAGACTGCATACTCTTCTGCCTTACCTCAGTAATGTAGCCAGTAGAATTCACAAATCTCTCAAATTCCTCATTGCTGACCTCATACTGATCCATGTAGAAACTGTTAACATGGACTCTTCTAGCAGGCCATTCTCCATCTTGCTTTATTTCAGGCTCATCAGTGCCCATTGTGAACACTCCTCCTGGAATAGTGACCATCTGCAGAGAAAACACCCCCCAAAAGATTATGAAAATGAAAGACTGAAAAGTCTCGTATTGGTCTTTCTCTCCTCCACCTCATCTTTAGAGGTAGTTTTGCTTTGAGCAGCATTTTACTGACAAACATAGCACAACAAAAAAGCAACGGTGGCATCTTGATTACCACCTGTTTGGAAGAAATAGCAAGCACAACTTAAACTGAGAACAAAAACTCCATTTGCAGCTCTTTCTACATGAAGTCTGGGTAACTCAGAACTTCTGCTGAGGGTAATGCTTATGCTTTAACGAGCATCATGTTCCCCTACTTTACCCAAGAGCCAAGAAACAATTCAGAGTCCCTTCTACTCATTTCCAGATGAGGAATTTTGGTATTTCACTCTATTTCTAGGAAGCCTTGATACAACAATGAAGAATCTGGAGATTGTGAAACTGTCACGTGCTCCTTTGGGGACAAGCCTATGCCTGTTCGCATGCTAACTACACATAGTTTTTCATTTAATAACAGGCACGTGCAGCATTTTATTACCATCCGTGCTGCAAACTGCCAGGTAGACACAGCACCTGCAGCTCCGTGTGCCAGAGATGAGACAAACTTTCAAGTCAGTTATACCCCACTCCTCTGGCAGACTGGCCTTGTGCAAGAGCCTCAAGCTTCAGAAGTAAAGGGACAAGTGACAGAATAACTTTTTCACTACTTCAATAAGGTGTTTTCCCTTTAAGGCCTCAGCTGGCTTTCAGAGAAAAAAAGCCCCACATTTCACCTCAGCCTTATTGGGCTCTTTGCAGGAACACAAAAGCTCCAGAGGTCTTGTCATGCCTCACCAGATGTTTCCCAAGAGCCCTCTAAAGACCAGACACTGAGCAATGCACTGCTTGTCCAAAGAACGAGACAATACAGGATCCCTGCTCAGAAGTTCGTGCTGGAAGGAAGAACGACAGCTCAGGCTGCAAAAAATCTTCCCAATGGCCAGGTGACGTTTCAAGGGCTGACCAGCCAAGAGCTAACTTGCCAAAAATTTACCCAACTCATCATAAACGGTTGAAAGAATTAGGGAAGAACACTCCCACTCCTTTCTTTTCAGTATTCCTGAGCTACCTCCACCCCTTAACTCACACTGGATTCAGCCACCTCCTCCTCTGGCAACAGTCAGAGGCTTGTGAATGAATGAGCCCCAAGAAAGCCATCCAGCACCGCCATAGGCATCCACTGTGGAAAACAATCTGGCATAACATATTCCACTAGAACATACCCTGGCAGCGATCCATGATCACACACTACTCTTCCAACAGAATTCAAGCAGGAGGACCAGTGACAGAACCTAAAATGAGCAAAGCCAGTTCTAAAAGGCAGCAGCATTTTTTTTATTTTTTTATTTGCAAGATCCCAATGTTTGGTATGCAGGAAACTTAAGTCTAATAACAAAAATATTCACTGAGAGAGAAGTTTCCAGACTCGCACACTTCTGACACAACTCCAGAAGTTCATCTCAAGTTCTGACAGAACAAGAATCCTGGGTCTTAAATGTACAAGAGTTCAAACAAAATTCCATATGCATGTAGTGGAATAACACAGTATGCAACATGTCTATGAAGAGTATCAAAACTGCAGAGATAGGGTTGTAAGAAATGTGAACTGATGTAACTTTATTTAAACGATAAGGCAAGTTCACAGAACCAAATGTGAACTCTGGACCATTCTGGTGCACAGCCTAGATTATAAGACCTTGATTCTTCTATAGTTGGATTTTTTTAAGGTGTTTTTTTTCCTTACTTTACAAAATTCTTTTCATAAAGTTAGATGCTTTCACAAAACAGTTTATCTGGATGCTTACAATGACTCACCAGTAAGACAACAAGAGTAATTAGCTACCTTCCAGCTTGTGGAGTTCACTGTAATTTTGTAGTTACAACACCACTAGCATACCAAATGATTGGTAATTAAGTTCACATCAGTTATGCAGCACTTTTCCCTATTCTTAAGGGAAGCTGGAGTACTTGATAAAAACCTACATATACAATTTCATTGTTTCTTCTCCACCATAGATCTCTTATTTTGCTTGGGCCTCTCAGCAACACTTAAAACTCATGCAACTTGCAACAGGCCTGTAGAAGTGCTACAAATACTTTTTCCTTTGAACTGACAACATTTGAAGCCAGCAACATCCTTGTATCTTCTTATCCACTGAAAAGAATCTGAGCACTTACAGATTGTCTTTAACCAAAACCATAAAAGGGCTTCAGGATAAATTTGCTTACATTTTTTAGGACTTAAGGGATGACTACATGGTACAAAGTTGCACCGCTTCCTTCCTTCCTTCCTATCTCTTTCCAACCTGCTGTAGCTAAAATAACTCCTTGAAGCAATCTTCAAAGCAAGATTCAGAGCTTACTAGTGAACTGCTGTCCAAAAGCATGTGAAAAATTAACTCTCGCTTTACAGCCTAGCATTCATTTTCAACACCTGAAAAATCTCTATAGATTACCAGTGTACATTCAGCTAGAAACATCCAAAGGCTTCCTTGTGGACCTGCTGCTTTTCCAGCCCTCTAGCGCAGTGACAGCTGAGACTTCTGCACATCCACCAATGTTGTGTCCAACCGATAAGCAAATATTGATTCCACAGGATTATCCTGCCCCACCAAGACAGCTCATTTCACAGCTCCACCTCCTGTTTGGAAATAGGACCTGCCTTCAAAAGCCAGCTTTTTGATAACACCACATCACAGGCTGCAAAGCTCAGATGTCTGACAGCACTCTTCAGCTGATACCACAGAAATACAGCATTATGTGAAGAACAAATTTCCTGCATAGACACCACAGCCAGAGGCCACATTTGTATAGCTAATGAAGCAGCTTTAACATCTAGTTTTAAAATACAGGTAGCTAACACCAAGGAACTAATCTCTAAGAAATATCAAAGTTGAACTATGGAGGCAGAAATCCAACAGCAGAGGCTGATAGATACGTCATTTACTGAATTAGGTAGTATGAGCAACGCTAACTGCCTGTATCTTCACAGTATTACTGAGGTAGCACCTGCAGTTGCCTTTGAAGCTCAACTTCAACTACAGAAACCACATTTCTCTATGATTATACTTACATTGAAAGTATTATGCTAATGTAGAGCGCATCCACTAAAATACTAGCTCCCCAATTCTAAAAATGTAGTGGAAATAAGTAATCTCATTTGTCATTGAGGTAGAGGCTAATTCCTCCCTAAATTCCCTTTTGATAAAAATATTTTCTAGCTAAGCATAATTAGTTAGGTTGTGAACACAGCTTAAAAACTAGCAGTAATTAGTTTTCATTTCCTAATGTTGAACTTGCCAGATGCCTTCCATAAAGTAAGAGTCAAATGATCTTTTTTTTTCACTCTACAGCAAGACCCACAGTGAAATGCTGAAACTTATTACACAAAACGTGTATTAGCAATGTAAAGCCCAAGTGCAATATGGATTATTTAATTCATACTCTTTAAATATTCTCAAGTGCAGCCTACAATAGTAAAGGCATAATTACCACTAGGCATCCTTCCCTTGGTAGTTTCCACATTGCCTGTGTGACAGAGGCTTTTTCCAAGCTGATGCAGCTTCCCAGTGTCACACCACCAAAAGGCAGTAAGAGAGGCAGCCCCTCATATTTTCACTACGCGCCAAGCCATCTTCTGCAAGAACAAGATCCAAGTCTGCTGCGATATAATTTTGTCTGCCAAAGCTTACTAGCACCTCCCATTGCTAATAGCTGAGGATATCTTATCCAGTGAGGCATTCGGACTGCAGTGATGCAAAAGAAGTCTCAGTATCCCTTTGCAGTAGGCACACTCATGGCACATGAACCCACTTTAAACACTGCCCTCAGGAGGAAGGCACATTCCGCTCTGGATGGTGTCTTTCAGACAAGCAGCAACAGGAATAGAAGGAAATAAGCAATTAAGGAGACGTTCCCTTTAAGGGAACATGAAAATATATCTACATACGGATACATAAATGATGTTTTTGCTGAAATATACAAAGGAGGCACGACACAGCAGTTGGTGGTGTTTCAATTGCATTGATACCAACAGAGACCTAAAAAGAGATACGCGTGTGTGTAATCAGAGCCAGAGCAGTATGGACACACAGCAAGGGACTCCCCTCAGAGCTACACCTGCCCAGGCTGTACAGCTACAGCCAGCCCTGCTCTGGCCAGCCCTCTGGCCGACATGGCTGCTGTGGACCAGTTAAAGGCATGGGCAGGCCTGCCAAAACCAACAGCCGAGAGGCACAGCCGGCCCTGGTTTGTCACCTCAGCTTTGCACAGGGAGGCACGGGCAGGGCAAACACAACCGAGGACATGGGAAGGCCGCTCAGAGATGGGCGCCACTGCCCAGGCCTCGCTCCATCTTCGGGAGCGCCGAAACGGCCCGGGAGACGCTTGGGCTCCCCGGGTGGGAAAAGCGAGGCGGGACCAACCGAAGCACCCGTGCCCAAGCCCAGGCTTTCAGGAGCGAGGCCCGAGCGGGCCGCGAAGCAGCTCTGATTTGCATTTCTCCACAGAAACCCGCTCGCTGGGACCCTCCGCCAATCTCCCGAGCACGGCAGGAGTCCCTGCTTCGCCCCAGCGCCCGGCCTGGCCCGCGGAGGCCGCCGTGGCCGCCCGCCCCCTCAGCGCGCTGGGCCTGCCGCCCCAGGACGGGCACCCTGCTGCTCACCGGGCCGCGCCCCGCGCTCCGCGCTCCGCCCGCCGCCGAGTACCGCCGCGCCGCTGCCGCCCGCCCGTCACCGCCGCCCCGGCTGGCGCTGCACCCGCAGTCCCCGCCAGCAGCTGCCTCCCCGGCGGCGGCGGCCGCCAGTCCCAGCAGGAGGAGGAGGAGGAAAAGGAGAATGCAGCGAGACGCCCAGACGCGGGCTACCCCGGGCGCAGCCATGTTGGCCGAGACACCACGTGCCTCCCTCCGTCACGTGACAGGCCGCGTCTTAAAGGGGCAGCGCCGCGGCCGGCGGGGGCCCAGATCTGGCCCGGCGCCCTGCTGTGCCCGTCCGTCCGTCCCCTCAGCGCCGGTCCTGCCCGCGGAGAGGCCGCTGGCGCACCCCGGGGCGCAACCCCGCACGCCGCTTGTGCTTGTCTCCAGCAGGTACGTAAGGCCTTGTGTGTAGAGCGAGGAGGCGGGGGTCCCTGGGCCGAGGGGATATCGCCTCAGGCGCTCCCTGGCGGGGTGGCCCTGCAGCCCTCGGCCTTTTGTAGCCGTTCTGGGAGCTGGATTTGAAGTTTGCCTTGCCATTTTCTAAAAATAAGTGGGTGCTGAAGCAAACACAGCGTAAGCTCAGCACACAGACCCGTGCTGTCACCGAGATGCAGTCCCCCGTGCTCGGGTACCTCGAGGGTAGTGTCTGCTGTGTGACGTATTCAGGTTTAGTCAAGATGTATGTCCAGTACTTGTTAACAATTAACATTCTTGAGAAAAGCATGTATGTGAAATGAACGCAGATAGGTCTGTGCTCCCGAGAAAGATTTCTTAACTATCCACCAATACTATATGATCCCTCATTGACTTTTCATTTCACCTCCACAGGTAAAAAATAAGGGAAAACATATGTTGCCTTTAAGTGTTCCCACTTTGAGATGTCAAAAACTGCAACTACAGGTCATCATAGCTGACTGATAATGTTATTTAGCAATATTCATAGTAAGGGGAAATTCAAACCATGTAGGTATCACTCAGCAGAAGTTGGGCCTGGCTCTTGCAAACTTTCTTAGAAATGATAATTAGCAATTTGTACCAAGGATGGTGGTCATGGCCTTGGCCTCTGGCTGAGCATACCAGTGGTGTTCATGTGTGGATTAAGCACTTTCTTTCTTTCTCTTTTGCAGCAGATTGCTGCAATGAAGCTGCAGCTGAAGGACAGCCAACAGCACGTTGATGGCATTAATGTCAGAGACTCGTACAAGGTGCAGGTCTAAGGCCCAAAAGTTAAGTGCTTACACCTTTGACTGTGTTCAATAGCAGTATGTAATATGCCTATATACAGGCATGTAGGCGCCTTCCTCCTAAGAGTACCCTCTTCTCCTCTGTTGGTGGATGATGATGCAACTCAGCATCATTTCAGAATAAGGACTTAGGAAAATATAAAGGTGTTGTACATTCCTTGGGCACTTCTGTTTGTATATCTATCCTGGCATTTCAATTTTTCATGCTTAAAAATGAATTTTACCAAGTATGACACAACCAGTCTTTATGGCAAAAATATTACCATGGAGGTGGGGGGTGGGGAATATCACTGGAGGGGGGAAAGGAGAAACCTGCTTTTCTTTCCAAGTGAATATCAAATACTGTTACTTCAGTTTTGGAGTCTTTTACAGGAGTTTTCAGTGCAGGTGACTGAGAAGCAGTTTGTAACGAGCCAGCTGAGTGGCAACATGTGAGTGTATAAACCAAGCAGGTCAGGAATGGAAATGTACTTTATAGAGGCACAATGGCCTCCTCCTTTGCTCTTGGGAGAGGTTGCAATTTGCTGTTAGTAGGAAGCAGCAAATTACTACCCCACTCTTTGCCAGCTCAGCTGGCTGTGACTTTGTGATCAGAGCAAAGGCTCTTCCCACTCGCTGTCCCCCTGCTAAGGAGCTGGGGAAGTAGCAGGTGCAGATGCCTGCTTTCTTGTGTGACATAAATCCAAAGTCCTGCTACCTCATTCACAGGCAGAAAGGGCATAGGGCTTTTGTAATCCTTTCTACTCACCACACAGCCAAGGTACATACCCTAAGGCAGATGGTGATCAGCTGTCTCAATCCAGAACTGTCAATACCTTCTACGTCAGGGAACTGGTAATGCCCTTGTTTTCCTTCGTTTTTCCTGTGGTTCACTGTAGTTGTTGAAGATTTTGGTGCTCTGTCATGTAAATCTTTACTTGCTGTGGGAGCTTCTGTTCCAGATTGTCAGCAGAATGGATATTCTGGATCCTCTGCTATGCTGAAAGAAACCTTTACTCATTCTGTGAGATATTAATGCAAAATATTTAATATATTTTTTCCCTGTACAGGTTAGGACCGTGCAGCAAAAAGAAGTATGACCGTAGTGAAAGAGGGTGGGGTTTTCTGTTTGTTTGTTTTGTATTGGTACTGGAAAGGAACACTACTGAACTGTATTTGCTATATGAAATTTTACTGTGTGTAAAATGACAGTGCTGGGAGTCTTCACAAGGATGCATTTCAATTATCCATCATTGGTCCCTTTTGCCCTGTGTCGTACTTAGAAAAGCAGCAGAGTGCAGGAAAACAAATGAATACAAACTTAATTATAAAATCAACCCTTGCTGCTTCAGGGTTAGAAAATGTAAACATTCCTTTTATGTTGAAACTGTAATCTTAGCGCCATGCATTAATGAATCTCTATGAAAATGCAAAGTAAGTATAACTTATTTTCTCCTTCCAAATTTCCAATGCCGTTTACTGAAATGACAGCAAAATCTAGGTATCCAAATTCTACAGTCTTCTAGAATTGAAAAGAGTCTGCCAGGACAACTTATTAAAGCCATGGGATTCTGGCTGGGTAATGGTGGAATTCAAGAAAAATCAGTGAATTCCCAATGACCTGGGACAGTTCTCTAGCGTGTCTTGCTTACTCATTCTCATTGCTCATTTTCCTAGACTTTTCTGCATCATTTCCATACCTCCATCAGGAAGGTTTATGTTCCTTATTCTCTCAAGAGACTAGATGAAATAATTACAATTACAGTTTGCTTCTGAGCAACATCCAACTTCCAGTTTGTAATCCTGAGGACTTGTGAGAACTTTTGCTGTTGTCATTTATTGATCATGTTTATGCTCCTAAGCCATTTATTCACAGCTAATCTCTTCCACATGGGGTTTAATTACCCTCTTTCCTTGCACTGAGTGCACCATGCTTCAGTGTTAAGAGTCTGATTTCACTGTTATTAAAATATTACAGAAATGAGAGCCTTTTCAGCACATAGCTGAAATGCTGAGATGTTGCCTAGCATTTGTCCTTATTGTTAGTAGTGCTTTTCATCTCTTGAGTGCTGCAGTGCTGGCATGGACAGCTCTGACAACGGGAAGCTTTTGTGATCATCTGCCTCATCGTGATAACCAGTCATAAGCAAGATTAGACAGTTTGATCCTTAGAGTCCCGGAGGCTGCCTGGAATATCTTCTGCTCTAATTTTTCTTCCAGGGCTTCTGATCGTGCAGCTGAACCAACAGCAGAAACAAAAACATATGCAAACCCACCCTGCAGGCTGGAGCGCTTTCTGTCCAAAATACTCCAAAGAAGTCAACAGTTAATTGCAAACTTGGCAGCATAAAACAAGGTAATACTGTTCTTATTCTTGGAAAATAAAGGACTGCAAACTTAATCTTAACCAATTTCATCAATGCTGAATTCATGTAATTGCTACAAGTAAGGTAGTGATGGACCAGAATGAGGTTCTAAAAGGAGAAAAAGAACAGAAATCTCTAAAAGAAAAAAAAATCTCTTGCAAGGTGTGTTCCTGTGACTGAAATCACATGTGTGATTGGGCTAAACATTTATAATTATAGCACTCTAAAGATGGAAGTGTTATCAACTCTTTTTCATTATTTCCTCTCTAAATTCTTGAACAGTTCTCATTCCTTAGACCCTCTTTGTGTATGTGCATGTGATCTAAGCCCAACCCCTTGATTGCTACTGAGCAAATATATTCTATTCCCCATCTCAGAGGCTACCTGCTGTAGTTCACATTATCAATGAAACACTTGTTTTAAAGAAATAACCCTATAGTACTTCCAAGTGGGAAGTGTTTAATTCCCAGGCTGCCCTACTGTTTCATCTCTTCTTAAAGCTATAAGATCATAGTAACCTTGTAAATTCACTGTGCCTGCAGCAGCATCCCAAAGCAAGTTCCTGAAGAGAAATGGAAACATTTTCCACTGTTGGAAATTTTCATTATTATCTTGTCTTTGCCAGTACACCTTCAAATCTAGCAAATTCTTAGCAGTACTTTATCAGTATTTTTGGTGGAAGGGCCTTCAGAAGCACAAACTCCACAGCCTTTGAAGAACTGACCAAGACTCAGAAGCAAACGTAGTCCATGAGAAGAAAACGTAGCCTTTGATGTTCTACCTTCTGGAGAGGCTACAAAATCAGAGAACTGGTAGGCTGCAGAAGCAGCAGGAAACAAAGGACATGGACTGGTGTAGGAGAAGCGTGGAGAGATGTATGCAACTTTTCAGACAAGGAACCGAGGATTTGCAGGCTAGGATAGAGCAGAATGTCCCCAGGTCTCCTCTGCTGGCTCCTGTCCATCCCATATTCACAAAAATTCATACTGTCAGGCTGAGTGGGGCTGGGGGACCCATTCAACCTCCATCTGTGGGAAATTCCCCAAAACTATGTCTTACATTGCATGCAATTTCTAACATGCTGCTGCTGCTCTTATTTAGCACTTGATAATGAAGATAGTTGAAGGCAGGCTGCTAGCATAACTGCTAAAGGCGTTCAGTGGGCAAAGCTCTATGCCACTGACTCTAGTGACATCCTTATGTCACTGCCTAAGCGCACCAGATGTTCTAGCCATTCGCTGTCCTAGCCCTACAGAACTCATCCAGAGATTAGATTTGATTACACAAGAATTCATTAGGATTACCTAATGATATTAGGCACCGTTACTCTGCCAAGTTCCTGATGAGTAATGGCTTGTAGCATTGCAGCCATTTATGAAAATCATAGAGCTCTATTCACTGACCTTCGCTCAAGTTCCTAAGTCATGGACTTCAACTTCTGCATATTCTCGATAGCTGTAACTGCAACTCCTCTGATGTTATTTTTTAATGAAGAACCAGTATAATGGTAGTGTTGAATTGGACCACTGCCTGATCCGGACTTGTTCCCTTTCCCCAGCAGCGGTGTGCTGCTGGAAGGAGGGAAACTAGCAGTGACCATGGCAGCAGCAGTTACACCCCATTTCCTCTCAGCAGCGGTAGGTGCGGGTCCATGCGGGTGGAGGCAAGAGCAGGGAAGTGTTTTCTTCCCCTTATGCCAATTAAAGTGGTACAGCACTTCTGCAGCACAAACATTGCATCTCCTTCTGTGAGGCGCTTTGCGCTGCCAAACACAGCCACATGCACCCTATGGAGGCCACAACAATTACAGTATATGCATGGACAATATACCTTGACTAATTTTAAGAACAAATAATTGCACAATGCAATAAATTAAAGGAAATGCTACTTATTTGTCATCACTGCTAGTCATTCTGGCTGAAGTTGCGCTGTCAGTCAGTGGACAGCCTTTAACATTAATTAGCAGCATCCCTACACCAGACAGTCTTACTGAAGAGGAAACCAAGTAAAACTCCCTTGCTGCTTTCAGAGTTTTAAACTGTTCTTCCTCAGAATAGCAGGTTTTACCCCACGTTACCGTGTTCCACACAGCTGGCAGCCCTCAGCCAAAGGGCCTTACCTTCCCATGAGGAATTACCCTACAAGTGAAAGCAGCGCGTGTCATAACCTTTGAAACCTCCATCCCGCAGGGTTAAGCGCGGGGCTGGAGCGCGCTCTCTCCGCTATTTTGCGCTCCCCGGACCTGCAGGTACTCAGTATTTTCTTTTCCCCGGCTCCGTTTTCTCTGAGCGCCTGCAGCTGCTAACAGCGCCGGTGCGTCCCGTAACTCCCCGGCGGCGGGCAGGCGCTCTCCCACCCGTCATTCGCCTGGGACCCTGCGCGAAGCCCGCGGCCCGGGCCCGGGCCCCGGCCGCAGCGCAGCGGGAGCCCCCGGCCGCGGCAGCGCCCGCGCCCGGCACGGCGGGACCCGGCACGGTGCCGCGGTGGGGCGCGCCGCGGGGCACGCCGGGAGTTGAAGTCCGGCAGCGACGCTGCCCGGCGGCGGCGCGGCGGCGGCAGGACTCCGCTACCCAGAGTGCCCCGCGCGAGTATATAAGGCGCGGCGGCGAGCTCCGAGCGCAGTAACCATGTGGATGTGCAGCTGAGGCGGCGGCGGGCGGGGGGGAGCTCGGCGCAGCCTCCATCCTAACGGGACCGGGCAGCGCCGCCAGCATGGGGCTGCCGAGCCGCCGCTAGCCCGCCCCGCCGTCACCAGAGCTAGGTAGGGGCCGCTGCGGGCAGGGGTGGCGGCAGTGGCTGGGGAGGGAGGCGGCTAGCCGGCCGCCGAGGCAGCCCCCTTCCCCAGGCCGCCGGGGGCCGGGCGGGGCGGGGGGTGCGAAGTGGTGCTGGGCGGGGGTGCCTCGCCGAGCCGGGCCCCTCCGTGCGGGCTGGCCCCGGGCGGGGGGGGGTGTCGCTGCCGGCCGGGGTCGCTGCCCGCCGCAGGACGGCCGGGGCCTCGCCGCTGCGCCGGCCGCTCCAACTTTCCCCTGGTTCTTGGTGGGGTTTGCCCCTGTCGGAGTTGCGGCTCAGTTGCAGGAGGTATGTGGCGTTATGTAAATACTGGCGAGCGCCGGTGGGGACTTGGCTGTGGGCGATCGTACTCTTAAACGGTCGAAGCTGGGCAGCCGCGGTGGATGTTCGCGAGGGTCCCGGCGCCTCCTCTGGCGGGCCAAATATTTAGCGGTCTCCTGGGGTACCGGAGCCGGCCCTCGCGCGGGGGAGGGGGCACGTGTGCCTTCCCGGGTACGTGGGATGTGGGCTCATGGCTTTGTGCTGAAAGCTCAGTTACTGCTGGTTTGGGTCTGGGGGCCGCCCTGTGGCCCCTCCGCCTGTGCAGAGGCTGCGTGCGCCTGTTGCTCCACAACCCCTCGCGGTGGCTCCCTGGGCGCAGGGGGCTGTATGCACCCGCCGTGGCTTGGGCTCAGCCAGGCTTTCCCCTCTAGTATAAAACCTCTTTGCCCCATGCAGGTTAAGTTCCGCTCACAGTAGTTTGTATAACAACAACAACAAAAAAAGCTCCCAACAGGTGAACGGTTTGAATAAGTGCATCATATCCATCACGTTACGCACTGTGCAGCGGTTCACTTGTGCCCGCTCAGCTGTAGATGGATTGGACTGTGGTGTTGCTACTCAAAAATCAGGAAGAGAAAACGTGGCTAATACAATCCAGATCTTTGCCTTATGAAGATTCAGTGACTCGACATCGTGCATGAAGTAGTGTGCATGTGTGGTGGCTGTTTGCTTTATTTATTGATGAGGGCCGGTACCTGTGCATGTTTTTATTTCTTCAGCATGCGTTTTGTTATGAGTTTCTTTTCCTGTGCTCGGAAATTTGCTTGGTATCCCAGGACTTCCAAATGCATTGAGCCAAAAGGCTCACTGACTCAGAGCCCAGTCCAAAGGCCCACATCTGAATTGCTTTCCTCACAGGGTTCAGCTGCATGAGTGTGGGATGCAATGTGAAGCCAGTATCCATTTCTTTCCCATGGTGCTTTCTCTATGGCTAAGTTAACAGGCTGACAGACACTGGATTATTTTATTTTCTGAACCTCTACTTTAAGCCAGTTTTCTTGCATGGCAAATAAGCCAGTTTCTAAATGCTTGGTGGTTTTGCTGGTGTAAGATCAGTGCCTGAAACAGTAACAGTGGTGCATGGTGTTGTGGCTGTAGCAAAGCGTTGGTTGTCCAACACTGCTTGCTCAGTGACTGGAGAAGACTGGTGACACTGATCAAAGCAAAAGTTCTGGTGTAACAGGACCCTTGACGAAACAGACGTGAAAGTTGACTGCTCTGGAAAACAGCAACTTAACAGTGAGAATGTGTAGTGGTCAGTGTGTATAAACCAAAAAAGGAGTCACTGTGGAAATAAAAACCACAGTTCCAGTGTTTTTCAAAACAAGCTGTTACAGGAGTGCTATTAAGTAAGCTGTTTGCTGAGCTGAAGATTTCTAATGTGTTCTTTAAGCTGTCTTTTGTTTGTCAATAACAATTTTTTTCTATTAAAATACCAGGATCCACCCTGAGACTGAAGTGTTTGTTTAGATGATTTTTTTTCCCCTACCTGCTTGTTTTGCAGCATTGATTATGTCTTGAAATAGGGAGTGATCTGGTTTCCTCTTACAGGGGTTCATAAATTAGGAAGTAAACAGCAAGAGTAACTTTGGTTTGCCTTTGCAATCATGGGGTGGAGCTTAGCTGTGGGAAATAGTGTATTTTCCTGAACACCATGGCTGGAAAGTGGAAGAGGCCCTAGTGAACGCCGCTGCAGGGGCAAGCACTTGTTCAGTATGCTTTGTTGGTGACCATTGTTGGAACTGCGAGTCTGGGTAAGAATGCCTGGATGAAGGAGGTCTACTGAGACTGGTAACAGAGTGGAGGGTGGTGTAAACGACTGCTGTGGTCTCTGGTTATAAACTGGGGGCATGAAGAAGTCTTATTCATGGCACAGTCAGCCTTGTTGCATCACCTCAACAAATCTGTGTTGGTGTGGGGTAGACTAGAAGGTGGGAAAACCCAGCTGAAGTGAAGAAATCTCAAGTTCTGGTAGCTTACAAGTGCCATAGCAAAGAAGAGCAAGACTTGCAAGCCATGGTGTCCTGCTGTTGTGTGGTGTAAGATCTTAGTCTAATTTTATAGTAATTCTTATTGTAAAGGCAATGCTGAATGAGCATTGCAATGTGGCAGTGTGAAGAGATGGCCAGGGTGGCAAATTTTGGATGAAATGTGGAAGCAAGGTTACAGCTTCTCCAGTACTCTGTGTACATGTGCCAGAGGAAAGGTAACAATCCCAGTGACTGTTCAAATATTGGCCACTGTGGTCCAGAAGTCTGTTGTGGAAGCAGAAGCTCCTTTCAGCTGCTTCCTGTAAGATGTGCTGGTACCTCCTGGTAAATTGCTGAAATGGGCAGTATTGAGGTGGAACTTCTTTTTCAGTGCTATAAAGCAGGCTTAAAGCAGTGTGCAGATCTGCTGAGCCCTTGTCTGGTACATGCCCTTCAGTGAAGCAGTTGGAAGAGCAGCTGTAGCTTGTTCTGGTTGTTTTGTTGACCATGCTGTTCCCCCTGATGCTGTGCATTGTAATTCTCAGTGCATAGCGTACTCCTTAGGAGTATCTGATGTGTCAAGCTGCAAAGTGTACTGGGAGTCTTTGAGACATTATTACCCCATAAATATAAGATAGTTGTAGTTGTAGGATTATGTCTTAAAGACAGGAGGAATCTGAAGATCCTGTGGGAGGTGGGATGAGGGTAGTGGCTCTGTAGTAGCTGGTAGACGAGCTGCTTGCTCGCCTGTGGGTGAGTGTGAGGGAAGGCAGCTTCACCAAAGCAGCTTATGGAGACCAGAGAGGTTTAGAGGTAGAAAATGATGTGTGCTGCTAGAAAGTTATGTAAATATAACGTTTATGTCACAATGAGACTATGGTATTCATCCAGTTTTATAAAAATCAGTTTCTTTTGCTGCTGAGATAGCACTGTTGCTTCAGTAGCCTGGAGCCTTTTCTCTGCCTTTTTTTTTTTTTTTTTTTTAAGAGTTTGTGTGTGTGATAGTATAGAAGATAAGTTAAGCCATTGGGCAGTTTCATCTAGTGGCCTATGCTGGGTACAGACAGGTACTGCTTTACTGGGTGCTGTAAAGGAGAAGACTTGAAAAGCAAGCAGACAGTATCTCTGCGCTGCTAAACTGTATCCTATCAGTGTCCATAGCTGTTCAAAGTGATTCCAGTGCTCTTCCGCTGTGCGTCTCCCAGAGGCTGCTGCAGGAGGCAGGATGCCAGACAGCATGAGCTTTGATCTGGCTCAGTATTTCTTTCTGATTTCTGTTCCTAATGGGCACTACAGCAGTTATTGCCTGGTTCTCAGTCTTGGCACAGATGGGCAGTGGCTGGGGATGGGGGCAGAACCCTCTTTCTGCGGTGCTGCAACTGCTCATGAGATTGGCAGAGGCAGCTGTAGGAAGTGTGTTATTTTCTTGCTTGTTCTGTACCTGTTGAGAAAGTACATTTCCAAGTCTTCAGAGCAGCTGTGTTTTATGGGACCAAATTCCTCTGGGGGGAAAAAAGATAAGAGAATGAAAACTACAGGAACAGTAATTCAGACAAGGAAAGCTGCAAAACTCAGCTGTGGATTCTGAACTCAGAAGTTTCATTTTCATACTTGTGGTCTGGTTAAGCTTATCAAAGCTTAGATCAGAACTTATTTTTCCTTCCTAACAGTGTTATTATGGAGAATAAAATGTCACTTCAGATCTGAGCAAGTTAACCTTCTAGAAATAAAAAGGTGTTAGAAATGTGCATGGAAGCATGCGTTATTTTGCTGATTTACGGCTTGTGGCAATGTCACTGCATCCTTGCGTGCCAGAATGCCAACATGAGGAGTGTTGCAGAAAGCTGTGTGTTCGTATCTCACCAGTTGTTCGGCTGAACAGGTTATCAAAGGGTGGTGAATAGCTTTGAGAGAACTAAATGCCAGGGGAAGCAAATTTCTTGGTTAGGATGTTAGGTAACATTTCTGCTTTTGGAATGATCTGATACTAAGCTGTAAGAAAAGAGGCTTGGATACTGGATCCAAATGTCATGATGTACACAAAGAGTTCATCCTCTCCTCAGCCCTGCCATGTGCATGATGTCTGTAGTCAGAAGATTGTAAAATCTCTGTGCATATACATGTAAGAAATTTCTGATGACAGTAGGCCAAAAAATGGCTACTGCCAAAAGGCTGTGGCTTTTTTTTTTTAAAAAAAATAAATATTCAGGATTGTTTAGCAGCAGGTTAGCGTGAAACTTTTACAAACATTCTTTTGCGCCTTGGCCCAGCCTATCTGATATTTCAGAAATTCGGAGATCTGCCAAGAAGTTCTGAAGAAAAAAGCTTTGCTTGCATCCCAGATAATGTCCTGTCTGCATCCCACTCTGAGACAAGATGCGTAGACACAAAGGTGGATATGTATCTGAGTAGGCTGATGGTGCTTAATCTAAAGGATTAATTGAAAATTTATGATTAAAACAACTGCAGTCCTTGGCCCCTCCTCCATCTGTAAAGGTTATACAGATGTGGTTGCTAATGCTTTCTATGAGATAAGGTGGTACAGTATTTTGAATCTTTGCTTCAGAAGAATGACTCATGCTTGCATTCTAGAAAATTACTCTTGGGTGGCCAACATGTACAAGTTAACCTGGGAAGTGGAGCCTTCATCTGCAAAGGAGTCCAGCCCATTGGGTGTTTTTAGATCAGCAGGGCTCAAAGTAGGTCCCCTGGCCACCAGTGGTTCTCCACACGTGCTAGTCGTGTGCTGGTAGTGGCTCCTCCTCTTCGACTGCTCATCACAGGCACTTAGGTTTTAGTCTGCAGACCTGGGTGCCTGCTGAGGTGTCTAGGAGGGAAAAGCAGCGAGCTCACCCTTGCAAGGGTTGCTGCATCTGCCTCTGGAAGACAAGAGAAGACTTTCAAGCCTTCAATAGGAGAGAGTTGCTAGTGGAAGAAGAGCATTAACTTTATTGCCAGCGGGGACCCAAGGCTGCTAGGAGACACCCAGCAAAGCCCAGCCGTGGAAGACGACAGCAGTGCCACCATGGAGGCTACAGAACCTCCGCCAAGGTGCAGTACTGGCGAAGGGAGAAGTGGGACGTGTAGGGAAGGGTGAAAGCGCTGGGCAGGTGGGGTCAGAAGGAGATGAGCAGGTGCAGGCGGCTGGAGGTTAGTGAGGCAGACAGACAAGGAAAATACTTTGGTTAATTTAGGGAGTATTGCATTTGCTAAAGAGCATCTATTTTGTGAGGAGGGAAGTATGGAGGCTTAATGTGAGGATGGGGGCTGTAAGAGACAGCCTGTTCTGTGCTGAAGCCTTGGTAGATATATGACCATGCTCAATGAAATCGGGACTGTTCTGTGCCCTCTTCTTCCCTGGCCATTTTTCTTCCTTGGCTGAACTCCAGTTGGTGTTATAAACTAAGCTTGCTCTTTTTCCCCATGACATTGGTTGCCCTGGTTCTTTTGGCCTGTTCCAACTCTCTCCTTCTGATAGAAATATGCTGGAAAACATTGTGTGCTTGTAGGGGCCTTGTCCAGAGGCTGACGTCTAAGCTGCCTTCTCCCATCAGGGTTAGAGCCAGTAAGTATCAACTTCAGTAAGTGCTTCTTAATTTTAATGGAATTAAAAAGATGCTGTCAGGTCATACTTGATTTGAATCAAAAAATGATTTTTTTTTTCCCCCAACAGTGTATCTCTAATAGATTTTCTTTTTTCAGCTTTCTGCAGATGCCTGTCAGTAGGATCTGTCAGTTGTGTTTCTTACAGCAGTCTGATGGCTGCTGCATAAGATAGCGCTGTCAAAGTGTAACTTCTGCCTAGCGCATTGTTATGAGTGTGTTACTTTCAACCTGAATTTTCTGTAACTAGCTTGTCTGGTGCCACTGGGCAACTAAAAAAAATGCAGGTGCCCTTTCTGAGGAGAAAAGGACATTGTGCATGTTTGCTTTCCTTTATTGAAGATTTATTGAGGTTCAAGTTAACAAATTGAGTTACTTTATCTTTTTCTCCCTTTTTCTTAAACTGTTTTGTTGCACGTATTAAATAGTAGATTTTTTTAGTATCTTTGCCATTGATACAGTAAAAAGAGCCACTATTACAAATGTATTTATCTGTGGGGTGGCAGATACTATGAATAGAACGTAATTAACTCTGGCATCATTTTACTGTATGAACTTACATGCCTCTTCCAACTTCCTTCAAGTAAAGGGGGAAACATATGCTTGATTAGATGTGCAATGAGATTGATTTTCCTCCTGGGAGAAGAGGGGTGGTGTAGGCTGGTGGATGGGGATTCAGGAGACCTGGATTTGAATCTGGGCTCTGAGTCTGACCTGCTGTGTGTCCTTGAGAAAGTCATAGCTCTGTGCTGCTCCCTCCTTCCTCTCTTCCATGCTCTTCATCTTGCCTGTTCAGACTGCAAACTATAGAAGAATCTGCTGCATTACAAGCATTAGGAGGAAAAATACTTTCTCAGAGAAAGTGCATTTCTCCTCTTGAATCTAACGGTTCATCAAACGACAATTTGTTTGCAGATAGCGGGCTCCTGAACATGAAAGGCTGAAGTTAAATGGAAAACAAGATTGTGGTAGATAAACGTACCATGCTGATACTTGTTTTTAATGTGTAATCTCTAAAATTTAACTACATGTGCATAAAATTAACAGTGCTGAACCCTCTCAAAACCTAACATGATTTCTGAGCAGCCTCCCACTGCAAGCGTGTGAGGGCGAGGATCCTGACGTTCGAGATGGTGGTGGCTGTGGGTCTGCTGTGGTGGTGTCATTTCCGCGTGCTATGAACAGTGCTGGTGGTCGAGAAACTGCAGGATTTTACTCTGCTCTTGGCTGGGTCCTCAGCTGAGGAGTGAATGAACTTCCTTGAGATGGCCCGCTCGGTGTGTGGCACTTATCCCAGCTGCCTGTGCTACCCAAAATCCGTTTTATTTCTCTTTCCCTGGTGTATGCAAAGAGCTCCTTTTAGATTTGCTAAGTCAGAAGCTTTGCAAATGACAGTGCTTTGTCCTGCCGCCCCAGAAGAGTGATTATTCACTAGATGATCTTTTAAATAGAGCACTTCTGCCTTGCTTTGGCTGTGTTAATGGGATTCTTAGGAATCTTTCTCACAGCCCTCAGGAGGAAACCTCCCTTTTTATTGAGCTAAGAATGGGAAACATCAGGTTTTGGTTTAAGTTCTTAAAAAGTTAGCTGCACCTGTAAAAATAGATACAGAATGCTGGGTTATCCAAAGCAACACGGAAATCTTTAGAGAAGTGTTAGGGGAAACATTGGATCAAACCTGTAGGGCCAAATTTTCAGCCAAGTGATCCTGTTGTAAAGTTTGGATTTACCAAATTATTTAAGTACTGGACTTACATCTAGGGAGTCAGTCTTTGGGTGCATTTGAAAAAATGTTAGCTTATTGGGCCTAATTTACAAATATTAAGGACTCTCTTCCATTTGATTCAAACACGCTGCTTTACCTGGGCTTGTGGATTCTCAGTTGTTCAAGTCTTGATGTGATGTTGCCAATAGCTGTTAATTTATGGATGCTTCTTCACGTGCATGCCAATAGTCTATGCCATTAAGCAGTCCTTTATGTCTGCTTTTTTGTTGTGTCTCTACTCTTAAACTCTGGTCTTTTTTCTGTTAAGAGCTGAAGCGAAATTAAACTTTTGCTGTGGAGTTTCCTGTCTGCAGGAATGAAGTTGAAGCAGTTAAGTATGGTTTGAGATTCTGTTCCTACCTCAACAACCTAAATAGCGAAAAAGACTATCAAAAGTGCTGCTCCAGTTTCTGTAATGGTACATATAAAATTGCCAATCTCTATTTAATTGAGCACTAAACCACAGTGAAAATAAGATAGTAGAGAACTGAGTACATCATGGGACTGCAAGGCACAGCAAGGAGCTTTTTTGCTCAAAACAAACATCATTAGAACCATCTTAAAAAGATTAACTAATTTGTATGCCAGTTGCTGGAAATCAAACAGTCGGCAATAAGACATATTTGGTCTCGTTTAATTTACAAATAGGATTTGCAGTCATAGGTTAAAGAATTAAAATCCCACACAAAGCAGACATGTGAGACATGGTATCAGCAAAATAGCTTCAAATTCTGTGAAAGGCCTTTCAGCATTAAATTACTCGAGATGAGGAATAGCATACTGCTGAAATCTTGTTAAAAACAGTCCCTGTAAGGAGGGACTTCAAAAGGGGCCTTGACTCTGCTATTCAAGGAAAGCAAACTTTCAGTGTTGCTCTGAAGCTTGTATTTTCTAACTTGACATCAAGATTTAGATGAGTGATGGGAGAAATTAGCATGAAATGTTTACAAAGCAGTTGCATTTCCTATTCTGAGATCTGCAGAAAGCAGCTGTCTCATTAAGGTATTTGATATTTAACAGTCAGTTTGATTTCGAAGTGTTTTCACTGTTAATTCTGCTTTAACTGCCATTATGAAGTGTGTTTTCATGAGAAAATGGATTGAAGTGCCTCAGACTTGAATTTCAGTGGCTATATCAGACTTACACTGGCTTACTCGAGGCCATCAGGCTAAGCATATGACCTACTTATGCCCTAAAATATGACCAAGTCCCAAAACCAACTGGAAAGAGTTAGGAGGGAGGGTCTGCAGAATGTCACCTTTGGTTCAGAGCGGAGCGGTAGTGCTGGTGGTAAAGGGCTTTGTATAAACCCTGTCAAAGTGCTTAGTCTGCATTTCAGAATTGGTTCTTTTCATTGGCGTTTGCTGTATGAAATGCAGCTTGTTTTGAGGATATGCACAAGATAATCTAGAAGTAAGAAAATGAAAAATGAAGCCCATAATTACGGCACTTCTGTTCAGTCAGAAGACCAAACTGGTGGTCTTGTGATACAGATTTGTGTTCACCAAGGAGTATGGAGTAGTAGGGGAAAGGCAAGTCCTAAAACTCTTGAGTTTTCCTGGATTTAGCTAATGCATTTTCAGATCCAGTCCCATAGAGCAAAGCTATAGACTGGCAAAATGACTTGGAAAGCAGTACCTTGCAATTTACATGAAATTCAGCAGGTGTTTGTGTTTATTTTTTTAGGGGTTGTTTCTTAAACAGAGACTTTATTTTATTTTTCTGTGCAGATACAATGTATCTAAAACATAAATAAACACATACTAACTTTCATGTAGATAATATACATGAGGAAGTAATCACAAACATAATTAAATTCAGGCTGTCAAGGCTTAAAAAAATATGGTAGAATGTGCTAATCCTTCAGGTATTTTTTGATGTCTATGGGTAGATACAGTCTGCTTCTCAACATACAGTCCACTATTAGTTCATGTTTCACTTCTCATCTTAAAAATTAAGTCTGTCTTTCTCTGTCAAAATTGGGATCTTCAGCTTAGTGGGAAAAGAACATTATTTTAAAAGCTTGGTTTGCTGCTGTCGACGTTGCTGCCACCTGCATTAAGCCTCGTAATACTTGTTTGGAGAAACCTGACGCTTGCTAGATTTGTGTGCTAGTATTGTCATGCTGCTATCATTTCCCTATCAGACTACTTTAGTTTCAATTTGTCAAGTAAGTTTACCTAGAAGGAGTCTTGTTTTCCCCTAGTGTTGAAGTGGAAGAGGGTGACAAGGCTCCACGGCCAGGAGACTGCCAGGTTATGGCTGGAACATGGTGGGTTTCTTGGAGGACTCCTGTCTCTTGCAAGACATTGAACCTGGGAGTGTGCGTAGCAATAACTGCAAATGTTCTCTCGGGGCTGTCCCCTCCTCTAGTATTAATTGATGGCTCTTGGCACTGGCATATCTAAAATAAATAAATTGTGGAGTAATGGTTGTATTTCTCTACTGAGCACAATTGCTTTTTAAGCAGCGTGATTGTGCTTATAGCTGTAAGAGCTGGGTACTGAGAGTGGGTGTGAAGATCCTCCTGCCCTGCGCTTCCAGGGGGCTTCTGGTGGGCATCTCATGTCTTTGGCCAACGCCATACGGGAAGGGGAGCAGCCCCTTCCTGGCCAAGGGGGTGTGCGTGGGTGCTTTGACTGATATGTTCCGGAGGGGACCTGTTTTCTTCAGTCCCTGTGGTCCACCTCTGCTGTGAACTTGGGATAAATGTGCCAAGGTTGACAGATTTTTCGTGCCTCAACTTCTGGGTTCTCCAGCTGAAGACTCCCATAGAGGTCTGATTTCGGGGGGATTACCTGGAAACTTGGCTTTTGAAAGCCTTCCGCTTCTACCTTTTTGTCTCAGATACCCCAGTTGTCTGTCTCATCAAAGGTGGAAAATACTTGGCTTGTGGTAGCTGATCATTTAGTGTTTAATGCCAATAATTGATCAATTAGTGAAGTAATTTTGTTAGGTGTCATGAGTGCCTTGTGAGGAGGCTATGAACGCAGCTTTGAAACAAGCTAAATGAGTTTAGAAATGATTCTCTTGTAAATCTTGCCTGTTAAGGAGGCCTGGTGGGTCGTTTAGTCCCTCGCTCCATCTGCCAGTTCAGCATGTTCCTGAGCAGCGGCCAACCTCAGAAACAGCATGTTTGAAGATAAATGTCAAGTGGACTGACTTTGGGTATTCAGTTATTAAAGAACATAAGAGGAGTAGACAGTGTTTGTCATACCCCTTTTGATTGTGGGTAAGCCTTAGGATAAATAGGTGTTTTACCAAGAGGCTCACCCTACTGGGAATTGGCAGCGTGCTTCACCAGGGTGGTGGAGGCACGCTCCGTCCGAGCATCTCCTGTTGCGTTGGAGATAACACCACACTGATAGTGGTAAAACAGCATTCAGAAGGAATACAAGAAAAAAGCGAATGAAGGCTTGCATGCTAAATACAGTGTGCTTAAGAAGAGCCTTTAAAAATAAGGTTATTGTAGCTAGATCAACCCTTTGGAAGTCTTGCCTCCAGCAAAGCTGAGGACCAGCAGGGAGCATGAGGCTGGGAACGGGAGGCTGGGGTTCAGGGGTGCCGCAGGCAGTTTGCACCCTGAGGAGCCCGGAGGCAGAACCTGACTGTACCGATGGCTTTGCAAGCCTGCCCAGAAAAATTTATAAAGGATCTGGTGAACAGACTGGCAATGAAATTCAATCATGCTGTGACCCTGAACTACCTCCAGAGTTAAAACTACCTTTCTGTTAATCCATAACCGTATAATGATTATAGGTAAGGTTGCTAAACATTTTATTAGTGGGAATGTTAATACATGGCAAAAGGACTTATTTTAGAAGTTTATACTACCACGATATGTTGGGGTTTCAATATCATGGTGTGTGACATGGTATGTCTGCATCTTTGTCAGTAAAGAAAACACAAGAAAATGGAAGTTATATTCTGGAAAGTAATGCGGAAGTTTGATTGTCCCTCCTTGGGCCTGGTTTTTCCTCAGTGTTCTAAGGTAATTCTTTTTTTTTTTTTTTTTTGCCAAGAAAAAATTCTTCTCTAATGGAAGTCAATAACTTTGACCTTCACATTCCCTTGAGAACAGCTGTGGTGAACATCTGCCTCTTCCAGAGGAAAAATGACACAGTCCAGTAGAGTAATGGCCCTCATAACCTGAATGGGATACCTCAAATGCCACTGTAAAAAGGGGCCGTTTGGAAGTCTCCACGTTTCTTGACTTTGCTTTGGGCTGTATTAATTTAGGGCTGAGCTTAATTGTAAGGTTTTTGGCCTGAAGTTCATAGTCAACATCCAAGCCAGGGAATGAGGAAAACTGCATTTCTAGTGTTGCTAATTCTGTCACTCGGCATATTTCTGTACGTTTTGTGGCATAAAATAGGTAGTGATGTTATTCTGTCCACTTATCAAGAGAGAATGGGAATGGACTGTGTAAGATACAGTGCAGAAGGACTTGGTGTTGAGCGAGCAGCCTGAAGCCAAATGGTTTGCTTCTGTATGCACAAGGATTTGATTTTGGAGGAGCTGAGACTTCACCCAGTATAAAAGCATGGCCTGTTACCTTTGGGTTTTCATGAGTTTGTTTTTAATTGTGCAAATGACCCAGGGATTTACAGGCATGTGAATGTCTCCAATGTGCTTTGACTTAATAATGAAGAAAGTTTTTTCTGTTACCACCACCACCACTGCTTTGGGGCTGAGGCAGTGAGGAGGGAGGGACAGCTGTTTGCAGCTTTTCGGAAAAAAGCGCAGCTTCAGCTTTTTGTTTGCACTTTGACATCTGCAGTGCATTATCATCACCAGCTTTTAAATCTCCATGAATCTGTCCTTGTTGAGCTCCAGCCTTGCTTAATAAACTTGATCCTTACACTTTTGGTAAACAAGATAATGTTCAGTGAAAGGGAATATTTATCCCCTGTACAGTATCACGGTTGTGCTCTATAATAAGCATAATTTCCTGCTGCTTAGTTCTGGTGGTGGACAATTTAAAACTTATTTGGGTGTGATGTTGGAGAAGGTGAAAGCATTTTCAGTTATTTCCCGTGAAATCTGGGAGTCTGGTCCCGGGCAGTGTTCGCTAGCAGGACTGCCTTGCTGCAGGCCACCAGCTGGTGAGAAGGAGCAGCTTGGAAGAGCTGCGTTGCTGCCTGCTGTTTCAAACCTCAAGCACAGAAAACTCTTTCAGCGTTTTGAACTCGGTGATGAAAAAGCATGGCTTAGGAGGATCTCCAAGAAACCAGTAAATGGTCTTGGAAAAGATGTCTTTGAAAAACCTATTGAGTTGGCCTTCTTTTTATCAAGGCTCATGTTGCTTGTCTCTTTGTTGCTGTGACAGATAGAAACTTGCTTTTCTGGATTTATTTAAATGACTGATAGGTCCTGTATGATTCCATCCAGGATTTGGGGCTCTAAAGAAAATAAGGATAGTTCTTAATACTGTGGAAGTTGACAACACTTAAGTGGCTGTCTCCTCAGAGTTACATTTAGGCAATCTGTTTTAAAAACAGGATTGAAATATTGCTGATATCACATGGATTTGGCTTCCTGATACATACGTAGCTTAAAGTACTTGCCTCTGGAAAACCTTAATCTTTGTTTTTACATGCAAAATCTGTTGTCAGGCATATTCATTGGGTCTTCACCTAATGCTGTCCGTGGGACTGCAGCTGTAAGTGGGTGGCTATTTTAGTGTTGGTCATGTCAATATTTTGACATAACCAAAAAATATTGAGAAGAATCATGTCAATATTTTACATGACAATTCCCAGGAGCATCATTCCAGCGCAACAGAGAACCTTTGAAATATGCTGAAACCTACCTTTGATTTTGATAAAGAAGCTGGCAAAAAAAAAGTGTTGTGATTTAGGTGGTACAAATAATATGTCTCAAGCTGAGGCTGCCCACTCTTCTTCCTCCATTCCCTCTCACAGGTGGGATGAAATGGCTCTGTACACCTGCACTGAAATGGCTGTGAGCATCTGCTGGGATGTATATGGCTACCCATAACACAGGCACACACCAAATGGGATGCCAGTAGCTGCTTGTTCTTCCTTAGTTTATTTTTCAAAGCAAGCATTTTGACATGCTGTATTTTCTTTGATACCTGACATTCCAGTGCAAGAACTTGTTCAGTTTTTCAAACAAATGAACAAACAAGCTAAGGTTCCTGTTGTTGTGACCTCCAGTAGCTTATACAGAGAAATTCTGCTTGACAAATAGTAACAGTGTGCTTTATTCTTCTAGGGGCAGTAAGCCAGAGATGACTGACAAGATGTCGAGCTTCCTTCATATTGGAGATATTTGTTCTCTCTATGCAGAGGGCTCAACAAATGGATTTATTAGCACTTTGGGGTAAGAACAGCTGTTCTCTTGTACTAAAAACATCCATAAGAAGGACTAGCAGAACTCAGCTAGCTATCCTGTTCCTGGCTCCCAGGAAATACTGAGTAAAGCAAGTTAGCTTTATGTACAAGTTTGACTGTAAATTTAAAAATGGCTTAAAGCTAATATGGCAAGCTAGATCTTGGGAGGATGGAGAGAGCATATCCATGGCTATGGTGTGGTTTTGATGCCCTTGGTGGGGAGGAAGAAGTTTGCCAAGTTAAGGTGTGGGTAGGGGGAATGAATGCAAGCAAATGATTTTCATGTTGTTGTCTGTCCCGTGTCCATCCGTGTGTCCCGTCCTGTCCTGCCCTGCCCCCCCCCCCACCCCCCCCAGACAGGAATGAATAGGCTTGAGTGCAATCTGCTGATTGGAAAAAAGGATGTAGAATAGGCAATGTAAGTAGCTTTAAAAAAAAAAAAAAAGCCCCAAGCCAAACCGTTTCTATACCACTAACTTACCACTGTGACTAGTTTTGTCTTACAGTATTTTGAGGTTTCTCATACAAACAAAATTGTTCTTCTCCAGTCAAAGGAGAACATGTTTTGAATCTTCAGCTTTGCCAATGGCCAGCACCCTGGAGCTGCAGTGGGAGCCGTGCCTTGCCAGCTCCTGCCCCTGGTGTGCTTCCCCACAGAGCTCCTTTGTGCTTTCTTCTGCAAAGACATCAGAGTAGGTGCTCTTGGAGAGTGCCTCTTAAGCAATAAGTGTGTGCTACTTCATTAAACAAAAAGTAGCCGTTCACACAGGAAAAGGAAGAGTTTGCAGAGAAAAGATGTGGAATTGCAATACAGATCTGAAGAGTGTCAGGGTATGTTTTATTCTGCTCAACTGCGGCTGAGGAGAAATCTCTGAACATCAGAAGCTGGCAGAGGAGCTGTGTACTGATTTGGAAGACCTTGCAAGAGGCTGGATGAGAAGCTCAAAGAGCACATCTGCCGCGTTGTTTCAAAGCAGTGAGAAATTAGAGGGAGGGAAATAGAGTGCATGACACATTGCTGTGGTACTTCAATACTGAATGATTAGCAAAGAAGCAACCAGGAAGCTTGATGATGTGGTGAGTGGGCACGCACACAACATGCTCTTTCTCATTTCCAGTAGCCGTAAGGGCCTCAGGGTGGGTACAGTGACAGCAAATTTTTTGATGCCTACTGTCCAGATGCCTCTGATAAATGGAGCTCCCAAGCAGGGTACAAAGACAGCATCCTGGTAAGTCTCTCGGCAGGAAACGATGGGCTGGAATCTCACCTGAGTGACTCCAAACTAACTTATAGGTTTAGTCCTCTAGCTATTAGGATTCTGGAAAATAAGGGGGCAGAGAAGGAAGCAGACACTGAAGATGCACCATGATCTATTATAGGAAAGAGAAGAAAATATGGGATGCTGCCAGAAGGGAAAGAAGGTATGATAAAAGCAAGGGATGTAGTAGTAAGTAGGGTTGATTGAATAGTATTTGGCGAATGTATTTGACAAATTTCCCAGGTACTCGTCAAATATGACATGTACACTCTGCAGTATTCGATCAGCTGTGTAACTGGCCAAATACTATCTGCTGAAAACTGGCAAAATGAATTAAGCAATACTATACATTTGGCTATTTTATTTCTTCCTAGTATTGAAGCAAGTTTGGCAGTAAATAATTCCAGAACAAGTAGAAAGTTATGTTATGTTTATTCCCATACAGTGCATGATGAACATTATGCAGTGGCTGTGGCTTTTGATGGCATTGCTGAGCAGATGTTTTTCACCATGGGTAGTCCTTTCAGACATCACAGGCCCTAAGCACGTCTTTTTCTAGGCTTGATGAGATGTTCTCATGGCAGGTCTAAAGCTCCCTTAGTGTTACAAGCATCCTCTTTGATTTGATTAGTACTGTTTTAAGGTAACTGCATTATATAATGGCCACACATCTTCTGAGCCTAATTTAAGCCAGAAATCCCAATTGCAATGTGAAACATGAAATGCATTATCATTCTTAATAAGCCTTTACAATCAAATTAGTTTTGTCCTATATTTAATTTAGTCTTTGTCCTGGAGAAAATTAAAGAAGCAAAGGAAAGATTCAGTGTAATTGTACTCTATACATTATATTCTATATGTGGAGTTTTGACAGTCTTATGTCATAACAATGTGTAATGACTTGTTCATGTGGTTAATGAAGGTTGAGAAACAGATACCACTATACATTCTAATGTCATTCTAAATCTTTTGAAGGGTGTTCCCATTTAATATTCCTATGACGTGACCGTTGCTTAATCAGGACTTTACTCTTGCTGTTTCCCAAACTCAGTGCTGTCATCATTATGATTACTGGTGTACAATATATGCTCTTTTGTGTTTTTCACCCTGTAAAATTTTTTTCTTAGTAGTTTGGGAAGTTCCTCTTTATTTGCAATTTAATCTCAGGATAAGAGGGATATATTGCACTGAGATTATCTCTGTGTGGGATGATCAGAGTAACACGTTTGACTTGATATTTTTTGGCCCTTTGTTCACTAGAAGCAGGTCTTTCAGTCACCTCAAATAATAAAGCTACCATTCTGGTTGGAGCACATGTATGTATCTATAATACTTAATAGGGAGAAAAATCCATGGGGAAAAAGCAATTTACTTTGAATGTTTGCATATGCAGATTTCAGATGCATAGAACTGTTGAGTCCACTTGGTCTCTCTGATCTCTTAATTTTTTATGCACTTCATTATTTTCCGTAATTGTTGTCTCAAGATGCTCCCTGCATGCAACCAGCCTCTGCAAGGAACAACTCTCATATTCTAGGTCTCAGTCTTTCTCAAGTTGATTCTGCATGAGAATGGACATCTCAAACCTTTAAGACTTTGGAGTTTGACTTTCTACTTTTCTGTAGAGAGCCTCTTTGACAGATTGGCGTTAAGGGGCCAAAATGAGTCATTTAGGATCAAATCAGAAACTTAAGTATTTGGTTACAGTTGCATTTTCACAATTTGGGAAGTGTGGTGAAAGTGCAGTTCCGTGTTGATCCAAAGTGTGCTAAGATCAGAGCAGTGGTGACAGGTGCATCTCAACTATTTTCTTTATTTTGTGGGATTTGAATGGACCCTGTGGGGTTTTTGTCGATGTGTATTCACAGGAAGCTCTGTCCTGGCATTCCCTATTGAAATCTCTTGGGTTCACTTGTCCATTTCACCTCCTTCCTGGTAGAACAGGAGGAGGTTAGTTCGATCCCTTGACTTACCTTATGTTTATGACAGGTGAGCAGGAGGGTATATTTATGCCTTCCTTTCTCCTGGGAGTCAATTTTTATTGTGGCAGTTATTATTTCTGCCTTTTCTTAATACTTCCGGGGTCATAGGGTCAGTGCCCAGTTTGCATAGTTGTCATATTTTCCTGTTCTCTACCCTTCATATAAACACATTTGCACCGTTATTTAAATCTGTCCAAGAGGCAATAATTGTTCTAAGGCTGTCTCTCACCTAACTAGAATATGGGCTGTTCTGTCTGCACCTCAAGGAGGGGACATAAAGATGATGCAGTATACAGGAGCAATTACTTATTTATTGTCCCACCTATCCAGGAGCATAGCTCTGGGCAACACTAAAAATTAGCTGCATGCTTCTTAGAAAGATTTGGCATAAGTTGGCATTTGGGGAATGTCTTCTGCTGAAGTGGCCACTCGGATTAAATACTGCAAATAAATGACTTTGGTTTTGCTAACAAGGATGTAAGTAATTGCAAGGGAATAGAACCTCACTTTACTTCTCCTTTCTTTGTAGCCTTGTGGATGATCGGTGTGTTGTACAGCCAGAAGCAGGTGATCTTAACAACCCACCCAAAAAATTCAGAGGTAAGTTTATTAGACAGCTCATTAGCCTTCTGGTTAGAAGTCGTCCTTTGTTTTGTGCAATTGTGTAACTATTTTGGACCTCCATGCTTTCTGTAGAATATTTTAATGTCCTCTTCTTCCGTGAAGGGCAGCTCGCGAGGAGAGAAGTAAATATGTGAGTGTGAATGTCTGTGTTAAGTGGGTTGCGGGACTTCAAAAGAATGCTTTGTGGGGGGTGTGGAAAGGGGGCTGCCAATTGAGGTTGGCTTTTCAATCTGATCTGTCCAAACTCACAGGGTCCCTGTAAGTTTCATTTCTTCTTCTCCATTGTATCATACATGCCATTTAGTTGCTCACTACCAAAGACACTACCTGTCTCAGAGGAAAATGAAAAGGAGCAAGTGTTTGTAATAGCTGTTGTTATTTGACTTCATTCGATGCTAACTACGCTTGACTTTGCTTTCATTGTGCCAGGAAAACTATGCTTGTTGATAAGCAATTAATGACCACTTTGCACAGTTTGGCTAGAGCTGATTTGTTTAAGAAACATCTCAAACAGGAAGAGAAGTGCTAACTGGAATTTTGTTTGGGAAAACCTTCTTAATTTTTTTTTTTCACCCCTTGGTTGCATCTTTTACTGAAAGGATAGCTCAGCAGCATATTCGAAAAATTTAGTCTACCTTTTATTGCTGTTCTTGGATGTAGCAGCAACTGTTTGTCTTGTTTCTTTGTTGGATGAGTCTTGTTTCCTTGGTTGTGCTTTGCCTTTATCAGGGGCTCAGAATTACCATAATTCTGTTCAGGTTTGGCCAGAACTGCAGGGGGTTCCCTTTCAAAATCGTATACCTTCTGTATTGCTAGTTTTCTTTGCTGGGTTTTTTGGGGGGGCAGTTTGTGTGGTTTTTTTTTCCATGACATGAAGATGTCTCATATAATGAAACTCACTTTTTAGGATATTGTTTAAGTCTGTGAGTTCTTGTTGGTTTTTCTCCCTTTTCACTGGAAAACTAAACAGCTAATGATTCAAATACTGAAGAGGCAACCTGGGGAAGTTTTTGTATTTGATGTTAAGCTCTCCAGAAAAAGAACAATGGTGTTACGTGAACTAGAGCCCTGACTCTAGGCATTTATTGATGCTGAAATTATAAAAAAATAATAAAGCCAGATTTGACTGAGACTGCGGATGTAGAAGGAGGGGGGCGGGGTGAGCACGAGAAAAGAATGAGAAAAAGGCAATTCTTGCTAGCACAGTTTAGGAACTGCAAGTACAGAGACACATTTGTCTGACATAAAACATTGTGGTTAGACATTGTAAATGTTCTCATATTACTTATAATTTATACATGGCAAACGAATGGTGTGAACCTGTTCCAACCTTTGTAGTTACTTCAATGAAGGTTTTATGGGGAAGTTGATGCTTGATGGTAAATGGCAACAAAAGTCAGAAAACTTTAGCAAGCATTTTATAAACATGCTTTATGAGTGTAGTCTAAGATAAAATGCTTTCCATGATAAATATGTTCAGAAGTAATGATGAAGTACCATCTTCAACATGTAGGGAAAATACCCCTTTTTTTTACAAAGCAAAGGTACCCAGAGGCTGGTCTGGGGTGTTGTGTGGGGGAAGTCTCTGGTAAGGTCAGGAACTACAGCCCTATCTCTGCAGTCTTGCTTGGTGTTTTTATGACACCTTGCAAAAATACTTCCCTTGCAAATGGAACGCAAAGTCTTCCCTAAGGTGCATTTATCCAAACAATGTAATTTATATCTGGGATATAAAGCAACCATGGGCATCTGGTGAGTGTAATTCAGTAATCCCAGTATTTAGATGTGTTATACTTGAGATTTAGTCTTCATTGCCGTCAGCAGTGTCACAGGTACAGCAGACCAGTAGCACAACATTACTTTTGTACAGTAGCAGCATGGGGCGGGAAATGGTGTGAAAATGTTCTAGTAGCCAGTTAACTTTATAGGTGGTGCCACGTTTGTTCAATGATTTTGTATAGTCCATACTAGTCGTGGCAGGTGGTAGGATCTCTGCAGGTTGAGGCCTGAGAAGTGTGATCTTAGCTTGAATTCAAATACATGTAGGACACTGGCACTGGTAACTGAGAAGTAACGTTTGAAAAACTCATTAGGGCAGGACCAAAATTAATCATACATAAGTGACTTACATTACAGCTTTACACAGTACTGGAAAAACGCCTCTGTGCTATAACCTCTTTTATAATCTGTGTGTGAACCGTCTTTCAAAAGAGCTATTCCTTAAGGTGTCCAGATGCAGGTCAGTCAAATCTGAAGTCACCTTCTGGGAGGAGCACAGAGTGTGACTTTGTGGCCAGTTTTGAGGATCTCACTTTGGGTAGTATTTTTAAGAAATGTAATTGTAAGCTTCTCTGAGCAGATCTGTCTTCTGTCGGCAGATGTAAAACAGTTGTAAATAAAATTTTCATGCCTAATCAAAGTGGTGAGAGATATCTAGAAGCAAAATTCACTGCTTAGATATGCATACGTGACTCCAAGAAAATGCAGTGTGAAAGTAAAGCATATATATCCAGTGGCAGAATTAATCGATCCTGCTTTTTTCTTAGCAATGGGTGTTTCAGGTTTTAAAAAGGCCTGTTGCCTAGGCTACACTTAATCAGTTGCATCTCGTGGCAGCAGCAAGGCCCTGGTCTAGAGGGTGGTGATTTTTCATTGCTCTCTCTGCTTTAGATCCTTGAAATAGAGCAGAACTGCAGTGCACGAAGTGATGGTGTGTATGCACCGTCCTTCCTGGAGAGAGCTCCTCTCATACGGAAGGCAGTTGACAGTAATACTTAGCTGTGAGTATATGCTGTCACTAAATGCTGATAACCTGCTTGTGGTGAGAAAATAGTCCCTGTCTGAGGAACATGTTCCTAAAAGCAAGCACTTTGTAGCTGAAACAGAGTTGGGTTTTGGTGCTACTATGTCCTTCTAAAAATGTTGGCTTCAAGTTGTTCTAAGGAAAATTCAGTGAGGGGAGCTTGATGTACGTTTGGATGAACTGGGCTGAGCAGGATGATTTGCAGCAGTGCAACTGTAGTTGGAGATGGGAGCGATAGAGCCTTTCAGTCTGCTTGGAGGAAAACGTACAGAGGTATCCTGAGGACACGAGGGCTTGCTTTGTTGACAAAAGTTGTGGAAAAAGTAGGCTGACAGATTAATCCGGTGGTGGTGGAGCCCTGAAAGGGTTGAAATGCAAGAGGAAGCTGAGAGTAAGATGGGATAGTGTTCAGGTAAGATTTGCAGTGTGGCATGAAATTATGAAAGAGACATTAAGAAAAAAAACCACACACACACACAAAAATAAAATCAGAAGGTATATTAGATGGAAAAAACCTGAAGTGCCAGAGTTGGAAAAAACTCTTAAGGAAGGTATTTGTCGAGCACCCTCATAGTTACTATGAGTGGTTTTATTTCACATGTTAAATGCTCTGGTGCCTCTAGGTCCTTAAAATAATGGTTTGATTGCTTAAAGATAGGAAGGTTGGGTTGGGGTTTTTTCCCCCTTTTCCCATCCCAATCAGAAGTGGATAGCACCGGAAGTTCGTAATCTGAAGTTGGATGGTAATTACTGTCTGTGAGATCTCAGTGTATTTTATTTAATTGTATTTTGTTCTGGCTTTCTGAATCCACTTTACATGTGGTGGTTTTGGGGTAGGTGGGTGGGTTGTTGTTTTGGGGTTTTTTTTGTCAAGTACAATGTTTCTCTGGCCCTTCACCTTTTCAGCTCCAACTAATCCAAAAGTCCTCGAAAATTGCCTTGCAAAACATAAATACTTAAAGAGTACATTCATTAGAGTGTTTCTTTTTAAAAATGTTAAATGCAAGGATTCTTGCGAAAGAGTATTTTGCTTAACTGGTCTGAATATACTGTGTACAGATGAGATTCCTGGAAAAAATCCTAGTTGTATGAGTCTCCAAAAAAAGAAAGAGTGTGACAGTTCCTTGGTTATCTGCACTGCTTTGAACAAAAAAAGACATTTTCTGTTTGTGGTTTGGGGTTTTTTTTGTTTTTTTTTTAAGCAGGAATCACTGCTCTAATTGCCGTCTTTGTGCATCTGAATAGTGGCTATAAATGAACATCCTTTTAATATGCATGGTTTTATGTGGAAAGTATGAACTACAGCTGACCCTCTAGCTAGGCTAAAAGCACCAGTGCTTCATTCGTACTTAAACGCACAGGGACGGATAGCTGTTCTGCAAATTAAAGTCAGACCTAGCAATAGTGGCAAAGCTGAAGCAGAGCCCAAGGCTGGTAATTTTGCGCTTTAGCTGCTGCTTCTGTGCTCTGTTAGTTGGTATATGCCTTTGCAGAGGTTTTATTTGGGTTCATTTAGTATTGAAACATAGGGCTGAGCTAAGCCAAATGTGTTTGCTTAATGCAAGACACTGCTACTACACCAAAACAGTCTGACAGCCTTCTCAGGAAATTCCTTACAGCTCTTTATTTGGGATGCAGATCTGGCTGCCAGGGATCCAGAAGCTTTGCAATAGCTGCATGAAGCACAGGGCGAGAGGGCACTTACTGGGTTAATTTGTCCAGCAGCTACCGCCTTCCAGAACATTGTTTTAGTAGTTGCTGGGCAACACTCTTTTTTTGGCAAGATGTTCAAAGAATGAACCCATATCTTAGACTTAAAATACCCTCATGGTGAAGCAGAAGATGAGTAGTTCAAATTCTGTTTGTTCTTTTGATCCCAATCCATACTGTATGCTCTGTCTGAATATTGCCTTTGCAAAGCATCTGATCTGGCTCCTCCAGTGGTGGTAGGGGCTGGCACTGAGGGGCTCAGCCTCTGAACTACAGGTTCATCTTCAGTAGAAGAAATTACCTGGGCACTACAACAAAGCTCTAATATAAAAATATACATGTATGAAAAAATATATATATCTTCACACCCCAGTTCTTTTGATGGATTTGTCTTAAATTTGCACTGTGCTTGGCATTGATGAAAGTCAGCATGCTTCTCCATTACAGAAATGTTTTGAGTTGTGTTTTGTTTCTCGTAGCTTTGCTGTTGATGATCTGAAGCCTATACACTACTGCTCTGTTTAATATGAAGAAAACATATGTAATACTGATAGAGGCTATGGAGTTATGTTGCATGCATATGGGATTATTTAGCCTTATTTAGCTAATGCAAGCTTGTTTATAGTTTGGCTTTAGAACTGAGATAAAGGGAATTTTCAGTTGAAGGGTCACATACATAGTTTTCCCAAACACTTCAGCATATTAAAAAACAGACTAAACCAAATACCTAGATACCTCTGCCTGTTAGTTTTTGAAATCTATTAGCAGCATATAAGAGTGCACTTTCTAGGTAGTAAAGCCTTTAGGTTTCAAGTGTTCAGCTTCAGGTAAGCGTGTAACCTCAAATTCTGCTGCTCTCCGTATGCTCTCCGTGCATACTTCTTCAAATCTACCCTGGTGGAAGCAATTATGTTGGCTTAGATTGCCTGTTAAACTGTCAGGTGAAATAGTCCGAGTTGTATGACTTTCTGCTACGTTAGATGGCTTCGAGTGGGTATTTTGCAGAGGGTTGAGGGCATATTCCTGGAATGATGGTGAGAAGGAGGGGTGATAGACCTGGGCTGCATGGCCAAGTTTAGGCTCCATTGTCTCTTTGAACATGGGGTTTCTAGTGCTGCTGAAGTGTTCGGGTATATTAATTATTAATGTGCCTAGATTTCCTTAAGGAATATTTAAACTAATGTCTAAATATGGCTTCTTTCACCCTGATAACTATGTATTTGTGGATAAAATAGCAGGATTCATTTTTCATGCAGGAGGCAGAACTTTTGAGAGTATCTGAGTGCTAAGTTGAAAGCTTAGCACAGTGGTCTTGAAGAGAAATACATTGCTTGCACTAGAAAAGTGACTCCTTTTCAGGTTTTGAGATGTTGAAGACAGATTAACATGCACATACTGAATACCTAAAGTAGGAATCGGGGCAACAATAGTAAATACCTACTCAGCTAACTTCTCTGGTTCATGGCCAAAAACCATAAAAGGAAAAAATTAGACTGCTTAGCCCCTTTTCAAAAAGAGTACTATATGATGATTTAGTGTAAAATCAAAAATTTCTGGGTTGGTATGATGGAAGAGAAAAATTATAAAATCCAGTCTAATGCTTATATTTTTTTAATTAAAATAGAAGCATTGCTTGTTTTGAGTGGGAAAAATCTTTCAATCTTGCTGAATTAGTATATAGTTAAAAAAAATCTAAAATACATTTTCACTGCCTTGATGAGGAATCCTTTAGGTATGAATCTCAGTATTTATAGAACTGTACTAGAAAACTGCCAACTCCTAGTACGCATTTGAATTTGATGCCCTTTATATGATGAAGAAATACTGAGCACTGTTGCTAAAATGTAAATCTTTAGCCCACTGCATCCTACATACAAGCAGATGTTAGAGACAATTGTCACTGTGGCAGCATTTAGGTATTTCAGAAAACCTGAAAAGTGACAAGTGTTGCATTTTTGTACAGACAAATGTGCTTTGTATCTGCTAAAGCTTGGAAAACCCTGTGAGAGAGGGAGTAGTCTTAAAGGTCTTTTCCAACCTAAATGATTCTGTGATTCCAACCAGGAGCTGATGTACCGCTGAGGTGAGCCCACCGACGCGGGTCAGGCGGTAGGCAATGCGTGCTACCTTCCCCGCTAGCCCCTGGGGCTTCAGAGTAGCATTGTGAACACCTCATCTCCAGATGTTTTTAAACACAGGTTTTGTGGTAGTGCCAGGCTCATCAGTGATAATTACTGACATGGCTTGCTGTATTAGCAAGCAGAGGTGGTAGTGGAGCTTTCCCGTTAGGAGCGCAGCTAGGGAATAGGTTACACTCTAACTTGTGTAGCTGCTGTGTCCTGTAATGTATTTAAAGAAGCGAAAGTAGCTTGCATTGCTTTGAACTCCAATAGTGATTGGGTGCAGGAATCCAAGGGAAGTGCGTTTTTTGGTCACGGAGAGCAAATTGGAAAGCTGTTTTTATTTAGTTTGCTGTATATACTGCAGTGTGGTTCCTTACTGGCCTGTTAAATAAGACAAGTTATAGTCCAGTTGGTAGCTACGTCTGTGGAAGCACCAGGACATCCTAAAGACATCCCAACTCCTTGGTGCCAATGTGCCTTGCTGAAGTAGTGAATCAGTGACTAAGTAATTAGTGGTTTAATTGAGGTGGTTTAGCGTGGTTTTTTTCCCGTGTCCTAGAGATAGGGTACCAAGACCATAACGGGAAATGTCTGTATGGCACAGATTACAAGAGGGTCTGTTTAACTTGGTGTGAAGTTGTGGATGCTGAGGAGGAGGAGCTGGGTCTGTTTGGAATACAAGGCTCAGGCTGTGAAGATTGGCTGGGTTGCGTTTTGCCTGCTGGGTCTGTACTGAGAGTACTGCGGTCAAACAGCTGTCTGCCAACTTCTGGTTTTAAAGTGCTTTCATCTTAGGTGTTTTGCATCTAGATGAAGGCAGAGCTAAGCTCCTTTGAAAAGGAGAGTGGCTATTAATATGCATAACTGGAACGCTCTATGAAAAGCACAATCTGTTGGTTAAGGTACTGCAGAGGAATGAGGGGGGGATTTAATTGAACTCCTAGTGTGAAGTTTTATGATCTGTGCACTTGGTTTGCCCATCTGAAAAATGTGGTTAGCAGTTCTGTACTGATGAGACGTTCTGTGCTGGATGACAGGGGAATTGCACTGGTGCAGTGACAGTGTCCTAAAAATGAAAAAATAAGCAAAGGGCTGGTTTGAATGTTCATTCCTTCTGACTAGCTCTCGCAGGTCTGAGCTTTTTTGCTGTGGAAGGTTCAGGGTATTTCAGGTAGGATCGCCAAATCGAGGGATTGCCAAAAAGCAGTGCTTAGCTATTAAGTAGAACAGTACTGTTAATAAACCTAGCCCCAACCTTGTAGACAAAAGAATACTGTGGCTTTGTTGCCATAGTTTCAGTGCAAAATCTGACCTTAGCTACAATAACATTCGGTTAGAAAGAACTAGCTAATCAGTTTTCTAAAATTAGTGTGTTCCCTAGTACATAAGCCAGTATGAACAGGATATTTAATGAAATATTATACTTAGTCACAAGAGCCCAAGGGAGTGAAATGCCTTGATGAATTGTGGGGGTGGGGCGACATTGGTGCATATCTTTTAATATAGCAAAGTTATTAAAATTTGTGGCTTGCTTAATATTTAGGGTAGCTGAACTGTTGTGTTCTGTGCACTCAATCTACTTTGCTCTGTTCCTTTTAAAAGCTCTGAGTCTGTTCTGTGAGCTAGGAAGACTGAGATTCTAGTGAGTCTCATCAATACTAAGTACTTGCAGAGGACCTTCAAATAAACTTCAGAGCTAGTGTGTGCTTTTTGTTAGCACAGCCTGAGTGCTTTGCAGATGAAGGAATCTTAGTTGTATAGAAGGATGCAAATACTGAAGCAGATGGGTAAGTCATGAAGTTTGTTGGGAAGAACAACCTGTGTGTGAGGGAAGCAGTCTCACAGGTATTAGGTACTTAAGCTTTTTACCAGTAGTCTAAAGTATTGAGAAACTGAAGGGCGAGATTCAGAGAGACTGGTTGGTAAGGCCTGCTGTGTAAAATACTGCTGTCAGTCCAGAACATCTATCTGACTTGCAAGTGCATTTGTTATGCCTGAGGCTCGCTGACCTAGCTGTGGGTGAGGTTTTACCAACTGTGGTAACGCAGAGTCAAAGATTATTTCTTGGCAATATGGGGACTGTGATAAATTACCACTTTTTTATGTGCAGGTTGGTTATTTGGGTATTAATATAAGAAAAATGTGTAATATGCAAATGTGGGGCAGGAGGCCAGGTGAGCTGTCTGTTATTCATTGCTGTTTGAAATTTTAAGTTCTCATTCAGCCCGCTCAGTGTTTCTGCCTGGCTGAACTGTATTGCCCACGTAGCTTTCTGGAGTCGCCAATGTGCTACATTTTTCTTGCTGTAGGTCTTGGGTGGTAGTTTGCAGCTCAGGAAGTTGGACTGCTGTTTCTGCAAGTCTGACATAGAGGACTGTGCTAATGAAACAGCTTTGCCTGTGTCTTGTTAGCAGTGCAGAGATGAGAGCCTCTGTCATCCAGGTCTCCATCCCAGCTTGCCTGCTGTATAACGCAGTGATGAGCACTGTTCCCTTACTGCTTGGTGCTCGAGAGAGACCAGATACCTGGGAGGATTATTCAGATGAGGAATATCGAAAGCATCTGAATGATGCTTATCAGTTTGGTGATGGCTTTTGTTATTTGGTAGCCAATGCGAGTTACTAAATGAATCGTCAGCCTTTCTGATGGCGCTTTGCAGATAAGGTTATGCCTGTAATTAGTCAAAACCAGCTGTAATTCACTTAATGCTTTTCCCAAGGCTTAGCTTTGGACTGTCCTGGATGTGTAGAAGCCCAAACGTTTGGTAACAAATGCATTGGAGTTTGATACAGGAAAACGTTTTTCTCCTTTCATGTGCTGACACTTGCGTAGCTGAGCTGTCAAGCAGATCCTCTTGGCTCTCTGGGTTTTGCTTCTGCGGCATGTAGCTTATGATTTCTGATACAGCGCACAGTCACGGGAAGGTGTGATCTATATTCTTGGATCTTCCAATTCAGATTTGGATTAGCATGTTCATGCTTCAGGGTTTCCATTTTTCTGCCTTGTAAACCCAGCTGCCTTCCCCCGTAAACTACAGGAGACCATACCTTTGGCAGAGAGGTACAAAGGATATTCTCTGCTTTTTTTCACTTTTCTGTGACCAGATTTGCTTTCCTCTTACCCCCCTTTGATGTGGTTTGAACACGATGTGTTTGATTTTTCAGAAGGAGCAGATGAGTGCCTTGTGACACTCCTGAGGATTTCATCTGTTGAACTCTTCAGAGTGTTCTATAGAATCTCACTTCTGCATTGCTTTTAGGACAGAGTGAAGTTCTGTGCTGCTTGTAATAGCAGTAAGTTATACTTAAAGCTTCAATTAGTTTACCTAAAAAACAAGGCCTTATGTTGTGAAAGGACATACAGTTCAAAAATATGGTCAATTTAAGTTATTTACTGAAGAAGACAAGAGATGAATGTGCTAAATACCCATACCGAGGAGATCTTACAGGTACTGTGTGCAAGTGCCACATTAAGTCATTACTCAAAGAGGAACCCAGCCTCAACCCAGAAGTTAAATCATTTCACTGTTCATTTTCTGGGTAGCCTACTCTTCACTGAGCAAGAGTCCTGACTAAAGTGGTGGTATCTCCTCGGCTGTAAGCTCAGGGAGGTACTGCTGTAAGTCCTTCTGTTTGAGAGCAGTCGGAATTAAGATGGTGAGGCTGCCAGCACAGCCAGCCATAAAAATGTGCTGTTAGGAGAGGCAGACCTTTCCAGTTGTCTGTAGTGAGCGGTCTGTGACACTCTCATCTTCCTCCATTCCCACATTGCTGCTGAAAATTGAATACCCTGTCTCCTGGTTGCAGAATTTGGATTCATTTTTCAAGATGTAGTACTTGATGTGTCAACACCTGAGTGTGATTTCTCTTCTTCGGTTATTGATGCATTAATAGCACCTCCAGCTGAGTTATTCACATTGCTGGGTGGAGATCAAGGTGCCAGTGCTAATCTGTCTAGTTCCTTGTGACTCGGGACCTGTCTGTATAAAAATCTCCAGTCTTTCCTGCAGTTCTTTAAAGTTTGTTTTGATCCGAATGCCAGCAAACAAGGGAGTTGTTGGTGAAGGTTCTTGATTCTGAATGCTGCATTGCATTTTCTGCGATCCAGAAACTAATATTCTGCTTTGAGGTCAGTCTTGAAAAGCACCTGCTGGTTATTTAAGAATAAACTGGAAGATACAGGTTTGCTTCCTTGCTGGACAGCTGATCTGCTGGGGCAGGGAGCTGCAGAAATCTCAGATGAGCATTTAGTTGGCCCCTAACAAATGCAACCAATATAAGGAAGCCTTGTGATTCTCACCTACAAGAAGTATTGTTTGTAAACATACATATGGTGACTTATCTCATTTGCTTAAAAACCCAAAATATTGACATATGTAGGAGGCTGTTCCTTGTGCACTGTGCTTGTCTTCTACACTTCTGACTTTGTGGTCGTAGCAAAGGGCAAAATGCGTGCTGTGTTTGGTGTAATTTTGTGGAAACTCAAGTGGAGGCTTTCTGCCAGTTGGTAACGGGCAGTGGAGCTGTTTGTGCCTCTGCGTTCAGCTGGTCTGGATGCAGCCTGGCAGAGATGCTGAGAAACCTGAGATTGGTAGCTCTTAATAAATACTGTTTCCTTGCTGTGAAAGTCAAAGCATTTAGGTTGGCATGTCTCGTGAATGTTTCAAACACTAGAATAGCCATTACAGATTGACTGACACTAAATGCAGTGTGCCTTGGAAATGTTATTCTAATGAACAACCTATTATTCAGTCAAGTAAGAGAGTTACTTATGTGTTAGGACTAACACTTCCTTCATACCTAATTTGTGAAAATAATCAGTGCCGAGTTCTCTGTGTTGGCAGTTTTCATCTGTTTTGATTATATAATATACAGAAGTTCAATGAAAAGGGAAGTCCTTGTATTTTGGTTGAAGACTCTCTTGTAGCTCTGTCATATTTGCAGCATAAGAAATCGCCTCCAAGCTTTACCGACAGCAGAGGAACCGTGACGTTGCTAGAAGAGAGTGCTACAGGATCCTCTCCTGCTTTAACTAAAAGAAATTATCTCCTGGTCAGATTTTATTAAGGATACAGAAAACCTTGCTATGCAAAAGCAATCTGGTAGCGCTTACACCTTGTTATTTAGTGAATGTCAGGCCTTTTATTCATTGAGGTTAAAAATTATACAAGGAAAAAATAAACACAGAACTTGTAGGCATGAGGAAGTGAGAGAGCTGGATAAGGGAGCAGCCCTCCTGAAAAGGAAAAAATCTTAGCTGTATCTACAGAAATCCTTTCCTTCTCTTCAGAGCGGCACATGATCTCTAGCCGGCACCAATTAACTTTAAACAGCCACAGAAGGCAGTGGGTTTAGGCTGATGGTGGCCTGGCAGACTCTGGGACCAGGCTGGGGGCTTGGTACAGAAGGTTTGGTTTGTGTTGGGTGTTCAAGTCCACAGCTGCTCTGTATGCCCTAAATCTGCATTTTATTTTTGGAGAAACAAGAATAAATCTCAGTATTATTAGAATGTAACTGGTACGTATGTAGAAAGAGCAAAAGTTTAGTCCCCACTCTGCAAACCTCCATAGTGAAAGTTTTAGAGGCTGGTGATGCTGGGATACTGAACATGGCCAGAGGGAGGACCGAGCAGGATGGTTACTGCAGTGTTTCAAAACACTTCCCAAAAGCTAAGGTTGCAGTACTGATTCAGCAAATGCTCCATCAGTCCAGCCTGGAAGTTTGGATTAATCTGTGCAAAGGCTTCACTTCAAAGAAAGGCTGAAGAACGAAGTGGTGGATTTGGGCTTTTGCTTGGTCACAAATGGCTTCAGCACAGACAGGGACGGCTTTCTCAACCACAGCTGATTTATGTTAATTTGACTAATTTAACTAGATGTTCTTGTCAAAAGCATCCCAGTGCCTTTGACTTCTCGTCATGTCTTAACATCAGTATTAAGCAAAGGCACTTCTGGCGCATACACATACATGCAACTTTTCTGGGGCTTGTGTTGACTTAGTTCTGTCCTTCAAAAGCACATTTTCCATACTGATTAAAAAGCAAATAATATATCCCATATTCATGTCATCTCAACAAAAGCTGTTAAGAATGGGAGGTACTGTACTGTAAGAATAACTCAGTTACCACATTTTCCTGATAAACGAAAATTGTGTTTTCGCTGGTTGCTCTAGGAGCATTTAGCTCTGGAGATGTGATGGTAACTGCATGCCCTGCGTGCGCTCGGCACTGACCAACACACGGGAGAACAGTCTTTCCTTGCTGCATAGTATGTACTCTCTAAACAGGAATGGCAGCACCCCGCCAGCTAATGTCTTAGCGATTGGAAGGTAAAGTTTGAAGGCAATATAGATTTTGCAGATAATTCGTGGTTATCATTGACAAGTTTTAAAATAAGCTAAGAATTTATATCCTCCCACTCCTTGTCAGGCAGATGGCCTTGGTCATGGAGAATGACAATGAGGAGAAAATTCTTCAAATATGATCTACAAGATTTAATTCCAGATATATTTTTTTCCATATGCAGTCAGTCATGTGCTTAAAGGTTTTGTGTTTTGTGAAGATCTGGGAAACTTGACATGATAATTCTGCACTGAGTTCAGAATTTGTCTCTGAAGAGAGCTCTTCAGGCTTCAACAGATTGTCTTAGTCTCCTTACTGATTCTTGCACACATGTGTATATATATACACAAATAAAAATTGCAAGAGAAGGTAGTACGCTATAGGTGATTTTATATTTAATTGTAGTAGCTTATGTTATGAATATCCACTAATATTTCATATTACCTTCTTCTAATCTTAATATTATGGTTGACATTTAATTTCTAATTTTTACCCTATGCAAAAAATAGGGATTTTTATATTTATTTGTTTTTAGTGTTTAGCTGAAGTCACCTTGTAAGGTTAGCAGCTGTCACAGTTTTTTAATTTTTTTCAGTCTTCACCATGCTGGGTGCTACACAGTAGTTTTCAGGACCTTCAAGGCACATGGGTAGCAGAGAAAACCATAAAGGGAGCAAATGTAATGAGTGCTTTGCCTTTACAACATGTTTGATGGAGGAGAAACCCTGCAGCTGTGTTGAGGCTAAATTCATTTCATCCTGTGTTAAAGGGGTGCCACTGTTGGCTTGTGCTGCCTCTGCACCCCCAGCCAGCACCTGTTAGATTGGAAGCAGGAGGGCTGGGGGTGAGCACAAGAGAGAGGAGAGCCCTTCACAGGCTTTGGAGAATATGGCCAGTCCGTATGGAATTCTTACTCTTTATGTTGGTGAGAGTAACTGAATGTACGGAATAAAACTGGAGAAAATATTTTATTCTCGTAACATCTCCAGGAGTCCTTTATTGAAAGGAACATGAAAACATGGAAGTTTTTTGTTTTCTGAAATGCAAAAGGAAAAAGAAACCCCAACAAAAAACATGGAGAAAACTAGAAGTTCTTGGGGGAAAAAAACTTTAGGAAAAAAAAGTGGTGGTTCTTTTCAGTTACTTTCAGGGGGAGAGGATTTCTGTTTGCAGAAATGTCTTTCTTTCAGCTTTCTGTTTTAAAGGTTTCATAACTGATAGCTTGCATACGTCTGTGCTGTATTGAGGATCTTTGTGATCCTTTGCTGAGGTTTGTTCTTGCCTAAAATGTAGCTGGTGGTAACTGGGGAAGAGACCAAATGGAGCTGTCTTTCTCCTGCAAAATTAATTCAGCCTTCCTGTACCTTGTTTTCCCTTCAGGTATTCCCAATATTTACATTATCTGCTTTCCTATCATAGTTTCTCTGTGCAGAGATTACTGGATTTGTTTGTCTGCTCTGTGTTTTTGTAAGTATAGTGACCCTGGTCATTGCTTTGACAGCCCTGCTGCTACCAGAGCTGTAAAACCACAATTGGAAGTAGTGGGGAGGGGGTGCCAATTGCAGGGTTTGAAGGGGGAAGGGGAAAAAAACCCCAGATCTTGAGGTTTTACTAAAACTTCAGATTAGTCACAGAAGACCCTTGCCACAGACAGCTTTGCTCATTTCGTGTGCAAGTGTGTTGAGTCAGTTGAGAGTCTGAGACACTGCTGTCTGAGATCCCAGTGAACTAGTCTGAAGAGCAATGTGGTATTTGTGCAGGGTTTAAATTATGACTAGTAGGGTATTAAAAGTTAAACATTCTGTTGGGAACTAGACGTCAAAGTACTCAAAAAAAAAAAAAGGGGGGGGGGGGGCGGAAACAGTGTCAGGAAAATGAGTTGTTGCGGCCTTAAACTTAACTTGGTTATTTTAAAAGAAAAAACTTTAAGAGAAAAACTTCTATCCTTCAGAGATTTTGAAGTGCCTGTCACTTAATGTTCCTTCCTTCGAGTCGTGGTTAAAGGCTCATTTCAGAAAACCACAATGACTCAGCTACTTTGAATATCTGCTCTGTTAGCATGTGGCTCATGTTAGAAGCCCCAAGATTTTCTCCCACCTCCAAAGACAGTTCTTATTGGTGGATACTTTATTGGCAGTATCTTTTGCCCTATGCTAATTTTAAACGTACTTTAAATATTTAGATTTTTAAAGAAGTGTAAAGGCATAGTACCCTGATATTGGTAAGTAGAAAGGAGAACATTTATTTATAAATATTTATTATTTTGCAGATGCAAAGGTAAGTTTATATAGATCTTCCCCCCCACACACACACATTTGAAAGTGACTGCTCCAGAAAGAGTGCTGCCTGATGTTTATTGCAGTGTAGTGCTGGATTATGCCCATCTCTTTGGAAGGACTGAAAAACGTTCCTTGGATATTTTTTGGATTGCGTCAGTTAACTTGAAGAAATGAACAGCTCTTCCTACAGAGCTTTGGCTTCTGCAGAACTCTGTGCTGGTCAGACAGCTTCTTCGGAATGGTCCAGGGACATCCTCACATGCATCAATAACAATACAACATCTTGTCTTTCTGGTTGTGTTCTCAGATAAATTTTTCTGTGGTCCTCTGTACTGCACTAGGTGATTGTGAGGACGAGATCTGCCTTGTTCTGTGTTTCGTGTCCTCAAGTTCTGTGCTTGGGAATGGTGTGGGTGGCTTCGAGAGAGTTGGTTCTGGACAGAGCTCTTGCAAAATCAGTTGGGTGGCCTGGTGAGAGATGTTTCTAAACACGAAGGGTATTTTTGAGCAAAACCTGTATAAATACACATAAAACAGAACTGGTAGGTTGTACAGGAAGGAACTGTGGGAATCTGTTCTTCAGTGTGGTAGGGCTGCAATATGTATCTTTGTCCTTGTTCGGTAGACAGAAGATTGAGGGTGGTAGGAGGAATAGGTGATGGCGACCAGATATTTGTGATGGTTTAGAAAAGTAAGGTGTTTAATGGAATAAACTTCCCATAAGATGTAGTGATCGACAGGACGACTTCTTTAATAGCCTGAGATTGAGCTTCAGCAGGCAGCGTTCTGTGTGGGTTTTCCGTGCTTGCAAGTCTGTGGCACAACCAGCTGTCAGGTTGGGCTTTTTAGATTCATATGGAGCTAGTCCAACCTCTTGATTAAAATTTATGCAACTGACTGAATTGCTGAAGTGGACATCTTGCTTTGCAATGATTCTTGATTACTAGCATCATGCTGGTGCTAGATCTGAGGACACAGAAATAATCTCTTATTCATTTTTCTCTGTGTTTCCCTGTTGGTACACAGAAGTGTTGCCATGGAGGAGAGCGTGGGGTGGGAGTAGGCAGGAACCAGCTGCTTTAGGGCCACGCTGGGAGGAAGACTGGGGGAGGATAATGCATGAAGTCTGCTCTTGCGAACAATCCTAGGAACTTCTTGCTGTCAAATGTTCTGTGCATTTGTTATGGAAGAGCTTTGAAGGCACATAGGGAAGGGTGGGTCTTTTAAAGACAGGAAATGGGCTTTCTCTGTGCTGCCTGGGAGGGAACAGGTTACGGAGCTGACATGCATGGTGGACTTCATGGGCCTTTGTTTTCAGTCAGGAGTCCCTTGGCAATCTTGTGCGCCTTTACATGTTGTTTAAACAAGTACTGCTTTTTAATGATGTGGTCCTTCAAGGATGTGCAGTACAACTTCATTACCTTTTTAAAAGTGCTCTGCAAATTTTTAATCTAGACGGCACAGTAAGTTTGCTGATAATTAAGTAACGCTTCTTTAGCTGGAATGTGCTTGTGAGCAGGCCAAATGGGTTTTTTGCATGTCTGTATTAACATTTGTTTGTCTCTTCTCATGAGGTCAGGTGTTCCTGCAGTTTGCTTTGGGTAGCTGCATGCAGTTGGAGGCTAAGATTTACCATAGTGTTGGAAGCCTTTTCCTGGTGCTCGTATCCCCAGGCAGCAAATGGGTAGTGCAGGACTGGGTGTCATGGTGGAATGACACGAGGTACCATTATTGCAACTGGAAAACCCCTTCTCCTTCCTTCTGTCTGTGTTATCATCTTGTAAATGTATTGCAGTGGTCAGTCATGGGGATGATGGAGTACGGGTTTGGTAAAAAAAGTGCTTCTCAACTGTTCCCATGTGTTAGGAAGCAGAAATCCGGAGTACCAAGAGACAAAGGAAATTAGCATAATCATTCTTCTAACATGCTTGGCATCTCTGTCAGTGTTGTTATCATTTTGACCCATTTTTGTTACTGTTTTCCAATGTTTTCTGAAATGTTTTCATCATAGAACTATTAGACTTTAAAAACGGAGACTGTGGGGATGGCTTCTTCCATCAGATTTCATTAGAATAGAGAAAAAGGGTGTTCTGTTGTTGAATCGAAGGAGCCATCCTTGCTACATCACAGTGGGTATATCAGCAATCTCAGTTTAAATCTTTCTAGTTTAAAAAAAAAAAAAGATTTGTGTACATAACAAACATATGGCTTTAAGGCTTCTATTCAGCAGTTATTTGGATGTATTTAGTAAAAGTGCCACGTGGGGATGTTTGACAAGAAAAACTTGTTCTCTGGAATAAGGTTGGGGTTTATGAAGTTAATTCATATTCCACAAAGCAGCTCTCAAGTGAAGGCTAAAAGCTTTCTGATTTTAGCGGTCATTTGTGTCCCCAGTTGTGGGCTGTCTGAGAGTGTGGGCTATCTGATGACAATTTTCAAGACGTGTTATTGTAAAGAAGTGGAGATAATGTGCATGAAAATTATAATATTTGGCAATGTTAGTGCAAGTTCAGGGATGGAATAAAAAAACTCCTCTGTTATATCCTTACTCTGGCAGCACGTGTGCTGTGAGCTACCATCATGCTTCCAGCCTCAGTATTTCCTTTTAAAAAAAAATGTGATTACTCTCTCAATGTTATAGAAGCGTTTTGGCTCAGAAACTTGCTGCTATACAGTGCACGATTCTCTGATGCTTTCCTTGAGCAGCTCATCTGTTTCTCTTCACATATTGAGGCTTTGTAATGTTTTTAACTGTACTTTAAATGGCTTCACCTTGTAAAAGCCTTCAAAGTTTTTTGAATGACCAAGAGGGGAATACTGCATTGTGGAAGCACTCCTGTGCTGCCATACCGTAGGAGGATGCAAGGCACTAATGACCACTTAAGGTCTTTAATAGTTCTGTGTTTCTGTAACAGTCAAAGATCATGGAAATATAATTCACTGCATACAAGTTTGTACCAATATCTTGTGGTTAAGTCTTATAATCCTTCTTTCTTAAAAAAGTTTTTAAATTAACTTAATGTGTATTAATGTTAGTACTCTGATCTTTAGTAAGAAAATAATGGATTTGTGCCTGATAATATCTAATGTGCGGTTTGTGTATTTGAATGGAAAAGTAGCAGGCTTTCTTAATATTGAAGGTGAAAGGCATGCTTGGTATCTTGATTTTCACCTTATAAAAATCCAGACGCATGGCAGACAGCTAAATTTAAACCACTGCTTCTAGTGACTTCCTTTTCATACTGTGAGTGACTTAGTAAAATTGAAAGTCAGTGAGGAAAGTCCCAAGTGCTCATCCAGATCTAAAAGCTCAGGAAATTACAGATAATCAACTTTTCACATCTTTGTCACTTTAACGTCATGTACATATCCTCAGGTGTTCTGAGGGGAGTTTTTGTTCTACTTGTTTCAGTTATCTTTGAATAAGGTCCAGGTATTTAATCAGTACAGTTGGCACTTTCTATGATTAAGCCTTTGGATAGCATCAGTGTCTGGGTTTCATTTAAGATGTGCTGCAGTAGTCTGTATTTCTGAACTCCCAGGCAGAATCCATTTTTTGAGTATCTCTAATATCAAGAATACTTGCAGTTCATCTTCCATGACTTGTGTCTAGTTTATCTTATGAGAGTCAGGTGTTAAAATCATTGCAGGTAAAAATTAGCCCTGGGGTCTACAGATGAGTAACGTAGTCAAGTGCTACCTCTTATTACCTATAAACCTCTAATTTTCCTCTGAAGTCATAAATCTAGAAAGCATTGTTACAGAGCTGCTCCGCGGGAGAGCTGGCGTGGGGTGGTGCATGGAATGCTCTTGTAGCTGTTGGTGCCAAGGGCCATTGGTTAGTGGTTGGAAACAGCAACTGGCACTGTAACAGGTGAATGACATTGTTCAGATGTCACTGTTGATGTCATTTTTCTGTTAAATTTATGGTGGAGCAGGAGAGGGCTGCAGTAATTTTTAAAACACTCCATCATGTCTGTGAAACCAGTAGGTCCTGCCTCTGGAGGTGTTATTTGGTCCATGGGACCAAATTTGAATGGGGATGCCTTGGCCGTGAAACCCTATTTCAGGCTGTCCCAGCATCTCCCCAGCAAAGGCTTTCATCTGCCTGTGCTGTGCTTCCATTCCGCTCTGCAGACCAACAGTTGCAAATCAGTATTATCAAATCTATTGGATATAATCCGGGTTTTTTTAGTTGTTTCTGAATGCTAGGATTTTGTGTAGAAAGGAAAATTAATCTGAAACCTGGTTAAATTAATCTGAATCCTGAAAATCAGGGCATAAACCTGACGTAGATCTGGAAGTAGAGGCTGGACCACCTGATGCAACCAGAACACAGTTCTAATACAATTATGATACAAATAATAATTGGTGGAAAAAAAGACAGTGATTGAAACAAATGAAGGAAGAGAAGGGACAGGAGCAGGCAATGTTAAAAGAGCTTCAGTGCGTTTTTTTGAACTGTGAATGTCATTGCTGCTTTGAGGCTACTGGCAAAAGTGGTATTTGTGATCCAAGACCACTGTCTTTGCTGGCTCTGTACGGGTATGAGTGGGGGCTATGTTCAGACAGTGATGCAGATGGTGTTATTTAATAGCTCTCACCAGCCCATCCATCACATTTGAATCCTGCTTTCTTCCACACTGATTGATGTGTTATCATTATGTCAATTAGACATCTTGAAAGGTGGCTTAAAACATGGAAAATACCTAATTATTGTTCTTTTTTGGAAAAGGAAACTTTAAAAATGTGTGTAGCACTAGGTGGTTCGAATACGTGTATTTTCTCTATATTTTTCAGAAACACATACAGGTAGGGATGTATGTTGTGGTGGCAATGGCTGTGCCTTGAGGGTGAGATGGTAATATATGGGCCGCCTTGGTGCTTCTGTTGGCAATGTGAATGCCTTGGTGCATTGCTGTTGTGGTTCCAGGGCTTTGTTAGAGTTCCTTCACAAGAATCAGTTAAAGGCTGGGAATATGGATGAGTCTTAGTGTTAAGGAAGAACTTGATTAGTGCTGTAGTGATAGTTAGGTAAAGGTTTAAGCATCACTTTTCCCCCCTTGATTATGCATTGCTGTGAAGGCCTTCCAGCTGTGACTGTCAGATGCCACACTGATGTACAGATTTGCTCATCTTTTGCAGCTGGCAGGAGAGGGGACTGAAATGAATGGATCTGTTGATTCACACACACTGTGAGAAGGCAACAGTTAATAGGCTTTGAAATTCAGTGGCTGGTGAATATTGTTCTTGAAGGTAAATTGGCTTAGGTGCAAGCAGCATTCAGGATTGAAGGCACAGGTGGATGCTACTTGGTAGAGTGCTGGTGTGAGGGCTGTGGGGAGGGGGTGCAAATCACAAAGCCAAGTACTGCAAAAGCAGAACACCTGAGAGCGTGGGGCCGGGGAGCTCCTTCTTTGGCTGGTGCAGTGGCTCTGATGGAGACATAAGAAGCCTTGAGGTCCATCGCTTGCACATTCTTACTGTGGTATTGGCATAACAGGGTTTTTTTGGTTGCTTTTTGTTTCAAGGATTTTTGTCTCAAGGGAAAGAAGGCAGGCATTGTCATGTGAAATTACAGCACTTCTGCACAAACTTCTTGGTCTGTTTGTTTAACACTTGGACAAGAAGTTAAAGAAGTGAAAATGATGGTTTCCTTTACAGGTATGTTTTAACTTCTTGATTTATTATATGAAGTTTTGTTGTTCCTGTCACAGGCTCTTACAACTTATTCTCCAGAGACAGAATCAGTTGTGATAAACTGAGGAGTCCTAGAAGCTGCTATGTCCATTGGAAAATAGACACCAAGTTAACACAGAGTGTTTGTTTCTGCAAGAGGCTTACTCTTGGAGCCTGTATGAAACATCCCTTAGTATTTTCTTCAGCAACTCCACTGTTGTGCTTGTCCTCATCTAGTAGCACACTGGCAGCTTTGTATGGCAGGGTGAAATGTGTGTCAGTCCAGCATCCACAGTGCGTTTTTAGGATCTGGATTTTTGTTTTTGCATGCTCGCTGCACTCAGGTGCTGAGCACTTCAGGTGTTGATAAGTGCCCCACCAGCGTCTCCTTCCAGACATAATATATGGTGATTCTGTTGCCTATTTAGAGTGATGGCATTGCATTGCAAAAAAACAAAAAAAAGAAAAAACAACCACCAACCCCAAACTCCAGTAAGAATGTGCTGTCGGCTCCTGCCGGCTGGGATAAATGCCTTCAGGCCTTTCCTGGCAGGCTCTGCTTCCGCTCATGGTCGCTGAACATTTGTTCTTCCCATTTGCAATCCGGTCCAGTGAAGCTGGCGTGTTCACATGTCTGTTCTCCAGCTGTCTGGCTGTGTGAGTGCACGGGGCTGTGCTGCCTTGGCTTCCAGCTCTCGTGCCTTATTTGGTAACACAGTGCTCTTAAGCTGTGCCTGGAAGGGGCTGTTTTACTAGTTTAGGGACTATTTTCCACTTTAATTTTTGATCTCTAAAGCTGTAGATTGCGTTTCAGCAGCAGTGCTGGCATAGCTTAACTCTTCAGCGCTGTCAAACTCGAATATTGCGCTTTAGAAGTGCATGAAGTGTTTTATTCCCTGCTGTAGCACACTGGCGTGCTGCTGCAGACAATCTCAGCAGAGGCAATATATGGCAGCACTTGTGTTTACAGCACATACATATACCTTGTCTGCATAATTTGCTTCTTAAAATGATAACCAGAGTGTGATCTTCAGTGCTAAGACCGCGTTACAGAGGACTCAGCCAAATTTTAATTAGCTGCATGATTTGTTGGAGTCTTTTGTGCACTGTTCCTGAGAGGGGAAGTGGCGTACAGCGATGGAGTGAGCTTGGACAGATTGAGTAGCATCATTCGATAGGCTTCAGCAAGAGCATCTCTGGTCCCCTGCCAAAAGGATGGTGACTGTTTAAAGTAGTGAGAGGGCCTCAGTAAGTGAGGTGAAAGACTCGAGCCAAGCCTAGGAAAAGAAAGCAAGGAACAAAGCTTTCAGGCTCAGAAAACAGATGTGGATGCTGGTGCTTTACTTGGTTTGCCTGGGAGCACAGCACAGTTCAGCAGCATGACTGTGAACATGAGAGCAGTTGCTCTCTTCAACTCCAGGGTGGTATTTCCTATAATTAAGGCAGGTCTGGGTTTTTCTGCAATTATCTTTGCTTTGCTGAGGTCTTCCAGTAGTGCTGCTCAAGTCCATCTATAGCTGGTTTACTGGAAGTCTGAACATCTGCGGCAGCACATGCCTTATAGATGCTGTCTGCTACTGCCAGTGTGGCACTAGGTGTCTGTTCCCACGCCGCTGCAAACTGGTTTTCACAGCTGGCTGTCCTCTGCAGGCTCCACAGGGAAGAAGGCTTGAGAATTCACTCAGAATTACCTTGAAAACTGAAGAAATGACCTGAAAAACAGCGTCGCAGTTCAGTGGGGGCATATGTCAAAGACTGCACTTTAGTTGGCTGCATCCGGGGAGGAGGAGGAGGATGGGCATATGCGGCAGTGCGGTAGGGAAGGATCCGGGGACTGCAGGAATCACAGTTTGAATAGGAGTCATTGGTGCTGTGCTGTTACAAAAAGTGCAATTGCTGCCTTGGAATATATAAAAAGAAGCATTGCCAAAAGACATAGTAATTATTTTTTTCCAATTTTACTTCCTGGCAGAGCCTCAAGCAAAGTATCTTGTTTAGCACTGCACCTCATACTTCCAGAAAGATATAAGCCAACTAGAGAAAATCCAGAGGAGGGTAATGGTCAGGATCAAGACCAATGAGTCTTGCCTCTCAGTAGCTGTGGGACAGGGACAGAGGAGCCTGGGGATACTGTGGGAAGAGAGAGAAGTTCTGTTCTGCATGCCCATGTAGATAGGGAAACAAGTCACGGGCTTAAATTGTAAAAATAAATAGGTTAAGTACAGAAATAGTGGAGTGCCGGAATAGATGACTTGAGGAGTTATGTCAGGAATGGAGCAGGCATAGTTAATTCTGCTGCTCGGAGGGAGGGATGAACCAAATAAGCTTGCTAAGGGTCTGCCAGTCCTGTGAACCTGCGGCACTGGCGATTCTGCAGAAGGCAGCAGGGCCAGAGTTTGGGATGATGGCACTCAGTGCACAAGGAAAGAAACAAGCATTTCAGGCAAGGCATCCCAAGTGCTTGATTGGTGTAAGAAAAAATAAAGCATTGAATTTGGTTTTGATATTTCTTGAGTTCTCCCACCTAGACTTCAGTAATACTACCATGTATTTAACCTCCCTATATCTTCTTCTTTTTTGGCAATGTGGGTTTTCTTTAAATCAAGTGCATTTAAAAGCTGAAAATTGAACCGCTGAAAAATTTGCCTTTTGTTTTGCGTGATGCGGTGGTGGCTCGTTTCTTATCACATGCACGCAAAACATTCTTAAATAGAAATGGCTTTTATTATGCTGTTCAATTCTGTCAGCTCCACCGAATAGCACAGCCGTATTCTTTCCATACTGCTCAACATTGATGCTTTCAGAGGGTGTTTGAAATTTGATCTTTCTTGTTCTTCCTGTGCTCGGACTGTCCGAGCGTTCCCAGCCTCCTGCCCCCGCTTCCTGACCTGTTCTGAGCAGGAACTTCGTTCCGGAAAAGCAGGAACAAGTGAAAAAGCAAATGTGAAAATTAAATCCAAGGGCCATACGGTCAAAATAAAATGAAATGGGGCCAGCAGATGAGTACGCTTTGGTTTACTGCCGGGGTAAAATGCTACTGAGGTAGACTGAAAAGACCTGAAGATTTTGAGGAAGAATATTCCAGGGTTCATGTTCTGAGACTTGTGTTTTAGTGCCTTGCAGGGAGATCTGTCATGGAAACTATTAGCAGGAAGATAGGGGATGGCTTCCTGATTTAAGACTACAGCTCTCAAGGCTGCAACAAAGGCTAAAGCCCCACAAAAGTTTACTTTAAAATGCTTCTGCAACTGTTATGCATATTTTATTATTTTTTTTTTACTGTATTCCCTTCATATAAAATAAAAACACTTCTCCTTGTAGCATGTAAAACTTGATTTTCAGTACTTGTAGGAGGGAGAAAGAGTTGGCCTTTGGACTTGCCTCTTGCAAAGGTTTGCCTCTAGTCCAGGATTTCTTTTCATGCTGGACCAGAGGCGGAGATGAGCTAAGACACTAAAAACTCTCACTGAAATGAGTAGCTTTATTGAGATCCTGTGTTAGTTCGAATTAATGTGTACAGTTGTGAACTCTTCTCTTGAAGGTTGGGGTTTTTTCTTCTCTTTTTTTCCTCTCTTTTCAACATTCAGAGGGTTTTTCTGGCTTGTATTTGTTACTAGCCAGGAGCCATGACTTCTAAATGTTCTTGAGATTATATTTAAGTAGCTTCTCTTGGTCTGAGTTACCCTTTGTGTCCATAAATCGGACATGTTCCTTAATGCTTTCAAGGGATACCTGGTGCATTCATTCACTGTCCTTAACAGCTTTCTCTGAGGCAACACAGCGTCGTTTTTGTCTTCCTAGATCTCTTGTAGTCTTGTGTATCGCCCATCCAGGGACATGTTATCCATTGTGATGCCGCTCAGCGACAAGGAGGCTGCCAGTTTTCCTGCTTTCTTTAACCTGACACCATAGATGTCAACTGGTATATGTTTTAGATAAATGCATCTCTGTTATTTTTCTTCCTACGTGTTGTTCTCCCTTCTGACTTGTATGTTTTCACGAAGCATCTTCACTCAGCGCTGCTCGTACCAGAGATCAAAAACGCATCTGGTCTTTCCTGCAAATGTTTCTTTTTGGAACTGCCTGTATATCCAGTGTCTAAATATTTCTCTCTTTTCGAGTAGCAGTTTTATTTCTGAAGGAGACCAAAGAGGTTACATGTAGATATAAAACAAACACTGATGTATTCTGAATGTTTCGGTACCTAAGATGTTTACTCAAAGGTGCATTTCTCATGTTAGTCTTTTGGTAGTTTTTTGGGCACTTCTGCTACCATTGTGATCTTGAGGGATTTAGAGGGTGTTGGCTTGCAGTGTTCTGAGTTGTCTGGGCTTTGGTTCCTAATTCACCCTGAGACATGGCAGTGTGTCCAGAGCCTCAAGAGGTAATTTTCCCTGCAGGTGAGGAGCCATGTGTTTGCTCTTTCTCATTGGAATAAGGTTACCTTGCCCGGTTTTCATTGCCTTACCCCACGGTAAATTTCAATACATCTAAAATGCTGCATTTGTTATTGCAAAGTTATTAAAAATGTTGTGTGGAGTCATATGCTAATGCATACGTTCAAAAAGCCATTGCTTTTTAATTAATGTTGTGTTAATGAATACTGTTGATGTAGTAGGCATTGATATTCAGTGTCCAGCTCTCAGGTATATAATTTTTCACTCTCAAATCACTGTTGCAGTCTTCTCCCTTTGTTTGGTTTGATACATGAGCTCTAAGTTAATAACAATTACATTATTTCCTATGTTGTTACAGCTTGAAAAAACGAAGTAGCGATTTCCATTGGTAGAACTGTGCATAAATGAGTACAATGGCAAGAGGGTGGTTACCCTCATGTCTTGTAGATATGAACTGAGGGTGGTTATTTTAACATAAAAATTAGAATATATTTAGATACTAAATCATGTAAGCTCTCCATTTAAAATGTTGGTTGCAAGGGTGACTTTCCTCCTTTATTCTGCTTTAAAAAGAAAAGCATTGAAAGCCCTTGAAACAGGCAAGATGCAGAAGGGGAGGTAACAGACTTCACAGCAGCAGAAACCTCTAATATATTTTGTCATGTAATTAGTTCAGTGTTTGAATCCTGAATGATTGAGTTGTATGTGTGAATGTGAAAAGATCTTTGGGCTTGGAATACAATTTTTCCCCACTTGCGGCATGGCAGAGCTGTTGGCACTGAGAGATTTGATTTCGGTCGTTGTCTCCCACTGGGCTAAATGTGCACAGTGTGGGTTTGTTTCCCTGCTCGCCTTGCTGGAGCTGTGTGGAGGGGGCTCTGCTGGGACAGCAGGTCAAGCAGTTAGTGCGTCCCGACAAAATAAGTGTTTTGAAATGAGTTGCTGTGCTGCCAGCAAAGCTTGTGCCCTGCAAATTGAAAATGAAAGGACGTCTTCTCATCACAAAGACAGTAATTTCAGTAAGATAAGGTTTGAGGTTTTTTTCTCCCTCTCTATGGAAATGCAGGAGTGATTAGTAATCAACACATTTCTGTAGCCGCTTTTGTTCTACATTCTTTGAACCTCTTAGGCTGTCATGTATTAATTTTAAACCTTAGAAGGAAAAAGTATAGAAATAGACAACGTAGTTATCAAAGGGCTTCTGAGGAGGTGAAACTTGCCTGTGATTGAATATATGCATTTTGTATTATTCTACATGCCTCTTGCATGAAAATATTTCACTTAAGCACAAAAGGAGTCTTCATTCTGTCTTCAAATAAATAATCTCTTCATCCTGTGGAGCATTACCATCCTTGTGAGTGTATTAAAGCTGTGCAACTTCGATAATTATAAAGTTGAGAACTTGTATTTGCAATATTTCCATCATTGCCAGTTATGCTACCGCTTCATCTTCTTTGCTGCTATTTTTTTTTTATTTAAAATAAAAAAAATATACTATCCTTGTATTTATTCTCTACTGTGAGCAGGCTTTGGCCTTGGGGATATATCTGGTATCTAAGTATAGAAAAGTCTGAAAAGAAACTGCTAAATTTCAACAGGGAATTGCTAATTTTCTTTTAATTTTAGTATTGCTGTGCAAAAAGGAGTTTGGTGGTTTTGGTTTTTTTTTTTTCAAGTAACGAAGACACAGCTGTGTTGGTGTTAAATATTCAGTGGGTTTTGTAAGTGACTTATTTAAATATCTTCATTTTTATAGATTTCTCTCATCTGAAAGTACTCTGAAGTATGATTTATGAGAGAGGGAATATTTTGATTTTTTCCTCAGCTCTTACCTTTCTGTAGTTGGCATTTTGTAACGTCTGGCTCAGTGTTTAAAGAAATGAAATACCAACACACCTTTCTGTTGCCAACGAAATATTTGATGCCTGCTTTCTCTAACTGCAGAAAAATTGGTGAAGACCTTCTACTAAATGCTTAAAATAGCCAGGGGAGATTTGGAAAATATGACTGGTGTATTACACAACCAGCCTGGCTGAATCTAGAAGTACTTCCAGATCATTTAGAAAGGAGCTTGCTAGAGAACAGCAGAGTGAGAAAAAAAATGTGTGCTGCAGCTCAAAACAGCTCTGAGCTGATCTCTGAAAGTAGCAAAGTGGGTAAGCGTTAATAATGGCTGGTGTCCAGCTGTCAGCCAGCAAAGGCAACCCTGAGAGCTTTGGCTGTGGCAGTGTTGGTTTAGCTACTTTCTGAGCTGTCTTCGTATACTGAGGGTAGAATGAATTAACATAGTAAGATCACTTAATGCACCAAGTGGTGGGAAAACCCTCTGAAGGGAGGAGTGGAATTGCATAGATGTGTTTGAGTCGTGTATTTCTGGGCAACTTGATGTGAAATAAGGTGACTCTATCTTGGGTGGGCTCTGAAATACTCTGCTCACTTCTCCAAATCATTCCAGCCTCTGAAGTTAGTGGGTATTTGCAATTTTGGATAAGTCTTGCATTATATTTTATAACAATCTTACTAATGCATTAGCTAAATGCTACTTTAAATTCCTATGGCCGTCACGGGGCAGCACTGGAGGGGGCTTGTTGAAAGGGTGGTGGCATGTGAACAGTGATGGTCCTTTTCTTAAATTGGGTCCTGCATCTGTGAGCCCAGATGCTGCTACCCCTTTCGAGGGACTGACCATATGATTGCCACTTGCCCCTACACAATGCAGTTCTTGTTCACTATGGGACGGAGGTAGAAGCACTGCAGAGGCTCAAGGTTGACTGAAAGTTTCCATTAGGGGATGCATTTTCCAGCCTGATGTTTATAAGTTTTGTTGTTCTGGCTAATTTTTAAAAATTTTTATTTTCATTTTTTTGCCACGTGCTTCTCCTAGATGTTTTTAAAGAAAGATCTCAATTACTAAAAAGTAATTGGCGTGATACTATGTTGATGGTTCAGGCAAATAGCCCATCCTAAAAAGCCCATCCTTTTCTTCATAAAGTTCTGGTTCTTTATGCTTTGGGAGTGTAAAATGATTTGGATGATGAAGCTGTGAAACCTTGGGAGATGAGGATTGTCTGGGCAATCGCTCCTCGAGTATTAGGTGGAGACCTGCACATTGGATTACTCAGTTGTTGGGGGGATGTAAGCAGGGTAGAAGCAGAGAATCTGGCTGGTGGGGCTTGGGCTGGCAGGAAAGGTTGGAAGTTTGGACTGGGGAGGAGAGGAACAAGGTCTAGTACAAGAGAAGGGAATGGAAAAAGGATAAGAGAAAATGAAAAGAATGGGGTGGAAGGAATTGGGGTTGGAGTAATGTTGCTGGCAGGTTTCTCTCTTCATTGAACACCAGAATACTTTGGAACATGGAATTTCTGAGTGTTTCCAGTGTCCTTGATTTTGGCTATTCCTCTGTGAGGCTGGTACATGCAGAGGATAACCAGACATTGCTGACAGTATTTCTGTGAGCTGCAGGTGGCAGGGGCCCATGTGGGGATCTAAATGTCCAAACAGTGAGAGCGTTAATGTATCACATGGTGCAATTATGGTCTTTCTTAGTCCACTTTATTAGATGCAAAGCAATTGCTGACGGAAGAACAGGATTTAGCTTGGAAGCATTGAAATGCACATTTAATACATGTCCATGTAGCAATCATTCATCATCCGTGCGCATGATGGGGAGGTACACAATTATGCAGTCACTTTTTCCTGCAGGACCTTTGTTCAGGGTTCAGGCTTGATGTGTCATCATTTCATCAGCAGTTACGTAGTATTTTATTTTTACACTTAGTGTGCAATTCTGCCATTTTTCACTCTGTATCATCAAGATCTCAAAAGAAAGTGCATTCCTTCATGATTAATATTCAACAGTGTATAATAAGATGCAATTATGTTGCAGTAGTAGCTTTATCACCTTTCCAATGTGGCTGAAGCTGCTTGAATCCATGATCAGAGCTGGTTGTTTCAGCTGCTTTGGCTTCATTTTGGATCTGTTAGAAACAGACCTAACCTCCCTAAGTATAGTGTCTGACAAGAAGCAGTTGGTTTGTCTTACACAGTCATCGCTACTGTGGATTGCCGACCATGATGGTATTCGGCTAGCCCATCCATGCACATTCATTTTTGTAAACATGTAAGCCCTCTGGAGGTCTAAAAGTCTTCTGGCCATAAAGTTCATGTAGCTTGACCCATGGCAAAATACATTTGCTACTAACCAGCCTCTGGTGGTGATGTTGAGATGAATAAGGCTAAGTTTAATTCCTCAACCACTTAAGAAACAGATTTCATAGAACAAATACAAAGAACAAAAAAGAAAAGTTGGGTACTTGTCATTGTTTGTTTTAGATAAGTAGCTTTGTAACTAGGACGAAAACCTAATATATACCCTTCTTGCATTGGACAAGGTTGAATGCTTGTAGACCCCTCCCCCGTGCTGCAGGGGACAGAGGGGGTTGCTTGCAGTTAACAATTTAGAAGTTAAGCCTAACTTGACAACTTTCTTTACTGAAAGGGATGGAAGAAAGTACACTTGCACTGTGACTAAATGTAGCATACAATTAATTCTTCTATGCAGTTCTGTGTGTTAATTGCTGTCATTGTGTGAATTGATGGTTTAAGCAAAAACAGAAAATTTTATAACTGGTGTGTTGCTTACAATGCATAGTCTTAGCTTAAAAGTGGCAGCCTGCAGTGGCTTTTTGAATCTGTTCGGTGCTGTCAATCTCTGTGAATCATCTTTATGTAAATTAAAAATACGTTGAAGAGAGCAAACCTGGAAAGTGTGGTTTGCGCTTTTGTTTTCCACTTTCCTTTCCACTTCCCTTGTTTGTTCAGAAGCTGTAAGCTGGTAGTGTCAAAGTAGAGGTGAGCGTTTCTGGATAGATGCAGTTACATCTCCTTCCACAAACCCTCAGCTCTTTTCTCTCCTTCTCAAGTATGCATCACTCCATTAAAGGTCTCCAGTGCCCTAGCCGTCTCCCACTGTATCTCTTAATGGTGTACTGGGCGCCAGCTCAGCAGCCTGCATGGACTGCTGTGGTGGTGTGAGACACGCTGACCGGCCCATTTGGCAGCTGGTGGCTCACTGAGCTGAAACAACAGTCTGCTACTGGTGCTTCACCCCATTCGAAGGGGATTTAGTTTAGAAGACAGACCTTTACCCTTCTGGTGTGCTGTAACGGTGCTTTGAGGATGGATTAGACAGGCAGGCAGAGTGACATCAAATGGGTCTTTCCTTTAGGAAAGGAATGAGAAGCGTGAAGGCATCCATCTCAAATGGCATCCCAAGGTAAAGTTGTCAAGGTCTGTCTCCAGCAGGGCTCAGCCTCTTCGGCAGCTTCAACCTCTGGCAGAGCTGAAACGAGTTGTCTTCAGTGTGGGGTTTTTCCCTTGTTGGTTGACATGCCTCCAATGCATCTGTTAGCAAAGTAGCCCCTAAGCAGCTCTGCTTTTTGGCCAGTGAAGATAAAACCCCTGCAAGCTTGTGGCTCTGCCGCTTGCTGCTTCCCTCACGGCAGTGCTCGCCTGCGAGGGTACACCAACAGCCTTTAGAAATACCCTGCGAGTTAGAAACCTGGAATCTCGCATCCATGTCATTGCCAAAGAGACCCTGGGAACTGCCTTCTGGCTTTTTTGGCACTTTGTTTAAACTTCTAGCTGCTACTTTAGGCATTGTCTTTGAATAGCTTTTTTTTGGGGGGGGGGGGGGGGGGCAGGGGGGGGTGTTAAGTTGCTTAGCAACAGAGAAGAGGAAAAATAGTAAACACAGCTAATTTGATTTTATTACTGATAAGTTAGCCTCTCTTTAATATATAAATATATTTTTAATAAGAATAATGAGCTATAATTCCTGGTTTTTGCCAGGCAGAATGTTAAACAAACTGTTGATGGACTGGGTAAAGAACCTGATACCCCGAGGAGGTTTACTGTTACCTCGAACTATGCTTTGAATGCCTGTGCTTGTGTGTGCTGTTGTTGGGGGTATTTTATGCTGCTGCTGTTTGTTAGGTGAGATTCTGTAAGTATTTGTGCTTCATTTTCCCTGGCAATAGAAGAAATTTAATTTAAAACCTAAACAAAAAACAACCTCGAACCCCCCAACCTAACATCAGTTGTGTGAAGTAGCATACCTGCTAAAGTAGAAAAACCAGAGGCTGAGAGTGTGTAAAATGAGTCTGTCTGCCTGGGAAAGCACTGAAACGTGTTACCATTTTAGCATGGTAGCGTATTTAACTGGGACAAGTTATAAATTTTCTGGTCTTGCATCAGATGTTTGGCAGCAACAGTTAATTTTTATCTTTCATGGGGCAGCATTCTTGTTACTCAAAAAAGCATTTGTCTGATCAAGAGCTTTTTGGAATTTGTTTATAAACCTTTCCTTGCTGCTGGAATATTTGGACAATGTTAGCAGCAAAAATCCAGATAATTACGAATGGTTGAAGCAATCTTTCTGTTTGTTCTTGTTCTTATAGATTGCCTGTTCAAACTGTGTCCCATGAACCGGTACTCTGCTCAAAAGCAGTTCTGGAAAGCAGCAAAGCCAGGAGCTAACAGCACAACAGATGCAGTGTTACTCAATAAACTACATGTAAGTATTTGTGTTTAGGCTCCTTTTGATCATCAACACCCATCCATACTGCTTTAAATAAGTATTTCCAATCAATTTGACACAGTTGACCAGGAGACACTGAGAAAGTAGATAGAAATCGGTATGCAAGACTCCTTTTGAGACATTTACTGAGATCTGACTCTTTAAACATCCTTTGATTTATGACAACGTGCTGTTCAAGGGCTGTGTGTCCCAATGCCGCCATGTAAGATACTGGGTTAGAGTTGTGGTAGCCATTTAAGTTTTTGTCATTAACCCATGCTAACTGTAGCAGTGCTGTACGTGGGCATTTTGGGTGGTAACAGCATAAAAATGGGACCTTTCAAACAGCTACGCAGAGTAGAGGAGTCTCAGACTTCGCAACCCAACATGAGAAGTCACAGGCATTAGCTGTGCTGGTAGATGCCATCTGAGCTACTGGTTTGATAAATCTAATGGGATTCTTCAAGCAAACATAGCTGCTGTTAATACATGTGAAGGTTGATGGGTAATTATGAGTAATTATAAGGCCAGACAGCCTCTCCTTCCTTATTAGCTTGCAGTATTTAATAATTTCTAACTAAAATGTTGACATTCAGCAGATGAAAACCCAGTAAGGCAGTTGATTGCTGTTTTTAGAGTTCCTATGTTAAAAAAAAAAAAAGCCAACTTAACTTAAATACCATCTGTTGACTTTAGAGTTAAATAAACTCCATGTTTATGTTAAAATTACATAGCTGGAGTACTTGATGTCAAAATTACAATTCTAAATATTTTTAGTTTCTTTAAGCCTATATTAAGCTCATTGTAGACTGAAATACAAAATGGCCCTGTAGGAGAGTGTCATTTGCTGATTGCCATATGGCTGCCTTGCTCCTGCGTTTCACAAAGGCTGACTGTTTGACTCATTTTGCTTCTGAAAACATAATTTTATAACCTAGAAGTATTAACTTGGCAAGGAGAAAGCTATTTTGGTACTGGTTTGCAGCCAAAGGTCCCTCCTCACTTGTGCCACCTTTCTGCTGCCCCTTTAGTGATAAGCAGACAGTAGACTGTGCCAGCAAGCTTTAAGTAATGGGGGATTCTGGGTTTCGTTTTCTGGTGTACAAGGGAAGGGGAGAGCTTCTGCCCACAGGTTATGTATGTGAGTTCAAGGATTTCAACAGAAAGTGTGGTCTAAGTACTGCGTCACATAAGAGAAAAATAGTTTGTAATTGCCCTTTTTTATGATAACTGTCATTTAGAGTTGTCTTCTCTTTCCTCAGTGCAGGCCAGTTCAGGTGTTTGGGACCTGTTCCTATTCGTCTGACACTTTACCATTTTGTGCCGGGGTCCCTATGGAAATACAGGATTAGATTTTTCCAGTATTTAGCCCCAGCTGAGTGATGTTTGTACAGAAATGTACCACCATGCATGAACTGCTTGCTTAATTTGGTGAAAGGATTTGAGTACTTTACAATTTTATTGGAGGTTCATTAATATACATCACTTTGACATAAAGGATAATCCTTTATGCAGCATGTGCCAAATTAGGATTGAGTGACCTGAGGCTGATGCATGGCTTTGAAATAGTTTGGTCCCATGTATATCACTCATATGTCAAAACTTTTTTTTCTGGCAGTCATATGGCTACATGTGTCATCTTTTCCACTTGCTGGCACATGGAATACACTGTAAAACCCTGCATTTTGCATGATGTGTATTGGGGGGCTGTGCCCTGAAACATGTGCATTCAACTGTTAGCTCTGCCCGTGATTAGATTTCTTTATCAGTGCATATAATTTCTAATGAAATTGGTGATGTGAGGTATATTCATCATCACTTGCCTTTTTTGGCTTCTTTTTGTCTGCTGGTGGAATTTATTGTCTGCTGTGGAGCACTCAATGCTGAGGTCAGGTTATTTTAAGTTAATGCCATTTAAGGGATTTAAAATCTGGGACACTTGTCTTCCTTTGGTATCAAGAGTCAGCGCTGGTTGAGAAGCTGACATCTAGTGGCCAGAGAAAATGATTCTTTCTTCTTGAATGATTGTCAGTTTTGGTGCATGCTTTTGAAATGCATCCAAAGTCTTATCATATTTTCACAGAATACGCTATTTTCTTTATCATAAATGGGGCACCCAATCCAGTGCAGATAGTGAAGTCCTGTCTTCTGTGATTGCTGTTGATAGTTGAGAGGGCCTGAGTGTCTTGAAGAAATCCTTTCTCAACAGAACACTTTGAAATCAAGCAAAAAAAGTTGTCTTTTAATAATACAGAGAAAATTATGCTGCATTGTATTCTTGAATATATTTTTGAGTTTGAATGAGCAGCTTTATTCCAAGTTCTCCTGGAGCAAGAGCCAGCTGTCATACCTAACACAACTTCTAAAAATAGCACTTCTTTTGTAAGCTGAAGATGATGAAATTTTATAACAGTGTACAGATAGCTTTTCCTTTGCAGTACTTCACCCTTGTCCTCTGTTACTAGTACTTCACCTTACTACAGTTAGGAACTCTGGGCATTTTTCTTCTCCTCCAAGAGAAAACTGGACCTACCATAGTCCTTGAGATCTGAGTATCAAACTGTAAACCTTGCTGCTTAGCTTTCTAAAAAGTCTAGTTTTAAATTACTCTCTACCACCAGGTATCAGTTAAAGCAAGCAGAGATTTTTATTTAATTTTTTTTAAAGGGGGTTGTGGAGGGATCTCTTATGTAAAGTGAGGGAGAATTTCTTCACCAAATGAAATAGTTTAAAAACAGCCTGGGCAAAATAGCTCATTTCTTATAAAAGAAAACAAAGTGCAAGAGACTAAGTTACAAATTGTTAAATAGAACAACGTATTGCTATGATCATTCAATTTTGCAAGTGTTTTCCCTTTTATTACCATGTTAGTGTGATACAGAAATGCACAGCTGCATTTTCACAGCTGATAGAGTATCCTTCAGCCCCGTGGAGTGCAGGCTCTGTGGCTCTGGGAAGTTGGGAACTCGTGTATTCAGAGCTGCCGTGGGCATTTGTAAGTGTCTTCTAAATAATCCTGCTGTGCAGTAAAGATGATTGAATCACCATAAAAACACAGGCTGTAGCAGAGTTGGGGCCTGTGTTGGCAAAGTAAAATAAAGAACCAAAGGGAAGGTCAACTCAATTTGTATAGAAGTCGGTAGAAAGGAATATAGGCTTCCTGGCTTGTGTTGTCACCCACCTTCCCCCCGCAGGTGTCATATTGTCTTCTCATGGCTTCTCTTCTATTTATCTGAGCTTCTCACCTTATGTTTTGTTCCAAAACTGTCATGTTTTACCCAAACCATGGGTTGCTTAATTGGTGTGTGTCTATCTTCCTAAACACCTGAGAAAATAAATTGGAAATTACGCTGTTGAAAGTTGGGAAGAGGAAACGACACTGTTTCAGATGCTTGCTGTTTTTCCAGTTCTTTGAAATAACCTTAAAGAACCTTGGGTGTTTTGCTGCTCTTTTTATAAAACACTCAGCAATTGAATTGTTCTCCTTTCATTTCAGCATGCAGCAGATTTGGAAAAGAAACAGAATGAAACTGAAAACAGAAAGCTGCTGGGAACAGTCATCCAGTATGGCAATGTTATCCAGGTAGGCTGTGAGCATCTTTGCAAGCTGTATAGGATTTTGCTCAAACTCTCCTGCTCAGTGTGAATTCATGGAGAAGGGTCTAGTTTTGCAAGGTATGACAGTGTCCTGAAGTGGGATCCTGTAAAGCAAGAACTGGGTGTATAGCTATGATGGAGTCACTTTCTTATTATGGGTTAATTGTACTTTTTTTTTTTTTTTGAAGTCACCATATGATGACTTTCCTCAGAAATACTTCTTGAAAGACTCATTAGAGTTGGCCATTTGGAAGATGGTACAGGCACTGTACAATGCCAAATACGGTCTCTCACAATCAAATGTTGACACATCAACTAGTAAACTAATCCAGAGAAGGAAAATCAAGCCATATAAGTAATTGCAGTCCATTGAAGCAAAGGATATGCTAAGTCCGAGGGAGTGAAAAGAGGAAAAAAACCCCCATGCATCAAACCCAAGAAAAATAGAAAGTACAATAACTGCATAATTAAAAAAGACAAGTCTTTAATAAATGGCGAAGACAATATGCAGCTGATGTGGGTTCACCCTGAAACCAAGCATACCTGCTTCCACTAAGTAGAGAGTCTCAGCACTTCAGAAATAGGGATAGTTGCCTCAGCATTTTGAGCCTTAGATGAAGAAATTTCTGTACTGATGATTTTTATTTTATTGTGCTGACATGGTACCGGGCAGCGGGGTGGGGCTGGGGGTGGGGGGTGGGGGTGGCTAGCAGCACCGGGAGGCTGGGCTTCCGTTTTGCAAGGAGAAATGGCTTGGCTGCCCTTGCAAGCAGTTGCAGGATTTGGAGCAACCTGGTGGAAGAAGGGCAGGGATGTGCCTGCCTTGGTTTAATTAAGTGCACTATTGGTCTGAGTGCCTGAGGCATTAAAAAGGAAAAAAAAATAATCTACTTGTAATCATGAAGGAAGAAAAATTATACCCATTTGTGATTGTACTACAAATATCCACACTAGTAAGAGCAGCGGTAAGTTTTTGCCCGTATTTTCCCATAACTCCCATCTGTTCTATGAGTATTTGTGGTAGTTAAAAGGCGTCAAAAAGTGGCTTTCTGTACAAAAGTACTTGTCTGCTAAATTTACTGGAAACTAGCAACAATTGGTTGGAGCTGGTAGGTCGGGAGCTGGCAGATGACCTGCTGCAGCTCACACATTCCTGCTGAGGGAGTGCAGACCGAAGGGTGGCACACAGCGGGGGGCTGAAGAATGGGACTTTGAGGAGAGTCTTCAGAGAAGCAGTCACGTTTTCTGTTAAATGAGACAGAACAGGCAAGACAGGAGCAGCTTTACTTCTCACCACCCCCCTCTTACCAGGGAAAGCAACTTAGTCCTCAGCATTTTACAACTTTTGATCCTGGGTTTTTGACGAGGGCATTTCTAAGTGTTTATTGTTAGCTGGAGAAGCGGCCAATTGGATTATCTGGAGATGTTTAGTGCTGTAGGATTCTATCTATACTGAAAGAAGAGTAAGTGACACTGTGCCTGAATTCATCAGTATCTTTATGTAATTTAGTTTTTACTATAATCCCTATGTAGTACTGTGGTTATCTTATGCACACTGGCTATTTATTGAGGGGAGGAAAAATGAGCATTCTTAGAACTGAACTCTAATTCTTATTCTAGCTGCTTCACTTAAAAAGTAACAAATACTTAACAGTAAATAAGAGGCTTCCAGCTCTGCTAGAGAAGAATGCTATGAGGGTGACGTTAGATGAAGCTGGAAATGAAGGTTCCTGGTTCTACATACAGCCCTTCTACAAACTGCGTTCCATTGGAGACAGTGTAAGTCCTAAGGAATATCTTCACGTACTGCTTTGTGCACAGCTTGGCAAAGGTTGTTTCAGGAAGCCTGTCTTGCAATTAATGAAATGCACAGATCTTTTAGTGCGTGATGATGCATGAACAACCTTTTTCCTATGCTGTCATGAGGGGGAGGAAAATTTGCTATGGTAACTTGTATTTTGGAAACATGCAGTGATTTAACGTTGGAGGGAATAAGGGACCTAATTACACTAGCCTTTCACAATTGCTGTCCAATTCAAAATGGTAGGAAATGTTGAGTTCCTTCAGTAGATTTGGAACAAATAATTAGCGTCTTGGTTTTCAATGTTGTCAGTTTGGAATCAAAATTCATTTTCATTTTGCATATGAGGAATGAGGCTGTTACGAGATTAAATGCTCCCATTCATGGGAGATCTGGGAAATAATGGGTTCTGAATTAAATGCGTTAGCATTTTAATCTCTTAATCTCTTTTTTACAAAATCTGAGTCACCTGAGTATACTATCTGCCTAAAACCAGGAGGTAGTAAGCTTCATTGTGCTCCGTGGTACAGTCCAGGTATATGTATGGCACCTAAACACAGCAGACTATCAAGCAGGAATAGTTTATCCTGTAGACTGGCCCTGTGTGTTCTGACGTGACTTTTCCTTTTCTACAGGCACACACATAAAGTAAAGCCAAAGCACAGGGTAGTGCAGTCTTAATGGCCATTAAGTGCTTTGTAATCACACCAATTCTCAGACAATTTATCACTAAGAAGAGTTCTATTCAATAGAGAGGAGGCTTTTTAGTTTAAGGCTTTGCCCTAGAGGAAGGGAAGAACAGGACCTTTACTGTCCATAAGAGTGCATTTGTCTTGCCAGCCTGGTCAAGAATCTGATTTTACAAATGAAAGTGCATCTTTGTAGGAGGATGATTTTTGACTGACCTTTCTGCTACAGGAATTATTTGTTAAATGTTAACCAGTGAAACAAGTTCATGGAAAGCAGCAGATAGGTTAGCTACCAGAATTGCAGTCTGTGTTCCTTCTGCAAGCCTCTGAGTCCAATAATATAGGGTGTTGGGTTTTTGAGTGACTGAGTGCAGTGAGCTAAATTCTGAAGCAAAGAGAATCCTGGTTTTTATACTCGGTGGCATCTCTTTGAACTGCAAGAAGGTGATTTCCTCCCATCATTCCCATTGAAAAAAGAAGGCAAAAAAAGCTTTCTCAGGGTGCAAATTTCTATCTGATGCTGCACTTATCTACAGGTTGTCATTGGAGACAAAGTAGTCCTGAATCCTGTCAACGCTGGCCAGCCTCTCCACGCCAGTAGTCATCAGCTTGTTGATAATCCAGGATGCAATGAGGTGAGGGCAGACGGACACAGCTGGAGCAGCTGTACAAACCCCTCTGTATGTTTCAGCCTAGCTGCTTGGACTGACTTTAATGAAAATCAGCAAGCTGGTTGGTATCTGCGGCATTGTTTAAGAATGGTTACCTGATTAATCAGCAGCTTAATAGAGCTAGCGGGCTTTTCTCATGTCTGTTGGGCACCGGACAGAGGTCTGAATTTGATGTCTCTTGCTTGAATGGCTAAACCCAAGGTTTTCCTTGAAAATCAAAAGGAGCGGCAAATGACTTCCTAGCAAGTCAGCTCTGTAGTTGTTCTGGAGTAAATACAGAAAGGGCTTTCCTTCTCTAGAGTAATGCAAGAGAGATCACAGTATTATCTTGAAAATTCCCTAAAAAGTAAGGCAGTAGTTCATGGCAGTATCTTGTACAGGCACAAGACAGTGGGACTAATGGTTGTAGTTCTCCTTTTAGGTCAACTCTGTGAATTGCAATACAAGCTGGAAAATAGTCCTCTTCATGAAATGGAGTGATAACAAAGATGATATTCTCAAAGGGGTAAGACTCAAAACCCAAACTCCACTTGCTTGTAACTGGTTCACTGATGGGCAATATCAGCACTGATCATGCTGTCTGGGCTCTGACAGGGAGATGTGGTGAGACTCTTTCACGCAGAACAGGAGAAGTTTCTGACGTGCGATGAGCACAGGAAGAAGCAGCATGTCTTCCTGAGAACGACAGGGAGGCAGTCGGCCACATCTGCAACCAGTTCAAAAGCCCTGTGGGAAGTAGAGGTAAGAATTGTAACCCTGGCTGGGGGTGGCTTTGTAGGAATGGTTACTGCTTCTCTTTAAAAACAGTGTACCTGGATTTCTTTTTTTAGGTAATAGTCTTCCTGGTGTTAGAAGTTTGATCTTAAAATGCCTGTACTTCCTGTGCTTTTTGTGCAGAATCAAAACGGAGTTGTGATATCTAATGGTGCAGGAGATAGCTTTCAAGTTCAGGTTCTTGATAATTCAGAAAAAGGGGACAGAAGAGCATCTATGAAGTAATTTTCTTACCATTACTAAAGTTTAACACCAGCTAATAATTTCAGCTGTCCTGCTGAGTGTACTGAACACTCTATTTTTGGTGTGGAATAACGTGATTATGCATATCCTCATTGGACAGGAGATTGCAACCCTTCACTGGTCTCTGTGCATTGCTTGTCTGAACTATTTTTTTTTTCCTTTACTTGGCTTTTATATACAGTAACATCTTGGCCATCACTGGCTTCTTAAAATGTCTTTCATCTATTAGTATTATTAGACTTGCTTTATGATTTTAAGTATATGTTATGCAAACTGCATGTGAGATTCATAAAATTCATTGTAATGGTGGATAGGTGTTTTGCATATTCTCTTTGCAGAAGTACCTGCTTTGATATACAGCTTCTCCCATATTTGCCTTGAAAGCGTGCCTGTAATTAACATTACTTTGAGACGTTACTAGATACCAGTAGCTTCTGTGGTAACTGTCCATGTGTGTGCTGTTAGGGGCTGGTAGGTGTGAGGCAGGGTAAGGTAGCCCTTCCCTGAAAGGCACAGGCCAGCTGTGCTGAGCTTTCCCAAAGGCAGCAGGTGTACCCACAGGGTAGCTGGTAGGAAGTAACCGATCATCAGAGGCTCTGCTTGCCAAGGGAGAAGTTAGAGAGTAAATAGAACAATCTTACTTGTTTGTGCAGCACCGTTGCATTTGAAGAATTTCCAGGTGTCTTCCCTCCTTCACTTTAAGAAAGTCAGAAGTTGGTTATACCAGAAAGGGAAAGGGTTTGTTGCATTTCTTTAGGAAGTTTATCAAGACCTAACAACCCATGCACATCTAGAGCACCTTCTTAAATGACTGCTCTGTCAGCTTGCACCATACTGTTCCTGCCATCATTCAGAAGTGGTTGAAGTGAAATAATTGTAGCCAGCTCAAAATATTTACCGTACTGTGTGTTGCTCACACAGGGAAGGTTGTTTCATCTTTTCTGGAGCTCCTTGTCTGTGTCCTCTTACCTGTACATGAAATACGGTAAATGCTGGGTTTGAAAGGGAGGTCACTGACGTACAGTGTAAATGTGGTTTCCCTTTCCTTGTAGGTGGTGCAGCATGATCCTTGTCGTGGGGGCGCGGGGTACTGGAATAGCCTTTTCAGGTTCAAGCATCTTGCAACTGGACACTACCTAGCAGCAGAGGTAGGTGTTGGGCTTGCTGAGGAGCTCTGCTTTTCCTTGCACATTATTTTCTTCCTTTTGCACCTTCTGATTATCTTTCATTTCCTGCCCTAAAAATAGATACAGGGGAGGGGAGGAGAGTGGTGTTTGGGTCCTTGGTATTTATACCAAAGTAGATGGCTAAATACAGAAAGCAAGATGAGAGAGACTTGAAGGGATGCCATGGTACAGGGGTGATCTTCAGCTTACGTCACCATTTGTATGACTTCTACAGGCAGTAACTCTTCTCCTGCAAAGAGTAGACAACAAATAGTATCCTGTCATGTGGACAGTAGAATTAAGATGGATTTATTAATAGATAAATAAATTGTAAACGGCTGAGAGCCTTCAGGGGAAAATGAATTTAACTGTTGTTAATTTCTCTTGATTCATTGATTTCTGAGTGGGATTGTAGAACTAAGTATGAAATGAAAATGCAGTTAGACTTTATACTACTCTAGTAAGAACTGCAGATAATGCTTAACTGCGCAAGCACAAAAGAAATAAGTCTTTTCCTCTCTCCAGAGTGGACATCTTTCCCCTGTTGAAATAAGATTTCAAAATGGTTTAGTAAAAAAAAAGAAAAAAAAGTCTAAGGGTTATAATTTTGTGAGTTTTGCTGCTTAGTACTTGTAAATGCTTATTAAAATTACTTTTATTTACTTGAAAGCATGGATATATCAACATGCCATTACACAAACCTCAGTAAGTAAAAGCTGTCCTGGATCTAAGAGTGCGTAGAGGGGCTGTCTTGGCCCATGTGATTGACCTCAGAGCTTCAGTAGGAAAGTCCAGATATCCAGATATATAAATATCCCATTTTATTTTGTTCTAATAAGCAGATTGGAGAAACAACAGCATTTTGTCACATGCACGTTTGCAAATCCTTTTCAGTAGTGATCCAGTATAGAGCTTTTCCAGTAAATCTTGGGTTTGCTAATCAGCCAAAACCAAACCATGGTCTTACATCATGCAAAAATATACCAGAGGAGATTGCTAACCTGACCCACAGTTAGAATAGTGTTTGTTCTAAAAGATTTCTGCCAAGCCACTAATTTCTAGATGGGAATTCCACTTGGGATTAAAAAAAAACAAAACCAAAAAAAAAACCTAACAAAGAAACAAACACCCCAAAACCCCCAAAACAACTGTGACTTGGTAACTCTTTACCCCTCTTGCCCCTTTAGTGATTATCCTGAATAAGATAAATCTCTCTGCCTATTTGCAGGTTACTTAACTGCTTAATTCATGGACAGGCAGATGCCTGATTAGAAGTGAATTGGTTTGCATAGTATATTTGTTCTGCATGTCTGGTAGTTTTTGGTGGTTTTTTTTTTCTTTTTTAAACCAAGTAAGTTTAGACCATGCTGAGGTTTTTTCCCACTTCCAGCTCTGTTAGAGTTTTGACGTGCCTGTGATTCTGTTCCATCAGGTAAACCCTGACTATGAGGAAGATGACCTGGAGTGTCAATCCTCAGTAAGTATAGGCAAGAGTATGATCTTGCCCCTAATTGAGGAGGGCTTGACACAGGCCCCGGGTGGTTACCTGGCCAGTGCATAGATGGTCCAGGCTTTGTTGCTAGTGAAGAAACTAAAAAACTGAGAATGATGGGAAGTCTTTTAAGGCCTGTCCAGAAGAGTGGGTGTTGGAAACTGGATTAGACTTTACAGATGAGCAATGCATTTGAAACCAAATTTGTACATTACCTGGACCCCCTCGCCTCCCCCCTTTGTAGCATCTCTTTTTCTGTCTTCCTATTTCTTAAACCTTTCTTCCTTGAAGCATGCTCTTGAATAGGTCTGAAAAGCAAGTTCTTCAAGGTGACACCAGACGGCAAGTGTTCCTAACAGAATGCTCATGTGGTGCTGTGCCAGTCAGTCGTCTGACCTCCCTGTTCAAGAAATTAATTCCCATTGTCATTTTAGCTTGTCACGGGAAAGCCAGGATAAAGGGTCTAGAGAGCAAGATTGGCAGGGTGAGAAATATTTCCGTGCCATTCTTCTGATTTTTCCTCTGAAAGCCAGTCTGTGTGGTTTTCGGTAAATGCTGTGTCAAAGATTGAGTGTACTGATGCTTTGTATTAATAGAAGCTTCTCTTTGGTGTTGAAGGAAGCAGCATTGCTTCCGTACTTGAAAACAGATAAAAGTGGAACAGCGCTTTCCGTTGTGCATTATGTTTTTTCATTTGGATTTGACTGTATTCTTACGCAGCTTTCTTGGTCATTTATGCTGTATTATGGAAGATGTGTTCCATTTGGATATGAAAAAGAACTACTACTCAAATTTTGAGAAGATGAATGCACAGTGAGGCTTTGGAGTCCTGCAGGGTGGATTTTTCCATCTAAAAGGATTTCTCATTATAGCCTGGCCATTAAAATGCTTACCCTTGCCCCCAGATATTGAGCTGTTATCCTGATTAGTTCCTGGTGGTATTTGGCAGCAAACACTGATCTTCTGACAGCTTGACTTCAGTAAACATCCTGAAAAAATGAACAAAAAGATCCCACAAAGCTATTGTTTGGGGAAGGGTAACCCAACACTGAATTGTTTTGTTGGCTCAACTTTTTGAAAGTTGATCAGTGTTGAGGTCTTACATAGGCATCCATCCTACTGGTGATATGCTGAGGTCTCCTGGTAAGTGCAGTAATAATAACACGCTGGCTTCAGAGTTGTACTGACTTTCCCTGCTCTGCCTCTTTACCACTAGGTGGCAAAAATAGACCATAAAGAATAGGATCAGGAGCACATAATTCATTTCTGACACAAAATTACTGCATCGTTTAACATTCACTAGTGACAGGATCGTGTAGGCTGCTTTACCCAACTTTATCCAAACTTCAGCTTGATCCAAATGTGAGCTGCCTGCAAGACGTCAGGTTTACTTGCACAGCTCTGTGTTTTGTTGTTGATTTTTTCTTATGCCTTGGTGAGCTGTACAAGAACAGGATTGAAATGGGCATGGGTGAGATGCCAGCTAGTACCTTTCAGTGTTAAAGGGGACTGCTGTCATCAGCTTCAGGGTTTAAGGTTTAGTTCTTACTAAATGGCCCCATTTCCTACTTTCTGATTTACTACTCATTTTCCGCTTTGCCACGGTTTCAGTAACTGACCTGTTGTCTCCTGAACTACAAATTGTGAATACAGAGGTGCTGCCTTACTGTGGGGATGAAGGAGACAGCAGAAGTGTGGAGAATTCATTCCAAGTGAGCAAATTTCTCCCGGTGTAAAGCTTCCAGATGGTCTCTCAGTCTATAGTTCCTCCTTATCTTGAAAGCACACTCCCAGTGTGTGTTTCTGTTCCATACACCTGCCTGCCTGTTCCCAAGTGCAAAGTCAGACCTTAAATGTCACTACTTTACAGCCAAGTTCATTGACTGCAAATGTGCTAACTACAGAGTATCCTGAGGCACAAGCACCAGTAGATACTGTTGCCATATGTTTAAGAATTGCAATGACTTACACCAGGACTTTGAAAAACAGGTACTTGAGTGCTGACTGCTTTGGGTGTCTACCTTCCGTTGGTGCCACGATCACACAGAAGCTGGTAAATTGGGTCTTGATTGCTCTGAAAAGTACCTCTTGGATTCAGATGTTTATACATGGACAGCTGGTTCCTGTGTTGTCAGACAGCCACTTTTTCATTGTCTAGTGATAACTGGTATCTCTGTAGTAAAAGGGTTTAGAGAAAGTTGCTGCTCCTTTTTCCTAGGTTTTTTTTCCCCTACCCTTTTGTCCTTTCATCTGAAACTCCAGGGTTTTAATCAGTTGATGCTAGTACCTTTACTTTGCTAAAGGAGGCTGGTAATTTGCTGGCACCTTGGAAAGAAAGATACTTCTGATGCTATGGTCTTTGAACATGTGCTTGTGTGCATCATAAGCTCTAGCGTTAACAGCAAGACATCTAACTTCTTGATTAGCTTTTTGTTTTGTTTGGCCGTGACTGATAGATGAGAGTCCCATTTTTGCTGCTGATTTTCACATTTGCAGCTCACATAACTGCTTTATTAGGGTGATAATTGCAATATTTCAAATACATTTCAAGAGCTGGTAGTGTCAGGGGTGGGGATCTTAGCAGGCGTGGGTCATCTGAAACTTGTCAGAGTTTCTAGTGTGCTGTGGGGTGAATGGCTGGGGGATTCTGAGACTCTTCTGATGCTGTCTGCAGGACATAACCTCTGTGGTTTAGGATTCATTGTGTTTGTGATCCGGAAATACTCAGAAGTTATTAACACCAGGGAAAGCAAATAAATGGTTGTCAGGAGCAGCTATTTGTCAGTTTTACTGGCGTCCTGAAGCCCAGCTGTCTTAACTAGTACTTGGAGTGGTTCAGAGTCATGTCTGCACATCAGAGGGCACACCTATGTAACGCTAGGCAGGTGGGTCTGTGGGGCTTGGTCTGACTGTGTGTGATGGGACTTCTTCCGCAGCTGGACCCTGAGCAGGATGCCTCCAGAAGAGGCTTGCACAGTGCTCAGGAGAAGATGGCTTACTCTCTGGTGTCTGTCCCTGAAGGGAATGATATCTCCTCCATCTTTGAGTTGGACCCTACCACCTTGCGAGGAGGAGACAGCCTTGTCCCCAGGTACAGCTAAGCATACTATTAGAACTGACTGTCTGCTTTGTAGTTTGATTTTTTAGTTGTTTTTTTTTTAAGGTAAAGCTGTCTTCCACTGTTTTTCTTTTACCCTTTGGAATTAAGTTTCTTCCTCAAGTTAATGTAGAAATACTTCACAAGTGCCTGAAGCTTCAGTGAAGTACTTTACTATTGAGCTATAAGTAACAGAACACCATTTTACAGGTGGGAAAATTGAGATGAAGTGAATTCCTTCCCACTGAACAACCTGGGACTAAAAGCCTTGACTGTCCGATCAAGGCAGTCCCATGACCTGTCTGTATTATCTTAGCTGGGATTTAACATCAAGTATTTAGCATTGTGTTTTCTGTTGTTTACGTGTCCTGTACTGTTCCTATGGTACTTCTTGATACTTGAAACATGCTGAACCCTTCAGTGATTCACAGTCTGCTTGCAGGCTTTTTGCTGTCTCTTCCCACCAAGAAACCACAGCAGATTTGTTTCATTTACTTAAACCAACTCTCTAAATCATCAGATACTTGTAAGTTAGCACAAGTTAATGTGGCCACTAAAAGCAGCTGTCCTGGCTGCCTTTCCTGTCCTTTGGGCTGCCATGGTTGTGTGGCAAGAGGGGGTTGTGCTGCAGCTGAGAGGCTGTTTCTTAGCCTGGACTAAGATGCTCATCATACTCTGGTTTGACACATTTTACCAAAGACGTGGTCTGTGCAAAATAGTGTCATTGCCTGAAATACCTGAGAAGACAGTCTGGGAACAGCTGTCCCTGTAGGAGTTCTGCTAGAGAAAGTTGCTGGATACTGGTCTCCTGTTCTGGTATCTTAATGGACCTTTATTGTTTGCACAACATTGACTAGCTGTACGAAGAGTCAAAAAAAATCTCAGTTTAGGAAATGGAATAGGTATTGGGGAGTTACAGGCTGAAAAACAGAAAGGTAAGGGAGGAAGCTGACAGCTCTGATACAGTGTAGCATGTGGAAATGAGAGGACTTGAAGAGGCTTAATTTGTTACTGAGCAGCAGCTGAGTTACAGCAACAAAATATAGATACAGTCCTGTTTACAGCAGAATCGATTTTGTTATATAAGACTTCCTAAGGTGAATTTATAGAATGAAATAAAGAGAGTCTTATTCCTGTTATGGTATGCAGCATGGATAAAGATGACACTTTTTTCCCACTTGCTCCTGCCAACATCTTGCAATTCGAACAATGTGAACATTTCCCGTCTGGGAAACTGACTCATGCTTTGAAACTTTTGACTTTCTTTCAGGAACTCTTACGTCAGACTTAGGCACCTTTGCACTAACACCTGGGTTCACAGCACCAACATCCCTATTGATAAAGAAGAGGAGAAGCCTGTGATGCTTAAAGTAAGTGCTTTTACTTTGTGTAAGCACATCCTTTGGTTCCTGTACTTTCACAGAAGTGGTGCTGCCAGGAGAACTCCAGTCCCTTGAGACTACTGGATTTGTCAAGCAGTTTAACAGTAATGAATAGTGCCTACGCAAAATATTAAACTACCATGAAAACCTAGTCTCTACCAGTTATGCTGTTCACTTTCTACCACAGTCATCATGAGGAGAACTTTATTTTCCCACTGTTTACAGCAGCATTTTTCAATCTTACCTGATGTTTCTCTAGATTTAGGAGCAGCTTTGAGCTTACACAGAGTGGTACTGTTCTCAGAGTTTGGCTTCATCAGTAGACTCATACTAAGTGGAGCGTGGCTTTTCTTCTGTTTTGTTGTCACTGAGTGTATGAATTGCTACTTTGTTTTCTGCCTATTTGTTTGATGATAGAACTTCTCTGGGTTTCAGATTGGTACCTCTCCAGTGAAAGAGGACAAAGAAGCTTTTGCTATAGTACCAGTTTCCCCTGCAGAGGTTCGGGACTTGGATTTTGCAAATGATGCAAGTAAGGTTTTAGGTTCCATTGCTGGCAAGTTGGAAAAGGGAACAATAACCCAGAATGAAAGAAGGTAAGGAAACAAGAATTTGGTTCAGATAATGTAGTTTCCTTTACTCAGTAACCGTTTCTTGGAAAATTTAATCTATGTATGGTATCTTCGGAAGAGGGATTTTGTTTCCTCCTTGATGAGATTTAAAACAAAATAAAAGCTGATAGCTTTATTGTTGACGTGTCCATAGTGGAGGTTCTCAAGCCGGTTCTGTCAAGCCCTCCTCGTTGCTCTGTGAAGTGAGAGCATGAGAACTGTTGTTGTGAACTTGGAGGAATAATCCACAGCATACCTTTTTGATGGGCTTTGCAAATTGAGTGTGGGAATTCATAATCCATCTTGTGAAGACTGAACATATGACTTCTTGCAAATCCTCTGACCATGTCTGTGAAAAGTACGTGGCCACACAATAAGAGCGCAGTGTCGGCTGTGTAAGACCGTGTAAGGGCCCATGTGCTTCTATAGCTGATGTATTTTATCTGGCCTTGCGAGAGATTAGCGTAACTGCCAAGTATAACTTGGTGAGTGTGTAGTTACCATAAAGTGGTATCACTGTTGCACTGCTGTTGTGTTCTAGCTATTAGACGGTGAGGCTACAGCAATAGGGAGCGTTAGTTCCTAATTTTAAGTTCTGTACAAACCTTTGTGCTTTATTGAGCATCTGAGTCAGTCTCTAATTGATCTTTTTTTTAACTTAGCATTTCGAAATCTATGTAAACTTACACTGACATTGTTCTTTTAACAGTTAGAATTTGTATTCTTGTATTAACAACCTCTGGCTTTCCTATAGATCTGTTACCAAATTGTTGGAGGATTTGGTCTACTTTGTTACTGGTGGAACTAACTCTGGCCAAGATGTCCTTGAAGTGGTATTTTCTAAACCTAATAGGGAACGGCAAAAACTGATGAGAGAACAGAATATTCTAAAGCAGGTAGGCTGCATTTTTTTCTAAACTCTGTCTACAGGAAGGGTTGAGAGAAAAAGAGAACCTGGCCAAATGATTGGGACCAAAAGATCCTTTGAGTTTCTAGCTTTTAGCAGGCTGTTGGTGGTAGACTGTAGGCTTTACGTTGCTATAAGAAAAAATTGCAGAATGTGGTGTTAAATAAAGGTCATCAACAATATCTTCTGTGCAGCCTACTCTGTGGCCATGAAACTTGAGAACTATATTGTATTTCTGATGCACCTTTTAGAAATTTAAAGACTCTGACACTTTTACACTTATTTTAATAACTTTTACACTTATTTTAATCAGGTGAAGGCAGTGTCTCATGGGATTTTGTCTTTGTTTTTTAATAAATCCATAGATTTTCAAGTTGTTGCAAGCACCATTTACAGACAGTGGTGATGGCCCGATGTTGCGGCTGGAGGAGCTCGGAGACCAGCGTCATGCTCCTTTCAGACACATATGTCGGCTTTGCTACCGAGTCCTGAGACACTCTCAGCAGGATTACAGAAAGAATCAGGTTTGAAATACATCTTTAGATTTCAATGGCACTAACATTGTTCCCGTGCTCCCCAAAAATAAAAGCTGTGTCCCATTAATTAAACTCTGCTGTGCTGTGGTTGTGCAGTCAGCAAGAGACTTTTGAATTGCTCAGTTTTACTCTATCTGGCATTTTTCATCTCTACCAGACACTATACGCGGTGTAATTGGTACCAGTTCTAAGGGGAATTTAAGAAAACCATGGAATTGCTAACTGTCAAATCCAGGTGAATTGGAAGATTGTCTTCACTATTGCACTCTATAAGCTCCACTGAAAGTTGGCCTGTGAATTAAGGCTGTTCATTTTTTGTTGCAATTATTAAAAAAAGACTCTTACCAGATAAGGATAAATGCCTTGGTGTGGTTTCTAGCCGGGGAGGGCGAGAGGTTAAGGTTGTGTCATCACTTGCTTTCTTTCAAAAGAACAATTTGAATCTAGTTGAGTTTGCTTCTTGGCACGTTGATATTGACAAACATCTAACTGTTTTCTGTCATCAATCATTTTCTTAAGTTCTGTGGATTAATTGCAACACCTTCCTCCTTCCCTCTGTGTTTTGAAGGAATACATTGCAAAGCAGTTTGGCTTCATGCAGAAGCAAATTGGCTACGATGTTTTGGCCGAGGACACTATTACAGCACTGCTTCATAACAATCGCAAGCTCTTGGAGAAGCATATCACAGCTGCTGAGATCGACACGTTTGTTAGTCTCGTGAGGAAAAATAGGGAGCCCAGGTGAGATCTGCATTTTTTGAATGTATGATTACCCTTTTCCTGTTAACCTTCTGAGAAAAATCTGTACCTGCCAACTTGCTAGTAAGGAACCACAGCTAGTTCACTTCTATTTTGGCACACGCTATAGCTTCCCCCTCAGGCAACCGTCTCGCTCTGCAATGTTAAAATGGAGCTCTGAATGTTTTCTTTCTGAGATGTAGATTGCTTCAGTCTAGATCTCAACAATGATTGATACCCTTTTGGCGCACGTTTTCCAACAGGTTTTTGGATTACCTCTCGGATCTGTGCGTTTCCATGAACAAGTCTATTCCAGTGACACAGGAGCTGATTTGTAAAGCTGTGCTGAATCCAGCAAATGCAGACATTCTCATTGAAACCAAGTAAGTTAATGCCTTTAAAGATGGTTTTCCTAGCGTGAAACAGAAGGAAGGTGATTCAAAGCTGAGAGCACTGCTGGCACGTCTAGAGAAAGCAATTGAGTATGTGTGGGGTCCTCTTCAGATACACAGGAGATGGGTATTGGTGACAGCAGACACCTGCCATATGCATTCTCAGTCCTGCAGCCAGAGGAATCTTTCAAGATATCTCAGGCTTGATCAAAGTAGACAGACTGCAGGAAGGTGCGCAGGGTCCCGTGGGCCTGATCCTGCTCTGGGCTTCAGACTTTGCTCCATCAGCTGCCGGAAGCGAGCGCGTGCTTCCTGGCTGTGCCCACCGAGCTCAGCCTGCGGCGCGGCAGGGGCTGGTGCTCGCCCGTTGCTGCTGCTGCGGTGAGGAGTCTGGTCCCCAGCCCTCAGCACTGCCCTGCCATTGCAGGTACCCACAGCAGGCACCACATCCCAACCGTCTGTCATAAAGATGGGTTTATTTGATATGAAGAACATGGCATAGTTACCATAAACAAGGTACTGTAGACGGGAAGCAGATCTTAGTCAGGTGGTATTTAAAACAAAATGGAAGAGAGTTTTCTTGCGCATTTAATTCTTCTCGTGAAACTGTAAAACTGTGTTTATTTCCACCAGCACTTAAAGTTGTTACATCACTTATTTGTTATTACTCTGGTGTGTTTAATTTGTCTTTTTTTCATATGTATGATCTTTTTTTTTCCTGAAAAGCTAAAAGTCCCCAAGCTTTTTTAGTTTCAGTAGCTGATTTGTTTCTAGTTATTTTGGCACGTAATCAAAAAAAAATTCTCATCCACCTGGCATTTATGGGAAAAAGAACTAACTGATTTTGAGATAATTTTTGTTTTATCAAATCCTTTCTTAGTCTGTTGAAAGGCCTTTGAACCAGTTTTCCTGTAAAGGTGTTTTTGAAAGTCAGTTAGACATGCCTTTAACTTCCTTGTTTCTTTATCATCATCAATTGAATGGAGCTGAAATACTGACTTTTTTAAAGGCTGAGTGGAAAGCTCATAATCTAAATTCATTCTAACCTAATGCTTTTATTATCAAAACACAGAAAATTTATGTAGTAGACCACTATTGCTGAAAGAGTAAGATACTCCACTTTTACTTTGCACAGTTGCAAGTTAAAATTTGTGTTTTCTGAATGCAGATGAGATCATAAAGTTAATTACTTTTGTATCACCAGTACATTTTAGCAAGTGTCTTAAAAGAAATGCTCTAAAAGATCTGCGTGGGTCTTGGCAGTTTGCAATATAACCTAACTTCCTTCTGGCAGGCTGGTCCTCTCTCGATTTGAGTTTGAAGAAGTGGCAAGTGGAGAAAATGCTTTGGAAGTTGGAGAAGATGAGGAAGAAGTGTGGTTGTTCTGGAGAGACAGTAACAAGGAGATCCGCAGTAAGAGTATCAGAGAGTTGGCTCAAGATGCTAAGGAAGGGCAGAAGGAAGATCGGGACGTGCTCAGCTACTACAGGTTAACAGCACGTGCAGTAGTTGGCTAGCAAAGTCCGTTAAGGCTGCCGGGAGAAGCCTTTGGTATATAGGCTGTAGCTGGTCTGGGGGAAAGGATGCTGGTTTCGTGGACAAAATAGCTGTTGGAATCTTGGATGAAGTCCCTTTGGAATGAGAACTAAAAGCACAAAGTTATTTGTGGTGAGAAGTTCAATTATAGAATCATAGGATCGTTTAGGTTGGAAAAGATCTTTCAGATCATAGAGTCCAACCGTTAACCCAGCATGCCAAAGCCCACTGCTAACCCTTGTCCCTAAGCGCCACATATACACGTCTTTTTAAATACCCCCGGGGTTGGGACCCCCACCACCTCCCTGGACAACCTGTGCCAGTGCTTGACCACCCTCTTGGTGAAGAAATTTTTCCTAATATCTAATCGAAACATCCCAAGAGTAACTTGAGGCTGTTCCCTCCTGTCTTGCTGCTTGTCACCTGGGAGAAGAGACGGACACACACACACACCCCTACCCCGCTGTGGGGCATCTGCAGAGAGCGATCAGCCCCCCCAGCCCTTCCTCTCCAGGCTGAACCCCCCCAGCTCCCCCCGCCCCCCCCCCAGCCTTGTGCCCCAGCCCCTGCCCGGCTCTGGACACGCTCCAGCCCCTCAGGGTCTGGCTGGGGCTGAGGGGCCCAAACCTGAGCCCCGGCTCCGAGGGGCGGCCGCACCAGCGCCCAGCGCAGGGGGACGGGCGCTGCCCTCTCCTGCTGGCCACGCTGCTTCGGACACAGCCAGGGTGCTGTTATCTGCATGAGCAAGTTTAAACTGATTAAAAAGAAAAAATGTAATTGAGGTTTAGAGTGCCTCAAATTTGCACAGCATTAACGCCTGGATTTCTGCCTGAGTTCCCCATATGTGTGTTCTGGGGGAGCCTGTATGTTAACCCTTTAGGTTACCTGTATTCAGGCGTAGTTGGGGTGAACAGCTGCTTGCAGGAAGAACAGGATTTGACCATGCAGATGGCTTTGCTTTTGAATTTAAAGAGGTCACTGTTCTCCCTGCCTTCTAAATTGCTCTCTAAGCTGAAAGCCTTTAGTGATCCTGTAGTTCTCGGCAGAACAATGTATGAAGTTATGAAAACGGTTTGATTGATGTGCAGTGCTCTTTTGTACGGCTTAAGCTATGCTTTTAGCAGTTTCTAATGTGAAGCGATGTTTCCAGATGACTTGACAAGACACCAAGTTCTTGGCATAGTGTAAGATCAGGTTTCAGCCCAGACCAAATTCCTGTGTCTGGGTTATAAACTTCTATGAGTACTTTGATGGACTCAGTTGTGGTGATACAGAAAGTACAACTAGATATTTTTTTTAATAGCTATCATACTTTGCACTACCTCTTCCATTGAAATGGGTCTTGCAGTAGACTTCTTAATACATGTTTTTATTTGAGCCTATTGTAGGACTAAGCTCAGAAGGAGACCTCTTGTATATATTTTAAAAATTTGTACATGCTTTCAAAATAGATTTTTCTTGCGCTTGTTTTTAATTAAAACTGATAGCATTAATTAATTTTAGTCTACATTGTAGACTCATGAATGTGCTTAGAACAAGGGTTTAGGATACAATTTGGTCAAATTCCCACGAGGGGTGCTGAGAATGAAAAGGAACATGCTTTCAATTAAATGTTCGTTTCTTTAGGAAACCTCAAGCTGACGCTATTCAACACAAGCCTGTCTGAATGCTCATGAATATTGGACATGTGCTTTGTGACTAAAGGTTGATTGTCAGTCTGTTGGATGTGCATGACTTAAATGCCAGTTGCTTGCTTTCAGTTTATGGACTGAAAAGTTTAGGAGTTAAATTTAGTTTTTCTCTACCAATTCTTTCACTGGAGGGAGCAGAGCTCAGCAGCTGTTTGATCAGGTACCTAATTTTTAATGATTCTGTAGTCCATCTATGTTGTTGCCTCAGTGAACAATTGTGGCTTCAGCATCAGTAAAAATTGTTTAGTCTTCTACAGTATTTAGGCTGAGCTGCCTTAAGTATTCCTTGGATCCTTCTGTAGCTTTCATAAACAGTGTTACTTAATTCTATGAAACTCTCAGGCAAATACGATGACTCCTTTTATTCTATTTTTCCACTGTCACCTTTTAGTAGTGTTTGATAAGTATGTTGTTCTTCCCATAGTAAGTATTGGCTATATTACTGAAAATAAAAGAATCATTCTGTTAATACGTAAGAGTATATCAGTACTGTACCCAGTGGACATTTCTGAAAATTAAAGTGTAAGCTGTTGATGTATTTTTTTTTTTTATTTTTTCCCCTGAAGATACCAGCTAAACCTCTTTGCTAGAATGTGCCTTGATCGACAGTACTTGGCCATAAATGAAATATCTGGCCAGCTGGATGTGGACCTCATTCTCCGTTGCATGTCTGATGAAAACTTGCCATATGATCTGAGAGCATCTTTCTGCCGGCTAATGCTTCATATGCATGTTGATCGTGACCCCCAAGAACAAGTAACACCAGTGAAGTATGCTCGCCTGTGGTCTGAAATACCTTCTGAAATTGCTATTGATGAGTAAGTACTTGCTGGAATGGTGTGGGAAAGGAAATTACATCACTCTTATTACTAAAACAAAACCAGATCAATCCTAAACTCATGCATTATTTAGACTGTTTCTGTTTAAAAATCCCCAACCATAATGTATTCAAACCCCTAGTTTCATGCCTGTACTGTTTGCTGGACAGAACCTTCCTGACAACAAAATAACCTTCCTGTGTGTGCGTGGTGGAAGCTGTGAGGCCGTGGGGTTTTATCTCCAAAATGCAGAGTGATCACAGTGATGGTCTGTCTCTGATTTGGGTGATGTGACAAGTGACCTAGCCCTGGGGAGCAAAAGCAAGGGAGGACTATCTTATTTTTCGTCCTGCCTTATTTGATTAGAGTATCAACTCTGCAGGGCAGATTGTCTGTGTGGTAGCTTGCCCAATCAAAAGCAAAAACAAGGGGAAAGACGCTGCAAAAAGTAATGCACTGGAAACAGTCGCTTTCCTTAACCTCCAGTAGAAAATACTTAGATATAGTGGTGAAAAACCTATACGAAACCACAGCTAGACTGGGGATGTGATTCCTTGACAGTAGGCTTGTATTAACTCTGTACAGTACAAATTACTTAAGATTTATAGTACTTCACTGCTCAGAACTCAATTTGTTCAGTTGGAGAAAATGATCACTTAAAATGGGTGTTAAATGTTAGGAATTTGAGTCTTGTATTAGTACTGATGTTTAGTGGTTTCTCGTTTTTCCCCTCCCTTTCCTCCTTGCTAGCCTAGTTTTCTTTGCTGAGAGAGATACAGTAGATCATATTCAACTTCAAATGCCAAAAGAGAAAAACAAATGGCTCCAGCTCTGGCAGAGGCTGAACAGTGATACGTGATCAAACAGGAAAACAAAAGTAGTTAGTGGAAGGTGGTGGGGACTGTCTTTTTCAAATGCTTTCTGCACATGCTGAGAAACAAACAGAATTTGTATTAATAAAAATTAATATCTACTTTGCATATATATTGTTTTTATTTGGAGGAAAAATAGCATCTGCAGTCAGCATCTGTTGGCCACATCCGTTCTCCTTATTGCTGTACATAGCTTGTCATTGTTTCCACTAAAATAATAAGGGTTTCTTTTTTTATTTATTGGGACAAAATTCTCTTTTTTTGTTTTCCTCAGACATTTTTAAATAGTGCAAAATGAGCATATGGGATAAAATGGCAAAAGCCAGGAAATTATGGTGTCAGCTTCCTGACTCCCTCGTTTGGATAAATTATTTAACAGCTTGTAACTTTTCTTAGATTTTGACAAACCAGTGAAAAATTGTATCGGGGGAAAAGAGCCCTGTGTATTTGCATGCTAAGTTTTGTGTTTTGTTTTGTTTTTTGTTTTGTTTTTTTTTTCCTCTTCAGCTATGATAGCAGTGGAACTTCCAAAGATGAAATTAAGGAGAGATTTGCACAAACAATGGAATTTGTAGAGGAATATTTAAGAGATGTGGTGTGTCAGAGGTTCCCTTTCTCTGATAAAGAGAAAAATAAGCTCACTTTTGAGGTAGTTATCCAGTTCTGATTTTATCCTTTTATTTAATTTTTTTTTGTGGAATGTTGGTACTTTTTTCAACACCAGGTAGTTTGGCAAGTATTTAGTGAGTGCTGAGCCTCAGCAGGCTCCTCCTTCCCACCGTAGTCCTCTCTTTTCATGCAAGCAACCCCAGTGAAGTCTGTTAGTTTGCAATGTTGGTTCTTGAAATAATAGTTACTGAATGTGAGCTTATGTCTTAGATTTGCAGCAGCCTTGTTTACTTTTTGTGCTCTGAGTGTTATTGCAAAGTCAAGCTTTACTGGAATGAATAGTCTCAAACACTAAATGCTGTGTCTGCATGCACAGATAGTCTCTAGAGCTTACAGTATTACTCATGAAGAGAATGGTACAGTGTCCTGTGACTTACTGACCTGTTAAAATAGTCTGTGCAAGTAAAATGTAGCAAGTCCATGCAATAGTATTCCCTAAATAACCATCAATGTAAGAAAAATGTGATATTTCTTTTAAAAAACCCACAAGGTATTTGAGGGAATATACTTCAGATAATGCAAATATTTAATGTAGACCCATTATATGTAATATTATTATGTGTGGATCTTGAAGCAGTGCATGTGGAGGACTAGTGGTGAAACTTTATAACTTGGTAGCGTTAAGCTTTATATGTGTGATTTTTTTATTTCTTTTTTGGTTAAGACAAAACCATAAAAAGCATCGGTACATTCCCTTTAGTTTTGACCTATCTAACCTTTTCTGTAATGAGATAAAAATGGTATAATTTGTAGCTATAGAATACAAATTGCAGATACTGTTAACTCCAAGCATTGCAGTATCTGTAGCAAGTAGAAAACTTTCTGATAAAATGCAGAAGTATACAGTCTTACGGAATTACAGGGTATTACGATAAGAATATGACTCACAGCCAGGTTCTTGAATTTTTCATTGTGTAAAGACAACTTGATTGTGGTAGCAAAGTGTTTAGTATTAATCGGGCTTTTTATTATTGTTATTTTGGTAGGTTGTTAACTTAGCCAGAAATCTGATATATTTTGGTTTCTACAACTTCTGTGACCTCCTCAGGCTAACCAAAATCCTCCTTGCTATATTAGACTGTGTGCACATCACTACCATCTTCCCTATTACCAAGATGGCAAAAGGCGAGGAAAGTAAAGGTAAGGCTGAAAAATGATTGGCACAACAGATCGCTCTTTGATAGTTTCTACTTCATCTCAGAATATCTGTGTGGGTTTAAAATCTTTTTCTTTCTGTCCACGGCTTGGTTGTAAACCTGAGTCGTGCCTACAATGACCGAGGGAGAGGGCAGGGGGTTTCTGCAAGTACTGCAAGTGCTTCTGTTGGCTTCCATCTGTTCCAGGGATTTAGATGTCCGCCTGGCCTTGTTTAGTGTTGAGACAGTTTCTCCTTGTAGGAGGTGAAGGGTCCTTGTCCTGTTAATGCAGTCCCATCACACCATCATAACCTTACCTGTTTACCTACCTCTCTGAAGGGAGCAATGTGATGAGGTCCATCCACGGAGTCGGTGAGCTGATGACCCAGGTGGTGCTCAGAGGCGGTGGGTTCTTGCCCATGACTCCACTTGCTGCTGCTCCTGAGGGTAATGTCAAGCAGAGCGAACCAGAGAAGGAGGACATCCTGGTCATGGACACAAAGCTGAAGATCATTGAAATACTTCAGGTACTAGCAACACAAAGTGATGTAGCATCACAGGCTGGCTTTAGGCATTAATGTAGTGCCGTGCTGCCTTTTAATTAATTTCTGCCTCCTGTGTGCTTCTTGAACTGGTAAAGCACTGCAAGGGTGACTTTTCCAGGCTTGCAGCACTCAACTTGCATATGACAATATTATGCCATTACTGAAACAATTTAAAAGAAATGAGTTTGTGGTAGACAGCTGCATATTTAACAGTGATTTGTAAGTAGCTGACTTGCTGAAGTGGAGCACTCATTTTCTACCTTACTGTCTTAGTAATTTCTTTGAGTCTGCAGGGCCATCTTGTTAAGTGTCCCAAGGAAGGGGGAGATACTTGAGACTCCTCTTCGTACAGCCATCAGCCTGAAATGTTTAAGTGTGCACGTTTGCCAGCCTTGCCGTCTTTTCCATCTCTGTCTGGCTTTTCTCTCTTGTCCACTCCAAAGTCTTTGGGGCACAAAGAGAAAAGCCTTTTCCATTTCCACAGCTCTGCCTTGATCTAGGTATTACTGCCGAATTACTGCACTGAAATCCATCGTCCCTCCCTCGGTGTAGGAGTCCCTTTTCTGTTTGGTGGCTTCACGGGCAAGTTCATGGAGGCCAGAAGGCTGCAATAGCCTTGTGGGCGAAAGTATGTGAAGCAGCAGGAAAGCTACAGTGTACCTTCCCCGTGCCCCCGTGGGAGGCTTCGCACATAGCTGGGGTTGAGGTTCTGCCCTTCCCCTCAACAGCAGATGCAGCACGTAGGGGAGGCTTGATTCACTTCGCTTCCACCGTTGCTAATTTTAGTTAAAGCTAGAACTTCTCTTGTGGCCTGGCATATGCAACGGGATATTTTAGTGTGCCAGTATTCCCCCTGTTACCATGGTCTAGTAAAACTGGCATTAAGCATTTTCCCCTAAATCTGAGAGAACTGTGAGTGCTCTTCGCATTGTACTTCTTTCTTCAAGAGGGAGGAGGACCACCACGAAGGTGGTGTCTGCTGCGCCGAGGGTCTTGCTGGCACTGGCTGCTGTTGTGCGGCAGCTGCGATGCTGCACTTGTGGCTTGCGAGGCTCCTCTGCCACAGGGCCCTGGAGGCAGCACTGGGGGGGGGGGGGGGGGGGGGGGGCGGCAGCAGTGCTGATCTGTCAGATTCCTGCTGATTTCAGTACAGAGATCAAGTGCTGCTTTCCTTTCCTGGGGGGCGGCGTGATGGTGCCTGCATCAGGCAGTAACGAGGGATCAAAACTCTGCCAAAATCTTTTACTCATAAGCATTTATTGTTCTGTGTGTGCTTGTATGCTCGTTGAAATCACTGAAAAAAATTGCTGAATTTGGGGGATTTTTAAGAAAACATTTTTGTACCTCTTTTCTACATTAAATCCACATCTTTACTATGTTGGTCTTGCATGTTGGTAGCACTGCATTATGTGTAAATTGTACATAAGCTGAAAACAGGCAGGTTATTTCAACATTTTCACTTCTCTCTCATCAGTTTATTTTGAATGTGAGATTGGACTACAGAATCTCCTGCCTACTTTGTATATTTAAACATGAATTTGATGAAAGCAATGCCCAGATGTCTGAATCACCCACTGGAAGCAGTAGTCAAGAAATGCCAGCTAACGTACCAGGTTAGTTATTTTGCAAAGAATGAGTTTGTGTGGGTTTGAGAAGACTCTTGAATCTCAAAGGTGCTAATTGGATAACTGATTCAGGTTCTTGCTTTGGCATATGAGTGGCCCCACTGAAGCAGAGTACTCTGTTAGCAGTGGGAATAATGGAGTAGGGATCATTTCCATGTACTCCAAAGAAACCCCAGGATTTATTTGTACTTCCTCCTACTTGTTTCCGTGTGTTAAGTGTGACCAAGAGCCTGAGATGCTTTCTTTAAAGAAAACTTGAAAAAAACCCACTATCATGTGTGATCTATCGTCAACCTCAAATGAAATCTTTTCTGTTAATATTTCTGGGTGAAGGAAAAGGGTCCCCAAAGTAACGTGATTTCCTTTGTCCCTTCCCCCAGCCTGATGTCTCGACTCACTCAAATTTCTCTTTTCCAAAGGCATTGTAGGAAGGCAGGACATCTGGAGGTGTCTATGTTAGTGCTGCTAGACAGGGATATGAAAGTAAGCTGTTGAGGAGCTTGTCATGTCCAGTGTTCTTAGCTGTAAGCAGGGTAGTTAGCGGGCTGGCTAGATGGGGTGTTGTCAATTGCTGTATCACTTTCCAGGGGGAAAAGTGTCCTATAGCTAGGACCCGTACTGTTTAGGAATAACTAGACTTCAGAAGCGGGCTTATTAGACATCAAACAGGTTTTTTTCCTCGATTTGGGGACTGTATGACTAGATGCAACGGAGAAAGCTAAGGAAAATGTGGTTTAGATGTGAAGTCTTCAAAGGGAGGAGACTATTCTTTTTTTGTCTCACTTCAAAGGGGATGCATTTACTTTTTCCTTGGGCTGTCTGTCCGGCAGCCCCCCGTGGTGCTAAGGCCTTCGAAGCTGGGCTGGTGGGGAGAGCAAGAGCTCTTTCTGGGAGCTCAACTTGGGAAGAAGAGGTAAACATTTTTTGCAAGGATGTGAAATGTCCATGCTCTCTTTCCATTTCCCTTTGCAGGTCTTCATGAAACACTGAGAGCTCCAAGTCTGTTTTACCATTTTTCTGACTTGATAATACTGGTCATTGCCTATGTGATAATATGTACCTTACACTGAAAAATGCAAAGACCTTTTTGTCTGTTGAGCCATAGGGGTATTGCTGTCATTGCTGAATTGATTTAGAACTTCCCAAGGATGTGATTTGTCATTTCTTGTGGATGACCCCTCTGAATGACACCAGGTCCCATCAGTGTCCTGGAGTGATGCTGCTGCAATCTGAAAATAGGCAGGAGAGGAACAGGCCTGGATGTTGCTGAAATTATCATGGAATTTGATCTGTGAGCTGAGAACAGGTTAATTTAATGTGTTATGTTAGCAGGTTGCTTCACTAATCTCTCAGCGTTCCTTTCAGCTTGTTATGACCCCCTTGCTCACACTTACATCACCACTTGCTGTTTAAAATGTTTTTAGGCTGCAAAAACATCTTTGGTGCAACTCTGACATGTATGTGTCTTGTTTGTTTTCACAGGAGCCCTAGACTTTGAACATATTGAAGAACAAGCTGAGGGGATCTTTGGTGGAAGGAAAGTACCTCTTCACTAGTGCTAATCAAGGAGTATCTCAGGAGTTCCCAGGCTGCAGGCCTCCGGACTCCCAAGGAGTGGGGATTGCAGTTGAAAGTGAGGTGGTAACTGGGAAAAGGTTGGAAACAGCTGCCACAGTTGCCTAGGCTTCGTTTTCCTGAAATGCCTTTCATGCAGCATTTTAAAGCCCCAGATAAGGGACACAGGCATCCTTCAGGCAGAAGGGTCTTCATGAGAAGGCTGTGTGGGTGAAAGCCATGCTGGAGGGATTAGCGCATCCAAGTGGAATGCTGCAGTAAAATCTTAGGTGGAAAAGTTAATGTAGGCAAGGATTAGGACTTCTGCTGAGATACATGTATATGTAGTCATCTTTAGTCATCTTGGTTTTGAATTTTTGGATTTCTGTAATTTTTTTGCACACAGAATCATAGAATTGTTTAGGTTGGAAAAGACCTTTTAAGATCGGGTCCAACAATTAACCCAGCACTGCGCTAAGCCATGGTCTAAGCACCACATCTACACATCCTTTAAATACCTCCAGGGATGGTGACCCCACCGCTTCCCTGGGTAGACTGTTCCAGTGCTTAATCACCCTTTTGGTGAAGAAATTTTTCCTAATACCCAACCTAAACCTCGCTTGGTGCAGCTTGAGGCCATTTCCTCTTGTCCTGTCACTTGTTACTTGGGAGAGGAGACTGACACTTGCTACAGTCTCCTTTCCAGTTGTATGCATGACAGAGCCAAGCAAACTATACTTTCCTTGCCTGCCTTCCTTCTGGAGCAGCTTATATCCTTTCTTAAACCACAAGACAGCAAGTCAGCTGCAGCCTCCAAGTACTTGAGCTTGTCCCTAAGCTGCTCAGAGCTGCAGTTGTTTTCTGTAAACCTAAGATAACTGATTTCTTAAATGAAGGCAGAAAGGGAGAGTGAGATTTGCTTATAGAATTAATAACCAGAGTTTTCAATGGAAGTTGGAAGTAGAATATGGAAAAGATTCAGGAGGGGCTCATAGGGGGAAAAAAAAAAACAACAAAAACAAAAAACCACCAACAAACCACAACACGAATTGCTCATGCTCAGAAAAGAGGTGCAGGGGAAAGAGAATCATTTCAAGTGCTTGACATAATTAGCATTGCAACCTGGCTACTGAGGATTTTATTTCATAAATGGCGAGGAAGGTTAGTGCCGGGAATGGGCAAGAACTATTTGAGCAGTAGGGTGAGGCTGACAGAGGGACAGATATTTTGGTATAGTATGATCCTGAAAAATGTAAATTGGTTAATGTAAGCTTAGTGAGCCATGACTAATGAGATTCTGGAATAGCCTCCCTATTAGGCAGTACACCAGAAACCCATGTGTGTCTTAAGATAGCACTTGGTGTGATGAATTACCCTTTTATTTAAAAGTAAGAGAGCAGATGTCCTGCCACTGCTGACTGGACTTAGGAACCTGCAGGGACATCAGTCCCATATGCTAGTTAACTCCTACACTCTGTTTTCAGTGAGGAGAATACGCCACTGGATTTGGATGATCATGGTGGCAGAACGTTTCTCAGAGTTTTGTTGCATTTGACAATGCACGATTATCCTCCCCTGGTGTCTGGAGCACTTCAGCTGCTCTTCCGGCACTTCAGTCAGAGACAAGAAGTCCTTCAAGCTTTTAAGCAGGTATGTGTGTGCATTAAGAGTGTTGTTTCTCATCTGAATGTGTGTATTGCAGCTAAAACCAATCCTTTTGTGCAACTAACATATTGCATTCATGTAAGGTTCAACTGCTTGTTACCAGCCAAGATGTTGACAACTACAAGCAGATAAAACAAGATTTGGACCAACTGAGGTCGATTGTGGAAAAATCAGAGCTTTGGGTATACAAAGGCCAGGGTCCTGATGAGACTATGGATGGAGTGCAAGGTGAAAATGAACACAAGAAAAAAGAGGTAATTAGGTTGCATTTGCACGAATTCACGTGTTAATTTTTTGTGATGATGGAACTGTTTCCAGAAATGTGACCAAAACCTATTGTTCCCACACACCGTATAGCCTGCTGAGGCTATCTGTGTTGCTTTTAGATTAAGACAGGGTAAGAGGAGAGCTTGAGCTAGTTGGTGGCAATTAGTCTCCAGCAGAAACTGCTCAGGACTGGCAGCCACTGAAATGTCGTCTTTAGGCTGTAACAGAGCAGTTGATTTGGGTTTGCTCTGGCTCCTGAGCTGTGTTCTCTCAGCACTGACAGACTGCATGGGTTTTGTATGGTCAAAGGTACCTCGAATAATGTAAGGGCAGAGCTGTAAGCTTTTCAAGTGGTGTATTTTGAATCGTGGCACTGCGATTACGTGACAGAAGAGTGCTTTGTACGCGATAATACAGGACTTTCCTGGCATGCGCATCCGGGTTAGAACTAATTAAACTTCTTGGCTCTATATAATTTGCAATCGAATGGAAAAAGACTGGATGAGAGAATTTAAGAAATAGTCCCCGGGTTCTGAACATTTATTGTTGGAAGTAAACAAAAATAATTTACTTGTTGCTCTTCTCATCCATATTATTGTGAGGCATCTCTTGGTACCTGTGCAATGACAGCTCAATAATAGTAGAGAGGGAGAGAAGGTAAGAAGGTTTTTTTTGGGAGAGACTTGATTACAGGGAGAATGTGACAAGCAAAGGAAAGGATAGGAGGTTGCTGTCTCTAAAATTCATCCTACCCTCACCTTATTTTATGTTATAGAGGTCAATGTGACTGACAGGATAATTACATGTATTTTTCTAAGACTGTCAGAAAAACTGGATGATGCTTCTTTCCAGGAAGAGAGTGGGTACTGTCCTAGAACAGTAATTCTAGCCTTCGTGAAGGCAATAGTATAAGCTACTAATAAATTGTCTGATTTTTATCCTCAGGAAGGTCACAGCAAGTCCCAAAAGCCTGAAAGTACTAGCAGCTACAACTACCGTGTAGTAAAAGAGGTAAAACTTTGCTTCCTGGTGGTTAAATGGAAGTGTAAATGAGTAACAGAGCTCTGGAGAGCTGCACTAAGAGGGAGGCACTCGGGAAAGTCTGAGTCACTCATCTATTGTGGAAACTATTTGCTGAGTCATAACATATCCCAACTTGAATGAGAAGCCAGGAATACAATAAACACGACACGTGTATTCTTTCCTTAAGAATGGATTAGCAAGTAACATGACATTTTGCTGCTGTTTCAATGGTAACACAATATTATTATTGTTAAAGGCTTCAAAGGAAGTAAGCAAGTGGAGGAGCTGTTTAATTTGCCCTGACCCAAGTACCTTGCACTCAAAACCACCATGCTGTTGAAGTTTAACTTAAAAAAATGCCAGACAAAGTCCATGCATTGGCACCAGTGTGGTGCGTGCTAATGATCTTTCTGTGGCTCTGTATGGCAGAGCCCGTTGCTGGGTTCACTTGACCTGGCTGAATTCTGCAGGACCAGCCCTAGTCAGGGATGCCACAGATGGTGCCCCGGCCAGTAAACTGCTTCCCTTGCCTGTGCCGAGTGGCTGCTGTGTCCCTGGGGGGGTGGCGAGGGCTGTCAAGAAGGCAGCAGACACACCATCGCTGCCTTCTACTCCTGTGTTTCCCCATGGCTCTCGGTTCCAGCTTGGTCCTTCTGCACCTCTGCTGATGTTGCAGGAGCAACCAGGCCTTAGCTCCTCTCCTCGAGACCCCAAAACCTGATGTTGCTGCCTGGTCTGGTCCATGCAGATGTGTTTTGCACTGTTGCTGCTCCCTGGCAGCCACCTGGCATGCTCTGAAATAAAGCCCAGAGTTTTGGTTCTAAAGCAAGTCTCTTCTGCAGATCCTGCTGCGGCTCAGCAAGCTCTGTGTTCAGGAAAGTGCCTCGGTCAGGAAGAGCCGTAAGCAGCAGCAGCGACTTCTGAGGAACATGGGAGCTCATGCGGTTGTGCTGGAGCTGCTGCAGATCCCTTACGAAAAGGTTGAGTTTCTGTACGGCTGTCACCTTGCTTCATGTCACGTTGACGGGCTTTTATTACCTCCTCTGAACCCTCCTAAACCTTCTACCTTTATATTGGATTCATGGAGGCTGTTTTACCAAGCATCATAGTCTAGGAAATATCCCTGCTTCAAAAATAACAGGGAGCTTATATGAGCTTTATTTTAAGTCTTTTGAATAAAGAGTGTTATGCACTGTGTCCTGAAGAGGTATTTGTCAGTCGTAGCTCAGAGTAAGACCAAGGCTCAACTCAGCTTTTCACGGGGGTTTTGTTGTGCTGCCTTGAAGCTGAGCTGTATCGGTGCAGGCAAGACCCGTGTTACTGCTGCGAGGCAGCTGTGTCACAGCTGTCCTGGGAACACTAAGGGAAACGAGGTTGCCTGATCCCCCATGGGATTTATCTGCAGGTCTGCCCAGTAGTTAGACACAGACCCCCTGAGCTGGAGAGTCCCAAATTCTCCCTTAGAGATGAATAAATACCAGCTGGCTCTCCCAGTGAGGTCTGCTTTTCATAGTGGGCCGTGTCAGGGCGGCGGCGCGGTTGGAAGCCCGCTTTGCCTGGGTTACTGTATGGGCTGAGCTTGCACAGCACTGTGGTGTGTTGATGAAGCACACCCCAAGTTCATCACGTTGCCAGCCCATTAGTTACAGGTGATGGGTAGTTAGCATTGCATGGGTGAGGGAGCTCTTCACATTTTCCTGGTCACTCTGCTGTCCTGTGTTCCAAACTCTACAGGTTTGTGAGAACCAGTAATTCTAGACAGTTGCTTTGATTAATGTTAGTGCTATGCCTCAAGCTGTCTTGCTTCGTATTTTGCTAAAAAGTCAGCAGCATAAACACCCTCCAACATTTCTTGTCACCTGTCTCTCCCATACATGTGGGTACATATTGGGCAGGCAGTGTGGAAGGTGTTTCACCGTTAGAAGTATATGAAACTCCTTGAAAATAAAAGCAGACACTAATTTTCCAAACTGCATTTTGTACCATCAGTGGACTGGTAATCCATGCTGGTGTGAGAGGAAAGGCACTGATTCCTGAGCTGTACTTGGAAGCATGCAAGTAGTATGCTGATTCCAGTAAATATAAATCGGGCTTAACTGTTGCAGCAATAACTTTCCATCTCTTCTTTGCCACAAACTACCTATTTGTCGCTGCTGAAATGCATTTGAGTGGAACATGGCACTTTTCCTGTGTAGCCCCAAGGTGGTGATGTGTGGTTTGGCCAACGTACTGGTATGTTCAGAAGTGTAAAAGTGACTAAAGCACGTTGCTGGCAGGCTTGGCTGTGGAGTATGCAATTTTAGAGAATAAACTACTGTAATTTCTATTATGGTCGTTATTTTTGATGATCTTTAAAACTGTGAAGCAGGCCAAACTCATCCCTAATGTCTGTGAACTGGGTGGAGGTTTGTTTTTCTTTGGAGTGTGAGAGAGACGTGACAGTTCCCTTGCAGAGCTGGAGCTGCGGCTCATCCAGTACTCACCTGAAGGTGAACCTTTAGATTCTTTTTAACCCCATCTTACTTGTCATGCGATCACAGGCTGAAGACACGAGGATGCAGGAGATCATGAAGCTTGCACACGAGTTTTTACAGAACTTTTGTGCTGGGAACCAACAGAACCAGGCATTGCTGCACAAGCACATAAACCTGTTCCTTAACCCAGGGGTAAGAATAACCTCATGCCATGATTTTATTTTTTTTTCTAGCAAGAAAAGAGAATGGTTTGTCCTTGGTGATCGCCTCTGGGCCTGTTCTGATGCAAGATTCGTTGAAGGGGGTCACATTTTGTTTTCATTCTGCAGCCTCAAAAATTGGCAAGATCTGTTTGTTTGGGACCGCTTCAGTGTAGAAAGTTCAAGAGGCGAGGTGGACTGAAAAATAGGCATAGATACGACCTGTTGTGTTGAAAGATTAGGTCCTCAGAAATGTTCTTTTCCTGCAACCTGCAGGAGTGCTGACTCTATCCTGACCTCTGGGGGGGTTTGGTGGTTTGTTGATTTTCTAATTTATTTCTTTCTTTCATCCATTAGATTCTGGAAGCAGTAACAATGCAGCACATTTTCATGAACAACTTCCAGCTTTGCAGTGAGATTAATGAACGCGTTGTTCAACACTTTGTCCACTGTATTGAAACACATGGCAGAAATGTTCAGTACATAAAGTTCCTGCAGACAATTGTCAAGGCGGAAGGAAAATTCATTAAGAAATGCCAAGATATGGTAATGGCTGAGGTGAGAGCTGCAGAGATTTGCAAGGTCTGAACAGAAGTTTTCACATACCATTTGGTGAAAAGTGACAAATTGATCCTCTCGCTTCTGGGACTGCCAAGAAGCTGACAGTTAGCTCTCACAATGCAAAAAGAGCATGCAGCTACCAGAAAGCACAGGGTTTTTTGTGACCGAATGCTTTCTGAGCTCTTTACTTGTAGGTATAACGAGTGGTTGGTTATTAATGATACTTGCAAATTACTTTCTGGGTCTCTACACAACAGCGTAAAGGTAGGCTTATGAAGCAAAGAGTGCCTTTCCCTAGCAAAACTTGCTAGAAGAGAAATAGTTTAATTTTCAAGATCACTAATGTAGAAGGAAAATTTTACCATGATAGTATTTTGTTGGGAATTTCTTTTCTTACCAAGACATACATAATTAGCTGTTTCAGTGCTGAAGGGGGAGAAGTCTGAGGGTCTTCAGAATTTCAGGGGTGTAAGTAACTGGGAAATGGGGCTGTCATGCTAGAAGGGAAAGGTGTAAGAGAAAAGTGAATAAATCCCTTTAAGTTGGATATTAAATGTGATCTGTTTGACAGTGTATTCACTCATCTGACAGGATTTTTAATTGGCCTCTTCAGCAGGGGGAGCCCAAGGATCAGATTTGTCCAGCTCTGACTTTCTTAAATTAGTCTGACTAGATTGATCGAAGGTCTTCCACATTCTGTCGTTCTGTTCAAGAACGGTTTCATGAGCTTCTCAACACTGAGTCGGGTTTGCGAGGTGCTCAGCAATCGGTTTCCATGGGGGTCAGCGGCTGCTGAGAAAAGGGGGTTACCTTAGGGCTTCAAGCAGGTCTCGGTTTGCTTGTTCTCCTTCCCTTCATGGTCTTTACAGGAGGTCTGAAAATGTGGCCATCCGGGTCTCAAATGCAAAGCTGATAGAAATCTTTAATGTGTGACTTAACGTGTCACTCGCTAGCCTTGGAAAATCGCTGTTTGTTCGGAAGGGTGGAATTACTGAGCCCTGCAATCCTCCCATCCAGCGTGTGCCTGGGGCGTTCCTCTGACCAAAACAGCATGTCTGCAGCGAGCTGTATTAAAAAGTCAGCTGAGGCAATATATGTGAAATAAAAAAAGCACAACGGAAAGTCACAAGCTTCTTGGCACAGCTTCTGTCTAAGCAGTCAGTTGGACTGACTTTGAAGTTCTTCAGCAGTTAAGAAGTGGTAAATTCTTTAAGAGAAAATGTCATACTCGAGCCCTCTATCCCATGAAGGCAGTGCAAGAGGAATGCCCAGCTGACTTGGTGGGCTGCACTCCTTTTAAGTGTCTAAAGAATAGCTAATTGGGGTTTGCACTGTAACAGTCAGCCCACAGATTAGGAGAGGATGCTGCGGGGATGTGTACAGGTTTTGATCTGCCGATGGAATGTTTTTCTTTCTTGGTAGCTGGTGAATGCGGGAGAGGATGTCCTAGTGTTTTACAATGACAGAGCCTCCTTCCAGACTTTGGTGCAGATGATGAGATCTGAGAGGGATCGGATGGATGAAAACAGCCCACTGATGTACCACATCCACTTAGTAGAACTGCTTGCTGTGTGCACAGAAGGCAAAAATGTCTACACAGAAATAAAATGCAACTCCCTTCTTCCTTTGGATGATATTGTTAGGGTAGTAACCCATGAGGATTGCATCCCTGAGGTGAGGGCTGTTTGAGGCACTGGCCTGTATGTGTTTGAAGCGTGCTGATTTTGGGTGAGGGAGATTTGATACTGCTGGGTCTGGCCTGGGGAGGGTGGTGGTGCAGGTGGACAGTAAGCTGTGAGCGGGAAACAGGATTCCTTCCCTGGTTCTGCAATTGGTAACCCCAGTCAATCTGGATAGTAAAGTTAAATCCTTTTATACTTATTTCCTTGCTCTTAAAATGGGGATGTGATGTTGTATTTGGTGGTTTTATAGGGTTCTTGAGGCAGAGAGGTTTATGGAGTATGCTGCTAACCTTGAACAGATGGTTCTGCAGAACTGGAAATTATTATTATGCTGATGTTTTGGTCTGCAATAATCCTGATGGTTTTTTTTTTATTGGATGATGTCTTGCTATTCATGGCATTAAATTTCACTAGTGCTTAAATAAAAGGAAGAAGTAGAATTACAAATTATTTATATAGCAGTTTTAGTGTGACGTTATATTCATTCATAATACCAATCAGGTTTTTGGTTTTTAATGGTATTGTTTTTCTATACTTCTAGGTCAAAATTGCGTACATCAACTTCTTGAATCATTGCTATGTGGACACGGAAGTAGAAATGAAGGAGATTTACACTAGTAATCATATGTGGAAGCTATTTGAGAACTTCCTAGTTGACATCTGTCGGGTAATGATTTCTGTATTAGGAACAGAATTCAAAAAGTCTAAATGAACCTATTTAGTATAGAGCAGTAAGAATAAGACATAACAGTGCATGAAGGCAGTAAGTACCCCGAATACTGTGTTCCTTCAGATTTTTTAAGTGCCTTCTTTTCCTTATGCCTGTGGATTTCATTAGTCATATTCCATGGAACACATTAATATTTTCCTTGTAAAAAGAAAAAAAAAAAAAAAACTCAGAAAAGCCCCACACCCTGCTCCTTTGTCTAATGCCTTTTTCTGTTCTGCCACCTGGCTTGCTTATTCTGGCCAGGATAAGTGAGCTCCTTCCCAAGCAATAGTCAACGTTTTTTGGCAGGTCAGGACAAATTTTTTCCAAGCTTGGCATTTGTTTGGCCTTATGGCTTTTTGCCTGGGATTCCAAGTATTTCCCCATACGAAAGCATTACACCTCAGTCCTCCCTACCCTACTACTTTCTCTCCTCTAAGGCACTCTATGGGGTTTTTTTTCCCCTCTTCCCTAAACGTGCTACATGCCAGCACATTAGAACAGTAAGTGTCGGGCTTCTGCTTTTGTGTGTGCTGGAAATCCAGAGATCCAAGCATCATAAATATTGTGGCAGGGTGTTGCTGTGACTAGAACAATGCAAAATCAAGGATTTCAGTCGGTAACACTTGTTAGTCTAACTGGGTTGAGCTGCTTCTGACCTAAGGATGAATTGTCTTGCAGGCTTGTAACAACACCAGCGACAGAAAGCACGCTGACTCCATATTGGAGAAGTATGTTACAGAAATCGTGATGAGTATAGTCACCACTTTCTTCAGTTCCCCGTTCTCTGATCAGAGCACTACTTTGCAGGTAGGAGAATGTAGAAAGGCAGAGAAGTGGAAATACACCGCCAGTGCAATTATGTTCATTCCATTTGGGTTCCATTTACCGGTTAAAACAAAACACATGTGTTTGTAATGGTGGAGCAAATATGGTTCCTTTGCAACCAGGATGTTTCTTTTGCTGTAGAAGTGGAAAGAATTGTAGGTCAGAGTACAACCATTTTTCTAGAGAAGCTAAATCCCACATTACTTCGTTAGTAGATTCAACTCTGTGCTACCACCGAGACCACACAGGTCTTTTGGAGACAGTTTCTATGTGTCATTGTCAGGTTCCATGTGAGAAAATCACACTGCAAATGGGGGAATGAAGGATTTGTTCCTGTTCTGTGTTGCAGTTGCACCTTAGGGCTCTGGTCATCCTCTTTGCAGCCGTAGATCAGAATGCAGTTGGGTAAGATGATGTGGGCAGGTGCAGGAGAACAAACAAGCAGTTTTGTTCAGCAATGGTTTGGCATGCCAGCTGTCTAGCAGTGGTGAAGCAGTAGCATGGCATCACGGTGTTCTCCAGAGTGCCATGAAGAGGGGAGATAAAGCTTTGCTGGCAAGCTTTCCAGCCAGGAGGAAGGTGTTACGTTACAGAGGCTGCAGACGTGACTGTTTAAAGAAAACATGTTTTTATAGGAAGATTCTAATTTCCTTTAAAAACAAAAACATTCCAAAACCAAAACATTTCCCAAAGCTCTAGTATGTTTCATTAAGCTGGGTAACTTTTTTCTGTTATTCAAAAGTTGGGGAAATATGGAGAAGCTTGAAACGTTTGTAAAGTGACAGAAGGTAAAGATTTCCACTGCAGAACAGCAGTGTCAGGACATTGCCCTAATATTTGTATTTCAGCACAAAGATAACATCATTCTTTTATTCATAAATAACTTTTTGGGAGGAGTGTGGGTGGAGCGGTCAGGTGCCTGGCAGGTCTTTCAGAAGTTTTAAGTATGGTAGTTGTTGAAACTTGATGCAACCTCATCGTGCTAGAGGCAGTGGTTCACAGTACAAACTCCAGGTCTGCAACTGAATGTGACTGGCATCTGGTTCCCAAAAGAGGCCGTAAAGGGCATCTGGCAATTTGATGTGTCAGTCCCTCATCAAAGAATTCATGCTAGCCCTTTGGAGCATGGTGAGTGCAGTGCTCCAGGGAAGTGTACGTAAAACTGCTGTGTGAGTGTGCATCAGGTAAAGGCTTCTTTCTGCTTGGGGTGAGCAACAGTGTTCCTGCTTTTGTCTTAATGATTGCCGGCATCTCTGCCCTCCTGGAGTCAGGACGGGTACTCAACCCATGTCTGGATGGTCAGTGGCCAGCCTGATCTAACCAACTCTTTGGTTAGACAGCCCTCCTTATTCAGGCGTGGACATAGGCACACTGAAAGCAGCAGAGCAGCGTTTGAGATGGACTCGAACACCCTTCAATTGCCAAACAGCGGGCATCACCTGTGGGGGCGTGGAGAGCAGCAACGGCTGTGTTTGGGCTCGTGCGAGTCTGAGCGTGAGCAGTTGTTTGCTCCTCGTGTGACTTTAAAATGTCTGCTGTTACTGCAGTATCAGCCTCTATGCTAGTTTGTCAAACCTTCATCAAAAGAAAAGAGAAATTGAGATCAAGTTAGCGGTGTCCCTGGGGCTCTGCCCTTCTCTCTTCCCTCTGTACCGTGAACCTTGGCTGTCATGCTTTTAATTGTGTCTCTGAGCGTACAGCATTTGAATACGCTTCCTTACCGTCATATTCTAGCCATCTGTTAATTTTATGTCAGCAGTTTTTCTTTAGTTTCTCGAACTCTCCCTCTGTCTAGCAGGTTGAAGTAACTTATCTCACCTCTTTGTTACCATCTCACCTGATAGCTGTGTTGTTGTCTTGTCCTAGATTTACCTTCCTTCTGCATCTCTTAAGTTAAAAGCTCTGCTTATCTTCCTTTTTCTGCTGATCAGGGCTCTTGCCCGTAACTAGGGGCTCTCCCACCTGAGGAGTACAGCCCATGGGACCACCTAGCTGGTACATCACTCATACATGTCGTACATGACTCCTCTCGGTGGGCTTTTTCCTTTCTGTCTGAGATGATGCAGGGCAGTCTGCAGCTGCTGCTGCCTGATCTGATGCCATTGTCTCCAGAGGTGACTGACTGTTGTCACTCTCCTTGGCGTTGCCTTTGGATTCAGTCACTCCCTGTCCTTTCTGCAGCACCCTGTCATTTTCCTTCTTCCCGTGCGAGCCTCTTCTTGTCTCGTGCTTGTTCGTGTTATGGCTTGTTCGACTCAAATTGTACCTCCTTGGAGTCAGGGCTGGCCTTGCTTGTTCAAGGAACACCTTGTACATCTGTCATGCAGTTCAAATAATATAAAATTAGGAGAACATAAATACGTCTTTTCAAAGAACAGCTGTCCAAAACTTCCCCTCCTTAACAAGTACTGCTTAGCCTGTTTGCCTCCTAAGGGTGCTGCTGCCCAAGGCCTTCCTTCACAAGTGTAGTTGGAGGACATGAAGTACATTTCTTACTTGATTTATTGACCTAGTTTAAGCAAATGAAACATCTCTGAAGCTTTTCAAGACTGAAAAGTCTTTAAATGTGAACTGGAAGGAATATGTGGGTGGCTTAAATCTGAAAGTGCAGGTATTTTCAGTGCCTTTGGAGAATACAGTCTGCCATGGTTTTGGTGTTTGGCTTATTTCTAGTAAGGATAATAGTATTTGCCTCTTAGTAATTTTTGGTTCTTGAATTTTGATTCTCCTTTTCTACATTTTGTAATAGTGTTATTTGATGAATTAATGAAATAGATTTGGCTTTTAAATCTAACTCCCCTTTTTTCTTACAAACAGGCATTAATCTTGACCAGAATACAAGAGGTATTTTTTCACTGGTTCCTAAGTCTTGTGGGCTTTGCACTGTGGTGTAGTTCACTTAGCTGATAGAAACATTACGTAGCTAGCAGGCACAGGGATGCAGGGTATTCCCTCTCAACATAGGTTCATTTGAAATATTTAAAATACCCCTTCCTCTACAGGTGAAATAAATTAGTTGTTCTGTGATGTAATTACTGTACAAAACCAAAGAGGGAGTTTTGGTCACTATCACTGGGATGTTGCAAAGATGAAAGAACAGAGCTCGTGCATGTGTGTTGGAGTAGCTCACCTATCTATAGTGGAAGACCATCTTGTGAAATACAGGGCTAAAACCCACGCCTTAATTTTGGCTGATCCATAGCAGCTGTAGCATTTACCACTAACTACTACCTGTGTCGGAAATAACAAACACACAGCTCGTTTCTTCAGTAAATTAGATACCAGCTAACAATACTCGAAATGATGACTTTTCAGCTCTGGAGCTGTGCTGTCATTTAGCCAAAAGCAAAGACCCATTTACCTGTGGACTATTGAGTCAGCTACTGGTCAATGCTAAAAGAAGAGTCTCTGTATGCTAGGTTTGCTGATAACTCTGATTACACAGATGAAGATGACTGCTTATTTCCTCTGCTTAGTCAAGCTTCAATTACTAAGGCTTTATGCTTTAAAAGCTATCTATTTAATGCTTCCCTTCCAGCGTTTGTTCCCACCCTTGCCATTCGGTTGCTGATTGTGTGGTAGATGTGCTGCCTACAACATGAAGTTGCCTAACAGGTGGATGCAGACCAGTTAGAAATGACTGGTGTGCAGAGACTCATGGCTGAAGCTGGTAACCGGTATTACCTCAGGGTGATGCTGATTTATCTCAGTACGGTGCAATGGGTTTGATGTCCTTTCCCTTAACCTTGTGTTCTAGACTCGCCAGCCTGTGTTTGTACAGTTGCTTCAAGGCGTGTTCAGAGTGTACCACTGCAACTGGTTAATGCCAAGCCAAAAGGCGTCGGTGGAAAGCTGCATTCGGGTCCTCTCAGATGTAGGTAAGAAATGGGTGTAAGCAGGACTAACTGCTGCAAACATAGTCATCCAGTATTTGCTGCTTATATGTCATCCTTCCAAAAAGAAAGCGCAGTTTACTTCCCGGAGGTGCCACTTGAAGATAACTTGGAGCTGAGGGATAGTACAAATCCAGAGTTATGTTAATGTATTGTCAGGGTTGAGCAATAGGTGTTGTCACTGTAACCTGAAGTGCTTTCTCCATTTAACCTCAAAACTCTCTGCAGTTCTGTTGATCTGCAACAAGAAAATAGTTTTGTGCCACTCCTCCTAGTAAATTGCTCCACTTGTAATAGCAAGAAGAGTAACTTGTACTGGATATGAGGCCAGATTCTGTTAGGCAGGTGTACGTGTGTGTTAGCGTGAGTTGTTGAGAGTAAGGATGGATTCCTGCTCCCGCACTTTATAGACAGTAAACAGCTCTGAGGCATGAAAGCCTTTAAACGTAACGCCACACTGAGGTCTGAGCCATTTTGCAGGGACTGAGCATCATGTTGTGTGACATGTACGTGAAGGAGACTATGGAAGGAATTGCAGCTGGAGGTTGTCTGGTTCTTGCATTGGCTGTAATGCGTGGGCTCAGGGAGTCCAGTCTCACTAACTTTTGCTTTTTGCAGCAAAAAGCCGAGCAATTGCAATTCCTGTAGACTTGGACAGTCAGGTCAACAATCTCTTTCTGAAATCTCATAACATTGTACAGAAGACTGCAATGAACTGGCGAATGACTGCAAGGAATGCTGCCCGCAGAGATTCGGTGCTCGCTGCTTCCAGGGATTATCGAAACATAATTGAAAGATTACAGGTGACTACCCAGCACCCCTTCCTCCTTTGATAAGCATTTACTTGCATGCCTACACAAAAGGAGGAATTTACTAAGTAGAAGGACATTTGGGAATTAACTAGTCAAAATGCCACATGGTAATCAACTTAGCTGATGCTGAATACTACTGTAATACTGTATATAAAATTAAGTAAACCTTTGTATCAAGACAGGTAATTGAACGTGCACAGCTAATGGGTATAGAAGTACTTGCCCTAGGAGATGTTGGTATTTAAAACTAGTGGTACTTGAAGTATTCTTGTTCCACCATTAGTAATATTCCTTTGATAAGACAGGAATTTTCTCATCGTCACAGCCCTCCAAACTGCTCCAGTGCTTTGCTCCTTATATGCTAAAACTCTCTGTACAACCGAAGGTGTCACAGCCCTGCCTGGAGACCACTGCAGAGCTTGAAGTAAATAGGTGTCTGGGTTCCTAGTGAACCAGGTGCAGCCACAGTCATTCCCTGAAACAAAAATGTGTGCATTCCCATACTGGTTTTGCTAAAAGGCTATTTAAACATAGTATTTCACGTTAGAAGTAAGGACTGATGTGTTAGAGCTGTATTCGATGTTCAGATCTGAAGACAGTTCAATAAGGCCTTTTTTTATACCAAATGAAATTCACCTTGAATGATGCCTTTATCCTTTGAAGATTCATTCTCTGGTCAAAAGTTTTTCCAGCTTTATGTAAAAATATATTATGTAATGTAAAAACACTGCCCAACCCCGTCTCCTTGAAATAGCTTCTCCCTATTTGTCCATTTCAATTTGATTAAACTTCCTCTCTGGCTTCATAGGTATCTCGGCATTTTCTGCTTAAGTATTAGGATAAATGTGTTTTCATTTTTAAGGTAATTACAACTTTCCAAACACTGAGGGAAAGGGAGATAATTCTATTTTTGCATAATTTTAACAGTAACACTTTTTTGTCAGTTCTTGTAAGCACAAACAGCCTGATCATTATCACACAGTTTCAGTGCAGCTCTGAATCTTTCTTGTATATCAACAAAAGCACCAACAAAGATGTGGAGGGTCGGGAAACTGAGTAGTCTAGGGGACTGCTGGGAATCAGGCCTCCCCTCTTAACGACAACTATTAAAAGTCTAATCTGACCAAACTCTGAGGTCTTTAATCTAGTTTATTCAGGCAGGACAGACCTAAGTGTCCTGTCCCTCTTTTGTGATCTGTAAAATTAATTTGCCTATAAATGTATATGTATGTTATGTTAGTTTAAAATCTTGATACGATTGTATTCTAGGACATAGTATCAGCTTTAGAGGATCGCCTACGTCCTCTTGTCCAGGCAGAGTTGTCAGTACTGGTAGATGTGCTTCACAGGCCTGAACTGCTCTTCCCAGAAAACACGGATGCAAGGAGGAAATGTGAAAGCGGAGGTTTCATTTGCAAGTAAGTCTTGTCTCCAAGTCTGGCGTATTGGGAAGGTTTTTGTTATGTTTTGCTTTTTCCCAATTTTTGAACGCCCTATGGAGCGGTGTGCTCTTACCCAGCTTGGTGAATACTTGATATGCTTTGACATACTTGTAAAACACAGTATTTCATAGTATGGTAAATGAAGTTTGCCCTTGGAGAAGAAAAAAACCCTGCCCTTGGGAATGGGGAGAGACTGCTTGATATGCTCTCACAGCTAATGCTTAAAAATTTCTGCATTTGCTGCAGGATGCAAATGCTATGAACAATGGTAGTATAAATGAGTAAAAAAAATTCAGCTGGTCCCTGTTATTTGATACCTGCCTTCAACCCTAGTAACGTTTGCAGGGTACTTGGTCTTGTAGTGCTTAGTGCTGGGGAAGTATGTCAGAATCAGTTATCACATGCATCATCTAACGCAGACACTGCCCACATTTAGAGGGAAGGAAAAGGAAAGATTAGAAGGTCATTTAGAGGGCAATTCAGAACAGCTTCTCTGATCACCTCCTGGAGGGGGCTGGGTTATATACAGTTTATGGAAACTAGGTACCAGCGCAAGTAACAAATGCTGGGTAGGATGGCTTTCTAATTGCGCTCTCCAGGACTCTCAGTATGTTTTTTATTGAAGTAGTATGTGGAGTAGTTTTCTTTCTTACTGTTAAGTGCATGCTCTGGAGGACTGTCAGGTCTGAAATCCCACTGCCCCTTCCCCTGCCTCCTTTCTCCTGTAGTCAGAAGGTTTTATCTGGCTGTCCTCCTGCCCAGGGACCACCTCCTTTGCGACTTCACTAAAGCCCATGATAGCTGGTTAAATGTTAATCTTGAGAGAATGTTCCCAAGATGGTTGTATAATGGTATGATAATAAAACTTGTTTGCAGCTTAAACCAATTAAGTAAGATAGCCATGTATATCTTACCCTATTTTTAGAATAATAGTACTAAAACAAGCTGTGATTGATTGGTCTTTTCAGGTTAATAAAGCATACTAAACAGCTGCTAGAGGAGAATGAGGAGAAACTATGTATTAAAGTATTACAGACGCTCAGGGAAATGATGACCAAAGACAGAGGCTATGGAGAAAAGGTAACGTAATTTACAGTTCATCGTTCTGTGTTAAACACTGTCTTTATTATTCAGTAAAGGAAAATAAAATTCTCAGTCTTTCAAGCTGTGTTTTGTACATGTAAGCACTTCTGTGCTGGATCAGAAGCAAAATATTTTTAGTCAACTAATAGCTTCAAATGTAATTTGAAAGGTGAGCTTGTTTCCATTGTTTTTTCTACTTTAGACTTGCAAGTTTAAGTCTAATTACTGCAGTAGCTGGCACTGTAAAAAATATCTAATTTCATTACAGTTTTATGAAGGATATAACCCTTTATCTGCTTTCTGGGTCCTAGGTGACTCTTCGTCAGGTCACGTAACCTTGCAACAAAAGGGTATTTTGTAGTTTATATACATCTGAGTCATCATCTTGTGAATTATAGATGGAAACTGTCTGTACACCCACCTGTGGTGCTTTTTTTTTCTTTCCCTTTCCTACATAAAACTCCTGTGTCCTGTTGAGAACATTTTTCTGTAGGTACAGACTTACTCTCCACTTGCATCAGAAGTTTATATGCCCATATGTTTGTGTGTCTAAACCTTCCTACAGTCAGTCTCAAAATCCTAGTTGAAGGTATCTTGAGCAACCTGGCTCATTACCACGACACACGGTAGGTGCACAGAGCAAGATACCCTCCCAGTGAGTGTACTGGTGAGCAACTGGGAATATGCAGCTGGGGCTGGGGGAAACAGTGGCGTGGGAGGATGCTTGCTGCAACTGGGAGGCTGTACCCAGGAGCAGATGGTGGCTCATGTTCAGTTCTCACTTGCAGTAGGGTTTAAAGCTGTTGCAGAGTGCTAGATTTGCCGCACAAAAAGGCAAAAACTTTAGAGGTCGGACAGTTTCATAATAATAATAAGTTTATAGCTGTAGCTATAGCTGTAGCCAGAAGGGAGGGAGAAACTCTGAAGGCAGAGGAACTCATAGCATCAGTACGCTGACTGGCCAGCCGGGATGTCACACACGAACTCTGCTTTGCCTAGCCTAGCTGGAGACGAGGGGGGCGCAGGAGCAGAACACGGACCAGCAAGAGGCAGGCGCTGGCACCGCAGAGCGCAGGGACCCAGAGAAGGGAGAGCAAGCGAGTGAGGAGTGGGTGTGCAGGTGCCCACGTGCGGGTGTTACCAAGCACACCCAGCTGAGCACATGGCAGGAGACTCCCAGGAAAATGCCCAAAGGGCAGGGATGGCCGGCACTGTGCTCCCTGCCCTGTCAGGGAACGTTTTCCTCACATGCTGCCACTGCCTCTTGGATGACAGAGGTCCAGCCCACCTCCCAGCCCCAGCTGCTGCTGTGTCCTACACCTGCAGGCCTACATGGAGATTTTTTATCATTTTTTTTTCCACTTTGCAGTAGCAGTATTTTTGAATAAACTCATTGACTTTGGGGGAATGCCCTAATCCTAGTGCAAGAGAGAAGTATATAGATGTAGGATGAGAAGGGGAGCAGGGCAGGTAGGAAAGGGCAGCAGCTGTAGGTTTCTTACCCTTCAGCTGATTGTCCTCCTCTGCTGAAGTGGCCAGATCGTGTGCTGGTTCTAACAGCACAAGATGAAGCCCTGTGAAGACCTTCTGTCTTCTCCTCAGGGTCCCTTTGGTAAGACATCTGCGACAGTGCAAGTCTGATCTGGAAGGGGACCGGTTGTAGATCTGGAAGGGGACTGGTTGTAGCCTGCAGAGATCAGTCTGCTCCTGCAAAAGGGAGGCAGGCTAGGTGATCCTCTAACGCGTATAGAGTGCTGACGTTTCCTCTTGCCTGACGCATAAGTGTAATCATAAATTTAGTTCTACACTGTTAGCACATCAGTGTACGTTCTCCTGTTAAAAACAGCCAAGAGAGACTGTCCAAGGTTACCTTCAGTATTAGAAGGGGTGGATGATATACATATATATATACACTATACTCCAACAAACCCTAAATGAGCGCTTTGAGGGTTTTTTCTTTTAAATGCAATGTGCCACTCCCATTTTTCTAAATGGAAATTAATTAATTTACAGGAATTCCTTAGACTTTATTTGGCCAACTTGGGTGAAGCAGTAGTTCTAGAAAATAGTTAAGATTACTACATCCACTCAGACTAAAAATCTTCTTCAAAAGTGTAGAAAATGGATTAATTTCTGAAACAGTAGATCAGTTACATAATACAAGACAAGAATACGCTTGCCTGTGAAGTGGATTTCCGAATAGGAAAAAGCAGCTGATTGCTTACAGATAGACTGCTAGTAGTAGTAGAACAGCTTTTACTGTCTGGCTGTGAGAAGTGCAATCATATTTATTCTCCCTTGTGACTCACATAACTGTATTTAGTCACCACTTAAAAGGCAATACCTTTTGTTTTTAAAATCATTCTGGAGTGTTAAAATAAAGAGAGGGAAGAAAAAACTTATGCACCCATTCTAAATACGGGAGTCCCTACGTACGTAAAGGTGGCAAAACTTATTCTCATGACCAGCATATTGGTCACGCAAGCAATAGTGCTTGCGGGTCAGGTGTTCAGAGAACTGACAGCAGCCGCTTCAAGGTAGCGTTTGGCAGCCGAGTGCCATGGGAGCTTTGGCACAGCGTGTGATTTTCCTGTAATACCATGTGGTGCTGACTGGAACAATCTGATTTATTAAAAGGTAGTACTCCTCTCACGCTTAGTCTTCCAGCCCAAATTATAAAAATGGCACACCCTCCCGGCCCATGCGCTTGTCCCTTTTGTAGGTGGGAAATGTAATGAGAATGCAGCACTCTCCGCTCCCATTAGCAAAGGCCTTCATTAAACAGCTGGGATTCCTCTGCAGCATGCAAAAACCGTGGTGAGAACACAGATGTACAGAAGCTTGTGGGAAGGCTTGAAGTTTTACATATTGCTAAAGACTCCTCATCTTGGCACACGCTCAGGTTCGCTCAGTGATGGGTAGCATACTGTGGTATATTTAATAGGCAGAAAACTTTACTACATTGACAGTGTAGGCTAGACCCAAGTTTTTTATTCTGCTGAAACTTGTCATTCATACATGTCTTTGTGGGTGCCTAGCAGATGATTAGCCTCAGTTCTGCAGGACTTGCGTTTTAAAGCTCCATTTCTCTTCGCAAACTGGAAATCCAGCCTCTGCACTCCTAGTGCTGCTCACAGCTTATACTGGTGATGACTCTTACGCCCAAGGGTGAAGTTCTTGGATCTCGGTCAGCCAGCCCGCGTGGTTTGTCACTTGGCAGAGGAACAAAGCCAGGGCGCATCCTGCCCCCAGTGCTGCCTGGCACAGTGCTTCCAGCAGTGCCAGTTCCCTAACCCACCGCATCCCGGTGCTTGCAAATGTTACTCATGCCCACTGTAAAATACGATGTTGGATTGCAGCATTAAAGTGTTAAATGATTTATAAGATCCTAACGTGAAATTGATTTGTAATTTCTCTTACTAATGCTTGCTTTCAATTCTTCCCCTTCTTTCTCTTCTGGCAGATTACCATTGAATTGGATAATGCTGAGGTTTTAATTTTATTTATTTTCTACAGTGTTGTTTCTATGGTGTTTGTTTTATGACTAGCCCTGTGGTCTGTCCTGTTGTCTCTTCAGTACTGAGCTTTCCAATTTGTATGCCTGTGTCAGTGAAATAGTTGAGTTTTCAGTCTGCTGTTGTGTCTACGTTGGGAGTAGTTACCATAACTAATTCCGTATGTCATTACTCGGGGTATTTGTCCGAATGCAGTTACGATTCCTGGCTGCCTGCAGTCATCTGGTGCCATAGTAGATCCCATGAAGTTTAGGACCAGATCTGAGCACCTCTGAAGGATCAACTCCCGCAGGCACCATTAAAACATCAGCGTTTAGCACTCAGCCCCAATTACCATGTCGTCAGCGAACAAGCTCTTTGTTTGGAAAACGAAATACTGAGGTTTGATAGTGTTGGTGCAGAAGTTGGAACAACATGCCAAAAGGCAGCTGGAGAAGACCCTGAATGAGGTGTCTTCTCCTGCTGACCATGGAGAGCTGGTACTCATGTCCCAGGGCACAGCGCAGCGGGCTGCAGGCAGGGCTGCGTCCTTGGGCATTATCCCTAGTGCTGTTTTTTACCGAAAAAGGTGACAGTCATGCAATTCATCAAAGCATCTCGCTGTCCTTCCTGTTGCTTCTTTGTCAGGTTTGGTGTTTAAAGCCACGTAAAACGTTCAGATGTGTTGTGAAAGCGGTGTGGTGTAACCCTATGAAAATTACTGACTTCTGAAGCTATTTCGGTGTGAAAAGCTTCCTACCATCAAAAAACATGCCTTCAGTTGGCAGCGCGACAGCCCGGGCTGTGTTTATGCTGTATGTAGCTGTTTTACGGGTGGAAAAGCCATATTTGAGTGAGAACTTTCAGTGTAACTGAAATTAAGCTTTCTAAGGACTTTTAAAAGTGGCACGTCTGGTTTGGGCATTGGTGCATGGGGTGGAGGGAAGGAGCTGAGCTGTCTCTGCTGCTGCAACTTCCTCATCCAGCTCAAAAAAACCCCATGTGTGGGTGCTAAAATTGAGATTCTTTTTGCATAAATGTATAATACTGAGAAAGTGATTGACTAGCACCTTATTTTACTGAATTACTAGGGGAAAAAAAGAAAAGAAATATTTTCCTTTCTGTGCTTTGTTTCCTGCATTCTCCTCCAAGCCAACCTTTTATTTGGAACAAAATTCAACCACTTAGAAGGCTTAAAATGATCTTGCTGTTGATTTGATAGAGTAGGTAACGAAGTATGCCATAAATGGCTTTCTGTAGAGCCTGTTAATTTTGATATTGTTCAGTTGAATTCACTGGGTAAACTTCATTCTGAAAATGAAATAGTATTGGGGGACCCTGCCTGTTGAACCGAATTTGAAATCCAAACTGTTTGTCACAAAAGTAGACCAAAAAGTGTACACGTAGCCCAGGGCTGCGTTGGAGGGCCTTTTCTGTTCAGCAGGGCTTTTAGGGGAGGGAAGGAGCAGAATTCCTCGCAAGAGCAAACTGGAATTGTGGCTTTTTTGGTTGTTTTTTAACCTGGCTTTTGGTTGGGGTGCTCAGGCCCTGATGTGCCCTGCTGGTCAGTGCCATCACCATCACCCCGGTGTGCACTGTGGTCCCTCTCCAGGCTGGAGCAGAAGGTCCAGCCAGTGTCTGAGGTACCTTTCCTAAGCAAAATTTTACGGGTCTTCTATCACCACTTTCAGCTTCAAGGAAAAGCTCTCTTTATCAGAAAATCCTCATCTGGGGCTTCCTAGAGCATCGCCCTTTTGTCTGTCGGTGGAAGTTCTCTGTGTGCCCTTCCCGTTCCCATGTGCAGGAGATAGCTGTTGGGTGGGTTGTGGAGGGTAGGCATTGGGGTTTGGACCAAAGGACGGCGTTGTGTGTGGCACAGGTCCATTTACTGTTGTCACCTCCAACCTGTGCTAGTAGGAGACATCCCAGGTGCAAGTACAAGCTTCACACCAAACTTCTGGTGTTACATCATTACAGAGGTGCTGTTGTGTCTAACCTCTGCTGTAGTTATTTTTCTGTTTTTTATAAAGCAGGATTTTGTTCCTCTTATTTGAGGTGCCTTTTTAGAAGCTAATCTGTAGCACATGAACGTTTCCATCGGGCACTGGACCCCTTAGATTGTGGTGCTGCAGCTTCCCAGAATAGCACGTATATGTGTAATTATATCTTGGAGAGACTTCAGACAGAAACTTGAATTGTTTAATTGCAAATTAAGTCATAATACAGAACTCTTTCCCCTTCAGTTTCTGGCTATAGTGTCCTGTCTTTACCTGCAATAAATCAGCCAGAGCATGCAGAGCAATTTAGGATTTGGTCTGGAGGCTGCAAAGGAGGAACTTTATTGCTCCTCAATGGAGCAACTGCGGGGAGGAAGCAGGTGTGTTTATAACCATCGGCAACGAGCACTGCTGGCTGCTTACAGAAAGGGATTCGGACAGGGCTTGAACCACTGACAAGTCTCAAAGGAAATCCTGGGGGTTTTTTTCCCTTGTCAACTCTGGAAATTCTAAACATTTAGGGCAAAGAATACAGAAACCTTCATTATTAGTGAAATTATTAACTTCCTATTCTGTTGAACTGTGCATACCTTAGTTTTTCTGATTGGCTGAAATGCTCTGTATTCCCTCAGGGAAAAACTCTATTAAAGTAACAGTTTAATGACATGATTTCATAGTATTTGTGACTGTAGGCATAGGTTGATTTGTATGTCTTATTTGTTTACTGCAGGGTAATTCCAGTGAGCGGTGGGTCCAAAATAAAAAGGTACTAAAAATGCCAGGAGGTCCATGCATTTGTTACTGAAAGTCGTGGTGGAAAATTGGCGTTGCAGTCCCCCTTAACATTTTTGTGAGTGAAGAAAGGGAGTGCCTGTCTCAGTGGGTGAATAATGCTGGAATTCACCTCGGTGGTAGGAAATCCCCCGCCGAACAGGAAGGATGGTGAACTGCGACCTCAGGTCGGCAGCAGCCCCTGCAAATGCCGGGCTGAGCCGGGGTGGCTGGAGCGGCTGCAGCGTGGGAGAAGCGTTGGGGAAGGGAAGGAGACGGGTAGTATGGTTTAATGCTGTTGGCCTACTTCACGTGGTTTCTATTGAGGAGTTCATCTGGAATTCCCTTTTTGTGGGGAAGGAGGGACAGGAAGGAACTGGAGTTTTCCCAGGAGAAGAGTGTGGTGCTTGTTTCCAACATCTGTTACTCTGGTCTGAGGACCGAGGTCTGGTGTAGCAGAAGTATGGCGATAGCATCTTAAAGTTCTTGTATGAGTTTTTTCAACTCTGCAGCATCCGCTGTTGTGGCATGATTCCTGTGAAAGGTTTTTCTTCTGGGGACAGACATTCGGATATACTGAGAGTCATCTTGCAGCATTTCCAAAACATTCAGGTTCCTGTAAACTTGGAGAAGTGCACAGACCTTTGGGATAGGGGCTGTGTAAGACTGGTATTAAAATAAAGGGCAGAAAAGGCATCTTGAAAGATGGATGAAAAGCACAAGTTGTTTTGATAGAAAACCAAAACCATCGGAAACCATTTCACACCTTGCTTGCAGCATGGTTGTGTTGGTTTTGTCCTGATCTTGGGGAGCTGGGTCCTCAGAGCCTGTCTTTTTGGTTTACATCGGGGTTTCTCTCCTGTTTCTCTGGCTCCGGAGCATCAGGTGGACATAAGGAACTGAAAGGTTCTGACTCGAGCTGCAGAGCTAGGTAGACTGGTCTTAACATTGCCTCTGCGCGGGTGTCTGGAGTAATAAGGACAGTAGAAATCCCCACGGCAGGGCACTGGCCTGTTGTCTATAAAAGCCCTCGGGGAGTCTCTTTTGATCAACTCCTTGCTGGGCTGGAACCGCTGGAATCCTGTTCTTGATGGACCTGTTGACTATGCTGGTCTCCTGGAGAAGAGGTTCAGGGCCAAGGTAAATTTTTCTCGAGTGCCATCAAGCGTGAATCTCTGCACAACAGTGATAACAAAACCCTGGTTGTAATTAGACACAACAGCTCAATTTACTTTTAATTCAATCCTCAACCCGCTACAAAGTCCAGGCATGATACAAATGCAGATTTTTGCAGTGTTTCACAACTCCAGTTGAGGTGGTGATCTCCACCGTGGGTTCCCTGTGGTCCAGGGCAGCCTTGGCAGCACAGCTCCCTCCCCATCGAGGCACTGCTGTTTGCAGCGCGACATTCCCATCCGCTCTCCCCAGTCCGGATCAGCGTCTGGGGACACCGTGGCCCAGTTTCCACCTGCAGCGTGAGTCTTGGGCACTGAAGTGCATACATCCTAGAGAAGCACATTAATATTTTATGGACTAAAAAGGAGAGAGAAGTGTTGGTGCTGACCTGCAGGTGGCATGCTCAGGATGCTGAATGTGCCTGGGAGATGTCCTACTTTCCCCCACCCCACCCCCACCATGTTTTTTTTTTTTATTATTTATTTTCTCCTTCCCCCCCTCCCAGCCACATTGCAGCGAGCTGCTCCGCTGGGCACCTGCCAACATTCAGGCAGCAGTTACATAAGAACAGCTTTTTTTCCTGGAATTTAGGCCCGCTGCTGATGTGTGACCTTCAGCGGTAATTGCCAATAAACGCAGCGGAGATGTTTACAGTCCCCGCGGGCCGGTGGCCCCGAGCCCGTGCCGGTAGCTGTGGGGCTGCTGCTGCTTCCCCTGACCCGCTCCCAGGCTCTGGGATCTGTGTTTGATTTTTCCAGGTGAAAAAGGGGGGCTCTGCTGCTTCCCCCCCACCCCTGCAGGGCTGGGGCAAGGGCTGGCAAACACTAAAACAACCAAATCCAGAAAAACTCAATAGGCACCCAGCGTTTCCCTGGTAATTATGTAGTCTTTTTTAGGATCTGAAGTTTAAAAACTGATTTAAGTAAAACCTTGGGGGTTTTTTGTTGTTGGGTTGTTTTTTTAATTCTATTCAGTAATGACACTTCTTTATGCAGCTGATAAAACGGTATCCAGCAAAATACACCTGCAGACACACTCAACATAGTTTTTGGGGTTGTTTTTTTTTTTTTTTTTTTCCACTGCTTCACTTTAGTCTTGATGTTTCAAGTAGGTGAAAAGGGAACTGAAAATCCTGGTTCAAAGGGGCTGACTGAATTAACCTTCTAAGTGTTCTTTATCAATGATAAACTAGAACTATGATGGCAGAGTAAGGTGCAAAATGTGTGCTATTTTATGCATCTTCTAATTGGAGTTGGAAAAATCATTAACCTCTTAAGTGCTGGAGAGATGCACTTAAAAATTATTTTCCTTGTAGAGAGAGCTTACTCCATAGTCATTTCTCTTGTGTATTTTGCACTTAGACAGTGCTTCACTTGTTATGTCTCAAGCAGAGGAAATGCAGGCTCTCATAAATTTTTGTGGGCTGCCTTGTATTTTTTTCCTTCAGAAATCCTGCAATCTTTGGACCGTTTTTATTGAACAAACTGGAACTGGTGAGCTCTTTGGAAAAGGAGACTGGAACATTTCTTGTAGTTATTTATAACCAAAAAAAATAGTTTATACCATTTTACTATTTAATTAAAACTGCTTATCTAAAATATATAGTGAAGTTAGTTTTTACTATATTGAGTTATTTTAAGAAAAAGCCTGCAAGCTTCAGGATTTAAAGAGGAGCAAGTGATTGTACACCCACTGAAAGTCAGTGGCATATCAGAGACTGAGGTCTCTTAACTCCAGGGAAGCCCCAGCCCAAGTAAAACATGCTTTCTCAACTGAAAACTCTGGAAAATGGGAGAAGGCATTCCTGTAGGCAGATCTCTGTGACCTTTTGGTGCAGGCACTGGCAGCCCTTATGCCATATTTCCCACCTCATCATCTGGCAGTGCACAGTGTCTCTGCAAATTCTGAGATAAGGGGAGGGGGGGGGGGGGGCGGGGTGGAGAAATAAACATTTAGCCATGTCCCTGACCTGAGTACGTGCTGCAGTGGCAAGGCAAGGGGGTGTAAGCGTGTGGTTGCTGATCCATCACATGCCGGTGGGAGGCAGGGGCTGCCTCTGCCCCTCGTAAATCCCAGATGTCTTCTGTGAGGATTGGGAGAGCTGTAGAGCTCGGAGGACCTGTGCCAGGACAAGATGCTGCTCCACATCTCCCACCACCTCTTAATTTATGTAGGTGTGAGATCCTACATCAGCAAAAAAGCACCACGTGGTAATTTTGCAGGTCTGGTACAATGGTGAACTGTGACGTGGTGAGTCTGTCAAAGTGCTTTGGTGCTGCTTTTGATTCTTAATTATTCCCCTCTGCCCTCAAACTTACCCAAAGCCAGTCAAATGCGTGTTTGGCAAACACCTAGATACCATCTGCAGGAGCTAGAAATGTCTTATCTGAATTTTGTCTCAGTTCTGCTAGGTACTGGCCTTACAAAGGAGACTTGGCAAGCAGGTAACCTGCGTGGAGTTCTCTGGTGTTATTGAGGAGTTCTGAAGGACAGCAGCGTAATTTATACTCTGCTCTGTTGTCATGAATCAGCCTAGATGGTGCTTTTGCTGTGTGCCTTTCAAGTAAGAGCTACACTGCATGTATTTCAAAGGGAAAAGATGAGAAATTCAGAAAAGCGAGGAAGAAGTGGAAGGAGACTTCCAGCACTCTGTCCAAACAGCCATTCCCGCTGGAACTCCAGCTGATATGGGAGACAGCAATACAAGGGCCGAGGCAGAGCGCAGTGACTTCAGGATAAGGTGTATCCGAGATCTTCACTCGAGTTTTTTGCATTTGGACACACAGCCTAGCTATCAAAAGCTAAATGTAGTATTTGGCTGACTGACTCCATAGTTGTGTTTTTCCCCTTTTATTTCCTCTATGCCAAATCTCTCCCCCCACCACCCCGATAATTAGATGCCATATGCATGGAGTTGGGTTGGTTCCTGAATTCACAGATTTCAGGACCAGAAGGGACTGCTCAGTAGTTGAACCCGACTTTCTGCACAGCACAGGACATCTCGCTTCTTGCTGTTGCTTCTCTGCGGAGCCAAACCTAGTAAACTGACTAAGCTCCTTCAGAGTGCTCAGTGTTGGTCTCAAAGAGCTCCCAGGACAGGTCTCAGTTTGCTGTTACTTTGCGCCAGCTAGTCACCTTCCTATCTGATTTAGAGGGACGTTTGGAGAAAGACCTAAAGGAGGTGTGTGGTAGGTTGGAAATGGCACCAGGCAGTGGAGGTTAAGCAGTTTGAGGCTTGGCACCTCTTGATGCTTTGAACTCGGAGGTGGCCTGAAGCGGAGGAGGTTTGTGCTTTTGCTGCTTTGTCTATTATTTTGTCAAAATTCCCAGGTTTGGTGAAGTTGAAGAGGAAAGGATCAGGTTTTGAAAGTGTTCGTGTGTGTGTGCGCTCACACAAAAACGCAGGTGTCTCTGATAAGATTATTTCCCACCCATTTGTAACATCACAATATGAGGTGTTTTCCATCCTGTTTTGCTGAAACCACTGCCTGGAGCAGACCCAGTCTGTGAACTGGAACCTCCACCAGCCTTTTAAATGCATTTCAAGCTTTTTAAGCTCTCAGGGTTTGGGATGTTTACTACATAGTTGAGTTTAAAAAAACTATCGAGAAAAGCAATCCTGAGGCTTTAAACCTCAATGAAAATCTTTCTGCATTTCCTCAAACCATTTCCACTTTTTTTTTTATCCACATTGCTACTTGTTTGAATTTTTCATGAAAGACAGGATTAGACAACTTTCATCTTGATTGTTATTTTGAAAGCAAATGAAAATAAAACTTTCACACCTTCCTCAAAACCATAAAGGAAAAGGACTGGAGCCTCTTCCATATCTCAGAAGTTGAGGCGTAGTGAGTTCACACTTGAGCTGTCACTTGCTTTGGTGTTTTTTGAGGTGGATACATCCCTGTTGAGTCAGATAAAGACCATTCTGGGAAACACACGTAGTCTGTGTTGGGGAAATGGATGCTAGAAGCATTACGGTCACCAACAGGTCAAAGAAATTGTAATTTTTCCTGTTAATGGCTGGTGGTGAGTGGTTTATTTGCCAGCCTTGCAGGAATGGAAACTTCAGAAGAAGAGGGGTTTCGTGCACAGCAAGTTGAAAGGAATTTTAGCTACTGCTAGCAAGAACTAAAGATGAAGTACTCTTCTCTGGCCCTGCCACCCACTACATTCCAGTTGAAAGGCTGGCCACTGTGTCCATGGCACTCACCTGGCCGCTGTTTGGTATTCCACAGACTTGCCCTTGCCCCCCAAACGATAACTTCTCTCCTAGGTGGAGAGCTGGCATCTATGGAGGCCCATGAAATCTAGCGAAATGGCAATGTCAGTCTGCTCTCCTGCCCCATGCAATCCTTCTTGTAAAGCATAAGCTGGTACTTTGCCACTGCAGCACACAGGATAGTGCAAAGTGTAGCACAGTAGCTATAGCTCAATAATTCTTTGCTAGTTTAACCCGATTTGATTGAAAGAATAATAATTTTAGTATTTGGAGTTTATATTCTTACAGAAAGATTGCTTAAGGCTGTGCTTACTTGGAATGATCCATCCGAGCATTGCCAAGGGCAGTAGCTTTTGCTTGCAGATGTGTTTCTGGGGCTGGTTCTAACATGCTGTCTGTGCTACAGTGGGAAGGCACAGGAATTTGCTAGTTAGAGTATGTACTTTTTTCTCTTCCAATTAAATTGGAAAGATCAAACCAATTTCATGCTGATTCTTCATCTGTGCTGGTTTACAGCCTCGAAATGTACACGTATGTTTCATTAAAATGGGGTCGTGGTATAAAGCCCGGGAATAAGGAAGCTTTCATTTGGAATCCGAAGTGTAGTGCATTATCTTGTGGCAGTCACGTCCACCTGACCTGCCAGCTTCAGCCTCCCCTCCCCTGGAAGGAAGGGACCTAATCTCCCTTACAGGGGAGTACGCACAATTTCCTTGCTGCTGTTGACTACTTCAGAAAGGAGGAATTTTCTGCTGTGCTCTGAAGCAAGTTGTGCAGACGGTGTCTGCAATCAGAACAATGTGCCCAGACTCCCTAATGACTTAATACGGCGTTTCCAGTGTCCAGCTACACGCAGCACGGGTGTACAAAGCGGGCTGCGCAGGAACTGTGTGTTCCTCTGCATAGATGAGATTCTTCCTGTTCAGTTTTGGCCCTCAGGCTTAAATACTCCCTGCTTCGAACTGACCAGGAGAGAAATGGTTTGCATGCTTGAGAAGTTTCCAAGAGTGGTTGACAATGCAAGGAAATGGTGTACCAAAGGCCATGTGAACTAGCCAGGATGAAGGTCCATTAGGAGAAGAACGGAGAAGGGTCCTTCCTGGCCAAGGAGCCCCTGCCCACGGAGCGCCATGGGGAGAGCCTGCTCCTCTGCCGCCTTCCTGGGAAGCACAGTCTCTCCGTGTGCTGACTTCTGGATTTCGTGGCCTTCCCCTCCCTTCCCCTCCCTTGGCTGTGCATTTCCTAGGCTGCAGCAGATATAGGTTGCAGTACCACGGCAGCTCCCCCAGCCTATGCTTGATTTGTCTGTCTGGTTCGTGTGCCCCCTGGGCAGACACGGACGCGTGGTGGCTGACTTCGGTTGGTATTTCTGTGTTGTTGTAGTCTTACTTCTTAGTGTCTGTTCCTGAGAAGCTAAATCAATTTCCCCATGATTAAGTAGGCAGTTTCATTTGAATGTTTAGGTCTCTGTTGTATGTCTAAGCTCTACTAGATAAAAGTTGCTTGTCTTCATCTGTTTCAATGTGATGATCAGCTGTGACCGTTAAGCCTCTTACTTCATTGCTTGTGTATGGTGCTGTATCACATATCTTTTATCTCAAGAAAAGTATGTTTACAGATGCAAATCCACTGAAAGCAATTTTTTTTTTTAAATTAACAGTGTAAGGCTGCTGCCTTTCTGTGCCATGCAGCCCCCGCTTCCTCCTCCTCCTCCTCCTCGCTGCTGGGGATGGGCGCGCTGCCCTCACCCCCAGCGGCTGGCAGGTCCCGGGTACGCGGTCCGAGCGGGCTGCCCAAAAGTGCATTTCTGCATCGCAGACCTGTGTGCACCTGCGACTGAAGCTTTTTGCTTGTGTCTCTGTGTTCATGCAAAGTAGTTTGGGATGTTCAAAGGATACCTGCCAAATTTTCAAAATGTAGCTGTTTTAGGAGCTGGGTGGGTGGGTGTAAACAGTAATTATGGCTATAATTGATTTGTGATGATTCTGCTCAAGTGCTGTGCTAGCTCCCTTCCCCTAAGCATTGACCACTAGATGTCTGTTGGGATGAAAGATTCTTGAAGAATGACTAATTTTTCTGCATTTTACTTTCAACTAGCTGCCGCAACCTGCAGAAACGGAAAGCTCTGTAGAGGTGTGTCACCCACCTATATTTGTACAACAGACAAATATTGGTGTTTTTAAGTAGTCCTGGTGGAGTGTCTTGTTGGTAAAAAAAAAAAAAAAACAACAACAAAACCAAACCTGTGAAATGTGTGTTCCTGCGTGGTGTTAGATGGTGAAACATAAGTAGATTTGTTGAAGTGGTTTAATCCAATACAGCATCAGTGTGACAGTCTGAAAATGTATATTAAAAAAAACAAACAAACAAAAAAACCCAAACAAAACCAAAACGCAAACCCATGTAAACCAGTCTCAAAGCTTTGTTGCTTTCAGCCATTTCCCTTAGGCTTTTAAGGGAGGTTCTGTGAAAAGTCTTCTCTCAAATCCCCCTGCATTAGCAAAATGAGACTTCGGTTCTCTGGCTCCTAATACAGGATTTGGGTTTCCCTTTGTTTTACATACTTAAAAACTTTGATAAGGAAAGGGAGGTGTCACAAGTTGTTAGTGGAAGCCTCATAATCGCAGAGCAACTGGGTGTCCCATTTAAAATGCCACAGTGAAACAGCTAATGGTCACTTCACATCTCTCAGGTTACTAGCTCTGTAGTGAATTGGCTATGTAGGCACGTTTCCTTTATGAGATACCCCAATGTCAGTTGACATAAGACAGGTTATTTGCCAAAATGGAGACATAAGAATTTATGAAATCTCAAATTCTTCTGAAATTAATGGGACATCCAGAGATGGCATTGGTAGCTTGTACAACTGGGTGCTGTATCAGTGCAAATCTAGGTGAAAGAACATGGAAGTCTAAATCTGGGACAGTGTTGATTCTCTGAGCTATACAAATAATAAGGTTTAAAAATACGTTTTGAAATCATGAAGAGAAAAAATGTGATGGTTTAGACCTTTGTATTTGTAGTTGTTGTGGAATAGTGTGTAAATGTAAACTGAAACTGAGTGGTCACAGAATGACTTTGAGATGTTTGGGAGATGGCTTCTGGATTAAGGTGGGGTCCGTGCATGTAGTGGTCCATCCTACGCAATTTCAGAATGCTTTAAAGCAGCAAAAACTCAACGTACTTTGGGTTTACAAAGTGGAAGTTCCATTCCTGAAAATTAATTTCTGAAATAAGAGAGATTTGATCTGGAAGCACGCATGTTCCAAGGGACTTTATTCTGTGAAACCCCACTGAAACCCACAGCACTGGAACAGAAATCCCAGAGGTTTTGTCAGAGGCCCTCCGCAGTCTCAAACAAGCTTCACTGACCACGCTCAGATATGATGAGTACCTACACTTCCTCCAGAAGTGTGCGTATGGTGGGAGGGGGTGTTTGTATGTGTGTGTGTATTTGTGTATATGTACGCACGGGCATGCATGGTAACTGTAAAATTAGACAGACTGTGTGTTTTCTTTAAATCCCTGAGAATGTGTTGGCATACGTGCATGCCATGGTGGTCTGTGGAGGGTGGCAGAGCAGGCTGGCGAAGTACTGCCAGAGCTAATTGAGGGCAGATGTTCTGTTTTGATAGCTTGTCAGTCGATCTTCCTCATCTCCCCCCTTGCTTCCAGCTGTGACTTCCCTTAATATTTTCCATGAGTGCAAAGATGTTAGTGTCTCTTTAGTGTTGTTCTGCTTTAAAATGAAATTTCTGCGTGCACAGCAGGAGCTTGATCAAAGTCTACCACAGAGGCAACTGGAGGATCATAGAAGGGTATGTACAGCTGTCAAGCACGTTCAGACCGAATTCTCTACCTTTTCCTTTTAAACAGTGAAGCGTTAAGTCATGTAAGAAACTTCTGTGGTTAACTGCTTGCTGTTGGTCTCTTGGAAAACCTAAACCGATCAGCCAAACGGGTTGCTGGAGCACCTCCTCTTGTATTAAATGGAAGGAGAGGTGCCTGGCTGCCTGGAATTAAACCTCTGAGCCTGGTCTAGTCTATTCACACATTCAAAGCACTCCCCTTTGGTGCTGATCACACATTTGTGAAGGGAGATTGATCAGTGCTTGCGGAGCTTGCCTGGTTTGGCCAAGTCTCCCCCTTTGGAAACAGCCAAGCTGCAAAATCTGTGTCATTAATACAGTTCTTAATGTCTTCTGCTCTTGTAGCTGGGAGCAGAAAAGCAGCAACTTACAACTGCTTCACTCTTAAATGTCATTAAATATTCTCTGTTTTAAATATTATAACAGGTTTTTGATATCACTTAAACTGAGCTTGTGTATTGCATCTGCTTTACTGATATGTGTACAGTAATGTTTGTATACGACTTACTGTTACCTCACCTTGATGGTGAATGCAGATGAAACCGAATGCTGTTGGGTTTTTTTTTTTCCCTAGGTAGCATATTTGATTTTTCTTACTGCCGCCAAACATCTGATATTTGTTTGCATACTGTACGCATCAAAGTGGTGTACAACAGTAACATGATGGTTAAAGAACTGTTCTGGAGCCAAGTGTTGCAGCTGAATTAATTATAACATTTCTTAAATACCACTTTTTTTTTTTCTCCCCTCTACTTTGATCACATACTCATATACTTGTTAACTAACACAGTGGGTTTGAATAATTTTATAGGAAACAAAAGTTTTTCTTCCCGGTTAGGATTCAAAATACTGGTGAACATGCTTTGCCAAACCTCTGAAACCCTGGGTCAGCACGCTGTCAGACCAGAAACAGCAGATGCTCACTACGTGTCCACACTTGTCTTCCCTGGTCCTCTGTCCTGTTTTGGGTACAGGCCTCCTGTTGTAGCCAGCAGAGGTGCTGCAGGTCTGTCCGCGGAGCAGCAGCCCCTGCTGAGGTGTCTCCACTCACCCCAGCGGTTTCAATTGTGGAATAGAAGTTGCCTTCTGCTCCACAGCAGGCCAGAGGGAAAGTCTCGAGACGGCTCCAGGAGCTTCAGTTATCCTCCTGAATTCAGGAGGAGGTGGAGTTTACTGAACAGCAGTTCTTGTGGCTGGATGTGTGTTGTTATCCTTGCAGTAAAAATTACTGGGTTTAAATGCCAGTAGATATGAGGACTGCCAATTAGTGTAACAGAAGAGGAGAAAGGTAATGTGAGAGCTCCACTGAAACTTCATCTTTGGCATAAGGCTTACATGGGTATCAAGTTGCCTTTCTAATCGGTACACATGTAGAAGGAAGATGTAGTTAAGGGTTTTTTTTGTCTGGCTTGGCCTTGTTCTGTCATGTAGGCTGCCTTACCTGCCAGACTGAGAGCAGAAAGATGGTTAAAACACTACATCATGTACCAAACACTCTCATGTCGCTGTCAGTCAAAGTAGCTTCTCTAGGATAAGAATTTGCTTGAGCTTTTGAATCGAGTCTCATGCCTCTCCTACATGTTCACTATTTGGTCCAGGCGGTGATAGGAAGCGTATGCCCCTTGGAAAAGTGCTTCTCTTCTTCTGCTATTGCTTCCAAAGTAACTTGCCTTTTTTTTCTTTTTTTCTTTTTTTGGGGGCCTTCTGGAAGCAGCTGGTTGGAAAGCTCTCTTCCTGTTTATTTTACATCTTTTCTCCCTGCTGCTTCCCCCGTCCCCATCTGATTCCATAAAATGCAGCTCCTGTGCTGCAGCTTTCACGCTAATAATCTACAGGCGCAATTTTTAATCTGCCAAATTGCAGTGACAAGAAGTGGACGGTGGGAGCCCTGGGGTGAGCCCCAGCCTTGGCACAGCAGTCATCCCGGACTGGCTGCGGGCAGGTGTTGGGCTTCTCCCTTGGGAAGTGAGGGTTGAAATTCTGTAAAGGACTGCTAATTTCCAGACGGGTTTTTGTTTTTCCAGTGCATTGGGGTGTAAGGATTTTTCTCAGCTACCTGTTGTGAGTGCCAGCGTTGTACCAAAAGCAGCGTGCTGGAGTTTCTTATGAGCCAATTAATGCACATTTATGTTGTTCCATTTACTTATTAGTGTTTTAAAGGCCTCCTGTGAAAGTTTAAGTAGTAAAGCGTCACTTGTGTGACAGCTAACGTACTAAATCTCGTGGTTAATGACGTTTTAAATCTATAGTCAGACGCCTAATTTCATTTGAAATACAACTGAAAATCAGTGTCAAGCACTTGTTTTGTGAATGGCGATCAGGATACTTCAATTAATCTTGGCAGTTTTTTAACATGAAATTATTCTTGGCTAGATCAAATTTTATTTTTTTTTACTTTTTTTTTTTTTTTTAATCCCCAGAAGAACCCCTGCCTCCCCACTCTCAAACACTGTCTCAGGGTGGTACTGCTGTACCCACAGCATGCTGCCATTAGCACAACCGTAGCTCCCAGTCAAAATAATCACCAGTTCTCCTTTTTGCACAAAGACCTTATAAAAATCTGTTAATCCAACTGTGGCGTTTGCGTGTCTGCCCGTTGCTGGCAGTACCGCCAGCTTTTGTATAGCTCTCCAAATGACTGGGAATTCCTGTAAAGACTCCAGGGAGCGCAGGTTAGCGTTCAGCCCGGGGTGGCTTGGTCTCCCCGGTCCCCGCTGACGGCAGCGGCGCGTGCTGTGCAGGGACGTGATGCTGTTATCCCCGGGCCCGGGACACGGGGGTTATCTGAGGACCGGTGCCCCACAGTGTCCGCGGGCTCATGTGCTCGGACGCTGACTGCCGGCGTGACCGGGCGGCTCGGGCAGCTGCCAGCAGGGACGCAGGGAACAAAGAGCTGGGATGCAGCAGGGTTTGCTCAGGTTTCTGCTCAGCAGCTGACAGGGTCAGATCGCATCAGTTGCTGATGGAGGGCAGAAAAGAGCATGTCCCTGTAACGTGGGTGAAATGGCTCACTCGGAAACCCATTTGTAATGTTGCTCTTTCTCCAGTCCTCCTCTTCATTTGGTGTTGGTGCTGTACAGATGCAACTTTTTTACATTTAAGACTGATACAATAGATCTTAATTAAAAAAACAACCCCAAGCCCTTGGAGAATAAAATCTGTCTAGAAAGCTTTACACAATAACTGAGTAGTAGCTGTTCTGGTGCTGGGAACCCGTAATCTTATTTGAAGCCCCCTGAGACCCCCCATTGCCCCAGCCTGCCTCAGCACATCAGGAGATGCTCAGTGGATTTTTCCAAATCTCCAGGGTTTCTGTTACCCCTCCCTCACTGCAAAGTAGGCTAATGATAACAGCAGTCTCCTTGCTAATGAATATTAGTAGTTTGTTTATTCATTAAGCTCACATCATGATTTTTGTTATCCTCTTTGAATCAAGGGTGAGGCACTCAGGCAAGTTTTGGTCAACCGTTACTATGGCAATGTGAGACCGGCCGGACGGCGCGAGAGCCTCACCACCTTCGGCAACGGCCCCTTGTCTGCCGGAGGCGCTGGCAAAGCCGGAGCGGGAGGTAGGATGTGGGGAGGTAGGATGTGCTCCTGCTCCTCAGGGTTCCTGTGGGCTGCCCTGCCAGGTGCTGCCTGTCTGTGTCTGCCTGACAAATTGCTGTCTTAGCAGTGAAATAGGGATGGTTTTCTTCACACTACTTCTGTGAAATCCCAAAAAACCAAACTATCCACGTGGATGGAGAAGAAGCCCTGCTTGCATGTCACTCCTGGATTTAGAAATTCCAGTGTGTTTTATAACTCTCCTTGAGGGATTCCACTTAAGGCTGAGCGGAGCATCACTCTCCTGTCTCTCATAGTGTCACCTGCTTTTTTCCCCATGCAGATGAGAGTGTACTTTTCTCCTTTGAGAAAGTACTTTAAAATTAAGCAGACAGAGGTTTTTATACTTTCCAGAGACTGTTTTGGGTTGTCTTGAACTTTGTGACTTTGCTTGGAATAAATGTACTTAGAAAACCTCATCAATTTAATATTTGCCATAATATTTGGGAAATGTGCTCATAAGTATGTCAGATTATTAACCATACCTGAAACAAAACCATTGAATTGCATACAGAGACATTGCAGGGTAGGATGAGCAAAAATTTGGTTCACAGTCAGTTATAAAGTGCAGGTTATTTAATTTGAGACTATTGCTAACAAAAAAAGTCAGCAATGTCAAGCACATTTTGTCAAAACACCATTCAGTTGGGTGTTGCCTCTTCAAGATAAAGATAGTGGTAATCCTGTTGAAAGCAGCCCTGGTCAGAGACAAACAACAACAAAACCACAAAAAAAACCCTATTTCCTCCATTTTTTCTGAAGTTGATATGTATTTCACTTGTCCTTGTGTTGTGCTGCCTACTGCCATACTCTTCCACTGTCTAGAATGTTGGCTTTGCCATCCGCTGGAATTTGTCTTGCCTTTTCTCCATCCCCTCGCTGGTCCTGCAGAGCCTCTGCCTCTCTTTGTATCCCTGAATCCACGCTCTTTCCAGAACCCCCTTCCAGTACACCAGCCCTCTCCCCACCTTCTGCTGCCACCGAAGGCCCAGGCTGTCCTCCTTTGGGACGCCGCCTCTCACGGGCACGCATATATGGAAGCAGTATTAAGTGCCCATCTTATGGCATGCCCAGTATGTGCTTTAAGTTATAAACTCTTCCTTGCTGAAATGCTAGGAGCAGAGTTCATCACCGCTAATAAATGCATGTGCATCGTTCACAATAGGTTAATAATTTAAACCAGAAGAGAGATGTCCTCACCGCAGGGCGGCTGAGTTTGAATCTCAACCCGTTTCTTGTGATCACCTTTATAGGAGGGAGCTCTGGATCGAGTTCAATGAGCCGAGGTGAGATGAGTTTGGCAGATGTCCAGTGTCATCTGGATAAAGAAGGTGCATCCAACCTGGTCATAGATCTCATCATGAATGCCACCAGTGACAGAGTCTTCCATGAGAGCATCCTGCTAGCCATTGCCCTTCTGGAAGGTGGGAACACTACAATACAGGTAGGGAAATAGCAGACTTCAAGCTTTTAACTAAAACGTGTCGGGAAGGGAAATGTTTTTATGAAATCCGGGAAACCTGAGGTGGTTAAGGAGATGGGAGAGGAAATAACTACGTGATCTTTGATCTGTAATTAGGGGAAATACTACTGTCTACTGTGCAGAAGTTAACTTACCCAATGCCCATGCAAACATTTAATAACTGAGGTATTTCCCAGGACAATATAGAGGAATGTATAAAAAACCAGCTTTGTAGCATAAGCTTACATGACTGCTTTTATGAGTAAGTTGAAGCAACTACGACATGCTCTGAGACTTTTACAACTAGCTGATAATTTCAGACTGGAGTTTAACAGAACCGTATAGGGTAAACTCCAGACCATCACCATCCTCCTGCAGCCTTGCTATCCTTCGTTTCTGTGTTTTTAACAAGGATTTGATTTCCCTAGATGGAAATTGCGCATGGTTTGGATTGTAATGAACAATTACAATTACAGTGAAAAATACACCAACTAGCTTGTACAATATTCTTCCAAACAGGAAAAAAAACCCTTACTGCAGCAAAACATGCTTACAAAGATTACTGAATGTGTAATAAACTTACTCGTTTCACTTTGCATGCGTTCTGTTTGCAAACAGTCTATTTCAGTCCTAGTCGACGGGCTTCATGCATAGCTATTGCAGAGGGTGTTACCCCTTCCTACCCCGCTGCCATGCATTTCACATGTCTGAACAAAACAATCAGTGATTTGTTTGGGAAGGTCAATTTTGCAGATTGTTCCTTTCACTTGGAGAAGCGATACATCCAAATGTTTGATACTTATACAGATTTAGGCTTTTAATTTGATGTCATTTGTGCTGCATCCTAATGAGGAACGCTTATTTAGGTACTTAGAGATAAAACACTAAGAGCCTGGCCAAAGAGAACTAAAAAAACCTTATGTACGTGGCGTATAACCACTCCACAGTCCTTTGTTAATGCCCTGCAAACCAAAGTACCAGAAGACAGAGTTTATGATGTTATTCCTAACTAGACCTTCATGGCAGCTCTGGGGAGAGATGTTTGACCAGACCGAGGGCAGCACTCAGTGTTGTGCTTAATCTAATCTCGCTGTGGGCAGTTGCCAGCATGGCCTGTCCTGGCTATCTCTGCTTGTCCCCTCTTTGTACCGCTCGTGCAGCTGTGGAGTGAGCTGAATTAAGTGGCTGATCTGATGGGAAGCTGGTGAAAAGGGATTCGATCCCATAGCAAAGGGCTGGCTTAAACCTGACCAGAGATGTGTGGAAGAGCAGCTGTATCCTCTGTGCAGCAGGATGTGGGGAGACTTCGTTAGGTGTAATGGGGGCTGAATCCTGGCTGGTTATGATTGATCATTATGGTTAAAACGTGTCCTAGATTGCTACAGCAGCACCTCTTGTGTTCGTGCAGGCTTCCCTTGAGAGGAAGAACGGTTTTGGGCTCCTTCACTCTCTCTGTAATCGGTACCCTCTTTTTTCCCCTGTGTATATGCTCTAGAGTGAAGCTTCTTTGTAAATGACTGACTGGGAATTGAGCATTTAAAATCCCATGTCACCTTAAACTGCAGTGGCAGGATTAACATTCCCTGGGGAGAGGCACTTCTTCAAATTTCCTGCTCTCCTCCCGTGTAAAGGAAGCTGAGCTTTCATCTTCCTAGCTCTCAGGGAGCCTCAGGTAACCTTACACTGTCATGCTGGAAGGAGGAACAAGTTCTGCACCAGCCTGACATGGAGAGAGAGTTTGCTTGTGCTGGACCCCAGAACTAACAGGCTGAGCAAAGTCACTTCCCACTGTGTGCAAATCGGTGTTGGAAGCAGATTCCTTAGCTCAAAACAAACAGAGAAACCTGTAATCCATCTCTAAAGAAATTTCACCAGAAAGGGAGAGTCCTTAATTTGCATTTGTCATCTATGACTGGGAGCTGGGAGTGTGTAAAATAACCATGTGGTTAGGAAGGGGCTGTTGGTGTAGGATGCTTGTAGCAAATGGCATAATGCTTTCACATCTATGCCTCACGGTCCTGCCAGGTTCTGTTGCACTCTTGCCTTTATAGATGTTACTTCTGTAAAGCAGAGTAATTATTTTCCACCCTTTTCCACTCAGAAGTAAGTGCTTGGCGGTGGTTTTTACCTTTAGTAAATGTTCGGGGCAGCCAGCAGTTACTCGGTGCATATACGTGCTTTTATGCAGCAGTGAAGGGCGAGGAGGGGGCTCTGGTGTAGGCTGCTTTTAAATACAGAATGTTTTAGGAACCAAATGACACGTGATGCCTACAGCTAATGCTGTAAGCTCTGAGGTCTTGGACACACCCAGGAGCTCATAACTCATGCATGCAAAGCACAGAGGAGACTTCATTGAAAATATCCTATGGAGCAGTTGTGATGTAGATGTTCTGTGCTATAGCAATCCAGTGGCCTGATCACAGAAGGCAAAAAAGAGGGTTGATCAGTTCACAAAGATGTCCCCTGATTCATCTCTGTCTTGGTTAATCTGGTGCTAGGGAGTGAGGATGCTGGTGCCTTGCTTTATGTGTGCTGGCTCTAGCCCAGTCGGGGCCTGTGGAGACTACTGCAGTGTCACTCAAGAACAGCACGTACTCAGCGCTCTGGCCTTTCAGTAGTATTTCAGTCGTGAAAGCCAAGTAAGTAAAACTTTAATGGAAAAAAACACCAACCGCAAAGCTTCACTTCTGGGACAACAGCTGGCTCAGTGCTGGGGAATCAAAGTGAAAGTGGAGGTTTGCTCTTAGTAAAATCACGATTTCAGGTCTGTACCTCCCAGAAGAATTGCTGAGTGATGTCCCAAGTTAAACTGGTGTCCTGCATCTGTAAACTCACATAAGCAAGCTTTTCTTGCTTCACATAGGAAGAATAGCTGATCTGCTCTCCCAGAAAATAGAGGTGGCTCTGGGTGCAGCCCAGCTGTTGGGGAGCACTGCCCTTGCAGGAGAGCTGCGTGGGGCACTCGCGAGTCTGTGTGGCTGCAAATCTGATGCGTTTTATAAAGCATTCTTTTGCTACAGACAGTAAAGGTTTACCGGGTGCAGCAATGTGGTGGTCTCCTATTTAATAAGATTTCATTGTTATAGTACACTGCAAAGGTTGTCTGCTTTAGGAAACTAGATGCAGTTATGAAAACAAACCCAATACTTTCCATGGTCATTTATCCTGGTGTTTCTCTAACCTGTGTTCTTTTGGTAAGTATTGCAGATTAGGTAGGTAGGGCTTTGCAACCTGCAGAGTGAATTTTCTGAACTTCTGCAGCAATTTCCAGTAACTGCCTGTGGAAGAGTCATCTTCACTCTCTGGACTAACAACTGTGTTCATTTTGCATCAGATACATTTGTCATTGTGAAAGTTGACCTAGCCAGATCAGCCAGCTTTGTCTTTGAGGTCTAGCAGAGTTTATCGTCATTTCACAATTTTTTTTGGTGGTTATTAGCAGCTCTTGATTTCTAGTATTCTGAAAAAGTTCATCCTGTGCTCAGTCTGAATAATTTTTACTGAACTGAGATTGGTTATATCTACAGGCCCTTGAGAATAGGAAACTGGTGGGATAGGGACAGGTTATGTAAAAAGGCTTTTTGGCAGCAAAGCCAGGAATGTGTCACCCCTGCATGGCGTTTTCTTAACTCCAGGTTTTCACACGGGAAATGAATTTGGCCTGAAGTTAAGCAAAAGGTTTGTACTGACACACAGGAACTTGCAGATGATGATTGTAATATGGTTAATAATGGGAGTTCCTGGGTAACTCCCATGAGCTTCTTCAGTGGGAGAGCAGGTCTCCATGATGTTGAGAAGGGATAACTGGAAGAGGTGTTACTGTTTCATTAGATACATGCAGGGCCAGTATTAAGGCTAGGCAAAGTAGGTGGTTGCCAACTCTAGCAGAAAAGCAAATCTAGAAATGTTCCTTATTATAATTGGCAAGAGTGGTTTTTATTGTATTGTTAAGAGAATTAATGTGGGGGAGAAGCAGGACAAGAAAAAAGATTCCTGGCTTACCTTCCGAAGGAGGCTAAGCTGGCAGGGAGTGTATGGCACATCGAATCCCACGCTGCGCTGGGGTTTGCTATGGGGTGAATGAGGATGTGATAAATTAACTGTTCTGGGAGAAAAAGAGAGGTCTTTTGCCTGCTTCAAGTTCTCCGGATGGAAACTGTTCTGGGTTATTTTTAGAGTTTTGAATTCACTTAGAAATACTGTCAGGTTCTTTGGTACCAGAGCTGGTGATGAAGGTATCGTAGCTGTGTCTGGTGAGCTTGTAGCTCCCGCTCAGCAGGAGCTCTGGTTTTTGGTGGGAAGCCTGCCCGCATTTGTAAGGAGACAGAAGCGGAGGTGGAACCACAGGGTCAAAAATGGACAACAAATTAACTTGACAAATGCTGCAGCTCATTGAACTCAAAATTACATAAACCCATTTATTAATTTATATAACCCTCAGCATCCACCAAGAGAGAGCTGGCGTCAGCAATTCTGCACGGAGCAGCCCGAGGCAGGGGGATGCCCTGCTGGTCCCATGCTCTCCTCCAAAATGGTGAGGGGTGAGCATGCCCTGCGTCCGGGGTGCTGCTAGCCAGCACGTGGCACCCGTCCCCCTGGGGTGCTGGCTTGGGTACGCTTTGCCAGAGCTTGTGCAGCAGGTGCTGTTGCTCGTAGGCACGCTGCACACGGAGCTGCATCTCTTTTGGAAGAGACGTGGAAGCTTGGTCTGCTCCTTGCACACACTGCAACGTGGCGAGTTTTCCTTCATTAAAGCAACCCTGGCAAATGAATGACAGCGGAGGAAATCACTGAGGACTTGTCCTGCAATGCTGGTGTCTCATCTGCTAAATAAAAATTATATGCGCCGTTACTCTGCCTCACCTCCGTAGAGTTTCAGCTTTCCTTGGTCGGTGGAAGTTAATGGCAAGTAAAGTCCCTTACATAACTGCCTCTCCATGGAGACTTCGGGCTGCTTGTTTAATTAGGGATCTTCTCAAAAGTTAGATTGCGTGACAGATTACCCACACGCACATGTTGGTATTTTCAGCAAGGGAAGGTAAATGAGGTTGATGACATCAGTTTCGTTTCAGGCATTTTTGAAGTGCTACCCCAAAGTGAGGTGATGGAGAGCTACCGCTTGGAAGTGCGGTGGTGCTGCCTTCCCCCCTGCATCCGCAGCAGTTCCCGAGGGGGGCTGCAAGCACGGGGTGAGGTGATGGGAGTTGGCACCCAAGGAAAAAGTGATTGTTTTTCAGGAAAGAAGTGGGATTTGATCCTAGCTTTAAAGGCACCTGAGCAGAGTGGCTGCTCCTGCATGGAGGATGGTGATGGGATCTGCTCCACCCTTCCTTCCCCCGGCAGCTGAGGATGGGATGAGGACCAGGGGCTACCACAGCGTGAGACAGCACCAAGGAGCCTGTGGTGATGGACTGAAGAGTTGTGCCTCTGTCATGGCCAGAGTGAATCAGTGCTGTGCTGAGCCAAGGTTTGGTGCTTGCCGTGTAGGCATGAGGCTCCTTTGAGATGTGACCGTACAGCAAGCCACGTGGCTTCGAGTTGCTTCTAGAGAGAGCCCTCCAGTTCAGCCTGCAGAAAAGAGCCGTGCATTTCGTGCGTCGTCCTTTGAGTGTTCGTTAGGGTTAGGGGCTGCAGCCCTTGTAGAAGTGCCGGGGGGGCTCTGAACAAGCAAGATGCCAGAAACCACAGCAGCGAGCTCTTCATTAGTCTGGTTTAGTAGGAAATACTGGTTTGGGTAAAATGCTGGACCAACACAAATCTCCTGTCCCCAGCTCTGTCTTGCACCATCCATGGACTTGAACTTCATCATCTCTCCTCCTGCGTTGCCACCAGTAAGGAGACTCCAGCGTGGTGAACAGCGGTCTCCTTTGCTGAGCTCAGTGCCTCGGACTGTCCAGAGATGATCGATAGTTATTAAATAGTTGCAGAATTGATGGACAAAAGGAACTGAATCCAGAGCTCTCAGGTTTTCATTTGTGTTCTGGCACATAGGAGAGCTGCAGAACCAAGCGAGCCAGGGCAGGGAGACAGGGCTCGCGGCCTGTGCCTGTCCCCCTCAGGCTGGGCACAGTAGCTCTGTGTCCTTCAGCTTGCTGGAGCCTTGGCTGTGACAGAAATGGAAGGGTAGGTGACTCTAAAAAGACCAACAGTGCAATAGCTGGAACCAGCCAGTCAGCCAGCTTTATTCTTCGTTTTCCCTGTTGGCTTAAATGTGTCCTGCCCTATTTCATTGCCAAAACTCTTAGTTTCTGTTTCTCCGTGACTGCAACAGCACTTAAAAATTGGGAGAAAATTTTACAAAATGTTACAGAAGTATCGGTGGTATAAAAAGTACATTTAGTGGCACAGTGGTGCTGTAGGGTTTGTGGTTTGGAGTTTTTAAGCCAGATTTTCTACTTACAAAATTTTCAAGTCACAGATAACCTGCAAGCACACAAAATCATAAGTGACGGTAAATGCTTCAGAGGCAAGAATATCTTTGGATTGCTAAACTTTTGTAAATAGCACTTGAACTTTTGACAGTTGATGAAGTCTCTTAAAATTTCTACTGTTTGTTTATAACAGGCAGAATTCTTTGATATAGGATGTTATATCTTTTTTACATAGTGTCAGTAATACCCCTTCAGGAAACTTTGCAAAACCAGCAAGCTGTCAGCACATATTAAGTAATCACCTATGTCTTTCACCATTTTAATGAGTTTTTCTCAAGCGAAAATACACAATCTTTTTTTTTTTTCCATTCTGACTATGTTACTTTGGAATGTGACATTAAAAAAAAAGTAAATGCGATAAGGACCTACATCAACCATCACGTTCGCTGTGGGCAGTGATCTTGTCCTTTTGTGAAAGAACTCCCCAAAATGAAGCACACTGCAAATCCAGACCCTCCTTCATGGTGCAGTTACCTTCCCAACAAGGCACAGAACCTGCACTAGCAATTAACTCAGCGCCGAGGAAGTCTGCATCCTGATGCGCTGTTGATCCACAGCACGTGAGGAGACTCAAGATGGCCAGCCCGTAGGAGCACCCTGTCTCTTTCACATGTATTTTAACGTATTGAGCACACCGAAGCCTCAGCCTCGCTTAGCTGTTGGATACCGCCACGTTAAAAACGAGCAAGCTCTGCTAATAATGCGTGGAGAGCACCAAGAGCTGTGAGGAATCATTCCTGCAGAGATGATTGCATTTTTATTGGGGCAGTTAGATGCATGGGTGAGATTGAGAAAAGGGTGGATGAGGTGAGATTGTAAGATCCACGTATTCTTCCCACTTGAGCTGCAGCTGCTACTACTGTTTGAAAGTGTATTTGGGCCGTTGGTGTTCCTTTACTGTAGCACCTTTCAGTCTTTTTGCCCACAGGGAGGTTTTGTGCTCGGATTTTGAGGTGCCCATCTCTGCGATTGAGCAATGTAGGTGGGGAGAAGAGAGAGAGGTGCTACAGCAGGGTGCAGCAGCATCGCCTGTCCCCCGTCGGGGCAGCCCTGTGTGGTCGGTGGCTGTTGGGTACCACAGAGCTGTGGCAATCCTCCTGGCATTCAGCTGGCAGCCCGCGCCTCTAAGGAGCAGGCACATAGATCGTTAGTTCTCCCTGCTCCTCTCCGTGGGATCCAGGTCCAACATAAACTTTTAAGATGATCCCTAGCAGGATTAAAGTTCTCTGCAAGCAGGCAGAGGCAAGCTATGAAAAACAAGGTCATGCTGCCTTTTTTTTTTTTTTTTTGGTAAGCACAGGAATCAACAAAGCGATGTTATATAACTTCTATTTATATCCCACTTGCTCACTAGCTGCAGGCATACAAGAGTAGCTGAGGAGGGAATTTAATGAGCTCTCAGGGCTTGCTCACCTTCCAGAGCGGGTAGGAGCCAGCTTGTTTTTGATGTGCGTCAGCAAATGAAACTGGTGGTGGGTGGGTGGTTTGGGTAGGTGGACTGACTTGTTGCTATGGTTTTCTTTAATTCCTCTGTCTCTCAAGAAGATCTTACACTTTTTTCTTTTTTTTTTTTTTTTTTCTTTTGGGGAGTCTGCAGACTTCCTTGTTTCTCACACCTACACAGAGTTAGCTGGTTCGGTAGGGAAGTGGGATTCGTGCTCCTGCCATGCAGGAGCCGGCGGAGATCAGCTGGGTGACCCGGCGGGTGCGTGCTCCCACTTGCACGCAGGAGGAACTCAAATAAAGCTCCATGCTGAAAGCAGGTCAGGCCCCTGGGTCTCCCACGCTTTGGAGGCCATCTGTGCCGTCTGCAGGGGGATTTAAACCCCAAGCCCAACAGTTGCATTTCTACCTGTCGTTCCCCAGCGTGCTTCACCTCGCGGTGGTCATCCAATGTCCCCTCACTGCCCCGGGGTGTTGTACTGGCTCTGGAAGGGCATGAGGGGACCGTATCTCTGTGAGGTTTATTCTTACTTTCCTCTTTGTGAAATGACTTTAAAAATCGCCTCGAGCTTTGAGGTGTTGCAGTAGGAGAAGGTGTAGCATGTAAGGGCTCTTGCTGACCTCAGCAGTGCAGTCCTGCGGCTGCCTCCATCGGAGCTGCTGGGGGAAGGCGAGCTGTCACGCGGCCGGTCCTCGCAGCCCTCCAGAGCATCCTCTGTGAGGCGGGGCAGGGTCTGCAGCTGGGAGCAGAGCCTCGCAGGGTGGCATCTGGGTGCCCATGGCAGAAGGAGTTTGTCTTATTTGTGGAAAACAGAGCTGGGAAGTCCCCCTTCTGCTTTCAGGACAAGGTTTACGTTTTACAGTTTGCAAAATAAACAGGCAATTGAGGTGCTCTGGCAGATTTTCCTTATGGGTTTATTTCAAACTGTGAAGTATGTTCAGCATGAAATACTTTAGCTGCCATTTCCTTAAGCTATGCAAGACTAATGATATCTATCATTCACGCCCCAGAGTGGTGGTTCTTCAGCGAGCCAGGACGTATGAAAGATTTCTAGAAAAGAGAGGGATCGGTGATATTCAAAATAAATGGGGGTGGGGAGAGAAAAAAGCTAGGTTTGAATTTTCTGCAGTGGAAGCTCTTGCAATATGTTGAGGCAGAATGTAAGGGGTTGGCATTTGTACCTTATTCAGTGCTTATGTTAGCAGTGCAGTTCCCCTTAAAATGTGGCTGCTTTGAAGTAGTCCAGCTATAAGAAACGGTACGGGGGTGGCAAGTTCTTTCCACAAGCATCAAGTAGCACAGAAGTTTTGCATTATTTCATGCTGGCAGCCTGTCCGGATAACCCAAGCGAGTTAACATCCCCGTAATAATTTCTCTCTAGTGTTGGAATAAAATGTCCTGAACTGGAGCCAGATAGCTGATCTTTCTCTTGCATCTGGAGGGACTTTCCTCTTTCAAATATCCCTGACTAGTCAAGTTCATGGGGTGTTTTCTGCTCACTGGCGTTACAGAAATGGGGAGGGAGATGACAACAGTGTGCTTTAATTTGTGAGGTGTTTGCTGGGGCTTTGCTTTCGCTTATTTATTAGTAATCAAATACTTGTTTTCCTGGGGAATTCTTTGGGATCTGTTTGGATGGTCTGGCAGGGCTTAACAGCTGTGGTCTGTTGAAAGAGCTTTATGAATTACAGAGGGTGCGGTCCAGAAAATTCTGCGTCCTCTGCGAGATGGCGGCAGTCTCTGTGTGGGTAATGCAGCCAAACGCTTGCCTAAAATCAGGCCACCCTTCTTGCAGGAGGAAGCACGTGTCTGAGCAGATGCATCCTATACCCACTGCTGGCAAAGATGTTTTCCTTACGTATCTCACAACGGGATCACTCGGACAGCGTGTGCAGTCCAGCCTGGAACTGTAGTGTCTGGGGCAGAAAGCTGAGCTGCTTGATGCAGAACAAACAGACGTTCCTTTGCTCGGCTGGCAAAACAGTTGTGACTCCGGGTCAGATGCAGCTATCGGGTGACAGCATAGAGGAAGGTGTTCCCAGCAAAGGTGACAGCACACGCAGGCAAAGCTGGAGAAGGCAAGAGCTGGAAATAAACAGCCTTCAGCTGGTTCCTGTTTTCTTTCTCTCCCATTTAACAACCCTACACTGGGCACAGACTCGGTCATCATTAAACTTCTTGTGGAATGGTTAGATTTATAACGGATTAGCTGGGTCTGTATTCCGTTCACCTTACACAGAGGTGTCCACCTGCTGTGTTTTATGGCTTCACTCTCCCAAGGGCAGATGTCAGCTCTGCGGGTTAAAAAAACCAGTTTGCTAGCGATCGCTGGTACGTGAGACATGTTAAGGAGCACTTGTCCATGTCGTGGGGTTATCCTGCCTCTGTGGTCCCCCTCCCCGGCGCTGCTGGGGAGTCACCTGAGCTCCTCTGCCACTCGTCGTTGGAAACAATGTATATTATGTACATCTTATATGTCAGAGGTCTTGGAAGGCAAGGCAGGAAGGGAGAAGAGGTGAAGTGGTAATGCTAGGAAATTTCCCCTCTCTTTGCTGGTTATTTTTTTTAGATATGATTCTACAGTCTGGGTTGTTAATGATCTGCAATATTTAAGAATGTGCCAAAAAATAACCGCCACAGAAAGCTATACTAATTCTGAATAAAAAGCCAGCAAGCAAAAATAGTACTTTCAGTTTAGCAAAAAAGGCAGGTAAACATTCAGCAGCATGTGTAAGTAATTTGAAGGGGAGAGGATACCAAGTTCTGGGGAACAGCTGAAGAGGAGACAAATAATTTAGAATCAGTGACTGGAAGTTAGTGACATAAAAAGGAGCTTGTTCACATGTTTCTAGCAGTTATTAATCACTGGAACAAAGTACGGACAGACATAGTTCATCGACCCCAGTGCCTTCTAAAGGAAGTTAGGATGCTTTTCTCAAGAAGATGCATACTTCAGCACAACTTTGGGCTCAGTTAATGAGCAAGAGCAGAGGGCTGATTGTGCTCAAGGGTGGGTCAGGCTGTGGCTGATCAATTTTAGCTGCAATTTAAACTCTTGATTTATTTTCCAGTGAAATCAGTCACTGGGTTTGCAGCTTTTCTTCTGCAACATACTTTGCATGAAACAGGGAAATAAAGTCGTAGATGGTATGGTGACAGTGTTTCCTTTGGCTCAGATGCAGCATTCTGGAGGGGCAGAGGTGAGAGTGGGATACTCTGCTGTGCACGAGGTTTCTGGTTGGATTTCTTGAGCAAAGTTGGGTGGTGGAGAGGAGAAGGAAGGAGAAGGAAGTTACTCCACAGGTTTCCTGGTACCTGGTATTATTAGTTGGTTTACTCTGGTATATTAATAGATCGCTTTGGGTGTCAGAAGGAATCAGTGTGGCTTGGCTTTGCAGATGCCTGATGCCCATGCTGGGGGGGTTCTCCTTCTATCCCCTTGAAACAAATACAAGTTCATCATAACACTTGATGTATCGTATGCCTGTAAAAGAAGCAGCATACCGCTGCTTGCCTCGCACTTCATATCTGCATGGAAGCAGTGCACCACAAAAATATATATGTTCTCCAGTCACCTGCGAGACTTTGAACTTGCAAACCTCTACACAAGAAGATTTTTCCCCTTGTATTTCTTAACAAAGCTCTTTCCATTGCTTCAAATTAGTTTTGAATGAGTTTGTGTAGGTGGTGGTTGCTTCTGTCTTTAAAAATGATTGAGAAGTCTTTGTGTGATGTCCTTCTGTGTGGTGAGCGGAACTATTGTGTTAGAAGCTTGTGCATGTCATATGCGAATGTTTTTGGGTTTCTTTCATTCTGTGGCTGTCAAATGAATTGTGATCACATTATCTCTGAGATTCTCGCAGCAGAGAAGTCTTGGTTCATTGGATCAGCTGGTTGCTGGGCTCTGGAAATGTGTTGCGTTTCATTGAGGTGCATGTACTTGCAAAGCTGTTTGCTGACCCTGGCATTCATAAAGCAAACCTCATGATCTTCTGCTCATCATGTGGTGTCTCTTGTTTAATGGCAATAACTCTTAACAGTCATTAACAAAACATAGTTGAAATAAAATACAGTTTCCTACTGCGTGGTTTTAGCTGTCTGTAAGAGCAGGCAACTGGTCCGCTGCCGGTGTCTCAGGTACAAGATGAAGCTCATATCCTCCCTTGCCTTTCACATAGCTTTTCCTCTGGTACCTTGTATGGGGATAGCCAGACGCAGCCCACGTACCGGTATGTTACAGGTCACGGTTCCCTGCCCTGCAGTAGGTTTCGACGAGATCACAGATCCCAGCTTGGTGGTGGCTACATCCGCAGGGGCTGTGTGGGAGATGAGGAGCCATCCTCCATCTTGCTGGCAAGATGCTTTGCTTTCGGGTTTGCATCACTTTGTTAGGGATGTCAAATGCTCCAGTGTCAGTGGTGTGTTAAAAGCACCATTCTTCCAAAAACGTGCACGAGTGTAGAGGTTTGCTGTTGGCTTTGTCCCAGGCTGCTCTCCTTGCACACTTGTTCTTTCAGCAGCCTTGCTTGTGGTCACACATAGTCTATGTGTGAGCCAGGACCCTGCCATACGGCAGTCTGAAATGGCCTCTCTGTGTCCATTTTAAAAAAAGAGATTTTCCCAGTTTTGGCTTTGAGGCTCTATCTGTAAATAAATTTCAGGATTTTTGTCATAATCATCACCACCAATTACCTGCTCGAGCACAACTTGCAAGATCACACCTCTTAAAATACAGTATCTTTGATAGCTGGCATGTGGTTGATTCATATGTGTGAAGGTGTTAGGCATCCTGACCTAAACTGAAACAATCATTTTGTGACAACCATTGAATGTATGCACAGCACGCACAAGAAAGCTTTACTGGAAATGTTCATTGCGTTTGGGTTTTTTTCCCTGAAGTGCAGTGGAAAGTCAGTTAAGCAGCTTGAAAAGACGACAAAAATAAAGCCTGTCAGCAAGTAACAATTAGTCGCGTACAAGGTATTTCTTCAGCGTGGTTCATTAAAAAAAAGCTTTTCCTTCACCACTGCTTCATCACAGGGAAACTGCTCCTGTCTAGGCTCCTGAGGTGTGCAGCCAGGTGACAACCATTGTTTGCCTGACGAGCACATCATGTTCTTTGTCAGAAAACCGTTACCCTTTCTGGAACCAATGATTTATCCTGGTCCATCTCTAAAATATTAATGTTGGTATGCTCATGATGTAATATTTTCAAGGTGTAACTTAGATGCAGACTCTTCCTTTGTCTGTACCTGCAGCCAACAAGCAGCAGACAGTGCTCCAGAGGGCTGGCTGGCTTTGGCTACTGCTCAGCAGCTCAGGGAGACCATGTCAGGGCATCTCTGGGTTATGACTGCAGTTTGACGGCATTCTGTCTGGTCAGATCAAAGAGCCAGTTTAGAATAAAATGAATTTAAAAAATCTTGTTACGTGTCATTCAGACAAAGGGCGGTTTTATTTAATGGGTGCATTTTATGAGAAGATGTTAAAATTCCTGGTAAAAAGTATTGGATTAGAGAATAAGTCTGCAAATATTAAAGAAGCTGGGCACCCAAATCATCTTGTGTCATGTCACAGAACCTGGCACAGTTTCTGTTGCAATGACATTTGGTAGAAGGCACCTCTTGTGGTGCTCTGGCACACCTGCTTTACTGGACTGTGTGAGTGGGTGTCAGGAGAAGGTACCAGGGCGGCTACCTTTGCGAACGTGTGATGCCCCTGCTGGGCTTTTCTCATTTCCCTCCTCTCTGTTAATCACTAGAAGTAGGAACAAACTCATAAAAGTTTACCTGAGATGCTCTGGGCAGGTAGAAGGTGTTGCGGTGGTGGGAGGGATATCTCGTGTGAATATTGACCAGCTTCTTTAAATAGTAGCGTTCCTCCTCTGTTTGTAATCAAAGATGCAACTTTATTAGTGTTTCAAAGTCATTCAGCGCTGCTCTGACTGCAGCTGCTTGGGAGTGATCAAAGGCAGGCTTACCAAAGACGGCCTTGTGTGCTCTGCTTCGCAGAAAAGCGGGCAGGATATATTGCTATTCCCATTTTAATTTGTTTGTTCAATAAATCAGGCTTCATTCCTATTCATCATGTAAAGCTGTTGGATCCTGAGCTGCTGCAGAATGCTAACTAATTTCATAATTCTCTGCATAAGGTGACCCACTTACAAGTTCATCCTTCAGTCATGTTTAAGCTCTGGTCCTGATTTATGTAACAGCATATTGGTTTCATCAGGAATTGCCTGATCACTCACTGCGTTGGCTGCTTTCTGACCTGTACATGATTTGTATTCTCCTCAATTTTAGGAAGAACTCTCTGTCTCTGTGCGCACATGGGCAGAACAACGTTAATAAACCTTCCTAACAGTAGTCAGGGCTTTGAGTTTTTGTATCACTTAAAGGTATGTTAGAGTAGAGATTAAAAGGAGTTTTAAGAAGTCTGCTGCGGATGGGGCAATGAAGAATCAGCACAAAATGTCCCTCCTCATGTTGCCCTGTTTGTACGTTTTTGGACTGTGATTAACATTGACTATAGCATGTTATGAGTCACAATCCCTTTGGTTAAAGGGCAGGAAGACAGGACAGTTCTTCCTCCTCTGTATTTGGCTCATACTAGTTTTGTTTCTGAACTGAGAATCAAATTATAGATAATTCCATTGTCCTGTCCTTACCTTAATTCATTGTACTTACCTTAATTCATTGTACTTACCTTAATTCATTGTACTTACCTTAATTCTGTTGCTGAAAGAGAAGCGTGCTGCCTAAATGTATTAGGGCTAGCGTGATTTACTGCACTCACTTTTCTTTAAAAATACATTTGGAAGTTGTTAACAAGGGAGTTAACGTAGCTGAGACACTTGGGCTGCCTTAACAATAACATATGAGTTCCTGTTGCTCCAGGTTTTGCTTTACTGAAAACTAACCTCCCAGTCCTTCAGGATATCATGCAGTGCCGAAAGGTGAAATGATCTGTATTCAAACTTGTGTATGGAGGTATAGATCCTGTTCCTTTTTCTCTTGTAGCATTCGTTCTTCTGCCGACTGACAGAAGATAAGAAATCTGAAAAGTTCTTTAAGGTTTTTTATGATCGCATGAAAGTGGCACAGCAAGAAATCAAGGCTACTGTCACAGTCAACACTAGTGACTTAGGAAATAAAAAGAAAGATGAGGAGTCAGACAGAGATGTACCGAGCAGGAAAAGAGGTAATCCCCAGTTCTTCCGTTTCTAAAGTGACAAGGGAGTAAAATGCTGTGTTTTGAACTCATTTCAATTGATGCAATAATGCTCTGATCTCTGATCCCACAGAGCAAAGTTCAGAGATCAGTGCTGCCCTGGCTCGGGATTTCAAGAGCTTCATCCCCTCTTCATCCATTTGTGAGATTGTGCTATTGAAATGATGAAAAGTATTTCTGAGATGAGACTCTGCCGCCTTGTCTATCGTGACAAGCTGCCCTAATCTGATTCGTAGTAATGACCCTGGACAGTGGGTTGTGGTCAGTGCCTTCTCTAACAATAAGTGGAGAAATCCTAATTTCCCTTTATAGCAGGTCCTCCTGTATCTCCTGATAGTGCTAAATGTGTGTGCTCTAACCAATTAATACCAGAATTTGTAACTCGATGTGGTTTGCATAAAAGGTGCAAAGAGCATAACATGATATCCTTCTAAACTCCAGACCCTCATGTCACACTAAACGTACTTACCACAGAGCTGATGATGAGTAGCTGGCCTGCGTGTGAAATGAATGGGAGATGTGTGAACAGATTTTTCTGGTCCTCTTTATTTGGTTTGCCTAAAGAAAATCTGTTCTTATGTGTTTTAGTGAGAGAGCCTATGACCCAAATTACTGAGGAGGTCCGGGATCAGTTGCTGGAGGCCTCTGCAGCTACAAGGAAGGCTTACAACACTTACCGGAGGGAGGCTGATCCTGATGACCATTATTCAGCAGGAGAAGGAGCACAGTCTGCGGCAGACAAGAGCAAAGATGACCTGGAGATGAGTGCTGTGATCTCAATAATGCAACCCATCCTCCGGTTCTTGCAGCTGCTCTGCGAAAACCACAATCGGGATTTGCAGGTAGAGCCTGGTTCCCTCCTGAGCCAACGTGCTCGTGTCGCCTTGCGCTGTCACTGCTGCCCCTTCGTCTCACTAACCCCATGCCTTTTTAAATGGATACATGACCGATTTGGGGGGTTTGGGCCTTGAAGATAATCCAAAAGAAGTATTTATACCTTGTTGGGCAGACAGGGAAGTCCGGTTGTCCAGTGTTCAGTGGTCTTTTCAATTTTTATAGAAGGTGGTGGGATCAACACTTGATGTGGCTTTTTAAAAGTATGTCCTTAAAGCAAGTAAGTGTTCTGCTAGGAAGTTACTGATCTACTTTTGAGAGGGGAAGGAAAGGAAACTAAAAAAAAAGTCATGTAGGAAAGTAAAGAGAGCATTGGGACTTTGGTTGAGCAGCCCTCAAGCATTTGCTGGCTTTCCAGTGAACAGGTTCTCCTGGGTTTTCATGGGTCTGTTCATGTGTGTGGAGTTGAACGCATAGGGCTGGTATCAGGAAAGCCTCAGCTGGAGCCGAATCTGGTGAAGGGCAGCAAGAAGGGTTTCTAGGTTGTATCCACAGTGAAAGAGACCAGGGAGAGCATGGGTGTGGTGCTGAAAGGGCCAGAGGTGCCGGTGATGAAGGACGTGGAGAAGGTGAGGGTGCTCAGTGCCACTTTGACCTTGCTCTTGCCTGGTAAGACTGTCCTTCACAAACCCTAGGCCTCTGAGACCTGAGCGGAGGTCTGGAGCAAGGAAGCCTTACCCTTGGTGGAGGAGGATGGGGTTAGGAACCGTTTAGACAAGCTGGATATGCACAAGTCTGTGGTGCCTGGTGTGATGCCCCAGGTCCCCTCTGGAGTGCTGGGTTCTGTCCTGGGCTCCAGAGTCCAGCAGGGAGTCTCAAAGATGGCTAAGGGACTGGAGCATCTGATGGGCTAGGAGATGCAGAGGGAGCTGGGAGAGGCCAGGCTGGAGAGGAGAAGGCTGGGGACATCTCACCCTGCGTATAAATACCTGACCCAGGGACGTGGAGAGGACGGAGCCAGGCTCTGCTCAGTGGTACCCCAGGGCAGGGCGAGCAGGGTAGGAACAGACAGTTTCCAGAGGTCCTGCCAACCTCGGCTGTCCTGTGACACTCCGGGATGTGTTTGTGCAATTTTAAATAGCGAGCCCAGAACTTGTACGTTAGTAATCTTATCTAGCACGTGCCTCCACAAACGATAAGATTTTTGCTTACTAAATGGACTGCAATTAACAAGATTTTTGTTTGGTGTAGCCACTGCCGCTGGATTAGAATTGAATGCAAGCGAGGAGCTAGTGAGATGCAGTACAATGTACTAAATGCCCTCATAAAGGAGGAATAATTGCCTTGATTGCATATTGTTACATGGCACGCCAGCAGTGTGGGACCCTGCGTGAGTGCTTTTCAGACCTGCCAAATCACTTCCGCTGAACTGGAATGCCCTGCTGCTGGCAGTATGTGAAATCAGATCTGTACGATAGTGGTTCTGTGCTGGGAGCATGTAATTCTTCTAGCATTTTATAGGTGCTGAGGTTACATACATCAGGGTTTCTCCTAATTTCTTCAAAAAACTATTTGATCTTTGTTTTGTCAAACAATTTTCATGCCGTTAGCGATGTCGGAGACAAGTAGGATGGCAGTTTTATGTGGCAGTAGTCCAAACCGCACGCACATGATCCTGCTGATGCTGTCTTTGGCTAGGCACTGAGAGCTATAGGAGCAAAACTGAATTCAAGCCAGTGCAGAAACTTGGCCTGAGCTGTTCGACATCCTGAACAATTAGATTTCCCAAACAGCAGGTAGTTGCATTCAGCTCTCCGAGAAAAAGGTTGTAGGTTTGGTTTATTTAAAAAAAAAAAAAAAATGGGAGGAACAGTTTTTCAAGTATAATCCTTCTCCTGATGCTTGCCCGCCTTGATGCTTGCCTTTCTCCCTCAGCCCTGAGGGGGAGGCAGGAGTATCTGAAGCTTCAAAATCTATATGTCTGCAGCTAGTATGTTGTAACTGAGCTCCTTATCAATATTGCCAATGGACTGACTGCTCCAAAACTGTGCAAAATAGATTTGAATTGGAAGTGAATAGGGATCACCTGCCCAATGCAGTCACGGGTTTGTCAAACCAGGCATTTTACAACCATTACCAATTGTGAGTAGCCTGATGCTGTGCAAAAGCAGGAAAATGCAAGTCACAGCTGTAAGCGTTGATAGTTGTTTTAGACGAGGAGGAAGTCTGTGAAATGGCTTGGGATGTTGCAATACTGTGCCTTTTGCATCACTTGGCCACTCCCTTGGCAGATAAAACTGCAGTTTGTTCGGCACTGCGTGCGCTCAGGGTGCTGTCCCCCTCAGGCTTGCTCTGTGGGTCTGGGGGAGGAGTCGTAGTATGTTCATCCATGCAAGTAATGCAAGAAGTGGGACAGACGGGTGGATGCTGAAGTATGTTTTGTTACTCGTTTTGGGCTGAAAGCATCAAATTTTACGGCGGGGTACTCTGTTTCTCTCTCAGCACACGGATACTTGGGTGCTGTTATTAAACTTGCGTTAGGTCTGACCCTCAGCTGTGGGCAAGAGCTGAGCCTTGGAAGCAAAGCTGTCCTGGCTCCGGACCGCTGTAGCCAGCCTGTTTGGACAGGCCATGTCCCCACCAGCTTCCTTAGGGGGTCCTTTCTGTACCGACTCTTTTCTGAATGAAGGTGTCCCTGTGTACTCCCGAATCAGTCACGAGGACTGAAGCTTGTGACAAGCTGAGTGGAGCACGCGGTGCTGTGCACGAGAGCCGCGCTGGCTGGAGCAGCGGGGGCTCCCGGGGCAGGGACGGTGCCCTCGAGCCAGGGCCCGGCCGGTGGGACCAGCAGCCCAACACAGCACCGCAGCCACGCGTGAGCTTCAGCCTTACCCTCACAGATCCCACCTTCGTGGCAAAAATAACACTCGAGTTCTTTTGTTTTGCAAAATAAAAATGTTGTAGTAATATACTGGCCACTCACGCTCGGATTAAAGATGTGAGTTGGTAGGTTAAATACTAATTTTGTGCAAAAAAACCCAGGAGTTGATACAACTTTTAACATTGGACATTACCTAGGCTGTGTCCCCAGGGATCTGTTTCTTTTATTTGTAATTGCTGCAGGCAGAGCCAAGGTAGTCAGGAACAGAGCTCTGCATGGTGCAGGAGTGATTCAGTAATTCGACAGGGGGACGGTGCATACCTCAGGTTCGTTCCCACTGCGAGCAGTAGGATGGCACGTTCAGTATTGAAGAGTTGTGTTCCTGTACATAGCCTGTGAGATGCTCTGGTTGATGGAAAATTAAGAGCTTGATCTCTGGTGGCTGAGACGACAACAGACATTCACTGGGGCAGTTTCTCACAGTGCAGCAGGGTCTTACTCTCTAGTGTTTTCCTTCCCCTTGTTTAGCCATGTAACATTGTCCTTCTGCCTCCTGTGCCTCATTCCTCCTCTTTCCTTTGTGTTTATTGACTTTGGATCAAGAAGCTAAGGCTGGTATAAACCTATGTGTAATCAGAATAAATGCTGTAATGCAGCTGGGGAGCATTTTGTTTCATCACTTTTGGTATTATCCATTATTTTTGCTTTTTTCCTGGAGGGAAGGCACGAGCTCCAATTTCTGTAGCATCAACCTTTCTACATTCTGACAACTTAATCAAAAGTCAGGTTGCTAAATGAGCAATCAGTTGAAATGTGCTGAATCACTGTCACCTTTAGTCTGCATTCATAGACAGCATTTTCCGTTTTTTAGCTTAGCCTTCAATTGAATCTGGCAATTTCTCTGTCTGTTTGCCTTAAAAGACTTATTAGTCTGATGCAGGCACTAAAGGCATTTAACAGTGCTCCTCTGCCGGCTGGCAGAAAATACCTTGCTGGTTCCATAGTCCCATGCATCTTGTTCATCTGAGGGGGTTTTTTTCCACTTTTGAAATGTTTTGTAACCTGCTAGAATTAAGCTGGATAGGCGCTTTCCTGCTGAAACTTTGAGGAAAAGAAGGTGGTAGTGGCTGTCCGTTTTTACAGCACACCGCTGACAAACAGCATCTGAGTCACTGGGAAATTGTTTTTCATTAATTGTCCTCCTTTGTTTTGGTTGGGTTTGGGTTGGTGGTTTTTTATATGTATTTGGAATATAGGAGAGTGGAAACAAGTTTAATCCATGCTGATAAGTCTGGCATTTCATTAGAGGAGCTGCTCTTAATCAGCAGCTTCAAGCAGGGATTACAATAATTATGTGGGAAGAAATGCGACTGAGAGAATTGTGTTTCAGGCCGCCTTCCTTCAAGGCATGCAGTCATGCCTCCTCGCCACCATGCAGGTTGTGCTGCTGTGAAGCCAGAGCCAGGGAACTGCCGCTTGTGTCTCGGGGAAAGGTCTCGGGAGGAGAGCCTCGGGTGATGGTTAGCAGTGAGATCTAGTAGGCAGGCTGCAGGGAAGCTTCCAGGCTTGGCAGAGCTTTCTCTCCGCAGAATAGCCTGTTCTGTGCTGGGTTTCAGCACTCTGGCGATGCTCTTGGTTTGTTGCTCCTTGTCTTCTGTAAAATTTGAAGCCCACAGGCTTCTCTCTCAAGAGAGGTGTGTTGCCAGCAAGCCCTGAAAGAGGCTTCAATTGCTTGTAGAGGGTCCAGTGAAATTAGAGCAGTATACCACACAGTGCAATTGTGCATTGATGAACTTAATAAAATATTATGATCCAAACATCGGGTTTTATGTTTCTTTGGGTTTTGGGGTTTTTTTTCCCCCTTCCCTCCTGGCTTTGACACTCTCCTTGCAGAATTTCCTACGCTGCCAGAACAACAAGACAAACTACAACTTGGTGTGTGAGACGCTGCAGTTTCTGGACTGTATCTGTGGAAGCACAACTGGTGGACTTGGACTTCTTGGTCTGTATATAAATGAGAAAAATGTAGCACTAATCAACCAGACGCTGGAAAGTTTGACCGAGTACTGTCAGGGGCCTTGCCACGAGAACCAGGTAACGCTCCGTAGCTGTAAAATGCATCACCCTTTCCCCTACACTGCGCTGTGCTCATGGCTCTCAATCTGCGGACTCGTTTGTCTTACAGCGCTGCACTCTTGACTTGCCCTGCAAAGGGATTTTGGTTTGTTTGGGGTTTTTTGTTTATAAATTCATACAATCGACTTCTCTTTCCTGGGGCCCCCTCTGAGGAGTTGAACCACTCAAAGCAGTAGAGATTTTCCTGCTTTGCTAGGATTTCAGTTGTTTTATTAGACTTGACAGACAGGGAGAGTGAGGAATTTTTGAACTTCATAGTAAAAATGTTGCTAAAATCAAGCTGTGTTGCCTGTTGCAAGTGAAGCCAGGAACGTGCCCCTGCTCCCAGCCTGAAGGGAGAAGGTTGAGCTCTGTAGCTTCATTACTGAAGGTGATAACCACGTTGAGGTTGTTTTCAGGTGTAGCTCTGTGTGTAGAACCAGGTGCTTGTTGCTGCCAGCTGTGCATGCGCTTGCTCGGGGATGTGGTGGTGGTTCCTGATGAGGATGGGTTGGGTGTTGGGGAGGACCGCCATGTCTGCTGGGGGGGAGGCAGCCTCTGTCCAGCTCCCCCCAAACCACGCTCACTGTCAGTGGTACCTTCTGCTCCAAGCTGGAGTAACTGTTTTAAAGCAAGAATGGTCGTTGAAGTAATCCTGTTACAGGGAAGGCATAACTGAATAACAATAATCCTGTTCGATAAAGCAGTTAGTGACCCACAGATGGACTTGGTCAGCTCTGTGCCTCGAAAGTTGAATGATGGGCAAGAAATACGGGAAGATACTTCGCGTAAGCAGGAGTTTTTGGGTGCTCAAGAATTACAGTTTGCTTCTGTGGGAAGGATCAGAGGGCAGGGGCGGCTGTCCTGCTGGGCCACACTCTGCCACTTCACCTTCCAGCAGGTTGTACAGCTGTGTTTTAGAGCATCGTACCAATAAGGCCCATTTCTTCTACTTTTGGTCTAAATGTGACCCTTGCTGTAACTGTTTCAATGAGTCAAATGCAGTCTGAATGTCTAGGGTAAACCATACGCAAGAGATCGCTGCCCCAAAATAGTTTTGCAAACTGGCCACTCTGTGGCATTGACTCAGCAGGTAACGTGCTCACGGTGTGGGTCAGAGCACTGTGCCGCTGGGCTGGCATGACCTCGTATGTCCTGTGCTTCAGGGTGGGTGTCACCCTTCTAACAAGCAAACTCAGGCACTTGCAGACATGGATATCTGCTTATTTTCTCCATTTGCATATGATTTGAACTACAGCATGGTGTGAAAGGCCTGGAATATGACTTTGAAAAAGTCTTCGAGATTATCTGTCTTTTGAAGTGCTTTTTCTTTGCACACTCAAACAATTTACAGCAAAGCTAAACAAAGAGTGGTGGGGGTGACTGATGTTCAGATGAAATCTAAACTATGAAATCATTATCTATGCAAGAAGATACATGAGGCTGTACACATCCGTTCATCACTGACAGTTTCTCCGTTGTATGTATCAGATAGAATAACAACCTTGAGACAGCGGTATGGATCTTCACAGTGGAGCTCAGCAGCAGAGCCAGGCTCTGGATTTTGAAGCCAGCAAGCTACCGTGGGTTTGTACGTTTTAGTATAGACCTTTATAAAAGCAGGGTTAAAGGGTAAGCAAGGAGGTTATGGAAACTCACATTCTTTGGTTGGACAGGACTGAAGTAGGTGTTGATTGGTACATGTAAAATAAAGAAAACTCTCCCTAATCTTAGTAAAACAGTGTTCTTCCTTAGCTGTGTGCTCAGCCTGGATGCTTTGGCATCTAAATGCTTCGTTTATCAACTGTGTTGCTTTCTGCTTCCTGCGGCTGGGTGGTTTCAGTAGGACATGCCATGGCTGATGAGAGGAAAAGCTTGAAGCAAAACGCCTTAATCTTTTGTTATTCCACTGACTGAAGTTTTCTGTTCAGTTATCCATCTCAAACAGCTTACGAGGTGATGAAAGAGGTGACTCCTCTGTTCTGGCTGGGTCACCAGCCTAGGCTGCATTTTTAGTGTAGACAATTGGTGAAATCTGATGAATTTTCTTTGGACAGAACTGCATTGCTACTCACGAATCCAACGGTATTGACATCATCACAGCATTAATTCTCAATGACATCAACCCTTTGGGAAAGAAGAGGATGGACCTCGTGTTGGAACTGAAGGCAAGTGAATACTTTGTGTGATCCGCGTTAACAGTAAGATGAAACATAATTTTATTGTTGGAATTATGTGGGTGTTTATTATATCCCAATATTCATAAGTGCCAAAAAATTATATGCATCAGCGAGCTGGAGGCAGTGCCCAAACATTGTTTGTCACGGGTATTTCTTCTTTTAAATGGCAGCATGGACCCACAGGTTTTTAGGTGTGGGGGGGTGCAGGCAGTTGAGATATGCGGAGGAATCCTAAAAAGTTTTTCTGTTAAAGACGTAAAGCTGATAAAAATTTTTCTGTTGTTTTTTGATTAAAAAGTGTACACGTAAAAGTACAGAAAAATGGAAGTAAAACTCCTCACGCTACATCTAGTTTCCTAATACTTTATTGCTGTTGTTTAATCATCAAGTATTTTGTAGGGCTGTTCATAATAATGCTGAAATAATTAGCGCTGGTGCTGGTTTCAAAATACGCTAGGAGGTTGTCCTCTAGCAGCAGTAGTCACAGAGCACTCCTGCCACAGCATATGTTTTAGAAATATTTCCTTGCTGACTTATTGTCCTGCCTTATAGTGCAATGTCTAGTTGTTTTCCGCTGCAGACTCACACCATTATTAGGGGTAATGTGGGGTTTTTATTATTCTAAATAAAAAATGCTTTTAGACTCAATTAGCATTATACTTCAAAATTAAATACTTTTATTGGTTTTTATTGTCAGTCATGATGGATTTTAATCTTAATTGTTTGTATTAAAGTAGTCTGGTGCCTTGTGGTAGTTTCCCATTTCCTCCCTCTCTTTCTTGGCATTAGCAGGTTGCTGAGTAATTTTCAGTTAAAAGCAGCAAAGCACGTCTGTGTCTTCAGCCTGGGCTGTCCTTTGATTTAATCACACCAGTGTCTTCAGTAAAGCTGAGCTGCACCATTTTGGAGCTGATAGCTTGTAATAAAGCTGCAGTATCTTTAAAACCAAACAAAATAATACAGGCTTGAAACATCAGTGCTTTAGAAATTTAAACCTTAATGTGGGTTAATGTGATACCTCTCACTAAATAGGGTTTGGAAAATAAACTGGTAAAAAATACTACTAAGTTGTATATTTCAATAATGAGAAGAGAGGGGGTGTGCTTTGCGAGTGAGGGTGTAGGAGTCCTGCAGTGGGCTGGGTGGAAAAGTCTGCCTTGCCCACGGCTCGTGTTTGTAGAACCCAGGCACCTCGAGCCCTTCTGGGCAGGAGGGGTGGCAGTGCTCAGGCTGCGTATCCTCATTTTTTGACTCCTGATAGTGACTGCCGTTGTTTTTTCCCCTCCCTTCAGAACAATGCTTCAAAACTCCTCTTGGCGATCATGGAGAGCAGGCACGACAGCGAGAACGCGGAGAGGATCCTCTACAACATGAGGCCCAAGGAGCTGGTGAGTCTCTGGGTCACTCCAAGACTCCCAGCTCCCCTCGAGCCCAGTGCGGTGGGGATGCTGGGGTGGCTGCATACAGCCCGGGGGTGCTGCGGGGGCTCTGTGCATGGATCGATGACAGCTGGGGGACCTTTCAAGGATTTGGTTGAACGAGTGGAGTATCCACAGGGGATGGGTCTGCCTGGTTCCCCAGCAGCACAAGCACTTAGGAAAGCCATGTTCAGCACTATGGAGGCATTCAGCATCCTGTGTAAGGCGGGGAAGGAGCATCATCTGGTGCTTTGGGATCCACATCTAGAAGTTATTTGCACAAGAGAACCGAAAATTTCTTGTGACCTGAAAGCAGTTCAATAGACTGTAGCGGGCTTTTGGGCTGGTTAATGTATTAACTGGTGAAAACAAAGCAGGAGATCCAAAGTACAGCTGAAACGCTGTCGGCATGTCTTGGTGCACGTAGCTGCAGCGGGGGGCAGAGGTCAGAACGTGATGCAGCGTGCAGTGAGGGTGGCCCGGAATATATTACCTAGAGGGGAACATGAAGTTGAGTTTCTTGTGTCAAAGAGCTGGGCTGAAGTTGCTGAGTTCAGGTCTCCTGTTTTATCCTGGATGTTGAGAAGCCCGCTGACCTTCCTCTTGACTGTATATGTTCAGGTCCCTTTTGCCTCTGTAGGAGTGCCCAGTGTACACTGGCCTTAGACTTCAGCCCCCAGCCTGAACTGTCACTTCATGGGCCTGTGTGTCTCTTTCTAGGTGGAGGTGATAAAGAAGGCTTACCTGCAGGGAGAAGTAGAATTTGAGGATGGAGAGAATGGGGAAGATCTTGCAGCATCTCCGAGGAACGTGGGACACAACATTTACATACTGGCTCATCAGGTAGCATTTCACCTACCGCTTCCACAGTACCAAGTGTCAAAAACTATGAATAGCAAGAGGTCTGCTGTTCCCTGATGTTATTTTAATGGCTGGCCTCTGAGACAAGCTTACGGCACGTTCTCTGTTTATCAGAGCAAATTCCAATCCTTAAAGAATCAGAAAAGAAATTTCTATAAAACAAGAACTTTTTTGGAGCTTTTTTTTATAATGGGAAGTGGGCAGGCTCTTGACCAAGTTTCTGAAGACATGTGATTCAAGTTCTTGGCGGTGCTGAGAAGCAATGTATTATTGTTCAGCTGTATCAAAGGTTACTTTATACTCCCAAAGAAATTCTACTCAAATACAGATCAATTAAACTGTAAGCAGAAATCTCACTCTGCTTTTATGGTTGGTACCACATTCTCTTAATGTTGTAGCCAGTCAGGTTTATTGTGTTGATACAATGTGGTGTTTGAAAGGTAAAAGACCAAGGCGGGGAAATATATATCTAGACCTACTTTAATACGTTGTTGCTGCATGTATCACTCCACTAGAGACTTCTTGTTCCTTTAGCATCTAAGAAGACCATCACTTGTGCCCTAAGATGAATTCAGAGCCTCCAGAAGCCTGTTTGGAGCAGTGCTCTGTGCATGTGCTTTTCAGTGGGTGCACATTTTCCCTTCCATCCCTGTCAAGAACTTGTGTGATTAGCACACCTTTGAGTTAGGGTGGATGTAGAAGGACAGACTGAATGTGAATGTTCAAACAGTTTCCCAAGTCAGGCAAAGGGTGGGAGAGCATGGGTAAAAGAGGACTACAAGACGGATATTAAAAAAATACATATTTGAATCATTCTGACTTGCTCCCAAAATAGAGCTGCAGGGTGTCTGGTTGGAATAGAACAAGCCTTCTGTCAACTTTGCCCTTTCTTAGCAGCTGACTGCATACTATTTCTTATTTTATGCCAAAAATCAGAAATTTAATATCATAGAGAGACATCTGGTGTCTCCCACTCCCTTTTCATTCCTTTATTTTAGTTGGCTCGTCATAACAAAGAGCTGCAGAACATGCTGAAGCCGGGAGGTCAGATAGAGGGAGACGAGGCTCTGGAGTTTTACGCCAAGCACACGGCACAGATTGAGGTACGGGGAAACTGGTGGCTGCCGGGAGGTGTGTGGGGGGAGATGATCTGCTGCCGAAAGAGCCGCCTGGAAGAGAAACGGTGGAGTTAAACACTGGTTGCATTATACGTGGTATTTTGATTGAACTGACTACCTGTGTGTGGACTGTCATCTTTGACATGGGAATATATGTGCACTTTTTTTTTTTATTTTATTTTTTGACAGCCGCTGGGGGGGAGCTATTTTTGAGCTGTCATGTGTGGGCTTTAAGATGGAGCTGAGCAGAGCTCTGTTGGCAGGAGGAAGTGTAACTTCACTTCTGTTATATTTTGGCCGGTACTATTGCTGAATCCATGAAGTTACTGATAGCTTTTGCTATTCTTTCTGTATTAAAATGACAGTTTGGCCTGATGTACAATCTAAGATACTTCTAGAGAGTAAAACACACACAAATATGGGAATTTCACAAAACTCTAATAAGCAATATAAATATAACTGTTATCCCGTATACTTACCCATGCAGTGTGTGGCTAAAATTTGCAAAGATTCTTGATTTGGGCAACCAGATTGCTCTGAAATCTAGCACAGCTTTGGTGCAGGATTCACTGGGCCCTTGGAAATCCCAGCTGAGAACGGTATTGCCAGGATAAGACCACAGCACAGAAATTATCAGTCCTGGAGCTAAATGTAGGCCTGCTTTAAAAGGTAAATTAAATGAAATCTCTGTCAAGCTGCTGTTCTATGGAAATGTATCCAAGTTTCTACATGCAGCTGGTTTGAAAGAGGGTGGCGGGTGGGGGGAAGCAGACAAACCAAGACATAAAAGCATTTAAAAGCTTGGAAGAACTGTAATAAGGCTGCCTTTCAGATTGTCAGGTCGGACCGTACCATGGAGCAAATAGTCTTCCCCGTGCCCAGTATCTGTGAATTCCTCACGAAGGAGTCCAAGCTGCGGATCTATTATACCACGGAAAGGGATGAGCAAGGCAGCAAGATCAATGATTTCTTCATGAAATCAGAAGACCTCTTTAATGAGATGAACTGGCAAAAGAAATTGCGAGGTAGGTGGCTGTTGCCAGTGTGGTTGTGTGGAGCGTTACCAGCAGAGCGCTGAGGTCAGGTTTTCGGAGTTTGAAACATTGGGTCGGTAGCAGATGGTTCCCCAGTGTGGCAGCGACCTTGATAATTGTTTGAAAGAGTCTGCTCCTCTGCACGATGGCAATATGCTGTAATGAAGTCAAGCTTAATGCAAGAGCAATATGGACCAACTGGAGGGGATCCAGGGGAGAGCAGCAAGAAGGATCACAGGTCGTCTTTTTTAAGATCCAACAGGAAGGAACAAATTTGTGGAGGCTTAGCTTAAATGAGAAGGCATTTGGTGGCAGGGAGAAATGGAGAGGACACAGCTGAAGAAAGTCGTGATCCGTTCTCTGTCCCTGCACGGGGTACACGAAGCTGTTCCCTTGCATTGCCGGAAGGAATAGGGTTGGGTAGTGCAGCGTGAACTCACGGCATCTCCAGCAACGGAGGTATCTAAGAACAGGTTAAACGTGCATTTTCCAGTAATAGTAGAAGTAGAATTCGTCCTTTCTTTGGGCAGGGAATAGACTGGCAGACAGGCTGGTGAAGTCCCTTCCAGCCTGGCTAAAATACCTGAAAGCAAGCATTTTCAAGCACTACTTTTCCCTATGAGGGTCCGACTGGCAACTAGGAAAACTTTAAATTGTATTTTAATTCATACTGTGGCACCACTTCCCCTAGTAAAGTTTCTAACTCATTTGCTTAAAATTATTTTTTTAAAAAGATATGGTTTCTTGTTTTGCTAAAGGAGAAACGTTGCACTCGAGGCTCAGCTTCAGTGGGCAGTGATGAGGGGTTAGAATTTATTGACAGCGCTCTGAAGCAGGAGAGGTGAAGCAGTTCTATCCTGCTCAAGGGATCGTCTGCCATCTGATACCACTGGTGCTGCCTGTGCCTGAATCGGCTGAACTCTGGTTTTAGGGCAAGAGCACAAACTAGCCCGGGACCACCTCCCAGAGCCAACGGGCGAGCAGATTTCTGCTGCAGAGCTGCGTGCTGCTGCCAGCCACCCAGGCCCACTGCTGTGCCTGGCAGTCACAGCAAAGGTCTTCCCCCGACAGAGATCTTGCTGGTACTCGGTCAGCGTTGCGTATTGTAGGAAAAAATTCAGTGAGAGGGGACCTCTTGACCTTCCTCATTGTGAAAATTATTTTGGTATAAAATGGTTTTCCCTTGTTGCAGCCTCTTGACAACTGCATTTTGCCCTTTCACTGTGCACCCCCAAGAAGAGGCTGGGCTCTTCCCAGTCTGTTGTTAGGATGCGTATGCACAGTTCACACTAGAGCTGATGATGTGTTCCACATTTGGTAACGGCAATGCAATATTTGCTTCTGATTGTTGGGGTGTATGTGTGTGTACTTACATATTAATAAGTCTTAACAGGGAAAGGCAATTGTAATCATATTATTTAAAATTATCAAGGTCAGGTTTAGATAAGACCACCTGAAACTTGGTCAGCTCTGCTGAATTATTCTTCATGTGTATGAATACTAAACAGAGCGGAGCTATTTCCACTGAACAATGGATTAGTCCTTCTGGCAGCATCAAAATCCCCAGGAAGCTGCTTCCTAAAATGACTTCTAAGAGCTCCACAAGGAATAGGGGAATATATATCCTAAACAAATGGGCAACTTTGACAACATCTATGTATTCTGTTAGATTTTGTTGTTTCAGTCACTTTACTTGTCTTTGAGGCTATCTCCAGGCAAGCTGTGAAGGCATCCATAATTAACAACAGGCCAGCATCAATCAAAATCCACCTGCGGAAGTGGGGAATATTTCTTTTTTCTTTATGAAGCTGGAATCGCTTAGTCTGTCTCCTGATATTCTGGTCTTGTTTGGCCTCTAAGTGATATTCTGGGTTTATACAATTGTTTCTCACATCTTACAAACACGTTTGTGTTTTCAAGACGTGACAGGCTGGCAGTGCTCTGTGCTGCAGTCGTGCAATACTGCTTACTGTTCATTCAGACTTGAGGAAGACTTCTTAAAAAAGCCTTTATAAAAGCCCAGGTACTCCCCCCTTCAGCTGGTGGTGCTAGCCCATACTCTAAGCACCGTAAGTCTCCCAAGGAATCAATTAAGAATTCAAATGAGTCTGCCAAAACCAGGCAGAAGTGCTACACGGGGCTGGTAGTCTGTGCCTGTCCCCAAAGAAAGATTTAAATTAAAACCTGGAACTTGATAATGACCCTTTGTATAACAATTTCATACAAATGAATTCAACCTGCTTACAAATGCTTCCAGTTAAAATAAGACCAAGAACAGAAATAATATAGACATCAGCGTATTATACGTTCGAAACATTGCTACATTGCGTTTCAGTGAGGCTTAACATGTGCCTGGCTAATTAGGTGCAATGAAGCTTGTATTCTCTCAGTGACAGGGTACCTTTTTGTAGTCCTTCCCTTTGCATTCAGCTGTTCAATACATTTGCTTTTTATGTGCATTTCAACTCAGTATAATGAGACATTGTGTAATTCTTTTAACCCATTTTTTTTTTGCTTAGGATGCTAGAAGAGGTGATTTGCTGAAGCGAGGTGGTGGCTACTGTGAGGCTTAGTAGCGCTGCATTCATTAATTTACTCTTCAGCCCCAGAGTCTGTATTTTCATCTTTTCCCTAAATTTCACTGTGAGCTTCTGTTCCTTTGCTCTCTGATATCTGTACACGTTGCATCCTTCAAACAGGGGAAAACATGAGTTCTTTTCCTTCTTTGAGAGCATTTTTAATAGATTATTTTCCCCCCCCAGCTCTATGTTTCAGGAGTACACAGTGTGCTGTACAATAAGCCTGCAGGAGCTAAAATCAGGGGGATTTTGCCTTGATGCGGAGGGAATTACTGTAAGGCAGCTTCTTAGCTGTCCTTGTCTTCTGCTCTGCGACCACTTCCGAAAATGAATCTTTTTGTTTTCTGTGTTTCTTGAGTCTAGCTGCAGAGATTATTAAAATTAGGAGTCTTTTTGAAAAGTATTTGTATGTACCATTAAGACTTTAAAATGTGCATCTGTTTAGCTGTACGCCGAGCTCTGTGCAGATGTGCTGGTGTCCTTTGCCCACGGGGCAGAGGGAGGGCCAGCCGAGCTTCAGCTCCGTTATTATTCTGGGGCTGTGTTGGTCTGTTACCCAGCTTGAAGTAGAGCCTTACTTGCTTGGCAGCTAGTCCTAAACATTTTAGCTTTACTGCTGTATCGCTATGCTGCATTTTGTGTCTTAATTGCCCGCCTTGCCCTGTCTTCACTGCGCGTTTTTTTCTGGCTTGCTGCTGCGGCGGAAGAGAGGTTCGAAGGTGGGCAGCATCTCGCGTAGGTGAGCTGCTGGCAGCGGCGTAACTCAAGATGGGGCTGAATCTCATCGGTGCTGATGTGGACAGATTTTCTTCCTCCTAATTGTTCTCCATGTGATTTTTGAGTCCAAAGTATATGATTAGGGGAAACCTGCAGTCCCTGGCCTCTGCATTTCTGAACCCGTTCTGATGCTGCCCCTAAATCACGTTTGAATATACTTTCCTCTTTAACATGACTCCTTTGCCTTAGAGCATGATCTGGGAGACTGGAAGTATCCAAATATAAAGAGTAATCAAATGAACTTCAGAATAAGCCATGAATATTACTACTGTTGATGCTGTGCTTTTGGGCAAACTGAAGATAAATTAAGGGGGTTTTGAGATGAATTTTTTATATCAATCTCTTATTTTTAAAATGCTCTATTAAAAAGAATTCTTTTTCTCTTTTGCAGCTCAGCCTTTCCTATACTGGTGTGCTCGCAACATGTCCTTCTGGAGCAGTATTTCCTTCAACCTGGCTGTCCTTATGAACCTGCTCGTAGCCTTTTTCTATCCATTCAAAGGAATTCGAGGAGGTACCAGTATTTAACATACAAAAATATGTGAACGAATAAGGTATAATGAGCCAAATTCTGGCCTCCCCTTGTGTCTGTGCACCCCTGTTTACTTCAGTGGGGATGGGAGTACAGAAATTGGCTTTTTTTTAATTGCCTTGATTTAAATTGTGCTATGCTCTGACTTTTTCTTGAGGCATTTATAAGGAAAGAGTAGAGCCATGCTTTTTCCTAGGGGAAAAAATTATCAAAGACAGACATCCACCTTTAATTACTTGACTGTTCTACGTTGGTTTAAAGTTCCATAATTAAGTACTGAACTAAAAATATGAGAAATGTTAATTTGTTGTTTTCCTTGAGCTTGCATTTTCTTAATGTCATTTTCCATAAAATTCTGGTGGTTACCTAGCACTTCAGGAGGTCTCCAAGCAGTGGGGTGAGGGCGATTACCCGCTGCGGGCAGGAGGGGCATACGGGTGGGGTGACTGCCCTGTGCCATTAGAATCTGATGGAGGATACAGGAGAGCCTGTTTCCCCTCTGTGACTGCCTCTCGTGGGGGTCCCTTACCCCTGCGAGCAGAGAGCGGAGGTGGCCCCAGGGAGCGAGGAGCGTGCCAGCCGTGTCCCCTGGCTCGGGAGCGACCTGCCGCTGCGAGGGTCCTTGCCATGAGCGGCTGGCAGCCGGGCTCGCTGTCGTTTCTAACGTGACGTATGGGTTAACATGTGCGATTCGTGTGGGGCTGCACAATCTTACTGTAATAGGTTTCATGGAAGCTGCTTTTGTTCCAAACAGACAGTGGGTTCGTGCAACGGGGTTTGTTCTTAGAGCCAACTCCGTAAATACTCCTGGTGGAGCCCTGATGAGATTCAGCTGCTCTTCCTTAGATCCAGCCTCTCCCAAAGGATGTTCCTCAGCGCGGGTCAAGGGGTGGACCCATGTCAGCAAAAATCGGGGAAATCAAGAGCAATATTCTTGTGAATGCCTCTATCGTGCTTATCCCTTGCAAAGCTGCTGTATAGGAAGGAGCTTTTTCCACATCTGTGGAAAACTGGAGTAAACAAGGACCCAGCAATAAAACCTCCTCCTGGAGAGGGTGATTCATGTTCAAGCCTTCGCTTCCCTTTCTTTGAGGTTCAGCACAACAGGGCCAGCTAGATGCTTATCTTTTCCTGCTGAACTTCCCTCTGCATCTTTGTCCCATTCAGCACCACGTACAGGACCCAGAGACAGCGCGGCTCGAAGAGAGCAGCACCCTGCACGTAGCAGTCATCAGCAGAGCTCTGCCTGTGCGGCGTGAAAGCCGCTTCACCCTTCCTTGCAGCTCACCAGTTAATTTAGATTGAGGAGAGCTGTGGTTTTGTCCGAGTAGTGTTTGATAATAGCAGCTTCTGGTCGCAGTGGGCATGGGAGACTTGCGTTTAGGGGTTCTGCCTCCTGATAAAGCCTGTGAGAAGGTGCACAATATTTTATAGCAAATCCGGTGTTCCTGAGGGGGGGAAGAGCGTTGTTACCTTCTGCAGCAGCCGGCCGTGGTTTCGGCTGCGGCACCTCAGCGTCGCAGGCTGTGGCAGCACGGGGCTGCCCCATCCCGTCCTGGCCGGCAGCTGCCTGGGGGCTTGTAAAAGGCACGAAGAGCAACTGAATTGTCTGTCCCTAGTTTTGAAGATGACAAGTTTAAATTTAAAGGTCTGTATTTACGGCTGCTAGGAAAGCTGGTAATTAAGTAAGTTCATTGAGATTACCATTACAGGACTGTGGAGGGGATTATTTGGCATTTTGAAGATGCCCTACCCTACATGTTTGAAATAACCAGGTAATGTTTTTTGATAAAATCTCTTCCTCTACTCGTTACAGTCAAAAGTGAAAAATAATTGAATACATGTGTATTTTATATTTGCCTTTAAAAAAAGAAGATTCTTCGAAACAGACCATTTGGGGGAAGTTGTCAGTGTCTTGAAGTGCTCAGACACTGTGAACTGAGTAGCTGATTATCTTCTGACTGTAGCAGCAGCTGTAAAACTTCTGACTTGAGGGGCAGAAATAAAACCGGATGCTTGGAATTTGGTACTGGCATGGTGAGAATTCCAGAGACAGGGAGAGCTTCCCTCCTGGTTACACGTTCCTCCTGCCCACAGTCATGTAAGGGGCTGCACGTGCTTGCGGCGATGCTGTGACGTTGGGCTGGGTGCTGGCAGTTAATGCTGGGTGACCGCTGGCTCGGCGACCTTCCTTTGCCAAGGGCAAAGGCTCCGCTCCCAGTCTGCTCCCAGTCTCCTCCCATCCCCAGGAAGGAGAGACGAGCCGTGCCCGGAGCCCCTGCTCTGTCGCGCGAGCTCTCTCCCAGCTCGGGTCCCACTGGGGGCTTTTTGCGCCCTGGCGTTGCGCTCCACATGCCGATGGGGTCGGGCTTTTCCGAGGTGGGTGCTACAGGCAGCGGTTGAGAACTTCATGAACTCCAGTTGTATCTGCAGGCCTACTGGGAACTGCTGGAACTTGTGAAAGCAAATACGTTCATGTGCAGCGGACGGCTTTGTAGTAGCTGGGGTTTTCAGACACCTGTGCAGGTGCAGGTAGGATCCTTCAGGACCTGCCCCTCTCGGCAATTCCCAAGTCATTCCCAAATAAGCTTCTGCACAATTTTCCCATCTGCCCTGTCTGCGCTGTCTGTCATTCCCACTTGGGTGACTCTCTTTGGAGCTCTGCACCTTTTGCTGTTTGACAGCTGAAGCAGCGGTGGCAGCACTGCTCTGGGATCCCAAACTCCCTTCAGACAGCGGAAACATCTGTTCAACTTTACGCTTATTAAGTTTTAATTTCCATCTATCCTCTGCTGTCTTTATTAATCTACAGTGATTTGGAACAAAATTAAATGGCTGCTTGTGCTAGTCAGATGAGAGTAATATTTCCTAAGCCTTCTGAATTTAGGCAGGGGGAGGGGAAAGCCCTCAGCGAGTGTCTTGCCAGTAAGACCTAACGTTCCTCGGGAGCGCATACTTGCGGGAGGGCTGCGGAGTGCTAGGAAACTGGCGGGGGGGGTGGTGGGTGTCTTGCCTTTTTGGCTGTTGAGGAACCATTTTCTTGAAGAAAAACAAAAATTTATGTCAGTTTTGAGAAAGAGATGTCTTTCACATTCTGCATAAACTCAGGGTAAATTATATTTTCAGCTGAATATTTTTTATGGCTCTTTCAGAGAAGTGTATTTTTAGTAACACGGGCTTGATGTTATGTAAGCAGACAGTCTCATGGGACAGTCTAAATCGAACCAGAAATAGCAAAAGATGAGAAAAATTGGTGCGAGGTTTTTGACCAAAAGCATAATAGGAGAATCTGCGGTGAATCTGGACCTGGAGGAGTAGGTTGTCTGTCTTCAACCCACCCGTTCAGTGCCTCTACAGAATGCATGAGCAAAATGCCTCTCCTTTTCAGTATTCAAGGTGTGTAAGTAATGAACACTAAAATGAAGAATTCTATGACACTGGCACTTATCATTTACATAATGCTTTAGTAACAAGTTTGTAATTAAAATCTGCTGAAGGCATTGGGCTCAGATGTTCCACTTACAGCTTTGAAATCAGTAACGTCTGAACACAAGGCTTACTGATGCTCCACCAAAGATAAGATAACATGGTGTTTATTTGGTTGGTGTTTTGTTTTGTTTGGTTATACAAAGTATTGAAATGGGTTTTCTTTTTTCCTCCCCACCTTAGGTACGCTGGAGCCCCACTTGTCAGGCTTGCTGTGGACAGCTATGCTGATATCTCTGGCCATCGTTATAGCTCTTCCAAAGCCCCACGGAATCCGAGCCTTAATTGCTTCTACAATATTACGCCTAATATTTTCAGTTGGTTTACAACCTACTTTATTTCTTCTGGGTGCATTCAATGTAAGAATCGAGTGGGCTTTTTTGAAGTTCTCTTGCAGCTTATGTAAGGGTTCCTTACCTGCTCATGAAGATGTCAGGCAAAAATAGCCTGGGACATTGTGGTGGAGCTGGTGGGAGGAGTAATCCCCTCTTTGGACCGTTTCTAGCTGAAGTGCTTTGCTGCTGTTCCTTTAACTTTGCTTCCCCGGGCTGGAGACCTGTAAGGTTTCGCTCAGTTTTGCCAGAAGCAGCTCCCACCCCGCCACAAGCGCAGAGCAGTCCCCGTGACCCTGAAGTCCACGGCTGTTCACTCAGCCCCGGCTCCCGTTCAGCAGCTGGGCTGCAGCGTTCACGGGGCTGGGTAAGATCCGCTAACCGCTGCGTTTCCCACGCGCCTGTCTGCAGCCTACCTGCCAGCCAAAACCTGACGCTCAGCGGTTTTGCTGCAGTAACGCGTGGACCGAGCATGCACGCCGGGCCCCGGGAGCTTCATTAGCGCTCCAGCGCGGGGGCTTGTGCTCTCTGGTGACAAGCAAGCCAGGAGGGTTTCTCTGACCGAGGCAGCGGGCGCTGCGTGGGGATGTGCCTTCTCAAAGCCCTGGCCTTCGTTGCGAAGCGCCCAGCTTTCCAGGGCATCATTTAATAGCGCTCCTTGTCTTCAGATATCACCGTGTGCCGCAGTCAGAGCGGCATTGCGCGGGCAGCGGTGGGTGGCAGTGGGACCTGTCGCACTGAGCAGGTGCCAGGCCAGCTGAAGGCGGCTCTCCCTCGGCGCTGGTGGCGGGTGCTGTGCGGGAGGGCTGCTGGGGGCACCAGCCCAGCACCAGTTGCTGAAGGAAGCTGCAGCACTTGTTCCCAGCAAGCAGCAGGGAGCAATTCAGGAACATAAGGGTTGTTGTAGGCTGGGGAGTTATTTGACTGCAGAAAGTGTCATGCTTACAACAGGGGTGGTCTGGTTTTGGCCGACGTGTAAAATGCTGCCGTGTGACAAGACGGTTCAGCACCGTTGTCGATGCCAACATGGAGCAGAGTTATCTCCAGCTTTGAAAAAATTGCCTTTTTTTTTTTCTGAAAGCCACATGTTGTAACTCATTTATGGTTCATCTTCCCTTAGGTTTGTAACAAAATCATTTTTCTGATGAGTTTTGTGGGTAACTGTGGAACCTTCACTAGAGGATACAAGGCAATGATCATGGATGTAGAGTTTCTTTATCACCTGCTGTACCTGCTGATTTGCGCTCTGGGGCTCTTCGTACATGAATTCTTTTATAGTTTGTTGGTAGGTATTCACTCAGAACGTTTTTCTGTCTGTGTGTTTGTTAAGCCCCATCTGGGGCATTTCTAGATGCATCCCACCCCGCTGGCTTTGTGGCTTGCTGCTGGGAAATGTTGCGCAGGCACTCAGGGGCTGCGCGCTGGAGGCTTTGCTTGGGAGATGTTACGGTGGGAGGCCGCGGGACTCCCGGCACATCTCCTCTTTGTACGGGCAAACAGGCTTTTTTGTTTTTAAGGTGTTTAAGGTTAAATCTAGTTAGAATTGCTCATTACAGTAAATGTGTATGTGGTTGCAATGAAGGTATTTAACATTTCCCTGTGTATGTTAGTCCTTTTCTTATACTTTAAGGTGTATGTTTTCTAGGTTAGATGTATTGCTAGTGACCCTGCTCTGACATCCAAGATAATAAAACAATTTAAAATGTCATGACTAAGTAATATCAATACCTGGTGAAAGTTTAAGCCTTAAGGTTGTAAAAGCTTTTACACGAGAAAAAAAAAAAATGGAAAAATCTAGTCATACGAATGCTAGTTGAACAGTGGGCACTCTGGAGTCACCGTGCTGTGAGAGGCGCACGCTCCTCGAAGATGGTTTGCCTTGTTGTCGGTGACTGTCCCACAGTGCCCGTGCCTTTGGAGCAGTCGGTTGGCTTTGGGGTGTCTCCTTAGCTGTAGCTAGACTCCAGGCTCCACCTGACTGACGTGGACGGCTGGCATACGTGTTTTTTTCTGTTTGGGGTGGAATTCATCTTGTGCAGCACAATGCTTCTAAGAATAAGCACTGAGGGAGTATATCTAGTGTTGGCAGAGAAAATGTGTTGTTTTTAAAGCACACCTTACATCCCGTTCAGAACGCTCTCTTCTGGCCCCTTTGTTCAATGCTCGCTACACCCTCTGGTACCTGCATTGGTTATTTTCTGGGTTCATGTAGGTCCAGTTTAACAAGTACAGGTTCTCTCATTGTCAGCCAGCACAGCCAGCAACCTGCCTGGGCTGTGTCGGTGAACTGTCACAGCCCCAGAGGACTGAAAAATGAAGGAAACATCTGTAAAGAAAATTAAACAAAGAATTTGGAGTAAAAAAATAGTGCTTATTTAATTATACATTCAATAAACTAAGACTTAAAGGAAATAGCTAATTGCATTTTGAAATTAGTTCTTTTGAGCTCATGGCAGGGCAGTTGGCACTATAAAAAAGATACAGCAGTACATGTTGGCAGCTTTGTTTCAAGCACGTGCTCTGTACCTAGCACTTAAGCAAGAGTACCTGCCCTCACCCCAGGCAGGGGCTCCTTCCCTGGCTGCTGCTGAGGACTGGGGTCCGTGAGGTGTGGATGAAGAGGAGGATACAGCTGCCTCCATTCTTCTTTCCAAGCGCGTGGCACAAGACTGGTACAGTGGAGGTGAGGGTCCCCATGTCCCTCGCCTCCTGCTATATTTTTCTTTGCTAATACGTTAGGATAACTGTAAGCACAGGGAGGGCGGGGGGAAAGGTGCTTTAAATGCTTTTCAGAACATCAGATTTGTATTGTTAACATGCTGCCCCACGTTACGCCGACACGCAGATGCCACCAGTGGTGTTTGAAGTACGTGTGAGAAGCAGCCTTTGCTGTTGTTTGTTGTCCCCCAGCTCTTTGACTTGGTGTACCGGGAGGAGACCTTGCTGAACGTCATCAAGAGCGTCACTCGCAATGGGCGTTCCATCATCCTGACTGCCGTTCTTGCACTCATCTTGGTCTACCTGTTCTCCATAGTGGGGTACCTGTTCTTCAAAGATGACTTCATCCTGGAAGTAGACAAGCTCCCTAACGAAACGTTATTGCCAGGTTAGTGCCAGCAACTCATTTCACCCATTTCTGTTGAAGAAAGTAATGGGCTTTTGCTCCCTGGGGCACGCTGCGAGACTTGCTGGTCGCCAGCCTGGTTTGACAACTTCTTTCTTAGGAAGGGCACATTTAAATAGAAAATAAAATTTAAAAAAATATTTAAAAAAAAAATAATAAATACTTCTGCAAATGGATAGCCCAGTGTTTTCACAAAATGCTTCGATGTGCTGCAGCATGAGGAGGGATGGGGAAGGGAAACCCTGGGGATGGCACTTGGGCTCTTCTGCACACAGCTGAGATTTCTCCCCTCTCTGTTTGCAAAACCAGTTGAGAATATCTAATTCAGGTACACCTACTCCCTCCCCCAGGTTAATTAGAAGCAGACTTTAGGTAGGCCATTGTGGAGAAGGCTCTGTGCTGGGAGAATTCAGTTCTGCCTTGGTTTGCCAGATACTGAATGCTTCTATCGGCTTTTAATGGTGGGGTTTACTTTTAGTATAAAAAAAAAAATCAGTATTTTACCTGAAGTAACAGAGTGAATATAAATGAAGGACATTAAAGACATGCTTCTGTGAAGTAGAGGTTTATCTCTCTGGTGTTACGGACTGTATTAACCTGCCTCAAATACTTGCTACAGTTTGAACTCCCCAGCAGAATTCTCTGTGCTGGCCTCAAGTTGCCTATTGTAAGTCCGGGGGGTGGGGGGGTGGTGTGTGCACCCCGCAGCATCCAGCAGCTAACTCTGTGGGTGGGGAGCACAGAAAAGAAATTTGTAAGAGAGGTTTGGGTTTTGTCTTGTTCAGTTTTTTCTTTCTCTGACACTTGAGCTATTCAGACAAGTATTACTTGACATTCCCACTATTTCTTTCTTAATTTCACTGCCAGTTCTGAGAGAGACCCAAAACTCACTGACCCCGTTATTTCACGTTTCCATGCAGCTGGAGAAATGCCAGAAATATATTCCTGTGTGGCACAGGTTTGTTTTGATACTTGCAAGGCATTGAAAAGCAAGTTTTCAAGGCACCTTGAAAATTGACCGTCCGCTAGAACATAGTATTTTTGGAACAATTTCCATTACTCTCCACTTTGGAGCTGATGCAAAATAAATGCACAACTGTGGTCTCCAGTTCATAGAAATGAAAATTATTTTATGTTTCAGTTTAAAATTGCTGAATGTGTAAATCAGAAAGTACTGTGCCCTTCTAAACTCTAGGATAATATACTGTTCTAAATCTGCCTAGTAATTTTTCACTGCATGTGATGAAGTACCTTAATATCTATCTGAGAAGTAACGTTAAACTATGCGTTTGATTCATCGCCTTCTTAGATCGCACAGAACCAGGGGAGACCATGACGGGAGAGTTTCTCTATTCTGATGTATGCAAAGCAGGTAGCAGTGAAAACTGTTCTTCAATCATTCCTTCAGACCGTGAGTATCTGCTGTTGAATTTGTAACTTGCACTCTGAGTTTCCACACTTTCTCTAGTTAAGCACCTTAAATTAAAAAAAACAACAACAATGTCTTAAAAAAATCCTATGTAATAAATTTGGGAACAAAGCTCAAACCTAAAATTGGATTCATTTCTGCCAGTGGCATAAATAACATTTGTTACATGAAGTGATTAAACTAGAGAAACTTAGAACTAAACCATACTTTGTTAAAACACTGTCATACTCTTTTAATGTTCTGCATCAATTTGAGAAGGAAGTGATGCAGTTTACCTCTTGCAAAGTTTATTATTTTAAAACATTAGGCTATTAAGTGTGATCTCAGAGGATAATACCCTGTGAAATATGGAGCAGAACATTGTTTATTGTCAGCATTATTCTATCTAGCTAACCAGGAAAATTGTTTTTAATATCGTGGCAGGAAGTGCTCAATGGATTAAAGCAGACAGGGTAGGTTCGGGGGGTTTTGAGATCAAAAAAGTGCATGTGAGATACTACTTGTAGCATAATCACCAGCCTCAGATTGGGTATTGAAGTATTTCGGTTTTATTTTTTAGAAAATGTAATTCTCAAGAGATTTATGATGTTGGCTGTGAGAGCCAGACAGAACCACACTATTTCTCTTAGAAGCAGAGCTCTTACATGGTCAAACGTCTCAAAGGTCATTAATGGCCACCAGCCCCTGCTCGCAAGAGGAGATGGATGGTTCGGTTTTGCTTAAGTGTCCTCTTTGATAATCTAAGATTCAGCATTGATACAAGAATAGCTGGTTTATTCAGCTCTAGGAGGAGCGTGCTGCTTTGTCTTTATACACTCTGGCTGCGGAAGGGAAAACTTGAGAGAAGGTTTTATATTGTAAATAGTCAACCTGATATCAGGGTCTTACATGGCCAGGGATATTAATGATGCCCAAATCCTCGGCCATTTCTCTACCATCTTGGGCTTTGGCTATTTCTGGATTGCATGGGGATTTGGGGTTTCTGAGGCTGTCTGTGGGAAGGTGGGATCTGCTCATGAGCATTTTTATGATGAAATAAAAGTCATGAGGCTTTTAATGGGTACTGGGAGAGTATATAAGATTAGGTAATTAATTCTAGCAGTTCTGCAACTGAAACAGTGAAGTTGGAGGCTTCAGCCAAACGAAGAGAGGGTCAAAAAAAGTGTGTTACTTTTTTAGTAAAATGCCGTTTCCATAAGCAGTGATATTTTAGCCATTTGAAAAATACAAGTCGAAGTTGCCATTTTGAGTGCAGCCCAAAGGCTGTGCAATCTGTTAGGCACCAAGGGAGAGTGTAAGAGGCAACACTTTGTCCTCTGAGCTGTCAAAAAGCTATGATTCTGTATAAACAGGCATCTGGTGATCTGAGCGATGCATGCGAACAGAAATGGAAAGAGAGATTTAACCAAGTCAAAGACAGCAGTTGAAGCACAAGAGGGAACCGTGCTGGTGGGGAGAGGAGGGCAGGCTGGAGCCGGAGCAGAGACCGGCTTCGCTGGTCGGCTCTTGCAAGAGCCGAGGAGGTTTGTAGCGCTGGCTGGAAAGCTGGCAGTTTTTGCAAAGCGAAGAGTGAGCATAACCAACAGAGAATGGAGAGAATTATTTAAAACTGGTCTTCTTGCCTTTGAAACATGTCTTCGCTTGCTGTGTTAACAGAACTGATTGCTGAAGAAATGGAGGAAGAGAATAAAGAGCATACGTGCGAGACGTTACTGATGTGCATTGTTACTGTACTGAGTCATGGGCTCAGGAGTGGGGGTGGAGTAGGTGATGTGCTCAGGAAACCATCCAAAGAGGTAAATTATCACTGAATGGGGGCGGAAGAGTGATAACCATGTAGGGCTGGGGATCTAGTTCTGCTGGGGAGCATGTATACACACTCCCTTGAAACAGATGTAGGATACACCGTGACTGGAAGGGACCCCTCTTTCTCTGTGCGGGACAGTTAAATCTCTGTACTATCAGATTAAAGAACAGCCAGTTCAAAGAAGCTTCTGCCCATCCTTTTTTTTAGGGTGCTTTTAGCTTGAGGGCTGTCTCGAACGGGGCCCAAAAGAACAGAAACGGGGCAGCCAACAGCCCCTGCTTCGGGAGTTCAGGATCTGAAGAAATAAGTACAAGCTAGTGAAAGAGTAGCATGAGTAGCAGAATGAAAATGCCGTGGCAGCTTGCCGTGGCAGCTGATCCCATTGTAGGGGAGTGATTTCTGTGGGGAGCATCCCCAGGGAAAGGCAAGATCTGTAAAACAGGGAATGGATGAGAGGACAGGGACCAAGATGGGTTGGAGCCGGGACTGTGGGCAGTGGAGAAGGATGGTGTTTGGAGCCACCATCAGAGAGCAAGGACTGGTCAAAGCAGCAGGAATTTTTCACAATACTCAAAGCTGCCCGCGTAGCTGCTGCTTTGGCTGTTTGTGCCCGTCTGAGTCTCAGGCTGTCACCCTCCACAGCCCTTAGGGGCCGAAGGACCAGTCGCGCTCAGAGCGAATGCTTTTCTGTATTATCTGCAATTTCAAAGTGTTTTCTAATATTTAGCCTTATTTTCAGCTTACAATGGTTTAGAAATTATGTAATTCTTAATGAACGCTTGGCACCCGACTGGCAGGATGTTTCTGAGAACAAGGGTTGAGCATCTGGGTGTTCGGGGCTGCAATAGATACGTAACGGGTGCTGGGGAGCCCAGCTTGATGTCCACATACACGGTTGTTAGCATAAATGAAATGGCTACTATTAAATTCCACTAAAAGGCTGTATGGTTAACACTGATACTATATTGATATCTAGGCAGGTTAGTGTAAGGATATAGTCTGGATGGGCTTGCAGGGCAGGGGTGAGGAGGGAACAAATGTCAGTGTGTGTGACAGAGAAAAGGACAGACTTGGCCACAGTAAGCAGAAAGAGGGGCTCTGGAGAGGGGGCATGCTGGTAACTGGCTAATTCGGCTTCTCTTTCAGTAATCTTGCATTTTAGTTTCACTTAATGTTTTCAGTCGTAAGTTATCGCCTGAGGGCATGAGAAATGGAGACTGGGAGGGTTTGGGGGGCAGCATACTCTTGCTGAACTGAGAAAGGCATGTTAAGGGTTGGAAGTTGCATGTGTTTGGGTTGTTAATAATTAAAATATGTATCTTGCAGGAACCTCTCTTTGCTGCTAGAGTGATATACGATCTGTTATTCTTCTTCATGGTCATCATTATTGTCCTTAACCTGATTTTTGGTGTGATCATTGACACTTTTGCTGATTTAAGGAGTGAAAAACAGAAGAAAGAAGAAATTTTAAAAACTACTTGCTTTATTTGTGGTAAGTGCAGAAATATAGTGAAGACAAAGGGGTTACTCTGTCAGAGATAGCTGCAGACTCGCAGGAAACAGGAGTCTTGAATTACTGACTGTTCCTACCTTGCGTTCCTCAGCTGGTTGATATTCTTGGGTACCATGTGCAGAGGAGCTTGGCAGCAGGAGGAGATGGGGAATGCGTGCTCAGCGTGCTGTTTTTCCTTGAACCTTTGGGTTCTGTTTCTCCTGTGCTTCAATGAATAGTTTCCTATTGGAAAGGGAGAGATTTTTATAAACAGTTGGTTTTTTTCCAAGGGTGCGGAGTGCTGAGTAGTGCCTGTGAAAGTTTTTCCCATCAGTAGATGGGGAATTACGCTGCCGAGTCTTCGAGGCCGGTGCAGTTAGGTGACATGGCCACGCAGAAGTTGTGTAACGTACAGACTGACAGAAGTAACCTTTGGGAAATTTGCGGCAAAGCAAATGTTGCTTTTGGTATCATTTTGCCTAAAAATAGGAGATGCGTTATGAAATCTGACAAACTGATTGCATACAAGGTAGCTACCTTTTTTTAACCAGAAGTTTTCTGTTACATGTAATAAGCATGAGCAGTACTTGCTATGCCTTCTTTCCTCTTCTGACTACCTTGGGGGCATTTGTTAGGGAGTTTATCCCTGTTATCCAGCGTTCATTTAAGAATGATTGCAGCTGTTAAGAACCACAGCAGACTGCAGAAACAGGTTTTGTTCTTAGAGCTCATCTGCTTAGTTCCCGTTTGTAAATACTAAAGGTTATACATTTGTCATTCTTGTAGGTTTGGAAAGAGATAAGTTTGATAACAAGACAGTCACATTTGAAGAGCACATTAAAGAAGAGCACAATATGTGGCATTATTTGTGCTTTATTGTGTTAGTGAAAGTAAAAGATTCAACAGAATATACAGGACCAGAAAGTTACGTGGCAGAAATGATCAAGGTGAGTGCAGAGTTTTACTTCCCCCCGCATACCCCGCTTCTAGATTAGACCACTAATCGGTAAATATAGTACTCTATTGTATTTATTTTGCAAGCAAAAACTTGGAGTAAGACTTTTTTTTCTATAGCAATAACCTTAATCCGATGTGCTTCCTTTTAGAAGCATCTTCTAAAGATAATATACTTAAGATGGACTTGGCAAGGCAACTCGATAAAAGACATTGTGTTGATGGCAGCACAGTGCAGTGTGCTGCGCACGGGTGGTGCAGGCAGGGGCACTCGTGGGAGCTGATGTGCTGCAGCACTGCAGTCACACGGCGATCTGCATCTGCGTACCTGCAGCTTCTCAGCCTCTGAACCACTCACCGTGTACGCTGGAGTAGGTGGCGGTGAGCGCTGATGGCTAGGTGGTAGGCTCCCTGGGTTTAAATCAGGTGAAGAGAAGCTATTCCGTTTTGAAAGCTGATGTTTAAGGGACTATTTTCAAGCTGGTGGAAGTGTCTGAAGTGTAACAAACAGGTTATAACCTGTTCCAGTATAAATATCTTCAACTCACTTGTAGGATTTGTTTTCTCACAATTTTAGCTTATTATTGGAAAAAACTAAAATTGATATCTGCTCAATTGCAAGGCCTCTTAATGAGAGAATTAACAGCCTCATCTCTGCCCAGCTGCAGGCTCAGAGCTCCTGGAATTAGATCCCAAACCCCAATTAGTAATTTGTGTGTCTTCTGGGTGGTTAGCAAAAGCTGTTTCTGGTTTATAACATTTCAGTTAGTTATTTCTTTATTTGCCTTCAGACAGATAAATAGCAGAATACGTTTCTCACTTGTCTGTGGCTTCTTGTGCTGCAGAGGTACAACCTTCCTTTAAGCGGGCAATTTGTCATGGCCCAGTCAGCGTGTAAATCGCACCAAGATCTCTTAGAGGTTAAACAAGTTACTTTGGGGTCACTACAGTGTATGTTCTAGTTCTGGATTTCTGCCTCTGTAATGAGGGCTTAAAGAAATCTTGTGAGCAGTCACCTGATAGAGGATTAGCACAGTGAGATAACTTAAGTACATCACTGCTGCTTTCTAGTCTGACTGATTATATTGCTCCCTTTATTTATCCCACAGCAGCAAGCATTACTTTGGGGGAAAGCACTGTACTCTTTAAAATGTTTCTCCTTGTAAAAGGCCATGTTGTGTTGTGTTAAAATTAGCTTTTAAAAAAAAATATCAATTAACGAACAATTTATTACCGAATTATTATTTCAGTTTAACAGTTCAAATTAGATAAGAACAAAAAAACTAGTCACGGAATGTTTGCAATGAACCAATAAACACAAAACCTGGAGAACTTTCATCAGAATTACCATTCATAGAGGTGTCAGCAAGAGCTAATTACTATGTGTTGAATGGGAATATGGATAAATTATGCAGAGACCGAGTGTCTCATGCAGATGCGATTTTATATAACTATATGCTCTAGGTAGAAGCTTGGAGTATGTCTTGTAGTTGGTGGTTTTTTGCATTTCATGAGCCAGTTTTAAATTGAGAACTAACAGCAGGGTCTCGCTGCAATGCTTTTGAAAGCGTGGTGCAGCCGTATGAGCCGTGGAATAGGAAGTAAATTTGCTTTGCACACCAGTGGTCTGCCACAAGCTGGCACAGGCGTGACTGGGGCAGCTCCAGCTGCTGCTGCCCTGGCACCATGGCTCCCAGCAGCGTGTTGCAGTTGACGTATTCCTTAGGACTGATCTGGCAACGCTTACTCTGGAAATCGGAAGCGATTTCTTTCCATCATCCCTTAACATTAAAAACATTCTTCTCTGCCCTAGAAAATCTGAGTGCAAAACATGATGAATATATTTCTCTACCAGACCTGTTTTAAATACTCATGTAAGAGTCAGAAAATCCTTTTTTTCTGCCGAAGATGTATCTAGGAGTAACCTGGGGCATGGTCCATCTTTTATTCCAGCTTTCTGTCTCATCCCATGAACCTAGAAGGATGGTCAAAAGGAAAGCCTTAAATATGTCAGTGGTTCCAAAGATTGAGACTGACCCGCTGGAGGTGATGGTTTATTTCGTATTTGTACAGAGGGTGGATGGGAACCTGTGGTTGCTTCATGTCTGCAGCTACCAGGTTCTCCTGGGAAGCCTACTTATGGCATGGTTAGATTGAAAAGGGATTTTCTCCCCACATTTTCAGACTGAAGGTGGCAGTCTAACATCTTTGATAATGACGAAGATGGGGCATCTCTTTTCCATGGGCTGTTCATGTGGTACCATTGTTCAACTGCAATTTATATCCATTTTTAGTAGTTGAGGGTAGGAAGCATAATGTGCTCCCCATCATAGTGTGGTGACAGAATACACCTCAAATACACTTCACCTTTGCTCTGACTCCCAACAGAGTATCTTTAGAAAACTCTTGGATTTCTGCCTTTTTTTTTTTTTTCCAAAAAATTCCCTCTGCCGTTTAGTATTTGTGGGTTGTTCCAACACCACAAAACATTAAAAAAAAAACCCAATAAAAAAGAACAAATAAAAAATTGAGGACACTAAAATTATATCCACCATCAGTGTGTGAGTTGCATCCAGTGTGGCTTGTAACAGCGCTTTAAAGATATTTTTAAGCACTGTGGTATCAAAAGAATCCTGGACAATTTCACTTATGCTGGTTAGTGAATATTCAGAAGCTTTAAGAGTGATCTTGAATTTTCATGTTTTCTTGTCTAAAAATAATGTGTGTAGAAAGGCAATTTTGAGGATATCCACTGTACTGGGGATGGCAGAGCTGAATCTTGCCCATAAATTCATCTTGTACGCTGCAGGAATCTGACCCGGCATAAAAAGAAATTGTAGCCTTGAAAATCAATGATTAACTACATTTCTTTAGTGAATTTTGTATTTCATCGTGGATAGAAGCTCATTAAGCTGAAACACAGCATGCAGAAAGAAGTCAACAGTTAAGCCTGGAAACAGAGTTTAGGGCTTAGAAGTATTTTGAGCACTGTAAGCCTGATCAAAATAAGAATTAAAAACCCCCAGTGATCTGACAGAATAAAATCTAATCCACCGTGCTGTTCGCACTGATTTGTAACGATAACTTCCATGACGTTTTTCGGACAGGAGCGTGGGTCTGCTGTGCCTGTGATCCCCGCCGGGCTGTGTTCACGCTCCCCGTGTGCTGCGGCGGGGAAGCCAGGGCTTGTCAGGCAGTGGTCTTGTAGCTACACGTCCCGGCTCCTGATAGGAGTCCTGGAAGTCATCGCCAGCTTTTCCCCCTGTAAATAGGGGTAATGCTCCTGTCAGTAAGGTGAGCGTGCCTGCTACCATATGTGACGTAAAACTTGGGCTATCTTAAGAATCTTTGCTGGGAATTGCTAGAGCAGTGCGAGGGGAGGAATGGGAGTGCTGGTTCTGTTTGATGTAGAAGCTGAGCTCACTCCACAGCCGGGCTGCTGCGGTGACTCACCCGCTGTCCTGAAGTCCTTACCAGCACTGGCGAGGCTGGTAACCTCATGGATCTTGGGAGGTGACAGACAACGGAAGCTTAGCATGAAGCAGCTCCCCTTCCAAAGGCATTCTTGAGCTGCCTCCTAGTATCTATTTAACATCACAGGTGGTACTGTAGGATGTGAGAAAACATCTAGCGGTAATAGCAATGGTCTTTAATTCTTGGTGTTTATGAAACCCTCCTGATGACCTAACTTCTGCTCATCTGGCTAAATCACTGCAGATGTGCACTTAAGATAGTCAGGCTTCAAGATGGATCAATGCGTTTTGAAAAGTGTTTATCTGGGAAGTATGCTAATGGTGCTGCAGAGCTGGTAGTCTGGTGCCTCCTGCCTTTCCCAGGAACAAAGGCGTAAGGTTCAGCTGCTGTGTGGCTTTGTAGTCACCAGGGAAGATCAGGTGATGTCTGAATAATACCATGTGTGTAGGAGGTGGGGGGACCCACTTATCGTGTTGGCCAGACATTGACATCCACACCCAAATGACTAATGTGAACTCGGTGCAACTCCCTGCAGATTAGTTCATTTAAATTTCTTATCTACCCACCCTGTCTTGAGAATTTCTTCTTAAGTTTTCTGCATTTGCCTGCAGTTACTGCGGCAGCCTCCTTAGCAGCAGCCCCATCAGTACAGCTGTCACTTGAGTCTTGGCAAAGGTCTGCTATGCACAGCTGTTTGCAGGCATTTATAATACGTAAAAATGCTTAGTCTGAAGCTCAATACATACGTAGAAAACCACATACACGCTTCGCTTTTGTGCACATTCATAAGCTGTTGTGCATGCAGCTGCAGTGCGCTGTCACTTGCACAGACGCGTACTTGCATGTGCAACTACGCACACCCTGACCTGGGGATCTGCATGTACAGCTTGTCATCGGTGTCCGATCGGCGTGGGGGAGAGTCACATGGCTCTGAGTCTTTGTGTGCTCGCACATGTGCGTATTAAAAAATAAAAGCTTGTTTGGGAAAGTTTTTAGCACAAACCTTCCTAATTACCTCTTGCAGTTTCCACAGATTTTTAATCTACTGTTGCACCAAGCAGGATACGTGTCATTAACCTTTATTACAAAAGCGAGGCAGAGAGGTGTAAGGGATTGCCCATGCTCCCATGTCCAGATCGAGAGCACTGAGTCTTGAGCCTTCAACTGGATTGTGTTGGCATTTTAAATGAACCATTTATAAATAGGAGTGATGGTGCAGATATCCTTAAAAGAATTTGGAATGGAAATGAAGGCTAAAGATTTCCTCTTGCACCCTAGTTAACGCTATGTACAAAATCGGAGAATTAAATATATCATTGGGCTTTTTTCTTTTTGTCTTGAGCTATCTGCTATAGTGTAATTGGAAAGTATTTCTTGTTACTGTTTTGTGTGTCCAGCGTAGCCTGTAACTTCTGCCAAGACGTAGCCTCCTAGTAGGCGAAGGCAAGGTATCATCAGTGCCAGGCTGTTAAAATTACACTCTCACAGAAGTGCAAGTTCAACTTGAAACCTCTCCTGAGGAGCCGAACACGCAGCCACGATTGTCGCTGTGCTCTGAAACTCAGCGGGGGTGTGTGATTCACAGCCCGCACAAGGCTCAGGTGACGGTGACTTTGAAGGGTTACTGTGTCTCCGGGCTCTGCATCAAATATAGTTTGGTGGGAGATGGCCAGGGCTGGGTTAGAACTGCAGCACATGGGAATGACAAGTGGCAGACCATGATACTTCAAACCCAAAGCAATTTAAAGGGGGCTTAATGATTCCAGCACTGGTGAAAGACGTGTACAGCTGAAATTACAGTCTGAGAAAGCATTAGAAACCTTTTTTTACATATTTTTGTGTATTTCATTTCACATGTATTTTCATTTGTAATTTGTGCCTGAAAATTATGTACTTTGGGGCAAAATCGACTCTGAAAGATTTGTCGGATCAATAGTTACGGAAACAATTGCAGACGCAGAAGGGAGCAGCCTGTACAAATAGCTTGCACGCAGTGGCTTGGTTATAGACGAGGAACTGGGGGTTCAGGGTTCCCAGTCGCAGTGACGCTGGGTGCCAGCCGGGAGGACGACTGAGGTCAGGATCTGAACCGGGAGCCGATAGCGCTTAATTTAGTGGTATCTTCCCAAGAAGCTGCATCTTGAGATACCTTACTGGAATTAGCCAATATAATTACAGGGTTAAACAATAAATAATAGCAGAGGGATAGAAGAGCCAAGAGGTGTTTTTGGCAGAAGGCCCTTGGCGGCTGGAAACACTGTGTCATAGGCACGGGTCCTGAGTTTTGCATTTAGATAGGGAAGCAACCCGTTCCACCCTTGAAATCGGCGTTAAGGTGCAAGCCAGAAACTGCACGGGGAGAAATGGTTGGCCAACCTCCCCTTTCCCATGCAGCGTTGGTGTGCTCTGCCCTCCGGAGCTGTGCAAGCTGGTGTGCCCTGCAGCGTGCTGCGGCAGAACCACCCTCCTGTTGCTGGTATTAACCTTACACGGCCGAGTTCTTGGTTTTCCCTGATAGAATCCACCTGGGCAGGCATCTGTGCTGGGAATATCAGGCTAGCGTCCTCACTGATGAGTCCAAAGGTGTCACTTTGGCTGAGCGCATACAGAAAAAAGGCCTGGGGTCGATGGAAACAGGAGTAATGTTGGTGGAAGGGTTTGTTTGCACAACGTGTTGGGGTGCGGGTGGATCCCAAAGCAGCCTGCAGGCTGGGTGCCGCGTCCTCGCTGCTGGGGTCTGGGAGAGAGGGGGAAGGCTTCCAGCTGGAAACCACCGAGGGTGACACTGGGGAAAATAAACTGCTCGGTCTGCAACTCTGACCAGGACAAAAAAGCCCTGTGTGGCTGTGTGTGCCGAGGAGGTGGCCCGGGGCTGGGGCGCGGTGGCCATCCCCTGAGTCATCGGTGCCGCCTCCAGCCTGGCAGTGCCCGTGACCCCATGCCGCGGGGTGGTCCACAGGCTGCCCCGGCCACGCCGGGTGCATTGCACAAGAGGAGGTGGGTGACTGCAGCCATGGCCACCGGCAGCTCTTTGTTCAGCCTTTGCATGCTTAATTGTTTTGTCCTGCCCAGCTGAGCGTGGTTTAACGCATCCCACTTAAAATGTGGGTCCAAACAGCCCGAAGTAGGTTGCTGCATAGAGGTGGCACTGTCCCTTCTGCAGGGGTAGGGGGATGGCCTGCAGGGATTCCCACCAGGGCCATCTGCCTTGGTCACACTGAGCTGCGTGGTGCTTGGCGGGGTAACTTCACTGCTGGTAAACAAAACGCTGGCTTTGTACAAGCCACCCACAGCATCACAGGGGTGTACAGGGGGGATCATTCCATACAGGGACACGGTCATCTTCCACCTCCGGAAATGGTGTCTGTCTCCCAGGTTCCCTGCTCTGCACTAGTGTAAAAGCCACTTGGGTATTTTGTCTGTGGCAACAGTGAAAAAGGAGGTTTTTATACCATTAACCTTATCTCAGCAGCCTCCTGTTTAAAGACAGTGGTGCACATGAGGAATTGAAAATAATCTTAGCGTGGAGCGGGGGCACGGTCGGGTGCTGTTTGTGTGGAAGAAGTGGTGGTGAGTCCTTGGCAGGAGAGGGAGAACCTGACGTGGGGCTTTTTCCAGGAAGCAAAAGAAGGAGCCAAGAGGAGTTTCATCTCACCACAAACAAACAAAAAAACCTAATTTTCAAAGCGCTTCACAAAGCTGTTTATCAGCTGTATGGGTATGATTTTTAACGACACGTGACAGAAACTGAAATTCGCGGCCACCGCCTTCCCCTGCTAAATGATGGTTGTTGGGCAGCCTTCCGACAGCAGGCTGTAGGGGTTTATTGTGGTGAGTGCTGGGTTAGCCCTTCAGCACCCCGTGGGTATTAGGCCAGGGGCAGCTGAATAAAGGGAGACCCAGCAGAGAAGCGGTGACTTCCTTGGGCCGGCCGTAGGTGAGGACAAGCCCCGGTCCCTGCCATTAGCAGCCGGCTCCTGCGTGAGGAGCGGGGGCTAATGCACCTCTTGGCACGGCTCGCGCCGAGGTTGCCTCAGAAACTTTTCTTAGAATAAACTCTTCGGCAGAAGCAGGGAGGAGCGGGTGCTTCTCAGAATGAATTGCATCTGCATCATGCAGCGCTGCTTCCTCTTCTTCAAATTTCCAGTCGTGGATGGTCAGCGTCGCCCCCATGTCTGAGATTTAATGATATTTACTTTACAAGAGGGACTTTTCCAACTTTACCTAGAAAAGAGCTAACCCGAAACCCAGCACTTGTGGTTAGCCAGCATCCGTCAGTGGCTTTAGTCAGTTCGTCTGTTGAAGCAGAGGAAGCTGCGACTGTGACGGGAAGAGGGAGCTGACTGCACACCAGGATCCCGGTGCCTGCGCTGGCAGGAGGACCACAGCAGACAGCACATAACTGCATTGGCATGCGAGGTGCCAGCAGCCGAGCAGGGCGCGCGGCGGGACCAGGGACAGGCAGGGAAAAAGGGATCCAGGCGGGACCCTTTCCCTTTGCGGCTCACTTAGTGCCTCTCGAAAACTATTGAAACCCCAGTGAAAGATGGAAGGCTGTGTCTTTAAAGGCAGCCCGGTGTTCAGCTAAAGTTCAGCAGAAACTAGATCATCAAGATATAAATCTTTTATTCACCCTTGAATAGAGGCGCTCTGCAGAGCAGCGCTGCTGGCAGGCGCGGGGCTGGGAGCCGGGCTGGTGCTGCACACCAGCCCAGCGGGCTCAGCAGCGACTGACCTTTCTGCATTCCTGCTTATTTCCGTTTTCACCATCTCTGCTTGAGGCATCATTATTTATTTATTGAAAAGAAAACACACACACACACAGCATGGGCAAGGGCAGTTGTTGTGGCAGAAATCTGCATTTCAGCAAGCTGGTCACATCCAGGCTTTCCAGCTTCTCTCTGCGGTGCCGGTGGCGTTTGCAGGAACAGGCTGAAGGTTTCCCATGCAAAGGGGTTGCAAAATAATGTGTGTGCAGAGGAGGAAGAGGTGTGCCACTGTGTGCTGGCAGCATCCCTGCTGCCCTCTCCGGAGAGTCCCAGCACTCACCATAGCTCAGCCAGCACAGTGCATCTTGTACCTGCCTCAAAGCAGTTTTAGCTGCACGTCTGTCCCCACGGCTCCTCACCTCGAGGTGTTTGCCCAGGCTGTTTAGGGGCACATCCCCTTATTTCTTGCAGGGGGGCAGCTGCATGCTTCCAGCTGAACTTTGGGTTTGAGTCGTGCCAACAACCCACGTGAAACCTGACCGGGAGCATGGCTTGGGGCCAGCCCAACACTGTGGCTTGGCAAAGTGATGCCGAGGTCCAGGTCCGAGGTCTCTGCACAGAAAGTTTCCAGGTGCCCCCATTAACTCTTTCACAGGTGGATCAGGATTTAGCAGGGGTGTTGCCAGTTCCAGGCTCAAAAGTGAATCCCTGCCCTCACAGCTCAGGAGACCACCCGGGGGGCCATGAGTCTTGTCTCCTTTTCCCTAGCCTTCTCCTTTCTCAGCTTGCAGAGTTCACACGGAGCATTTTTGTTTTTCATCTTTGACCATTGCCATGAGAACTAGAGAGGCACTTTGTTGTTTTTTCAAGTGAAAGCCAAGATTTCCCGTACTCAAGTGACTTCAAGGGCTGGGGCTTTCAGAAAACCAGCGAGTATGAAAGAAGCTGTCAGTGCTGTAGTGGTTGCTGGTTCGATGCTCTCGCCATCCGAGGCTGCTCGTCACCTTCCCTGCCTGTAACAATCAAGTTGCAGCCTCTGCAGCTGCTACTGCATTTGCTTATATTGCAGAGTAACCTTAGAAAACATTTGGGATATTAATAAAATGTTGCAGGTAGGGAAAGGTTGGTGTTTCTAGGTACCACTCCCCTTGTCCCCTGCATCCTTCCCAAGGACGGGACCTGGGAGCACTCTGGGGATGGGCTCGGGAAGCTGGCCTCTTTGGGAGCAAGTGAAGTGACTGTTTCTGCAGCTGGTAAGGAGGTGGGCAGGAGCTTCAGGGCTCTGTGTCTGCCCAGAAGCCTCAGGACATGGACCTGAGGGTCCAGGCAAACCTGTGGATATAAATTGTATTTTAGTTTAATTTGCCTTGTCCTTGAAGCCCTCTCACTTGAAGGAGAGCAGGGAAGGGACTAGCAGTTGGTTTAGTTTGTCTTCCCTGGGTGGGTGGGGAGGGGAAATACTTTTTTGGGGAGGCACTGGACCTGAGCACAAGTGGCGAGCCCACCCCTCTTCCCTAATGAGGGTTTTACTATGACTGGAAGAAGACAGTGAAATGTTCCCTGTTACTGCTATTAAATCTTAATTGTGGGACTGTCATTTCCTAAAGTCCAAAATATTTTGGCACTTGTCTTGATAAAGGCTTATTTTTTTTGTACTTATATTTTTTTTTTTATTAGCAGAAACCATCTGCCCTGTAAACAGAGATCAGGAGAAAAAAGCCTTCCTGGCAGTTTTGCATCATGTGGGAATCCTGTGGTGCGCTGCATGGGAAAGGGCCTGCTTTCTGCCTTTTAATCTCAGCAATAGTAAACTCCGAGCAGATCAGAAAGCAACTAATTTAAGATGATGAGTCTTGGCATTGCATCTGAATTGCAGAAAGGACGCAGCTGTGACTCTCTGTAGAGGTGCACAGCCCTGATTTAAGCAGGATGGGTGCTCCTGGGAACAAGGGAGCATGGCAGGGGGGAGCAGGTTCAAGAGATTTAGGCAGGGAGTGGCAAAAAGCCAAAGAGAGCATGCAGCGCCATGAAAATAAGCCGTGAGTTTGAGAGAGCGCCCAGTGAAGAGCCTGGCCTGTGAAGCGGGGTGAACTTTGGTCACCGTTAATTAGTGATGTTGATCAGTCTTTGGTTCGGGATGCTGTTAATCCAGTAGCCTGTTACCTTTTCATTTGGTTTGTTAAAAAAAATCCTACCAGTTGTTGCAGTGTCACCTATGAGAGTGCACACATCCTTATCTCATCCAGCGCGAGTTTAACTTCCATTTCAGAAAGTATCTTCAGCGTGGGAGGAGAACCAGACTAGATAGGAAACCAGTTAGGTGTTGAAATTTAAGGTGTCAAGATGCGGTGTGCACCCCTCCTCCTCTTTTGTGGCTTTCTATTCCGTTCCTGCTTTTATTTTTAACGTCACTGGTGTGTACGTGAGTGTATGTGTGAGCCTCTGTGTACATACCAATGACACTGAGCACATGTCCACTGAAGCTCCTGACTGTAACTTAAACATGGACCATCAGAGCACTGGTATGCCTGAATGAAAATTTTGTAATAAGCAATTTGTTGTAACTTAATCTGTCCCGCATTTTAGCCTGAGCCAGCAGTCAGAATATGAATATTTCTTTTCTTTTTTTCTTTTCCATTAAAAAGGGAGTATCTCAGCAATGAAAGAATTTCCAGGTTGAACGTGGTTTCTTTCATTAGAAAGCTCAGCCAAATTTTGCCTGACCAAAATAGCAAACCAGCTTTATCAGCAGAAAATGATCAACAAACACAAATTAAAAAACTATAAGGTGGCAGCAGATTTCTAGCACTGGAGAATGTTTGTCCAGATGTGAAATCTGTGCTGGTTTAATGTCCAGTGTCCACGTATTGCACTGAAGTGTATCTGAAGGAGAAACAGCTGGGGAGAGGGAGTTGTTGCGAAGGGAGAGCCCACAGTAAGCAGCCTTAATTTTCAGTAGTTAGGTCTGAAGTGCCTCATTGCCTCTAGCAGGCAATTTTGCAGACTCTCCAGTAAGATGCAAATGAAAATAACTACAGAGCTTGTGTATCTGAGGAATGTCCCCGTGTGGCATTAAAGATCTGTCTGCATGGAGCCACTGGGGCGCAGGTTTCCATTTGGCAAACGCTAATTGTGAACTCGCGTCTTATTCTCAGGAGCGAAACCTGGACTGGTTCCCTCGGATGCGGGCCATGTCGCTTGTGAGCAGCGACTCGGAAGGAGAGCAGAACGAGCTGAGGAACTTGCAGGAGAAGTTGGAGTCCACCATGAAGCTTGTGACCAACCTCTCTGGCCAGCTGTCAGAGCTTAAGGACCAGGTAAGGGAGTGCTGGCTGCGAACAACGGGCAGGACAGAGGTCTGCGAGCCTGTTGTACTAAGCGGTGTTTTACAGCTCCGTGGGTTCTGCAAACCCCGTGAAGAACTTTTCTAACGTAGCTCTTGTTTAGGAAAGAAGTGAGCAAACAAAATGTCCTTCCAAAGCCCTGTACCCCAGCTGACCTGCCTGGCAGTGCTAACTGAACTGGTGTAGTCTGAAGTGGCCACCTCCAGAAAGGGAAAACGCGCATTAAAAAAGTCAAAGCTGAAGTTAAATCGGTCTCGCTGGTGCAGGGAGCCTGTGTATTGTTGTTGGTGGTGGTTGTTGTTATGGGTTTTAACCCAAAGTCCTTAGCACGAGCCTGTAAGTCAGAGGGTGTGATACTGATAGAAATGCTGGGCTGCTGCATGGACCTCAAAACCCACTGAGAAACTGGAGGAATGTTTGAGTGGTTAGCTTGCACCGGTCCCCTCCGTGCTATCGGTGTCCTGCTAATGCAGATACCATTCGGCGACTGCAACATAGCCAGACGCCCCACAGAAATATTTTGCATTGTGGCATATATTGCTGTGGCTTAACATGTGAACACTGCTAGACCTCTGCGTATTTTTTTCAGTGCAGTGGGTGTTTTTTTCTGCAGCAAGAGTTTGAGGACTTGCGTTAACTTTTGGCTTGGCTGAGGCTCGAGGGAATGGTGGGGATTCTTCCCAGCCCAGACCCAGCGATGGCTTTGTGAAAGCCACAGAGGCAGAGGGCTTTGCTTCATGCTGTCCGCATCCTAACTGGATCGCAGCCTAACTGGAAGTAGAAGGGCAAACGCAGCTGCCTGCCTTGGTGGGAGCCGCTTGTGGCGGCAAAGCCACTAGCTCCTTATCTTTATGGATTAATAACCTGAGCCAGATGGTTCAATTAATTAAGTTTATATAGATATCGGCACTGAATAAAATTAATTGCTGACTTGCACATGCTGGTATCCCGGGGCAATCGATGGACTTGCCCAGGGCAGAAATGGCCAACAGATTTGGTTTGTTATCTCTTCAGATGTGATCTGCGTATTGTGGCGCAGTTGGCACAGCTCTCTCCAATACTAATCAGATTCCTGCTTCCCCTCTCCGCGTGGGGCTGGCCGGGTTTCTCCGTAAGCCAGTCACCTTCATGGAGACATGAGTCTCTGGAAGCCAATACTGATGGCCATCCCGGTTCCCTGCCTTCCGATCACGCTCTGCATTTCTGATGGAGCTGGCCCCGCTTACCCAGCACCCCACGGAGCACAAGGAAGGGATTAACGTGTAGGACTGGGGGCAGAAGACCTTGCTGCTCTTGGATGTAATTAATTTTCAGTCTGTGCCACAGACCCCCTTGCTCTTGTTGGTTTTGAGGCTGGAGGATAAGAGGCAGTTGCTCTTTTTGTCTGTGCTTTAATACTTGCTGCGTAGTGGTTTTGCTATTTCGCCTGGAAACAATTATCTTGAAACATGTGTCTTAGGTCTTCTTGTTGAAAGGTCTGACTCAAAGTGGTCTGCAGTCACCGGGAGCCTTCCATCGGCCACAGCCAGCTCTGAACCAGAATGCATTTATTTCTGAAGCTTGCAGCTCTTGGCTGACCAAGCACTAAAACCCCTTCTCGCTCTTTGTGAAAACAAGAATGAAGGATTTAGCTTTTAGAGAGCTATTTGACTGTAAAAGCTAAAGAGGAAACCAGCTTCATTAATGTTTTGATAGCTTTTAGGAATTCCCCTAAGTACCATTATTGAGAGCCCTGCCTAAGTTGCAGGATGCTCCAATTATCTGACAAACGGGTATATCCCTCCTCCTGATCAGGAACTGTCTCCAGGAAAAGGAACTAACCCGGGGAACTTTTATTTGTATTTATTTTCTGGTAATTAAATAAAGGGAAAACCTCTCATTCATTTTCTTTTCAAGCTCCTTAGGTTTCTGGAGACTGTAATTGTTCGAAACTGAAATCCAGTGTGCCTGCTTTCACAAAGGAGTGCACCAAGAGCCATTAAAATCTTGAACGCTTTAATTCTGTGCAGAAAAGATTACAACATAATTGTCTGCAACAGCAGGGGATTAGATGTAATCATCCAGAAGTCCTTTCCAGCGCCATCCTCCGCTGTCAGAAAGTGTGAGGCATCTCTAATAGACGTTGGCTTCTCGCTCAGGACGGTCCCCTCACAGCAGCCGGGACCCCTGACCTCCGTCGCCATAAGCGTGACGCATTGCTGGAGCTGTTAGTGGAGCGGGCTGGCAGGCAGCGCGTCCGTCTGTGCGTGTAGGGTCGGCATCCTGCTCGTGCGCTTTGCACGTGCCCTGCTCCCGTTCCCGGAGTTAACTCCAACTCACCCGTAACCTTTGGAACTAGGCAGCATGCATCTGTGCAGCTACGTACAATTATCAGAGTCCAGCTTGACTCAGATGAACTTCAGGCCTCTTGGTTTCAATTTTTTAATCCTGTCAGCATTATTCCAGTGGCTGACAGCTCCCCTGCAATATGTCGTGCGTAGCTTTTATTGCCTTTTAGGCCCAGGTGTACAGTCGCTGCAGCTGTAAAGCTTTTGCAAGAGATTCGCTGTCCAGGTAAATGTGATAGAGATTATAGTTGCTCCAACTTGCAGTCCTGTGCCCTCCAGACAAAGTTACACATCGTGTAGGATTCATAACGTTCAGCATCAACACTGCAATTGCATTTCTCTCTCTGCTTTATGCTCGCTTGTTTTATTCTTCCCTTTTCTCAAAAGGCACGTCTTCTATACGCTCCTGCATCAGGGTGCACCACCCCTTTTTTCTACACAGCATGAAAAATACCTGATACAGTCCCTCGTCATTGCTTATCTTTCCATTTTTAATTCATGTATCCCCTGAACTGGTTTATTGGCTGTGTGAAATTGTGGCTCTTTAGTTTGTTCAGTGAAGCTAATCGGTGTGAATGGGCACTTCTGGAGTGAAGCCTCTTTGCATCTCCGGCGTGCGGGCCATCTTACAAACAGTTGAAGGAGGTCCCATCTGGCTCAGCAGAGGAGTAGCTTGTGTGTGCATCTGTGACCAGGGAGCAATGGGAAGACCCCTCTCCTCCTGCTCCTGTTTGCCTGTGAAGCCTTACGAGCCTTTTGCGAAAGCAGCCTTCCCGAAGCGTGGTACAGAGGGCTGGGGAGTGTGACCTGTGCCTGGGAGGCTGCGGTCATCTTCCTGGAAAGGTGAAATAACGGTTCTGCTTCCCCTTGGGTCAGGCAAGGCACTGGGCTGCAGTCGAGTTTAATTATAGTTTCAAGAGGAATCACCGTATTCCGGTCCTTTCCTTAGTGGCTCAATGAGCTGTAATTATACCCAGCTAGCCTGAGTGACAGCAGGGGGGTGCACAGGGCTGCATGGCCGGTGGGACATGGAGGAGCTTTTGGAGGTTGCCCAGAACAGCCTGTTTTGACCAGTTCCTGTCCCCACAATGAGCATCTGTGGTTGGCCGTGGGCCGGCTGCCCCAGCAGGTACGCCGTGTCAGGGTCGGGAAGGCTATTCGCCATCGCTGACGCTGGAGTTGTTAAACAAACACATTCAAGTGTGCGTGTTACAAATGAACCAAATGTGTGAGCGTGCTGTCTTCCTTCTCCTGGAGTTACTTCCACAAGCAATTAGATTGGCTGACGTTTGTCATGAAGTATCTGAAAACTGAAAAAATCACGTTGTGGATGTAGGTGCTACAGGAAAACTGTTGCAGGAAACTTAGTTAATTTTCCTTAAGAAAAATACTCTAAATTTTTATCTTATGCTTCAATGAGAAATTATTTTACGGGGCAAGCTGGCCAGGTTTTCCAGCACATGGGTGTGCTGCTGCGTGATCCAGCAAAGCCCTGGTGAGCCGGCTGGCCCGCCCAGTTAGCACAGCTGGGCGTGCTCAGCCCCAGCAAGGGAGCAGCAGGAGCAGGACATGAGCACGGCTGCTTGTGCACGCTGTCTTGATGCCACCACGGACCGCATGCAGTGGCACAGCCATACATTTGCACGTCGTCCAAGGGTGTGGGGGCTCTCAGTAGAGCCCAGGTGCCCGAGGAGCAGTTTTGGGCTCCCCTCGCCTCGGTGGCCCAGGGGCAAGGCACTGCCCGGCATCCTCCTTGGCACGGCTGCTGCAAGCCATCCCACGTGTCGGCTCCTCCGAAGCTGAGATGCGGCCGCAGAGGGAGCCGTGGGGAGTGCCATGCGGTGATCCAGCTGTTTGCTGCTGGAGACTCTGCCCACGCCAGAGTAGTTCCTTACGTGGCGTGTCAGCTTATGCAAGTTGTCAGAAACCTCCCCAGGTTTGGAGGGGGGGAAAAAAAAAAAATAGAGTGGAGAATCGGATTGTGACTGTTTTTCAATGTTGGTAATAAAAACATTAGGATCCATTTTCAAGTCATGATTGCACTAATTGGGAGGAATGTTAGTTTCTCTGCTGGGAAGTACTGCCAAGGATTTGGCTGTCTGGCAGTGAGGCGGTTAACCTCCCATCCCTGCCTTGTGTCTTGGCTTTTGGCAGATGGGAAGGGATGTTGGCTCGCTTCTGATGAGAGCGGGAGCGCTCGAGTCTATTCCAGCAAAGGCAAGGGTATTCCCAGCCTGACTTGAGGGCTCGCCCCTTTTTTTCCACCCGCTGCGTCTCGTCTGCCTGGTACGTTGGACCGGTTACAAAGAATTTCTAACGGGGGAGGTTTCAACAAGCTGCTCTCTGCGCTAATTCGCGCTGGCCGCCTGGCTCTCCGGAGCGCTTTTCTTGCAAAACAGTAGTCAGTCACACGAGCGAGGTCATGGATGGCCCCGATGAGTGCACGGGACGGAGCTGTAGATGCCTCTCTCATCTATTAGCGCTTGGCACGCCGGACGGAGGAGCGTTGCTTGTAGAAAGCGGGTTTCAGAGTAAAGGCAAACCACAAAAGGCAGCGCCGGGTCCTTCAGCGAGCTGACGCACGGGAAGTGTCTAGGCCTAATGAGCAAACTCTTTAATTTTCCAGATGACAGAGCAGAGGAAGCAGAAACAGCGCATCGGTCTCCTAGGACACCCTCCGCCCATGAATGTGAACCCACAGCAACCGGCATAAGTCGGGGGGGTCACTTGCCCCTCTCGCAAGAGCACGAGTAATGCTAACCCAGAGCTCAGATCCGACCACTGAGGCTGCTTCTGTGTACGTTCAGTTCATTTTGTAAATAACCTGTTTTTATACTATATGTATATGACTGCTACTATATAAAGTTTTGGGCATACGTATTGTAATTAGAACCGTTGGCATGGGACGGAGGTTAAACTTCGTGCCAAAACTATCAAAATTGCCTTTTCCTTGGAAGGACTAAAGAGAGCACCTGAATTGCACTTGAAAAGAATATTTGACTATGTGACATGTATTTTGTATTTAAAAAAGAAATAGAATAGCTAGTATTTATGTTTTTATACAATTGTGCAATATGAATTATGCAATCACAATATATTTGTAACTCCTGAATGTCCTAAAGGGAGTGCACATCTTTGAATCTGGTGTGTTAGTACAATGTAATAAATGGTATAAAATTACAGGTGTAAATGAGGCTGCTGCAAAATTGTGTAACTGGTGATTTTTCATACCCTTGGACATTTTTGTACCATGTGTGTAAATATCTTGCAATGCCATATCTGTTGCCTCTTCCTCCCAGAGATAACACTGGGAATACATGAGCTGTTAGATTGGTATTGATTTAAACAAAACATTACTTTGAAGCTTCCAAACGAGGAAAGCAGGAGGTATTTTTCAAGTGACTTCTTCAAAGTACTGAGGCTAGAAGAGCTCAGATACCAGGTTTTTTAAATGCGAAGTTTTCTTAAAGGGAACTTTTTATGCAAAATGAAGTTTGGGATGAGGACGCACTACTGATGAGTTGGTGCAGTCTCCTACGGGCATTTTGTGCCACAACACCTAAACCCTATCACGAGGCTGTCCAGGCTTTTGCATTCTCAGTGTGCAGGATCCTTTCCTTTTATTTTTTCATTAGAGACCTTTGTGCCTGCTAAAGCTTTAGCAAACAGGCATCGCACCGACTGAAATATAACCTATCCTGTTAGGCCTGTAGCTGAGCACTGACATGTGTAATGCTTCTGAGAGCGCCACTGGTTTGAGGTTGGTCTGTCCCACCCCTTCCTCTCTGTCTCCCCCTCCATTCACTCACTTTCTTTGGTTTCTGATTCTAGAGAGTATGAAAGGAAACTTGTTGGTTTGGTTTTTTTCCTCTCCAATCCGTTGCATAGTTTTATACATGGACCTCATTTTACAAAAGCTAACTCCTCTGCAATACTGTCTACAAAAAAAAAAAAAAAAAAAAGAAAGGAAAAAAGCTACAGAGTTATGAAAATTTGTAAATGCATAAATATAGGTATTTAAATAAATGATGCAAAATACTCTACGGTCAGAGGCTGCTGGTGGTTTGTCTCCCCCTCCAAGGCGCTGCGTCGTTGTGTTTGCTGTGGTGCTTTCCCACGCACCCTGGAAAAGTGAGTGGCGGGGGCCTTGCAGGTAAGGGTGCTGCTGTTCCCAGCTGCAGCAGGAGGGGCAGAGGTCGGTCTTTTAAAATCAGCGTGAGTCCTTCCTCAGGGCAGCGAGAGGCACTGCTGCCCCAGGAACCTCGCCTGTGATCCCTCCGGTTCTGGGTGCTTCAGGCTCTCACCACTGATATTTTAGGCTTGCCATCCTCAGCGTGGAGTGCCTGAGAGTTTAAAAAAAAAAAAACACTCCAGCTCCAAGTATTGTGTATGCAGAGCGTTGCTGATTATGTGTATTTGATTAAGATGTAGCAGGAACTACCTGGTACAATTAATCATCTTTAATCTGCTCAGCGCACACACAACTGTCTGAGAAGGGTGCGTCTGCCTACCACGGGTCATCACGAAACGGCACAGCGAGTGCATCTGGGGGAGGGGGGAGAAGGGCAGCCTGCCCAGCAGTCTCGGAGCCAGGGATTTATTGGTGAGGTTGTCTCAATCACGCATAATTTCCATACATATCCTGGCAAATCTCTCTTCCCCCCATGCAGCCGCTGGCTCCTAGCAAGGTGTGTGCAGAGAGAACAGGACGGATGCGACCACCATCAGGGTTGTGCAATGAAGGAGCGGGATTACATTTTCTCCTGAGCAGCAGAGACGTGTATCTGACTCACTCCTTCCCTTCGTGTCATCCAGGGATAAGCAGACACACACAAATTTGTCAGGCTTCCCGGAGCCGCTGCCAGTCAGGTGAGAGGGAGGAGGCTGCAGCAGGACATCCCTGCGAATGTGCAGCGGTGCTTCATTTTTACCTTAAAAAGGCAAAAATACCGGGCACTTCAGCAAAAGCACAAACCCCAGTCTGCGCAGTGATCCGTGTGAAAATCAGCTGTGTAAAATCTGGTGTTTTCACATGTGGTTGTCCTTTCCCAGGAGATGGGGGGAGATGCAAAAAGCAATGGGTTTTTTCCTCCCGCTGGTGCAGCTGCAGCAGTGACTCAAGCGCAGCCACCGCCCCGATGGCAGCAGCCAACTGCAGCAGGGCAGTTTGTCCGTGGCGGCGTGGAAGGTTTCATGCATAACCATGATATGTTTTTACTCTTTTTCTTGTGTTGTTTGGTTTTAAAGACTTTTTTTATTATTATTATTTTTCTTTCTGTCTTGGATCATTCTGGATGCACTGAACTCCTCTGCCCGCCGTGGCAGCGGAGGCGAGGAACGGAGAGAACCTGCTGCTGGGTGGCAGCGGTTCTGACCCCCCGGCTTGCGAGGGCAATGCCTGGGTGAGGGCTTTCCCATGCTGGACCGAGGGCTGGCACCTCATGGCAACTTGTCATTGATGTCAAGGCAATGCTGTGTGAGGGGTCTGTTTAAACGCCACGTTTCAAGTATTCTTTTCCACAAAAGCTAAATATCTCATGAAATCACAAAAAGCTCGGTTCACAATTTGTGGGCTCTCAAGTGGAAAAAAATCTTCCAAACCTGACATCAGAATCTATAATTATGTCTTTAGCTTCTTAAAGCCAGGATGTGGGAGGCTGAGCATCATTTCTGGAGATTCTGTAAGATAAGGTACATGGCTCTCACTGTCCACCTCTGCAAAGAGGTTTTGCAGTGGCGTGTCTCAGGAACATCAGAAATGGGGAATCCTTCAGAAGCGTTGAGCTTGGCATGCGCAGTTAATTGGGTAGACTAGCTACAATTATCGAGATAATTTCAAGAAACAAAACTAATGCTCTCAGACCGCAGCCAGAGGTGTGGATGGGGTGAAGGAGCGATGCGCAGCCCGTGCGTGGCGGTGGCCAGCAGGATCCGGCTCCTCCTGGCACCAAGGACCCGGCGGTGGGGGGAGGGCAAGGGGGGCTGGTTAGGCGGGACCCCCTGGAGGATGATGAGGTGTGACAGCGGCCACCCCAGAAGGTGGGTGCTGCTGTGGGAGAAGGTGGCTCATTCCTGGGTGATAGGCAGGGTGTGAGTATGTACAGAAAGTGCCCTAGAGCCTTGCTGGAGGGTCTCTTGGTTTGCTCCCACCTTCAGAAAAAGTGGTATGGGCATGCCAAAGGGGGAAGGCAAGAAGGATTTCTAGATTTGGGAAAACATGACTTGCGAGGAACCAGGACTGTGTAGCCTGGAAATCGGGGATGGAGGAAAGGAAGAGGAAGGAAAATGTCACGTGTGTGCTCAGAGCAAAGTGTTTGCTGAGGATGTAAGGAGAAGGACCTGCTCAGCAGAGCCCAGGAGGTTCAGGTCATACACAGTAGGGAGCTTTTTGGCTCTAAAATCATTTCCCTGATGAGCAGTAAAATTAATGATTCAGTGACAGTGACAGATGGCAGTTAGTGTAAGGATCGTATTGAAACTGGGGAGTTTCCACCCGCTTTACATGCACCTGAGACTTCGTTTGGCATCAGATTTCTTTAAGCGGGATTGCTCCATGTTAAAGTTTGGGAAGACGATTATTGTGTCTTTTAAATAAGAACTTTCATTTGGAGGTGAAAGCGAAAGTGACCTTCCAAAGAGGAAGGAACAAAAAGAATCTACCCATTTTGCTAATAATGGAAAGTCCTGCAGGGGAAGGATCTCCGTGTATTCTTCAATTTGCATGAATGGCTGAGTCTGTGGATGAGAATTTTCTTCGCTAATGAAGCAGGTGACATGCTAATCAAGGCAATGCAAATAACTGCTCTGAAAGCACAGCCGTGGTGCTGCAGCTCCAAGACCGCCACAATGGCAAATTCAAGCCTTGTCCTCAATTTTGCAGCAAATTGGCAGAGGGCAGGACAAAGGAGCCGGGATTGCAGTCTCCGTGCTCACGGCGGGGACTCACGATGGGGCGCGTGTGACAGATAGCTCATTACATAATGGGGTCTTGATTGATACCGTGTCGGGAAAGTCATAATATAGCTCCATATAACAATTCAGCTTGTCTCCCAGAATGGGAAGTGCTCCTACACACATGCTTAATAGGGTTTTTTAAATTGCCCATTGTATTTCTGAACAAGAGAAACTTATTTGGAGTACTTTCCCTTTTACGTTTCCAACATAAACATCTGAAGACATTGCCATGTGTGTTCTTCACCCTCCTGCAGACCCACTTGCCAGGCAGCTCTGCGATCGCCCAAAGGGGATTAAAGGGATGCTCGTGAAAAGCATCCAAAATAAGTACCGCATCACGTAGCTGCTGCAATACGGGACACGAAAGGGGCCGTAAGCCTACCGATGACTGATTTGGGTGGCTCTTTGTTTTCATTGGAGACTACCTGGCTTTGAGCTGGCGTGACCAGGTTCTCACACACCGCGATGGATTTTGGGGCCTGAACTGTGAATTTCCTGGCCCTGAACAGTGTAGAGTGTAACTTTACATTTAGCATGGTGCATTTGCTTTTACAAACAGGCAAGACCCACATTGCTAATCTTTGAACTTTGAACAAGATGTTGATATTTGGAGTAAAATCAGTACAAATACTCCACCTGTGAGAAACCGGCTTTTTAACTGAGGCATAAGGAATAATTTCTGGAGAGATGCTGTACTTCTGCGTCCAATTTTTTATTTACTACCTTTCCAACCTTATTTCAGACTAAACATGTTAATGAGATGAATGTCAAAACCACCCACAAGTAAACTGAGTTGTCCCATCCAGTAGGCTAATGTTGATTTGTTTTTAGTAACTAGCAAGGATGCTGGAAAACCCCTATAAAGATTTCATTTTTAACAAAAAGTACCAAAAACTCCACCAGTTTTGCATCACAAAGTAGTGGTTAAAGTAAAGATTTGAGTAAAGCAGCATGTCTGTGGTTTTTGTGGGTGGATGCATCTCGGAATGACTATCAATCTGTCAGAGGGGAGATCTGCATGTCATCTCTGCATATGACAAGCAAAATCTGCAGTGACAAATATCTTTCCAGTACTCGGCTGCATTGTGAGCCTCATACCCCTCCTGCCATCCATAATAGTGAAGTCTTGTCAGCACGTAGTGTGTGAACCCACCTTTCTTTTTTTTTTTTAACTGAGACAAACTGAGGAAGGAAAGATAAATATGGAGCAGTACTCTACAAAGATGCCATCAAACACCACTGCCAATGTGCTTAGTCACATAGAAATTCAGCTCTGATACGCGCACGGGAGATGCCATGCCAAATACTTGTATTAGTCCAGCTAGCCCATTTCTGGCATGTGCCTATTAGTTTTTGCGATGCTTCTCTGCTGCAGTTACATGCGTGAGCGGGATGGTTCGAAATGAAATTACGTAAGGCTGGAGGGGGAAAAAAAGATAAAAACTCTTGACCGAATGAAAGTAACTCTAGGGATGTCTGAATATGGATGCAACTGGAATTGCACGTAGAAAAATTTGCAGAAAGAAAACAGAAAATGCCAGTTGATTTAGACCTTAACTGCTGGTAGGAAAATGCACAAAACCTGCAGTGCTTTTGCTGAATGCGATGAGGCTGTAGGGAGGGAGCGTGCTCCCTGGTCCCCTGGCTGCCCGAAGCCGTTCTGCAGCTCGGCTCCACTGGCAGCTGGAGCCTCATCTCCCCCCACCCAGGTCTCCATGGGAAAAATGGAAGTGGTTTGAGCCAGTGAAACATGGGAAAAAGTCTGAAATTTTGAAAATAATCATGAGATGGGAAAACCACCTTGTGCCTAGCCAAAGTCATGATCCCAGGATGCATTTATGGTCTGTGTGAAAACAAGTTGACAGCTGGATAAATTGCCTCGAGGCAGGTGCTTCCCCAGGAGCACCATGGAGCAGGAGCAGCCAGACCCATTTCAAGTCAGCCTTTCCCTCCAGAAGAGCCATCATCCTTCAGATCCATCTCCCAGCTTCCTTGCCCATTAGTCCTCCTCAGCTGACTGTTCTCACCCTGACACTCAGTTCTTTTTTGTCTTTTTTTGTCCCTGTCTCTGTTGTCTCATTTCAGGAATGACTGCAGCTCTCGCTTGCCCAGAGCCCTTCCACTGCCTGGAAATGGTACCCGGTCCTAAGGGAAAGGGCAGAAGCGAAGCCTGTTCCTGGGGCTTGCTGAGGCAATGGGTTTGTTTTCACTTTCCTTTTCTAGCGCTAAGTAAATACACGGAGCACCGAATCTGAAGGCAGCGAGGAGTGGAATTGCATATCTGTTCCATGTGTTTCAATATGACTCTTAAAATAGTGGAGATGCTATGTTATGATTTCCATTTTGTGTGTGTCCATAATACTGTTTTTACGCAACAGAGATGGAAACACAATCTGTTAAGTCTGTAAGAAACTTTTACTTACGAATGATGGGAGCAAACAACGTGTACAATTAAATTACAGAAAAAAAATTATATCCCCTCAATGTCAGCATACCTGAAAGTAGTTGAAAATTGCAGTTTGCCTATGTTTACACACCATGGGAGTTTTCACATCAATTTAATCACAGGATGATTCATGCATTCTTCATAAACCAAAGAACCATTAGTAGCACAACTGCCTGCGGGATCCAAATCACAGAATAACTCCCAACGGTTCCCGTGTCCAGCCCCATAACTGGTGGGTAAACTGCCCCACATTTTCAAGAAGAACATCTCCCCGTGACGGTAAATGTGGTGTAGACCTTTGCAGTGTGTCCCAGTGACTAACTGCCTTTACTGGTAATGTGCTTCTTGCCTTTAGTCTGAATTTTTGCAACCGTTGAATCTTAGTCAAGTACAAAAGGTCACCTCAATGGCTGGGAGATTTTTGCAGAGACCAGTCTGGATTGTACCCGCTTGGGTCTGGAGCTGGCAAGAGCATTCAGCTACCTAGACCTGAAATGCTTGGAAATCCAGGCTGACCCTGAAGAAACCCCCAAACCTATGGCTGCTCCGTGTCTCGAAGAAGACAGGACTAGAGCTACGGAAAACCTCAGACGGGCAGGGCTAGACAGGCGGGATGAGTCGTTGGCAGGGAAGTGCTGCTGATGGGCTCATCCTGAACGTGTTCCCAGACATCCCGCTCTGCTACGTCACGGAGCTTTTCTCACGAAGGTGTGCGCCTGTGGTTGGCAATAAGAGCTTGCTCTATTTTTTCCCCTAAAATTAGGAAGTGGGAGGAACAGAAGGAAATGGTGACCTCCAAAACCTGTTCGATGTAAATGTTGGGAAGAGCGATGGAAATGCAGGTTCCTGGCAGTGCCTTTGATGTCGGTGCCATCACGGCCGCTCCCAAGTTTCTTCATGGCTCCGAGAAGGTTTTCTGCACAGAGCCAGCAGCACTGGTGGTGGTGCAGAGGACACCTGGGATGGATGGCCCTGAAGGAGGGGGACCTAGCTTGCAGCACCCCAGACAGAACAGCCCGTTTTTAAGGGAATGCTCAACAACTAACGAGTAGTTGTCAACACTACCGGTGAGAAATCACCACTGGGGCTTTCTCCTGCGGTGCCCTGCCACTGAGGGGCAGAGGGCAGATGCTGCTGCACTGGGGCAGCTCTCTGCTTGGCCAGGGAGGTTTGGTGTGCTCCAGCCTGAAGGCTCAAACCCGGCAGGGACTGGATGAGCTCCAGGCACGAACTGAGAGCAAGTATTATGGGAAATGCTGACGTGCCTGGGGAGTCTGAGCAGGTGAGGACCAAGCTGAGTGGCGATTCATGTCAGACAGTTCATGCTGACTCAGACCACGCGCCCGTGTCCCCTAGAGCCTTCCCTGACAGTCACCAGCCAAAAAGGTGCTACTAAGACTTGTAAGTCTGCTTTCCTTGTCCAGATCCATAATAATCCCTCCAGCTCCTAAATGCCTGCTTATTGCCATCCTTGGGACAGCTGAGGTTTGACGTCTTGCATGTGTCCAAGCGCTCACCCCCTCACCTGTGTGATCTGAGCCAGTGCGCATTTTCAGAGCTGGGATGGGGTCAGACCCGTTTAAAACGTGGAGGTACCCAGTGGAGCAGGGAGTGGGGCCAGGCACTAGAAATGTTAATGGTTCAGGCCCAAACCTTGCTTCTGGCGATGCCTGCCTTCCCAATAACCATTTCCACAACCAGAGCAGGGAGGGTGCCACCGCCTCTTCTTAAAACTGTTCTGCTTTGCATCTGGTAGATTTTATTGGACTGAAGGGAGTGACGATAGCACTCCAGGAAGCAGACCTGCATGCAGTTGCTGTTTTAGTGAATATTGAATAAAAATACCTCCGTGTTGCCTGGAGCAGGCATGGACAGAAGGGCTGCTGTGCCCCAGAGCAGTGTGCTGCCTGATGTCTCACCTGGGGAACAGGCGAGTGTCACAGGGTTCAAAGGAGTACACATACAAGGAGGAATGAAGGAGCTCCTGTCTCAAGGATACCTTGCCAGTTAGAGCTTTTACCTGGAAAAACTAGATTAAAATCTTCCCTGGGCATGAAAGGGCATTGCTCCCAGTTCCCACTTTGGGAGTGCTGTGTGGCTCTTCCACGTGGCTGCCCAGCGTGTACTGCGTTTGCTTCCCACCTCGCCCCTGGGCAGAGCTCCCAGTTCTGAGCGCGGCGTGGGGAAAAGCAGCCCAGAGCACGTCACCTGCTGACCAGGGGCTACACCTCTCTGCCAGCTCCTGCCGGAGGCTCTCCTACCTCCCTGCCTCCCGTACATAACCCCATTCTCTCCCCGTTGCCTCTCTAGGAACCAAGACCCCAAACTCGGGGCTTGAGCTGGTGCCTACAAAGTAAGAACTGAAACACTTAGATTTTTGGTTTTTTCAGACCTTTTGTGAGTCTAGTCCCTAGCCTTTCTGTGGGTCTAGTACTCAGTCTGATAGGAGAGCAGGGGAAAGTCTTGCTCCCCACCCACATCCTCACCCTAATTCTGAGCAATCGAAACTCTGAAGCAAAAGGGAAGATTACGTGCTTGTAAAATACCTACAGTCCTACCCCCTAACCTCTCTCTCAGCTTCTGTCTTTGGGAGAGCAGGGTTATCTCAGCCTATGCCAGAAGCAAATTCTATACACTGAAAGAATAATGAGGCAGAATGTTAAATTTTCCTGAACCAAAAAAACAGAGGTGGTGCATGAAGTTGTGCAAGAGCAAGCTGGGCAAACAGAATGAATCAGAGGGACCAGTGACAACATGGAGGAGGAAAGCCCTTCTGGCAGGCAGCCAGGGTGAGGCAGAGCTCCTACTGCATGCATTCCTGCAGCATCCTGCCCACCCAGCCTGACAAACCCTTTCAGTCAATAATGAATAACAGTGTGAAGCTGGCGATCCACGTCCTTCATCTGGTGTTTCAGCCGTCTCATTTGGAGTGACTATTAAACGTGCTGTCTGAAAGTGAATTGCTGTTAAATTCAGAGTTACCACGGTTTGGCTTGCATGGCGTAGACCTGTGATTCAAGTCTATCACACACGAATAGGAAGTATGCATGATGAATAACCATATATTAACAGACGAGAAATGTAAGGTTGCCACCTCCAGAAAGGAAAAGCACCTGGTTTCAGTTCTAAATGCCCTGGAGTGCACAGCTCAGCTGCTAATCGGTGCTGACGGCAGGAGCAGGTATGGCCCCTTCACTGCTACCCCCGTGCACGAGCCGTCGCAGTCACCTTCTCCGGTTGCAGGTTAAATTCAGCTGCCTCTCCCTGCTGAGTCGGTTACGCCGTGCACAGCTGCTGACCTGGCTCTTAACCTTCATATATCATGTTTATGGTAACTATGGGATGACTGATGTCTGTAAATTATTGTACTTGCATTACATTCAATTGTTACTATACCTTTTTGGGGGACGAACTTAATTTTTAACTCGTGATTGAGACAGAACTGATATAAACCATTAACCCATTAATCCTGCCTAAATTAATATACTGCAGTCTTTTAACTGATAAGCGTGCATAAGCCTTCTGGGATGGGTTATGAAAGGAAAGGGCCTTTTCTGCTCTGCTCTTGCTATTAGCATGCCAGGCCTGGCTTTGCGGGGCTGCGAGGCTGTAACGTGCCGCTGGGCTGTCCCTCTGCAGCAGCGGTGACCGTAAAGGTTAAGCCTGCCACAGACTATTGTACCCAGCGGCACTGCTTGGCTGGTCTTTGCAGTCTAATTGCCACTGACCCCGTGACAGTGAGGTAATGTCTCTGACTCCTGGGTCAGATAAATACTGCTCATTTTATAACCACCAGACACGTTACTGAAAAACAGATAGGAAACAACCAAAAGTCCCATGATAGCTAGAATATAAACTCTACGACAGCTGCCATGACCATCCTTCACGCGAATGCTCAGGGCTTTTTCTCCTAACACCCACTTAGAGTTGCAACCCTTGCCCAGCCTCTGGCTGGGGATGCTTCTCCTCTAGCCTTCGCCTCAGGTGCCCTCGCCAAAACTAGAAGGGAAACATGGGAAATGGCCAGGAAATTGCGTGACTGGAAGGGTGCAATCAGTAAGAAACAACATGGTTGAAGACTTGTGCTCAAACGGATTTCTGAGCCGCTGCCAACAGAACAACCAGGATGGGAATTTAAGCAAAGAGCTGTGCCAGGGACCGACAACCAGCCACCCTCACGCAAGTCCAAGGGAGCTGGCAAAGCATCTCTGAACACTGCCGGTTCGGTGCTGGCCTTAACAAGCTGCGGGGTGTAGTCCTGCCGGCATGGCCACGCTTTCAGCCCAAAGTCCTCGTTCCCACCTCCCTCCCTCTGCCCTGCTTTAGCTCCGTAATGACCAGAGCCTTTGAAGATAAATGCCCGAGTGACGCCAGAATGACGATGAGGACTTTGCACCCCTCCTGAGGGCAGGCACAGCACCAGTGGGACGCAGGCGAGGATGAGCATGGGTGCAAGACGGAGCCGCACAGGACAGTGATGCCCTCACACCAAATCCATCCCCCTACCACTGAACTCCTCTGCCGAGCCAGCCTCTGCCTCCCCTTTTGGAAAGAGGCCACAGCGCTCCCAGAGAGCCAGGCAGGGGGAATTGCACGGAAAGCTAGAAGTTGTTTTTCTGGACTAGCAAAACAGCCTTCCTCGCCACTGCCTCCGGAGCCGCAAACAGCCGCCAGCACCATTCTGCAGCCTCGGCACTGGGAACACCAGGGTTAAGATGATGGAAAGACACAGAATCTATGCATGGTTTTACAGTCTGAAACCAGAACCTCTGCAGAAAAAACCCAAATATTTACAGAAATTAACCCAGAACGGCATAAATAACCATACCCTTTTCATTGATACATTCTTATTTTATATAAAATAAACCCAGAGCTGCTAGCTGGTTTTGCTGCTATTCAGATCTTTGCCCATCTGCTCTGCTGTACCTTTGATCTAAAAAAGTTGGGGAGTTTTTATTAAGCCCTTGAAAGACACTGAGATGAAAAATATTTTTCCTGTTCCTTACCTGATATTTACAATAATTTTGGCTTTTTAAGTCTTTAATTTAAATTGTTAATCTTAAAGTGTTTATCTTACCTTGATAGGCTGTCCCCTAACTGTACACTGTGACATCCCCCACAAAATTCAAATGCTGCAGGATGATTTTTTTCTTTCCCTCATGTTAGTTTTCAGGTCACATTTTAAATTAACTTTTTTTCCCCACTCTGGCCATGACTCAGCAGTGTCAATTTGCATTGGTCTGGCATTTTGCATACAAGCTGCGCAGAAGCTATTTAAATACGAAATGGTCAGGTATCTTGTAGACCTTTGACCTTCCCTTCCATTCCTGTACTACCAACTTCTTTTCCACGCATGTTTTGGTGGGAAGGGAGATTCCTGGCTTGGGATCTTACAGGCTTTGGCCATGTTTCTCCACATAACCATTGCTTCTCTGTACCAGCACTGCTGGTATTTAGATTTGCTGTGTCTTGCGCTATCGCAAAAGTTTCCTGCTCCATGCGAAGACGCACAACTGATCCGCTTTTTGTGGAGTTAGTAGACTTTAATAGTTTGTCTTCTTTAGGTGCCAACAGCTCTAGAGAAGGACTTTCATATTCTTGTACATCAAGGCTGTTTGCTCTGGTTGTCTAGCACTGTTCACCATTAGTCACTGTGGGCTGGGAAGGTGCCGCGGTACCCACAGAGGGGCTGGTGCCGAACTTCAGGGTGAGTTTGAGCACAGCTGTGCCAGTTCTGCCTGCCTTCCTTGCAGGTAAGCCACTACTGCAGGAGCTGCCAATTCTAGTCCCAGAAAATACACGTGCTATAAAAAGTGGCTATCAAATAGAAGAACCTGTACAATTAAACCAAAATGCATTTGGAAGTGGCTGGTACTTGCAGTGAACATTTGCTCAAACACTTTAAAAGAAAGCCTTAAAATAAATAGCTTCACGTAGCACTGAACTTGCTTTTTCACATTAGGTATCTACCTTGCAAAACCTCTCAAAAGTAGCTTTCTTAAGCGTCACTTTTAAATGCTACAGTAGTAGGGAAAAGAATCAAAATAAACTTAGCTCCACCAGCTTTATTTACTTCTGCATTCATTTATTAATGAGGCAGGGAGTTAGGTATAGCCCAATGCAATGCTGTGCAGCAAATCCAGAGACTGCCCCCTGCACCCCCCCCAAAAAAAAAAAAAAAAAAGGTCCTAACACATGGAGGGGCCACCTGGGATGCAAGGAGGAGCTCCCGGCCCAGAACCCTCAGAGCTCTTCATGTATCCATCTGGCACTGGACGGTTGCCGGCCCTGGCAAACCCAAGCTTTAACCCACTGATGGTTACTTTGCAAGGGAAAGGCAGTGGCAATCTCTTCAAAACCCCTGATGTCCCAGTCATGAAAATACAGCAGAAATTTTTTTCCCTCTTGATTTGGCACAACCTGTATGTTTGACTTAAAAAATGACTGTGCCGGGTTTTTTGTTTTTGTTTTTGTTTTTTTTCACTTGGTTCTTGTTAACGATCATTGCCTTTTCCCTTATTACTGGAACAAACATGAACATATTTGAATGACATTACATACTGTTTTGAAGACAGATAATGTCAAACGCTTTTGCTGTGCACTGTCGGTGTTAAAGAAGGTTTACATAAGGCACCAGTTATATATTAAGCATATTTTATTTAAGAGATAGGGCAACATTATTTTTGCAGGATTATATGGGGGAAATACAATACCTGCAGCAGATTAAGAGACACTGAATTAAAAACCCTGAAAGGTTTCTTTCTTAAAGGAAGCAAGACATTGGTAATTTAGCACCATTGCTCAATCAATTTCTGCTGAACCAAGCTAATGCATCAACTGGGGGCAGAAGAAGCATTTACAGCCAGCCCGGGTTGCCACTAATGGACACTGGCACATCAGACATGACATTGTAGCCATAAATCTCCCACTAGGTTCCAGCTATATAAGCCCTACCAGCAATGAAAGGACTCAGTCAGGAAGAAGCACATCATCTTTGCAAGCCTGAGTCAAGCAGATCAGTTAAGACTCCCAAGTAAATGCAGTTCTGCACTGCTAAATAATAAACTGCAAGATAACAGCCTGAGAAAGTCCTTGTCATGAATAAGTTAAAAACTTTCAAGTACAATATTGACTATGGAATATTTAAAAAGCTGGAATACGTTTCTGCAAAGTGAAGTTCTAACTGAACTTTTTTTTTTTTTTATTGTGAAAAGTAAAACCTAATGTAATTACAGGGATAACATTTGAATATTATGCAAGTGCATGCTTAGGCCTTTTGGAAAGAACAAGGTCTCACATGTTCTTCTATTTTAAATGCCTGCTGCACCTCCCAAAATCTCCGGGGAATGCGCTTAGCAAAAGGTGAGCTCAACATTTCCAAAATAACACACTCCACACGACTGTACTCGAAAATTAAAGCTGTGCCGACGTTCAGCACAATGTACACATTCACAGGTGGTTACTCGGGAGCCGGGGTCGGTTTGGCGGAGCTGCGATGTAACATTTCCTCCTCTTCGTGCTGTCAATGAGACAATTCCATGGTTTAACTTGCAAAACTCTGAAGATGCTGCATTTCTGTTTTATCTTAAAATGAGCGCTAAAAGCTGGGCTAACACAAATGCCTGCAGCGGGCTGACGAAGGGGCCAGCAGCATGAGGCAGTGGCTCCCTGCGGGGCTGCTGCGCTGGCGCGTTCCCTCTCTCCAGCACACCCCAGCCTGCTAACCAGAGGTCACCTGTGACCTGCTTGCGATGCTTTGCTACGCGGGCTAACCACATCCTGGCACACAAATGTTGCTTCATAAACAGCCCGCACACAGGCTCCTGGGCACTGCCGAGTCCTGTCCAGATGCTTTACTTTGGGGTTGGGTTTTTTGTATTCCCTCCTCTTTTCGCTGCCCCTGGCCCCAGAAACCCAGTCCAGCAGCAGCCCGGACCCGGACGCCGGCCCTCGGGGCCCCAGCAGCCCGGACCTTGGCCCTCGGGGCCCCATGAGCCCGGACCTTGGCCCCATGAGCCCGGACCGCAGCCCCAGCAGCCTGGACCGGGCCCCGGTGGGCGCGGGCCCGGCAGCCGAGGAGGGAAGGGCGGAGAGCTGCGGCCCCCGGCACCCCCGCACCGGCCTTGCCAGCGCCGGCCGCCCCCGGGGCGGGGGAACGGGGCTGGAAAACCCCGCGGCGGCGGCGGCTGCCAGCCGCCATCGGGGGCGGGGAGCGGCAGGAAGGCCGGCGGACACGGGCAGACTGCGGCCCTGCCCGCGGGGGAGGCCCTGGCTGCCGGCCCGCCAGCGACACGCCTTGGCCGCCCGCCCGGCCCCGTGCGGCTCACCCCCGCGCCGGGACAGGGACGGGGACGGGGACGGGAGGGCGGCGCTTCGCCCGCGGCTGCCGCTGCTCCCCGGCGGGGTCGGCGGCCGCGCTCACGTTCCGCTCCGCATGGCCGGGGCCGGCCCGCCGCTCCGCCCCGCCCCGCCCCGCGCCGCCCCGCCCCGCCCCGCACGCGGCCCGGCCCGCTGGGGGCGCCCGGCCCCGCCGCCATCCCCTCAGGGGCCGGGGGGCGGGTAGCGGCGGCCGCGGCTGCGCGGGCCTGGCCCAGCTGTGTGGCGTGGGCGCGTTGGGCCTCCTGAAACCATTTAAAGCCCTCATGACAGGCTGCATGTGGCGCATACGGGCCCGAGCCGAGCTGCCCGCCTGCACGCCCGGGGGCCCCACGCGGCTGGGAAGGACTTGCCTCACCCTCCTGCTCCGCTTTTTGCAGAAACGTGTGAATTTGGCCCCTGGAGGGATGGCAGATGGCTGGGGCCTGGCAGCATTCCCCCCAGTACAATGGCATCCTGCTCTGAAACTCTGGGAAATGGGGTAAAATGGGTGTTATGTCCTTCTTCACACCTACACGTGTGTGTGTAAGGCTCCTCCACGCTGCTTCACCTGCCTGTGGGAAGCTATGGGTGAACGCCAAGGATCACTTGGCTGTCCCTTCAAAATGGGTCCTGGGATGCTTAGGAAACCTCCACCAGACTTCCCTCGCTTGCCTGCTCCGCCTAGGTGTCCTCCCGCATCGTGTCCCCACATCCATGGCTCTTGCGGTCTTTTGTCTTTTCCGCTGCATACAGCAGCTGGCACAGCGAAGCCCCCAATGATTAATGCGCAGACATGTAACACTCCCAAAAGGCCTCTTCTGTGGCTGCAAAATCTGGGACTGAAAAGTTGCTTGTGCAAAATTAATTTTGCTTATCTTTGGGCATGAATTGGCAGCCTTAGTAGATAGTCACCTCCTGCTTTTTCCACAGGAGCCCTGTCTCAATGGGTGAGGGAGTGGATGGTATTTGCTTAATGAACAGTTACTCAGTGTTCTGCTTTACCTTTGTTACTCGGCATGTGGCTTGAAGCCTTAAAAGCCCCACATGCCTCAAGCCCAGCTCTGGGGCACAGTGAGCCACGTTCTCCTGGCCTTCTGCACGGTGCGTACGGGTGCTTGTGGCTCAGCAGCACCAGGAGCTGACAGCAAGTGGTGATGGAGCGAATGGACAATGCTGCTGCACCATCATGCCTGTCGACAGAGGCAGGATGGCTTGCCAGGAGGTTTTGTGGATGCTTGCAGATGATGGAGGAGCGGTGAGAGTTGGAAGCCTTTGGATCTGGTCCAGGCTCTGAAAGGGAACTGCCAGATATTTGGCCTGGGGACATTGGAAGTCTGTCCTTCAAACTGTTCCTCTGCTTTCCCTGCTCATGGCTGTTGGTGCTAACATCCTTGCCTGGCCACTCCCAATCTCCTTTCCAGCCCTGCCACTCCCTACTAGTTTCTGAAAAATGAGTTTGTGGAAAAATGAACGGCAGTTTCTTGAAGACAAGTCCAAATTTTGTGCTCCTGGCTCTCAAACGGGGCAGCTTCCACCCTCAAAGGTCACTGAGAACACAAGGATGTTAAATGTCCTATCTTTGGTCCAGGTTCCTGGTCCAAGCCCAGACCATCTGCAGGTTGCAGAGGAGACCCTGCTGGGCCTCACGTAGATGAAATCTTTTGGGGAATTCAGCTGGGAGCATCTAGCAAACATCTACTGACAGTGCACAAGCTGCAGCTTCTCAGGAGCGTACATTGTCCACAGGTTGATTCCTTCATCATTAAGATGGCAAAGCTCACCCTTCCCTCCACTGCTGGATTTTTGGCTGCAGTCCCAAGGCATGGTGGCATTAGATGTTCTCACAAAAAAACGTTTTTAGAATTATTTTAGCATGGATACAAGATCCCTGCCCCCTGCTTCCTTGTTTGAAAGAACCAGTGAAGCTTTTCAAAATTATGACCAATTTAAAACAGGGGGTTTATGGTGGAAAGTGTTGGACAACCTTTGTGACAGGTGTACCAGTCCTGCCTGGAATATTCATGGAAGTAATAAGAGCAGGGCGGCGTTCTAAAGATGTGTGTGGGTTATTGAGATAAATGTCTGGAAGGAAAGTTCAATTGTGGTGCTTTCGGTGGCCTAAGAAATCTTTATGACAGACACTGTCCAAGAGACAGCACGCGTGACAGCAAGCAGCCAGTCCAGAGTCCACCAGCGAACGCTTCTGCTGACATGAGCTCTGCCTGTGTCTGTGTGCTCGCCAAGCAACTCCGGGCTGGGACCAGGCAAATGTTACAGGCAGACCAAGCTGCAGAGTTGCATTTTGATAAAATAGGTAGCCAAAAGAGGAGCAAGAGGGGCAGCTGTCCCAGCTAGGAAAGAAGTAGCAACGTTCTATCTACTCTTTGGTCATGGGTGTATTCATAGGAGGGAGGAAGGGAAAGGCAGCTGGAGGCAGAATGACACTGAAGTGCTCAACTTTTGTGAAATCTGCAGTCTGTCCTTGTGGCTTCACAAGACCCAAACTCATGAGAGTAGCAGTCTCCAAGGTTTGCAAGAAACAAGGTTACCCTGGTTCCACAGTTCACTCACCTCCTTGTCAGAAACAAAAAAAAAAAGTATTTCATAAGAAACATGGTGCATTTGTTTAAAGCTGAGGGCTCATATTCTGCTGAAAATTGTCTTTGAGTAACCCCGCCAAAGTGAAAAATGGCTTTAATTAATCTTGGGTCTAACTACTTAATTACAACAGTGAATTATGTGGAGTTGAACATGTGTAAGAGCCAAACTGTGTAGAATTTTAGAGAAAGTAACGTGTAAGAGCCAAACTGTGTAGAATTTTAGAGAAAGTATTAACTTAAATTTCAGAGCCTAAATGTGACTAGAGGCATATAAGTAAGGGAGGACACTGAGAGGCCTTTGCTGGGTTGTGCAGGTGCAGAGGTTGCGGCGGAGCAGCAGTCCCCGGCACGTCTGGCTGTGCTAACCGGTGAGAGGTGCCTGTGCTGACGGCAGCTTCTATTGGCGAGCGCTGTGTGTTTGCTGAAGGTCTTTCTCGCAAAGCCATGGTAACAGCAGCATGTTCCGTGTCTCCCTGGGAGATGAGGCACCCGCAGAGGCCTTTGAGCTTCACGGGAAGGGATGGATGCCTTCAGACTGCTGCCTGCAACCTCTCAGCGTCAGTGGAAGCAGTCAGTGTGCCAGGGGAAATTGTTCATAGTGAGATACCACGCCACAGTAAGCCTTGGACTTAGTATTCCCAGTATTCTGCTAAAACTCCTCTACTTAAATATACTGTGGATGTAAATTTGCGTTTCTGTCAATGATTTATGTGCTTGGGTTGGCTGTCAGCTGCTGCTGTGCAGCAACTCCCTGCACCTGGGCAGGAACCTAAGAGATGCTGCTGCAGGTCAGCCCCAGGTTGACCTGGAGGTCCATCAAGCAGGTCTGCAAATATATTGGAGTCAGAATGTGATGGAGGAGATAAATCTTTATACAACCATATGTTTTCATATAACAAGATACAGCCACCTTTTCTCTGTGTCCAGCTATGATGAATGTTCTTGTTTGGGTAAAGTGCCCTTCAAAAGTCTGTCTTGTAGCGAGTATCACATGTTTGATTAAAAATTGCATTCTCTTTCTTATGAGCGTGGCTCGCATAGCAAAATAAATCTGACAGACAATTGGCTTGCTAATAAGTACAATTAAGCAGTATGGGGGCTTAGTTTTTTCAGAGTTTATTGGTAAAATTACAGAATATTTTATGAAGCTCGTTTCATGGTAATGAAATGATTGATAGTTTTGTAGAGGAATGCCATGGAAATCCTTCTTTTGTTTCCTGGCTCAGAAGATGTATGCCATTTTCCAGTGTGAAGGAATTTATTTGGCTCCTCTTTGTTATCTACAATTACTTATTTTATGAACCCTTCACCCCAGGGACCTCTGCGTGGTGGTCCCACTTGAAAAACCTCACCAGTGGGTCAGATGAAGTATACATCAAAGCCAGTCAAAATACAGCTGTTTGTTAATAATGCAGTGAGAAATCAGTCATGATCAAAGAAAAATTATCCATCTTGCTTGACCTCTGGAGTCTGAAAATGCTGTAGCCCCATACTTGCATTGTCCACAGCACCATGGGGAAGTTGTGGGACATGTTGCAATTCCACAAAAAATGTTTTCTTTGATTTCTCCATGGCTGGTACTCCACTCATCAGGAATAGGGATCAGGACTTGACATGAGCCCTGTCCGGCCATCCTCAGAGCACTATGGATTGATGGACTTCTACAGGGACTCTAGCAAGCTATATTTAGGGCATGATTTCCATTAAATGGAAATATTTGCTGGAAATACAGTACTTGTATATTAACTTGGAGATAATTTTGAAGAGACAGGGAACCTGTAAGGTGGTGTACTGTCATTTCTGCACAGAAGTGGAGAAATAGGAGTAATTGGTGAAATAAAGCATAGACCACCACCCTGCTAGAATGTGCTGTAAAGTAAGCTGTGAACTAATGGAATGAGTCCGGACAAGGGCGACAAGCAAGAAAGAAGGACGGTTTGCAGGTCATGGATTCATCAGAGGGCACAGCACAGAGACAGCTGTTAGCACAAAACTGCTGCTGGAATGATCAAATCAATATTGACCTATGTGGAAAAAGGGAAATGAGAGCAAGACAACCCTCCTATGAAAGCAAGCAGAGACAGCAGGAGAGAGGAGCAGGCAGCTGGGTGGGTTGGGGTTGGGTTGTTTTTCAGAAAAAGAAAACTTCATCTAGTGAGAATCATAAAAGGTTGTAAAATCAGAGTCAAAACTGGAAAGGCTTTGGTAAATATTAATAAATAAAGACATGCATGCTTTTAAAGACTAAATTAAAGGCTGTCGGTGAGGTTCCGAAGGAAGCCAGTAAGAGCCTTTGCAGCAATTTAAATGGCTTAAGGTCAGGTCTTCAGCAAGCACTTTGCTAAGGGCTCCGAGCTGCGTGGTGACTGCAGCAGTGGTGGGAGCCGGCGCTTCTGCGTTCATTAAGGGCTTGTGCAGCCGTGCCGAGCATCAGCCTGCTGCTCTGAGGAGAGGGCAGTGTCAGCAGTGTGTACATGACACTGAAGACACTCTGCCCACCGCACACCGTGGGATACTTTGGAGAGAATCTTTCTGCAAGGGACAATGTGGGAGCAAGAAGAGGCATGAGAGAAGTCAGCAAGCTCAGGAACGGCTGCGCGGGGCACCCAGGGCAGAGGGGCCCGTCCGCCAAGGCCAGCGAAAGCAGCTCCTTCAGCCCACCTCTATAAATGAAGGTTTTGTCAGTTCCATTTTTGAACTTCGCCCTCTCTCCATAATTTAGCGTTTGCATGATAGCCATTCCTGCTTGTCTTCACCTCAGCATTTATCTAGCAGCAGGCGACGATTATCTCGGGGCAACTCTCTATGCCTTTGACATCCCTTAATTAAACTATGACATTTGCCAAGTATGGAAAAGAAAAATACTGGAGGAAAAAAATCCTCATTGCATTCTCATTAGACCACTGTATGCATGAGACTTTGGGTGCCACATAGGAGAGCGGTACAAAGGATATTTTTAATGAGCTTCAGTAAAGGTGCCCTTGATTTTAGTTTGTCCCTAATTGTATGGGCTTTGATCTTGATTTCTTCATGAGATATTTTACTATGCACTTAGATATCACTGACAGACCTGAACAGTTTTTCTTTGTCCAGTTTCTAAGAGCGGAAAGTTTCCACTGGAAAACGGTTCTGGGGAAAATTTCGGCAAGCAGCATCTTCAGGATCTGGCCTAATAATTGTCTACAAATAGATTCTGCATCAGGGAAAAAGCATCCTTGAATGATACATAACACATGCACTGGCAGAGATGAAGTCAAATGCTAAATTGACGGACGTGTTTAGTGCTTAGCTGTCACGTGCAGGGTTGAGGAAAGCTTTAGAAATACGTGAAAGCAGCTGAGGAATATTGCAATGCTGTGTAGCTGCACAAAAGCAGCTAATGGCTTGAGACTCCTTGGCCAGTTCACTTTCCTTCACATCACATCTCCAGTAAGGCTGGAAGCCTTGTGGAAGTGTATTTCTGCTTTTATCACTTTGCAGTGCTTTGATTCAGAGTTAACACTGGGCCTGCATTAGAAGACTGCTGAAATCTATTTTTCTAATATGAATCATTTAGTGTTTTTCTTATTAGTGGAGCAATCAAATAAGATGCAAACTCAAGGTAATTTTAAAGCTGCTTTTAAATTAATCTTGGCATTTTGCTGCTGGACAAATTCAGAAGCAGGGGCTTCTGAAATCATTGCAAGGATATGGCATGGCTGTAGCAAATAAAGCTGTTCTTCAGGAGAAATCAAGCCCAGAGGTTCTTCTGTTTCCAACCCTGGCTTTATAGTTAAGGTTGCCAGTAATGAAGTAATGCTAGAACTAGACTGAGCTCACTGAGTGAAGCTCACTTCAGAGGGAGCTCAGGCCCTTACTGGTACGCTGCCTTAAATTGATCCTTCTTCATTCACCAGTGCCTTAGATTTGAGTTTAGGGGTAGCTGGCACCAAGACAATCCTGGAGAATAATCTGTAGTGTAAGACCAGCCATACTTAGACTGTGAACCTTCAGGTTCAGGATAAAACCTGCTGAGACATCCTTGGTACCCTGCCATGAGCTCCTTTCTCCAGTGCCTTTTCATCTTCCCTTCCATGAATATTAACAACAGTTCTTTCACTGTGAAAAACTGCAATGCTAAAAGACATCCAGATATGCTTCCTCAAGTCCTAGGGGCACACACGCACGCACTCACTCACTCACTCAGCCTCGCTGAGTTCTGTTTTGCAGTCGGGCTGCTCAGTCAGACGCAGGCGGTCTGTTGTTTTGCAATGAAGACATGCCTTCACTTAGCCCATCGACATATAGGACAGTTGAGCAATCGAATATGGCCGTAACTTCTTGCCATTATTAAACGAGGTTGAATTTAATCAACAGCCATGGAGCATACACCATTTACAGAGCTGCACCCGTCAGTGCCAGGTGTTTGGAGGTCACGGGGGGAGGGAATGCCAGCCTGGGCTTCAGGTCTTCCCTGGAGAGAGGTTTACAAACGGCAGGGGGGTAAAATTAATCCTGAAGCTTCAGATATTCCCTCGGATAAAGTTCCAGCATAGTGAAAGTTATTTGCAATTCTGCTATTTTGGCATGTGTCTGCAGTTCATTAATCATGACTCAGTGGAAAACCTCATTTTTATTGGTGTGAGTGAGTGCTATTAAGGGGCAGGTCTGCTGCTGAGGGTAACATACTGCTAGCAAGGTACAGTTCTAACCTTTAGAGATGCTGTGAAAGCAGTTTTGTTGCATTGTCTTCTGGATGTTTATTTGCCTTTTTTTTTTTCTGTAGCTATCTGCCAATTACTCCAATTAAATTACTCAGGGAATAAATCACTACCCCATGAAAAGTATCTAATCAAACAGATAAGTTGCATTTCACCCTTGTCTCTCTCACTCCCACACATGACTTTGCATGTGAATCTTTAAGACCTGTATGCCCTATATTTTTTCACTCTAATGCTGCAATTAATCACATTACATAACCAGCCTACTGCTGTTTCTAATTAATTTTTTTTTTTTTTTGGGGGGGGGGATGAGAAAGAACCCTGCATTTAAATACCGTGAAGGGTCTGTCTTGAAATGACAATGCCAGGAAGCCGTGAGGGAAGGCTCCCTCCATCCTCCTCGCACCCCCGTGTGCCAGGAGCTGCAGCGCAGGCCCCGTCTTATGCAACATCCCACGCCGGCATCTGACTCACGCGCACTTACCTCACCGAGGACAGGCTAAAAATAGGGTTTCATTCTTAACTCTGCACAGCCGGGCTCTGCCTCGCTTCCAAGAAGACCCTTGACGGGATTAAAATAGAGCAAGTTCTGTGCTTTGTTTCCTGCCGGAGATGTCTGCACTGCACCCTTACGCTGTTTGTTTATCTGCAGGTTTAGTGCGGCAGGGAGCGGGCTGGACGCTTGCAGGGGCAGACACAATACGGTCCTTCACTCGCATTATTTGCCAACCGATTCTAGACAGGGTGCCACAGGGAGGCAGCGGGGTGGCTGGGCATCAGGAAGCACCGTGGTAGTAGCTGCGTTACAGCAGTTCCCGCAGCTTTGGGAAGGGATGCCGGGCTGGGAGGATGTGAAGTCAGCCCTGCGCTGGGTGCGGGGAGGTTGCTGGTCCCAGTGTAGGGATGCACCAGTGACTGTGGGAACAAGCCTCCCTCCAAACCCCCTCTGCAGCCACAGCTTGGACCCGAGTGCTGCCCTGTGTGCCCCTCTCCTTGCCTGGGGGTGCAGACCGTCCCTCTTTCCCCCATCACGCTTGCATCCCTTCCCGGGGAATGTCTGCCTGCGGCACGTGGGGCCGGAGCGAAGGCATCGTGAGGCTCCCAGGTGGCGGTGCAGCAGGGGCACGGGATGGCAGCAGCCAAGGGACACTGTCTGGGCACGGGCTGGGTCGGTGCACCGGGGGTGACTGCTGCCACCGGCATGGGATGGGGCTGCCACAGTCATCTTCCCCCAGTACGCACCGCAATGGCATGTCCTTTCAAGGTACGCACGTGCATCTCCTCACCATTGCTTTAGCAGCACAACCCCGCTTTGTGAGGCTCTCAGTGTGTCCAGAGCTCCCACACCTGATGCGGGGGGATTACCAAGAGCTCTGTTTGCTCCAAACAAAACAAAGCAACTTTCTAGCTGTTGCGGTGGCTGCAGAAGGATTGATTGACAGTCCAGACTAGTGCCTCAAAAGTCAGGGAGCAAGTAAACTTCCAGATGAATTAAAAAACTTTTTAAAAAACGTATTAATTGTTACATCACTCAAATTTTCTGGCTGGCCTGAAGAACATGATCTGAAGCTTTGGGCCAGTGTAATTGGTATAGGGCTGCTTCCCCTCTGCTTTCTCAGCATGAGAATTTTTGGCTGAGCCATTTAGAGTGTCTGAAGATGTTTTTCCCTACAAATTCTACCTTAAACAATTTGAGAGTGAAAATATGATATGTTAAACCATACTTGTTTTGCTTCCATCTGCCTTTTTGGAAACATCTCTTTCTATGTTGACTTATTTTACCTGGAATTTCAGTTTTGGCCCATCTTTGAAATGGCAGTTGGGATGAAGAAAGTGAACCAGAGGCTGTCTTGTAGAAATGTTAACCCAGTTGGACACACCTTTTTGTACGTTTACCGTAATGATGGAGTTTCTTAAACATAAATCCTGTGCTTGAGGAGATCCGTGACCATTCATTGATTTCAGAGCTAACTTTACAGCATATTTGTAAGGAATTTAATCGGATAACAATGAACACATGTACTTTCTAAAAGCCACGTAAAGACTTGTCTTCTTCAACCTCCTGCTCCTCCCTGAGGGCACAGGCACTAGTGGGGTAAGGTACTTGTGGCCCGTCTGTTTTGCCTTGGGCATTCGATCCTTGCAGCAGCCATAAGCTCAGCCCTCATCCGGCAGCTGTGTGGGGATTTGGAGCATCAGCATCATTCACTTTTGGTTTTGCATCGCAAGAGCAGAAGAGCTGCCCTTTCTGGCCTGGAGAGATGCATAGTTTGGTGGTGGTATGGTCAGAATTGACAAGGCAACACCGAAAGCAGAGGAGAGGGAAGGCTTTGGGAATAACTCAGTGGCAGGGGATGATGGCTGTGCCTCGTACACCCTGTCACTTCATTGCAAGGTGCATCTGAACTTCTGCTTTGCAGAACAAAAGTTCAGTGGGATTTTGTGAACAGAGGTGGCAGAAGGCTTTGATGCCATGTGGATGTCTGAGGTGTTTCCTCACCTAAATGGAAATCACCTGTTTGTTGTGATTGTGAAAGAATGCAAATGCCCTTGCAGGAAACCCCAGGGAAGATGAAGGAGACACTGGTTAACTGTGAGAAAGAGAAGATGGTAACAAAAGGGAGAGAGGAATAAGAGAGAAAGAACTATCTAAGGAAGCAAGCATCTTAAGGGGGGGGGGGGGGGAAGAAAAAGTAGGACTGGGACAAACAGAAAAGCAAAAAAAGTTTCAACATGCAGGAATCAAAGCTCATAGACAAGAGGACAGAGTGAATGAGGAAAATTAAAAAAGAGGAGCTGATTTATGAAACAGATAAGGCAAGCCAGCCTTCTGTAACCAGCGTTTTAACAGCACGGTCATGGTACATGTCCTACATCCGTGTAGCAGTGCAAGAAAGGGTGTAGCTGAGGGATGCTGCTTTGGAAGTGCTGGAGCCTAATTACTACCTCCTGTTATTTGGGACAAGTGTTTTAAATTTGCATTCTGCCCTGAGAGCCATTACTCCCTCTAATAATTTCAAGTCTTGGTTTGGAGCTGGGAGAAGGAGATTTCTGAAGAGCATAAAAGGAAGTCATGGGCCTTGGAGATGGGAGCAGAAATTGTACTAGTGTGTTGGGAGCAGGTACCTGGTTTTGTAATTTCTTTTGTGTTGTCTGGTGGGCAGAGGAGAAACCTCTTCTTGGCTGCACCTGTCTGGCCATCACCTGAACATGGAGTGGGGAGGGCTGATGGAGACTCTCCCCTCGTGTCTGATTTTCATACTTATTCACTGTGGGCCAGATTCTGTGTTCTTCTGTGTTGGTTGTGTGCTCCATGTAGTGTAATGCAACACTAAACCAGCTAGAGAATCCCGCAGGACAATTTCTGTTTATATATATATATATAAAAAGAGAAATGGCCTTAACGCTTCCTACAGCATCTGAATGCTGTTTGTTCTCATAGAAGGGGTAGAAAGTGGAGGAGCAGGACTGTCAGCACTAGCAGAGCCTGTGAGTTTGATGTGAGTGACTACGAACTGATTTACAAAGGTTGTAGATGTGGCACTGGCGTTCTCAGTGCTGCCATTTTCACAGCAATGAGACAGAAATTGAGGAGGCAGAGCTTGCTTCTGAGGGCTGCAGGCTGTTCCATGTTGTCCCATGAATAAACTGGGGCTGTGAACGAGGCTGACTGTGGCCTGAGGCTGCGTGTCGGTAGCCCAGCTCTGGGTGTAGCCCTGCTGAAATGAGTGACATTTCTCACAGAGAAGGGGAGTGACGTTCTCCCATTTTTGTTGTGAACGATGGGGAAGAAATGCAGCCTGCTGTGCTGTGGTTTTAGGCTAGAGAGCTCCCAGGTGCTTTTGCCAGGTTGTGCTGTGATCTGGGCGTACTCAGATCCCACTCTGAGTTTCCTAACTGGGCCATTAAATAAACAAACACCGCACAAATCTAGTGTGGGCAGTAAACTTCTCTGAGAGCCCAGAGAAATCATTGCATTGCGGGGGGGTTTCTGTGCTGTAATTGCAGGCTAAGGAAGGGAGTTTGAAGTTAATGCAAGGCAGGAGGGTGGGGGGAAGCTGATGCAAGACTGGAAAGGAGGAGGGAGGTAAAAGTAGGGAAATTCTTGCATTTCTTTATTATGCATTGGACTCCTTAATGCAATTCATCAAAATTCCATAGGGTGCAACCCAAAGGGATGTGGTTAGTGGCACCTTTCATGTTTGGTTCCTGCAAATATTTGCTTCTTTGCAGTTAGCCAGCATTATGGTGGGAGGATGCAGGCAGCTGTGGGGCACAGGCTGGAGGAGGACAGAGGCAGCTCTGCTGTGGGTCCCCTGCCCCGCTGGCAGCATGTCACTTGAAACAACGCACAAGCACACAGCTGGAGGTTTGCAGCCCCTCTGGACCTGGGGACCTCAGCCACCAGCGCTGATGCTGAAGCCCTCACACAGGGTGAGGTGGTTATACATGCACACATGGGCAGTCTGTAGAGGTCTGCATGAGCTGTATGGGCAAACGCCATCAGATAGGGAAGGCAGAGCAGTTGCCAAGTGGTTAATCTGCTGATGGGATTGGCGTTTGGCCCTTTCTCATCCTGCTCTGAGGTCTGTGCTGGAGGGTTTGGGGGACTGTCAGCTGATGGCTTTGTTGCCTGTGGTCTGGTTGAGCAACATGCTCAGATGTTAGCTCCTGGCCAGCTAAGTGAATTTGCAGGCATTGCTGTGCATAGAGGGCTTGTTATAAGCACTTGGGGTGGGGGTGGGGGGGTGGGGGTGGGGAATAGGCTACCACTCCCCCCAAAATAGCAGCCAATTCCCCCAAACTCAGTTCCTGACCTGAAAGGAACGAGGACATCTTGGGAGCGCAACACAGACATAAAGCTTATCTCTGGTGCCAGTGTGGTCTTGCTCAGTCTGCTGTTGTTACATACTACTCACGCATGAAGCTCCTGAGTTTGTTCCACTATCAGCAGAACAAAGCAAATCACCCTGGAGCAAGTTTTACTCAAAACAAATATTCACAAGAAGGCTTTACTCATTTCTGTAAAGCTAGGACTTGTGTTTTCTCTAATGACGTTCTGGGAGGGTTGCTGCTATTTTTCTACGGAGTAGCCCATTTTTTTCCCTTTTACAGTAACCAGATCACTGTTCACCTCTGTGAAGGTGCTTATCCACCCAGGACATGAGCTGTGACTGTGGTGGCCGTGATCTGCAGTAGGTCACCTGGCAGGAGGAAAGCCCATCCCATCCCAGTACTACGTGGTTTGCACAAAATCCAAAAGCCTGATTGACTTTTTTACTTGAGGATTCATGCCTTGTCTGAGCATGCTGGCACGAGTCAAGTCATTTGGATGTGAAGGAAGGGTACTGCTGATTGATACTGATATATCTAGGGCTGGTACTTGATTCTGAGAATACTGCTGGATATAATTAGGAGAAGCACCCAAAAATGTTGCTGCTAGCAATGAAGTACTGGAACATATGGCTAGTAGGGGAAGAAAACCCAAACCTTCACTGAGATTTGAGATGTGGTGATCACAATTGCAAATCCTGGGAATTTTGAACCACCCCATCAATCCATGATAGTTTTCATATTTACAAACTTTTTAGAGGAAATTATTTTACCTTTCTCATTTTGGACAGTTGTGTTTAGATGACTATGGAAAGCTTCTGCAGTAGCATATTATGTTCATTTAATATCACACACAAAGCATAGAAAACTGGATTGGAAGCTAAAAAACCCCCACAGAAGTGTTTCTCTGTCTTTTCCTAATCCTCTGAAGGGTGACTTAGAAGCTCTTGCTGAAAGAGGAGCATGCTTAAAGATTGTCAATTAATTTGTGGGGGCTCCTTCTGATCAGCTCAAACTTCAGCCCACATTTCCAAGTCTTCGTGTCTTGAAGAGCAACTTCTCCCACTTCCCTGACTTTTGTCCCTAGAATGAGGAGGTTTGTTCTGCATCAAGTGACAGAGATAAGGCTTAGAGCATTTTAATCCTGCTTGCAAATACAATTAGGGAGTATGTGGGCATTCCTCTGCTGGCACTGCCACGGGACTGTCACTGGATGGATTTGGCAGTGCAGGTGTTGGAGCCTTGAGCATTGCTGCCTGGTTTCACCTGGTTCCCTGGGGCTCCCGGGCACCATGGGGAACAAGGACTGTCTGGCACCGGCTGCTTGCTCAGCCGTTGTGATTCAGCTGTTGATGCTGTAGTTAAACCATCAGTTTAATATCTTACTTAGCTGCTATACTTTGATTAAAGTATCTATCAGGATAAAAAATCTATCAGGAAACTTCTCTTCAAAGCAGCACAGTAGTACATGTTCAATTTGCAAAGGAGGAACTCACGTGGTTCCATCACTGTGGTCTCTGAGACTACCCAGTGTGGATTACCTGCGTGCCAGCAGCTGGCGGGCAGGGAGCCAGCACACTGTCCGGGTCCAGGCTGCTGCAGGAAAGTTGGTTTTGCCGTTGGAAGTCATCTGGTGAGGGCACAGAGCAAGACTCAGGCTGGATTTCTCTAATGGTTTTCTAGCCAGAGTCTTCAAGCAAATAATGTACTTTTGCATCGTAACAGCTGTTGCCCTTTCTGCCAGTTTCTAACACTTGTGGTTGCCGGCTTGGCTTTAATACAGACTTCCACCCAGTGTAAACAGATCCCACCCGTGGTGTATTTTTTAGATGAAAGCAAAGATCTGTGTGTCAAACGTTGAACAGCGTATGGGAAATGTAGGATGCGTGTTGCTTAGTGATGTGGTCAGGCATCATTATTGGGAAGTGCATGAGCACCTTGCATGGTCACGGACCCAAAGTGACAGTCTTTAGCTGATGTTTACAAAAGCGCAACGTTATTGTAAATGCAGGGTCATCCCCTTTCAAAATAAGGATGTGAGATGGCTTCATGGCATGGACTATATATAGGTATAGTTTTCCCTTAAGTTTTCCTGGGAAAAGGCATTCTTTGTCTTCATACTTTGGGATCTCAAAGAAGCTGGGTTCTTAGATGTCTTCTGATGTCTTGCACTTGTGACTGATTGAGGGAGCACTAAGCAATTAGGTCTCTGAGTAATAAGTGCTCCAGAGAGAGTGTCTGGAGTGAAAAGTATATGGCACTGACAGGCAAGATAGCAAGCAGCGATTCAGGAAAGGTCAGGGTGGTGACAGAGCACTTCTGCTTCTCTAATCCAGAAATTGAGACGAGAAGCTGCAGGGAGGAGGAACTCTGTAGTGATCACTAACAGCTTCTCCCTTCCCTAAGAAGAGTGTTAATGTAGGAGCTCTTTTTCCTAACCACATTTGCATGAGCTACTCATATTTTAATGATACTCAGTATTTGCACATCTTTTTTTTTTTTTTTCCCCTCCAGTAGTGCACTTTCTGCTGTGTAAGGCCCTTAAGTGGGTTAAGAGGAAAAAAGTGAAGATCTCCTATATTTTGATTTCTGTGCATTGTGATTTCTGCATCTGCACTTGTAAAACTGGCGCTACCAGAGGTTTAATTGGCCTTTGTATCCTGGGCTGATTTGAAGCCTGCCGGAGTTGGTACGGAGCTGCCAGCTGACTTCAGTGGTGTTTGCAGCTGCCTGGAAGGGCATGAAGAAATAAATTTGAGGAATGGCAGTCAAAGCTTTCCTGTGACTGTCCTTCTCCCTTTATCCAAAGGGAATTCCCTGCATTTGGAAAGATTGTTCTATCTTGGGAACTACAGCCAAGATACTGAGACATGCAGCAAAGGTCCCAATAGTTGTCGTGGCAATGAAGGGGCAATAGGACCCGCTTCCCCTGGCAGCAGTCCTGAAGGCATTGCCATATCAATTTCCCTGGGATGGGGGGAAGGCTTTATACCTAAGAACAAATGGCCTTGAAAGACAGTTAATGCTGGAAAATTGGCCAAGTGAAAGCTTGCTCTTGATGATGCATTGTCCGGTCCCAACCTCAAATGAGCAATATGAACCAGGAGCAAACCAAAACCATGGAGCAAGGGAAAGGTAGGGAAGAAAATGAGAGACATGAGAAAACTAAAGACAGTTACATGTCATTTTGCATAATCAAAGGGGTTATTCCGAGTCCTTTTGCATTTTATATTGGGTTTTCATGCCTCTTGACTCTCCCATGAGATTCACGCCCAACGTATCTCCACAGCCTATTGCCATGAGGAAGTTTTATTACAGCTGTGGTTCGTGCAAAAGCGCATTCTGTTTACCATGGGTCTGATCCGTCCTGACTAGCTATCCAAAGAGACGTGTACCCAGCTGATGTAAGCCTTCAGAGACACATCTCAAGTTCATCTGAGATTTCCCAATGATTTGAAAAATTCTTCTCAGAAGATGTTATCTGACAGACAAGCGCTGCCTGGTGACCATTAATAGCATCTCAGGGTCATCCACAGCTATTTCCTTACATCGCATGCATAAGTGAAACACTTGAAGACAAGTTTCGCAAAAGAAAGTAAGAAGCTTTTAAAAATTATTTGGGCTTAAATTTAGTTGTGATCCCTCTCCCAGTTCAACAATAGTTAGCAGTAGCCAGCCAGTCTGCACTGTTAAATGTCAGGATGACTAAACTGGTGTTGGGATCTGCTGGGTCAGGAGGGGACAGGTTCATGCCCAGGGCAGGAGGCTGCTGGAGGTGATGTCCTGGGGAGAAGATGATCCACTGAACTCCCTCCTACCCACCCCTGCTTGCGCCCAGCTGGCAACTGCAGGACCCTTGGAGCTCTTGGAAAGACATCGGAATAACCTGGGCATCCCTGCAGTGTGCTCACCCTCCTCAAAGCCAGCTTTTGTACCCAAATGCATGGGTGAGCTTTGGCAAGTGTCATAGCTATTGTTTCCCCTCACTCTGTCACTGGCTGCAATTTAATGCCTTTTGAATTGAATTTAACTTAAATTCAACTCCTGTAGCAGTCCCCCCTAAAATGCTTTGTGGTCCCCTGGATATCACTGATACTGTGAGGGACACCAGGCTTTTCTTGAGCGATGGCAAGGAGGAAATTTGAAAGCGGTGCTATTGATTAAATAATTAAATGGATACAATGAGCTTTTCTTGGGATTTTGTTTAGCTGATCCTTGGGTGGAAAAAAATAGGTGACCTGAAAGGACCAGTGTTCTGCCTGGTCTCATTCCCATTTGAAAAGGGTCTTCTGAATTTCTTACTGCTGGTGCTGGAGCAGGAAACTGCATTGCCATCAATAATTTTTTTTTTCTTTAGCAGAGAGACATTTTCTTTCATGAAGCCTGTGTTAGGGGCTGCCCTCCCAGTAAATCCTTCCCCCAGCCCCACCGGAGACTTGCCGCTGATTTCAGTCTGGGATTTTTCGGACTCCTGCTGAAAACAGTGCCAGAGTCCCTCAGCACTGGGGAGAAACCTGGGTGTTTTGTGTGCCTGCTCCCACTGCAGGTGAACTCCGGTGCTCAGAGATGCAACACTTTTCTGCAGCAGCCTTATCTCCCCTGGGTCTCTCTGTCTCCCAGGAGGGCAAGGAGCCTTCAGCTCCATTTGAGTGTGGTGGATGTACTGGTTTTCCTTACAGTAATGCACACATGATAGATGATACAATGATAGATTTAGGCAGCACATGCTTTTAATAGCTTTTAGGCAGCTTTTGGAGAATATTTGTGTTTCCTAATGAGGTCCCCTGGGTGCTGGGACAGGGCTGGAGGCACCACCTCGCATACTCAGAGATGCTTCATGAACTGCTGGGCACTGGAGAGTCCATGGAAAAGGAGGATCGCAGCCCTGGCACGCTGCAGTGTAAGCTGAAGCTGTGCTGATGCCTTCCCACAGGCTGTATTTGGCTGGTCTTCCCAGGTCTGGTTTTCATTTTGGGTTGTCAGTTCACCTGTTAAAAAGTTAGACTCAGACACCTTATAAAATATTATAGGTTTTGTCTAAACATGCACTCTTCCCTGTAAAGCTTCTTTTAAATTCTTCTTGTAAGCATTAAAAATAGATAAAATGAGAAGAAGTTTGCAGAGATATTTCAGTATTGAAACAGGGTAGTTCCTATCGTCTTTTCCCCTTTTTAATTTTATTCTGAGCTGATGGGAACTGTTTGGAAAAGATAGCTGGAAAAGTTAATCTTTGAATAGCAAATGCCCCTGGGGGGGGGGGGGGGGGGGGGGGGCGGCGAAGAATAGTCCTTTCAAAGAATCATTGACCTAAATTGCACTTTAATGCACATACCATGCTGTCCACACCACCTACGTGTCTCCAGGAATACTGCTAAATAACAAGCACTAAACGTTTAGTCATTTCCTGCATCACGTTTGCAGGAGTCGGTGGCTTCGCACTATTAGCATATGTAAGTGCACTGCAGTTCAAACACTTGGTTTCCATATCAGCAGCTGCTGGGTTTAATCTCCTTTTGGGAAAGGTGCCACCGGGAGCGTTGCAGCGAGCCCCAGGTTAACGTTCCAGCCGGCTCTCCAGAGAACTTCCAGCCAAGGGCCGCGGTGACGCAGCGCTGCCTCGCACTGCTCTGCCTCGAGCCCTCAAGCCCCTTGCGAAGCATGCTGCGGGAAACCCGAGCGAAAACCCAAACGGGCAGTACATCAGCTCTGTTGCAGGAGATGTTTGTTTTTTTTTCCTTTCTGCAAGGTTTTATTTTTGCGTTTTATGAATCTTGTGAGTTTACGGGCTGGGTGGCAGTCAGCCTCGCAGGAAATAGCAGAGGCTGCTCTGACCTGCGCCAGCTCGCTCGGTCCCGGCTGCCTGCTGCCTGCCAGGGGTGCCGGGGTACCAAGGTCCCGCTTAGGGGGGTCCATGCCCCCTGCATCCACCCTGGCTCTCACTGCCTCCATCATGGGAAGCGGGAGTGTCAGGAGTTTTGTAGCCATTAGCTCAGCTTTTACTCAGCCTTGCAAGGAAGATGCAATCTTACCCAGAGAGGTTTGTAGTTTGTGCGTTGGCCTTTCAGGTGGGCATCGAAGCAGGTTTCTGTCCAAGGAATCAAGGGCTAAATTCTCTCACATTTTTAAGCGACTGTCTTCAAAATGGTGGCTGCTTCTTACTTGAATTTCATGGTAACAGATGGCTAGATCTCAAAGACATTAGTTAAAAGCTATAGGGTGTTTTTCACCATGTCTTGCTGGTTTCCCTCCTGAAAAAAAATATCTGTGTGAGAGTCCTCCCAACATGACAGGCCAAATCTGACCGTCTGTTGAGTTCACTTTATATAATTTCCGTGTACTGTAAAGAGGCCTTTAAAAGCCAGGGCTGCTCGCTGGGCGATTACCGAGCTCTGGGAGGGCAGGCAGCCTGCAGCCAGCCTGCCCCCTCGGAGGGCACTGGCTTCTCTGCAGCATCGCCATGATCCCGAGCCAAGAAGCATCGCTTTGCAAATATTTGATTTTTGGGTCTAGAGGGGGGGGATTCTGCCCAAAGTATCTTTCATATGGACTGTGCGGGGGCCCAGGGACTCATGTGCAGATTCAGGGCATAGTAAGGGCTCATGAAATAGCGTGTACCTTCTGTGCGGCCCACCAGCATTTTCAGTCTCATTTAGCAGAGGGAACAAGCAGAAATCTCACAACTCGAGTAAGAGCATATGCTCTGGGAGACCTCGCTACATTGCATAAGCCTTCCCATTAAAGGAGCTGGCTTTGCGAGCACAGCACATGAGTCAACAGCACAGCTAGACTTGTAACGTGGGAGTCACACCTACTCTTGGCTGCAGAATTATCCAGAGAAACAGAAGGTTAATAGGAACAAAATAAAGACTAAGGAACCCTTAAAGGTTAGTTACAGGATTTGATTCAATTGGCAAGAGGGGAAAAAAAGAAAGGAAACGGGTCAAGCCAAAGGAAAGGGAGTAGGGTAATGAAAAGCCATGTTGTCTGTCTCCTTAGGAAAGACAGTTCAGTTTAGATCAGTAAAAATGTGATCGATAACACCTTCCCCCCCCCGCCCCCCTCAGATTAGCTAGTTCTGGAGAGGGTCATTATTGATTACAGAAAGGAAAAGTCACTTGACTAATGAGAAAGAGAGTGGAGTGAGCCGCAGGATGCTCGAGAAATATTAACACCGCATGAAAGCAGTTCTGCAAGACAGGGAATGACTCCCCAAAGCATGTAAATACAAGCAAAGCAAGCAGCCGACCCAGAATATCAGTAGCAACAACACATTCCTTGGCTTTGCTTCTGCCTTTTTAGAAATTAAAACCAAGCAAGGAGCATGTCTGTCTATGATACTTGGAGAGCCTGAGCGTCTCCGGTCCATGCAGTCCACAGTTTGCTCCCCTGTGCGGTGCCGGAGATGGGACCAGCAGCAGAGGGAGAGCAGGGCTCAGCTCCCAGGCTGACATGGGCACCTAGTTGTCACCAGTCTGACCGGTACTGGTACCTGTGTACCCTTAAGGCCGCGGGGCTGACTGCTTTGCTGGAGCTTGCGGAGAAGCCAGTAGCAACTCTGTTTAGCTGATCTGATCCAAATTTCACTGCAGCCAGTGGAAAGGCTCTGAGTGGGCTTTGGGTTAGGATCAGGAAACAGGGATATCCTGAACAGATGAATCCACAGGGTTTTCAGTTTATAGAGATGTTCCATTGTGCAAAACTTATTCTGATACTGAATCCTTACTGTAGGCTGGAGCCAGTTTCCATATAAATTAATCGAGGGGATTGCATTTGTATTTTTTCAAGAATGCAGCAGCCTCATTGGCCTCATAAGAAGGAAAAGAAAGAATAAAGAAAGTCATGTTTAGTTTCCAGGGTGTTATCTTTGGTTTTTCCCCCTAAGAAACAAGACTTCATATGGCCAAATCTGGTATTCCTCATGGTGCAGGCTGCCCTGCCTGAGGTTCACCTCAGTCCTAAATCTGTGCTGTGAAGATCCAGGATTACCAAGATGGGAGTGAAAAAACCTTGATAGCTCAGAGCTTCTGCCCAGAGCTTATAGAAGAGCCCTGCAAGAGGCTGCCCAGGAATTACTTTTGTTATTACATCCGTTTCTTGGCTCTCCTCCATGTATACCAAGGTCTGAGTGGAACATGTCCGTGGGGGAGGTGTTGGGCAACAGAAGTGATGTTTCATCCCTCGCTCTCAGTGCTCTTGCAGAGGGAAAGATTGTCTTGTGATCAAGGCACAAGACCAGGAGTCAGACGATCTGGGTTGTTGCAAAGTTTGATTTGCCAATATTAGTTAACAGTTCTGTCACCTCTGAATGCAGAGGCGCTCAGGGAATGTGCAGGTTGCCTGCTGCCACAAACACAGCATATTTTGGGGTTCTTGTGCTGTTCTGGTTGAACTGCTTAATGGATTTAGCAAAATAATTTACCAGTGATGAATTCCACTGTGATGGAGCCAAGGAACACATAGTGGCCTTAGCCTGAAGTTTTTGAAAATGGCTTTCAGGACTGATTTATAAGGGGTAATGGTGGGAGGAAGACAGAGCAGATCTGAACGGCTGGTCTCCACGTACATCCCAAGCGAGAGGTCACTTGCACGGTGCTTGTCTCACCGTAAAAACCTGCACTTGAGGTAATGAAAATTGTATCTGTCTTCTGAAGGTCAGCCGATCATCTTTCCTAATGCAGAAATCCCACTGCATGGCATCCGTCCTGCTGTAGGCACACAGAGGCTACACGTAGGCTGCACGTGTGCCAGCATACGTGACATGTGCTCGGGTCATGCTGCGTGGGAGAGACCACAGAGCATCTGCCTCCTGGTGAGGTGTTTCTGCATGAGGTCACACCCCATCCCTTCCTATTCTGGGGTTTTCCCTGACTCCAGCCACAGTGGAGAAGTGGACAACACATCTGACCAAACATCTCCTCTGATGTATGGGGCCACAGGGTGGGAGAAAAGCTACCTGAGGTCCTGATGTAGTCACTGGGGAGTAATAGGACTTCTGCAGGTGAGGTGAAATGCTTCTCTTTCCCATGCAGACCAGGGCAAGGGGAACCCAGCTTACATATTTAGGTGCAGAGCCTGAACGGCTGGGGGTCCCCGTGGAGAGCTGAGCCCAGCGTCTGTGCCTGCTGCCGATCACGGACTCTTCTGCTGCATCGTCTGGCAATGAGCCGTAGCACAGTCTTCAAGTGCTCGAGCTAGATCCCTGCCTTTCCACCAGCATCTGCGATGGGTCCTGGCACAGGAGACTGCTCAGTTTTTCCTAAATCTGGCTGAACCGTCTCCTGGGAAATGGGAGTCAGCTTGCTCGCTATCCTGCTTGCATCAGTCCCCAAGTGGCAGGTGGGAAGTCAAAGTCCCTCTTTAGCTGAAGGCACACTGAGGAGCTTTCAGCCCCAAAATGTACAGGTTTTGAAATTTTCGGGGGGGGGGGGGGGGGGGGAAGGAAGTTTCCTTATAGGAGAAAAGGGTAAAATTCAGTAAATCAGATTGGCTCCTCTGTGCCCTCTGTTCAGGTGCAGACTTCAGGAGCTGGAAAAAGCGAAAGGAGGGAGAAATCCCAGCTGAAAAGGTCCTGCATGGCGTGCCGAGGCAGCAAGAGCCTGAGCGCTGGTCCCTGCGTCACAAAGGCTGCGCCGTGCTGCACGCGGTGCTCCAGCTGCGGGCACCCTCCCTGCACTGCCCAGCTCCAAACCACCCGTCTTGTGATTTCTTTTTTTTTTTAATTCTTATTATTTCGGTCCCATGATTTTGTTTTCACTGTTCCTAATTCTTTGCCTAAGGAAAGGGAGGCAGGGAACAGCTGTGGATTTGTACTGCTGTGGTTTTCTGGGTGTTGTGGGCCATAATCTGACATTTAAGTGACGAGGCATTGCCATCCAGGCTGCAGAAATCAGATTTTGCGATAAATGGTGGGTAGTGCAGTTCTCCTAACAAAGCTGTGTTTTCAGCATAACCAGTGGTTTCACTTCTATTCATTTCACTATTTCACTTCTTTCTTTCTCTTTATCCAAGCAGTGAAAATCAATCAATCGTCAGCCTAACAGCAGAAATTGTGGCATTGTATTCACTTTAGGGCAGTTGCTAAGACATCTTGGTGGAGTACAAGAATGTACTTGGCCAATGACAGGTAAAGATTAAATCCTGCATCATGCTGAGTTTCCAGAATTGAAGAGATTACATTATTTCTAAGTAATTTTATGGCACTGAGAGATAGTTTTAAACTTACATGGCGCTTTTTGTACTAAAAAGTCCCAGAGCACTTTACTGGCAGAATTTGATACGGAAACTGTCCACAGAGATAAAATATGACAACTGAGTGGTAGCACTGGCAATAGAAGTAAAAAAACCAACCTTATCTTCCAAAAGCTGGGGGAGTGGGGCATCTAGACAGACATACATCTATATCCACTCATGTCGTACACCCTTGTGAGCGACAGACAAGCAAGCATTCATTTCTGAATTCCATCTGAAGGCCAGTTCAGAGATGTCTGTGCATGCCCACCTGACCTGTCGCTGACCTCCTGTGCCAGCTCGCTCCGCTTCCCCATCTCACTTCCCCCGTGGGACAGGGCGCTGGCAGTTCCCCCAAAGCCAGCCTGACCTGGAAGTCTCCCCTCCTCTGAGTCACTGTTTCTTCCTCAGCTGCCCTCAGTATGTGGCCAGCAGCAGGCTCGGAGCGGGGAGGGGTTCTGTCTTTTGCAATTGGAAACAAACATGATAGGTCAGTGATGGGAAGGGATGGTGGACCATGAATGTCCCATCGGTGGTGTGGCCATGCTGCTGCCTTGTCTTCCACCTCCTGTCAGCCCTGGTGGCATCACTACAGCTCTGTGGAAGCACTGAGTGGAGGACACAATGCACGGGGAAAGTAATGTGCGAGCGAAAGGTGCCTCTTGAGCCACATGTTGTTCTGTAGTGAGGTGGGATGGAGGTTGGCCCTTGGGCCACTTGTATCTTGTTCTTAGTTGGGAGCTGGAGCCTGTGCCAGAGGCAGGAGGTGATTCCTGACATGGGAGTGCTGTGTGATGACACGCTCTTCCACCTGAGGATGAAGGCTCCTGCTGCCACTATGTGAGCTGAGCCTGGTCTGGCATGGATGTCTGTCTGCCTGTACGGAAGGCGTGCAGGTGCACCCACCTCTTCACAAAACCACGTTGTGGCTTCTCCTGCCTTGGAGCCTGAGATCACCACCGTTCAGGCGGTGAGAGCCCCGTTAGCTTCAGTGAACACAGACATCCCAAAGCGGTCCCCATCGTTGCCCCAACTTTAACCCATGCTGGGGTTATGTTCAAAGAGTCTGAGTGAGTCCTGGGTGAGGCTGCGGCTCTAGCACACCACAGCTCGTACCCTGAAACTTTCTTCACCACTTTTCTCAGGAACATGCAGAAATGGAAACAGAAGCTCCTGCCAGGGAATTTCCACCCCAAATCAGTAATGTTTGAGTAGTGAGAATGAGATGCTGAAAGAGTAGATTTTTTTTATTATTATTATTTCTTTTCTCTGGAAAGTTGGCTGTGTGGATGTGTGATTTGGTAGTGGGTGTGGTGACCCCGGCACTGCACAAATTCATGCTCATAAATGTTGCTAAGAGATTAATAAAATGACAGCCATCGCTGGCCGTAGGAGAGGGAAGAGCACCGCCGAAGCAAATGCAGAATGTTCTTCAAAATTGTTGTATGGTTAAAGGAGGTTTTAGTGTTTTCTTTGCCAATAGAAATATAATTTATTTGTATTTAAAAAATCCGTAAGAAAATGAAAACTAAAGGTCTCCCACCAACTTTCTGAGGACGTTACTTTCTGATGAATACTTTGGTATCCAAACTACACAAGGGTAAGCAGCTTGGAGGTCACGCCAGTCAGCTGAACTGGTCCTGTTACTCAGCACTCTGACATGCTCCGAGAAGGGTTTTGCTGGAAGTCTGGGGGAGGTTTCACGATGGAAGATCAGGCTAAATAAAGGTCTTCCACCTCCATAATTCCGGCAGCTGAATTTCAGCACAGTATCTAGTCACAATGTGACACGGCTTCTCAGATTGAAAAGCTAGCCTCAGACCTCTCTAATTTTGGTGATGCTGAGTTACAGCCAAAGTGATTAATGGAGCAATCTCTGCTAAGGTGCGTTGTTCCTGAGGTTGCCTGGGTTGTGTTTCCCCTGTACCTATCTGTGAAGATTATCTGAAATGAGTCCTGCTTTTGGTTAGGTGGCAGTGGTAAAATTCATTTTTGTAAAATCTGGCTTTGGGAAGTGCCTTTCACTGTGCATCCACACTGAGCGGGCTGAAGTCTGGACGGTGGCAAAGCCACAGCACCAGACTGTCCAGCCCAGCACCGTGATTTCCAGTGAAACTGGGGTTGTCAGGGGCGTTGAGCCAGTTGTGTCATGCTCTGGGCATCCTGACAGCTCCTCACTGCTGGCTGGGAACAACACTAGTGTTCCCAAGGGACGGCTAGCAAAAAATCCGTGTATTTTAGTATTTCCGATGAGTTTTTAAAGAGTAGGCAAAATTGACGGGCTTCAGCCAGCTGTTTATACCATGGGATGTTTTATTTCCGTGTGCAGCTCCTAATTCCTTGCTGCCTCGGTGGTGTTATCAGTAGGAACTGGCTGGATGCCCCCGGACGGGTTCCCCGCGCCGCAGAGCTCGCCTGCTGCTCCCAACATCCGTGCTGTGTGGCCGAGAGCACAAAGAGGGCAGGGGCTGTGAAAGGGTTAACGAGGGCAGGAGCTGGTAATAGGGCTGGTCCCTGGAAGGGGATGCTGTTTGTGGGGGAAGAGGAAAGCCTGTCTGGGGCGTAGGAGAGACTTGGAGGGTTGTTACTCTAATCAGAAGAGATAAGGAGAGCGGGGCAGCAGGCGAAGTCCGATCTTCTGGCTCAGGCTTTCAAAGGCAGTCAGTTGCTTTTAAGAAAGACTTCCTCTGGGAGGAAGAGAAACATGGAAACAGTCCAAACCCTCTGCTGGGAAAGAGGGTGAGGCCAGACAGGATTGATTTGGGACTTTATTTGGGTGTGCTTGGGATTGCCTAGGCCTGGGGAAGCACTGGAAGCCGGAGGATGAAGATAACCTGTGGGCAGAGGCGCTGGCTGGAGCCGGGCCCCCGGCTGCTGACGGGAGGGTGAATCACCCATCCACACCTGCAGAAAGCACCTTGCTGGCTGGAGTCGTAGCAATCTTTGCTGAACTGTGCTTTTTTTTTTTTTTTTTGATGTAAATAGGAAATGACTTCTGCAGCTGAGTCTTTGTGGGCACAGGGCTATAAAAGGCACTGCCATTTTACATACCACATTTGAGCTTGAGAGAGAGGAAGGCGGCTTTGCTATTGCAGTCACATAGTTAATAAGCAAATATATGTGGCTCCATAGGGCTTGAATAACTTTTGGAAGCAAAGTAGGTATGAAGGCTGAGTCCTTTGCCTGCTCTAGATGACTAAGAATAATTGTTTTTATTTTACTTACGAAGTCACAGAACCCAGATTTTTCCACATAACATACCTGACTCTGGTTCATTCTCTTTGTAGCTCGTAAGGAATGGACCTGCTGCTGTCGTCTGCTGGATGCATCAGTTGCCCCTGGGCCTGGACTCCACTGGCTTTTCTTGCAGGTTTCCGTGTGCCTGCTTGCACAGCTTGCTCTGGCTGGGGGAAGGCTCAGGAAGGCTCAAACCTGCAGCCTCTTGCTGCGGGAAGGAGCAATGAGAAAAAGATCGCTGTGGCGCAGCAGTGTCGTTACAGCCTGTGCTACACAAGGGTCAGGTGGGATGCACGTAAGGGGCTCTTCTGGCTCCAACAGCTATGAAACCCACCCAGTGGGCTGGCCCACAGCGGCCACGAGTAGAAGCCGAGGGGGTCCATTTCCATGACAGCATATCATAAGGGTGTGATTCAGCAGCTTTCTAGAAATGCGAGGATCTAAAAGAAGTAAAGAAGGAAGTTTTCCTTCTCTGTCTCATTCTGCATTAAGAAATAAGGCAACTTGGGTTCTCCTTTTAGGGAGAAGGGAAATTTGGCACAAGAAAGCCCCTCCCTCCCTCCACACATCTCTGTACCACATGTCTCCACTTCACTATTCACTTGTTTTGACATAGAGTACTTTCCCCCAAAAAATATTAGTCACAACCTTGGCTTCAACCAGCCAACTCTTAACCTTCCTCAAAACAGTTTGAAATGGGTGATGTTAGTGATGTGTGATGGCGATGGGTAGGGGTGGGTGGATTTAACATTTGCAGAAGGTTCTGCATCGAGGTTTGGGAGCCCAGAAACCTGCCACCTGCCTGGGCTGGCATGGGCTGCAGTAAGGGAGTCCTGAAGGACATGCCAGCAGATCAGAGGATCTTTGGTGGATCCCTTCAATAAGACAAATTGTGAGGATGGAAAACCAGAACATCTGGTAATAGCATCACAGGGATGCTTATGTGAGTTTTGTCAAGGGAGGCTGAAGAAGCTGGAGTGATGACTATGGCGTAAAGTTGACTAATCCATGTTGCTGGGTGTCAAATTTGAACTAGCTGCCTAAAATCCTGGTTTTGAGCAGTAACTGCTTTATCAAGCAGTTCAGCACCAAGGGGAAGAAAAAAAAAAAAAAACATGCGGCCTGTTGGAACAGTTATAGGTTCCCAAGAGTTCCTGGGAAGGAAAGGGCAAGGGATGTTTGGGTTAGACAGAGCTGCAAAAATTGTATTCCAGGACTGTAGCAGCTGCACATGCAGGCAGGCTTGCAGTTGCTGTGGGATCCAGAATGCAATGAGCCCTGCCATCCCCTGTGCTTCCTCAAGTAATTATTACATGCGTTGCACCCTAATGAGAACCTGCTCCATTTTCTCATCCCTCCGCTCTGCTGCTCTTTCCTCATGGCTGCTTCTTCAGAGCCCTTCTTTGTAAAACCCATCTGGTAAAGGGCTTATGTTTTATTGTTAAAAAGAGAAACCACTGGAAATTAGTAGTTTTGCTGTGCGTTATTATGCTTATAATCCTTTAATTTGTATTAAGTCTCTAATCATAGCCATGCAGAATGAGCAGAGCCAGCCCCGAAAGGTGCCCCTCTGGGTTACCCAGGTGCAGCAGCCACAGCATGCCCGGATGGACCACTGGTTCCATGGCTGGTCCCCAGGAAAGGCAGGGAGGAGAAGGACCTTCCAGCATTACCCATAGCGTAAAGCTATTCTTGAAACACAGTCAAACATGGATCATTGGCAAGAAACACCTGAAAAGAGAGGTCTTACCTTGGGCAGCTCGGGGTGGTTGCTGTGTGATGGTGCCATTCTGGACAGCAGGGCAATGTGGGCCAGGGAATTTAACGTATCATCCTGGTTCAGATTTTCTCAGTGCAGCAGAGGAAGGAGAACAGTCCAAGGGGCTCCTGGCCCAGCCTTCAGATAGGTGTAAGACTGTGGTTTACAGGTATAAAGGATGTCAGGATGTTTCAGCTGGCCAGCCCCTTCCACAAGCTGTAGTAGACAGAAACCGTATGGCATTAAGATTTAAAAAATGCTTGTAAGGAAACAAACAAAAACCAAAATAAAGCCCAGGTCTGTGCTGGGGTGGCAGACCTTGTTTCCAGACTCTGTGCCCAGCCTGTGACAGCAGCTTGAGGACAATTAGACACCCAGAACAGGCGTTCAAGCTGATGAGGAGCAGCTGGAGCAGGAGCCCTGCAGGTCTCCAGGACTGCTGCACGGTGCTCCAGGCAAGGTCCAGGGCAGCAGCGATGCCGAGCCTGCGGCGGTTGTAAAGGAGCCTTGCCAGGGAAGAAGTGGTTTTCTAAGAGAAGGAACTGCTGGCTGTGCTCCCAGGGCATGGTGGTGAGGGGGGCCGCAGCCATGAGCCAGGGGGTACAGAGGGTGTCTCTGCAGAGCGTGTCCTCACAGGAGGAGGTGGACCTGGTCTGAGTGGGAGCTCCTGTGACAGTCTCTGCTCTGTATTGTTCTGGCATAACGCAGGGCTCTACAAAAACTGGTATTTCTTAGCCAAAGCTAAACCTTGCTCTGTCTATGCTGTGCTAGTATGTGCACAGAAAGAGGAGGGAAAAAAGAAAACCTTTCGAGAAGCATCTCTATAAATAGCATTTTAGCTTGACAACCCCATCCCTCCCCAAAAAAGTCAAGAGAAAACAACAAATTCCATCCCTTTAAATACCATCGCTTTGCTAGGGATACTTTCTGCTCAGGAGCATTTTTCAAGGCTGTCTCTTGCACAGAGGAGTTATCAGGATGCAGAGGAAGGTGCAGCCTGCAAGTGCAGCCTGCCCCTAATTACAGCCTGCTGCTCTCGGGGCTTCTGCCCAGCCTGCTCCCATAACAGGATTTTTCCTGCTTCCAACACTGCAGAGGCAAATCGGTGCAAATATGCAGCTTGCTGAGTGTAGCGTGTGGTGCCGAGCCACACCTTTAAAAAAATAATTAAAAAAAAAGGGGACTTCCAGATTATTAGATCTGAAAGATCATAGCAACTAATTAGGTTCTGGATAGCCTGGCTTCCCAGGCAGGAAAGCCACCCGTCTGGCAGTGCTCGTGGCCAGTCAGGCAACTGGTCATTCCCACCCTTCTGCACCCTGTTAAAAGGCCTGTTATCTTTACATCACGCCACCCTTCCAGATTGCAAGGTGGTGGCAACTGATACCTTGCTCTCAACAGAGCCGAGCCCTGAGTAAACCCCTGGTAAACATTGTGGAAAGGAGACTGGAGTAAATCTGGCTTAGGTTAGAAATGGGTTCTATTTTCAACAACAATGTGAACTCAGTCCCAGTGCAGGAGAGGTGGATGGGAGAAGTTCCTGTGAGGGTGATGGGGAAAGCTGGAACGTGAGCCCAACAGGCAAATGGGAACCAGGGATGTCTTTATTCAGCACCACAGCCGGCTCAGAGGTCCTGGGGCAAGCTCCGAGCTTGAGAAGTGAGGGACAAAAAATGCAGAGTAGGGTAAGATGAAATGAGACAAAGTCATCACTTCCCAAAACCTTCACAGTGAAGGAAACACCTCCCACTGTCTGGAGGATCCATGGGAATATTATAATATTTGTTCCAAAAACATGACTGGGTGGATACAGAATTACTGACGCAGACACAAGCAGCTAATTGAATTCATACGTAGAAACCCTGGACACCATATGGCCTCAATAAAACGTGGGTCCGTAGCTGTTTCTTAGCAGATGGTTATTCATTTTCATAATCTTAAATCAAAAGATCATTTTTATATCTGGAGATCAAAGGCACTTAATGTCTCCTTGGTTGAGGTTCATAAAACTAAACCTCTGTCCTCTGTTTTGGCATTACGTGTGAGGCAGATGGGGGTTTTCTCCTGAAACCTTTGCAGAGGCTCTGGGCAACCACATCTGGGCAGCAGCTGCAGCTGTTCGCAGCTCTTCAGGGCTGGGACTTTATTTTCATTATACGGACGTGCAGTTTATAAAATCAGAAGGGACAGTTGTAATGAGCTTATGTAGCCATTTGTATTTCCCCACATTATTGGGATGTAGCCCATGTGAATATTTTGTGAGGAAAGTATTCTTTTTCCCTTAGGAAAAAATACTCAGAGCACCGTCTGACCTCTCAGATCCCATACTCAGCCCTGCGAAGTGGTGGTGTGAGGTCAGCGCTGTCCCTGCTCTGGCATCCTCGTGGGAGATGAACCCGCGGAGGTGCAAGGCAAGTCTCGGACTCCTCCTCAGCCGTGCGCGAGAGGGTGGGTGAGCGCACGCCTCCGAGGCTGCACGTCAGTGCTGCTCCGCCGGCAGCCAGTGCAGGGGAGGAGAAGGGGGCGAGATGCATTTACGTGGAAAGTACTTTCACACCCACCAAAAAACCTCTAGGATAGCCGTGATCTTTGCCACCTAAGAACGAAAGGTGTGTGGTTACTCGGAGCACCGTAGGTACAGGTGTCAACAAATCGAGTTCTGTATATAAATCTCATTTTTACAGTGGCTACCTGCTGGCTGATGCACAGTTCTCATCGGTGTGAAGGTGTAACCGAAACGCACCTCCCCTCCCGCGAACCCACACTGCTGGAGTGCTCTTTGCATTTCAAACGCTGATGCATGCGGTTAATATTTGCACCATGATCAGCAGGCATCTCCGAGAAGAGAACGAGCACTTCCCTGCCACAGCGCGGGTTTTGCCTGGCAGCCTCACCGCCTCGGCTGCAATATGGAAATGATCCTCCCCAGCAGACAGCAGAGTCCCACCTCGGTTCCCATTCACCTGGAGATGAAAGTGCTCTGGCTGCCAGTGTAGGCGGGGCAAAACTATTTAAAAACCTCATTAGAGAAAGTATTTGGGGAAGACAGCAACACCCTCAGTTGTGGTTTGCTCCAGGACTTCTCAGCCAGATCACTTCTGATACAGAGGGAAGGGCACTATGAGAGACATTCCTGTCAACTAGTACTTCTCGTAGGGAAGCCTTGGGTGTACTTTGCCTTTTACTCAGTCCCAGTGGGCTGTATTTTCTATGTAAGTACAGGCACGTTCCCCTCCAGGTGCTGTTTAGGTGAGGAGCCCGACTGCAGCGTGGCATCAGGGCTGCTGCATGGCACGTAGTGGTCCTGTTTTGCGCTGGAGGAATAAAGTCAGCAAAACTGTGTGTAATCTTGATTAGGCACAAATCCACCGTGAATATTTCCTATTCCATTTAATTCCTGTTTGTGCTTATTTCAGCTGAATTTGCAGCAGGAGCAATGCCCAAGCCACATCTGGCTCGTGATGCACATGGGATCAGACCGGGAGTTTGGGAGGAGGTGGATCTGGATTCAGAGGTTTGGCTTCTTATTTAGAAAATGACTGCTTACATTCTCCCACGGCTGCTCCAGACTACCCCAGAGCTTAATGATATTCGTGTCCAAGTGTTTTTTAAGTCTGCATGACTAGGAAACGATCTCATATGTATGGTTTGTCTGGCCTGTTAGGAAGGAGCCCATGCACCTGCATTTCCCCTACTGCCTGCATTTTCTTTGCGTCCCATTTATTCAAAGGGGTCAAACGCTCGCTAACTCCTAGTGAGTTGGTGCCAGTGCTCCCTTTTCCTCTCCCAACGTAGTCAGGCATCTGCACGCCTTAAGCAGCCCCTGGTTAACGCAGACAACTGCAGCCCTCGGCCAGCCATGAGGACATCCCACTCCCTCGCAAGCAGGTGCTTGATCCTGTGCGATCCCACAAGCCTACAAAGACCAGGCTGGGCGAAGCAAGTCCACATGCAGTATAAGGGCTTGTTCTCCCTTATGTCCAGGCCCGGGAGCCAACAGCATCCCTGCAGAAGTTCGGCTGGGTTCCCCGGGTGCCCCTTCCCATGGCACTGCTTCAGCCACCTGCCAGGTTTCGCCCCAACCAGCTTCCCACACCAAGCTGCTGCGCTCTTCACCTCTGCCACGAGCCCTGACACACAGCCTTTGCTCCGCTGCTAATGATACTTACAGTCTGAACTCAGTCCCCCCAAAGCGACCAACAGGCATCTTACACGCCGTAAGCACACAGACCTTGGCCGAGAGACTCGAGGTGTGGAAGTCAAGGTTTAACTCGTCTGTGTCCTGGCATGAACTGTGGGATGAACATACTCCCAGGGTCTCTTCTTCTGCCTGTTCTGCCTTTATTTTATTAGTATTTCTAGGAGGTCTGTGTAATCTTTTTAATCCAGTTAGCATGTTCAAAATACTTCTTACGTTAATATTTGACTCTGACGCAATGTAGTTTGGCCCTGTTGCTGTTGTTACCTGCGTCCCCCAGAAAGAACAAAATCTCCCTAGACTAGGAGCCCCGGTGGTATTGATTCCTGCTGGTGTGCATGAATGCCAGCAGAAAATAAATAATGCTGTCGTTAAAAGCTGTGGTGTTTTCTAAGTCAGATCTAAAGGCACCCTACTTTCTTTGCTTTGCATATTTGCAGAGCACCATCCTTTCTGCTTTTCAGATCTGAAAGCTGAAGCAGAGAGACATCTGATGAGGCTTCATCGCTGACTCACTGTTTGATGTTAGGCAGAAGGAGGAATGTGATCAGATACCATTGTGCAAAGCATCCACCAGACAACTCTGTCACTTGGAGGAGAAGCAACTCCTGCTCCTGAGCTGTCCTGCCCGCAGCTGGCTCCCTGCCGGCTCCCAATGGTGTGGGTAACCCCGCGCCGTCCCCTGCCCCGCCTGAGCTCCACAGAGACCAAGCAGCCTGGGCACCGCAGCGAGGACATCAGCCCCTCTGAAATGGCTCTTAGGCCGTGTGCAGGCAGAGGTTCGGGGCTCTGCTGGCGCTAGCAGGGTCAGCCGGCGGTGTGGGAGAGGCTGCAGCCCGGCGCGCAGCCGGAGGGGTGTGCACGGGTGTGCACGCCTGGAGTTCTTTCTCACGAGATGGTGCAACCGGCCGGCAGGGAACTGGTTAAACAGCGTGAGCTCCCTGGATGCCTGGGTTTGGCTGGCAGTGCGAGGCAGGGCAAGGATGTCACCAGGAAGCTGGCATGTTTTAATAAACAGAGTATCAAAGTGGGCTAAAGTCTCTTATTATGAATTGTAATGTCCACAAATTTTGCCACTTCCAAATAGTTTCCACCTACATATTCCTCCCACTGCTACACTGGGTGTTGGCAAACCTCTCCGCTCCAGGAGGGGAATGGCTTTCATTTGAATAGTCCTCAGGCAAGTTTCACTGAGCGGTGCCAGCGTCATGCCCGCAGCTCTCACGTGCCCGGCAGCGATCCAGGGCAGTGCCGGAGGGAGGGCCCTTCGCTTCCCCAGCACTCCACAGAGACAACAACTCTCGCTAGGTTTTCCCAGCGTTTTATCTCAGCGCAGTCCATGGTAGCCCAAACCGAGGTAATTAAGCAGCGATGGGTGTGCATACTCGCAATATTGAATCTTGACTTATTCTAACCTGCGGACAATTCCTTTCATCGCGGCAGCGAGCGAGGCCAGCTGTGCTGTCGAGATAGTGAGTCACACACACAGATGCAGCTGAAACCACCAGATTTCACACTAAATTCAAGCTTTTGCAACTACCTGCAGGCTACCAGAAGGACAAGGCAGAGCTGCGGTGGCTTTCAAACTGCCCCTCGGATCCTACGCTGTTAAGTCCCGCAGTGCCTCTCTCGGGACCCTGCCTTCCAGCTGATGGTTGCGGGCTCTCCTACTCGTGCCTTAGACACTACAGCTGGGAAATGAGACCTGCAGACCTGGGAGCTGCCGATCCTGAGCGCTCCTGGCTCGATACATCCTCTGCTGACCAAGATGCTGCAGCACCGCAGGCCTCAGGCTGCAGGGAGGCAGGGGGTGTTCAATGGAGGTGCCATCCCACGTAGCTGGCAGCAGGCTTCTGCCCACCAAGTGCTTTCGTGTCCGTCCCAGAGGCTGGAGATCGCCCTGGCTCAGGAGAGGAGCCACCATGTTTACTGAGTGCGAGTGCACCCCACTCCTCCGCTCTCTTACAGTTTTGCGTCCACGGAAACTTTTCCTTCTGCAAAAGGTAATGGGTATTAATTACGGAGGCCCGGAGGCTGTCCGTCAGATGCTGAGGGCTAACCGCATCCGTGCAGCGCCTCCCGCACGGTGTAACCTCAGCGTCCAGCCTTGGCTGCTGGGCCAAGACATGGCTGTTCTTTCACCTCCGGTGCCAGTAACCTGAAACGAGATTGCTGGAAACGAGAGAGAAGGAGAGTCAGCGATTTGATTACAGGCCACAGGCACATGCCTGGCCTTCATGGGTATATTAAGTAAGAGACATTTTAAAACAAAACCACCCTCAGTAACCTTATCGTAAGCTTGAATCCACAACCCATCTGTTATCTCCCAGTGCTGCCCACATAGGCTTCCATCAGACATCGGTGCCAGGGAATTTTGGAACATTTTCCCCCCAAATCGCTGTGGTCGGGAGGGGACAGTCCTGGGGAAGGGGCAGGTCCTGGGGCTCGACCCCCCCCGCCTGCCTTCGGCGTGCCTCCATACCAGCCCCCAGCCTTTTACTGTGCCTGTAAATAACTGCAAATCCCCCTTGGACACGAGCTGCTGCTGTCCTGTGACTCTCAGCCCTTCTGAAACAAGCACTCGGGAGACCTGCTGCTCGGCAAAATGGCTTTAGAAAAATTAAGCCTTTTTAAACATTTCACTGCTGCCTTAATCGTGCGTTGTAAAGGAGCCCTCCGCATAGAAATAATTCAGCAAACAAAATCAAGAAGGCAAATTGATGATTGCATCAGCCCTAGCTTATGAAAACTGATCCCCAGGAAAATGTAATTCAACTCTCCAGCAATCTAACTTGGTGCTCAAGAATGTAATAACTTCACTTGGATCCTCTTTTTAGGGGGACTCCTAAATCCTTGGCAACGTCCCTTAAGGTCATGAGCAAATCCTGATATGGATAATTGTTTGGCAAGCACAAGAACAGTAAAAGGGCTAAATAATTGGGGATTACCTCTGACCCTGATTTGTAGCTCACCACCCACTGCAGGAATGTACCGAATATCTGAAAGAGCAAGCGGGAGTCAGACAATTCATGGGCACGAAACTGTCCACGTACACTTGGAGTGAACTTAAAATGCAGAGCAGGTTGGCCCCAAACCTCATTTTTCATTAGCAATCAGCTGCGGCAAGCTCTAATTATTTCTGTTGCCTTGGACAGGGGGTCAGTGATGGGACAGGTCAAAATTTGTACCTATTATTTTCACCCTTTGTTTGGAAAATGACAGCTTGGGTCTTCAGGGCAGAGACAGGATAAACTCTCTGATTCAGTACCCATTACTTCTGCTGGTTACTTTCTCCTGAACTGCAGGAAGGGACAAATCCACACATCACTTCCATTTTTTTCTGATGATTATTGCTGGATTTGTTCGGTGCTTGTATAAAAGACAATCTCTGCTTTGAGAATCTGCCCGGAGCTGTGATCGTGCCCCCATTCGTACCCAGCGCTCCATTTTCGGTCCCTAAGTCCTGTCCTCCACGGTGGGCTGGGTCGGCAGCATCACAGCGGACCCTCAAGATGGGCCAGCAGATCAGGGCCGTCAGTGCCAGGTTTGCGGGCTGAGACGCAAGATACCGAGAAGACCGTGCCGGGTGGGACAGCCTACACATCTGCTCTTCGGGAGCTCCGTGTCATGGACACAGCACTGCACTGTTTATGTGGGAGACGCAGCTGGGATCCCGTAAAGCGTTTTTTGTATTTATAAACCTTAGATTTGCGGCCGGCAGAGTTCTGCAAGGCTCTGACTTCCTTTAGGATTCCTCCTGGTAACAACATGCACCTTCAGACAGCGGTGAGCCTTAAAGGGCCTGTCTCCATTGCCCATGTCACATCTCTCTGCGCTCTCACGTAATACCTCCTGACCTCAGATTCCTCCCAGCGTTGAGCGGACCAGGACTCTCGCAGGCGATAGCGGAGGCTCTGTGCCATGCCGGGAGTTCTGCTGTTACCTTATCTTGGTAAATGCGCCTTTTATCTGATGAGCTTGCCTCTACTTGTTCAGCATTCAGCAGGGAAAATGACCATAGCCCTTCCAGAGGAGAGGTTTGCTTTGGCAGGTACACACCATTCTAGTCGGGCTCAGCGTTTTGCAACAGCTGGCGTCTAAGAATTGCAGCTGCTTTGCAAAAGCATGAGAAGTCCTGAACTTCACAGCGATTACCTGTGGTGACTCCTGGTTATTTTTTTTGTCTGTTTCCAAAGTTCTGAGGCTGCAGGTTTCATTGGGGTTATGCATAAGCATAACCTTTTGGTTCGGAGGACGCGTGAGACTTTTCCCAGTCTGTGTGTGGGGATGGGTGGCACAATGACCCCACAGCGGTGCCGGCGAAGCCCTTCGCCCCACACCGCACCCTCGCCACGGCCTCAAGGCTGCAGCCCCGTCGGTCCTGCCCTTGCCGCTGCATGCCCACCCCGTGCTCCCCCGGGACACTGGACCCACCTGCCCAGGGGATCCTGTGGGGACCCAGGACCCACCTGCCCAGGGGATCCCGTGTGGACACTGGACCCACCTGCCCGGGGGATCCCGTGGGGACCCAGGACCCACCTGCCCAGGGGATCCCGTGTGGACACTGGACCCACCTGCCCGGGGGATCCCGTGGGGACCCAGGACCCACCTGCCCAGGGGATCCCATGGGGACCCAGGACCCACCTGCCCGGGGGATCCCGTGTGGACACTGGACCCACCTGCCCGGGGGATCCCGTGGGGACCCAGGACCCACCTGCCCAGGGGATCCCATGGGGACCCAGGACCCACCTGCCCGGGGGATCCCGTGGGGACATCAGACCCACCAGCCCAGGGGATCTTGCTGGGACACTGGCCGTGGGGATCCCGTTGGGACACCAGACCCAACCCATGGGGACATCGGACCCACCGAACCCACCGGTCCGGGGGACCCCACGGGGACCCCGGACCCTCTCCGCGGGGCCACCGGGCCCGCTCCAGGAGGATCCCCGGCCCCACGGGCTCCGGCGGGGCCACGCGTGCCGGCGCGGCGGGCGGGGAGCGCGGGCAGTGCCGCCGCCGGGTGCCGCCGCCGCCGCCGCGCAGCCGGGGGTGCCCCCGCCGAGGCCGGCCCAGCCCCGGGGCCCCGGGGGCGGCCCCGCCTCCCCCGGCACGTTGCGGCGCTGCCGACACGTGAGGCTCATGTGACGGGGGGGGCCCGGGCCCGCCCCGGCGGCCGCCAGACGTGCCGGCAGTCACAGGGTAGCGCACGTCGCTCCCGTCCACCCACTCGCCCGCATTTAACCCGGCCCGCCGCCGCCCGCCGCTCCTCAGCCCGCGCGGCGCGGACGCGGCATGAGCAGCCCGCCCTGAGCGCCGGCCGCCCCGCTCCGCTCCGCACCGCCCCGCACCGCTCCGCACCGCTCCGCGCCCCGCCATGGAGCGGGTCCCCAGCGCGCAGCCCCCGCCCGGCTGCCTGGGCAAGCTGCCCGCCCTGGAGAGCGGCGAGCTGCCGGGGTAAGCGGCGGGTCGGGGGGAGGACGGACTGGCCCCGCCGCGGCCCGGCGGGACGGGGATAATATCGGTGCTTTCGTTTCGCCCGTGCAGGCTGGACTTCGCGCACATGTACCAAGTTTACAAGCCCAGGAGGGGGTTAAAGAGGAGCGAGGACAGCAAGGTAAAGCGGGGGCTGCCGGCCCCGGGAGGGGATCTGCCGGCCCCGGGAGGGATGCTCCGCCGGCGGGGGCTGCCGGCCGCGGGAGGGGATGCTCCGCCGACCCTGGGAGGGATGCTCCCCCGGCCGGGGCGGCGGGCTTGCGGCACAGCCCCGGGGGCGGGGGGACCGCGCACACTGGCACAAGCGGCGGGGAGCGATGGCCGCGCAACCCCCGCGGCCGCGGAGCGCTGACCCACTGCCGCTGGCTTTGCAGGAGACCTACAAGTTGCCCCACAGGCTGATAGAGAAGAAGAGGCGCGACAGGATTAACGAGTGCATCGCGCAGCTGAAGGACCTGCTGCCCGAGCATCTCAAGCTGACGGTAGGTGGGAGCGGCCCCGGGACCGGCCGCGGGGCCGGACGGGCCGGGCGAGCGGGGCTGCCCGCCGCTGCGGTTCTCCCGCGGCTCGGCCGCCCATCGCACCGCGGGGGGGTTATTGTTAGCATTTTTATCGTTCCTTTTTTATTTTTATCTGTATTTTTACCATTATTTTTATCATTATTATCTTTATCATCATCCTTACAATTATCAGCATTAGTATTACTACATGTCCCCCTCCTTTCTTCTTGTTTTTCCCCCTCTTTATTTTTTTTCCCCTTGTGCCCCCCGGTGGCCACACGCCCAAGCCGGGCTGCAAACGCCTCCCAAACTTTCCCAGGAGCGGAGTCCCTCGAGTGGCTTCCTGACCTGCTGGAGGGTCCCTGTGGCAGCTGCTAGGGGAATTCTGCCCCTCCCCGCCCCCCCTGCTGCTGCCGAGGGGAACCCCCGGCCCGGTTCCCCGGTGCTGAAGTCACAGTGCCAGCGAGAGCAGCAGAGCAGAGAAACAGAAGACTTCTCTTTGATTTGTGCGGCTGCTCCCAAAATACCCGTAGGATTTTGCAATAGCTTTTTCTGGAGCCTGCTTTTTAACTGATTTTCACGGAATATTGTGGTTTATAGCGCTGTTGGCCATCAGGGCACTGCCTTTAAGCCTTTCCCCCCCAAACCGTGTCGGTCCTTCCCCTGTTGTTTGGACCGTGTTGGCAGCCCCGTCAGGCTCCCAGGTGCGTGGCCGACCCCACGGCAGACGCCAACCTGTCCCTTTGCTTTCAGACTCTAGGTCACTTGGAGAAGGCTGTGGTGCTCGAGCTCACCTTGAAGCATGTGAAAGCACTAACTAATCTCATTGAGCAGCAGCAGCAGAAAATAATTGCTTTGCAGAATGGTTTACAAGCGGGTGAGTATTCAAATTGTATCATGTGAGAACCTGCGTGCACTTGATGGACTTTCTCTCGGAGTCTTTGAAATGCAGTTGTGACACTTAGTGCCTGAGAAGGGAGGAGGCAGGAGTTCTTGCCCTTAATCGCCGTCATTTTCTCTTGCTTTGCTTATGGGCTTTCGCAAAAAAGGAGGCATTTCTCAATACAGTCGATGTAGAGTGCCCTGTGGAATTGTTAAGAAGTTAAATGGATTTTAAGTAGTTTTAGTTTAAAGCCCAGGTTTGCTGTGAGGTTCTCTCCAAAGCCATGTGAGTCTTTCCATTTATCTTGATGAGCTTTGGATCAAACCCACTTTTGTTTGTTTGGGTGGTGTTATTTTTTTCTCCTGAAAATACATGTAAATCTGCCTTCTATACACACCTTCTGTAGGTCTCTTTCTTCATAAATGAGCTAGCCTATGCTCTGCAGGCAGAGAGGGGACCTGGTGTATCAGCTTATCACGCTGTAGATGCACTTCCTCCTCCTATTTTCACATGTGGCACTCACGTGAATCTGATAAAGTAAAATTTAGTTTTTCTGAAGCGCCTTCCACTGCTCTGACAGCCACAGGGAGTGCAATAGAGCTTTAAGCTGAAGCAAAATGGCCCTGGGTTGGAGCTGCTGGCGGACAGCCCTGCTCCAGGAGCGCTCTGCCTGGAGAAGGGTGAGGTGCCTCTGCCTTGCCTGGGGTGTTTCCCAGAGGAGGCACCAGCTTGGTTCATTCCTTCCCTCTGCGCTTCAGCACCTCTTGAGGGTGGCATATACAGTAAATGCAGAACTAAAATATTAAGTTTAAAGTTACTATGTGAAAGTGGACAGGAGGATGTTCAAATAAAAATGCATGCTTATGCAGAAATCTGGGGGATGCTCACAAAGTTCGTGTTGACTGCCAAGTTCACCTCTCTAGCTGTGCTGTGACTGAAGTTTAATATTGCCTCCAGTCCGCCTTGAAGATGGTAATGGAACTATTTAGCAGGTTGTTAATTTTTAATTTCTTTCTGTTAATGTTTCCTCAGGTGACCTGTCATCAAGAAACCTTGATTCCAGCCAGGAAATGTTTCGATCCGGTTTCCAGATGTGTGCCAAGGAAATGCTGCAATACCTGGCAAAGCACGAGAACAGCAAGGACCTGAAGTCGTCCCAGCTGGTCAGCCATCTGCACCGAATGGCCTCCGAGGTACTCCAGGGTGGAGCTGGCCGCAAGTCCGGAGACATCCCTCCTAAAATGGTGGACTTGAAAGAGAAACCCATCTCCTTGACCACAGCGGCAGAGGGACACGGGAAAAACTGCGTGCCTGTGATCCAGAGGACATTTGCTCACTCCAGTGGGGAGCAGAGCGGCAGCGACACAGACACGGACAGCGGGTACGGGGGAGAGCTGGAGAAAAGTGACTCCAAATCTGAACAGCAGTATTTCAAAAAGGATACTGAACTCAAGTACGCTGTCCAGGAGAGAATAAGCTCTATTAAGCAAGAGACTGAGGACCCGCCGGCCAAAAGGAGCAGGCTGGAGTCGCCGGAGGATGAGGGCCCTTTTGGCAGCGACATGATGGGCTCTTCCAGCAGCTTCCTGGGCCCCCATGCTCACCAGCCTCCCTTGTGCCTGCCTTTCTACTTGATCCCACCATCCGCGACAGCCTATCTGCCCATGCTGGAGAAGTGCTGGTACCCGGCATCTGTACCTGTCTTGTACCCCAGCCTCCCAGCCTCTGCTGCAGCACTTACAGGGTTCATGAACCCCGATAAAATCTCCCCGCCTCTGCTGATGCCCCAGAGACTCCCTTCTCCCGTACCGGCCCACTCCCCTATCGACTCCTCAGCTCTGCTTCAAGCTTTGAAGCAGATTCCTCCTTTGAACTTGGAAACCAAAGACTAAGCGCAGTGTGACTTTTTTTCTTTTTTTTTTCTTTTTTGTTCTGTTTTGTTTGTTTGTTTGTTTGTTTTGGTTTTTTTTAGTTTGAGACTTTCACTTTTATATGTTGGCTGGACTGAGGTGTGGGGATAAAGTTCACTGCGTGTAGGAAGCTAAATCCCCTTTTCTCTGACTTGTCAGGTAGCTTGGAGAAGGATGAAGGATGCACCCAGGTTAGCGATTCAGAACTACTTCCAAAGGAAAAAAAACCCCAAAAAACAAAAATAGAAGGGTTTTGTGCTTTACCCCTGACCTTCTTCCCTCTCTGCATCTACAGAACAACCAGTTGACTCAGTCAGCTGCGACAATATTGCAAAGCTGTGAAAAAATATTCCATGAGGCAGATTGGTTTTAGGGTCTGTGAATATAAAAATACGGTACTTCTCATAAAGGCTTGTAGGGCAACAGCCCCGCTGCCAGCAGTTTGAGCTGAACTGATTTGGTGCCCCATCAGTCGCCAGCATCCGAGACTGGTGCGGCCACCCTGAGTGCGGTGTGGCAGTGGTGGCAATGCCACCGAAAGCGTAGGAGGAGCAGAACAGCGGTCACTGCTCAGTCATGCACAGTCAGGTAGACTTAAGACGGGTTTCTCTCCACACCTTTGCTGATATATATATATATATATATATTTTATTACTTTTTTTTTTTAAGAAATAAAAGGTAGATGCTGCTTGGAAGCTTTACATGGCGTACATCTAATAAATAAATTAACACGTGCCCCTTCCTGTAACTTGAGCTGCTAGTTTGGGCAGGGTAGGGGAGAAAATATCCCAAGGATCACTTTGCCTGTTGCACCTGACTGCAGGCCTCTCTGGCTGCTGCTGTACAGCTTCACTGGGTCTAGTCTGTTGGAAATCAGAATGGTTTTCTGAGTCCCGTCAGTGGGGACCCAGCTGGTGAGCAGCTGCTTCCTGACCGGGGCAAGTCAAGGGCTTCCTGCGGGAGGGAGCAATTCAGCCGAAGTTGACAGCGCAATGCCCGCTGAATGTGCCCCTGTCAGTGCCTTTGAAAAATTAAAAGACTGGGATTTTCAAAGGAGTCTAATCCCAGTGGGGTTTGAGCATCTAAATTCCTTAGTCTCCTTGGCAAACCCTGGCCCACATTACTGTATTAACGAAAGAGGGTTAGGGTGTTGACACTTGTCCCATTAAACTGCGAGAGTCTTTCTCTGCAAAGGAACATCGCATCCAATTTGGCTTTTGGTTTTGGGATTTTTTAATGAAAAAAAACCCCAACACTTCACTGCAAAATGCAGTTCTGTGTTTTTTGGGTTTGTTTTTTTTTTCTTACTGGTTTTGAGAACTCATGTCCAGAAACCCTGTTGTATGGATTTTCATTTCGCCCTCCCATTGCACCAGCTGTTGAGATGCACTATGCTTGATTGCAGATTGTGTTCTAACGTTTATTTTGTTGTTGGTTTTGGGTTTTTTTTTGGTATACAGTTGTTGCCTTTATTTGTAAAATCCTGTTATAAATATATATATATTATATAAATATATTAAAAGGTAAAACGTTTCAGATGTCTATTATTTGTATAACTACTTGAGCAGAAAGAAGTGAGAAATATGAATGTATTCTTGTTTCTGGGTTGTCTTGTTTTTTTGAAGAGAAGAATTTTTTGGTTTTCTCTAGGGAGAGGTACAGTGTTTATATTTTGGAGCCGCCTTCAAGGTGGGATATTGTACATATTTTTATCTTGAGTAAATGTTAAGTAGTTGTTTAAAAATACTTAATAAAATAATTCTTTTCCTGTGGAAGATAAGGGTTTGCCTCCTGTGCTTTTAAGTGTTCAAGCAGGGCCATTTTGTATGGTCTAGTCCAGCAGTTGATGGCGAGCGGGGCCCAAAGGCAGCTCAGGGTCCCGTTACCCATGTCCTCAGGGATATTTGTTTATTTTGACTCCCTTGGCACCTTCGGGGATTTTTCTGCTTCCCGATCCCAGAGGGGTGCCAGGAGAGCCTGGCTGGCTTTTCTGCTCTCCCTATTCTCTCCATGCTCCCTGAGCCGGACTTTTTGGTTCATCCACAAGGAGGTGGGGGTGGGGGTGGCGGGGGGGGGGTAGCCCCTTGCCGTGGAGGATGCATCTTCTCTGCAGGTTTTGCCCATTTCTCAGAGGGAAAGCTGTCCTGGCTGGCGGGGGGCTGTCAGGGAAAGCCCCAGTTGCCTCCACGGTGGACCTGTTGGGCTGGGAGGCATGGCCGCCATGCTGCTGCTGGGTGCTCGGGCAGGGCTGGATCGTGCCTCCGCCGGGAAGGAAGCCGTGCACGCTGCCATGCTGCTCCTGTGCACCTCTGCGATGCAGTGCTGCTCCGGGGCTGCCAGCCGGCACTGCAGGCGATGGCGAGCAGCCTGGTGCCTCTCCACTCACGCTGCTGCACAACGGGCTCGGGGGGATATCGTATGCATCTGACCACGGGCTCCTTCCCTGCCTCTACAGCAATGACGCACGGTTTCTGGCCGCTGTGCAAAACAGCAATGACGCCAAACCTTTCCCCAAAGGCAAAAGATGGGCGAAGCGCAGCTCTGGCCTGCGAGGGATGGGTGGAAGGACTTTGTTTCCCAGCTACCCACAGATGGGGCATGGGCACTTCTGCGGGATATTTCAGATTTTCACAAGGCAGATGAATCACAAAACATGGCAAGTGGTTAAATGGGGACAGCACTGCTCAGTCTTGGGCTGCGGCATCTCTGGGACCCTGCTGGAGGAGCAGCAGGTGCCTGGGGGCTGCTGTTAGGCTCCAGTTAGCATTAGCTTGAAGTAGCGTTAGTTTAAGTAGCACTAGAAAAAAAAATACAGGATTGCTTGTATTAATTTATCTGGGGCCTCCATGCCTCCTGATGTTTATTTTGTGGTTTTTTTTTAATTAGGGCTAAATATTGATCCCACCAAAGATGCCTGCAAGTAATCCTGCTTTGGGGACAGCGTTTGGTGCTCAGTGCAGCAGCGTTTACAGCCTTGGCGGCCAGATTTCTGGCTCGTTTCCGTGGCTCTTGCTCCCCTTCAGTCTCTACCTTCTGACCCACCTTGTCATATGGTGGGAGGACTGGCAGAAGCTCCAGATCCTCAGTCATGGAGGGGAAAAAAATAGTATAAAAAGTCATGGAAGAGGGAAGGTTTATAGAGGAAGCGAAGGCTAACGATGGGCTGGGGATTTCCGCCGCCACCCTGGCCCAGCGCCAGCAGGACAGGTGAGTTCTCTGGGGCAGAGCCGGCTCTGGTGGCCCTTGGTCATCCCTGTCCGGCAGCACGGGGCATGGGCTGCGCCTGTGGCAGCATTGTGTGGGAGACGCCCTGCCCATGGACCGCCACGCTGGGGGCAGCCCCCCTGCCCTGCCTCTGCCTGCTGCGGGGCTGCACCGTCCCACCGCAGCATCACCTGCAAGGCAGCAGAGCCGGTGCGTGGCATCCTGGTGCGGCAAGGCCAGGGGCTGGCGGCAGCTGAGGGAGGAAGGTGATGGAGGGGCTAACCCCCGGCATGGCGCCAGGTCGTGGCAGCCCGTGCCGTGCCGCACCAGCCGGGTGTGCTGAGTTCCCCGGACTTGTTTTCATGGTCTCACCCAGCTCTGACCTGCCTCAAATGTTGACACAATGTCACGTTTCCGACTGCAGTCTTTCATGTGCAGCCGGAGGCTAAATACGGCTGCTGGTTCCTGGAAAAAGACGTGCCTGGCACCCTTTCAGCAGAAACCCGATCCCCATGCAGGCTTGGCACAACAGCTGAATAACATGGCAATAACTCTTTCAGCAGCATTTCAACCCATAAATAGGGCTTCCCGAGCGACTCCTTGAAGTAAGGCAAGAGGATACAACGATTTTTAGAAAAAGCAAAAAAATAAAGCCAGAGTGCGTGAAAAGCAAGTGCGAGGAGGCAGCCCGGTTCCGAGCAGATCAAAGGATGTCGTGGAGATGCTGAGCGTGGTTTGGTTAGTACGAGCGCAGGATTGCCTCAAAAGGAAAGAAATGCTCTTGAATTTTTTAACATCTCGGTCCCATTTTATACCAGCCCTGTGGAAGCAGGATAAGAGCCTTCCTGAAAGCGAGGGCCCTTCCTAACCCCAGTGAGGACACACAGACACATAATTTTAGCTTTTCACCACCTGTTTGGAAAGCTCCTATAACCGAGTGCTATGGGACTGGATGGTTTTTACAGGCATGTACCCCGGGAGCTGCTTATTTGCATTATGCATGGACCAGGGCCTAAAATAATCTGCAGTGACGCACATTTTTTGCTGTGATTTTTTTTTTCCTTTTTTTTTTTCCCCCTTCTTTTCCAGGACTCCATTTTTCTGAATGTGCCATGACTTTTGAGGACCATGCATGGTTAACCAGCCCCAGGGCTCCCGAGTCCCTGAATCAGCACATCTGCCTGCGGACACCCGGCTGAGGGGGAGCGCTCCCCCCCAGCCGTGACATGGCCACGACAGGGAGAAGTGCCCTTCTGCTCTGCCTTGGCTTTCATCTGCAAAGCGTGTAGCTGCAAGTGCCGCATGTTTACAAATGCAGGCATTGCAAGATCCCTTGAACTGTGTCCTAGTACAAAAGAGGCTTTGAAACAAGAAACACGTTGTCATGGCATGTTCCAGGCCAGCAGCACCAGCCTGAACCAGATAATTGCTGTTTCTGCTTTAGCTGCTTCATCGTGGAAAAAGCAGCAGGTCTTGAGCAAGTCTTTTTTTCCCTTTAGATGTTTGGTGTGATGCTTGGGATGGAAGGAGAGGGTCGGGAATGCCCAGGCAGGCAGGGGTGGAGGTGGGATGAGCCCAGTCCACAGGGCTGGAGGCGAAATTACTCTGCTGGGCTCAGGTCATGTAACCATAGCCCGCAGAGCCGGTGACACTGACCCTCGCTGTGTGACACGGGGTATTCATGTTTTGTAACCCTGACTCACGGCATGCTGCTGCCAGGGCCAGGAGGTGCAGCTCTCACAGTCCTCCCATGCTCCAGACCTTTCCCATCGCCCTTCTTCTGGTGCTTCATGGCACTCGAGAAATATCCAAATGCCTCTTGGTGCCAGCTGACCAGGCAAAAAATGCTAATTGGCTCCTACACTGAGTATGTTCATTATGGCCCCTGGGCTTAATGGCCAGGCAAGCAGAAACCCTGCACCACCAGAAACAGCAGGAGTGATGGAAGGGGTGCCTGTGCTTTCATGCTCACCCTCCCAAGGCACTGCACTCCCATGCTGGGGTATTAAGAACTGGAGGGTAATATTTCCACCTGGTATTTTGAAATAATTTATTTTTTATACATTTCTCTTTCTCCCAGGTGTGTTTTTGCCCCAGGTACATCACTCTGTGGGGTTAGTTACTGCCATTACACCCAGTGCCTTTGGAAACAGCAGAACAGTAAAGCTCTGGCTGGGAAGGGCTTTTCACTGCACGTGCCTTGTTAAAAACTGCAAAATTGGGGAAGGCCGGGTAACAGCACACAGCTGGGGGAAAACAGAGGAGTCTGGGGCTCGTTTGCAAGAACCAATGCCAAGGAACACCTGAAAATAAGGCAGATCTGCCCTCTCTTCTTGTGCATGCTGCTGCTCTCAGGAAAGTAGGACCTGGGGAGGGTCTGTGCTGGGTTGCTCCCATGCCTGACTCGTTACAGCACACAGAGCTGCATTGCTGCCCAGACTCAGGCTGCCAACAGTGCTGATGCAGGGCTGGCAGGTTAAGCAGGTGGGTGTCTGCCACGGGATGCTGGGCCCTGGTTGGGCTCAGTGCTGTTCCGTACCCATGTGCGGCTGCCCGCCTCTGCTGCTGGGACCCTGCTCTGCAGGGGTGAAGCACTGATGAGGAAGAGCTGGGTCAGCCATTGGCACCCCCGGGCTTGTCCCCAGGGGTCTATCTTATCTCCTCCCCAACCTCTGCTTTTTATTCTATTACCCAGGGTAGGATGCCACTTTATCATTTTCTGAACAACAGCTCAGGCCAAAAAATGGTGGCAGTGCTCTGTTGCCACCAGAGCTGTTGCACAAGAAGGCATAATTAATTTTCTCTTTGCAATACAGCTTTATCTTTCCTTCAGCCCGTGGTGCTGCTGGAAGTATTGCAATGTTGCCTTCCCCCGTGCAGGGCTCTCCCAGTAGCCTGGCCATGTGCCTCTTTTTCCAGTGCCAGCTAGAAAAAAGGCAAAGATGTATTCTGCTCTGAAAGTACGGATGAATATGCAAACAATTAGGTCTGAAATGTTACTTTCCCTTGTCATGGGGGTATGCACAGGGTTTGTATTTGCACTTTTGCCTGAGGATGTATACAACATGACTGTGGAGCTGAGCAGCTTATGGAAGGTTTAACTCTTAACTTCTATTCTTGATGCTGAATCATTAATAAGGTTATGCCCATGTTCAGGGCCTTTCCCGGCGCTCTCCTCCCACTGCAGTGGGGGTTTGGAAACTCGCCGGCAGAGTTTTACTTCAGCTATTGATTCGTGCGCACTGGGGGTGATATTTTTTCCTGAATGGAAGGAGTTGCTGATGATTATTGCATGGTATTAGCATGTGTCATTGTGAAATTGGTATGATTTGAGATGATAGGTGACCTATGGGCATAGGCAACCACTTTCTAATGTATTCTAGCTGCATTATGCTGCACGGGTAATGCTGGGGCTTGACAAGCTATTACTGTTGCCGGTACCATGCTGATTAAAAACCCCAGCTCACTCCCGCTCCCCATTGAAATCAGTGGGAGGTCTGTCACTGCCTTCAGTGAATGCTGGACTGTATCCAGATTTCACTTCATAGTATGCATTATTCCATAGGATTAAAGCGGTGCAGGGAGTAGGATTCCTCTTCCTCACTGATCTCTACCACTTAGATATTTGCCTGGGAGCTGGCTGGGACACAAAGCACCCGACCTGGTTTCAGTGTCTACCCAGGGAGGAGACGAGTCGTGTTTTCTCCATGGCGGCTCTAATAGCCATACGAGCAGCAGTCGCAGCAGTGCCAAAACAAAACACTCCTGTAGGTCAGCCAAGGCTGAGGTGCTGCTCTGGGGGCGCAGGTTAAATGCGAGATGCAGAGCAGCCCCAGAGCATACTGGGCACCCCCCCTGGAGCAAGCATACCTGGGTGGTAGGAAGCCGAGGCAGTGGAGAGGCAGGGAGTCCTGTACATTGCTGTACAGTCGAAGTGTTCGGCCTCGCCAGCGCACTGGAGCCCCAGTTTGCAAATGTAAAAGCTGGAGCACACCCTGGGAGCAGAGGAGGCGACCTTGGCTTAGTGTACACCGGACAGGAGTTTGTTGAGGAGGGTTTTTCTCTGGTTTTTTATTTCAAACGAGTGCTTGACCTCAAAGCTGTACTGGTTGCTCTGGGGCTGAATTCTCTCTGTAGTGTGGCACGGCTGCTCGGGGCACTGCCGTGGCTGCAGGCGCTGATCCTGCTGGGGCCTTGCCTGTCCCTGTCCCCACCGTGCACCCATGCCCAGTGATGGAGCCTTTGGGTGGAGGATGACTCAGGGCCCCGTGCAGGAAGGGCCACGGATGGAGGGGGTGGCAGTGACCTTCCCCCCCTGTGCTGCTGGGGAACTGAAGCAATCTGTTTATCATGGAAAAAAACGCTCTTTTCGGCAATTCAAATGGAAACTTCCCAAAATGACTATTGCAGAGCTTTCCCCTTGAATCACTGGGCCTCCAAAGAGCAGCTTTCTAAGATGATGCCCTCGGGAAAGCTGTCACCGGCTTTGGCTGTGCCATGGTGGCTCCCTCCCTGCAGCACAGCCAGGCTTGGTCTCTCCTCAGGCTTGTTTCTATCAGAGCATCTCTGCTCAGTTGGGCTGGATGAGCAAAAAGCAGGTCCAGGAGTGCAGGAACCCCTGAAGGCCACAGACTGGGGCTCAGCTCAGGGGCTGAGCCTGGCTTTTGGTCCACAGGCTACAGTAGGGGCTTTCTCCAGGAGGGACAGGTGAGTGACCACCAGCACTGAGGTGTCCCACGAGCCACACCACTTGGTTTTGGAGGATAAAAGGCCAGAGGATGCCGGTCAGCTCTGCCACCCCATGCCGGGTGCTGGAAGGCTCTAGAGATGATGGGCACCATGCTCGCCTCGACTCAGGGACCACCCTGGGATGGAGGCTCTGACAGCATCATCTGTTGCCATCTCACAATGGCTGTTTGCCTGTTTTCCCTGCCCCCTGGCTGCCCGTCACACTTTCTATGGTTTAAATGAGTGTCCAAAGGTCATGGAGAATTCAGCCTCTGCCCAGTGCCTCACGTAGCTAAATGAATAAGGAGTGAGTGTGCAATGCGTGACTCAATCTGCTCCCACGTGCAAATCCGTTGGGTGCTTTGTATCCCGTGCTGACATGGCTGCTGCAAAACCTGTGCTCGTGGAGAGCATGTTTTGTGCGTTGCCTGCTGTGCTGTGCCATGCCTACAGCCCGTGTGCCTTGCATGAGGCCCCTCGCCTGGCGCATGGCCCCTGAGGGATGCTCCCTGGCAGCCAGGGTGGCCGATCCCGGGCAGGGCAGCGGGCATGCTGCCTCTGCCACAAGGCGTTTCCGGGCCAGCGTAACCACAACTGTGTGTAAAGCTCTGAGTTGTCAGCCTTGCAGATCGGGAGAAGATATGAAGGAGCTGGGTGTTGCAAGGAGTGGGTGGCCACAGAACCGGGCAGGGGGTGGGGAGGAGGGCAGGTTATGGCACCCCAGTGATCCCTGCTGCCACCTTCGGAGCAAAGCTCCTGGGGATTTTTCTGCATTTATTCTTGGCGACCTGCGGTGCTTGTCCCCATAGTAACAGAGCAGCCCAGCACGCAAGGCTTGGTGATGTCCCTGGTCCCCAGGTGGGAATTCAGGACCTGTGAGGCCTGCATGGTACCCCAACATGTCGGTGGGGCACACAAGCCTGAGGACAGCTTCCCTGCACTTCAGAGCATAAGTGTTTGCTGTGTCTCTGCAGCCCTGGAAAAGCAAACAAGAGCTGCCAGCTGAGGGGGTGGCACAGCCAGGCAGGCATGGGGCTGGCCAGGACAGGCCTGGGGCAAGGGACAGCTGGTGGCAGATACTTGTCCCCGGTGCCCAAGGCTGCATGCCGGGATGTGCTGGTGCTAATGCCGTGCTGGCTGCCAACTGAGCACCTGTTCTGGCAAAGCCTGGTGTTGCCATGCGTGTGACGAGTGCGAGCCCTGGCTGCTGCATGCTGGTGAGCCATTAACCACAGAGGGGTTTTCCAGCTGCAGCCAGGCTCCGGCATGCACCTGGGCACTTGAGGTTGGGAGGCATTTGCAACATGAGCTTTTTGAAGCCAGGAGGGAGGCAAAGGTGTTTTTAAGGAGATCGGCAAGATTGAGATCTCCATGCAGATCCCAGAGCCACTTGGAAGATGAGTCAAAGGATTCCTGAAATGATTACAGCTGTGAGGTGCAGCAGCACTGTCACATCCACTGCCAGCAGCACTGTCAGGCTCCCTCGGCCAGCTGCTCATGTTTTCTGCTTAATAAGACATATTAGGCAATTTCCCATTAAAAATGTTTATGGGAATATAGAAATATTCACTTATATAGAACTTGCCGGGCCCATTGCACAGAGTGGTGGTGAGAGTGACTGGAATTGTTATAAATCTATCAAGAAAACTTGAGATGGAGCCCACTGCGTGGCAAGGAGGTGGATGTACTGGAGCCCCAGTGGGGATCAAGGTCCTTCAGGAACCAGGATGGGAGACCTTGCTCAGTGGGACAAAGCACCCCACCAAGCAGGACAGGGCCAGCATGGGACCTGCGCCACATCCCTTGGCGCCTAGCCGCAGGCAGTGTGGACAGGTTTTTCCCTTGTGTGATTTCCCAATGGCCGCAGGAAGAGCATGCACAGACTTGATCTGGATTAAATCAAAGGAATTTTTTTTTTTCATTTGCTGTCTTATGTGCTGACCACCAAACCACATCCTTCGAGCCTGAGCCCAGTGCAGTGAAACAAAAACTAGGCCAGGGCTTTTTGCTTTTTTTTTAATTTTATTTAAATTTTTTTTCTTTTCTTTTTTTTTCTTTTCACTTAATGCATCAGTTGGGTGCAAAGCTGGCACACGCCTCTTCTCCAGCTCCTCCATTCCCCACAGAGCCCAGCGCATCCCCATGGGATGGCCATCCCCCTGGGTAGCCTGGTATTTCCCCCACCCCGATTGCCCCAAGCGAGCCGCTTGCAGCTCCATGTGACGCCTGGGAACTATCCAGAGCACAGCACTGGAGGGGAGCAAATATAAAGGCATAATAAGTAATGACGTCCTGGCGGATTGTGTTGTCGGGACCTACTAAGACGCAACGCAGGGATTGTACTTAGCTCTCAGCTGACTGCATTAAGCAGCCGAGTGTTTTACAGCCTGGCTGTGTGATCAGAGCAAACTGGAGGGGACGCATCGGCAAAGAGACCCTGATTGCTGGCAGAGGCAGTGGCTGCAGTGTGATACTGGTGCCTGGGCAGCATCCCGAGAGCAGGGCTTGCATCAGTCGCTATCTGCCTGTATAGGGAAGTTCTCACGTTTACAGAACAGAGAGCAGCTTTATTGTTTTATTTTGCAAACCAAAACCAGCCAGGAGTTTCTGAAGTGTCTGCCATCCCCGCAGAGAGCTGTTTAGTCATGCCTGGTGTGTATGCATGTGAGACAGAGTGTAGGGGAGGGAGTCTCTAGGACTTTGCAAAGATTAAAGATTTATGCTGACCCTTGAATCTGATCCAAGGCTACTAATCTGCCCTGATCCTATCATATGCTCAGGGTGGATCTATTTCACTTTCCTTTATGGTACTCCTGACTCACTCCACTCCCACTCCAGGCCAGGCCAGTGGGAATGGGAAGCAGTAGCACATATTTGTTTGGGTTTGCATTTAAAGCTCTGGACCTGTAGTGGGTGCAGCTCATAAAGGAAACCAGTGTGGATAAGATATGGGTGAGCTGAATGCTTGGAAACCACTCCCAAACACAAGCTGAAGTGGTTTGAAATCAAGGTGGAGTGATGTACGGAAGGCACAATACTTGGCAGCTACGCCCAACGTGTGAGAAAGGCATTTAAATCCAAGGTGGTAAGGTAGGCAGGGGATCCAAAGTGCTTCTGAGGGAGACAGCTTGCTGCCTTGCAGGGTCTGTAATGCCAGGTGTAACGTCTCTAGCAGAGAATTGGGTATTGACCCCCTCCATCTGCCCACCCAGCTTCTCCGGCTCTGCACTTTGCACCCCTGTGAGAGCTCTGCAGGCTGCAGGAAAACGTGCTGGGGGTACTGCTCATGCCCTGGCACTGCTCCGCCTGGGAAATGGCTTGCTTGTGCTCCATCTCCCTGTACTGAAATGCTCCTGATGGCTGCTGGGGATTTAGTACAAAAAACAAAGTGTAGAGGAAAATGCAGACCTGATTTTGTTGAGGGCAGAATAAATCTCCTCTGCCCTTGAAAAAAAACCAAAACAAACAAACAAAAAAACCCAAAACCAAACCCACCCAAAAAACACAGAAGTGTGGCAGAAAGAGAAATAGGAGCTTTCCACTGTCCCCTCCACCCCTGCCTGCTCTCTGCCTCACCCACACGTCAGGCTTGGTCTGGAGGAAGGCTGGGGATGCCAGAGCAGCCCGGTCTGTGTGCCAGCTGCACTGGGGATGGATAACACCCACACGGGCACCACTGGCAGTACCGGAGCCACAGGCAGACAAGCAAACAGTATCAGTCATACGGACCTGGCCCATGGCTGAACTGACCAGGAGATGAAGACTGAGGTGTATCCTATTTCAGGTCCCCTGGGACATCCTGTTCTCCTGATAACCGATGATATGTAAATATAGCAAATGCAAAGCGAGGCACTTTCCTGCCATGCCTTGCTCAGGCTGCATATAGAAAGGGGCTGAAACCTAGCAGCGCGATTGGAAACACCCATCTGCAACTGTGAAATAGGCATCATGCTTTATTTTTAGTTTAAAATGAAGTTCCTGTTTGTAAGGCCAGAAGGGTTACAGGAAAAAAATACGATGAAGCGGGATCATTTACTGCTATTTTTCTTTTCACGTGTCCTTCCTTCCTTCCTCCCTCCTGAGAAATAGGATGTAGCACATCGCTATTCCAGGCTGCAGCATTCGCTCACAGGAACGCTGGTTTCTGCTCCCTGCGAAGAGACCCATTATGCCTTGTGTAACAAAAGACACCAGTCTCCCAACCACGCCAATTACCCTTGATTTCTAGTTGCTACATGAAGGCGCTTATCTCATGTAAATGAAATGCCGTCTTCACGCTGACTTGCACTTCCTTTCTCTTTCATCAGTTTTGGGCTGCCCCTGCCAGGCAGGGGTGAAGGGCAGGTCAGGCAGCGGCACTGGGGATGCCCCCCCCATCCCATCAGCCAAACCCCCTCCTCCCCGGGCAGCCGATCACACCCAGCAGCGGTGGTGTAGACCAAAACAATGGAAAATATTGGAAAAAGTTTTCCCCCCCAAAAAGGAAAAAATGGTCAGATCAGCCAAAAGTGCCTTTTTAACCAGCAAAGCCAAGCATTAATTAAGCCTGGTGTCTTCTCCTTGACCCAGCACCCAGGCTGTGCACTTCTCCTTCAGGCGGGGTCACCTGGCCGCTGTGGAAGGAGAGCCGCTGGGATGCACATTGGCAGGCACCCACGTTCCTCTCCTTTCCCTGCCCCAGAAGGGGAAGGTAATCACGAGCTGACAGGAGGGAGACTGCGAGCTGCTGATGGGAATTCCCAGCTGAGGGGTTTCAAGAGCGGTGGAAGCTTTGGCATATGGATTAGGTTGCTTATATATACTGTAGTGTGAAGGAAACAGGCGGTTTCACTAATTCCCTTACACTTTAGTTTAATAAAGTAGGATTTGTCTGGTGGGAAAGTGTAATGGTGGGATTTTAAGCTGTGTGAGTCTCATGACTGGTGCTCGCCTAGCAGGGTGGCAAGAAGGGATGCATCGTTCGCATTCTGTCTCTCCTGTGTTCTTGTGGTTTTAAAGATGATTGCTGAGTGCCCACAGCTTTATTTGGGATTGTTTATTAAAAAAAAAATCCATATGCAGATGCTTGCACTCAATTATGTAGCCCAGTTCTTCAGAAACCAGAGCGTCCTATGTCTAGGGAGAGCCAAGACCACTTGGCTTGTAAAAGTCTTATGTCAAAACTCACATAAACTGAAAAAGGACAAAGAGGGGGATGGACAGTACACAGAGGGAGAAGGGACAAACTAATATCTGCTACAGTCTCTGTAGGGAAACGAGATCCTTCTGCTTCTGGTTGTAATGAGGAAGGCCCCACCACAAATTTTAAATCTGGATCTGCATCAAATCGTCAAAGTTCAGGGAGTCTAGAATGAGGGGTTCAGTCCTGTCCATCACACATCACAGCTATCTGCAAAATTCACCCTAACATTTTTTTTCCAGTCGTGAATTCTGCCAAAGATGCGTGGTTGGATGTGAGGTATTTTTCTTCTTTTTCGTCCCTTTTGCTAATTTAATTCCCAGATCTAAATCAAATTTTTCCATCTCAGACCATGAGCTGGGATGCATTGTTTGCAGTTAAGAAGCTGTTGATGCTTTGTTATGTGCTGTGTCGTGTGTTGAGACTTCGGAGGTGTTTACCTGCCTGGGATAGCAATGACCGTGCCAAGGGGAGGCCTCAAGGCTAGGCACCGGGCTGATTGCCAAATGGACTCAAAGTTTTCTGATGTGCTAGTGAGCAAATTATTACATTGCCCCTGCCCTTCTTTTCCTCGTTATTAAAAGATGATAAACCCCAACCAATTATTTGGATATGCACAAATATGCCATTGATGAGGGCCCTGAGCAACTGGGCGGATTTTCTGAGGAGCTTTGAAGCAGCAAGGCACAGAAGCCACATGCTGGGCTCTCCCTTATTGTTATTCTCTTTTGTTTTCTTGGTTGTAGGATAAGAGCTAATCAGAGTGATGCTCTCCAGCAGGCTGTTGTGTATGGTAAAATCCTAAATTCCCTTTCCTGCTCACGCATACAAAGCAGAAAGATCTAGGATGGCTGCAGACTATTTCTATTTTCAGATGATTTAGTCAAGGAGAAAATATCTGGATGGCTGGAAGAAGGTGGATAGGAGATAACCTTGAGGCACAGCCTCTGACATGATGGCGATGCCCAGCTTCCTGAGACGACCGCGCTCCATGCAGTGCCCACAGGGAGCATAACTTCCAGAGGAGACAACAAAGGACAATAAAGACAACTGGAGCACACAGAATCCAATGCAAAAGAGACTGCAGAGTGGGCTGGGTGATACCTTCTGCTCTTCTGCTCCTGGTCAAGAAAGTGGTTTCAGCACTGACATTTGTGAAGTTCATCCTGTTCAGTTTAGGACCCTTACTAGGTGCTGAGGCAATGAATTGAGTATTTGGCTGGTGCAGATCAGTGCAGCAAGTGACTTGGTTCATGTGAGGATGCTTGTACCTGTAGATGTGTTGCTGCTTCCCCGCTAAAGGCAAAGGCATTGCCCAGGACATGCCCCTCGCCGCAAAGCATGTCGGACACTCCCTCACCGCAAAGCAAGAATGTGGGCAGCTTCTCCATGGTGATGCTGTACGACCACAGCAGAGCGTGATACCTGAGCAAAAGCTCACACCTCCTTGCACATCGCTCCATAGTACCTGTTCTGCAACCTGTGAGTGAAACCACAGCTCCCAGGGCCTGGGATGTGTGCCTGATTGGCTGCCTGCTGCTTTGGGGCACGCTAATTCTCCCGCCTCTACCTCAGCTTCCCTGACTGTATGACACTTTATGAAGGACTTTGATTTTCACTGATTAAAAAGCATTAAATGAGACCGCCTTATCCTTCTGGCTTGATGCACATTCTACAGCCACTGTGGCTGGGAATAAACATCCCTCTGTGTCCCTCATTTCAAAGTGACACCGAGTTCCTAGGATTATCTCTGCCCTTGTCCGTGACAACACTGGGGCGGAAAAATGAACGATGTTCACACTGTGGAGGCTGGGGCTGACACACGGATCTTGCGTTGCTGTTTCTGTCCATTCATCTCCCGTTAACAGCTTCCTGCAGATCAAATCCCTTGCTTTGGAGTTACGACGTGCAATAAAAAAGATTTGCTGGACCCCACGGTGCCCATGTGCCCAGGGAGCGCGGGGGTGCGGGTGGCAGCACTGCCAGGCCGGGGGACCATGCTGCGCAGGGAGCCAGGCCTGGCTGAGCGTGAGGATGCAGGTGGGAGCGTGTTTGAAGGCTTTGGGCACGGAGGACAGTTTTGGTGAGGTTGCATCCCCCTCTGCTGGAAAATCCAAGCAAAGGCAGAAGAGGACCCGCTGGTCAGGGAGAGAACGGGTGAGAAAAAAAGGAAATAAATGCGCAAAGCGAGCCGCGGTGCGGGGTCTGCGGGGGTCTGCAGGGGGCAACGCGGGCAGCCAGCCGGGCCGGGGGCTCGGCCGCTGCTTGCCCACCATGAGAGGGCTCTTTCTGGGGACCGTCAGGCCCTCTGCAGAAACTGGGACCGTGTCTCATGTGTGCCAGGCTTACCCCGCTCCCCGTCACCAGAATGGGCAAGTGGGGCAGGGGCAGCGGCTGGTCTGCAGGAGGGGAGATAGATGGAGAGGAGCTGGGCACGAGGTGTCCCCGGAGGAGTGACCAGCCCAGGGGTCTGGTACACCGCGCTGGGTGACGCCATGGGTCAGGCAGGCCCTAGCTATGTGGCAGGCTCTGACAGCAGGCAGAAAATCGTGAGCGTAATTAAATGGAATTGCTTAGACAAAGTCAGTGTTTTGATACTGGATTCAAAGCTGCTTCGTAGCGATGCCAAGGTGCCGTGACTGGTGGGTACTGAGATGCAAAACACCTTGGTGGGACTTAAATACATAAGGAAAGCTGAACCATAGGCACCTAAATTTTTGCAGGAAATATGCTGCAGAGCTGTCTATGGTTTCTTGCCAAGCATCTGGTAAGGAGTTCTACTGCAAACTGCAGGCTGGAGAAAATGCCTTCCCCTGGCCTGTCCCGGCGGGTCACCTCTTGTCCTCCATGCTGGGAAGGCAGATGCTGGAGGCCATCAGGCACAGAGCAGCATGTCAGTGGTGAAAACAGCTGGTGCTCTGGGGAAACAGGCGGCAGCAAGAGACACACCAAGCAGTGGCAGGGAGCGAGGAGCAGGTTCCATTTGTAGGCATGGCTGTATGGAGGCACTTTGGCATACGGGTAGCTCTCCTGGGGCTGGCATCCTCTCCCACGGGGCTGCGAGGCCAGGCAGCTCCCCCGCCCCAAGCACTGCTGCCAGAGCTCGTTTTTCCTCCCTGTCAGCCCAGGCAGGCTGGGACACAGGGCTTGCGGTAGCCCCGAGCAGGGTATGTGAATGGCAGCAGCAGGGGCTCACCACCGCGGCTGTGCACGCACAGTGCCTGTGTGGGCAGCTCATGGCACAGCCTAACCAAGGACCTCTAAGCAGTTGTGGTATGTGCTTCCCCTTGGTGCTGGCTTCCTCTAAATTTGGTAGTACACATATCTGCACAGAGCTGGAGGCTCAGGGCTCTGTGCCCTTCTTTCAGAGGCTCACTTGGAGGCTGTTTGTGCTTAGACTTGACGCTGGAAGAATGGTTTTGTTTCTTTTTGGATTTAGAATTGAAATTACAGAAAGGGTGAAACGCGGTGACTGGGCTGGCGAAGGCCCTGAGTGTGCAATAAATCTGCAAGCATGGGCCTGGCTTTTGCGCAGGCTTCTGTACAAGTGCCAAGGTCTCTGCTAATAAATCTGACTGGAGGACCAGGAGGAACCGTTTTTTTTAACTTACTGCTAACAGCAGGCTCTTTTTTAACCATCATTTTTTCCCTGCTCCCTTCTGCTGATTCATGCTCCTGCTGTTTCACCACGGGGAGATGCCAGCATTCCTGAAGGTCATCACTTGCATGCAGCAGCTCACGCTGCAAAGTGTTTGCCAGCATCTACGAAATCAAAATGCTAAACCGACTGCGATCATTTATATTTTCACTGTCAATGATGGAAAATCTTACACCTTGCCAGCCTCATAGCTGCCACGTTTCCAGTCGGCTAGACTACTAGAAAGTAAAGGAGATTCATGAAAGGTAATGCCACCCAACAAACCTGACACCAGGTCATCTCAGTGGCACAACAGCCTGCAGATTTTCACCTGGGCTCACTTATAAGCAGCACTGTTTGAGGATGCAAGCATGCACCCCTCTGACATACCAGTCCGTCTCTCAGACAAACACACATGACGCTGGGAAACAAGATACTTCTGCTCACATCAGGTTTCACCCAGGAGTCACGCAGCTGCTGGCAGCCCCAGGGGTTCCTGGGGCAGCAGGGCTGTGCTTCCCTCCCTGGCACCTCCCTCCCCTTCTGTGCCTCTCCTCTCCTCCCTGGTGTGCTTTATGCCATCCTGGGCTGCAGAAAAGACAGGACCGAAAGGCATGCTAGCAGCAAGCAAACATCTCTAAGAAAATAAGGGTTGTATTTTAGTTTTCAAGGCATGTCTCCCTCTTAATGGCAAAGGAGTATTTTCTGGTTTAGCTCAAGCAGTAATAGCACAAAGACATGTTTCTTTTTCAGGAAAACTGTGGGGAAGACACAGTGAAATCCTTCCTTCACTTCTTCAGGTTTTTTAGTGAGTATTTATCCTGTGGCAGTACCCAAAAGTCTTGCAAAAGAGCAAGTCCTGAGTAAAACTACGGGAAGACGCAGTGTTATCTGCTGTGTGGTAGATTTAGGAACCATCTGCCACTTTAGTGTTCATCCCTTCAGAGGTGACCGCTAATCCTTTTGTTTAAGCATTTGTAGCATAAGGATGATGCATACCTCATATATGCTATCATCTGCCTCTGATTCTTTTGCTAATATTTTAAGGAGGACTTGAGAATGCAGGGCTGGAAAGAAACCCCACCTGCCAGTACTGCGGAGCAAGGCCCCCAGCCAGGGCCGGTTTGTATGTGCAGGTCCTCCTTCGCTTCCCCAGCTCTGAGAGCTTCTTCCACCGCTCGACAAGGGAGGATGCCTGACCTGGAAGGCACTCACAGTTTCTACGACATTTTACAAACAGCTGGCTCAGTCCTTCTTGAAAGAAAATCAGTGTCAAAGCAACCTGACGGCACAAACAGGGCCATGTGTATTTGCCTCCTTAGCGTACAAAATGTGAACAAGCAGAAATGCAAAATCTCAGAGCAATATTGGTACTATTATTTTGCCACGGTTCTTTGCTCAGCAGCAGGGGGAAGTGCCACACAGCAGGCTTCTGTAACTCATCAAATCAATTAGTTTCTTTGTCTGCATCAGCTAGTGGGAGTACTCTTTAGCCAAAGACAAATTAAAGAAACGTCCAGTAAGATATTCTATTTTGAGAGGAGCTGTCCTATTTTCTCATACTAATGACAGACTCAGAAATCCGTGCACAATTTAGCTCGTTATTAGAACTAATTGGTGCCAGGCATTCCATCCTCTTTGATACGGCTAACCATGGGTATGAAATTTTCTGAGTTAATGAACCATAAAATGGATTAAGAAGTTTCAAAGTGCAGTTCATATCACAGCTTAATTGGAAGGAGTATATTAGTTGGCTTTTTATGGATACAAAGGAAAGCCACGTTTTGGGGTGGAAAAGCACATGCACAGCTGCCTTCATGCCACCCGGGAGCTGGGAAGTTTCTCATTTCAGTGCCGCAGATCAGTGGCATTTGATGGCAGGCACCTTCCACAAATGCTCCACAGCACGCTGCGCAGCCCATGCAGCCGAGAAGCACAGAAATGGGCTTTTTTCTCTGCATGCAGTGCTTACCATTCCTCCTGCGTAACACCCTGCAGAGAGAAACCAATTAGTACAGCTTTCCCAAGGTCAGGAGAGTTGCCAAGCTGATGAAGGGCCAGTCAGGGTGGTGTGGATCCTCCTGATGTGGCCTGCATAGCTGATGTCAGACTATTGTGCCCTAGGACACAGTCCCAGTGGTTTTATGCCAATTTGATTGCAGTTGCTTTTGTACACCTGTTTTACATTGTTCTGAACAGGAGTAGATTTGGGCCCCCCGCCCCCCCTTTTCTCACCCATTGGCTCAGAAAAATAATGCAGTATGATTTAGAAAATTTCCTTCTGACAGCGATGGAGAACCCTTTGTAGGTGTCCCAGACATGGCAGGTAGCCTCGGGAGGGCAGTGCACACAGCGTTTGGCTGCCCAAAATTCATCAGCTGTACACACCGCTGCTCTCTCTTTATCCAGGAGTAGAAAGGCTGTCTGCCAGCTGCAAATATTATGTCACGGCCTGCCCATGTTTAAAAGCAGTTCCTGTATGTGATTTTGGTTAGCCAGGGATGAGGCTAGCTAAGCTGCAGCATTCCATGGAAAAAAAAAAGGAAAAGGCTTGTTCACTTCTGATGGCACTGTGTTATACCTGCTGCTGTATTTCTGCTCTTTGCAAGTATGAGCAATGCCGAGCAATGCCAAACAATGCCCAAAATTCCCAGGTACTGATTGTACTGCTTCCTTGTCTGCTCTTCTGCACCGCCTGAGCTGCTTGCCCACTCTCACTTCAGTACTCAGCCTCCATAAAACTACTTTACCTCTTAGTCTCCCCTCAGAGCTGGGATGTCCATAAGCAGGTAGTTCAGCCTGGGGTGAGGGGGAGAACCAGGAACCAAGCCCAGCCTGTGCTGGTCCTTCCCTTCCCAGTGCGGAGCTGGAGTGGGGAGGACCAGCCTCTGGCCTGTGCTGGGTGAGCCCTTGGGGCTGCAGAGGCTGCTGCATGGCTGGGGTGGGTGAGTGTCCGGAGGCAGGTTTCCAGCTTTGCCAGGGCTGTTTTGCACTTCAGCTCTTGCTAGGGAGGAAAGTGGTCCTCAGCCTGATCCTGGTGCCCTGAAAAATGCTGCAGAATTAATGAAGCACAGCAAGCTAATAAAGCGTGGCAGAGAGCCTTGACTCTGTTTCCACTCTTCATGCAGTGGCTTAGGTCCTTGGTATTTGTAAAATTTTTTGAGGACCATTGCAGCCAAGTGCAAAACAGTAGCTGTTTTCCAGCCTATTGACAACAAATAAATCCTGTTTGCCATCTCTTAATTTGAATTATGAACATTTTTCTGCAACATCATAAGAAATCCTGAAGAAAAAGGTTGTAGTTCAGGTGAATGGGAAACGTTCTTATTCCTTGGGCATCTTGTAGATGCCTCATTATTTTTTTTTCAGCTACATCTTAATTTGCTCAGTTCATGTCCCCTGCCTTGGCCTCATGCTGCAAAAGTCACCACTTAACTACCTTGAGAGCTGGAGCTACACAATTTGTGAATGATACAAACACTGGGATCCTCAGTGGTGTCTCTCTGGAGGACAGATGTTTAGAAAAGGACTGGAATTTATTATGCAAATGAAAATGCCTACAGCTTGTAAATCTGTATCACCCCCATCACCTTCCCTTTTAAAAAACATGCAGACGTGTGCATTGGTTTGCTTTCTTATTCTCCTGTCCTTTGAAGTTGGGGGATTTCTAATCTCCACATGCTATTTGCTTTACTTTATAGAACCAGGCTTAACTTGGCCAGGACTGAAAATAACCTGTTTACAGCTACCTGACTGGCACAGCAGCAAGGCCCACAGCGAATCACCTGAAAAAGTGCATGGATTTTTGGCAAAAACTTCTAGAGAATGGCCAGTTACATGAGAATAACTGAGAACAACGAGGTCATGTGGGCTTCTGCAAGTTCTAAGAGCATACATAGGGTTTTAGAAGGTATTTCACTTGCTTTAAAATGTATTTGCCATGTGAAATATATTATGGCTAATGTTTCTTAATCCCTAGTCCTCTGCAAGCCCAAGATTTGCCTGCAGGCCGGCTGCACCTCAGTGGCTCAGGTGACAAACCTGAAGGTCTCATGCGGCCAACCTGAGAGACTAACAAACTGGAGAACACATCAAGAAAAGCCCCCACAATCGTATGTGCAATTAGCACTCCACCCCAGGACGCAGTCTCGGTGGTGTGCTGCCTTCCAGCGCGGTGGGTGGCAGAGTGGCCAGGGCAGCTCTGAGGGCCTCGCTGGGCGGTGGGAGCACCTCTGTGGGGCCAGTGGGGCGAGGAGGGCGGCTGGGGCTGGGTGCGGGGCTGTGGGCTGAGAGTGCAGCGTGGCCTCCAGGACACCTGCGCCAGCGAAAGTAGCGGCCTGTGGAGCTGGGGCGTCAAACACCGCCATGGCACTGCACCGGGGCAGCCCTCAGGAGCCAGAGTCCTGAGTGAAGCTGCCTGAGATGGCAGGTCTGAGGAGTGCAAGTGGCCCCTCAGCCCGAGATGGCGGGGTGCGAGCAGCCACCTCTGCGCTCCGAGATTCCGGAACTGAGGAGTGCGAGCGGTCCCCTCACCCCGGGATGGCGGGGCCGAGGGATGCGAGCGGTCCCGTCCCGCCGCGATGGCGCGCTGCGCACCGCCCGCCTCGCCCACTCCCTCCCAAGATGGCGGGCCGCCACCGCCCCGCCGCGCCCCGCCCCGCGCGGCCCGCCGCCGCCCAGCCCTCCCGCCGCCGGTCCTCCCCGGGCGCATGGCGGGAGGCTACCGGCAGGGGTCGCTGCGGCGCCGTGCCGGGGGTCGCTGGCGGCGGCGCGGCCGCTCTTGCTGCGCCGTGCGGGCCATGCCGAAGAGTCATATGACCGCGGCGCGGGGGCGAGCCGGGCCGTGTGGGAGCGCGCGGGTGTCCGCCAGCCGCCGCCGCCGGAGCCAGTCGCCGGGCCCAGCCTGTCAGTGCCCCTGGGCCGCCCGCCGTCGCCATGCTGGCGCTGCTCTCCCGGTTGCTGGACTGGTTCCGCTCGCTCTTCTGGAAGGAGGAGATGGAGCTCACCCTGGTGGGGCTGCAGTACTCGGGCAAGACCACCTTCGTCAACGTCATCGCGGTGAGCGGGCCGCGCCGGGGGGGTAGGCCGCGCCGGGGCCTGCCGGGGGGCGGCCCCGGCCTGTGCAGGCCCGGCGGCGGGGGGCCAGCGCTGGGGCAGCGGCCGGGCCGGGAGCGGCCTGGTGTCTTGCTGGGCTCCCGGCGGAGCCTGCCTGGGGTCCCCCTCCCGCTCCCCGGTGCGCCGTCGGGTCTCGGACGGGTCGTGCGTTGAGCTGAAGCGCTGGGGTGAAGCTGTTCCGCTGGGCTGGGAAGCAGCTCGTCTGCCCTTGCTGGGCAGGCTGGCGGGAGAGGCGGCAGAGCCAGCCAGGGTGCCTGAGCCTCCATAAACCTTTGTGTGCTAATGGGAGCCGTGCAGACACCGATAGCCATATCGGAGCACAGCTCTACGGTGTGGTTGGAAGGCCTGTTGAAGTCAGCATATTGGTATGGCTGGGCTTGCGTTAGTGTAATGTGAAGATGGATGGCATAACACGTCTTCAGTAACTTTCTTCCATTCGACCTTTTTTCCAGTGCTCAGTAAATGATCTGTTTCCCACTCACTGTTCCTCTCAGATTTTCACTTATCCTGATCGCTGAAACTTGAATTAAATAATCTACTTTCTCTTAAGGTATGCACTAAGAAGTACAACTTCCAAGCCTGACAGCAGCAGGCCGATGAACTTACCTGCTGATCTGCCTGGAGCAGTTGAAGGAAGGGTGTGGGAATCCTCCTACATGAAGCTTTTCCACTGCTTAACAAGATAGAGTGGCTTGCCTAAGTGGCTTGTTCAGCTTCATCAGTGTCCTGTTCTGCGGATGCATGCGACCGAAAACATTCAAAGAATCAAGCTGGAATTTGGAAGGCCTTGTAGGGAGACCTGAGATGGGAAACCAGGGTATCTTTTGGTTTTGCAGGGAGCGTGACTGACTTGAGTCCAGTGCACCTAGAAGGGGAAAGCTGATGTGTTCAACCTTAGATTGCACATACCTTTAATTGTTGTTTTTCATTGGAGGCTGTCATCTTAATATTACTGAGTATTTTTTTGAATGTATTTATTTGTCAGGTGAATGAATTACTGGATACAAAAAGGCCTTTCATTCTTTTGCAGTTAGGCGTAATCCTTGTTACACTGACTAGCTGTCAAAATGTAACCAAGCTTTTGTGTAGTTGAGGATGTTAGCACTCTGTGGGCTTCATGATAATCATGGGAAATGGGTCAGCCCTCATAAAAGGTAACTCTATGTTATGTGAAAGTTGCTGGCCTAACCTGAGGATGCCAGAAGCCTTTTCCTTCACATACGGTAGTGGTTGCCACTATCTCTGGTCTTGCATTTCTGAAAATGGAACTCTGAAACTGTTGAACGACCTCAATCTGTGGTGGCTGAGCTGATGCAACTTTGGGCACTGAGGTTACTCTGCAGGTTTTTTGTCTTCTGGAGTCCTAGATGGTGATGAACCTTGACAAAGTAGTGCTTTGCTGTTTTGCCTGTGTGATACCAGCAGCACATCTCCTTTGGGGAATGATCTGTGAAACCGTACTGCTGATATGTGGAGTAGTACAGAATCGTAGTAGTTGCACATCAGTTTAGTCTGTCTCAGGTCTTTCAAATGGTGAAAGTACTCTTCAGTAAAGCTGATATCTGTATCCAGCTTGCTTTGCTAGGGATTGAATCTTGCAAGGTTTCAACCGCATGTTAAGATCACACCCAGACATTTATCTGAGTAAGTGTCATTCAAATAGCCTTGCAAAACTGAGTGAAATGAGGAAGTTGTTAAGCATAATGACACAGCCTAGTTAGCTGGTTTAGGTTTGGAAGTAGCAAGCCAAATTTATGAAGTTTTTAATTAGGAAATTTAGTGACTTTTTACAGAAAACAGTTTGAGGGGACTTGCTCAGCTCTTTATTATTGGTGTTAATAAAATAATAGTGTGAGCTTCAGTTACCAGTGCAATAGTGCTTCCCACAGAAGTAGTGCTATCCATGGCATGAAGAGCCAACTTCTTGTTAGTTGCTTCCTTGACTGACTTTAATTCAGAGTCTGCATTTGGAAATGAGTGCTGGAAAAGAATAACCACTCTCTGCAGGCCAGTTAATGGTTTGGATAGATGTAGCTGTGAAGCATTGGGATTCCTTAAAACTAAAATGAAAGGAATGACACAGCAAGATGCTTGTCCTTTAGAGTAGCTCTAAAAGCTGGGTTGCATACCAGGAACTTGGTATGGCTTATAAGGCTGCATTCTGTCTTACGAAGGGCTGTTACCAGTCTCTTGATAACAGTGAGTTTAATCTAATATAAATCTCTAATGTAATCTATGCCAATCAAATCAGACATATGTAACTAGACTAAAAACTCAAGCCAATTACACAGGAGGCTTGATACAATGCTTGACTGCCACTGAAGTGGAAAGGCCATGAAAAGCAGACAGTCCAGTTCTAGAATAATCTTTTTCTAGGTTGGTAGATGGTTTGGACCATATTTATTCCTCCAGTGTGTAAACAAGCACTTTGTTTGTAATCAGACCAAACTTAGTTTGACTAGAAGGTTTAAAAACCAGCCTTAGCAGTGAAATCTAGTTATAGCTAGGTACAACTAATGCAGCTTCTGCTTTGCTAAGGCTCTGTGTTAGTCACTGTCTCTAATTAGGTATTAAGCCTAAGTTTTCCGTGTGCATGAGTAAACTTGCTCACAAGGGAGGATGTCATTTCTTCCTGGTCCTGATTTCCATAATGTAGATGGCCTATGGCTCATATTCGGAGAAATTGCATGTCATCCCAGTATTGCATCTTGAATTGTTAGCCTCTTATCTGAGGGCTTGCAATGCCCATTATTTACTGGAGTCTGCATTATCTTCTGTTGTTTGCATCTCTGCAGCTAGTGTCTGTTAACAGACTTTCATCAGGCTTGCTGTCAAAGCTGGGAGTCCCAGCCGTGCTGGTGTGGGGAGGTACACAAGAAGCAACCGAGCTCCACAGCCATGTGATGCAACTGAAACATGACTCAAGTAAACTGACTCTGCTTCCAGGCTGCAGGCAGTGCATGCTGGTGAATAATGGGACACTTGTTCAGTTTCAAAAAAGTACTTTATGGAAGAGTGGTGTTTGCTATTGTGAAGTCTTGCTTGAAGCCTGATAGGATCCTTGATGCAGGTGTTTGGCACTGGGATATTGAAGCTGGATAGTCTGATCCACAGTGGACAGGAGAGGAGAACTGCAGGGCTGGGAGTCAGACTTTCCTGATACAACTGTCAGGTTTAAGAGCGAAACTCAACCTGTTCTGTTTGTGGTGATAGGATAAATAAGATCTCTTTAGTATTTGTGTCAACACCTGAATTAGCGTGGTGTGTTTTTTAAAACTTTGGAGCATCTGACGAGCCTTTGAATGAGGCCTTGGTCTCTAGAGAGAGGTGATTTTTGAAGTGCCTCTCAAAAAAAGATCCCTTTGGCTAGGTGGGAGTTGTGACTTCCTTCTGTCCTCGTGACTGTTAGAAGTAACTTTGACTTAACGAAGCCACACTGGAGAAGTGCGGAAGATTGCTCTAAAGAGCTTTGCTGCTGCTTTAGTGCCTTCTGAAGCACCCAAGTAGCTCATAAATAGTGTGTGTTGTCACTTCATACACACAGTAGTTAAGTGAGAAGGTTGATATGTTTTCAAGTGAGGTGTTTCTTAATCTCAGAAGTCTCTTGAAACGGATTGCCTCACTTCATTAGGTAATAAGGCTAGTGTGAGGTGACTCATACTCCACTTAATACCCTTTGAGGTTCTGCTTGCTGTACCCCAGATGGTCTGAAGCAGGTGACTGAAATGGGAATCCACTTCTTCCATTGTGATCTTAAGTTCCTGTATAGCGCTCTTTAAAAAATGGAAGAGCTTTAAGCAGTAACACCTGGAGAAAGATGCTTTCATGATTATCAGAGGCATGAAGTGTCCTAAGCTCTTATGTGACTGACTTCTAGATAGAAATATGCCTCTTTAGATCTTGTTTCACTGCTGTGTGGTTGCTACATGATAAGCAGACCATGTCTTTTTATATATTCCATTGAAATTGGGGTTGGGGAAGCAAAAATGTGTTTTCTTACCAGATACTGCTGTTTTGCTTTCTGCAGCAATCATTTGTAGAAGTGCTGTTGTAAAACCTTTTAAGGAGAGTTACATCATGAGGTTTGAAGCTTCTAAACTAGAGTTCAAGTTTCTGAATGTGACCCCAAGTAGCTGAAACACTGAAGTATTTCAAGAAGGAAGCTCGACTACAGTAGAGAGTTGATTTGCCCATGTGATGCACTTCTTGGTTAAAGTGATGTATGTTGCAGAGGAGGTTTAGTGTAGGGGTAGCTTTATATAATGCTAAAATGAGTCTGCTTTTCTGCTTTTTATTTTTTTAAGAAGAGATTTCTGAGAGATTAGGCTTTTTTTTTAGTGTAAAAAGAAAGAAATTTAGGGATGAACAGTGGGGCTGAAGGTAGTATGCTGGTTCAGGTGGATTGGAAGCGTCCTGGCTGGGAACCATACTCCAGTGATGTTGTCTCCTAGTTGGCTAAACTTGTTTGTGCACTCTTCTAGATGGATGAAAAGTATTCTGAGTAAAGATACAATCTTTGTCAGAGCTTATATGAAGAAGTTTGTCCTGTAACAGTAATGACTCATGTTAGCTTTATGAGATGCAAGCTAAGGCTGCCCTGACCTTCCCTGTTGATACGAAGAATCAACTTGTGCAGGCTGTGGAATCAAAATCTGGTGGCTGTGGCTTGGTGGTTGAGGGCCATGCGGATGGACCCCCATTGTAGGCAGCGTGCTTTCCAGCAGTAGAGAGCTACCACTCTGGCTTGAAAGAAAGACAAGGGAACAGCAGTTCTACTGCTGCAGTTGGAGTTCTGCCATTAATGATTCCTTTAATGTATTAAAATGAATTTTTAAGGAAGATACAGGAAGCAGGAATTCCAGTCTTAAACTCTACTTGATCAAGCTGCTTAGGGCTTGGTGCTGACAGTCTCGTAAGCCTAACTCCCTGGAAGCTGGTAGTCTTCTGGCCGTAGCATGTTGACTATGAAGAAGCAGATGAGGTAGCCAGAATGTGGCATGGTCTGTTTTGGGTTATTTTGCCTTAAGACAACTGAAAATGGTAGGTTTAGTAAGCAGCTTGTTGTCATATTAACTAAGTATTAAAAAAGACTAAACTTGCATCCTTCGTACAGTTCTGGAAACTTAGGTGATAAGTTAAATGCTTGTCTGAAGCCGCCTGATCCTGCCCTCTGTGAAAGGAGCTCTGTTCCTGTTAAGTAGCACGCTGCTGGCTCATCACTGAGGCAAGAGTTCTGTGGGTGCTGGTTGGCAAAGCTGCCCTGGCCTGTGGGTGAGCTGTGGGTGAGGGCGCAGACCCAGAGAGGCAGTCTGCCAGGGTTACAGGTAAGAAGCAGTGCTTGTGAATGTAGCATGTATGGTGGTGTTTCAGAGCACGCACCACAGCTAGTGCTAGTTGGTGTGTAACAGGTGGGCTAGGCTTGGACCGAGTAGCGAGATGGGGAGTGGACTTGATAAACACTGCAGTCTGTGCAGGAGTTAGTGCTAATACTGGATACAAGGTGAGCTGAACCCAAACTAATTGGTGCAGGTAGGTGTTGGCCCTGTGCTGGCATACAGTGCAGGGACTTAGTCTGGAAGCAGTTTTGCTCCTCTGAATAATCCTTATCCGACATAAGTACTCAGGCAGGTAAATGGGTTCATGTTGCACTAAAATCACATGTTTGGGTTCTCCAGGAGCTTGGAGTGTTGAAAAGGGAGCATCTCTTAAAGAGGAGGCTTAAAGAGTAGTCCTGCCTGTTCTTTCTGCATGTGGTCTCTGAAATTTGGTCTGTTCAGTCTCCCTCTTTATCTTTTGCATAGGGGCTAGAGTTCACTTTGTTTTCTGACCTTCACTGAACAGTTTGTATTAATGCTGTGCAGTCTGTATGACCTCAGAGCTAATGGCTTAATTCATAATCACTTCTAGTACACAAGGCTGATCTTCCAGGAGTCCTGGGTGAAGTGCAGTGTCTGCCTATTGGAATATTTGCAAGTGCTGAAAACGGATGCTATTGCTAGATTTGTAAGCAGCTACTCTTGCTGTCCTTGGTGAGTGAGCAATGCTACTGTGTATGACAACAGCCAAGCACTTTCAGATTGGGAATTGAAAATATTTCTGTGCTTATCAAACTTGTTTTAAAGCTGATGCCTATTTTAGAAGGAGAAAACATTGTATTGTGAACACACAGTGATAAGGCTGAGTAATCTGCTCTAGGGGGTACAGAGGGAAGTCTGATTCAAACAGAACTGCTTACTAATAAAAGCATATTCCTGTTCTACTGTATGAGTAGCTTTTGCATATGAATACTCTAAGATGCAGCTGACTTCCTGGCTTTTTTTCCTCTGTAAAGGTAGTAAACAAAAGCCCTCTAAATATTGGGTTTAGAGACTTATTTTCTGGGCCAAGACAGTTGGATACAATAGCAAAACATATCAAAGGAGATCACTGCCCGCTAGCAAAATTCATTACAATGATTTTAACCATTTTTGGACCTGTCTTAAAAGGTAAGGTGACTGCCAGCGGCTTTCTTTAGGTACGCTAACTGTGAATGAAGGAATACCTAATCATCAGAATCAATTTCAAATGAAGATCAGAGTTGCACAAAATCTGTAGTCAGGTGTGCCTCTCAAAGCTATAAAGTGCCCGCCTTGCCTCAGAATCTACAGCCTCCAAAATTCCTATGGAGAGGAAGGGTGTGCTTGTGTTTTGGAGGCAGCTCGGTTAAGGCATCTGCTCCCCTTTCCTTGCATTTCTGACAGTTCAGAAAGTATGTCAGATAGCACTTGTTTGTCTCGCCAACAAAGCAGAGTACAGAAAGCTGAAACTCAAGTTGTAAACTTGAGCACTCTGTAGTGTAGGTTTTAAGCAAGTCAGAACAAGTTTTTATGCTACCTGGATGTGTAGCATGGGTAGAGTGCATATAAGGTACAGCAGCTTTTCTGAAGATTCTGTAAAAGTTTTTGTGGCGGGTTACAGTTATTTCTTAAACACTACATTAAATGTGACAAATGAGGTGCTGCTGTGATCTGAAAGAATCTATATCCTAAAAGAGCTATGGGAGCATGAACTATTGATAGGAACAGCTCTCGAGCGAAGAATCTGGAAGTATCTGAGTGGGAATAGCTGACGGCATATTGGGTAATATGAAGCAGCACAAAGTGATGGAGGTTCAGGGAGCGCTTGGGAGATGTTTGGTTAGAAGATGTGGGTGTAGGGTGTGACTGCAGAGGCAGGAATGCAGTGGTGCTTGAGCAACCAAAGCAAGCTGACCCTTCAAAGGCAAGATTGGCAGTGCACACTTTATGAACTAAACTGTATCAGCCACGGAAAGCACGGTTAACCATCTGCTGCTGAGCTACATATAATCAAACTGGCTGAAGGGGACAGCTCATACATTGGGCTTTCAGGGCAGGAATGGGAAGCGAAGGACAGGCGTTCAGGTTGTGTGCCTACCTTGCTAAGTTAGCAGAAAGGTTAAGAGTAGTTTCAGTCTCGTCCAGCACTATTTCAGATACATTGTCTTCTGTGTAGCTTAAACAGGTGAAACTTTTTTTCAAATGAGAATGTGGAACAGCTGCCTCATGAGGTTTAAGATGTCCATTTTTCAGGTCATCAATGTTTTTGCTTTTGCATGCCTTGGTTTCAAGGACTTAGTTTTGGGGTTTTTTTCACTCCTTTTAAAAAGCTGTTAGTCTGTGTAGCCATACATTTGGAAGGTGGATCTTCAATGTGAAAAGTCGCCACCTGTTCAGGGGACTGCTGGCTTCAAATCTAAGCTCTGGATGTATTTCTGTTTTGGAGGTCACCAGCAAGCTCAATGTGCCGTTTAACTAAGGACTTGGCCAGTTAAAGCCCAAATGAGAGTGCTATAATCTGTATATTTTCACTTCTAATGTTTATCAACATTATACTGGAGTCTGTACTGTGTGAAGCTTGCAGCTTTGGTTTGTTAGTGGAAGATCACATGTTTTTTAGGGGTGTGAAGTTGAGGGAACAAGCTGAAGGAAAGCATGGGCTTTTGAGCACAGAAGTGAATGACGAAGCATTGGCTGATGGTCTTCTGGTTGCAACCTCTGAACAGCATGTACTCAAAGCATACAAAGCGTGCAAAACTAAGAAGATGTAGTTACTACTTCCAGCTTGTGAGCAGTTGGGCCCTAACTCTATGGTGATGCTATGTGTGCTTCGTAGATCCTAAAGCACTTTAACTAGGGCTGGGTTCTCTGTGCAACATCAGGGAGAGAAGCAGACTTTCCGTTGCTGTGACATCAGACCCTAATTTACTGAATGCATTTGAGTCGACCTTTTTTTCCAAATCTGCCTGACTGTCTTGGTTCTGTTACACATAATGGATGTAGTGAGATACATAATGACCACTATTTGGTGAAGGAGATTCACCTTCTGCCAAACAGCTAAGGGAGCATAGGAGAGATCTGTGCTAGTGTTGGTAACACTTGTTTTGGCTCCTGGGTTAGCTACAGGAGATAGCTGTGAACTTGGCTTTCAAGCTGTTACAGATAAAAGTGTAACAGACAGTAAACCAGCTGCTACTAGAGAACCTCTCTAATGCAACACTAATTTGCAGAGGTTATGTTAGAGCTTAAAGTGACACTGAACCTCTGGTGAAAACGGGCTGGGCTGGAATACTCCAGTTGCATTTCGATTGCCTCTTCCACTGCTGAACAAGCTGGGCACTGTCTAGCCTAGCAGGAAGCAGACCTGTCAGGCCCTTCCACTTTCAAGCCTTTTAAAACTCCTCAGGAAGTTAGCCCATACCTGTGGGTTGGAAGCTTACTCCACAAGGGTGATTTATTGCTGTAAATGTTGTCCATAGAGTAGCTCGCATCAGAGGAAAATCTTCTGGATATTTCTAGCTTCCAGGTAACTAGGAGATCCTGACTTACAAAACTTGGTTCCAGCAGAAGCAGGGGAATGGCTCTTTCCCTATACTTGCCCTGGCTGTCCATCTGTTAAGCTATGCAAAGCACTTCTCCCCAAGTAAATTTACTCCCCTGACTGCCTCAAGGCTTGAAAAATTAAGTGCATGTAGGAAATTACTTGACTGACTTCACAGAAGCTTCAATAGACATGAATATAATATCTATGACTTCTTGGTTGTAAAGCATTCAGTTGGAAGGCAAATTGTTAGAAAAAGCTTATGAAATTTTACTATGTAAGCTAGCTGCATCAGATAAGCACTAAATTTAACTTTCTTTTTTTTTTCCAGTCGGGTCAATTCAGTGAAGATATGATTCCTACTGTGGGCTTCAACATGAGGAAAGTTACGAAGGGTAATGTTACAATAAAGGTATGTTACCATTGTTGACTGTCTCTTTTTAAACCCAAGCAAGGTTGTTTTCAGCTTCTGGTTTAAAATTTGTTCGCTCTGTTTTGCTTCCACCATTGAGACAAATATAGGAAACTGGAGAGGCTCGGCTAAATCTGTCAAACAGCTTAAGAATATACTTGTGTTTATTTATGGGGTTTCTTAAATGAGTATCTGTGTGTGTGACTTCCAAGTTCATGGACTAGTTTAAGCAATGTTGTGATAATGCTGTCTGGCTTTAATCTGAATTAATTTTCACATGTTTAGGACCCAGAAATCCTCCTCTTCTGCTTATCGGTATTGCTTAAGGGAAGGCTTACATCAAAAGCAAGGCTTTAAATTAGTATATTTTATTGTATACCACAGTGTGTAAACTTAGTACACCGATGTGTTCTTGCATCTGGTGTAAGGTATTCTAGTTTGTATCTTATGTTATTGGGCCTGCAAGCTTTGAGCAGCTGTACAAGGGATTATTTCTGCTCTAATATGAGAGATCCTGCAGATGGGCTAAGGAGAAAGGAAAAACTGTTTTGATTTCTTGTCTTATCTGTGTGTGACATGTTTAAACATAGTGCATGGCTAAATTGTCTTTTTCCCCTTGCCTTAAGATTTGGGATATAGGAGGGCAACCACGATTCCGAAGCATGTGGGAGCGATATTGCAGAGGAGTTAATGCTATTGTGTAAGTGTGGCCTTCCTTCAGCTAGTGCTTAACTTCAGGTTTGCTTTTCTTCTGTGTATAGCCTTTCTAACAGTGCATGCTTGACTTGGTAGTACTTGTTTTAATTTTGAAAGTACTGCAACCATATTGACCTTTTTTACCTGTAAGTTCAGGGCTCAAGATGGGTTATTTTCTTACCTGTGTCTGATCTGGAGTACTAACTACTTCCTGTCTGAACTGGATGGCACTGCTGTCTAACTGAAAGAATCTTCTATCTACTCTGATCTTAGAGATTTATTTTTTTAGAAGAACCAAATTCTTTGCTTGGAAGACTTAGCTTTGTTTAAAGCCTTGTTGAATGTGCTCAAAACTGACAGTGTAAAGGAAAGACTGCTGTTTCTGAAGTAGTTAAGTCTCACTGACTTAACCTTAAATTCTCTTTAAAGCTACATGGTAGATGCTGCAGATCGTGAAAAAATAGAAGCCTCTCGAAATGAGCTGCACAATCTTCTAGACAAGCCACAGTTACAAGGAATCCCTGTAAGTAATATTGACTTATACAGTATTAAACTTGCTTGAGGAATGTGCGTAACTTTAGCAGCTCTGAAGTCTGGCTTGAACTCTTAAGTCAAGTGTAAGGCCTAACCCTCCTGGTTAGTACAAGCATGAACAGTAGTGCCTTAAATCGAATTGATGACCTTAGTCAATCCTTCAGGTGTTTTTGTTGCGGGGGGGGGACGGGACAGTAGTTTAAGAGTATTCCACAGTATGAATTTGTGTTCTCTTTGAGGGTCTGCTATAGCACAGGTTAACCAGAGTGTAGTACAGAAGTATAGAGCAACTTTGGGGAATCTCAGCTGAAAGTCTACAGGGATTTTCCTCAGTTTTATCAGCTGATGCATTCTCATACTTGCTTTTTGCACATAGCAGTTCTTGTGTCCCCTCTTCCCCTGTGATTAGGTCACTCTTCCTTCTTGATCTGTCACATTGAGTTAGACTTAATAGCCTACTGCAGACTGCTTGTCAGACTCCCCTGAAGTTTGTTGCTTGTGTTGGGTGGGGTTTTTTGGGTGGTGTGTGTTGTTTTGTTGTTTTTTGGTTTGTTTGTTTGTTTTTTTTTTTTTAAAGCAAAGCTGCAACTGTTTCCTTTTACTCTGGATTTCAGGTTTTAGTACTTGGAAATAAGAGAGACCTTCCTAATGCGTTGGATGAGAAACAGCTAATTGAAAAGATGTAAGTCTAACATGTCCTAAGAAAGGCTACTTTAACTCTATAAATTAATTTCTGTACATAGGGTTGTTAGATTAAGAAGCTTGCTTCTATAAGTACAATACTCAGCAACGGGAGGTAGCTGAAACAAGTTATGTGGAGAAGATGAAGGGGAACAGTTTAGATTGTCAGTATAAGACTCCATGTTACAAGTGAAGTGTATGTTGAAATGTTCTCTCTTTCGTAGGAACCTTGCTGCTATTCAGGACAGAGAAATCTGCTGCTACTCAATTTCTTGCAAAGAGAAAGATAATATAGGTAACTATTAATCTAAAATGCTAAGCATTATGAGGAGCTGCCAGAGGATGGATTGGGGGATTGTGACTTCTTAAACATAAATTTCCTGGCTTCAGGAAACTGGTAACAAATCAAAGGACAATGTGTAAGTGCAATGGTTAAATTCTGTGTAACTCCTTATAGCAGTGAGGACTGGTATTAAGGTGGTAGGGGGTGTAGTTGGCAAAACATATGTCAGTCTCCTGCAGAATATGCTGCCTGCCTTGAGTTAGTTTGCAGCAAATAACTGACTGGTCTCACTCTTAGCTTGGCCTAAATTGTTTTATAATTCTGTCAGGTACTCTCAACTCTGCCTTGCTGCATGAGGTTAGCAAGTAGTCGCCGCAAGTTGTTTCTCAACAGTTACTCCCTTGAAATAATCTTCTTCCCTTGCTGTTTTATCAAAGTGGTTCATGTTGTGGCCTGTGCTAGTCACTACTCCGTGCAGCCAAACAGTAAATTTTTCTGGTGCTGACATCAATTGCTTTGGGATTTCTGGAGTTCAAAGGGAGAAACCATGGCACTGTGTAATACCAAGTACTACTTGACAATAGTATTGCAAGTGAATGGAGTCATCTCAACGGAATGAAAACACAGTACTTCACACACTTACCATCCTTCTCCTGGTGCCTTCTTGTGGCTGCCATGAGATTAACACTAGTTCATTGGGAGGCTAACATGAGTTTACTAATGAGGGAAACTTCAGGCTGGTAATAACGGGAACAAGCTATAGACGACACCAGAACTGCTTTGTATTAAGGACTTTGCTTCTTTCCAGGAGAAATTAACAGCCTGTGGAACTCTTCTGGCTGCTTACCCAAGAAGCCCCTATCACCTTGCCATCAGTTAGATTCAAACATGGTAGATGGGAGAAGCAGATACTCCCTTCCATGATACTTCCTGCACAAGGCTTACAGCACAGCTAAGCATCGCTGATGGGTATAATGCTAGTGCATTTCCCTTCCTTAGGAGACCCCGTTTCAGGCATGGGGGGTGCTTGATGCTTTGTATTGTAGGCGTAAACTAACTTTGTTCTCATCAGTTGAGAAGTGGCAGACTGGCTAAGTAGAGCAATGTTGATCTAAAAAAAGGATGCTAGGTAGTTACAGGACCAAAGCACAGACAGCAAGCATTCAGGAAAAAAAAAATAATAAAATCATTCTGTTGATCTGTCGTGGACCGTCCTTTAGAGAATGGCTGGATATTCCTTTGTATGGAATTGTCATGTATTTGAGGACACTGGCATACCAAAGCGATGCCAATTATACAAATACAAATAGACACTTGAATATGGAACTTCTCTTCTCTCTCTCTTTAGATATCACGCTTCAGTGGCTTATTCAGCATTCAAAATCTAGAAGGAGCTGAAGTCTTCTTGGAATCTCCAGTACCAGTTGGCCATAATCTCAATTGTCCACTTCCCTCCATAATGAGATATTACCCAAAAATCCTGTATCAAGAATCTGCCTTTTCACGGTTCATTTCTCATGTGCACTGCTGAAGACTTGTATTCTTATTCTGTCACAAAACAACTAGAGTTGTCATGATAAAGTCAGCACAAATATTTATTTTACAACCATCTATGGTGGGAGGGTTGTGGGGGGGCTTTTTAACAAAAAAAATAATCTCTCTACCATGTTAACTATGATGGTACACTCTGTTCTGGTTTTTCAGGGCCAGGTTTTTATATGATTTTCAGCAAGTGTTTTATTTCTAGTGTTTAGTGGCTTGAAGATGCTGATGCTTGACAGCATTAAGATTCTGTAAGGTGCCACATACAGTAGTTAGAAAACATTTAAGCGTGAGTTGTGGGATACTGATTTATCTCACAAATGCATGTGATGTGTGTATGTAAGCAGAGAAATGGAAACTGTGGAGGGGAGCACAAGGCATAGATCAGCATCACTAATCTACAGCTGAGATTTTATCCTGTCACTTGAAAAAGAAAACTCCAGTGGTGAATTAGGAAAGAGTCAACTCTTTAAAATCATTTTGTTGCTTCCGTTTAACATTTGTGTGGGGGATGGGAATGGACTGTTCTGTCAAGCTTTCAAAAATTGGAGTATTCCAGCATGAAAACAAATTGCTAGGAACATCAGACTTTGTTCAATTACATTTTTCTATCTACAGATCCTAGTGGTCTCTATCTGAAACCAGAACACGCATTCTGAGCAGCTGCATGACACTTAAATTACTGATGTTTTTGTATAGAGTCAGCTGTTGACCATTAGCACAATATCTATGTAATTGTCTAGTGTCTCTCCTGCTCATGAAATGGCTGGGCACAGTTTCAGCTGGTGCTACGGAATACCCAGGCTATTGTGACAACTCTAGACCTGCCTGCTTTCTTGATGTAACCATGTGCAAAGTCTGTAAGTTGCAAGATGAAATGTTCTACTGTGTCAAAGCACAAGAGAGCCAATGAATTGATCCTGTTTCTTGACTAGCTCCTGCAGTATAGGGAAGTATGTATAAACTAAAGATTGTAATGTTTTTGTAGCTTTACTTTCTCAATGTCTTCAGTATATTTAAAGGGACAGACTTGTTAAGACTGGTTTGTTCATACAGTAATGTCAGTGTAGCTTTCTAGTGTATGCAAATACATGGTACACCTGCTTGTGTTGCCTCACACTGTGTGTGATTCTTCACCTAAATGTAGAGTTTGCATTACGTCGGAGTCTTTGGTTGGAAACACTGTTTAGTCCATATCAGTTATGACAAGCCAGTTTTAATTTAGACTGCCATGGCCTTACTGGTTTGTACCAACTATCGCACTGTTGCACAGACACTACGTGCTGCCTGCATTCAGTCTGAACTTGCATTTTAACTTTTTGTCCCCTTTCAGTTCTCTGAAGCATGATTTCAATTAATTCATACTCTGGTGCTGTAGAGGAGAAGGGTATATTAACCTTGCTGCTGTAGTCCCTAGTTCACCAGGAACTGCTACAGTTACTTTTATTTAGCAAACTTGCTTGTGCCTAAAATAAGGAAACTAAACTAGAATGTGTGAATCTTTGTGGGGGACCAGGTCACTGTTTAGTTAACTGGCCTATAGCTAAACTTGATGTGTTTGGTGTTTATATACTTCACTGCTTTCAGCTTTTATGGCATCCAAACACTACCAATTGTTAACCTGTGCATTACTCTCTGCATGTGAACAACTTATACAATTACTGAACTTTGTAAATACGTGAATTTTTTAATTTAGGTGGATGCATATGTTGGTTTACTGCTCTTCAGCTTTATTCAATAAACTTATGTTTTGAGGGTTGTATTGACACTTAACTGACTGACTTGAGTTGATGTGGCTTAACCCATGGCAATACATTATGGGCTGTCTGTCTCCATTCCCACAGGATTACACTGGGGGAAGAAGGCTTGGTAAATATCTGAGTTTATGTTCAGTGGTTCAACTATTCAAGTGAAATGCTTATAAACTACCTTTCAGGCTTGGGGATTTCTGGGCTTATATGAGCAAGCTGCGCTAGTTGGTCTCAGCAGATCTCAGTGCTTTATTATGTTTATGAAAAGCACTAATTAGTCAGCTGGAGGGTCTTAAGTAGGAGCAGCCTTCTGGAGTTCTGTCTTCAGGAGAAAAATGCATGTGTCTACAAGCTTGTTTCTTGTTGTCAAGCCTAGAGCTTTTCTAGCACAAGTGTCAGATCTATCAGTGCCTGATCGTTCACTACCAATTAAAGCATAAAAATTCTTATCTCATTGGAAAGTGGGACTTTTGTTGACTGAGGTCTTGACCAAAATCTTTGCTGTGATTTTAATCTGAAGTTACAGTGACTATTCTTTTAAGTGCTTTGTTGCATTAATTTCTCATAGATCACTGATTTACTTACAGGACTGTATGTCAACATCTTCCAAGTAATGGTAACAAATTGGATGTTTCTTTCAAGCTTTCAAACTTACTGAGCTGTAACAGGTTAGTTTTTAGGCCTGAGTACTGGTCACTTAGCATCCTTCACGTGTAATTCGGCTGGTGAAATGGACTAATGAACTCTTTGAGTAAAAGATCATGTGTGTAGTTCTTCAGTTGATGGGAGTTTCTTGCATGCAAAACAAGCTACCTGGAGTTAATACTCAAAGCAAAATGCCTCTAGACACAAAATCTGAAAATGGTGTTACTGCTGTAAGATTTGTCACCCTGGCTGGTCTGATACCAGTACTGATAGCTTAAATCAGCTGTGGTATGCACTTGGCCAACAGCTGTTTGCTTGTGGTATTTCAGTAACAGTTTCTGTTTCTAAATGTAAATAGCAAGGAGAGCTATGCTGGCCACTTAGGATGTGCGTACTCTGAAAAGTACACTTGTGTTAACGTCACAAAATGACTCCACCTAGGTTTTCACAGCTATTCTTGTACTGTTCTTCCAGATGCCCTTGGTTATTCACGTGGCAGAAACGTAGACCTTGGAGTGACTATTTGAGTCCAGGGCAGAGGATGACACTTCTTCTGTTTCAGGGCTTGATTAACTTGCCAGCTACCTTCATTTTGAAACCAAAGGGAAGCACAGTAAGTCTTTTCAGAGAAGTGAGGCTGTTTTCAACACTTTCAGCCTTGGACTGAAAAAGCTACTTGCTCATCTGGCATAGTTCCGTCCAAGGTTAAGTCTTTTCTGTTCTGATAAAGGTGTGGAGTCTAAGATAGGCGTTAGCAGTATTGTCTGCTGAACTTGGATGCTATAGCTGTGTTCTGCTTCTAGAAATCTGTAGAGCCAATCTATTCTCTCAATGATTACTTGTCTCGGGCTCTGTAGTGAGCTTGGACAGTAAAAAGAAACTGATTAAATTTCCCATTCTCTTAAAAGTTGCTTTTGAGGATGCACTTTAGTAGCATAGATTATTGTACTTAACATCAATAGCCATAGTCCTGAAACTCTCTTCTGATGTATTTGCAGGAGGCATTGACTGGTTTTCTTACTGTGCTACCCGGTCTTGCGCAGCGGCAATTACTGAGCCAGAGAGAACTCCTGGTCATGAATATGCATGCGAGTTAGACATCAGTTATACCTTTGTGATCTCATGATGTGTTGGTATCGTACGGTGTGCTGATGATTTAAAATAGCCATCAACTCTAAATACTTGGTGTCGGTTTTGTTCAGTACAAGTGATCGCTCTTACTGGTCACGGAGCAGCAAGTCTCTAGACTAAATGGGGAAGAAATGTTTGTGCGTGCACCCACAACGCTGGGCTGTGCGAGGGTTTTCCTTAGAGTATTTATTAGTGCCCTATCAACTTTAGGGTGGATGCTGGTTTCTTTAAGTGCAATTACAGTGCAGCATAATTCTCATCATCGCTCTGAGTACAGCTGAGTGTCTTAGCAGTTGCACAGAGCAATTCTGTCCTACCAGTTGGCAACATGAAAGATGCGCAAATGTGGAGCTGTTTCATGATCTGTGGAGCTAATAATCTAGTTTCTTATGGATTTGTGCTATCTCTTTGCATCTTTATGGAAACGGGCTGGAAAGACGGTCCTTTTTGGATGCTGACACATAAAACTGCATAATCTTCACTTTCTGGTAAAAGAAAAGAGGCCAAAGAAAATGCCTTAAACAGTCTCTCTTGTTAAATTAATATAGGAATGTTGTGCAGGGATCTATAATAACTTGAAGTATGGCTTAGCTGGATTATTGAGCTTTTAACTTTTCTAAGGTTTAATTTTATAGTTACTGTGGCTGTGCAATGGCATGTCATGATTTGCTTTGTGCGTGTTTACTGAATGTGAAAGAAATGCGCTTCCTCCTGGTAGCATGCCCCAGCACTGCTCCCTGCTGACTTGCTTTTGCACTGACCCTGACTAGAGCAAGCTGTATGAATTCCGAGTAGGGGGGTGTAAATCAGGTTATTTAAGCTATCTTGCCAAGAGCGGTGCATTGCTGATTGCATGAACAGCAAAGCAATGAATTGTGTTAAAGGAGAAGTAACGTGTGAGTGCCTGAGAATAGTACGTGCTTCAGGACTTTTGTTCCCAAAACATGAGTGTAGAATGACTTGTCTCACTAGATCATAAACCTTCAGTGAGTAGTCTGTTACTTTAGGATTACAGATTCTGAATGTTAAAAGTATGCCTTGGTGAAACATTGGGGTTTTCTTTTACATGTCACTTAAATGAGAAACACGGAATGGCACTCAAAGGGGGTATGCACATACTCTTTTACAGGAGAAGTAAAATCCTTGATGTTTTTATTTCCGTCACAGTGGAAGGTGGGTAAGTAGACCTTCATGCCAGGATTAGTGCCTTTCAATTATGACATTACAGGGTTTATTCTGTTAAAGGCAACATCTATCAATGTGATCATTTTGAAGTGCTTCAATAAAGTGTTGTTGAAAACCATTCTTTTGCATCTTCATCTGTAGTAGTGGAGCTGCTTTTATTATTAGAAATATATAAGAAGCCCTGGTTACCACATTGTGGGGAACATTGTTACACTGAAGCTGAACTAAACACATCTATGCTAAAATTTGATTCTTTAGATGGTCTGTGAGAGGAGCAGAGCGCTGGACTCCTTGAAGCACTCTTCTAACGATGCAGAAAGTGGTGTTGCTTCCATGTAGGCAGATACGTTCAAGTAGTAAATTCAAGAAGTCTTCCGTGGCCCTGTTGGGAAACTTCGTGTTTTAAACACTGTGCGTTAGCAGAGCGGTTTCTCTGGAAACCGGTGGGAGCATTAACTACATAACTTCCTCCTGATGAGAGTGAGTGACCGTAAGCCTTGTGCTTGGTGGGGAACAACTTTGAGCAGTTGGTCTGTCAAACTGTCATTTTCGATTACGGCTTTGCTTTAGATGCTGGAAGCATTTGTTGGTCTTAATTGTTTTTCTGTCTGAAAAGACCTATTGGGTAGAAGCTCATAACCATATTATTAAACAAAACGAAGCAAATACATGAGCAGAGAAAGAACAAGCTGTTGTGTGTGAAATGTAAAGCTAAACTTGCTCTCACAAGAATCTTTGTGAAGTAAACTGATAAGTAACAATTGTATAGAAGCAGACTCGGGATGGGAAAGGGTGGTTCGGTCTTCTCAACAATGAGGAATTTTCCTCATTTTGTAGTCAGTAAATGAATCCTCTTCTTGGTGTGAATAATATTTCTGGTGCGTAAAGGGGAAAAACATGAAAAAGATGCGTGAATTCTATAGATTGAGGAAAGGAACTGAAAAAGCACTGTCAGGCTGTTGTGTTGGAACAGGCTAGGGGATTTTAACTGGAGTCAGCGTACAGAAGTCTTGATGGGCCACTGAGTTGTGAATTTATTTATCCCTCCCTCTGCCCCCCTTATTTATTTGTTCTATTGCTTCTGTTGCAACAAATGGAAAACAAAGAGCAAGATCTGACTTCTGAAATAGATGAGCAGACATCTATGCTTTTATTTTCACCCTGTATCTTGTACTTTCAGTGTGTGCTAAGTCTTTAAATACTTTTTCCTACCCTTTGTAGGAGTTTTTTCATATTGTTTCTGTTTAATTTCTTCATAACGAGTCATGCGCTTCACCGTTTAGTGGGACAGAACGCAGGTCAGCCCCTGGTTCGGGCAGTGACCTAGGTGGTGCCCCAGGCAGGTACTGGTGATGCTGCTTGGGTTTCTGGGGCGCCTCAGGGATGCGCCTCTCCTCCACCTCCCCCAGCTGTGGGTTTCTTACTGACTTTTCTGTTCTTCTGCCTTGCCCTTGAGGGTTTTGGTTTCACCAGTACTGCCTGAGCCTATCTGCAGTTCCGTATCTCCAACCGGGCAGGGGCGGTCTGTCAGCATTTCTGTTTATGCCGCGCTCCGGACGCTCCCGCCGCCCAGGGCTGACCCTCGCTGCTCACCCGCCCCGGGACCCTGCGGCCCTCCCCCGCCTCCCGGGCCCGGGGCGCGGCGGGGCTGCCCGGCCCCTCACACCCGCAGGCGCGGAGGGCGGCGGGCCCGGCCCTCGCAGGGGGGTACCGTCACGCCGCCCGCGGGGTAAGCGGGCCCCCGCCGTGCCGGCTGCAGCACCGCGCGCTCCCTTGCGTGGGGGTCTGTGTGGAACCCCCCGTGTCTCGTTGCAGGCCCCGGCCCGGAAGCGGCGTCTCTCCTCCGCGTCACCCGGCACCCCGGGCCCGGCCCTTGAGCGCCGCCGCCGCGCGCGCAGTGACGGCCGCTGGTCCCGCCCCCGCACGAGTTCGGCCAATAGGCGCAGGGCGGGGGCGGGCGCTGTGCCCGTGTTTCCTTTCCGCTGTTAAAGGAGCCGCATCGCGTCGGAGCACGGCGGGGGCTGCGGAGCGGACGGGGGGAGCGGGCGGCCCCTTTAAACTATGCGCGCGGCGCGCGGGCGACCATGCAATGGCGGTCGCTGGTGCTGGGGCTGCTGCTGCTGAGGCTGGGGCTGCAGGCGCTGCTGGCGCTGCTGCCCGCGCTGGCGCCCGGCCTCTGCCTGCGCCGCCGCTTCCCCTTCCCCTTCCCGCCGCCGCCCGGCCCCGGCTCCTCGCACTGGGGCTCGCTGCTGCGGCGGGGCGGCGGCGGCGGGGCGGCGGGGGGCGACGAGTACGAGCGGCGCTACAGCGGCGCCTTCCCGCCGCAGCTGCGGGCCCGGCTGCGGGACGCTGCCCGCGGCATGTTCGTCTTCGGCTACGACAGCTACATGCAGCACGCCTTCCCGCGGGACGAGCTCGACCCCCTCCACTGCCGCGGGCGCGGCCCCGACCGCCACGACCCGTGAGTCACCGCCGGCGGGACTCGGGGGCCTTGGGCCTTCGCCGGGGCCTGGGGCCTGAGGCCGGGGTCTGGGCGCAGGGCCGGGTCTGGCTCTGGGCCCGGCTCTGGGCCAGGACCCATCGGGCCCTGACGTTCGGTTCTTCTCTTCCAGCTCCAACCTCAACATCAACGACGTGCTGGGAAACTACTCGCTGACGCTGATCGATGCGCTGGACACGTTGGCGGTGAGTCCTCGAGGGCGGTGGTGCTACCACACGGTTTAGTTTGGTTTAGCCCTGCAGCTGTATTGTTTGTTTAAGTATAATCGCTGTAGAGAGATTGCTAACTGACCTTAGGGGGATAATTTTATATCAAGAGGGAAGGAGTCGTCTAAAACTCAAGAGTCACAGAGGAGACCATACGGTACCCGAGGACACTGTTGCATAGGTAACCAATGAAGCAAACTACGACTCTCTGTGTAAGGGAAGTAATTGAGGTTTGATGTTCGATCAGCTATAACTACATACAGTCGACTACTGTTTGAGACCCCCTAGAAGACTCTGAAACACACCTGTAAGGAACATGCACAACATTTAATTAACGTAGTGTTGCCTACTGAATGAATATGTAGGATTTTTCAGAGAAATGGAACGCATAAACCTATGTGTGGACTATATAATTTTGCTTGAATGAAACATGCGCATGAGGTGGAGTGATCTCCCGTGCATCCAGCACTGCGATAACGGAATGCCTGCTTCTTAATGCTACGTTGGTGTTAAGGAGTTTTCTTATTCCTGATTTTGATGACTGAGGGGCACCTCCAAAACCTGCCCTGAGGTACTTGGCATATCTTAGCTGAGCTTCCCAGGTGGTGGTCCTGCAAGGAGGACTTCCATTTGTCCAGCTGCTGAGGCTGTGCTTTGCTGTATGGGAAGGCTCCGGAGTTGCTACGTTGTCCCGTTAAATTTAATTAGGAGGGAACTTCAGGAGGTTTGTGTCAGCAGCTGGTAATTGTGTAAGTTAGTTTAAAGGCACATTAATGTAGCAGGGGTGTATTGTCAGAGAGTAATTCCTCAGCTAATTAAACTCTGAAGGCAGTGCCTTAGCAGGATATGGACATAAATGTCTGAAAGGCTGAAGTCAGTTGGTGACAGGCTTTGAGAGATGAGAAACCCCAGATGCTCTTGAACGTGTAAGAGTCTTGCATGCTCTGTTCTGTTAGTCTAGCCATTATTAGTGAAACGGACGCCTGTTGCAATTCACTGGATGAGTTCTTCCCCTGTGGGAAACTGGGAGTCAAATTTCACTCTCAGGCACAGAGCGTTATTTAGAAGGGCTGTGAAATGGCAGGTCTCAGTTGTGGGATGGCTGGATTGAGGTGGGAGCATGGCTATGAGCTGTCATCTTGACAGCAGGTAGTGTGCTGGAAAGAGTTAGAGGGGAAATGAAGATGTAGTGCAGCATGAATTTTTTATTCAAACTTCTTTTGAAGATGGGTCTTGCTGGGTTCATCTGCCCTGGTACCGAACAACATTGGTACTGTCTCTTGCTTTGAGGTTGAACTTTTAACTCTGGTAGATGTGCTTTTTTGAATCAGCTCCAGATCTAGAAAAAAAAAATAATGGTGGAGCCATAGAGGAGGTGTACTTGGTAGAGAAACTTGGTGAGAAGTTGAAGAAAGGTGGCAACAGAAAGTTTCAAATTGGAGGGAGTTACTCCACATTACCAGTGCTGTTCAGTCTTTGCCTGTTAATATTGTTAATGCAAACGGTGCTGATGTTTCCATGCTGAGCTGCTGATAGAGATCAATTCTTAACATGGAGGGCAGGCAAGATGGCATCGTGAGGAACCAATTGAAATTGTAATGAACTTCAGCAATATGAAGTAAAAGGTCTCATAGTTTGTGAGAGTTTATTGAATCCTTCACTTCTGAGGAGAAGATGGTGCTGGGTGTATACTGGTTCAACAGCTAGCCATGTTAAACGTGCAGGGAAGGGCCAGAGTGCTTGGAGATGTATTGGCAGAGATTTCCAGAAGTGACAGGAAATTTTGGAGATGTTCCCCAAGTCTCAGGTGAGATCTCTTTAAGGTTACTGCCATTGGTGGTGTTCAGGAAGGGTGAATTTGAACTGGGGTGTGCATGGGTTGCTGAGAGACATGTCAGCAGGAGAGTTCGTATTATTCAAGGTGACTGTTAGAGCTCTGATTGTTTTGCTTGGCAGAGAGGGGCTGGCCAACACATAAATCTGTATGAAGAGCAGTGAAAGGAAGGAGGGGAAAAATCTGTGAAGCTGATTCTTGCCTGTAAAATAAACCATTACATGCGTTTCTGATAAAATTTGAAGATAGTGTGAGAAGCAACTCATTTTTATGTTAGTAGTACCAGTAATATGGTATCATGGAGAAAAGAGCCCCTTCCTTGAACTCCTTATGCATATTTAGAGACCCCCTTAGGTTTCATTAGTCTCATCTTTGCAGTCAGGGCAGATTGTTGGCCTTTCAGAGTGCCAGAGCTCGTTGATGCACTGGATCTGCGGCGTGTTTCTTTTTTGTGCAGAAGGTGGTGTGTGCAAGGGCTGTACGTGTGCTTTGGGTTGTAAAAGCCTTCCCATTGCTGCAATGGAATTGCAGCTCTGCGGTGAGGAGGTCTCAGCTGTTCAACTGAACACGGCAGTAATGAACAAAACCGAAAGCAGGAAGTGAGGAAAATGTTGGTTTTAACCGAAACAACAGCTGGGGATCTGTGCTATATAGCTGATGGTGTGTTGGCTGAACAGTTGCCCTCCTGTACTCATTCACCAATGGCTCAGTGTCTTGTCCATACCTTTTGGGGCAGTACATAATTTTTTCTTGCTCAAATATACAACTTCTGGTAGAGTCTCTTGTGGTTTAGAGGCTGCCGCATGGAGAAAGCATATTTCGCTTTTCATCTGCTCAGATCAAGCATATGAATGCTTTTTTTTTTCCTTTTGTGTCTGGGTAATAGAAAGAGCAGGCTGGTTGGCACATGGTGCTTTGGTGGTTAAAGAGCTAGGCAGGTTCCGTGTACACTCAGCCTTATAGTTAACGTATGCAAGTGGGAACTTGTTTTTTTCCTTCCACATTCCTGCTTCCTTGTAGCTGGGGCTGAGTTTATGTCTGTCTCTGGATATAATGGAAGCAAACTGCTAAGGTATACCTATAGAAAACTGGCTTGAGGGAGCTCCTGGGCATGGCATGCAGCGTTGAGTCAAAAGCCTGAAAGGCTGGACTTTCCCTAGTCAAATAAATGTCATGGTTTTGCAAGTTGTGTTGCCTTTAAAGGTGAACTTAACTCTGAAACTGATAGCTTAAGTAGTTAAAACTCTCAGTGTGCTAGATCTTAAGAGTTTTTAGACTCCTGCTCTAAGAGATCACCCACAAGGCTGATGCTAGGGTGCAAGAATACCTGTGTGCCTAGATTAGTGAAACAGATAAAATACATCTTCGGGGATTTCCCTGTTTTAATGTACTTTTTGTAAAGCTCACTTTTACATGTCAGTAGGATGGGTAACCTTCTGGAAAGCCTTTTTAGCGGGAGCTTGGAGTACTGTGTTCTGTATCTTGTTAGTGTGACTGTTGGTTTAAAGTGTGAACTTGCAGTTTTCTTCCCCAACCCTCTTCTGCAGCAACAATTAGACAAAATAGCTTTCTTTTTATGTAAAAGGTAATGGGAAACTCCTCAGAATTCCAGAAAGCAGTGAAGTTGGTGATTGACACGGTTTCATTTGATAAAGATTCCACGGTCCAAGTTTTTGAGGCAACAATCAGGTATGTCACTCTTAAAGTTTCTGTCCTTAAAAACAGTAACAAGGTTAAACACTTGGTGTCCATATGCAGGAGAACCAAAGTCAAGTCACTGATAAGCATGTCTTTGGTAGGCTTTATTCTGTAGTTGTTCTTTAAGTAAACTGTTTTTTAACCTTTTCTGAAAATATTCCATGGTTTTATAATTAAAACTATTTTAATGAGTCACATGTGACTTGGAGCAGTGATACAGTGGTAGTTGCAAGTGTGTTTGGCTTGCAGACTGCTACTTCTTTTGTTGTTGCTCTTGCAGCAGAGGCTCAGATCTGTGCACAGCAAACAACCCTGCTGATGGGTTTTCCCAGTTTGATTTTCTTTGGTGGACCTTCTGCTTACTTTCACTTTTGTTTTGAAAAACAGGCCTATTTGTCTTGGAGATGAGTTTAAGAGACTGGTCTGAGTTTAAATGGCTTCGTTTTCAGAATGCCTTAAACTGTGCTGCCTAAACAATTGCTGCCTAACTTGGCTAGGCTTTCTTTTTTCTGAATACTAAGTTTATATGACAACCTTTACAGCAATCTGCAGGGTCAAGGAGGTCTTCACTCATAAATAGACTTGGTGTGTTGTAAGGAGCTACTGGGTTAGGTAAATTTTGCAGAACAGGATTTTGTGATTCCTGTGGCTGACAAGCAACATGACTTCTAGACATTTTGACTACTGGAGGGGGAAAAAAGATCCCTTTCTGTAGTGCCTGTAAGGTGCACAAAGTAATACTTTTGTTAAACATGGTACTGGTAAGGGTTTAGCTGAAGAACTATGTTCAGGTCAGGTTTAAAAACTGAAGATCTTTTCCTTTTCCCGTAGGGTTTTGGGAAGCCTGCTTTCTGCCCACATAATAATTACAGATACCAAACAGCCTTTTGGTGACATGACCATTAAGGATTATGACAACGAACTGTTGCATATGGCTCATGACCTAGCAGTGAGACTACTTCCAGCCTTTGAGAACACCAAAACTGGAATTCCGTATCCTCGGGTAAGTGAGCACACCTGCACAGTGGGGAAATAATCTAGAAGTAGTAATTCACCTGTCCTACAACTCAGATTCTGTGCCCTGGGTGTGCCTTTATATGTGCACTTGGGGGGTATTGAACCTGCTCTAAGTTACATTGAGATGGCATGGTGGGGAAACTGCACTGAGTTATGGTGACATGGACGATGTAGAAGTTGCTCCTTATGTCTAGTAAATGTTTTCTTCAGGCTGTTTTTTCGATCTGTATATATTGTTCTGCACGGGTCAGTAGTCATATGTTCCTGTACTGTTTGGCTGGAACGTGCTCTACCCTGTGCTTTCTTCCTATATATCATGCAGCAGCGAACAACGTTGTCATTAAGAAGATTAACAGGAAATACTGTAAAGGCAAATAGCCTAGGAAAGTGACTTTATTGGTGACTTGGTACTAAGATGATTGTGATAAAATAAAACTTATATTTGTCATACTGGGCTTGGGATTTGTAATTTTCTTGAATACTGCTCAGGGGGTGCTCAAGAGTACTGTGGTATTCTTGAATGCGGTGTCTGCTCACTTTAAGCAGATGCAGTTCACAGGGAGAAGTATGTCAGTTTCAGTGGAACAACTCTAAAATGTAAAACTAATTAGCGCTTGCCTGACTACTTATAATTTCTGGGGACACCAGCACTGCTTTTCCTCCGGACCTGTCAAGCTTTAGAAACATGAACTTTCACTTCTGTTCAGAGTCTGGTGAAGCAGTTGAGGGTGGTGTAACTTCCCTTTGGTGTTTTTTTTGATGGGGAAGTTGAGGAGCTTTTACTGAGGAAATCCTTGGTTTCAAGAGCACTAAATGAGGGGAAGCAGTACTTGCACCACCCTTGGAAGAACCTGCATGTTTAGTAGAAATGATGTAGCAGACTGAAATTTGGAAGGATTAGTGTAGTGTGTATAAGAGTAGCAAAATAAGGATTGCCTGTCTTGAGTGTGATGTTATAAAGTTAGAAGATGAACTTCAGGAATTATTCAGGAAAGCTTTTTGACCAGGAAGTGATATGCTGCCTTTCCAAATACACATGCATTGCGTGCGACGTATTGCAGAATTAATTTATAATTTTATAATTTATTATAATTGTTTTATTATTCATAATTACTATTAATAATAATCAAAAGGCTTTATAATAAACGTAAGACTGCAGATGAGAGCACAACTATATGAGGTGCAACCTGCCTTCTGGCTGTTAGGACTCTCTTTGCTTCACAGGTCAATCTGAAGAAGGGGGTGCCTCCAGACAGCAATAATGAAACTTGTACTGCGGGAGCTGGTTCCTTGCTGGTGGAGTTTGGTATCCTCAGCAGGCTGCTTGGTGATTCCACGTTTGAATGGGTGGCCAGGAGAGCTGTCAAAGCGCTCTGGAGTCTCAGGAGCAATAACACTGGACTGCTAGGTAATTCCTCTGAGGTGATTCTATATTGACTGGCTCCATGTTTTAACCTACCTCAGTCTCCTGTAGCAGAATGCCGTCATACTGCAGGTTTCTTAAACTATCGATCTGCTTCCTCTGTAGCTGTTAAGGCACGCTCTCCTTGTGTACTCGTGGTTTGTGTTGACCAAATGGCATTTTGTCATTTCATAAGAAAAATGAAGTATCTGAATGACTACCTGGGGCACCGGTTTCCATAGACAAATTTTTCATGTAACTGGGAAATGAAACCGAAGTTCTTGCATTTGTATCCCCATTAATATAATTTAGATTGGCAGATGACTAAAGGTATTTAAAACAACTGCATGCATTTGCTAGTTCCTTGAATGAATGCACTGTAACGCTCTATTTTGATAGTAATCTCTGATCATTCTTCCTTAAGACTTTTTGAAGATGTCATGTTTCTAAGTCCTGGTTCTTGAATACTTTTTCTGATGTACTTGGCAACTTCAGCCTAAACTTTTTGTCTGTTCTGAAAGGAAATGTTGTGAATATTCAAACTGGTCATTGGGTTGGAAAGCAAAGTGGATTGGGAGCAGGATCAGATTCATTCTATGAATACCTTCTGAAATCTTACATCCTCTTTGGAGAAAAGGAAGACTTGGAGATGTTCAATGATGCTTATCAAAACATTCAGAACCACTTAAGAAGAGGGTATGTTATTTCATATGAGTATCAATTCCTTAAGAAATGAGTACTCCAGCAAGATATGAGAGATTGTGTAGTGTTTTGTGTCACGCTCTGGAACATCTGTGTTCTCTTTTTCTTCAAAAACCAAAATCTTATTTCCATGGTATTCACCGTGGAAATAATTTTTAACGTTCCTTTCACTGCTTAGTCAACTGATCTGTACAGCATTATTGGTGCAAAGAAGTTAACCTGGTTACTGTCCAAGTTAGTAAATGTGAGGCTGAGAGAAGGCTGTAGAACTGCAAAGGAAATATATTACACTGGCTGGTTTAGTACCACTTAAGCTTATCCTGCATGACTTTTTGGTAGAGATTCTGTTGACGTAACTTTAGAATACGATGCCACATACCTTTAAGAATTTTTGGTGAGCATGACTGATATTTTGGTTGTTTTCAAAATGGCTTTGAGCCTAGCATGACAATCTGTGGCTCATTCTATTTGCTGGTAGCAGTGCTGTGAAATGACTCATACATTGTATTCTTTTGAACCAGTGAATATTTACACGTGTTTATTGTTGCTCGGCAGTCGAGAAGCTTGCAATGAAGGTGAAGGTGACCCTCCTTTGTACGTTAATGTAAACATGTTCACAGGCCAGCTGATGAACACATGGATTGACTCTTTGCAAGCCTTTTTTCCTGGACTACAGGTAAACTTTCGTTCTGCTAAAGCCTAAATGACACAGTAGAGGGTTGTCAGGCTTGTTCTAATCCTAGGCTCTGAATGAGTCCAAGCATCTTTGCCCAGATGAGCTGCAGCCTGTGGGTTTACACCTGGTTCAGCTTTCTCATCAGCATAACAATATTGGAAGGCCTGGCCTGCTCTCTACTAGATTTGAGATACTTTCAACTTTTCTCATTTAACCTCAGCGTTTGTATACCATGCTGTGAGGCTGAGCTCCGCTAAAGCTTTTAATGCGAAGGATTTAATACATTAGCTTTTTTTTGTGGGGGTTGTTTTGGTTTTTTTTGTGTCTCTGTGAGGGGAGTGTTTTATTGTATAGCATGTTCTTATACAGAGTGGAAAGCAATTTGCTGGCTTGCAGTATTGAGCGTGCATGTTTATGGCTGTTGTTACGCCTAGGTATTGATAGGAGATGTGGAAGATGCTATTTGTCTCCATGCTTTTTATTATGCCATATGGAAACGATACGGAGCTCTCCCAGAAAGATACAACTGGCAATTGCAAGCACCAGATGTTCCCTTTTACCCACTGAGGCCAGAGTTGGTGGAATCGACATATCTTCTTTATCAGGTACTTGGCTTCTCTGAGCTTACAGCTTGTGTTTCGGCAAAAATGGTTTTGTTCAGAAAGTCACTTTTTCTACCCCTAGCCTCTGGCCTGCTAAAACTTGGTAGCTGTGAATCTGCCTGTTCTTACATAGAGGTCTCTTGTTTAGTCACTGGATTGTGATGCATTGTACTTGCTCTGTTGTTTGCTTAAAAAAATAGGCTTTTGAATAAGATAAACAAAAATGCGACTGAACAACCTTTTGAAAAAAAGCTGGCAGATTTTTACAGGGTGGAGAGTTTTGACTTCTTAATAGAAGCCATTGAAATGAGTCTAATAGCATTCCTTGCTATATTTTCTAGGCACAGGGTCCAACAGGCAGAAGATACAGTAAACCAAAATAACTTCCTGGCTGCAAGAAAGCTGTCAGAGTTTTGAATTTACTACAAGTTTTATTAGGATTTGCACTAAAGCAAATGTGAGGAGCTTGCACAGAGTAATCTAAGTCATGTTCCTATAAAGATAAGTTTACCGTAATACACGAAAATCTGATGCTGCTCGGCCTTTGTTGTGTTATTTTTACAAGATTTCAAAATTGCTGACTTTAACCCTTGTCTGTCTGTCTGTCTTAGGCAACAAAGAACCCATTTTACCTTCATGTTGGAATGGATATTCTGCAGAGTTTGGAAAAATACACAAAAGCAAAGTCAGTCTTCAACATTCTTTGTCTTTTTTCACTGCTACATGTGTATATTTTATAAGTATTATATAGAATCTAATCTACCAAATGTAGGTAAACCAGAAAACCAAACCTTCTATGAAAGCCACAAATGATGATCTATTTATTGAGCAATTACTGCTTTTCCATCTCAAAATGAAATTATAGTTAGTGACAGCTTCATGCCTTCAGAATTTTATAATTACCTTTCAAAATGCATTCTTGATGATCAGTTGCTAAAAATTGGTACAATTAATAGGTTGGGTTTTTTATAATGGATCCTGCAAGAATATTTCTAACATCGTGAGCCCATGGTGTTAAACTAAACTGGAGGGATGGCCTCTAAGATAGATGCTGTTGCACATGAGCTTTCATCTGAAGACAGTGACAGGGAATCCTGACTGTAATACTGGGTATCTGAACTTCTTGCAAGACTCAGAGGGAAGATAGCAAATTTTTCTTCAACTCTTGGTATTTACTGATTTTGTAGACAGGTCTATACTAACTGTAGGACAGTACCAAACAGCACCATTCTGCAGTTAAGTAGGATTCAGATGTTGTGTAGAGGATCGACGGAAAGAATTACAAGTGCACTGTGTGACAGCTTGCAGCTTTGTCATTTGATAAAGTGTTGGCGGGAGGGAGGAGTAGGTAGCTGGGGAAGAAACCTCTGCATGAGACCAGGCTTCCAGACCTAGGTTTCTTATGTGCTCAGTATGGGGAAATTACCTGTTTTGTGCGGTAATTTCATTGAAGCCAATAATTCAATTGAACCAAAAAATTGAAGACTCTTCATAAATCTGTATGATGGAATAGATGAACTACAGGGTCAATGATTACAGTCTCATTGGAATACCAGAAACCAAGAATCAATATTCAGTTGTAGAAGAGACTTGTTTCATTTTAACTTCACCCTTAGTGACAGTTGGAATTGCCTGAAGTTAGGGAATATCTAGGGAGCACTTTGAGATCAGAATGCGTGGAAACTAAATGCAAATTAATCTTAAATCTTGCAGGTGTGGCTATGCCACATTACACCATGTTGTAGAGAAGACAAAGGAAGATCGAATGGAGAGCTTTTTTCTCAGTGAAACATGTAAATATCTGTACCTGGTATGTATATGTTCTTCATTTCAAAGATACTGTCTTGCATGCTCTGTGCACAAACATGGCACAGCAAGGAGGCAGGACAGTATCAATTAGAAACTCTGCTGGGCTCTGGGTAAGAGAGGGGTTTAGGTACTGGAGTGTTGAGCAGTGCACTTTTCTTTCTTTGACCCCACTGCAATCTTGGAGAGTTGGGCAGCCGCCTAAGCGTGAGAGCTGGCAGCTCTTTTGAGGGGAGGCTAGAAAGGAGAGGCGGGAGCAAGACTGAAGGAAGCTGCTGTGCAGCTCTGAGCTAAATGGCTGCTTGCAGCCAATTTACCTGCCTCGCAGCAGCCTCCGATTTCTCCCCATCAGGCTTTGGCAGTCACAGGAGAAAGCATTTGAGCCAACCTTGCTTAAGCTACTGTTCTCAATCTCTTTTAGCGTAGAAAAACAAACAAATCAGTGACTGAATGGGAACAGTGTGTGCCAGCCTAGAAATGCCTGCATAGTGCAGCTTAGAAAAATAAGGGCAGTTTAAGTTATGTCAGAAGTTTTTCTTTCGCTCTCCCCTTTTAATGGCTGAAATACATCCCTTGCTTTAAAACTATTTATTTCCATTTGCGCTAACAGTAGTTACCCATTTAGCGCTAAAAGGTAGCTTTTTGTGGGATCCTTCAAATGCATGAGTGTGTGCTTTTAAACTTACTGTTGATGGCACATAAAGAATGTTGCATGCATACTACAGCTGTCTCTCCTGTCTCTTGTTTAGTTGTTTGATGAAGAGAATCCAGTGCATAAATCTGGAAATAAGTATATGTTTACTACTGAGGGGCATATTGTATCTGTGGATGAACGTTTTCGTAACTCACTGTGGCAAGACATCCTCTCTGGAGAAGAGAACAGCGCAGAAAAAATTAAACCTAACGAATTAAAGGCAGTCAACTTCAGCTCTAATGTAAGGAATACATAGACTGTGCTTGGTTGTGTTGCTGGAGAAGTGATGTATGTTGGACTGGGTTAGGCAGTAGAAAAAGCCATTTGGAAGTGTTACTTTAGAGCTCTGTAGTGTTTCCCTTAGAAATGTCAAATATCTCTGAAGTTCCCTTGTGAAAAACGTGTTCAGTAATGGAATGAGTGGATTAGGGTAATGTGAGAATGATTATGTTGAAGGTGAAACCTGTCCCCTTTTTAAGTATTTTGCAGCAATTTGTTTGTTGTTAATTTATTTCCAACTGTTTTTCCCGTCCCCTTTTCTTTGCCCTTAAAGTTTTCCAATGATGCTGTGATGGTGAAAAACAGTTCATTTAAAGAAAGCTTTTTTTCCTCAGGATGGTTTTGAGGCATGTAACAGTGACCTTTTTTAGCTAGACATCAACTGAGTACAGACCTGTGGATCCAGTGCCTGTCACCAACCAAAATAGATAACATTTTTAATACAGAACAATTTTTAAAAATGTTTGCTAGTAGGTTCTAGCATGGTTCCTTTCCTCCTTCCCCCGGTCCTCCAGAAAAAGAGCATTATTTTAAACATTCACAGTTGTCATAGCGAAGGAAGTCTCGGTTGAGTAACAAGCTGCAGTAGTTTGGTGTGTATTTTGGAAGCTTGCAGACTGCACTAAGGAAACACTTGCTCGTTTTTTATGTGGTTTGTGCTGTAAGTTTGCAAAGAGTGAGGGAAAGTAGGGACCAAAAGTGCTATTGGGTACAATTTTCTGTACCTGGAGGAAATCTATGTTTACAGATGCTGAAGTGATTACAGAGGGTATGGGATTGCCTGGGTTTGTATTCGAGTTCTTAAAAATATTCTCCTTCTGTTAACAGTGTAACAGAGTTCCTGATGAGAGGAGATACTTGCTGCCATTGAAGAGTAACTACATGAGACAGATTGATCGAATGGTGGGATTAATCTGAATGGTTCTTCAGAGTAACTTTTGTCTTATGTCAGAGGAGCATGGGATTCAGCTGTAGACATTCCTCTCCTCTTCAGCTACATACCTGCATATGCTGAGTCACTTGGGTGTTCCCCGTGCTTGTTAGTTTTCAATTATGGATGTAAGGGGAGATCAGGTTCTCTTACTAGTTCAGTCTTCTGCACTGTGGTAATCTCACATGCCACCTGAACAGAGATTTCTTATTTTAAGACTTCCTATGAAAAATGTTGCAAATGAAGGCTTGAATATACTTAAAAAAAAAAATATTGGCATGTGCCACTTAGCTACCTCTTTGTAGCTGCATTACAAACATCCCTTTAGAAAAGGGTCTAGTATTTAATTTGAAATGATCTTGGGATTGGGGAAGGAATGGGAAAGTGCAATTTTCTTAGGCCAAGTTCAATCATTGAATTATTCTGACTAGCAATACTCAACCTTAAGTACTACTCAGGTAGGAACCCACTGGTAATGGGTTTTGCTGAAGCAAAAATCCTCTATCTACAATAGTATCTTGAAAAGATAACTCATGATCATCTAAAAAGCTATCAGTATAGTCATGATATCCCTCATATACACAAATGTATTGAACTGCACAGTTGCAAGAGCCTGTAGCTACAGACACCAGTGATAAAACAAATCAGGTGCCTTTTTATTTTGTAAGGGAATGGGCGGGGAGGGAAGGGGAAATTGCAAAGCCACTCAGCTTTCCAAGCAGCTAACTTGATACAGCTTAGCTGAGCAGAAGTTCCCAAGGTTTTGTTGTTTGCCATATTTCTAGTGCCTTTTCAAGAGAGATGCTGCTAAGAACTGGTGTAACAGTACATGAAGAACAAACTATTTCACATTCCTGACAACATTTATATGTTAGTGCCTTAAGTTTTCTTCACTAGCGGGAAAAACTGAGCTTGCTTGAGAAGATAGATAAAGTATTTCTGATTAGCTGGTTACAAAATAGAGTGGATCCCAGAGTAACTTAAAAAGTAACTTGCATATGAGATGACTTTTCTTTCTCTCTCTCTCTCTCTCTCTCTTTTAAGATTACTGGGAGAATATCAACTTCTGTGCCCATCCCAAAGAATATTTCTGGCTGAATTTATTCTCTGTGTCAGTGCAGTTAGTATAAGTGGCTGCCTCTATCATCCTGGGGTTGGAGTTAGCAAGAGGTCTGAGCCTACAGTATGCTGACTGTATATGTAGGCAGGGCTGTTGGATGAAAAAACCCTGAGGCTAAAACAACTTCCTTTAAATATAACAGCTTTTTTCCAGTGGCTCCCTGTTGCTTACATGCTTTTTACTTTTAACTACAGTTGAAGTAGTTAAATGTTACTGTTGGGTTAACTGTTTTTAAATTAAGGCTTAAATATAAGGGCAAACTTGATCTGCTGTATTTTCATCTTCTTATAACGACATCGGTTTTCATAAACCGTATGTTGCAACTCAAAGCATTTCTAATAAATATGAAGTTAGTGCTGAAGAGGCTATTGTTTGAATCTTTTAGTATACAGATGCATCTCAGGGACTTCATTGTAGAATCTTCTGTTCCACAATAGCTGGATCTTTTATTCAGGAGAAAAAACAAAACAGAAATAACCCTGTCATCTTAGTCTTATTCTGTGTGTTTTAACAGGGGGGAGGGTTGGAAGGAGAGGGAGAAATATGTTAAGATTTCCTGAAACATTGCAATAGAATTGGTTGCCTTGGTGTTTGAGGCAGCTGGCAATTCCAACTCCTGTAGAATTGGCGTTGCAAACCTTTTGAAGCAAAACATAAATTCAAGGTGTTACGATCCAAAGAGGTACTGGACAGGGTTCGAGGATTAGCTTCTTAACCAGTGAATGTTGCCTGGGCATGCAAGTATGCTTCAGTTTGTAAACATGTAAAGAAGTGCAGGAGGATGCGTAAAGGCAGTGCTTTCTGCCAGCTGAGGGAGGCAGGAACCCAAAACGTCTGGGCTTTCCGAAATGCTGCTGCTGTGCCAGATCTTCTAATTGTACCTCTGAAATGAGAAGTGCTTGGTAGTGTGGAAGCAGAGTGCAACATTCCACAACTGGCCATTTAAAGTCATGGCACAGCGGATGCCAGGACGGATGGTGCCCTAGGTGTGTTGGTGGCTGCTTCTGGTAATGGTTTTTCCCTGACTTGCAGTTTAGCTCTCTGAATGCACGTTACATGCCTTGCAGTTGCCTCTCAGTGCTTTGTGCCTTCTGAAGCACCTGAACCCTGGTAAGGGTTCCAGCCAAGTGTTATCTGTTTTGGAGTTTTTCTCAGAGGATTACATGACTATAATGAAGTTGCACAACTGTTGTGCCACCGTGCTTTATCCTTCTTGTGTATTGCCAGAAATGAGTGAAAGGCAGCTGTAGAATGGCAACGGTATAGGCAGGTATCGTGGCCTTTCAGCCCTTAGTGACTCGGACCATTGCTTACAGTGCCAAACAGTATATGGTCAGCTTCTCGTTAGAAACTCCATTGAAGTTTGTGTTGCCAAGGTGATCTGACAGTCATCTTCCCATAGGAATGATTTTTGTCTGCAAGGAGGCTGGTGCTGACTATGTGGTAAAAGACTTTAAGGAGAGCCAATTTTTCTTCCTCTTTGTTTTAAAAATGCTTTGATACATTTTTACTCTGTAATGACAGGGCACATGTTATGCACTAGAATTAAATTTTTTGTATAAGTCGATATCGAATTGAAATTGATAACACTGCTGGAATAACTTGCTGAAACAGACTTTTGTATTTCTTGGTATAATGTGCAATATCAACTTTTCCTAATTAAAAATACAATGTGTGCTTTATTGTTGTTTTTCCATGAAGTATTTAATTTGGGATGGGAAATTTTTAAGAAGACCAAATGCTCTTTCATGAAATGTCCTAAATTTTCAACACTGAGCTTGAATTTTACAAATCTGCATTAAAAAATAGTGTATTTGACCACTTCTATGTGAGTTTTTCTTACAGTGTAGTTGTTGTAAAGCCATCGTGAAGCTTGCAGGTGAAATGCAGGGAAAAGGTGAATTTGAGTTTGTATACCTGATTTTTGCCATTCACTAGACAGGAAAACTTCAGTTTTCAGGGAGCTGGGGTGAGTAGAGGAAAAAACATACCTGAAGTCTGTGTTCAAGCAGATGCGTGGTGCTCATTCAGGTTCTCTGTGACTTGGGCAATCCAAAGATCTCAAGACCTCTGACTTCAACAAGATAACAGAAGTCCCTGATCAGCCCTCTAGCTCTCTCATCGATGTCTGTGGCAGTCTTGTGTGTGAAATCGTCCCCAGCTGTGTGCCACAGAAGAGGGTGGGCTAGGAATTCACTTTTTTTTTTTAACGAGCCAGCCTTAGTTATGAACTGTCGCTGCTAAGAGCATCGCTGTCTGTTACAGCAAATACCATGTTACTCCACTTGCACAGAGGTTAGGCGTACCACTGGGTATTTTGGGGAGGAAGGAAAAGACTGCCTCCACCAGAATTTGACAGTTCTTTGTCTCCAGGGGTAACTTGGCTCTGTCTCTGCCTTAGACCTGGCTAGCTTGGGAACACATAATTGAGGTGTGCAAGAAATAGCCTTCATTTTTTTTTTTCCCGGGGGGAAATGAGACTTCTCAACCATATCCTTGCAATAACACACAAAATAAATTAGTGGTTTGGAGAAGGGATTAGTCTCCGGTGAGGGCTTTCTTACCAGCTCCATTTGCCTTGGTTACTAGACATGAGGTAGATGCCTTTTTACATGCACTGGATTTTATCTGGTTAGAACAAGGGATGGCTCCTTACTGCAGGAAAATAAAAAAAAACCCCACACCTCCCAAAGCAAAAAGCCTCTTTCTTCCCCCATCCCCCTTTTGTTTTCCTTGCATAATGTTTTGAGGGGCAGCCTGCGCTCAAGGCAGTGATTTGATGCGGAATGAAGAAATGAAGTGTGGCAGTATCAAGCTGCTGGCCTCGTGAGCGGGTAGCTGAGTCTGCGTAAGTACTGACCTGCCTGCTGGGTTTCCTAATGCCACTGGCTCCAAGTGGGTCCGTGAAGAACCTGGTGCAGGTGGGAATTCTGCAGCAAGAACCTTGCTGGGCCTCTTTGCGGTCTATGCTCACGCTGTGTTTTAAAACTTGAATGTGAAAAAAAGATATCTATCACTTTAATGTATTTTTTCTGTTCCCCTCCCCCTCCTGGATTTGTTTTATTTTTGATTGACGTTCTCTCTTCTGTTTTCTAGTTTGTAGTCCTGAATCACAGGCTGTTGAGGCTGACAGGATGTTTTCTGTTGTCTGTCTTGATCAAACTCCGAGTTACCAGGAAATGTGTATTGCGCCTTAGTGATTGGGTTTTTGCAGTATTTTTAAAGTTCCTCTGAATTTCTGGGCGATGAGACTTTTGCCCATCTTGTGCTGCTTTTGCTGGGTTCAGACTTCAAAGTGTCATTTCTGAAGTAAGTGGAAGTGGGCTGAAATACTGATTTTTGGGGAAAGAACTGGAGCTCTGATGTTTTCACTGTGGTTGCACATTTACTAGTGGTGTCACTGCCCTCAACTACTGTTTGCTGTCTTTGCTTGTCCTGTCTTGCTGTCAGAATGTTGGTTGGTCTGAGTGTTACAGCTCTGAAGTGGGACTGAGTGTGTTGATTGCAGTTCCTCTTGGAAGTCCGCATTTAAGAAAATACTTCGGAAAAGCCGCTCTTCCTGTTTTCGGTGTTCTGGCAGATTTGAGGACAGTAAGATGATAGGTGATAAAAGACCCGAAGTCCAAAAGTGTGAGTGAGAGCATGTTCTGGTAGGGTATAACATATCGGGCAAACCTAGTATTGTGGCTGTGACAAGTGACTTCTGGTGGCTGTGGGCAGAGGGCCTTGGCTGGGGCTGCTGCGCGTGGTGGTGACGCTGTAGATCTGATCTGCTTCCACCAGAGACCACTCTTGTGCTACTGTTTGAAGGTTTGTTTGTCTATAGCGGCAAGGCAACAGCAGTATCTTGAAGGTGGAGTGTTGGAAAATGTAGTTTTAGAGCTTTGTGGAGGAGCTGCAAAGCGTTAAGGGGAGATGAGTGCGCAAGGCAGGGCTGCGTGGTGCTGCCAGCAGCCCAGCTCCCAGCGCTGCTCCGGCTCTGCTAGCTCCTAGAGACACTTACCTTTGATCTTGCTTGAAACTTCTTTTAGAGAGGAATTTTGTTTTGCTGGTCACCACTTGTATTGTTTATTCACCTAAAAGAGATTAGCAAGTGTTTGCTGAAAGATCCTTTGCACTACTTCTGCCTTATTTGCCCTCCACTTAACTCACACTGATGAGAAGCCATTTGACTGGAAAGATTATATTGAAAAGTATCTTCTCTTTTTTTTTCCCCTCCAAAGATGATGCAATTCCTGTTGCCTTAAATTTTGCATGGCTATAGAACATGACAGCTTGGGAGAGCTGTCTAGCCTCGTTAGAGCTTGAGGCTCATTAGCACAACTTGGTGTTCCGGTCACAAAGTTGGTTGCTCCCATTTTCCAGGAAGAAACTGCAGATTTCATTCTTAAAATAGTAACTATGAAGTTCTGTAAAGTGTTTTTTGTTTTGTTTTGGGGTTTTTTTGTTTGTTTTTTTTAATTATTCGGGCAATGCTAATAAGGGTGAAAAAGGTACCTGTGTGTCCCAGCCCGTAACGGGTGAAGATGCCCCGACCTGCAAGCTGCAGGAGGCACAGGCAGGAACGCTGCTGACAGCGCTGGGTGACGGACCCAGGTAGGAGCTGCTGTGGTGGCTGGGTGAACTGGGGTTGCTGGGACCTGCCGTGGCCCATGCTTTTTGATCGGGTGTAGATTTACCAGGCTGGGGAAGGAGCACCGTATTCCAGTCTCCATGAGGAGCAGTTAGTGTGGCTGGGAGCATCCCAGTGATGCCCCCTGCTCTTGGGGAGAGCGGAGGCCGTGTGGACTTGCTCCCTCTCCTCAGAGGACATTGCTGCACGTTGTTGGAGGCAGATCACAAAATGCAGTGGTATTTGCACACTTGAGGCAGGTGCTCTAAAAAGGTGAAAAAAAAATCAGAAAAAGAAAAAATATTTTACTTGTTAATATTTTTGAATAATCGCAATTACTTGCCCTGTAAAGCCCAGAGGCTTTTGCAATAATGGCAATCTGCATACTATTAATTTTTTATAATGTTAATTTGGTGAAATAAGTAATTCTTAACATTAGTAGCTCTTGGAAAGTACCATGAATCAATTATCTTCATCATGTACCAGTAGTGCTGGCAATCTGGCATTATATGGTTTTGCCAAGGAGCTGCGTTTTGTTAACTTCAGATGAAATACAAAACTCTGTTTTTGAAAAAATACTGCTTTTTCCTCCTCTTTTACAGAGGAGATTGATTTTTAAAGCAGCCTTCAGGAGGAAAAATTAACTCTAAAAGGAGTTTTTAAATAAGCATTTTTAATAGAACAAATATCCCCTGCTCTTGGATGTTGCTTAATGAAAAAACAAATTATGCGGTAGCTACAGATTAGTTTTGTGTTTGGTTTTTTTTTTTTGCAAATGATTACTCCTCCTTTCCTCTTGCTTCCATACCTGCAGCTGAGTGCAGCACTGATACACCACAGCAGAGCCTGGATCTGCATTTTATGCACATCAACAGGCTTTTTGCCATTTTAATGTGCTGTCATTAGACAGTATGGTACTCTGCGTCGTGTAGTAAGAATAATTAATTCATTATTCAGTGAAAGAAAAATCAGATTCAATAGAGTGGGCTGTTTCTTTTCCTAACCCTTTTCCCCCACTACTGTTTTTAAAATTTCTGGCTTTCTTTCATTTCTTTTTCCCCACTCTATAAGCCCCGCCCATGCATTTTGCACGCGATTGCACAGTGATGGGAGGCTGGCTGGCTGGCGTCCTTTGCTGCCTGCTGGGGCAGGGCAGGTTGCAGGATGTTATGCAAAGCTGCAATAATAGCCGGTGACACTGTGATGGCAGTTTTATGCTCGCTGGGTCACTGAGGTTGGGTGGCTGCTTTCTGAGATAGTGAGTGATGGAGATGCTGGCTGGGGCATGCTAGAAACGAGAGGCTTTGGTTTTGCCAGCTGCAGAGTGGGGTGTGTGGCTCTGTCCTGTACCCCACGGCTCAGCCAGGGATGCCCCAGACATTTTTCGGGCTGTGCAGGAGTGATGTGCTGATTGCTGCAGCCACCACCCCCAGCTGGTAGACACTGACCTGCAAAAAAGCCTGAGAAAAGCTCCGTAAGGATACTGGAAAGGATACTGGAATTGATGCTTTTCATTTAAAATAGGTGAAATTCCTAAAAATAGTTGAATTATGGCACAGACACACAGTTGTGCCTTGGAGTAGGTAGAAGCTTCTCTCCGCTGCTTCTATTACAGCTTGGCTTTCTGCTTCATCATCTTGGGGGGGGGGGGGGCAGGGAGGGGAGCTGGAAGGGCAGCCTTCCCAAAACCTCTCCTCAGATCCCAGCAGCTGCTAAACACAGGTGAAGTTCAAACAATAGCAGCATCCCAGTCTGCGACTAGAAGAAACCTGAAATAAGACTTTTTAGTAGTGCCTGTAGCGATAGGAAAAGTGGTAATGGTTTTGAGCTCAAAGAGGGCAGATTTAGGTTAGATATTAAGAAGAAATTCTTTGCTGTGAGGGTGATGAGACACTGGCCCAGGTTGCCCAGAGCAGCTGTGGGTGCCCCATCCCTGGCAGTGCTCAGGGCCAGGCTGGATGGGGCTGGGAGCAACGAGGTCCAGTGGGAGGTGTCCCTGCCCACAGCGGGGGACAGAAACTAGATCATCTTTGAGGTCCCTTCCAACCCAAACCATTCTAGGATTCTACAAACACCTGTTCAGTGCCACCCTTCATACCTGTGATCACCCGTAGCAGTCGGTGGGAGCAGGACACGGGGCACCTGGCTCAAACACCAGCAGACCCAGGGCCGGAAGTGCTCTGTTAGTGCTCAATCCATCGATGTGGGAAGTTCCTGCTTGTTAGGAAATGCAGGTGAGGTCCTGGCCCTCTTCCTTATTTCATGCTCCCCAGAGGACATTGCACATGAAGATCTGACATCTGGTTTGTCCAGCCAGGAGGTCCCGTGGAGCTGTGCTTCCCGGTGGAAATCAGTGTATGAGTTAGGTCGGTTCTTTGCACGGATGCTTTGCACCTTCCTCCTCCTCTTTGAGCACTGGCACAGGTTGCCCGGAGCAGCTGTGGGGATGCTCAGATGGGTGGCTCTGCTCGAGCAGGGGGTGGGACCAGGAGACCCCAGAGGTGCCTCCAGCCTCTGCCAGCCTGGGATCTTCATGGTGACCACAGAGGCTGCAGCGAGTGGTGCTGGTGGTACAGGAGGGGTTGGATCTGAACCTGATGTTCTCCTCTGGCATCGGGGCAGCTCCAGGCACTGCAGCAGGACTGCAGCCATCTGAATCCATCAAAATTTGCTTTAATTGCAAACATCGGGGTAATGGGTTTGTGGCTCTGCGGCTGCTGTAAAGCACCTCCTAATGGGGGATGCTTTGATAAGGTTAATGACTCCTCAGCTCCTGAGATGACTCTCCTTAAAACATCCTGAAAACTCAGCATTTGGCACTGGCTGAAAATGTGCAATAAGGAGAAAGAAAGGAGGTCTGATGTTAATTTTGAGACTCATTGATGTTCAGGCAGTTCATGTATGAACGGAGATCAGTGACATAAAAAATAAAATACAGGGTCTCCTGTGTTTCAGTACAGCCTTGGTTTACTCATGGCTGCCTTCATCCTGGGAATGCATTTGCACTGAGATGTGACACACAGAGGCAAAGCAAGGATGGGACCGTGGAAGGGGGTTTAAGATGATACATTTAAAACTTCAGAAATGAAAACACTATTAAAAATGTATTATAATGTGAAAAATGTAGGCTTTCACTTCTGTTGACACACAATTACTAGGTTTGGAGGATTACTGCTTCTGAATTTGTTTTGCTACTGACAGAACACAAATGAGCACCAGAACTTTTTGAACCGGGGAAGCGATTTAGCAATCAGTACGATGGTAAAGAAAAACAAATAGACCTTGTCTGTTAGCATGCGCTAGCCCTAAAAATACACAGTAGTAATTTCATGGGTGACCTGTGCTGTAATGTGATGCTGACGATCCCGAGCTGAATGCATATTTGTATTTTGGTTGCCTGCTTGTTAGCAAAACGAGCAAATGGCTTTTGTAGGGCTGATGTGTTGGGATGCAAAGGCGAACTGGATGACGTGTGACAGTACTCCGCAGGAGCCATTGCCCCCTTTTCCTGCCTGCTTGCCCGCAGGTTCGTGTTTCCTTGTGGATAACAAAAGCCCTGGAGGCTCTAAAACAGTAAAACTCTGAGGGCTGGCTTTTGTCACATGGGCTGGCGGTGTTCCCCTGCCATGGGTGATGCTAGACCTGTGGCAATGGCAGGGGTGCGGTGCCACGGGCACGGCACACTTGTCCTGCTCACTGGCAGAGCTGTAGCTTTGCCTTCAGTGCCTAGTTTCCTCCAAACCATGTTTTGGGGAAGAGAAGTGTGCTCAGCCCATCTTTTCCCTTTCTTTTTCAGGGTTCTCTCTAGCTTAACACCAGAAAGATTTCTCTTCAGCGGGTGAGGAATGTTTCAGTTGGGTGATTAATTAGTATTGCTATTAATACAAGATGTGATTCCATTAGATTAATCTATCTTATTGGTCAGGCTTTAATTAATTAGGTAATAAAAGCGACCCTAAAAAAAAATCTTGAAGGCTGGTTAATGAAACCCATGGATCTACTTATTAAGAATTAAAACCTTTCTCCCTTTAATATTTTTCTGCATTATTAAACCCTGCTCAGTTTCTTTGTATGGTTTGTCCCATCAATAATGAGAGCCTTATTTCTGAATTGCTTTGTGTGAGCCAAGAAATCTAATATTATCTAATTAGGGACAACTCTTCCTGCATAATAAGTACAGGAGCAGCAAAATCAATTTGTTCCAGGCATTTGGTATTACTACTAAAAAAATCCAGTCTGATACACTGTATACTGCTTTTCATAGAAGAGAAAAAAACAAATCATCTCTGTAGGTGAAGAACCAGTCCTATCCCTGGGGTGGCTGGAGGCTCCGGTGGGGAACACACCTGCCTCCATCCCAAAGGCGCTGTACGAAAAGACATAGTTTTGAAGAATTTACACAGTTTGAATGCATCCATCCCATCCTTGCCCTGTATGTTTTGGTGCATAATTATTTAATTCCTGACAGGTTTTGAACAAGTTAGTGTCAGATGAAGTGGCGCTGCCTCCTGTGTTATGGGAGGGATGCGATAAAATGAGTCTCTGTTTTGTTTCCAGGGTGTTGCTTTAGCCTTTCCTTCCTCTTGCCTGGCACCAGGGACTGCGCTGGGATTTGCGGCGATACAAGTTCAGTGAGATTTTTGCTGGAGCGGTTCTGGGGCTTTAATAACTGAAGGAATCCAGAGGATCTCTTGTTATTAGCACAGAATGAAAATTTTGGTTTAGAAGCCAAGATTCATTAAGAAATGGGGAAAGAGGCATTTAAATAACAAATGCATGTTTAAGGCTTCCGAAAACTGCAGTTTGCCCAGTGGTTGTGCTGGGGGAAAAGTCCTTACACCAGTTGATCTCCAATACCACTGATTCTGTTCTGTTCTATAATACCACCATGCTTCTGTGATTCCAGGCTGGATAGTTGCTGCCGGTCATCACTGCTTGGGAGAATGAAGTGCCTTCACTGCACGGGTGTCTTTAAATGTAAAGACTTTCTGATACAATGACACCTAGGGAATTTTGTTTCTACTCTTAGGGATGCTGCTGCAACGCTGTCAACTGTCGACCTTCACTTACGGCCCGTGGAAACGCTCCCGAGTCCTCAGGCCTGTGGTGTTCCCAAAGGCAGAGCACGGGTTTGGAGGGACTTTGGTGCGAAGAGCAGGAGCGTGGTGCTCCCCATAACCCTCTATATTAGCAACTTTGTCAGCTGTGTTGGGAAGGTGGTGGGAACGCAAAGCAACGCAAGTGCAGAATTGCACCGCAGGGACAGGCAAACATGGGTTTTGTCACTTGGAAATGGGGGAATGAATAGAGCTGAAGCCCAGAGGACAGATGTCACACCTGTACAGATACTGTGTTAGCTTGTGCAATGTAGCAATAACAGGCACAATAAATTAATGGTACCCTGAAATGAAAATTCAGGATAGTTTGAGGCTTATGTTGCTGAAAACCCGATCATGAAGCATTTACCTGGTGGTAAAGCTGTGGGGTTTTAATCGATACTGGAGGTTGTTTGTACTTACCCTCTTAATTTAGAGGTTATGATTTTTAAATACTGTTCTGAACCTTACTATTAGATTAAGGACTTCTTTGAGGTCTGTGCCGTGAGGTCTTATTACTGATACTTCTCTCGGTGAAAAAGAAAAGTTTTTTTTGTTCTTCCAGCTGTAGTCATTGAGCAGAAGGAAGAACCGAGAGCCCCTGCAGGAACCTGGGTCCCTCCAGGAGCGTGGGTGCTCTTCTGCTCCTCTGGCTGCTTTGGAAGCTCGTGGTCCCTGGAAGGAGGTTTATTTCCCAGCTCCGCAGCCGCTTTTCCTTCCTGAATTGCACCGGTTATTACCCACTTACTTTTGACTCTCGGGCCTTTTCTCATTTGCGTTCTAAATATCAACTACAGCTTAAAGCAGGAGTGGTTTATTTTCTTGGGAGGTAGGTGAAGAGACTTTAGGGATAAGCTTATGCTTCTTTACACACAAAAGCACTTCTGTAGCTTTCATGCTCCTGGTGCTGATGGGGAAATGCTGGTTTCAGAGGTCTGCTAGCCTGGGTACTAGTGGGCATACTGCAACCAAGAGAATGTTAAGAAAATGTCAGTGTGACCCGTTAGATTTCACTCAAACCTTGACAAAAGAACATAAAACCTGATCAGTAGGAATTTGTTTCCATTGCACCGAATAGCATTATGTACAAACAGATGAGAATGGCTTTTGGAGTAAATACTCGACAGCAATTTAATTTTGAATCTGTTTATGTGAAATCCTTTTTGAACGGAGAGATGAACTGTAATCCTCTGCAGTACGATGCTCTGACTCCTGCTGAACCATAGTCGCGTTGCTATTTCTGTTTTCCTAGTAGTGAGCCTTTGGGGTCTGATCTTATTTTCTTTGGCTATGAGCAGTGCTAACCTGTGTCTGCTTTATAGCTTCCCTGTTGCAGCTCCCAGGCTATTGTAGCAGTGTGCTTGCCACTATAATTACAATGTGTAATTTATCTTTGGTTCTCAGATTCTCCGGCGTAATTTCCTGGAGGGATAGCTCAAATGATAATGAATGCATGGTTATGAAAGTTGCATTGCCTTGTAATAATAGCAAAAATGAAAGGTAAATTAAACAAAAACATATTAGGGCAGGCTATACTGAAACGGAGCAGGTTTCACCTCTGTTTTGGCTGCAGTTGGGGATGCGCTCCTGCTGGGGAAACACACGTGCCCTGGTTTGCTGGAGCAGCCAGGTCAGTGGAGGGAATCCCCTTGGAAAGCCCTGGCTCCAGCGGGGCTCAGGTACTGGCTGGGAAATGGGGATAGCTGTTGGGACCTGGGGAAGGAGAGGTAATCCTGGGGTCAGACTTGGTATGGGTGATGTGTGGGGGGTATATTGATATAAAATGATGTTTTATCAGTAAGGCAGCAATCGATAAGGCTATTCTAACCCTGGATTCTTGCCGTTAGTGCAAATCCTGGCTTGTAAGAATCATACAGTTGAGCTCAGTGAACTCAATCCTAATTAGTTGTGCTGCAAGCCCTGAGTGGGGTCTGTAGACAGCCTCTGAACCCAGATTTACAAAAGCTTTGAAAACCAAAAATTGCTCAAAAGGGGGTGGCTTTCCCTGCTACAGCCAGAGCATCACCCCGTGCAGCCAGATCCCTGGGGGTGATGGTGCTCCTAGGTGCAATTTCAAAGCAAAAAGTAACTTTTGCTTTAGAAATAAAGATGAAAGGCGTTGGCCTTGCTGCTGTGTGCTGTGTACACGACACAATGCAGCGCTGCGTCCCGCTCAAAGGTGTGAGCTTGATTTCTCGTGGCTGTTGCAGGAGGGCTGCAGGGCTCTGGGCAGTGGGGAGGTGCGTGCTGCAAACCCCAGCACAGCTGGTGCTGTGGGAGAATGCAGGTGGGCTGATATATTTAACTCAAAAGGTACTGAAAGGATACCTTCCTTTTGCCTAAAGGAACAGTGAACTTTAAGGTTTTTAAAAATTGTTGTTGATTTTTTTTTAATTGAGTATAAGTAAGTATCTGACATTATTTTTTTTGTTTTATTCTTCTGGTTTTGTCCTGGTTGTGTGTGAAAACCTGAAACAGTGTTGAGACCAGAATGACCAATATACCCTAATGTTCTCTTCCATTAAAGACCATGAAGAAATGTGGCAATTCACATGAAAGATGGGATTTCTGCCCAGCTCTTCTCCTGTCTCTTGCATAGATTTAATCCCAGACTACTGAAAGAAAAACTCCTGCACTGCCAGTCGTGTTTCCCACAGGTTGAAGGTATTAAGAAATCCTGGGATTATAGATCAGCACAAAGCTGGGCTGGCAATGCGGGATGTCTCCATGTGAATGGCAGTGGAACAAAGTGGCTCCCACCAGGGCCTCGCCAAGATTTCCCGACAGAAATCAGTGCAATTAACTTATACACTGCCACAGCTTCATGTCTGAAAGATAAGATCTACAGTGCTGTAAATCACAGTGGAAATTTCACACTGTGCTTCCTAAGCAGAGCGTGTGCAGTATATAACTGTCATTTCCCCATTTAACTATCATTAAAATTAAGTGCTGGCTGGAATCGGTGGTATGTGAAGGGAGACCTTGTCATTAAGAGTGAACTGGAACCTCAGTGCATTATACAAATTAATTGAGCTGAGAGCCCTCAAAGGAAACAAAGACGTAATTAACAACTTCTGTATCAGTTCTAATAGCTTAAGAAGAAAACTACGACGTGATATGGAGGCTGACAGCATCACTCTGCAGAGTTCCTGTGCCGTCCTTGCCCTACTGGTGCTGGGCGCAGCCGGGCTGGGTGCTGGGCGCTGCTGCCGCGTTAGGAGGAAAGTGCTTTGGGTTTACACCAGGGTCAGGCTGTGATTCCCAGGCTTGTGCTGCGCAGGATTTTCAGGGGTTGCTGGTGGGGTGGAGGTCTCTTTGCAGGGACTCGTTAGTGGCAAGTGGAGTATTCCTTTTCAAGTGACGTTTTCGTCTTACAGATATTGAAGAATGGAGCCCGGTCAGACCTTAACTACTGTCCTCAGGCCGCAGAGGTGCCCTGTCACCAGCAGGGAAAAACTTCCTCCGCGAGAGGAAATACGGAGACTTTGTGGTGCAAAATTAAAGCATAAGCTTTAGGAAAAATGGAATAAAAGCCTGAGATCAGATATATGTTTGTAAGTTAGGGCTTTGCACGAAGTCCTCCGACATTGCCAGCAGCAGTCCCTGTGCTTGCGGTAGGTGCTGGGTCCCCACGGCCCCCTCCGTGGCACTGGTGTGCAGGGCATTCGTCGGTGGAGAGCTGTCTGCTCGGCACGGGGCCCTAGATCCTCAAGCTCCTTACAGGATCTTATTTTCAGTAATCTCATGTATTATTTAATTTCTCTAACTTCTGAAAGCATCAATAGGTTTAACAGCCTCTCTCACCGCTTGGTCCTGAGGTGGGACAAGGGATGCAGGAGGCTGGAGGCCATCCCCGGAGAGCCGCCGTGTGCTGCCCTGCTCCTCCAGCATCGCTGGGGAATCAAGTGCCGTGCTGGCAGGTCACACCGGTCAGAAGTTGCCTTCTGCCTGGCAAAATCTGTTTCTTTTGATGATTTCCATGGCAAAGAAAGCAACCCTGACCGATATTTTCAACTTGCTTTTAAAGAAGAGGGAGCATTTCTGCCTGTGTCCTGGCCCTGCTGGGTGATGCTGGTGTAAGTCACTTCAGCTTTCTAAGCCTGGCTCTTCATTGCTTTTCTAGTTTATTTAGCCTGCAAACCCATACATGTTTTTGCTAGGCAGAGTGAAAACATTTTGCCTATTAGGACAGGTGGCAACAGAAGGTGTGGGAAAGCTTTTTTAAAAAATAACAAATTTGGAGAAAGCCAAGGAGGTACAAAATTTTTCTCAAGATCTAATTATTCCATGGAATGAAAAAACAGGCTTCTTGAACTTGCTTTCTCGGGGTTATATTAATATGAAGCATTTAATCATTAGGGAGATGAAATTAGTTCACCTAGATTGATCTCTAAGCTGAAGTGGAAAGTTGGACAAAATAATCATTTCATAGACTTCCTTAGAATAATAATTTTCCTGAACAATTATGCTGAAGGACATCCGCTAGTAACCTTGTGGGGGTCTGATACCTGCTTATTCTGCATCTGAAAAGAATAATAAAAAATGTGTAGCTGTTACTTTTTAGAAACAAGAGTGGGAAGTTTGTGTCTCCGATGCACACGTGCACAACTCTGTGGATGCTGAAGTGGATCTCAGACCTCATGGGAAGGTCTCAAAGACCTTCATTGTTTCTGCTTTTCTGTTTTTTTCATTTTTTAACAGAAAGGCTTGGTTTATGAATATTTAAGGCAAGTGTCTTTTCTCCTCCCAGATTTTAATTTCCAGGAAGGAACTGTGATTTTAGCAGCTGCTCTTTGGTTTTTGGTCCTGGCTGCAGACAGGTGTAACTGTCAGAATTTGTCTGAAGGATGGGAAAAGCCAGAATAATAATTGAAAAGAAATGTAGCAAGTTGTTACTAGCATATCATAACAATCAGGGGGAATGTGTTTGCTGACTAGTCACCAGGAGGTCTCCACAGGTGGTCAGGACCTACACTTCCAGCTTCTTTTATCTTCAAGGGACTTTGTGACGTGGCTGTTGGTAAAAGGCTGGGAGGTGCCCTTGGCAGTAAGGGTCTGAGGCTGCCGGTGAAACGTGCTCTGCTTTATGCCCAGGGGTCTCAAGGCGTTGCATGAGTTTAGAGGAAAGGTCTTGGCCCCGTGGCTGCCGTCGGGCTGGATGAGACCACGTAGAAAGACAATTAGAAACTGTGTTCTCGGTGTTGTAAAGCCTTTTTGAGTCAGACGCTGAAACGATGTTGTGTCACTGCAAATTGTCACTGCGGCTTCTTGTCCACGAGCTACAGGTGGACGGGGCTGGGCTTTGTTTTCCCCCACCCGACGCTACAGCGTACTGGCCTGAGCACGGCGGGGTTCAGGGCAGGGTTCGCCTCTCACTGGCTTTAGCGTTTGAGATCGGAAGCAGTGATGTCCGTGAGCCAAATCGGTGGCGGTGAACCAGGGTGCAGAACCCTCGCTGGCAAAGTAAAAGGAGCATAATTCAGGATTTACCTGACCCTGTGCATTAGTAGAGGACTTCCAGTCCGAACTGCGAGCCAGCCCATCTGACAGATGTCTCTTAGGAGCACAGCCTGTTGATTACCAGACTTAAGTGGTTTTCAAACTTTTCAAATGTGGAGAAGACCTTCTGTTTGTCTTAGAGGTTTAGTATCAGAAAAAAAAAATATTTATAACCTAAAAAATTACTTAAAGTTTTAAATAAATATGAATGTAGGAGAACCCAAGCCAGCACCTGAAAACACGTGAGGCTGTTGATACCTGTATCCCCCTTCAGTGGTGAAGATCAGCTGCGTAATCTGCAGCGACAGCCTCAAAATGTATCCCAGATGATACTCTGAAATAGTTGCGTTGCCAGAATTAGCAGGGGAGCGGGGGAAGGTGGCATCTTGTCGAGTTTAACCAGTGCCTGGCCCCTTCTGCAGGCAGTGGCTGGCACAGACAGCCCCAGTGAGCGTTTCGGGGATGTACTTGTAGTAGAGCTTTCAGGAGGGAACAAAAAAAAGCCTGTAGCTGGCTATTGCCAGATGACTCAGAATAATGACAGTGTTAGCAGTAAACAGTTTTAATTTATACAGGTGACATTTAAAATGCAAATCAGACCTTAAGATAATTGCTGGAAATAAGGAAGCCTCTGTTGGTTTAGGGAATATTTCCAGTTTCTATGGAAATTATTTATAATGCAGTGAGATCAATGAAGAAGCTCATGTCTTAGAAGACTTGGCTGGAGTTGCTCCTCATTAGAGTCAAAACATGTGTTTAAAGGGAATGCGTGGGGACAGGAGCTTGTGGTCAAGGTAATATGCTGGGAAAAAATACTGAAATCTGTTGAAACAGATACTTTTTCTGCTGATACTGCAAATGCAGGACCAGAACCAGATGGTTGTTACCACAGATGTGTGTGCCTAACTGCTCCCTGAATTAACCTGAAGTTGCACATTTGCTTTCAAATTTAGGGATTATTTTTTATTTTTGTGCATCTTTTACACGTTTTTTTGTGCATTTTTTACATGTTAATTAGTTCACATGCTCAGTCTCAACTTGGGCTTGGTTCTAGGAATTACCTTTCCCTTAATTAGTGCCTCTTGTGGTAACCTGCCAGTCAACTCGTTCATCTCCTGGCGGTACTCTCCTTGTTTCAACAAAGAACTTGCTGGTGTTTAACGAAGCGTTTAGCAGGACATACAAAAATGCGTGCATCTTGAACTAACCATTAACAACTCATTTGTTCTAATTGTCTTAAAGTCAAACCTCAAACAATACATTTAATTTTATTAATTATTCCCTTCATCGTTTGATGTCACTGGGATGGGTGCTGCTCGCTCCGCTGCCCTTGCGTTTCATCTGCTGCATCTCCTGTATACCTCCAGCCTCACCTGGGCTGATGGTGCTTCGCATTTTAATGCTGTATATATTGTTTAGTGGGCTTTCGAGTGCTCTCCTCCAAAGCAATTATTTTCTCCTTGCCGTAGGTAAAAGCTACCAGAGAGAGTCCTCTTGGGGAACTCAGCATCTTTATCTGATCTATAGCCGATTTCTGTGCTCCTTAGAACCATCGGTCTTGTTTTATGCTTTGATTTTGTCTTCCTCTACCGAAGCTGGACTTCTAGCTAGAGGCTTTGGGGATTTTTGGTGATGGTTGTCTGAGTGCTTTTTTTCTGATCAGCCTCCCACATACACTTTAATTTATTTGATATTCATCCTTCTTTGTACCTTGCTTCCAGGTTTTTTATTCCAACTTTCAGTACACCATGCCATTTACCTAGTTAGCTATAAGATATGATCTCATAGTTTCTATCTGAATGGTTTCTCATTAGTTTGTGTGGGTGGGAATGTGTAACACCCACGTCTGTGTGTGCTCCCACACTGTGTGTATAAAAATGTATCTTTTGGATAGAGAAAATGAATAAAAATGTGATTCTAAGTTGAAAAGAGACAAATTAGGTAATTTTTGCTTGTGGTTTGCATATATGTCCAATGCATTTGTAAAACGTCAGGTGTGAGTGTGCACAGTGCGTGCGGAGCTGTTACAAGGGCACGTTCAGAGGGCTGGAAATCCAGCAGGTGACCGGGATCAGCTCTGCTGGCTTCCACGAAGTGTTGCTGAATGATGCCAGCCTCTAGTCTTGCTTCTTCTCTAAACCTGTGCTCCCAGCCGGTTGCTAGCATTACACTGGGTGTTAGTGTTGCACTAGCGTTACTGGATTCACTTTGTCTCCAGGTCTGTTGGGTGGCAATGCTGTGGAAACAAAGAGGATCTGAGGCTGTAGCTGCCCCCCAGTGTCCACGTGTCTCTTGGTGCCACAGCTGCATCCCCCGCGGGGCTGTGCGATGCCGTGCTACCTTGAATGAAGCTTTGATGGCTGTATTTTCAATAAAAACCTGTTCTTTTCCCTACCTAGGTGCTGTTGTGTAAGGGAAGAGGAACTCGTCCTTTTACCTCACAACTGTACCTGTAGCTGCTCACGCAACCAGCCCGCCCCGGCTGCAGCCCCCCTGCAGCTCTCCCCACCTGGAAGATTCATTCCAGCTCCCACCTGAGGTTCTGCCTGACCTTAAAACTTCCCAGAGGGCTCATTCATCCACCCCAGCGCTCCCACTGCCATGAGACCAGGCATGTGGAGTTATTTGCATCTGTCTAGGGCCAAATCCCTTGCAAAGGTGTAAATCAATGCAACTCAGTAGATGTAATTTGGCTGCCTACTGGTGTGAGCTTGGAACCTGGCATATGCAAGAGGTTGCTAATATATTATTCATTTTAGTGTTATCTTTTAATTCTTTATTCTTTGTATCGCCTGTACTGAAAATACGGTGATGTGCTGTTATGTCTTCTCTATCTTTAATTGGGCCTTTTAATAAGACTTAAATACATTTCCATATTCAGGTTAATAACTTGCAGTTGCACTTCACACTAATGTTTTTATTAAGTGATCCATTGTTTTTGCAGGTTAGAGAACTCAGCAAATCCGTAAGCTATTTTTAATAAAATCTGTAACCACCTGATAGCTATTACAAACTATTTAAAATTAATGCTGTTCACATTTGCCAATGTTTATAACAGTTCTAAATTCTTGAGCACTTATAAATGATGTATAAAAAGCAGCGTAATAAGCATATTAATGTCTTTATCCACCTTTCACGGCAGCCTGTGCTGAGGGCTGCGGACAAGGTGAAGCAGACTGAGAAGTTCTCTCCTGCCCCTTGCAGGACGGTGGTGGCTGGTGCCCCGTGACCGGCGTGGAACGTGGCGGTGGCTGCGGACACTCCTGAGCAGCCTCAGGGTTGGCGTGGCACACGCATCTTGGTTTCGCTTTAATGCCGGAGACAGGTAGGACTTGGCGGCAATGCCAAGTGTTTCCCTGCAGTTGGGACTCTTAAAGGAGCCTTGTGCTGAACCCCTAACCCCACTGAGGAAATTCTGAGCAGAAGCACCCTCCTGGCAATGTGACCATTAAAGCCAGCTGGCGTGTTGCTTTCTCGCCATACAGGGAAACTAGGGCTGCCTGAAGTGTTTCTGGCCCAGAAGAACAAAGGATGCTTCTACTCCCTCTGCAAAGAAATTTTTTCAGGACTGACACCCCCTTTGGGTCTCAGAGAAGTCACCGCCAGGTATCTGGTAAGGATGCTCTTTTGTACTCTGTAACAAGAGGAAACTCTTAGTGGACTCACCTGGGACAAGACCTGAAAGGTTCTCACGTTGCTCAAAGCCCTGCAGGATCTCAAGGGCCCGTCCAGCTGTGGCTCTCTGCAGCCAGAGCAGAAACCACAGGTCACTGGGGTGGGTGTGTAACTCTTGGGATGTTTGGTCAATGAAAACCAAGATTTTGGAAGAAGCCAAATATTTCCTATCACTAGTCATTTATGACAAGTCTCCAGAGAACGTGTGGTGGGAGGGAAGTGCTGCTGCAGTGACTGTGATCCTGTTCCCCCCCCCCCCCCCCCGGCAGGGGGAGGATATTTCTTCCAGGATGATCCATTCCTTGCTGCTCTTGTGCAAATAATCAATAGGAATAACAGATTAAAAATTATGATCTTCTTGCAGCTATTTCACTCTTTAAGGAGGATAGCAGTGGGCTATTTTTAAAAGGTTATTTAAGCCCCAGCTCTATTACTGTAAAGCTGTTGTGAGCTGTCAGGTACAGAACTGTAATCTTCACCAGTTATTGTTGTACTTATGAATTCAATATGAATTGCATGAACTGAAGCACATTGATTAGAGGGTTGACTTCCATATGAAGCTAAATCATCTAATTTTCACACTGCTGGCTCAACAAGTATTAGCTAATCATCTAGTATGAATGGTTTTAAAATACCACTTTGCTACAGTCAGCTGGCAAATGGCCAGTGATAGATTATTTATGGGCAAAAAGCCACGAGGCTTTTGTGTACACTGCAGTGACACTTACAGCCCCAAGCAGGATGGGGACCTCGCTGTGCTGGTGCTGTACAAGTGCACGAGATGCTCGTCCTGCAAATGACTGGGGATGTGCAGAAGGACAGATGAGGAAGCAGAGTGATTAAACAAGGAAAGGGCAAAAGACAGAGGATTTGGTGTCACCAGTGGGGTGGATTTCTGTTTTAGAGCCTGTACTCAAACGATGACATGCCAACGCAGGCAGCTTTCGGTGGGATGCTTGCATTCCTTATAAGAAACAGTTATAGCGTGTCATTGTTTAACCATGAAACCAGGACATGATAAAATCTGTTTTTTGGGGACCTTCAATGTAAATTAATTTTCCCCCCTGTAAATAATGACTTGCTGTACTGGAGGTGCAGTAGAGTATATTATGTCTAAATTAGTCAGCATACGTAGAGACCCCTGGGATAACGGCAGTGGGACATCCAACTCTTCAGGTGAGGCTGGGGGAGAATTCCGGTGCTGGGTTCATGGTGGGACTCTGCCTCTCGCTGCAGAAGCAGCAGGGTACTTGATCTGCCTGCTGTGTGGGCCTGAACCTGGTGGAGTTCTGGTAGGAATTTGTTGGTTCATGAATTATTTTTTTTATTTCAAGTATAGTGATGTTATGGAAGAAACAGGACAAATTATGTGGTGTTGTCTTTGAAAATGCGCAGTTTGGGAAAACAGAAGTTTTTCCTTCAAGCAAAGCAAGGGAGAAGCACCACGTGGCTTTGTCTCAGGACGGAGCATGGGAAGCTCTGTGGGACATGCAACTTCATGCAGCCGTGTCTATTTGCCTGGTTGCATTTTTGATCTGTCTTGTCTTCCCTGCAAGCTGGGAGCCGGAACCCTGTGATGGATGCACTTCTCCTGTTTGAACCACCTGAGCTGTGGTCCAGGCGAATGCTCAGCAAAGTTAATCCTGTTGTCTGAGGCTTTCCATGAAAAACCCAAACCCCACTGTGGCTGGAGAGTGGGCTGATAAGCACCTGGAACTGCACGAACACAGCAGAGTATCTGACTTACGGATCAGCCACTTCATGCTCTCAGTGTCTGCAGCCGCCAGGGTCGGTGGAGCTCTCCATCCACAGCAGCTGGCTGCGCGGCAGCGATCTCCCCTTGGCTAGGGACACCTCTGGACGTTACCCCTCAAGACTGAGAGATCCTGTACCTGGCACCTGGTACCCAGGTCAGTAAGTGACATTTTTTGCATGCATGCAACATTTAAGATATGTATAGTAACCTTAAGTGATAAAGTTAGTATGGGATACAAAGATTAAGTGTAGTAAATAGTGGAGTATTGACCACCAATCCACCTATACTTATTAAATATTTTACATACCTAAATTTACTGATTAGGACTCAATAAACTAACTACTAAATCAGATCTGAGTGATCTCTGACTCTCCTCCTGCGACAAGCCCCTCTCCATCACTGAAGCTCTCACTGGTGATGGTGTCTTCAAGCATCACTTGGTGCAGTTGGGATGGTGGGATGAACCCAGCAATGCTTTTGGGAGCATCGTGATGCTTCCAGTGCTCGCTCTTGGAGCTGGAAAGGAAACCGGAGGCTTCTGTGACAATACCATAAAATGCCTGTGACTCCAACTCACTGCAGTTTTGGAGCACTGTGGTGAGACCTGTCTGTCCTTGTGTGCTGTTAACACTGTTCAGCATTTTCCAAACATGTCTAATGAACAGCAACATGTTGGTTTTGTGTCTGCTCTTGGCAATCAGGGACTCTGCAGGGGTCTCAAGTCAAAATCTCCTGGTACCTTTTGAAATTTTAACCTGCATTTCCAAAACAAATGATCATGGTCAGCTGTGGGCTTATGCTTGCAATTCTGTGTCATAATTCTATTTTTTCCATTGCATTTTGGAAAAAGGGTATCTGCAGAAGATCAAGATGCAGCTTTTGAATGATGGAGTGAAGAGCAGTGACTATAATCCCTGGGGCTGGAGCCCCCTTTTCCAGGAAAGGATGTTTCAGCTGGCATGACGTGTCTATGCTCGATTAGCGAATAACTCCCTGGTTGTATATTAAACTCTCACTGGGAAAACAGTAGACTTGCAAAATGTAAGTGCAAGTGCTTAATAAATAGTTCATAGGTGTTGTAAAAACATTACCAAGTGTGCTACGTGCTACGGAGGGACGTGAGGGCACCAGCAGGATGCCTGCTTACCTATTAGCATCATTTATAAGCACCCAGCCAGCCTATAACTATTGATTTTCCACTCATTAAAACCTTAGACAATAATTTATCAAGCCTTCGTAAAGTAAACCACTTTTGTAAAGCCTGATGTCTCTGGCTTTACAGCAAGTCAGCACCTGTCCCTGTGCCTGTGGGTGCCAGATAAGCCCTAATGCACCCGTTTCTCTGGGAGCTATCTGTATCATTGAACAAAACTTCCCCTACAGGCAATGTGGCTTATTTTTCCTGATACAGAACAGTTGGCTGTTTTTAAGAAAGTGTTTATTTTCTAAGCGAAAATGAACAACTTCAGGTATCGCTCTCAAATGAGAGAAAAAAATTTCTTTCGGAAGCAAAGGTGGGTGATGTGTGCAGCCTCTGGTCCTTCTCTGAACACCTCTCACTATATGTATGCTTGGGTGTTTTTCCCTCACCTGAGCAAAGTCTGGGTTAAATTTAATTACTGGGAATGGAGTGTGAAATGCAGCTGTCCCTGGCTGGGATTTGGTGGCTCTGGCACAAGTGACGGCGCGGGTGAGCCGCTGTGGGGAGTGGGGAGTGGGGGCTGCGGTCTGGTCCGTGCTGGCGAGCGGGCGAGGGGCGGAGGCGCAGGGATGCGATCGCCTGAGCACAGCCAAGAGGTTAACTCCCCAAATCCTGCAGGAGCTGCCAGCCGGGTATTAATGACCATGGGCTGCCGACACCTCCATTTTACATATCATCTGAGTACACAGAGTGCAAAAGTAATTTAATTCAGGCACCGCAATTAAGGAAACAATTATCTCTCATGTCTTGGGCTGATCTCCAGGTCATCTTAGCATTATCCTTTTTGATCTCATTATGAATTTAAAATATGCAATAAATTGGCTCTTAATTCTATAGAAAAGGTCAAGCTTGCTCTCTACAAGAGACAGGGGTGTATTTAATGGAAAAATCTCAAGGACAAGGGAAACGTTTGTCAATGGCTGAGGGAATGAGTGCTGACCCACTGCCCGGGGAGCGTTGTGCAGGGCTTCTGCACATATGCAACCTTTCCGCGGGCAAATCCTGCCCAAACATGCTTTCCCAAGAGGTAAATTCTGACCAAGGTAGCGATTAAATGTTGGTGTTTCATCACAAGTTATTCTTGGGTGATCCAGCAACGGGGAAAGCCCAGTTGTGCCACAGGAGCATGGGGGTGACTTGATACTGGGGGAACTTCAGCACTTCGTTCCCTCAGAGATTTTTGGCAACCTGCTTGAGAAAATGGGTTAACAGGTCCTTTTGCAGTTAGCAGGTCATTTTAACGTTAACTATAGCCTTGGCAAGTGGAGTAAGATTAATTGCACTAAGCTGAGCTATGTTGACTTACTGCTGTGAAGTTCTGGTTTATGGTTTATGTAGGTTTTGCTCTTTTTTTTTTTTTTTTAAATAAGAATTATGACATGTTTATACCATTATGTCAAAATAAAAGCGTCCATTCAAAGAAAGCTTAGTATCAGCAAGAAGCAACTATATAACTTTCATTTTTTTTCTTAAATGTTTAATTACAGCAGAACTGTACAGTGCAGACTACGCCGGCACGAACGCTGACTGCTGTGTCGCTGCCGTTTTTGACGCTGGCCCGGCAGCAGGAGCACTGTGCACAAGCCAGGCGAGGCACACTTGCTTCCCCATGCCGCAGGACGTGAGCATGAGCACAGTCTGTCCCAATTTATCTCCACTGCTTCGCTAACACGCTTCTGGTGAGGACTGGCAGACCCGGAGGGGTTTGCCCCATCTTCCAACTGGCACCTCTGCGCTGACACAGGTGGATAAACTCTCAACGCTATAGTATGGTTGAGTGCAGTTTTTCAAATATCCCTTTTGAAATGCTACTTTATTTTTCTAAGGATTAGGATGTTCCTGTTGATCTTCTGTGAGAAAGACACAGGTGGTTTTGAACGCTGTTCCTGCGCAGCTGTGGGCTGTGACGGTGCGGCCGCTGTCAGTGCATCACATGTGAACTCTGGTTACTCCGTGTGAATTTTAAAGCCCGAACTGCCGCACCAGCTGGCTGCGATTCAAAGCACGGTGGACGTTGCATGTTCAGTAATTTTGGCAGTTGTGTTTCTCAGGGTTGGATGTGGGGCACAGCGTGCTACAAATCCACGCTTAGTCAGAGCTCTGAGTTTGATAGAATGAACTGTAGGACTTGGTGACCGATGTTTTCCCTTTGCCTGTCAAACAGAAAACATAAAGAAAAACCTCACTAAAATGCTATATCTCTGATTTGTTCCTGCAAATGGAATTAGTTAAAAAATAAATCCCACTGATCAGGGTTTTAATATAAACATAGAAACCCTTTGAAGTGTAAAAGGTGCTGCTAAAATGCTGCATTTGTGTAACTTAGGTAAACTTCAATTTAAAAGAAAGATGATGAGAATTTTTATCTTCTGTTGGTTATTCTATTCACTTCTGGTTTTTATGCTTTCCAGAAGGCAAAAAATAAATCAAAACTAGACTTATTGCAGTATTCTTTATGCAAACATTTTAATATACATTGCCTGGCAGTGCAAAGGACAGATAATTATGTAGGGCTATCTCTTCTGCAAAAATGGATTATTTGGGTCCCTGTTTCAAAAAGCACTGAGCATACAGGGTCCTGGTTGTGGTGCGAAGAGCTGGAAGCATCCATCCCCTCCCGGAGCGGCTCGTGGTCCAGCACCGGCGGGGTCTGGCTGGCCCCGGCGCTCCATGGCAGCGGTTCAGAGCAGAGCTCACTAATGGTGGTGCCAAGCTGCAGGCTTTGGTACCAGCCTAAGCAGACTCTGGTGAGTGGTTCCCAGTGAGGTGGGTAATGTGTTCACAGTCTGGCCTGTGACATCCATCACCAGCCATAGCTGGGGCATGCTGGTGGGACACAGGCTTCCCCTCTCCCCAGCAAAAAGCTCTGCTCCTCTCTATTATACATTTTTGCCAAAGTATCTTGGTTAAGCTGGGATAATTTTCAAAACCCTGGCACCAAAGTAACTTCAAGAACATGTCTGATTTACTAACAACAATTGTAGGTGGTTTAACTTGCTTAAACAAATGCATTTCTGAAAGAGGTTTGGATGTATACCTCACCATAGGACCCTTTTCTCTCACAGCCTTTGACTTGTGACTGCAATTTAGCATTTACAAATTTTTTCCTTTAGTGCGGTGTTTTGTCTAGCTTTGCATATAAAATGGCAGCTGGTTGCAGAAGCAAATGAGTTCAAGGTGGGAACGCAGACTTGTACCGTGTGAATCTTGTCCTTTGATTCCCTAGGAAGGTAACAAGAGAGGAGAAAGCTTGGTGCAGATCGAAATCATTAGACACACACAGTCCTCATCCATTACCAATGTGAAAAGTGAAATAATGTACTGGATAGCTATCCCAGCTGTTGCACGGTGGCTCCAAACATCTGGCCTGGCGAGGTTTGCATGCCATGGGCTGCTGGCAGCGGTGGATGATGGCTTCGGAGCAGCTGGGTCTAAGCACCTGGGCTGTGAACTTTGGGAGGGTGAGCCTGGGAATGCTGCTGGGGTGTATGACTCGCTCAGATTCCTTTGCAAACCATACCTTCGCTTCACTCCTGCACTCAGAGCACTGCGGTGCAGCTCTGCACGAGCTAGAGAGTTCCCAGGGCAAAGCGTCCTCCTGATTTACAGCTGCCCGACCTTTGGAGGTGCCTGGGGGCTCCCCTGGGGAGGCTGTGCGGTTTCCGTGCCTGGCGATGCTTGAAGTGATGGATAGGTATGTAAAAAGCATGTAGAAATGAATCATGAATTGCATTGATGCATCATTTATGAGTATCATACAAGCAAAACTTGAGTTTCCCCTGCTGTATTAGGGATGAACTAAATCAATCATTTATAAGGCTGAGAATAAAAAGACACCCCAGACAATCTGCATGACCTCTGGGGTGCTGGGGATTACAAAACCGGTTCAACGTGGGACCAAGTCCATGTCTAGCATTCACACTGCAGTTTTAGGAAGGCAAGTGTAATTAAAGTAAAGGGGTGAGGGAACCTGCTTGCTGTGAGTCCTGGGAGTTTCCTATCCCCGACACAAGGCTAACGTCCTGGGAATCATTTCCTGAAGACAAAGTGGATATGAATATGATTACTTTTACACGCTCCATGTTTAAACAATTCTTTCTGGGGACAGGCTGCTTTAAAGTAGTTAAAAAATGAACTACAATTTATTTTTTTAAGCATTCCTTTTTCACCGTCTTTTGCAATAAATAGCTGATGTATTTGGCAGAAGCTTGGGGTTGAGGAGTCAGCTCTTGTCCTTCCCCCGGGTGGCTGTCTCCTGCCAGGTCTGGAAGGCAGATCGCTTTGTGAATGACAGCCGTTATGGTTCAAACCTGCTCCTGAGCCTTAATAAAGTATCACCTCTGCCAGCATTAAACCCATCATTTGCCTTTCCGCTGAGGCTCTGCAAAAGGAGGTTTAAAGCTGAGGTGAGGCAAAGGCTTCAATGTGATGGTGTCCATGTGGTGCTGGATGTGGGGTGTTTTCCTGTCTTTTCTATAGGAGCGTGTAGCTCATGCATGCCATAGACACAGCCGAGGGGTTTTGATTGCGTGCCTTCCAGCCCTGTCCCAGCAATCCCTCCCCTTCCCCAGCTCCCTCATGGGGCCGGAGGAGCTGGGGTCCCATGTCTGCAGCGTCTAACCCCCACACACTGTAAGACACCGGCTGCTTTCCTTCCTGAGCACCCCGCAGCAAAGCAGGAGGTAGTGCCGCTGGGGCACAAAGTGGCGGTGTGGTTGGATACCTGGCACCCGGAACGGCTGGTGCTGCTGGTGGCCTTGGCCTTGGGGACACTGCGGTAACCCTGGCCAGCCCAGCAGAGCAAGGGCGGGTGGGAATCTGGGGGAGATAAACACAGAGTTACAGTAAGAGCACTTCTTCGCCAGGATAGGGACTGTGCCTGAGGGTAGGTCTCGGTAAGAACGGGGAGATAGTTTGTCTGTACTAGGGTGTCCGTCCACAGCCCTCTGCTCATGGATTATTTTGACTCTTAATAATAAGCAAGCTTATTCAGGTGTTCCATGAACTTGAAAGCAGGGGATTGCAAAGGGCTGGGTGTGCATTTTCCTATAGTGAGCACGCCTTAGAAAAAGACCCTGCAGAGACCCTTGGATTTTTATTTTTCAGTTGTTTTGTTTTGGTTTTTTTTTTAATCTAGATTCTTAACAAGCTGCAGAGATGAAAAGCTTTCAACCTCCTTATATTTATCTAGAGAAATATTCTGAGAGAGAAATGAAATGGAACAGACTCATAGACTCATTTAACATTTCTAAACTGATAAATATATTTATCGGCTGTGCCTGTTAGGGGTGTGTAATACCTATTCTTTCTGCAGATGGCTCATTGGATTTCTTCCCTAGCACTTAGCTCTATAATGATGTTAGACTGCTAATACTGAACTGTCCTGACAATGTTTGTATTTTACCTCTTAGCCTCTGGCTGTTTCAGAGATGAGGTGGTTTGGGGGTCTGGGCTGTCACTGGGAATTTGCTGTAATGAAAGCCAGCGAAGTGAGGAGTCTGCCGCATGCTCCAGCAGGGCTGTTCTGGTTGCGGGCAGCAGTGCCGTACGTAGCATCGTTAAATGTCGAGTGATGCAGTCGAGCATCCTCCCACCAAGGTGCAGCTGCTGAGCCCGCCTGTGCCCAGACCCCCTTGCCAGTAGCTCCCCAGGCACTGGGGTGGGTAAATCTGCACAGCCCAGCCTTGAAAAAAAATATTTAAGTCTGCAGTATTCTCTTTATTTTTTCCAAGGCAAAAAAGCAAGCAGGCTTCTTACCTCCCATCAGGGTATGGCACAGGAGCTGGGCATACCCGTGGTGGTGGAAAGTGCGTTCAGAAAAGCAGCCAAAGCCTGGTTTGCTTTTAAATTAGAAAGAAGGGTCTGTACCCTGTGTGCACCCCTGCCCTGGGGGAGTGGGGACCTTGTGCTGAAGGGGCCAGCGCTCGGCCTCAGGGAGGCAGCTGGGGGCTCGAGCTGCTCCGGTGCTTCGCGGGTGGCAGCGAGTTTCATGGCCTTGGTCATGTTTCTGCTGTGGAAATTAGAAAGCAGATGCTTGTTATCGTTCTAAAACAGAGGATGGTAAGATTTAGCTTGCTTAGACCTCGAAGGGGCCGTCTAGGGTAAGGTATTGTTTGCATTAGGGCAGTAAAATATATTCATAAATTTACTAACTAAAGATAATTTAGATGTATTTGTGGTTTATACTACAAAGCACCCTTTTAAAGGTGTTTTTTGTTTTGCACGTGAGGATGTGAACCTATTTGATTTCCAGAGAACCTTTCTTTTTATTTTGAGAAAATTTTTTTTTTCCTACTTTTTAAACTGACTTCTTGCCTCATTCTTACTTTAAAGCACTTGTGACTCCAGCCTGGTGTCTTAACTGGTGCCGTTCTCAGGTGAATTTAGTGCTGGGTTTGTGTTGTAAATGCCACCACCTTCATTTCCTTCTCTCTCCAGTAAGAAAATAAGGAAGTTAGCGGTAGAGAAGGCGAGAGCAATCTGAAGTTTGGCCATAAACCCCCTGTTATTGTTTATAGCTATGGCCCTGCACTGAAATGCCATGGGAAAATGAGAGGAATAGCAAGCGACAAATATTAGATCACCCTGACAGGGGAGAACTTTCCTATCAAGGGGGCATCAGCCACCTATCCGCGCTATCAGCCAAAGTTACTTTTTAAGAAACTGGGCTTTACAAACCCCCTGCAACCCTCCACAGCACAGGCGTGATTTAATGTGCTCTTTTTTTTGTTATTTCTCAATACAACTTTTGCTTCCCCAGCATGGTGTGCTCACTGCAGATCCTAATTCTGTGGCACTGGGGTGCAGCGGGCACAGCTAAGATTGTTTTTTAATAGCTCTGTAGTTCTCCTTAGTTATTCACCCATTAAAACATGATTTAAGCCACATCTTTGTCCTGCAAAATTGAGTAATGTAGAGAGGACATTGCCACTAATTAAACCTGTCTGTGATGTCTCTTGTTGGTGCCTGATGTTTTGCAGTCTATGGTTTCTGGCTGGGCTCTGCATGCCAAATGGAAAGTTCAGTCTTCTGGTGCTGAATCCTCCAGCAGCCCTGGGTGCACCAAAGCTGGGAAGCTGAGCTGTGATCCAGCACTTCAGATATGGCTTTTTTAATACCATCTGTTTTTCTTGCTATGCTGACAAGGAGTGTTCTAGGGCTTGGCAGAGGAGGGCAGGGAGGAGTATCAAGACCCAGCTTTGTGATGAGGTGGTGCCTCACTGGCTAATTTCAGGTGTTTTGGACCATTTTTGGGTGGTCTTGTGGCTCCCACAGGTGTGACAGGCTGCTAGGTTGTCTGCTTGCCCCTCGTGGGTCCCAGTCCCCTGCCAGCTTGGAGGGTCTGTGCTGAATCCACAACACCTTTCGCAGTGGGTAGCAGATAGGAGAGGTCCAGATAATTTCTGGACACGTTAAAATGCTGTGTCATGCTCAGACAATGTCCCATCTGTTTTTTAAAAAAGGCAAATGTAACGAATTCCCGCACAGGCTGTTTCTGTTGGACCTCAGCAGCTGCTTGCCCAGGGTGGGTGTTGGCTGTGCTTGGTCACTTGGCAGATGGTGCCACCTCCATAAACCCCGCACTGTTCCCCTCCCACAGTTCCTCCCCATTTCTCCGAGCTGCAGCTCTTCCCTCATCTCCTCCGGATTTGTCCTGGGGTGTTTGCGGAGGGTTACCCTGGCTGTTTCCATCTGGATTTGGGTGACAAACCAGTGAAGCTCTTGCCTTGCTTCTAATGCAGTTCTTAATGCCTAAAACTGAACTCTTTGCTATATAGCCCATGTGTAGTGTGACCTGCCCTGCTAGTTGCTAATTAAGACTACCTGTGTAGCAATTTGGCAATGTACCGTTGATGGACATCTAGTTAGTAAAGGGTTCAACTGCTTTATTAACATTAATGAGTGATGGTAGATTTTTTTTTTGCCCTTTTTACGAAGGTCATGCTCAAATCATCGCATTATCAGACTTAATTACAACAAGTTAATTTGTTGCTTGCCTGCTTCGCAGATGTTTAGGAAAACACATTTTGTACTTCATATATCAAGCATCTATGGTATTGTTCTTTATGCTAGAGTAATATAGTCATTATAGCTGGCCAAGGATGATGGTGATAGGGATTGCTAATAAATTGTTTTGCAGTGCCCTGCCAGCCAAATCCATTAAGGATGGTGCTGTACTGGGTACAATGCCATCTTTATCCACTGCTGTATGTCATGTCTGCATTTGCTTCCAGAAAAATACAAATAATAATGTTATATTATACAAACAACAATGTTATATTATTTTATTTTTCTAGAAGCAAATGTAGACATGACTACAGCTGTAGACAAAGATTAATATTAATAATAACAACAACAACTAATGAATTACACCACTGCACAGGATGTGCTGCTTACCAGCCCTGTGACATTGCGTGTCCTTTGGTGTTTCCTGCCGGTGCAGAAAGATCTTTCTGCCATTGCTTGGTCCTGGCCAGCTGAGTCGCTCCCTATTTCTGTTCTGCTCTATGAGGTGTTTTCCATGTTTCCTTGTCCTTTCTGGGCCCCTGGCTAAAAGCAGGTGGCATGCCATGGAAAAGCTCAAGTCCAATTCATCTTGGGAACAGCAGAGCCTGCTGATATGTTTCTTAATGTAAGTTGAGTGATTGTTTCATAAAAACAATTTCCTCCCAAAGCAGCAGTGCCTGAGTGGGAGCAAAGCTCTCACGAAATCGCATCCCCGTGGGGGATCACACTGTTTCTAGTGTCTCCGGAGCCCCATTCCCGCAGCATAACCACCCACCCAGGAGGATTTTTAAAGTTTGTTTTATTGCTGTGGTGGGAGGAAGATGCGCCTTTCTTCCGGGCTGGGGAGATGCTGCAGCTGGTGCCTGCGGTGGGCTGAGCCCCGCGGCTGTCGGCACCGGCCGGCTCTGAGCCTCCCTGCCGAGGGGAAGGAGGCGATCCTGTCCCCAGAGCTGGCAGATGGAGCAGCCGTCTCGGGCAAACCCGAGCTGAAATCCAGCCCTGCCACCAAGGAGCAGTGAAAAGCACGGGGGGCAAAATGAACGCTCACCCTCCCCTCCCTGTGTGCTGACCTGCCAGTGGCAGCGGCCATTGGAGAAGCGACTTGTGACACAGACAGGTTATAAAAGGCTAATAATTCACACTTACAGTCACTTTACATTCCATATTTGCAAGCCCAAAAGGATCTTTACAGTGAATTAATTGGTAATAAATGGCATCTGTGTTGCTGCGGGGCGCCCGGCTGTGACTTGGAGTGGTTTTTCCCAGGCTGCAGGAGATCTCGGGGAGGCAGGCACATGGAAAGGGGAGCGAACAGTGACAATGGGCTGCTTTTATCTTCCCCCCCTCCCCATTATGGTAAGAGGTCCCCTACTTCTTCTAAGTATTCCCAGGATACAGGATGAGTGCTGCAGTCAGAGAAGTCAGCATGAGTAGAATCACTTTTTTGTTTTTTTGGAGGGGGCGGGGGGGGGGGGGTAGTAGCTGTAGCTCATTATAATTATCCAGAGGACACAGCCAAACTGTTTAAACACCTTGTGAGCCATCCTAATGGCCTGGAATAGCTGAGAGGATTGCTGGAAAGGACCAGTGTAAGGCGGTGCAATCTGCTTGGGTGAGAGCTCTGCCTTTGCTCCGGGATGCCTCTGCGCTCACCCGGGGCTGGGTGCTTGGTGTCCGGGGGCTCCCAGGTCCTGGCCGCTCCCTGCACCCCAACACCACTTCTTTAATCACCAACATGTGTGTTCACTCACCCAGCGGAGCTAGTAAGCCCAACAGAGAGGAAAGGTGTATTGCCTGGGAAGCAGTGATGCCCTGCTGATCCGATGAATCTGTTCAGGGCTGAAGTTTTAGGTCCTCTTGCTTCCCACAGCAGTTGGCTCCGCTTTCTGGGCTTGGTCCTCTTGGCTGCGGTGGGGGAGAGGTCAAAAAATGAGCTGTGAAGCTGTGAAGGCAAAAAGTGAAGATGTTAATAGGCTGTTTCAGAAGCGACTTGTTTTCATAAAGGGATGCCTGGATTTTTTGAAAGGAATTTTATTGGCTTTATAAATGTTATTTGAAAGTAAATTTTGAAAATGCTTTCAAATAGTCACTGAGAGCCATTTACTGATAATCATGTTAGAAACTGAAAAAGTGATCATCATTAGAAATCTGCTGCCGACTTTTACTGTGCTAGGGGAAGGGTGTGGGGAGGAGGTAGAAAGGGAGCCTTTTTCTGTAGCCCGATTTGAAAACCGCAAAGTAGTTAGCAAGGTGATAACAAAACTAAAGGAAAGGATTTCGGCATGCTGTGCAAGCGCTTATTGTCTCCTTTCATGAAAAGCAGAGAAAGAGCAGAAAGGTTGTAGGCTTCCCTAAGTCCTAATTATCCCTTGATTATGCCCACAGCAGGGATGAAGTTTTCAAAAGTAGGATTTCTGCAGTAAATCTGGAAAACTGGCTCAGCAGTTTGCTAGTCCCATCTGTGTGCCCAGCAAATTAGCAGTGGGGCCAGACTCAGTGCTCCAGAGGTGCTGGTGCCTGAAAAAAACAGATTGCACCTAAAAGCTGCTCCATGTCTGTCACTGGATGTGCTGTAGCAAAGGGGTTTTTCACCTTCCTTTCCTTCCTTGCCCCAGGCAGGAAACCTGTTCTGTTCAGGCAGTGTCTATAATCCTGCGTGTTTATTTAGTCTGGGACATAAACCTCCTCACTATACCTGTTTTTTTGTTATTTTTTCCCCTTCTCCTTTCTTCCACATTAAGGAATGGCAAGAGCTATTTAGAATAAAACCCAAGATGACTGCCAGAGAAGTAGTACTGAACTCCTCATCTCTTTTTCCATGTATTTGAATTCTCTGGGAATAAGAGCCTGAGAAGTGCAGAAGGAGGGAGACATCCCATGTAAGCATATATCCATAGCCTGAAAGATTGATATTTTATGGTTTTGCTTGTCTTAGTAGATTATTAGTGCATTTGAGTCTGTTCTGTGTGGTTCAGCTCCCGCCCAGTGCTCAGGGTCTGCAGCAGTGTGGGTTTCGGAAGGAGCTGGGGAGATGAGCAATTTGCTGCCAACGGGCTGCGTTTTGCAGCTGAGAGTGGTATTGATTTCCCCTGAGTGACAGAGCAAAGAAGCTCTTGTGACTGGAGCTGTAGGATTTCTTGCTTTGTGGTCCTTATTTCAACTTCTCAGGCAAAAGGCAGTTGATACCCAGCCACCCGCTCCCATCCTTTCCAGAGCTCAGCTGTTCAAATGCATAAAAAGTGATTCTTTGTATTAGAAAGGAGAATATAAAAAGTACCTGGTTTATATTAATATAAGATTCCCTAGCTTGCTTGCAGAATGCAGCTCACTATGAGATGCACTTGCATCCTCCGTGCTCCCAGTAGCAGCATCCTGCTGCCTGACACTGGTAAGAAATTTCTCATAAAAATAAGTGGTATACTGCATATTGCTTATGGTAGGAATTGTATGCAGTGGTGTATTGGGATCTGCACAGGCTGTACTGCTAACTCCAGGAGTCCTGGACGCTGTTTTTCTTCTATGTTTATTTCTTGCTTTGTTAAGCAACATAATTTCATACGATTATTGTGGCAGAAATAAGATAACACCGATTTTGGCAGCAGCGGTTTTCAGTATGAATTGAAGCAATGCTCTATGCAGGGTTCATAATGAGGTTGGTTTTATTTACATTTGGTGAAGATGGATACAAACTGAAAAATCTCCTGGCACATTTTTCATAGAATTAAATAAATCTATTACGTATACACTTAAATGCAATGAACACATACAAATACAGTTAGCACACTGCATAAACACCTACAGTCTCTGTACATTGACTCCCTCTGATGTCCCAGGAGTGTAGTCAGCTACTCAAGGAATATTAATGCAAATACTTCTATCAAGTGGTGCAGCCCCACTCTGGCTGTGACCATACCCCTGCGCGCTCTTTGGGAGGGGGTTATGACGAGGGGGTTTTGGTTTACTCAGTTGCTGGATTATCTCAGAGTTATTACAGTCGTTGGCTAATAGTGGGCAAGCACTCTTTCATGTATTTATGAACGTGCATTATCCTTAAGTAGCAGTGAAGACTGCATGCAGGACAAAATTCAGTATATTAACCAGCAGCTGAGGAAAATGAGTAATATTTGCGAAACTATATTTTTCTTTTTCATAGAATATTTTAATACCTGTTCAGTGTTGTGATAAACGCAAGTCATGATTCATGTCAAAAATAGAATGTACTGTGGTAAGTGTAATTGTTGTACCCTGTGTAAATCTGGGACCTGTATCGCAGTCGTGGTGAGTGGGCGCGTGTGGTTCTCCTTTAAGACAATGTGATGGCTCCCCCTTCCCCTGAGGCAATCGCTGCTGGAAAAGCCCGCCGAGGGAGATAAGGAAAGCGAAACCATGGCAGGGAAGGCCCGAAACCATGGCAGGGAAGGCCCGCCGAAGGAGGCCAAGACCTTGAGATTTGGAAAAGCGCGCCAAAGGAGAGCCAGTAGGAGGAGAAGGCGTACCCTAACGGCCCGGTGGGGAGAGGGCAGGACGAACATCGGCGAGAAGGGATTGGTCAAGATCCGGGCATAAAAGATGCTGCTTTTAGGACTCAGGTGTGCGTGTGGTGGAACCAATTGAGTTCTCCGCGCACCCAGCGCTGTTTTTGCTTATTGTTTCTCAACCTAAATTGATTGAACCCCAAATAAAATTGTTTTAATTGTTATAGTTTATAACAGTGTTATTCACTGGTGCATTTGCAGAGCACTTCTCTCCAGACATGACCAGCAGTGAGAGTTGCTTTTCCATGGACACCTTGGCAGTGGCAGCTCTGCTCACGTTGTCTGGGTGCAGAGAGCTGGCTGGGTCTGAGTTTTCCCCAAGGCTGTGCAGCTAGGAATGGTAGTTCCTGCTGGGCTTCCTCACAAAAATACAATTAGGTGTAAAGTCCTACAAGCAAAGTTTGGAGAAATGAGTGGGAAAAGCCCTGTGCATGTCCCTGAGTGAGGTCCCTGTCGCACGGGAGGGGAAAGGGAGCACTGAGATCCCTATCACAGGGGCACTGAATTCTTTGGGATGGCCGACATGGAAGGGATTCTGATATTCAGGTGTGTGTGTGTGTTGGATTCATGCCCTGGCCTTGGGAGGGCTGCTGGAGGGCGAGGGAAGGTGCTGTGCCTCTGCTCTGCACCCTCCAGAGAGCACGGGCTGGGGAATACAATGTGGGAATGCAGTGGATTGAGACATCACACGGTGAAATCCTGAAGACTTGAGCAAAGCTGTCATGAGCACAGAACACAAATACCCAGTTACAAAAACACCGGTAGCGGTCTTGTATTTTGTATTCTGCGGCTTCGCAGCCTGAGCTGGAGCTCAGCATGGCACCTCTCATGCTCCATGAGATGATTTCCATCAGAGGCGCTTGGCAGGCTGTCCGCATCGTTACCCATGACAGAAACAAGCAGCGCTCGCAGCCATCGTGTGGGCTGTCCAGCAGATACTGCTGGCTACCTTAAGCCCATGTCAATTAACTGTTGCTTGGAGCAAGGTTTGATGAAACGACAACCAGCAGCAATTACAGCTCCTGGGCTGCCTGGAGAGGGAGGCACAGCCCCAGGAACAGCAGAGTCGTGTGTGGCATGCAGAAAGCAAACCCTTTCCTAAATCTCTGGGGTGAGATTTGTTTTGCAAAAATGCCCTTTCTGGGGACTCACCTAAGGCAGCTGGTGTGCAGCAGGCATGTAGCAGCATCCCATCCCTCTGCCCCTGCGCGGGACTGTCTGGAGCCTCGCCCGGCACGCAGGCTCGTACGCCTTGGCAGGGCTTTGCCTTCGTGCCTGTGGTGCCCACACCTGCACTTCAGCAAGGGGGCGGTGGGATGGGATTCATGCGCAGGGAGCTGAGGTTTGTCAGGACCCCTTCATGATGCAGCACCTGGGAAAAGCTGTGCGTGGTTATGTCCTGTTGATCCTTTGGTAATGAGAGGGTAATGCAGAGTTTTGACATGGCGAAGGGAAAGTAATGGAAGGCATTTCTGAGCAGTTAAGATGACTTTTTAAAACAAACAAATTGTTGAGATCAAAACATTTTTGCTTAGTAATTAGGAATTTCATTTTTCCTGTAGCTAATGACGTTTGCAATGCAGTGCTTTGATGGATAATTTTTAATTAGAAGCTAGGACATGGATTCAGGTTCCAGAACTATCGTATGTTTATGCTCATCCATTTTCTTGAGACTTTCTGGAGATAATGAGTCCTGCCTCCCTCCCTCAGTGTCAAATTCAAGTTTGACCTTTTTTGCTTGTAAATAGATTAGAAAAATTAATCCTGGGCTGTAATAAGGTCTTTCATTATGCTATGGGGAAGGTTATTTATGCTTTTAAAACTTGTTCCAACCTAGTAGGTGTGAAAGGAAAGAATACTTAAGCTCTCTACTGCTGACAAGAATATTTTGTCTGAAAAACAAAAGTCACGGTGTGTTCATTTTGCTGACGTTATTTAAGATAAATATCAGCACCACAAGCCTGAACTGGAAGATACATCTTTAAAGATATGGGATGTGGTTTTTTCACTGGCACATCTCAAATGGAATTACAGCTGCATGTGATTGTGCATGGGGAAAAAAAGTGGGGAATTGGGAGAGGAGTTTCCTCCCCAGCCAGCTTCTGGCAGCTCACGTGAACCAGCTGGGTGATGCCTATTTGCAGCAGTTTCTCAGTTTCTTAGGCTATTTCTCCCCCAGATGGGTTAAAGGAGCTTTTCAGTCCCGGCCAGTTGAAGGTGATTAAAGCTCAATGTGGCAGATGTGACTGGCCCACCCCTCTGAGGAGATGGATGCTGTGGTGCCCACCAGAGCAGTGCAGGCAGGGGAGCGCACACAGCCCACAGCCACGCTGGATCCTTGCACGGCAAACCTGGTGAGAACACTGTTTCTCGAAGTCTTCAGGAAAAGGCTGGGGAGCTTGTGGAGGGAGAGGTGGTAATGAGGGGTTGGCAGGGCTCTGAGGATGGTGCTGTGCCCAGCGGTGCTGGCCAGCTGTGTGCCTTGGTGCACGAGCCCTCGTGCAGAGGGGTTTGTCCCTGCGTCGCTTTGTCCCTGGCTGTCCCAGCTGTTGGGCTCTGCACAAGTGCTATAGCAGTACGTATTAAAAAATTCCTTTATAAAGGAGTGATCTCACAGACTGTTTCACCTTCAATTGCTATTAAAAATAAGAGGTACTGATGCTCAGGTGAAGAATATGGATATTTTTTTTTTTCCTCCCTCTGCGTCATTTGGGAATTTGCTTTAATAATGTCAAAATCCATGCAAGCAGAAGGAAAAAACTGGCTTATTTTCTTGGCTTTGTTCATGTTCAGTTGCCCTGTAATCTGTGAGCAGTTTCTCAGTGAGTTTGTGGTCCCTGGGACTTCGGGTAGGGTGGAGGGTTTGGAAACCCAGGTAAGACACAAGAATAGCCCGACCAGAAAGTCATAGAGTGTGGCAAATGTTTCTCCGTGTGTGTGGGAAAGAGAGGGTAAGTGTTTGGGACATACCCTGCACCGAGTGTGGAGCACCAGCCTTTTGCCTCTGGCTTCTGCAATTCAAATCTGGCCACGGACTGGTGGTCTCACCTTTGCAAAAGCAGTTTTAAAAAGATCGATAAGCCTGGTTCCAGCCCCGGGGCAGAGTGATGCAAGACTGAGATGAGCTGAAGAATTAAGGACAGATGTGGAAAATGTACTCGAAGCCTGGCTAAACCTTTGCTTGGTTTGGACCTTGCAGCTTCCACCAGCACTTTTCATTGCCTTCATAACAGTTCTTTAAAAAAGATAATCATCCCAAATTGCCCCTATAAAGGGAACGGAAAGGCTCCCTTAACATAAAGGTGATCTAAACAATTATGGGGTAAACCACTGCCCTGGGTTGAAGCCATCAGTGGCCAATGGCTACCCAAATGGCCAGCTTCACACCTTTCATTGTGATGCCTGGTGGAGGCTGCAAAACCTTTACAAGAGGCAAAGGCTCTATTGACTCTAATTGCTTGGCCTGTTTTAAATTGGTGGAAAGCTGTGCCTCTCAGAACTACTGCTTTTGTAATTAGCGTTGTGTACTTTTCTATGGCTTTATTAAAGAGACTGAATGCCTAGGGAGAGGCAAAACCCAAGCTCTGCTTTACTTGGGATAAGAAAGGCATTTTCTTCTTAAGTTAGTTGTTTAGGAGTTGCTTTAATTATAATGAGTAAACTGAGGGTGCTTATATTAATATAACTGATGTTACCAAACAGAATTTATAGCTATTGAAGCAGTAATAAAAAGTAACTTATAATAAACATTAAAGAATTTGCTGACATCTTATAGGCACTCCATGTTCTGAATACCGGCAAGGTACATAGGCAGCCCTGGCAGGGAATAAACGCGGTGCAAGGTAACGTGCCCAGGGCAGGCTGGCTGCGGCATGGCTGCTGGCACCGGCCCATGCTTCACCCAGCTCCGACAGGCATCTCGGTTCACCACTGCGCTCAGGTTACTGCTATCTCTACTACCCTTATAGCTGGAAAACCAGACAGAAGTACATTTTCTAGCCCCAGGGTGCAGCCTGAGGAAGGCTGAGCCCAGGCTGGAGCTCACCTGGGCTCGACCCAAAGTCCTGCCTGTTCTCCGGGGATGCTTTACGCTGCAGCTGGCACTTGGGTTATATTTATACCCAGATAACTTCCTTTCCATTAAGAAAATTCTTTCCTGGCAGGGTATGCATCTATCATTAAATCACAATCTTTCTGGAAACAGAACAGAGACTCAAACTTCAAAGCTTGCCACTCTTTTCCGTGGAGCTCTTCTTGCTGGTTGCCTGGGAGGCTTATTTGAAATTATGCATGGAGACGGGCAGAGAGGAATGATTTCTAAAGTTGTCATAATTATGCCCCTGAGTGGGCGAGACTTGGAAACCTCTCGGGGTGCAGGAGGCGGTGGGGACGAGAGGCCATGTGCTCCCTCCCAGCGCCACGAGCCACTCTGAGCTCCCGCACAGCCGGCACCCCCGAACCAGCAAACCCCTCGGGGGCCAGAGCCCCCCACGCATGGTCCAAATCCTCTGCGGCCTCTTTCCACCCCCTCCACCTACAGACCATCTAGCAAGCCCTCCTTTTACATCTGCTTGCCATATCATCTGCTCTCACTGATTTTAGAAGACTGGTGGGTACAAAGACGACAAAATGCTGTCTGACACAGTGCCCTTTACAGAGAATGCTTGCTTTCTTACGACAGCCTGAATCTCAGCCGTGCTCTGCTTAAAAATGTCGTTAAAAGGCCCCTTCTGCCTTAAAATACTGTCACTTTTTAAAGCCTCGCATAGTTAGATTTGTGCATTTCTGTTCACATAATCATGATGCATCGAAATGGAAGGTAATTAAGTCCCAGGCAGAGAGTTTTCCAGTGTCTGGGAGAATTCAGTGCCTCAGTACATGCAGCCCCTCTCCAGCTAGAAATCTCTCCTTCAGGTAGGTCTCTGGACAGAAATGTTCATTTTGGACAACTTTTAAATTGTGACGAAACGCCTGTTGTGTGCTACAGGGCAGCAAAGGGGAGCATCGCTCTCCGGGCTGGTGCAGAGCATCAGCTGTCAGAAGCTGGGTCTCAATGTGCTAATTGGGGTGTGTCTGATGAGGTGATGCTCACAACTTGTGAGTTTAGTTGGTGAAGCATGTTGGTTCATTGGATATGAGAGACTTCATGTGGCTTGGTGGGAGCTTAGAGATTAACATTTGGTTAAAATGTGCAAGTCGATTCCTCTCCCCCATTACCTGGATCCTCTCCATGGCTTGGGAGGCTCTGCAGAAAAAACGGCTCCAGGTTTTGTTGTTGGAGAATTATTTATCTTTAGCTCCTTCACACAGGGATGGGGGCATCAGGGGACATTGGCAGCAGAAGTGCTTCGGATGCTTTCTTTTGTCCTCTTCAATTTGCTGTAATAGCAGCCAACATGATAGAAAATGTGCGGTTTTGGATACTTTCAAGGTTGCCCCATTTTTTAAAAGAATCATCATTGCTGTGCAGAACAGCACTGTGTTTGGGGACCATGACGCTGTACCCACCTCTGAATAATTGCCCAATACCTCTCAGAGTAAAAAACCATCACAGACCAGTCCTTGCCTGGGGTTCTGGTCCAGCCCCAGCCTGTGTGATCTCACTGTGGAAGGGAAATGCTGTGAAAGATGTACTTAGGTCAGCAAAAGAATTGTAACTTGCTGATGCAATGCAAACCACTTCTGTACCTGTGTTTTACAGTTCAAAATACAGACTGTGCCAGCACAGAGCTTAATGGTGTGGATGTATCATAAGGTAGGGCACTTGTGGCCCGTGGCTGCCCTCCCTGGGTCTCCTCTATGCTATGCCTTCCCCTCCGCGACCTTCTTTCCCTCCCTCTGGTCAGTACAGCTAGGGAACTGTCAATAGATACTGAATACTCATGAATTCAATAAGTGATTTTAAAAGTATTTTTTTACTTATACAAACTTTTATGTGTAGCAGATTATTAAATGTCCACTATAATTGCATCTGTACGTATTTAATTTGGTTTCTATAGAAGTGGATAGAAGCAATTCCGTGATTTCATGGTAATCTGTGTACTTGGTACAAGTTGGGAAGTGGGTTTCGTGCAGTACTGTAGGAAAAATGGAAGGTCACTGTCGTGTTTTTAGAGTCTAATACACAGTCAGTCACTATTGTGATCTGATTAATGTCTGCTTAATTAGGCTCAAGTGAAAGACTTCAGAATGTGAAGCCCAGCGGAGGTATGGTTGATAACTTTGTTATTTAGAAAATCCAGGGCGTTTCTGAGTTTGCCCCAAAGTTTTTGCAACAAGCCGAAACCTTGCCTGGTTAGCGCCCCTCGGATGGCGCCCGCCTTGACCCAGCTCCCGGTGCGCCTTGCCGGGGCTGCCGCTGGCTTCGCAGCTTGGCACGGAGCAGCTGCACGTCCAGCCTGGCTCAGGGGGCTCCTGCACCCCAGGAGCAGGGGCTGGGCTCTGCCGCCCCGGCAGCACCCCATCCCTGCTGGGCTCAGCACCCGACTCGCCTCCCCGAGGGATGCTTCGCGCCTCTCCTGCTGCTCCGAGCTTACGCCTGCTTGTTTGGTTTTGGGATGTGCTGTAAATCCACGTAGTACTTCTTCAGGTAGCTGGTTTTGGCAGGGAGGGTGGAGATGCGGGAGAGGGCTAGTGGCAGGGGGGCAGCTCCCTGTGCACCCCTTGATCTGGATTCCACTTAAAACAGGGCTCTCTCCTGGTTTAATTTGCTTGCAGCACAGGTTGATGCCAGCCACTGCTCTCCGTAGTCAAGGATAAAAAATGCCTGGCTCCTTCAAATGATCCCTGCTGTTTCGTGAATCAATTCTCGGTTAATACCAAAGTTATAAGATGTTTATTCACTCCTGGCTACTTGGATTGTCCCAGAAGAAGTTCACCTTGGGGGATTACGCTCTCCCTACAGGTTTTGATTAAAAATTGAAATGCCCTTTTATTGTCTTGCAAGTCATTATGTTCACATGATAAAAATGATTTTATACCTAACTCCACCTATTAATCAAAAGGGTCAGCACAATAAATAGTTTTTACCTTTGCTATGAGAAACCTTATCTCCCCATGGTCTTAGGAGCTGATTACAAGAGAAGATGCAGACAAAAGAATTAAGATCTCAGAGACTGGCTTGATCAATGTGACACAGAGACATGAATTACTGTTGAGAACTTAGGAGGGGTGAAAGAGAGCGCTTTGGTGAAAGGGAAAAGTAAGATTGCCTGAGTTTTTAACCTCCAGGTGCCAAAGGTAAATGAAGTAGGCTCATTCATCTTAATAAATTTATGTCCAGCACCTAGTTCTGAGTGAGATTGATTTTCCTTTTCTTGAGATATATATGTGTGAAGATATATATATAAAATAATATGTGTATATATCGCCCATACCATTGCTTTCATAAACCTGACCATGAAACTACTGACTTTTCCCAGTGTATCCAGTTGCAAACTTGGGCTCGAGATGGAGTTTCTGCTCCTGGGTTTTACAAGTATTGGCATGCTCACTGATGGCTGCCTGGAGTTGTTGCCCTTTCCTGGAACCGGAGGCGCTGGCAGAGTCACGGTTTTACAGACAGGCTTTGCGGGGATGTGGTGCCAGGACATCTGACACACATGGTGCCGTGGAGGTGGCTTCCCGTTGGAATCTGCAGGTCCTACTTATTCTGTGGGCTTTGCCTTTTGCTTCGTTAATGTTTTGCTCATCTGCAGTGCCCCCCACCGCCTCCATTCCCCCTGAATTCCTTGGAGGCTCTGGCAGTACGGAGATGCAGAATATCCAGCTGCTTCTCCTGCCCCAACAGGATGTTTGAGCAGAAGGAAGAACATGAGCTACTGCAAATGTCACGAGAAGAAAAAAATAAGCCACAAGTGGCATTTAGCGCTCTGATTATTCCTTCTCATCCCCAGTACTGTGTGTAAGTTTCCATTACATGTGTGACAAAGAGTAGTTAGATTTGCACTGCAAATTAATCTTTAAATATACTTACGTCCTCTCGGAGCCTCTCCAGGAGTAGTTACGCTCCTGATGTACTGTGGTCTGTCATCCCTCCAGCGCCTGGAAATACAAGCACCACCTGTAGTCTCTCTTCTCTTTTCAAATGCCTCTTTAAATACCACTTCTTTGCACCCTAAATCTTGAGGCGTGTCAGTAGAAATGAGGCCACCTGCATCATCTGCAGCAGATCTCTGAGTTCCTCATCCGATTGTCTCTTCCATTGTACCTCGGATGGGGTGACAAATCCAGTGTCATGTACAGGGGTGGCCTCCAACGCGTAGTAAATTACTCAGCATATAGAAATGAGGATATATACACGTCTTAATGGGTACAGCGCTGCTATAGCCGTACTCTGGGTATCTGAAAATAACTCTCTGCTATGAATGTTGAAATACCAGCAATGTGGTGCTAAGAGAACAGATGGGTATTTTGCCATGTGATGTCGCCTAGAAAACAGCTTTGATTTAGTGTACCATGCTTGTCTGACTTTTAAACTTGTATTAAACAGAATTTCATAAAGGCGAGCTCCACATAAAAATCTCAAATAACAAGGCACTTGGTGGGAGGTTACTAAGCTATGAAAATTATTGATTCATTCTCCTTTCATTTCAAATGGGCAGATGTGTATGAATATTTATTTACTTTGAGGTCTTTTTATAGAGGGGAAAAAGGTCTTCAGTAGGTGTTTTGATTTCACAGCACAATCAAGGGAATTAGTACTACGTATAAAACAGTAATTAAAGCTGTTAGATTTCTGAACCCAAAATGACATAGAACTTCCCCCCACCATATAAAGCTGTTTCTTTTTCTTGCAGTGCTCCTGACGTTCAGCCTTTGTGATTATTATGTAGTGTTAGTTCATCACCACTTCAAAACGAATGTTGAAGATTTAACCCCTTACAAACAACTGCCTCAAGATACCCTGGCTTTAGTCGCCCCTCAGGTAAAGGCTTTGTGCTTTTCACTAATCGGCTGACTTATGAACCATGTCTGGGCATGCCAAAATAATGGCCAACGTACCTGTGTCTGATGTGGGAAGGCTAGCAGGTTTTTGCATCAGCAGCTGATCTGGCTGTGTAGGTAAATGGAAGGATTACCTCTGCCTCGTGCTGAAGTGGCTCATGTGTTGGGTTTACGCGAGGGGATGCCCTGATTCCTGGGCTCGTTTTGCAGATGTGGCATGAGAAATTCATGTGTAGTTATATAGGCAGTGCTGCAAGGGCTTCAGAGCCTGCTGCTGGCGGTCTGGGAGTGCCCAGCACCTCTGGGTGTTCAGAGCTCCCCGATGAATAATGCTGTTCAATGTAAGAAATGCTAGGGTGGGCTTGGAAATCATCCCTTACATGCCTGTGATGTGCCTCACAGATACTCTGTGTCCCGAGGGCTGAGCAAAGTTTTCTCATGGTGTTTTTGGCTCACGGAGGGCAGCTTTGTTTGCCTTTCACACAAGTGCGGTGGTTTTGCGGAGGGTTTGGTGCAGCCCCACCGTGCCCAAGGGGTAATGTCCGATGGAAAGCCACAGGTCTGCATTCAGTGGCTCTGGCAGTTCTGCTTGCCTCTTGCTTGACAAAAATACAGTGGGGTGACATGTTTCCTAAGCAGCACTCACCAGCTCTTATCCAGAAGTGCTGGAGACACCCTGAAGTCTGTTTTGTATATTGTGATACTACTGAGGACATGTGCAAATGTCAGACACTGTGTGCGAAGCAGCAGGACAAAACCCTGCAGCAACCTCAGAGAGCCAGGCTGGAGCCGTGCCGCAGCAGGAGCCACAGCAGGAGCCGCAGCAAGCGCAGCCCCATGCAGGGCACCACTGTGGGGCATCAGGGGAGCTGTGGGATGGGCATAACAAATAAGGCCTTCAAGGTATCAGGTAATCCAAATAGATCATAAAATTGTTCTGGTCAAAATCACATGGGTAATTAAGACATTCTTGCATCTTGAAAAGCAACATATATTTTAATTATTTATTCTATTATGTTACATTTATTCAAACAATATACAATTATTTTATAATAGCATATAAGAATATATTATTAAAGTGTGTAGATGAAGATATACCATCTACATTTGTAATATATTTGTTTTATATTTATTATTTAGATGGCTTCCTAATAGGACTAATAGCTGTTCAACAATGATGTTGGTATCTGGAATCAGGTGAAATAGGGAAATATCATTGTAAGAAAGGAGAGAGTTAAGATTAGGTCCTTTTTTTTGGACATTATTGCTTTAAGGATACACCATATGTGCTTTTTAAAGTTGGAACGAAGTAGGAGAGAAGGGGAAGAGTAGATTGCCCTCAATTTGAAAAATCATAGTGTACCAGCATGACCTGTTTTTATGGATGAGAACCTTCAGTCTACAAAGTTCTTGTTAAAAGACTTTATCTCGCTGACCAGATGGTGCAATTTGTCTGGCATTGACATTTGGGAATATCTGCTGAATTTTGCATAAGGACAACTGTTTTAATCATCCAGTGTCTTGCTGTGTTAATCTTATTTGTCTGCAATGACCAACTCTTTTCATATTCCTGGCGATCATGTAACTGTATTGTGTGTGCTTTTATACAACCTTCTTCTCATCCTTACCTTTTTGTTGTCTACCACTTGGAGAGTTCTTTGGGTTGAACTCGTCCTGTTGAGGTGGAATGATGTGTTAGGGAAAATGAACCAGATGGGGATGAGCTTGGGATATTTAAAACCACTCTGCCAAGTTAATCTTTTGCTCAGAATAAATGCGAGAATACTCTCAGAGATCAAAGTAGTATATAAGATCAGGGCAAAGGATGAGCTGCGAAGCTCCGCTTCATGGCTGCAAAGGAGGTGGGAGCTGTAGCAGCAGCTGGTTGCATGACCAGATTCCCCTGTTTGAGAAGGATGGAAAACAAAGAATTAATATATTTGTAGAAGTATAAAAAAGCAGCTTTGTAAGACAGAAAAGCCATTGACCTTCTTTCCATTATTTAAAGAAAAAAAACAGTTCCTGAAGTCGCCTGTGCTTTCCCATGCCGCAGACTGCTGCGCCTACAGCTGCACAGATGGGGATGCAGGAAAGGAGGGGCTGGATCTGTGAGCAGCGGTCCCCAGCCTACCCTGTGTGGTGGCAACACCCTGCCCTCGGTGGCACGCTCTGTGGTGCTGTGTGTGGGGACAGACGTAGGGTTTGGTCATATCAATAACACACGTCCCTCCTCCTCACCAGCCCCAGAGCCCCTCTGCCCATCCCAGCATCTCCCAGAAATAAAGGAAAAAGCACAAGTGGATTAACTGTCTACAGGTCCCCTGTGCTGTCCCCTGTTAACCCATCTCAGTTTGCATGATTCATTACAGTTTAATTTAGGAAATTCAGGATCAGGATGTATGCAGCTCATTACAGATTAATTGCTTGTATTGCCTGGAGCAATACATTTGTATTGATACGGAGTGGCACAGAAATGTGCTATCCATTCACGCAAACTTATTAGTCCTCTATTATAATGGTAAGGCTTATTATTTGATATTTAGACTGTATTTGCAATCACGCAGGGCAGGGCATCCTCCAGCTCCTGTGGCAGCTCCCTGCATGCCACAGGCAGTGTCCAGCCGGCGTACATATGTAGCCTATGTGAAGGACATAAACATGGGCTGTCCTTCTGTCCAGAGATGCTGGAGGTATGGAAGCACACTGGTACCCTGGTGCCGCTGGGGCTGTGCTGAAGAAGCCTGTGCCTGCTGCAGCCTCCCAGGCTGGCCCCTCTCCGTGCCCCATCTCGGCTGCTGTCCCTGGGAGGACCTGGTCCCCCTGGATGTAAGCCTGACATGCCAGAGGGCTGGCACCCTTGTCATGCGTGGCTGTGAAACGCAATGTGAACTGGGACTTCCTAGCACCATGCCCGAGGTCAGCGTGCCACTGCAGCTCTGGCAGGGTGCCAGAAGAGCCACAGAGGTGAGTCTCTCTCACCTGGAAGTCACCAGCCCTCGGCAGGCACGCGGCACATGGCAATGAGTGGCCTTGACTCCTTGCAAATTCTTTGAAGTCTTTTTCCAGTTACTTTTGTTTCTTTTAAACACTGGGGCACTTGGGTCACAACCATCGTCTCCACCTCAGATTTTCCTGGAGAGATTATGGTTTGACCAGTTAGGTTGGCAACTGGCTGCCATTGTAAGGCTGTTGAATTTTGTAGCTGAGGATGTGTTTAATGTGCTGTTAGCACTAGAAGCTGTGATGGATTATGTGCAACAGCAATGGTACGCAACTGAACAACCAGGTAGTTAATTACTGCAATTATAACATTTTATGAAAAGGAATTGCGTTCACAGCCATTCATTATGATGATGAATTTCCCACATTTTATTACCGGTCATCTGCACCACTCGTATGACAAATGGCAGAGTCCCATGCAGAAAGAAACCCCTCCCCTTTCCTCCCCTCCCATGCATGGAGGAGATGGCGTTGTTAGTGTGACAAAGTCTAATTGCTTTGCCATCCAAGTTCAATATTTATATTCATTTGTACATATTACTCACGACCCAGTATTCTGTTGCACATTGCGTGCCTAGCTTTTATAGATAAATTTATAGTTGGCTTTCTGTGACCACTCTAATACATATAAATGCTGGTCTTAAATCTGCAGAGGGACTAGGGAGTGAGATGTTTTGGCAAATTGTGTAGAGCAAGTGAAATGACAGGAACTGGGAAGTGGGAGTATTGTACAAGTACAAGATCCTTGACTCTTGTTGAGTGATAAATTTTGCAGTACTAAATAGCTGGCACATCATGTTACATGAGGTTGATGGGTGCAAATTATCAGCTTGGTTGTTTCTAGACGGAACGTTATTAGCTGTAGGGAAATATGGCAAACAGCCAGGAGCAGAGTGTGAACTTCTGTATACATTGTCTTGAGTTGCAAAAGCAATTGCATGTGCCTATTTGAACTGACAATAGGGAAGTTACTACCAAAGCTATATTTAATGTGAAGAGATTGAGCTTTTTCCAATATGGACCTGAGACCCTGATCACATGGAGAATATCAGAATGCCACGTTAATAAGAAACAGCCTGTAATCAAATAGCTGCGTTTCCTACCCATGTTGGGATCTTATTAGGCAGGACTCAAAAAAAGGATTGCAATTATGTGGTATGAAAACCTACAGTAATAATTATTTCAGAAAGGATATTGAGCTGCATAGTTCAACCAGTCTGCAAAAAGTCAAGGTGAGACCTCTTAAATGATTGCATAAGCCCCTGCCCTCCTCATCTGCTGTGAGCTTCTTGCTTCTTGCACCTCCTTTGCATGCGCTGGATGCCTCCCAAAAGCAGAGGCTGACGTTGGGCCAATGCCTCGTCTGGGCTGGCTGCTTGTGTTTTCCTTTTCTTGCGCTGACCTCCAAAATGTGCATGTTACACCAGCTCATATACATTATATACAGCATTCCATTGTCATAGTAATTTATTTTTGGCAGTCAGTGTGCAAAAACTCTGAAAGCAAATGATTAGTTCAAAAACGCCTGTAATGTGAATATTCAGCAATGGAAATTTTTCCCTGGTCTCCTCCAGACTGAGGAACATTGGAAGGCACTGTCTTTTTTTCAGTTCTGAATCGCACTCAGGCTCTTCTGTCCTCATTTCTGAAGGTCTGCACCTATAGCCCCAAGCAGATTATTATCCCAGTGATGTTTTATTCATTGCAATGCTGCCAAACGGAAATTAATATTTTCATGTTAATGAGTAGTAATGTGAGCAATCAGAAAAATCCTAACCTATGGAGAAGCAGAAAAATATTAAGAAAGAAAAGTATGCTCCAAATGAAGGAGCCCTCGTGCCGTGGGTGACAGGTTATCCAGTGAAGGGCGTCATGCCTCCGGGACACAGGGATACAGGGCAGGGTGCTCCCAGCCCTCCCAGCGTGCGAGTGTGCTCTGCGGCTGTGCCTGCAGCCCTGCGTGTGCCGTGGAGCCTGGGGAAGAGTGGCTGCCGGGTGCTAGCTGGGCTGTGAAAGTGACTGACCGCTTTTACTGACTCTCCTGGACGTGTTGTGCCAAAGGCATTGAAAATGCACTCCGGGATTAATGTCAATGGTATCTCCTAAATGTAAGAAGTTAATAATTTATTAGCCTGCAGTCAGTCCGTGCTTGGCAAGTGGCTTCAGAGAGCGGTACGTGCATCGGTGCAGATATGCACCATGTGAGCCACCCTTTTCCTCCTGACCATGGGGGCTTTGTTCTGGTGTCCATCCCCCTTTGCAAGACTGGCTCTGATGCTCCTTTATGCAGGTTTTCTCCTTCCCAAATAATGCTGGCTAAGCCTCAGATAAATTATTAACTACAGAGCACAGTGGCCATTGTTAAAATGGTTAGTTTTCTTCCTAGGAGGAATCAGGGCTGCTGCATCCTTAGTCTTCCTTGCAGATGTCCCCTGGACTGCGAATGCTTCGAGATTGGTTTCTGCTGCTGGGGCTACTGCTCTGCTGAGCTGTACCTGCTATGGTTATATTTTAAATAAAAATTTGAAACACATCATATGATTCACGACTAAAGCCACAGTTTGCCAGAGGACTTGTTGGAATCATGAATTTCCATCAGGACGCAGGGTGGGAGGGTGCTTGGTGCCAGATGGAGCCAGCTGGGCTGTGGCTTGGCGTGTGGCTGCCCATGTGGCTGGCTCAGACCAGAAATGGGGCAAGGGGATGCAGAAACGCCCTTGAGATGAAAATGAGGCCTCAAGGCAGCAATAGGAGGTGCAGATGAATCAGGGCAAGTGGTCGTGAGGGAGGTGGTGGTGTGGTGTTCTCGGTGGGGTGGGTACAAGATGGGTGTCCACTGAAGAGCGAGGTGGAGGAAAAAACTTGAGTGTGCTTTCTGTCAGTGGAAACTTTAGGCAGAACAAAATCCATTATATAAAACACATGTGAGTGATTCTCTGTGAAGCCAGAAGAGAGAAGGCTGTGGCGAACAGCAGAGCTGACCTGGAGGACTTCGGGCACTACGAGTGCTCCTCTTCACATCCCAGCCAGCCCAGCTGCAGAAGGCTTTTTGAAATCTTTTTGAAAAACATCAGTGTCTTATCCTGTTCGGATCAAATGAGGAAAATGCTTTCAACAAAGCATTCTGAAATTCATGTAAATGAGCTGAAATGGGGGCTGAGGGATTGCCTTTGGTGTCAGGTGGGAGGAGAACTGCTGCAGACCCTTGCTGAAGCAGGGATGCAGTGCCAGGTTGGGCTGGTTGTTTCCTGAGGACTGGGAAGCAGAGGTTTGAGTGTAATTTCTGTCCCCTGGTGGCCAGTGTTTAGAAACAGCGAGCTTTGAAGTAATGAGTGTGTGTGGAAATGGCCCAGGAAGACTGAGTTTCTGTGTGCGTGTCAGTGACCGAATATTGAATATACAACAAAACTGAGAAAACTTTGCTGCGAGATTTTGAATGTAGCACGGCCGACATGCTCAGTGCAGCTGCTCGGCTTCATTAGCAATTGCAAACATTTCATCCATGCATTGCCACTAAATCATAGAACGATTTATAGCTTATTATTAAGGAAAAGTGGGCCTCTGCCACCTGCCTTATCAGCAAGGAACGGCTTTAAACGGTGTTCCCTGCTAGAGGTACGGCAGTCACTGCTCGCCGGCTGGGAGCCGCCTGCTCTCCCGGCAGCCACCTGTGCTGCTTCGAAGGGCATCTTCAGCAGAGTTGTAGTTTAGCAGCTGATGGCGAGAACTTCTTCTGTGGTTCCTCAGCTATGCAGACATGCATCCATTGGTAGGAGCCTTTGCTCCAAGAATAATGTCGTGCAAACGAGCGGTGCGATCCTGCCAGCTGGGCTGGGCTGCGCAGTCAAACAACTCGCAAACACGTTCGCTGAGAAGCCCCCTTCTGAAAGAAGCAGGAAGACTCCGTACAGAAACAGCGTGGCTTTGCCAAGCTGCAGCCAGCTTGTTTACAGGACATGCCAAGCGCTTGTTCACAGTCGAGGCGAACATACCGATCTGGTGTCAGTAACAGTCTCAATTCAATTCAGTGTTTGAAAACAGCGCGTTGGCCGCAGCCAGATTCGTTGGTGTCATCAGCACCGGCTCTTACACAAACTGCCTAAAACTGTGGTTTTGTTTTGACATAACTTAGAAAACCATTTTTCACCACTACCAGTAACTGCTCTGAGAAATCTCTGGTCGATAGTCGCATAGACTTACTGCATTAACATTGTGCGCTGAAAGAAATTGTACTGGATTTTGTTTTCCTACGGAGAAGTCTGGTGCGGCTCTGTGGGTAATAGCCCTATGTAAAACGTTTTGAGCTTGAGGAAAACTGGCTATAAAATCCTTTTTTTACTGTTACAGAAATTCATAGCCATTCTTCTCAGTTTCTGCTGTTTTATTTTTGTTTGTTTGGGTTTTTTTTACATTTTAGTAATAACAATATTTAACTTTTTATTTTAAATTTCCTGTGTATATGTTATCCTTCATGAATGCATGTTGCTGCGTGCCTCTGCTGTGAAATTCAGTAAAACTCCCGCACCAGAAGGACCGTTGTGTCACCGAGCTGTTAAGAGAGCATCCCTGCTCTGCTTCTGTTTCTTTGCTGAAATAACCCTGCCATGAGACGAAAGAAAACTAACAGCATTTTACCGGCCATGAGTGAAAGGTAAATTACTGTTTAGACTAACTACTAGGTATAGCAAGCATTTTGGTAATGCCAAATGCAACTACAGGTTTTAATACAGGGACATTGCTTATAGGTCTCATGAAAGAAAGTCTGTTGGCTGCATTAATTCCCCAATGACAGATTAATTTCCTCCCTTTACAATAATTATGCATGTGTACTGTTGTTGTATGACTCATTCAGTCTTTCACATATGACACCACGGCCTCATCTGCAAAAATGCTGAGCGACCTGCAGGCTCCATTGCCTGCAAACATCTCACAAGTATTTCAAAAATATAAACACAGAACTGAATTTATTATTATATTCCCTCCCCCTTCCCCCCCCCCCCCCCCCCCCCCCCCCTTGAAATAGGAAAGGTGAATGGCATGTTAGGAGCTTCTTTTTGTCCAGCACCTTGTTTGGGTACCTATACAGAATTTTAATATTATTAAGTTCCTTAGCTGGAAAAATAACTGCCCTTGTCCAGCCATCATACTGAATATATACATACAGGTGTCAGCCTGAGGCTTTGAAAATGCTCAAGCTGTGCTACAGTGTGCTGATTTGTTCATTCCTGCAATCAGATACATGTTGTGGATTTATATAAAAATTGTATCAAATATTTATACAGAATTTGTTGGAGAAGTTTGTCTCTATGGGCATTGCAGGTTATACAGTGATTACAGCTTTGCTGGGCAAAAGTAAACCTTTACTTTGGTAAATCATAAAATAGGATTGCACCCCACATCAGTACCATTTGAATGCAGTCCTGCTTTAGACAAGAGAACTGACATCTCCGGTAGAGCCATGCTCCATTTTCCAGTCTTCATATTTTGAAAAATTGGCTGGGTTAGGTCTTGTCCTGCAAATTGTTATGATGTGAATATTATTCATAGAAATGAATATCTCTGTTGGCGTGAGTGAGGTGTCTGTGTTGCTATGAATTCCTTAGGAGGACAGGAGTCTGCAAGTTCAGCTGAAATGCCAGAGAGCACATCTTGAACTTTTTGTTCTGTGGAAAACAAATGATCGTATAAGCAAGTAATTGCTGTACTTTATGGAGTAGGGAAATGGCAGTATGCAGGGTCTGGTCCTCGCCAGCAAATTGCAGTGCCCTTGTGTACGTGGAGAAGTGACTTTTTCTCCCAGCGATGTGACACGTTAGCGACACTAGCCTGCAGGGCGAAACTCCTGTAAGGTTTCCTGCTAATCACAGGGACTTTCTCCTGCTTTTCTTATAGACCCTCATATTTTTGTTTGCTGTGTCAATATACATCATGTGTTGTGAAACTGAGGAGGGGTAGGGAGGACTGGGTGCACGTGCAGTTGCATTTTGCTTTATTTGGTGCGCTTAAAAATGGGTGAAGCTGACAATTTGGAATTCATAATAATTAAATGGTGTTAGAGCTGGCTGCTAGGAGCTTCAGCATGACTCCCTGTGCACAGACAAATGCAGTATCATTCATTGCTTTTGCTATGTTAAATTACAAGGGGTGGCGGGGGGGGGTGGGGATCTCATTTAGAACCTACTGAAGTGAATGGGATGACTTCATTGATTCAAGGCGATTTTGTTCTATATTTTAGGACCTTATGTAAGAGCTGCCTACGTCTTCCCTTTCCCCGTACAGCTGGAGGAAAGCTGAACACACGCTTCCCCAGTGTGCCTCTTCTGTGGGTAAGGCAAGTGAAGATAACAGTTGGGTAATTCATCATTTGGCTGCAAAAGGTCGATGGCGTTATCTGCTTGAGCAACAGTAATGGGTCACACGACACTGGTTTGTGCCAGATGCTTTGGCGGGTTACAGGTTAATGCGGAGGGCATAGTGTTGTCCAGATTTTTCAAAAAGCTGACTTTTCAGGATTGGTCTAACGTAATGTTCTGCCTTTGATCTGTACTTGTAAGAGGTAATTTCTGCAGCTTGTAATGTGTTTTATTTCTCACGCTTACAAACCAAAAAATGGACAGCCTTTCCAACTCCACGTTTGTGGAGTGAGGTTCATTTAAACAGTGGCTGAGATTAAAACAGAGAAAAAAAGCTTCCTGGGCACGATTCTGGGACTGTTGCAGGCTTGTGCAGTGCCTGCTGCCATCAAAGCATGGACTGGCTACCTCAGACCATGTCTCAAAGGCTTCTTGTCCTTACGGGGAATAAAAGTGCACAGTGGGATTCGGGTGTTGGCGGATGCTCTGTGCAAGGACAGAGCGCTGGGCCCCCGCAGCCTCGTGCCTGCTGCTCGCAGCTCCTGCACCGCACAGCCGGGATAGCGAGTCAGGGCTCTGCTTGTTCCCCCAGGCTGCGGTCGGGTCCAGCTGTGTGGGAGATGCTGCATTGGATCGGTGCTGCCTTAACGGGCTGCGTGGCTCTAAACCAGCTATGCCGAGGTACCCCAGCCCACCAGGCACCGTGGGGCGTGCGGGTGCCACGGGCAGGCGGGATTGTGCTTTTCTCCTCTGCGCTGATCTCTCAGATGCTGAAATTACCGCGGGAGACGTCCTGTTCTCCAGGAACGCTCACAGCCGGGAGAACCGAGCTGCGTTTGAAGCCACGGTTCCTCCTCTGTTACCCCGAAGGAATTCTGCTTGTGCATGCAGAGCCACAAAAGGGCTGTAGTGCTGAATTTCCTTTGATGCAAGAGATATTTATTGGTATTACTCACATGTAAATAGGCTTCCCTGCCTTTGCCTCTAAGAGAGGATTTGAACAATTTCCACATGAGAAATCCACTTGGATGGTTGTTGATTTGAAAACAAAGCTGGTTTCTAAATTCTGACTTGGTTTCCCACAAGTTTGCTGCTCCTCTGCTCTTCCTTTTTCCATTTTCTTTGTAAATACAGATTGACATCCGTAAAATTTCTGCCTATTAGAATTGTGCCTTCGTCAGCATCTCTTCCTTCAGGAACTTTGTGTGATAATTTCTAGAAGCCATTCCTTGTCTTCCAGAAGTCTAGTCTTAGAAAATAAACAAACCCAGACAAATGCATTTTTAGTCTGGAAAGGCACAAATAAGTAACCTGTACTTTTTAAATCAGGCGCTGTAGAAATGCTGAGCTTTAAGTCTTTGTCCTAGTAATTATTGTCATCACTGTTGTTATTAAAAGACATAAGATTTTATTGCTGATAATTTGGAGGCTTTGATACATTTATTTGAACTGACTGCTCCTTTGGCAAAGAATAATTGCTTAAATTTCTCTCATGGGCTTTTGCTTCTATAAAAAGATTGTTGACCTTGAAGCTTTTACTTGATTTTGAATTCTTATTCAAATGCGAATACTAATAACCTGGGGAAGGGGACGTAACTTCCTAAGTAGATGTTACTTTTGAGTTCTGGGGACCTTGTGCAGAAAAATAAGATTTTTCTTGCATTGTCAGAGACCCCCAGCCTCTCACTTAATTGGTGGTTTGGGGTTTTTTTTGTTTTGTTTTGTTTTTTAAGAGTAGGAAGGTAAGGTTTTCATTTTCATAAACAAATGTTGATGGTATTTAAGTTCTTTGACTGCTGAAGATCTGTGCTGTGTTGCTTGATGGACCTTTTGGCATTTGTGTTGTTTTGTTTGGATTATTGTGTCTGGGAAAGGGTATTACGAAGGGCAGCACTGTGTACCTCCTGCATCACTTTTTCTTTCTGCAGCTTTCCAGCTCTTTTAATACCAGAGCTGCCTGTGTAGTCCTTAGGGTAAGCTTTTTCCCTTCCCTTTATTTGGTGAAGAACAAGTGTGGGCTTTTGGTGCTTCTGCAAAAGTAGTATTCTCAGAATTATCAAAAGCAAATGTGAGCGTTCGTTTCACCCAACTAGCTCTCTCAAAAATGAGATAACAGGGCTTTTGGGACAAGTTGGTGATAAGCTAGAGCATCAAAGCAGAGGCGGGGATGTCCCTGCTCTCCCACGGCCTTGCTGGGTAACTTTTGGCAGGTCACGTCTATCTCCCTGAGCATTTGTTTCCCCGTCTGCACGGAGGTTATAGTGCCAGTCTTCCCGGCGAAACAATTCCAGGTTTGCTGGCAAAGCCAAGGGTACTATATTTGTGGTAATTGTGTGTTTAAGTGCCTTGCTCATTGGAGTCTCACTGAGATACTGCACATCTCTGAGTCCTGCTTCAGCTTCAGCTGCTCCTGACGCTGCACAGAACCCGCTCAGCGCCTGGCCCTGCTGACGGTCAGAGGCAGAAGCAGTGCTTCTGCAGGGAAGGGTTGCATGTGGGTCTGACTGCTATGGGAGGAGAATAGTTTAGTTTACTTTTTCTGTTTTACTTAATTAAAACTTTGTGGATCCTGAACTTCCAGATTGGTGATTTCTGTAAGAACAACTCCAAGGAGCTTGGTATAAACACTGTGCATCTTCCCCACCAAGCAGCTCTGGAGTCTTGTGCAGAGGTGTGCTGCTTTCCTACATGGAAAATGGTGATGCCATGAATGCTGCTGAGAGGCAATGGTGAATAAACCCATCAGGAGACATGGCTGGATTACCAGAGAAAAGCTTTTATTTACATTACAGATGATAAGAACTGACAGAAGTCTTAAAAGATACAGATATAAGAATTTGAGAATTTGTATGCTTATTGAATTGCTGTCAGGTGCAGCAGCCAAACACACTTAAACGTGATTTTTACTAGAGGATCTTGTGGAGATGTTCAAATAATTAAAACTCAGATATATTTCTTTGGTAGTGTATTCATCTTGTTCAGTGAGAAGCATGTTTGAAGGCTCTGCAGCAAACAGGAGAGGTCTGGACAGACAGCTTATCAAAGGTTTCTAAAAATAAGCTTCAAGTTTGCCAACTGATTTGTAAATTGTAATGCTCCAGGTTGTGGGCAGTTCTCAGAGAGGAAAGGGTGTGAACTGAGTGTGTCTGTGCTGGCTGGTTCCTAGCTGTGATTATTGCAAGGTGGTTTGCTATTTCTACAAGAATATTTCTGTTCCTTGATCCTCCAGCTGCTGTTGGGAGGAGGTGATGGCCAGGAGTCTGCTGCATCTGGGCCATTCGCTGTTCACTTCCTGAAGTTGTGTTGCATGAAATAGTGTGCGTTTAGGTGATGGACCTATTCAGCTGTGGTAATAACAAAGAATGATTTAGGAAGTAAATTAAGAAGAAAAAAAGAGTTGGATAACAACATATAATAGTGCCAGGCAGTGTAAAAGACTCTGGAGAGCTCCGAAATGTCATGGTTTCATGCAGTGTGCAAATAAGGATGAAATTGAAAATCAGCTATTTTAGGGAAGGTAGCTCTTAATTTGCGTGAAATAATAATCAAATAATTATCAGGCCACCTTAAACAGCAGTATTGAAGGTCACTTAACTGCACAGAATGAGACAATAGAATAAGATATACGTGGCATAAATTTTTAAATAGAGGTATAATTACTGATGGGATGTGTTAATTTATATTTTGAATAATCACTTCTATGTTTCTATATAATAACTGACTTTAGCGTGCAAACATCTAAGAATGTTTGACTCTTAGATGGTTCTGTAGTATTGAGCTCCAAGTCTTAGCCTGAAACTGTTAGAAACTGAGGCAATGTGTAAATAGGACATGAAGATTTTCAGTTATCTTTAATCAGGAAAGTAAAGATTAATGAGTCCAATGACAAAAGGACATCTCTTTGTGTTGGCTTGTAGGCTCTGGTGGGTAAAAGGCCGGAGGAGTCAAAGTCCTCTCATGCATAGTTTTAAAATACTCCTTTGTTTGTGAAAAAGCGAAGCAGACACCGTTGTTCCATCGAGCTGCTGAAGTGGATGCTGTGAGCTGCAGACCGCAGGCGATTGCTTCCAAAGGGCTCTTGCTGCAGTACGTCAGTGATGATCACTGGCTGCTTTGACATCCTCCACTTAGCTCTTGCTTCCCTTTCCATGGAAAGGTTGTAAACTTGGCAGCATACAAAAAAAAAAAAATGTGTCTGGTCAAGTGTGGCGCAAATGAGTTGAACTTAATGGTCAAAAAGTAGAGTGCCACCTGTTTTCAATGTTTTTTAATGGCAGCAGTAGTGCGTCAAACGTCTTGGCTTTAGAATCAAAGCTGAAATAAGCAATAAAAAAATGTTGTCTGCGTTGAATGGTTTAAACTATGTATCCTATATTAGGCTCAGACAGAAATTTGAATATTATACCAGTACTGTGGTCTTTAAGAAGTACATTATTTTTATTATTCTTCTTCACATCCATGCCTCATATGTTCTCTTTTATTGGAGTTAATGGCAAATACTCTTAGGTAATAACAAGGGTGCAGGTTAATTATTCAGTAACTACTGCTAAAGAATGCAATGTTTCCACTCTCGGTACAAAAAGGCTTCATTTTCCACCATGTTATTAAAGATTCTCACTTAAGGGTCCTGAGAATGAATTATTACTTCTGATTTAGGATCATCAAAAAGCATGTCGTTTTTGCCTTTATTTAATTGGCTTGTGATTTAATGTTAATGAAATATGTGTACCTCTGCTCTTATGTTTTAAAAATGGAGCTTGTCGGGCTGTATCCAAGCCAGGGGAACTCGGCTGTGGGGCACTGTGGTCATGTTTCTCTGCCGACGGTGATGTCCCATGCAAATCCCAGAGTGCTGGAGTCTGCTGAGAGCAGCACCTTGTGGTCTGAACACTCCGGGCTGCAGGGTAAGATCTGTCCCTGTGCAGATGTTCATCTGAAATTACCCTGCATCACTTCAGCTGCTCATGTTTAACACATGTATTGGGTTTAGATAGCCAACTAAAGGATGAGTCACTGTGTTGGGTTGTGAGAAATGTGGTTTCCCTGTGTTGAACAACCCTCCGCTGCGCATATGTGCCTGGATACGTGTCTGCTGGAGCTCCGGTGGATGGAGCCGTGGGGATCCCGCACCAAGCCGGGCGGGAAAGCAGCACTACAGCGGCTCAATGGTGAGATTTGATGCAACCGCTGCTGATGGGTTTTCCTCTTGTCCCTTCTCCCAGCAGCAGGGCTGGAGGGTGCTGTGGGAGGAACCTGCGTTCTGCACCCATAGGGACTCCTGCTTACAGTCATTCCTTGCTGGCTTCTGTGTGTGTGTATGTGCAGGCTATAAACCTGCCGAAAGGTACCGTGCTCTGCATGTCCACCCAGGGGCTGTGTGGGACCCTTGTGGTGGTGGGGCGGCCAAACTGGGAGCCACAGGGAACCTCAGGTTGCGGAGGGGTGGTGGAGAATTTGGCACGGACCTTTGTAGCAAAGAACTTGGAAATCTGAAAGGGAGAGAATGATTCCTAGCTCAGAAAAATGAATTAGTAAGCAGACAATGGAATGCAACTTAAAAGCAAGGTGTTTGCCCCATCTCCTGTGGGTGAATCGTCCCCCTCAGCCCCACTGCAGGGCTTGTCCTGCTCAGCCCGCTGCTGTCTTGGGGGCATGAGGGGCTGTCCTCTGTCTTTCTCTGCCCCCCCACCCCCCTGCTCCTTTCCTCCCCCTTGTATCACCACGAAATTCAGAGTGACCACTGGTTGCAGGAACGCAACAGTGATTTTTTTTTTTCTTGAGGGCCAGGCATTTGCAGCAGTGTTTAATTAATAATAATAATAAATCCTCTCACCCCATCCGTCTCCCACCACTTAGGTGAGCATTATCACAGAGACAAAACTGGGGGCACTGGGGTTAATTAACTTGCTCCGGGCTGGTGTTCAAGCCAGATGGGATCTTCAGTCAAGAAAACCCCACAGTCAAATGTAAGGAAATTAGATGTGTTGCAGCCTCCACGGGGGCTTATGTAGGCAGCCACAGCAAGGTCACAGAAGGCACAGAAACAGCAAAATGAGAAATGCATGTACAAAGCACAAACAAATAAAGGGGCAAGAGAAGAAGGGAAGGTCTGGGGAGGAAAACAGGGGTATGTTGCAGGATTTAACTGAAAACTAATGCTTTTTTGCTCCTTGTTGCCCTCCCCTCTATGAGTGAGGCCAGACCTTCAGATTTGTGAGGCTGCTGAGCACACACCACCCTCTCCTGCCTTTGGCCTGACTGTAGGTAAGCAGCCTGTGTCTATGACAGGCCTCTTGATCCCAAAATATGTGCAGCAAAGTGTGTATTTACTGTAATCAGCCTCTAGGCTATAGATCAACAGCACTTTCTGCTTTGTGCAACTTCTCAAATGAGTCATGTTTCTCTCTTCATTTGAATGTACATGTCCTCTAAGCCAGTTGATAAATCGTTCTTCCCTAACTCAATTAAATGTGGTTGTGTTTTCCTGTAGTGCTACAGTTTAATTCACAGCATTGCAGCGAATGTACCGTAATGATGCTTCTTGTAAGTTATTTGTACATGTTGCAGTTCTGTCTCAAAGAGCTACTGCTGTAAAGTGAAATATTATTTTATACGGAGGAATAAAGGCTTCTTGAGCTGTACTTCTAATAGGACCTCTGAGAAAGGTGCATGGAGGATCCTGAATGTCAGCAGAAGACCTCGGAGCTATGCCTGTTCACCCTGACGTACCTGGGCGCTTTGGAGGTGAAGCAACAAGCGCTCATGATTCGGATGGGAACTTTTGTTGACATAAATTATCATGATTCATTACAGACATGGGGAGCAGTGGCAGCTGCTACCATCTGTAGCTCAGCCCTGTTCAATATACAGCCCCAAACCTCCCATCACTGTGTCTTGAAAGGATCACGCTACATCAAGTGACGATCTCCATTTTCTCATCTGATATTGCAGACTCTTTTCTACAGCAAGCTATTATCAGAGTGTTAAATTTTTTCAAATTAACATCTGAAGACCTCTTCCATTCTGGGGGGCTTTGAAAGCTTGGGTGATATATCAGTGACCAAATGTAATTGGTTTCTCTAAAGTTTGGCGTTCTAAAAGGAAATCTGACTTGGATGTATGTAGTGAATGATTTAATTTATGTAGAAGCAATGGGTCTGAAAAAGGAGGAGGAGGAAAAATTGTGATATGGAGGCTGAATTCATCTTAAGTTATGAATAATAGATGACTCACTTGGGAATGTTTTTTTGCTAGATTTAAATTAAATCTCATCAAATACATGATAATTGGATATATTTATAAACCTGCAAAGCCTACTCAAGGGGATTTTAGTAATATTGTCAATACTACAGGTCAACCGTAAAACTAGTCAGAATTAATTATTGCAAGGAGTTGTACCTGGCTGCAATGGCAATTCATTATAGTAATCCCTGGAAACTGAGGTTTCAACAGTCTGTCTTTCTCATTCTGGGTTCTCGTTCAAAGTACTTTTAGGGGGTTTAGTCAAAACAGTGTTGTGGTTTACCAGGCACTCCAGAAGAGTGAAGCTGTTAATGACTCACAAAACTGGCTTCCTAGGGACTGCTATGTCCCAGCTAGGTCTTTGCAGGTCTGAGTGACTTGGTACTTTGCATGTACTCAGGACTTTCATATACATAATGGCGATACTGCATAATCTTGTTTGTGCTTTACATTGGCTGGACAAGTGAGGGCTCCATCCTTCAGCTGGCCAACTATTTCTCACAGCACCTGCGGGAGCTCTGAGAAGGCTAATGAAGGGAAATTGGATTGAGTTGGCCAACAAATTCAAATCTTGGTGATATTTGCTCTCCCGGCTGGAGAAAACCATTGGCATGAAAACATTTCCGTCTTCTGCTCCTGCCATGTACAAGCTGCTGTGGTGTTTGCAAGGCTTTTGCAAGATGAGAGCAAACAAAAGACTGATCTCAGCTTGCACCCTCAAGCGCTGGTTCTTTTCTCCTCACATTTTGTGTCAGGTTGTCTAGAATTTTTTCTCCTCTCAGTGGTACAAGATGTCTCACCCTCTGGCCCTCTCTTGTTTTTCACAGGAGGATAGTTATGGTTGTTTCAACATGGTCTACAAACCTGTAGCTGGGTTGAGTTAATCTGGCCTCTCTGGGTTGTATTTGCCTGATCTGCATGTGATAAGGCACTCCTCTGATGCTTTAAGGGCTGTAGCGTTCTCTACTGATGAAAATAGTTAGGTATTTACTGGTTTTTTCCTACAAATTATCAGGTCATTTTTAAAAATGAGCTCATTTTAATCTAATTCTGCGTGTGCAACTGTCTGGAGAGTTATTTTCAGCTCCAGTAGTTGCAGTTTGCAGTTATGCTTCTTTTAAGAAAAGACAAGTAACAGCTCTATATTTTATGGGAATTACTGGTGATCTTTCAGAACAACTTCTGTTTAGGATAAGTAATAGAAAAATAAGAAGCCAAAGGGATAGTAATGTGGACTTGAAAAAGCACAGAGGAAGTAGGAATAGATGTGAAGATTACTGAAATATTAACATTTGACCACTTAGACATGAATATTTCAATTAAAAAACATGTAATACTTATTGAAGTGAAATCAACAGTTCCTAACTAACCATGCCTTCTGATCATAAAAAAGCAACATTTTATTTCATTTACTTAATTGCTGTGATTCATGTGTGCATTCAGACATGTCTGCAACCTGTCTACTGTATCTTATATAGGTCATGGATTTGAAGTGAGGTGTCAAGAAATGCTTCAAGTACCTTAATTAATTCCCGTCAGGAGTGTGGATGTAGGGGCAGCGTTTTTTACTCTGTGTTTCCACCCATGTTTTGATACTTCTTGACTACAGGGTGGCACTGTGGGTGTCTTGCCCAAGTGCTGCTAGTACAGGCATGGCTAAAGGTCATGTCCAGTTTTAATATACTTTTAAATTTGATGCTTATTTTCTGTATTTCCATGGAACTTGTGACCAATTCAAACACTTCAATTTCAGCAGCGTTTTGTCAGTTTATTTACTGGGAAAAAAGCTAGTAACTAGAGTCTGTGCTTAAGGTAGGCTGCCTTAGGTTTCACATTTATTTTTATTAAAAGGCATAAATCAGCTTTGCAGTGCCTTGTATCAAAAAGTTCTACCCGTAATTTTTTGTATCAGTGGTTTAATCGTATACATTATTGACCTCTACAGTGTTGCTTGGGCCACGAAGCCAGGCGTGCTGCAGGGTCCCAGCTGGGGACGTGGCAGTGTGTCCCTGTGTCCGTGTGTTGGGGGTGGGTGGGTGCCAGGTGAGCGTGTAGATAATCTGCTGTGAGGAGGGAGGGATTTCACACTGGTTGCTCAGTGACGCTCTATGCCCCAAAAGAGTTTAATCATGAATCTGCTTCCCATACAATGCTGGCATAAAGCTTTCACCATTTCTAGATGTCCTCTGCTCCCCTGTCCTGGGGGCTGCTGATGCCGGAGCAGGGCTGTGTATGTGCTTCTCATCTATTATTTGTTATCCAAAAAACCCCCCAAGTGTCAGCTTCTATTAATACCCACATCTGCAGCTATGCTCCCTTACATATAAGTATTACCAAGAACCTCAGACCCTGATTTTGCAGATACCTTATGCAAACAGGATGACAACTTCCCCTGCAAGCTGCATGACAGAGGCATCACCTGCAGAGCAACAGTGATTCTCCTGCCAGGGCTCCCCAGCTGGGGTGAGGTGTCACTTCCCAGCGATGAATAAGGCTCTTCCAAATGAGCCACGCGCACTAATGTTGTTGAGAAACCTCAGAAGCATTTGGCCTAAGATGTTCTAATATTCCTTGCAAAAACAGCTGCTGCATTACTTTGCATTCCCCTCCCTGTCATTGGGAACAGGGAAAGAGAGGAGAGTGAACACAAGGAATTACGATGCTCATTGCTTGGAAAGGAGGAGAATGAGACTGAAAAGTCTTGGGAGATTTGAGGCCACCACTGGTGGAACTGAGTGCTGAAACCAGCAGTAGTAAATACTTCTGGTCTCTTTGATGAGATTTAAGATTTACTGAAGAGGATTTTTTAAAAAATGTTTTCTGTGTTAGTAAGCCAAAGATTTTTGATACAGAAGAGGTACTTTCAGAAATTTAATACAGATTGTCAACAATCTGTCTAGTGTTTAACAAAGGGAGTGGGTTAATCCAGTGAATGCGAGACAGGAATACGTGATACAAAGCATCGGTACCTGAGGGAGCAATGCAATGCAGCAACGGGGAGCAGAGGAAGCAGTGAAAAGCTGGTCTGTAGCTTTGCACAGGGATTTCTGGATTTGCTGAACCCAGTGTAATGCGTGTGCCCATAACCCCATGCATCCCACCATTGCCTGGCTTGAATTTGTGTCACTGAACTTGATTCTTGTTCCTGCATTCTGGTGTAAATCAGGAGGCACACTGGACATATCAGAAAGGTGCGAGTGGGGTCCAGGGTGGTGCTGGGTTTGGATTGCCTGTAGATATCCAAACCCTGTGGTATGTGCCTGCAAATATAAAAGAAAGCCTTTTCCTTCTCCCTGTGGCTGGGGGCTGCAGGGCCAGGAGGTGCAGGGGCCAGGCTGCCGCACAGCCACCGAGCAGGGATGCGGTGACCACACCTTGGGTACCGTTCAGCTGTGATGCCCAGCTCCCAGCAGCTTTGACGGCACATGGGTCCATGCTCTGAAAAGTGCCTTGCTTAGCAATAATTAATTTTATTTTCCCCATAACTAATCCCTGTTGTGAGAGATGAGCCTTGCGAGGGGCAGGTCAGAGTTTAGAGCAACAGGACCTGATAATAGGCTGGACCTAAAAATGTGTCACTAAATGAGGGGACACACTATGGGCATGATCCTGGATGGCACCGCTCATTTAAGATCTTTTAATATACTAGAATTAAGTAATACTATAAATGAGATTTGAGGCTGATGGCTTCTTAATTATATTTTAGCATTCTGTGTTAATTAATTTACTGAAATGTTTCAGGATGTTTTCCCACATTGCATGCCTCTCCCCCTCCTTCCTCCCCAAGGAGCAGCTGACAGCAGTGACGTGTAAGTGCAAATTAACCTTTACAATGGCCACATCATTTCACCATTTGAGTAACAGAAACCATGGTGGAATATTTGTTCTCTACAAAATATAAAGCAACTGAACATCTTTCTTAACAAATGAATAACAGAGTTTAAATAACCATGTCAAAGTATCCCTCTGAAAAATTTCTGATTTGGTTGCCTAATCATTGTAATTTAGTGTAGTTTCCTTCTGAGAAACTGTATTATTTGGGAGGCCATACAAGATCCCAAAAGTACAACTTCATTTCTGCAGATGTGGAAGTTTTCTTACAACGGAGGAGATCTAGGAGGTTTTTGTCACCAGCTGAGAGCTCATCCTGAAGCTTCTTATCTCAATAAACTCTGCTCCCCACTGGTGTTCATGCTGGTTAGTGTGTATTACAGAATAACCAGTTCTGTCTTGATTATAAATATATCACTTTGATGGTAAACATGATTGAGTTATGTTCCGGGTGGGAGGATTCTTCTCCAGCACTGATGGTCAGCGGGGATCCTCCCCAGCTCTGTGGCAGGGTTACGGACAAGCCTGATTTTTTAACCACATCAGGGCAAAGTTTTGGTTTTGCATCATGGTTGCAAAATGCCAGGTATGTGACATGTTATGAATAGTCTCTGTGACTGAAAAAGTCCACGGTCATGTGCAGGGAGGCATGACAGAGCATCATGGCTGGGTTTCGTGCGTGATGCACGATGCGGGTGAAGTCTCTGCTTCCCCCTCTCTTCCATGCTGCTTGTTCTGTGCTTCACCTTAACTTTCCAGCATAACAGCAGTTTCAGAGCATCCTCCTCAGCACCCCTCTCTCCCCCCAAAATACTGAGATCATGTGAATGGCACCTGCTGCTGCACCTCTCTGGGTGCTGCAGGGAGCCAGGATTGTGCTCCTGCAAATTGAATAGCCAACATTCACACTACACCCCCCAGCAGACAGCAGAGGCTCAGAGCACCTCCCAGAGATGACCAGTTAAATGAAATGGACTTTAAAAATCACATGAACACCTCTTTATATGATAAAGTACAATGGTTAAAGTGTTTCCAGTAAGTAATTTCCCAGAGTTTCTGAGATGATTTCTGAAAAGACACCATTCATTGCCCTCATTATGCCAATTCCAGATGAAAATGAAGGCCATATACTCAACTATATGAAAGTGAAGTGAAATATTTAAGGGCACTTTATACTGTGTAAGTTACTGCTAAATCACCTGATGTGGTACCTGGGATTGAAATTAGAGGGCATTAAAAATATGTTACTTGAAACTCATGTCCTCTTCACTTGATTTGTGCATGTTCTTTTAGGTGTGACAAAAAGAAAGAGGTTTCAGGAAAACAGCTCATACACTCATAAAACTGGTAGAGTTTATTCTCCTGAGCAATCCTTCCTTACCAGAAACTCTTGTGATAAGGGGGAAACCACCACCTTTATCTTCCAGGGAGCTGAAGGACACCATCTGCTTCTGTTAGAGGGTGGTGATGGTGAGGAGGAGCATGGCGAGAAGGGCAGAGGACCCTTGAAGGTGCCCTGTTAGTTATGTTTGGGTTGGAACTGGCCTGTGGCACAGCTGAAGGACAGACCTTGCTTTGGGGCTGAAGCAGCAAAGGCAAGAGTTGAAGACATTAGAACACTGGGCTGCCATTCTCTGAGACGACAGTGGTGTAGGATTTAGGAGCCTTGGGTGTAAGGATTGGCGTGGAATCCCAAATGCAGGGGATGGAGAAAGCCTCAGGGAGTCCAGCGCTGTGATAGGTGAAAGATTTCAGATCTGAGTTTCTGGCTTTTGGTGACCTGCAATTTTTTATGAACTTTTATTTTAAAATAATTTTAAAAACCCTACCATTTTACAGCAGCAGGGACAATAAGAGAAAGGAAAACCACAAGTCATGTAGCCAGCTGCGGTCCAGGATGACAATGTATAAGGAATAAGCCATTTGTGGAATCCTAAATGGAGAAGGCTGGAGGAGGGGCAAGAAAAATGCCAAAAAGTAAGAGTCCTTTAGGCAAAGTAGATAATTGAACTGTGACGGATGTGTGATTTTTCTTTTTTTTCTTATGTATCCAGGCAACTATTTGCTTTAGATATAATGACTGCTATAAATCACAGAACAAAGTTTCTAGCCCCAGCGCATGCCTGAAACAGAGCTGCTGCTGCTCTCCAGCTACTAAAGCATATTTCTTGAAGCAACAACAGGTTACCTATCATTATGTCACTCACCCTGGTGACATGATTGCAGCTTATGCAGGGCATCATTTAGGACACCTTCTTCGAGCAGCTCTAGTCTTGTGGCTATAAACAGCAAAAAAACCTGAAGGAACTGTATAACATTTTACGAAAAAATTATGTCATCTAACCTGTGAATTTCTGAATAGCACACTGAGATTTGCAGTACAGTGATCTGAGATGGTTCCTCTCTCTCCCATTTCTCTGGTTTGGGCTACCATTCCTCCTGAGTGGGTGAGAGACCCAGGGCCAGTGCCTGGTCCAGACGGACTGAGAGAGGGATGCAGGCATGCAAGACCTGACGATGAAGATTCTGGGAGAAAAAATTTCCACTTCTGAAGTTCTGTATTTTATATTATTATCAAGCCCTGATTTTTAGATCTGAATGACTTTTTTTGGTTTACTGCATTGCTGTTTGGCTTTGTGGGAAGTATGATCTTTGATAGGGTTATCTGAATTTAAGGATTTCAAAGATTAGTATTTGGTTATATACTGTGCCTGAATTTAAAAGAGAATGGCATGTACTGTGGCTATTTGAAAAAAAAAAAAAAGCTGGTTTTTTCCTTTTGTGTGTGAAAAATGAGCTACCCGTTGAAAGAAGAGCTCGTTCCACACTGCTACATGTGTTTCATGCATATTCACAAAGAAGTTTTGAAAAATATACTGCTGTGGTTTTGCTGCTGGAGGTAGAGGAGAATATTAAAAAATCCCATTTTTTCCTACTGCTTCACTTCTGCTGTTGTCTAAACACCGAGTGTTTGCTGTCCTGTCGGGATTAACTGATGTTTGTTCAAGGTGGGAGAGATGTTTTTAGAAAATAGATGGGTTTGAACTGTTTGTTTCCCCCAGGAACTGGTGAAATGGAAGCTGATTTAGAATTGTTCTCTGTAATTTTTACTATTGGCCCTAATGAAAAATACCCTGATGTGGAGAGTCTGTGCAAAAGGTGCTCATTTATCTCGGTCCTTCCACCACATGGCAGCCTCAGTTAAAATGCTTGCATGCTGCACTCTGTTTGTGGTGTACTATAAAATGATAAATGCTCTGAAAAATCATATGTTAAGACCTTAGACCTTACCACACTGAGTGGTTGTGGAAATAAATGTAGTAAAGGCATATGAAACACTCAGATAACATTGTGATTGGTGCCACAGAAAAAGGTCCATAGGGAAATTATTAATTTGGAGCATGGCTGGAACAAGATGTACCTTAAAGAAAGCTCCAGAGCAGGTGCTGAGCCGTAGGGATGGAGCAGGACTTTCCCTATCTGCTTATTCTTCTGCACTCAATTGTCTTTGATTTTCAGTCTCTAGGTAGCTGATTATCGCAGACATAAGTGGTAACAGGATTGTCCAAGCTTCAGTCAATGAGTAAAGAGCATGTTTTGAATTTTAGTTCTGCAAAGCTTAGTGTTTGACTCACTGTAGAGCTTGGAGGAGAAACTTCGGAGCTGTGTTGCTGACGTGCAGCCAGCTGCCCACTAAAGTCATTAGGTGCTTCTTGGAGTTAGGAAGGGGTAAGTAGACATGTGAGATGGGGAATAAAAAGGAACTTTCTTAACACATTTTTTAGTAAAGTATTGAAAATACCCAGTGTTTAAGGAAAAAGAAACTCTTTTGCACCTAACTCCCAATGGGCTTACAGGGGGAAAGCTTGTTTGCTGTTTAATTATTGAGACACATGGATGGTGATGTCTGGGTTACTACTGATATGAAGAACCCAAAAATCTAGTCTGCCCTTTTCCTTTCCAGTACAAACAATGAAGTAAGTAAAACTCCAGGCTTCAGAATAGATCGTGCCAAGCGTCTCCTCTGTTGTACATTAGCTGAGTTCTGCCATCCCAAATGGCACCTCCTACTGCACAGAGGATTTGAGAAATGCTAAACATGTCAGCACTGGGGGAAAAAAGAAACAAAAAGAAAAAAAAAATCATTAACATAATGATAGCCATCACACCAGAGCGAGGAAAAGTGCAGAGAACTGCATAATTTTTTCCAGCTTTTAGAAATGTCTTGCTATTACAGATGAAAAAAAAAGAGCTTCTTGGAGGCTTATGGGGTTGGGATTGTCCCTGGGGATTTATTTGATGTATGATCTGACTGGGAGTAGTCAGGTAGAGAGAAAAGCTTTAGATTTTGAGCGCAGTGGACCATAGCCCAATAATTCATGAGAAGTTTAACCGTAATGAGAGCTGGGAAGTTGCCGGAGCAGGATGTGGTGGCATCTCTGTGAGTCCTGCAGGTTTTGCTTTCAAAGCATGGAGCGTACCCGTGCTGCCCATCAGGCCATCGCTCCCTCGGTTACTAGAAGAGGTCAGTGGTCTGCAGGACACCCTCCTTGCCTTCCCTGTGCATCTTGGCTTGCTGGCACCTTCTCCCCAAGCGTGGTCACCATTGCTGGCCAGCATTTCAAGGTCAACCCACGGTGACACGGCGTGAATGCTGCCTGCGGCTGTGCCCGTGCTGCAGGGACGGGGTCGGTGAGCTCCTGCCAACAGCAAGGAGAAGGCAGAAACTCTGCGTTAATTCATGTGTGGTAGCTTGGCAGCTTCGATGGCAATTATCAGAACTGTAATGTGATATCCCTTTTATTTTCCCTACTTTTCCTGAAAGCTGTGGGTGAAGACTTGCTGCCGTATTACAGGTTGAAAAATTGATTATCAAAATAAAACAAGCTGAGCGGGTAGAGTTTATCACCATACTTGGGCTGGTATTAGCACAGCCACAAGGACTTGAGGGGTGCCATGCTGTTACATGGAGGTGGCACCCAGCTGGGGGGAAGGTCCCAGCACAGCTCCGTTCCTGCCAGCAGCAGCAGGAGGGGATGCAAACCCCACCGCCACCTTTCTGCGGGGGAGAGGTGGAGCCCGTCACTACAACTCTGTGTTGGTCAACAAGTTTGTTTAGCTCAGAATTGCCCTTAGATTTATTCCTACAATTTGTAAGAACACTTCTTGAATCAGGGTTAATACGCGGCAGTTTTTATGTGCATGCAGAAGCGTTGTCACCCAGGAACAATTCAGCAGCGAAGTGTTTACATGATGAGCTGATTTGTGGCTGCTGTCTGTCAGCAAGGTGCTGGTGTTAGCTCTAGCACAGTTTTACACAGTTCTGGTTTCACTTGCGGGGAAGTTAATAATATGTTGTCACATCTGTTTAAACGATGAGGTCTTCAAGGCAGGGATATGTTTATGGTATGTATATATCCTCATAGTGCAGGAAACAAGTCTTGACTGAGATTTCAGGGACTGTTGAAGAAGTATGGCTGAAAACCAGATTTGAGGAAAACATTTTCACAGGATTATAGAGCAAGAAATTAAAGGTTTTAGAATTGCTTGGACATTTTTTTTAATTGAGATTGCTAAGAAAATGGCACAAATGAGTGCCAAATGCTCCCTTCATTACAAAGAAAAGTGTAATGTATTTTAAAGTACAATAAGTAGAGTGTATTGAGGTTATTCTGAATTTTGGATACACCATGTGCTGTGCTGGAGTGCCAGTCACCTGGCATTTTAATGTTGTACATGATTTGTATTAGAACTGTTGAGAAGTTTAAAGCATTTATATTTTTGTGATCAAATAAGCACACATTTTTAGAAGCTTTCTCTTGAGTACTGTGTTTAGGCAGTAAATACTTCATTTCTGTTTTAGTTTCCAGCCCTTTCAGTTGCATTACCTTGGCAGTAAGTGGGATGAATTGAACAGTGAGAGCGTGCAACGCAGCTAATGTCCTTCTGCAGGAGAAGTGCCGACCGTGCGTCCCGGGGAAGCCCAGCTCTTAGGGCTGGAGCTTCTTGCCAGCTGACATGAACCAAGTGAGACCATCATGGGCAGGATGGCCTCTTCAGGTGCTTTTCAGACTTACTTTTCCATCTTGTTTTCCAAGCAGAGGACTGAACATTATTTTCTCCTTCATGATGCTACTCTTGATCCTCAGGGAGCTTTTTTTGGCTTTGACATCCAAACAACAACCAGCTAGGGCACTGTCAGCTTGCAGGCAGCAAGGGTCCTCAGCGGCGGGACGGGGCGGTGCAGGCGGGAGGCTCACTGCGTGGTTTCTGCCTCAGACAGTTACTAAGTGTGTTAGCTCTGAGCAGATGTGCTCCAAAAGCCTTCTTCTCTTGCACTTCAATATGTCCCAGAAAACCTCCTGGGGCACGAGCTGTGAAGATCTCTTACTCTTAAACATGTATATTAGCTCGTGGTTAGATTTAATTCCAACATACTTCCCTCAGTCATACCCACACAAACAAGACTCAGTCTCTTCCTGCATAACTCAAATATCTCCGGTTTATGTTTTGCGCTTGGAAAATGCAAGCCCTTCTCCCAGTGCCAACTTCACGTGAGCTACCGTGGTTGCAGGGGCAGGAGCTCTAGCCTGGCCACTGGGTGGGGGGCACAAAACCAGCCCTGGCCCGGTGGGGGATAAAGGGTGCGAGCATCCTGAAGGGCAGAAATAGCTGGTGAGTGAAAAGCTGTCTTAGGATAAATCCTCAGGCCAGGTCAGATTTGGACTGGAATGGATTAGCAGTGGGTAAGACACGGAGAAGGTGTGTTTTGAAGATTGCTGTGTTATACCCTGTCCCCTTGCTGTCCCCTTGCTCTCGGTGCTGCCTGATGCCCTGTTAAGCAGTAGGTTACTGCCCTTGCGATCCTCCACAGTCTCCTACAGCGCAGTCCTTCAAGGGTGGACCTCTGGGGAAAGGGGATGTCTAATTAAATCACTGTCCCTCTGGCTCCGGGACAGTATATTAGGCAGATATAGTTGTGTTCCTCTGATTTAGATGCAAAATGGCAACGCTGCTATCACACTGCTAAAATAATCTTTTTTATTTAAATGAAAGGAATAAAACTTTTTTTCCCAAGAATATTTTTGTTTAGAGAAAACAATAATAAATCTATTCTGATATTCAGTGAGGTTTATTTTCTGTCCCATTTCAGTATAGCAAGGGACTACAAAGCTCACAGAGATGTGCTTATTTGATCACAAATACGAAGATGGTGCATGACAGTAATTACATTTTTGCTCCCAAATAATTTAATTTGTTAGCAAAATAGTGAGAAAAGTTTTATTGCAGATGGGAAGAGCCAGCTTCTTACACCTGACTTTACTCGTACTTGACTACTTCATTAGTACATAGGCAAGTCTGGTGACAGGTAGCTAATTCTCATGGATGTAATCTGGGAAGCCAAGTATTAGTAGGAGTCTGGTCTGCCAAACCCAGCATAGACGTATTAATGCTTATTAAAACTAAGCTGTAAGTCTGTTTTCATGCTGCCTTTATCATGTTATGCATTAATTGCTTAAATGTATTAAGACAGCAAATACAAAAAGAAGAGATTACGTTGCGTTATATCAAAGAGTAGAAAAGGATGTGGCTTTCTGCTTGAAGACCAATCCCTCCGGAACAGGTAAGGTCTCTTAGCAAGTGGGACCGCTGAGGAAGGTGGATGTTATGTTAGGCAAGCGCAATTCTGTGTTGTGTCATTTGGCCTCCAAGGTATGTTAATGCCCTTGCAGTTGAAGTTCATTTCAGTAAAATGCTTTATATTAAAAAAGGTATAGCACTGGGTAGTGAAGTGGCAAGGGCTTTTTATCATACGAAATCTGACAACCCTGCTAAAGGTAAAATTTGTTTGCACAATTGCAGCTGCACGCTGCTAGTACTGCCATAGCTCAGCATCTGCGCCGCGCACAGAGCCTTGTGATGGCCGAGCGCTGCATCCCTCCGCCCGCAGCCTCTGCCTCCAGGATGCTCCAGGTGCCAGTCCTTTTATGATCTACGCTGACTTAAACTTCTGCTGGATGTATGATAGCTTACTGATATATCAGAAACAGAAAGTTATTAAAGAATGTACCTAACGTTTATTTTCCTCAGCTATCAGATTGTCGGTGCCCTTGCTTGCTTGTTTTGTGGCAAAACTATTATTGCAAGCTGTGGAAATATGTGCTTGCCCAGTTGCTCAGTGCAACCATTTTCTGCAGTGAATGGCATCCTTTCTCTTCTTACCTGTTGATAACAACATCTTTATTTCTGTTTGTAACTATTTTTTCTTTGCCTTTATTTCTTGCATCTACAAGAATGCACTGCAATTGCCAGTAAAGCCCACAGCCAGCAGTGCGGGGAGTGTTACTGTCACAGAAGAAAACATTCTGCCCAAACATGTGGTAAAATTAGGACACGCATTGTTTTTTGAAATACACAGACATGAAATTTGATGGTAGCACTTCAGGCTTCGTTCATTTCTTTCCAGGGTCTGATAAAAGTAGCGTTAATGGAAAGTGTTTTCAGAGGGGAAGTTTTGTGACTTGTTTCAGTGGGAGCAGTATTAGAGCATGGTAACAGGAGGCACAGGAAAAAGTAAATATTGTTTCATGCTCTGTACGTGCCAGCCGATGAGACTGAATAAGGCAGTTTAACGTGAGGCACAAGGAACAGGGAGTGTTTTCCTGTGTTTTTTGCACCATTTTCAATAGCCTGTCAAATCGCACGCTTTGTATGTGTCCTGCCACTTTCTCATACATACAAAGCCTATAAATCTTACAGTGTTTTTTTAAGCTTTGATTTAGACACAGATAAGAAGACCAGGAGAGGAAATTGCAAATCACTGGGGATTCAGGCAGATTGCATCATTTCAGAAGTCAATGCAAACTATAAACTTGTGTAGAAGCTAGTAGGTTTCGACGCCTCTCACCAACGTAAGAGTTTTTTAAGCACTTTACAAGACTGGTCTCTGAATTGTTGTAAGATTATATATGATATAAGCAAATCTGCCTCACCCCAAAGACTACAAACGAAGACTGGCAGTAGTAAACATAATTATGTTTACTGTTGTGCAGCTTCACAAAATAATCTGTTGATTTCCATTGTGGTTAAATTGATTTTATACCTTTCTGAGCACACAAAATAACAATTAGTCAATGCTGTATATTGGATTTTTGACAGGTATAAAATTATAGTGCCAATTATTTTATGCAAGTCGATGAACAGCAGCCATTTCAAACAGCAGAGGTTTCTGAACAATCTTGAAGACAGCGCTGACAGCAGAAATATGCCAGTTCACTAAATGTTTTGAAGGTATGACTGTAGTTTCTAATAAAATGGAATAAGAATGTTTGTTATGTGTGTATGCCACATGCCTGGTACAATTTTTACTATAACTGGCCATTTTTTTACTGGCACATACTAACATTTGTAAAACCTTAACCATTAAAGAGTAATGTAGTAGCAGCTGAGGGCTCTTTGGTCTTCGTACTTCCCAGAGGCATAATGGAAAAACTCACTGAGCTTCCTCCTTAAATCTGTATCCTCTCTCCATTTGTAGCACTAATTTGGTGTTTCAGGTAGCTGAAACATAACATTTTACTCCAAAGGCAAGTGAAATTTCACACCTCAGAAAAGGTTGATGACTGCATAAGGGTTTGGTCTAATTTTTATTTAATTTGAATTATTTTATCTATCTACTTGACAAATGGGAAAATGACATGTTCAACAAGCTCTGCAGCTTGGTCCTGCCACTTGCTTGACTTGGGTTGTTGGTGAAAGACAAGTTATTAGCTAGGCTCCATTATTGAAGAGAAGATAGCATTTTTAAAGCAGAAATGCATTATATAGGAAGCTTCTGAACTCATACACCTCTCAATATAACAGTTACATCAATTACAGTAATTTTGTAAATTACATATTTCAGACATTGCCTTCAAAGTTTGCTGCTCTGAAAGCAGGATTTTAAAGGAACACCGTGTTCTTCATCGGTGATATTCTTGTTCTAATAAAAGCATGCAAATAATAGAAACTTGTTATAAACATGATTCCCATATAATTTGGAAGCCTGGCTGAAGTGAATTGCTTTTATTACTCATGGGGAAGTGATACACAATTGGTTGTGATGAGTACAGCGGGAGATGATTTCAGAAAAAGCACTGGAGGAAGCTCCCAAGATTTTTCCACTGTGAAGTTGTCCAAGTAAATGTCAATGAAAATTCCCTGCACTGATGTAACTCCAAAGTGGGATGGAAAATCTGACCGTAGCCATGGGACATCTGTGTCTTACCTGGAGGGGGAAACATGTAGGCTGTGTTCCAGTGGTCTTTTATAACAAAGATTTTATTGTTCAGGACTATTCCTGATGTCACCTGAATGACTCGCCACTTGGGGCAGCAGCCCTCCCCACCTGCTCATGCCCCCCACACTGCGGTTTGCACAGGCAGGTGTCTTCAGCAGAAGGTGGGTCTGGCTCTCACGTGAAGCATGGGGTTGGTGTCATTTTCTCTCCAGTGGTCTAGCAGGGGGATGGGGGGGTTATTCCCCTTTTCCCTTCCCAGCCAAACGCCAAAGGTGTGTGTATATGGGTTGTCTGACCACATGGGAACCACTGGAGGAAGGGGGGACTTGTGAAGGCTGTGTCGCTCCGTGCGTATCAGGCACCCTCAGCCACAGGGAAGGGTGCTGGGTGCGGGTCCTGGCTCCTGCGTGACACCACTCAGCTGAGAAATGACAGAGAGAAGGGAGTCAGCTGTCTCCCCGAAACACTGCTTACCCCGTCATTCCTTTTTGGCTTGATACAGAAGATTAAACTGGTACCACCCCAAATATATTTGCTTTTTTTACAAAAAGGATGTTTTTCCTCCTCTGAACATCCTCTGTTGGCAGCTATCATGGGTGCTAGAAATAAGCAGACCATCATCTGATGAAATACAAATAATTCTGACTGAAATATTTGATGAAACTAGTATTAGAAAATCTCATATTGTACAAATGCATCATTAGTTACACAGTCCTCAATAATCTGTGGTTTTCCCATTCTTAATGTAAAATAAGTTTGCTATTATGCTTTCTAGTTTAATTTTAAACATTTAAACATTTTAAATGAGGAGGTTATTATCTCCTCCCTGACTCTGAACATGCCTTTATCACTAATTTATTATTTATTCTCATATTTTTTCCAGGGAAAATACTCAATTAGTACATGTCTTCCAACATCTCCTTTTCCAGCACTTTAGAAATTGTTGTTTGTCCTTTGCCAGCCTTCCTTCATTTCCACTCATTCTCAGCAACACCTTGCAGGGTTTCACAGATTTCTGGTTTTGCAGCTTTGCCATGGAGCAGCACCTTCTGGCGGAGGCTCCAGGTGATCCACGTATGAGCCATACGGCTGCAGCTATCCGAGCGACACGCGAAGTGTGCACAAGCTTCACAGCCAAAACAAGCCGGGGGACAGCAGTTGAGACAACATCAGCATTCCCTGTGCTCCAACAAGACCTGATGCAGTGATGGTTTTCCTTCATGCTTAGCTCTTTTTATTGTGATGCCATCTGAAATTTAAAAGCATCATATTGCCAGCATAAGTTTATGAGCCTGTTCAAGCAAACCGAGATCCGGCTGTACCTCTGCTTCAGGATACTGATTTTAGTTACTGGTGCTTACACATGTTTTAATTTGGAAGTTAAACATGTGTATTACAAAATAAACAAATTAAATTTGGAAACAGGTCTTCCCTTCCTAATATAGCTTTATTTAAATAGCAATTCTATTTATTAGCTTTGTGACATAGGGATTAAAGTTTGGAGAAATGATTTGGCAAATATCTATGGAAAAAATACAGAACATCACTTTTTAATGAATCGTTTATCTCCTAAGGTTGAGCTCACTTTTACCAGCATAACTGTTAAAAAGTAGAGAATTTCATTGCCTTTGCAAGTTTCAGATTTTGTTACTGTAGCCGTGACTGCTCAGGATTGAACTACCCAGCTAATGGCATAATTTCTTTTTTGCAAACAAATGAGGACATTAGCAGCATGATTTATCATTACTCCAGAGAGCTTTCCTAGTTGGTGTTTCTAACCACATCGCTTGATTTTTATAAACTTCATTAGGTTCTAATCAATGCATGCGTGAGGCTGAGGGAGAAGAGATGTATGATTTCTTATTCTTAACTGTCATAGTAAGTGTTTATTAAGGCAAACTTTTCCTGGGATGGCATTACGAGACAGAAATATTGAGAAACAGCAGGCATCCCCCAGGGCAGGGCTTGGTAATCAAGATTGCATTAATGCTAATGACAGTGGCTCCACAGCTTATTTCCTGTGAGGTAAAGTTATTTTAACCAACAGCTTTTGTGACCGAGGTGGAAGCTGGGAAAATTTCTGCTGTTTCAGGCTGCTGCTTGGCCTCTGGTAGATCCCGTGGGAAACAAGTCCCCCTGGGAAGAGCACTGCTAGGGACAGCCTCAGGGCTGTTGGAGCCAGTGGGTACGTGGTCAGCTCTCGGGGTTGCTCCGGCAAGCGTGGGGGTACTGGCTGCACAAGCCCCAGATTTTGCAGTTTTGCACTTGTTTTGATTGAGTTACCTCCAATTTTTGGGTGCTGTCGTTTTGGTTTTTTTTTTCCTCTCCAGGTTGTTTTTCAAGCTTGGCAAGGTCATTTCAAATTCTGCTCCTGTCTTCCTGTGTTCTTGCTGTCATTCTGAGCTTGCTGGCATTGGGGGATTTAATCAGCATACTCTCTGGTCCATCACCCAAATCATTAGTGATGATTCGGAGTAGTAGTGGATGCTGGGCAATCCCCCGTGGGCTTCCCTTGGTGTGCGTGCGTGGTTTGACAGCGAGCCGCCTGTAATGGCCCCTCGTGTTTCCTGGTGGGTCACACACGCACGCAGTGTCCTGAGGACAGGGGTTTCTACCACCGGCCCGTGGCCACATCGTGTGGGACGGGATCAAGATCCTGATGGTACCGAAGGCTTCTCTACCCACCGATTCCATTACCTGGCTGCAGAAGGAACCTAGATGGGCTTGATGTGAATTGTCCTTGACAAAACTATGTCAGCTGTTGCACATCTTGTTTTTCTTATTAGCTAATTCTTCCCAGCTGTTTCCAAGGATGGAGGTGGAGCTGGCTAATATATAGCTTCCTACTTCTTGCTGCCACCTTCCTGAACTGGGATCTCAGCTGCTTTTGCCTTGTATCCAAGGCCCTTGACCAGTCTTCATGAGATTCCAAAGGTAATTGCTAAGGGCTCATATTGCATCAACCAGTGACCCAAGTGCTAGAGATGAATTTTATCTGACCCAAACTGAATGACAACATTTAACTTAGCTGCCCTTTAAATTCTCCTGTCTCTATTACAGCCTGAGGTTTAGCTGCTTTTGTCACCCTGCTTAATGCTGTCTGGTTGTACTTTGCCCTTTAGTGAAGAGAAAGCAAAAGAGGTCCTGGATTTTTCTTCTTTCTTGCTAATGTTATCTACATAACAGGGTTTTAATAATTTGATAAACATTTGTTAGGTAGGAATTTAGGCTGAAAATACAGGTGTCTCCCAAATTAAAGCTTTACTAGTGAATATAAGGAAAAACCCTAAAATCCCTCACTTAGTTGTTGCCTTTTTGGTTAAAGGGAAAGTTTTTGCTTATGCCAAGTAAAGTCAGTGTCTTTATTTCCTTTCACCTTTGCACTGCTTAATTTAGGAATTGTTTTTAGTGATTTGCTGAGTTGGTTGAGTTTTCTTGAAATCTGTCAGCATTATGTTATTGTTCTTTTTCTTTTCTTTCTTGAGAGTCAGAAGTTTTGGGAAAATAACTTTGTGCTTTTGGATTAGAATGAGTGACTCTTGACCAGTGGCTGATTGAGGAAGCATGGTTGTGACGACCTCTGGATGCTTTTAAGGTATGCTATGTTTGAACAGAGTTGTATGTTTGCAGCTGATGGTCCTGCAGATAAGGTTTCTTAATCTGCTCTGCAGGGAGAGGTTGGATGTCTCCTTCCTGCTAAGCATCCTCCTGCATTTGGTGGAGGTGTCTGTTGGAGGCTCCTTGCCATTGCACTGGGATGCTGAGAGGGGCATTTTAGATCAAATGTAAACACAGGAAAAGACACATGTAAAATATCAGAAAAATAAATCAATAGGAAGGAGGTGATAATTTAGAAATAAATGGCATTCTGTCTTCTGTTGTCATTTGGCTGCTTCACTGGGGAGGCGATCCTTGGTCCAATGTAAGCTCTAACAGCTATTGTTTTTCACATAGACTTTTGGTTTTAATGGAGTAGATTAACTGTCTTTGAATTAGCTATCATGCTAAAAAGAAGAAAGGGCATGAAAATATTCAGTTGATATGATAGATCAGGCAAAATACTTCACAAACTAGCAGCACATTTAACTCTAACGAGATATAAGTCAAATTTCTCTGAGTAATGCTATCAACTGGAATGGAATTACAGCAGCATGCACTTGGCAGAGTGAGCTGGCTAAAACTATACAGTTTTAAGTTATTTCAGAAGCATAATAGGGTGTAAAACCCAGGTGCAGAAATAGATTTTTCTGAATTAAAAATGAACCTGATCAGTCTGGGAGCTCTTAACACATCTGGTTTTGAAATAGCTTGGAGCTGCAGCTGAGCTTGGTGAGCACAAACAGTCTTTGATTCCTTTTCATCTGCGGTACTTGGGACGGTAATGAAAGGAGTTTGGGTTGTGGTATAAAGTGCTTTGTTAACTTAAGCAATTTTCAAGTGCAATCATCAGGGACTTTGTGTGGCTCCTGTGTGTGAAATCTTATTACTTAATTGTTGTTCTACGTTAACTGTGAAGTTAGTCACTCGACTTTGTTCTTGCCATGTCTTTTGCAAGAACAGAACAAAACATTGCTAGGGAACCAGTGAACAGTTTTCTGTACCACTTAAAATATTTATTTGTTCAGGGTGTGTATATGTCAGCCCGTGGCAATACCTATTCTTTGTCCTAGCAGCCCTTGAAGGAAAGGATAACATAGATGCCTGTTCCCTACCTACCCTGGCAAAAATGGTTTGAAACCTGACAGCTTGGACCATGTGGTGGTTCTTCAAGGTCACGAGTGCTCTGGGTGCATGTGTTCCCTGTCAGGGCTTGGAGATGCATGCTGAGCAGCACCTCTGCTGCTCCTCCTGGGGCAGGCGGTGGCCAGGCTCCTCCTGGCAGCGATGCACACCTCGCGTGCTGCGCTTTCCAGCTGCCAGGTTTATCCGGGTTATTTACATCCTTCAGGCTCTTCCGTTGTATAGTTTATTTGGAAGGTATTCCCTTTTGGGAAATGCTACTTCGTTGCTAAGAAGCTTTTTTCATTTGGGTGGCCAGAAACTTCTTAAATGTTGTGGTTATCCTCTGCAAGGAGTCCAGAGTGCCTGGGTTTGTAAGCCAGGGTAACTCTTAGGGTTGATGTTAAGGGAAATGTGAGCAGCCAAAGGCAGGTGGGTCGCTGCCTACAGCACCGCATTCCTGTGGAGGAGGGTTCCCAGTGCTCTGTTTCCGCTGGAGCGGGGAGAAGTCCTGGGGAGCAGATGATGTGGATGTACGTGTGTTTTGCTGGGTTCACCAGAGCTATCTGGTGCTTATTGCATTGGTAGGAATTGCTTTCCTTTTATGTTCTGCACCCCAGCAGCAGGGTGTAAACAACCTGTTCTTATTTTCTTAACAAAAGCAATCTGAGGCACTTCCCAGTACTTAGATATCATGAATAATTAAAGAAATTTTTGTAATTTTTGGAAGGCAACAAGAGTGTGAAATGGTTAGACAAAACACTTGAAGCTAATTAAGAAACAATTCAATGAAGAAGAAAACCTTGACACTTATTTTTAGTATTTGATTCCCTACAATATGAATTTAAATGTAAATTGTGCTTTGGAGAAGAATGCTTCCATCAAAGCTGAAAGCAAGTGTTTTACGCTTAGTATTTTGAAAACAGATTATCTCAGACCTGGGTTTATAGCTATTGCCTATGGGCAAAATTCCACCTTAGCACTTAGAGTACAGACAGTAATACAGTTGTACATATATTTTCCCGTTCTACGTATTGTTGATAGAACTGTGTAATTAAATAAGAAATTTTACTATGTTTTTCCTGTAGCAGATTGCAATCAGTAGATTTGTGTTTGATTTTGGATATAAAATTTGTAGGCTGAGAAATAGGTTACAGGTTGAATCATTACTGGCGAAATTTAAGTGCAGAGATCTCAAATATTTAAAATCCAAAGGATTAATGCTGTCTTTGGGAGTCTTGAATCATTTTTAATCTTGAGTGATGAGCTGTGTTCATGACTATGTTTCATCGTTTCAAAGCAGATAGACTGGGCTGTGTTCAGCTTGGCCCTTCAAAAACAAAACACCTTAAAAGTATCTGAGTTTTACTTGAGTTGCCTGCGACTACAGTTATCTCTCAGGTGCTTTAGACACTAGCAACAGTCCTAAACCTAGTCCAGCTCCTAACTGTAGATAAGAGTATTGCCCCAGTAATTTGTGTTTTGATGAATGTTGGTATCGCTGGTAGGAGATGCTCTGAATGTTGCCTGAAGCGTGTTGTGTTAGCTGGAGGTGGAAGGCCTTTTCAAATAAAATGACATAGACAGTTATTTCCAGAATCTAACAAGATTTTGTTCAGTAGTTCAAGCTTTTGAATGAGTTTCAGATAAGCTGTTTGTGCAAGACTTGCATCTCTTCAAACGCTGATCTCTCATGAGCCCGGTTGTATGTGGATGTTTTGGGGAAGTGTCTTCTACAATGCTTGTGGTAGCTCCAAGCAAGTATTAAAGATGATAAATGCTCCTGTATATCTAGATTTTCAAATAATATTTTAAAGAAATAAAAATTTGAAGTTTTAGTAGTTCATATTTCACGTTTCTCATGTGACTGAGAGTGGGACATAGGCAATGCCGTACCAGGGGAATGGTGGTGACCTCTGCCATGAACTAGAGTACCAGTACTGCAGCTCAGAGTAGGAGTTGTCAGGCTTGAGAGTTTTTTTGAAAGAAAACATTGTATGCTAATTGTATTCTTCTCTGCTTTATTTAATTAAATACTTCATTGTATTTCAACAATTTTAAGTCTTTCTTCAGCCAGTAAATTGAATTCAGTTCAGCAGTTCCAAGATGTATGTAGGATGGCTCCGGGGCAGTGTTATGATGCTTCATCCTCCTACCTGTCCTGGGGAGGTTTGGGGCTTTTGCCTCCCACTGCCAGGTGGATACAGCTGCCTTGGCTAAAGAGGGAGTGAGAGGTGGGGTGGCAGCTTACTGCAGTGGGTTGTGAGCTGCACAGATATTATAGCAGTTTGCTGTGCTGGAGGAGCTCGCTCATCTCTGTGGTGGTCACCTTCTGGTCCAGGTCCACCTGTAGTGAATGCTGTGAACTCAGGTGAAAAATAGTGCCAACCTGAACGTAGCCTCGTGGCGTTCTTTGGGTTAATTGTCTCTGTGAAATACAATTTTGAAAAGGGGGAATTACTGCAGTTTAAAGAATCTCAGGAACTGGGAAAACTTGACCACACTGAGTTGAAAATCTTTGCGCCTCTGCTTCCAGATTCATGTGCCCAGTTATACTGGCACCTGGAATGTCCTGGCCATGGGGATGTTCTGCAGGTTCATAGAAATGTTTTTGAAAGCAAGCTTTAGTTCTTCATGTTTTCCTCCTTTTGCTAGCAGTGCTTTAAGCCTAGTTTGTACTTGCAAACTCTTAATGACCCACTGGATGTCTAGCAAAGGCATACATGGAGCTAAACCAGTGGCTGGTTTACAACTGTTTTACAATTTAGTAATTGCCTTACACTGTCCTGCAGGTGGTCATTTGTCCCATCTTATTTTAGCATGTGTTTGTTATGGCTTATATTGACATGTAAGATTTTTTTCTTTTACTTTATATCTTGGTGTTTGACAACTTCTTTCTTCAGCCTTGTTACACTCTGTTAATATTTTAAAAATATGTGCTCCACATCCAGAAAATAAATTCAGAGGTGGAGGGCACTTGTGTGAAACAGCCCTGCATCATTGGTGTCAAAAGTAGATAAAATATGTATTAGTTACTGACAAGCATTAGATTTTGTCACTGTGTTAATGCTGGTTACACATCACTCGGGTAGGAGAAACACTTGCTTCTTGATTTATGTTCACTGACAATGAAGTGTCCAGGATGATTAATTACACACCTAAATGATAGTGTCCTTATTCATACCTTCCTGGCCTGAATGATTGAAATTAATAAATATATAAGTATTGATTTGGAATTTGCCATTAGCTGTTAAAATATTTGTGCACTTGGCATGCTGCTAAGGGATTTGGTTGAGGTGTACTCTTGTAATGAGTAACTTGCTACTTTTTAATAGCACTTTGTAGAGAGGCAAAGTAGTAGAGGATTCTGGAACAGATTAGAAGGTTATGGGTAGTAAGGTGAAAAATATATTCAGAGAAATTTTGATAACATTTCTTTGGCAATTTGAGTCGTTAAGCCATCACTGTCAGCAAGCATTTGAAGGATTTTGCCTTTATATTTTGTAATTTATTTTTGAAAACATTGGCTTTTGAAGTCTGAAATTACCTTAAGAAACTGTATTTTCAGAAGACCAGACCCTGTCACATACTGGGCCAAGGTGGTGTAGCTCTGCCTTGTCAGGGGGAGACCGCAGTTACCGAGCATCTGGAAATATCACTGTTACTTGCATAAGCACAATCAGACACCTCCGCTTACCCCTCCTTTGGGTGACTTCGACTAGATTCATTTGTTTCAATTAATTTTTATGTGAGTAGACACTCGCTGCATCAAGAAGGAACGGTCATATTTGGCAACGGACCCAGTGATTTGCAATAATACTCAGTGGCTGATTGTAGCTGAAAAAAATGCAACCCCTCCTCAGTAGTCATGCTTGGCTTGATTTTTCTAGGTCCTACAGGTTAATTTCTGAGTTCTTGCCAACATCAAGTGAAGATGCAAGCTTCTGAACATTTGTCATTTGCTCATAAAATTGCTTTTACTTTGCCAGTGATGTTGGGGTCTGTCACAGACCTGTCAGACAATACATCTGCCATTCTCTCAATTGCTCCAGGGCTACAAAGGTTACATCAGACTTCTTATTCTGGTAATGAAAAATATTGAGGAGCTGAACAGCGGAGCAAAGGGTGGAGGTCCCATCACAGCATCGGTGCTCCAGGATGGAGCTGTCTGCACTGCTCCAGAGGCACCTGCAGAGACACGTATGCTGAATTAATCCCTTAGCTGAATTTACAGCGTGAAGTTTGCTTCTTGATCCACGCTGGGGTTCAGGAACCCTTAGTTTAGATCCCTTAGGCTTGCCTTTGGGCTGGTTCCCTTCACATTCCTCTAATACATAGTGTAGCTGAGCCCTACTTGGGACACCCAACAAAAGCGGTTATTTTAAACTGCAACTGGACCACAAAACCTGAACAAGTTCCTAACTCTCTTTTTCCAGGCTGGAACTTTAAATTCAAACTTTCAAAGATGTTTGCTAAATGGAAATGCCATTTTCTGTTTCCAGACTGGAATGACTGGCTTTTTACTCTCCCTGCTTCCTTCGCCTGAAACCTGTGGTTCTTGTTCAGGTCTTCATGAATATCTTTCATTTAAAGGCGATGCTTTCTTTTGTAGTTTGCATTTCAACTACAGTATTTCTTGTGAAGTTTATGGCTAGCTTTACTTTGGACTTTAACTTCTCTGTGCCTCAGTACCCCATGTGTAAAATGGAGATAATACTGCTGCGTTACCTTGTCAGTTTAATTAATGTTGTGAAGCATTCAGATAGTGACAAACAGCAGAGAAAAGCCCAAAGGAAATGAAAAATTCTTTATTCAGAGCAGTGTTTGGACAGTAGGCAGGAGATAAGGCCCCAGACACACACTGAAAAATGAGGCAAACCCAAAATATTAAATACATGCTCATTAAGTAAAAAGGATTCATCCTATGTGTGCAGGGAGGCAGAAGCACATGGGAAAATGCTGATGATATAATTATAAGACACATAAATAAAGAAGATGCATGCGATGGTGGGGCTGAGATTGCAGGGCCAATGTTACGCAATGCATTTCTGTGGGTGCCTTAAACTAGATGTTCTGTGTTTTTCTGTATGTATATTAAAATGACTGTAAAACATAAACACTGCCATTAAAAGCATTGACCGCTTCAATTAGAAAAATATTTCCCTGTTAGAATCAATATATTTTCTTATTACTTCTGAGTAGCTTCTGATAGGAAAATATGTTATGGATTACATGGCCAGATAGCCTATAAAGAAAACCTACACAGTTTCTTCTGGGTTTAACCTTTAAAGAAAAAAAGAAGTTTATACAGGCATTAAATTTGTGGGTTTGTTTTATTAATGTGAGAAAGTTCCCCTGACATGCCTGAAAAGCCACGTGCTTCAGGATGAATTAGTTTTGCCGTGCATACAATTTTGTGTTGGTAGTGACATCAGGGAAATGATATTCAGTGCTCTGAGGCTTCCAGAAGGATTTTGGCAGCCAGGAGGTGATGGGATGAGTGGCTACCACATATATTAATTTATTATTTTTATTGGCTGCTAGGGCATCTACGAGCAGGTAACAACTTCATTTAGATTTTATTGTAAGAAATCTCATATATTGGTTTGCTGAGGCTGAGAGGAAGCTTGAAGTGAAGCTTATTTAAGAAAATGTAACTAGTGTGTGTTTGAGTTCTTTTGTGTTTTAGAGGCAATACTAAAAAAAAACCTTAAATATGTGTTACCGCCCTGCACCAGCACACTCTTTTGGGCCAGGCTGCAGTGATGCTCTCGGCACAGAAAGCCTCTGGTGATCTGTTTACCTGTTTGGCTGCATTAACACAAACCAGCTGCACGCTTCATGAGAGCGGGGAGTTCATGAGGGGGGGACTCCCTAAGCAATAACCTGGAGTGAATTGGATTACACAGCTCCTGACTTGTAGCTGAGATAATAGTTATGTTGATAGATAGTCCAAAGGCAGCTAAAATGTCAGTCTAGTGATATCTGCAACCTTTCGAGCGACTACAGAATTTAGCTGTGTGTTATGGAAGGCTTTTGAACAGAAGTACACAGGGCTCAGTCTATAACTCTGTCCTTTGGAGAGCAGCTGTGGTGTTTGGTGGGTTTCCTTTGGCAGCTCCAAGGCTAAGCATGAAGTTAACATCATTGCTTGGATATGCCTGTTCTGTTTCTACAAAGCCATTTCAAATATCTTTTTCCCACCCCCTTTTCTGCCAGAAAGGTCTTCATCTGCATTTGCGTTTCCTTACTGAGACATATTGGTGCCCTTCATCCTGCCATACCCTCTGTGAGGAAGATTTTTTCTCTTAGAGTTCAAAAAGCCCGTACTCGTGCTTTGCTGACCTTCTGCTAGCGGGGTGCCTGGCCCCCTCCAAGCCCTGTGCTGTGGATCGCAGCAGGATAGGCTGCCCTTTGCTGTGGAGATCTTAAACACATGGGGTGGATTAAAGTGTTACCCAGGTATTTTTTTCCTTTTTTACATAAAGCGCTAACAGCTTTATTATATAGAGCATGTAGGTTTCTGGTGCCTTGTCAGTGTTCTCCAACACGGTGCCATTTTTTTGGTACCAAATCATTCCTGTTTGTGACTTCCTGATGCCTCCCAGGTTTTTGCAGGAGCTGTGTGCTAAGAACAGCTTTGTCCTGGCATTGATGGAATGCTGAGCTGGCCGAGCTGCCAGGGCTTGGAGCTGCTGCTACTGCTGTGTGAGAACAACTAAAAAAAAAAAAAAAAAAGATGGGTGTGGGGAATTGCAGCATGGTTAGTTACAAGTCATATGGGGGCCATATGAGGGTAAAATTTCACTTCTAAAGCCATGTAACCAGCCCATGATGTGGTAGATGCGTGCCACGCTCTGGGTTGCAGTGAAGTCAAGTGCCCTGTGGACAGACTTCAGGTCCTTCTCCTCTCCTCAATGAGCAAGGTGAGTCCTGCTGCTGCTGTTAGATAGTTAATTAGCCTGGGGGACTAATGACACGTGGGATGGGTGCTGTCCACCATCTGTCTGGCGAAGGCCCCTGACATTGCAAGGAGGAGCCCTGTGTATGTATATGTTATAATTATTGAGATAGGTTGCAATTCAAGTCATATCTCTTCCAAAATGATTTTTAATTTTCTTTGAATGACAGACAATTATGGAATTTTTTTATCGGGAGATAAAATGTCTCTGAAATTCTTTCAGGTATGTAGTCAAAGTATGTTCATAATTGAGGGCTACAGTAATAAGTGTAAAGTCTAATTGTGAGTAAAGAATGAATTGAAAGGCTCTGTTAAACATCTAGAGCTATCGCTGAATTATGCATGTTTAAATAGTATGTGGTACTTTCAAGAATTTTGGAAAGAAAAAATATGTGATAACCTGTAAACTGCGGAGGATGGAATGAATTTTTGTGGAGTGACTTACATTTGTCTCATGATTCTTGGAAAAGACAAAATGCTTTTGCCTGTATATGCACAAAGAAATTTGAATAAACTGTCTCACTGCAAATTTCTTGTGTTCGGAGCCAATTAAATCTTTTTCAGTTGCTTAAAAACAAATGAAAGTTTTCTTCCCATGCAAAGGCATCTCTTTGTTATCGCCTGTGATGAACTGTGACTTTCCTGAAACGTCCATGTGCTTTGTCTGTGCCTGTGGATCTCCTCATATTTCTCCAGAGCAGTCCTTTCTGGGAGGCTTCCCGGTCCCCCTGCCTGGCACAATCTTTTATTCAGAGTGCAGGGTGGTTCAGCATTGTATGTGGTACAGCGTAAAGCAATCTGAAATCCCCTGTGATCTCTAGGATTTGGGGGTGGAGGGTTCTGTGGCAATAAAATAAGCTTTTTTTGACAGTAGCAAAAATGCCTGTGAACCCTCCATCATTCCTGCCACTTCTTTCTCATTTGCATCAAGGGACTTGAGAAGTGATGAATGCTGAGAGCAAAGCCCCATGTGAGAGCAAGGGGGTACTGCTGTCACAGGAGAAGGAAAACTCTGTTTAGGGAATAAATCTGAAATGTTAAGCAGAAAGTCCATATAAATCTATACCTGCTCAAAATGCGCCATCGTAAAGTCATTGCCACAGATGGCAGGGAGAATAATTTAAATACTGTATGTATGCATATGAGTGTGCTCATTTACATAGTTTTCTAAAGTAATACATTCTTACAGCACTTCTAGTTTCACTGGCTTTCAATATTTGCAAGCAGATCAAAATAAATGAATATACTAGCCTCTGGACTGACTCAGAGGAGGAAATGATGGCTTTTACTGAAATGGTGAGAGACTCATTTAGGAGGGCCTAACAAAGTAGTTAATTGTGGTTCCATCCTATGTGGTGTGAAGCAACTTTGGCAAATGGTGAATGCCTCTGATGTGCATTGAATGAATTTTCTTCACCTCTTTAGATCATGTATTCATTAAATTCTGCTATTCCAATGTGACCTGTGAACGTGGTCTAAATCTCGGCCAGTGGACCTGTTCTCCTTTGGTAACGACTGCTAGAAACCACTTGGTACGCAGTTACACGTCCCTCTACATACGATTGTAATGGAGAAAACTCTTTTCCTGGATTGCTACTGTGATTTCCTACAGCCTGTTCTTCTCTTGGGTGTCTAATGTTGGCATTGCCGGTCCTGCCAGCCCGTGCATGGAGAAGTGAGCCAGACAAGCTGGTGTGTGAAGCCCTGGAGGCAGGGAGGGACCTGTGTGCCTGGCTGCTCCAGCGCTCCTCTCCTTCTGCTCAGAAGTGCCCAGTGGCTGGAGTGAGTCATTTTACAGGAGTTACCTGCCTGTGATCAAACTCTGTGGATAGATATGAACTAGGCGCAGTTTATCTGGGTTCAGTGCTCATTATATCCAGCCTGGCTGCTTGATTTCCCCCCGCTCAAGTGAGGCCACGGTGTTTTCCAGCATCCACCGGCCGGATGCTGAGACCTTGCTGTGTCTGCATGACGATGCTGGTGAAAAGGAGTGAGGTTAAGCTGCTGCGATGGAGAGACAGGATGCAGCTTGATGCAAGCAAATGTCAATTTATTGTATAGAAACATGGGTACATATACTTTCAGAAGTCACACATTTTAAACAGATTGGTTCTCTTGAGCTAAGCATTGCATATAGGCAATCCCCGATTGGTGGTTAACTACCATCAATCAACAGCAAGGTGTTACCTTTCCTTGGCGCCATCTGTCCCCCACTCCCCTATGCTCTCTCAGCATGATGAGTCATGTTAATTGTATCAATACACACTCGAGCATATTCCCCTCAGCTAACCGATTACCACGCATGGTCCTAGTTTCCAGCCCGCTCCTGCATTAAGCCATGTGTGGCAAACTCCTGACTCGAGACCTGAACACACCTCTGCCTCAGGAAGAGCCTGGGCAAATAACTTAATTGGTTCTCCATGATTTCATCTGTGAGAAGAGAGTAATAGCATAGAGCAGTCTTATGGGGATGTTGAGAGCTATAGCAGCACGTCCAGGTTCTTGGCTGAATAACTCTCTCTAAATACAGAGTATATTAAGCAAGATCTTGCAAAGAGCCTAAAGGAGCAGGTGCATTACCTGTGCATTCAGTGCAGCTGCGTGGCTCTGGAGGCATTAACTCCCTTCACCCTGTACCAGCCTGGCAGCAACTGGCTCTCCCGTTTTGGTGGCCCTTTTGAGTGGCCATCGTGGGGAATTGTTTTGAAGTAAGGGTGTATCAGGACTCCACAAGCCAACCGCCTGCTGCTTTGGACTGTCCACTTTTATTTATTTGCTTATTCAGGTTTTAAATGATTTACTTTTTAAAAATAAAAATGGAGAAGGAAATAAAGTGGTTGTGTACTATGGAAAAGGTGCGGCTTGTGCAGCTCTCTGGAGATCAGAATAAATTGTTTTTCACGGCTATAGTGGAAAGTACATTGAAAGAGGGGTGGGTGAAGGTGTTTTGCCTAATACCTGCTATGTGAATACTGCGGGTTGCATGTTAGGAAAGGAATTTAAACTTCTCTCGTTCGTAATTCTTTTGGGATTTCCATATCCTCCATCATCTGTTGCTCTGCATCTGCAGTACCAGCTTGGGAAGAGCGATGTTCTGTTCCCAGCTGTGTGTCAGTCTTTCCCTGTGAACTGCTCAGAGCATTTAAGGTGAAATCCAGCAAACTGCATATTTAGATCTTCATTCCCCTGTACTTTTTTTTCCTCTTTTGACTCTTTGTGAAATGGATGCTGCTGTTTTCTTTATTTGTACTTCTAGGTTGTAAACTCTTTGAAATAGTTTTTTTTTTTCCTTGTAATATGGACACACAGATACCTATTAAGTCTCCAACAATGGATCTTTGATTCCAATTGTGGTCTTTTAGTGCTACTGCAATACAGATGATAATACCGCTAGGTGCAGATATACCCCCTGTCACTTGTTGGAAGCTGATTACAGAGGCTGCACAGCCCCACACGCTGGGAGGCTCCGACTTGCGCAGTGTCTGCCACTCTGTAATTCTTGTGATGTTGGGAAATTTGATGAGAAATGAATTCCTGCACAGGTTGTGGTAAAAGCAATGGATAAATTTCCCCAAAGGTCTTCTAACATACACAGTCAGCTTAATAAGCATGGCTTTAGTCTTTCTGCCACAGTGTAAAAAGCTGTGTTTGTAGCACACAGTGGATTTCTTACTTGCATGTGAACCCACTTTGTAAGTTTGAACTGGGAACTTGGAGGAAAAACACGGCTGTCAGCTGCTGCCCATATTCTGTGCTTGGGAACTATTGCTGGTGTAATCCAGGAATTCTGGCTTTCATCTGGTTTTAAAGTGGTAGGACATGTATTGTCTGTAACTTATATTGCAAGATGAAGTGTGCAACAAGGGTGCTTCGAATTGCTCTGCATATATACAGTTTCTTACTTGACCTGCCATTGCTTTCACATGCTGGACAAACAGCTCACGCCCTAGTTCTGATTTTTACATTTCCCTGCTGTTTCATATAGGCAGCATCCCACTCTCTCCCTGTGTTTATACTGGCCCTTTCGTTGATTTATTGAGATAGTTCTTTAAATCCCTTGTGAAAGAACAAATTATTTCTTGGCATTTCACATACCTTTTAATTATAAGTTAAAGTATGCAAAATCCTGCAAAAGCAAAAAAAAATAATCAACTAGTTATATCCCTTATATGAGGTTTTATTTGAAGAATAATTGAAAAGAAAGAGATGATTCTATAAGTATCTGACTTTTTAATACTCCTCTGTACCTGGTGTGATGTACCAGTGAAACTAAACTTGCCATCTTTATGGATATCCTACATCTGCTTGTTTGAGATGCATGTCTATAAAATCCGTCTAAAGAACGTAACTCATGCCATTCTGGAACTTTTTTATTCTCTAGTGTCTTTGCTATAAACCAGTGTTGCCTGTGCTGTCTGGTTTGTATGCATGCGTGTGATTTTTGATGGAGATGCAAATGTGGAGTCAAGCTCTTCCAAGGATGGAACTGAACCAAAGATGTAGTTGAAATAGGTGATACTTGATGTCTAGAAGTATGAGCAGCTTCATTGCATAAAAGTAATATCGAGAATAATTTTGTGTTATTTAGTCTTGAACTGATATGCAGGGAGTTGGGCATACTGCTGGCAACTAAATGCAATTATGATTCTGTTTGTCCATAATTACAAAATACGGTTCAATGCTACTCACGTTGCTTCAAATTAGCTGTGCTGCAGGTTATATGAGGCTCTTGCCTACTGAGACAACATTTGAGCCCTTTTAATTGTACTTTTTGGAAACAAATTTTCTCATTGTTATTCACCAATACTTGCAGTTATTCTATGCAAATTCACAAATGGATATGAATTCTCCTGGCTTAGTGTGATATCCATTGTTAGATTAGCACCTGCTCTTTATTCAGGGAAATCACAGAAATTGTATCTCTTGTGATTTGATATGAAATAAGTTTTCCTGAAAAATCTGCACATTAAGAGAAAAAGAAAAGACCCCTGCTACAACTAGTTAAGAGATGCCTCATAAATAAATTTCTAGATCTTCTTTTTTTTATCAGGAAATTATTCTCAAGGAAGTTACTAGTAAGTTAAACAAACTACTTGGATGGCACAAGGGGCTTAACCAGCTCCCAGAAAGTCTGACTGAGCAGAGGGTAGTGGAGAGGTGGGTGTGCTGGGCCATCGGTGCCTGCAGAAGAATTCTAGGGATTCTAAGCCAGTGCCAGAATGGGAACAGATCCTTCCAGGTGGAGATGAGTTGCTGTCCACTGGCAGGGGATGTGATAGGAGGGCTGGTGATGATCCCACAGATGAGTGGGATGTGCACGTAGGATTGATGCGGTATGAGAGGGGAATCTATCCAGGAATTTCAGCCGTGTCCCTTCACTGGGTCCTTTGTGCCAATGTTAAATCTTGCCCTGCTTAAGTGCTGCAAGCACTTTTATGATAAACATGACACAGACAGCTGCTGAGATGCTGAATTTCTCATCCTGGACCAAACTGACATTTAGAAAACCAATTAAAAAGCATGTAAGTCGGGATGACCGGTCCCCTGGAGCTATGGGGCAAGGTCTTAGCTTTGGTATCCTTATGTTGGGCTACAGCAAGAGCTGCCCATGAAGGCAGTAGTGGTTTGGGTTTAGGTTTGGGGTTTTTTTTTCTTGGAACATAGAGGCTCCAGCCCCCTGCTCTCACCTTGGAAAGGAGTAAGTGGCCAAGTTCAGGGCTGTTTTCCTTGTACAGAAGGAGGTTTGGGGCTATATATGTGTCTGGTGTTCACCATCATACAGAGCATAATTTCCCTTTGTGCAAGCTTTTTCCCCAACAAAACATAGACTAAAGTAGCCTTTATCACTAGTGATCTTACTTGTATTGAAACATAACCCAGGAAAGAAGCATGAGGTTTGTGTTTGGACCATGTACCTCTCTGTGTGCCTGGTCAGATGGTGCCAAGTTAGTTGCTCTTGTGTCTTTTTTTTAAAAAAAAAAACAACCACCAAACAAACAAAAAAAATGCTAGAATTGCCAGCAACAGTCCTTTTCACCTCTCTGGTGGGAGGACAGCACCCTCATAAACAGCCCCGCTGAAATCTGTTTGAGTACTCCTAGTTGCTTGTGTTACTTTTATTAGAAGTTTTGCCTGATCTTCAGACTTTGTTACATTCCTGCAAAAGAACAGGACAGGCTTTGCAAAGGTGTCAGCATGAGACTGAGTGAGGGGGGAAGAAGGGATGTGTGGAAGTAACCACAGATTTCTCCTAACGTACTGCAGGTGGCCAGCAGCTCAAGTGGCTGCATCTCAGCGATTCTTTTCATTTCACTGTGTACACAATCTGGTGTCTACAAACAGCAATGTTTCTGCAGAGGTACAATAGAGGAATCATTTGTACAAAATCTTGCTTAGATACTTCATTTCTCTTCTGTTTATGACTGCACACGGTCACTTTGTTAGAGATGATATTCTTCAGACAGTTCCTGGTCTATACATTGGAGACAATTTGAGATGTTTAAAGTTGTGCTGTTCTGTTGCTTTTATGGGGTTTTCTTTCATAAGCAGCAGGTTTTAATTCCAGTTCTGCAGAAACATGCACTGTTTTGCGGTGTAAAGTAGTTAGTAGCAAACATCAAAGTCCACAAGTTACTGTCTGTATGGACAATTCAAATTTTGGGTCATAAAACTCTTGGATCCCTCCTGTGCCTCAGTTTCCTCTGAAACAGGCTTGCTTGCCCATATGGTTGAGAGTTAAGGGTAAGCAGAGTTTTCAAATGGTTTGAGATGCATTTACTGATATAAATGAGTTACTGTAAAAATAACACTGGTAAAGTGAATTACACCTAGGAGGTTCACAAAAATCTTTATGGACATATATGATAATTCATTAGAAACATTCCATTGCTAGGTAATTGTTTTAGGATTTAATTTTCAAATTAGTATTAAATTGCTTGAAGACTAATATTTTTTCTTCAGTTCCCCTATATCCTTAGCTTACCCTATAATACTTGATGCTTTTTTGTCAATTGTCATTGAAGACAATGCAGCCCAAAGCCTTGGGCTAGCTGTATGGGAACAAACAGGATTCTTAATCCTGGAATTGCGCTGAGCTTTGATCTTTCTTGCATCAGGGCTCCTTAAGTATTAAAATGTAATAAGAAGGGATGGGTGTGGATTCTCTGAAGTCTTTCTAGAGCTTGCAAAAAACAAAGCTTGTATCTTAAACAAAAAGGGATGCTTTTTCTGAAACCTAGCTAAGTATCTGAGCAGGTAGTCTATAATGTTTCAGTCTGTGTTTGTCCAAAGAGAGTGTAACTTGGTACATTTTTCTCATTTTTCTCTAAGCATAACTTCCTTGTAGTTAAAAGTGTATAATTAAAATGACTCCCTGTTTTCATTAATTATCCCTGCCTTGGATTGCTACTAGGGAAGAAATCAAAGGGACCTGGCTGCTAATTCGTTTTAAGTAACTATTGGCATGAGAAAACATGGCAGAGCACGGAACAGATAGTTTTCAATTTAATCGTGCACCAAAGCACACAGGAGAGGAATTTCCCCCCCAAATGTTTCATGCTCCATTTCTGGTGACAGCTTCCCTCCCCTTCCTACAGTTCAGAATCTGAAAAGAAAACACATGAAGTCCTTATCCTGCAAGGGCTTATTGCCTGAAAGCCAAGTTTCTATACACCTGGCCAAGAACAGGATCCAATAGGATGCAAACACTCTTGAAATCAGCTTTTGGGAGAATATAGGCACTTCTGGTGCTTTGGTATTTGCATCATCACTGTCTTTTCTGGTTGCTTCTGATGGACTGGATGAATACTGCTTGCTTATTTCAGATAGGAAACCATGCTTGTCCCACTTCAAAACTAATTTCTGTCTATGGGCAGGTGGGCATGTCTCCTTGGAGCCGCAGTGAGCCTGGAAACTTCTGAGCAGCACTGCAGGCTGTGGGGTACCCCAGCACATTTCTGGTGTGAGTTGGGGTGTATTCCTTGCCAAAAAAGAGCAGTATTAAATCTGTTATATGTTTAGTAATAAAATATCTAGCTGGATAGTACAACGCAAATACTGAAAGCTCATTTACAGCTAAATATGCTTCATTTTGTTATTTGCATTCACATATTCATTCCTATTAGAATCCATGTTTCAAAGTTTTGAGGAGCTGCAAATTGCTGTAGACATTCTGCTCTCAGACACCCTCACTTCCCTGTGAAAAGTATCTGAGCTGATCTTTTTTTATTTACCTCTCACTGTAAGGTCATCCTCTCCAGCTGGTCTCTGCTCCTGAAGTCATCCTAGCTGTGGCTCACAGCACTGCTGCTGGAAATTTGTAATCCTCCTCCTCTGAGAGCAAAACCTCCCTGATCAGACTCTGCCAGCCCTGTAGCACCTTTCCTGTGGGTGCCTCCTCAGGTACGCCCCGCTTCTGTTTGCAGAAGCTAGAGGTCTCCCATATGTCTTACAGCCAGTGATAGCAACACCTTACCCCAGCTGGTGTTCCTTCCAGCTGGCAAGGAGGGAGGGTCATATTTAGTCAGGTAGGGCAAATGCTTCTGCAATCAAAGCTGCTGTTCTTTAAGTGCAGAGAAGCTCTGTAACAATATAAAAACTAAACAGAGTAATAAAGAAAAGCAAAAGTCCATCTCTATTTCCTTAAGACCTTTTTTGTTAGAAAATTTAGTTAGACATGATTTATTTTTTTTTTAACTTGGCTATTTTGCATGATTTTTAACTGTATCATGGGTGTCTTTATAAAAAATAGGTAAATTTGGATAAGATATCCCATCTCACTTCCCATCAGATACTGTCTGACTTCACTTGGCATGTCAGCCCCTGTGGTGCTGTTGCTACTGTGGTGCAGATCATGATTGCATTTGTGGGCAACCATTGATCATGCAATTAAAGCACTGGACTTTGCTACTTCTGACATTTATATTTACTGCTTTTTATATTTACTCCTCTGTCACAGAGGGGAAAATCTGTCTTTCCCTTTGGGTCTATTTCCTAGGTGAAAAGTAGGGATAGTTATAGCCTGTTCCTCAGAAGCAACCTGTGAGCATGAAATCGTGTTTCTGAAATGGTTAGGTGTTCTGTCATGGACATAATGACTGACAAACAGAAAAATACTTAAATTTGGTCTAGGCTTCCAATTTCTCCCGGTATAATGTGCTGGGCGTTAAGAAACAGCTGCTTATTTATGGTGGCAAGCAGCAGTGTGTGGAAAAATGGTGCTGGTACTGTTCTTCTGAATGAATGTAACTTATGCCAGCAAAATGATTGTGTATGCAAACAAAAGGGGATTCAACAGAATGCCCAGTAATACATCTTTTAAGTGTAGACAAACAATCACACTGTAAAGCTTATATCACTTTTGTTTTGTGTTCTCTCAGCACATGGCTTAGTGTGGTCCTGGTCCATGACTGACTCACTGTTGTGGTGTAAATAACAAAACCAACCGTGAGATGCTTCAAGCTGAATAATAGACTTACTTGCGGGCACAAAATCAGATGATTATGTCTGAGCTAGAAACTGTGTTCTGCTAATTTATCTCGGGAAGATATTTTAGTTCTAGAGATACAGCAGCATTAAATTTGTCTATATATTCCCTTTCTAATCTCAAGTAGCAATAAGTATGGTAATTAGCTTTCACAAAAATTAGGTATTCAAAGGAAGCTTAATTGCATAAAGTCAAGTGTATATATAAGCTGATAATTTGCTTACACAAGGCCTCAGGCAGGGCAAATATTTGAATAATTGCATTTGGCCGGAAGCCTGTGATTTTTGTGAAGGAGGCGCAGTCAGTGGCTCAGCCGCGTGCAGCTCTTCCACCTGAGCGATGGTGTTTGTATAGCATGTTCCGAGCGAGGCTTAGGCAGTGCTGTGGATAAACAATGAAGTATTTATTCCCTGTCGGGGATTTGGAGTCATAGCTCATTAAATTCTTTGGCACAGTACAAGTTATTCTTTTATTGTGTGAGGCACGGGTAGTGCTTTGTTTTGGGCTGATTCATGTGGCGCACGGCTTATCCCAAGGTGCCTGACTGAAAATACCTGGGCAGAACTGCAAGGTGTGTGGGTGCTCATGGTGCTTTGGAAGTTATGATGTAACACCAGGGCTTACTGAATTATTCTGCTTTTTTTGTTGTTCCTTTTTTGTTCTTTTTTTCTTCATATTGTGACTTGTCATTAAACAGATTGATGTTTTCCTGGTAAGATTGATGCAGGTAGTTGGATGAGATTTAATCTTAGGTTTTGAATGCAATTATTGTGTTCTGGCTTTTATGACAAACTGCTGGAAAACTGACTCCTTCCCAAACTCTGCTCATCTTCCCTGGAGAGGTCTAACATGTTGATATCTATATTTTTACTGTGTGTATTATATTTCCTGATATAAAACTTCAAAAAAACCAAACGCAAACCCAGATCCTATACAATCACCATAATGAGTCCGTGGGATGTGACCTGGTTGTGCTGGCTTTGCAGGCTGTCAGCATGGTGTGAGAGCCTGTCATCTGCCCCATGGGCTGGGAGCTCGTTGCTGTTAAGTTTATGTGAACACTTCTACAACATGTCTGCATAGGCTGCCGGCAAGCCCTGGCGCTCTAGATAGCAAGGTACACATTTTTCCTGTTAGAAAAGATTATTTTAAACTCCTGTAGCATCTGCAAAGGGCATCTCAGTATCTGAAGTTCTATATGTGATCCACTATGTGAATAATGATTTCATGTGCAAGTTGGAGGTGAAAAGTTAATTTTTACATATGAACCCCCTAGCTCTCTAAGACATACCTGTGGTATTTCTCATGATGATTTTAAATGTCACATGATCATATCAAGATTTTGGTGCCTTCTGCACCACTGCTCACACTTTGGCGTGAGGGTGTGCAGAGAGGGGTGCAGTGGGCTGTGTTTGGGGGTGAAACCCTAGCAATCGCAGTCGGAGTTTTGATTGCCTCTGTCTCCAGTTGGTGATGTTCATTTCATCAGACTATGTGCCAATGAATGCTGCAGCTGAGAAATGAAAAAGTCTGTGGATGGACGTTAATTTTCATGCACTTTGCAAATCTGAAGATCTTTCTTCTTTTTAGGGCCACATTCAAAGGTTAGGAACTACCTTAGAGTTCTTAGTGGCAGGGTAGATGGCAGAATAAAATGTTACCACATTATTTAATCTCTCAAGGGATTCAGCGGACAAGTACAATAGAGGTAGAGAGCCTTAGGACAAACCCATTGCCTTCAGTGAAATCCTTTTAAGAAGCAAGGCTGTCAGTACAGAATCCTCTAAAATAGGGGATGCCAGTTCCAGCTTTGGTTGCAGTTGGGTAATGACACACAGCAGTGTCTGAGAGGTATTTTTGGTACTCACTGTTCACTCCTTGTGCTAGTGGGATTGTAAGGTAATGAGAAACACTCTATTCTTACCTATTATATTCCACTATTGCTTTTCAGCACAGGAGGGAACAGTCACAGTACATTCTTAACGTTGTATCAATGTTCTGTTTGAACTGCAAGCATTTTTTTAACAGAGATCATAAGCTGTTAGGAGTTTGGGAGTGACTGGCGTGGTTGTGTTGGGCTGCACAGCTCTTTGGTGAGCGGCTGCGGCCGTACCTACAGCACACGTCTGCTGTGGAGGGCCGGCTGGGGGAGTTCTGGGACTGGGACCTGAGAGAATGGGAGACTGCGAGAACTGGGTCAGAGCAAAGGTTTTTGAAATCAGGTGGTGATAGTGGATGGCGAAGTGTAAGGGAGGTGCAATCGCACGTTGATAATTCCTTGGTGTATTCCCCCATTTTTCCAGCAATTCATTGCTTTGCAACTTCCTGAGCCAGAAATGGCAACTTTGTGTTTAATAGCATTCATTAAGTTCTTTTCTGCTAATTTCTCTGAGTACTTTTCTGAATGTTGTCCAATTTGTTATTCATAGTAATGAGTTGGCTAGATAGGAAGATTTTATATTTTTGGAAATATCTCAATCATTTTAATTTTCTCTGTTACAAACTCAAACAAAACACATTTCCTCATATATACATGCAAACAGCAGTTCCAAATTGGTGTCATAATTCTAACAATCAACTGTATGGAGTGCATAACTGAAAAGTTATTTGCTTCAGGGAAAAAACCTCCTAATTAAACTATTGGGAAAAGCCTCTGCAGAGTTGACTTTATAAAGAAGCTTGTTCCCTTGACCTGATCTCTGGAAGTCAGTGGAAATTGTCTTCATACAACTCATCTTTACAGTCTATAAAGCCTGCTGGCTTTTCATCATGCTGCCTGTCTTCACAATATTTTGCAGGCTTTATTTTTAAAAAGGATATAATCAAAGGGTGGCAAACAAAAAAACCCCCACAAAACCAAAACCAAACAAAAACCCCACAAACAAACAACAAAAAAACCCAAGATTTTTTTTTATTTTTTTTTTAGGTGACCAAAGGACCCAGTCCTAGACAGTCTGAAGTAGCAAGTACTTAATGCTGGGGTTCAGCTGTTTCTAGGCAATTGCTGCTTGAATAGGCTCTGATAAGAAGTTATTGTTGAAAGAAGGAATTATTCTAGCAGTTGTTATCTTTTCTGAGATGAAATGGGAGAAGTTCTCTCGTATATATATGCTATTGAACAAGCACAAAAAGGAGGGTACTAGTTTTGCTGTAATTTCTTCAAGAGGTGGTAGAAATGTGTTCATGCAGTAATCATTGGAGAAAATTATCATGAGATAATAGTGGGGCATTTGGAACAAAAGGACCAAGGAACTATATTCAAAAGGAAGAAAACTAACATTGCTTCAGATATTTTATAACTTATTTAAAACCCACTGGACTTCATGCATTTATTGGAAGTGTCGATGCTGAGGATCTCTCTTGTGCCTTAGGAAGGAGTTATCCAGACAGTGAATCAGGCAAAGACATGCCTCCCTCAGCTAACTTTAGAGGTAGGTAAGCTGGCTGGCACAAAAGAGGATTTTTATTTCTTGCTATAACAATTTGATATCCTTATCTGAAGTCCTAAAATCTTCTGTTTAACAGTTTAAGGTCTCTTAAACTCAATTAGACTCAGTTTACATGATTGGCACGCAGTTTAGACTCTGGTTCCAGGTCACAAGTAAACAACAGGGTATCACCTTGATTTTTTATATTTAGTAAGTAATAGATTTCCAGCCTGGAGGAATTTCTAGGTCCAGACCAGCAAAGCAGTCTGAATGCTATTCCACTTGGGGAACACTTGAGTAAGACCATAATTAGTTGACCCTTATGAAAACCTCTTAAGTTTATGTTGTGGATATCAGTTTCCATACTCAGCTCTCATGGCATGAGTGATGTTCGTGCCTTCCTATTATTGTATGAAATAATCCAGTGCTCTTGTTTCTCTCCACCAGTTCTGCTGTTTTAAAACAGCACCATATCTCCATTGTTCATGTACTCACCAAAGGGACGTTTTGGATTCCCCCATGCCTGTGGCAACTCCGACTTGGAGCTCTGCCACTGTAGCCTGTTTCTGGGTAAATCTAAGGGCCTTTTTTTTGTGAGTCTCTATTAGCAGGTTGATGTGATGCTCCTCAATCCCCACACGCCGGAAAAGCCCCAAACCTTACTAGCAGAGTCTGTAGAGAGGAGAGTATATACATAACTGATATTGGCAGATCCAGTGTTGACAGATCGCTTTATAATTCAGATGTTCTATTCAACATAAAAAAAAATAAATTAAAAATTATACCTAAAATAGAAGACAGCAGTAAAACCACAAGCAGAATCATCCAGCTTTCCTAAGGAGTGCTATTTCAAACACAGGATTTAAATATTTGGAGGGAGGTAGACACAGCTCTCGTTATATCTAGACAAGCGCTTTTGTTCTGACATGGGAAGCCAGTTTCTGATTATTTCAGGGTGTTACTATTTCTGTCATATTGTTAAGTGATCAGTTAACTGACAGAAAATTTTCTACTCTATCTTCATCTTTTCCATAATTTTAAATGCTTGGATGAAGCCAATTCAAACCCTTTTATCAAGTCTTTTTCTTCAGAGTTACTGAGAAAGACTAAACCCCGTACACTGCTTTGAACCAGCAGCTTTATTTTAAATTGCAGTTCTAGTTCTAGATGTAGATAGCAATAACAGCAACAGTCTACTGAAGAAGCAAATATGAAATCCAGTATAATTGTTGTCAACTGGATTTATATTACCTTGTACATAAAATAATTTGGAGGGTATATCGTCATTTAAGCCACAGAACACACATGCAAAGCTACTTAACACTTGATTAGTTTTTGAGATCAATTGAAAGAGTAAAAAGGACCAAATAATTGCATTTTGGGTGAAGTGAGAGGCAGAATGAAGTTGACAGTACTGCACAAGGATATAGAAACTTCAGCATCAATAATACATAACGTGGCTACATGAATAAATCTCTTTCTGGTATTCAATTCAGTGGCTCCTCATCCTTAGCAGATTAGTTTTGTAAACGCATTCTGCACTGGTGTGGAAATTATTAACTTTGGAGAAGTATAGTGCATTTACTGAACTACTTGAAAGGTTCAACAGCACGGGCTGCAGTAATGTGTGAGAAGCACTGATCTTGGATAAAGGCACCGGGGCCAGTTATCATGACTGCCGTACAGTAAGGTAAAATGAATACAAATTGCAAAGGAGTCCATTGCTCTAATAGAGCCAGTTCATGGGTCCTGTCAAATTGTGCAGTGACGGAACAAAGCACCTTATTTCTTGTTCTGGTTCATGTTCATCTGAACAATGAAAAGGTGGGGGTGGATTTACACTTATTGCTGTAATATTGATATAAGCTGCTAAAGCATTTTCTTTGTATTTTATTAAAGGATTCAAAGCATGTTTTCTGAAGATTTTTGTGTGAAAGTATCTCTTAATAAATCACTTCTGAACATATAATCAATCATTTCTGAAAAATCAGTATATACAGTGGACGTATAATACTGTGTGGAGATGGAACTGTAATCTCTCCCAGGCACAAATAAATCACGATCAGTACCCTTAATAAAGCTGGATTGTACTTGGCAGTGTCTCCTAAGATAGGGGCTGCAATTACTCTTACCACTTAATATTGGTGTTTTGCGGTAGCCACAATGGTCTGATGGTAAATGAGGCAAGGCTGTAGCGATAGTTAATAAATGGACAAATGGCTTGTGTGGCTTGCTAAAATCATGGAGGGGCTCGTTCGTACTGGGTCAGACCAAGGGCTGCTCTGTCCCGTGGCTTGGCCATGGCAGCGGCCACGTTAGAGAGCAGGAAGCTACCCCCCCACCCCCCCACAGAGTTCAGCTCTGTGCTGTGTGGCTGTGTAGGTGCTGAGCCTGCACCGTAACTGCTGAAGTTCAAGACAACCAGAACCGGAGTGATTGAAAGTGTTGGGCAAACATTTGATCTGGCAGGACCTGCCCTTATCAAAATGAAGGCACTGCTATATGTTGCCTTTGATGAATTTCTGTCTGGGTGATTGGCAGCGCATGCAGGAGGCTGGCGTGGAGCCCCATCTCCAGCCCTTGGTGTCCCAAAGCCTGGGACTTCCAGCGCTGCCTGGACCTGATTCCTAGAAGCCCTCCTGTCAGATCCGGGCTCCCTGGCCCTGCGGCAGCTCATCAGCTGGACACCTGACTCCAGATCTGTTTTCAGAAGTAGTTTGGAAACGTGGAAATGTGCTGCTTTCTGAACTGATTTAGAAACTGGGATTTTTTTCTTCTTTTTCTGAAATGCTGTAGTTCTCTCTTTGCCTCAGTCCTCACTTGCAAGCTGCAGCAAGAGCAGATGAGAAATGTTTTATTGGCTGTGCTGTAGTGACGAATGGACTTCCGCGGGGGTGTAAAAGTAGTTGTAGGGACTTTAAGGCATCCAGTATATAGCGATAGTGCAGCTCGGCAGTACAGTGGCTGCTTGCTTCAGTCCTGTCCTTAGTTTGTCAGAATCTTTTGTCTGTTCTGACTCGGTGCCTCCTCTTGTTCTGAGCACTTTGTGCTGAAAGCCCCGCCCAGACTCGTCTGCCCCAGAATTTAGGGCACACCTTTTCTCATGAGGTTTATCTAGGGGATTTTAATTCCTATGTGCTATGTAATAACCTTGCTACTGATAAGATATATTAAAAAAAAATAAATATCAAAGAGCATTCCTAGTACAGTGGTGGAAAATATAGACTGAAGTGCCAAACATTCTTAAAATTATATACCTTTGAACACAACGTGGTAAAGAATTCCTACCAAATCATTTTATGCAACCTGATGCTGGCAGGACCATGGACAAGACCCTTCTGGAAGGGTTAATCAGGGTAGAAAACATTTTGGAAGTAGTATTGCAAAACACAACAATCTGATTTATGAATAAGAGGAAATTAAAGTGATATACCATACCAAATTATTTTTGGTCTTGACTTAGAAATATCATAACTGTCATAAAACAAAATTGCCTTTTGATTGTAGCAATATGCATTGAAATAACTTGTAGGAAAGTTAATCTTCTGAAGCTTATGAAATATGTTTTGTACTGAGGATACACTTCTGAAAGTTTGGTGTTTTTTCCATCTAAAATATTTAAGTGAAATGAAGTGACGGATCACACAGATGGTGTGGTGAGCTGTTCCTCCACAGGAGGAAGAGGAGGGTAGGCATTCTGGCTAATAGCCTGTCTACATGCTCACTGCAAATACTTGTAGCTTGGAGCTCCTTGATGTTCTGTGGCCCTTGCGTTGGGGAGTGAGCAGAGGAAAAGGTGAGGTGCTCTGGCCCTGGAGACACTGGCCCTGGCACTGCCTGTGCCGTAGGTTCCTCCTGACTCTGAGCAAGTCGCTTCAGCCTGGTGCCTTCGGGATGTGCCTGTGCGGAAAGTCTCATGGCACCTTTTTATAAAGACATTTGTTCTTTCGAGGACAAGACGGAACAACCCAGGGAAAGCAGAGAAGTAGCTGCTCCAGCTTGTATTAGATGTAGAAACACAGGGCTCATCCCCTCGCAGCCCTCACTGCTGCCTGGCCTGACGGCAGAGGTAAAGTTCTAAATACTCTATTTTGTGCATCTTTGGCCAAATCAGAATGATTGATTTATATTCAACATGAAAATCTGTTTTCAAAGTACCTTTAGGGGTGCTGCAAGAGAGCAGCTGGCCTGATGAGAAGGTTTTTCTGTGATATCAATGCATAATGTAGCTAATGAATTAAATCCGATCGCCTAAGGTTAAATCTGTTCACGATGTACAAAAATGCACATGAAAATGAGCTTCTTGATTAGAAATATCATAACTATAATTCTTTCAGCCAGAACACGTTACATAAAAAGATCATATGTACAGTTGTAAGGTGAATCCTATTACAGCACACACATTTAATCTAAATACCAAAATAGATATGTAATTATTTTTAAATTTCTATCAGTGGGGTGGCTTTTGACAGTGCAGTGGTGTCCAATCATATGAACAATGATACCCAACACAGGTACACCGTTCACCTGTTCAGGACGGTGGGGAGTTAAGTCATGTGAGTCGGAAACAGTTTTGATTCTAGTATTTTCTCAGTTTTGTTAACTTCAATGGAAAAATAATTTTCTTAGGTCAACGTGTTATGGACAATGTTTAATTTTAGAAGAATTTTAAATTTTGTTTAAAATGAATTCATTTTAACGAATTGCTAAAATAACAAAAATGCTATTTTGTTTATGGCTTATCTTCGCTTCAGGCAATATTTTCAAATGTTTATTATTTATAACAGTGAAGTATAATAACTTAAACCAAATTATTTCAGTCTATGAATTCTCTGTGGAGGAGGTATGATGATTGGTTAGTCACTGAGCTGTTAACAGTATTTAAATGTGCACCGGCACTTTTCCACAAACATTTCCTGAAGCATTCTTTTGTCGATTTATTTTTTTTTAAATAAAAAAGTTGAAGATTCAAGTGGGGCAGTGGGATTGAAATGATAGACAGTGGAATGAATCATTCTGGGCTATCACATGAATGATCTTTGCATTAAACATGGATTTATTCATTGAACCTTAACAGCTTCTTCCAAAAGCCTTTCCAATTTATCAAATTAATAAAATTGTTCCTTTTTAAAAGTGCCAGTATATTAATGCTAAAAGCAATTGCATGTATCAAAGGGTCAAGAAGAATCAGCAGGCTTCTTGCATGTAGGCACATTTTTGTTGCAACAAACCACAGTCCTTCTAGACTTCGGAGCTTGTGGTTCATGTGCAATTACCCTCACTTGATAGCCAGTCCAGAGAGTGCTGTGGGCTCCGCGCTGTCACCTCTAGGCTGTTTCTCAGCAGGCAGCTGCCCGTACTGCTGCCTTTGCACCCGTGACGGACAGCACGCTTGTATTTATACTTTATGTATGCAACTTGGGCTGGAGTAATTAATTTCTTCAATCTGAACCTGTGTGTTCCTCCTGGGTGTGGGCTCCTCACCTCTAGAGGTAAGGAGGTGGAGTGGGGGCTTGCTGCACAGTCCCCGTTCCCCACAAAATATCATCAAATATTTTCATCTGAATGTTGATACCTAAGGGGTAGATCAGGTAAACTCAGCAGCTGCTTTCTGGTTGTTATCATTTACCTGTGAGTATTTTGAGTGTAAACTAAATTATGGACCAGATTGACTTATTGGCAAGGTCGTTTGGGTGTTTCAAAGCTGTACTGAGGTTTGAGGACTTAATCTCGTCTCATGACTGAAGTTAAAACCTTGTCTCATATTCCTGAGTATTAGAACATCTCTAATTTCACAGGAGTTTGAGAAGGTCCCTCTACGGGGCAGCACTTCTTTTGCCTTGGTATTAACATTTTAACTTAATTTTAAAATTCTAAAGTTGTAGGCTTAGGTGTCCTGAGTTTCTCTTTGGCTTCAGTGCTGCGCTCGCCCGTTTGGATGGTGACACCTCTATCTCAAGTCGGATATTTATGTGTTTGTGTGTGTGTATGTCTATGATTATGGCACTACTGTGTATTGCGTTTATGTTGATGTTCTTACATAGAGTTAGGGAAGCATTGGCTTAGCCTATCAGCATTTGTAACCTTTACCTGGCATGTGCCTGATGGCTCCAGCCGCGAAGGCTTCTAGAGATGATGGCTAGCGGTGTCAGACAGGACAGTCCGCAGGCAAGCTGGGCGGTGATGGCCAACACCGGCTTTCGGCTCTGGGTGCAGGAGCGCAACCCTATTTGCAGGCTTGGCTCAGAGTCAGCCTCTGCTGCGGGTACCATCCCTTGTCTCTGGACAGTGATGGACCATCAGGTACCTTCTCCTCTTGCATCTTATGCCTTGAGCGTCAGAAATACAATGGGGTAATGGCAGTGTGTCATTGAACGTCTCACTTTCTGGCTGTGTTTCAAAAGTGGTAAATTAAATGTATTAAAAGCAATTCAGGCCATTGTGTCTTCCTGGTGAGCCATGATAGCTGTCAGAGAGGCAGGAATTAGGCTTGTCTGGATACAGAAGAACAGAAATGTTTATGTATTTCGATGAGAGGTGAAATAGAATACGTACATATAGGCTGAAGCTAGAGCGTGCTAACAGGGTTAGCTGTAATGAGATTATTTGTCTTGTAACCACTAACAATTATATTCCCATTACTAAAATATATGTAGGGAATGAAGACAATTATAGTACAATCGCTGTGGGGCTGTGAATGCACTACAGAATATACCCAGGAATCAGACACGTATTTTACATGTCAACATGTGTACTTGGGCTCTCGCACTGGCACATATCAGCAATATTTCTTCTGAAATCAGCACACTTAGAAGAATTGGAAGTTGAGAGAGAAAAACAGGCCAACTCAATTTATCTTTTCTTGTAAGAGGAGATGCAGGATGAAAGCATTCTTCTGCTAACAATCAGCATCTCAGTAAAATTTAATTTGCTTAAAATATATTTTGCTGGAATAAGCACTGTCATATGGGTTCCTGGTTTTTAGAAGGTATATATAATCTTCCCATGTCATGTATATAAATCAATATTCAAGCGTGTATACCCAGTCAGCCCGAGACTGGTTCAGGTGTTGTATGCTGGACCCCTCCCAGAGGTGCTGTGCAATATGACCCAATATTTTCTGATGCTTTCCTCTCTCAGCTGTCATCTGGGGTTTCTTATTTGATGCTTTTTAGGACAGGAAGTATATTTTCGTTCTATCGTTGTGAAGTTTATAGCATAATGAACCCATGGTGCCTGACTTGAGATGCAAATAACTTATTAATCGACAACTGCTCGGCAGTTAGATCTGTCCAGTCATGCAGTTAAATGAGAGGGCTTGTGTGCCCAGAGGAGACTGCTTTCCTGGATGATGTCCTGGAGACCAGTACCCTCAGCAGAACATTGGGCTACCAGGTCAAGGCATATGGCAATTTTTGTTTTCATATACAGCATGTTTGCAGTGGAGAGGGTCATTCCCTCAGTTTGAGCCTTTCTGCAGGAACCCGTTGCAGGAACTACAAGTGTTTCTTTGTTGCCTTTTCTAAACTTAAGTCAGCCAAAATGTTTTAAAAAATGTTCCAGATAATTTAAAAATGATAACTTCAAGTGACATTTAAACAATTTTTGACATTCAAACAATTTTCCTCAGCCTCAGTAACAGAATAGTGACCCATAGCACTTGCACGTGAAGCACTGTTTTCCTAGAAGGTGCTCCTGCAAGCTTTTAAGGTGGGATCAGACCTATTTGTATTGTGTTTATATATAAACAGCTGCATGGTAGACATGTAGAGTTTCTTTTTTTCATTCCACTTTAAGAAGAAAATGAATAATTTTTGCTGTCAAGAGCTTATTTCCTGGGAAGTTTTTATGGTAACGTGACAATACAAAAAACCATCCATTGTCAGTTTCACAACTGGCTCTTACTGGTGCCTTTGGCAATCATGTCCAGGGGGGATGTTAGGGAAGATTTGGTAGTTGTCTCAAAATGCACTGGGGAGCTTATTTTTTTTCATTAAAAACACCTTATTTTTATGCTTTAGCCTTCTAAAATATGTAACTTGAAATAAATATTGTCCTTGAATTGTCTTTTAACCAGCTGAACTCTGAGGAATTCTTGTTCATCTGGACTCCAGCCCCATGGGTACCAGTTGTAGTGACAAGGGCTTGATTCCCAGCTGTGGCAGATAAACCCACTTGTTTTATTCTTGTGATAATTCTCCTGCCTTAGAGCTGTCCTCCTCTGAAACATCTCCAGAGAGTTCTTCCAGGTCTTCACCTCTGTGTAGTTGGATGGAGGTGATCAATGAGCGTCACCTGGAGGGTGAACACAAGAGCTGGGTGACCCCTTGCATTTAAATACAGGTGTGGCCACCGTGGCCTTCCGCAGGACATGTCCTCAGAGGTATTTTGATCACTATCTGATATTGAGAAAGTGTACATGAAAAGAGCCTTTAAAAGGTCCTTTATTCCACTTAAGCTGTACAATGAAGTGAATTTTTTCATGTGCTAGTTGTTTACTGTTAAATAGCATCAGCAAAGCTTTGTTTCCAATTAACCTGTATACCAAGAGATTTCCCTTTATCTCTTGGAAGATATTTATTCAGACCATCAATTCATCTGTTCTGGTGAAAGGTATGCAAGTGTGCGTGCCAAACAGTCAGAGAACCCTCCGACTTATTAAATTTCCAGTGCAGGCCTTGGTGTTACAAGCTTTTGATCAGATACAATCTTTTCTCAAACTCAGTCTAATATCCCTAGATGGCAGCTTTTTCTTTACTTTTTTTTTCTTTTTTTCCCCTCCTCTTATTTTATCAGGCAGTTTTCTCATCAATCTCTTTCTCCCTACAGGAGCTCAGACACAGAGCAGTTCTGATGCAGTTATGCTTTTAAATACGGAGTTGGGGAAGCAGCAGTGCCAGACGAGGCCATTTGGTCCATCCTGGAGCTCAGCCTGCAGCAGCTCCATCCCTGCTGCCTCTTGGTAAGGTGGAAGACATAAGTGCCCTGACTAGCTGTTTTGGAGATGCGATGTCTTTCTGCCTCCCTCTTCCCCCTACCCGAGTTTTCTTCAAAACCCTGCTTACGCTGCCATATCATATTCAGTTTAAGTGCACAGTCTCACTAGGAGGCTGTGATTCTGCACATTTTATTTTTATTCAAGAGTCATTCTGCTCATAGCCTGCCGTTGTTTGATCAAACTATTTCTTCTGAACCAGGTGTTCAAAGGTCCTTGTGAGAGTAGAGGGACAAGCAGATGGGTAGATGGCAAGCTAAGTGCCTAGCTGCTATGGAAATGGATTGAAATTGGGAAATCGGTTAAAACTGAAAAAAGTGCTACCACTTTAGGACACTAACTAAATGCTTCTCCATGTCTTTTCATTCTCTGTAGCTTCTTCCATCTTAGACATGCAGATAGTTTAAGTTTTAATTTGGTACCATGTATCAGCTTAATGAAAGGAGTTCTAAATTAATTGAATTACCTTAACATTAGCTACAAACTGAGTGTATGCATGAACATAAAAATCCAGCTGCCTTATGAGAAGTTGCTTTTGCAAAATAATCTACTTGCATGTCTGAACTCTTGGAAAATTTAGCCTTGAGGGCTGACTTTTCAAATGAACCTGGAGAAAGCTCGTTGTCTGGCAGGGAAACTGGGCACCAGTGCTCTGCTAATGGCACAGCTGGCCAGTCTGGAGAACGATATTGGGTAAAGAAGGAATTTTGCATTTCTGCTGGTTTAAAATCCTGGAATGGTTTGGGTTGGAAGGGATCTTAAGGACCATCTAGTTCCAACCTGCCATGGGCAGAGACACCTTCCACCAGCCCAGGTGGCTCCCAGCCTGGCCTGAGCTCTGCCAGGGATGGGGCACCCACAGCTGCTCTGGGCAGCCTGTGCCAGGGTCTCACCACCCTCACAGTAAAGAATTTCTTCCTAATATCTAACCTTAATCAGCCCTCTTTCAGTTTAAAACCATTAACCCTTGTTGTAGTGCTACAGGCACTACTAAAAAGCCTGTCCCCATCTTTCTCAAGCCCTGTTCCAGTACTGGCAGGCTGCTATAAAGTGTCCCTGGAGCCTTCTCTTCTCCAGGCTGAACCACCCCAGCCTTCCCAGCCTGTCCTCACAGGAGAGGTGCTCCAGCCCTCAGATTATCATTGTGGCCTTTCTCTGGGCTTGCTACAACAGGTCCATGTCCTCCTTACGCTGGGGGGCCCAGAGCTGGATGCAGTGCTGCAGGGTGGCATCTCATGAGAGCCAAAAATAATAAAGACTATACTCAGTAATGATAATAATTGACTGCAAGTAGGCAATGTTTGCTTTATTAAGTGTCTGGATGCTGTTTCTGAACACACAGAGCCCAGGCTGGGCTCAATCCACCTTACAGCTCCTGCCTGCCATCCCTGCTCTGTGGCTGGGGAAGATGCTGCATCCGCGGGATGCAGCTCTCCGGCAGCGGGATCTGTTTTGAATTCCAGCCTTCGCTCCCTGCTTCCTTTGGTATTTGCTCTGTCTCTGGGCTCATGCTGCTCAGACCTGGAGAACGGAAATCTGGAGCAGCAGCTGCATGATCGGAAGCATCTGTTTAGTCTCTTGCAGGCAGATTAATAAATCTACTGGCATATATTTCTATTTCAAAGAATATATTTAAATTAGTTCAGGAGCTAAAGGGCCCGTATTCAGGTGTAATTCAGTGGTGATCAAATCTCAGCCAAAAGTTCTACCTTTTTGGTTTCTTTAATTGACATTTGGAATGGGATTTTCAGCTTTCCAGGGAGACACTGAAAATCAATGTTCCACTGAAAATCAATGGGACTTTTACACTTCTAATGACTGAAATGTCTTCAGAAATCCCATCCTTAGGACTCTAAATTACTGTCTCATTTTCAGAAGTACCCAGCAGCTTTGACTGGGTTTTACTGCTGCTAACTACCACTTGGGCCTTGCTAAATGTCCTCCCTTAATGATGATGAGAGTTGTGGGAGCACTGCTTAGGACACCTGGAACTAGGGCACACATTTGTGGATTTTTGAATTAAGTTTTTAAAACACTTGCTGAAAAACTATAGCATAGAGATGAAGGCTTGAATTATTCCTGCATCCCTCTTTGTCAAGTTTTCAATTCCCTGTTTGATCCACTGGATCTAAATAAATTGGTGTGTTTGCCTGCCTTACCCAATGTCTAATTAAATAGGAAAATTACAGATGTACTGGAACTGAAAAATGAATGCTTGATATATTTTCATTGAGAACTGGATTTATAATGAAATTATTTATTACTTCCAAATTAGAAGCGTTAGAAAAAGTTACCGTGTTTGTACTGGTGATTGCTACAAACTGCTTAACATTTGCATCTCATGTTTTTTATACAAACACCTTTCCTCTTTTGTAGAAAACTCCTCTGAGATGATTATGTTGCCCTTCTGAGATTATTTTTTTTCCCTGCCCCCTCCTTTCACTATACCTTTTTAATGGAGTGCAATGCCTAAGGGAGAAGCTGAGCTTTAATCTATCACATTTCTAGTTCCAGTAACTGAACTCAATCTGAGGCTTGAAATGCTATACTAAAAATAACATTTGGGGTTGCTACAGCTGTTCTCTTGCCTATAGCTTTAATTTTGGATGAATTCCATAAACTTGTTTTAACATTAGTTTCTAGTTTGATGTCTTTCCTTTTGGGACTGTTTTTCTATTCCTCCTTGGGTTTAGAAAGTGTGTGGAAGCCATAAATGAGGTCCTTCCCTCCAAAAAGTTGCTGGGATGAATATGGTGAAATGCTAAACTTGTGCATAAATCACTACTTATCTTCATGGCAATGAGATTGCTTGGTCATCCAATGAGCAAATTCTCCTGTGTTTTAAAGAAAGAAGGCTGATGAGAAGGGAAACAATATCAGGGCAGTTGAGAAATACAAGGGTATGTTACTGAGAAGGGTGTACAGGTAATAACGACTTTTAGCTGGAAAACAAATGCCTGCGCAGGTCAGTCAGGTAGGGAGGCACTGCTCAGCCATGTGTCCTTGTGGTATTTCAAGGAGATGTTGAAGAAGAATCAAAAAATATACGTGAAAACACTGATGGAAAAAAACTCTTTGGCTACTCACCTGGAATGCAGAGCCTAGAATAGCTGAGTGTGAGTAAAGACTGTGGCTGGGACATGGAGCTTTATTTCTTGGAGATGAGTCAGAATTGCAGAAGAGGAAGACAAGGCTGTGTTGCATTAGCAGGCAGAGTCCCCGGGTTATAACCCTTGATAATCAGAGCTTTTTTTCCCCAGAATGAGACCTTGGCTGAGCTACAGACTAGAATTGCTAGTTTCAGAAAAGACTTTGCAGTCAGTTTTGTCTCAAGTTATATGTGTTATTTGCAATATTGAATAGATACTTGACAAACAAAGGAAATTAAGAAAAAGACCTTGCTCATTTAAATAGAACCATATAAATAGTGGCATATATTAGTGAAAAAAAAAATCTGTCATCTTTGCTTTGAGTTTCCCATAATCTGGCATCAAAATAATGTGTAACATATATGTGTTTATACCTTAGTGTATCTTGTTAAACCATTTAAAGTTAACTAATGTTTGCCTGTTTCAAAACTTTAATTATCATCTAACAAGAAAGCAACAGTATAGCCAATTAGAGATCTAAGCAATAACACACACTCACTTCTATTTTCTAGCAATTAATTGATAACTAGTTTACCGTGGGCTAATAATTAAATGAGAAAATATTTTGAGCAAATTGAAAGCACTGATGCAAATGAGTTTTGCATTTATTCTTTTCAAATTCACTGACCACGTTATCTAATCTGTCAGGAACAGAGAAATCCTGAATTACACTAAATATATACTCAGGCTGACTAACCAACCCTTAAACCAACATTAGTCACTTTCTGGAAGCTTTAATTGCTTTGCTGAAGGAAAGTCTTACAGCAGTGCTGAAGCTGGCGAGTGCGATGCCACGGGGTCGCTGGGCCACGGGGTGGTGGCTGCTCTGCAGCCCCGCTGATCGCTGTCTGCTTGGCAGATTGGTTTCGCTCTCTCTTTTGTGCTTGAGATAGCAACACTGAACAGACACAGCGGGGATGCATGGCGAGGCTGTGCAATCAGCTATCGTGTCCATGTCTTTCCTGAGAAGAAAAATCTCAACTGTGTCTGAAAACAAAGGGGTCAACACTGGTGTTGGCAGCAGACATGGCTCTTGTGCCTTCTGCCAACTGCAAGATAAATGAAATGCTTCACAAAGAAGAATATGAGTTGGCAAAATGACTTGGTACATCCTGTATGTGAAAATTGAAGACATTTTTCTACTGAATGTATTGGTGATCATTTGGAATAGCTCCTTACAAACAGGAAATATCCCCATCACCCACACCTGAAGTATGGCAATCTCCAGTGAATGTCGGAGAAAGTCTCATTTCGTCTTGAAGTTCATCTGTTTGTGATATCTTCCTCATCTGGATGGGCAGTAAGGTGAAATTGCCTGAGCTCTATTGAGCTTTAAACGCAAGCCATCCATTCCAATAAAACACTCCCCAAAAGACAGTGTTTCTCAGTACCACTCTTACCCCTTGCTATTGGAAAACTGCCATGACCATATGCAGGGAATAAGCCCTGACAATTCCAATTGCTTTTCCAACATAATGGACCTGTAAAAAAATACGATGGTGCTGGGTGTCTTGAGACTTACACACACACACAGATTCTAATTTATTTATATTATCTAAATGAAGAGGTGCTGGTTTACTGGTGTGAAATTAGTATATGGGACTCATGGCAGTGCTTGAACACATGTTGCCTAAAATAATAATTTGCATTCAAATTTTAACGTATTTGTGTTTTCACTTGCTAATGCAGATTGGGAAATTATGGACAATTAAGATCTACGTCTAGTTCCTGATTTAAGATTTGTATCTTTCTACTTTCCATATAAACACAGCCTTAGGCAAGAGGCAAGTGAAGGATGCTGAGGACAAGCCCTGGAAGCACCCATCGAAGTGATGCTGACCTGCGACAACTCCTGTGAGTGAAGGTCGCCTGATTTCTCCCAGCAGGTACCTTCACCTTAGGATGAGCATGCCCCTTCTTGGCTGCTTTATTCCCAGGGACCCCGTCCACTGTTTGTTTCATGGGCTTTCTAGATTACTATAAATATAATTTCTCTAGAGGCTTTTCTTGGCATTTCTAAGCAAGATGAGTGATGACGTGTCACTTCCTTTTTTATTTGCTAAGTAATGCTGGCTGGTATCCCCAGGAAGAGTTTCTAATTTGAAGTGGTGTCTCTGAAATTCTTTCTGAGCTGAAAAACATATAATACTGGAAGTAACTTGGACATTTTGGGATATTTCATGTCAAAGAAATATGGTGGAATTACAGAATAAGTATTTATTTGTATTTATCACTTTTTCATATTTTTTTAATTAAACTTTATTTAATCCTTGCTTTCCACCTCATTACTTTGTCTCTAGTTGTGACAGATCTTTGTGATTTATTATGTCCTCTTAATAGCCACACATTTTGGGTTACAGAGTGGTAGAACCATATGAGTTCTTTCAATCTTTTCTAGTGCCAATAGAGGGTTACTTTGGGAAATACTTGCTTAAAAAGGCTTCCTAAAGCTTATTTCTAGTTTGAAATAACTCCAGAGACGGGTTTTATGGCAACTTGATGCATTGTTGGGAGAAAAGGTTACTGTATGGGAGTCTGGATACTTTGAGATTTTATAGTATTTTGTTTTCTCTTCCTCTGGAGTGTCATACGCCTTAGTATTGGGGGTTGCAGAATTGTTATGCTTGGAAATAAGAGCAAAGCAGACATTATCCTCAAAAGAATTTCACTCATTCCCACCAGCTGTTGCAAGCAAATATTCTCATACTCTATGCACAGCTATAATTTGGAATTTTAAATAGTGCATAATTTTACTAGTATTTACTACACAGACATAAATAGAGCTAAAACTAACTGGAAATATAATAAAGGAACACTTATATCTCATGTAGATGTCAGTGCTAACTTGAATTTATTTAGGTCTGATTAAGTATTGCATATAACTTTTCATCAAGCAATATATTTAGCGAAAACAGTCTCTGATGTAGTAATTAGAAGAAAAATAATGACAAATATGAATTGTATTTATTAAATAGCAAATAAGCGTGTCCACTCACCAAAGGAATTGCTGTTTATAGTATGTGAAAACAGCACAAATCTGATGCAACTATCATGGATATTTCAGGTAAAAAAATATTTTTTTTGTGGACTGGTTGGAGGCTCTGAAATCTGGCAAAATTACTATTAGCTATAATGATCACTAACCAAGATATTAAAGAAATATAGTTCATTATTATTTGTGGAGTTCCTAGATATTTCTTGCATTTATTCATATGTTACAACTCGTTCATTTATGATTTATTCAGTTGTCCCTTCAAAACTGTTCATTCCGTGGAAGGACTGGGTGTTATGACATTGAGATGCGCAGTAGTGAATCCCTCAAGCAGTGACCTGTATTGAATGAAGTTCTTGATGTGACAATTAAGTGGTTGTTTCTTTTTTGTTTTAAACCTGCTAATTTCTTCTGGAGATATAACTAAAATTTGTGTTAGCCATAATATACAGCACGGTCTTTTCAAAATCAAAATGTGTCCTTCAAATTATTTCAGGGAGCAACTGGGACAAACTGTTAGTGAGAAGATGGCTGGAATGGCTTCTAATATTGGGTAGCACCTTAGACCATGGAAATCTTCTTTATTTCTTGTTGTTAATAACTTATTATTCCCCTATTATCATCACTATTATTTATTAATGGCTGTTCCATTGCTTCAGTCACGCTCATCATCCAGTTCCATACCAGCAGTGTCAGTATGTTTGCAGCGTCCTGCGTTCCCTCGCTGTCAGCATGACTAGCTGGAGTGCAGCCTTCCAGGGCAAAGTCATCTAGAGGTTACTTTGCTGCAGGTGAGCACAAAATACTTACTTTGATGCTAATAACTTCTGGCTAGTGTTATTTCATGGGAGGTGTGATTTGGTCTACTGCTGGAAAGTTGCAGTTGCTTTTAAAAACCTAGAAAGCTGTGGGATCCTCAGAATCCCACGGAACCACCTTTTGATCTGCTGGAGTTTTACCTGGTTCTCTGGGAAACCAGTGATGGCAAGGCTTTTTCAAGGCTTTCGGGAATAAGATACCCCAAGTCCCCTGGAATGTCAGCACTTGACAACTTGAAGCCATTGATACAGAGCTTGTGATTAACAGTCCCTCGTCTATCCTGAGTCCCAACATACACCTGAGCGCAGGCACTAAGCAGCTCCTGCCTTTCCTACGGAGTAGTTGTCTTTTGCAGGAGACTGCTTGAAGGAAGAGGTGATGCTTTGCTGACAGACATGGAAATTCAGACCCCCCCCACCCTTTAGGTGGGCAAGATGAACACTATGTTTTCAGTTCAGAAAGCAGACTTTTTTTTTTTTTAATTTTTGAACCTGCAGAAAACCCAGTAACTAAGGAAAAATAATGTGGAGGACCATACATGTGGCAGGTAGACTTGCAGGCTGCCAGCTTAATCAGCTAGTTCACATAATGATAATCTGAATATAACCTGAATATTCTCTGAATGCTGGGCATGTCATGGTAAACTCTTTTGTGAACAGCCTGCTGCATGTGCAGTGTGTGGTCATCAGAACATTTGGCTTTGAGCCCTCAGTTCATGGTGTATTACAGCACCTCGCTCTCAGTGACAAAGATCTAGAAAATGTTCATATTTATCTTCTCATAGAAATATCATGTCTTAAAATTGCACCGATTAAAGCAGTTATCAGATGATCAGCATAGTTTAAGACCTCTTTATGCCATAAGAATATCAATGGTGCAGTTCTAGTCAACAGAAGAACTCTCTTTTCTGATGGAGATGAGTGTGAGCTGAACACTGACTGGTATAATTAACACATGTTCTAACCAAATGGTCTTTATACACTCCTTAATTTAACCAAATTTAGCCAAAAGCTTCTTTAGTGTGTGAAACAGTTTCCTATATCCTTTCTCCTGATTCATTGCTGAAGCTTCTTGGACACTCCATGTTCTTTCAGAGAAGTATCTGAGAAGCCTTTCCCTTGCTGCATCCCATGGCATCGGGCTCTAGTTGCATGCACTCCATCCCGAGCTCCTCCAGCCTCTCCTGGCTCTGCTCCTGCTCCTACCCTGCCCCTCTCCACGCCGTGAGAGCTGCTGTTTTAGAGCATTAATGCCAGGCTGCCTTTTAGATGCAACTTCGAGTGTCCCTCCCTCACTGTTGGGGATTGCTCTATGGGTTTGAAGGTTCGTTTCTTCTTTGTTCTTTGCAGGTTGGTCCTTTGTACTATTTGACTGTTATAATTTTATTTGTCCCCCACCCCACCCCGTGTTCAAACCCTGTGAAGACTAACGTGTGGTTGTAAATTGAAAACAGCAACATGCCGCCTGATGCTTGCAATCAATATGTGTGCGTGGTTTTCTTTTCTATGAATCAGAGGGTAACTCAGATTTTTCCTCTACACTAAGCTTAGGTTTTCTTTTACATTCTCTGAAAATATTGATTAACCTTTTGTTCTTGAGACTCTGACTCTAAAATATGTGTTATTTTTTATTTTATCTGCATTTTCTTTCATCCTGGCAAGACTGGAAGCCAACACCAAAATAAACCTTGCTATATTAGCGCTGGCATTGAGATCTACGCACCAGGTATGAAGCTACTTTGTACATTTGCATCTCTCTCCTGTTTTTCATCATTAATGATATGTTTGATCAGATTCTGCATTTTACTGTGTATTGTTTAAGGTATGTACACGCTTACAGGAATTTTTTTGAGTGCTTTATGAATTTGTCACTTCAAGTTGAAAGAGTGAAACAAATTTGCTCCAGCCACAGGAGGGCTCATCAGATGTTGCGTGTTGCTCAGATCGCAGACTTGCTCCTGTTGTATACTGGCATCATCTGCCATGGTCCTTCCTGCGTTTCTCACCACTTGCCAGGATTTCTTCTTTCCTCCCAGCAGGGTGCATCACAGTAGTGCTGTTTGATTTTCTTGAGCTAACCCTGCTTTCTTGTTTTGTTCTGTGCATAGTTGTTGATGTTTGGGTTTGGGGTTTTTTTCCTCTTAATGGATTGCTTTCAGGGAAATTATTATCAAACATATAAAAAACAGGCCAACTGTCCTTGCTATAAGATGTGCAAAGCATAATCTCCAGCTGAGTTGTGATTAGCAAAACCTTCTGCTGTCTCAGACAAAAAAAGGCTTTTTTATTTTACCTGTGGGATACATTTCTGGCAGTGCGTTACTGGGCTGTGCAAAGCTGGGTCTGAGGCATGGGGCAGGGACGGGCTGCCCAGGGCAGCCTGCTGCTGGGGGGAAAAGGGGGCCAGCAGGCACTGGGGGGCTGCTTCTGGGCACTGCTCTGCTTCCACTGGCTACATCATGATGGCCAGTTTGCAAACAAATGGTATTCCAAATGTGCCTAGCTTCTATTTAGACTTAGAAAAAAGTTGCTGCTATTCTGGCTTCCACTAGAAATTTGCTTGGTAACTAACAGTATTGGGTGAAACTTCAGCTTCCGTGTAAGCAGACATCCAGGGGTGGATATCCCCCTCCTCCCCCAACCTCAGATACCATCACCCTTTTTCTTTCCAGCCAGAAATATTTGTTTAAATAGATTGATTCATCTATACTGACTCACAGCTTAATGGGATTTTAAATCTGTTTATCTCAGTGTCTCATTCTAGTCTGTGTGCCTGCTGCCTTGGCCAAGCTGTGTCTCCAAGCATGCAGCCCCACAGGCAGGTCAAGGTCCATCAGCGCTGCAAGAACCCAGCCTGCAGAGGCAAGAGCATAGGTGGTTCACGCTCTGTGGGAAGCTTCTGCAAGGCAACACATCTCCCTGTTTTTTTTTTTTAGTTTGACTGTAGTATGGTTTTTTATGGAGGGAGAAAAAATACCTTTTTGGAGTCTTCTATGTTATTTTTTAATTAGCTGTACTCATAACACTCTCTGTATCTTTGTAGTGCTCAAGGCCTTATGGATTTTAAAAAAAGTCCAACCCAAAACCCAAACAAAAAATATTTCTACCCAGAAGGATCTTTTATGACTGTTCTGTGGTCATAGCTTCTGCTGCAAAGCTGGAATACTTACCATATGCCTACATGACATGAGAAAACAGTATTGCAAAATCAGTTACAAAAGGCATGTTCAGGGGAAAAAAAAAAGCTATTTTAATCTTGCTTTTACAATTTATAGAAGATCAGTGGTCTGCCTTAATTGGCTCTGGGAATACGTCAGCTTGTGCAGCAGTCACAGAGGGTGAAGGCAGGAGGGGAGGGCCAAGCCTGCTGGGAGGCGTTTGGAAATGAAGCAGTCCAGCTTCTGTTTGGGTCTCTGCTGCTGGGCTCTTCGTAGGTGATTATCTTCCAAGAAAGGTTTCCTGAGGTGGAAATCTTTCCCAGTTCTCTCTCCATCAGCAATTCTCTGTAAGAAAGAGTGTCACCCTGACTTGAGGAAAGCGTCGCCCCACCTACATCTCTGCAGACCTGGAACCAGACATGGTGTGAACGCTGTACCTGGTAAGGCAGCAAGGCTTGCCTTGGTCTTGTGTGCGTGAACGTATCTTGCTCTGGTACCTTTGCTTTATCAATGAGACCAGGGTATGAAGCAATGCTCGTTCTGAATTGTTCCAATTAAGTGGGCGCTGTACACTTTGTTTCTCTTATTCAATAGCTGTGCACAGAATCTTGAGTCATATGCCGACAGCGTAAACAAATAAAAAATGCAATTAAGACTGGAGAGTTCTCAGTTCTTAAGCAATTGGATCCTACAGGCTAGAAAACCCTTGGTATAGCAAAATCCAGGATAAAATATAGCTTTTATGGCCTTTAAATCAAAGAATCCTGACAGTCTAATAATGGGCTACTGTGCTCTTGGTGACAACCATTTTGCGGTGGCGGCGGTTAGGTATTGCCTTTGTCACTGCTCCCGGCTGGATGTGGACTGGCTTTATATCCTGATCCTTCACAGGTGGTGCTGCGGAGCAGGAGGAGCAGGCATGCTTCTTAAATAAATTGAACTTCCATGCTTAGACTGAAGTTTGAAGATGTGGAGCCTTGAACAGGGTAATTGCAAGCAATAACATTGCAGAAGTGTTGAGTAACAGCTGATTAGCACAAGGACATTTTTCTTTGTAATATGATGTGACTTAGTCACAGCAAGAACGAAAACTTAATTGCTGTATATTCTTATAAACATATTTACTCTTCAGAATGAAAAAGGTCAAGGTCAGCTCTTCAGGGAGATGTTATGTTAATAAACTGCTTTTATAGGTTTTGTTGTACTTTTAAGGCTTTGTAAGAAAAGGTGTAGGTGTTAGCCTTGATCTGAGAAGCTGCTTTAATACTGTTTACAGGGAAATTATTTCTGTGCTGAAAATTATGTGTGCGCTTAAGTGGTCTGCTAGTGTGAGGCCAGCATGACCTTGACAGGGATAAGGCTCCATTTTTCTAACACCTTTTATGTTGTTTTTATCAGCTTCCAAAGTGAATCTTGGTGAAAATCTCTTCAGTGTTCCCTGGATAGCTCAAATGTATATTTATCTGGAGTTTCAGAGAATATTCCTGGGCTTTTTGTGTAAAAGCCTCATTTGGGGGGCTTTTCTTCATTCCAAACAGGTAATGAATTCCCAAGGAGTATATTTTTAATGTAACTTTCAGATTTGTTTTCCAGATCCCGTTTCTGTGTGGTGCTTACCTACATATTTTTACACGTGTAATCACATGTGTGTGCTGCCGGTGCGGCTCCTGGAACGAGCTCCCCCTGAGCATGCTTTGCTGTCCTCCTGCACTTGCTGGGCTTGTGTGCAAAAACTGAGTCTGCGTAAGAGCAGCTTTGGCAGTGCCAGCACACGTGAGGCTCTGACCATCCAGCCTGAGTCCTCAGTGGCACTGGGAGAGGGTGACAGACTAGAGCTGGTTGCTGAGCTCCCTTTGGAGCACAGCCTATGCTCACACCCCGGCCTTTCCTGGCCAGTGTCCCGCGTGGTCCTGTGCCGTACGCAGTGTTTGGTTTCCAGGTGCACCCACCACTGCTGAGTGCCAGCTCGGGAGCAGCCGGGGGCACAGTGCAGTTCCTGACCTGTGCTCACACAGGTACTCGATTGACTACCCAGCACAGGTGTCTATGTGCAATGCAAAGGTGATGCATCTCCCCTAAAGATGTGATTTTACATTTTGACAGAGCAAAGCCTCTCTGTGTAAGGATGCTTGCGGATGGTGCAGGAGGCGATGGCTGGGAATGGCAGCGTGCACATGGGGCGTAAGCAACCTTTGCAGCTGGTGTATTTTACAGGCCAACTTTGGAAAGTCTTCTAAACAAATCGTTTATCCCATCTACATTGTATTTCTATTTTGAACAGTTCATTCGAAGTGACGTCAGACATACATCAAGTAAATAGCTTAGTAGAACAAAACTGTCAGGCAACTATAAATTAAAGAGAGTTATGTTAGAGTTTATGGTTTCTGCAACTCTTAATATACCTTGCAGCTTTAGCATAGTGGTTGAGCTCACAGTGAGACAACGGTTGACAGCATTATATTTTATTTTAAGTATGTATTTTAAGAAGCCCATTTGCTGCTTTCTTCTTCTCCTACTTCAGGTTTTGTCTTGGAAACAAATGATTATAGAACTTGGGCTTTCTTGCATCTGTCTGAGCTGCCCCCTCAGGTCACTCTTTTCTTTTTTTTTCCTTCTCTCTTCTCTCCTCTCTTTTCCTGTCCATTTTATGTCCCACAGCAGAGCACTGGTCATCTTTTGTTAGCACCACTTCGTAAATAATTTCTCGAGGTCAGGTGTGAGAGGTCTAACGGTACCACTGGGAACAGGGGGCCAGTTCTCTTTTGGTGTAGGAGGAAATGGGTGCCAGTCATTTAACGGGCAAAATAAAAATTGATGGTGAGTTATACCTGGGATATACTGGCAGATATTTGCTACTTCTTAATACCTAATGGGCAGTGGTGATAGCTTGCACTGGAGCTGTAAGAAGGTGATTGCAATTCCATCTTTGTTAGAAGCTTTAGGCAGGAGTTAAGACCTGAACGCTACCTCATCCTGAGTTTTAGCAGGCAACCTGGTTCTGCAGGTGTCAAAGGAATGGGAGCCTTCAGCGGGGCTGGTGACAGCATTTAGAAGCATCTCATCTAGAAGATGAAGAGCAGACTAGAAGATGAGAACACAAGCTTCAAAATATTCTGAATACTTCCACACACTCATACTTCTGAATATAGATTTTTCTCCTGCTTTTATTTATTGCTTTTTTTTTTTTCGTTCTTGAGTCATGTTTGTCCTGCTCCTTCAATTACAAACTGGAGGTCACTAGAATATGATTAAAAATGATAAATAAAAGATATTATGGGGGGAAAAAAGATCAATACAAGACCGACCGAAAATAGAGCAAAGGAGAAATACTGTGCCCCTGTGCTCTGCAAGTTGTTACTAGCCGGCACTCTGGTAAAATATCTTCCCTGCTGTAATTGTTTCCTTGGGTGGTGCCCAGGATGGATTATCGCTGTATTCTCTGGATACATTTGAAATAACTGTTGTTGCATTTCCCAGGGTTTAGAAATAAAAGGGCTTGAATTTCTGAGATATTTTTGCATCTTTTATGGTTAGGTTCTGAACTGGGATGAATAATATACAGTTGGAAATGTAGAAATTGGTCACCCTCAAGAACTTATGTAAACTTCTAATAGTGACTCTCACATTAAATGTTTAGAAGGACAGACATCTGTAAGAAAACATTCCTGGGCATGAAAATGTCACTTTGCTAAAATCGAAATGGCTCCAATCACTTTCATGACTTTTTTTTTCTCAGTTTTTTTTTAAGTTTCACTAGTGTTAGGTGAATTGGGGGTTTTGTTTTGAAACAACTTTTTGTTTTGTAGATTTGGATTAATAACAAAAAATGCTACAAAAATAGATGCAATAACTTTAGATATAGATAGATAAAACAAAATGTAGATATTCCAGATTTACTAAAATGAGTTATATTGAGCCCACCAGAAAGAAATGGGCTCAAATGAGAGAAAGATAGGCTCAGGATGGGGAGTTACATTGCTCCAGAGACTGATGCATCCTCTTTCCATCCCCCCTGGGGAGGAGTGGGGGAGAAGGGCAGGGTCTTATCCCTGGTGTGATGCTTTCTCTGATGGTGCATCCATGTGTGCTGGGGCTGCCCAAGCCTGCAGCAGGGCTGACTTCCAGCCCTCCACTGCCTGCTGACAGGGACAGACTTGGCAGGCTGCTCTCCCTGGCAGGCTCCAGCTTTCCAGCTTAATTGTCCTGTGCTTTCAGCCACTTCTGAGTCACTGGGACACCCTAAACAGCAACAAAACTGATTAAAAAAAAAAAAAAAAGAGAGAGAGAGAAAGAAAGAAGGACCGTGTAGTTCTTTCCTCCCTGATAGAAGCAGTCTGTTTCTGTGGCACTGAAGAACTTAAACTTTTCTTGCTTTCCTTCAGCCCATCAGCCCCTTTCCCTTGGCCCGCGTGCTGGGGGTGGTGAGAGCAAACTGAGCAGGCTGGCATGGAGTGGAGCCCGCGCGTGGGATGCGCCTGCCCTGGGCGCTGTGGCAAGCTCATCTGGGGATGCAAGTTAGCAGCTCTGCTGATAGAATCTGCCAGAACAAGCCACAGTCTCTTTTCAGCTGCCTTTCTATTACATGTAACGCTGGTTCTTACTGCCCAGAAATGCAGACAATTTGTAGATACATAGTATTTAGACATCACAATATTCTGTATGTAGAACAGCAGACATTTGGGGGTAGCAAGAAAGTAGCATTTAAAATAATAATAATAAAAAGTATTCAAATAGAACAGTTTATATTTTTCACTTTTTTTTTTAACAGACCAAGAAAACCCCAAAGGGCATTCACTTTTCTGGGTATTTCAGCAAATCGGAATGCATTGAGTCTTGTTTATTTGCAATACTCGCCACAATTTTGCACGGTAAATCAGCTCAGATGAAACAAGAACTCACCTCATTCTTGCCAGCACCTAGAGGACGTGACAGCAATTCAACTGAACTTGATGCTGCAGTATGCAGAAGAATTTAGAGGTATAACTTTGTTTGGTCCTACTCTATAGCCCAGACCAAGGTAAGTCAAATTTTCATGCTCGTGTGATTCAGGTCCTGTCTTAAGAGATCCTCCTGTTCTCAAGCAAACCAGCACTTGCCCTCTTTCCTGTGCTCCCTTCCTGTGGGCACTGCTGTGAGATGCTGGTAACAGCTGCGGCTTCTGCAGGGCTTTGGGAGCGGAGGAGCTGCTGGCAGAGGTGAAGCTGTGCTGCAGGGACGGGGGTGGGTTGCTCTTCATGGAGAGACCTCCGCTGCAGTGCCAAAACCCAGATCCAGCCTCTGGGGCTGCTGAAGTTGAGGCACCCCATCCTGCGTTAAATAAAAGGCTGGAGTAATTGTGCCTTCGAGCCCTTCCCCTTGCCTGGCTCTTTCCAGCCCTGGCTGCCCATTCCAGCCCAGGCAGAGTGTGGGTCTGGCCCTTGGCTACTGGCGGGAGGCTAGCCCCAGCCATGGCGCGCCATCCCTTTACACTTGTACCATGGACCATAAATTATATGTAACTAAGGTCTACTACCCAGAAAACCAGTTGCTTTCCATTTAAAAATGGAAGCATAAATCAGCCCCTGGTCTCAGTTCAAGTTTCTAAGCAGTACTATAATAAAAATAAGTAGCAGTGCAAGAGCAGATAGTTCTTTGTCTTTATTATTAGATTAGCTGGTAACGTTTGCCTATCAAGCCGGTGAGTGAGGAATGTTGGCAGTTCCCAAACACGGTGGTCCACAAGTGAATTTGTAGTCAATAAGGCAGATATTAACAGCATGTATGCTGGAGGCACGTCAATGCAACTGTATTGCTTCTACAGTCATCGCAGTCCTGGGTAACATGTTAATTACTGCATTTTTATCTTAGTGCAGTTAATGTCGTTCAGAAAAATATTATCCTATAACGGGAAAAAAGCCTGAGGAACAGTACGCTAACCATAGAAACGTGATGTATGTTACAGCACATCAGAGGTGAACATTCTGATTTGGTAGCTCAGCATAACGGTGCTTGTTACGTGGGTTGGAAGAATCGGACAGAACCTGCTCCTTTACCCCCGCACGCCTCCCATGTGCTGTCCAGCTCTGTTGTTTGGAAGGAGTAGCTCAGCCCTTCTGAAGCGCTACCTTGCTGTTTCGTATAAATAAAAATGCTGCTGATGAATTAATGTTAGAGCCTTCCCCGGTGGCTCGTTTTTGTGAGGATGTGTCTTTTGAAACTCAACAGTAAATCATTATTTCTGCTCTGGGAAATGGGAGAGACAAGTTCATATACATTTCTTACTTACAGAGGGATCTATTCAGGTGCTCCCACGCTCTCCCATTACTGTAATACACGGTTTATTTCACCAGCTTGTGTATCTCATGGAGAAATGGACCTATCAATTTATGTAGGCATTTGTAGCCCTCCTTCCATTTCTGTAATAGCTACTGTATTTCAACTATTTATGTGCTGCACTAAAACCTTTTTTGTTCAGAAAAATATTTTTGGTGTAGCCTTAAAACGTAAATTGCAGCTGATATAGAAACACAACCTTCTCTGTAAACTTTCTCTGTCTGGCATAAAAGTGTCTTTTCAGTTTAGCTTAGGTTTTTTGAAAAGCATCTTCAGATAATTCAGGAAAGCAAACTCTAGTTATATCAAGTTCTGAATGTCCACAAGTGAGGGTTATATTGCTTTTTAGCTATACCTAGTGTACTACTGAGGTATAGGTATAATTGGCTGAATTTCCTCACTAGGCAGGGTCTGATACTGATGGGTCCATGGCAGAGCAAAGCACCCAAGGCCACTGGGGAGGTTCAGCCATGGTGCCCATTAGGCTGGCCACGTTTCTTTCCTTGAGGGTTTGCATTCCAAATTTTTCCAGTACCATCCGAACAGAACTCTGAGACTCGAATCTCTCCTGAGATGGGAATAGTTACAGAAAACCTTCTGAAAGTAGAGCTAAAGATGTACAAAAGTCAAAGGGATTTTGGTGAAAAAGGAGTTGAAAATGGATCCATAAACACAGCTAGGAGAGAATGGGCTGCCCAAATGTTGTTTGTTATCTGTCTAGACTTTGCAGCCCTTAGGATGATGTCTTCTCTGCAGCTCTGAATTACGAATGGCCTTTGTTTTTTCTACCTTACAATTCAACGAAAGAACAAACAGAATAAAGCATAAGAAAGGGTAATCCCAATGGAAATGGGTAGAATTGTGGCACGTAAAAAAACCCGTGGCAGTACAGCAAGGACATTTCTACTGTATGCATTAAGTTCTTTCTAACGAGACCAGGTGCTGGTGCAGTGAGTAAATCAAGGCTGGTAGGTGCTGGGTGTTGAAGTGAGCCGCTAGCTGGGTGCCTGCGGCTGGCAAACTGTCCCGTGCACGTGGCTTATTGTGTTCTTGGGAGAGATGCGCGGGAGAGGGTTCGCCACAGAAAAGTCGGTGTAAGCTGCTTATCCTTAAAAAAGGATTCCTTCATGATAGGAATGAGATCACTGTCAGCCTTCTGTCTTCTTTAGGCTCTCCTGCCTACTGCTGAATACCTCTGGATAAAAGATGTGCTTAAGATGAAACAGAGTAGTACGTAAAGGCATTAAAACTCACACTCACAGAGCTCAGCAAGAGAGACTGCATCTTTTATCCCATTTGGAGTGTTTCGCTAAGTGAAAAAGTGACAAACTTCTGGTTCATTCCAGCGTTGTTCCTAATGAGCTTGCCAAATAGGCTGGAGCCATTGCTAGCCAGTCATTTGGATCAGTTTGTGTTTGGCTCCTTCATAAAATGCAGTGACGATAAACTGGCTGTTACAGAACCTTGAACCAATTCCCAGGGAAGCTATTTAAAGACTGTAGGCTCAGTTCAGAGTGCACAGCTTTGTGCTACGGGAAGCCCTTTGACTTCCATGGAGCACTTGTACATGGAGCAGATGTACTGCTGTACATCTGAAAGGGTATAGGATTTTCTCTGGCTGCAGAATTGTTGGTGCTGCTTCACATTTAGGCAAACCTGCAGTTCCTTATATGCTCTACTAACCACGGTGGAGGATTTTTTTTTTTGGTTGGGTGTGGTGTTTTCGGGGTACTTTTTGTACATAGTAAATCTTAATAGTACCAGTCATTATCTTTTGTTCATTAGCTGCTGTGGAGCTCTGCTGTTACCCCAACTGTACAAAAAGGATCAAAATGCATAGCTGGGCATGTACTGTCAAGCCAGTTTACACTTATATGTTGGCTGAGAGTTATCTTGCAAGGAAGGGAGTGCCTGCAGAAAATGAAATATTTCAACGTGGTTTTATGAGAGTATTTTAAATACGGTGTCCCTATGTAAAACAAATATCCAAGAAAAGGTGAATGGGGAGCAACGTGTCCTGCTTATGAGTGTCAAGAGCAGTTTGTCCACTAAAACATGCAGTACAATCTTCAGTGGTACTCAGGATATTTTTAAACACATTAACTTTGGATACATAAGCCATAGAGACTTGTAGAGAAATAAACTGGCTGATGTGGTTGTTTGTCCTCCCTGTAAGAAACCTGGGTCAGCCTATTTCTGACTTGCTTGATTTTGGCACTGACGAACAGTTATCTTGTCTATAATGTGTTGTCGCCTCTAAGTCTGTCAGAGTAATATTAATACAATTATTGAGGTTAAAACTAGAAATCCAGACAAATACAATCATTAGTGTTTCATATAATTTCTTTTCAAGTGAATCTTTTTTAGACCTTGTTGATCTAAAAACTGCAGTGTATGATGAAGTGTTCTGACTGAAAACTGGTGAAGTTAAAACACACAGGTGTGCCCATGTAACAAGTTTTTTTAATGAGCATATATAAGCCTGAAGTCATTTGTTTCTTAGTGATTCTCCAGGAAGGCAAACTAAAGGCTGCTTCATCTTCCTTGTATCCCTGGTCAGATGTGCAAGAAAACAATTCTAACTGATACAACAGATGGTAGAGAGAAGGTGAGTGGTTTTGGTAGTAAATAGGTAAAATTAGGGATAAAGAAACACCATATCTGATTATTCAATTGTTGTGTGCAGTGGAGTTTAAAGCATTTTGCAGCTTTCTGGACTGACATCAGCTACTGCCTTCCAAAAAGACAGAATGAAACAGAGATTTCTAATGCTTTTAAGGTTTGTGTGAGAGCAGTAAGTTGTTAATGTTAGTACTGGGCCTGGAAATGAAGCCCAGCACGCCTGCCATCAGCCAGAGGCTGTGTCCGGACATAAAGAGTGTTATCCAATAAAACCCTAGAGCTGTGTTAAGTGGAGAAAGGGTTGAAATGGTCACCATAGTAATAGAATGTACTCAGGCTTTAATTGAAATAAAAGATGTGTTAAACTCGGGGAAATTTATCAGTCTCTTGTACTAATATTTAACTAGAGAAATGGATTCCTTCAGGAAAGTGTGGGACTCAGATCCATCTGACAACCTTCTGCATCTCTTTCAAAGCTAAAGGATCCAAAAGCTTCAAAAAATTGTATTAAAGATAACATTTTTTCCTGTAAATCTAACTCTGGTTTTTGCTTTGAAATTAGAGGACATTCACAAGGCCATGCAATTTTAAGCAGAGGAAGTATTAATTGTCTGTTTGTGAATATTTCGTATGAAAATACATGGAGTTAATTTTTAAGTGGTAGCATGGCAAGTGGTGCACTAAAAGCTACTGGGAAGAGTTCCTGCTCGCTGGCCACTGTGAGGATTTTGGCTACTGGGCTTATGAGTAAGTAGAGCTGCTTTATCAGTTCATTCAAAGTTTTAATACAACAATGAAAAAATATTTTAAATTATGTAACACACTATTGCAGTGTCTTAACTCCCCTTGTATTGCTAACAAAAATCAGAAGTCCACATTTTTACGCCAACAAAGTTTTCATGGGTAGAAATGTAATGTACAACATACAGGATATGCGTATATTATATTTTAATAGTTCAGTATAATTCTGACTGAAAAGAAATAATTTGTGAAACTTCTACTTTCTTTATGGGGCTGGTATTTCAGTCTTAATGATTTTCATGCTGATTTTAACTAATTTTGATCTTCTTGGCATCTAAGAAAAGCTGGTCTTATGTAGAGGTGCTCTGTACCTTGCTGATTATGATCTTAATATAAAATATTAAAGCTGCAGGATCAGGAAGTAGTTCTTGTATATTGCAGCTTTGATACTGTTTTAATACTTACTGTATCATTTTAGAAGTGGGTATATATGACACCATACCACGCTGAACAAGTTTTATGGCCCTTCTTGAAATGTCAGTATGTCTTCTCTGAGAACCACTTTATCATCTTGTCATACATTTTTAAAATCAGAAGGAGCTATTGTGATAACGTTGTCGGACCTTGTGCATGACAGAGGGTGCCACTAGATTTGATCAACTTGGGTTTTTTTTGGTGCTGTAGTACGTGACTCAGATCGGCGAGTATGCCTTATGTATTTGAATTTTTGCTCGTGATGTGTTATGAAGGCTACTTCTGCCCCACATTCAGCTGGGAGGACTGCTCAGCTGTCTGATATCTACTGGTGTTTTGACACAAAGGGCACTGATCTTCCAAAGCGTTGACCTGATTGCTTAGCTCGGTTCCAAGCCCAGCCCCACTGTCATCTATGTATGAAGTTCAGTTTATCCTTAAGTGTGTAGCGCCATAGACAGGCAATCAAACAGGTCATAAATGGTGAACAATTACTCAAGAAACAGTCATGGTTAAATAATAAAATCACAGCAGAAAAAAAAATATCTGCACATAACTAGTCATCTTAGTCTAAGATAGAAAGCAGGTCTCTGTTTTGTGGCTCATAAAACAAATGCCCATTGTATTTTTCCTCTTTGTATGAAAATAAATGTTCTTCAATGGCTGACAAGAATGAAATTATCATTCAATTTCTCTTAGACTTTGTATATGCTGTACTACAGATGTAAAACTAGGAGCTACATAGTTTACACGTATACCTCTCACATTGGCTCTTGGCTTCTAGGATTATTTTACCAGAGTGTGTTATTTAGAGATGCTGCAAATCAGTTCCTGATGTAACTGTCATTCTTTGAATAGAGTGTATGTGAACTTAAACCAAACCAAACCAAACAAAAACCCCTCAAAAAAAAAAAAAAAAAAAAAAAAAAAGAAGGGGAGAAAGGGAGAAAGAAAAAAATAGATTCCTACAGAGCATATAATCAAAAGTAATTTTCTTTTTGTAGAAATACAGCAAAACAGAAAGTCTGCATGTTCTGATATTCCCTTGTCTTAGAAGATCACTCTCTAGTGGTAGTTGTCAAATTCTTATTGAGCCCACAGCAATTCTACATATAATTTTGTTTTTTCTTCATCACAATGTACTATTTATTTCCCCCCATATTTTTACTCTTGCTTGCAAGGCTTGGTGGAGCAATTTTCTCATAAACAGGAGTGGAATTGTCTATGCTGTGGTGTATGTCAAAGGAAAATGAAAGCTATAGGGAGAGTTTTGATCACAAGAGACGGCTTCGCTCACTGGGATTACCTCCTGGCATGTATCTCTTGTGTAGAGGAGATGTGGCTGTAATGTACTCTGAGAGCCTTCAGGTAGTGAATTTTCTGAAGATGAGCAGAATCTGAGAACATCAAGAAGAGATGCTTTGAGCCTTTGCTTTAAACCCATTGCTTTCAGATTTTGTTTTATTAATTCATTGAATTAATTTTTAATAACATGATCTTCCACTGGAAGATGGATGGAAGATGCTTATTATGTGGTTGTTGATCATGAGTCTTCTTGCAGAACTGGCTCTTCTGGTAACCTGTTGCATTTGGCGCAAAATCTTGGGAGTAGTACTTCGTCAGCTCCAAAGCAATGACGACACAGAAATGAGATGTCAGTGAGGAGTATCCAGAACGCTTCATGCTTCGCTAAGGTGAACATTTTTGTGGAGGCAGATTGCAGTCTTTATCCTCATTGTCTGGTCTTGTTATGCCCTCCAAAATCTTGCCAAGCCACAACATTTCTTTTGCATAATTTTTGGAGAGTGATTGACAAGGTTTTAGTAGCTGGAGAGAGAAAGCTGTATGAATGCCACCCCTCCAAGAGCAAGACTCTGATGCTCGGTAGCCAGTGGGCTAAACTGCGTGGGGTCTCAGCATGGTGGTGGCTGTCAGAGCCAAGCACAGCTGAGCTGGTGCTCACGAGTGCAAATAAGGCTTGAACAAATATATCCTCTTCCCCTGTATCAGAGAAAGAAACCCTGAGGCTAGTCTTTGAATTCCTTGCCCTATGTTACTTACTTAAGAATAGTGATAGGGAAAGGGAGGGAAGCTGGACCTTTCTAGGAGTTCTGCAGGTACTGGAACAGCTGTGAGGCTGCTGCTGTGCAGCTGGTATCATCTGCCAACATTTCTTGGTGACTCATGGAATGCTGTATCATCACATAAACAAAGGTCTAGTTCCACCACTCTTATACATGTGTATGAACAGATGCATCTACCTACAGTGATGAAGGCAGTTGTAAAATATATCCTAAAGAAAAAAATAGTGATGTAGACAAATTTCAAATTTAGAAACAAGAGCAGTTTACTAGTTTCTCCTGGCAATAGTTTTTGTTTGATTTCAATTCATATATATATAGCTAGGAGAGGACACTTCAACCAGTGCCTGTAAAAAGGTTGATACAATGTGTCTTGGGTTGTTTTATAGTTACTGCTTAACCATCTCTCAGACTTCTTACTGGGCTTCAACAGGTGATTTCCAGGACTGGAACTGCCATCTCTGTATAAAATGACGGATGCGATAAACTGCTGAAAAGCTGGGGACTTCTTTGCTTTCCTTTCCTTTCATGAAAAAGAACATAAGAAAATGATGGGGTTGTGACCAGATGCATGGGCATACCATACCTGTGTAGCTACAACCTATAGGGTTTTACTTTCCATAGTAGAAGACTGAGGGTCTGCTAGATTACTGACAGTGAGGAATTCCTACAGATGTCTGGTGGCAGTGTGAATTCTGTCTTGTACCTCCCTAGGAAAATATATAAAAAAAGCAATTTACTGCTGAAAGCATCCTTTCCTCCTCCTGCTCCACTTCCAATACTGTGCACAGTATCGTGTATCAATGTCTACTTACCTGACGTGGCTTTTCTGCTCATATGAAGACACTGGGCTTTTCTCTGCTTTGGGAATTATATTAATTATATTTTTGTTTGTTTGGTTGGTTTTTTTTTTTTTTGTTTTCTCTCCACACTTGGTCTTGTCCATCTAGAGGAAAAAAATGGTAAGTTAAGCAGGAGTGGGAAGTCTGCAAACTCTCTGTGTTCCCTGGCTTTTTTTGTTTGGTTGGTTGATTTGTTTTGGTTTTTAATGTGCGAAATGAGCAAGGTGAGTGGTCTAGTAGAGGAGGAGAGTATTGGGTATGTAGCCATAGACCATAGGTGTCCTGGGACCTGGCAGTGGTGAGAGGCCAGCAGTCCAAGGACCCACCTTATTTTTCTTTGTTCTTTCCCTAATTTCTGCTCACATGCCATCACTTAGTTGACGTAAAAAAAAGGATGAGTTCTCTGTGCATGTAGTTTGCCCTGTGGTCTGACACAAATCATATCAGTTTCTGTGATTTTGCTCTTCTGCTTGTGCATGGATCTCTTTCCCAAAGACTATGTCCTGTTGTTTTATTCATGGCTGGCCTAATAGGAGATACTTGAGAAAGAAAAGTCAGATTTTGTCTAATTTTGTTCACTGCTCAATACCTTAGCAAATAACAAGGAGGTTTCACCACATTCTCCTTTGCTTGCTCTTTAGTAGACTTGTAATTCCCATCCATGCGTGTAGGCAGTGAGACTCCTAAATAAGCCATGTACTGACTTCAGGTCTGAATGCGATGAACACTACCTGCTCCAAAATGAGTATGGTAGGAAAATTTGGTTTGTCACAGTACAATGCCGATGGAATATTGCTTTTTTTGCCATTAAACTGTGATATACAGTGGTTAATAAGCCATGCCCTCTTTATATGCATACCTGTGAAACATTATCTTCACTATACGTTTAGTCCTATTTTCTATACAGTTTCAAATGCATCATGCTAAACTTCTCATAATAACCTTCTTGTAAGAATAATTCTTTGTCTTTACAGTGCTGAACATCAGTAAAAAAGACCAGGTTTACAGCAAGCCGAGTGGAGAAGTGTCACGGCTTTCCAGGTTTCGCTGCGACTGCAGCTAATCACCATGCCCTCGGGTGCTGGCTTTGGCTACGCTCTCTGAATCGGGGGTAATTCAGGGGTTACTGCAGAGTTGCAGCTCTGTGACACAGAACGGGAGTTGTTCTGAAGTTCCAGTGAAAGTGAAAAGGTAACAAAGTCCTTTCCCCCAGAGGGAAATAACAAATACCCACCATACAGAATTTCTTGCAGAAAGGATTCAAGGTACTGATTTAAACCCAGCCAAAACTCCAATAATCTTCAGACAAATGTACACAAGAGAAAGTAAATGTGATTATTAAACATATTTTTTCTGTCAGGCTCCACCTTTCTGAGGTTTTAATAGGTGTACTTGACCTAGGAATTCTGCTTGGTATGATAATGGAAACTGGTACTGATGAACATGAGCGAAACTGAGAAAATACCTTTTCTTGGCATGACTCAAAGATGCACAGGTAGAGCTGCCAACTGAAACTTAAGAGAAATCATCAAGAGCTCCCAGCTCAACGACAGACCCGGAGGAAACTCTGACCACAGTAAAGTTAGAGTGCCAAAAAAGTTGAAGCTAGAGGAAAGAACAAACCTGTTTCCTAAGCGCAGAAAGGTGTTTTCTGGTATAAATTCTGGACTGAATTTAAACTGTAACATTTAAGCCAGGATAGCCCTTGTGAGGAGGAGCTTATTCTGAGGGGAGATTTAGATTGAACTACAAGTTATAGCATTGATCAAGTTCTCCACATAGTCAGCTCCAGCAAACTTATTTTTTAAGGGCATGTAGGCACCTGCATAATTTCCAGAAGTGTTTATTTAATCATATCAACAGAAGTGCCTAGGCACTTTTCAGAATCCCACTGGGAGCTTTATGAAAGAGCTAAAGCGGTCGTAGCATGGATAGCTATGTTTTATGATCGTTAATGTTGGATCTTTGCATTGCAGGCGCTTTTGGCGTTACAAATTTGAGCATAACCACAGACAAACAGGGTGCTATTCTTGTTGTTGTACCCAGAGTATTTAAGATTTATAAATATAGATTTATGCCAGTGTCACTGTGGGCATTTCAGCTTCCAACCTGATTTCATATTCCCTTTGTCCACTGCTAGTCCGTGAAACATATGGTTCTCATAATTGAATGATTTAGTCACTTAATCACCCTTGAGCATTGATCTCTCTATAACCTTATTTTATAATAAAGATTTAATGTCACTCTTGGAGGTTGTAACAGATACCTGAGTTTTAGTCTTGCTTCAGTTCAGTGAAACTGCTAACATGTTTTTATCTTTTGATAGCACTTTTTTAAAAAAGGCAAGCAAAAAAAAAATAAATCTCTTATCTGAGTTGTGTTAACAAGTATTTTACTTGCTGTTGAATATTTCAATAAAAAGGTTTTTGTACTGGGGTCAATGACTATTTTGAAGACACTGGTCTGCTTTTAAGACCTAAAACTTAAGTGAAGCAAGGAGTCATGATCAAACATTACATGGAACAGATTCTGATCCTTTCTAAATAGTGCAAAGTAACTTCATTCCTGTTTCGCCAGGTTTGCCCTGGGGGCGTGAGCCACTGCAGATCTCCTACTGGGATCAGAATCTTGCCCAGCACTGGAATAAAAGGGTATTTTGTGAGTGAAAGGCTCCCAGTTAATCACTCAGATCTAGGGCACACTTTTCATGGCTGTATAGCCTGTGAGAATTGCCTTAATTCATCTCTGTCTCTGAATAAGATTTGGATGGCAGAATTGCTCTGCTAACCTGAAACTGAGTTAACTTGACAGCCAGCGAGTAGCATTGTTATTGGCTGAATACCATTGATTTTGATATGACATATTTCTTGCTAATGGGAACATTTATATTACCTGTATTTTCAAAAAGCAGGAGGAAGGAAAAAAGATTTACCACAACAGTATCAATATTTCAAGGGCAGGCAATGCAGTAGGGAACACTCTGGCTTTTGTAGCATTGCTTTTATTGATTGCTATAGGTCTAGAAAAACATTTTCACCTTTCTTCTCCACTCCTTTTCCCTTCAGAGACTGCAAATGCATGTGAAGAGGAAAATTAACATAAAGAGGAAAAAATATGAAAAAGCAACTGTAGTTCCATGAGGAATCCTGAAATATTAAATGGGTTTGCTCAAAGTGAGTGCTGTATAATATAAAGAACTAAACAGGAGAGTTTAAAGCAGATATAGGGACAGTAATAACTGATGGGCATTCTCAGAGGAATTATTTGCATTTGTAACAGGTTGGATTTGAAGTCCTCGTTTGCCTGGTTCCTGTGTGCTGGGAGAAACTGGGCTGGTTTCTGTGGGGTGACACCAGAGGCTATAAGGATGCATGTAACTGAGAATTTCAGCCCTACAGCTACAGAGAAAATGTGGTTTCACTAGAGACCAAAGCAAGACCTTTCCTGCTGGTGCCCCTGCAGGGGCTGGACTCCGTGATGCTGGAGAAGTGCCAATGTACCATTGCACCAGTGGAGTTTCCTTTGCGCCTGCCCCAGCAACAATCAGGCATCCTGCTTGTCTGCTGCCCTTCCCCAGAAAACCTGAGCGTGTTCTGTGCCGAAGGACTTTTCTTTTAACTTGGGCAATGGATTGGTTTTTGCTCTTTTCTCTTGTGAGTTAGAGTAGGAGATGACCCGTGAAACACATGAAGATGTTTGTGAGTCACAGCAAGGAAGATGAGAACAGAATTAACATTTTGGGCTGGAAAGTTAAAAGGAGCAGCTGAGTGAAGCTGTAAGTCATGCTTTCTATGCTGTCCTTCAACAGAAGGGAAAGGAAACTTTAATAATAAAGTAGGAAACTTTAAGTGAGAAGAGTAATAAAGCAGCCAACGGGCAAATTGAAGGAGCAAGGGTCCAGACTTTGCAGAGGTGTGAGAAAGTACAACAGCTTCCTCGGCTTCCTCCAAAGGAGAGCTGTTGTATTTTGTTGAATGAAGGTTATGGACAAGAAGATAGGTTTAGAAGATACCTACAGATCCTAAAAGACATGGAGATTTTTTAAAAAATGTTGTCTATTTATAATATTACTGGTAACTGATTTCTGGATTGCTAACAGATTTCATAATGGTGTTAGAAAACAGATGAACAGACTTGCCCTACCCAGTACATTTTTAACTTTGCAAGTAATGCTAAACTTCCAAAGTTAGTCTGACTTCAGAGGCACAACTTCTTTGAAATGAGCCAGGGAAAAAAGTTAACATGATACAGCCAAGCCGATAGGAATTACATTGGTTTGGTCTGATTTTGCAAAACTGACAGAGAGGGTAATTCAGCCCTACAGGTGAGTTTGGTCAGAGATTTCAGTGGTATTTCAGCATCTTATTTCCACCTCAGGTTTTGAGATTTGCAATTACTTTTTGATAGTATGAGGAAGACACTGTTATTGCAACTTAACACCCCCTCACCCCCATATACCTTTTGCATCACTTTGGCACAACAAAGAATGCTGAACTTGAGCTCGCAATCTCCTAGGAACAGCATGGAAGCTCTCTGTGCAATAGGAATGAAAAGCATGTTCAGGGCTATGTGAAGTCAAAACACTTCATGTCATGCTGGTTGAGAGGATTGTTATTTTATGAAGGGAGAACCCATTTCTCAGCAGAATTAAAATTAATCTATGACACCAGAAAAGACACAGTGAACTTCTCCCTTGTATTTTGCTTCCAGGCAAAGTGGTTTTCTAGTAAAAAATGAGTAGATGAAAAAGCTGTAGAACAAAAGCCTTTCATATGGGAGTCTCCACAGATGTAAGAAAAATCAACATCAGGCAGATCTAGAAAATCTCGGAGAAGCCCCCCAGCCTCTGCAACAGGTCAGCCCCCAAACGCTGGAGGTGGTTGTCCCTGATGCCTCTGCTCAGGTCTTGCCTTGAGCTAGGGATCTTTAAAAGCTTTATCAAATTTGGTTCTATATGTAAGGTACTGTATGTCTTTAAACCCATTTATAAGAAGGTAAAAAGACTGAAGCGTACATTAACGGCCTTAAGTAGCTCAGCCGCAAATTTATTTTAAAATGTCCAGACATTAGTGCAGAAGCACCATCGCTTTTCTGACATGACCTGGTTATTTTCTAACCTTTGGCATAGCCTGCATTCCTGTGGCATGGGAACGTTTTTACAGACAAATATTTAGAAACCTTTTCATAATGTACCACATTAGTTGACCAAGAGAAAACACTGAGTAGGCTCTCATGGAAGACCAACTACTGAATGTGTGCAAAGGAACCTAATTACACTTGGGGGGGTGGGGGTGGCTTTGGGAGCTTTTATAACAGCTTAAATAACAGCTCTCGGGTTCCTGGCAGTGAGGAACTGCACTTTTCTTTGCTGACCCTTGGACCTTCTAGGAGTGAATCTGTCTTTGTATTGAAGTATATGTGCTTTGATTTAGCTTTCAGATACCCAGATCAAGTGTCTTAGGTTTGTGCGAAAAGCAGAATCTTCCAGACTTGCCTTGAAAAGTTGTAGGCTTGGCAATGAGAGAGAATTTGAGCAGGAAGGACTGGAATGTTTCCTTTTGGAACTTCTTGTTTCTGTGATTTGCAAGTCTAATCCTCAATGTTAGCCACATCTGTTGTAACTGGACCTGCGTGTCTAAAACTCTGCTCAGGCAGTGGCAGGGGGTGATGCTGGGTGAGCTACTCACCTGGGAGATGCTTTGGCCTCTTCAGAACTCTTCACGATGGGCAGCGCACATGAAATGACAGCACTCATGATACCCATCTTGTCAAAGATCGTTTTGTGTTGTGAAAGCCTTCTAAGGATCGTAATTTGTGCTTTGATTTCTTTTGTGTTAGGGTTTCTTTTCCCCCCAATGACAGTTTTTCTAGCTTTGTTTTCATTAAATAATACAATTCTGTGAAGTGCCTAGGAATGTTATTTTTAAGAGACTGTAGGTTAATTATTGAAAATTTCAAAAAGGAAATATTAAACCAATTACTAAATTAGAGTTGATTATTAATCCCAGGGAGATAATTACCAAGGTTTGAGGCAATTTCTTTTCTGTTTGAAATAGATTTTCACTTGATTAAGTTGTGTTTGTCACTTAGACCCGTGTTTTTTGCTGCAAAGAACTGTATTATCCTGCAAAGTACAGCATGCTTCTCTGAGGTTGACTATAAATGCATGGGCACCAGGTTAGCTGGATTCTGTATGAAGGCATGCTGGCGTCTGGGAATAATCTGTCCTTGCTCCCATCAAAGGCAAAGTTCCTTTGAGTGAGTAGCGTTTCTACCACAGCAACAACAAAAAAACACTTTATATATGTAACAACTGAACTTAAATGTAGTTTTATTTCAGAAAACTGTAGGTTATTTTGAACATTATATGCATGTATAGTAGTGTAATCAAATGCTTATAGTGATACTTAAAAACTGCAATAGCGACAGTATAAGTGTTATCTGTTCCTAGGCAGCATTAATATTCTGTGTACAAGTGAAGTAATGGTTGAAGACATTTTAACCCTTCAATTTAAAAACTGAGGTTGTCAGTAATGGGTACATTAAATATATATTAATGTATAACTCTGGATTTTGTCTGTTATACTGTGGCATGCTAAATATAAAGGATCTGTGAATGTTATGAATGTTTGTGCTTAAACATGGTTTCAAATCACCTGTGAAATAGCTTCTTTGGATATTTGAGTCATAAATTCTGGCTTAATTACTCTGGAAGTGAAAGCAATAGTGATGCTCTTTAGTGTTAAGTTGTTACGGGAGGGCTGGAGTCTGTGGGTACCTGGTGGTGTGCAGCACCTGTGGGATTTTCTTTTCTGTGTCAGCTCATGTGTTTTTTATGAGGACTGTGGAGGACATTGAAGGTATTTTCACTGTAATATTTTTCTAGTAAGGTGAAAATATATCCATGTTTTCCTTAAAGATGAGGTGTTCTGTGTATCCAGTGCAGAGAAGATGAATGCTCCCTGTTTCCTTTCCTGCTTGACAGAAGAATCCTGCTGCTTGTGCTCAGTCACTTTTCATCTTGGAATTCAAAGAGCATTATTTATAACTCCCTTTTGGAAATTCACCAAAAATACTTAAGTTTTTTCTTAGCTTAATTTTTTCAGTGTACCTACAGGAACAGTTAAGATGCCTAATGTCCATCATGTCCTGTCCCCCATCCCCCCCCTCCCCCAAACCTGAGAATGGAAATATTTCCTCCAGGAACTGTAACAAATGCTGTTTGGTAACTCATGTTGAGCAAATCCACAGAATGCCAGCCTTTATGAGGAAGTGTGTAGATCTTCTCTGCATTCAGGTAGTGGAGATACAGTGCACCAAGAGGACTTAGAGGGAAAAATGGAAGAGAAAAATGTAACAAAAAGGTAGAATCTATTTGTAAGGATCCTGGTGTAACTTTACCTCTCTTTTTTTGGCAGAGAGTAGCATTTCTGCCAACAGGATTGAGAGGGACTGGACATGGGCATGCTGTGAACTGTGGCTGGCCTCCAAGGACCCCAAATGTGCCAGGGCAACCGTGCCCTGCATTGCAGGGAGATGGGTTACAGGGAAGCATGTAGTGTTTAATGTCTTAATGTATTTCTGTTAAAAACAAACAAACAAACAAACAAACAAAACCCAAAACAACCAACTCACTGAAATACAGAGATTACCTTACATTCAGGAACATACCACACTGAAGGTAATGTATACTTGACTTCTTTATGTGTATATATTGTAGTAAACTCATCTTTGTTTTCTTTGAGTGATGGGGATGCTGAACTCCTTTTGCATGATTTAACATGCACAGATTAATCTACCTTTCAATGATTGCTTGAAGAGAACAGTTTAACTGAGCTGAGTGTTAGGCAGGGCTTTACATTTGCTGCTGCGTTGCTCCGCAGGCAAAGGCAGTACCGGTACTTAGTGCGACAGACAGCGAGCAGGCGCTCACCAAACCTTCCCTCATCTGTGGGAGGGAAGTAAATATTTATTGTCTCATTTCATAGGTAAAGCAACATGAGATAAGACAACATAATGATAAATGATGAACAGAACCCACTGCCTGGCCGAAAGTAAGGCAGAACAAAGAAACTGGCAGAGCTCCCACCGAGTCTGAACGTGCAGGATCAGATCTCTGTAAAGAGCATATTCTCCTGGATAGAAATTGTTTAGATGTTTTAAGTCCTTTCTGCATGTGTCCCAAACAAGATTTGTATAACAAAATAACCATTATATCTGTCGATTACAGGCTTTGGAAAACCAGGTTTCTACTTTGACACTTTTTCTGCTTTAGAAATAGGTTTAAATCTTGGATCTTCACCAGATGTGATGACACACGATATAGTTTCAAGCAGTCCTTCGAGGAGTAATTTTCACCCCTGGTAAGAGCGGTGTAGGTCTGGGCACCAACAAGAGGGCGTTTGTATTTTATGTGCAAACAAACATGATGCACCCCCAGGGGAGCCGCTGCGAGATGGCTTGGAGGGAGCTCTCGGGCTGCAGGTTTTTCCTCTCCGAGATTGCAATTGTGTTATTGTTAATAAACCCTCCTTGCAAATCTACTCTGCAAGAAGACCAGAGTTTCATTCATCAGTGCTTACCGCTTAAGGCAGTGCTGCTTTCTCTTAGTCTCCCCACAGACGCTTTGTGCTTTCCTGGGGATAGCATATTGAGCAGAAATTGCTTCCAATCTTCCGCAGGACTGAGGCGCGCGAATGGGTTTGTGCTTTGGCTGCTTTCACACTGCCGGCTTATGAAAAATAGCAAAGCAAGCAGCCAAGTTGGGGAAACAAATATGATATTATATAGTTTATTCATATGTGCTGCCTTCCATCCCATTTGTCACCATTTCATCCCACCTGCTGCTGAAAAAGATCTGTTGCTGAGAGATGCCTTCAAGGCGTTGTTGGCACGCTCATACTACAAGTGAATATCAATATCTGCTTTGAATAGCCTAAATGTATTTTAAACAAGACATTTCCAAATTATTGTGATGTAGCTGTGTATGGCGCTCTGTGGAACACCAGTTAAGAGTCTGTCAGCATTTTCAATATGATCCATTGTGAAAATTTATTCTGAGTAGAAATTTGGCATGTAATGACCAAGACTAGGAATTCTCATTTCCCCTTTTCCCCCTTTTTCACTTTTTCTCTTCCTCTTCTGTCTTGGAAAACAACATCTGATGCTATAACTGCTACATAATTCAGGTAAAAAAATTGCTGTCCATGAGAGGACAGAGCAAAGTAAAGGAATGGCTGTTTCAAGGATGCACAAAGTATCTTTAATGGCTCTTTGACACAGGCCAGTGAGACAGAATGGAGAGGAGATATTTGAGTATAAAGTTTCTTATGAAGAGACACATAAGACTTTGAGGAATGGAAGCACCTGCAGCTAAAGCAGAGTAGCAGAGGTGATGTATATTTTCTCCTGTGATTATCAGAATTCTGTGCTTTTCGTGGGATAGGCTGCGATGGAAGATGTAACTTGGTGAAATGCAGTTTGAGTTTGACCATCCGTGGTGCTGAGCATGGTGCTGACCTCTACAGCAGCCACTGAGTGCAGTACAAAGCTGTACGCAGCTGTTTCATGGTGTGCTTCCCCTTGTGGGACTTACTGTTGTGTTTTCATTTGAGGTCTGTGCTAAGCTTAGCTTGTGATCTGTTGTAAAAGGTTAAAGTGAGATCAGCAAAAGTTTTTCTTTAAGAACTTCTACTTAAAGGTGCCCATCGGATGCTTTCCTGAGGCTATCTGGCAGGAGAGTACGTTAGATGCTGATACCAACCTTTTTGGACAGTTAAAGAGGCTACAATTTCACTTCCAAATTTCTTTCAAATACTGAGCACCTCATGTTATGAAGGCTTTGCTGCCTGCTAACTCACGCTTTGCCAACTTCATTAGCTACCTTTGTTGGCATTTTGCAAATTGCAGTCCACCAGTTATTGCAAATTGTTGCTTCTGGTTTTGTCCAGGTTCTCATCGCTAGCAAGTACCTATGAAACAGCTGCAGACAACGAGAGGGGCTGGCATAGCGTGTGGTAATGGCAGATGACATCTGTAGCACTGGCAGATGAAGACTGGCACAGAAGGGCTGTGCTGAGCCACTGGACAGCAGCCAGAGGAGGTGAATTTTGAGATATCATCCTAAAACTCTGTCAGGGTACCACAAGGAAAAAGGAAATACCGAGGAGTGCTGGCCTGCAGCAAGGTAGGATAAACACATTTAAAACAACTGGAGCGCTTTGCTCCAACAGCAGCAAAATGGGAAGGTGCTGGAGTCAGGCAGAGGGAGTGCAGGTGCAAGCGAAGCTTGTACAGTAAGGTATTTTAGTGGCCTACGGTACACTGACAGTCTGTGTTTCATCTGTGTTAGTACAGTAATGCTGCTAAGCTTATGTGCCTCAGAACCAGCTTGGGCTCTGAAATCTGCAGTGCAGAGTCTCTGATTTCATCCATATTCAAAATTAATTTAATATCCTACTGACATTTATTTTTTTAGAGACGGTACGTCTTTGTGCCTGTGACAATAATTCCATGAAGAGAATGGAATTTGCATGAAATGAGAGACTTGTGTTGAAAAATACAATCCCCCTTCCTTTACACACCAAATTCTTGTTTTGTTTGCTGGCAATCATGTGTGCATTGTAGTCACTAAATACCGTAATCAGTAGAGGGCTAGGGTTTGTGACATCTGGTGTCAGCGCTTCTCTTCTGATTTAAATGATAGTTGTCACGCCTTATCAAAATTATAATGGCTGTCGATGGGTGTCATATTTGGGGTTTTGCACATATTCTGAAATATCTCCTACTTTTTTTGATGGCTCCTTACATCGTCTTTATACATGTACTCCTTTGGGGGCTTGAGATATGCAAAGGAGGTAGCAGCAGTTGCTGTGCCTGGATAGTTTGGAATTCTGCTTCTGTGTTTTATGCTTGTTGACTTCAAATTCTTGCCCCACCAGAAAGCTGCATCATAAAGCTATTAATGTCAGGCAGCTCTTCTTTTATATGGCTCTCCAATCGCATAAAGAAACACAGAGTGCTGCGAAGGCAAAATGCCGAGTAGAAATCACTCTGTGCTCGCTGCCGTGACTAAGGGCTGTGTGATCCCATCAAAGGGACTCTGCAGAAGCAGTTGCCAGTGACCCCACACTCACTGGCTGGCTGGTCATTAGCCGGGTCTCAAATTGGCTTTGTGAACTGTGAAATAATTCCTTTGTGTTTTTCTTTCTGACATCCCTTGTATCATGTTTTATTACATGAAGTTAATGGATCAAAACTCAGCTTGCGATGGCTGAAGATCCAGTTTAACTTTTACTTCCTTGAAGTAATTTCATAGGATTTTAAAAGTGCATTTTAATAAAAGGGAGCTATTAATCTCTTGGCCATTTTTCTCTGAGATTTGTCATGCTGAAAGCTGGCGTGGCACCATATGCATACTGTCCACTTGGGGACAATTTCCATCCCATGTTTCTGGGAGGTTGGAGGTACATCTCGTTTGAACAGGGAGGTACCGGGATGATACAACTGGCAGCTGAGCTGCCTCGGGGACCGGACTGGTCTCAGGGGCACAATTCTTTCTATAGCTCTTTTACTCTGCATTTCTACTATTACGAAACCAAAAATCCTTGCAATGTACCTTTTAGTCAGTTCTCCATGGGGAAAATGTACAACAGCAGGTAGTCACAGAGAAATAAGTTAAATGCTGTGGATTTTGCAGAGAAGACGATGAGATTTTAATGCCATTCATGGTTGTTATTTTTATGATTTAGATTTCAGATTGAATAAAGGAAAATTGTGGGGGAAGGTATTTCTTTCTTTTAATGTAAGGATGCGTAAGCTTTCTCCCTCTAGACGATGACATAAACACCTAGAAGGATTTATTGTATCTAATGATCTGAAAATTATTTCATGCATCCAAAAGGGCAATGGAAAAAGAAATTGGAGACAAAGGCAATAATGTATTTACTTACAGAGATCTTTGTGCGGTATATCTAAATGCACAAATTTTAATGACTGCGAGGTAGAAGAAGAATTTATTGGTATCTTTAATCCAATGTAACCTTATCCCTCTGACCTTAGCAATATTACAAAGTCCAAAATTTCATGTAGCTAGAAAACTTGTCCAGTACATTCGTCACAAAATATTTTTAGTCATGCTTGATTTGCTTCCCTTTTCTTTCTTCCCCCTCTGGTCACTGAAGGAAAGCTTTTGTTCCTTACAGTATTTGATCGGGGCAATGTTAAATGAGCAATATGTAAGCACAGAGGGTGCAGTTAGAAGCAATGGAATGGAAGAACATGTCAGCTTTGGACTCTTCTCGCTGTAAGGCCTATCAGAAAAGGAGTGAGTCTCAGCCATGGTGCTCCTCTCTCTCGACTGCACACAGCACTGGAGCCAGAGGTGCTAAATTGTGCCCTTGTGCCTCAGAAGGCAGGGCTGAGGGATGGCATGGCAGAAAGACAGACCAAATAGTCTCATAGTTCTCTAATTTCTGTCTCCTGGAGGAGCCCACGATTAGCCTCCCACTGTAAAAACCTTGTCATCATCACTTGTCTGTTGACAGTCCTGGTGTCTGTGTGGAGGTCCTATGAGGTGGTGTTAAGTCTTGCTGAATCCTGCAAGAGGTAAGCACTCCATAAATCTCTGCGGAGGCATACTAAATTTAAAAGTCACTTACCTCCAGCTGGGAAAAAGCACAACGTAATTATGTAGGATCAAATGCAAGACGTCACTGCAAACGACAGCAGGAAAGCAGAGTGTCTGACCTCTCATGGCTTGATATTCATCATGGGCTGGCTGTGGGGTCTACTTTAATTTCTCATGATTAGCAGGTTTGGCCTTTGTATGGAAATACTGCTTAGGATCAAATGTGTGCTGTGTCTAAAAGTGGTACAGGCTTAACACAGCGTGGGATTTGTGCTGCAGGAACTTTTAGCTGAAACTCCTCACCCATTCAGCTCCCGTGCAAGTGAGGGCATCTCCCGCTGGCTCCAGGTGGGTGGCACCCACTTACCAGCTTATTTAATGAGTGAAGACTGAGGATGAAATACTCTAATCTATTTACACATCACCCAGAATGCCACTAATGACATCCCCCTGGGGGAAAAAACACAGCTCCTTTCTGCTTTTCAGTCTCTTCTGTCAATTAGCAGAAAACTGAAGTCAGTGGTTTTGCCTGCCATAAATCTGACAGCATCAGCATGAGTTTCTGCCTTCAGCACCGTCTCCCTGAGCAAAGCCAGGAGCCTGGTGTGTGGCTGAATCTTGATCCGCATCTTCATCTGATCCTCTTTCTCAACACAGGTGTGACCTGTGGTAGTCACTGAGCGATGTGCATGCACCTCTTCCAGCAAGCTGCCCCAGCCTGCCATCCATTTTAAATATACTACAGGAAATCAATTGGGTGGTTGCAACGTGCGGCAGCCAGGAGGGACACGCTCCAGCTGGTGATCCTGGGAGTGCACAATGGCTTGGCTTTCCATAAGCCTTTCTGGCCCGCAGGTCAGGTGCCAGCATCTGCATCACTTTGGTTTTCATCAACTTCTGTTAAATACTCCCTACTTTAGACAGATCTTGGGGACAAGCTATTTGTACATCAGTAATATGGAGGCAGAAGTTTCCAGTTCTTACGCCTGGAAGATGATGCCAGGAATGCCTCAAAGAGCTCATTAAACTTTGGGGTGGCTGATGGGCGCTCAGTGGCCTCTGTTTTGTAAGCACCTGATGGTTCCCAAAAACAGGTGGTGGAAGGCTTGGCTTTGTGGGTATTCAGATCAGGCTCCTGTACTTTTGTTGCAGTCCAGTGCTTTTGCTGTCTCTTGTATTCTTCATTCTTTCCTGTTATTAATTTATGTTTTAAAATTTGTAGCTAACGCCCTTTTGTACCTCTAGTTTATACAAACTGACTATATCACCCCTACACCATTTTCTAGGTACAGTTCACCATAAACAAAACAATTATTTTCTGATAACATGGTTCAGAGGATAATCTAAAGCAGAAAAGGTAATAATGCGTTTCATTTGATTTTGAATATTTGTGAAAGTCCTTGCTTTCCTGGAACCTGATGTCCCGCCAGAAATAGCACGTGTGTCTGTCGTGGAGACAACCAGAGCAAGCCTCAGCCGTGTCCTGTGAAGGGGTGGGATGTGCAGGACCAGCTGTTCAGCGTTGCAGGGCTGTGCTCAGCACACCATTTAAAGAGCAGTTAGTCCAAGGGGAAGAGGAAACTGTTGCTTTGACATAACTCTGCTGTTCATTGTGCTGAATGCTTCATTATAAGAGGATGTCCAGCATCCCTGAGAAAGTAATGGTATTATCAGCTTAAAGGAACTGTAAGAATAATAGTTTACCTTACATTTATGTAAGGCTTTTCATTTGAAAATGCCTTGCAGACATCAATTACTCTTCACACGACATCTGGAATGTAGATAATCATTTTTGGCTCTATAAAGTAGGAGGGGATGAAAAAGGGAAATGTTGAATTTTATTTAATACTAAGTATTATATGCACACTCTCAAATCTGCTATCTGGTGTGGATTTGGGTGAGGCACAGCCTGAGCCTAGTGAACTTGTGGGGCAGTGCTTTGGGGCCAGATTTCTAATACAGCAAGGTGGTAGGAAGAGGCTACAGAGCTGTTGCCAGCTGCAAAGAAGCCATCAAGGAGGTGATGGAGGTAGAGCAAGGATCCGCTCCACTGACCAGAAAGATGTCAGAAGTTTTGAAACAAAAAGCAACAGGAGGTAAAGAAAGGGATAGGGGAAAGATTTCATGCATGATGATAGCAATGCAACCTGGCAGGGATGTGCGCCCAGACTGTGGAAGGGGATGCCATCAAAGCCACCGGCATGGCAGAGGCAAATGCTGGTGCGAGGAGGTGGGTCACCGTGCATCCAGCACCCCTCAGCTGCTGCCTGGGTCAGCTGCGGTTTGGCCAGCCTGAAGCTGTGGAAATCCATAATTCAAAACTTCAGGTTTTTAGCAGTGGTCAGTGTCTGTAAAAAAAGACCAGCTGGGTTTGTGCAGTCCTGATGTAAGTTGTCTGTTTCAGGAGTTGTTCCCATTAAAGACATGAAGTCTTTGCCTTTTTTGTACCTTTTCCAGTCCCAGTGCCTCTCAGGACAGTGCTAGACAATTAGCTCCTGCAATCCTATCAAACTGTCAGTGATATCAAATAATTTATGATCTCAAGTAGGGAAGATTAAGCCTGTGCTTAGATTAAACCATTTGCTTGGATGCCAAAATGAAGCGTGTACTTCAAGTGACTACTTAAATTGTTCTGCTAAGGGCCGGTGTTGCAAGGTAGATCCTATATTATGCACTAAAAGAAATGACCAAGAGCAAGGATTATGGTTTGATGCAGGCAGCAAAAGATACAGTGGATGCTGAGCAGCCCTGAATATGAATGTGTAAGAAATTTCCATCCTTATCATCCATAAACGCTTGTAATGGCTAATGCTCTGGAAGAAAAGGCTGAAGGAAAAGGGAAGTAGATATACTGTGTACTGCTATGAAGTATAGCCTATGGTCAAACAGAGAGGCGTTTCTGTATTTATAACTTCTTGTTTATTAATCAATTGTAATTGCTTTGCAAGGAAATAACTAGAAAAAACAGAAGTGCACGTTGCTGCTGGTACAGGGGAAGCAGTGCAGTAAGAGGTGTACATCTGTACCATATGCTTTTGTAACTTGATTTTCTTTGGAAACCAGAAGCTTATCCTATTCTTGAGTATCTTGTAGGCAGGTCAGTCAGTGTTTTCAGAATTTTTTCCCGCTTGTTACCTGATTTCTCGGAGTCAAACCATGTACAGAAGATTTAGTGCATATGGGAATCAGTCTGTGGCAGGGCAGGGAGAATGAGTCAGCTCCAGCCGAAGCTGCCAAAACGAGGCACTGCTTACAGATCACAGAAGGGCAGCCGGGTGGAATTTCTGGGTCTCCACTTGTTCTCCCTCTGCATCCCCTACAGGGCTTTGCTGGGTTTGGGGAGGCTGATCCCACTTTGTTTTGGCCATGGAGAAGGTCCAACGCAAGCCATGCTGTGAGCTGGCTTGCAGGAAGCTACATATTCACAGTTTTCCTTTCAGTATTTGCATGACTGTTAATGATAAGGCCACAGTAATGATGATTTTAAAATTATTGTTGCTTGGCATATAAATTAACTACCCTTGGGCATAGAAATCCAAATAGTTAAAAGCTTTCTTCTTGCACTCTTTACTTCTGGAAAGAATAATTTTCTTTGGAGTCACATTAGAATGAGCCTCAAGAAAAGTACCGTCAGTTGGAACCCATCGTGGCAAAGAAATGTGTTAGTTTCCAAGCCCTGATTATATAATAACAGCTCCTTTTAGATAATATTTTATATGTTTGTTCAATTAACTGTTTGGTGTGTTACTCCACTAGTTATAAAACTTGATGCCTTTCCCCTGAGGAACTCATGACTGAAAGCAGGTATTTTGTGACATGCACGGTTTAGGTAACGTCCATCCCTCGCAGGGATCTGTCTCGCCAGCACATCTGTGCTGTGCAGCTCTGCACCATCTCACAGGGATCTGCAAGCTCCAGACCAGAAGAGTTTCCTGAGCCATGAGCTCAGAGGCAGTGCCTTCAGCCTTGGGTTCTTCTGTCTGTAATCCTCAGCTTGGCCATGGATGCAGCTCATGCACCCTCCATGCCCCGTTCCCCCGTCACAGCGGGGAGCATCACTGGTGCTCATGTTGCCCTGCCCTCTTCTCCATTCGCTGGCCCTAGTGTTGCCAGCTGCTGATGCTGGGCAGGTGATTGCTGCTTGAACTTCCTCAGTTGGAGTTGCAAACTCTAAATTAAAAGGACAGAAAGCAATGTGATGCTCCCCTCGCCCCCCTCCCCCCCTTGCCCTCTCTTCTTAGTGGGATATGCAGAGCAGCTCAGAGCCCTGAAATGCTCCTGTGTAGTCAGAGAGCACTTGTTCACACGGAACATCTATTAGAGGTGATGTGCAAAACTGAGGTCCTGCCTACTTTTTGTGAGATCCCTAGCTATAGTTACAGGTGTGGCTCAGAGCATGTAGACAGTTTTTTGCTGAGGTTAGTGACAGCTACATGATTTTTAGGCCAGATTGTCTTGACTTCGAAAGCTGTAGAGCACAGTACAACATACTCTTGTTTTTCTCCATGAAGGAACTGCATCTCATTTACCTTTTCATCTTGTTATTGAAATCCCAGCATGATTTTATTTCCATCTGCAGAGGGCTTTGATGTAGCCTTACTCTCTGTGCAGGGAAGGGAAGGAACTTCTTGTGTGGTGTGATGTCTTGACGTCATGAGCTAGAAAGAGAGTTCACGTCCATAGGGCATCGTGTATGCAATGAACTGTGGTCAAAACTGTTAGGAGGTTTTTAAGGTTAGTCCACGGGTACTACTACTGCAATTTCCATTAGCCATTCCCTGAGTGGGGATTTGCAGCTCTGTTGCCCCCACGCCTGGCTGGAAGCTGCTAGCTTTGCTCCTGCCAGCTGGATCAGTCTATTGCTGCGACAAGGGATTGACTTGGGCTATTTCTCCCAAACAAAAATATTTGGGTTTTGTTTATTTGTTTGCTTGGGTTATATATTTTAGAAAATTATTTCTCAGAGCTATTGATGTCTGAGATCAGGTTTTGTGATATAGTGGAAGCCTGTAGAATAGCAATGACACAGTAACATAATTTCAGAAGTGCCCAAATGCCTGCAAAATTGGATGGAACCTTCTCTCACCAATGCCCAGATCATTTTGAAAAGGGGATGTAACTATTGCAGCAGCTTTTACAATTTAATGTATAGCTTTCACATTAGGCACATTTCACTTAGAAGTCAAAAGGCAAACTCCGTTTTCACTTACCAGTATAATGCTTGTATATGTAGCTATAAATTCAGCTTGACCTTGTGTATGAGTTTCAGAACTGTTGACCTCTCTATTTAAAATATGCTGACTGATTTTCACAGATCACTAGGAAGCTTCTGCTCTGATGCTGTGTCAAAGCACATTTTCAAGGAACAAATCAAAAAATCCTCAGCAGTGCATTGCATGAAATAGTAATTTGAAGGGCTAAAGCCTTATACCGTGATGTTCTATAATCCTGTCTCAATGCATTTCCATGAGTAAATACTCCTCCAGAAGGCTTGTCACTGTTCTGGTTTATGGTGCTCTATAATTGCAAAAGGGTAATCAATAAAATGTCTCCAGCAGTTCCTGAGTAGAGAAAAGGATTCACATGTGAGGTGTCTCATACACAGGTACATTTTGAGCAATTTCCACAGTGAAGAGGAGGAACATTTTCATGAAGTTATATTCTAAGATGCTGCTGATGAATAACTTCCCTGTTTTACTAGCTGGCTTCCAGCTAGTCACTTGGGAGTTTCTGTATTATGAGCAAGACACTGTTGTGATAAAGCTGCATACGTGTATGTATATGTAGATTTATGTACAGATTATGTCACTGCGTGACTGCCCTTCTGCCCTGCGCAGTGGGGAGGGAAGGGACTGTATGTACTCAACATACACGTGCTGAGTGGTGGAGTATTCCTACCCCTGCACGTGCTCTTGCCGTGTGTTTTGGGACTAGAAAGCAAGAACGACTTTGCAAGGAGCTCGTTCTGATGAAGCTCCAATTTGCTATTGTTATTTCTGTCTCAGAAAAAAAAATTGAGATTCTTGTGGTTTCCATTGTGCACAACCGCTGCTGCCACTGGACAGGGTCCCTGGTAGGCACCAGCAGTATGTACAGCAAATGATGGGTGTTGCTTTCCATCAGTAAGCACTCCATACAGTCACTGGCAGGTATCAACTGACAGGTGTTGCTCTAGGAACCCTAATGTAATTTTTTGGTAAAGTTAAAATGATGTGCTTGTAAGATAAGGGTTTTTCTTTTACTGGTGATAAGCCTTTCCTCATAGCTTTTGCAAAATGCTTATTGGTTTCAGCGGGAGTTTTACTGAAATACAGGCTAAGCAGGGAATGCTGTGGGAAGAGCTTTGCTCTCTTTGTCATGGACTTTAGACATAGCACACGGTACCCAAACCTGTTGCAGCTCAGCTCATCCTGAGAAAACAATCAGGATGGTATTTTTCTATGCTAGGAAAAACATTGGAAGGATTTCAATAAATAGTCTACGACACCAGAAAGGCTGTTAAAGTTGATGACTTCTCCTGGATTAAGCGTGAAAGAGGGGTGGACTGTACTAAATTCAGTATTAGCTCCAGTAAAAACCAGGAATATTTCTGAGCTAGCAGTATGTGTCTCTTCTAGGGAAGACATTATCTTTTGAAAGTCTCATTATCCCTGACAAAAACACTGCAATCAGCAACCATTAATAAATATTGCATATTACTGATATAATACAGTCCTCCTATAATGGCAGAAAAATAATGTAAAAAAAATAATCTATTTATTATTGTTGTATGGTAGTTCAGTACTGTTAAGTAAAATTGCTCAGTTATCCATGGGGTGGAATTAGGGACTCATTAGTATGTAGTAGTTTGCCAACCTGTGTCTAACAGATGCTGCATGTTATTTTTGATGCTGGTAGAATTTCAAGGTCCATTTGGAGGACCTTGCATAGTTTTTAAGGCTGCAGTTTTGCCTTTAGGCAATGTGAGGCTTCAGAGCATTCAGATCTTGGCTAGTTACAGGGGAAAAAAGTTGCTCCTGGAGCTTGTACAAACCTTAAGGTTTCCCAAGAACAACCCAGGACAGTTAGACCTCAAATTTTTTTAATGCTGGTGAACCTTCATATGTCACAGTGTTTATACAGCTTTGCAAGTGCATGCCGTACCCATCCTGCAAGTGCATCCAACCCACTCCGAGTGCCTGTTCCCTTCAGTCGAGAGCCGGAGTTCCCAGGAGCACTGCTTGATAATCTGAAGGTGGCACACCTAATGATCTGAATGTGAGCGAGCATCTGTTTTCAAAGGCAATATTTAGATACAGCCCCTCTCGCTGTACGATTTTCCCCCTCCTGGGGCCTGTAAGGGCTGTAAGCCCCCTGCCCTCACCCTCTGTGCCGCCGGCTGCTGCTGCCCCTCATCTCCGGCAGCCACGCGGCGCCGTGTGCCTGCTCAGGTTCAACTCCGCAAGGGCAAGCAGCGTGTCTGCAAGACGCTTCCTCGTTTATTTAACTTCTGCAGGACATTACATAAATCTGCAGTTCTTCACTGTCTGTTGCGTATCTGTATGATTTAAAGGTGCGAGTCTGGCCTTCCGCTGTGAGTTGCATGTGCTTGAACTTGTGAAGTGATTCAAATGATGAGGTGTTCACACAGGAGCTGTCACTTTTCTAAAAGAAAACAATAAAAAAGCCCCACTCACCCCCCCAAAAAAATCCAATTATTCAAATTATGAATTTTGTTCATTCTTCTGCAAGCATCCTTCTTGTGACAGAGCCTGCAGTTGCGTAGCACGTTCTCAGGTAGTCAAGCAAATAGCTGATTCTTCTTTGGCTGCCATTCATCAGGTGACACAGAAGCCCCCACTTTTGTAGGGCTGCATCTCCTCCACGTGCCCGAGTCACAGCCCAGGGGTATCAGGCACAATCTGGCAAGGCAGGGCAGAGTGCATGGCTGGCTGCGCCCACTGACGCTCTGCGGCTCCCAGCGCTCGCTGCTCCTAAACACCAGTAAAGTGCAATAATTACTAATGTCAAAGCCTTGTTTGTGCCAGTAGAGTTATGTCTGTGCCTGCTGATTTTTGCATGAGCTCTGTTGTTTCTTGTCAGGAGGAGCATTTTTGTGGGAAAGGCAGGAGCTGAAGGAAAGTGCGTGTGGCTGGAGGGAGGTGGGCAGCGCGGGGAGCTGGGGGGCTGACGTGTGAGACTATAACTCTGCCTTTAGGCTTTCTCATTCTTCATGTGAAGGACCCCAATGAAAAAGATTTTGTGACATTCTCCTTTGAGGCTATGAGAGTCGTACAATGTGATGCTATTTTAAGTTGGCTTTCATGCTTGTCTGTAAAATTAAATAATTAAAGCCTGTGATCTGAGCCTCTAACAGTGTGGCAAAATAAATCACTTTTCTGGCTCCGATTCATCTGTAACTGACCTCTGCTTTAATAACATTTCACCTCCTTTGCTTCTTTTCAGCTGCACAGTTCAAGGCAGCTGCGAACGAGACCTCTTACTGTGGGACTGCACACGTGGAAACACGTACACCTCCAGCACACACAGCGCGTACCTCTGAGCGGGCTTTAGGCAGGTAGTGTCAAGGAAGTTATCATCATTTATCCAAAAAAGCTGTTAGTTCCAAAATATCTTCCTGCCAGTCTTAATTTCTTATGAGTTAAGATTGAAATAGTTTGTTGTCAAGATTAATTAGTTAACACAGTTTTTATGAATACTAATACAGATTGCCTACATTTTCTTAATGTTTCCTCTCTGTGATAGTTACACATTAATTTCAATGCCTGCCACGAGAGAATGCTGCAGAAGAAGAGCTCTTCTGCAATCATGCGGTGTGAACGGGAGGTGTGATGGGCGTTCAAGGTGCTTTCAAATTTTGTCCATTTTAGGTGATGTCTTCCATGCGTTACATTCGCTGTTTACCTTACACGTTATTAAGTTAGAAGTGTTTAATGCATTTTACCTTAACTTTAAAATTTTAATTTCAATTTGTTTTTTGAACCTCAGTAAGTGGACAAGCTTGTCATGGTGTACGGCTTAGGTAATACTTTCCTCAATGTTTTAGATTCTCCTTTAGTTTCTTATGTCCCATAAATAAAACCATGTATCCAAGACTTCATTTTTCCCAGCACTGTGACTTTGTAAAGAAACTTTAAATATTTTCTTTAGTTTTCTGTATTTGAGTTGCCTGGTAGGAGAATGCAAATGTGACACATACAAAAGATCTTTCATTTTAATTTAATTGCTAAACATTTTCACTACAGTATAGTTGTTAGCTGTTTGGCTTTTATTACCTTCTCTAACAAGCAACTTCTACCAATGACTCAGAGAGTATATAATAGCGGTATAAATTATATCATTGCCTGTCTCCTGGGTGTGCTTCCAGATCCATGCAAGACACTTTAATTGAGCTGATGGAGAGTTTTTAAGGACCTTAAAAGGAGATGTCAGAAAAGGCATTTTTTTATTTTTTAAAAAAGGAAGATACAAAACTTCTTCCATGTCTTTTGGAAGTGAGAGCTGAAGAGTTTGCTGTCTCTTTACAGAACAAAACCACCACCAGCTTCACTTAGCATTCCCTGGCTGGTGGAAGCAGGTGTTAAATGCCTTCTGCACCCAGCTAGACAATACCAGGGCTGTAACTACTTACTGCTTAGGTCCACTGACATGGAACATGAATGATTATGTCTCCATCAAATGTTCGTTGGAAAATAAACAGACGATGTTCTCAAAAGTAATTAAAAGATATTACCTTCTTTGGAGCAAAATTTGGGCTTTGTCCTGATGTTTTTTCCCCATCAAAGCCTGAGCTTTGTTTCAGCCCCTAAGAGCAGGAGGCAATTGTACATAAACATTGCAGTCGGCTGAGACTGTTCTTCACAAACCAGTATGCAGATCCTAGGCTCCCTGTGCTCCTCCTGTATTTACTACATCCATTAATGAACATACATATTCATTCCTTTACAGGTACAGAATAGGACAATTTGAATGGAGAAATCTGCTCTCTTTATTGGCTTTGAGTTGGCTGTATTAGTCTTTTTTTTCAAGGTGGGTGGTGGTGGGGGGGGAAGCATGGATTTCATGCCTTTCTAAAGCATTACTTCATATGATGATTTCACACCCGAGTGGACCCTCCTTCTCCGAAGGTGTTGTAGCAGAAAGGAGGACTTGCTGATCTACAGTAAATTTGAGTAAGTACCAGTGATAAATAGCCCTTTACTGGTCTGTAACAGGTCTTTCCACAACCTCCTTGGGAAAACAGCATTGCTGTCTTGGGGAGTAAGTGATACCTAGAAGTTACCTGGGGCTGCTTTCCTACTAACAGCATATACCTTTCCTGTTTGCGGTTCCCACCTTGCCTTATGAAGGGAGATCAATATATAATACAGTGAATTCCAATAATCGTTTGTAGTTCTAGAGTGGTCATATTTTTCTGCCCTGAACCTGTGCGGTTGTCAGGCATATCAACGATGGCATTCGTGAGGTGTCACTGGTAACAAATGAATGCACAATCACTCCATGGTTGTAGCAATGTGGCGGATTTTGGTCAGCTGTCTGAGATAAAATACATATTCTTTTATCCCATAAGAAAGTCCCTGAAGAATAAAATGTTCTTTGGGTTTTGTTTCACATGGCGTTGGAATTCAAAAATTTGATTTTGAACAGTTTAGTAGGGGCTATTCCAAATGTTGCTGAGCTCATACAGAGTTTTTAGTTGGTTTCGACGGATTATGGATCCTCTTAAATCAAATTGCAATGACGTACGCAACCTTGAATGGTTTCTGTAAATTATAGCATCATAGGGAGGAAACACTCTTACTGTGGGCTTTTATATTTGATTTATTTACCTTCTCAGAAGAATCAGATAAGTAGAACGACTTTCATATGCTGAGTCAAACAAGAAATATCCCAAACTTTGAATTGGTTTGCTCTTTGACTGCTTCTGATAATCACAGCACATATTTTGAACCTGTCTAGGGCTCATACCTCTTATCTGAGAAACGTTATCTCTTGTGAAACAATCATCTGGAACAGGTTTCACACTATTGAAAATTTCGGGCTGGGTCCACTTGCGAGCCGCTGCTCCATGTAGCACAGCTACGGTCACACTTCTGATTTCCTTTGCAAGCTGCTCTGGTGCTTTTAAACAGCATCGGCTGATGTCCCTGATGGGCTGTCGGGGGCTGTTCTGCGTGGGCACATCAGCTGCAATGATTAGTCTGTCACTAGCGGGGCTTGGCTTACCTGTTTGCAAAAAGAAAGGGCAATAAAGGGCTTGCTTAACTTTTGTGTGATGATCTGTCCTTTATTATTTTGTAGTCTAATAGAAAATACTGCCTGTCTGATGAATTTTGCAACACGTTGCAAGAAATAAACCTTCTGCTGAAGTTTTTATTCTTATTGAAATCTGATGAGAAATAACATCTGTGCCTCTTGTTATACTATTTTATATGTAGATAAAATCCTTAATTTTAATATGAAATCCCTCAGCTTGCAAACAGTAATAAAGAATAGTCCAGGTCTCTGATCCTGCTCTTGGTATAATCTGAAGTGAGCTTGGACTGGAAAGAAGAAAACACTTTTCTCCACCCAGCTGACCCCGCAACGTGCTCTAAAATCAGCAAGATGGGATTTACCCTCTCCAGAGAAGGCACGTGACCCTTTCCCAGTCCTTGGTGACCTTTCCGATGCTGCATATGAGCACGGCTCTTTTGCCTTCTATATCTGAAGCTTCACCTAAAACATTTTGGTTTTCATTTTGGTGGTTCTGTGTCCATTTTGCGTTATGTGAGCTTTCAGGAAAAAAATATCAAAAATGTTGTGATTAAGTTAGTTCCTAATATTTTATGAAATATAAAAATATGTTTCGATAATGTAGAGCTATTTTAGAAGGCTTATTAACATTTTACATAGTATACAATGCATGAAAGTAATGGTACAATTATTTATGTGGCAAGACATCACTGAAAATTTTCACATCCATGCTGACTATTTTAATAAGGTACTAAAAAATACTATAATCCTCTGACACTAATGCTTTTCTTGGTAACAGTCCTCAATTTTAATAAGGTACTAAAAAATACTATAATCTTCTGACGCTAATGCTTTTCTTGGTAATAGTCCTCAATTATATCCATACGACAGCTTACTTTAACGTCTTCATTAGATCTGGTTTTTTTAAGGCTTTAACACTCTCACAATGAGAACTGTAGTGACATAACAGCAAACGACAGGGACATGCTGTAGATGTTACTCCATATGCTAATGCTCCTGAGAAGCCTATTTATGCAATGAAATGAGTAAATCCAGGATCGGGCCCGTTTTGGGCATGTGTTCAGAGCATTTTATCTAGAGGCAGCCTCAGATAATATCAAAGGCAGCCTTTTCACCAGCCTGGCCTACTGCTCACATTACAGTACAAAAAGTTCACTTGATTTATAAAATAGCCTTTCTTCAAACATTTCCAACAGCACGGAAGTTGTGTTGTGATGGACATCTTCTCCAGATAGAAATGGGCATTTTTGTTTATTTTATTCATGGCTGGAGAAGCACAGTCTCTCTGTCCAGAGGAGACAAATGCAGATGTTTTGTTTGAAAGTCTGACTGCATTTGTCATGAGAAAAGCTGCGTGTTAAACTGTGGGAATACTTTTAAGCTTGGCCTTATAAATGCAGAAAGCTAGTTTATTGTGGAGGTGCATTTGTTTGACAGTTAGCAAATGAATAAATGGAATAAAACCAGTATAATCCTTCCTGACATGCAGTAGGTACTGATCGGTGACAATGAAATGATTTTGAAATGTTCTGAATAGGATTCCTTTAAGTTCCAGTTTTAAACAGTAAAGTGAGGAAAACTTTTTTTTTTTTTTTGTGGAGGGAAAAAAAGAAATTGCTATTAAGTAGTGCTGTCAAATTAAATAGATGCCAGGTTAATTTTCAGTAATCAAACTGTAAGTCTAAGACAAAAGATACAAGCTATGGTGTTATTCTCTTTAAGAAATATCGGTGAAAACTGAAGCAGTTTCATATTACTGATAAAGGCAAAGTAAATTAAACACCTACAGCTAAATGAGCGATGAAAGGTGTCTCCTGTTGCATTGTCGGAATGAACTGCCTATGAACAAGGTAATGGCAGTTGCTGGCTGGCCTTGCCCTCCTGCCTTTGGCGCTGACCTGCTGGTGAGCAGGGCTTCTGGTACGGTCAGGAGGGACGTGGATGTAAAGCGAGGGAAAAGGGAAGAAGTAAGCAAGAACTATGGCTGTCTGCCTGCCCACAGCAGGGCAGCTGGAGGGGACGTGCCACCTCCAAGACCAGGAGTGATGGTCCTGCCACGAGGCTGGTGTCGCGAGCGACTCCCTGGCCGGGAATGGGAAGGGCTAATTATCCACGGGAGTAAGGGGAAGAGAATCCCAACCTGTGCCGCAGAGGTGGTGCTGGGGATGGACCGTCACTCAGTTCTCCTCCCCTGGACACCCGCACAGAGAGGCGAGCTGGCGTGGGTCCAGCCGGGCCGTGACTCCGGTGAGAAACGCTTCTCCCACATGAGCACAGTTGGTGCTGCTCCCAGGAAATCTGACAATGGGACCGACAAATGAAATACGGGAGGTGGAAACAGGTTCCTTTGCTTCTCTTATGATCTGCATGTGGGTTAATAATGTCTCTTGGAAATAGGATAGCAGCGCAAATTACCCACGTGTCTGAAAGGGGCTCCCCACCAATCTTAATGACAGTTTAATCTCTGAGGCAGGCAGCCTTGCGTTGGTCTGAGCTGGCGTGCTGCGTGGTGTGAGGATGCTCGTCCCTGCCTGCAGCCCTGGACCAGGAGCAGGAGTAAGAATAACAACCAGACTCCTCTTCTGTAGTACTGAACCGTAACTTTTTGCGTGCTTTCTTTTGCCGAGATGTGTTACATTAAATGTTGATTGGTGCCATGCACCAATTAGAAAGCAAAGAGCACAAGTCTAGTTCCTACAAAAACTAATTTTGTGCATGGATAATTACCATCATACTGGATTTACTTTCCTGAGTGCAATTACTCTGCCTGCCTAGAAAAAATAAAAATCAAAGACCATCTCACAATATCTATGCCTGTATATAATAAGCAAGTCAAATTAACTGCAGATGGGGGTTTTAGTGTCTGATTCAAATAACTTTTAAAATTTGATGAACTTGCATCTGTGCCACCCATGTGCTTAAGCACTTGCCCCTTACACAAATTATTTTTGTCTTCCAAGTCTGATCAGATAGCGCATCACCACGAGGAAGCGGTGATTCTGCACAAGCTGAGTTTTAAGCAAACTTTGTTTAACTGATGATCTGAGGGAGCCTTACCCATGCTTCCGAAGGTACTGTTTGATACTGATCGTTTAGGATTGCATAGTGAATCTTTTCTTCTCTTTAGGCCATTACATTGTATGTAGTGATATCACAGTTTATACTGGAGTTTTTTGTATGAAATGATCCTGAAGTAATGTAAGAGTGTGCTTATTGTAAACAAGTGCACAACTTCACTTATGGTTACAAGTGTGTCACTTATGGTTACAAGTGTGCGTAACAGGTGAGTTCATAATGCTGGCCATTATGGAAAAGAAGGGCCAGTTCAAGAAGTATTTATATGAGAAAGGTAGAAGAGGAAATATTGAATTTAAACTGGTTTAAAAATAGTTAAAGGCAGGAAAGGGAGTTAGTATGAAATATTGGTTGGTCTAAACAGAATACATCTTAGGATAAACAGCTGATTCTCTGAATGTGGGGCATGAAACTAGTCATAGCTATCTTAGTACAAACTATAGCAGCTGTACAAGAACTAAGTAAGAACACACTTCCATGCCGATAAATTCAGTAAATTTTGCAAAGTTTTGTTTCGTGTGGAAGTGTATGAGCGTCTCTGCGTGACTTAGGCACACACACAATAAATAACCACAGTGTCCACGGCAGCAAACAGATTTCTGTGGTTCTCTGTGTTTTGGTGTTCTTTAAGATGGATCTTTCCGTGGGGATTCAAGGCACTAGTGGTGTTAGAATAATAAAACTACAGTCCTGTGAGTTGTCAATTACTTTAAATCTACCTATGGGGGGAAAATTAGAAGTTTTAACATTACTGGAAGTGATTTTTTTCTCTTGCTTTTCCTGTGCAGTAGCAGTCAATTGGAATCTGAAACTTCACAGATTACATAAAACATCTTAGCAAATGCCTGTGTAATTTTGGGCAGCTGTGAGTGTGGGAACCTTGGGTAAATTGTAGCAATCTCTGTGCAAGTTTAATACGATTTTAGAACAGTGTCATGTTTGCTAGGATTTTGTGAACTTCGCCTAAGAGTTTTCCCTCCATTTCAAGTGAAATGTTCCAATTTCTCTAGCTTTATAGTACGTTAGCACAAATCCAATCAGGTTAATATCACAGTCATTTAGACATCTGCATAATTTTTTCAGAGATTTTAATATAATACTGTTACACTGGAATCTGGCTGTATAAACGTCTTTTGTCAATTAGCATCCAGTTAGCTGCTTTACTTACTAGTAAATTTAGTTATTACTAAATTATTGATGATTTTTTCCCCCCTTTTTTTCAACCATGATGTTGACCATAATGAAAAGCCCAAATCAATGATTTGGAACTGCTCTGAAATGCTTGGTGTGTATTTGGCACATATGTTCAGAATGTTTCTGAGCCCCCTTTTCATGGGCTTTAATTAGATGTCCTAAACTCTAATAAGTGTTTTGCCAGAAGAATTCACATAAATACCAGCAGCAGAAAACTAGCTTGGTGTGGCAATACATTATCTCTTTTGAAGTGCTGGAAAGCTTTAGGTTTTTAAAAGTTTACATAAATTTAAAAACAATAGTTAAAAGTTAATTAGATAACATTGCCTTTGCATTACTTAAGTTCCAGAGTAAGGGCTAAATAGCAAAACTGTAGATTTCAAACAAGTGTGAGCACACATCTCTGACAGGTAATGTCCAACCCCAAGTACGTGTTCTCTGGCTTCATAAAGTTTTCATATTTTTCATTTGTATTTTGTTTTTATTGGAACTCTTACGGTTTTAGCCTGCTAGTTCCATAAGGGGGCTTGATTGATTTTTATGCTAATCCTAAATGAAAGACAGCTGTTGTATCCACCGGCTTCAATAAAGCTAATCCAACTCATAAAAGTCTTGTAAACAGCCAGATAATGATGTTACGATTTAGAAGGGATTTCATCTTGTAAGGGGCTTATAACCCTGAAATACTCATGTTTGTTTCATTCGTCTGGGGGGGTTCATCAACCCTTTTGTACCAGCCCCAGTGTGGAGTTGCACCACTGTGGATGCTGTGGCAGCGAGGGGGGACGCGGGTCCTGCCCAGTTTGGTGTTGGTGATGAAGGCAGGCAGTAGCCGTGGGAGGAGAGGGATGGGATGGGATGGGATGGGATGGCTTCTCTGCACTGCTCAGCCCAGCCGAGGCTGAGTGAGCCAGCCGGTGGTGGAGGGAGGTATTTATAGAGGTGCTCTAAACTTGATTTGTTTGCATGAATACTGTATAGAAAGGTGGTTGTTCTTATATTAAATACTCATCGCCTTAGGGGACAGTTTATACAACATTATTACACCTTACAGTAATAAGTCAATCCTCATCACTTTCAAGTGATGAATGGCAGGGTTTTTTTGGCATATCTGGAAAAAAAAACATTATGCTATTCAACCACCAACTAATTATCACTGTTTGTATCCTTGCAAGACATGCGGGTGTACCTCCACACATGGTCCCTTTCACTCCATCTAAACAAGCGTGCATTCATGTGAGCACATATTAATTGCCAAACACAATACTGAACGCAGAATTAGTTTCTTCGTTTAATACATGCAACAGAATTAAATTAAACCTCAACATAAGCAGGGCAGACTTTAGTTATTAATCCTCCCATGAGCAACTATAATTATTTTTGCCAGCACTAATTTCATTTGCATATGTATTGTTAAATTGCAAATCACAGTGAACCAAGAAGAGTCTGTATGTTCAGCTGAATTAATCAGTGCTGCTAAAGCACATTGACTGTGGTAGCTAAACTGCTAATTTAAAGCAGGGGGGCGGGGAACCGGCAATGCGCTTACATAAAAAGACAAATTAACGAAGTTGAGTGTTTTCTGATCCCTCCGTTGTTTACAAGAAATTACTGATTTTGATAGTAAAGATCACAAGGTGTCCTGGCTGAATGAACACAGCTCAGTATATGTGTTTGAAACCAGGAAAAATAATCACATTTTTTATGTATTTTTTTTTTCCTCCTCCCTACTAAATAAACTTTAGCAATACCAATGAAAAAAATATATGATTTGCTACCAGAAGACTACCAGAAGACCTGGTAGTTAAATTAACATTAGTCTGCATGAACACAGATTTGGTGATTCTTATTGCATAAAAAGCTCATTAATAACTCCACTTATTTTACAAATGTGAGTAGCTGGAATCAACTGGAGATCGTGAATTTGAAAATCTGCAGAGTAAACAAGATGGTTCAGTTTTGTTCATTTGCTGTGCTCTTGTTCGGCAGAAGCCTGTGGTTCAACAAGCTAACAGGGGTTCGTTTGCTGCCATCGGGAGTCGGGATTCAAAGCTCGCTCTTAAGCCACCCTGGCAAAAATGCTTCCCAGAAGTGGCTCGTTAGCATTGCTCATCAGGGAGTTACTGTACGTGCCTTCTACATAGGCTTCAAAAGGCTGTGACGAACCCACTTCTCTCCCGATCTGTTTTGTATTATAATATAATAGTAAATCTAACATACATATAGTAGTATATAATTACCATATAATTATATAATTGCTATATTATTACCATATAATATATATATAGTGAATATAAGTAATAGCCAAAATTGTTAATGGCTTCCCTGAAGCATGATCTGTCCTTTTGCAAGCTTCGGATCCAGCATCTGTCAGAGTTATGAGTGAGGAGCAGGCACGCCTGTGTGGCTGAGCCACGTTGCACCGGCTGTCCTATGTATTTGCTAACTTCTGCTCAAGTACCTTCCCGTGAAGGAAAAGTGGAAGAAGCTTGAGTGCAGTACGTCAGGAAAATATTCCTGGTTAGTTTTCAGCATTGGAATAATTATAATAATATTTAAAATAATAATTACATAATAATTTGGTGGCATTTCTTGTTTTAGGTGAAGGCCAGGTGTTGAATAAGACTGTGAAACTGGGTTCATTTCTGCACCAGATAGATATCCTGTCAGTTTATGTCAAAGCCAGGTAATGTATTTATTTCTAAATTTATCTCATAGGTACCACTGTTGGAAACTCATTGAAACTGCTTTTGGATACTTAAGTGGCCCTCGTGATTTCACTTGGAAAAGACATGGAGTAAAGTTACACATATACAGGGCAGTGTCAGGGCTCACTTAAAACCAGAACTCCAAACAGGATAATTTAATTTTCAGTTCACAGAGTTTCATTAGAAGAGGAAGTGGCTGAAGAAAGGGTTTTCCAATTTTAATGGAAATTACTAATGTATTTTTTTTCTGTGAAGATATAATTTTTCGGTTTATCAAAGTACTGACCTGACTTTTCAGGTTTTTTTCCCCTGAGAGATTTATTTTTAAAGCATTGGAGAATTTAACAGACTTTCAATTACTGTTCTTCAGATTGCGTACTTTGAAAGGTTCAGAGCTGGAATTTACGATACCAATTCAATCCTGGTGGGTTTTGATCATAAAATAAAATAAAATTAATTCATCATAATATTTGTTAGACATGCCTTGGGCTGTACATGAATTTAGGTGTGCTGGTTTTATTTTTCATTTGCTTTTCATTTGTAGATGGAAAATAAGTTTTATAGGACTTTGCCTCACATTCTGTGTGCTCGGTATTCAGCACTGATATAAAACAATGACTGCTGGACGATGGGCAGGAGCAGAATTTTCCTGCGGGCCATGGGATGGGACACAGGCTTCCATCACAGTTTTTTAGAAAACTTAATTCTGTGTCTCTCTGCTTTGAATTGCAAATTATTGTTATGGGCTTGGCTGATGCAGCGTGTCTTTTTGTGGGCAAAAGTTATCATTGTAAGCCAAAATTTAAAGCACTGATGTAAGTAAACCTGATGGTTCTTCCTTTCCCTCTTTTCTCATGATTTAGTTTTGGATGTTAAATTGTCACTACCAGTTGCATGTTTACAGGCTGTTGGATGGGAGAGGACAGGCTTTGACTTTCCTTGTTTTGTGGTAGGAGAAGCAATTTTCATAATTTCTGTTGGGATTTGCCTGGAGAATTGCTATGGGGCAGTTGACGAAGGAGCAGTTCAAGTCGGAGGTGGGTTGAGTAGTATCTGTTCACCTGTGCTGAGCAGCAGCATGAGGTGAGCCGTACAGCGGATCATCGGGTATTGTTCCATTCCCACTGCTCTGCACAGAAAAAATGATCAGAAATAATGAGCAACTTCTCAGGCTCGCCCTCCCTCCCTCCCGCTGTGTCCGGTCCTGTTCGCACACACACGTGCACCAGCAGCTTTGCTGGCAGCACCGTGCTGGGCGCTGGCTGTGGGCGTGCAGGGATTCCTGCCAGAGGCAAGAAGGTAACGGCCTCAGAAGCATGAAAACTGGAAAGGCTTTTTCCTCCCTTTTGATGGACCCCTGGGGCTCATATTGAATGCCTCTTTAGTTTTTCCTGATGATCTTTCTTTTTTTTTTTTTTTTTTTTTTTTTTTTTTTGACAACAGCTTCAGCACGTAGCTCAGTTTGTTGAGCTCAGTGACTACCTGGAGTAGTTCTGAGGATAAAAAAATTAAAAAATTGTGTCTGCTGAGAATAGCTGCGGTTCGCTATTGCCACACCGCTCACAAAACCCCTGCACAGTGCCCATGTAGCACTGTGACACTGAGACACTCTGACCTTAGAAAACTGAAAATTGGCATGTTAATGAGGGAGAGGTTGCCAAGAAATAGGGAGGAGAACTCGGAAGCAGCAGTATCTCAGAGCCACAGCTGGCAGTTCACAGAGCTTTTTTTCTTGCTTAACAGGCAGAGTGAAATAAATGTGTTTTATTAATGGAAATCTGTTTTTTTTTTTTTCAGTAAGTGATCTCAGAAGGCAGAGGACAAGCAAAAGGAATGGTCAAAGTAATTTCTTAATTCATAGCATTTAAAACTCATTTTCTTTTTACAAATAACAAAATTAAGTAACATTTAGTAGTACTGGTGAAGCTAAGTCAGAAATAAGTTTCATCTTCAAAGAGCTTGGTTCATGTAGCTGTAAATGACCTGCCTGTTCTGTGTTTGAATCCCAGCTCCTCTTCGGTGCTGCACAACTTCCAATGTCCAATATTGAACTCTTGATTTTTCCAGCTGGTTGCTGAGCAAGACCTACCTGCTTTTTTCAGTTCCTGTAGTTAGCTTTCCTTAAGTTACTGGAAACATTTAACTTACACGTGGTGTGTCTTTCTCTCTCCCTTGGAAAAAATGACTTTGCAAGTGAGACAAGAACGCCATTTCGTCTTTAATGCAAAGGGTGTAAAGGAAAGAAAAAAATCCCAGTACACCCTCGTCATATTGGCACTTTCTGTAAAGTGCTGTATACCAGATCGTCCTTGGGCTAGAGTAAGGAATGCAGAGCAATTATTAATAATGTGGGCATTGATGTAATCTTTCATCAAGAAATAAAAAAAGAAGGAAAACAAAGAACTTGGCTTAGTAGACTTTTATACTGAGATATTTCAGAATGATGCTCTGTAGCTCTACAGACAAAAAGTTAGAAAGGACATCTCATGAGCAGTTTACTATAAAGCTTGGAAGATGGATGAATTTACATATGTCAAGTGTCACCTGAACGTATATGTGTACAGGTACCATCTGTCTGAGGATGAGAGTTCTGGAATTTTCCCTTTTGATTTCATTTTACAATGAAAATATCTGAAAGGCCTGGATAGCTTTTTCACTCCCTCTCATAGGGACTACAGATATATGAAAGCTAAAGCCACAACAGAGTTCAGTTAAACTTGAAAACACAACTGACTTCTAGTTTGTTTTGCTGTGTGAGGAGCAGTGAAATACAAAAACAGGTGTAGAGATGATGCAAGAAAGTTTCCACTTTCAGTTGTCAGTATCTCCAGAATGTGTTTTAGAACAATATTCCTGTTAGAATCTTGAATGTGAAATGAAGTAATACAATAATGCTGATTTTAAACCTCTATTTCATCTCACTGTCAGCTGCTGCTGTGATGAAGGTACCAGAGCAAGAGTCCATCAGTAGAAATGTTGGTATTTACATGTCAGTCCAGTTCTATTCTTCGTATTCTTTTTCAGAAGTATCAAAGTGCAGATAAATTGTGCAGGGGTAGGAAAGGCCCCCTCATCCTGGGAAGAAACATTTTAAGGAACAGAAGAGAGTTGCTGGAGGTGCTGGTATTATGAAGGCAGGAACAGATTTAAGGGGTCAGATCGAAGCCATGCAGCTCCTCAGTCCGGTGGCCAGCAGCAGTTGTCCTGGGAGGCGGGGAGGCATCCAGCAGTGCTTTCAGGCATCATCTCCCAGCCTGTAGCCATTTGGTTCTGAATTGGTGTGGACCAAGGTTTTCAGGCTTCTTTTTAGTTTCTAATAGTGATTTCCTCTAACTCCATCAGCAGCTCAGCTGCAGCCTGCTTAGGAGCAGAAGGGTAGAGGATTGCCATTAAAAATATATTGGATTGCGAGAAGGCATGAGAGTTGTCATGGGGACACAGAGGTTTATGAGAAACTGCAGCTATGAGCAGAATCTCCTTAGACTCCATTGCTCCCGAGGCACTGGCCTGATGATGGTATCTATCAGGCCTTTAAGGGATTAAGGAGCAGGAATGGGCAATAGCTGTCCTTGCTCTGCTTCCTTACATCTCAAAGTAGCTGTGCTGTGCACACCACAACTTTTCTGTTTACTATTTTTTTGTTTGTTTTGTGGATAAGTACAATAGAGTGCTCATCTCCTCTAGCACTTACTCTGTAAGAAAGGAAACAAATGGGCCAGGAACTGGGTCAGGTGCAACAGGGCTGCTTTGATATTTTTTTTTTTTTTAAATCTTCTTTCCCCCTTTCCCCTTTCTGTGCCAAGAAGAGAGAATATAGATGAAAACTAAGACTGGCAGGACCTGGAAGATGGATTTGACCTAGATATTCCAGAGTAACCATAACTGGGATATTTTACATGCAAGTTAAAAAAAAATGGTAATACAGAAATCCACCCTAATTGGCAATCTAGCTGCTGATATAGGAAGCTTGTAGAATCAGGTTTAGATGGCACAAAGTGCAGCCCCACTACAACAGTGGATCAGAGAGATTTGTCAAATACAGCATAGCTGAACTGAATTCACCTGTGCTTTCCACCTAAAAAATATATTCTATTTTTAGCTGAGACTGTCCCCACCCATCTCCACAGTCTGAGAACTACAAGAGGAGGAGTAACCCTTGGGGAAGTCCCTTTCCAATATTAGGGATTACTGGTGTCCCATGTTGAAATGAATCGATAAAAAGCTGGAGGAACTCCTGGTCCAGGGATACGCAGAGATCCCTGGAGTCTGGGGCTGTTCTCCTAGAAAATTCCCCTCCTGCAGCAACTTGGCATTCCCAGCCCAAATCCTTTCCCTCCCAGTACATCATGGACATTCTCCAGTGGCATGTTTCCTCTTGCCATTGTTCCCTCTTTGAATTAACTTCAACTCTGTGGGCAGTAGTTCCGTACAAATATCTGATAATTCCTCCTTTTACCTGCAGAAGCAGCAGGCAGGGATGGCTCAGCCCTGGCGCGAGGAGAGCAGCATCTGGAGTCCTCTGGGTGGATGGCAGTGTAAGTCCGATCCCACCAAGGGTGCCAAACTGCTGCTAAAAAACCGAATCTATTGCTTCACAGTAGGGTTTGCAGTAGTGTCTGAAATAATCATCACTGGTGTTTGCTGCAGTGTCAGTATGATGGTAGGTAACTTTCTGAGTGCTTTGTTTTAGCTCTGATAAGACAAATATGAATATAATTTTTCACTGCAAGACTTTTTTGCACAAATTGTGTTACATGAATTCCCTTGTATTATGCTCTGGGATGACAATACTGCTGTCGGTATCTCCAGGATGTGTTTTAGAACAATATTCCTGTTAGAGTCTCAAACATGAAATGAAGTAATACAATAATGCTGATTTTAAACCTCTGTTTCATCTCACTGTCAACTGCTGCTGTGAGAAGGTACCAGAGCAAGAGTCCATCAGTAGAAATGCTGGTATTTACATATCAGTCCAGTTCTACCATACCGGGTCAAAGTTTACCATAGACTTTGGATTTGCTTTCAACAGAAACTGAGGTGCTGATGCGATGGGGAGCATGCAAAGATTAGTGTTGATGATTAGCATCAGGCCGCCTGCCTTTGCCAGGAACATCATGCACAGGGTGCAGGGCAGGTGTCCCAGGTGATGCATGTGGCCAAGGGTTCGGCTAATCACCAGCACATGTTCCCTCTGGAAAAGACAGGTGGTACCAAAGCCTGCGCTTTGCTGGGTTCTTTCTTTGGGAACAGCCCTGGAGGCAAAATGTGCATCTGCTGGGCAGGTCTGTGTTTAACAGCACCTGTTATCCTTCCCAGTGCCAGCTCATTTCTCCAGGGACTTTGCTGCTGCAACCTGCTCTGCATTGCCAGCTTTCACCGCCAGCTCTGCAGTCTGTTCTGACCTTCTGCCTCCTCTAGAACTTTCCCACCAGTTCCCAAAGTTTCAGAAAAGAAATCAGCAGAGCCCTAATAAGAAATTTTGAAAGCTAAAGTGGTAGTGAGTGCCTCCCCCACTTAACATGAGTTGCTTTTGAAGTTTAAAGGGACTTTAGCTGCTCTTCTAAGAGGCCTTGTATATACATGTGAATCATGGTATTCTGTAGGAATGCGTTGGTATTTTGTAGTCTTTACTGCACCAGTACTCCACAGCATTAAATGCACAGCTTTCTGTCACCTTTATCAATCATTTTTAGCACTGAACTTTCTTATGCGCTGGTCACCTGATGTGCAAATCAAAAGGGCAGAGGACAAGTGTCTGCTGCTTTGAGCTGGAGGCAGAGACAGCTCAGTTTGTGTTCAGGAGCTGCAGCACCAGCTGCTTTGTCTAGATAGCTCAGCTGCCTTTATCCAGGCTGGCTGTACTATACGTAAAGTAGCTCTTTCATGTTATTTCTAGGTGAAAAAATAATATTTACTTGTTAATTTTTTTCTGTTATAAAACCAGATACCAGGTAGGACTATTTGCCCCATTCTGAACGTGCTCCTTCATTCCTGTCCCCTCGTCAAGACAGTACGTGCTACTTAAATCTGGCACCCAGGCAGCTGGAAAGACTCTGGGCTTTCCAGTCAGTAAATCCATGTCCTGTTGCCTCCACTGGACCCCATCAGCACATCTCAGAGTGGCTGCTGTGGGTGCCTGGCAGCATGGGACAAGCCTGTTGGTGAGCCCAGTGTCACCTCCTTTCTTCAGAAGTGTTGGAGATGGACGTTAATACCCGTTTCAGTTTTGCATGGAACAGTAATTTTTCATCCCTACTTTTTGCAGCAGGAAATTTCACAAGACTGAAGATGTCTTCAGCCTCATGCAGAAAGTGGTTGGTGTGAAGGTGCCCCAGTCTGTAATACACCCATTGAACAAGTTGCATTTTTCAGGTGCAGCCGTTTCTGAGACTATAATCCTTTCCTTCTGGCTTTCTAATCAGGAAGGTGTGTCTTAGTTGTTGGTTGGGGGTTTTTTTGGTCAGCTATAATACTGAAATATTAGATATATTAGATAAATATTTATATATATATAAAAATTATATATATTAGATATATATATTCTTTGAATATATGGTCAATGAGTTGGATGACCTGTGCAGGAATTATTTTGAAATTTTGGTAAATAATGCAAATTTAATTGGAAATTTATTTTTGGTTAAGAATCTAAGTGCACCTTGAAGTGTATCCTTTGAATCAGGGCCTTGAAGATTAGTATTTTTAAAGAGGGGGAAACACTGATACTTGTTTTAGGAGAGAGGCATTAAAAATATGAGTGCAGGTTGGATATCAAAGAGCTGTGCTGTTTGAAATGACAAAGTTACATACTCGCAACTGCTCTGTGGACAGTGGAAAGCCCAATGCTCTGTTTGAAGAGGTTTCAATCAAAACTTTACCTGTTAATGTGCTCAGAGCAAAAGGTTTAAAGTCTAGAGAAGCCCTGTTATTAAATACCTCCCTTCTATATTTCTGCCCATAAAGTGAATTTAAAATTAAATTAAGAAGAACCTTATTCTTGTCCCAGAGCTCTAAATGGTTTCCAGTCTGTCTTTGAAGTATTGTGACACTGGGGAACCAATTAAAACACAATTAACCGATCTGTTTGAATGGTTCAAACACAGACTTGGTGTGGAACTCAAATAAGCTTGGAGGAGAGCAGCTGGTGATTTTAAAGAACAAGGGAAGAGGAGCGTTAGACCGGTGAAGGTAAATGAAAATAAAATGGTGCATTAAGGTCTTATTTCATTTCAGGTGCTTCAATGTTTATAATTATTGGTTGCTGGCACTTGGGCAGGTTTCCCCTGTGTGTTCAGCTGCCCTGTATTGCAAGCTGCTTCCAAGCAAAGATCCAATAATCCTGCTAGTCTTGTCTGTGTAAATGTTTGACTGTAAAACTGATGTGCAGTTGCACATTCAATACCCCAAAGCTGTTTTGCCGAGTGGAGAATTGTTCCTGGGCTGAGAAATTAAGCATAGACTTTCACTGACAGGAGAGCCAGGCATCCATCCCACAGCAATTGTTTCAAGAATCGGCAAATACAAATTAAAGCATTTTGCTTTGCATTTGTTTATTTTGTTAAGGCATTTATTTATAATGTTTTCTGTTTATGTTTGAAATCTCAGTCCTATACGCAATTACACACATATTCACACATGGAAAAAAAAGGTGAGGGAGGGCAAGAATAAATATTATCGCAAAGGAAAATAATTGTTTTAAGAAATTTATCCAACCATACCTTTTTATGGAGAAGGAAGGAAAGTGGGGGGACCCCCCCACCCCCCAAACTCCACTTTGTTGCATATATGCTGATTTTTAATTCTTGGGATCTTTGGCAGACCAAGATGCACTGACAAGAACTCTCTTGCACTGAGTTTGCTCTTGTCCCTAAGGTGAAGCGAGACCTGCAGCACCCAGCCTTGTCCCAGCGAGCCCGTAGGCGGCAGACAGCGGCTGGCGTGTAAGCGCCATCCTCCCTGTCTGAGGAGGGCACAAGAAGACTCTCACCGTTAATGAACTGCTCTTTTGAAACCTTTCTATCAGAGATGCAGTGCAAAAATGACCTTGAAGTACCCATAAACTCCATAGCCATAACTCATCTGAAACACGTGGCAACCAGGAGCTCCCATCTTCTTGACAGTAAGCAGTAGTTGCTTGATCACACCACTTTTAATTGCTTCATTATAAAAGGAAAGTTATTTTTTTTTTTAAAAAAAAAATCTTCCCTCATTGAAAACTTTCTCCTAAGGTCTAATTCATGATTTGAATAAATAGTGCCTCTAGACCAGAGCTCATGAGTACTCACCTGCTGGGTGAGGGAAGAGAGGAATGGCTTTGAACTGGAAATTGGCTGAGCCTTGATATCCACTTGATAGACTCTTCTGCTTTCCTTTTAATTCCAGTTCATGCTGTGATATAATAGCCAGGTTTGGAAGATCACTGGTAGTAGAAAATACATCTGAAATGAAGAAATATTAAAGGTAATATTGCACTTTATCTATTTTATCTTTAATAGCAAACAAAGACACGGTGCAGTACGTGCCCAAGGCAGGCTGGCCAGGAGAAGAAGATCCCTGACCCAGGGACTGGGTCACTTTTAAAGAGGTTGAAAATGAACAACTAACATGAGGCAAATGTTTTCAGTTGTTATTCTTCAATGACAGATGTATTTGTGTGTGTTTGATTTTGGACTTTACGTAAAAGTGGTATAAGCTATTCTAATTTTTACAGCAGTCAGCTTTTGAAGCAAAAATAGATCCAGTACTTTTATGCCATTTTAATTCATGTTATTTGTCTAAAAAGTGCAAAAGCCTATGAAGTGTCTGTCATCAATGCTAAACTACTTTTCTTGTTTTCTTAACTAGAGAATGAGGGAGGACCTGTCTTTCCTTGTTAGGACAATGTAACCCCACAGGAATCTGAATTTAACTGACATAGCTGCCACCTACACCCAGCTCATACCTTACACAGTATTTTTTCTCCATCCATTTCTGAGGAAGGGAAGGGCAGAGCGGGTGCTGGTTTGGTTTTGTTGCTGTTAAGCTCAAGAGAGAGCAGACTCTGGTTCCTCTGGGTTAAATATTCCTCTATCTAAGCAGAAAAAAATAGTTTTATTTTTTTAAATTTAGCATTTAATATAGGGTTAGAGATAGAATATCATCTTTCTAGCACTGCAGACATGGGAGCATGGCCTGGGCAGAAATATCAGCATCCCCTGGTGGAGCCCCTTTGTATGGTGCCTTAGCTACACCTCAACACGCCGGCTTCCATCTGCATGGGTGGCACGCTGCCGGCTCTGCTTAAATTGTTTGTGGTTTTACCCCAAATATTGGGATTTCTACAGGCCATGGTGGGACCACAGCATGCCTGTGCCCACTGCCCTGCGCCACTGCAGGGGCTGAGCCGGGCTGGGGCTGGGCTGCAGCACAACCCACGCAGCAGGATGGAGAGGGCAAATCTGGCGAGGGGCTTGTAAATATTTCACTGCCGCGCAGCTCCAGCGATGGCCACTTTTCCATTTCTGGGTATGCTGCACAGGGAAGGTACACAGATTTTTGTGGTAGTAGTGAAGCAAATAAGTAAAACTTTATTTCTAAACTGAGGAAATAAGATCTGAAAATCATGGAGATGCTACCCACATTCAAAGAATCCAGGGTACCACTTTTATATTTTTCTGATTATTTCTGCACTTTAAGATGCTATCATTTCAGAAGTCTAAATTGATGATGAGTAGATTAAGGGATTTTCTGCCACCTGTTATTAGAAACAGCAGATGTTAGCTAATTCTGGAAAAAAAAAAATTCTAGGTTGGAGTTTGTAGTTCTTCATTTATTTGCACATTTATGAGAAATTAAATAAATGTGATTCCTAATGATCATTATAGAAAAAAAGAATCCTTTAAAAATTCTGGCACCTCAAGGCTGTATCTTCTTAATTGTAAATATAAAATAATTTCACTGATGACAATGGAATACTGTACAGTAATTATACTGGCCCAAGAGAACATATTACTGTGAAGTCCCAAGCCATAAAACAGCTCCAGCCTTTTTTAATACCACATACGTCCTTACCTTTATTCAAGAACAGAAAAGCACAATACCCCAAGGTAGTCTAATTTCATATCCCAGAAAACACAAATCTTTTTTTTTTCTGTGTATGCAAATTGCATTTTTATTACAGCAAAGAGAAATGTGTAATTATTTTTTTTTTCCTTTTAGCTCATTGGAGAAACAGTTGATGTAATTGGACAGCTAATGTAATTGCATATGCAATTGGAGTACTTGCACATGCAAATAAGTGATTATTCTCACAGTTATAAAACTTATGTGAGCAGTTACAATGTATTTCTATGTTGCTTAGGCACATAATTGTATGTGTATTCTGTACCTAGGTTTTTTATGCAGCATCCTACCTACTTATTTATTTTGTAACACCACTGTTACCTAAATATGAAATATTTTTTTACACAGCAGGCAATAAAAATAATGGGTTCACCATAATATTCAGGGCTCTGAATACACCATTTCTAAACTGTGATGCATTTTACTTTATGGGGAGTGAAATAAACACTAAAGATAAAACCTCTTTTAAGCTCCAGTCACTTTGCAGCAATCGACAACGTACAGAATGTGTTGCCAGTTCCTGAGGCCATGTAAGGGGAACATGACAAGCAATCGTTTATGACATTTTTTTAAAACCTGTTATTGCTAATGATAAAATTTTAAGTGTAAAGACTTTTTCTTTCATTATCTGTCTTTTCAGCTTCCCTGGCATCAAGAGATCTGGTCTATGGCCAGGTAAAATCCTCGTCCATATGTACAAGGCAACATACGCCACACTGTTTTGCAGCCAAAATATTTTGCAGTTCTCTTTTCAAGCTGCTGGAATTCAAGATGGAGCTGTGCACACTCGGGTAATTTCTTGTGGTTGAGTAATACCTCTCTTATTTGATTTCTCTGTCTTTTTTTACCCGGTAGTGGAGGGCGTTAGCAGTGTGTTTCAATGGTGTCAGGATTTCAAGGGAACCGGTAGAGCCAGACCAAGGGAATACTGACCCAGTATGTTTGATTTATTGCTTTCATTGACTTCTGCTGTTCTAGAGTAGGAGTCCTCACGAGCTCCGTAACAGCTAATAAAGAAGACTCTTTGAATTTATGAGGCAAATAAAATCTCAGGTCGGAATATCATTGTTAGTAAAATCCAGTGGCACTACAGAAATAAAATAAAACTGCTAGCCTCTGCGTGGGGCAGCGCACCCCCCAGCACCTGGAAGGGCCAAGCGGGCAGCCTGTTTGTGGGCTGAGTGGGACTCCCCGGGCACGAACAGAAAGGGATGGGTTTACGTGACACGATTCCAGGGGGGCAGAAAGTGCCCAAGGCAGAGGGGGGCCATGTGCTTGTCTCAATTTTCATTATCATTAATGGATTAATTGGATAAATGCGTGGGTTGGTTTGTGGTTTGGGTGGTTGTTTTTTTCTATTCTGTTACATAAGATGCTTATGGATAAATCAATAAATCAATGTCAGAATTAAAACTTTTGCTGAAGACAGTTTTCATCTTTCTTTTCTTAGTACTCTTGACTGCCAAAAAAGCTCCCTGGAAATGACTGGGAGCCCGTCCATCCTGTGGCGGTTGTTCATGGCCTTCAGAGTCAGCTGGCGAGTTGTTAAATTCATGCTTTCAGAGCTGTTTGGGCATGTTTTAGTAGAAATTTGTTTTGATTGCTTTTTCTGCCCCCCGCCCCCCCTTTTTATTAAAAGCATACAAAGTTTTAACAAATCAGGCACTGACAATGGGTGGCAGAATTTGGCTGAGGGCATGGGATGGCAGTGGTGGAGCGCTGGGTGGCTGAGGTAGAGGAACTTTCTGTCTGAAACTTGTTTTATCTTTCTCCTTAGCTGTTCCTAATGCTCAGAAGAAAAGGGCTGCAGAGTTTAATCTCTTTAAAACCAGTATGTGTCATGTGATGCACTGATATTACACGCTTACAGCATTTCATAGCAAGAACCAGAGGGAAGGAAGTCTTCTGAATATAGACTACTCGTTCAAATTTTTGTGAAATCTTGGTTTATAATTTAATGGCAACACACCTGTAACAGGGAATTAACATTTCTGGGTTTAATGGTGATTATTGTGTTCTGAAATTTGTGAGGTTTTTTTCATCTTCGGCTATACCAGTTCACCTATTTTCTCTGCAAAGATGCACCAAGATTTATTCCATCCTTCAAACACTATCTTGTCATCTTAGCCGTAAGTCCAGCAGCGGGGGTCACTTTCCGCCCTGGGGAATAAATCTGGCTATTGATCCTAGGAGCTTCTGTTCAAGTTTTCCACTATTAATGTGTTAAGCGTTTAAAATACAATAACGTTTAAAAAGATAACCACAGCACTCTGCAACAGTGGTGCTTTCCTTTGACCATAAACAGTGAAATGTGGAAATTCCAGTTTACTTATATATGGAGAAGGGGCTGATGGGTATAGAACCCAAGCCTGTGTAAAAGGCTTATTAGGATAAAATAATTTAAAGCACCCCCAGGGCTGGAGGAAGACTAACTTAAGATCTATAGGCCAGATTCTTGGCAGTATGGATCAATATAGATGCATTGAAGTGTACAGGATATGCTTATTTAAATAATCAGATGAACATCTGTTCTTGTATGTATTTAAAGTATTTAAGCTAGAGGAATCCCTAGTAAGATTAAAAATACCGTATTTCAAGAGCATTCTGGGCAAACAAGAGAGCCAGGAATAAATACTTTCCCTTTCATATATTCATGGCACAAGAAATTAACCTTTTAGAGTAAGCCATCATTTTTATTCTGGTGATGCTGTGCTCACTCTGTATCCTGAGCAGCTCTGTGACTGACCTAGGGAAGATGTGACCCTACTTTTTTTTCCTCACCTGTGAAGGCAATTCCTATAGCTCTACATGTTCCTCCTTCCAACTCCATCTTCCTCATCTTTATCTGAAAATTGCAGTGACTCTTCTGGGACAACAATAAAGAAGAGGAAATTTGATTCATAAAGGCTGTGCTTCCTCCTAAATTACTCTCTATATAGGGTGGTGTCTTTATTGAAAAGCCTCATGGCGTCTTGCTTTGAAAATATATAGACACTACCTGAGACTGGATTATTTAGGCTGTTGGCTTGATGCAATCTGGCAATTCTTGTTACAAAGCAATGCTCTGCAAACAGCAGAGATGCACAGAGCCCCAGGCACCGACATTTGCTCTGCACAGAGAGAGATGCATGCTCTGAAGGGCAAATAACCCTGGCAACGACCCGTTTCAGGCGGACAACTCCAGTTTTGGCTTTCAGCAATGCTCTGTACAGATCCAGACAAAGGAAAGGTTGTGGCACTTCCACATCCCATTTAGAAGTGGCAAGTTGGTTTCTGCTGGAGATCAGGGAGGGTGCTGGACCCGGGTGCCCAGCCTTGCTCTAAACGCAGTGTAATTCCAATATTACTTTGTGTACATGAGCTCTTTAGAGTCATACTAGATAACAGCAGCCGCAGCATCCAGCCCCAAAATCATTGCAGCCTCATTGACTCTTCGTGACTTCAGCCAGTGGGGGTGGGCCAGCAGTTGGTCCGGAGGCCACCACTCCAGCTGGAGAGCATCGCTGCCGGTGCTGAGCGAGCCCGGTGCCGCGCTGCCTGCTGCCCTCCACCACAGTGCGTCCAGCTGAGGATCCACCTGGCACAGCCAGCCGCCGCGCAGGCCTCCTCCCCTTCCTGCGTTTCAGATCCATGCGAATGCCACAGCTGGGATCTTCAAGCCAACTGTAAAATAAATGCTTGGGTAAATCAGAAAATTGTATTGGAGGTGGCATCTATCTACAGAGCTGCACGTTCTTCAGCGAGTCAGTGCTGGACTGTTTGCTCCTCTGTCAGGCAAAGGGAACATGTGGGTTAGTAGCATGGGAGAGTGGTCAGGACATTGCTTTGATAGTCCACACAAAGCACGTAATCTGTCTCTATTTGTCCTTTTGAAGTGTTTCGGCAAGAAGAATGAAGTTTAAGAATACTATTATTTGAAAGTTCTTACTTTGTTTAACCTTTGCATGCAGGTGCGACAGTATTTTGTTGAATATGCACACGTGTTAGGTTGGAACTTGATCTGTAGATAATATTTGTGACCTGGAAGGAAGAATCTCTGGATTGATTGCTTCCTCTGAGAGATGAAGAATTATCTTTATTTATCAAATTCATGTACAATTTCAGGGTTTACTTCTTCAGCTGATGTAATCAGATGTGACTGCAGGATTCTCAACAGAGCTGCTCTGGTGTGCAACAGTGTCAGATCTTGTGGAGAAATTCTGATGAAAGGGAAGGCTTTATGTTTCTTTTATTCCACCTTCTCATTTTCTTTAGTTTAATTCTCAATTCCAACAGAAATCCAGAAAAAAATTGTGTCCGTCTGCGGTTTATGTTTACTCCCGCAGGGCTGCAGAGTAAGAGCTTTCACATCTCGCCCATAGCTTGCCTACGGACTGAAATGCAGTGCTGCTGATCTAACTTCAGGTCACGCTCACACACCCCGTCGGACAGGTGAGCGTGTACTTTCATGTCCACAGCTACGTGACTCGAGAAGGTGCGATATGACATTTGTATTTTCAGCCATGTTCCTTTCTTCATTACTACTACTTTCATCTTCCTGGCTTCTGGAAAAAATTCCGACGATGCTTGATAAGAGCTGCACAGGTGAGCTGATTGTGCATGGGATGTTTCAGTACTTAAAGGGGCTTATGAGAAAGATGGGGACAGGCTTTTTAGTAGCGCCTTTAGCACTAGGACAAGGGTTAATGGTTTTAAACTGAGAGAGGGCAGATTTAGGTTAGACATTAGGAAGAAATTCTTTACTGTGAGGGTGGTGAGACCCTGGCCCAGGCTGCCCAGTGCAGCTGTGGGTGCCCCATCCCTGGCAGTGCTCAGGCCAGGCTGGACGGGGCTGGGAGCCACCTGGTCCAGTGGAAGGTGTCCCTGCCCACACAGGGGGTTGGAACTGGGTAGGCTTTAAGGTCCCTTCCCACCCAAACCATTCCAGGATTCTACAGTTTATCACATAGCAGGTGGATGGCCACTCATGCAACATAACCTTGCTGTTACGTTACCTTACAGCATGTTCCACTGAGTTTTCAGCTGGTTTTCTCTGTGCAGCTGCTTGGTAAAACACCGGTAGGGAAGGTGGCAGCCACCAGCGGGGGGCTGGGTGGCACGCAGCAGTGCTGGCAGCCCCTGCAGCACAGGTGCCAGTGGCTGTGCTGACAAACTGCCCCCTGCTTCGCCACAGTGAAGAGATATTTATGCAGCCATGAAACAGCTTGCTTTTTGTAGCCTGTTGATGGCTTTAGCCTGCAGTTTTGTTTAGGCAGTGCTGTCACTCTAGATATTTCTTGCAACTTTGTCGGTGTAGCGATGATGATTTACTGTCGTCTTTCCTGTTTCCTTGTATAGATCAACACTTGTTTTCTTTCTGTAATGTATGTTTAATCCCTCCTATGGCATAAAGATAGTAAGATACTGTAGAGGGATTTTTAAAGGACCGATGACATATGTTACCATTGTCCAGGTTGGACAACCCAGGCCTGTTAGTTGAAGCTGCAGAGCAACTTTAAATTGTGCAGGGAACAAGCAGGGTGAGAAAGAAAATAAGCTATGCACAAACAAGAAGCCAGGTGCAGAGCAAGTCCTGGGAACCACAGAATAAACACACTCTCATCGGCACACTCTGATCAGGCGCCTGCAGCATGCCCACCAGTCAGCGACACGGACCCCACATGGCCAGAGACCTTTATCCAATCACCTGTGTGTAAAGTCGGGTGAGCGGTTGGTTTAAGTTATAAATATGACCTGTTTGTTTAATAAAGTGAGCACAGTATGTAGCCATATTGGTGTGATTGTCATGACTTGGCTGACTCTCCATGGGGTATCCTCTTCCAGATACCACCATGCTGAAATTCCTAACACCCAGAAGCCAAACCTTTGTATACACATCTTTGTAAGAAAAGAAGAAAAGTGGGAAAGGTTTTTGTACTTTTTTTTCCCTAAAAAACCTCAATTTGTTACAAATATCTTTAGTGTTTGCAGCTTGGCCCAGGAGCTTATGCAAACCTCACTTAGAATGTTCTTGTGTTGTTCAGTGGAATGAAACTTCTGTAGGGGAGTTTTTCTTATAAAATACTCCGTTCAAAACATGCCTTCAAATATGAGGCAAGTAGAAAACACTACGGTGTGGTAACTGCTCAATGTTTCTCTTTGTATTTTCATTATTCTGGTCACTGCTAAAAGTGAAAACATAAAACAATTTTTTTTTTAATGCTTTCACATTTCTGAAAGATCCATTTTGCATTTCTGCTTTGCTCTGGGCTTACCTTAGTCAGACTCCTTCTGCCATTTGGATGTATGTGATCTACCACTGTCAGCAAAACACATATTGCTACGTGCAGCTTTAAGATGAGTGTTTTAACTGAAGTAACAGTGTCTCTCCTCACTTTTGGGATGTGAACAGCATGGTGAGGTTTTGTGCTTGCTGGAGGAGTGTGGCAGAAGATGCCTGGTCTGTGTGCCGGGCACCATCCTGACCAGGGTCCATGGGGCAGGGCCCATCCAGCCTCGTGGGCTGTTGAGCCACGTGTTCTCTTCTAGCAACGTATTGAGCCTGGGGCTGGGCAGCTCTTACTGATGCCAGGAACATTTCCGGGTTCCATAAGGATGTCCATAAAATAATTCATGCTAATTGCAACATCATTGCTAAAAAGATGTGTGAGGAAAAAAAAAGACCTTTGCCATGAAAAGGTGTAGACAAACGTTCTGGATGTTGAAGTGGCAAGATGGGAAAATGTGTCAGAGGCAGCTATCCTATAAAGTACATAGAGGGAAAGTTGGTAGTTTTAGCCACAGTGCAGCAGAATTTAAATTACACAGTTCAAAACACACAGAACTCTATATAACACAAATGGATAAATGCACCTTTCGTATAAGTACAGATTGTTAAAGAGTAAGGTGATCACAGCCTAAACCCTCCTGCTGCGGAGCTGTGTCTGCGCGGTGCCCAGCTCCCCGCGGGACCCGGAGCTCCCAGCTGCGCTGGTGCTGCAGGGAGATCTACTTGCAAAAACCAAAACTAAGCCTTGTATTAAAATAAATCCCCCATATGGTGGCAGCCTTTTGAAAGATATGGGAAAATACACCTTTCATTTAATGTTTGTTTTAATACAGTCAGAAGGAAACATAGATAATGCGGAATGGCTTCTCTCACTCTGATGGGGAAAAACGGTCATCTGTAACGCACGGTCACAGGAACCTGCACGAGAGCGATGTTTCCTGATGCTAACAAGATTATTTCAGTTCTAGACTTTATTTCTATAGAGAACTATTTTTAGTCATTTCATTACTTCTGAAGTGCTTAAAATAGTCACCATCCTAGACTGATAGGTCCCACTTCAATTACCAGCGTTGTTGTTAATGCCTCAGCGTAGGCTACATGGTGGCTGTTGGAAGAATTTGTTCCTCTTCTATGAGACATTTCTGCTTATATGCAGCACTCTAAAATTAGGTGTTCAGCAGAGTCCTCCTTGTTTCCAGAAGCTTTTCAAAAGCAATGAACATTGTCTTGGCAACTCCTCTTCTTTCTGCTCGTACTGGAAAGGGCAGAGAGAGGAAGAGGGAAAATCTATTTGCCAAAGATTTAAGTTCTCTAAATCAGGGCTGTGAACTGTAAAGCACAATAGGGAAATCGGGGCTAATTCCTTTAACTGCCCATTAGACTTTGCTCATTCCTACTTAAAATATCTGGTTGCTGAAGAAAAGCTGTGTTCTGGGGCGGCTCTGACATCACTAAATATCTTGACTCTTTCTAGAGGGCCAGTTAGGCAACACCACTAGGATTGAGAAAAGGTTTCGATATTCTTTGAAGTGACTCAGTGCAAGGAAGACTTTCTCTATTCCCCACCCCCCACCCCCCTTTTCCCTTTGTTTACTGGATAATGCCCATCAGACTCAGCCCAGATAAGCAGAGGCATTGGAAGGCAGGAGACCCCACACCCAGCAGAATGACACTGTTTGCCTTCGAGCTGTTGCAGGGAAGAACAGCCTTTCTGTATTGTGACATCCAAGCAAAAAAGTAGATTTTTTGTTTGAAAGCAGATTTAGAAGTGCAATGGTTAGACAGCCCTTTGTCTTTCTTACTGCCCAGAGTAAGACTACTGTACTGCCCTGAAATGACCTGTTTCTGCAATATTTTGTCCCCAAGTACTAATAAAAAAAGAAGAGAGAGAGAAAAGTACCAGTGATAAACACATTTGAGAAGCACCGATGGTATCTGCGGTATCAGCTCCTGTTTTTCAAGCCCTCTTGTCCTGCAGCTTAACTACCAGCCTTGCACTCTGTTTCTGCAGGGGCTGTTTTCCCAACAGGAGCTGTGAAGGCAGGGGGAGGACAGTGGTGCTGCTTTCAGGGGCTCCCCACCCATTTAACATTGCCTGTACCAGCCCCCTCAGCCCCTCTTTCTGCTGAGCACTAAGTACCCGAGGAGCTTTCTTTGCGAGCTCTCCGCACTTTGCTCATGCAAATGAAATTTCTCTGTTCTGACTAAGGGCTCTGTGAGTTACAGCCTGCTTATTGTTTTAGAAATAAAGATATTAGTATGCAAATGATTCTAGAAGGTGTTTCTTCTCATTAGAGAATGGAGATCATTTGATAAAAGATGCAGCGTGCTTCATCTATAAAAAGGCTTAGCAAATTTGTCTTGTCTCAACAGCACTCTAACAACAAGACCGATCGGATAATGCAGCAAAGAAAGCACAGGAGACAAATGGTTTATGACACTCAGGTTACCTTTACTGTGCAAGGTGGGCGTGAAATTTTTTATGGTGAGACAAAAAAGATGATGGGCAATTAACTGCAAACTCATGCAGCAGGTTTATCATATGTTCAGCTCATCCATCTGTGTCTCAGTCTCCAGTGGACTCATGAGTTTCATCAAGAAAACCATTTTCAAACCAGCAGACCAAAACAGATCGTTTTCAACTCTGAGCTCCATCGAGGCTTTGCAGTAGTTTTACCTTATGTTTACGATTTACAGATGCAACATATACACACAGCAGAAAAGAGTGGTCCAGATGTTTTTCCCCTTGCAGGGTACATGTTTTAAAATATTTCTCATTCAGGGACCAGTTCTGTAAATACTTGGATGCATGTGAATAGCTTTTTCCAGATTAATTTGATTAAATGCTTTGGGGTGAGATGGTAAACGGGGTATGCAAATGGTAACTGCATTTAAATTCCAACTTCTGTCTTGTGGTGTCTCTGATCGAACAGGTTCAGGGAATTAGGAGAGGAAGGATGAGCTGGTGGTTAAAGCCCTGAATCGGTACGCAAAGAATTGGTGCTCAGCTGGTGCTCCTGCTGCAGGCTACCCGGGTGACCTTGGGTGAATCACTTGGTCTAGCTCTGATTTGGTTTGACTGGTGAAGTCAGGATAGCTGTTGTTATTTTTCTGATCTGTTTGTGCCAAAACAGTTAATATTTAGCTATTTCCCCTCACAATACTATGCCAATGAATATCTTATTGAAGACATTTAAGTACTAACCTTATATAAATAATATTTGCCTTAACTAATTAGTTTGATGTAGTCTTGCCATTTTGGGTGAAAAAAGAAATAGATTTTTGGGATCAAAGGTAATTATTTTTATCCTATGACTCCTCAAGTCCCTCTTTTCTTTTCAATCTCTAAATCTAACTGCTTCACAAAATGTATACACTTCTTCCCAAGAGATCACGCTGGGGAGGGAATCAATAAAGTCAGAGCCATGGGACTAATCAGTTAAACTGTCACAAAGCCCTGAGATGATGTCTCTTTTTTTTCACCCTGACAGTAGGTGAAGGTACTAAACCTGGGTCTCATGGGAATAATTCTAATAAGCTTTACAGAAAAGGCAGCGATGCAGGCAGGGCAGTGCTGCCCCGCGATCTGCCTTGGGGCTCGCTGCTGCTGGTGCACAAACACCTGGCGACCTCACTGTGCAGATGCTGTTCTCTTCCACGCTGTGCCTGTGCTTCCTTATAGGAAGATGAGTATCACTTGATTCTAATTTTTCATTAATTTTGTCAAACAAAACATGTAAAGTTTTTATCACTTCAGAATAATACAGGCTATTGATGTAACACCAATCAACTGTATCAGGCTTAAGCAAGTGAAATGCTTCCTTTAAATTCTCTCCCCCACCCCCAACTCAACACCGCTGAAGAAAGTGAACTACTGAAGAAAGATATAGGCCTCGTGGTCTTTCCTGACAGTCAATAAATTGGAGTTTTGTCAGACCCAAGAGATGCCATAAAGAGAGCAGATTAAAAGAGATTAGTTCTGCCAAGTGGCCTGAAAAGAGAATTTACGGCTCCCCTCCGCTCGCCCGGCAGAGCCGGAGGATGCACAGGTTCCAGAGGTCAGTGAAAATCCTTCTGCTCCTTTTGCAAGGCTTTACATCACAGCCAAAATGAAATCTACTGTATTGGAGGGGAGGGAGGGGATTGAGAGATGCTTGGTTTTTTGGTTTTTTTTTTCCATCTGTGTATTACATTTGCAAGAAGCGTGCTTCTGATTTCTGTCACAAGGTATGCCCTTCACTCTGCTGGGCAGTTGTCGCTGCAAAGTCATATAATTGAATTCAAAGGCATAATAGTAACTTAAATTTTGTAGCATCAGCACAGGAATGGTGCTGTTGTACAGCAGTGCATGTGCTAGTATTCACATCGGTGGGCCTTCAAAAAGATATGAAAAGTACACAAGCAGTGTTGACTGATTCCTCAAAGCACCTGTGGGATGCCCTGGGGACTGGGTGGTGGGATGTGAAGGGAGAGAAGGTGGAGAACTGACCGTAAGCAAGCACCAGAAATTCAGATATCAGTCATCAACTGAGTTTAGTTTAAAGCATCCAAAGTGTAGAGCTGCAGTTGACTGTAGTACCCTTGAATATCCGGATACCATAAAAAAAACCCAACCCAAACCAAACCAATCAAAAAAAGACAGACTTGGAAAATTCAAATTCACTTTCAGGTAAGTCTGAAAATGTCATCTTCACTGGATTTATGCTGGCTGCTAAAAACTCTGCGAGCCTGGTCCTCCTGGCTGAGCGCTGCCCGTGACCTGGGGCAGGAGGGCAGCCCAAGGATGTCGTGCAAGCTGCTGGGCAGCCCCTGCCGAAAGAACACCTGGCTGGGAAACAGGAATAGAGAGTCCCTGTTCTGGAGTAATGAGGGAAGGGAGAGCTTTTACCGGGGAATCTAAGAGGGAGCAAAGGGTATCACAAACATGCTGTAGTGAAAATGCACTTAGACCTAAAAGAGCAGAGCTGCTTTAACCCCTTTGCTCAGACCAGACAGCAAAGAGCCACTAAAGCATAGAGCCATTTCACAGCTCATATGGAGACAAAATGCCTCTTTATTCCTTCACTGCCCCACAGAAAGACAACAAAACATAGTAATTTGATGGCCAGGTTTTAAGCATGCCTTATATCATGCACAAAACTCCCCTGAGATGTACGTCTGCATTTATAAATACTGGAGTAAACATACCTGTTTTATAATTTAACCTGAATTTTGTGCAGGTAAAATTACTTCCCATTTTTCTTCCCTAGCTGTCAACAGCATTTTTTCTAATTTCCAATATAAATGCAGATATAAGTCTTTTTATAAGTCTTTGTAATGTGATACTGCAAATGTGTTAGTGTAATGAGTTCTCTTTGCAGTCTGAAAGATGCAATAGTGGCTGTTATTTTGATCATAGTAAGCTATGGAGAGAAAATGGTGTAAAAAAGCACTATGTGCACGTGGTAGACTGTTTTTCCCGTTTTCTTGTTTCCCTCAAATATTTTTTAAAGCCTTTGGAAAATCCTTTTTAACATTATTTAATGAAGGGATACAAAGTGAGGGCTGGGAAGTTTAAACGCTTAAAAGTCAGAATCTAAATAGAAATACCAGTATCTAACTCATCATTTTAAAAAGCCACAGTTTATTTGTAAAGTTATCTTGAAATAGTTTGAGATAGCCTGCCTTTCATTTTTTCTCTCTTATCCATGGGAATTATTTGATAGCATGACTTTCCTTGTGGTTTTGCTTATGGAGGAACTAATCTAGAGAGAACAAGTTCATCTAAAAGCATGTATTTTACTTGATAGAAAGGACATTTGCTTACTCCCAGAGATTGACTATTATGGCCCCATTTGATTTACTGAAGAAAATTAAATGCAAAATAAGTAGGGAGAGGAGAGCTGTAATAGTAAGATAGATGACATACTTGCCTTGTGTACATCAGGCACACTTTTCAGAGCTTTCAAACGGTCTGCTAAAATTTATCTTAATGTTTAAGTTAGAGCTTTTTCATTCATAAACAATAATAATGTGCAAAACCACTGATAAAAAATAAGATATAAAATGTTAATTCCATCTATGAAAGTTTGTCTACAAACATAAATCCTGTAATTTAGATTGCAAAATCAGTGATGCAGGGGTTATATTTTATTTGTACAGCACTGCACATGACAACTGCTATCCAACCCTGATGCTCCTGAGCATCGCTGCAATAAGCTTGGCAAGACTGATTATTTTCCATGAGGAAAGGGAATGGCCACGTGCTCATCAACCCCGGAACTGGGGAGCTGGGCCTGGTGTCACAGGAGCTATTGGAAAGGGTTTGCTGAAGCCACCTTGCGCTGCTTCAAAGCATTGCTTTGTGTTTAAAATTCAAAATAGGTACTCATCCTGTTCTCAAGTGATCAAGTGAATATATTTTAAATTAATTAATTGCTGCTTAATTGCCATGCAGGTTACTATCCTGTATAATAAAATGCCTGGACATTTTAATTGCTGTAATAAGCTAATGAATTTTTGTAAGAATTTGTGTTTAGACTGAGCAATCCTAAGGTAGCTGCACAGCTTACAGCTAGTGTAAGGATCTCACAGAGGTGCTCATAAATGTTTTAAAAGCATGAGCTGGCACTGTTTCAGTGAAAGAATTGAATCAAATGAAAATCCTGAAATGAGTTTTTGGGAAACTTAATTAGAATAACTGCTGATACGAAGTGCTAAGGGATAAGACCTGTACACAACAAAAAAAATTAGAAAAAAAGAAAATCAATTTTCTTTTGAAGCAGTTGCCTCTGAAAAATGAGGCTTGCCCACCAAATTTCTGTTAGAATTTTAAACCATTTTGCCATGAACGGCACTGTATATATTTTGGCTAGGGACAATATTTTACTGTTATCTTAAGTTCTCTGTTGGCTTCTGTGTGCCACACAGGAATGCAGAAATATTATATACCTGCTGTAAAAGAAATTATGGGATTGACTAGGTCTCTGGGAGTGAGACTGCTTTCAGTGAATGAGTGATCAAAAACTCAGCCTGTTTGAGATGCCGTCAGCTACACCAGTCGAAAGGGTCACACCACTTGTAGCTTTTGGACTATTTACACCCTGCCTAAATTTCCATATAGCATAATTACTAGCAGGTGCCCAGATGGCACGTTTAATGATGCTCAAGGTATATATTCCTATTCTACCCCTAAGGCAAATTAATGTATAATAGTCAGTACTAAACGGTTTATGCCACGCTGTAGGAATTTTGGTGGTGTTCTGGTCTGACATCTAACTACAGCTGCCGTGACTTACTGCGACTGCAGCAGAGCGCTGTGCCAAACCCACACAGCCCCATCAGCTGATGCTGGCAGAGGCATGTGCTGGTCACACTATCTGCATTGTTTTAGCTTGCCGGTCGTTGGCTTTTCCTTTTGGTAACCCTGACTCTGAAAACATGTCACTGAATATTTTGGCTGTTAGTCATCCTGTAAAAACTCAAAAAAGCCTGCTCCATGTTGCTGCCAAACTTCTCCTGAAGCCAGGTACGGCATTTCAGGGGGACTCTGCTAGCATCCAAGCAGCTTCTGGGTGAAGGGCATCTTGCTCCATGCCACAAGCAGCGCAAGGGCTCTCAGTGACTCCGGCACCAGCCATGGTGGAATTGAGTTATTTCTCTAGTGATGGAGCATTGGCCATATGGAGGACATGTGGTCTGCCTGGTGGAGGACTAGACAAGAGAGTGCAGATGTTTTAAAGCCAATTCTGTTTGTTTTTCAAATCTGAGCTGTGCTTTTATATATACTTGAATATTTTAAAAGTCTCAATTAGTATTCAAAGAACTGATGGCAATTTTGGAGCCAGATTTGGCTCTTATTTGACTTTGTACAAAACAGGAAGGTATAAGCAGAAACTGGCACTGTACATGGGACAGATTTTAGCTGGTTTAAACTGAGTTTCTAGAATTGCTTTGCTCTTCTTCAGGCTGTATGAGTTCCAATTTGGTGCTTCACTCGGGTGAGTAATGCATCCTCTGGGTGCTGCACTTTGAAGAACATCACCAGCTCAGCTCTAGGCTATTTCCATGCCGAAATCATGATTCCACTCTGACTGAAGTCCAGTCCTGCATTATTTTCATTGATCCAGTGTTTTATACCAGCTACCCTGGTTTGTGCCAACTGAGATAGATTCAAGGTATTTATGTGTATCCTGCCAGCTTTTCAAGTAATTGCTGACCGTACAGCGCATCCCTTTGACAAACTGATGCAAGGCAGCTTGTGGCGCTGGCAGCCACATGGACACACTGCAGTTTCTATCAGTTTCTACCCCGATGTTCTGATGTGGGTTTGTTCATTCTGTATTTGGGCTTGGAAGCAGCAGAGAGCCTTTACAAGCTAAATTAAATTGCTGAAGTAGAAAGCAAATGGTGGAAGTTTGCAGCACATAAAATCAAAAGTTGCAGGTTGTTGATTTTTTTGCCATCTCTGTTTTGCCTTTACTTTTCCTATTTTTCTGCAAATGTAAAGGGAATGGAGCAGAGATTTGCAGCCGTTCCTTTCTGAGGGGCTGGCTTTGGAAAAGGTGGGTGGGTGCTTGGTTGGCTTCAGGGAGGTTATAACTTGCAGGTAGTTGTGCAGATTTTGAATTATTTGGGAAAACGTTTATGCGATGAAACCCAAACCCGACAGATGAAAAGCCTGTGGGACATAGAATGAATTTAGAGACCCACAGCTCCATGCACTCAACTGCCACGAGCACTGCTCTCCGTACCACTTGCAGGGAACTACAAGAAATAGTTTGCCCCTAATGAGTTTAACAAGTATTAAACAAATTGAAGTAATTATCCATACCATAATATGTTATGAATACTCCTAAGTTAACTCTTGGAACTCTCAGTAAGAGTTAGCTATGTATAACATTATTTGCAAATTCAGGAAGAAGGATCTCAGGTAGATTTTTATTATGCTTTTTCCTTCTCACTCTTCCACTTTTAGAAGATTACAGAAATTTGGCCAGACTACAGCTAAGAGGAGCAAAATGGACAGCCATTCTGTTGGATGTTTGTGACAAAAAGCCTGGGAAGAAGGACAAAACCATCAAAAATCAATACTTAAAAATCTCTGTCAAACTTCTACCTACCTCTTCCTTTGAGTTTTTGCTGAAAGGCTTTATTTTAAGAGAAGCTATTTTCAAAAAGAGGGGGCAGGAGGAGGCTGGGGGGAAAAAACCCCAAAGCTGTTTTCATAGTTCAGTCATTCTCCAGAGGAGTGATATGTGGGAATGCTGGCTTCAGAGGCCAGGGGGGAAGGCTGTAGAAATAAAAGCAATTGTCTCACCCTATAAAGCCTGCTGACTCCTGTTGGCTGGAACATTGCCATATTTTGTTTAAATGTATACATTTTTTTGGAACTTTGGTATTGTCAGCAATGGTTTTACTCCCTAACTTGGCCCATGAGGTGTAGTAGCTAGAGCTCTGCCTCTGATTTGTGTAATGTTTAATTAAAGAAATGAAGAGGGGAATTTTTTTGCCCTCTTAAGTCAGTCTGTCTTGCATTTGCAGCTTTTTTTTTTTCCAGTAACTGGCCATCATGCAAAAAAATAGACAAGGAGACATGTCAGAAGAATAAATGGTAAACGATGGTATTAAAAGGTAACCTTCCATTATCTACTAATGGCATGAACTGGACCTGAAACTTTTAAAATGAGTGGTTTAAAAATAATGACTTGCACCAGAAAATAAAAACAGAAAAATGGATCAAAGAATGAAATGTAATTGCTGTGATTTAGCTGAGCAGAGAGACCTTCTGAAAGAGAAATGTTGTTTGAACATGGAGGAAAAGCCAGGAATTAGTCTCAGGGAAGTTTTAATCCTTTTGTGGACGTATTTTCTCCCTAGCTTCCTGCAAAAACTAGGTTAATACACCCGCATATTGTCAGAATGTAATTACTTCAAACAGAATTGAAGATTAAAAGTGCACATGCTGCATAGTATTAGCTTACTATTTGTTCACTCATTTAGCTGGGAACCTTTCCTGATGGTACCTTTCCTGATCTTGCCATGCAACCCTTGGTAAGTCACTTCACCTGCCTTGTCCCATTAAGCCCACCCTTCCTGAAGGAAGGCGGGAGTAGGGCTGGTCACCTTTCAGCTGCAAGAGGAACTTCATGGTGGGAAGTTGTTCAGAGGTCCTAAACATGTTTAAAAGAAAGGATCCAGTGTAGGCTGACCTGTGATGTTTTGGAGCTACAATTTCTCTCCTAGGTGTGTACCCACAATGCCAATTTTCAGTAGAAAGTAAACATTGCAAGTGACATGGAAGGTCACCCTTCCATGTTTCTGCCCTGTAATTACCAGGCTGTGAAAAATTTCTCTGGGAATGCTGGATGAAAAGATCTTCAAGATCTGCATGACTACAGAGGGAATGTAAGTTCAGCATTTCTTATGAGCCACTGAGCTACTCCATACCACCAAAGGAACCAGCCTCTGACTTTGACACTGTTGCCAAAGCAATTAATTCTTCTGTGAGATCCTAAATTACTGGAAGAGCAGACCCTTATGCTGATCTCTGGTACTAGCTCTGTTTCTTTGGAGTGCTGAGGTATGAGCATTGGCATGGGTGAGAGTCTTGAGGTTCTCTAGGTGCTCAGAGAAACCTCTTCATGAACACCACAAACAGTGTGCTTCCTCCTTCTATCTGAATATGGAGTCACTGAGTCTATTCCTGCACGTGTTACTGTAAGAGGAATCTCTGGCTTAGGGTCAAAATCCTTTAATATGGTTGGGATTATGGTGGAAAGTCAGTGATCCACTGTAGCATTCCTTCTGGGTCATGCAGATACCGCATACCACTCTGCCTCCAGCTGCAGCCTTTGGGTTTTGCCAAAGAGGTTCCTTTGGGGACGGACGACCAAGCTGAGAGCAATTCAGCGCTTGCACAGAGGCCCTGCATGCTGTGGAAGCTCCCTGTGCAATGCTCTCTTACCTTGTGCTACAAAAACCACCATGATGCCTTCTCCCAGACTGTGAAGACCTCATCATAGCACGTTACTATGTGGCCTTCGTAAACTGTTCCTTGTGCTGCATGCCTTGTCCAGGACAGGCGCTCAAAGATGTGAGTCATGCCTACCGTACCCAGGTGTCATGTGGCCTCGGTGTTTTATGTTGTCAGTCAGAACCCGACTGCCTTGGTATTTACACTGCAGGAAAGTCAATATACTAGGAGTGAGTCATATTTAAATGTAGTTTGTTCTTGCTATGTAGAACACTGATTCTCTTTTAACAAATGAACTCCAGCTCAATGACAAACAGCTGTTGCTGCCTCATTTTAATTAAAATGGGAGTCTGGCCTGAAAAGTTCTCCAGTTTTAATATGCGACAATAACAATACTAAAGTGAAAAAACATGGGTAAGTTGGGAAGAGAAAGGAGAAATGAATGTCTGTACTATTGAAAATTTGCCTCTATATTTCTTGGAGACAAATTCAATTTTACCAGCTTCAGAATGACGGCAGGTTACTGTGGAAAAGGCACAACCTTAAGAAACCACCCAAGGTACAGAGACACTGGGAGTGTTCTCATGTCTCGTCACCTCTGCACTTGAGTGTGGAGCTGTGTTCACATCATCATTCATCATGCTATAAAGTCACCATTGTCTTCATCTTAATTAAAGGCTATTTTTAGTTATCTCACATTTTTTGCAGTTGTCTATAATAAAATAGTTGTGAATCAAAATGAAGCCCTTCCTATACTTTACGACTTGTTTTTGACTTTACAAAGGGAAATCTTTTACCGGCTTTGACTCCAGTAGTGATGATGTTGGAGGCAGATTTTACAGGGCTCCAGTATTGCAGCTTCTTGTAGGTTGTAAATACCCTGAGGATGCTTTACATGTTCTATTCCATTTTTCTGTGTTCAGTGTCAGTGTCACTTCTTATCCTACCACATCTCCTGGCTAGGGTTGTACCCTTTAAGCTAATGCTCTTGTTGATGAGGCCAGCGTGATGAGCTCATAGTCCATAAGAGCAGCTGTACTGAACAGTAAGAATTCAGCCCCCACTGCATGTGAAGGAAGGTGGATTTCCCTTGTATCTTTCTGGGAAAAATAGCCTTTTCTTGCAAACTGACTCTCATGTGAAGGCCATTTTTTTAGCAGGAATTCTTAAGTATTTATTCGATGTGGCTACAGGAGCTATTTCCTTAAACGATCGATGACCTTATATAGCTCAAAAAGTATCAGAGCAAACCAGCATCACTAGAGACTTTTAAAAAGGTCAGCAATAACAAATTAAGATAATGTATTCACATCTGGTCCACTAGGTCCTGTACTCATGCAAAAATATTTTTAGGGGAGATTTTTTTTAATTATTACTTTTTTGGTGGTCACTCCATTTTCCCAGAAATCTTCCTGTCTCCTCAGCCCACTGCATTTGCAGAATGAAATCAACTTGGCAAAACGAAGCATTTTTCTCCCACTTCACTGGAAGTGCAGGACTCTTATCCACGGTCTGTTTGGAGATGCAACTAGATGTACAATGAAAGCATCAGTGAGTATTTATTCATTGTGCCTCCATCTCCTCTTCCATCTTTATGAGCTGAAAGGTCTACTGAGGAACGTACCTGTTTTCCAGGGCTGCAAGGACAGGTCTCCTCTAGAGACTTTGCACCCATGTTGACCTTGCTTCCTTCGATTGCCTTTGTCAGTTCATACAGCACAGACTTTTGGGGGATATAACTGTATTTTTGCTTGTATTTGTCTGACAGCTACTGTGTGAGAGCTAGTCCTGGCTGAAACACCCTTGATAACGGGTGCTATATGAATAATGAAAGACCTTTTTGTAAATGCACTGGATAAAATATAAATGTGCAGTATTTTGAAAGCTTTTTTTCTCAAAAGAGCTTATCTCTAACCTATTGAAGAAGGATTTTCATTGATTTAGTGGGTAGCACATAACAGTTATGTAAATGTTGATGTGTACAGTTTGGTTTGAAGCCAAAGATCTCTCCAAACTACACTGCAAAACAGAAGAAGCCTTCAGCTGTAGGCACTAGAAATTTAACTTCCAGAAAACCTATGATTGACTAAAGTGAGAAATTAGCAACAAACCCCCATAAATAAAAAAAAAAAGGTCCTTCTTTCATATTAAAATAATAATAATAAAGGATTTCTACCAAAATGGCCACAGAAATCAGCAGGATGTGTCAAACATTTCTAAATTTATTTTTTCTTTTAAGGAGGGCCTCACCAATAGATATTTTTACGTGTAAATGGAGAAATTGAATGACATTTAAGAAATGTGATTTTCTCCAGTTCTTCAGAATTTCCATGTTTTTTAAAGGAAAGATAATACTCTATCATCAGTCACGAATCATGTTGCTTCACCTCCATCACTTGCGTGCTGCTTGCACGCTGCACCTAGGCTCACTAGCTGCCCGCTGGTAACTAGCCAAAGAGCAAGGAGCAGGATTACCCGTGGTGTCAGAACGGCAGTGAAATACAAAATGCCTACACAAATTATGTCTGTTTATTCTCCATAATCTTTGTGCCGTGATCCAGAAGACTGATGATAATCCAGGAATAAACGTGTAACTTTTACACAACATTAACTTACTTTCTTCTAGATTGTCAAACAGTTTTGGGATTTATGATGTGTTTACTGTATGCCTCACCAGTTTCTTTCGAACTACGGGACTGCATATTTGTGTTTACCTTCCAGCTTTGAGCATTGAATTTGGCTTAGCGAAGTGTATTTGGTAATGGATTTTAGCACTAAAATACTGCAGATTTTGTGCATTATTTGGAATGAAGGGACATGGGGGAACCAAGGGTGGAATTGCAAAATAACGAAAAACTGCCACTCATGGGAAGAGAAAGTTTTCCACTCTAGCAGGATTAATACATTTTCACAGCATACCGTGCGTCACTGCCGTAAGATAAGAGTTCCAGGTGTCTGGGAGGCTGCTTAGTTACCAGAGTTCTCAGTTTCAAATCTTTAGACAATTTTTGGCTCTATATCGTTTTCTCATGTTTCTTCTCAATAGCTTGCTAAGTTATTAGAGTGGCCAAAAGTACCAAAAAGTTAAACTAGATTATATTAATCAGCAGTTACAGCGTAATCGATTTTTGATGAACTGTGCATGGAGCAGGTGCTTGGATTGTTCCTTAATACTTGCTATTTTCCCAGTTAACGCTGTTCATTGAACAGGATATGCCTGGAAATGAAATGGAGCCAGCTTCCATCTCAGCTCTGTAGTGCTGTTAATGGCTCTTAAAGTAAAATCTGTACAATTTAAAATGATTCCTGAATAGATACAGCTGGTTTCTCCCTCACTGCATTGATACTCCTCTTCTGCAGTTGATTAAGGGCACACTGCTAATCCTGTGATTAGAGATGCACTACATAAGCGCATACCTGTTGTGCTTTGCAAGTGCAAACTCTATAGTGAGCTGTGGCTAAGAAGAATCCTATGCATTATTTTTTTTTTTTGATAGATAAAACTATACGTAGAGAACTTGTGACTGCCCCAAAGGTTATACTGTGGACTAATTATGGGCATTCTCCTTGACGCTCAGAGCTGTGTTTTGATTAGTGTTATGATGGGGTGGGCAAAAAAGCCCTGAAAAGGCACTAGTGCTCTCAGGGATTCATTACAGTTTAATTGGGTGCCTCCAGTTGAATATCCAGTCAAACAAACTCATATGATTTGTGGCTACTTTTGCGACTGGAACAAAATTTTACCATGTCTATTTCAGTTGTTTTTGAACCAGCCATTTCCAAAGAAATTGGAAATACAGTGATACCTGGAATAGGGATGGGACTGCATAGGCCTATGGCACGCATGACATAGGAAATTAATATTGCAAAATAACTTTTTGTTAGGCAGGTAGTCCTCCCCAGCTGGCCAAACCCTGCTGTACTTGTCTTACCTCGAGCACTTTTAAACAGATTTGAGCTGTTCTAATTGCAAATAGGAAAGGTGGGATGTGCTGGGTACTGTGCTGTGCTCCCGTAACATTTATCTGCAATGTCACTCAAATGCATTTCTTCTGGAAAATTCGAGCATCAGGTCACACAGATCCAGAAAGAAGCAGATCATACCTGAAGACCCAATAATTGAGAAACAGATACAGTTGCTGTCAAAATTATTTAGTTCTGATGAGGTTAGACACCATTTTAATTTCTCAGTTATCAACACATGCAGCAACAACAAATTTGTCTCGCAATGGAAAAAAAGGTCCTGAAACTGTATCCACTACTGAGTGCAGCTGAGGGTGGGAGCGAGGCAATGAGTAATGTTATTTCTTTAAAGAGTTTTATCATCTCTTAATGGAAACCCTGCATAGAAAGTTGTCACACCTTTCTTCTCAATAATTTGAGCCCACTGCCATCCATGCTTTCCTGGGACAGAGCCCTGCCACATTTCATACCCTGGGAAACGCAGGTTGCCAACAACTGCACAACCATTAGCCAGCTATAGAGAAAGAAGAAACCGGAGATCTTCAGGGGTTTAAATGTTCTTAACTTTTATCCCTTTATTACCACTTCTGCAAACCAGGGTGGAATACTGTCTGTAACAAAATTTACTAGTATCATCAGAGAATCAAATGCTATTTTCCCAGTTACCCTTGCATCAGTTACTGTGAAGGCAGGCACATGACCTGTATTGAAGAGCTGGGTGTGAGGTAAGTGTTAAATAGAAAACCAGTGTAATAAGTGTATCACTCTTCTTTTTAATGCCAATACAGATACAGCCACAGATTTTGGCTCCTTTCTGGGTTCTCATAAAGTGCAGTGACTGAATTATACTCTTTCCTATTACTTTTTCTTTAATTAATTCTGGTCCAAATTCTGGTATGTCTTAATTGTAGCAGCTTTTGCTTAAGGAGAGAGGTTGGGGAAATCACATTGTTAAAGCAATTTTGGGTTAAAATGGGATTAATAACTATTGCAAGAAAAGAATATAGCGTGCCTTTGTGCTCTCAGTGTCAAAATGCCAATCTCATTGTGCCACATTCCATGAGGCAGTGTTAATTTATTGGACGTATCTAAATAAAGACAGATTGAAGGCTTTAAATAAGTTGATTCTTCTTTTTGAATCTTTTAATGATTCTGAATCACAGCTTGTAATTCTGCTAGATCCTCTGCTGTATTAAAACACACCAGAGAACTGGAAGCAATTTTTAAAATTTACCAGAGCATCTGAAAACAGTGCTCAGTCATTTTTAGAACTTGTAACGCCAGGCTGCTGCAGTTGTCTGTCCAGGCAGTGAAGTTCCCTTACAGTATTAATTAGCACTATTAGCAGGGCTAATACATGCCTTGAATGACTGTCAATGAGTGTCAGGGTTGCTACTAGAGATTCAGCCCAGATGGCTTAACTGGGAGCTAATCCTGGGTCATTCAGTCCTTTGGTCCGACTTCAGATCCAGCACACAGCGGTGCACCATCAAGTGCAACAGGGCCCCTTACAGGGGTACATACCTAATTTACGGCAGGTTTTAGATTCAGTGAATCTAAATTCCTGAATTTCTGAATTCTGAATTCCTGCTGAATTTCATGAAATAGTCTGCTGGACTCCCCTGCGAGCACATCCAGTCAACAAGAACACCCAGTATGTAGAAGTTATTTACCAGTATCTTCCTCAGTAGCTAGGAACAGAAAGCTTTCCCATTTTAGTATTATTGGTTGGATACTTGCAATAGTCTCACAGGGACCTGGACAGTCTTACAGTAAAGACTTTGCCTTTTACTCATCAGTGCCATCACCAGCGCACAGCGGTGACAGCGTAGTGTCTGACAGGTCCCTCCACCACCACCTCCACCATGGTGCCAAAGAGGACCTGTGTTTGAGGCAGGTACGCCTGTCCCGTGGGGTTTAGCTGAAACCCTCAGATTATTTTTGCAGGAATCGGACAGCTTTTGGCAGTTCTGAAACCAGCAGTTACCTAGTGAATTAATAAATGGAAAACAGTGTTCCAATAATGAGGTCTCAACATGCATTGAAGAGCAGCAGTGTCCATGCTCGCCTCTCCTAAAATGACAGGACCATAAATACAGCACAGAGGAGATGGAGATGCTCCCTGTCCCATGAGAGCTGCCTGGCAGGGGTGCAGGAGAAGACACCTGGTTTGAGGCAGACAGGCTCCCAGCTGAAAAAAAGGGCTTTTCTGGGCAGGTGAGTGGTGTCCACCACCCGTGGAGTCAATGGACCTTGAATGTTCTCAGCCCTTCCATTTTTATTTTAATTATTTATATATTTAGAGGCAAGATCAGACACCATGTGGAACAACTTTAAACTCAATAGTAAACAAATCACCGATGCAAACCCACTTCTACAGGTTCTGTTCCGGTTTTTACAGCTCTGGTGTAAAACAATGAGATTAACCCAGTTGCTCTGTGGTTGTTCCCTTTCCCTGAAAATAAAACCAAATGAAAATCTTGTTCTACTTTTAAGAAAATTATTTTTAGCTGTAGATTTAAATCTATGTATTTGTGTAGTTTAGGTTTGTTAGTTATCATGTTTAGTTTTGAATTTGCTTGTCCTTAGGACTTTGTGAAGCCTGCTTTGGTTTCCTCAAATGTTTTGTGGGATAGTGGCACACAAGATGCCTCAATATCTGTTAAGATTAATGGTCTGGAGGAACCTGTTAATGGTTATGGGATTACTGCATGTCTGAAGGTTCTGACATGGCAGATAATTTCCCCCTATTTCCCATGCCCCGGCAGACACCAGATTTAGACTTGCTGAGACTCTGCAAGAAAAGCTGCCCCTGTGCGGAGCTCCAGCCTGGCCTGCAGCGCCCTGGTCCACGATGGCGGGATAAGCTTATATAACCTCCCTGGCCATGGCAGCTTATCTAAATGAAAACCCAAGTCACAAAACCTTTGGAGTCTTTCCCATCACTACTGCAAACCCCCATATTTATAAAAGAAAATGAAATGTTCCAGCTTAAGCTTCAGTTTAAAGAGGGGGAAAGTATTTGCTTTCTATCTCTCTTGTTCAGATTAGTTTAAAGTATTCTGGTCTTCTGCTGCCTGTTAAGTTTGTTTTATTCTAACTACATGCTTCAAATAAATTTTAAAAGCAGTGAGAAGTCAAAACATTTTATTTCTTTATTCAGATTGGCCTTTATTTGGGTGAGTGGATATACAAATTATTGTAACTACTTTTACCTATTTCTGTAAGGTTTATAATCCAAGTTTTACTTTTGATATATGTCCTTTGTTGGCTCCCCAAAGTCTTTTCTTCTTTGCCCCTGAGGATGTGCTGCAAGCCCGCAGGGTGTTTGGAGGCTGGTGGCTCTAGGACCACTTGGGGGTCTGGCTGGAAGGTGGGACATTGGACTCCACAGCTGCAGAGCAGTGCTCTGCCCCGGGCCAAGTGACCTGCTTCGTCAGAGTCTCCTTGGGTTTGAGCATGCCATGCACTAGGGCTTCTGTCAGTGCAGTGATGACCTAAGGTAATAATTTTCCTGATCAGTTTTATTATGTTGATGATATATCATTTTTTATTTCCTATTTAATCTGGCCACAGTAAAAATAAAGTCCTGCTTATGTTAAAAACCCGTTTCTTTGCTTATACTGACATAGCCAAAGCACTACAGCCTCCGTGCTCGGTACGCGACTATGTTGGCATTCATGTGCGTTCCTGCGTAACTGTTGCCACTCAGAAAATGGAATAGCTATTGAAGGAACTGTTATGCACAAATAGTTGTCTGTAGTCTTATAAAGGCATTACATCTTTTTTTTTTTTTGTTTCTGTAGCTTCATGTTGGTATATCAGTACAATTTTCAGTTTCAGCTCAGGTCCTACAGAACTTTTCTTGTTGATTGCAGAAGCGATTTACACGTGGCAGGGGCAGATCTTTACACCCCGTTCTGCAGCAGGTGCCATGCGGTGAAGGGTCCCGCAGCACCACTGAGGCTCTGCACAGCAGCCGAGCAGTGGGCTATGGCATCTCTGCCTTGGGTGGCAGCTGTAGGTTCCTTTCACTACAGCAAAGCACTCATGTGGGTATGAAAAATATTTTCAACTTCTTGGAAACATTTTTTGAGGTGCCTTTAAAAAGGAGGGATGAACACCAAGGGGGGAAAAATATTTCAAGATAAAATAGAACCATTTTAAAATGCTTCAGGCCAAACCAAAGCTTTTATTTTCTGACTGGCTAATTCAAGGTGACTCCTGGCGTCCTGAACATCTTAAAAGATTGCTATGATTATGATTTTTTTTTTTTTTTGGACAAGGGTATTTTGTGAATGTTTTGTGGGATTCGCATAGCCAATTTATGCCTTAGGTGGTATATTGCAATTCATGTTTTGATTCTTGCTCAGTGTTGTTGTTTTTTCACTGGATACCAGATCATCTCCCATCTCTCTTTTAAACCAAAATTCTGGAGGAAACACGCATTCCACAGTTGCCGTGCCTGCCCGCGGGTGCAGCTGGGGCTGAGTGCAGTGTGCTGGTGCCCAGCTGGCTGGGGGACCGCCGAAAGCATATTTTATCTCACTGAGACTCTCCTCTGCCTCTATAAATTTCAGTTAGAGGTGTTCAGCTTTCCAGTGTATTCTAAGGAATTGAGTAAATTAGAAAAGCTATTGAAGCAAGAGCTTTTCTCTCCCCTCGATCAGGTAATGCTATATTACATATTTATCTGAGGAAAGAAGAACTTTCACAACCCAGTGATTCCACTTTTTATTCTTTTTACACTATGAAGTATCATAATATTGTTTAATAGTGTCATACTTATATTTCATGGTCTGATCCACTTTTCTTTTCTATCCCCATTGTATTTTATATAGTTTGAAGTCTTGCAGTATGTGCTCACAAGGCAGCCTTCTCCCTGTGCCCTGCGAACAAAGCAGCGTTCAGGCATTCATTAGGGGTTTTTCTTTTTTTTTTTTTTTTTACTGAAACAGTGCAAACATTTAACTGTAAAGAATTATAACGTCCTGTGCATAATATACGTTTTCTTTACCTTTTTCATTATCTACTCCACAGCATAGCGCATTTGTCACTGGGTTTCTTTCCTTCTGGCTTAATGAGAATCTCAGGTTTTGGAATGTGCTGTTTCTGTCCTTTGTGTCTAATCTGTGCCCTCTATTTCTCTCCCCCTCTTGGAGATGAAACTGCGTTTTGCTGCTGTTGCAGTTCCAGACGAATTTGATCAAGATAGAGGAACTGACTCATCACCTTTTCTTGAATCTTTAGGCACTGTACCGGCACATGTGCCCTGGAGGAGCCAGGATCAGCATCGTGCAGCGGATGGCTGGGTTGCTAACAGGGAACAAGGGGCTTTGTTGTTGTTTTCACCCACATGCTGCTGAGGCTTTTTTTGATCCAGATTCTTTTGATTTTATCTTCTCTAAATGGAGACTAAAATGGAGGGGAAAAGCTAAGCTGATGACTCTGGGAAATTTTAGAAAGAGTACTTGAAAAGGAGAATGTCATAAAGTGTACTGCTTCCTCCAGTGTGTGCCAGGCATGACGTACCGGTGCAGTAGTTGCTCTCTCAAGGGAATTATCTTGTGACCTGTGTTGATTTTTCTGTCCCATGTAATGCTAGACCCCTTTACATGAGTTGCTATATGTGTCACTTTTGTTCTGGCATAATAACAGCGCTCATAACTGTGCTTTAATAATTTGCCTCTTAATTCAGTTGAGTTCAATGATAAATTTCTAAAGGCCATTAAGTCACACTGGGGCAGAACGAAGTGGAGTTTAAATTGAGATGTTAACCTGTAGGAAGTGCTGCTTTAACAAGCAGGGCCACTTACTTAATCCAAATGCCAGAGTTGTATACAGGATATGGCAGCAAAGGTCAGCGTGGATTGCAAAGGAATTGAAAGCTGAATTTCTGCAGGGATTGTTTTTGCAACAAGCCTTATCAAATAGGCTCCTTTTTATAGGGTTGTAAACAACATATTCTCTTCTTACTTTCAGCATCAGCTTACTGGCTGTTATTTCCTTGGGGTCTCATTGGCCTTTTTCCTTGTGGTCATTACAGACGTTTGGGAAAAGCTTTCTACGGAGGAGCACAAAGTATTTTGTGTGCTGCTTTGGTCCAGCACCTCTTTGTGAATGAGGAAAATTGAGCCTTACCTGGGACCTGCAGCCACAGCTTGCTGTGGAGAGGAGGCACGCTTGCTCCGGGGCGCGTTGGCATGTCCCTCTTGCGCCGCAGAGGACCGTTGAGTGCCCTTGGCAGTGATGCCCAGCGCTGTGTTAGCCTGTTGCTTTCGCTGAGCACCGTGTGCCTGGCCTGGGGCAGCTGGCAGCGCAGTGAGCCCCTTGCTGCTGTGAGGGGACGGGGGATGTGGCGGGGGGACCCGCACGCTGCTGGTTCCATGCACCTCCGGAGGGCACGCAGCCCACGCTCCTCCAAGTGAAATGCAGGAAAGGAGGTGGGTTGCGGAGGGGTGGGGGATGTTCTTATCTGCTTGTCTGGGGGTTGCAGAACCATGGTTGACTGGCAGAGAAGACAAGGACAACCCAGGGGGTTATCACAACGTGGCCTCCCTGTATCTGTCGCATTGCGCAGGAACACAGGGAGGTCCATTGCAGGTGGATGCAGAATTGCACCGCGGGTTCAGAGCTGGGGCTGGAATTCTAGTTTTTGCCCTTTCTTGTGCCAGAGAGAATGCCAGAAAATTATAAACTTGTTTGGGTTCTGATCTTCCCAGCCAAACTGGTATGTTTAAATCCCAGTAACTAGAAATCCATCTTTAGTTGCTGGTCTGTAATTTGTTTTTTATCCCATGTACAGTTTGCTTTACTGCTCCTCTCAATAGTTATTGTGCCTATACTTCCATGACACTTGGTTTATGTCTTTTCCTGTATTCCCTTAAGCCTTGTCTCTGCTCTTCTATTTTTATGAATTACTGAAATGATAGTTTTTATACCCAGTGCTGCACTTTGGCAAGGTGGGCTGGAGAAGTTTTGGAGGATGATATTTTTCTGTGGAGATCCAGTCTCCTGTGTTAATTAATGCTCAGGCCAGGTAAATTGTTTTGTTTTGTTTTTCTAGAAAATGGCATTTGTTCTAGCAGCGCTGATCTGTGCGCCACTGTTGCTATACAGCAACCCCAGCTTCAGATTTCTTTCAGATTTTGTTTTGAGCAAACTCCCCAAAATCAAAATATTTTCTTTTGCTTGTTTTGCTTTATTGGGTCAGTTTTTAAGGCTGCAATCTATGCTGTTGCAAGAAAATTTTAAAAATGATGCTTCCCACCCACTGGATGCAAAGAATCCAGCAAAATAAAGTGTCTGGGAGGGGAGGAACTTTAAAAGGAAAAGGAAAAGCTGTTGTGTTATGCAAAATGATTTTCTTGTTTCTCTTAACTATGTCTCTTGAGATTATAATTCTTTGACTTGATTGTTATAATTTGAACTAGTGGAATATACGACTCCTTCACTTCTGTTTGTCGAATAGATAAATATAGTTTTTATTTTTTTAAAGCAAAATGAGGATGCATAGTAAATATAACTCCTCTGAGAGCAAAATGGGTAGCTTTAAAATGCATGCATAGTTTTCTTGCATTCATAATACTGCTATTAACTTTATTTTTGAATTTCTGAATGCTATTTTTTTATTTAATGGTATTTTTTTTGTTTGAACAGATGGAACTGTAGAATGTAGAGGCAATCAATTCTCATAGTAAAAATGGTATATGAAGAATAGGCAGAAACTTTAACTGTTTCATATCTATAAGGAGTTTTAGCATAATCATCTATTACAATGAAGTTTCTTCTAATGAATAATTGCTAATTTATAACACATTTTGTCAAAACTGAACTGTTTTCCTTCCTTTCTACTCTGATGGGTAGAGAAATACTGCCTTTTAGTTTTGATCTGTCCTTTTATAACCCACCAAATCACACTTCAGATTTCTGGTTTTAATGAAACAGAAAGAGGTGAAGTGCCATGGTGGAGCTATAGCTGTTGTGCATCAGGTCACACTATCACCAGTTGGTATAAACATTCACAGGAATGTGAGTTTACATGTGGCTGGAGAGAGCTCCTTTGAGTTTCAGGGTTTACATATGATTATGAAAGGGGATGGAAAGAGACAGGAGGAAAAAAGAGAACCAGAAGGATGTGGGACTGCTGTTTTAGTATCTATTTAAGTCTGTAGCCACATTCTCTGGAAAGAAAGAGAGGCTAAGGCAGCTCTGCCTGAGCCCCTACAGAAACCCTCCTCTTCCCTGTGCCCTTCCTCTCCTCGCGGGAACACGTTCTCCAGCAATTCCACACTATCTCTTGCCAGCACTGAAGGAATTATTAGAGGTCATATCAGGACAAGTTTTCTTAAGCAGCAGCTTGCAGGGGAAGGACAACCAGCCTGCAGAGCACACAATCCCATTTTAATCGCAACAGGATGAGACGGGAGGTGATGATCGAGTGGTGGGGGCCACGCTGGTGCAGGGAAGCGGGTGGAGAGCAGATGAGCTGGTCTGAGCCACAACCTTTCTTTCTGAAACCAGAAAGCAAAATATTTGCTTTAGTCAAGCAATCAACAGGGCAAACGTAATTAACATTACCTGCATATTAATGTTAGTGAAGCTTTATTCTGCTTGTAGGAGGGAAGAGTATTTGAAGAAAATTTCCTGCTGAGTTTAGAACAAGTGTGGGCTCTGCCTCTGCCTCTGTGTGTGCACAATGTTTGGCTGCCTCCGGCATAATGCAAAGCAAAATGCATGGCCTGGAGACTTTAATCTAAATGCCACTTATGCTAGCAACGTAATCTGAAGCTAGTAAATATATTCACAATTAAGGTCTGCACCTTGTAAGCCCAAGCTGATCTGAAGTTTTCCTATTAACTTTTGACTCATCTTTGCAAAAATATTACCTGCATACAGTTGTCCTTCATTTGCACTTGATACCTAAATGCAAAGTTCACACCTGGCTTCAGTGCAGAGCAATGCGAAAAGGTGATGAAGATTTCAGTGGCGTTATACAGACTGTCTTGTTCAAAACGTGTGAAGCTTACAACTTTGGGCAATCCAAATCAAAAGCAGCGTCCCAATGCCTTATTAATAACAAAATTTCAGCTCCCAAGTATTTCCACTGAGTTTGTTTTGTTGAGGCTGACAGGTCAGAATTGGAAATTACTTCTAATTTCCCCCATTTTGTTAAATAACTAAGACAATCTGTTAGGTATAATTCTTAGCATCATATTTTTGGCCTCAACGCAACCTCCTCAGGGTTTGGAGCCTTTGATGTTGTTACATATTGTACATTTCACAGAGCCTTTGTCTTGGAGGAGAATTTCTGCCTGACAGCCAGCCACACACACACGCATACACACGCACGCTGTCAAAATGTTATGTGTCGTCCTAAATTATTTGGTAGCAATGGGAAAAACACCTGCTTCCTGAGAACATTTTTTCCTTTCATTTATGCACAAAAATTTTGTTGGAGATATATTATTTAAAATGGTAATGACAACCTGATGTAAAAAAAATTGGTAATTTTTGATTCTTCTTCCACTACTTGACTAGGGTACATTGTTCTGATTCCCATTTTGCCATGTGCAAAAGGCTTCACAAGGTGAAATAAATATATCCTAGTCTTTACCCATTATATCTATGTAGTATATAATATGCAAAACCTTTTAGGACTTACTGTGCAGTAAATGTTACTTTTAAATTATAAATATGTATAAAATATGCAAAAAGATAAAGTCGACATGAGCGAAGAGAGAGCAGGAACATGAGATATGTGTCTTGAAACCACTGTGCTTTTAAGTGCGGTAGTAATTTTTGAAAATGAATTAGTGTGATAATATTCAGAGGTATATTTTAAATAGCTTGAAAACTTTGGGATGCTAGATTGTTAGTCAGCACTAGTCTTAAGAGGTACTTTTCTGCGTGGCTGTCTTAATAGTGTGTAATATTTGTATTTGTCATATATATCTGTCTGGATGTGTGACTTCTTTAGATATGCAAGGCATTTTTAAAATCTTGTAGGTTTCAGTAGTAATTGTTGGCTAACAGATTTTTTGAGATGAAAATACTGTTCTCCTTTACAATATTACGATGTGTGCAAACAGAAATACATGGATAGGGGCTCTCTATTGCTCTTCTTACACATCTTTGCAAATATAATCCAAGGAGGGCAGGAGCATGAGTTAGCTATGAGGCTTTTTTCTGTTGTCTGTGTTTGGGCATGTCAGACAGAGTGCGTCTGCCAAAGCAATAATCGTTAGTGGCTGTGAACGGTGGGAGCAGGGTGAAGATGCTCAGGACCAAGCTCGATTCTGTCAGGCAGAGGAGGAGCCATCCGTCGCACCGAGAGGACAAGGGGAGGTGTCGGGGATGGCAAGCAGAGATGCCCAGTGTGTTTCTGGTGGCTGGGACCACACAACCAGCCAGTCCTGAATTGGGCAGGTCAGTGGGAGGAAATCTGGCACCGAGCTCTGCCGGGCAAGAGTGTCAGGGCAGGATGAGGCTGCTGGCTCCTGCTGTCCCCCTCAGCTCGGTGGTGTCAGGCTGGGGGGTTGCGGGTACAGCTGGACAGTGGTGAGCTTCAGATCTTTTAAGACATTTCCATTTACTTGTTTCTTTACCGGACACCTCACCAGACTGAATGACATTCTATTAACTCCAGAGTTTTCCTTGTCCAGAAGAAAGCAGTTGCAAAGCAGAGCTTGCACGAAGAGAGGGGACAGAAGCATCTCCTGCTTGCTCGTTGGGAATGTAGATGTTTTTATGACATCTGGTGGTCATAAAATCACAACTGCTTTAAGTGCAAATGGCAGTTCAAAACCTCTTGGAGACATACATACATACATACATACATATATATGTATTTGCATCTTACATGTATACATATATACACACACATATATATATATTTATTGTATTGGACTTTTATGTTCCCTACCATCTGTTGCTTTAGATCTTTTGCATATTTATTATATTGAGTCGGTCATATTATAGTAAGATGATCATATTATTAAAAAAAGAGATAAAATATTAAAGGTGGGGAAAAAAGGAATCTTTATTTAGCCAGGAAATTTAATTGAAGCTACTGTATAATATGTTGGCATAGTGATTACACAATTTGGCCCACATTCAACAACACTGAGATTACACCACAGATTTTCACTTCCAGCACTCACTGCATCCAGCCCAACAGCACCATTCATACTGCTCCTGTGCCTTTGTATTGATTATTGTAAGAGTTTTAAACCAAAAGGGATCTTCAATGTATGCTGCAGGCACTGGGAGGGGGGGATATGGCAGGATTTATTTGTTTTATTACTGGCTCTAGGAAATGCAGACTTGTTGCTGCACCGTATGTTGTCATGTAGCAGTGGCATTGGATGTGGGACACGTTACTGAGTTAGCTGCTGCAATTAAAAAGATAGCTTGTAAGGCTCCAGCCAGGCTAAAATAAAGGGAAATACTATTATTGACTTTAGTTGGCTTGGATTGGGCCCGAGGTATGTTGTGCTTTTTACAAAATACCTACTACAAATCTAAAGACTTTGTAATACCCATCACAGCTTTTTTTAGACAAATGATATTGTTGGCTCTTGCCTGACCTAAATTATGATGATAGTAAGAAATGCAAAAAATGAAGTTAAATTTCTCTTTAGCAGAAATTTCAGGCAATGGACACTTCTCCATGAATATTTCATACAAAGCTATAAATAATTCTGTTGGATTTTGAAGATCAGAAAGTGACTACTTGGATGATGTAGGGCATTTATGTAAGCCTTATCACTTTGTGCATGCTGTAAGAGACATTCATTCATGGAATTCAAGTTTCGTGTGGGTAAATTTGACATTTTTCCTTAAATTTCTTTTAAATAACTATTTGTTTTGATTGTTTAAGACTGGAATAGACAAATATAGCACCATCATTCACCTCCACTGTTACCTGAGAGGTGTGCACACTGGAATGTTTTTCACAAAGCTTTTGCATTTTAAGAATGTTTTATTCATTATTCTAATACTAGTGCTGAATATATTGTGCTCATAAAATACAAGGATGCTTGTTAGATTACTAAAGTGTAGGTCTCTCCGAACCTTCCTTCAAATACAAAGATCAACTTCACTTGATTGAATTTGCTTCCTCCTGAACTGATTTGGATGTTTTTTCCTGTAAATGGTGGTAATCTCATCATATTAAACAGGAGGGGAAAAAAAGTAAAAACTACAAGTGTTTTTTCTTCTTGTCACAGTTCCTGCAATTTAGGCAATTTTGTTACCATCCAATTAAAAAAAGTATATTTCTTTATTATGAAGAAAAAACTTGAAAAGGTGTTTAGTTTCACCATAAAACACTAACCAAGAAGACAACCCAAATACCTGAAACTTGTTGACTGAGGGACAGAACTGCTGATTCTTAAGATGCTACTTACCATAAGTGTAACTGTTAGTTACAGCCCTTTCTGTATGCCTAGCTCCTTCCTGAATTCTTCTCCAAAAATCACATTTACACCAGCTTCCTCTGCATTCAGATACGTGCTGATATTTGGGGCCAGCTGTCCTGCAAGGGCTTCCAGGATGGGACTTTCCCTCTGCTCAAGTCTCTTCCTCTTTCCAGTTTGAAGGATGGAGTTTCTGGCAAACAAACTAAAAAATGATAGAAATATTTAAAGAGCTTGTCCTTGAATTCCACTCCAAGCTGAACATCAAAGAGCACAAGCAAAATATTGCCGTTCTAGTGTCTCTTGCACAAAGGGAGTTTTTCTGCTGTGTGCAATATGCTTATCCTGCAAATACCAAAATGCCTCTCAGACAACAAGCACAGTAACTCTCTACCTGTCAGCATCCCCTCCTACTCAAACACCTAAGAAGAACTTCACAGCATCCTCTGAGGAGCACACCAGCACCCAGGGCTTATGTGGGGACTGCTGACTTCATGGCTCCAGGCATGTCCTACGTGAGCATCGCTGCTGCTGTCCCTGCAGAGGGACCAGCAGTTGCTTGGGGATCCAGGTCCCAATGCATTTCCAGCATCACGAGTCTCGTTGAACCTGCCAAAAGCAAGCCTGTGAGCAGGAGTAGTGGTGTTAAGGTTAAGGTACTACATGGTCTTGGTTTCAAAGAGGCAGCTACAAGCGTCTCTGGCTTTAGGCAGAGGGGAAGGTTGCAGCATGGCCCATGGCAAGGGGCTGCCCCTGGGCCACAGCCCTGCAGAGCTGCTGCAGCCTGGGGTGCACGGAGCAGGGACCTCGTGCTCCTCAGGCCAGCGGAGCTCTTACTCAACAGGTTCTGCTTTTAATCTTCATCAGCACTGTATGTTTTTAAAGTCACCTATTTTAAAATATTAGCAACTGAGTATTTATATGCATAGTTTAAGTCTTCTGTTCCCCTCCTGGTATGCAATATTTGTTCCAATCACACCCTGCTTTTCTACACATAATGCTTCAGAAATTGCAATGGTCATTCAGTTAACTCCCCCCCACCTCCACTTTACATTTCTGCTTCTATTTTACCCACAAAGAATGTAGGATTCTTTATAACATTTCCAAGCTGTATTTAATAACCATTTTTCACAGTTTATATGATCTCATGTAATGCCAAGCATGCTACTAGTACATGATAAATCTGTACAGCAGCAAAGAAATTTTCTGTTTCTTTTCTGTTTACAGTTAAACTTTTAGTATGGCAGATGTTACTTGCATACTGATTTGATTGCATACTGACTGACCACAAAGCAAGGACAAAAGGAAATGAGTCAGCAAGCCAAGCAAATTTACCCAGATTCAAGAAGATAATTTATATGAAACAATATTCAAATAGTCAGAAAAGTACATAGAGTAGCAATAAAATCTGCCATGAGATGTTTGGCTGAAACACTGAGATTGGGTGGAAAGGATCCATCCATCCAGGTTAGAGTGCAGAGAAGTTACCACCAGATTCTCCCAAAGCAACAAGAAAGCAGGAAAGCTGGTATGCTGGAAATGCTACCCCTTTGATTAAAGGTGTTTTAATTTACTGCTGTCGCCATGCATGCCTCTCCTCCAACCCTTTGGCAGGTGGTAGGTAATTGATTTGCTCTGGAATTTGCCCAGGTTTCATTCTTTCAGAGTTTTACTGCTTTGTGTTTGGTCAATGTTTAGAGCTTTGCAAAGTGGCTCCTTATAGATGTGGATTTCTTCAAGGATAAGACTCTGCTTTGCCAGACACTAAATAGCACATAGGCTAACGAACAGCTGGTACGTGGCAGAGTTTTTCTGCCACTGTCTGTCTGGAACACAAAGTTGAAAGGTCTGAGTAAGGTTGGGACTAAACCACAGTGGACATCTCCTGGACCTTATTTAGGAAGCAGAGAAATAAATAAAACAGAGCTAAAAGGACCTTCCCAAATTCATAATATGAAAGATCAGCATTATGTCTAGGAATGTGAAATACAAATAGAAATAAATTGGATTAGCAAGATGTGAAATTGCTTTCACCATATAAATATTCTGTCTCAAATTATTTTGAGATACATTCAAAACAGAATGGAATTAAATTTTTTGTTTTAAACTGTCCAGTGAATAGGTGTCGGGCTTTTTCACGATCACCTCTTGTTTTTTATAGTCCTTCTCCACCCTCAGTCATTTAGCAGTCCCATTTCCCAAATTACCAATGGTGACTCTTTCCCCAGTTTTGCCTGTATGGATATTTGCCGTGATACCTTCTCATGCCTCAAAATAACTACAGTAAAACCCTTCATCACTTTCTCACTATTTTCGTAGAAATAGTCTAAATTGTGCTTTTTAGACAGAACTTTAGCTGTTAGCCATAGCTGCAGACACTCGTCCATCTCCCAGCGCCTGCATCACTTGCTGTGCGTTTTGCAACCTGACAGGTTTTTAATTTACTCTATATTTCATATTTCTTACTTTCTCTTTCGTATCTTGACGTTTAACTGTTATTGACCCCTGGCAGCATAAGGCTTCAAATGGCAGAGGAAACTTAATGAAGCACTTTACATGTCAGTCATAAAGTGTGGAAGCATGTTTGACTGCTGCTGTTCTGAATCTGGACTTATTTTCATTTATATCTTTCATAGCCAAAGGTAACGTTGCAATGGGTTCGTTTCTTGCCTTTATAAATTGAATATCCAGTTTTCTTCCAGGTTCCCTCAGGAACCTGTGAGTGAAATTGTTTTCCTGTCCTGCAAAATACTTCAGAAACTTTCCATTCCAGAATTGAGGTGAGTGTTTTCCTTCCTTTATTGTTGCTTTTTTTGAAAGTAATATGTTCCATTTTCTGGTCGTTTCAAAGCACTTTGTTTTGTATCAGGTTTGAATTTAACTTTTTTCTTTACGTTTCAAAATGAGAAAAATTTTTCAACTTGGCATTCTGTCAGTTCAGAAAGTTTTTTTTATAACTGCCTTTTCAGATAAACGATATTAGTTTGGACATATCTTATTTCTAAATGAAAATATTTGGTTGAAAGTATCGCAGCTATTTCTTGTACTTAACTTTTCCCTGATATGTGAGGGCCATAATGTCTTCAGCAGTGAGGTTCTTTCCTTTGAATCTCAAACCTTTCCAGCTAATTGTGACATCTGAAATTAGTTTTACATTCTGTTTGCACCCTTGTTTTTCCCTTTTGCCTGTTCCACTTTCTTCTGTCTTTCATTTCTGTGCGTTTTCTGGGTTTGCCTCTGGGCCTGTGCAATCTGGAAGCGCATCCAAGCACCTTTCCTGCTTCTGGGTTCTTCAACATACAACTGCAACCAGCTGGTGCAGCATGCCTTGCTGGCTCTCTTAGTAACGTCTTAGTAACTTCAACCTATTTGTAAGGGCAGTTGTGGCGTACTCTCCACTATGAGTAAATCCAATACTTTCAATAACAACCATGAAATCTTTGAGGCAAATAACGTAAGGCACAGTAGTCAATAGTTCTCATTTTGGTGCTTTATAACTGGAAATTATTTCTTTGGAGCTTTTACTTGTGTTTAATTAGAAGCTGTGTAGCTCTTAACAGGAGTATCTTTTGATGCAGCCAGTGAAGGAGGTTAGTCTTTAACAGCTGCATAATAAATTGCCGCAGAGAATGCCGATGGAAGAGTTGCCTGTATCAGTTGCCCCCAGCTCCTTGCCCAGTCCCCTGCAGAGAGGGCAGCACTCCCAGTGCCCCGTGCAGGGGTGCTGGGGACACTGGTATGATGGCTGCAAGGGAACAGCCCCCTGTCGCTGTGGGGCTGGAGTGTTGCATGTGATGATGCTGTGGTTTGTATTTTCTGGAAATACTTTGTGTTCCCAGTGGGAATCTGCCTCGTTTTCTCTAGCCTAGCTTAGCTCGGGGGTCCTTGTTTTGCCTTTCAGTTCCACTTCCCAGTAAGCTATTTGGCATTTTACTGAATGTCCTTTTTTAATCCCATTTCATTCTTTCGACTTCAGACAATTGGATTCTGCTTGTGCTTTTTCAGCGTGAGGCCACACTGGATTTTACAGCTGTACTGAATAATGGACTGGGTTTATTTGGTTTAATCATGACCAAAAGTCTGTTTTGGCTTTTCTTTGTCTGTCTTCTGTATTTTTGTCTTCTGGAACATGTAATGTGATGTTTCAAATCATCCCTCCTAGCATTTTTCTGTGTATCAAAGTATCAAAAACTTGTCTACTTCTTTCCCTGGTCTTCTTACCACTTTTCCCCAGTCTTCTGGGTTCTCACCCATTCCACAAGATTTCAAAGACAATCACTATTGGCTTGTAAGTTCTCCAGGACGTATTTTACCATGTCCTGATGAGCTGAATGCTTTTCATTGCCCTAAGTGTGCTCTGACCTGTATTTCCCCCCCTAACTCTCGCTGCCAGTGCTGGCGCAGTGGGTACCTGGCCACAGGCAGCACGAGGTACGGGGATGGAGGCAGGCTGGGCACTCACGGCTTTCTCAGTCTTTGTGCTTTCTTCGGGTCATTTGCTCTCCTTTCTTGTCGAGGATCTAACAATTCCTCTGTCTTCCCTGTACAAGGGGCTGGCAGCGCCTTTGCTTGCCCTACCTCCTTTGGCACTTGAGTCCTTTTGATTTTTCCTCTCTATATACCAGAAGAAAACTGTCAAGTTTCAGAAGCCTCTTTAATGATTTTTTGAAGCAACACCCTTAAAGAAGAAAAGTTAATCACTCCCAACTGCCTATGTACTGCACTTTAATAGCTGTCAGAGGAGTTCTTTTCCTGACCTGGAGGAACTGTACTTTCTCTCTGTGTCAGTACTTTTTTCCATAAAATTGGCCTGTTATGAAGAGAATCATACATGATACAGCTTGTGTGGGTCTTTAGCGGCACAATATTTCAGTGCTGTTCTTTCTGGGAAGTACACATTAAATTTTCAGAAAGTAAAGAATAAATAGCATTTCCCCCTTTCTTCAGAAAAACAAAAGAAAAAGAAGAAATTGTTCAAAACTTGGAACACAGCCTCTGCCAAGTAATTCTTGTAATTTAAGAAAACAGTATTTTTTTTTTAGACTTTGAGTCTACATGAAAGAAGAAACATCTGGTGTTAAAGGTAATCTTAAACCATTAGAATTTCAAAAATCTTCCTCATTTCTTCTTCCAGCGAGGCCGCACATTGGACCCGAATGCCTGGTTCCATCCGGGCTTGCCTGGACCTGTCCTGCAGCTGCCGGCTTCTGCTGCGGGAGGTGGAAACTCATGCGCTGGTCGGCGACTGCCGGGCTGCGTGTCATTTGCCCCACCATATGGCAGGTATGTAGCATGTCATACATGAGACTGCTAAACTGCACTACGAGATCTAGTTTTAATGCTTCAAATTGCCACAGACACCACCACAGAGATAACCCTTGCCTTCCTCCCGGTGAGAGAGCGGCATGTACGGGGATGGTGAGGCAGGGAGGCCAGCTCAGCTGCCTATGGATTTTGGCAGTTTAATATATTTTAACTCAAGAACTCAAAGCCACAAAGCACAAGCATCTCCCATACCCAAAACTTTGTAAATATTCAGAAGGACGCTAACCTAGATATTTGCAGGCTGCTGCTTTGATTGTTTTCCATGCCTTTCTAACACGTGGAGCTCCATTAAGACATAGGCAAGCTATTTAAACAGCTCAAAGAAATTACCAGTTTTCCCTGCTCTCAATCATCTGTTAATTCTTTTCCTTTTGAAAAGTGTAAAATTTTCTCCTCTACCTGTCAGGCTCTGTGTAATTAATGCTGTCTTCCTGATCTCCTAGCTCCCGCATCTATTCTTTCCCAATCTCCATGACACCATTTCCTTTGCAGATTTGAAGAAACTGATTATTCCGCTACAAAGGCAAAAAAGTTCAGATTGTTTTTCATGTGACAGCAGGAACATCAGCTGCAGTTGGGCTTGAAAACTGGTGTATAATCTTCTGGGAATGGATTTAAACTTGCCAATTCCACATCTCTCTGGGAGTGAGACCCTGCTCCGTTCCCCTTGGGCTGCGCACAGGGGAAGGTGGCACCAGCCTGGTGCCCAGAGCTGGGGACGGTGCCCACCCCCGCTGCTCTCCCCGGAGAGGGCAGCTCGCCTGCCTCTGCCCTGCACCTGCAGGGCCTGGGGAAGGAGGGAGGAGGAGGAGGAAGGCGCTCCTGCCTCCTGGCGCGGTGTGGGAGCGTGTGGGGCACAGCTGGCTTTGTAGTTTCACTGTTGCAGACCTCCCCGCTGCCGTGCAGTCAGCAAGGACCAGGAGCTTTAGGGAACACCATAACTGGTGTCTTCATGTGCACAGACGTGTCTCTGACACGGTTAGAAACCTGCCCTAAGTCAGTAACGAAGCAAGCTTGACATTCAAATTCTAAACCGAAAGGGTACACCTACATTAGGAGGGAAGTCTTTCTGCCATCACTCACACAAAATTTCTTGCAGGATTTGGTGAAGACATTTGCATTGCAGAACTAGATTTCAGTCAGCATCTAACTGAGTTTCTCTACAAATTATCACAAGGCTGCTTTTTTTTATTATTATTATTATTTTCTTCCCCTCAGACACAAAACAAAACGTTAAAAAGGCTAATCTGGAGGTAGGTAATACAACATTCCTTATGCTTAAATACCATGTGTGTACAGGACAATCAGCTTCTTTTCATAACAGGATGAGTGTGCTTTGAGAAAGGGTAATGCCGGTGGCAGTCGAAGCATGCCAACCTGTTTGCTAAAAAATATGTCTATTGGCTAAAAGCTGTTTTATGTCTGACGGGAGGATACTGCTTCGAGTGGTTTGGGTATTTCAGAACTGAAGTCTCATTTCCTGAAGGTTTAAATATGGTTGATATGTACCCTAACTTCTACAAACAGGTGAATGTAACATGGTGTTGAAAATATAACAGCCTATTGAGGGGAGTGAGTCTGCTGTGTTGTTCAGGATTTTTACACTTCTTGCAGGTTTATAAATGCAAAGCAAACATCCACTGTTTTAGATTTTGCGGCCAGTTGCCATGGTTGTGCCTCGTTTGCATTTTTGCTGGAGGATTGTGCCCGGGAAAGCTGCCACTGTAGAAGAAAGGAGATTAGTCACAACTTTTGCGGCTGCGCCGTCTCATGGCCCCAGCATCATCTCCCTTCTATCAGCCTGCTCATTTTCACCTTCCTGGACCAGCTTTCTGTTATTATGTACCAAGAGGGTTTCTAAATTAGGTTCTGTATTTTTTTTAATAATCATAGCCTGGTTTTGTTGTGTAGGACTTCAGCTGGCTATAACATAATGTGAGTCAAAAATCTCTTCAAGGCTTGAGCTGCATAACACGGTAAAAAAGGAGTGTGGGGAGTAGTTCAAATGCTCATTTTAGAATTAGCAAATAGCAGCGACTCGAGCTGAATTACAGAAACTGGGGAAAAAGTAAATCCCTGCCTCAGATGTCCTTATCAAATGTGTTGCTGCCTCCCCACTAGGCCAGTGCATCAGCTGAGGAGCCACTTTATCAGGGAGCAGGAGGCATCGAGGTACCACAGCATTAGCGTGGGAAGAACAGTGACAAGGTATATTGCAATTTGGAATAAAACTTGAGGAAGCTGAGTGATGAAGGGTAATAGCAATTTTTATTTTACAATATTTTTGTTAAATTACTGTAGTCCAAGGGGGCAGGGAGGGAGCTGAATTTTGGAGTTGGTTTCAGCTTTATGTACCTGAAAGAGTTTCTGGTTGTTTTTGTTTTATTTTTAAGATGCCCATAAAAAATTAATATTTGATTTTTATTTTTAATATGGATGTTAAAAATTTAGAGCAGAGAACCTGTTTCTTTATGAATATCACACTAAAGTACTACTTTAGCACTCTGTTTTTCTGTACAAAATCCAAAAGTCGTTCATTCATCTATCGCATCGATGATGAAGGCAGGGGGTGTCTGCAGCCATTTATAGCTGTCAGTCTCCAGTGGGATGGAAAAGGGAAATCTGTTGGCAAGAGCTGGCTTTTCCTCATGTTTTCTGGTTTTCCAATATGTTCTCTGCGTACTTCCAAGTAAAACACTTCCAGACAAGTCTGCCAGCAAGCAGCAGAGACGAAGTATGATTTCTTTTTTATATGACAATCTTACATTGTGGTGGGGGAGATAGCAACCCCCAAACCCAAAGCTGGAATTGGTAACTCAGGCAATGAACGTTCATTGCCAGTACAGAAGCATTGCTCTTGAAGGCTCGTTGCACGACTTGCCTCACTCCCATGTAGGATTCGACTGGCTCAGCCGCAGGTATCTGGCTGGATACCCATGTCTGGGGGTGCTGAGCCCTACGTGCTGTGCCTGGGGTAAGTACCTGGGACCTGCAGTATCGGGGCCGTTTCTCCACCAGGGCTGGAAGAAGGGTGTGATCGTGGTGTTGCAGGGTACAGCCATTTGGCCAGCCTCTGGTTTTCACAGCCTTAGTGGAGGTCAAAGATTTGGTGGATGCTTTACAGCACGTAAGGAACAAGGAAGCAGTTCCACATCTGCAGATAATTAAAACTCAATTTGAAGTTCCTCCCTATTCTAAACTGTATACATTACTCAGCTAATCCTATGCAATCTCTGCGTCCATAAAAATAAAACAGAACCTAAGCTTTAAACAGATAGAACCAGTTTTCACAATGAATATTCCTCAAATTAGACAAATTCTTGCCTAAACCCCCCAAATAATTAGGAAATCCCTACAGTAAGAAAACTGCCAGCTTGCCTTGTGGGTTTGTTGGGTGAACGGTGAGTGGTTTGGTTGTCCTAAGCATATTGGGAACACTTGCCTGTGATGGTTCCTTGATTTGTACTATTAATTCTTGCTGATGTGAGCAAAAATAATAATAAAAGCCAAAGAAAGTGGTGTCTTATTCCCCCTGTATTGGCTCGACCCCACACTGGATTAGCAGGGAGGTGTGCGCAGCAAAATCCTCCACTGCATCGGGACTGGGGTGCTGTTAGGGAAGGGATGAGAATTCTGTTCTCTGAGTGTTTACACAGTATTGTATGACATTCACTGTTCATGGACTATCGAGATACCCTTGGAACAGCACAATGAACAGCTGGTGATGCACTATCAGGGGTTTGAAGGCACATCAAGTGCTGCAAATGCCTCTGTGATCCTTGTGGTCACCCGTGCTGCCTTCCTCGCCCCAGTGCCCCTTGGAAGTGGGGTCCCTGCCTGGATTTCAAACCTCGTGCTCCCTGGAAGTGGAAATGCTGCAGCAGAGATGGTGCTGAGCGGGTCTGCAGCAGCCTCTGGTTAGCATGTCCTGCTCTGAGATCTCTACCCCTGAATGAATTATCATGCAACCGTGTTTTGTAAAATAGGCTTACCAATTCCCTTGCTGGGAAGAGAGGAAGAGGACAGGGAGGGAATCTGCCAGGTATTTTTAAAATAATTTTCTATTGGTTCTGCTTTCCTGGAGAGAATTATTAATAATCCTTTGTCAGGTTGCCAGGGATCTGTCATTCCAAATGCAGCATAATTAAGTGGGCAGTATCTACAGAGGTGTACAGACATTAAAAATGCATAAATGAAAGAAAGCTATAAAGCAAAATTTTGGAAAGGCACTGGGGAATTTTATTCTCTGAGTGGATAAAAGGACAAAGGCCTTGAACATTAAATATTGGCTACAAGATCTCTTAGGACAGAACGTACTTACTTCTTAAGTACTTTTGCTTTCTATTGCATCCACTGAATAATATTGGTAACCCATCGCCGTAAAGGTTTTATTCAGTCCCAATTTAATGACAACTAGAAATAATAAAAGAGGAAACAAACAGATTGGAGTTTGATGAGGAGGAAAAATGTAATTATCTGGGCAGCTTTGATTGATAAAGGCAACATCAAGGCAGAAAAATTTCTGCTCCTCATTAATGCAAAGTTTAGTGTCATCTGTTAGCTGTGAGCTAAATACTGAGCTGCCTTTGCCAGTGTACCCCATTGTTTTGTTTTGCACTAGTTGTGTTTGAATTTAACATACAAATATATGTACGTATTGCCCGCTTTTTTCAGACTCCTATCTGAAAAGCAGAAGAGAACAAAGACACACACAAGAAAAAAGAGCAACACTTCAGTAAGAGTACAGGAAGCCATTCTGTTCTCAAAAAGCCTGCTAGCTGATTAGTATTGATTAGGTCAAGGTGACCTATTCTAATACAATACAGTTCTTACCATCTCAAATTCAAAATAGCTATAGTAAATAAGATTAATAGAACCAATTTGTTGCTTCCAAGTAACATTGTAATATAGCTTCATATGACTGGGTTCACATTGGAAAATAAATTAATAGCCAGTAAAACGCAATGGAAGTACAGATATGAATTTCCAGAGCCGTATCCAGTGTTAAGTCCTTTATTGATGTGAAGCCTATGAACCAGATTATCAGCTGATATGAAGTGACATGGTTCTGCAATATTTAAAGAGCTGTCACAGACTTTTTTCTCCCCAAAGTTCAGTGTGTTCCAAGCACTCTTTTACTTCTATTTTCTGCATTTGTGGTTCAGTTTGCCTTTGGTCAACCACTGCACAGTGGTTAGCTTGAACGGGTCACCTAAGCATACTTAAAAACACCAGATATAAAGTTAACTTCTTAATTTTTGGAGAGAAGAAAGACAAAATGGGAGGCCAGCGCTATGTTGTGATGTATTTACAGCATGTGATAGATAAACATAACAGGATAGATTTTCATTCTAGTTAATCTGAGTAAAATATGTACCTTACAGTACTCTCATGCTTTAGGTCAGGGGTCTTCAAACTATGGCCCGTGGGCTGGATATGGCCCCCAGGGTCCTCAATCCAGCCCCAGGTATTTACAGACCCCCCCGCCCCACCCCTGCTGGGAACTTGGGGGGGTGGAACGGAGCAGCCACAGATGACTCCCTGCCACTTCATCTGCGCACTGGCCCCCTGGTTAAAAGTTTGAGGACCCCTACTTTAGGTGTTAATATAGCCCCATTTGGCAAAAAAAGGCACTCCCTATCTTCTTAGAGTCCGCCTATCTTTTAATCTCATGAAACTTGCTCTCATTTTCCCTCTATTTTACACTTAGTTCTTTCGTTCTACCAGGTTTCAGCACCTTTTTGGTTGTTTATTGCATCTAGAATGATGTACACAGCTCGCCAAGCAACAAATTACGTTCTCTATAAAAAAAAATAAATGCTATTTATGTCTAATTAACTTTACTACAGCATGTTCGGCATTATGGGAAGGTAACCTGCTGAGTCCAGGGCAGAACTGTGCCAGATTGAAACTCTCCTAAGTGACTGCTTTTGATGAATAAACAAAGAGGGTCGGCCAAGGTGATGGTAAACAGTATATCTTAATGTATGCACTGCTCGTGTAAACAATGTATTAGCTGTTGGATGCTCATTCGGCTTATCTGCAGACCATTAAAACTACCCTGGTATTTAAAACTACATATGCTTAGGAAAATGCATATTCATTTTTTTTCCCCTGGAGAAACTCAGATGATATTGAATCAATATTTAATTTTAGGGGACAGGCTCAAGACACTGAGAAATTGTGTCTGAGAAACTCTCTGTCTCCTGAAGGCAGAAGTCAAGGGGGCTGTTTGTGGTAAGCTCAGCCTTGTCAGCCACGATGCGATTTGCTTTCAATCATTTCCCTCTGCCTTACGTGCTGTAATTGTAAGCACAAGGGCTGTTTCTTCAGCTTTCTGTTGGTACATGCCTAACACAAGGGGGTTAACCTGTGTAAAGTAATATAAATAATAAATAACTAGGGAAGCTGCTGTGCCAACTATCGTGCTTATTCAAGCGAGACTTTTAGACTCAGTTTTTAAGCTTCTGAAGTGGGGAAAGGATCCCCTTGTCGTGCCAAAAGCTCCCACTGTGATTTACTCTGAGTTACGTCTGCCACAGAAGCAGCCCTGGAAAGAGGCAGACAAATTACACTAGCTCTAATGCTTTCGACAATGTTTACGCTTCACATTAAAATTACAACTTTCTTTTTCCTTTTACATCTTTTAGTTTTTTCAACTAAATTTTGAAGACACGTGGAGTACTCACACCCCAGCATGAGCAAAAGTGACTTTCATGGGCAATCATACATCAAATATTTTTCTGCACACATCCTGCTGTTGGGTCTTTTGTTCCCCAGCATGTTAGTGTTTTATCTATTCATTTGGGAAAGGTGCCAGACAGTAAAATTAAACATCTCTGGAAACTGAGACACAGAAATTTAAATAAGTGCAGGTTATCTAGAAGATAGTATTTCATATCCACTTCAGGCATATCAAGATGTTCCAGAGCTGAAAAGAGTAATATGACGTGAGTGTTGGGAGCATTGCTAAATTACTTGTGTACAGAATTGAACAAAGTTCTTAAGCAGACCTTATAGTGTAGCTCATTTCCTACAAGTACAGGAGTCATGAGAACTGCTGTTTGAGCCTGCAATGGCAACAAGTTCTTCTGTAAAACAGCAAGTGTGTTAATGTACAGCATATCCCCTTTGCAGACATAATCTGTTACGTCAGATTTTGCCCCAAAGTACCTGTAAGCAAAGGATGGTGCCAAACACCTCACAATGAAAAGGTTGCTGAGGACTAAATAACAACGCTGTGATTTAGGGCACAGTGATGGTGCTCACAGTGAACTGAGTATAAATGAAGTTAAAGTGCTTTGGGCACTGTAATTACCTCTGTTGTCTTTGGTGTGCCAGTACTAGGGGGAAGATTTTATATTGCTGGAGTTAATAAATCATTCTCTAGGAGTACAGCGTAGTGGTCCTTGCGCAACATAATTAACAAGCTAAACTGTGACTACAGCATGGCCAGCTGCAGAGAAAGGTGTTTAATTAAAAGAGGGATGCTTGCAGTGACTCAGACCTCATTCAGGTTACAGTTTCAAGCTTTTATGTACTGGTATGTTAATTTGGACTTTATAAACTGAAAACCATCGTGATGATCATAAAGCCCTTTATCTTGAGGCAGTAATGAGATCTCTGCTTGAACTTTTCCTGAATGCCACATTTCTTAGCATAATGTCAAATCCAGATTCAGCCTGTCTGGGGAGAAATGTACCTCTGCAGAAACTGCCGATGGAGCTCTGTATCGAGGTCTTGATGTCATTTAGGTCAGTCTTTGCTTACACAGGGTAAATCTGTGCATTATGTCCCAGAGCTGTGCTTCACTTGCATAAAATTCCATGAGAAAAATCTGTGCTTATATTTGTGATGAGGACGAAGAAGGCCAAATGAGTTTAGGAGATGTCATCTTACATATTCTCTGCACTGAACTTGGCCGGGTCACTTGGACCCAGACCTTTGAGAGTGTTTTGATTCCTATTAATTGCAGATTTAAAAAGTAAGTTCCCAAGCAGCTTTCAAGGACTTGAGTCTTTGATCCTCCTTGTATGATGCAGAGTGTGCATCAGGTCACAGTGGGCAAGTAAAACTCTCTTTGAAGCATTTTTGATGCTCCCTCCGGAGCAGCACTCTGTGCTGTAGTGCAACACATTGTGAATGTGCACGTGTTCAGCTACCTCAGCTCATCTGGCAACTACAGCTTTTTTCAGCTTTTAACCTAATTTAGATTAATTTTTTTTTTTTTTAATTCTCTGCAGTACACGGGTGTAACAGAAAGGGAAATGAATATAAATATATTTTAAAGATTAATGATTCCTATAATCCTAATATAGTGAGATACACACGTTTGTTACTAGAACATGTGCAGGTTCATTCCTTTGGCTGCAGAAATGCCTCCCCTGGGTAACCCCCTGGGAACTGCTGAGCACCCTGGAGCACCTGGGGTCAGCCCGTTCTCATTTGCACTGATTTGCTCTGTTTATAGCAATAAAACTACTTCTATTTTGCACCGGTGTAAGAGAAAAAAAGAAATAGTCCTTCCTTTAACTGGGTATAAATTAATTAATTAGATACAGTAAAATATTGTGGGGTTTTTTTGACTGATTGCTATCAACAAATTTTATCAATGAGATTATTGCAAAGAAAAGAGCCCTGAAAAAGTACTGAAATTTTGAAACTTCTTGGAAGGTGCCCACACACCCACGTTTATGAATTTCATCTTGATAGTAGCATTTTTCTTTAAATCATGGGGTAAATGTCTGTCTCATCTGAAAAAAAATATAGTGCTTCAGTTCAAACATTTAAAATCTGAGAGCAGACAGGAGCACCAAGTGGTTTGCACTTTAGCATCGGCCCGTGCGGCTGCAGGATGCCTGTGCGGCTGCAGGATGCCTGTGCGGCTGCAGGATGCCTGTGTGGATGCAGGGTGCCCGTGCGGATGCAGTTTGCCCGTGCGGATGCAGTTTGTCCGTGTGGATGCAGGATGCCCGTGTGGATGCAGTTTGCCCGTGTGGATGCAGTTTGCCCGTGCGGATGCAGGATGCCCGTGCGGATGCAGGATGCCCGTGTGGATGCAGGATGCCCGTGCTGCAGCAATGGCAGGCAGCTGCTGTGCAGCCTGCAGCAGCCAAGCTGCTCAGCCCTGATCACTGATGAAGCCTTTGCTCCTTGTTATTGAGAACAGCCCCAATTAAGGGCTGCAGCCTAACCATTTTAGTAAAACTAAATTTAAAAAAATCAATTCCTTTGAAGGTTCTGAACAGCAAATGGGAAGGATAGGTTTTGCTTGTCTTTAATTGTTATTAAAGGTTTGTATTAAGACAAGTCAAACTGCTTGTTACCATAGGAAATTGTAGTCTTCAGTCAGCAGCTCTCACACTTGTAGATAAAAAATTAAAAGGCAAATTGTGACTGTTACATGGCTTTAATTTACAAAATGTAGGATATTTCTTTGGAAGAGACGTAATTTATTCCAGGCATCTGGAAAACTCAGACTAATAAGAAAAACATACTATTGTGTTGCCTTTGTAGTAGATTGTGAAATGCAATCTTAAAGACACAAGAAAACAAGGCACTTTCTCCCAGCCTCAGAAATCTTCTAACAGAAGGGTTTCACTGTTGCCAACCCACTACAACCCATAATTTCTGCGAGGCCCCACTCTTGTGGTGCTCTCTTTTAGCCTGAAGACAGGGAGATTGTCTTTCCAGAATTCATGGGAGAATGACTGTGCTGTACTCTTGAACCCATAACCAGGTACCTCATTTTGCACAGGTTAACCTCGCAAATAAAAAATGCTGGTGCAAATTCCACTCTCCCCCAACATCACAACTTTACTTCTGTAAATTCTAAAGCATATTATTGGCATAAAATCACTATCTTTCCATTCATTTCATTATGCAAATATATATATATATACATACTGTATTAGGAAATATATTAATTTAAAAATGTGAGCTGTATTGCTGACCCAATCAAATAATGCTATTACCAGCAAGCGGGAAATAATGACTTAGAGATAATGGCAAGGCTAAGTCAGCTGATTAATGCAAGTTTTCTGTCAGAGGGAAGAGTGTGCATGTTCAGATTCTTACAGGTAACAGCTCCGATTACCTGAACGGGATTGAATTCTCTGTTGCATACAAAATCTACCCCTTTACTTCTTAATCCTCAGCTCTAAAACTGGCTCATGGCAAGTGCTGACTGGGGACAAAGAAAGCCTCCACCATGAACTACAGATGTGTTGGTCTCTCTCTGGTTTTCCATTATTTTGCTGGTCACTGAGGGCAAGTAGAAGGTGGAATTGCCTTTGTTGCAGCATGCTCGGGCCGTGCTGCTGGGGAGAGCTTGTCGCAGCTGCACACATGGGGTGGCTCTGCCAGCCAAGGATGGGGCTCTGCACATCCCACAGTGCTGGAAAAGATAGGAGGTTTATTAACATAATTTGCTTATTTATCTGAAATAAGCCTTCTAGGGGACTTAATATCAAAACTATTACAGTATTTAAAACACAAAGCTATCTATGAATTTGTCTGTGAGAATTTATGAGAAGTCCTGGTGATAATGACATTGTGTCTTCTAATTTCCTTTGAAATAAATCTTGCTTATATTAAATAAAAGAAGAAAAGATTAAAAGCTTAATCTCTGTAGTAATATTTAGATGGGCTAAAATTTATAAAAATTGTTTTGAAAAACATATCTTTCCTCTTGCTTACCAACACATGCTTTCCATGGAAGGAGCAGAGGCACAGCTCGCTGCATGAGACCTGCAGTGGTGCCACAGCCTCCGCGCTCGAGGCTGCCCTAGCACAAGTTACAGCAACATCCCTGTCTGCACATAGACGTGTCCCTAACAAAGTTTGAGTCCTGAACGAGGACTTGGGGAGATGTCTTCTGAAAAACGACAGAAATGCCTGCTCTATTTTATAGAGAATTTATATTTAAATGCTTGTTTATTAGAAACAGCAAAAATGTGGTTTACATGTTAATTTTATCCAGAGTTCTTGCCTATGGGTAACTTATTTATTTTTAATAAAATTTGTTCTCTTGCATTTTCCTACATTCTCCCTCTACTGTCCCTGCTTTCACTGCTGTAATTAATCAGATTACTGATTCTGCAAATCAGGTGTGTTAATACAGAGGAGGAGAGGGGATGAACAGTTCAATTAATTAAGCCAGGTTGTAGCAGATCATCATCATTTTTCAAGGTGTCAATTGAGGAGATCTCTGGGAGGGATGCAGATTAGCCAGGACCACCTGGGAATTCAGTCTCATTTACCATCACAGCATTTCAGAGTGCTTGGAAATCATACTTGTCAGAGCTAAATGTTAAATCTGCAATAGCTATAAAGCATGTTTGCAGGAGTGTCCTGAAAAGCTGTTAGTTTCCATCTCTGTAATATAGAAATAACCCAGTGAGCCCAAGAAATGTTCTGATGTTGCGCAGAGAGAGTTTTTGTTGGTGGGCTTGGATAAAGTCAGCCAATGGAAACTAGAAGTTTTAACGGTAACTAAAGCATGGTCTGCGGCCGTGGGAGCGGTCAAGGAGGGGCAGCCAGTAAAGCAGATACGGCATATGAGGCACAGAACAATAAACATGATTTCTGTGTTTGTTCCTTACGTGTCCAGCTAAGAAAACTGAGTTTATGCCCAGCTTGATTCAACATGATGCCATACAAATTTCTAGTTTGCATCTCTTTCTCTAGCCTGAAACCAGACCATCACGACACCAGTCAATATGTTTCCTTGCTTTTACAAGCTATCTCAGTACTCATGGTTACCGGACTGAAAAGCTTTTCACTTGCGGCTTATGCTGAGCATTCACACCTTGGTGTGCCAGCGGGGGTGGGGAGTGCAGGCTCCCGAGGGACACGTCCACCTCATGCATGTTTGCAGCACTGTGCTTTGGGAAACTTCTCCAGCTTTCTGGTACTAAGGACTGGAAAGATCCGGTAATACCTCACCCTGGAGTCATATTTGCGTATCTATAATCTGCAAGCTTCAGCAGGGCTCCCTTTATGAAATTATTCTATACAGGTGTTCATTTTTCAATATTTTCAATATTTTAAAATATTTATTTACCTTTTTGAATATTTATTTACATTTTTGAACACCAGGAGCGCATGCAACCCCCCTGATGTGACCCCAGTTCTTTTTATGCTATAAGCCATGCCCTGTCTCTGTAAGACTACATTTCTATAACAGAATGCTTACTGGTTTTATTGGTTTGTTACTATTTATTCTGCAGCTGTGTGCCTGTTTGGGCAGCAAACGAGAGTGCGGTGGGGCTAGGGAGCTCCCTCACCTGGGAGGAGGGTGTGGGGTAGCCCTGCAATGCTTGCCTGGAGCCTGGGATCTCTGTGCTGTAAGGAGGGCTCTGACCAACACCCCAAGGGCATGAAAAGACTTTGCTAGGACTCCAGAGGCTGCTGGAAGAAGCTGGAAATGAAAGTGCAATGAAGATCTGAAAAAGGTAGACTTATGTCTATATTTTTAAAGTATTTTCCCCCAGTAGATTTGCAATTTCTGCCTTTAGAGGGTTGTGCTGTTCTGGTTTTCTGTCCTAATACAAGAGATGGGAAGTTCTTTGATGTCTTTATAGAAAGTTTTAGCCTATTGTTTCAGCTGGCTCAGAATCCCTTGGCAGTGATTATTTTTTTTTTTTTTAATTGACCCAGTGTAGAAAGACTGGCTTCTGTATCCTGAGGAGTATAGCCCTCACTGTTGCAGGGCTGGTACAGCAGGAAGGAAATCAGATTGCTAACCTGCAGCCATCTGGGCAGGACTGTTCATTGTCTTCTGTGTGTGCCTTTACCTGTTTCGCTTTCTGACCTTGGCTAGTGAGCTGCAAACTTCTCATCCTGACTTCATCCAGCCTGGTGGGGCAGCCCCCTTGTACGCAGCTGAACCCCTCACACTCGCGGCCAGGCTCGGTGTTTTTAGCCAGAAAAGCTGCAGGTGCCTCTGGATGAGCACGTGGCGCTTTGCAGTGCGACAGAAGCCTCCGGGTATCGGAGCATGGCCTGTTTGCTTGGAGAAAACAGCCTTTTCTAGATGATTATGTGTCTGTTTTCAATGCTATATTCAGTATGGTTAAGGGAAATGGTTGGAGAGAACCCTTATCTATCAGACTTGAAATGGCTCCTGGGACAACACATTTTCTCTACAGGAAGAATATAGGTAATATTTACTGGTTTAATGGCAAAAGACTCTGGTGTTGTGCTTGGTGCATAACTAGAATTATTTTTGGGTTTTTTTCCCTTTGATATATGGTTATAGTATGAATATTTTTCAGTATTCTCTTTTAAATAAGAAATTAACTTGTTGGGTTTTAAAAAGTGTTTTTGTGAATTTGTATTTCATGTACAATAATGACTTGAATCTGAATAATTTAGGGAGGAAATGAGAGTCCTGAACTACCACTAGTTATTCACCAGTGGGTTCAGTAATTAACTGTATGATCAGTGTGGGATTCTTACCTCTCTTCAGACACAGAAGGTTTCTCCTGAAGGTAGTGGAGGCACAGTTAATTATATCAATATATTGGCAGATGGCTGGTCTCAGGTCTCTCTTTCCTGAAGTTTGGCTTTACTAAAGTCTGAAAGGGACTATGCATTTTGCAGCAAAAAGTTTGTCTCCATACCGGGCTTGCTCTTATCTCTACTTAAAGTTCCTCAGCATTCAGTCCTGGGGTTCCTCCCCCTGAATGTTTCAGTCCCATTTACTCAATGTCCTCATGAGACCAGCTGCTGCTTGCAGACAGGTGCTGGGGAGCTCAATGTCAGCCCAGTGCATGCAACACCGTGGGGCTGCTTGGGTGCGCTGAATTGAACACGAGAAATCATGTTCCATGGTTCCTCAAAATTCACTTTGAAATACAATTAGATCGGCTGAGCCAGAAGCAAAGCTGCTTTTCAGCAGGTATTTGGCAATGTAACTACTAACACTGAACACTACAAATACCTGAAAACTAGAAGCCACTGCTGGGTAATATGCAGAAGCTGGTGTTCCCAGCATGGCCACTGTGTAATACTTGGTTATGTACCTCTTTGGATCGTGTTTATCTGATACTTGGCAGCAAAGTGTTCTTGCCTTTTTAAGAGCTATGGCTTCTATCAGATACTATGTATTTTATCAGTCTGCTTAATTAGTAGGTCATTTGCTGATTTTTGGCATTTTGCTTGTCTGGGTTGTGATGTGCCTGCATCACGCTCCACGAGAAACAAGTAATTTAAGGGGACACATGAAAAACCTGCTATTCTGGTGATGCAGCAACCCATTTGTAGATACCTGCATATGACAACAGCAAAAATGCAAGAATGAAGCAACCATTACTGGTGGTGACTAAGGGGCTATGTGTGCTCTCTTGGGTAATCCAGTGTTTTCTATAGACAGCAGCATCACACCTTCTTTCATAACATGCTAGAGCCTAATCACATCCCTGGTTCAGTTCCTTTGACCTCTGGAGAGCTGGAAGGTTATTCCAGAGCTTAATTTTTCCGATCATTAGAAAACTTGATATTTTTCAACCTTGGTTTTCAGCCAGCATTTTTTTTTCTTTCAAACTTTGTTATCTGGCGTAACTGTTTCTTCTCTTCCTCATTTATTTACTGGCACAAAATCTAGCTAATTTTCTAGGCTAAATAAGCAATCTTGTTTGAATCTCATCCTCTGGTCCCACTTCTTGATCATCCTCACAGTTCTTTGCGATGCTTGTATACATTGTAATTCATCTTCCTTGAGCAAGGATGTACAAAGTTATACCTGATACTGAAAATTGAGTTCTTTGTGTTTCTGTCTATTGGAAAAATGAACTCTCTTAATTGCAAATTCCCATTCTACATAAAGCATGCTTGGTTTCCTTTTTTTTTCTTAAATTTATTTCTAACTGATGAGTTTCTCATATTTAACAGAAACTTTTGTTGTTGCTTCTGAAGAGCATAATCTTTCACTTAACTACAACCACGTTTCTATGTCTCCACATGTAGCAGTAAAATTCAGTCATTCTGACTGAGCATCACATAGTTCCTTCCAGTGATGTCTGGTACTCCCCAGTGAATGAACCATCTTGACTTCTATAAGCCAGTTTAATTAGCATATCCAGGCTGGTACCAAATAAAAATCAAGAAGTTAATAACAATCTGTTATAAGGCTGACAGTTCAAGAATTCAGTTGACAATTCCGTTTGAATTGATAGTTTCCGTATTGAATATTCTACTGAAATCCAGATGTAACAGAGTACTTAGCACTAATCATAAGCATAACATTGGAGAGGTTAAATGTGGAAAACTTCATTTTTTGTTTCATACTATACAATAAACATATCTGTCACTGCTCTTCAGGCAACTGCTTGTTTCAGTCTTGATCACAAGAAAGCTCCCAGGGAACTAGGTACCTACCTGAATGTAACCAAGGGCAAGTTCAAATTCTCAGATAAAGAAGTCTGGATGGGATTATTTTGGTTTGGAGACTAATGTCCTAATTGGCTTTGAGGTAAATAAAAGTTCTGCTGATAGCTGCTACTAGCCTGTTGATTGTAGTCCTTGTGCTGGGGGGGGAGACCTGCTGCGTTTAGTGTGGCCCTCTTCAGCCATACAAGCAGGGAAGCCTGCAGCAGCACAGCTGCTTATGGGAGGCGGTTTGGTAGATATTGTCACGTGAGACTGATGGTGAGTAGTTATGGTTTAGATTATAGAGAATTACAAGAAAAAGTAGTGTCTTTTTTTTTTTTTTTTCTCCTTTCCTAATTCATCAGAAGGCAGATGTGTTGGATTTGGCCAGGCTCTTGTGCACAAAGTCTTTGAGTAACTCTTAAATGTGAGCAGCGCAGCTTCGCTGCTGGCTGTATCTGGAGTGCAGACCGATGCCGCTGATGTGGCTCACTGACTTTGTTAGACCTGCTGACTGTGAGGATGTGTTCCAGAAAACACCTTCTCATATTTGTCAGACTGTGTGGGTGTGAAACAAAACAAATGCTCCCACAAACTTTGTTCTGTGGGCAGAATCAAGCTGACAAGCCATGCAAAGCTCAGAAGTTCCTTGCCCCTTGGTGGGCTCGCTTGCTGTGTGCTGGGGGGCTAAGCGCCCTGGCTGGCAGCGCAGCGCCCGAGGCAGTGCCCAGGGCTGCTCCAGCTGTGCCAGGGCACGGGCAGCCGCGCTGGGGGAATAAAATGAGCTGCGTGGCGGATGTGGCTTTCATCCACACTGCCAGTTGCCTCCATGGTCCTCACGCGTTTTGGGTTTGCTTTTTTTTTTTTTAACAGGTGGAGCATTTATTGTCTGTCCTAAGTGGAACTGATGCAGGTTGGACACAGTCCACTTGTGAAAGCAATGTAAAAACTTCTGGGTACCCAGCCAGGTATTCAAGGACTGTTTTGATGACAAGTGCCACTTGAAAGAAGGCAACAAGCCCCTGCCAAGTGACACAGCCAGCTCTGCTGTCACAGGGTGTTCTGCTGCTCACCTGCTCCTTCTCCAGGTGCTATTTTGGACCTCAGAGAATATCCTGATGAGGAGCTATTTAAAAATGCAGATGGATGCTAGAAAAGCATCACCTCTTCCTGTGCTTGTGCCTGGGTGCAGAGCACCTTGGTTCCCTCTGTCTCAAAGCTACCGATGGGTAGAAACTCTGTCAGCTGGGGAGGAGGAGGGAGAAGACAGGTACTTGACTGCTGTGTGTAACAACACTGGAAAACAGTCCTGGAGCTTAAGTTGGGTCTAGCTGGTCCCTGGGCTGGAGCAGTGAAGGGAGGGAGATGAGAGGGCAGGGTATGGCACAGGAGGGAACAGAGATTGTGCTCGAAGAAATAAGCTTTTCTTCAATGCTTTTAACAACAGTGCCAACTTACTCATTTTCCAGAAGCAAAGAAGTTAAAGCTGTTTGGAATACTGGAAAAGCTCTAATGTTTTGTAAATATCTTGCATTTCTCTCTTTATTTGAAAACTTGGTACCCTGTCGTTCCAAGAGCTTTCAATGCTGTAAACTCACCCCTCGGAGAAGGGGAGATCTGTGGACCTTGTGCTTGCAAAGGTGCATGGTTGTGGCTATGTTACATCAACCCTGAAAATTATTTAACTCAGATTATGCTCCTGCATAACATATACTTTTCTTGGTATGAAGAAGTACCTTGGCCTACGACTTGGGCTGACCAGCTCTGCCTCTGCTTCATCTGCAAGAAGCTGCATTCTCTGTGTATTTATTTACTGACACACTGCATGGCAATTGTTCTTCTTTAATATTCTGTTGTCTAATTGCAGTTAATTGTGATTCTTAGTCTTGCTAATTAAAGTAAACCATGCTCTGCCGGCCATCCTTTCTTTCAATGGCACAATAAGGCTTTTTTTTCTTCTCCTTGGAAGGTGCATGTGGTTTAATGTAAGTGTCTCAATAATGAAGATTTATTGGCAAAGGCTATAGAGGGTTGTGTGGCTGTATGTGAAAGCAACATACTGGGTGTAAAAAAAAGCAACACACCAGGAACAGACAAGTCAGAGCCTATAAAACACTTTACTGATGTGAATGGCAGTCAGTATGATCTTAGTTTTATGTCTAAACTAAGGTAGGTAAATCTAAGACCTTTAATTAAAACCATTAGAAGCCTGTAAAGTTGCTGGCAGCTGTTTGACAGGTGAAACGTTACCTCTGAGCAATTAGCATTTCAAGCACATTGTACTGGCATCTCTGTGGTCCTCCCTTAGAGGTCGAATCTTGTAAGACTTTTCATACTGAATGCTTTTGATTTCATGGCTAAACAGTTGGTCAGATCACCATATTCCTTTAATGTTTATAAATCTGGTCAAATTAGGTCCAAAATTTTATGTTAAAGGTAGGTCTGTGTAAGGGCCTCCAGATTAATCTGTTTTGATCCACTACAGATTTCTTACAAGACCTAGAATTTGAACATGATCTGTATGAATGTTTTTATGCTTGCATGTAAGTGTTGGTGAGAGAACTGGCTTTGAGGTTTCAGATAACTCCCATGAAGTAGAAGACGTTTGTGTTTAGAGGAAATATTTAACTGGCACACTCTGCAGAATGCAGATTTACAGTTTAGCCTTAGGAAGAATTGAAAAGTCACCAACAATAGACTCTTTGAGGCTCTGGTCATAAAAGTTAACAAGTAATGGGACTTGTAAGAAGATGGTTACAATATATTTTTGATTATTAAAAAAGGGTTCATAAAATGCTGGAGTTGTAATTCATATCACTAATATTCCAGATTATCAGATGAGAAATCTCAGGTCAGGCACTGCTGGCTCTTGGTGATGTGGTTTTATTCCACTCTGTCCCTGTGCTCGCCTCCTGGAGTCCATAAATAGCTGCTAATTACAACCTGCTTTTGCTCCCCTCTGCTCCTCTCCTACTTGTTAAATAACAACTGTATGTTGAAGCCAACCAAGTAATCAAGGGAAAACTATATTAGGCTCTCCATCTGATGTGTCATTTTAGAAGGAAATTTTTAATAATGAATTAACATCTGATTTTCAGTCTTCTGCAATGCTATTTGCATATATAGTTCTGTTATTAATTACTTAGCAGACCTGTGAAGGATATGTAGTGGCACAGTTCGCAGGTTGCTTTTTAAGTGTGCAGCATCATTCAAAAGTTCATAATGGTATCGCTTATAAGACACAGTGTGATCCTTGGCAGCACAGTTGCTGTGCTTAGCGGCATTCCCCGTGCAAGTCCTCCAGCACTATCTCTGTCCTGCAGCACCCTGGTTATTGGCTGGCCGCTGGGGCTTTCCCTACGGGACACTGCAGACTCAAACAGCAACAGAAAACTCCTTACCTGCCCAGCCTTGTTCACAGATCACTGTTGCAAACCCCATGGGAACGCCTTATTTATCTATCTTAAGGAGACCCAAGAGATGCCCCACCAGATTTTAAAGCCATTGTAGGATCCCTAAGGCTACATGTAGATTTTTCTAGAGAAGTCCCTACCTGGAGGACTTTAGGCTCACCATAAAGGCGGTATGGCATGATCTACCTCACTGTTTAATATTTTATACCCCTCCTGTAGTTCTGCAGAGCCCCCATGGTGGACTGGTACTCACTGAGCAGCTGAGCCCAGAGTGGTCTACATGTTGGCACAGTGGGTGCGGGTCTAACATGTTCTTAGAGTCATAGTTCTTGACAGTAACTGTAAAAGCAACAAAGAAATACTACAGAAAGCATCTGGTTCCCACATCACCTCCAAGGCAATCTGTACACCTTGCAGTCTGACCCCTCCAAGGAATAGAATGCAAATTTCCAGAGTCTTCAGCAAACTCATTCACTTACGTGGTGCTTTAACTGAACAAAAGGGAGAACAGGACACTTTGAGCTTGAATGTTAGTTTGATCAATCAAAAATCCAATTAAATCCAACAGATATTTCTGAAATTTACATGAAAATTATATGGAAAAAAACACAGTTGTCTTCATATTTAAGAAATGGAAACAGGTTAAGTTTTATTTTAAGAGCTACTGTTTTCCCTCCTGTACTACAGTGACTTCAGTTCCTTCAAAAAGAGGCACATCCAACCTGAACCTTTGCTTTCCAGTGAGTGAATTTATTTTGCTCTTTTTTTTTTTTTTTTTTGTTTTTTGTTTCCTTTTGGATTTGCTTCTTCCTGCATGCCTCTGTCTGTGCACCCAAATATGTTCTTTATCCTGGTTTGCTTTGGGCAAATATTCTTGTTTACTGAATAACCAGAGATATGGAAACTTAACTTTGATTCCTGTGCTGGAGATGTGATTGCCTTGCCAAGGGGAGGTGACAAAGATTGACAGGGGCACTGACATTTTGGTCCATTTGTCTTCAGGAGCTTTGGTCATTATGAGCTCAACCTGTGTTAAATGTGACTCTTTTTTTGACTCTTGAAGAGGTTGGGAGAGGGAGATGTTGATATGGGAAAGTTGCTGCCTGGCAGCTGACAGTCCTTTCCCTCCAACTTTGACTTACTCAAACTATTGAGGAAGATGATTTGGGGAACTCTGAATTCCCCAGCATTTGAAAGGTGGGATGAAAGGGCTGGATCATCAAAAGCAAGAGTTCTCAAAATATTTAGGCAAGAAGACATGATCTGAGTTGTGGAGGGTACCCCTCTTTAGGAGATTAGTGGATGGGTCTCAAAGACCTTGCTTTCTCTATCTCTCCTGGAATCTGGAGTTCTTGTCTTCTCTTGCTTCCCTCTAGTCCTGCCACTGCATTTTTAGAAACATTGCCATGGACTCCAGCAGCTGTTACTAAAACCCAAATAATGACTTTTAAGCCCCACAGCACTGTGCGGGTGTACTGTTAGAGGGGCTGTCTCCAGTCACTGTTCTTACCCGTTTTTTGTCACCTCAACACCAGAAGGGTAAGTTTGAAAGATATATAAACCTTTAATGTAGGCTTTCTTCAGCTCAATACCTTCACTTTTTGTATTTAACTTCTTCCTAAATTTTCAGCTTTCTTCCTCTTATTTTATTTACTTTTTCAATACCTTTAAATATGGGTAAGATAAGATATATTTTGAGGTGAGTTGTCTCTGCGTTCATTACTTTATCGTCTAACTGGAAAGATGCTAAAAATTGTCAATCCTTGAAAATCAAAATGAAAAGTCTTGAGGAATTTTCAGAACAGTAATTTTTATCTCTTTTCAGCTATATACAGAACTCTGAAATATGTATTGTTGAAGAAAATACCTACATATTTTAAATACTGTAGCTGAATTGTGCTTTATAAGGTCAGATATCAATTTTGAGAGCTTTTGAAGGAAAGGGACGTCCAGTCCTATCGTATTTAAATCCTTAAAGAGCTTTAACTGTCTCTTCCTAGAAATAAAGTACAAGTGATAAAATTTATTTGGGTATCGACCATTTTATAAGACAAGCTGGAAGATTCCCAAACGTGGATGACAGGGAGTGCAGACTGAAACCATAATTGCAATGAGAAGAGACACAACACTCCTTTGAAAGGTGGTCTTAGAGTTCAGTTAGTACAGTAAAGCACTTAAATGAAAAAAGAAAGGATAAATTAAAAATATCAGATATAATGATTGTGTAGTTCAGGAATTGTGAAACCCAGGTTTTCATTAATACTTGAAAATCAAACAACAAATAATTGTGCAATACTTTTATGTGTGTGATCTAAGCAACAAGAACAGGCATCTCAGATGAAAGCATGACAAATTTTTGTTCTTTGCATCTATTTTACAGGACTTACACATGCTAAGACAAAGTAACTTAAGATATAGATTTCCTAATTTTAATTGTCACTTTAATAAATGTGATTTCCTATTGATTATTTTCCTTGTGGGAAGAATCTGAAGAATTTAATCTTAAATTTTACTTCGGACTCTGGGAGCGGCTTTTTTCTCTTCCTGGGAAGAGTTAAAAGTATTCAATTTCTAAAAACATAAATATTTCCCCAAATTATCTAGTTTATCATTCACTATAGTATGATCTTTTGAAATAATGAATAAATTAAAATAAAATCCAAGGTGTGTTCGTTAACATTCTGGTCCATGGCAAAGCCCCCGTTACTTGGAGGCAGTCAGGTTGCTGTGACTTTAACACCATTAGCAGAGTAGTTATGTACCAAATTGAGAATATTTAGATACCAGCTCTCTAGAAAATAGTCTCCCATACTTGAATATCCATTGGGTGCTTGGGTTGACTAAATCCAGTTGGAAAAGGCTGAAAGTAGGCTGCATGTCATCTCCAGATCAGCATAAGCATTTGAGATTTACAAAACCAAGTTCTGATTTGACCGAGTTGTGATTACAGCCAGAAATAACAATGTGCTTTAACTACGGTACAATAATTCATCTATTTTTAATATTGTATCTTTTAAATCTCCCAAATGGAATAAATTATGGATCAAAGTTGAGTTTTATTGGGGTAGGGGTGTGTGTCTAACCAGCTTTTATACTCTTAAACCAAACTGAATCAGTCATGATTACTCAGATTTTATTACTCACACGACACAAATCATACTCTCTGTTGTGATCGGATGACCACAATCTCCAGATCCACAGTCACTGTCAGCTTACTGTGAGGTGTTTGTGCTTTCCAGGTAAAGGGCTGTGTTAAAATGGGTTAACTAACTCTGGGACATAATTTCCTTGTCTGTACCAGATAGAGATTTCATGTCTGCATCAGCCTATTTAATTTGCTGCCAGTGGTAGTTATTTCTTTCTTACCTCCTTGGAGAATTTCTCCATTAATGAGCAAATTAAGACTTCTGGCTTTGTACCATTAAGAGTCTTTGACTTATTCTACGTGCACTACCTTCGGAGCATGTTTGGCCGTGTTGCCTGCTTAGCTGGATGTCATTTCTACTTAGGTAACTGCTCTCAAAAAAACACAAGGAGCACACTAGTTATGCAGGTTAGCAAGTTCAATCTGTCCTTCAGTGTCCACTTTCACATAGTATATAGGTCCATACGTTCTCTACTTTGGTATACCTAAACACAGAGATAGAACATTTGCTCCTCACCTATACAGTGACTTAGCTGGCGAGTTAGGGATATGAGCTGTGTAGAAGAATTATGAGGAAATGTCTGCTTAGGCTGATGATTTGGTGGAGGAAGAGTTTGAAAAATAAGGGTGAGTTTACAGAGGCAAGTTGAACAGTTTCTATGTTTAAGATGCCAGTAAAGGCTGCCTCCTTGTTCCCTCCTTCCTCCCTGTGCGGTTCTTGCAACGCTTGCAGTCACTCATCAAATTAACATTATCAAGCCCAACCCATGAAACCACTTCACAACATGTCTCATCAGCCAGCCTTCCTGTGTCATTTCATTTAGTTTGATCGCTAATATAACCTGATTTGACTTGCTGGAGCACAACATATGTCAACTGGAAAAGAAAAAAGGAAATCTATTGAAGTGCAGCTAAGACAAGCCTTTGTTTGTTTCTAAAACTAAGAAAAACGAGTTAAGCCTACAGCAAATGTGCTGTATAAGAGAAGTGAAGTCAGGAGACATTAGCAAAGAAAGATGTACTTTTATCTTTGGAGCTATCTTAAGTTCTTATTGAAGATGGTGGTAAATCACTGGGGATTATATTTAATGTCTATTAGTCTTAAAATCAACTACAGATATATTTGAGCAAGTACTTCAGGGTTACAGGCAGTGAATATTCCTCTGTTGGCTCCACTGGGAGCAGAACTGGATAGATGCTGAGCATGCTGGAAATCTGCTCTGTAGTCAGTCGTGATGTTTGGGTCCCCGAGACTTTGTAAGCTTATTCATCTTGTGATTCTGCTTTATTAATGCTTCATCAATAATTTTTCTGACTCTCTGCAAAATAAATCTTCTGAATTACAGAGCTCTGTTAAAGTGTTTTCAATTATACATTACACAAAAGCTAACAACTTGCTGTTCTGTTCCTCTGCATGCTTATTGCTAATAAATCATGGGATCCAACATGTCCTGGTTCAGATACTCTGTCGTTTCTGAGGGGGAATGATGTAATAGGGTTGCTAAAAAAGGAAATAGTATAGATTTCCTTTAGTCATCGTGTCATCAAAAAAGCGTAAATCTGACCAGTTTGAAAAATCTAAATTGATTTATTATGTATTAGGAAAATTCCTTAATATATTTTCTGTATTGCACAATGTTGACGCTTCCAAGTACTGTACTTTGAAAAATAGAGCTGTTGCTTGTAAATAGATTTTCTTAAATTATCTAAAAGCATGAATATAGAAAACTGAAGGTGGCAAAGGATAGTATTTCCACCACCACCCACCTCACCCACCCCCCCCGGCTCCCTGCTTTGGATCAGACATCTTGTATTTTAAGAAAAAGAGGCAATGGAGAGACATTTCCCTAGTGGTGAGATCCATAAATTCTTGACAAGTTATGTGATACTTGAATAAAATAATCACTCTGACAAAAGGAAAAAAAAAATATCGCTGCTATCTCAGTATGCCATGTATTACGTGGTGACAACTCTGTGGCAAGTTCTGTAGCCTGTAGAAAATGTCATTTGCAACTCTTCGATATTAACTGTGATAGAATACAACGTGGTGAGAGGCACCCGGTTCTGTGGTTACAAGAGGGAGAAGCGAGTGGCACAGGGGACGGTGCCTGCGGCTCGTGTACGCAGAGCAGCCTCCGTGCTGCAGGTCTCCAACACCCCATGCCCAAGAGGTACAGCCCCCCTGTAGACCCTCAATAATTCAGTGTGGCTCTGTTGGCTTTGTTCCTGAGATGTTCTGGCGGCTTAAGATCGAGCAGTTGGGTCCTCCTGGCTCTCCTACCCTCTTTCCATGTCACTTCACCCTTCGGTGCTGGCTGAATGAGCACAGCACTGTGCATTCTGCCTAAAGGTAGAATACTTTGGCAAGTGGTCCCATAAAGGAACTTGATGTGCAGTTATGAGTGTTTGTGGTATTTATGGGGTATGGAAAATTGCTTTCTCCTGTCTTTGTATTTCCTCTCCCATGTCTTTACAGCTGCTGTTTTTCTGTGTAGTTTTCTGAGAGTGTCGGACGTGTAGTGGTAGCTGAGCTGAGGGACGAAGGGTAATTAATTGCTCAGCTGACCCCAGAAGGCCAGACTGGAGAAGTCAAAGCCGTGGGCTGGTTGGAAGCATCTGTAACAACAGCTCTTCCAGGCTTCATAAAGCGGTTCTGTAAGGGGAGCTGAAAAGCACGGGAACAGTTGTGATTTTTCAGATTTGAACCTCCAAATGCACAAAATGACACTGGAAATCACAAAGTGCTTGAGCCACCCCAAGGACAGAGGTATGTAGCCTGATCATAAGCGCATAGCTTCCTGCTATAGTTTCTAGCACCTGTTGGTTTCTTTTTCTACCAAGTTCAAGTTCCAGTCCAGCAGACTCTCATATGGCAGGAGACTCAAACATCAAAACATGACATTAAGCTTTAATAAAAAATGTTATTCCAGATCTAATACAGGAACTTCAAAAGAAGCAGCGATAGATGCATGCCATTTGTATTGGTTTTAACAACAAAAATGTAGTTTTGATGCACAGAAAATTCTGGCAATGGCTTATAGCATCACCATCACACCAGCAATGCTATTGCAGTCATATTAAGCCAGCTGACTAACTTGTTCAGCAATAGTTAGGACTAATGAGCAAAAGCCTATATATTTATACATAATTTTCCTGACACTATTTCCAGTATTATTTGTCTTGGAGATTCCCAAATTAATATTGATTTTTATGACCTAGTAATATGTTGGCTGTTTAGCTTGAATCCTTTTTATGTGGCTTCTTTTTATGGGTCGTTGACACTGTTGAAGTTAGATGTGTTTTGAAATGACATAGTAAGTTATAAAAGCATGTATAGTCTGGTGTTTGTGCTGTAGAACGCGTTCTCTGCCTCCAGGCTTGTTTGGGCTGTGTGCAGAGTTTTAAAGTTTCAAGCATTATGCAAATTTAAAAAATTATCTTCCGGATGGTATATTAAGCCTTGATCCCGCCACAGGCAACACTGACAATTTCCCTGCGCCCTGTGTTGGCCAGCGCAGGGAGTGAAGTGATCCCCACCGCTACGGGGGCTGCCACCTATTGTCAGGAGAATGACAACACCTGAAGTAGATTAAAATACTCTTTCCAATACATTTTTGAATGGAACATATGGCATTTTTGTCAGTTTTTCTTATACAAAGTACTAATTCCATGAAGTTCTGCTTTCCAGTGAAAATCCTTCACAAATGAGATTTGTGAATCCCAGGTGTGTGGCTGTTTTGTTGCTTGTTGGGAAACTGAAAATTGTGAACAATAATTGAATTTCACTCAGTTTCCTATGTCAGAAACAAAACAAACCCCAGAATATAGTGGCTGTTTTGGCTTGGATGGGTACCCTTCCTGCAGTTCCATCTTTTAGCTTTAATATATCTGGGTTTTCTTCTGCTGTATCCTGTACACCGGAAAAAATGGGAGAGGGCAAGATGTTTCCAAGCTACCTTTTGAGTGAACTCTGGAGCTCTTTTTTCAACAAGGCTAGCAAATTAGGTTAATTCTAAGAGTTGCTAATTGCTTAGTGGTGTTCATGGACAAAGCTTTAATTCCACAGCTGTTTTGGATACAAGATTGTGGCTCTTCCATTACTTTGTTAGAAATAATTTTATAAGGTAGCTAGATTACAGCTTGAATATTTTGAAAGATTCATCATTTAGTTTTCAAGACTTGCAGATGAAATTTGAATTATCCTTGTTCATCACTTAATTTCTACCATGTAAAGATAATTTCAAGGGCGGGGGGGAGGAGGTAAAACCTAAACCCGTCAAATAAGTTATTACTAGCAAATTATTCATTCAGATTTAGTGGAAAATTATTTTATATATATATATAGTAAGTAGAAAGTATATTAATCTAGTTTTAAAAACTGTCTCATGGAAATTAATATAGAAATATGTTCTCAATGGAAAATTCTTCTGTTTCAAGAATACTATATTAAGATAATGAATACATTATGAAAATGTAATTGCATATTTTAAAGTAATTATCCAACTGATCATTAAATTCCTGTTGCAAATGGTAATTAGGAAAATACTTAGATTTATTTAAGTATAGACACTGTAAAATGACAGTAAAGGTCAGAATCCACTGTAATAGAGAATAATTGACTGGCAGTCGACCCTTAGGATTCTCCTTTTAAGAATTCTTACTTTTAAAGATAGCTCATGGAAGCTGGACAATACATTTTACTCATGTTTAATATAGCCTGTGAGCTAAACTTCCAAGGTGAGAGATGAGCTGGCACTTTGAGAAAATGCCAGAGAACTGCCTTGACTGCAGCCTGCCCAACAGACATACCTTTTGCCCTATTTAGATTTTAAGATTGTGTTTTCATGTTCAATTACCTTCTGTAAGATGGAGATAATTTTAAGCTACTGATTGCAATGAAGAGCCTGGCACAGAGTTAATGTTCTTCTGGCACCGAACCAGGGCTCACGTGGAGGTTTCAGTCTGCAGATGCTCCAAAACCCTTCCATGAAACTGTGTTTGAATTTGGGGAAATTATGTACAATTTTCTGCCCTAACAGTTTAATTCCCTCTTGCTGGGTGGTGTGGTGAGCAGGTAAGTAACCTTCAATTTTGGCCTAAATAGCGCGCTTTTTTTTTTTTTTTTTTCCAAATCAGATTCTGTATGTATTTTGCTTGCTTATGTAGGTTTGTATATATATACTTCCTAAACAATTTCTCTGCTTGTGGATAGCACCTCTGGGCACTTAAAAGAAAAAGCAAAACCAGCCAAGAGCTCTGAAATGTAACTGAAGCACCAGAACACTGTCCCTCCCTCACCCCCATACTGCAGGAGGGGAAACAAGGTGTTTTTCTCATCAGGGTTCAAGACACTTGACAGAAAGGGATGGTGGTGGTGGGAAGATGCTTTTGAAAGCTACAGGGCAATTGCAAGCTGCTTAGGTCCTCCGAAGGCAGAGATGATAAGCATTCATCACAAATCAGCAGAACATGGGTGTTTGCATCAATATCATCAAAGCTGGAGCATTGTTTTATGTCAGCTGCTGTTTCGAAATGACACTCGAGTGTAAGTGCACGTGGATCTCCCTGCAGCAGCCTGCGCTGGGTACCGTGCTCCGGCAAGGCTGAGCCCTCCTGTGCGTCAGGGCAATAAACCACCAGTATGTGCATACCCTCGTGTAAAGGGCTTGGGATGCTTTTGGCACTTGCTCTCAATGAAGTTGTTCATGCAGCTAGCTTGTCTGCTCAGAGCCCAGTGCCCCTCGGCTGGCGTGCTGCAGCCCCCTGCCCTCCTGGTGTGCCCCTCTGCCTTGAAGCTGATGCACCTGAGGGCAGGGCTGAAGTCCCATCGCAAACACACTGAGAAGCCAGGACTCAAGGAGACCCAGACATATCAGCATCTCACTGGAGATTTCTGTTGCACTGGGAAGCTTTGAAATTTTATTTTTTTTTAATTTTTTTTTTTGGGGGGGGGCAAGGCAGGCAAATTTTGTCTAAATCACCATGACTGGCTCACTCGCACAAGAGAGGATCAGTAGATTAAATTCTGCATACAGAACAGGGCTTTTCTGCAGATGCCACACTGTTTGGTCCCAGGACCAAGCTACAGAAGTAATTCAAAGCTGTCAGAAGGACCAAGAATTGCTGGGATCATATGTACTTGGAGTGTATCTCTATGCTTTAATATGGTCCAAACTAATGTATTTTTTTAGCACTTCTGGAATTAAACTACTAATTTAATTTCCTCTTAAAGAAGTTTAGTTGGAGTTCACCAAAACTGCTCTGTGAATTGCATTAATACCTGGTAATTGGGATTGATTAGAGGATTTGTTTCTAATCTGCTCTGCCTTTCTAATTACAGCACTAAGGTATATTCAGCCTCTACAGCTGACACTGAGATGCTGCTGTTGAAAGATGAGGCAAAATACTGAAATGGTTGTTAATAATAGGTTGGGATTTCCTATGGGCAAATTAAAATGCTAGTTTTTGATATGACATCTCACAATATTAAAAGATTAAGCAAGGGAATTGCACCTGTGCAGTTATATTAATAGTGATACCAAAAAGCATTTTTCCACATGTGGCTTAGATGATGAGGCCAATTAACACGTTGTTGTTGGCCTTTGTGAACCTGCCCATCAACAGGCACGTGAAGAATTTCTGTAGGCTGTTCTCACGTGGCATTTTCAGGCATGTGTAAATATGGGCTCATAAACAAGAATATAAAAGGGAACCTAGTCTTCAGTTAGTGCTTTGCCAGCATGTGTGTTGCTGTCCTGCGTGGAGGGTCTCTCCTCTTCGTTCTTTCTCCTTGCAACCTGCAAGCGTAAGTCTGATGGAGACTTGCTACCATGTGTGCTATTGCCCATCGTGTGCGAGGTTTGGAGGTGCGATGGCTGGGAGGGCACAGGTAGGGCGATTCGCACAGTGATTAGCTCTACTGTGCTTATTAGTTGTAACATCCAAGCCCATGCTCTTTTTAAGTCTTCATATTTGCATATCTTGATGAGAACAATGACTTAACACCTTTTGTCTCTTAGGGTCTGCTAATGTAATGATTGATGCTTTGAACCTTAAGACTGATTTGAGCCTATCTACACTGGGCCTTGCTAATTGCCAGAATTAAATACTGTTGTAGGACTGAATTTGCCCATGTAGCATCACTTCATATTTCTCTTTTAATTTTAGACTAGAATTAGATAGATATCTTCCTAAACTAAATTATTCAGCATTGCATCTCATGAATCTCAGCAGTGTGCACACTGTGGTGCATGCTCTGTGCTCTCATCTGAGAAATGCCTCAGCATTGTGTAATAGGCAATTTAGGGAAAATATCCTTTGATCGGATATCTTTGTTGCTGAGAAGAGAGCAGAGTAAACGCAGAGTAAAATACTTCTTTTTTTTTCCCAAAGAATTGGGTATCTTTCAAGATAAATTTAAATAATTCATGGAAATTTACTGGAGATTTCTAATTAAAACTGATTAGAAGCACTCTTTTATCACATGTGATTTACCTCTGAACAGTTTCAGATTCTTTATAAGACATTTTTATATGCATATTTTTGGCCTGTAATTAAAGTAGATTTTTAAAAAATATTTAGCTTTCTCCAGGAAGCTTAAAAAAATATTGGTAGTCTCTTTTCACACTGATTTTGGCTTTGAATCAAAAACAGCATCCAACTTGGTTAAAGGTTAGTGTCTTTAAAGCTGTTCACATGAATCACTGGGATCCATCTGTAGTCCTCAAAGTATGTATTTCTGTATTTGCCTCTTGCGACATTTTGCTAAAACTGGGTCAAGTTAATAACCTCCCTAAAGCAAGCTAATTTGCTGAGCAGTACATCTTGACACGTTTTTATTAGTAAAAGCAACACTTCAGGTTTGTTTGTTTGCATATTTTTGTCCTATTTCAAATACCAGCAGGCGTGCTTGGTTGTCACTTCCACGACTAAGTAATTTTCCGCATCTCTTGGAATATGTAACTGTGGTGTGGAGGCAGCGGTGGGACCCGCCGAAGCACCTGGCAGCAGCACAGCTGTACGGCAGGCAGGGCGGCCACTGCCTCGTGTCTCCAGTCCTTGCTCAAAGCTCTGCAGGGAGAGGAAGATGCTGAGATGTGGGGCTGCAGGCTCGGGTCCCATGGTTGGGTCCTCTGTGTGGGAACACCATGTCAGAGAGTCATTGCCTCTCCAGGGGTGGTGGTTGGCACCACAAACTGGTCCCTCCTCAGGTCAGTGCTGCTGGGGAGGGATGTACACAGCCCCAGGAGCAGTCACCTTGGGTCAGCATCTCCAGCACGTGCTCTGTACCTGCAGGGTGACACTGCTCAGTACTGCACGGCCATGGGCTGTTGGGAGAACAGCCAGCCAGAGAAAGGTAGGGATGCTCTCTGCTGCTGCAACTGTCCCCAGCCCAGGTGCCAGCCTGGAAAATGTTTGTAAATGAAATGAGAATCAGGAGAACAGGGAAGAAACAGGATGGAAATGAAAAAATGTATTTCTTCTGCCTCAAAGAATACTAGAGATGCAGTTAGGTGCAACTACACTCCCTGCAGAGTTTAACACCTGCTCTGACCCACTTAGATCTTCCTTTCCCAGACTTTTCCCTGTGGTTACCTGGAGAAACTATTGATTCTGTTCTCCCCGTGTTACGGTGCAGTGTGGCTGGTCATGCTGATGTAGTGGCGGCTCAGTTGGGATTTGATGGCATTTCAGGGGCTGTGGGAGATGGAAACTGCTCTCTGTGTGAGATCTGAAAGTCTGCAAAATAGATTAATTCTTCAGTGCAAAGCATGGGTGTGAGTATACAGCTTTTCTGTAACATAACTGCAGTCTTAGCAGAGACTAGATTTATTTTATTTATTTTTTTAAAGATGCAGCTTGTTTTCTCTGTTCCTGGAACTTGCTATTCGTTAATATTTTCTTTGTAAACATTTCATAAGCATTATGAATCTCCCCAAGTAACTTGTTCATAATTGTATATATTTTCAATAATTACTTACAAGTTTGGTATTGACATAGTGTTCTTCCATCCAGTCTCCTAAAAGTGCTACAGAAATAACAATGAAATACCATAAAGAAATGGGTAAAAGTTTCTTCTAGATATACAGCACTTTGACTAGGAAATCCAAATCTCGTGCTTTCTGTTAAGCAGTAACAATACGTAGCTATGTATTTAAGATGCTTTAATGTTTTTTTTTTTTTCTTTAACAAAGGTATGAGGCTACCACATCCCTTAAATTGCACTCAATAGATGTGTATTTCTTTATAGCATGCATGACCCTGATTTAAATAAATATTTAAACACAATTATGCTACTGAACAATTCAGTGGTATGGTGAGTTATTCCAGAAATTATCTTTCGAGCATGTGCTTTGATGCCACATCAGGAGGGCAGTTGCTTAAGACAGCATCGCATACAAAGAAAAGGATGCTTAGTGAGCAGTGGAGGTGTCCCCTGCCAGAGGGGTGGTCCTGAGCCACCAGCAGCTCCTCGGAGCAGGGGTGAAATTTGGTGCAGGTGAGGGCAGCCAAGCTGCCAGAGCAAGGAGCAGGCAATTAGCTCCCAGGGCACTAATGTCTGCAGCTGGACTACTCCAAGGCACCAGTCAATGCCTACGTTTTTGGAGAAGACAGTCTTGGTTTTGGTGTTGTGGTTTTTATCGCTAGATGCTTTCTAGGAGTCAGCCTGGTTGAATCTCACACAACTGGCCTGGGCCCATTGGCCCAGCCTGCCCAGAGCCCCCCGCAGCCTCCTGCCCCCCAGCACATCAACACCCCCCACACCCGGTGTCATCTGCAAACATACTGAGGTGCCCGCGATCCCCTCGTCCAGGTCACTGATGAAGACGCTGAGCAGGACCAGCCCCAGCGCTGAGCCCTGGACACCCCGTGTGCCCAGTCCCAGCAGGATGTGACTCCATTCCGCACCTCCCCCGGCCCGGCCGGCCGGGGCTTCACCCAGCGAAGCGAGCGCCTGCCCCAGCCGTGAGCAGCCGGTGTCCCCAGGAGCTGCTGGGGGAGATGATGCCAAAGGCTTTGCTGAGGCCTGGGCAGGCACCGCCCGCAGCCTTTCCCTCGCCCGTGGAGCAGGTCACCTTGTCACAGAAGGAGATCAGGTCCATCAGGCAGGACCTGCCTGTCATAACCCCGCGCTGGCTGGGTCTGATCCCCCAGCTGTCCTGTACGTGCCACCTGATGGCACTCGGGGTGATCTGCTCCATAACGTCCCCCGTCACTGAGGTCAGGCTGACAGCCTGTGGCTCCCCGGATCCTCCTTCCAGCCCTTCTTGCAGGTGGGAGTCACGTTGGCTCCCCCCAGGCAGCTGGGACCCCCTGGTTAGCCAGGGCTGCCGAGAAATGGTGGTGCATTTATTTATGGCTTAGTCTTCTTAGTAGCATAGGATGAGCTCCAGCAAATTAGTTGGGTTATTTTTATGCTTATAAAAAAATATGTTCACACAGTTTAAAAAAAAAAAAAGGTATCCCATTGGATGGGAGTTGCATCTCAAATCAAAGAGCAAACGATAAATACTCCTCCTGAACCTGGCCAAGCAGGGAGAGGTGCTCCCACGGCCACCAGCATCCATAGGCAAACCTGCCCAGGCTCCAGCTAACTGTAGGGTGGGCTTGAAAACAAAACTGAAAATACCTCAGTGCTGCTGCTTGTTACTTTAATTAGCAAATGTTTTCTGCAGCAGCCTTAAATTGTTGCAAAGGAAGCTGCTTGGAAGACTTTTCCAGGAAGTTTTACATACAGGGTCACAATCTATACCTGCTCATTTTTTTTCTGATTTTGTTTATTTTAACTGTTAAAATACATTATTAATATCTGATGTGACATGTAAATTTCATCACTTGCAAAAGCTTGTTGTTGGTTTGTTCTTTCACTTGTTTGTTGGGGGTTTTTTTGTTTGTTTTGTTGGGTTTTTTTACTTCCAAAAGTTAAGAAAACCAAACACAGAAGAGCTCAAAATAGAAGCCCCAGTTGTATAGCATGGGGCTATAGGACTGAATTTTGCCAGGATTCTGCCACCTGTACTGTAATTATGAGGGGTTGGGTCATTATTTTCTGATTATATTAATATATAAAAATATTATATATTAGTATGAATTTTATTATATTGTTTAGATATGAGTATTTTCTTCCATTTCAACAAGCAGTCAGAAGTGTAAAAGGACAGGCTTGCCTTTAGAAGATAATTTTTATAATTGTCTCATTAAAAAAGATGATTGTTCTGTTATTCTTGGGTTGGATTTTTAGGACTTTATTCGATCTATTGTAAAACTGAAAGGGTAGGAAGTTCCCAGGGAAATCACTGTTGCTGTACAGGTTCAGGCTGAACTTTCCTCTCACCCCGCACTGGTACCTTCAGTTAATTTCTAGAGACAATGGTCTTTGCAAAAGCTTTTGAAAGAGGAGTTGAAGTTACTGCTGGTTTTATTGTACCCTCTGTTTCTGTTGATTGTACGGCTTCAGAGAACGGGGATATGAGGCAGAATGTTGAGTAAAAGACACCTCCCCTCCCCTGGGGGAACTGGGGGTACAGGAATGCCACCTGTCCTCGGAGTGGGCAGAAGGAGCAACGTGTATCCACATTACCCTTCTTCATTTCTGTCTCTGTATAGTAGGAGATACTCACTCACTTGTCTCCTGTTTAACAATAACCTCCTGCAGAGTATAAAATCCTCTTACGTTAAATGCAGGATGTGCTGTATGTGGTGCAGGAGCCTATGATTTCTTGGATAAAAGCAGAATTTCATCAACATGCTTTTTCCCTAACATAAGACCAATGTTACTGCACAACAATAATCTAGTTTCACTGCTAGCAATAGAACAATGAAATTGTTCTATTAAGTTTATTCAAGCGTAATAACTCCTGCTAATAAATTAGAAAAGGAAAAATAAGACTCTGATATAGTATGTCTAATGGAACAAACACCAGTGATGCCATGAGTTTCTTACAGTCTGTAAACTGTGGGTTTTTCCAGAGCAAATGTTTTAGATATACTGTTGAACAGTGGAGCTAAAAATTAAAAAGACTAGTTTTGGAACATCATCATGTAATTTTATTGAGAACAGATGGGTGGAAAACTCCCTCGAGTGCTGTATTAGCTGCCTGCCATTCATAGGATGGCAGCTGATAATGTACTTGATGGACCTTTGCGTCCATCCGTTAGTCGATCTATCCAATATTCCCTGGCTAAGGAAACACTTTAAACAGCGTAGTTAAATGCCAGAGATGTTTTGTAGTATTTATAGATTTTAATAGTTCACACTTTAGAACATTTTCTGTGGTTCGTCAAGTGTTATCTTGATTTGTATCATGTCTTAGGAGTTTATCTTAATGACTGACATATGTTACGTAGCTATACCATTCGGTATTCAGTGCTCTGATAAGACCATCTGAAATAACACTTACTGTGATTTATTTCCTTACTGACTGATTATCATATACCAATTCATGTACATCTTAAAGTATAGATTTTGCTTCGTGACACTATAGAATTTTTTGAGAAATAATCTTGGTATTTTCAGAAAAAGCAAAGGCGGGGGAAGCTCCTGGAGTTACCTGGCCTCTCCCCAACTCTGTACTGATGTTGGGTGACTAGGGATACTGTATGTTCCATGGAAAGGCTATTAATTTGGTTGTCAAATAAAACAGCCATTTCAAAAGAGAGAACGCTTAATGGATTGTGGGGGTTTGATCTTCCCCTCCTCCCCCCTTATTTCCTGTTGCCTTATCTATACTTGATTGGGAAAAGTGTCTTGAAAAAATAGAGCTTCATAACTGAGATTGGATCACTTGTCCTCTAGAAAGAATGTACTCTGCAGCTCCCCTGGGTATTAAACAAACAAATGCAAAAGGATTAACACCAGCTTGTGCGGTTACCAAGAGGTTAAAGCATTACTTAAAGCAGTAAAAAGGATGTGAAGATTTAGTGCTGCTGTGCAGTGCACTAAATAACACCGAATTAACTCATAAAACATGTCAACACTTGGTACTTCAGCCACTGCGCCTGTGTACAGCTGCCTGCTGTGTTGGCAATGAGGTTTTGTAGGCACCTTCAGAGAAAATGCTCAGTGGCGCAACATATTTGTGAAGAGACTTACCTAAGCCAGAGAGGGAGTAACTTTAAAGCATGTATTTCTTTTTTTTATGACCTTACTATAAATGCAAGTGTCTGTTCTCCATGAAAAAGGTTCCTAAATCAGGACTGGGAGAAGGAAAGAAGAGAAAAACACTGGGTTGCTAGTGTCGACTTGAGATTTGCTGTATAAATCTAAATTATCAGGAGAGTTTTAGACAGCAAAATGATGTTTACTGTGGCTACTCCTACAAAAGCTATGGTGTTTGTAAATTTTCACTGTAGTGTAGTTTTTCTAAAATAATTTTTTGATCTGGACAACATCACAGCAAATGGACATTTTTTTCTCTTCCCTGACCTAGTAATGTCTGGTGGCTGGCGTAACTACAGCAAACATTTCATTGCCAAATTTATGTAGGTATTTTCACAGCATTTTTTAGCTACTCTTAGTGGGAGAACAGGAGAAAGGATGCTGTGATTTTGTCTTACTCTTATTACTTGCAACCATCCATCTCCTTTTCCTCCATTGCTTGTGCTGAGTGTGCTTCATTGTGCTGTGGCTTTTGACTCCTAATTCCTGAGCCTCTGCTGCATGGGTTCCTCCTACCTCTTGTCTCCAGTATGCTCCTTCCTTCCTCCTAGGACATCAGCTGGAGTATTTTCTTTGTTTCACCTCTGATCTGAGAAACATTTTTACTTCTTTTGCTGGGTCACTTTAGTCATTGGTAGAAGTGTTTGTGCAGGTTCCTCTGATTTTCAAGCTGCACCTACAAGCATCTTGACTTCTCCTTGGCAATGAAAAATTTGAAAAATAGTTCACATATTGGAAATTCCCGTATTAGATGACAGCCTAGCCTCTGCAAGCAAATGGAAAGTACTCAGCATGGATGTTTCACAGCTCTTGATGAAACTCTACTCTAGGTGAGAGGGAAAAAGAAGTGTTTGTGTTGTTTGGATGTAATTTCAAAGTCATGAGTAAAACAGACTTTCATTTGAACATGCCATCCCGTTTGGCCTGCTCTGCAGAATTAAAATGATGGTGAAGGCTGTGATTTGGATAAAAGAAGCGGATTCATCAGAGTAAAAAGAATATTAATTACATACTTAACTGGAGGTTATTTTGTTCAGTCAACTACGAACACTTGTCTGAACTCATTCTCTTGTGTATAAATGTAAACACTCTCCTGTTGTCAAATAGTCCTAAAATAATATTTATGATGATAATTTGTTTTTTAGGGCCCAAGGAAAACTACATGGAAACTTTGAGTTTGTGGCTTTCAATGTGTTGAGTATATTTGTAGTTGAGTAGAGAAGCTGTGAAATACCTTTCACGGTTGAATTTCAAGATGGTTTGTTTCTTGTTGGAGTACAGAGGAGATGGTCTGGATGACCTCCTGTAGATGTTTCAGTTCTTTTATGGGAGCAGGATGTAAATTCATCCCAGGAGATCACAACTCTTAGAGTCTTTAAGACCAGGGTAGTCAGGCTTTCATGGGAGTCTTGAGTTTGCTCAAGGCTTCATGGCTTCCTTTTTAAAATTCTGGAGCATTGTTGTTTTTCTCTATGGCTTGTCAGATCTTATTAATGTCATATCTGAGCATCTTATTAAGAAAGTAATTTCCTAATGTACCTGTGGTATCATGGCTATCCTCACAGTACCCTTGCAAAGCACTGGAAAAGTTAACCTCGTTTTGCAGCTGGGAAAACTGAATGATGGAATATGAAAGATAGATGAGGGAAGGATTTTTGGTGCCATTTATGCTTCTGTGCCCAAAGTTGTGGTTATGAAAATCCCACTCAGCTGCTGCCTGAATTCTTGAAGTAGCTTCTCCTCCAGGCTCCGAGGTCCTTGTGTGTCTTGCTCTGCTTCTCCACACCCTCAGAAAGACATTGGTTCGTCTGGATCCGGACAGTGGGACTTGGGCAGTGGGACAGAGATATTCCAGTGCTGGGTGAAGGCTGGGCTTTAGGCACAAAGCAATGGGGACTCTCTTTTCCCAAGCCAGCGCAGCCAGCTGTCACGTGTACCTGAGCGTGTTCTTGGTGATGATGTTGAGCCAAGTCCTTTCTCTTGCCTGCATTGCCCACCTCCCTGGAGAGGACCAGACTTGAAGGCCTGCAGGGTCTTCGGTACCATTTGGGAACGCAGGACAGTTTCTGTTCATTCCATGAGTGTCTTGCTGTCCAGCACAAGTCTGGCTCCTGGTTTGGGTATTTAAAGACTTCAATGTAAGAAGTCTGTTGTCCCTGCTTGTGCTGGGTGTTCTTTGTTTCCCCCCTCGCTTCAAGAAAAATGGGGTTCCATAGACAGGAATAATATTGCATTTACATAGCATGACAATGTGGAAAAACAGTAAATATATATATGTAAAAATAACCAATGTATTAAATTATTTCATAATCAGAGCATCAAAGAAAATAGGAATGTCAGGGTCCCTTAAAAAAAATCTAGTTTGTTTAACCTCATATTTTATGGACTTCTGGTAGTTCCCAGACATCAAAGTTTTGAAAAAGATGAGGAAAAGACCTGCATGTACATTTGTTAATTTGGTATGTTAGCTTTGGGGGAGCTGCAGGTAGAAGATGGCATTAGGCAGTTACTGCAGCCTAATTAAAATGTTTAGCTGTAGCAGGAAAACCACAGTTAGGTAAGTAACATCTTATTTCAGAGATGTACTTATGCCCACTGTATCATTATGATTTGTGGAGTTTCTTTTTCTTCAAAAAAGTTGGGTAGTCACTTTGTTAGAAGCTTGTTCTAATTTACCCTTTTGCTCTAATGACTCTAAAACTGCTCCTAACCAATAAATGCGTAGCTGCTGCTTCAACCAACCAAAAGAAACCCTCCAGTTGATGGGCTGTAACCCTTGCTGCTCCAGAGCCTGACAGCTGGAGCAATTTGCACAGTGCATAGTCCTGTGGGTTTTGTATTCTTACCTCTGTGGACATGGAGATCTGTTTATTCCCTTGGCTGGGTTTTTGGCAGCCTTTTACTATGCACCATCTGCGATCCTCTTCTGTTAACCACAAAGAGTTGCCGAGGTGGAGAACCAGGGGCGTGTGGAGAACGTGCGCTTCCGTCCTTGCAGACAGGCTGCCCACTGGGGAGGACAAAACCCATGAGGGGAGCCTTCAGGCATCTCCTGTCTGTGTCATCAGTGACCATCAACAGAGTTTTAAACTAGAAGTTTGAAGTGGTGAGTTTGGCCTCTGGATGTGAAGTTTAGAGTTTGCACTTCTACCATTACCATGGCATTTTTGTGACTATGCTAGGTGCATAAAACTTCAGCTATTGGAGCCACCTGCAGTTAAATGGTTGTGCTTGAGTTTCAAAATACTGAAAAGAAATAAATAGTAGGCTTAGTACTGCCTCTAATGGAGCAGCTGAGCAGTCTGAATCCCCTTTTATCAGAGAATGAAAACTTCGTGAAATTGCCCCAAATGGATAAGGATGATTTATATAGTGAAACTATTTTCTCTATCAGTTAAAAATAAGTAATGCCTAAGCCTTTGATATAGATGTCTCAATCGCTTTTGGATACCTTTGTTCTTATGGTTAAAACAGCATAAAAGTTGTCTGAATATATTGCAGGTGATCATGTAATTTGGAAATCTCTTGAATTTAAAGTATTATAGGAAGCACACATATAATTTGAAAATGAAAAAAAAAAAAAAACCCCAAACCCAAAACTTAGACAGTTACCTCTACTCTTCTTATCGATTTGTACAGATTTTGGATACCAGCTGGATGATTCCTCAATAGCTCAATTCTGAGACTTCTATAGTTTGATAAGTTTGGTGTATTTGCTGTGCTATATTCTAGTACGACATTCCCTACTTGAATTAACTCTTTGTTTGCTAATCTAAACACCAGCTTTTTTATTCAGTGTAGAGGAATGCATCATTTAGAATCGGACTGTAATTTCCATCACTCCAGAGTTTTGTACAGCCTTTAGATGTCATGCACAAGTGATCTGCCAAAGGCTTGGATTTCACTTCTTCACATATATATCCTTAAGCAAAGCAAAATGAGGGGTAGCCTGTTTTAGTTGATCAGAAAAAAAAACAACAGAACTCACAGAAGACTTGAGTGCTTGAAGAGTTGCCTCTCCATTCAGCTGCATCAGCTGGTCTAACAAAACGTACTGCCTTTTCCTGCAGTCTTCCCCTCGCTATACCTTTGACCATTGCAGCTATAAAAGTATGAATGCTCCATATATTTTTGCATTCTTGTATTTATTAATAAGGTCATAAAAAACCCTGATGTTATTAAGAACTTCTATTTTTCCCTTGTAAAAAATGTCCTCCTGCTTTCTCTTTACTTCCAAAGAAAGACGTTGTATCAAATTATGGGATCAGCATATCCAGTCTGATGGCTGAGTCATCAGTGGAAAGAGCACAGAGAGAAGAACTGTAGTTTTCCATTACTTGCAGAAGATAAAAATGTTTATTTTTTCCTGCATTCTACATACGCATAATTGCTCAATTCCTCTTATACTTGGCATTTTGAGATAGCTGCTTTAGTGATGTTTTCTCCTGAGTCTTCTGAGGCAAGGTGGGCCACCAAACTGCTGTTTCTGTTTTTAGATGCTGAGAGCTATGAATGTTTAAGCTCCTTCCCTGCCTGTGTTTTCAGTTCCTGTAGCGCATCCTAATTTCATGAGCCGGCAGCCCACGCTGGTAGCGTGGATGCCCACTCGCCCATGGCCGGTCCATCTTTGCTGCCAGGCCCTACAGTGCTTGCTCACATACCGTGTTTCTGAGAAGGTAGATGGGAATGTAGCTCTTCAAACATCAACCAGTCAGGAAACCATTTGTAATGTAGACTTCATTCTGAAGTTTAGAAATACTATATTTGATTATGTGTTAATTTGCTTTGAAAAGCACCTAAAGGTATTTATTATAGTACACAAAAGTTGGAATTGGTGAAGTATAATGGAAAACACTGCAGAAGCTGATTAAGATCCGGTGTCAAACTGTCTTGTGTGGATTATTGAAAAGATGACCAAAACTAATAGACCAAATCTTTGCTGGTTTGGACAGTTATTGAAAAATAAATCCTTGTTTTCAAGGAAAAACAAAAGTTGAAATTAAATGGACCAAAATGCTTACAGCTGTGGTGTTCAGATCCTGGCCACCTCCTTCTGTATAAGGTCACATTAGGAGAACTGGCTGTAATTGAAAGTGAAACAAAAAAAGCCCACCAAAATAAACTGAGTTTCTTGTAAAAATTATGATGTGCTTGGAGGTGTGCATGGAGTGGGCAGCAAAAACCAAATAAAAAAAACCCTTTGCATGACCACAAGGATTAGCTTAAATACCATGCAGATTTTGAGCCTGCCCTGCAGTTGGTTAGCTTATTGAACAAATTTCAAATTCATTCTATTTACAGTAATTATTTGAGGTAAGTAACGATGGACTGTGAATTTACAGCTAGCGTAATGCAAAATTGTTATCGCAGTGTGCAGATCGCTGATGGCTCTTTCCAGTGCACAGCCCCCGCTTGACTTTGGGTAGGAACATGGCCCTGGATACAGATCTGAGGTCAAAGAGGGTGTAGCTGCTCAGGAATGATGTCTGGTGGTTTCTCCCACTCCCATAGGCAATCATATACTAAATATTAACGTGCTTCTAGTCTCAGCCAGTTTAATTCCTCTGGTTTGAAATTGAATGGAAAGAAGGATAAATTATTTGAAAATTGAAGACATTTATCTATGACATTCAATTAAAGGGACTTCTCCTGATCCATGAAATTCCTAGTGCAGCATAAATGTATCTAACCCTCATCAATGATAAGGCTATCCATCAGCTCACATAGTCTTTCCTGTTACCAGAAGTTTATCTTCAGATTTAGTGGAAGCCATTTATAAATTCATTTTAAAGGTATTTATGTTGCTTGGAGAGGATATTATATAGTATAATTCCAAGCTGAAAATCAAGCTGTGATAACCACTCTCTATCTGACATACCAAGCTTTCCAATCACACTTTATCACAGTTATGGATGTCGGTAAACAAACAGGTTTTTCTCAGAAACAATACAGATAAGCAAAGGTGGCTGAGAAGTTGCAAAGAGTAATTTAGAGAGGTAAGCAGCCTGGTAGATGCTTTTGTTTTCAGTATCCTTTGTAAGAAAAAGTACATACCCCCTTTATATTTAAAAAATTACTTTGAATAATTCAATAAGATGATTTTCTATCCCTTACTTGTCTGCTCCAGCATAGAAATAAAGGGATTAATGCTTTGTCGGTCAGTCACGTAGGACCTCGTATCAAAAACTGCTGCAAATGTCGAGGAAAGCTGATGTGGGGGAAGAGAAAGTTCCCTTCACTTTCCATTAAGGAGAAAGGGATGCTTGCTTGTCTGCACTGAAACGTGGGTCCCGAAGGAAAACAAAGAAGGATTTGATGAAGCTGGACTGATCCTTGTAATCACATGGGCTGTACTCGCCGATCACTAACCTGGACCGACCCTCCCGGTCACAGCTGCTGAACTGGGAAAGTTACTGGTTTGGGCTTTTCATTTTCCCTTCATCTACAGAAGTTTGTGGGTGCTGAAGTTTGCAAATGGGACAAGGAAATCCTTTCTTCCTTATTTTTGTTCTGTTAGAAAAGCAACCTTGAACCAAATTAGATCTTTTATTTAAATAGTCAAAGAAACTGTTTCACATCTCTTTCTCGGAAGCCTCCACCTGCCTTGCACTCGGTCTTGTGCCGTTGATGGGGTCGTTTGGGGCTGATGATGCATTAATCCTGTTGGTAGATTGAACCGTCTGTTTTCTCCATGAATTCCATTTCTTGTCACGTGCATTTCAGATAAGCTGAAGCTATGTCCTGTGGTTCTGCTCATGACCTCTGGTGCTCCTCCATTTTGTTTTGGTGGTGGTTGTTGTTGTTGTTGTTATTATTATTGTTTTAATTCTTTGGTTGCTTTCAATTTTGTCTGGTTATTGGGAACTAGTAATGTTTTCAAGATACATATTTGTGAAATGATGCTATTTGAGAAGAATGTTACACAAGTCTGAATGAATTCAGCATGCTTGCTGCATTTTGCACAGCACAAGGAAAGATAGCTGATTACATTTTCTTAATATTAATTAGTTCAGGAGGTGATGCTGCTGAGGTGCTCAGAGTCAGGCTGCTGTCTCACCTGGGATGCAGCAGGGACGGCTGTCCTTGTTTCCCCTCTTCTGCGAGGGAAAAAATGGTACCCCCAAAATATTCTATCATCTAAGCAAACTCACTGGTGTTTGTGAAGTTTTTTGTCAGCCCCTGATCAGAGGCCTTTCTCTGCCTTCCAGTTGTGGTTATTCAGCGATGCAGTCTGGTCTTTTCCAGGGTAGACAGCATTGCTTACATACATCAGCTTTTATTATGTGATTGATCACTTTGCAGCAAGAAACTTTATTGGGCTTGTACCAGTTCATGCTATATTTAAATTTGGTCTTGTGAGACGCTTTTTTTCAGAAATTGTGTTGTACTTGGATTCAAAACAGCCACTCAGAAAATAGTCTATATTACTATATAGTGAACTCAAACACTATTTTTCATTTGTTTATTAGAGTCTGAGTGTAGTAGCATGGAAGGGGGAATTGTAGTAGCATAGGGATGTGGCGATGCGGAAGATTGTGTGTTGTGATGGAAACATAGGAACTAAGTAGAAAACTGCCCACGAAGGGGATGGCTCTGTTACTAGTATATAAGTGCCTGTGTCTTTCAGTAAACTGCCATTTTGCCTTCCTCTCCATGCGAGTCTGAGTGCTGATGGTCCCTCAGGTGCTGCGCTGAGGTTTGGACACGTCATGAGCTGCAACAAGTGGTGACCCTGACGTGATCCTGGGAGGCAGGGCACTGGATGATGCTGGACCTCCGGAGGGGCGATGAAGCCGGAAAAAGATGTTGATGTTGATTTCGTGGTACAGGTATTGAAAAAATGGGTGAAGGAGGTGGGGGGAAAATGCCCGTGGAAAGATATAACGGAAATCATCCTATGGATGAAGGGCAGAGGGTTGATTGTTAACCCGCAAGATATTATGCATTGTGAACTGTGGGAAAAATTTGAACAAGAAATTTGGGAGTCTGAGAAAGCAGGCACGATGGCGTGGGGTTCAACCTGGGGTAAGATATGTTGTGCTATGAACAAAAAACATGAAGGGGCTCAAATATGGACTGCGGTGGGAGTATCTATATTTGGTACGGAGGTCCTCGACTCCCGGGAATCAATCAGGAAACACAGGTGGGCACTTCTTTAGCAGGGGACTCTAAACCTCCTAGTCCTCCTCCTAGTCCACCGGGTAATTTACCGGACAGCCCACTGGCAGAAAGATAGGCGGAATGCTATCCGGTAGAAGATAAGAATGCAAAGTGGGATCAAAAGAGCTTATACCCAACAGATGATCTGGCAAATTTACTGCGGAGATTTAAAAGCTGAGGAACAAGAACCACAGGAAAGGGATAAGGCAAAAGAAAGTAGTGTGCGGGAGGCTATTAGGCAAGGTGAAAACAGATTGCGCAGAATAGACAAAGCAGGGGACAACACCCAAACATGGCGCCGGCAAGAACAGCCACAGAGTTATTCAGACGTGGCAACCCCTCCTTCCTCTAGTTCGGATGAAGAGAAGGATTCAAAAAACTGTGATAACGCAGCCAGCAATGAACTACCTGACGCAGATTGGTTGCCTAAATACATCAGCCCAAAGGGAGGAGGAAATTGTAGAATTGTACGGAGCAGAGACAGTAGGTTGTTTTGACATTGATGTGCAGTTTTGGCTTTGCTTTGACGATGTGCAGCTGCGGTCCTGCAGCAAAATGTTAAATAACTTTGAGGGAGCATGAGAAGAAACTAGGATGAGACAGAAATAAAGGAGGAATGTGATCTCACCCCTAGAAGATAAGGAAACAGCATGAACAGTAGAGAGTAGCCTATAATGAACAGCGCTAAGGAAAGCATATGAATTTGACTGTTCACTCAAACCGTATTCATAAGCAGCTTGCTGAATTGAGAAAAAATGTACTGGCCATAAAGATTGAGAATGGGTTAACGGACTGGCTACAGAGTTTTGGAATTACTGGATGGTTAAAAGATTTGTTTCTGCACAGGATAACGGTATTAATTGCCATTGTAATCTTTTTAATGATATTGGGCTGTGTGTGGAATTGCTTTATGAGAATTATGAACAGAATAATAAAAGGAATCTGGATTGCTCAAAAACAAAAAGGGGGATTTGTGGAATGGCTGGAAGACAACGGACGTATTATGAGCAATCCAGACCAAGTAACTTTGTTGTAATAGCAGGCCGAGCAGGCCAAAGGTGTAACGAGCTGCAGCTGTTATGAAAGATATATGCAAGGTCAAGGGAGACAAAGAAACTGTATTCACAGAGAGATAAGACAGATGGACAGAAAGAAGAGAAAAAACAGGATGCCTGGACAAGGGGGGAGCAGCGTGTGGGCACCACACCGGGACCAATCATAAGGGGAGATGGAAGCCTGTGAACAAGTAGTTTTAACCTATCACCTTTTACATAACAAAGCCTGTGTAGCGTGTGTATTTTTAGCTGGAAGTATAAACTGGTGTGAGTCTACCAATAAAGTGGCACTAACTTTAAAAAAAAAAAAAAAAAAAAAAAGGGAATGAAGGGAATGACCCCAGAGGCACGATTAAAGAAAGCATGTTATGTTTTGAACTTTCTGAAAATCTCTGCCGACCATGCGGTGCCTCTCATTGTGTGACAATTTATGTCAATTGGTGACAAGCAGCAAAAGCATGAAGGTGTCTTAGTATGCATGAAAGACCCTCGTACCGGGCACTGGTTGGGACCACCGCATGAATTGTTAACTTGGGGGAGAGGTTATGCTTGTGTTTCTACAGATGAAGGCCCGCAATGGATACCTGCTCGCTGTGTGCAGCCTGAGCTTAGCGTGCCGGATCATGGGAGCGCTGCTGCTGCCAGTCAACCCAACAACTAATGTGTGGTCTCCTTTACTGAACCAGTCCTTGTCTGGTGTGCCCTTCCTTGAAACTGACTTACATTCACTTTTTTGCAACAATGTCTGCATGTGGGGAATGAAGAATCTTACTGAAAGTCTTGGTATTTGGCATAATTGATTACCTCTGCATAATGTTAACCCAAAAGAAGTTGATATAGTTTGCACTTTGAATGTTGATAGTTGTCTTTATGTAGATGTTAATGTAATGGAAAGCTATGATGGGACCATGACACCCACATAAGTCAACACATGAACATGCTGATAAGCATAATGCATTTAAATGCAATGTAGCTTTGGATGAAGCATGTAATGATGTAGTTGGTTTATGGAACTGATGGGAACGTATTGCAGCGGTTCTTCTCTTATCCGGAGTAACAGCAGGGAAAGCATTAAAGAATTAAATCACCTTGTTTGTTAGGCAGTTAAGAGTGTGAGTCAAATTTGCCACCATTATATACAAAACACAGCAACTATTGGCTTTTTGTTGTTGGCTCAAGTACATGACTGTGAGGATTTTGATGGTATGTGCTGCATGGATTTCAGGCCCCATTGCAGCAACATGTTACCAAAATCTGAGAAAATGTCAGCCATTTTGGCATCAATTCACTCAATTGGCAGTATTGTTTGTTTGCTATTACCTTGGTTGCTGTCATGTTTGCAAGGGCCCTGCAGAACATGACAAACCTGGTACTAGCTGTTCAAAAAACAAAAAGGGGGAATTGTTGGGGTATGTAAACAGAATGTGAAGAATCAGAACTTAGAACCGCAGCATATGGGCACCTACAGCAACAGCAAATAGCAAGCAAGAAGGAGGACACAAAAACCTATCAGGGTCTAACACCTGTACTGTCTAAGATATGTAGTTTGTATACACAATAAAGGCCATTTTGGCTGAAAGAAAAAAAAAGTTCACATCCCCGCGGGACTTGTTTATGTTAACCTTTGCCCTGCATTCAAGTTCTATATTGCTGGTGTTGCCTCCTGGCCATTTACGGCCTCCTTCACGTTTTGCACTTCGTGCACACGTGCCCCCACCACCCCCCACGCATTCATTTTCTGGCTGGTAGCTTCAGAATTTAAATTAATGATGTGCAATATCTTGTCAAATGACCGGTGGCCATGAATGCCAGCAGAAATGCCAGAGGAGCAACGTTTGACCAATTGATGGGCACAGGGGTCTTTGCAACACAGCAGGCACAAACACGCTTGCGTGGCAGAATACTGCGAGCAACGACACAGGCTCAGAAATCCGCATTTGTTGAGGTGAGTCAATATGAGTGCGCAAAAGAACCATGGATGACCATTAAACACAAATTAAATGAGCCATTTTTAGACTTTGCAGACAGGCTTCAGAGGGCGATAGCTAATTCTAACCTGCCACCAGCTACTCATGATGCGGTATTGACAGAGGCTTTGTGTAGTAATACTAACCCGATTGCACGAACTATTTTGCAGACTCTGTCATCGTCGACACTGTTACCTCGTCTATTGCGAACAGTTGCACTTCAGGAGAAAGCAGGTCCATCAGGAACACCAGCCCTGCTGGCGCAAGTCATAACTGCACAGATGTGTCATCACTGTGGACAGCCTGGTCACATTAAATGGAAAAGGAGGGATCCAAAGTTTTTAGCACTGCTACTGGTTTTGGTGTCCTTGGTCAATGGTGATTGCCCGTATAACTGGACACTGATACAACTTCAAGAATCACGAATACTACAATCTATAGTGACTCCGGGTGCTCCCTCCTTCAATGTCACGGTCTGTCAGCTGATGGGCCCAGATCTACTGAATGGTTGGCGAGCCCCAAATTGTGCTAGTAACAGTAGCAGATGGGACACTGGGGGTAGGAATACATATTGGTGCCCAAGTTCAAGTCCTGGTAGGAGTTGTTATAATTCCCCTGGTTATTTTATTGTGCCTACTGGGGCTGCGAAACTATTGCCACAGCGTGGACCCCGAGTCAACCTGATAGATTTCTTACGGTAACGTGGGGTCTCTCTGGCTGTAAGACCCCTTCTAAAACTGATGGTGGGACGGTATGGCACTGTGGGACTTGTAGGTACCTCTGGATAAATGTCACTAACCTGTCCGATCCAGCTTGGTTTATTGGCAAAACTTGTGGAGTAATGCTTTGGACATCAGGTACTGATAGGGGCACCCTTATTAAAATCATAAAAGAAATCCCATGGTACACCCCTCAACCTCAACCCCTAGGCCCCAAAGTAGTAATCTCAGTGCTTCTACCCCCACAGACCCGTGCCCCCGACACAACTCCTGAAGTGCTTAAAGGTACAATTCGCGTCCCTCAAAAGACTCTTACCGAAAGCCCTGACCCTTATGCCCTTTAGTCCATGATGCAGACGATGTATTTGACCTTGAATGAATCTAATCCGAACCTCACTAACCCCTGTTGGTTCTGCTATGGCAGCAAACCCCCATTTTACGAAGGTATTGCTTGGGATGGCACCTATAATTTCTCTATGGCAGATAACCCCGGTTCATGTAAGCGGGAGACGTCTAATATCGGCCTTATGATGTTAGCAATTGGGGGCAGGGTGGGGGGGAACCTGTCTGGGCTGGGTGAAAAGGAGCTGGGTCTCGTTGTGTGCTTATAACATCTCAATAGTCCTTTAGAGGAAACATCAAATGGGTTATTCCCAGAGAAGGAGGGTGGTGGATTTTTTCCAAGAAGGGCCTCGTACCGTGTGTATCACTTTGAACGTTTTAATAACATCACTGATTTTTGTATCCAAGTCTTAGTTATGCCAAGGTTTCTGTATTATCCCTTGGAGGACATCTATGCACACTGGGAAAAACAACCCCCACCTGTCTGGGTCAAGAGGGAGCTGATAACAGCCATAATGGTCGCAACCCTCATGGCACTTGGAATCACCGGAATGGCGACTGCCATCACCTCCCTAGTTCAACAACGGAACGGCTGGACCTCCTTGCGTGCAGCAGTTGATGAGGATTTAGAAAGACTTGAACAATCTATCTCGGCCCTAGAGAAATCCCTATCCTCGTTATCGGAGGTGGTCCTACAGAATAGGCGGGGCCTAGACCTTCTTTTCTTACAGCAAGGAGGCCTCCGTGCAGCCCTGCAGGAAGAGTGCTGTTGTATGCGGACCACACGGGCATAGGTAGAGATTCACTAGCGAAATTGCACAAGGGTTTGTTACAGCGTAAACAAGAACGTGAGGCACAGCGAGCATGGTATGAATCCTGGTTTAACCAATCACCCTTGCTAACCACTTTATTATCTAGTCTTGCTGGTCCTCTTCTTATTCTGATGTTGCTTTTAACTTTTGGACCTTGCATTTTAATAGATTAGTAGCATTTATTAAGTCTCGCTTAGACACAGTAGAGGGATAGAATGTTTTGTTGGCTCACATGACCGACCATCATCACCAATGCACTTAATGTTGTATCTTTGTTAGCATGGAAGGGGGGAACTGTAGTAGCATAGGGATGTGGTGATGTGGAAGATCATGTGTTGTGACGGAAACGTAGGAACTAAGTAGAAAACTGCCCACGAAGGGGATGGCTCTGTTACTAGTATATAAGTGCCTGTGTCTTTCAGTAAACTGCCATTTTGCCTTCCTCTCCATGCGAGTCTGAGTGCTGATGGTCCCTCGGGTGCTGCGCTGAGGTTTGGACACATCATGAGCTGCAACATCTGAGGACTAGTTAGCTCCAACTACAATATTTTGGAATTACAGTGTGGTAAGGCTGTCGTCTTAGAGACATAGGAATAAACTACAACTTTTGGAATGATATGAGTTCATTGGGAAAAGAAGCCCTGAAATCTCTTTAATAGACCACAGAAATTCCCATATGCATGTCGGAAAATGAGGCAAAAAGACATCACCATCCGGGACTTAATGGTGGTAGCTGTTAAGACTTGAGCCACAGGCTTCACCAGAAATCTATGTTCAGACCCAGTTTTCAACTAAAAAGGGGGGAAAAAACCCAAAACCTCTACAAACAAATGTACATTGCTCAATACTCCAATATTCCTGGTCCACTAAAACTTCTCTAATGAGAAATTAAGAATGAAGCAGAGCATGGAAGTGAGCAAAATTTGATTTATGCTTCAGGAGGAGTAGGTCAATAGTCCCAGGCTGAATGCAAGGTTGAAATATGAAACAATCATGTTGGCATCCATCATTGAGACCTGTGGTCGTCCTTGAGAAAAGGACCTGCCAATACACTCCCCGTTCCTTGGAATTTATTAATAAGGAAAGGAAAAATTATAAATCATTTCTTGGGAAAAATAAAACCAGAATTAGTTTCATAGCCTGAGCCAATGAGCAGCACTACTAGGCTACCTGTTTCGAAACAGAGATAGTTTTATAGCGAACGTGTGTTTGCACAGAATCACATCAAAGTACATTTCAGGAGAAATAGGACTTCTGTATAATTTAAAGAGGCAGCTTTCCTTGGAGCTAAATAGGAATTGAATAATGCCATAGGCGTTTTCACATTCATACATGATTTAAGAATTATTAAGATGGATTACCACCCTTACAAATGCTTGTAATAGAGGCGCCCAAATTATGAGAGGAATCTTCTGTTGCACAAAAAGCTCTATAATTGATTTCTAATTATTGATCATAGCAGAATCCCCTTTATGCAGTAGCAACAAGTGTTGGAGGATAATTTATATTTAGAGGATATTTATGGATAATTATTACCAAAAGCAGGTGATACAATCTGTTTCAAAATATGATCTGTTTAAAAGCCTTTGTGCTTTACGCAATGTAGTGTTCTTGAAGTGCTTGAATGTGTTCTTCCCTTGATCATGCAGAGGTCGGAAGCAGCAGCTATTGCTTTAACAGCATTTCAGAAGGATGCAGGAGGGGACAAGTGAGCTTTAGCAGGGCTTCGACAGGTCCAGGCTGGCGGGCTGGAGCAGCCGTCAGTTCTGCGTGTTGCTGTACGCGCAGCACCTCCTGATGCTTTAGTACGGCTGACCCATAATCCTCCAATTATACTGCTTTTCATTTTGGAGGAACTTTTAGGGGTACGTGTTGTGTATTCCCCTGACCTGATGGATGAAAATTTAACTGCCAATAGGAGTATTTTGGGTTTGGTTTTTTAAGACTCACTTAGCACAGGACGTCAACCCACAATGGTGCAGGCTTCCTCGTGGCGCCCGACCCTAGGCTGCCTTGTCCTTCTGGGGAACAACTTCAGGCCAGCTGGTGGCGTGGCCAGGAGCCAGCTCCGTTCCCCTTCCCTCCCCCTGTTGTCAGAGGGACCTGACAGAGCAGATCAATCATCCTGAAGCTGTTTCTTTCCCCTATTTCCCGCTCACTATCTGGGAAAAAATATTGTCTTGCTGTAGACAAAATAGTGATCCTGAGAAGTTGCAGAAATGTTTAATCCTTTTCCATGAAGGAGGAACAAGCTGGGGGCAAGGGGGAAAGGGGTGATGCCCGCTGCCTGCACCGAGGGCAAGGTGGGAACTGGAACAGGCTGATCAGTGTAGGGAGAGGAGGGAAAACAGAGTGGATCTTACAGTCGCTGTAGTTGAGAAGTGAGCTCGGAAAGAAGCGGGTGGGCACAGAGCCGTTCCAGTTCAGGCAGGCCCATACGGAAGCGGCGTGGGGGTGGGGGTGCCCGGGCATCCCCGCTGGGGGCTCGCACCACCTCCTCACTTTGCTCTGCACGTTTCTTTTTGAACTGGACACGGGGGAGGAATTTTCTGTAACATACCTTCCAGCTGGGTGTGGGAGGTGTTCAGCTCCATCACCATCTGCTAAGGAGGTGTTAGAGAACAGAAAGGGCTTTTTCCCCATTCTATTTCAAGAAAGGAAAAAAACGAATTTGTGTGTGTTTCTGTGTCAGAGTTTGCAGCTTACAGCAATAATAGCAAACCTCATATAACAGCTGAAGAAGTTTTTATGTAATGTGGAATAATAATTACAGTCAATTCTTTTCAATGGTATTTCACAGCATATTTTTCTCCCAGAGCAATATTCCATTACAGCCAAAATGCATAAAGAGTTAACAGTCAATTCTATGCTCCTATACCAATAATTTATTATTAGTATTACTTTGAATTGGCATGGCTCAGCCACTGCATAACGGAGATCAGCAGCAATCAGCCAGTGACGAGTGTGCCTGCTGTTCACATGCAGCTGACACAAAGCCTCCACCACCTTATTGACAACAAAAGATAATTTAAGTCAGGGCGACTATGTTCATGTATTTAGATTTATTTGCATTTCTCTGATTCTCCTGCTTCTGATGACTGTTGAAATAAAGGAATTACAACCATTTTTAATAGTGCTCATTGTGGAAACAGTTTTGCAAACTTGAAGTTTTATAACAAAGAGGTTATCGTTTCCTTATGACGCTGGGGGTCACGGGCACCACTGTGGTATATCACAGCATTGTGCCTCTGGTCACCCTCCTACGCTGAAACCCTGTGCACAAATCCCAACAGAAAAGTGATGGTGGGCTGAGAAGCAATTCCTCTTTTAAAGCATGGGTGTGAAATTTATACCTGTATTTCTGAATAGACTTGCAGAAGATTGGTATTTCCTTCCATGGCTTACAGAGCCTGTTAGCTCACCAAATGGCCAACATTATATTCTATTAACAAATAAATAATATACCCTGTGGTTTTCTGTCCCTAAGCAATTTTTGGAAATCAGGTCACTGGGTCTAGTCAAAACATCATTCTAAAACATTTTTGTTTTGCTGCTATGTATGCTTTTGTGTAAATGAACATTTCTTTAGATGGTGCAATACAGCAAAACTCAGTTCCAGCTCAGTAAAATCAGTAAGATTTGAAATTGTTTCATGCTTTTAATAAGACTTAGTTCAGCAAAACTCTTCCGTAGTTGCTGGAGTATGGACTGAAATCAACAGATGTTTTGCTTGAGTACAGGCTGATGATAATAAGGTTAATGCACTTCACTATTTATTTTCAAAGTCTTGGCTTCGCCTTTGAGGGAGTGTGTAGTGGAAGAATATGCTTTTCCTGAAAGAACATAATAATGCAGTATTTTATATGGTTTCATTTCAAGGTAAAGATTTCACTGAAACGCATTGCCTTATGATGCTAATCACCTCTGGGTCAATTCTGCTTGCAATGGGCTCTCGTTTCAAATGCAGCCTGAAGGCTGGAGATCAGCATGCTTGGAAGCAGTGGTGTGACATGGTCTGAGTGGCCTAAATGACATTGTTACTTCAAGGTTCTGCACCTTGAATGACTGTGCAGCTGAATCACCGTGTTTCCTTAGGTTACCCAGCCTGATATGGAACCCACTTGCAAATGCTTATCGAAGTGACGTTTTGTGTGACTTCAATGCATATACATGTATTTTCTTTACAAATTTAGAAAGAATTCTGTTTTTTAAGTGGTTAGAACACTGCAGATGTTTTAATTGTTTTGGAACGATTCATGGTCCCATCCCTACCAGTAATGCTGCCGAGGGAAAAGCTGAATTGTGTGCATGATGTGCATCAGTCAGGTTTCTGCAGTGTTGTTACAGTCTGAGGGTTTTGTGTGTCAGTAGGTGTCAGCATTCAGTTACTGTGTAATTGAGCAGCCTGATTGAATACTCATGGCAACACGCCTGCAGAATTAATGCCAAGTATTCCACAAATGGTGCTTTAGGATAGGATTATTCAACCAGAAGTTTCTCGATATGCAAAGGGGGAAAAAAATGCTTAAAGCTCTGTTCACTGTCCAAAAACCTAGTTTTACCACTGAAAATAATGCTCTGCTACTTCATGCTTGTTTGATAATGCACAGTGCAAACGTAAGCACCTATCTGTGCAGGCTCACTTGTGTTTGGACTTAGATTTGCATCGGTACGGGTGCTGCCTTTGCCATGCAGGGTGCAGGTCACAGTGTGGGGAGCTTCATTTAGCGGCAGCTGTTCCTCCTTTCCCTTTCAAAGCTGAGATTAACTCTCAGCTGAGCTTCTGTGATAAATCTTTGCCGATAGCTGCAAAGTGCCCATGACTGCACCTCCCTTTCTAACCATGTTACATCCTTAGTTTGCTCTCCATGCTTGTACATCTAGTCTAGTGTTTGGTTGATGGGTTAGGATTAACTATGATATATGCCATAACTAGCTTGCCTGGGAGATGCTGCAGTCCTGTTAGGGTGATGAGGATACTTCTAGAAGGGTTTTCAGGGGTGTTTCTGAGCAGACATCAGCTGGGAAAGCGGAGCAATAGGACTGTCACTCTCCTTATTGCTGCCTACTAATTTTTAGGAACGATCCTTTGAGGAAGAGGAGCTTCACAGCTCTTCCGTAATGCAGAGCTTCAGTTTTGACCCGTTTGTGTAAGGAAACCATATGGTGACATAACAAATCTGGAAATGACACAGATTACAGTCTAAGTACTGCTGAAAAGTAAACTAATACATAGAAGTTCTTTGGAATAAATGTGTACAATGCGAGTTGGGGTTTTAAAGCCTCTATGGTAGTTATTACTGTTCAGTTACCACCCCTACTCTGTGCACTTAACGCCACACATGAGCAGTCCTTGCTAAATGCTCCAGCCATGAAGTAGGACCCGCCTCCTCACACAGACTGCAGTTCATTGGAACTGAATAATTTGCTCTGTGTAATTGGCTTTGCAAGGAGCGGAGAACCCCTCCAAACAAAGATCTAGCACAGTTACCTTTGTATCCACCCTAATACCGTTTCCTCTAGTAGAAGTGGAGATTTAAGTTAAATCAGGAAGGCTCATATATGCTGTTACTTTCCATTTCTTCCCTTTTCTCTCTCTTCCCATCTGCTGTAACTGCTGACATCGGTTGAAACAGCAAGAAGTAATACTTTTTTTCACAGACCTAGTGTGCAAATGACATTGGATTTATAAACCTGAAGGGGGCTTGCTTGGCTTCCCAGACTTGCAATCTCAGAAAAATTTCACCTCAGCTGCAAAATGCAACTCTAAGAGAAATGTGTTATGTTCTGCAGCCAGCACAGAGGACAGCGAAGTGATCAGATGGCCCTTGGTGGTGTCTGGGTCATCTGCTTGGCGTTAGGAGCAGATTAGATCACATGCCAGGCAGCAGCAGCCCCCAAGGCAATGTCTCTCAAGCTTTACAGTTTATGATCCAATTCAGTCAATTCAGGATCTTCTTGTATCTTGTCTTAGGAAATTGTCCTGCACTGGGAATCGCTTTTTAGGCTCTATTTATTTCCAGTGATAAGGTGGCCTTGCAGGTCGAGAAATTCCAGTGTTGAGGGATTACCCAAAGTATATCGCCTGCCCTTGCCATCACAGCCCCTTCCCTGCCAGGTCGGGGAAGCAGCCGTTGTGGGCTCATCTCTTCTTCCTTGGTGGCCACAGACCGTTGCTCCAATGCTGCTTCATGAAACGTAGCTGCCTCATCATGAACCTCTTCTGCTGTGTCTTTGGCACTGGGGACACGGCATGTCCTAGTCGGCAGCCACTGGGGTGTGGTGTGGGAAGGCAGGGTGTCATCTGCCACTTCTGATGGGTGACCCTGCCTGTATGTTCCCCTTGCTTCATCCCATCGACCCGAGTCGCAAATAATTCTTTTGTAATGTAGTTAAAATCTAAGGGCAAAAGGTAACGTTAATTGTGTAGCAGTGGTGATGGCAGCACAGGGATTTTTATTATTGTTACTGATTTACAATATTGGTGAAGAAAAAATAATTACCAGCTATTCATTGAGCGTTCCTTTTAACCATCATGCGGCAGGAATATAGCTAGTGCTGGCAACTAATCTCCTTGTAGGCTTTTGTGAAAAATGCAGGATTATCCCCTTCATTTCACCCATTCAGCTTGTTTCTAGCTCATTTTGCTTTGCTATTTCTCTACAGAACGCCAATTCTGCTTCATGACTCCATCCCTTCCTGGCTGACACATTGATCCTTCCTCAGGAGGCTCTGTACTGTGTTCCTCAGTAGTTCAATATTATATTCTAACCTCAGTATAATGATTTCATTTAAAACACTAAGACTTTCTCATCCTACAAGTTTAAAATATGCTGCATTTAGCTGTGGTGCTGTCTGCACTCGGCAGCCCAGCGCGAGCAGAAGTGTATCAGGAACATTTGCAGGACGAAGCAACACGTTTTAATGGAATCATTATTTTTGGGAGGGAACACAATAGTGGCGTATCTTGCAGCATCAGGACTTTTCAATTGAATTCTCTTTCTTGAACACCCTCAGAGGAAGAGGACAGCAGCTTTCTGCGAGCACAGAGGTGGAAGGGCTACTGGGTAGGGGTGAATGTCAAATCCAGGAGGTTTTGTATTCTGGGTTAGGTACGTGCTGCTAGGAATTGTGCTGTAGGGAGTGTGGAAGGAATGTTTGCTAATCCCTGACCTAGGCCCAGCTGTTTGTGCCATGATACGGCTGCGGGTGGTGACACACATCTCCCGAATCACTCCTCAGCACACGTGCTTAGGCACAGCAGCCAAGTGAGGACACGGTAAGGGCCACTGGCATGTAGTCGGGGTTCAAAGTACAATCCCATATTCCCAGAAGCTTGGGAAGAGAGAAAAAGTGATTATAAGAAAGTGTTGGGAGTTTTTTGTTTTGGGTTCCACTAGTAGTTGCAAGAAAGTCTACTGTGTGGGTGTTGACATTTGTACAGTTCCTAATGTGCTGGGAAAGCTTTTCATGAAAGGCTCCTCAGCCATGTCTTCCTATAAAGATGGGAACACTCCTAGTTACTATTTATTTTTGGTAAAAAATCTACCTATCTGCAGATTTGGCAAATACTTTGCAAATAGATTGTCTACCATAAAAGGAATAAAAACAAAATCATGTGCAACTGAACACGAGAAAGTAGAATAAGTAGAATCTCTGGCAGTATGTTTTAGGATTTGGATTATAAAACATTTCCAGTCCCAAAGTAAGTTGTCTTATTTATGCATTTTTTTTGGAATTGCAGCTGAACCGAACAAGTGGGGGTTGTTTGTTTTTTTGTTGTGTATTGGGGTTTTTGGTGGGATTTTTGGTGGGGTTTTTTTTTCCCTTTCTCTGTTGTTTTCACACAGTGAGAACTAGGAAGCATGCTGGGCTCACGTGGGTTCTCTGCTCTTGCTGGGTGATGCCTGCCTGGGCTTTACCCTCTTTTACAGTGGTGGATTCCACCTTAGAGAGTGACAATTACTGACCCTCAATCTAGAAGCTAATGGAAATGAGCGTTAGTTGTAACCATCTTCACAGAACTGGACAGAGAAGTTGCTGGTGCATTTTCTTCCCTGTTGCCCAGAAGCACTATGACCATCTCTCGTAGTGGCGGCACTTCAGCAGCACTGCAGCTCTCTTCCCACTATTCCTTAAAACACATCACTTCTGTGATACGCTGGTGCAGTCAAAAGAAAAACAGGCAGGGAACCTGCCTTGGGCCCAGAGCCGACACGAATTCTTCTGCACCATAATACCTTGACTCTTGATATTTACTCTTTTCTTCCCTGCTTTTGTGCTTGGTTGTTAACGTTAATTTTTGTGCCTGTATTAACCTTGCATAAATTCTGATGGTGCCTAGGGTCAATACTTCTGCATTGTTATTTAATCTATTTTCCTCCTTCCCATAATCAATTTGCCAGCACGTGATCATTTCATTTCCTTGGCACCCCACTTACTTTTCACTTTTCTTTATCAGTTGATTTACTGCCTCTAGACAGAAGATGAATAGTTTGCACTTTGTACTCTTAAATCAGAATAGAATGGGAAAGACTGGTTTAATCATATTTTATTCCAACCCCACTTATCTGTATCACCTATTGCTTAGCCCTGTCAAGAGTGATATGTCTGCAATATCCTATCTTTGCTGTTTGCTCACCACAGTGCCACAGGTTTTGCTTATTCATGATTCCAGCGTTGTTTTGTAACAAAGCTGTGTGAAAAGCCCTCCGAGCAGCTTTGTTGCAGATTCTGATGGTTTAAACAATGGGACTGAGTGTAGCTTGCAATAGCAATTCAATAATAGTTTTTATTTCTATTTAGACCTCACCATATTTTGAATGTGAACTGTCAACGAGGTCTTAGTTCAGCATAATGTTTATACGTATTCTTAGCATGAAACTTATTTCAAGCCTTCCAGCTACAAACATTTTACCTGAAGTAGAAATGTCCAATGTACCTCAAGAAGTAAAGTCCAATAACTGTTGGACTAGTGGTTATTTTTGCGTAGACTTATACACCTTGTTGGACCTGGGTCTGGATGCAAAAAAGTGGTTTTGATTTCTGATGTATTTGGTATTTGATTCACATTGGATTCTAAAGCAGAGATCAAAACAACTTTTTTTTTTTTTTTTGTGTATACGTGTGTGTATATATATTGAGAGCACTTTTTTTTAGGTGATGTAGTATTTTTATCTTAGATGAAAAAAATAGTTTGAACTAGTTTTTCAATGGACTCTGAATTTCATGGCTCAAACTTCTTGGATACACCTCCCTAATGTTTTGGATAGTGCATCTGGGAACAAGCAATCCATTCCTTTCATGGCCAACGATTAAAAGTGTTTCAGTGCAGCTTGGCAATGCAAAATGTTTTAGATCTCAAAATAGTACAAGGTGAAAAAATAGATTTGAAAATTAAATAAATAAGTTTCTCACGATACATATTGATACAAATATATATATATGGAGCATTCAGATTACTTTTCATCAAAAGAAAATCTTTGACAGAGGCAGACAGTGACGGGATGTTTTTTCGTTGCTTTTTTCTTGAACTGTATTTGAGCTGACATGATGTGTGTACAGGAGCTGACCTTTTAGTGGAGCTGGTTTTCAACCTGAAGCACATTGAAGCTTTCTGCTCTGCCGCACTGATCTCTGTTTTTAGTGATAAACAATTAAAAGTATCCTTTATTTGATCAACTAGAGAGCACCATTGGTGTAATTTTCCTTTTAACTCTTACCTGTTGCCAGAATACAGAACCATTTATAATGGCTGGAGCAATGCTGTGTGTGGTTGTGAGCAGTTTATTCAGAATTTTCCATTTCTTCCACTGGAGTGTAGCTACATAAATGATACTATGTGCTCTTTAATTTGTTTGCTACTTTATTGGCTGTGAATCAAGCAATAGAATAGCTTTTGTGTTCAACTTGAAAGGCTTAGACTCAAGACTAGGTTCCGTGTCATTGCTTAACACTGCGGCCTCTTTGAGGGGACCAAGGTAAATTGAATTATGTCTTTTACAAGGCTCAAGCTAAAACCGCAGTCCTGCCTGAGCAAGGCTTTTCAAAGTTATGTAATTCACTGGGGTTTTTTATAATTTTATAATATTTTTACAACCTTCTCCACAATTCAGTTAAAAATCTCTTTTCTATTTTGACCACTCCTCCTGTTATTACGTACAAGTTCCTCTTCAGCAGCCAAAGGAAATGATTACTGTCCAAAATGCTGCATTATTGAGATAAAATACAATTTTCAGTTCAGTCAGGCTAATTGAATTATTGGCCACCCCAGCCTGTGAGCTATTCTGCAATCTGCGTGGAACCGCCGCAGGATGGCTGGAGAGGCGGGCTGAAGGACGCGTGTGGTCTGAGCAGCCAACAGTAATTTTAACCAAGAAGTGCAAAAAAGTGTGCTGGTTTTAAAGGTCTTGGCTTGCCCAATCAATAACACCACCTCCTCCCCTCCCCCCCCCCCCCTTTTTTTTTTTCTTTTTCATTCTTAAGCTTTATTCAGTCTGAACTTGTTTTTGAAGCCACAGGGACCAAGGGACCACTGAAGCTGTAACCTGCTACTCCGGTTGCACATGGTGGCACTTCACTGTGTTGTACTACTCAAAGTTAGTGAAACTTGGGGGTTTTCCCTCTACTCAAATAAGTTAGAAGGTTATAACACATACCTAGCCATCCACTGCAACCTTTGGGAAAAGTGCCATGGGGTATTTAGAGACAAGTGCTGGGTTAAGGGTTGGACTTGATCTTACAGGTCTTTTCCAGTCTAAAAAGTCCTGTGACCCAGAGCGCTCACGAGCCCGGCCCGCAGCGGCTGGCTGGCGCAATGGGCAGCGCAGAGGTCAGACCTCCAGAGCCCAAGCTTCTATGCTCAGGAGAAAGCAGCAGCTGAGACTGATGCTTTTGTTAAGAAGTTGAGGGTACTCGGTGGAACGGGCAGCTCGTGTGCCCCGTGTCCAGTCGCTATAATGCATAAGGGCAGCCTGAATCCCTCCAAAAGTACCAGGGCATCGGAGCTGTAACTGCTGAATGCCTCCCGTGGTATGGTGAAGCAAGACCTGCTCTAAAACTTAGGGAATCAGTAAGTGTCTCCTGGTGTCCTTAACTCTCACTATGTTATTAAATTGCTATTCTTCTCTTGCTGCTTTTCTTACTATATTTGTTATTTTTAAGATTGATGAAGCTGCAAGGTCATGTCTTACGAGGGTATCACTGAGATCTTATTGAGTGTTTAAAAATGGGACTCATCCTTTTAAGCCAAACTTTGCCTTGGCTTTCTTGGCTGATAAATGAAGGAAACATCCTCTGCTGATGCCTGTCTTTCTCCATCAGTTATTGAATATCAGCCAGACAACACCTCAGCAGCTATGATTGAGGTAAAAAATATCCTCCCGGTCTAAAAGGACAGAGCTGTAAAAAAAATAACGGTGGCATTTGTAGGTGGCCCTAAAAGTTGTGCTGCCCTGTGAAGAAGTCTTTCTAATTTGCACCTATTGCAGTCATTGTTGCTTTCTTCTTTAACAAAAAAGTAACTTTAGCTGGAGGATCCATTGCTGTTTTGTGCTTGCTGTCTCTGGAAATAATAGAGGACTTATGGAAATTTCAGTTAGGAAAACGGTAGTTTTGAACAGAATCCCTTTGCTTCGGTTTCTTCCAGAACACATTTAAAGAATGCATAGAAATTGCTTCCAGTGCTAAGGCTCAAATTGTCTTGTTAGATTGTCACTTTTGAGTGAAGAAATGGATTGACATTGATTTATTTTTTTTCTTTTACATTGATATCCAAGTTTTTTGTGTCAGTCTGATTTGACAGAAACTGAGATCTGTATTATTTTTAGACTACTGACAGTTCAGTGTCTCTCACAGATAGGGGAAAGTTTTTACACCCTTCTGAGAGGGATTACCCTGGTTAACATTTTCTCTTCCGTGCGTTTATTTCTCTTGAATGTGAGACAAAGTTGACTCTGAAGTGAATGGTACATCTGGTTAAGATGTACAGAGCTTTAATGCACATGTTAACTGAATAATCTATGTGTGATTTCTGATAGACGTGTTTCTTACAGTCCCAGCAAATGTGTCCCAGATGGGGTGAGAGGCTCACTGTTGTTTAATACCTTCAAAATTTTCTGTGTAATTAAAAGGCATTTCTGTACTGTTCCGGAATGAAAACCAAAAGAAAATGTTCTTGCATAAGCTTTCCTTGTCAGACTACAGCTCTGGCTGGAAAAAACCTACAGTGACTTGAAGCTACACAGCTTTTTAAAACATTTTTATCCTGTAGGAGTTTTATTGCGATTAAGTTGTTCCAGTCTATCAGATCAATTCAGGCCCGTCTCTGTTATACCTGTGCCCTGTAACACAATAAGCAGAGGTTAAAGCAATGATGGCTTTGCCATTGGTTTTGTAGGGTGGGGGTTGCGCCTGTCACGGTGTGGCCTCACAGGTTTCAAGTGCGCAGAGCCATGATGCTGGAACTGATTTTTCCACTGCTTATAAAAGTAACTTTTAAGTAGCCTTGATGAATGCAACTAGGAAGTATTTTGCAGTCTGGAAATGGCATTATTCCCAATGCTTCCTAGTCTTTGTGATTGAATGAATATTTATTGCTAAATGTAGCTAGGAATATGAAGATGTGCACTTAGTCTGTTACTGTCCAAGAATATTCAGTACACTTCCCCTGAAATTTAAATGTATTCTGTCAGATTGGCCTTCGCTGCCTCTCCAGTGAAGTGATTCTGTAAATCACGTGTGATTTGCTGAAATTAATTTTACTATCTGTGTTATTCCTTTTATCGCCGTTGTTAAGGCTCTGATACCTATAACATTTGAGTTTGTCATTGCCAGTCTTTCTCTTTTAATATACAGTTACTATACGGTATTTCACATTTCTTGGTGTGAATTTGAAAGTACAGGTAAAAGTCTAAGCGTAATTCAAATTGCATTCCTGTGCATGAAGAAAGGCTCTAGTAATTACCCACGTGAAAACCCAGGTGCTCACGCATGCAGGGCGCAGGCGGGCAGGGGCGGCGTGCTTTGAGCCGAGCTGGCAGGGCTGCGAGCTGCTGTTGGCTGGACTCGCTTGTATTGTAACACATCCCTGAGGTACCCAGGCTGCTAATTCTGCTGACCAGTGTAAGTACATCAAGCTGGATGTCTATAGTGAGTAGGAAAAAAAAAATAATAAAAAATTCTGATATTAACAACTTTACTGAGGATCCAAGAGTGAATAATTTGGAGATTGATGGGTGAAGCCAGACCATGCAAGTGGCAGTAAAGGAACGCAATGCTTGGTCAAAACCTCTACTTTTCATTCCCCGGCTACTTTTCCTGCAGAAGGGTTCTCTAGTCTCTCTGCCTCGTTGATTCACTGTCTATTTGCAAATCGCATTTGAAAACATATTTCTTCTTCAGTGGTTATAGGTTCTAATTTCCTTTTTTACTCTGCCATTATTTTAACTCTATAAACGCATGATATAACTCTGTAAATCATTGTGGGAAATAACTTTTGTGAATTATATTATGTGGAACAAAGGTATATTGTACCAAGCTGCATAAGTAATTTACCTGTAAATTCTTGGTACGATGCGCTTCAAGTGGGTCAGCTACCGGGCAAGGGAAAACGCTGTATAAAGCTGTTCATCAGTGGAAAACTGGATGGAGCCGAGTCGCTGCTCAGCTGTACCTAAAGCTTGATGGGTTATTCTGGCTGTTTTGCAAATGCAGGTAAAGGTTTTACTGAGTGACAAACAAATGTATGTTGGTACCAGGTCTTTGAATTGAGGACAGACAGTGTTCAATAGAAGTGATAAACAAAGGTGGAAGCATTAAAGAATAGCATGTAGAGGCTACAGTATTTTGTAGGTGTAGATTTCAGATATTAGTTATCACCAGTTGTAAATGAATCCTCATTTGAGCTTGTTCATAGGTCTCTTCCAGTTCGTGACCTGTAAATATTTCAGAAATCAAGCCTCCACTGGTGCGCAGTGCTCGCAGACACCTGCCCGTTGCAGCAGGCAGCAGGCTTCGGTTATCTCCAGGTCGGGTGGCACTTAAGTTGGTTCTCGTTAAATGATTTATTGATCAATGGTATGTACATACCTGCAATACCACAGATTAATATGCAAATCTGTTCTTTTGTGGGAAAAGGAGACTGGTGTAAACTAATTAACTTGGCAAGTGAAAGTTGATGTGCATTTATTTAACTAAGGACATGTCAATTTATCTGTTCAATCTGATTGCTGATGTCTGCGATTACAGTAAGGAAGGGTTATTGATCGAAAAAGTTCACAGCAACAGTTTTCTACTGTTTTCCATGGGTGTTTTGGGGAGGATTATCTTTAGTTCTAGCTATTACGCTACTTTCTGAAAACAATAATTAATATCTTACTCATTCAAAAAAGTAATATTAGTTTAAAAGAACATAGGATAAGTATTTCAGAAATAGCCTATCTTCATTATCATGCGAGCAACGCTCTTTAACCTCTGGCATTCAGTGTATTTCTACCACTGGAGGGTGGAAAATGCTGGTGAGGGTCTGAACCTGGGAGGATCCACAGGAATGACTTGAAACGTGAACACTTAACATGAGCCTTGACTTTAACAAAACGCTCTTTTTCCTTTTTGTCTTTACTACTACTTTTTTTTCCTTGGCATTGCTGTTAACCTTACCAATTATGAATTGTTATAAACACTGAGAAACACTAACATCTTCACACTTCACTTGTACCGTAAAACATTTAAATGCAATCTCTTGTATATTTTTCACCTCATAATTTGTCTATTCTTCAAAAATAAATATTGGCATTTAAATACTTTATATGGGCACATTGCTCACTGTATAATTAGTTTGCATTTCTGAGCAATATATTCTAAACACGACATTAGATAAAGCATGGAGGGGCTTCGAGCTGTTCCCTGCCTGAGTAATTTCTCCGTGTCACATTCTCTGTTATCATTCCTAGCTGGGCAGTTTAGCTGTGAATGGCTCTGTCTGGGTGTGGGAAGGTGCTGCCCCAATGGACCCCTTGGTGAACCCTGCAGTGCACAGAGATGCTCAGCAAAACCAGAGGTCTGTGCGGGCTCTGTGCATGCTCTGCACAACTGCCAGGCACAGGAAGCTGGGATTCTGCAAGGAAAACTGGTTTTAATGGAAAGCAGAATTCCAGTGATTGCTCCTGTGATGTTCGTTGGAAACTGGAATGCATATTTTTCACCAGTTGGAAACAAGCAGATAAAAGCTCTCAGCTGAAACTTATTCCTGTGCTTGATCCTGAGACATTATGATTTCAAATCTTGCTTTGTTTGTTTTTAATTAGAAATCGAAGTTTTCTATTGAAAACGTTAGATTGACCACTTTGTGCATGTTGTGTGTATGGATACATGCATGTCTATAGTTATGTTTGTCTCTTTGAAAAAGATAAAACAACCTTGAGTATATTTTGTATGGCATTGGTAAAATATGTTACCATCTCTAATTACGAAGAGAAAGGTAAAAAAACTATATGATGCCCCAGGCAGCTGCTTTATGCAGGAACAGTTTAATGCAATCTAGTAACGCTTGTGGTTGGCTGGCTAGCAACACTGGTGACTACAGAGTCATCCCAATTCCTTACTGACAAGCTTTGCAACAGAAAATGTGTGATGTATGTTGGCTCTTCAACTAATTTTTTTTTTATATACTTTTGCTTGGCTTTTATGGAAAGACTTAATATCTATCTATTTGAACAGGCAAAAGGAGATGTCTATTTGCAAGAAGATACAGGTAAGGGCTTCAGGATATTAATAAAAATAATAATTAAAAAAAGCGCCTGTCACTGCAGAGTCATGGGTACTCCCAGTCTCCAACAATTTGGACTTCTGGGGTTTTCAAGTCCTTTAGCCTTTCTTTTAATGCTCCACTTTGCTACACGACAGCCAGGTTTTATTTCCCCTCCTTATGCACATTGATCTTGACCCAGAAAGACAATTATTTAAAATTCCACAGACTGGTTAATCTTTGACATCCTCATGGCAGATAGAGCAAATCAGATGCCTGTATAATGCAGACATCTATCTTGTCGGAGATGTCCCAGGATCAAAAGGGTGTAGGTGAATGAGGAGCTGATAAAGATTTACGGAGCTGTTTCTGCAGCTGAGATCTCCCTTCAACAGGGGCCGGGCCCTTGCGAAATGCATCTGAAGATTTCATCTGTGCTGTGGTTTTCCTCAGCCTTGATTATGGATTATCTCAGAAAGAAATTCAAACCAGTCTTTTAGTGAAAGGGACTCTGCAGCTGGAATTCACATCAATCTATGCCACAAAACACCGCACGTGCAAGGAGTTTCCTGATCTGACAAGCCCCGTATTAGTCTGATCACAGCACTGAATTGCAAAGAAAAATTGTCAATGTTAGCTCTTCTTTTACGGATGAGTGCTTTTTTTTCTCCCCCCTCTCTACAGACCAGACTGAGGAATGTATTCGATGACCAGAAGTTAATTATTGAAGAGGAAAAGGAAGAATCCTTTCAAAAGTAGATGGTTCTTAACATTCACAGCAAACCAGCAGCAAGTCAGTTTTCCTCACTCTGTGGACTTCATAAATATGAAGCTGAGTAGCAAATGAAAGTATATAATGGAAAGAGATTTACCTTAACCGTGAATTTTTGGGTTGTTTGGGGTTTTGGGGGGTTTGGTGGTTGATTTTGGTGGTGGTGTTTTGTTTTGTTTTGTTTTTTTCCAGAGGAAATAATGTGGCCTTTTCTTACCAACAAAGGAAAGAAGGCAAAGAAGGTAAAGTTTTGGGATTCATTTCTGGATCTGCGTGGTTCACTGATTTACATGCCATGTTGCATCTGTTCATCAAACTGCAGCCATTTCTACAGAGAATAATGCAAGCTAGTATGCTAAAGGGAAAAAAAATATCAGCAGCGATAGTTTTTGTGCAAGGCAACAATATTTAAATTGGAAAAATATATGTGAAATACGCCTTTAAGGAATATAGCGATCTAACAGTTCTTTGGTTACGGAAACCACATTCAGTGTGCGTAGGGGGGAAATAGCCAGGCGTTTCATAAGTATGCTACTCACTGTGTGGTGTGCGTGTGCTGATACACTTTGATAGGCATTGGATAAAACCCCAAATTCGCTGCAGTCCGTGTGAGTTTTGAGTCTTTCAGAGCTTTCACTTAAAAATTCATTAAGAAATAACCATTCTAGGCAGAGGTCCAACCAGCTGGCATGTTGGCTCCCGACCCTTTCAGAAGCAGGAATTAAGGGCTTTCACATGTTTGCAAATCCACCACTCTTGGTATGTGTGAACTTTTCCTTCCCTCCTCCTCCCACCCCACCTTATGCATAAAAATACCAGAGAGTTAATTCTAAAAAATACTGGTGCATTTTGAACTGTTGATTCAAAACCACTTTTCCTGTGACAGGAGGCTAAGGAAGTAAGCACCCAGTTCCTAATGCAAGGCTTCAGAAGTATTTACAGACAGATCCTTGGAAGATCTTAGGAAGTAGAAAATTTGGGGGTTTTCATAGCTGTGTAAGATGACAGGCCTTTCTTTTGAAAATGTCCTGATAACAAAGACGTTACACTACTGCTAATAAATTGATTTGAGAATAATCTGCCACACACCCTTTGAAAGCTTGGTTTCTTGTCTAAGGCAGTATTGTGCTTAAGTGGATATTTAAGTTATTTTGAACAATAACAGCAGCACAGTCTGGCATCATGGCATGCTTTACTTTATCGTGAACACTTGCAGTATATGCAACATGGAAAGTGTGCTGATGTCACCTGGCATGTTAAGCTGGATTTTTAACAATGTTAAAACAAGTTCAAAATGAATGAATCTCATCAAAATCCCAATGCAGTGGTTTACCTGAAATTCTGTCTTACAATTTTACTAATAGGAAACATTTTGTTTCTCTTTGTTTTGATTTTAATCTGCCAAAACATGTCTATAGCCAAGGTTGGCTGTGCAATTTCTTTGACCTGCAGCTTATGATGAAATTTTTGGAAATTTTTTGTATTTACCTATGAAAACAAAAAGCCGCTGTTAATAGCCTCAAAATGAGTTCCTTGTTTTCTATACCTGCAGTGCCCCTTTGCTGTGGGAACTGAATCTTTGCATTGCTGCTGGCTTTTGGTCAAACCCATGTCTGTCCTCTTCCACATCCATGCACTAAATTTCTGGCTGTGATGCACATCTCCTGATTTTTGTGTTCGGTCATTTAATCTGAAAATACTGGTAATAGGCTGTAGGGTAGGTTTGGGTGCAGTTCTTCCTAGTTAGTAAAACATCTGTTTTGTGGAAATTTGTCCTAATCTTCCTGCAGATACAATAGAGATAAAAGTCCGATCTGGGCTGTATGCCAGCTAGGCACTACGCTTAGAGTAATAAGCATATTTATCTTGCTAATAAACACCAACTTTGAATTAAATTCATGTTTATAGAGATATAGGATGCTTAAATTTTAAGTGGAATTAATTAATAACTGGAAGAGGTTCTGTCACAGGCAAAGAAATAATAAATAAATAATTGTGCCTGCTTTTAATTGTGTAATTATCTCTCTTTTAGAATTTGGTATTTACCTTAACTCACCAAGGGAAAAGTGTCAAAAACATGATGGTTTTGCACAAATACTTTCACCTTAAAATATCCATTGTACTTTACAATGATAGAAGTTTTCTGCAGATGAAGTCTTTAAAAAACATTGTGGTGTTAACCCACTGCCACGTGTGCTGCCGGCAGGCTTTGTTAGCACACCCGCTTGGTGCACACTCACGTTCAGGTTAGATCTGTAGGTTAAAATTCTGGTTGTTCTAATGGCTGTTTTCTAAGTAATTTTTACTCTCTCAACAGAAATACCAGACACAGTCTCGCTAATATGCTGTATGTAGAGGAGTATTACAACCCACTTTTAAGTAGTCTCTTTCCGTTTGTCAGTATAGGTTGATCAGCCCTCTGGGCATCACCAAACATTCTGAGTTGAGTTGCTTATGAAGTATGAGCCCAAAAGATCCTTCACAAGCACAGAGAAGCATTATTCATATTTAACAATGTGGAGACAGAGCTAATGTTTAGTCCAGACAATTTAACAGGCTACAAACGTGCTGCCAGCTGTAGTCTCTAAAATGCTTTACTGTGTTGTCTCTGTCCTATGCCAGCATCAGGTCTCAAAAGGAAGAGAAGAGGGTAAGTCTTATTGATTTGGTTTTCCTTGCCTTTTAGACTGGAGAGGGTTTTTTTGTTCATTTCTGTCAAGCACTGACAGGTGTTCTTCCCGCAGTCCTTCGAAAATAGTTTTGAACATCTGTGCACCATTCACTTCCCTGGTATTTTCCTTTTAAGTTTTAGTCTTAATTGGGATCCGTGTAGACATGTATTTAGTGTGTTGTACTCAGCAGCAGCAGAGGAGAATGTTCCCTCCCATGGAGGTAGACTCAGGAGAGGACTTAGGGCAGGTAGCTCTGTTGAAGACCCTTGCCTATCACAAGCAATTTCCCTTTAAACCCTTTCTTTTTGGGGGCAGGGAGAGATCTGTGGAACTGTTGCCATCTGTATGCCTCTGCACTGACAGTAATCGAGCTCCTCTGCCAGGTAAGTCTTCCCCACGGGCCCCTCTTAAAGAGAATTTTCCAGTTCAAAGGCTCCACAGAAATCCAATGCATCTCAACTACCCCATCCAGCGAGACCTCTGAGCCAGCAAGGAGTTTGTTGCTGAAATCCCTTGATCTGTAATTATAGCGAGGCTTTGTGTGATGTGGTTCTGCATCCCGGCGGGATCCCTTGTGCAGATGGGAAGGCGGGTGAGTGCTCCTTTTCTTCGCTGCTTTGCTTTCCAGCATTTCTTTGAGGTTTTTTTGAGCTTCACTTGCCCTTTAGACTAAACCCCTTATGCATGAGTAAGGATGAATGCTTTCTTCTCCCCCGTTTATTCTTTTTCTTTCAAACTAGTAATTTAGGTGAAGATATAATTTATTGACATAGCCATGTATCTAACATCATGCATTTGTAGGGGACCCTTCCCGAGTGCTGCCAGCGTGCACGGGCATGACCATCCACTTACCTAAGGTCCGCCTGTTCACCACAGATTGCCAGAAAAGGTGACTCGCTTGGACTTTAGATGGACAGACGCACATGTTTGAACTTAGAAAAGCAGTCGTGACTTTCTGTTGGAGAAGAAAAATCATGATAATGTACAAAAATGCTAATTGAAAATGATTGGTTTTGCTGTACAATCTAGAAAAGTGCTAATGAGGACAATATAATTAGACAACGTAATGTTAACGGAGGGTGAAGCAGTGAAATAGAAGATTGAAGATACCATGTGGAATAACGGTGCAAGAAGGGAACAATTGGATACAAATCTGGCTTCATGCCTGCCTCTAGTGCCATGGAAACAGCCCAGGAGAAGTGGGTGTGGAGTCTGGGTGGGCAGGAGCAAGCAGCGGGGCGCATGGTGCCTGGGATGCCAGCGGTGCTCGCTCCCTGGCGTGCAGGGACTTTGCACAAACATGGATCGACCTTGCTCTCTTCAAAGCATTGCTGAGGCCATAGCATGGTTACAGTATGTGTAGAAAGAAGAAATACAAGTTTGCTGCTGTTTTTTATTTGGTTGGTTGGGTTTTGATGGGTTTTTTCTTTGTTTCTTTTTCCCTGAGAGGACTTCACACAAACCCATCCCAAAGTCTCATGGTTCCTATGGGAATGAAAGGCATCCTCTAGACTAGTAATTTTAACAGAGTGGGTTACACTAATTTTCAAGAAATGGTTTAAGTCTCTCCTATGAGCCAAAAATTAGGAAAGTCTACCCACACTTATCAATAAGATTGTGTCTTTCTAAATCATATAGGGATGCTCCAAACTAATGCCTGTGTAAAAAGGTGCTTTAATTTGGGGTGATTTATTCTACTTAATAAAAGCTTTACAAGTAGCTTTAAGGATCAAGCAGCTTTAAAGATCGTGTTATCTGATAACTATTGTGTTATTGTGTCAGAATTGGAACAAAATCATGTAATTACCCTATTCTATATGTTCAGCACCTCAGGATATTTTCCCTTTCCACATCACAAAATTGGCGCATCCCCAGGCAGATTATAAATTATCAAATATCACTGTGAGAGGTGAGTATCCTCAAGTGGAAATGGGGGGGGGGGGAGCAACAAAGTAGAACTTGCTTTATCACTTTATTTGAATTTGTCATCTTCAAAGCCAATTAATTTATCAGGCACAATATTTGTAGACATAGCAGGCGATGGAGAGTATTTAGGGAAAGTGAATTTTAAACTCGAACATGAATATTAATGCTGGCAAATTGAATATATGAGTGGATCCTGGTTGTTTGGGGGTTTCTTGTTTTTGTTTGGTTTTTTTTTTACCAGCGAAGATATCACAAACATTGCTGTGCAACTTAAACATCTGTATGTGCAGCAATACTGAACCCCACTGTGAAATGGAAGAACAAATATTAGCACTTTAATTGCTCATAAACCATGGATGCCATTTGGTAATGGTAATTATACAGAGATATGGTCTAGTAAATAATACATTTAATAACTTTTACATGACCCAGGGAACTTGAGGAGGGAAAAGGATTGCTCATATACTACTGATGGTAACCAAATTCATTATTATAACTAGTTTGTTATTATTTCACACACAGCTTCCATGGATGTCCATATTTATCCCACTGTCTGTGCTAACTAAAATAATTATTTTGACCCAATTTAAATAGGTTTTGTGCTCATTTGGTATCTTCTTTTAAACTGTACAAAGAAATGACATGTTATGTGATAGGTGCAATTAGACCAAAAAAGGAGCAAAATCTCTTGTTGGTCCTTCAAATGGTGGCCTTGGAGAGGAAAGCTGATGTGTGGAAAAATGACAGTGTTTTAGATTTGTGCAAAGAAAGGGAAAATGGATTGGTACCAACCCAAGCAGCTGCTACTTTCTTTGTGTTTGTTTTTATTTGTTTTGTTTTAACAGCTGCCAGAAAAGGTACCTTTGGGAGTTGGATTGTTTGACATTTTAGGGGTGATAAAATGGATGCACTTGGTCAGAAAAATTCTAAATTTTTTTTCCGTTCACCCTGGCCCCCTGCCACTGACAAACAATTTAGCAAACAGGAAGAGATTTTTTTTTTTCTTGACAGCTTTGAGGATTTTATCTGTCTGATTTTTGACAAAGTCAGTATCAGTGTTCCACCAGACTTGCTTATGTCTTATAGCCTTCTCATGGGACTTCTATCGCATCTATCAAGGTGGATGAATTATTTTTATAGATAAGCAACCAAAACTTTTGACAACATTTTTTCCCTTAGCAAAAAATATCTGCATCTGTCTTCTACTTCACGGGGATGGCTAGAATTCAAAAGCTTGTCATAAATTACCTGATATTTTCATTAGCTCTTGGTGAATAGTGTCCCTTGTAATTTTTTGACCTCTATAGAAGTGAGGAGAATGCCATTTTAATTTAGCTTTTTCTTTCTGTTGTCTACTAGAAGGCATAGAATCTTGATTATTAGTACTATGACTATTATAGTTCAGTGTTGGGGGATTTTTTCCCCCCCCAATGTATTACTCAGACCTCATTTCATCTGTTCCATCAGGATGGCTTTTATTTAGAATTGTGGTTTCTTAGAGCCTTGTGCATTCAGGTGTTGAGCATCTCCAGGACCCCGCAACCCCTGTGGGCAGCCTGCTTGTTCTTGAGTATCTTCACTGCAAATGCCTACCAGCTCACAAACCTCTCCCTCTCAGAATGTCCTGGCTGTATGCTAATGTTATTGTAGAGATGGCACCTCCTGAAACCCAGTTTTTGAACCCCATGAACGCAATTAACATGCGCACATTCTCAGTCTTTTCACTTCTTACAGGCATTATGACTTTGAAAGACAACCTTTTGCAGAATTTATGAACTCTGTAATTCAGAAACATTCATTCAATTGTATGTGCCTGGCTTTGTGGGAGCTGCCAGGCGCTTAAAGACATCTGCCTCTTAGGCATGATATTGCCTTCCCCCAGGATGCTTTACCTGCTAAGAGGATTTTATTCTATTTTTCTCATGCAATCCCCTAGTTAAAATACACAGGGACTTCAGCCATGATTAATACATGTCATAACTCCCTAAACGGGTATAACTTATAATTGTTTATTCTACAGAAAAGCCAGAAGGCCAAAAAGTGATGTGTAAATTCTCTTGCACTAACAACGATGCACATGCAGTCTGGGTTGACTTTTGTGAGAATTTGAGAGGATTTAAAGAAAGGGAGTGGGGGGACTGGAGAAGTTGGGTAGCAACACTGCCTACATGCTCTCATGGGCTTGCACTGTGCTTATATTGATACATTTTTACTGCGGTATTATTTTTATTCTTTAGATATGTAGATAAATATTTGTCAATAGTTTCATTTTTAGTTGTATTTGGGAATTGTTATGACTGAATAAGCACCTTTTTGTATGTTGTCTTCAGAAGGGATTTAAATAGGACATGACTGCAGCAGATCTCTGAGCTTGTCCAGGAACTTATTGTAATTCCCTGCTCATAGCACTTGAAGGATCAATACCATTATTGTTAATGGGCATCACATGCATGACTCAAGATGAAAACAGCTGCCGAATGTTGAATCACATTCAGTCTAACTGCCTCAGCATTGTGTTCTTGCAGCACATACCCAGTTAAGCCTGAGCATGCAGGATGCAGGTCCTGCCTTGTGAATTATGGGGGTAAAGCCACGATTAAGCATCAGGCCATTTCAACAAACTGTTTTTTAGAATACATCTTTATTTTTCATTAGGGGAAGCAGTGCAGCCAAAGGTCAGCAGAAGAAGTATGGTCCTTTCACACAGTTGTATGTGTTTCTTGCTTTGAGTATCTTGGGGATACACAAAAATGTTTAGGTGCCCAAGAGTACAGATGCATATGCGTTGGGACTCAGGTGTGTGGCCCTGCCTTTGACCTTTGCATATTTTACATGTGATGAAATGCATACTACTGTCTCACAGCCTGGCTCTTGATCATTGCATTGCAATAAAAAAAAAAAATTAAAACATGTGGTCTAACTCTAAGTGATGCACACAGCCCATGTAAAGATGTATTTTTAGCTTATAAATGCATCTGCTTTTGTTCAATATAGTTGGCAATCTTGGTTCACTAGAGTGCCTAATAGAAAACCATAATAATCAGCTGTGTAAAAGTGATTTTTATAGTACAAATTGGCTTGCTGGGACTGAGAGAGCATTTTGATTGTTATTTTCTCAGTGGAATAGATTGATGTGACATCTGAAATGATGACAGTCAGGAGTAGATTCTGAACTGCCACCTTCATCTCTTAATTAGTACAGTAATTCTTTTGAACAAAGTATGGTTATCATTGAGTTCATTCCATCCCAGTAAGATTAAAAAGTGCTCATATTTCACTTTTTTTTTTTTTTTTTTTTTTTTTTTTTTTTTGTCCCAGGGCCTGGATAATCCCTGTAATTACATCATATTATCCACTGTTACTCATGTATCATCTCTAGTGATACTGGGATCTTCTGCAGATCACTTTGAATATTTAAACAGGCCTTGCCGATACACTTCTCATTCAACAGCTGAAGAGTGCTCTAGTGGAAGTGGTTACTTTAATATAAAACTCCCCTTGTTGCTTGTAAAATACACAAAAAAGCTGTTAAATGCTGGGCTTTAACCTTACTGTATTAAAAATATTGTAAATACCGGGATTTCAGTGTGTATAAAAAAATTGTCACTATTTGTTACTCCTATTCATGAATTTAGTGGCACATGTTAAGAAGTGGCACAGTGAAGATACTGCACGTAGAAGTCTTTGGTGGGACACAGCTCTACTGGGCACAGCATGCAGCCTGCGCTGGGGGGTTGCCGCGAGGGCAGGGGGGCAGCACACTCACAGAAAAGCCCACCTTTCTCCCTTCACCTGATTTGCAGCACGTTTTAGATCTTTCAAGCAACAACCTGTCTTGTCCCTGGCAAATCCAATTTTTAATGGCAATTTCTTATGTAGTTAGTATCTCCACTTTGTTCCTTCTGTGGTTGCTTCCAAAACTTTCATTCCTAACTATTATTTGGGATCCCTAATGAGGTGATAAGGAGCCCAAAAGCAGGAGTGCGTTGCCCTTAGCTCAGCTGGCAGGCGGTACGGCTCTGGGTATGCCGGTACACGGTGAGGCTTGCCTGGCTTACCCCCCAGCCAGGTCACGCAGATGGGAGAGCCTCATCCATTCCCTTGCAAACACGGGCTGCTCTCTGCCAAAATCAGTGGGTGACCTTGCCAGTTTTGGTCAGGAATGGGTTCGTGTCTGGGTTCTTTTGCAGCGATCAACCCTACAACCTCTTCTGTGGCTGGGCAACCGCTATTTCAGAGCCTGCCTTGGCTGTGCCCAAGGACTGCAGGCGCCCTGCTGGTCCTTCCCAATGCGACATCTCTAGAACCAGACCTTTTCCCCTGCTTGGACAGGGATGCTGGCTGGTGAGTAGCTGCTCTTTTGGGGTCAAACCCCTATTGCTTTACGGTCAGCACAGCTTCTATTTTTGGCAAGTGGCTTTCTAGGTGAAAATGTGGGCTTCCAGCTTTGCCCTTTCACACTATGCTTTAATTTAAGCCTGAAAAGTTTTATTTGCATCTTGCTATCTGTCTATTTTCCTGGCATTGTAGTACTAATACATTCTTATTGAAAGAAAGAATTGGATTGAAGCGTTTAATCTTCTGAAAGCAACGCTTTCTATGTGTTCTGGCTTACCCACACCCTAGTATTTCAGCATGGGCTTGTTCACGCAGGAGGGACCAAGCTGGCAGCTCAGTCCATTTGCAGAAGGCCTGCTCAAAACTGTTTGTGTTTTATGCGACAGATTGTGATTGAAAACTGCTAAGTGGTTCTGAGAAAATTTTTGTCAGAGAAAGCAAGGCTGAGCAAGGCTCTTGAGGAGTGACGCTAACAAGCATGCCCCTTAAAAGCAATTAAAATATATTAAAGTTGAGTGATAGCTTTTTTTTTTTTTCATGCTGCAGTCTTGAGTTCTCTATAACTTGGGATAAAATACAACTCAATTTATCTCTATTTTATTAAATTTGTACACACCCATGACTGCAGTTCTTGGCCCCTCTCCCCTTCATCTCAGAGAAGCTGGTGAAATGCACAACTCAAAACTTTGTAACTCATCAACTATTTGCATTTTGTTGGCGGGTTCAGCAGTTGAGTGTTGCTTTTCTGCACATATCAGAGGAAGAAGAGAAGGTAATAAATTGATTTTGATTATTTCAGGAAGGCCAGGGAAAGGCTAACACAAACAGGATGTCAAGCTCTGTTTCATGTATGGCTAGCAGACCCCCGCGTGTCGTACAGAAAGAAAACAGAAAATGTAATCTATGTTACGAATTTCTATATAACGTTCGCTACTGAAACATGTGTGCTTGCCATGGATGGTGTCACATGTGAATTCCTCATGATGAACGGGAAGCATTAAACCCATCCTACGCTGGTGGAATGTCAACATGTTAAAAAAAAGAAATCCAGTATCTCAGTTTCAGACATGAAAACCATGAAAACCATGGCAGACAAAGAAGTTGAATTGCTTTTGAAGGGTTTGAAGGTACATTTTATGTTGAAAGCAACCAAAGAGGGAAGAGCTCTAACTTTTTTTTTTTTTTTTTTTTCCCTTGCAAGTTCCATTTCTGACCTGCCAGGGCACAGGTTTCTTCAGGCCAATCATTCATCAGATGCTCAGTTTGTGTCTACGTTAGTAACCGGATAACAATTTTCAACTGTTTGTCAGCCCGGGTTACCCTATGCGCCCATCACCAATGTGTGTAAGAGCTTACTCTTGCTCTGTGATGTAAACTTGCTCTCCTTTCCACGACGTCAATACCCATCTTCTAAATTCAGGGAGAAGAATTGCACTTCTATACGGCATAATGGCAGTCCACGAAAAACACCCTCTGGTAGGAAATGTATTCCTCAGAAATGTTTTTGCACTGTGAAATTGGATTTGGCTTGTGTTGTATCCTAAATCTGGATTGAATGGTACCAAAGATTGGGAGAATTGTGGGAGCGATGGGTGTCACAGAGAGTGGTGCAAGCAAGGAATTCAGAGCAGAGCTGGAGACGTGGAAAGCAGGGTGGAGCAGTCTTGTCCAAGGCCCCCCAGCATTTTGTGTAGTTCCATCGCTGATGGAACACATAGCATCAATGCACATGGCATGTACGATTATTTTTCAAGTAGTTGTGTTTTTTACAGGGCATGTTAGGGGATTAAAGTCTGCAAATCCTCTTTAGCTACTCTGGGGATCATAGCTTTCAGAGGACTTTTATAATTTCTCAAAACCTGTGATCAAATGCCAAATAAATGAGCTAGGAAGTTGTCAAAAAAGACCATGATGGCCGTTTAGGAAGGCAGGCTTTCAGGACAATATCAAGAAGCTCTGATATATTGTGTCACTGCTCGAAGGGAGATGCCACGGCACGCTGGTGTCCTCAAAATGGACTGCGAGTCTGCTCGCGAGACGGCAGCAATTAGTGTGAGTGATGGACTGGGACTCAGACATCCCCTGCTTGGTGCTAATGGGGCTTGGGAAAATGCCTGCTGACTCTAGCAAATGCCTTCCTGTGCAGTAAGATCAAACAGGTAGAGAAAATTTGCTGTACCAGAAGCGCTGGGAAAGCAGCGGTGGCTCTCTCTGCCCCCTGCCAGTTTGCAGGGGAAGGGATTGATCGGTTTTAGCTGCTGCGGGAGCGTTGGACCAGCCTGCTCATCACAGGAGTGGGTAAATTAGCACTTTATGCCCTGTTGTCTGCTGAGCTTATCTGTGTCTATTGATGATGCACACACTGTCTTGGGGGGAATTTATCACACGCTGGGGAAGGATGAAAGGATCATTTTGGAAACAGGCTTGATCCATGCTAGCAAATTAGTAAGACTTTGGGATAGATATTTGGCAGTAAATGTGCCACCTCCCGAACGCAGTCTGTAAGTAAACAGAGCCTATTAAAATAAATGGGCGGTAAGTCTGTTAACGTAGTGTGCATTTGAGGATCCCGCACAGCCCTTACACAGACCTGGCTTTCATACTGTCCGTTCCTCTTCAGCAGTTTCTTCTCTTAATCGCCCCTTGTCGAGCTGCCGTGGATTCAATCCAGTTGTCACACATCCCATTAGCATTAATCGGGTGTTGGGCCAGAAATGAACTTCATCCACAGACTGCAGGTCTGCTCCGGCAGTTCAATCTACAAATGAAAAGCCTTTTGTGAGCATCCCCACCACACGCCCGAGATGAACCTGGGGAATTAGTCATGGGCTTGTGGGCTTTATGGCTATTCTGCAGCAGCAGCCTCGCACAGAAGTCTTGCACCCAAGATGCAAGCAGAAGGATTTGCAGGGGTTTCTCTAATGTGCGTTCAAGGGCAAACTGACCTGTCCAGGATGGGATGGACCCAAACCCAGGGCTGCAGGAAGGGCAGCTCTGGTGTCGGAACATAGTGTGCTGTGCTGATCACCCTTATATGAAATGAAGACACAGATGTCACAGGTTGCTATAATTCAGAAAATGTTAAAATAACCAGTTACTCCTCCTGGAATTAGACTCACTGCTTTTAAAGTTTCATTAGATCAGAATCTAAGTCACAGAGAATATATATACGCAATCACAACTACATAGTTCAAAGAGTTCTATCAAAAATGGAATGCCCAAAAATATGACCTACCTTTCCTTCCGTTTCAGATTTCCAGGGAGTTATTAAAGATTAAAGATGCCTTTAAGGAGCTTCCCAGAAAACTGTTGAAATGTAGGACATAGTGTACTGGCAGGTTACAAAATGAAACAACTTTTATGCAATATATTGTGCTGCACAGCAATTTTGTTCCAAGTATCTAAAGTATTTCAATTAAGAAAAATAATGATCAAGGACAAAAAGCATTTTAGTAGGAAGGGATTAGATTATTTACATGGTTACTGTGCTGGAGCTGCAACTAGAGTTAAAGTTTGAAGTTCCAGGTTACATTTACTTTTATTAAAAACTTGATTCAAATGGCCAGTTTTTCATACACTAAAATATTATATTTTTTTTTTAGTGGCGGCCTACAGAAGAGCGCTCAAGCTGTGACACAACATTATTATTTTAGAGTTATTTGCATGTTTCATTGCTTTGGCACCAAACACAGTGAAGGTTTTGGCTGTTCCATGCAAGTCACATGGGGGTCCTGCAAGCAGTGGTAATATACTGTTACTTCATGGGTGTTTTTTGTTGAAGGTAAGCCCCATACAATAAACAGGGATAAAAGAAGTATATTTATTTATCATCCTACCAAACTCTTACATTAGGGGTTTGAGGGTTGTGTTTATGCATTTGAGGGAAGGATGTTTGTTTCCTTTTCAAATCAACAGCTTTCAGAGAGCATCGCAGTACCACCACCCCTGTTCTGCTGGCGGTTCAGAACAAGGCGGTTTGCTTTACGTTATCCAGGAGCCAGGCAGCACAGCTAGAAACTGTACCCAGGTAAGCCAAATATCCTGCTCTGGGCCTGTTTGAGTTACAGTAATTACTGAGTGAACAGGTCTTGCAAGACCTTGAGGAAGCTACTGTCTGTCACTGCCTCTCCTAAAAGCAGATTTGTCTGTTGTAACAGAACAAGGTGAAGCAAAATGGGGTGAATTTGAAGTACTTGTGGGTTCTAGTCTCCCAGACTGCCAGTCTGCCAGGAAATGGCTTTTCAAAGCTATGGTCTCTTCTTTCCGTATGTCCTCCCAGAGCAGTACTGTAGTAACCGTGATTAACAGGGGGGCACTGCAATAACAGTTGAACAGTGCTTATGTTAACAGCCAATGGTTGTACTTGGGTTTAGGGTTTGGGAGTGGATGTGGCTCTGACAGATGTGCTTGAAAATATTCTTTCAGATGTGGAAAAGGAATAGAAAATAGGTAAATACTTGTAGACTATTAAGAAGGGATTGTGTTTTAATACCATTCCTGTTCCTCGTCTCTCCCTGTCTGCAAAACCTGTAACAAGAACAATGGCCTCTGTGTAATACCAAAAATAATCAAAGCTCTCATTTTCTTTGTGAAGAAAGGAAATTATTTGAATTGGGGTGGTTGATCTTGTTGCTAAACAAGCATGGAGAAAAGGTGCAAAAAAAAGAGTAACTTGGGAGCGTTTCTCTCTGGTGCTCCTGCTTACAGCGTCCAGGCTCAGTCCCCTGGGGGTGCCCATCTCCTGGAGGAACAAGCTCTGCCTCCCTCCTGTCTCACTCCCCTCTTTGGGTGGTCAGGGCACTGCTGAAGGTTTCACCTGAATCAACAGAAGGAGCTTTTGCCTGCAGAGAAGACGGAGTACAGAAATGAAAAAAAAAAAAAAAAAAAAGGAAGAAAAAGAAAGGATAAAAGAGGGAAGAACACAGCAGCCCATATCTTTTCCTCAGGCACTTATCAGTGCTTAGTAAAGGTGATGATACAAGGATCATCTTTACAATAGCAAAGTCCACTTTCTTATTCTGCTATATTAAAAGTTCATGAGGGACAATATTTGTTTTCAATTCTCTACTGGGACACCTGTTGAAACATGATGCTGATTGCACTGGCATCGTATGAAGACTTAGAAGACTGCTTGGGTCTGGGTAACTGCTGAGTTTCTCCTGTCTTTCAAACCTGCAAGATCATGTTGCTCTTCATCGACTGCAGCATTTCACCCAGCCTCAGCAGGAAAGAACCACGAATCGTTTTTGTCATTCTGACATTTCATGTTCAAATTCATTTAATTAGAATATGGGTTTGTTTTCACTGAGGTGCTGGAGACTGTCTTTTATTTTTCCCTTCCGACAATTAAAAATTAAAAATGTTTTCTTGTAATTACCATGACTGATTTGTAACTTAATTGCACCAGGCGCCATTAGATTACCACAGTCTGGCCACAGATACTCAGAGGCAAACTGAGATACATACCTTTGCTCTGGGATCGGATCATTTTGCTACATTAGAATTTATCTTATTTAGTAAAACACAAGCCCTGTGCAGCTGTTGGCTCCTGAAAGGGAGCGGAAGGTGGAGGTAGGCACAGCGTGCCCAGCCACCTCTCCGGACCTGAGGCGGGATGGGCAATCGCTGGAGGCTGGGGACAGGGGCTGTCATCTCATGGGCAGTGGTGGCCCTCAGGGCTAATGGAAAAAGCAGAGTACAGTGGCCCTGGGTTTGTTCTCAGCTGCTCCCAGGAGGGGTTGGAGGTGACCACCGACCTGACGGAGAGCTGCTGGGGGCAGAGAGGATGTGGGACTTGTGCAGATTTTCTGTGGGAAATCTGACCCTGAGGGATTGCAAAGAACCCGGTTCCTTCCAAAATGCTGTACTTGCTTGTTTGTTTATTGTGGGTCCTCAGACTTGTCGGAGAGAGTCAGTTAATCTTTCTTCTTCTCTCTTGTCTGGCTAGGAAAATTATCTGGACAGGATATTTGGGGTTTTTACAACTGCTGTCAAACTAAAATAAGAAATAATAAATAGAAATTGTAACAAAATAGGGGATTATAACATGATCTTTGGAAGTTTTAGATAAGGTATACAAAAATGGTAATTTTTGCCTTGCTGCACCAACTACGCTTTCTACACCATACTTTCCCCTCTACATTGGGTTTGAATGGAAAGCAAGAAATAGTGTCATCATCTCCACACAATTCTATTACTAAATTGTCAGAACATAGTCATGATTCTGGCAGCAATGATTCAACTCCATTTCCACCTCCACATGGATCAGCAGTGACCTTGACATTCTTGGTCAATGCTCATGTAGAAACTGCTTGGCAGGCGCAGGTGCCAAGCTGTGGAATATAATTTCCTGACAATGTATGTTATCTGGGTGTGTAATTGGCTTCTGGGCTGTCCCTGCACAGCTATAGGGTCCTTTTCTGAGCCTCTTGCCTAGTAGCTTTTAATGATCAGGAAACCATGAACCATCTGTTTGTACAGAACTTTGGAACTACACAACTGTTGCTGGTTTTATGTTTTGTATGCTCCTCTCAAAAGGAAAAAATTTAAGCAAGATCTATTATCTAATTTTTAAAATCGACTACCAGACAAAGAGTAAGTTTTTTAATTGGTGGCAAAGGTGGAATCATTATCATGCAAGAGAACACTAAAAGGCAAAACTGCATAAGCAGAGTCCAAAAGTAAAATCTCCAGCCACAACCAGCGTTTCAAGCTAAATCGTGTCCCTGGGGACGAAATGGTGCAGTGAAGTAATGGATGTTGAAGTTCCCCTCCCCTCTCTGTCGCTCCTGCTCCTTTGTCCATTAATGCCTGGGCAGCTGCCCGTTTGGCCATTGATGCCTTTCCCATGTAGGTGTGCAGGGAAGCATGAGGCGCAGGTAGGACCCTGGCTCTGTTTCCATGCCCACCACCCAGAACAGCTGGGCACGGATGCAGCGGGACACCCGGGACATGTCCCGGCACACACAGAGTGCCCTCATCAGGGTACGAGGGCTGCGCAGGCAGCACAGCTACATGTGTCTGTCTCGAAGCATGTTAAACCCCACAATTTTGTCATCGCGGCTTGTTGCCTCTGTCAGAAGCAGGTGAGTGGCGGTTATTTGCAAGGAGGCAGGGAGTAAGAGAGCAGCCTGAGAGCAGACCTCGCTGCTGTGACAGGCACTGCCCCTCCAGTGGCTGCCGGGACCCAGGAGTTACTTCTCTAACGCCTATTTCCACTGAAATCACAGCTTGCTTGGGAGCACACTGCCTGTCCAGAGGGGAAAAAAGCCCTCATCATTAAAAGATAATTCAGGATGTACCCACCAAAGAAAAAAAATTAATATAACTGAAAAAGGTTTAGGGCAACACAATCTGCAGAGTCAGGCTTTTAAAGTTGTTTTTTTCTGTTCAATTACTTGCGCATAAACTTGTCGCTCCCCACGTGCCAGGCACTCAAGGGGGAAATCTGGGGTGCATGTTGAGATGTGCGGTTTTTTTACTCTTCCAATTTAGTGCCATCAGAAATGCACAAGCTAGAGAAACAGACAACACAATGTCAAATGAAATGTATGTCTGCCAGTGCATGAACATCGCCTTTGCTTTATGTCTTATTAATTGTGCAGGGTTTCCAAAAGTCATCTTAAACTCGTGTAATTCGTATGTGGGACAAGCTGAGACAAGATGATCATATATTGACACTGTCTCTTCATGGAGATGATCAGTAATATGATGAGGACAGATGTGCCAGATTTGCTTGCTTTCCTGTTCAAGCAGAACGTACCACTCTGCAGTGCTTTTTATGTCACAGTTAACATTTCATCTCCCTCAAGTCAGCAAAGTGCTGATCATAAGGGCAGTTTTGGACGTAACAAGAAAGGCTGAATGCCCTGAAAGATTTTTTTTCTACCTTAAAGTAGTATTTTCATCCACTACCGTGTATTTTTGATAGTAAATCCACGTTCAGTATCATTTGCATTGGAATCTATAAAAAACCAAACTGAAACAAATCCAGCCGGCTTATTGATCAGAGCTGGAGACTCTTCTCTCTTGTTTTGGCAGTTACTTTCTCACATTCTTGTCCTAAACATGAGCTGCTGTATCTGAATAACAGACATGGTTGCATTTATTTTTTTTTAAGTTATCCTTTCAAAGATGTTACTGGAAAACATTCTATCTGCTTCTCACTGCCAATGACAGTCTTACAGGTTGAAATATTGATGAGGACTAGTGAATGTATCCAATAATTCAGCAGCAAATTAAACCTAGAACACTTAAACATCTGTTTCTTTGTCAATTCCATATATTTTTGATAGCTAGTGATTTGTTTCCTTCATCAAGGACCTGTAGTAATATAATTATACGTTCAAAACCTGTGTTCTAGATTTGTGTGTTTTCTTTGTTGTTAGAGGCAACACAGGGAGGTGCGGACCAGCCATGTGGACTGCAGTCAAAACCTATGCAGAAGCTTTTATTCTTTGATAGTTTTCTTGTTCTTGTGGAACGAGTTCCCAGCCTTTTGTGATCATTTAATAGGTTAAAAACCTCATGAGTCTACTTCATTTCTAGGACAACCTGTAAGAGAAAATAAACTCTGGCTCCAACCACTATGGTTTGGTTGCGTGAGCCATCAATAAATCTGTACCTAATTAGGGCACTAATGCTACATACAATCTTTTTTTTTTTAATTCTTCTTTTTCTTCTGGTGTGTTGTACAAGTTGCACGTGTGGAAATACTGATTGGTATATGTCAATCCCTTTCACTCAGGGGCAGCAGAGGTTTTCTGTGTCTTGGGGGATGTTCTGGAAGTGTCCCAGCCTCCGGCTTTCATGGAGGACTGGATTCTCTGGAGCAGATGGGCAGCAATAGCATCAGTTTTCTACTGTACACTCTGCACTGGAAATGTCTGCCTGTTTTCTGTCGCCAGACTGAAATGGAGCAAGTCGAGGCAGGTATGTGGGTTTTTAAGTGTGGCTTTAATTTTAGGTTCCAGAAAATTCATTGTAAATAGATGCAGCTGTATCTACGTGGCGGTGCTCAGTGTTCCACATCTGAACTGAAGCACTGTAATGTTCTTTTTTCTCAGAGCTACCAGTTATGCAAACTGAAGCTTTACCTAAGCGGGGATTAGGATTTTCATGTTTAGCTCAAACCATTTAACGGAAAGTGATCTATCTGGGAGGGAGGGAGAGGGAAAAAACAAAATAATAATAATAATAAACCCTTAAACACAAGTATCTTATTTTAGTGCGGTGTCTTTCATAAATCCTAAAGGTTATTTTGTTTCTGCCAACACTATTTTGTTTAAAATCAACTTATGTTTAGAATACAGTAAAGAGGAAGGACTAGATTCAATAATTTTCTTATACTTCTAGTAGTTGTTCCTTACTTTATTGCTTGCCAAAGTGCCAGAACTGACAAATTATCCAATAACAAAAAAACTGAAGACAACATTGCAGTCATTGTAAAGCTGGATTGGTTTATAAAGTATCCTTGTTGTGTTTCCTAAAATGAGTAAATAATATTCAGTAGACCTGTTGCAGATTCTTTTCCCCCTTTTCTCTCTTCTTTTTCTTTCTGGCTCTAAAAGGAGCCAGAAAGTTAGAAACTTATTTTCTTGTCAAAGGAGAGGAAATTCTTCAAAGAGAAAAATAATGTGCTCCCTAAACCATTTCCGAACATGAAAGGAAATGCATTGGCTCCCCAGTCCGCCCGCCGCTCCTGTGGGTAGCTGTGCTCCTGGCGGGGTGGGTGAGGGGGTTTGAGGCTGGGGGTGTTGCAGTATAGTAATTTTTTTCCAAAGGGTAATACTGAAATTTACTCAGTGAATTACTAACTACTAGATATAGAATTACAACTAACAGTTGATTTAATATTAAGCTTTAGAATTTGCTGAAGGCTATTGTAGGAAAATGTAATGCATCAGAGCTGGCAGTTATGGCTTTCTGGCATTTTTTTGTTTTGTTTTGTTTTTATACTGTGAACTGCAGACACAGACTGCTGTCTCATGCATGTAGGTGTGCACAATTGATGTGCCTTGTTGTATTGCAAAGGGTGCCCAGAGATGACAGTTGTCCTGGGGAAATCAGTGCCCGCAGGGCGGGGGGGAACAGTGCTGAGCTGCAGTAAAGGTGGCAGATTAGGCTCTGCACAGAGAAGTGTTTGGGTGAGTTTTTTTGTTTTGCCTACTTTATGTTTGCGGTGGGTTAAGCAGATTGCTCCACAGGGAGCACTGCAAGAGCCTCACTGATGTGGGAAGGAAGCAGTATTAAGTCCTGCTTTTATATATGTATATACACACACACACACATACATACCTATATATATGCACTTTAAAAGCTTAAGTATAGCAGTGTATGTGCATAAGGCAGCTACACAGCTTCCAAACTAAAGCTGGGCTGTGTTCCATGGTTGGTGCTGGGGACAGGGCAAATCTGCACTTCTTGAATTGCTCTGCAAAGCCATTCCTCCTCACCTCCTCCTTTGTGTCCAGGATGTAGAGAGGGTGCATGTACTTCATTCTGCTCCACAGCAAAAATAGTCACATTCTGGCCCAACATTATGCAATTTAATAATTAAGAAATGGTTTATGGCACAGATATAGGTAAGGAAGGGCAAGTGCTGGTCATGTGGAAAGCACACTGGAAGCTGTATTTAGTTCATTTGATTTGGTACTGGTCCCTGCAGCCCGTTCCTCTCATGCCATGACGCGTAGCCAGAACGATGTTCTCCTCCGTGGCGAGTTCAGCAGGCACAAAGAACTGAACTCGCATTTAATGCCTGACACAGAAGGAGGCAACCTGACCACATCTAATTCCATGTAATTGCAGTTCAATTCAGCCTTTTGCTTCCCAGGAGAATGAGTAAATTGATGTCTCTTTACTATGTGCCACTAAAGGATCATCTAGATCTTTGATCCTCTCTGGATTTATTTTTAAAAAAAAAACTGTAACAGGTACTTTACAGTGCCATTAACGTGCCAGGTCATCCCAAAAGCTTTCACGAGTATGTCTACTTAACAAGGCACCCAAATTAATTCTGAATGTGCTTGCTTACAAAGGAGAAGCATCATAGTAACATTAAGGAATCGGTCCTTAACAGTTTGTATGTCCTGGTTTGCAACAAAACTAATTGACCAAGTTATTGCTTGTACTTGAAACCACACAGTGATGGAGCAGCAAGTGCTGCTGGGGCCACCTCTGTGGTGTCCTAGCACCCAGAGCCTGTGTAACTTGTGCTAGCTCCCTGTTCCGGTTACAGTAAGAGCTGCAAAATGCAAACAGGGTCAACATAAAAAGAATTTGTAAGTTGTTCTATTCATTCATTCATATTTAGTACCTACTTGTAGGACGGGTGGGAAAGTGTCACTAGATAATTAGGTATTTGTGCTACAAGAAAAACTACTCTGTTAGACTGGAGTTAGAGTTCGTTAGGAACAGTTTTGAGACTGGCAGTTAACTAGGCAATGTGCTAAAGAAATTTGCCACTGATACAAAAGCTAGCAAGGTATTTCCAGTACAAGAGGAGGTTTGGTATATAGGAGGAATAGATGACTGGGAGGGCTGCAGTAATGAAAATAATATGAGTAACAATAAAATTTACAAGATTATACGCTTTGGAACTTAGAAATGAAAAATTTCTGCCATAACTGGAATATTACAGTTTTAGATGATGGAGGAAGAGAAGGACTTTGATATTCTTGTAGATCTTTCCTTATAAACCAGAACATGATATAGACATGCAAGCCACTGCATGTCGCGTGTTGTTTACAATTCTGGTCACAATTGCTCAAAATGAATGTTAATTGGAACATGTGTGGAAAAGGGCTTTCCATCTTCCCCATCAGCATCACAGCCTGTCTTTCAACAGGATCCCAAAAGGACTCAGTTAAAACAGCGCAGCAGTTCAAAGGTGGAGAAGATATCAACTTGTTCTCAGTAGACGCAGTGGGATGAAATACCAAGAGGTGACTGCAAAAGCAAAGGAATGGTAACATGTAGTCAGAGCGGCATAAATTTCTCCTGAGTGAATTAAGACCAAAATTCACTAAAGGATGAGGACCTGGAACCCTTGTTCTGTGGGAACAGACTATGCAGCGAGCTGCAGTGTGGAGATACCAGCTGAAAATGAAACGGTGCATCGTGGTTGCCTGTGCTAGTGAAGGACTCCATGGGCCAGGCTGGAGTCTTTATGCTCCACGCTGATTTTTAAGCTAGTCTATGCTTTTGAAAGGCCCGCCATGCAATTTTGGTGGTTAACAATACTGCAGGCAGTCCATCTGTCTGTATTCCTCTGCATAGATGGTTTGCTAATTAGGAGAGGTGTGATTTGTTCTATCCACATGGAAGAAAGAGCAGATAGGACAAAACATAAGAGAAAATCTTAGTGTCTTCAGGGACTGCGGCACTGGAAGGGGAGGGCAAAGCGTTAACAATTTTTTTTTTTGGTTGGGGTTTTTGTTTGGGGGGGGGGGTTGTTGTTTTTTTTTCCCGTGTGACACATTTGCATTACCAGTGTGGCCAAGTCCGCAAGGAGAACATCAGGCAGGTGAGCGTATTTTGAGGTTGTGGTGAGAGCTATCATGTCTCCAGGGCTGTGAGAAGAAATCGAAACTGATAGTAGCTTGGCAAGTGAGCATAAATTTTAAAAAGTTCCCTTTTGAAGCTGTGCAAGACTTGAGCCACCCCTCAAAGTGGCCCATGCCCACAACTAAATCTTCCATTTCCTCTTCAGCGGGTAATTTCACAGCAGTCTGATTGCTCTTTCACAGCATTTTCATCATGCTGTACAAGAAAGGAGAAAATTACTAACAATTAGCTGACCTCCGCAGTCTTCACTCAAGCAGAACCCCACTGTCTTCATTGGGAGCACTTCCCAGGACTGGATTCAGGCTTTTCCCCCATTTATCATTTGGGAAAGTGCTGAACAGAACCCCTATGGGATCCCAACACAGTGCTGGAAGAAAAGATCTTTTTGATTCTTGTTTTAGGATGCACTTAGAAATATTTATAGAGAATATAGTATTTTGTATTTTTATAAATGTGTATCACACCTGTGAATACATTCGGTTAAAGCAATGATCTGGAGAGGCAGATACAAGAGCAATGCCCTAAAAGTGATTAGGAAGATAATTTCATTGAAGATTTTAACTATTACAGCACTGTGAGATTTTTTTTTTTGTGTGTGTAGTACTTTTCAAAGTGTGATGCAAAGCAAGCACTTAATCAAGCAGCACTACTTCTTAATCCAACCAAGAAAATTATAATGTGAAGGAATAAATAAATATACCTGGATAAAATGATGGGCCTCATGTCTGTTAGAGTAAGACCGAAATATTCTGAGGGAACCTAGCTGTAAAGCACTTAGGAAATGCTCATCCAGTAAGTCTTTATGAGTGACAGCTTCCCAGATCCTGATGTCTGATGCATTCTGGATTTCTTGCCCACAGAGGATTTCTGTAGATTAGATAAGCCCTTTTGCTGATAACTTGTGAAGCAGGGAGATACTTGAACTCTGCAAGAAACAAACAGATGATCCTGTGCAGGTATCTAATAATAATTTTTTTAAAAGATCTGGAGTCCTACATATTGGGGGTGGCTGGGAGGGCTTGGAGAGGGCCCCTACGTGTCCAGGGTAGGTCACTCATTCAGTCTCTGAACTGTCTGTAAGGTTGTACCCCAGGGAACTGAAGCAATCTCCATTTTTAAGCAGTGACCTCTATTTTAGCCTTACCCTTGGGAAGTAGCAGGCTGCCTTTCTGCTGCAGAGCTGCCAAGGCGAGCGGGGGGCACATGTGGATTTTGCTGTACCTGTGCCAAGGGGCTGGGATCAGCCAAGGCAGCTCCTGCCACGGGGGCACCAGCAGGCAGCTGCCCCAGCCCCAGCCCACCTCCCGCAGCCCAGCACCCAGCCGGTGAAGCAGGCAGGAGCGCCCGCACCTTTTCTGCTGCCCCAGCAATATGCAGCTTTGGCAGGCGCTTATTTCGCCTGTGCCAAGTGCCCGCCCTGGCAGAGGCACAAGGAAGTGGTGAGGACCTTCGTAACTGTTCCTATCCCACTTCTCAGAGCAATCAGGTTGAACAAGGTCCTAGATGAGCTCCTGAGATGGGTAGCTTATCCCTATCATTATCTGTCAGACCATCTTTTAAAATCAGCAGGGCAGGCGTAATTTAGATGGCTGTGACCGTTCCTGTGAACTGCTGGCATTGGTGATAGAGAATTGGGGGGAAATTCTGGGGAGGTAAGTCACACATTGATTTATTCCTGATGTTTTGATAACCTGTCAGCTGCCATGAAAGCTGGAGACAGAAACATCTGTGTTTGCAAAGCTGATGCCACTGGCTGAGACAGATGTTTGGGGCTTTTGGAGCAACACCCGCCTATCTCTGGATCTGTGTCCCTATGCTGGTCAGTGCCATCTGTGGGTAGGTCTGTGCAGCTCCCGTTGCCGGATTAATTCCGCTGTTTTCTGTCCTTGGACTGTAATGCTTTTCTTTGTTGCTGCACTTTATTACCATCCCTCAACCCTCCAGGCATTTCTCCACAATCTATTTTTCATTACTCTTGCAGTCAAATATTCTTCTCTTTCCCCTCCATCTCCTCACTCTGCTTGACAGAGGGCTTCTCCCTGGCCGGGGAATTTCTAAGCTGCCCGGTCCTGGGGTTTTCCCCCAGAATAAAGGCGATCTCAGCTGGGCAGAGGCCAGGGGGAACAAGCACATCATTGAAACAGCTTCTCTGCTACAGCAAGGAGGGTCCGGTTGCCAGGTGGGGTACCATCGTGCTGGGGTTCAGCTCTACTGCCAGAGGGGCAGCAACGCTGTTTGTGGTAGATGTCAGTGCAAGTGTAGCCTAAATTTAATCTCCAGTTAGGAATGGTAAAATGAATATGTTTGAGTAAGTCGGGGGAGGGTGTGTGTGTGTGTGTGTGTGTGAAAGCCTGTTCTTACTTGTCCTTTGCCTGAGAATAGAAAGAATGAACTCTTTCTGTAACGTCTTGTAGGACTGTCAGCTCACTCCTACCAGTTCAAACACATCTGACTTTTCATTAGCTTGAAGTTACAGGAAGAAAAATCTATTTGTTAAGTAAAGAGGCATTTGCAAACATCAGGATATAGAAGAGTTACTTTTTCATGCTCTTAAGCCCCATGTTTTTTCCTCTTTTTGTTTTCAAGTCTAAAAATGACAGGAAGGTCAATGTGATCATGGCTTAAGTACTGGGACCATGTATTTAACAAATGCTGTAGCCTCACATGATTTTACTTCCATGAATATTTTTTTTTTCTTCCAACAAGAACACTTCTTGAGGAGGAGGAGGTGGCTTGACCCATGGAGCCCTTCTAAAAGACACTCTGAAAACTCATATTTTTTCACTTCAGTGGTGCTATTTGTTTGTGTGTTTGACATTTGTCCTACGTTTTTGTGCCACCTACTACAGCTCCCTCTGATCGAATTACTGCTCCTGTTATTATTTCTCTGTTCCTTGACTTTTTCCAGTGAATCGAAAATACTTTCATTCTTGTTTGTTATTGATCAGATAATCCACAGGTCTGAGCTGGTCTGACATATCTGGGACTGCAGGTTGATGTATTGGAAAACACATACACTTAAGGAGTAGTTTACGATTTTTTTCCCTGTACTTACACAATGCTTTAATATTTGCAATACATTTTTGATGCATTACAATTGACAGTAATTACACTACAATGCATATAGTGTACATTTCCAGGAGGGGTATCTGAGAAAGCAAAACTAATAATTCTTTTGAAAATACTCAGCTCTGCTCTTTTCCGCTTCAAAAACCCCCTCTGTTGGGGAGAAAATAATTGGCTTGCAACTAGTGTCTGAACACCTTCAAGAAACTTAAACACATTTTCACTATTTAAATTCTTCTCAAGAAGGGAAGCAGTCATTTTTCAGTTTTAGTGAAGATAAAGGTATTCTTCCCATGAAGGGTTTCTTTAGCTCTTGCCTTTATTGACTGGCTTGGTAGAGAAATTTCAGAGAACTGCAGGCGAAGGGATGCTGCGGCTTGAGAAGCCCCTCCGCAGGCACACTGCGGTTCTCCCCTTAGGGTGCTCACATTGCATGGGTGTTTTGGGTTTTTTTCTTCAGCACAATAGGAAAATCTGACGCTGACTAAATTAGCAGCCATTAGATCAGCGTTCAGATATTTTCCAGTCAAAATTCCCCTCACTGAGTGCTGCAGCTGTTAACTGGCAATGTGGGTGAAACTTTGGGAATTTAACAGCCAGCTAACTGCAAGGGACTGCACTGTCTTCTCTTTAACATCTGGGTGTTCTGGGGGGAGACTGATGTGGAAGTATCAGTTCCCAATAGCAAAATGACAGACAACGACCAGTGCACGGGTCACTGTCTTTGAACACAATTATTCCTGGTTCAAAACTTGCGAGAAGGGCACAACATAATATCCTCAAAAGGATACAGTATCTCTGCAATAAGCATAAGTATGTTGAAAGTAAGTATATTGCAGAGTTTGGTCATTAGAGGTGGTGAGTGGAGTTACCTTCAGCTCTATCTTACTCCAAAAAAGAATGAGGGCATTAAATGCTTTTGAAGATGGCATCATACTAGAAAGATCAAGTTGCTCTTTTAAGTGTAGGGAAGCCTCCTGCTGTTGTTTATCCCTGGAATCCAGCAGTGGGATGTGGCACTGCCACGAGAGACATACACATCCCCAGAACATTGCCTAGAGCTTGTGAAGAGAATTAAATAACAGTGTCTCTGTGGGTTTTGGCTGTGTTGTTGGGGTTTTTTTTTATTGTTATTTATTATTATTTTATTTTAAGACAAATGTTTTTTCCTTAAGATACAATGGCAAAGCTTTTGGATATTGTACACAGCGCTCAGTATTTTATAACAGGTTGGATTCAGGTTATCTAGTGAGCTTAGGCTGCATCTCTTCCTCCGTCAGCTCTGGAGGTTGGTGTGCAGCTTCCAGGCTGCCTACCTGGCAAGAGGAAAGGGCCAACACAGCAGCTGTTCAGGCTTTCATCAGAACTGAAGCCCACAAAGTTTTGGAGGTGAGATAAGGTATATTTGCATGAAAATTCAACAAAGCTCAGAAGTGTTTGCTCCTGGCCAGCTGGCCACCTGCCCTGCTCAGCAGAGACTGTCCCCAGAGCTTCTTCAAAGACTTCTGAAGCATCTGAAATCAGTGGGATTTCTGGTACGAGAGAGCAGGTGGATTAGCTTGGCCTTAGAGATTGGGCTACTGATTAATTCAGGTGTCCATGCAAACTAATCTCAGAGTTATTTCTCTGTCTGAGAGATTATGAATAACAGAGTCAATTCATAACCTCTTCCAACATTTCATGCAGCTTCAGCCAGGACAAAAATATTTCTTTTTACTTTACACCATTATTACCACCCAGATAACTACAAAGATACAGAATTATAAAATTACTTGCTTCTGCAATCGAGCGGCATTTTTACTGCATGATTTATAGACCTGTGACAAGGAGACCCTTGTCTAATAAAGGGGTTTTCCAAATGAATTTGCAACACTGTCATAGGTTGTACTCCTCACTTCAGTTCTTTTGTCTGCCATTTGCTATGGCTGTTAAACAGCTTTAAAAGTAAAGTGTGATTATTCAGAAATCACTTCATAAAACATTATATGCCATTTGCCACCGGTTTTTCCTTTGTCTTGCACAAGGCAAGAGAAACTGCTGAGTTTGAACTAGCGATGGAAAGTTCATTATGGATAATTGTTGATTAGACAGGAAAGTGAATTATAGAAAAGAGATCCAAAGCATCTAATTGTCTTCACCACGGATGTGATGCTTTACAGATGGAAAGAACGTGCAGCTTGCAGTATCATTGGTGGCACTGAGTTTGCTGATAGATCTCTTGCTAATGCAGGCTGGCGAATACAGGACAAATTGCAGAATATTTCACTGCGGTTACAAAGCACATTTTCTTTGTTTGGCTTCTGGAAGATGAATGAATTCATGGCAAATTGTATTTTTAAAGAAAAAATGTATTGGTGATAATGGAGAGTGGGTGCTTTGTTGAGGAGGAAGGTGGAGTCTTGACTATGTGGATAGATAGTTTTAAATCATTTATCTAAGATTTCCTCTTCAGGTTGATCTGCTAATACTATTGTTCTAAAGATGGGTACCTTATCCCTATCCCAGGCAAAGCACAGAGGCCGATGCCATCATACACATGCAAAAATGGGGCCAGCTTATGGTAAAATGCTTTTATAGACCAGGTGGTCCTTCTTAAGGAGTGAGAAAGATAGGAAATCGTAGTTGCCAGTGCTTTTTTTTTTTTCCCCTTAGATTAATGAAATGTTAAAATAATATCACTAGTCTCAGCTGTCTTAGTATTACTATTATTTGGCTTGCCTTGAGCACAAATACTTGTGTATAGGATGGTATTACATCATCGGAGAGAAGTGAAAGTATGACAAAGTAGGGATCTGGGAAAAGAGTTTATTAATTTGGAGTCAGATGATAACTGAAGGAGGTAAAAAAAAGAAATTAAAACCAAAACATGCAGTTAAGGAAAAAAAAAAAAAAAGGAACTTACTTTCTCTGCCTTTATGTAACTGTGCTACCAAAATCAACCATTCCACAGCTAATGATTATGGATTTTGTGAGCTGGAGAAGAGGCCATGTCCCCCTTGCATAACCAGTGTGTGAAAATGTGGAAAGGAAAAGGCCAATCAGTAAAAGAGTGAAAATAAAGATGCCTATGGGGACTTTAGAGTTAACCTAAAAACCGGAACGTTCTACTGAAGCTAGTGTGCAAGGTTAAACTTGTACATATTTCTCTCCCCCCAAAGCCTGCTTTTTCCAAGCCTCATTAACCATTTTGCTGAACATTACAATCATTACTCTTCTGCCAGGTTATATCACATTTTTCAACCTTTTAGGTACAGACCTTAGAATTATTGATCCAATGAATCATATTGACTTAGGTGCTGGCTGCTGCTGAAACACTTCTGTAGAAACCAGGATGTTGGCTAAATATCAAACGTGGTTTTTTTTCCCCTGAATATTCTTTAAGAAAGGGAGTATTTTTCCACATGGAAGAAGCAGTGGCATGGTGGAATCACCTCTATGCGGTTTCTACAGTACTTCATAATGTTTAAGGCATCTAATGAAAACGATGCACAACCACCAAACCAAAAAAAAACCCAAAACCCAACAAATTCAAACAGATATATTTTCTTCTTTCTTACTGAAAATAATGAGATCTCTGTACCATAGAGGCATTGTGCTTAATACCTGAGGCCAGTTGACATTATTTTGGCATTTTATTTGCTAACTGAGTTCATCTGACATACAATGGGAGGAGTATGAACAGGTTTGACTGACTTCTTGGGGTTGTAACCTCCAGCAAAAGAGGGTTTATAAGAATTGCCCAGTTGTACTAACACAATGGCTGTTGATTATATGTCTATAATATCTACAGTGCTACCATAGATATGACAGAAGCAGACAGGCATTGGTTATCCCTTTTTGCCATGTTTTTGGAATGTCAAAAGACTAAGCTATTTGTATGAACAAATTATTTCGACCAAGCTACAGAAAAATCCTGCCTTAGCTGCCAGAGGGCACATGTGTGCATTGCAGTAGGAGCTTTGGATTTTCATCTTGTAATCAGGATTATGGTACTTAAAGAATGGGCCTAGAGTTTATCCACCACACAATTTATTAGTATAACTTAAAATCTAGAATAAGCATGCAGCCAGATGTGATTCTCTCTAAGGCTCTGTTGATGGTTATTGAACCTGAGCATTAAAAATTGAAATAAGGCCTTTTAGAAGAGCTGATGAAATCAACAGCAGTTGGAGATGTAAAGAGTTATCCTGTTCCCAAGATAGGTACCTTAATTACAGAGTTGTTCATAAACCTTGATCAGCTTCTGTAATGGACATGACAATACAATAATGATAAACTAGTTAAGGCTAAGATTCCCAAACATCTGCTAAGTCTGAGATGAGACATAAGGGTGAATAGTTTGATCCTGAGAAACTCAGCTCTGATACACTGATCTCAGATTGGATCTGTATGTATTTAGGGGAAAAACGAGGACCCTGTCTAGGAATTTGCCCAGGGCAGTCCTGAAAATAAGACTCTATTTATTAAACAAAGTGTAAAGAGAAAGGCTGAAGGATCATATTTGTAGAACAAAGTATTGTCTTTATTTTCATTGTTTCAGTGCCTGCAGGACCAGCAGAGATTGCAACCACACAGCACTAGTGCTGGCTGAGGACAGAAACAACAACCTCCTTGTTTGGAAGAAACCGAAACCTAGACAAGGCAGGGGAAGCACAGATGCTACCTGCCTTGCTCATGCTTCAGGTTGTTACAGGGAATTTGTAACAGTTAGGAACAAGATGTTCTGAGTCTCAGACTCACACTTGAACATCAGGTTTCTCTGTCTTCTACCTCGAGCACTTCACATTTGGTTTTCTGTTGTACCTGCGCTTCTGAAAGCTGCCAGTGAAATTCTGCACCTTCCCCTGGCATCCCAAATGCTACATGACATCAGCCATAGACAGGAACATAAGACTGTCCCCCAAATAATATACATGAGATACAGTCTCTTTATTAATTATTAGGTAAAATATAAGATCTTTACAAATACCAAATAAGATAATTATATTGTGCTTTCTTTTGTGTTTACAGAATGAAATGCATAATTCACGAGTTTAACAACTCCCAGCACGAAACTGGGATGACAAAACTGCATATGGATGTTCAGTTGACCACAAAATATACATTGGCAATGAACTTAAGACAACATATTTTGGCATATCTGAGTGGCTCTCTGGAAGGCTCAAGAGGAATGAGCTGTATGATTTATTTTGTAGAAAAATATTTAGATAGATATTCAACAGAATTTCCCAATTCACTTATAAGTTTTGTTCTTAAAAATAAAGAGATTGAAATAGTTAATAATTTTGAATAAAATTAACTTTTCTTTATCAAAGCGAACAACAACAAAAAAGCTGTGGCAATTCTCTTGCAGCTTTCCAAAACAATTAGGTGGTAATGACTGCTGAAGAGATTTTCATGTCGTTTCAAACACTGGTTGGAACAATTGAAAGCTACAAATTTTTCTCATTGTGACTTTATTATTGGAAGGGAAATGACTAATTTGGAGTTTGTTATTATTGTTTTATAGTCCATGAAATAGAAGTATATAAGTAAACATTTCCATGAATTTAAATATATGAAATACATAATGTGAAATAGTTAAAAATTAAATAGTACTTCAGCTGAGGCTGAGCTAGGCTAAATTATCACCAGGGCTGAAGCCTGTGGTTTTCAGTACTCCAGCACAGCCTGCCTGGATTGGAGCTGCTGGCAGGTTCCACACTGAACACCATCCTGTTGATGCAACTGGGCCCTTGACCTTGGCTGGCCACACAGCTCAGTTCTCTTGGTCCGGGTGGCCCCCACTGCTGCACGAGGGGCCGGCAGTGAGACTGGGCCAGCACTGCTGTGCCGGGATGCTCTCACCGCAGCCTTGACCATCAGGTCAGTGAGACGGATGCTGTAGCCAAAGCACATGCCACCTTTGGCTTATGAGCCAGCTTCTACTGTATCATTATGATTTTATTTCTGCAAGTAATGAAATGCTCTCTCTTACTAGGTCTGGTTTTCATAGTAACCTGTTCCTTGAGGTCGAACATATTGTCGCACAGGAATCTCGGTGAGCAACATATCTACATCCTCTGGTCATAAAGCTGTACCTCGAGCAAACATCTGCATAAGGCAGAAGGGGTGAGGACCACCTCAGATGTGAAGCCGGTGCATACTGCTGGCCGGGAGCTCTGAGGTGAGGGTTGACCCCAGGTGTTTTGTGGATAATACACTTGATACTACTTATTCACCACTGAGAGCTACAACCCTTCTGAGAGGCATCTCTCTCTCTCTCATACTATAACCCCCTGTAATTCATTTAAAGATGACCTGTATTTAAGAATTATTGTATATTGCCTTTCAATGAGACTTCTTAACCTGAATTTTTTCTTATTTTCTATCTCAGTTTAAGTATATAAGTGAATAACAATGTACGAATAACACTTGAAAGACTGGCTTCCTCACCTTCAAATGACTGTTGATTAAAGTAGTTCCCGTAATAGGGCAGCAATGAGAGGCATGTTTTCCTGTGTGGATACTCTACCACATAATGAGGTCTGGATTTATATCGCAGCCTTTTTCTTCCTAGAAATGCCAATATAAATCTTGTTCCTTTGCATGACAGTCCAGGGTCTGCCTTGCTCCAGCTTGTTCATTCCTTAGGAGCTCTAATCTGTTCTTTGACTTTCATCCAGCTGTACTGCCCCAGGTAACTCCATACAACTACGCACCAGATGCTCTTCCTGGCATTTCACCTTGCTTCTCACCTCGCCTGCACAGTCTAACTGTCCCTGAGCTCTACCCGAGAGGAATTTTTTTCCAGGATATTTTGATCCTCATCCAGACCATATGTATTTCCTTCCTTCCCTTTCAAATGCAGTAAATGTGTTGCTGGAAGTGGACGTCCCTGTCAATCCCCTTTCTCCCCAGAAGCTGAAAAACACTCTCTCCATCCCGCATCTTACTCTGCCAGTGCTTGCTGTCACCTCTGTGCATGCCTCCCTCAACTCCCTTTATGTGTTACACCACCCTTGTGCATAGGAAAAAAAGGTCAATCATTTTTGTAAGCTGTTATGTTAACCTTTAAATCCCTTTTGAAATATTGCTGTGCTCTGATGGCTGCAGCTCGCCCCTCTGGCACTGGTTAGGTAAATGACAAGTTGTAACTTCTGCTCCCTGTTATTTCGCTGTCCCTGTCTCCCAACCTTTGCCACTCTCTGTTTTTCCCTCCTGTGTAGCATCCTGTCCGTCACACAGGTTATTATCTTGCCAGCTGTCTCCTCTGCTCTATTTATTAGAATGCCAAGAAAAATGGGATCCTGAATCCTGATTTCTAGGCTATACCATGAAGAATAAGCATTATGATAATTGGTATCATTCTGATTTATTCCATTATAGTATCCATTTATAGCACATGAGCTTCCTTGTACAGTAACGATAGAGATAAATTTTGGCCCCTTATTTTTCATAACCACTTGCTAGCTGTATATCATCCATTTTCTTCTCATTTAGGCACTTGCTTCTACTTCGGGAAAAAAAAAATCCCAGTTGTCTAGGTAATAAAGCTGGTGAAACAAATTCTGAAGTGCATTTTACAATGGAATTTGATTGTGATAATTTTTCATGTGTTAAAAAAAGAGCATACTGGCTTTCCCTGGGAAATGTTTGGGTTTATGTAGTGTTGGGATTTCATACATCCATAACTTTTAGTCATGTGGAAGATCTCTCTTTTTTTTTTTTTTTTTATCATTGGAACATAGAAACATCCCAGCATTTACTAGCCAAGTTCACTGAAAAACTATATATTATAATTTAATGAGGCCTGAAGTTGTGCAGCTAAATGAAACAAAAACTTTAAGTTGTGTGAATCTGAAATTTGAAAGTACACCTCCCTGCAAGTTTGGCGTAAATACCTAGGGGGAGAAGCAAAAAAAGGGAAACACCAGATATACTTCAAACAAAGTGAGTGGGATCCGGCTACTGCAATGGGTCTGGATACTCCTCTGGGGAGCTTTAGTCAAGAAGACTTTCACATCCAGAAGTCAGGTGTCCGGCCACCAGAGATCATATCTCTTTCAGGCTGCAAGTGCCATTCCTGCCATGCCACCAGCTTGTACATGCAGGTTTGTCCAGCAAAACGTGGGCTGGTTTCATTGGGGCCTGAAAGCTGGACAATAGGTTTGCCTTTGAGGGATGATGCTCCCCTGAGGCTGTCAGGGTTTCAGGGTCTTGGGGCAGCACAGCTGCCGTGGGCTGCTGGCACTTCCGCTTACTCCATGGTGTGGTGTTCTCCATCCCTCATGGTCCTCCACCTCCATGCCTCACAGGGCATTGTGTCCCTGGATAGAAAGGGGGGACTGTAGATGTCAGGTTTTCGAAGCAAGTCCAGCATGCTCCCACACCCATCTGCATGGGCTTGCCATGTGGAAATCAGAGCTGCATAAATGCTCTCACCAGGGTTCATGTGCAGTTTCTTTTGTGATCCGTTACAGGTTTCTTTTCATGGTTGGCCAAAGCATGTCCTGGATTGGTTCCACCTCTCTTTTCAAAGTAAGACTCACTCTTTTGACTGCCCCCTGAAATAACATATTTTGCTGTGTTGTTTTAATGACAAAAACTACTGACAGACATCTTGGCTCTTACTGGTTATCCCATTGCAGAAATTTCCTTGACCCTTTGGGATGTCAGGGTGGGGGGTCAGCAAAACGGTCCTCTCAGAAACCCCTGAAGAACATCCTGTTGCTCCAGGCAACACAGATGCTCCCTTCTCCCCACTCCTCTTACCTCTCCTTTCCTAGTCAGTAAACATGAATTTACCAACCAAATGTTCTTATTTATTTTGTATTAATAACAGGGAAATTGAAGAAATATTCAGATATGTTGGAAATGCTCCTATTGCAAAAGAATGAGAAATTATCTACGTGGTTGTTCTGTGATATTGTTGCTCAGCTGCAGTCCTTGGGAGATCGCCACAATTGTTCACATTCAAACAAAAGGAGTCTAATGGAAGTGTTTTAATCTGTTGATCAGCTATTCAGAGAGAAAAGGATGGCCATGCTAGGTGTCTTTGGAGACTGGAAATGAGTGCAGCAATAGTAATCAGGATATTTGTATTTATTCACACGTATTAGCAAGCTGTTGTGTGCATAACATTGCTGGAGGTTTCTTTAGCTTCAGACTTTGTCACTCCCTGCACCTTGGGCCATTTAAAGAGGTCCAGGTTTAGTTTTGTTGCTGATCTTGATCTACGGAAACCAGGAAGCTCAGCTCCCTGTTACAGATTGGAGTGGAAAGATCTGCTGGAAAGTCATTCACAGAAGCTAATTTAGATGCCTGTTCTGCTATTGCCTTTCCGATGGTGTAATTTATTTATTTATTTATTTATTTATTAAATCTGATTTAAAGAAAGGGGTTTCTGATGGGCATCCAGCTTTTAGAACTTTCAGACTGTCAAAGATGTTTTTTTGTAAGATCCCTAACTGCACAACCCTGCATAGTTTTCTGTCAGGGAAGGCACCAACAAGGACAAAACCTCCTTTAGGCACCATGAAGTTGATGGGAAGTTCTCTCCTCTTCCTTCATGCTGTGAATATTGTGATCAGATAACAAAAGTCTTGGTGCCACGGGAGTGACAGTAGAAGACTGTCAACAGTAAACATTTTATTAGAGCTTGACAGGTTGAAGGAGATTTGTCTCAGGTCTCACAGGTAATGAGATCTTACCAGCATCCCATCACACGCTGTCATTCCTCGTTTCACAGAAAATCATTTTACAACACAGCCTACAACCCTCCTGGTCCCTGCTGTTGCATGAATGCTTGCCTGGAGTCAGCTGGAGAGGGGAGATGTATCTTCTCCTGCTGAGACAAGCCCCCCCGAGCACCAGAGGAAGGGCAGAGGGGAGCAGGAGGGCTCTGCGCCTGCCTGCTTAACAGTTTGTGTTTGTGCCACACAAGCTGCTTAGGGGGGATATTCACGTGACAAATATGCAATTAAGTTATTTCTTAAAGTACAGTCTTTTCAATAAGTTAGAAATAACTTTGCCTCTTGTTTGCAGTATCCATAAGAAGGAAGATGAGAGGTGGCTGTGGTTGACCAAAAATAAAGAAAGGGTGTGATTCAGCTTTGAGCAGTCTTCGGTTGTAAAAAACCAGCAGTAAACGAAGTTATATTAGGTAAGAGAAATTTGTTTCACCCATGCACTCATAACAACTGTAAGGAAAGAGGGTTTAGGGAATAAGATAAACTTTATGCGTCTTTAGTTGTATTTAGGTTCTGCACTGTGTTTAGAAAGATGAAATATCTTTCACTGCATTTATTTTCTTACGAAAATGATATATAGACAGACTCTCCCAAATCCCAGCTTGTCTGTGAATAACTTGGTGAAGGAAAGAGTCTCTGGAGAAATATGTGGCTCACTCCAACACATGTGGACAGTCAGAACTGGCTGAAGCTTGGTGAAAATTACAGCACTGAGTAAAAATTTCCTCTAAAAGGGAACAGACCAACTAGCAGTCCTATTCCTGGTACCCTATGGCTACAAAATAGTGCTATATCAATTTCAATAAATTCACATCATTTTATGTCAGACTCTGTAGGTGATACCAGAGGAACCAACAATAATTAGGTTTTTGTTGCTATGGTTTCAAATACATGTCAAAGTAAAGCACATTATATAGAACTTTTAATTAAGACAAACTAACTTCTGTTAAGCACTTCTTATTTCTCTCTCTCTCTCATTTCTCTATGTTATGCCTTTCTGCATTGCCAAAAACTGTTCAGCTGTTGCCTCAAATGGCCAGACAGTATCACTTTACCCAGAGGAACATGCTATACTTCAGTAAAAGAAAAATATCTTCCTTCACAGGAATTGGATCCAGTAAAAGAAAAATATCTTCCTTCACAGGAATTGGATCCTTAAAAAATGTATTCCGAAATAAGTGAAAAGAAAGGACGCGAAATGCACAAAAATGTCGATATTGAGAATGTAGATTTTGTTCATCATCTACTACCTGAAGCCCTTGTGCTGCCGCTTGTATTAAATTATATATCACATCTTTTCTGACTATTTTTACTATTATCTTTCCTGTTACCTATTCTTTCCCCAACTCATCATCTTCCTTCCCCTTTGTAAAAATGTTATAAAAGAGAAAATTACTGAGTTTGGGGATCAGATGAGAAGAAAATTACGTGCTTCCTGTCTGTATGATCAACCCTTACTTGTGATTGTATCCGCTGCTGGTGAGGCAAATAACTGTGGGACCTGTGTAATAGCTTCAACTGAGTGAATTATTTCTGATGAATAGTAAATACTTTGCTAGTTATTCTGACAGTATTTTCAGATTTGGGGTCAATTAATACTGGTTGAATATGCTGGATATGAGAGGAAAAAAACAGGAAAAGATCCACAAACCTGCTAGGAACCGTTTGTTTTGTACATGTATATCTGTATATTTTGTGGAACATGGAGACAGGTTTTGTTCATTTTCTTTAAAAAAGAAACAATTTTTTTTCTGTTTCACTAGTCAGGAGAATGTCTTCAGCTCTTGGTTATCCTGCTAAGGCCTGGCTGGGATCTTTCACTGGGATCAGTGGGTGAATTCCACTGGCGCACGAACTGATGCCCTACTGAACATCACAGCGGTACAGTTGGCTGAGCATATCAAGAGTCAATGCAGGATTAACTTTCTGCATTTGAGAAATTCAACACATTTCACTTAAAAGACAAATGATAGCAATATTTACACATCCCTTCTTATCAACGAGGGAATTGAAAAGAAATATATATAACTAAAATGCTTTTGGAGCCATTTGTGGTGATTATACTGATTAACCCCCCAAGACTGAAAGCATCGGATTCTCTGAGTTAGTTTTGACTGTTCTTTGCTAGTCCGCAGGCTGATGGGGGTGTTGCTATTCTTTGAGCACGGGCACATACATTTTATGTCTAAGATGTGAGCAGAAGCATATAGCTCTTTTCCTTTTAGAGAAGCAATAAATGTACAAGAGTTTCAATCTGAATTGAGATATTAGCAAAGTAATTAAGGAGACAGTCTCATGGAGTCGGAGAACTCGTATTGGGAGCTCAGCGCCTGCGGTGAGATGCTGAATAGCCATCAGTAAGAGAGACTATCATGCTGCTCCCTGAGTAAAGAACTTGCATAGCATTTCAAGTACATTTGCTAAAATGCATATAATGATGATAGAGCTAGGGTGAGTTTCAGTCTGTGGCTTTTTCCCCCTGGTAAAATAAATGAGGGTTATTTTTTCTGACCCTGCTGTGTGTTAGTGTAGCGTGAAAACCCTATTTATTGAAAAATAGGTTGCATAGTGAGTTCTAGGGCTTGAATCTACTCTCAAATAGCAAGAAATAGACTGTGGCTTTCCTATAGCATTGAAGACCGTAAGGGTTTAAGAGTGAATTATGTGCTTTTAACAGGACGTTAACTTGAGATAATGTAACTTCATTGATAAGCCTCAGAATATACTTTAAATAGATTTTTGTACTTGGTAGCAGTCTTGACTGTATCTCATTACAACTGGAATTGAAAACAAAACTCCTATATCCTCAGTGGAAAAAAACACTGTAGCATGGCATAATAATATTGCTGTTTATGTAGGCATTTGCTGCTTAAAGTCTGTTTCTAAGGCAAAAGAGATGTTGACCTTTGTATGGCTCAGCCAGAAATCCCTGATTGTCTGTGTAGAGGATATCTCTCTGTCGGCAGTGGTACGAACCCCAAACAACCCAGAGAGACTGTTTTTTTTAAGTGGCTAATACCTTTAAACACTTCATGTCTGTGAAGAGTAATGCTTATGTGTATTAGCAATGAGTACTTAATGTTAAAATAGTAATTTACAAAGATAATACAGGACTAAACCTCAATTAATTTCATCTGCTGGCACCTTTCTAGTTTGCCCAGCGTTTTCATACTCAGGCCTAGCGCCTGTTCCCTCAGGGGGAGCCTGGATGACAGGGCAGCAGGGTACCGAGAGCCATTTTGCAGGCTGTTTGCCGCCTCAGATGGGCCATTTTACTTTCACAAGCTTTTTGAAAGGAGCTGGTATTTCAGCCACCGGCGCACAGCTCAGGAGTTTGGTCACTGAGTAAAGGCAGCTCGAGCAGAAGGCGCCTGGGGAGGGCCGGGCTGAGGGGCAGCAAGGGCTGAGACCGCGGGCGGGGAAGCCCGGGCCGCGGCGGGGCAGGCGGGCAGAAGCGGCCCGGGCCGCGGCGGGGCAGGCGGCCATGTAACCCGCCCAGCCTCCCCTCCCGCCGCAGGGCCCGGCCTGCCCCGGCGCGCCCGCCCGCCCGCCCCGCGCCGTGCCCTGCTCAACGGCGCCACCTGCCGGCCCCTGCGGGACAGCGCGGCAGCGGGCCGGGGAATGTAACAGACCTTTTTTTTTTTTTCCAATTAACTTTTTCTTTCCTTTCGCCCAAGCTCCACGCAGATCCGTTAGCAGCAGCAGGCACATGCCCACATTTTTGCCCAGAGCAGCTGTGGATGCCCCATCCCTGGCAGCTCCCTAGCCCAGGCTGGATGGGGCTGGGAGCAGCCTGGGCTGGATGGGGGTGTCCCTGCCCATGGTGGGGGGTGGGGTGGAACTGGGTGGGCTTTAAGGTCCCTTCCAACCCAAACCCTTCTAGGAATCTTTCCATTAATTGTAGGTGGTGATTTTAGCCTCACCCATAGACAGCTGGAGCACTCACAGTGTTTTTCTCTTCCCTCTGTTACCACTTGCTCTAGTTGCTATGTGTTTCTGCATCGTGTTAACATGATTTTAGCCACAAGGCTGCACAGCCTTCCTACTTAGGTCTGTGTCTTTACCCGCTTAACTTTAATGTTTGGACAACTGCAGACTTAATTTCCTTCTTGGGAGTATTCAAAGACCAAGGAAGGCCATCTTGCCACCAAAAAGAGACACTATAAAAAGAAAAGAGTGAAAGGAAAAAAAATAATGCTGGAAATCTGATTTTACTGTTGCAATGAAGCACGTTTCATTGCCTAATGGAATTTATCTTCTCAGGTAACATGTTTTGTGCTGTAAAGAAACAGCCAGCCGTTTCCTCACAAGCTCCTCCAGGTATAAGTTTGAGAGCTGTCGGAATGCGTTGGCTGCCGAGGCTCACTGCCAGCAGGCACCACGGCACCGCTACGGCTTTGTGCATCCAGGTACCTCCCTGCCTCCTCTGTGCTTCCGGCAGCGGTTTCTACATCAAAGTAGAGAAGTTATCCAATGTTGACAAAAATAACCCGAGTAAATCTTCCCAAGAGTCATATTGCTTACCGCAGTGTTTGGGGAGCAGAAAGAATATGCATCTCTTGCTGAGGGTGGGAAGGATGAAGAGCTCTGCTTATTATTTCTTTAGGCTATTTTAGTAGAGGTGCAATTCTTGCAGGAGCCCTAGGGAGGGTGTATGGGGGGACCAATGCAGGCGGTTGCCAGCAGCGCTTGGTATTCCCATGCAATAAATGCCGTGTGTAATTCCCTCTGCCCAGGCCTTCAGAGCAAACTTCCCCAGGCCAGTGGTGCCAGGGAACGGGTCATGTGTGCTCCAAGCAAGAGTCATCAATTGCTGGGAGCTCTTCTGTTACGCTGAGAAAAGAGGGAGGAGTATGTATGCATTACAAGAGGAGTACATTATTTCTTGCTGCTATTAGCCACAGCACTGTTACATTATACATGACTCCTCATGGATCAGAGACACAGCAGAGAGCAGCTTCTCCCTCTTGTTAAGGATTGCTCTTTTTATCAGAGAGATGGCATGTGATAGCCTCTGCTTTTCTCAGTAAATTTGTGGTCTTTCACCCTTCCTTGTAAACATAACTGGTATTAGTGTTGTAAATAGTTTAGGTTGGAAAAGACCTTTAAGATCAAGTCTAACCGTTAACCCAGCACTGCCAAGTCCACCACTAACCCATGTCCCTAAGTGCCACATCTTACTGAGGGTCCACTTGATCCCCTCATTCAGATCATCGATAAAGACATCAGGCAGGACCAGCCCCAGCGCTAAGCCCTGGACACCCCATGTGCCCAGTCCCAGCAGAATGTGACTCCATTCCCCACCTCCCCCAGCCTGGCCGGCCGGGGCTTTACCCAGCGAAGCTAGTGCGTGCCCCAGCCGTGAGCAGCCGGTGTCCCCAGGAGCTGCTGGGGGAGATGGTGCCAAAGGTGTGCATGGGAAAGGAGCATTTGTTATTGCATTGCAGTATGGAGAGTCTCAAATGCATCTGGGATTTTGATGACTTCTCTTGTTGGTATCTGCCTGTAGTGGGTTGACCATGGCTGGGCACCAGGTGCCCAACAAGCCACTCCACCACTCCCCTCCTCAACAGAAAGGGGTGGAGGGGGAGGAAGAAAGAAGGTATAACAAAAGCACTCGTGGTTCTAGATAAAGGTAGTTTAATGAAGCAATAGCAGAAGTTGCGCGTGCGGAAGCACAGGAAACTAGAAGATGTTATTCTCTACTTCCCATCAGCAGGTGACACTCGGTCACTTCCCGGGAAGCAGGGCTTCAGTGCACATAGTAATTGCTCTAGAAGATGAATGTCGTAAATAAGGAATGCCCCCATTTCTTCCTCCTTTCTCTTAGCTTTTATATCTGAGCAGGCATCATATGGTACAGAATATCCCTTTGGTCACTTTGGGTCAGCTATCCTGGCTGTGTCCCCTCCCAAGATCTTGCCCACCCCCAGCCTACCACTGAGAAAGCGGGGGGAAGGTTGGCCCTGATGCTGTGCTCAGCCCTAGCCAACCCACTGGTGTGCTGTCACCACCTTTCTAGCTGCCAGTGCAAGCACGGCACTGTGAGGGTGCTATGGGGCTCAGCCAGACCCAGCACAGAGCCATGTCTTACTGGGATGTATGTAGCTGCCACGCCGCATTTGAAAGTGCTACATAACATCTAATTAGACTTGTTAGATAAATCTATGGGGCTGCATAGGTCTTGGATCATTAGTTTGTAGTTCATGTTAATTTTTCTTCGTGTATCCTGTTCCTTGACAAAGAGAAAAGGCATGTGATTTGTTTGGGAATTTTTCTTATGTTCCTGCTACTTAAATTTCCTTGAGGATTTGGGGGGAAAAAGAGAAAAAAAATCTTTTACATAAGATTAAATACTCCAGATTTACAAGAACCAAATTAACAGATGATACAAAACACATGATTTCAAATAGGTTTAATTTCTAAGCCTCAACTTCTGGCATTTTTTTGTTTTGAAATAAGCAGAGTTTGAGCTCAGAGGCTAATGGAGGATAAGATGCACTACAGGAAAATTGTTAAGCTTTTGTTCTGTTCTGATGGGATTTTAAACAATGACTCACCCACAAACACACAAAGTTTGCTGGGCTTTTACATATTTCCAGGCTCAAGTTCACCACCTTTCAGGTTGAATGCAAAAAAAAAAATAGAGAACTGACTTCATTACTTGTGCTCTGGAAGTGACTTGACAGCCATTTAGAAAAATACTTAACATTCACCAATTTCCTTGGTTCCTCCTGTCCCCCAGGAGCAGACTGAGAACAGATCCATTGGTCTCCATCCCATCCAGCAGCCTGGTATGTGGCACTGGCTTGGAGGCAGCAGCGATGCCCCAGCACTTTGATTCATGTAATCAATAATCCCAGGGCTCTACCTAAAAGGTTGGAAAATGTGGTGTGACCCAGGAGACGAGTAATGATTTTTGTGTGTGGCAAAACGACTGGGTTATGGCTTGTATCAACAAGTAAAGCCTCCTGAGCGCAACCAAATGATAAAGAGCTTTTTATTTTGCATTCCTTAAACCTTTGCTTTGAAGTTGACCTTATTCTCAGTGGTAAATATGGTCTGGCACTACATGAACAAATTCGGGAGTATATTTAAGCTATAGTTTATTTAGGTCTAATTGCCTCCTTCATACAAAAGTTTATATTAATTGGTTCATTCATTTACTCTAAAGCTTCTGTCATCTTCATTTGGACTCACGTTTCATGAAACACCTGTCAATTGGGTAGCTTTGTGGTTTTAAGGGTAAGAAAAATGCTTTTTTGAGGAGGCTGTTGGAGTCTCCTAGGCAACCATGGGTTTCCATAAGCACACTCCTGCCCTGACCCTGCTGCCTGCTGCACCCAAGTGGCTTTGGGGACCCTGCTCTTTGTGTCCCTAAAGGTCAGAAAGGATATTCTCTTGATATCAAGGAAAATGTAATATTTATCAAACTACAATTTATTATACGTTAGGAAAGAATAAATGTTGGCTTTCACTGTGACAGATTTTCGTGTTATCCACTAAATTCATTGCTGGATCAAGCTGGCGCTTGTTTCTCCTGAGTCATATGGAGGGTTTTTTTGGCACCTAATACATTAACATGTGTGTATTCTTTGTGGCTACAATTTGAACAAATGTTTTGAAATTATGACAGAGAAAATTACTTTTCTTGCCTACATTAACAAGTAGGTGTTGTGTATCTTAATCACTGTGACCAAGCTGCAATTACAGCTGATAAACATATGGAGATTAAGTTGCAAAAAGGGAGGAACATTTACATTTTTTAAGGAATTGCCACAAAGATGAATAGAAAAAGGGGGAGGGGGAAAGGTTGGACAAAATTATGCCAAACCTACTTCTTATTAACTGCAATACTGCACATTTACTGCGTATAGCACACTCGTGACCTCAAAGAAATTAAAGCTCTGCTACATAAATAAGTTATCTCTTTGTGTTAAATGCTCATGTCCTTAGATCCACATAAGAACCAAGATATTAAGCAGAAGAGAGATGACTCCATGTATAAAATACTACCACAAAGATTTGTACCACAGCGTGGCTTAGGGGATCACGTGTTCCCTGAAGTCAGCAATAGCATCATATCAATATACTGTAGGATCAGAACATCACTGTAGTCTTCTCAGTTGGCAAGCCTAATAGTATAATTGAAATGAAATGTATTCTAGGAAAGTGCCCACTGTTTTTTGGTGGGGTTGGTGGGGGGTTTTTTGTTTGGTTGGTTTGGTTTGGTTTTTTTTAACTTTGAGCTCTGTGGGAATTCCCAGAAGACCTTGGGAATGTTTTATAGATTCACAGGTGCTGTTGTTTCTTTCAAGGTTCAACGTTTGCAGGCTCATTGAGAAGGTCTTCCTGTCTTGTACAAGACTTGATGGAGCAAACATGCACTGTGCTTGTTGCTAAAAAGTGTGGTACATTCACGTGCTCAGCCCCAACAGAGAGGGAAAAATGGTGAAGTGTTTCCTTGTGATGCAGTTCCCAGAAACATAATTGGTGTTAAAAATTTCTAAAACATAGCTTTTTTGGTAGACTGCCAAAAGAAAGGTAGATTGGTGCCAAACATCAAGCAGTTTTCTAGTAGCTTTTGAAGTAATCATATATTCATGAATTTACACTAGCCTTTGAAATCTGGCAAGACCTGTGCTTCCACAACTTTATTGCATTACTGCAAAAGTTTGTTTTAGCATGGAGACATGGATGTCTAGCAGTGTGCTGCAACCATGAAAAGAGAAGTTCTGTGACCAATTGAGGAGACAGGCTGGATACATTTCACTCACGTAAATGATAGGATAACATATTGATCTGGAGGGAGAAAGCACTTGCCATATGTTTGGTGCTAAAGTTTTTTGCTTGAAAGAACCAAGAGTTGGCCCCAGACCAAAGCTCTGTGGTTAAACCTGCCTTGATCTTTGAGGAAATTCTCAGCTTCCTTTGGTAGCTTCTTTCAGCTTAAAACAGAAGAGAATAGACACAGCACTGGGCATCAGTTGCCATCACCTCCAGCAATCCCAGTGGCCTGTCATAAAACTTGGGATCCCTCGCAGTTATCTCTGGTGAGCATCTTCTCGGGGAGGTATATCCTGGGATTTTTTGTTTTTATCAGAGAATGCCCAAACCATAACTGTTGAGAGATTATCTTAGTTCTTGTAGTATTTAAATTTATACCTTTTGTGATGGTGTATCCCATTTTACAGGTCTAACATAAAGAGAGCAATGTGATTTTGCACTGTAACATGGGGTTCTGGCAATCTTAAAGACCTTTGCAGCTACGCAGTCTATAGAAAAAAGATATTTTTGTTACCTTACACACTTTACAGACATGAAAGCCTTTGAATTAGCTTCAGATCATTGTCTAGTACTTCTCCACGGACTGGATTTAGTAACTTTTGACAGCTGGCTGCCCAGGGCTTCTGTCCCCTGCGAGCCTTCCTCCAGCCAGTGGGCTTCAATAGCTTGAAATAAATATTGGTAGTTTTAATTTCTTCCTGGAAGGTGGTTTCCTTGTAACATTCTCACAAGCAATGCTTGGATATGTTGGAGGTCCCTTACATTTTTATTTGCAGTTCAGGTCCTAGAAAATAAATTGTTTATGGCTGCTGGTGTTACCAGCAATGAGGGATGTTCTGGAGCTGGAGCTCAGAGCGCATTGCTAGAGACATAGTCCTACACGTTTGATCCAAACAGATAGATGTGAGTGCAATGAATCCAGCACCTGTTAAATGAGCTTCAACTGGTCATTTGAAGTCACACTGTCTGCTTTCTGCCCCCAGCAAAATGGGGAAAAAGATGCTTTCCTCTATTGGGTACCTAAATAAATCTGTAGGTGTCAAACACTAATTCCCATGAGACACTTGCACTTTGAAACCTGGAGACTGGCTCGTACTTGGCTTCCATGTGTATCCCCAGGGCTTCACCAACCCACGGGCACAGCGTCCAGTGGCCAAGAGCAGCAGCTGGGAGCAGTAGAAGCAGAGAATTATAGTGTATTGTAAGTTGGAAGGGTACTGACGCTTTGTCTCTTTTGCATTTTGTGTCTGCATACTTCAAACAGATAAAATTAAGCTATTATTAAGATGTTAGAATGGAATTTCTCTGTAGCCTCGAACTTGCTGGTTTTGTGAATGGCATTTTTATCTGGCAATATAATCAACAACAAACCAATCCCTTTCTCAGGCACAGCCAGCATCAAGGGAAAAGTTCACTGCAGATACCAAAGATTTTCTTCCTCGGTAACAAACACAGAAGCCTCCAGCCATGCCTTTTTGCTGTTAGCATGAATAAAGGTTAATTGCCACATTTCTATGTTTCCCTTTGTAATTAAGAGTTGAGCCTTCAGTGCCTTTCACTGCAGTTACTGACAACTGAAGTTAATCTTTTTAATCATTGCAGAAAAAAGGCATGGACTCTACAACAGATCCCACTCAAAACAGGCTGGCTTTCTATATTTGGAAGCTTGCTACATCTAGGCAAAGCTGGAGTAGTGTATTTAGAGAATATGCATTTTAAGAATAGCAGTTTGAATTTTGGTTTCTCTGTGACTTGATTGAAAGTTATGCAAATGCAAGGGTAATTCCCAGGCTGAGGCTGTTACAGGAGAAGCCATGATTATGTTGCAAGCCACACAGAAATTGCGTTGCCAGAGACTTTGTTATTAAGGCCTATTCTCTTTGCTGCTGTTTCTCTCTGTTTCACATTTCCATTGTATTAAGAAATGTTCCTGTTATAATTTTTTTCTCCTTGTTCATGCAACAAAAACTCAATCAGAAGTATGTTAGTGAAAGAAATTGGGCTTTTTTTTTTTTTCAAATTATCGCAGGCATTCACTGCTCTGGGAGAGCAGGTGTTGGTAGGTTTGGGGAAAGTGATGCCACTTCTGGCAGCAAGGAGGTGCGGCGGGAGCACGGTGCAGCCGCAGCTGGGCAGGTGCACGGGGCTGTGGGAGGCATCACGCTCTTGGACAACTTTCTGTTGCAGAGACAGTTGAACAAAGATGTGTCGCTACATTGTTTGGATATAATGCACTTCTTGCTTGTACATGGCTGCTGTGAAAACATGCTTGCTTTGTTGTGTTAATAAATAACTGTTATGTTTAAGAAATTAATTCACGTGGAAAGATTTATTGTAGTATAAAATTATAGGAAGAAAAATGAAAAATTCCATCCTTAGAGTGGCTTGAAAGAATTTCTGTCTCATCTGATTAGGGGAAAAGGCTGCTTTATCTTCCTAAATATTTTTTTTTTTTTTATTTAAATAAATCTTCTGAAATGCTTGCATGCCTGCAAGAATTATAAAAGGCTGTTCAGACCTAAATCAAGTGTTCAGTGCTGCTGCATGAATCTTCCAAGGCAATAAACTTTTGGTACCTTTGACAAGTTTTATGATTCAAGATAGGTGCACTGTGCTATGTACCATATTTCAAAGTAACGCATCTGAATAAATCGTATCAATTTTATATGCTAATAATTTGTTTTGGTATTTTAATACTAGGAGCTATAATTCATACCTATCACGTTCCTTAGACTACAGATAATTTGAATAACATTTAGAGAAAAATTACTTAGGAATACCTCCAGTATTGCACTTTTCCATTGCACAAATAAGCCAAGAATGGAGAAGCCTAGAAATAAATAAATAAATAAATATAAAATTTAATTAAATCTCCTTAGATTCAGCTCAGGACTGTTTCCCTCTGATGTTTCCCTTTCCCTTAGCCACAGTATATTTTCAGTTTGCTGAGTGTTTGGGCTTTTCTCCATTTCCTGTGGTAAATTCTTGGGTAGGCAAATCAATCTTGCTATTTGCATACTCTCTTTGCCTAGAAATATAATATGAATGTTTCCTTTCTTAAATTTACCTCAAACTCTCACTGATATTCATGGTGTATTACAAAGCTTTACCTTTTCCAATACATCACATGTTGTGTGAACAGTTGAAACTCAGTTTTGCTCTTGCAAACTGGATAATGATGGCAGCAGTATTTGTGGTAATGGTGGGAATACTATAGCAATATTGAATAGTTATAAAGCCAATTGAAAACTATTTTGAGGGCAGGCTTTACTGAAAAACCAGTATAATCCCTATAGTTTTGTAGCAAATCAAAATTCCTCTTTCTAAACATAAGATGTGCAAATGGCCATGAAAGATCACCAGAACCTGCAGGGATTTCTAAGTGTTCTGTATAAAAGAAAATAGAGAAACAATAAAATGAAGGGGAAAAAAAAGGTGAAAAAATTGCAAATGTCTAAACATAGAGAAGATAAATGAGGCTAAAAGCCTATTTTTATTGTTTTGCCAGTAAAAATACCTTCAGTGCTAAAATGGAAAATCTCATTGTATGTCAAAGTTTATCAGCTACCTGATCTTAAGTACATTTGAGACCCCATCCTAATATTTATATTCAACCAGACAAGCTCAGAATGATTTCCTTCTCCCCACTGCAGCTGCCCTCTCTCTACATGCACAAACCTATCTTTATTAATGGTTATTTATATAAAATTCATTCCAAGTTTCAAAGCCACTTTGGCAGAATGCTCCAGAATACATCTGAAAAAAATATTTGCCAAAGTGTTCAAGATATGAGATCTTCAGACTTCTCTGTGACACTTTCCCTGCTCCTCTTCACCTCACAGAAGCAAAGCGCTCTGGTGAGTGTTAGCATGCTGGTTAGTTTTTCAGGAGTCAAATTTTAAAAGCCCTACAAAGCACAGGGAGTGCCTCACCATCATCTCCCTCCCACCTGTACTATCTTAGTGTTTTCTGTGGAATCTGCACCTTAAATGATTTTCCTTTTCTTTTTCTCCTGAGTCACAGATTGGAAAGCCTTGCTGTTCAGCTGATGGTGCAGTTTCAAGGGATTCTTTGTTCCCACCAGGAACCCAGCACAGTCCACAAACACACCAGAGATCAACAGTGAAAACCCTCAGAAGTAAGTATGTAAATATTGGCACCGCGCCCCTGCACGCGGCAATCCCTAACCTTTGCCAACTTATTGTACGCACCGTGCCTCAGGGGCACTAACCATGGCTGTAACACAAATCAGCATCTAGCATCTTCTGCTGTCTCTGTTGCCGTGTTTTCTTTTTTTTTTTTCCACTCTTTCCTTCCAGGGTTTCTGCCATACCTTACTCTGTCCCCTCCATGGAGGGAGCAGGTTGTGCAGGCTTTCCCCCACGCCGGGCTACTGCCAGGGACCTGAGAGCAGAGCCCAGATGTGCCAAGACAGTCGTTCCTCTTTGCCAGGAGAAAGAAGCCTAACCCGGCCCTTCCTCTACAAAGAACCACGACCTTCCAGACCATGGAGGAGCCGGTTCAGTGCTGAGCTTCATCTAAAGGTGGGATAACCCTGGAATCTGGATGGCTTGTTGTTCAAGTTTTTTTCATGAAGATCAAGCAGATTTTGCCCATTGTGAGATTTTAATGTAATTTAATCCATTCAAAAAGATTGATTTTTTAAATCTCTTTAAAAAATAATCAACATCAAAATGGAGAGGCATGCATGACTTTTGCAGTATTCCTCACAGTGTGCTCGTTAACCCTTCTTTCACATGTATGAGTTGTTGAAGACGGGGTGATTCTCTCTGGCTGATTTTTTTTTTTTGGAATTTTTTGGTTGGAGTTTTGTTTTCGTTGTTGTTTTTTTTTAAATATACATTAGTTGAAAACAAAATGGCCTTCACTAAAAGTCCAAAAGGGAAATTGAGAGGGACAGAGGGAGAGACTTTATTACCAGTGCCCTTTTTCCTTGGAAATAAAATTGTCACCTTACAGGGAGGGCAACATGAATGCTGAAAGGAAGCAGGGTGGTATTGCAGGGATGCAGCTGGTGCGTGAGGCAGCAGCGGGACAGGGTATGTATATGCAGGCTTAGGGAAAGGGATGGAGGCACAGGTCGTGGCATTCAGAGGGTGTTTAGGCTCTTGTCTAATATCTCTGAACTAGGTTCAAAAAGTCTTTGTTCTAGTTGTCTGTGATAGAGTCAGCTGGATACTCTAGAGGTACCCTCCGTATCATTGCAAGGAAAAAGAGGGAAAATGTTTTGAAAGGAACAGCACAAAACCTTTCCATTTGAGAAAAAATACTTGTTGGGTTTTTTTTTTTTTTTTTGCGAGGATTTCACTACTTGGAGGAGTGGGGCAGAGCAGCAGCATTTTTCAGATGAGTTTGCAGTTGATTTAATACTTGTACTAACATATATTCAGGGATGTACCCAGACACCTTATTCTTTTCACAATTGTGTCTTCTCATAGCAATAGTGTGTAAAAGGAAGCAACTCTTCCCAAAGAAGATCTTGTGCCTTTTTGGATGACTGTGTTCACATAGCTCTTCTCAGGAGATAATTTGAAGTGAATATAATCCTTCTTGCAGTAAAAGGGTAGTATCAAGCAGCTAATTTGCTGCTTTGCCATGTGAAATGTAAATCCTCACTTGCCAACACTGCTGGTTTGCATCATTTGATTGCAATTATTGAGACCATTAATGTGCTCCTCCTTCACCAAGTTCTGGCTCCTGGGGAAAGGTGGTGCAAAGGGGGCTTCTCCCCCCCATCACCCTTTCTTTTCAGGATCTTTTCTAGTCTTTGGGATCACAGACAAGTGATGGGAGATGGGAACAGTGAGGTTAAACACAGTGGAAGATAAAACCAAAATGAAAATAAACTTTCAAGCCATTTAATGTTAAAATCTTGAGATGTTCAAGGGTTTCTTATGTTTTCTGAGTTCTGGACTGAGACCAAATACTCTTGAGTCAGTGTTCAGGCACTGACATAATGGGCTGCAGACTCAAATGATGAGAGACCTGGAGGACTTGGTGTTCATTGCTGATATGCTCTCTCCATCTTTCACAGCTCAGCTGTCAGTAATGCTCACCTCTGGGCTCTCCAGGGCTCCCATCTCCCATGGAGGAGCTCCTAGCTGCAGACCATGTCTGCTTTCTTCGGGGCAGGTCCTTCACTCTAACCTTGCCATTTATGTGGCTGACACAGAGCTGGCTGACTGGCTGAGAAGTTACAGACACCGTGGGGGAACTTATCTGAGCGCATCTAATCATCACTGCTTGCACTTTGAAATGAAATATCCCTCGTCTTTTAAACCAATAACACACCGCCCACTGCTACATGGCTAGGCAGAGGGGACAGATGTTGTATTACAACGCAAGTCAGAAAGGATTTAAATAATGCGGTCGCAAGGGAAGCAGTAGCATGGGAATGCATCAACAGCTATCAGGGGTGCGTATATTGTACCTGTAAAACTGTGGAAAATTACTTATTTCACACCTTGTGAGGACTATAAAAAAGGCCAACAGAGTGGTAATTGTATTAGGAATTAATCCGCTCAGCCCCTCAGTATGTTGAGTTGCCTGTTTCTACAGAAAGGACAGGAAAATGAAAGGGCTCCAGCCTGTCTGGGGAGCGGGCGCAGCGGCGGGGGGGGGGCCATCCTCCTCCTGGTGCCAGCAGGTTTCGTGAAGACTCTGTCTTGTTGTTACTTGTGCTTTGGGGTAAATGTTCCAGTCCCACATTTAAGACAAGCCATGAAATACTGTAAATTGACTGTTGTTTGGTTTTCTGTACCTCAATAATTGAAACTAATAGAAACAAATAGCTAATATTTTCTGATGGGATGACCTTGGGAGCAGGAGACCAGCTAGTTGTGCCTTCCTCCAGGGAAGAAAGTTAGAGGAATTACTGCTAAATAATAATAATAGCAGCAGCAGCACGGGCTGTAATTCCCCACTCTCCTACTTAAGCAACACCTGAACACCAGCATGAAGAAAACAAGTCATTTATCAAGTATAATTTCTTGGAACTGCTGGGTTTGTGGAACAGAGTGGGGGAGAAACAGGCAGACTGATCTCTACCTCATCCCATCTATTAAGGTACTAGCATATAATTTTCCCATTTTGGCAATTTGTACTTGCTTGGGCCAAATCTGGATGTGGACAAATATGACTTGCTATATGTCCTTGTTTCCTTTTTGAGGCGCTCTGAAGTGCAAGCTTTGCTGCGCCCACCTACTTTTCCTAATGAGGGATCTGACCCCGTTGCTCTCTGTGTTCCTGAGGTTCCTGTGCAACCACAAATCACCCACCCCAGCTCTGATTTTGACCTAGTTTTCTTTTTTTTTTTTAAAGAAAGTGAGGTTCATGTGATACCCACAGACATGCTGAGTTTTTTGCATCTATTTTGGTCTCTGTAAAATCAACTAAATTTACAGTCAGAGAGGAAACTCAGAGATAATTAAATACCAAAACACTTACTAAAAAGACATTAGTTAAAGGAAAGGGCTCTCCTAAAGCCAAACAGACAGAAGTTGGACATCAAAAACTGTTTGGCAGCAGCATCTGGCCAGGAAACCAGCAGGTGGAGAAATCTGGGCATCAGGCAGCATCATAAAACACAGTTCCTGTGCAGTGGGATGTTGTTAATTGTGGGGCTTACAGAAAAACTTACAGAAAAGCTTGTTACAGACTCAATTCTATAGAAACAGCAAGCGATGGAGGAATGAACTAAAGAGATGCATAGAAACATCTCAGCACATGGGAAAGCAGCGAGTGAGAGGTACTGCCTGATTGCTGGGTGATAGGAGGCAATTTCCTGCTGAATGAGGTTATTCTGACCAAAAATGAAGTGAACTTGGTGTGTCTGAAAAAGAGGAGTAAGAGCCAAATGCTGCAAGGTTGTACTGGTTTCTCTAGGGAGGAAAACAGTGAAATACTGGCCAAAGCGAGATGGCTGTGGAAGAGGGGATGCAAGCACAGTGACACCTGGCACATTACACCATGGCGTGGCCTGGGAGAGGGAGAAATAGGCAACCTTGGACAGTTACATGCAAAAAAATCTTATCAATAGAACAAGAAGCTGCTGTGACACATGTATAGTAAAGGAGAGTTTCAAGTGCTTCTGCAAGCTGCCCCTTCACCTGTAGGAAAAGTACTAAACAAGTAATTGGAAAAGCCAGGTCTGGGGGTGAGAGGTTTTGACTGAGGAAAGAACAGTCTGCGCTGAGCCATTAAAAAAAATAAATATCTGTGATTAAAACCACTCAAGCAATTTCAGCTGAGTCCTGGGCTGAGCATGGCGATGAGGAATAAACTTGGCACAAGAGCTGCGCTCGTGCCCTGCTTCTGCCAGCTGGGATTTTTCTTCAAGGCCCCACTTCATTTCCAAACCCCATTTCCCTGTGGCCCTTTGCACGCTGCAGGCAGCACGGCCAGTCCCTCCCAGTTCTGCCTTGCCACCCCACGGGCTCTTTTACCTGCTTGCCTGTGTCCCCTTCTGCACAGAAAATGGGAAAATCTGGATGGGTTGCAGTACCTGACAGGATCTGCTGAGTGTCTGGATTGGTACGAGAAAGGCAGGGACCCTAGGTGGTAGAAATATTAGTAGGTAAAGAATAAAGGAGAATAAAATAAGAACAAAGAATAGCAAGGGAAAAGAGCCTGGCTCTTGTTATTAACCTGCACAGAGAAGAATGTGAAGTAGCAAATGAAGGTACTTTTGTGGATTTGATCCAAACTTGTACGAGATAAGCGCTAGGGACCTCCTCTTCATTAGGGGAAGGGTTAATGTAAAAAGTAGGAAAGTAAGAAAAAGCCCTGTGTGAACAAAGGAATTATACAGCAGAGTAATTAGATAAGACATTTGTAACATACTTATTGCAGAGGTTTAGTTACTTAATTGCTCAGTAGATAATGTCTGTATGTATATACATGCATGCAAGTTATGGATGTTTCTGCGTGTAATTATCTATGAATATGCTATATATCTCTGAAATGGCTGATAAGGGTCTAAGAAGACTGTCATGAGTTTATAATGCATTTGAACTAAATAGCTTTGCCATTTAACTCAGCATTTCACTAACAAATGGAAGTTATTAAAAAGCTTAGAGGGCAGAACAATCTGGCTTTGTAGAATTTGAAGACAATTCAGGTGTTGGAGGGAAAAACAGGATGGGTGAATGCATTTTTTTTCCTTTAAATCTTTTTCTTCCAAAACCAGTCCATCACAGAAATCTGTGGCCGTGCGGCCCGAGGCCATTGAGTTACTGACGCTTTATGAATGAATTTGCATCCCTCATGTTGCAGTTACGTGGCTGTGTCGTATTTGCAGCCTGTTCCAGCTGGGAAGTGCGTTAGTTTAAATCATGGTGAAGACAAGGTTGGCTTTAAGTAAGTCATTTTATCTTTCTTTATAATGCTTTGAAGGAGGAAATTTTGCTTCTTATGTAACTCTTGAGAGCTGTTATTTCCAGCAGCCTCACCTGCGAACGCAGCGCTGAAGGACATGCTTTACAAGGTGTAGCTGTTGCAGAGCTGTAAACACGCCGGCTGTCTTTATTGAGCAGGCTGGGGTTTCCAAAGGAACCGAGGAAATTAGTCACCCGTCTTTCCACGTAAATAAATGAACAGCATGCCTAGCAAAGATAATTTTCCCATTTTCCCATAGCTAAATAAATCTCAGTCAAGGGGGAGGTATCGCCATCACATGCCACGACCCTGCACAAGAGGGTGAAAGTTCTGCAGAAAGCTTACTGCGCTTTTGCTCTGCAAGAGCTGTGTGTCAGGGTTTCCCGGTCTGCTTTGAAGTGCAAACCTCACAGGACCTTCTGAGGGCTCTTCGTGCTCTGCTTAAGGCATTTGGTCAGGAAGGCGCTGCCTGAGACAGGGGCTTCTCCTCGGGGGAGCAGAGACGGGTCAGCAGAACAGGTCGGAATCCCTCTGGGCAGGGAGCTCATCTCTCCTGGAGAGGCTTAAACACAACTGCTGACAGGTAGAAACTAACCTTTACTGGGCTAATGAGGAGTTTCCCCAGGATGTGCTATACTGCAGTTACTCATCCCGAGGTTTCTGGTTTGGTCCACTTCCCCAGCCAAGCAAACGGAATAAACTCATACAGCAATATCTGGTAGGTAAATCAGCACTGGCACTGAACAGCGTGCTGTTTGTCACCTCCTTTCTACTTCTCCCTGAAGAAACACAAGATTCTCACCTTCACAAAATCCTGTCTATTAAAATCTAAAGCTGGATGATCACATGAACGAGTTCAGGTCCTACAACGATAAAATAAATGTCTGCTGCTATAGAGAAGCCAGTTGGTGACCTTTCCCACTCAGCCTCCCTGGTGATTCACAGGTTTTATTTTTTGCTAAGTACAAAAGCATTTTCCCTGGCAAATGCTCCTTTCCTGAAGGTGAAAATGAATAAAATAAGCCCACAAAACACTGGGGGGAGGGTTAGGTCTTTTCACAGTTACCACTATTTATAACATAAAGCAGCTGAAGTGTGGTGAGCTCTATGGAGAAATGCATCCTGAGCTCAGTTCCTGAGTTAGTTTCCTCATGTTAACAATTGTCTGGTGTCCTGTATTTTCAGCAGGGAGCTTCTCCATCGCCTGGTATACCAATGTGATGTCCTTAAATGATAGGTCTGCTACAGAGGGCATTTGGCGTTTGACTTTCTTAAAAAATTCATCAAGAATTGATATACTGCATGTTTCATTTGAAAAGTTGCAATCAAGTAGCAAAGTCTGAATATTCATACGAGAGTAATATCTTTGCAGCATTCATTAATCTGAGTCAGTAATGAACTACAGGTAAAACTGAGTGATAATTTGGAACAAGTAACTTATTTGATTATTTTTCTCATCTTCCATATTATTAAATATCCATGAACAGTTTAATTGACCTTCCTGAATTTTTCATTTAATATTCAAAGATTTTTTTGGTAAAAAGTTTACAGGGCTGCTGCGTGGTTCCTGTCTCGCAGGGCGGAGCGGTGGCAGTAGGGTGGCTGGTGGCGGTGGGGACCCAGTCCCTGCACCCGGAGCTCTGCCCCACGGGGTGCGCTCCTTGCGGGGCTTCCCAGGCTTGTGCACTTTATTTTCTTCATCCAGTTCATGGCTGATAGGGCAAAACCCTGAAGAACAGGTCACTCCTTTGTCTTAGCTGTTATTTTGAGCATATTTTAAGCGACTAAGTTCTCTCCTCGTTCTCTTTTTTGGTTTAAGGCTCAGTTCCCCAACACTGTTTCACCCCTCGGTGATGTTTTCTAGACCTCTGATCTCCTTCCTTGTCCTTTTTTTGATTTCCTACGTTTAGTAGGATTTTTTGATTTCCTACATTCCTCTACATTTGCTAACATATAGTATATAAAACAGAATGTACTTCCCCAATGTGGACTTCTTAGGACTGAACCTAGTGGAAGGATTGTTTCTCATATCTTCTTTTAGCCACACTTGACTTTACCATCTCAGAACGATTGCCTCTTTCAGAGCAGCCATCCCCAGCTCCCTTTCCCCAATCTGCATGGTTGTTCCCCAGCCTGTAATTACGCAGTTGATTATTTCTGCCCAACTATAGTATCTTGTATTGTCTCTCCTGAATAACATGCTTTCTTGAAAGATTATTTCAGCAATTTGTCAAGACCTTTTCAAATTTTAATCCTGTCCTCTTGTGTGCTTGCAGTCCTTCCCTGCACAGTGTTATCAAGGAAATGTAACAAGCACATTCCTTCTTCCATCATCCAAGTCACTAATGAAAAAATTAATAATACTGAGTTCAAGACAGGTCTCTTTGAAACTGTGCTTGATTCATCCTTTCATTTTGAATAGAACTGTTTTCAGGAAATGAATGGTCTTCTAGCAAGCTTTGTAGCCCGTATACGTATCACCAAATGCCATGTTAATAGCTAAGGCTCAAGTCAAGCTATGCCTTTTTAATGTCCCATAGAACGGAATGCAATTGGTATGGGGCAATCAAAAAAATGCTGTTTGCTGCTGCTCACACCTTGTATCTTGTTGCTGTTATAGAAAGATTTAATATTTTTCTGTGAATGGATGGTCTGGGAGCTGGTATGTAAAGCACTATCTTTTCCTCCTTAAAGACGTGGTTACTCTTTCCTCATCTTTCCCTCTTCAGTCTTCCATGATAATAGTCCAGATTCTGATATTATTTCAGACAGTTTCTTAAGTATGCAAAGATAAAGCTCATCAGCATAACCAATTTGAAAACATCTAAATTAGCCAGGCACTCTCACCATTCCCTCTTTATGAGATTACAATCTTCCCTCTCTCTGTTACAGTATTATTGCACCAACCATCTGCTCTCAGTTGGCCTTTTTCATGAAGAGTGAAGAAAAGAAAGCTTGTTAAACACTCGGATTACTTGGTTAATGACTTTCCCACTCCTTTTTTGGTCTTCCTTTATTACTAATGTATTTACAGAATGATATCCTGCTAATTGTCCCACACTTTGACCTCTCCAACTTCGTCACTGTACTTCTCTGCCTGATGAAATGTTTGCCAAACTTTTTTAAAATGTTAGAGCTCAGACTGTGCACTGAAATTCCTACACACTAAATCCACAGAGAATATATAATCAGCTTTCACCTTCCAGTAATAACTGTGGGTCATGCCTCTCATATGAAAGGCAAGGCAGTGGCAGCCCCTCAGCTAATGCTGACCTGAGCCCACAACCAGTTAAAATTGATAGGCAGAAGGGGAAAAAAAAAAAAAGGAAAAAAAAAAGTGAAATTGTAGCGATTAATTTTTTTTTTAATCTAATAATATACAATCTGTTGAAATTGCATTTTTTTTCCAGGTTCTCCTCTCCTGACTCGCTCTGTTCTTAAGTACATCACCTACATTATTTCTCAAGTCTTTAGAGTCCTCTGTGGATTTCCCTTTATTGGTCCCCAGTCTACAAGTAATTGTTCTCCGTCCTTGATCCTTTTAAAATAGCTACTGCAGCAAATTTCACCTTTGTAAGTATGTGACCTTAAAGGCAGAAGAAAAATTCCTCTCAATTACATTGGACAGCTTGTAAACAGATTTCCAAATTATTTCAGCCATATATAAACATACTAGGCTTTGGAAAAAAAAAGTGGTTCTAGTCAGATATGTAGGTCAATAGTCTTCTGGTTTAAATTCACTCACGGCATAGCAATTTAGATAATAAGATGGGGAACATAATAATGTAAAATTTCAGCGTTGTGACTTCATGTCTTTTACTCTCACACTAGAGACTTGGGGGATGAAGAGAACTCTGATTTGCAAAGCTACATAAAACAAAACTGCAGAGGAACCTGCCTGGGTGATGACCTTCTTTTCAGTTTTTAAGCAACCTCAATACTGAATCTTGCTTAGAACTGCCCATTATCCTTGTTTCTCATGCAGAGCCATTAACCTATAATTTACTGAAGGAAATAAACTGTTCTTTGCTGGTATTAAAAAAAATCCCAGCCTTCCTTATTTTCTCCTGAAGCATCTCAAAATGGATAAGCTTTGTCAGATCCTAATATTTCCAACCTGCGTAAGATACTGGAAGAAAATCAAAATGCACAGTGTTGGTTATATACTGCAAAATGACTGACATTTAGCAGAAATTTTAAATCTATCTAAATTCTTGAAAACTGAAAGGCAGGAACCTTTGCTGCAGAATGCTGTCTGTTGAGGTGGGGGTGTGGGGGTGCCTAGCAGGACAGCCTGAGACCAGCCCTTAGGTAACTGATGCCTGGAAGCAGCTCTGGGTAGCACTGAGCAAGTGTGGTGCTGTGGGAAGCATCATAATTTGCTCTCCAAGCCAGGAACCTATTTCTTGCAGAAAACCAAGCTGGAGAACACTTAGCAGAGTGATCTAACCAGCAAACATCCCCTCTAGTTTTCCCAGTCTGAACTGGTGTATGAGTGCATTGCAAGGCACATGCAGAGTGTGCAGAAGAGAGTAAAGTTTTTAGTACTTCAGATAAATTACATGGAAGTAACTGCTACTTGCTAGCAGTTCCCTTGTACTAAGCAATTCCTAGTAACTCGTGTTGTGTGTTGATAAATGCACATGTCATCTGCAGGCGGTCCCAGTCCAGGGTGGGCTGTACTCATCTGGATGCTCCTGGCTGGCAGTCCTTGCAATCCAAGCTGTGCGAAGAAGGATGGCTGGAAAGGAGGAACTGGAGACTGAAGGTACAATTTTAAACTGTTTAAACAAATTTTAAACTGTTTTAAACAAATTTAAACAATTTTAAACTTCCACAAGAAGTCTTTACTTAGAGCTATACAGATCTCCAGCAAATTGTAGCTTATTTTCTGGCTCTTTCTTTGTAGGTCCTTTGGTTGAAAAGAAGAAATGAAAAGCTTGGTCTGGAATCTCTAATTCTGAGTCAGTTGCCCACCAGCAGGCTGTTACTGATCGATTGCTGGATTTCCCAGACTTACTTGTTTCAAATGTAGTTTTTGTAATAACTGCAGCCAGTGGACTGCAAACTTCTGCAGAAAGTGAGCAGCCTTTAGCCTAAGAAGGAGAGATCCACAGAGAAACTGGGTTGTGCTTTTTGAGCAAGTTGTCTTTTTGACAATAATGGAAATATCAAGCCAATTAAAACACCAAGGAATGTTCAAAACCTAGTCTTAGCAAAGAAAATATGCCTTTAAAAGTAAATGATATAAGCAAATAACAAACTCTTGATAGCTGACACCAACTAAAAGTGGTTTATAAATAAGGGCTTTTTTCTTCCTTATCCATTGCTTCAAGCAGTCACTCAAAAAAAATGTAACTTCCAGTTCAGTGAGTAAAGAGTTTAAGGTCTGTCTGTGGTGCTGGGAAGGACCGGCCCTGCAATGCAAGCATGCATGCTTTAATACGTCGTGATATTTTCTGATATCTAAACTGAAGGGTAAAAAGACAGAGGACAGTCTAAAGGTCAGTATAGTAAAATAGCAGAATCTACTGATTCTGTTGAGAGTTTATGATCCGAGGAAGATCTCTTGTTTCAATGAATAAGATTTCCAAAAAGCTGCATTAAACTTTCAGAGAAGAGGAAGCCATTCCAGGGAGTACGTGTGGTATGATCGATTCACTGCTTGTTTGCACCTCCTGAAAAATAATTAAGTCATTACTTTTTTTTTAGGGAACTCATTCAGGGTCAGGAGGAAAAGTTAGTTTTCCTCCTCCCCATAGTCTTTTACTGAGATATTTAAAGGCAATGTGGAACTTTCTGTCTCCATCCCAGAAGCCCTTGAAAACGCAGAGGTGGGCACCCAGTCGCACAGTCTGTGATGAGACACGTTACGTTTTGTGCCAGACAAATGTTATGGTACCCTGACAGCAGCAATGCTTCTAGTCTGTCATTTGCCCTTCTCACCCTAGAAAAATAAAGACCCTTGAGCTTTTTTAGTTACTGAATTGGAAACTGTTAAATTGTGCTGAGCCGTTGCTTGAAGTAGTGGAAAAAATGGTTGAAAAAGTAGTTTGCTCAATAATCACACGAGCTGGAACTGCTTGTTTCCTGCCACTCTCAGCAGCCACCAGCTATCAGGAAGGTTTTTTTCTCCTGAAGGTCAATAAAAGACCCTCACCTTTTTTGGGTTTTAGTTTTATATGTTATTGGAAAAGCCAAATCATGTTTTAGTTCTGAAGATCTTGTTTAAAATCTTTTGGCACGCACTTAATGCTTCCTTACATACGGCTGCTACGGGGCCGGGCTCTGTCACACTGATGCTGTTGGAGTGCCTCTATTTAAAGGCATGTTCTTCAGGTGCAGGTGCTACAAGTAACATCAGAAGGAGGTTTGTTTTCTTGTTTCCCTTACTGCCAATGTTTTTACAGAGCTGTTGAACTACACTTGCTGAGTTTTACCTTGACACTTTAATTTGGAGGCAATCTAATATGTTCTGACTGAAAATTTTAAAGTGGAAGTCCCAGTGCACAGCAGAAACAAGGCGTAGATTTCATCATTCTTGACCCATTATCAGTTTTTTTATTTAATCTGCCACTTTAGAAACCATGTGTTGTTTTACTCCAGGTATTTTAACAGCTCATTTTAGTCTTGCTGACATTGCTGTGTCACGGTTCATGTCTTTTCTGACACGAAGCTATCAAGTTCTTCCATTTGCTCTTCCATTTTACCCTGGCTTACAAATGAGGTTTAGAGAAGCTAAAACCTTTCTGCATCTAAAGTCTCTTTTATTTCAGTAGTGTTGCCCTTTGCATTTTATAGTTGCTGATGTATGGTTTCAGTCAAAAGACTGTAAAGTACTTTGAAGAATGACTATGTGAAATAAATACTGGGAAGGAAAAATTGTTAAAAATGCATCAATGTGGCTTTCATAGAATTTAAATTTCTCTAAAATGAAATTGTTTCAAAATATCCCTGTGTTTCTGCTTTCGCCCAGTACCCTTTGCCAGCTTGTGTTAAAAGTTAGACCAGAGTTTGGCCTGTCTGTGATTTTTTTTTTCTTTTTTTTTTTTTCTTTTTCATCATGTTTCTAATACGTCACCTGCCCTTCCCTCCCTCTGCTTAAACCACCCAGATCTGAGCAAGAAGGAAACCAGGAATCCGAAGGCGAGCGTGCTGGTGCGTTCTCCAGGCAGCACAAAAAAACTGGAGGTGTCACTGTCTGCATTAATATCTCTCCATACTTGTGTGCAATCATCTGGTGCTTTTCATAAAATTCACATATATTTTATTTTAAAATGTGACAGGAGCATGTTTTTCTGCCTTTTCACCAACAAATATAGCTGGAAGGATGCGTAGAGGAGAGTTGTGCCCCCTCGCTGACTGATGCACCATGACATGGGGTGTAGAGGAAATTCAACACTTTGTCACTTCAGCTGTTGACAAAGTGAGTCACCACACAGAGGTCCCAACTGCTCGCGTCGACGACGCAGATCCAGGCTCCCCTCCGCGAGCGCAGGGTGTTAGTCAGGCATCCCAACCTGTGGCGGCGACCAGAAGTACTGGTGGGGGAATCGCTGGCGTGGTGTAGCTGTATGCTGTGCATCACTAAACAGCGTCTTCAGTTTTTTGAATGTGGCTGTGTCTTTACCAGTCAGTTGGATGAAAATGACTCACACAGCATAAAGATGTGGTTACAAATGGTCGCCCAAGCTATGCATTTGCATTATAGCTCAGCAGAGCGGAGCTGGGTTCGGCCCCAGGCCATACGGGCCACCAGCCATGGTGCTGGGCTGCGGAGGTGGGTGCCCATCCTGGGCTCCTTTTCCCTTCCCCTCAGAGCCTCATGCTGTTACTGTCTTTGTGCTACTCCTGGGAACGACTGGCTTTGTATTTGAGCTTTAGAGAAGTTTTTCATAATACAGTCAGAAAACTTGCACCTTGTGGGGCTCTGAAAACCTCAATTCTCTTTGCTGCCTTCATGAACTGAGGACAGGGAGCGGTTGGAGTAATTTGGTAGGAAAGATGTTGTAGAACTGTACAGTATGTTGTTATTGGGCAGTTAGTGTCAAAGCACTGTTGGTTCGGATACAGCAGATAGCAGTCAGGTCACAACCTGGCTCATCCCTTGCTAACACCAGGGCGAGGGCAGCCCACTGGTGGCAAGGCATACCGGGATGAAGGAGGTTTGATTTTCTGGTTATGCATTGGTAGTCCGGATGCTTGAGCATCGTTTCCGAAGCTGTATCCAGCCATACTGACAGTCAGTTTGTGTCTGATGGGCCACTTACATAAAGGAGGAGCAAACCATATGAAATATCTCATGGGGAAATAAAAGGTAATGATCAACTGCTTAGACATTGATAGTATTTCTTTTGTTTTTTATCTACAAAGCAGATTTCTGGTAGGATGAGCTCTGAAGGAAGCAGACCTAGTATTTACAGCTTAGAGACTGAGGTCCCCATTTCATATTTGGAAATGAAAAAAATTTTTTTGATCTTTATCTTTGAGTTTTAAGACTGTTTCCACACCAAAAAAGGGTGGGAGAAGAATAAGAGATAAAAATATGTTTGAAATACAAGCTCTTCCTCCAACCTCTTACAATGTTTGAAAGTTTTTCTCTACAGCTATTCATTCCATGCACTTAACATCTGGTTTATGCTTTGATATATCTTGCAATCATTTTTTATCCTTAATTTGTTTGAAAAGTTTGCCATTCCATTGAGAGGTGCAGTATCAAGCCACTGCATAGGAAAGAGCTCAGAACGCTGGGTCCCTGGTAAAGGTACTGTCATCGGGGTATTTCCCTAAAAAATCCCAATGGGGGGTGAGATAGCTTGGTCCTACTGAAATGATCAGAGGTGCCGTGCAAAAGAGGCCTGAACCCCCGTTTTCATGCCATACTTCAAATTGCATAAGAAGAAATACTCTCTCATTAAATTATTTTTTGTTGTGAATTATTAATATTATACACGTTGCCTCTTTTTCCATTTCTTCCCCCCCCTCCCCCCCCAGTTACATGAGTAGTTTGTTTCCTGACAATATTTGATTGTCTTGGTCTATGGCTGGCTTTGATTTCACTGCAGATAAGTTTTCTGAGAGAATTAGATATTACTTAGATATACAAGCACTACTCTAACCAGGCGGTTCTGCCTCTGACAAAGGAATGGGAACGTAATAGAGTTTTTTAGTGTTCTCTCTTCTAACTCTATTATATATTACTTATATAGTACCTAGCTGTGGGTAATATATTTCTTTTATTTCCTGGCAATTCTAAATTGCCTGAGGAAAAAAATAAAGCTTTGTTTAAAACAAAAGTGATTAAAAATTTTCATCCCAGAATCAGCAACATACTCAATTCACTTCACATTAGATATTTCATTTCAGTTGCTAAGTAATTTACTGGTTTTCTAACATAGAATAACATTCAAAATGAAATATTTAACACAAAGTATTTTGATGAGAAAGAACTGTTACTAAAGCACTAAAAAATTAAGACAACTTGCTGAAATTGATGGATAGTTGTGAAACGTTTAGATCAGCCCAAATCTATGTTTTTTCAAAAGGAAATTTTTTTAACAAACTTTTCTCCACCTCAAGGTCAACCTCTGCCACATGTGAACATTTTATATTCAGTCAGACTTGTACAGATTTATGATTTTAAGAGAAGAAATTGATCCTCGCTTTCTGAACTCCCTAAAATGTCGTAACCCCCGAAAGCAGAGCCACCGGGTGCAGCCCCTGGAGGTGCCGGACAGGATTTCCCTGGGTGGCAGCGCAGTGGGTATGCTCTGCTGTTGCCGTATCCAAGGAGGGCTTGGAGATAATTAACAATCAGCTATATTACCTGTGCTGTCTGTATGGTAACTGCTATGATAACCACCAGAAGTATACGTATAGTGCTGACGTATGGTGACAACCAAGCATTATCACTGTTTTCCCCTCCTGTATAGCCACAGTTTTTCTCATTTTTAATTTGTCATCAAAACATTCTTACCTTCCCCCCCCCCCCCTTTTTTTTTTTGGTTTATTTATTTATGGTAGGCTCCCTGGCTTTCTCTCCAGGTAGATTTGAACCTTATTTTCTCCCTTTTCAGCTGAGCCTTCTCCCCATTGTGATGTAAATGAACATATTTGTACAACTTCATCTATCACAAGAGCTCTGTTGTTGTCTCTCAGCTGCCCAAAATTAAACCAATCCATTTTTGTTGGCTGTGGATCTTCATACAATGTGCCAGCGAGGAGACTGCTGAGGGGATGGGGCATCCAACCTAGTGAATGTGATGTTTTGAAAGAGCCATCATTAAAATTGCATCAGCTTCTGCTCTTATCTACTCGTTGGGAGCTGGAACATGGTGGGAGCTGGAAGAAGAGGAGGATGGAGGCTCTGACCGTGCCGGGCGGCGCTAGCCTCCAAGCATGTTTCGCTTGGGGAGCTCCAGGCTGGAAGACGAGCGATTCATCCCCCCGCAGGCAGGTACCCCAAGGGGCAACATCCCCTGCACAGCCCCTTAGCCCCTGCCTGCCACCCGTAAGCACGCCTGACGCAAGGCAAAACAGAGAATACACGGCTGCCCTGGTTGAGCGAGATGAGTAGCTCCTGTAGAAGCATTGTTATGCTGTACTTTTTTTCTACGTGTTTTAGGCTAGCTGATGACCTTTTCAAAGGAATGAGTTTTCTTATTTCTCAGTGCTTAGCTATTTTAATCCTTTCTTTACATTTCCTTTTAGAACCATTTCTATTATTTAAAGCCTGCCTCTGTGTGCCTTAATATGAGACTGATTTGATTTTATTTTATATCTGTGATATAAATCTTTGATCTTTATTTTAGCTTTGTCGGTAATGTAACCACTAAGGAAAATGCTAAAGATGTCTCTGATTTTCTGTCATTAGAACTGGGATCAGGTTTCTTATAGAATTCAGCATGAGATAATGCTTCTCCAGTCTAGTTCTCACATTTTAAGAATAAAAGTCAACAAAATGCCACTACAGATCTTTTTTTGGTGCTGTAAATTGCATTTTGATGATTCTCCACTATTGGAAGAGCACTCCTTCAGCACTGCCAGGAAGCATCCCTTGTTGCTTCTAGCAAGAATTGTCATGGTGATGCATTCTGTTGACCACATTTTGAAACACAGATTGTTTCTAATTCTGTTTCTCTAATTTACTCTGGATACCGTAATCTCTCCCCGCACCCCGCCCCACCCTCCCCCTGCCCCGCACGCTTTTCTGAGATTTTTATTACATCTATATACACGCATTAGTAGGATCTGCCCTCTCACCTTCACATATGCAAAGCATGCTTGGCTGATATTTTTTTTGCTGGCTTGTTGCTATGCAGGTCTGTGCCGAGGCTGCACCCCCCAAATCGCGCCGTTCTTGGCCTCACTGGTTTGGCACCGCCGGCTCTGCCCGCTCCGTGTGCCGGCACCCAGCTGCCGAAAGCCTCCTCGCCCTCCGCTCCTGCACTGGAGAGGATCCCCGAGGGCTCTTCTTGCAGGAGGGTGCTGTCTCGCAGCTGCTACAGGAGACGTACTTCAGTTATTGAATTGCTCTCTGTGCATGCAGAAGAAGAATGGGAAAACCCGATGGGGCATCAAGTGCAGGCTCGTTACCAGCAAGCAGGCAGATGCCTTTCCATGGCTAATTGTGCCTCCGCGGGAGAGGCCAGGCAGTGGCCTGAAAAGCACTTGGTTCTCAGAAAGGCTGGCAAGCTTATAACTGAGCTAAGAAGCTCCACGAAGAAATTAAATTTGGCAGTGCAAGTGCAGTACTTAGGTTAGTCTCAAGTAGTCTTGAGATATAAAAATGTTTCTGTGGGAGTTCTTGGCTGAGTGTGAAGGCTGAGAGAAGAGTCCAGCTTGCAGTGTGGAGTGGAGCTGCTTTATTTATTTCATCATTGTATTAATGGTTTTAAGAAGAAGGCTTGGCCTAAATTCATGGCTGTGTTTATTGTTTTTTTCGTGCAAGGACCAGAAGCAGGTTTCCCTGTGGTACTGGCCCAGTTTGAGCTGGTAAGGCAGCCTGGGAGCTCCCTCCATTCCTGTGTATGAGGTGCAAAAAAAGTATCATATGCAAAGGGGACCTGGGTGCGCTGGGTGCATGGGGTGCGCTGGGTATTAAAGCAACGCAACTCACGTTGATACTTCTGCATGCCTGCAGAGACCTAGAGTTGCCACGAGCCTGGCTCAGCCCCAGAGCAGGATGGAACATTTCTCCCCCGTCTGATGGCTGCCCTGCATGCCTGGGACATGCTCGACATGTTCAGACAGCTTCGACATGGTTGCTGAACCTGCTCCTGCTCAGAGGCCTTGATCTTCAGCCTGCTGGTGGGTGTCCATCCCTCCCAACTGCTTTTTTCTGAAAATGTTTTACTTTTTAGAAGTAATTAAGTAGTTTTGGGGTCAAAGAGTGAGAAGGGCAGTTTCTGTAGGGCCTGGCAGTTAAGGGGATCTGGCTTGACGGCCACTGTCCAAGGCTGTGTATGAGGCTGGCTGGCTGCTAATGCGCAGTGCAGAGACCTTGGGGAAGACATGGGGATGACTGTGCCCTGTGCCCTTTGTGGCTGTCCCCTGCACCCTTTGCAGCTGTCCCCTGGGCACTTTGCAGTTGTCCCCTGGATGCTTTGCACCTGTGGAAGTGGGAGGTCTGGATGTAAAATGCTGCAGCAAAACAGTCAGAAGAGGAGAAATCCCATGAATCCAAACCTCTCCCATCTCCAGACAGTCTTATTTCCAAAATATGGTGGGTGGGGGGGTGTAATTTTTTTTTTTTTTTTAAAGGTTAGGTAAATCCAGACTTCAGGAAAGAGCTCACAGGTGTGACCATGGAGGGTCGTGGGCTGGGCTGAGACTCGGGTACCCAGCTGTGCAGGCACAGCGCTGGGGATGGTGAAGAAGGAAATGAGTCTCCAGGAGAGAGGGGCCGTTTGGGCACCTTCCCATGGGCTCTGCTCTGCTTTTTAGCATCTGTGACTTAACACAGCTGATGGAGGGGCGTGCGATTTTCAGCCACGGACAGAAATAATAATACACCTTGGAAGCATTTCTGCATATTGCTCATAAAATTAGCTTTATTTCTGGAGAGAGATTGTTACTTTTTATCTTCCTAATCTCCAAAAGTGAAGCTGCCTAGTGTGAGTTTTTCAAATAATAAACCCAAGTATATTTTGCATATGTTTTCTTCTGTTGTTCAAAAAATATAAATTGAATTTATGGAATGCTGTTTGTTTTGACATAGTTTCACAGAGGCCATTCCAAAGGAATGAAAATCCTTCAAGGGGAAGAGGAAGGTGGTGAAAGCTCCTTCTTCCCACATGCCATGGACAAAGGTGTCCTGGCCCAGAGATCTGCAGGAGACAAACCCCGAAGAGTCGGAAAGGCTGAGCTCCACCTGGATGCCAGCCACATGACAGGTTAACTGCCACGCTTTTATTTAAACGTAAATATTTTCTAGGTTTAAAGAGAAATCAGAGATTATGTGGGGGCACCAAGGCTTGGAAGATATCTCAACAGAAACTCAGCTCTGAACCCTTGTCCCAAGGGTGAGGAAGGAGTGTGGGACATGAGGAGCAAGGCCCCAGGATACAGAGGGAAACATGCCTGATTTCAGCAAAAATGAGGATTGGTAAGAGGTGGTAATTTCATTTAGTTTATGCAAATTTCACCCAGTTTTTTAAAAAGTTACAAAAAAGACACTTTGGCATTATCTTGAAAGGAATGTAAATGAACATATCCTTAATGCACAGCCTTGTTTTCTGGCAGAGACAAGTCCAGGAGAGCTGTATCTCCCACTGAACTCCTAGAGTGACAGCAGTGCTGGAACAAAGTTTTACAATTTTATGGTATTGCAGAAACAAAGTTGTCTAGTTGGGGATCTAATGATTCTGTGGCTATGTTTTCTATTTTTCACATCTCAGTGAATGCTATGCCTTCATGCAAGACTACACGTAATGTTAGGAGAAAAACAATGGTGCCAAACACCCCAGAGATGTCAGTGTACATGTTAAGAGCATAAACACTTTGAAATAAGTCAGTGTATCGTTTCTATGAAGCGATGCCAATATTCTCTGTTGGATAATGAAGGAACTGTGTGTGTGCTTGTGCAGAAAAAATGAAATTCCAGCTTGCATGTATATAGAGAGAGGAGGTAGGACTGGGTGCCTCAGTGTCATGGTAACAAGGCAAGGCACGCGGTATATAAATAACTGAACATCATAGTCCTCACTTTCTTCTGGGATGTGCTGCTTACAACTTTGTAATGACCTCAGTCAAACACTAGGCTGAATGCCAGCATTTCTCATCACAAAAAGGACATTCTTCTGGCAGCTAGCATTTGTAAAGTGAGTTAATGGGAGAGCTTTGTTCATTAAAGAGGAGAGGTAAAAAATGCATGCAGAAGATTGCTTCTAATTTATGATTATCCACGATCTTCTACTACCTTTCATCGCTACCATCAAATATTTAAAAACACCTTAAATCAGATATTGTTAATGGTGGGTAATTGCATTTCATGGGATCCCTGCCCAGGCTTCTCCCTGGGTCCTTCTGCAGCTGTGCCCAGCTGTGTCCCAGCCCCCGGGCCACTCGCCATCCCTGGCCAGCATCACGTTTAGAAACGGGGAATGTAAAGGGTTGCTGAGCCAAGGCAGAGCACTGCGGGGTGTGAGGGGGTGTCACTGACATGTCTTCAGGGACCAATCCTGGCTGTCACAGGAGAAAATGTGAATCATTGCAGCCCTGACAGCCACGACTGTGCTGCCAGCCAGGGCCCACCCTGATCTGATAGGAACGGGGCTGGGCGGAAGTGTCTGAAAACAAAAAATTAAGTGAAAATTAAATTCCCTCTAAGTGCTGGGTTTTGAACCTTGAAGCTCTTTTCTCCATACTCTGCTGCTGACAATTGCTAGCCAAATAACAGCATTAGATACTCATTTAAAACCTGATCAATAAACTTTCTTTGTGGTTAAGATCATTCTGAATTTAAATTCTTTTCATGTGGCATGCATTTGGACAATTTGTGGACATGAAAACTTTTTAGCAACAATGACTTAAATTGAAAATAATATTGAAATATTTGAACAGTTGAATAATTGTCATTATTTTGTACACCTAGTTTTTTTCTCTGACTTCATATTCTGTCCTTTTTGCAGAAAAGGTTGTACATATATTATTTTTTCTTTTTTCTATTTTTATATTCGAAGAAATTTAAGTATTTTGCTGAAACAAGAACGTTTTGTGGCCAGAAACATGTACCATTGGTGAACCATGAGATCTTTGTGGCCAATGTAACCACTCACATCCACAAAAACTCTGCCATGGTTTTAGTTATATTCTTCATTCAGTGTCAGAGTATGTTTAGATTTTATGTTAGACCCTTGAAAAAATGGTTTTATGGTGAGTCTTAGCACATCCAGAAAGTCATCTGGGATCCGTGCTCCAGCGATGCAGCCCTCTGCTCTGGCACGCCAGCAAGGCCAGTGGAATCTTGGCCTTGTTTTCCCCTATTTTCACACCTTCTTCAGATTAGAGCTGAAGGAAGCAATCTAAGCAAAACCAGATTGAAAGTCATGGCTTTTCTTGTCTCCAAATTCTCCACAATCTATTTTTAAAGTTTTTTTAAATTTAGTTTGAAACCATTTGTTAGAAAGAAGAGATGTTTTAGGAATCCCCTGTAGACACTCAACAAGGAAGCTTTTCACATGTTCAGATTTTACATCTGCATTGTGTTTTATTGGTTTAACCACTCGCTGCTTTTCCCTGTGGAGTCCTAAAAAACATGTGCTATGCTCCACTTGGCCCTTGTTTCAAGGCTTGGATTTTCCTGTCAGTATTTTCACATTATGAAGGAACTGATGGAAAAACCTGTATATTTTGATTGTCTTACAGAGGATCAATATGAGGCTTATTAGCAGATATTTAGCACTAGTTATCTCCTATGAGGTTCAGAGATCTTTTTTATTTGATTGATGTTTCTATTAGTAAAAAAGAAATAATCGTATTTGAGATGTAACTATGCAGAAGTGTGAAGAACTAATTCACACTGTGATAAAATAGTTATGTAAATGAGATGGGGAGGGATCATTTATCTGAAAGATTACTTGGGAATAGCATGAATCACCAGTATCAGATAATGAAGCCTTATTCCTGCACTGGAAAAGCAGTGCTGTGGCCCCTAATATCTGAACACAGAGAAGGGGATTTACCAGCTTCCGGAGGGGTTTGTACATCTGCAATAAATAAACATCACAAATATTATTTTGTAGTTAGATTTGCTGTTGTGCAGCATGGGCAAATTATTGGTTTGCTAGCAAACCTTGCTGTGCTGTAAAGGTCAGAACAACAGAAAAAAGTCAGAAATTTTGCACTTCATTTAAAAGAATATAAATATAAACAGTGGTTTTTAAAATAGAACATAATAAATGTAATATGCAATGAGTAAATTAGTAACCGTGAGACTTATACAAATTTTTACAGGTGCACTGATAAGTCTGTTTTGTAAGAAAGTTATATTTGGAGTCCATAAACACGTCCTCCAGGATTATGGAAAAGATTGTGGGTGAGATTGCTTGCTTCTGCACCACGCTGCTTTCCGAGAGGTCTCTGCTGTGTGCCCTGGGCGTGCTCAGCTGCTCCTGTGGCTGCGGCTCGTCGCCTTGCCTGGTGCTGTCCTGGCACCCTTCCCTCACTTCCCGGCCTGCCGTGGGAGGGTTGGACGGAAGATTTGACCGTTGTTCTCCAATTATTACCTGGACTCACAAATTAGAGAGGTAAAAGCATGTCCTTTCCCAGACTGCAGCACAGAAGCGATGACAACAGAATTTTTCCAGGTTTCCCATCCCCTTGTTATCCCTGACAGAAGGAGTTCACAGAGCAGAATGTCCTCGGTCCAAATGCAGTAAGAGCAGGATGGAACAGAATATAAACAGTCATTTAACACATACCATTTAATACATACATTATAAAAAGTATTTTAGTCAGACGACAGTAGAAACAAAACATTAATTCCCAACATAAAGGCGGTGATCAGAAGTCTATATGGATGACCGTGTATTTATCTTCTCAAGGGACTCGGTGCATGCTTGGCTGTGACTAAAGACCAGGGAAAAAGAAGCAGCAAGCCCTGGGAGGTGTTGGAGCAGGTAATCACATAAATGCACTGCTGTGCTAATCCGGCTCAATTTGTAAGCTGGAGAGGACCTCAGTGAAGGTTAAGACGTAAAACTGCAGGTGAGGAGGAGGGCGTTTGTGCACCTTGGCAGGAGAAGCAGGTACAGCCTGGCTGGGGTGGTTTCCCAACCTTTCAGACCTGGAGCTGCATCTTCAGAGCTGCGAATCGGTGGCTGGTGGGGAACGAGGAGGTGCAACATGCTCTGCGTGGTGGCTCTCCAGCAAGGCTGTGCCACCTCACTGCTGCTGCGGTTGAGATTATTTCCCAGCCCCTGCCACGGGGTATCTCAGGAACCACAGAGCAAACCTCCAGGAGAGTTCTTCATCTCCAGGCTCGGGACCGTCACAGCTGTGTCACAACAGGTGTCAGGGGAAGCCATGTGCAGGAGGGGAAAGCCCACACTATGCACAGGCACAGAACTTGTGAGAGATGGTCGCTTTGGTACGAGCAGCATGGGAGTCAGTAGCATCTGTAGGACAACCATGTGAGTACTCCAGAAGACATTTTGTTGGAAAATGCAGGAAGCAAGATTCAAATTGCCAGTGAAATCTGAAAACCTAATTTAAATGGTATATTTTGTGGAAATGATATTCCTGGGACACAAGACTTGCCTTCCTGCATGTAAGCTCTGAGTTTTAGCAAGCACGCTTTGAAAAGAAGAGTTTTCAATAATGAATTATAGGAAGAATGTGCAGACAGAGAAGCTCTTTTAGGGGTGGGTGCGTGGGTGTGTGTGTGTGTACACAGCAATTTGAGACTGAGCCTTGATCACATGGAGAACTTGTCCTAAGGTAAAGTGTTACCCTGAGCCATCCTATGACAGCAGAAGCCATGCTATTGTTACCCTGTCAGATAGAATCATTAAAAAAAATATATATATGTAATTTTTCAGCTTTCTTTTAACTTTAATTGCAGTATAGGCATCAGCAACTGCTTAAGAGTACAAAACCCAGCATTTGTTTAAGAAAAGGGGACAGCTGTATAGGTATAGTTTTGTAGTCATTATCTGTACAGACCCTTAAAAACTATGATGAAGATTGGTAGAAGGAAGAGCATGTGAACAAAACCTGAGCTCATCTAAAATATCAATGGAAACTCTGGTGTTTAACATGTTTGCCCTGTGGTGTTGCCTGGTTTTGAAGGGTGCGTTATCCAGGCCAAGTGAACATGTCCCTTTAGACTTCCACACCTAACTGAACAAAAATTGGATGGAAAAAGGCTTGGAGTCTGATCTTGTTTTCATATTAGCCCATCCATCTCTTCTCACAAGACAAAGCAAAACTCACTTCAGTTTTTTGATGACAAGGGCAGAAGCCCTGAGATGCTGGTGAGGACCAGCACGTCTTTTCCCTGCGGTGGGGAGGGAAGCTGCCCTTCTCCAGCTGGAGGGTCTGCGCTGCTTCCATCGCTCCAGCAGCACAGAAGCTGATTCTCCGAGAGGAGCCTGCGGTCAGAGCGATAGCTGCAGCTAAGGAGTCCTGCAGCATTGATCCTGCCACTTGGCTGTGGGTTCTGGAAACTACCAAACGTGGTAAAACTTCCCTGCCCTCTCAGGCCATTAGGAAATACCCTCGTACACGTGTAACGTATGTAAACACCAAGGGACAGGCAGTAATTTGTAACAAGATATGTAAAGAGTGATGGAATATGCAGCAATGACACAGCCAAAGCGTGCAGTGCCTTATTCAGTAATTCATTAAATATCTGCCCTAGAGCAGCACTGCTGTATATCCTTCATAAAGACTTAAACACAAGATTAGATTGCAGTTTTCTGTTATTTTTAAGCAAAGAAAACTTAATTTCATATTATTATAGCAAAATAATTGGTTTAACTAGTTAAACCTTTCCAACTGTATAGAGAAGGAAATTGCACGATGTTTCATTTCATACCGTGCCATGTTGTTACAAGTTTGAGTGCTGAGAAGAGACTCCTCAGAGACTGTTTTTTTGACTTCAATGCAAAAATGTTTTTTCATGTCAACAAACTCTGCACTGAAGAGTAAGTCTCCATAGCAAGTAGTTGTGTTGGCTCTGATTTACACTGCAGACTGCTGCTTCTGTAAAACAAGGAAGATGATATAAATTGGAGGTAATAGGATAGAATGCGGAATGAAAGATTATGGATGTTATTTAGCACCCTGAACCTGCAAGACTAATGAGTTTGTTTGTGCATCTTCTGCAAAATTCTCATCTGACTTTTGACTGGGAGAGCTGTTACGACACTTGTGCAATAAAAAGCACAGAGGTGCTTGACCTTTAGGACCCTGTAATACATTTTAGCGTGGCTAAAAAGAGGGCTAAAATGTGCTCCTTTGTAGGCTGGGAGAATTTGTCCTAAGACCTGAGAGACTTGCATGGGAGGCCTACCATAGCCTTTTCTTTTTCCACTATATAAATAGAATCCAAGATGAAGCTGTTAAATTATAGGCAGGTATACATTCTTCAGTTTTTGGTTTGGTTTTTGTTGTTTTTTTTCAAACGTAGACAAAGTTTAATGTCTGAACTTTCAGGTATCCTGCAAAATTTAGACTTTAAGTAAATTTGTGATGACATCTCTGGAAAAACCTATCTTTCCATGAGTTAAACACTATAAATGCCCTGAACGCTCAGCCCCAGCAAACACAACCTCCTCTTTGCTCCCACCCACTGCCTCCCCGCTCCAGCCCTGGCGCACACCAGCAGACCCCTCCCCATGCATAGTTCTGTGCTGGAATCCCTGCATGGCACTGTGCATAATGAGGTGAAATAAATATGCTAGCTCCAGCAATAATGCTTGGAACGGGGTCTATTTGGCATCTTATTTGCCCATAAAATAAGAAAAGGCATTAGTAGTTCTGCCCCCTTCTTTTTCTTCCCTTCACCCCAACACAGGGACACTATTTTTTCCTGAAACTGAGGGTTTCTGCTAGGGTCACACTTCTTCCTGCAGCGCTGCTTTGGACATTCTCTTCAGGGTGACGATAGCAGATAACCCACAGCAGCATAAGGCTTCTTAGGAGCCAGTACCTCAGCATTTAGTCTCAGATCCTGGCAAGTTTGTACAGTTCCCTCTGAAGCCCATGATGCTGGCCACCATCATCCTGCAGAAAGCAATCCAATATGTTTCTTCCTACACTTGTGGTTTTGGTTGTCTGGTTTCCTGATCCTGTGCTCACAGCCTGAAATTCCTCCAGAAGCAATCTATCACAGATTCCCTTATAGAAAACAGGCCCAAACCAGTCATTTGGAATTGCAATGCAGGATTAATTTGAACAAAATCCTTGGGAACTGGCAAGAAAGCGAGAGACATTGCCTCTCCTTTCAGTTTAACGAACAATAAGCTGGTAAAGCTCTTCTAATTTATATGATGTCAAAGTGTGTGCAGTATTCTCCACATGAGCCTCATAAAGGTAATTCCTAGGAAGATAAGTTGTTCATCAAGTGTTGTCAGAGAGAAGGGAGGAAAAATGTTCTTTTAGCATCATTTCATTGGATTCTTGCAGCGAAATAGAAATGTGTGCATGATAATAACAATTCCCCCCAAAATGATAACACAGGACAAGCTGAGATGGAGGTACTGTTCTGAAACATCTTTGTTAGTCTCGTGCAGGGAGCAGGGAGAGGGTGAGGTACTGAGATTGGGTGGACATGTAGTGAGACTGGAGGGGCATGCAGGGAGCCAGGGGCGTGCAGAAGTGGCTGGGGGTAGGGCTGTGGTTAGTTGGTGTCATGCTCCTTCCTTCAGCCCCATCAGAGCACACAGCACTCAGGTGTATTAAACACCAGCAGTTAATCAGTAAGTAAATTATCCTCTGGGGTTTCAAAAGTGCAAAGGGTTTTAGAATGCTGCTGCTTCGCATGAGTATTTGGGAAAGCACCGGGGCATTGCCTCCAAAGCTGCCTTTGGGCAGAGGCATGCACCCTGCCTGCACATGGGCACTCTGTGAGGAGTTCTGCTGCTCTCCTTTGGGCAGGTGGGTTCTTTTTAATGTTTTGCTTTGAGGTTAAAATGTATTTTTATGACTACGTTAGAGAATGAAGGAATTTCACATAGCAAAGATTTATTTCTTGAAGAAATTGTTCAAGCAAAAGGTGACATCCCATTATCACCATAGAGCACAGTAACTGCACAAAGCCCTGGGTGATCCATCGGTTCAGCGCCCTTCTTGGGCAAGCATGGATTTTATGTATGCTTTATGCAGAGAAAAAAAACCCCAAACACCCAAAAGGCTAAAAGCAGGTGAGTTTTGCAGAAGGCCATCAAGAAAATCAATGGCTGTATCATGATTAAAACCTGAAGTCAATTTACAGCTCCTGCCCAACAACCAGACTTTGCTGCCTGCCCCATCTGTATTAGGACATCTCCCTCTGACTGCATGAGCACTGGAAAGATGTCTTATCACTTTCAGCCATAGAGGGCTTGCTGATAACTTTCTCTTCTTCAGTTCTATTATTTATGGCAAACAGCATATTCTACTGTAAAACCAAACATAAAAACAAAGGTGGTGCGTGACCCAGCTTAAGATGTTTTGCAAATACAGATGAGGTAAGAAAACCCACAAAAGCTTTTGAGGTCTCCTGATTTTTCCCCTTTTAATCTATCTGCCATAAAATATCATAGGAGACAGGATGTACTGCAATCTCAGGGGTAACGCTGATGTGTTTTTTTGTGAAATCTCTGACATACCAGCAGTAAATTCAGGTGGTGTGGTCATCCTGGAATAAAGCAGGGTTTTACTAGCCTGCATATTGTATGTGGCATTTGAGAAACACTATCTTCTGTGCCGGGAAATGCTGCAAAGCACTGCAAGTGGCCAGGTGCTGTGCTCAAGGGGATGAATAACCAAAATACCTTGTGTTATAGGAGATGCAGTCTATCCAAAGCAAAGCAGGGAAATCACTGCTGATGCACATCTCCTGCCAATCTGAATCAAAGCTGAAATAAAACTGGCAGAAACATCATGTAGAAAGTTGTTGGTTTGTTTTTTTACAAAAGCCCACTCTCTGATGAGTGTAAAAACATAGAGAACCTGTTTTTCTTGTTGTCTTTAACTGTTAATGATATCTGTTGCGCTGCTTCTAAACGTTCATGTGATACCTTTTCCAAATGATGGGTGCAATAAGATCTGGATCACATGCATAATTATGTGATACCAACAGGGGTGCAGCACCGTTTTCCTGCAGAAATCTGCTTTTGCCTTTGCTGTTCATTTTTTTCCTAGCAGAATTTTACAACGGTGCAGCATACTTGAAGCTACAGAGGGTGGTTTGAGAGACTAAATATGGTTACAGCCTTGTAGGGAGGGATAGTAGGGTCACGCATCCCACCTGATCAAGACAGCTCAGAACAAGTCAGAAATGTATTTTCTTCACTTGTCACCAAACAGCCAGTTGTTGACAACTGTGAGCATCCTCCCAGTGTGGGGGTAAGCCGAGGGGGTGTCCCACAGCAGCAGTGGAGCAAGTCTGAGCGTCGGATTTTATTGTTTTAAAATATGTGATATTGTCTTCTTGTGCACAAAGAGATCTGGCTTTAGAGTGCTGCACCTGATGTTAAAGGGACTCAGCCTGCACTAGCTGTATTTCTTCAGTTCTCATTTGGCAATAGAAAGTATAAATTGAATGATAACAATTTCATTCTCAAAAGAGTGCATACACTCTTTTACTTAATTTAACTTATAGACTTCATTTCATATATGAACTGCATGGTCTGATCCATCTCCAATTCATACTTTCTTGTCTAGCAGGTTTTATTAATTGCAACCCCTTCAGCTGTTGTCTGGTTTAGCTAACAGAGGACAATTCAGCATGAAGAAAATTAGTTTTCCTATTTCACATGTTTTCAGTTTTGCTTTTTTGTTTCTTCTTGAAGTTTCTAAATGAATTCTAAAAAATAGCTGTAACAATATGGAAATAGAGAAAGACAGAAGTAAACATTGATCTTTACAGTGTAATAATTTATAGTACCAACTTAATAAGTGGCGTGACATGAGCAGTTCACCATCCATTTGTCATGTGTTGATAGTTTGATACCCGAATTTTTAACATCACTGCTTGCTTTGGCATAATAAAGGGCCTGCCAACATTCCCATTAAAACCACAAGATTTTAGGAGTTTCTGCTTTGGCTATAAATATCAGTGTTTGTAATCTCTGATTGTTATGCAGTATAGCAATCTATGAATTACTTATTCAAGCAACTATAAAAAAAAATAAGACTTTGATGTTTTTGAACTCCAGGAGGACATCTTCCTCCTTCCAGAAAAAAAAGGTCTTATGGATACTTTTCATTATGTCCACCGTAAAAAGTTTACAAACTAAGAGACAGTTCCTGAACTAAAATAAATCAGTTTAATTCCACAGATGGCAAGAAGGAGACAGCAATTTACATTAAAAGGTTCTGATGAGAGTTGTCTTCAGCTGTAGTTTGCTGGCATAATAGCTTCAGGCTAATCACACATACTTCCAGTAGCTATAGTGTGGTTATAGGCAGGGAAATGAATGTACAAAAATAGCATTTGAGCTTCCATGTTTGCTCTCAACAGCCCCATCTCAAGGACTCCCCAGTCCATTTTGGTCAGCGCAGAGGTCACATTGGAGTCCGGTGACTGCAAGTCTTTCAACTGGGCTGCAGATAATAACGTCAGGTCGAATTATTTCTGCTTCTCACATCACTTTCTTCAGATTTAAAAAAGTGCTATGAAGCAGAATAAAACCCCTGACATTCCCTAGCCGTCTGACTTCACCGTGCCGTCCATAAGAAGCCTAGGTTGTCAGTGGGACAATACATAAACATGTTTCAAATAGTTATGACTGATGTCCGGGTTCTCTGTTCTCGCTTTTCCTAGTGCAATCCTCTTCAAATAAGGTGCATGTTAGTATCGCTAAATGTGGTTGGTTTAGGTACCAATTTTTTTGAAAGCTTCAACTTTTGCAGCCTATCACTGGGACGCAGTCCCATGAGCTGTGTGCTTGTCGTTAGGTGCCCACACGCTGTGTGGTGTGGGCGTCCTTACCACGGCGTGGGCATCCTTACCGCTCCGTGGGCATCTTTACCACAGCGTGGGCATCCTTACCAGTGCATGCTGTGCTCAGGGGAGCGGGAGGGGCAAGGGGTCTTCTCACCGAACGTTTTCTCAGGAGTCTTAATCTACAGTTTGTTTTCATGGAAATACCTATGGAAGAAAACATACTTGCTGTTTCCTTAGGCAACCTACAGCATCGTCATTAACAAGGTGCAAGGAAGGTCCCTTACTCACCATGGTAGCTACTCAGTGCGTTGGCTCCTCATGGCCTGGGTGCTTGGAGTCCCAGCTAGAAGGAGCAGGCATGGGTACAGAGTAGGCACGGAGCTCTCATACAGAGATATTACTAGGCACCTAGGCTGCTTTAGAGTGCACTCTGTTCCTAAAATGCTTTTCGACTTCTTAGCCTGAAACCTATGTCCTCAGTTCCATTCTGTCTGGAAAATATGTAACTACTTCTAATGACCGAAGGCTCCGAAATGGCTTCACCTTTTGGTTTTTCTGGTTCAAGAACCCATAAAATGAGAGACATGGAAAACAGAAATTGTAGATAATGGGATAATAGTGTAAAATCAGTGAACAGGCATCCTAAATTCTATTTATTTCCACAGTTTCTAAGGAACCGAAATAAAAAGGGATTTTGATTATGTCTGTCTTATCTTAGGTTGGAGGGATTTACTGTACCATCTATAGGTCATTACACATTTTTGTTGTGACATTTGATTCCTATATTGATACTTTGTTACTGTAGATCACTTAGAATTTAAAAACAAATTATAGTTTGTTGGTTTTTCAGTAACTGGATCATTTAAAAGCTCCATTTTTAGAAGAAATAATGACTCTATCTAGAGACTATTTAAAATGTTCTTGAGGTATCTATTGAATATCTCGATATAATAGATAAATCAGTAGCAGACTCAAAATTAGTTCTGCACTGTTATATATTACAATATGTTCTATGTTATGGTGCATGTTATACATCCCTTGTACACTTGCACGTTCGATATGGAGGAAGCGACAGAGTCTGTTTTCAAAGCTGTTCCTAACATATGATCATTCTTACCCCCTGAAAATCTGCCAGGATTTGTCTTTGAAGTACAAAGTTGGTTTATTTGTTGTTTGCAAATGGTCTCTGATAGGCTGAGGGTGATAGTTTTTATGGCGTTTTTCTTTTGGTGCTGTAAATGCATTATTTATATATCCAAAAGTAATTAGGAGAGAGGTGGTTGTTCATCTGAATTTTAAACTGAGTAAACTGACCTAATTCCTGTCAAAAATAATTAGGATAAAACCTGCACTCCCTAAGAAAGTCTTTCAAGATGGAAAATGGGGCGCAGGAGTGTGGGTGCTGGAGCTGCTGTGGGCGAGCCGCGCCGCACAGCTGGGTAGCTGTGACCCACGCCGCAGGCTGGTGCCAAAACAGTATTTGCTCTGTGATGGTAGAATCACTAACCTGCTTTCTCCATTAACTAAAACTTGCCTTTTTAGTCCAATCAGCTAACTTCATGCATTCCCAAATTAACCAGGTCCTCACCGGGATTAATGGGAACCTTTCCATCACAACATGCGTTTGCTGTAATGCGTCGCTGCAAGCCGGCGCCACTGCGAGTCCCCTTGTCCTGCTGGCCTTGCTGGTAATCACGAACACATCTCCTGTAACCACTGGCCGGATTCATCTACCCAAGGAAAGGACTTCACAGCCTTTGGAACGGCAGTGAACTGATCAGGTAGTGGTGGCTGGTTTTTTTTCCATAACTATGAGTATTCACTAAAACTTTCCCTGAAAGAATGCATAGCAAACAGCATCTGTGTCTGCTTCAGAAAACAGTTTTGTTTTAAGCTGAAATTAATAAACTCATCTCCTTATTTGAGCAGATCTATAGGGTTAATTCAAGTCAGCTGACTTTGTGAGGAATGCACAAGAGCTTCTTTGCTTTTACTGTTAGAGAACATCAGTTACGTTATGTTGTAAGGGGAGAAAAAAGAGAGAAAAGCAACAGCAGTGAGGAGAATGGATGGACTGTCACTGGTGTGACGGCAAATACCAGCATGCCAGGCTCTTCTGTCTCAATTAACCACCAGCATTATGTAATATTTTATCTTCTTTGGCCTTGGACCTTGTTGTTCAGAATAACATATAATAATAAAGGAGCATTTTGAGTGATTTTGTTAGAAATACATCAGACTGTCTAACAGTCTGGTGGCATCAATAATTCCCTATTAAGCCCTCTACACCCATTATGGTTTGTGCTTTTACTTTTTTTTCTAAGTTAGTTTCCAGGCAACCAGTCAGAACTGAATTACATTAAGCTATTAATTCAGGATTGCACGCCAGCTCCGGGTTCTGCAGCTGATTTGTTCCTCTCGCATACAAGTTTCCTCATAAAATACCCTTTTATTGGTTTAATCTTCAGTGGTACCCAGTCCAGAGAATTGATTTTAAAATGGCAGTGCCTGTACTTGCTTTTTGGCTCTTGTTTGGTTTTTAATGCTGGCTGGTGGACTTTATTTTTGATGTGTAATGAAGCAGAGGTCTGTGAGGAAGGGTTGGTGTTAGCCACCATAAATATATACTGCTATCTACCAGTGTATTCTTCAACACTGCATAATATACTGGCTCATATTAAGATCTGAAGGAGATTCTTGTGATTGATTTCCTCATGGAGTGCAAATTGGAAGATTGGTTATTAAGAAAATCTAACTTGTAGGAGCTCTCTTTAACTAGTGCAGAAGTGTGCTGTCCTCCCTTAGCTGCTATCGCAACCCCCAAAAAATTTAGAAATCTCGTGCGCAGCCCTGTGATATGGGATGCGGGATGTGGGATGCTATGGCCTGCCAGGCAGCATGGCATGAGCAGCCCTGAGCACTTACACTGGCCATCAACTGCAAATTCTCCTCTAGCCTGTTGTTGAAGAGAATTAGAAAATAGAGAGGTTTGTCTGTATGTGTAGTCGGGAAAAAATAAAATGAGGGAAACCCTTTCAATGACAGAAAGCTTAATATCAGAACCAGAGTATCATTTTTGTAATTTGAACACAAACAGGCCGATATTATGGCAAAGATTCCTTCCTTTTAAGGGAACACATGGATTAAGAATGCAGTTTAATAATTAATACTTACATGGAAAGTGAAAGTACATCAATAATGCGAAAATAAAGAAGCAGCAGTAATGAGATGTAAGCACCCCTACAGTGACATAAAAATCTTTGCAGATACTAAAAAAGACTAATTTCAGTGTTATGCTCCATTGTTAAATGAACATTGTGCTGGTGGAGGGAACTAGACTTGCGATTTGATACTGAACTTCTCTGTTCATTCCCCAAAGAAGCTCAGAGAGGCTGAGCTCACCAGCTTTCCTCCCAGGCTCAGCTGAAAGGAGGTAACTAGAAGTGGGATACAAATTTTGGGATGAAATTGCAGTTGTCTCTAATGATTACGATTTATGATTTATGATACCTGACCTGTATGCTGTATTGAGCTATCGTGTATTTTATCTAACAGGTCGGAAAGGTCATTATCCACTCCACAACCTATATTCACTAAGGCCAGACTTCTGCCATCCAGGGATTTGTACTATCTTTGTCTTTGCTCAGCCTTTGTATTGGTGTCAGGGAGTTGTGGAGGTCTGGGGCACTTGAGAAGTTGTGCTGGTGACTTTTGTTGAAGCTACAATTAGAATAATAGATCTTAATTAAAATAATTTGACTTTATCCACTGTCAAAAAATAACAAAAAATTATAATAAATAAATGTGATATTGTGTAAGACGGAAAACAAAGCACCAAGACAAAGGCTATTCCAGACAAAGATGCCATGGCTTTTGTAAAATAGTTGACTTAGGATGGAATTGTAAAAAGAGTGGTTTTCTTTAAAAAAATAATTCTTTAAATACTGAACTACAGTTTTGAGCTGTTTCCAACTGCTGTTTTTTAGAGATTTGTGATATGAGTCTGAATCATAGAGGTGACAAATTCAGACCACAAAAGATAACCATGTCTCCATAAAACTTCACTTGAAAAACAAAATAATTAAATGCCTGCTGTTTATAAGCAGAGCATGTAATATATGTTCTTCCCTGTTGTAAGAAGCCATAAGAAATTGTACAGCTAAAAAGGCTTTTTATGCCTCATCGGTTACTCAGATCTCTTGGAACAATTACAATCACTGGGCTAAGTGTTTCCCCCTTCACATTTATCACTTGAATGCAGAGTGTGTTGCCATCCTGAGGGTCTGTGGTTCTGCCAGCAGGTCCAGAAAACCCTGTGGTCAACATGCTGAATCTAATCATATTCTCCATTTCTGGGACATACTTTATTAAACATTTTCATCACTTTCAACTGTACATTCATACCTCAACAGATTTATATCTGTAATCAGGAGGATTGTTATTTACCAGCAGAGATAAAGCTAGTAAAATACACCTTTCAGCAACATAATTCAAATGTCATGAGTTATTACCATTTCCAGATTAATAGTACAGTTATTTCTTTTGCTACAGGTTAGGAACGTGTCTCTTCTCAGAAACCTTTGGAAATTGTTCAGAAATACTGGGCAACAACTATTTGTGATTGTCCAGCTAAAGAAAATCAGACGTATATGAAAGAAAGTGATTCCTCTCCAAGATTTATGTTCAGCAATTGGATATTTTTATTTAACAAAGTCTCTAACAGATGGTGTTTCTAAATTTTGAATATTAGGGCTGGTTTTGAAAGAGTCCTCCACACAGTCTGATGTATTGCAGATGAGATTTTGCATTTAAGCTATAGTTAAGAGCTAATTGTGCTGCCACTCCTGGTTGCACTAAGGCACCGGCTCCCAGCGCTGAAGCCACAGCACGGGTGGCTGCACGGTGCCACCCCCCATGTCTGCAGGCACAGCCACCGAGCGTGCTGCCCCCGGCTAGCGGGTCCTGTCGATGACACCTGGAAGGGGCAGGTGGTTTAAAAAATTAGTCGCTTATTGTGTGTGCTCTGCAGAAGGTACCTTCATGTGTCATAGCCGTTTCTTAGTCATGAGACTGTTTTACCGTCGGTTATGGGAAAGTCTGTGCTCACACCGCTGCCTTTATCAGCCAATTTCCTAATCCCATGGAAAGAAACTCATTAATTTGAGAAGCTATGTTTTCCGTAAATCCACATTGCCCTGGCATTAAGATGCAGACAGTGGGGATGCCAACCAAGTCGAATCAACAGCCTCACTGTTCCCTAGGGCTGAGAAACTGGAACCAACCTGCTTTTCAGCAAACCCAGTCCCACAGGTGCCGTCGTGGCGTGGCCAGCGGACCAGGTATCGTCCCTTTGCCCAGCTGCCTGTGCCTTTGTTGCTCCAGCGGGAAGGCAGGGTCTTCTGATGGTGAGAGACTTCCCCCTCTCTCTCCTATGTTTGTTCAAAGCCGATTTATACTCATTTGTTCACTGGTCGCTCTTGCAGAGCTGTTCAGACTCTTTGGTCTGCTTTGGTAAACGCCCTCTTAGCCTTTGGAAGTGGTGGTGAGACATTTTCTTTCTTTCATTCCTGCAAACCTGTCTCAGTATAAGAAACGTGTTCTTAATTATTCAGTCATTTCATGAATATGAAACATGTATGGACTGCATTTTCATGGTTTAATCTATTTTCTCCTTAAGCAGTAGAAGATGGTGGGGGGTTTTGACATGGAAACACGAGCAATCTAGATTAAGGGCAACTTTGTGCATGTAATTCAAAAGAGTAGCTTTGGGGAAACGTCAGCTAGGGGAAGAGAAAGAAGAGAAATTTGAATTCAATTGGATTTTAGTAACTTCAGATTGGTTTTGAATCATATTTACAAGCTTTTCTATTTCTTTTATGTTTGCAAGTTTTATTGCTATGGTTCTAAGTGTCTTGGAGCTATGTGAATTAGTGGATATGTTATTATTGAACAGCAGATGAGCTGTGTTAGCAAGGAACGAGATCGTTCCCCAGAGTCCTACACAGGAAAGCTATGGAAAACCTGGAACTGAACCCAGGTCACAGGAGACACATTAGAACAGCCCCAAAACATACAATGTTATGGGCCAGGAACCACCAACAGGAAACTTGCCTCAAGTTTTAAAACTCAATTAGCATGAAGTACGCTGATGGAAATAGGTACGTTTTAGGCAAAATGCTCCCTGCCTCTCCCGGAGACCCAGGAGCTTTGCAGCTTTCTCTCTATTGCTTCCAGGGGTGTCAGAATGTGAGAATTTTATGCAGTTTCAGATTGCGAATGAAAGTGAGAAATCATTTAACACCCAGAGCTCCAGCGGAAGCGTCAGCAGGAGCTGGATTGATGGAAATGCCCTAAATTGATGGTGGTTTTAGGGTGGTGGTTTGTGTTGCTGGTTGTAACCTTTCTGTGAATGCTTTTCTAAGGACGTTTTTCAGGAGAAGGCAAAGACTTCTTGCAGAGTAAACCAAATAGGAAATTAGGGATCTTGAATAAGAACTGCACTTGTAAAACAAAAAATATGATGTGGCACAGTAAAAATAGGACTGTTGTCCTGAAGTCTTTAGATCTGACATCAAAAGTATACTTTGGGGATTAATCATCAAATTATTTTGTCAGAGCAATTTGATTCAAGTATCTTTTTGCTTATATTGAAGACTTAAATTATATGGCCAGTCATTGTCAATTAAATAATTTAAATAATGCAGCTGCTAAAGTTGCCTGGTTTGGCTCTTGGCTCTCCAGCACCCAGCCTTTCGCTGGACAGTATCTACCTCGTGGTCCTGTTTCTCCACCTCAGCCATGCCATCTGGAGGCTTCCCCACTGCAGGTGTGAGAGGGTGCAGTGGCTTCTTCTGTCTGTAAATACACAGAATCTGGCCCACGGGGGACTTTAATCTCCTCCAAACACCAGCCCCGCACTCCCATGTGCATTCAAGGCCTGGAGCACTCCCAGCGCACGGCAGGGGCAGCTGTGCCCACCAAAATGCCCAGGTAAAGGCACTGACATGAGACTTGAGGTCCTGCTGATGAACCCAACGTGGAGGACCCAGACACCAAAGGCAAAGGTAGAGGCGGAACAGGTTTGTTTCCCGCAAAGATTGTACTCATGGCCGTTTTTGCCTTCTCCTGATTTTTAGACTGTGTTCCTTAGATGTGAAAAATACCATAATTATATTGGTATAAGAATGGAAAATGAGCTCCAAAATACTTTGATCTGGAGAATTCAAGCTTAGGTCTAGTGGGAATTAAGCAGGAGAAATTTCAAGTAATTTATTTTTGAGGTACCTTCATAACTTTTGCTTCATAAAAACAGGGCATGATATAAAATGATAGTAAAATTTCGTATTTTTAAAATGGACATCCTCCTTTCTGGCAATAAAAAGTAAAGATAATTTGCTCCATTTCAAAAGGATTGTAAGTAGTTACTGCGATTCCAAATTATGTAGCTCTAATGTTCGACACATCTTAATCTTGCCAACTATAAAACATTCCTTTGATGGCAAGTTGATGATCTATGGGGTTGAATCAGAGTTCATGTTTAGAATTAATGCCTTGGTTAAAAAGAAGAAAAAAAAAATCATGCAAACTCACGTGGTTTCCTACCAGCTAGAGAGGCCAGTCGGCACCTCGCCTGCCTGGTCACAGCCGTGGTGAAAGCTTTGCCCTTTGGAAATCCAGGCAGCTGGGAGCTGCCTCTGTTGCTGTGGGACTTCCTTATGTAATATACTTACCACTGAAATACCGAAGTGTAAATGTAAAAGTTAAGAAGAAAATACAAGAAGAAAGACAAGAGGGTTTTTTGCCTCCTTAAGTGCTTCAGTGGATTTGCCCGTCTTTCACTTCTTCCTCTTTTCTTCAAAATCCCATTTTTTCTTTTTGTTCCTCAAAAAGCATGAAAAGGACAGTTGCTAATGATGTAAACAACCAGAAAAATTAATGGGTTTTGTCCAGAATACTGATTTTTCTTCACGTTTGTGGCAGAGCTAGAATTGGAGTCTACACTGAGTGTCCAGCCAGCACTGGTTCACCATCATCAGCTGTCCCTGCAATTAAATTAACCTTCTGAAATTAACATACGTTACATTGCTCTTTTAATTTAATTTTCTGTTCCTCTAAACTGAATTGCCTCTAATAGAAACCTTATAAAAAGAAGATTTATTTTTGTCTACTAATGCCAATCCTGAGCCAACATTTATATGTTTAAAAATTTGCAATTTGATTTAGCCAGGGTTATACCCTCAGTTTGGAGAAAGCAGAGCAGGAATATAAGAAAACCTCTGAACTTATAGATAATGCAGAACACTATCAAGGTAGGTAATTAAAGAAGAAAAACTCTCCTATTTTAATACAAAAATAAATTGTGGGGAAAATAGTACTGCTGCATGAACATTTCATTTCCCAGTAGTAAAAGCTTATTTATATCTGGGTCAAGAGAAAAAAAAAAAAAGTTGCTAAAATTAAGCAACACTTCAAAGTTTGGATTTATTACATGTGAGTGAGGTTCAGTAAGAAATACTGAATGGTATATGGTGCAAATGACATTTTCTTAATGGGATGGTGAGTTTGTGTTTCATTTTTTTCTTAAATATTTACAAGAAAATTAACTCCTGTGTTTTGGTCCTGTCAATATCAACAACAGTTTTTCATCTTTCATTAGAAGGATTAATGTGCATAAATATTTGCTGAATTGAATCCATCACCCTCAGGCCAGATATACAGAGGGACTGGACAGGGATGTTGTCACTGAAAAGCAGCGCTGGTACTCAAACTGCAGCGAGCAGAAGCTCCACATTGTGTGTTTCTAACAGAACTAAATGAGGGGAAAAGAGACTTTTTCTGCTGGAACACTTCAGAAGTCTGAGCAAGAGTCGTTCTTTTCAACTCAGGTGAAGTGTCCCAACGTATCTCCTGATAGTTCCTTTCGGGCTGATGTGGGTCTTGATTCGCCTTGTATCTGCCTTGGCTTTGGTGATAATGTGCTATCGAGGGATCTTGTTACTGTATTGTACATGCTGTGTCCCCGGCTGGGATTGCTTAGCTTTATAGTTGTGATTTCATATCCATGGAAGTTTGTGAAAAATCTCTTTTTTGTTGTGAAAAATTTTTGCAAGCCCTCATTTAAATAACAGATAATTGACTATATACTGCAGCAAAGCTCAGCATCCCTTCCTAAACATGTTGTGTGTGCATTTCATAAAAATTCCTTACTTGAAGACTTCAAAATCCCAGAGTATAATCTGCATCTAAATTTGGGGTTTGGATTTCGTTGGTCTATGAGCTGTAGCTTCCCAAGTATCATTCATCCATAGATGGCATGTGTCAATGTTGCAGCTTTTCAAAGAAATTCAGTATTTCTCATCCGATGGTAAGCAGTGAGGGCAATGTGGAGGGATATTCCAAAGCCCCTGTGTGCCCCAATTCCCTTCTTCTGGAATGGTTCTATACGCTTTCTTAATCAGAAATTCCATCATATTTTGTACCATCCATGTTTGTGTGGAAGCCCTCAAAAACCTCAGCTCCAATTTTTTTCCCTTCTCAAAGCTGTCTTGTGAATAACAAAGCCCACATTGTTCTTGTGTGTTCTTCTGAATTTATTTAATGTCATCTTACAGAAAAAAGAAAAAAATGCAGCTTCTCTCACTTAGCACCCTTTGGGACAGCAACCGCAGATGAAGAGCAAGCAATCAACATGTCAGGATAAAATTAGATTGCCACATAGTACAAGGTTTGATCCAATATCTATATCAGATTTGGTTTTCAGCTGTGCATATCACAATAAAATAATACTTGCTGAAGTTCTTCGACATGAAGCAGTCCTAAAAGCATGCAATACTTTTCATCTGTGTAAAAGCTGGGAAAAGTGGGGTGACAAAATTAGGTATTTTACATTATTACCTCAATATTTAATGGTAGTTATAAATAAGAAATTGATGCAAGAGTTAGCACTTGTGTTTCTTTGCCTCAGAGTGGGATCATGTACGTATTTGATAGAGGACAGTGATGGACTTATGGGCAGTGCATGCAGCAGCAGCTTCCTGGAGCCTGGGGGTGTATTTCATACCAAAATTTCCCAACTGTCTCTGTTTGCCATACTCTGCTTTTCACTGGGGTGTGGTTTTGAAGTGAGGGAAAGAATATATTTATTTTCATTAAATGACATGGGAGATGAGCTCCAGCAGCATCCCTGCCACCACCTACTGGCATCCAGTCCAGAGCAAAGCCAGCCCAAAGCAAAACCCCTGCACCAGGTGCAGCTGGGTGCTGGGTCCTCACCAGGACCTTCACTCTGCAGATCCGGTCCTGCTTGCCAGCGTGGCCGCAGTCCTTACAGACAGCCTCGGTGAAGCCAGGGGCTGCCCAGCATCTGGATTGCAGCTTGCACATAAAACAGCTACATTTTGACATCATTTTTTCAACAAAATGCCCTAATAATTTCAGGAAATAACAATATTTGCTTCCATTTAAATGTTAAAAATATAATGAAAATATTTTAGATGTTCCTTCAAAAACATTTGGTTTGGGTCAGAACAAAGTCTTTTGGTTAACCTGAAGCATCTAACAAAACTGAATTGCCAGCAAGTTGGAAAATGAGAGCTCCATGCAGACAAAACTGGCTCAGTCCATGCCGTATTAAATAAGAGCCTTTTTTGAACTGTTTGTACATGTCCCATTGGGTTTCTGGTCAGAGTCATCTGAAGTTTGGCCAGGACTTCAGTGAGGGTATTGAGCCAGTGCCCACGTTTAACTCCAGGGCGTTGCAATTGGTACCGAGTCAAATCTTCAGCCATTGCATTGCTGATAGCAGTAAAGCCATTGATCTGAACTAATTGAGGATAAAATCCATTTTCTCTTAGCCATAAAAATATTGATGTGTACACACAGTCTTTTCGTAACAGTTGTGGCCCAGTTAATCTCCTTTTTAAGGAATTTAACCTGGTTCTGCTTGTACAGCTGTAGGATTCGTATTATGAAACTGCAAGGATGTCCTCTGTCCTTGCATTATTTAATTCTTCAGACCTGCTTTCACTGCTCTGTCAATAAATGGTCCAATCTTTTAAACTAATGAGTTTTCATCAACCTCAGTGGAAGTCAATCAGCTTCGAGACTGTCAGCCCACCCAGCTGTCCTCATCAGTACTTCATCTAAAAGTAGTTCACCTACTTTCACGCACCAGCCCGGCACCTTGGAGCGCATTGTTTGAAGCTGTGTCACTCGGATCTCATTAAAGCAGCCATGTGCTCCTGCTGCTCTGGACAGAGAGGGTTTTAATAAAGAAATCTTAGGTTTTATTCTGCAGTAACTCCAAGTTATTTTGGGTTCCTTCCTATGGCCATTCAGATCAAGCAACTGGTCTACAAAGCTCTTATTAGCCCAGGATTTCTTGAGAGAGGAAATTTAACACTGCATTTTCCAAATCCCTAAATGAGGTTTGAAAAATCGTATTTCCATAATGACAATAACAAAGCATCCTAAACAAAAATATATTACTGGAGAAGCTCATAGGTGATCAAGATGTTTCCAGTCACTGCAAAATACTTTTTTTTTCTGTGGAAAACACAGTGAGTCTTGAAGAGGGAGCACTATGAAACTGCGAGGCTGTAACCCGGGATGCAGAAATCTCAGTATCTGAGGATCTGTTATGAGCACAGCCTGGAGTACATCTTGATTTTGCTGAAAAGTGCTTCCAAATGGCTTTCACGGACAAATGAGAGGACGCAGGAGAGGAAGAAGAGGCAAGAACTGGGAAAAAGGCTTCTGCACAGCAGGTAGACCCTGATCTAAACCCCGTGGCCCCAGACCACTCTCCCACCCATGGAAGCACTCTGGGGAGGCTTCGCCCTGCACTGGCTTCCCCTGGTGCAGGGCAGCCCCCCCACCAGCCTCATGGTAGTGCCCAGGGCCAGGATGGGTGGGCTTGGGGCAACCTGGTCCGGTGGAAAGTGCCCCTGCCTATGGCAGGGGGCTGGACCTAGGTGATCTTGAAGGTCCCTTCCAACCCAAACTGTGATTCTACAGCTCTTCCATGGCCCCGTATGGTGAGGTTAGACTGAACAAGACCCACAGCAAGGACCCAGCCCCCTCTGTGCCCCAGCAAACTGCAGCTGGGTGGGCTGGGGCCAGTGGGTGATGCAGCATGGCAGAGCATGACCCAGCTGCTGGCTTCCCTGGCGATTTACACCAGGATCTAGTGGCCCATAGGATGAATATTGAGAGGTGAAGCTAAGGAGAAGATTCACCTTAGAAGTGAGTATAATAGGGCATAAAAGAAAGTCATGATTAAGTACCAAAAAGAGGGGAAACTCATGATTATCTGATACTCAGTCCATCAAAGCAAATGAATAAAGGTAAAACTCTGTAACATAAAACCACATGGGGCAAAAAGAATCTGATATCATTAGCTGGGGAGACCAGATTGTCAATGTATTTTGCCTGTGTTTGCTTGTTGTTGTACACAGGGATAAAATCTTGCATAGACGGGATCTTCCACAAAATGAATGGGGAGAGACGTCAGGGGAATAAATAAGATAGACAAGGAAAAGATCTGCACTCATAAAAAGTGAATAGCCATAAAAAGGCCTTACAAATAAGATATTAAAACTTAAGTTACAAAGAATACCCCTGATTTCTGTTGTAAAATGTTCCAAAACAATCTCATGACTTCATTTCTGCAGCCACTGAAGTAGGAAGAATTGCATAAGAGTCTTGCCATTTGTTTTATTTTATGCTTAACTCATATTCTCAATGATTCATTATCAAGATTTGTCATGACTAATTAAGAAGAGTGCCAGCTGTGATAGTGTTTGATATCATAGCACCTTGCTCAGTGGGGACTCAGCAGAGATAGCTCGTTGCGTAGAATTAGCTGATAGCGACTAGTGATTTAGCGGCTCGCTGCAAACCGTGGTCTGAGCTGTTACAAAGATGAAGGTATTTAGCAGCCCCTGCAGTTGCTTCTTAACCTGAAATTGAGTTTTCTGTAACTCTATTAAAACAAAGCCCCAAAATTATTAAATTACATGTACAATTTTCTTTAATGTGGTAAGCCAACTCTGTATAAATAAAAACAATTAAATTCAAAAAAGGAGACAATTTTAAAATCAGGAAGGTATGAGTGTGAAAATGATGCTTGTGGTTATGACTTTGTGACTGAGTTTTCCATTCTGATGTGAATGGTCTGGTGGGCTCATAAACCTCTGGAAGCTCTGTACAAACAAAACCTTTCTGACCCATATTTTATATAGGCAAGGTCATCCATCATAGAATCTACGCACAGTTCTGTATACCCTACTACCAAAAAAAGGTGATTAAAAAGTAATTAATTTCTGGGTAGCCATGGCAAAATATCAACGACTTATTTAGAGGGATGTGAGCAGGGTTGGGTTTGGCAGCTCTGGCTCTGCCCATCCCAACGTGCCTGACTTGGCCCCATTAAACATGAGATTATAGAAAGTAAGTCTTAAAAAAACCCAACCCAACCCAGCCTCAATCTTGGCACCTGAAATCAATGGTATTTTTGTCTTACTTGCTCTAAGCCTGGTGACCAGTAGCCCTTTCGTAAACAGAGGTAATTGTATCACTTATCTCGTGAAAATAAATCACCGGTTTTGAAGCACTCAGGCACTGTAGTGATGATCAAGATAGAAAAACCCAGGAAAGAAAGTTTTTTAATTCTGACTCAGTATGCGGTGAGTGCTCCTCTGCGGTAGGAGTCTTGGGGACACACGCTAAAGGCTGAGGATAAAGCAACATATTGAATAACTGTTGATTAAGTGGGTACTGCCTATTCTGTGAGCTGAATGAGGTAGGGGCTCGGCAGAAAATACAGTAATGTTTGATCGTTTAATTAAAGGCCACGTCATAACATGTGCAGAACGGGCTGAGGAAGCAATCATGGTTCTGGCATTGTCGGTGGTGGATTCTGCATGCTTAATGTCGCTTTTTAAGTAGGCGTCGCAGCTTTTTCAGGGAAATACTCACACAGAAGGCTGAAAGGAGGAGGATGCCTGCAACTTCAGTGCAAGAAAAATCCCCTCTCCTCTGCTCTCATTATATCTCAGCAGCCTGTTCTCGGGCTACCGGAGGCATCGAGGGCATGGTCCCCCCAAAGCTGGCTCACAGCATTTTCCCTGGCTCTGTCCAGGTGTCCAGGGAATGGCAAGGCTGGATTTATTCACAGCTGGGAGCTGCACACCCAGCTCTGCTCAGTGCTAGGAGCATGTTTGCTGTGTGTGGATGTGTTGTTATGTGTTGATCTCTAAAGGGGACCAAATGCCCTGACCAGGGGGCTGGCACATGCTACCAGTTAGAGGTATTTTTCATAAATAGATGAACCATTTTCTGCCTGAATTCTTTTGGGGGAAAAGAAAAAAAAAATTAGTTTTAAACTATCTTTGCTTAAAATTTGGCAAAGCTGTAAAGAATGGAAAAGAAGTGCTCATGACTGGGAGGAAAAAGCCTCCCAAGAACATCCCGAGCAATTCCATCAGCCTAGCCCACAGCTTTAATGCCACTTTATCCCTTAGAAAACTCCAGGCACTGCAGACAGCTGGGAAGGAAGGGACCTGCCCGCGCTGGCTGGATCAGTGTATTGTCTGACATTACAAAACTATTATTATTTTGAGAAAGCTGTCTTATTTAATTATTGTGAATGTGCAATTCCTTCATTTTTAATTCAGTATTGGAGGAGATGTTCCAAGCATTAAGTGAATGAAAATATTTGTAACAAACAAGAAACCAAGAGAATAGTAAGTGTTTGAAAAGAAAAAGTTATTGTTCTCTGTGGATTGCAGTGATTTTAATGATTTGGCTGAAGTGCCCATCTAATCGAGCTGCCTATTTGAAATATCTGTGATCTCAAAGGAACGGCTTTAAAGTGTCTCCCATGTAATTGATTGATCCATTCCTTTCAAATGCTTGGATGGCTTTCAAAGCCAGGGGACAGGTATTGATGGGACTTCGAGGGGGCTGTGTGTTTTACATGGTCTGGTGGGAAAAAATGCCTCAAGTCTCCTCCTGTACCGAAGTCAGAGCTGACTAAAGTAGTGGGAGTTCCTGGGCAGAAAGTGGGAATTGCTCAGAACTGACACAAAACACATTCTTGGGAGGAGCAAGGGCTTTCCTCCCCCACTGACTTAATCTTTTCCTGGCAGTGGGAATGGTGGTACCCGACCCTGGCGCTAGGACACCATTTTCTAAACACATGCTACATAGACGAGATGGTTTCACATCTTATTTTCTGAAATAATAGCAAGTTTGGCTTTAAAACTGAGTGCATGCTGGTATTTAGAAAAAAAAAATATTTCCGTTTTAGTCATTTCTGAATGTCTTCTTGATGGAGGCAATTGTGGTCTGAAAACGCAAACAAATTCAAATAAAGATCCCACGACTTGCTGACAATATTTTCCCCTGGTTATCCTGCAGGTTCTATGTATTAGTCTGCTGGTATTTTACATATATAACCTATATTGATGAAAGTTACAAAATTCACCATCTCAGCACTTGTAAAAACTTGTAGTGTGATTATTTCTCTTTAATAGTATTATTAAAAATTATCTTTCCACATATGTTGAGCTCCTAACATGCTGGATATGATATATCAGAGTGTAAGCTATGATCTGAATAAGAGCAGTCACTGTTACTGCACACCGGCACCTTCTGTTGTAGCTGCTCTTTTAGCAACGAGCCTGCTTTCAGAACGCAGATAACTTCTGAAAGGTTTATACCTTGGTAGTAAAAGCCTGGAGCTCCCTCGCAGGCTTGGTGAGCGCTGCCCTGTCCCCGTGCCAAGGAATGTCCCTCCCCACGGGAGGATTTAGTGGCTGGGAAGTGACCCAGGGATGTGACACCATCCTATGCGCAGAGCAGAGGGTGATGGCTCCAGCCCTGCACTGCCCGCTCTGGTGGGTCACAGATCATCTGCCACCCTGCATCAGGTAAGGCAGCGCCACGCGGACCCTTGTACCACATCAGCCACGGGGTCCCTCCCATCCGTGGCACCCGCTGGCATCGCAGTGACCTGCCTCCGAGGCGGGCGCGGAAAGGAACCTCTCTGTCAAGATTCAGACCAGTCACCACATCCAGCAGGTTGGCTTCAGCCTGCGGCCAAGGGTTTGCACATCCTCCTGGAGCCTTTCCCTTTCTTAGAGCAGTAGCAGCCTGTGCACAGGCGGCAGGACCCAGGAGGTGACTGAAAATGAAAAATAACTGCCATTACGAGTACATTTGTGGATCTTTGTGATCATCAAGGAAAGATAAAAGTTTCTCTCTGTAGAGCAGCTGAGGTTACCCAGTGCTGCGCAGCTTTGGTTTTAGGTGGGATCACACCAGCGTGTTGCAACAAAGAATTCGGCCCAGACACTTTGTGGTTTAGCACAAAGTATTCGTCACGATTTTTTTCTTCATAGACTTGGGAACAACCCACAAGATGTGTTTTAGATTTAATAATTCAATATGTATTAGACATTAAAATTTATTTATAATTTATGATTTAGTTTAATAATTTATAAATCAATAATTTATAATAAGATACACATACAAAATAATTTAAATCTTATATAAATCATGATCTAGAAAGAGATCCAAGCTACTATTATCCTTGAAGAGAATTTGCTGTCCCCGGTCCTCCCTGGAAACCAGAGCCACACTGACACCTTCTCTTTGAAAATAGCAACAGCAAAGCACAGAGTTAAGGATCAGACTTTTTCACTGGCCTCTGCTCCAAAAATTCATTATTTTCTGAATGGCAGATAAGCAGGAGCTCTGGCTGCTATCCCAACACTGACTTCACCCAACAAATTAATTGCTTGTACCTTGTCCATTGCAGTTGTTCAAAATGACCTCCAACTGTGCATGGCAGCGTCATGCTACATTACCAAAATCTGAAATATTGTTTTATTTCTCCTTTCTGCTAGTCCATTGCTCTTTGTTTTGCATCCACTGGTTGGTTATAACATGATTTTGTGTTCACTCTGCCAGTTGCCCACATAAAAGCAATGTTTAATTACACAGCATCTTTGAAAGTACATGCGGGTAAGATCCTCCTGTGTTGGAAATCGCGTAGCTCCCCTGAAGGATGCCAGCTATGATGCTGATTTTTTTCTGGCAAAGTCTTTGCTTATCCAGTAGCAATTTGGCTGAATCCATGCTCTTATTTGACAGACAAGTTAAGAAATATTTTTGAATATGTTTTTTGGATGTGTTTAACCACTGTTTACTTCTAAACAAATTCTCTTGCTAAAAAGATCAGCCTAGGGTTTTGGTTTGGGGTTCTGGGGGGTTTGGGTGGTTTGTTAGGTGTTTTTTTAGGGGTGTCATTTTGTTTTGTTTTGTGGGTTTTTTTGTAAAGCAAACCTGCCCGGGGGGAGACAAAGCATGTCCCGAGCACTGCGAAGCGTGGAGGCGGTGGAAGCATGCCCGTGGGCAGTAGGGGTGTGGGTGGGGATCTGGCTTTTGGGTGCCTGGTCCTACCTGCAATGGTGCTCTCATGTGCCAAAACCTGAGGCCAACCTCCCCTGCGTGTCGTTCTTTGGGTGGGAAAACCAGGACAGCTTCATTCTTATAAGAGGAGGTCTACGGCCGGTGCTGTGGAGCGCAGCGTGCCCGTGGCTGAGCCGGGCACCCAAGGAAAGCCGCCGCCATCCTTGGGAGCTTAGCAAGTGACTTGTGCTGGGAATTTGATTTGGTACAAGAATGACTAATTGTCAAGTGAAATACAAAACGTCACATTGAAATTACTTTCCTACCATTCCCATATGCTTCTGTCAGATTCCCCTTAAATACATAAAATGCTGTTTTACTGTAATAGCATTGCTTTCTGAGAGTCATTTCAGATTAGGGCTACAACTTTAACATGATTTAGTGTGTCATAACTCAAAATTCTCGCTGATGGCTTTAAGAGTGGGTGAGTTCAGTTTTGAGTGGACATAATCTAATTTTTGCTTAGGAACTGCTTGTTGAATCCACTTAGTGTAGCCGTTCTGGTGGGCCGTAAGGGAGGAGAGGATTTTTTTCTTTAGATTCAGTGGGATACAGGCTGTTACGCAGCGCAGGTGTGATACGCTCGTGGTGGTATTTAGTCAGCGTTGTCTCACCTCTAGGTATTCAGTAATCCAAACCAAAACGAAACGCTTCTTCAAAGTAAAATATGGCAGTGACAGATGCACAGGCTATTATATTTAGTTCCTTGTCTGAGAGGGCCAGATTGGATGTAGGTAGCTGGCTGCACATAGTGGATGGAGATCAGGTACGATGAAAGGGAGATTACTGGCTATTTTAAGAGTTAAACTTAAAAGGCATGAAAACTGATAAACAGGTTTTTTTCCAGGTGATGTCCAATTAGATGGTGGTACTCATTACCATGGGGGCCACTGGAGCCAAGTACTTAGCAAGGGTGAAAGTGGGCCTGGGCACTTTTATGGATATCAAGAATATCCAGAGTAATGATTAACTATATCAATTTTTGTAATGTAATTAGAATAATTTTTCATGCTTCAGGGCTTAAACCAATTTCTTTCTATGAGAGACCAGGATGAGACTTATGGTAGGAACAGATTAAAGACATCTGCGTACTGCAGAGCTCCTGCCTTTTCTTCTGACACATCTGATGCTATTCTGTGACAAGATACTGGGCTGGGTTGGACCCTGGGCCCACCTTGATCAGCTGTGTCATTTTCTATGTTCCCTCAGGGAATCTGGTATGGAATAGGTGAAGTAATTTCTTAGGTAAACCAGGGTGTGAGGGAAAGGAGGAGGAAGGAAACAGCAGATGGGTTTTCTGTAATTTTGAGAGGATAAACATGTTGAACGTAACTGCAGATTTGCCCAGAGGAAAAAAACCCAAACCAACAACAACAAAACAGGAAGCTTTCAAAATCATGGGGTGGCTTCCTGCAAAACAGTGAGATTTGTTGGAAAAGATGACTTTACTTCCTTTCTGAATCTCAAGCACTTAAGGCAGACTTGAGTCATGCTTGCAAACTCTTCTCTACAGCCACTAGAGTCAGTTTTTTAATAATAATAAATACAGCTGAGATTCTCCAAGGGGAGCTTGAAGTGGGCAAGAGGTGATTAGGCGCTGAAAAGCTTACATGTAACAGTGCAGGTTCAGATGTAAAAGGGGATGGAGCTGGTGCTGCTGTGGAACAGCTGAGAAGGAACTCGCTCACCTGGTGCAGCAGGCGAGCTGGTGTACGGGGTTAAGGTGTGCGTGCATCGAGTGGTGGTACAAGGTGTGCCTGCTTCGAGGGGTGGTACAAGGTGTGTGTGCATCGAGGGATGGTATGCGGGCACAGAGGAAGCTGCAGCTCAACTAGCAGAGACTGGTGGGGGAGCAGGTGCCTGACCCTGGGGCTGCAGGGAGGCAGCAGCCAAGTCACCAGCACCCGTGAACAGCCCCCACCCACCCCCCAGCACATGTGTGCCCCATCGTGCACGTGAGCTTTCCGCTCTCAGGATGATGATGGGGGATAAGCGCAGGTTTCTCAGGAAAGCATGGCTGTGCTTTCATCCAGTGACCAAAAATGATAAACAACAAGGCCTGGGTGATGGCACAAGCTGGATGACAATACCCAAATTACAATGAAATAATATTTTATGATGTTTTCAGACAGTGGAAAAACTAAATCTTGGTCGCAAGCTCAAAAATTATAATGTCTAGTGGAGAACTCAGCTGCTTTTATTGTTGTTTATGGTTATTACATCCTGCCCCTACTGAAAAAACCTCCAGTCTGCCATATCTGTCCAGTTCTGCTGCCGCTCTCCAAGCATTCCTTTTAACCAAGGAACATTCACATGCCTTTTCTGGTCATGGTGGCATTTCAATATCACCAGTTTGGAAACCTTGGTTGTAGTAACTTCTGCCAAATACAAGTGGACACAGAGAACCAATGTACAAGGAAAAGAGAAAAAAAAAAAAAGCTGAAAAATATGGTGAAGACAGAATTTAAAAAATACCAAGATTTCAAGGTGTTAAAAATAGATTTTTAATTGTTAAAAAGTGTTTTTGAGGTGATGAGCAAAGCTACTTGCTTGTGTCTGCCAGACCAGTTGCGCTGCAGCATTTCAGTGTTGTGAGATTAAATCTGTCCAGGCCAAAACAGATAAAACCCATCAGTTTCTACCAATGTTTTTTACTGTTATAACAGTAACTGTTGTGTTACTCTGACTTCACTGAAATATAACGTGTTGGAAATTAAGCAATCACTGTAGCTGTCTCTGAGTGGGTAACACTTCAGTGTGGTAGCTGGACTGGGCAGACTGAACTACCTCACATTGAGTGCTGCTGGTCCGGTGCATGTTAGGGGCCAAAAGATGAGCAGCAGCTATACTCGATCTGGTATTGATGAAGGAATTAGAGGTTGTCTCAAAAAAATGTGCTTGGGTTGGTGGGAACCAGGTGTCAGAGATGTGTATTGCATTACTCTTGCATGGGAATGTGACAGGGCATGGATTTGCTGGTCAGCAGGGAACAGCAACAGGTGGTGTATCTTTGGATATGATAGTTTTGGGATGAAGGAAACAGGACCAGGATGTTCGAGCACCCTCGAGATCTGGGTGTGCTGAAGAAAATGCACACAAAAATGAAGAAAAATGGGTCTGGGGATCTTAACATAGAACGAGATCAGCTGCATTACTTCGGTTTTGGGAGTATGGGGTTACATCCAGACTCCTCCTCCTCCTCACCAGGCTCCGTTGGTATCCACCTCAGTGGGGAGGAGGATCTTTTTTTCTCTCTCAAAAATCTGGATTACCGTGTTTGATGCATCAGGCTGGCTGAGATGCTCCCGCGCTCGGGCGGCAGGCTTGGGCGCGCTGCCCCCCCGCCCCGCTGCCCGCGGCGGCACCGCCGCTCCCTACCGGCCGGAGGAGGAGGAGGATGATGAGGATGAGGATGCTCCGCCAGGGGGGCTGAGCCGGCAGCCCCCTCGCAAGCGTCTTCCGCGGGTGTTTCCGAGCCGCGGCCAGCCACGCATCCCCGCGCACAGCTTCAGCTCCCGGCGGCGCCCCGGGGAGCAGGGGTACCCCGGCTCTCCCCTTCCCCGGTGCCGTGGGGGTCCGGCCAGCCCCCGAGCCACCTGTAACTCCCCATCCCCTCCCCCTCCTCCCCAACACACACATCCTCCCCCTCCGGGGCAGGGCTAGCGGAGGGGACGGGGGCCGCCGCCCGGCTCCATCCCCATCCCCATCCCCATCCTCATCCCCATCCCCATCCTCATCCCCGGGCCGGGCTCGGTCGGCGCGGCCGCATCCTGCGCAGCGGCGGGCGGGGCGGCGGAGGGGGCGGGAGGCGGAGAGGACCGGCCACCATTTAAAGCGGTAGCGGCGCGGCGCGGCTCCTCAGTGCCGTGCTGCCGCGGAGCGCGGCGGAGCAGCCGCGGCCAGGGCGGGAGGGAGGGAGCGAGCGGCGGAGCGCCCGAGCCCCCGCTCCGCGCCCGGCCCGCCCGGCCCCGCCGGCCGCATGAAGGTGCAGGGCAGCGCGGGGCAGCGCCCGGGCGGCGGCACCATGGTCCGGCTGGGCAGGCTGCTGCGGCTCCTCACTCTGCTCAAGTTGCCCTGCTGCTTGCTGGAGTTCCTGCTCTCGGCGGCAGCCCAGGGGCAGGAGATGTACGCGCCCCACTCCATCCGCCTGGAGGGGGACATCACCCTGGGCGGCCTCTTCCCCGTCCACGCCAAGGGCCCCCCGGGCGTGCCCTGCGGGGACATCAAGAAGGAGAACGGCATCCACAGGCTGGAGGCGATGCTGTACGCCCTGGACCAGATCAACAGCGACCCGGACCTGCTGCCCAATGTCACGCTGGGCGCGCGCATCCTGGACACCTGCTCCCGAGACACCTACGCGCTGGAGCAGTCCCTCACCTTCGTCCAGGCTCTCATCCAGAAGGACACCTCCGACGTGAGGTGCACCAACGGGGAGCCGCCCGTCTTCGTCAAGCCGGAAAAAGTAGTTGGAGTGATCGGGGCGTCGGGAAGTTCTGTGTCCATTATGGTGGCCAACATCCTCCGGCTTTTCCAGGTAGGGCTGCGCCGGGTCGCGGAGCCGCGCCGCGGGGCTGTGCCTGCCGGGGCCGGGGGCTCCCGCGCTGCCCGCCGCCCACTCCGGCCGTGTCCCCCGGCTGCCTGCCCGCCGGAGCCCGCGCCTCCCTCGCAGCCACCCGCTTCGCCTCAGCATCCTCCCCCGTCTCCCTTCTTCACGGTGCGTGGCACTTTCAGGATTTATCACCCCATTTACAAGAAGCAATCCGTGAAGGGAAAGACGGGGGGGGGGGGTGGGGGCGGGGTGGGCTTAAGAAAAAAGCAAAGGTGATGGCTTCGGTGGGTTTGCGTTAGAGAGAAACATCGCTCGGCAGGGATGCGGACGAAGGCAGCCGGGGCACGGCCGGGACGGGCTTCACGCATGAGATGTCCGCTCTGTGCGAGAGCGGGGCGGGGGGGGGGGCGGCTTTTCCCGGCGGCACTTGGCCGGGCAACTCCGGGCGCCCAGCGGCTTCCCGAGGCCGCCCGCCCGCAGGGGTCGCGCAGAGCCCCGACTGGCCGGGGGCGGCGGCGGGGAAGGGGCAGCGTGGCGGTCCCGGGGCGGGGGGCGGCTGGCCGGCGCCGGGCCGAGGCTCGGGCGGCTCTCACAGGCGCCGAGGGATGAGTGGGGCCGGCGGATTAAAGAACCGTGTGTGTGTGCAGTGCGGGGGAGACGCGCTGCAGCATCTGCCCGCTCCGCTGCCCGCCCCCCCCCCCCGCCCCCGGCCGGGCGCGCTGCGATCGCCCCCCACCCGGCACCGCCGGGGCTCAGCCTCACTGCCTCTTGGGGCACGGGGACCTGCGTGTGTGACCGTCCCCATCCCGCCCCGGGGGGCGCCCCAGGTGCGGGAAAAGGCACCTGCGCAGGGGTGGGGGTCCCCCCCGGGGCGGGGGGGCAGCGGCGGGGCCCGGCGGCTCCGGCTGCTCCTTGGCAGCGATCGCGGGTGCGGTGACCAAACCGCCACCAGATGCATCGTGAGCAGCGGAGTTTCTCGCTTCCTATCCTACGCCTTCGCATGCGGAAGGTGGTGGTGGGGTTTATTTTTATTTTTGTGCAGCGGGCGGAGAGATCCTCCGCTTTTCCCAGCTGGAAACTTGTGAGGTTTTCACGGCAAATCCGCTCTCTGCTGTCAGCAGCCCTTGTTACTCCTCATTCCCATCTGGCTGCTGGTGCCAGGTACAGCCATCGCATGCCAGGCAAACGGAGCGATGCTCCTTCTCCCATCACTGCCCTTTGCACTGCCCAGCCAGACTGGGTCCTGTCTGTTTTCCTGAAAGGATGCTAAGAGGCTGGTTTTGTTTTCCTCCCTCGCCTCCCCCCTCTTGGCAAATTAAAATGTACCTCGTATTGCTCCTGGATTCAGCGATGTGCCAAATCTCTCACAATTTGTGCAGCGATAACGTGTGGGTCTCCCTGTTGAAATGCTACCTCTGAGGAAGCGGCCCGGCTCGCATGTGCGATGCGAGCCAGCTTGGCATGGCTCAGTTCGCTGTCCTTGTATCTGTTCGAGGCTTCTTGCATTACAAACACCCCTTCCTGGGCTGCAAAACAGATGATCTCATGTTCTGCTCGAGCTGGAGCCGAGAAGCTTGGAGGGATGCGAGCGGTGCTGAAGTTCTGCTGAAGTACTGGTTCAGCAGATGCTGATCTGCCGTGGACTTGCACCAGCCAGTAGATTGAAATTAGCCAACTGTTTTATACTGCATCTTGTTCAAGAGCAAATCCTGGGCACTCTCCACCGAGATCTCCTTCAGTAGGAAACCCTGGGCACCGGGAGCCTTTTGTGTCATGCCATGATACCTGCAAAATCTTTGGTGATATATTACGTAATGGGATTTGTAGAAAATAAGACATTTGGGCAGTTTCTGCATGTGGAGACATTTATACAAATCTAAATATTTTAATGTATTGTGACTAAGCATCTGTTCGCAATTGCTTTTTAACCAAATCATCCGGAAAGCAGGAACTGGTACATACTGAAAGAGATTTTACTGAATATGTATTTTGCAGCTTGGCTCTGCCTTCTTCAGGCAGATTTTTCATGCAAAAAACCTGTTCCCCATTGTCCTCTCCTTTAAACCACAGTTCAGAATGTGTCCCAGCCAGGGAGAAATAAGACACAGACCTGTTTTAAGAGACAGGAGGAGAACTAGACCTATTAAGCACCGTTTGGTGGGGGTGGGTGAGAAGCTGTTAAGTGATTGGAAAGAAAAAAAAAAAAAAACAACCAACTACCCAACCACAAAAAACTCGTTAACCTAAATACTTTTGCAAATGGGTGAGCTGTTGCAGCCAGCTTGCTTCTCCTGGGTCACTGTAGGTTTTACTGACCCTGGCGGTGGGGTGAGGGGTGGGTAAATGGCTCATGGACAGTTATTTTCATGTCCAAACTGGCTTTTCCCTGACATCTTGTAGATGAAAACTCTTTCCATCTGTGGAGGGCTCTTCAAAGAAATCTTACCAGTGTTTACATTTCTGTGACAGTATCTTGGAAGAGAACTATTTGTCCTCTACTTTCATGCAGGGAGAAAATACATACATAAACTCATATGGAGCGCAGTGGGATTTCCTCAGCTGGCTACTGATGCTTAAAGGGCTTCCTCCCCAGGATGGGTGAGATTTAGGCTATTCATCTTCCTCTCGGCAGGTGAAGTTACGATCTCTCTCCATGCAGCTCACCTGTTCCCAATCTAGCACAGAGCTTTGAGAGCATCTTCAGCTGATGCCAACAGGTGGATCAGCAGGGGAAAAGGACACCGAGGTCCTCTGGTTGGAATCCATCTGTGTAATTACTGTGTGAAGTTTTGTAGAAGCTTTCCTTTTGTAAAAAATGATGTGAAGGATCTACATTAGACTTGAGCTTTTTCCTGTGTGATGAAAGCAAAAATCCCTCCCCCTGCCTCTCTGTCTCTCTCTGCTTATCCCTGAATTGCACCTTTGAGAAAAGATGATGGGAACGGTTGGGGTGGGAGTGTGTGTGGGGTGGGGTGTCCCCCCGCCCAGGTGCTGTGAGGAAGGCCCCAAGCCCCAGCTGCTGCCGAGCAAAGGGAAGCTGTAACCCCGACTGCCTTTGAGTGATGTGTGGGTGCTGGTGGAGCAGAGCTGTCGTGCTGCTGAGGCTGGGGTCGCCACTCGCTCCGACTCACGCAGGATGTGTTGGTGCGTCGCAGGTGGGCGCAGGAATTGCTGGTGAGGGCAGTGTGTCTCCTAAGGCCAAGTACCTGAGGATTTCTCTGCCAGAATTACAGCTAATGAGAGATGCAGCTGCCCTGCAGAAGTGCAGGTTTATAGGAAGGGGAGCCTTTACGCCCCTGTTCAGGATCTGTCATTGCCAGCAGCTAACTTTGTGTGGGACCTTCCTGGAGTTCCTTCAGTTACAATGTTCAAGAGCATCCCAGCCACGCGGCAAGGGCCCACCCTTGGGAGCAAGTTAGACCCTCATAGCTGAGACTTGTCAAAGTGCAGTTGCACGTGTGACTTGCTTTTGAAGATGATGCAGACGAGCTCTCTCCAGTTTGGCAATTCTCACCTTGGAAGGGGTCGAGCTGGGGGGATGCATCTGGCTGGATGCTTTATTTCTGCATCTCCGTTCTTTAACTTCATCCTCTCCAGAAGCAGGGATGCAAGTGCCCTGACTGGAGCTCATGTGAGAGAGCTCCTACTGACTATGTCCTTCTCCTAGGGCTTGTGCCCTGGCCGGGAGGGACCGGTGGGCTGTGGGCTCTGGGAGCTGTGCTGCATGGGGCGGGTGTGCTGCCCGGCACCCAGCGCCTGTGTCTTTGCTGCAGGGCGGTGGATTAATGCAACAGAAGGGATATTGCCATGTGTGGTGGACTGTGGAGATATAAATGCATGAGTATTCAAGTATGTGAAATACAGTGATTTTTTCAAAATAAAATTCTATTAGGGCATGCCAATAAATAGTATGCTGACTGTAAATTAAATACCTATTCTAAAAATAAAACAAACAATTTGGAAAGCTGTTTCCAAATGCATCAGGGAGTTCAAGGCAATATGTTTCTAGGCTGCTAGCTTTGCATTGTAAAAAATACTGTTACTTCAGTGTCATAGCTTTCCTTACAAATTCAACTCCATGAAATGCAATAACTAGGCTGAAAAAAATTGCCAAACGTTTCATCTGTTTCATATTTTCTGGGAGTAGAACCGTGCAATATGGGAAATATCAGCACAGTGATTTTTTTATACTGCAGAACTAATTTTCAAACTCCCTTAGAACTACAGACTTCCCATTACAAGCTTTAATAATGAACTAATTACTGCTTCAGGTGTCTGTCCTTGGTGGATGCAATTTTAAGTAGTCAATCCACAATCGTTCTTTCTCGTCTAAACACCTTTTGCTTTTATCAGTGATGGTTCTTGTGGCATGTAGGGGTGTGTTACCAAGCCCCTTCAGGGAAGTTTTTAGAAACCAGCGTGGGATAAAGGAGCACGATGAGGCTGGGGTATAAATTTTGAAACTTCCCTCGCATCCCTTGGGGGCTTTTGGCTATATTTCCATCTGCGGGTGCCTTTGTACTAAATGAGAAGGATGAAAGCTGCAGCCCTGCCTTCTGCTCTAGACACAATGAAGCCAGTAGAAATGTGATTATTGGGAAAGGAATACAGCCTAAAAGTGCAGCTCCTAGTTGGATGCTGCCTTTTCCCTTAGAAAAGGGCATGCATTTTCCAAGGCACTCTGAGTGAGGACATCTTCTATGCTGCCACAGTGGTCGCTGTCTGCATCAACAAGCTGTGGCTGACTGAGCTGCGATGTTCGAGGTGCTGCAACTGGTGTCCAGGGAGGCTGTGGTTCTCTCCCAGCTTCTGGCTGGAGGGGATGGAGTGTGGCTCTTGGCACATTGTGCCTGTTCCTGCCAGCTCTGCAGCGCAGTCACAGGGCAGGAGGGTGAGGGGCTCTATGAGAATGGCTTTGCAGAATGTGCGGTCCCATGATTTCAAGAGATTCTTCTCAAGTGTTTGTTTTTATAATTAATTTTATGCTGTTCATCTGGTCGGTTTCTAGGAACTCCTTCCCTCTGCAGCAAAGCGTTTGCAAACGGATCGTTCCTCCCTCTCTTCCCCCTTGTTTCAGTTTCCTGCAGGAATATGGGATATAGGCCTGATGGTTTCCATTTATGTAGGTTCTGGGTGTAAAGGCAGAGACTCCTGTCGAGCCTCCGCCTGCTGAACTTGACTTAATGAGATGGTAGTAAATGGCCAATTTAATTGACTGCAATGTACCTGCCATGGGGGGATTCTTGGGTTATCGCTGGTATTTGGGAAGAAATCTTAACAGTCTTTAGCAATGTTTTCCTCTAGATGCTAATACATTTCCAACTCATTACCAGTTTATTGCATTTTCCTCTTCTAACTTTTAATAAGACAATATTGGTCTTAGGAAGTGGATTAATGATTCATTTGATAAAAGATATTTCAGGAGAACCATACTTTTTTCAGTGAGACTCATATAGAAGATTTAGGAAAAAGCTGAAAATAGGAAACGGTAAACTTTAATTCTTTGCCTCTTTTCAAAGAATGTCTTTTGTGTTTCTCAGCAAGCTTTCATTTTCATCAGCCTCTAAGTATTTATCCTTGTTACTGATGCACCAAATACATGTCAACAGGCTGAGCCATGCAGTTCTTCCATAATGTTGAAACACCAAGCTACATTTAATAGATGTGGAATCTTATTTCACCTGTATAAACTGAAAGTAAAGGAAAATCCTTGCTTCAAGAATTCACAGGTTTTGTGTGGAGTTACTAATGGGAGGCTGGAGGTGCTATCGTTATGTTTTTCTGGAACACAGTGTTTTGAAGGTAAAATTTACTTTCTTGACAAGGCATAATTCAATATTAGCAATAGTTTTGGCTCTTAATCTGTTTTGACTGTCTCAGTGTAGATGTTAGGTAGCTATTTGGGAGAAGACTGGCTCTGCCAGGGAAATGATGCTCACCCATGGAGAGAGACCGGGAGGGATGATGGTGCTTCTGTGAGCAAAGGATTAGCTGACAATTGGGACTGGCATGGGGGCAGCGAAGGGGGATGCTGGAACATGTCAGCTTGTACGGTGGAAGTATATATTCAGCAAGGACACTTGTGTGGTTCCCAATCTACTCTTTGCAGTGAAATAAGGTGACCTCTTTGGGATGACGAATGGAAGGATCATTTCAAAGCATTAATTTTTATGAAAGAAATATTGATCTTTTTTTGAATCTCATAATACTAATATTGTAAAACTACATGTACTATATTCTGTATTTTAGTCTATTAAATGAGTTTTGCTTGGAGGCATTAAAACCATCTGACAATACTCTGCATTGTGATATCAGATGTTGTTATTTCTATTTATAGTGATATTCAAATTAATCTCAATGAGTGACAATGCTGACTGTCCCAGACATAGGACTATGATGAATTTTATCATAATACTGGAAGATACGAAGCATGTAATTAAGGCTGTTTGGAGAGCATGGAATCCAATACAGTCAGGTCATTAGTGTGGTAAAGTGGGTATCCAGGCAGAGAGAAATCTGAAGAAAAACAAGTATTTCTAAAGCCTTCCTCATTACTGATGATTCACAAGGTCCTATAAAGCCCTTCTGCTGAATACAGTAGAGGTATTCTGAATCATCAACAATTTACCCTGGAATAAGGCATGGTCCTGTTATGGGCTGCTAAAATATGGCAGCCCTGCCTCACCAGGCCACCGATCACTTGTGCACAGGCACCACATGTTTTACCTTGCTGGGGTAGCTTGTAGCTGCAGAGCTAGCATAGTTCTTCCATGCAGTTGTACTGCATCAGGAAGAAAGACTTCAAATGACAGCAGTGATTATGTAGGAATGGTCTAAAAGCTCTTTAATCTCCCTGTGTCCCCTCATCGTGGGGCCATTGTGCCACCCCTGCACAGACAGTGCAGTGGAGGTTGCCAGGAGGTTGCCATCTTTCTTTTTTTTTTTTTTTGTAGCTCAGGGCAGTTGAACATGATGGAGCTGGTACTAAGGTGGGGTGCCCGGGCTAAAAAAGCCCTTTGCCAGCACCATGCCTGTGCAGAGCTGGTGGCAGGGTGCAGGATGGTGCAGCCTGAGCACACCTCCAGTGGGGCAGCTGCCGAGACCTTCACATCGGGGTCACACTGCTCCTCTGGGGACCAGTATCTCCATTTCACAAAATTTGACAAGTGGTGTTACGTTTCCAGAGAAACAATAACTCCAGCAGTATTGCCCATCTTCCCTCTACTTTAGTCTGTACTGTGGTAAGTGAGTGATGCTTTTGCTGTGTCATTTAGGATGTTCAGGAGAGGCATTAGCATGCTGTATGAATGCGAGCGTGTTGCAAAGTATATATCCTCTTATTCCTTGGCTCATGGGGTAATGCGGGCCAGTGCCTCACTTCCAAGTGCTTTGAAATGAACTTGGCAAGCATGCCCAAACCCCTGTGAAGTGCTCCTGATTAGAGATCACCTTTCTCCTTGCGTTGAGATCATGTGAAGCACTTGGGCTACCTGGCCTCTGATTTGAATGGCAAGAGAAGGCAGGCTGGGGAGACCTTCCCTTCCAAACACCCTGCGCTGCCTGGAGTGGCACAGATAAGACCTTTTCACTCGCAGGGCACATCAAATACCTCTGGTTTTGTGAAGAGGATTGCCTGGCCTCTGTGGGTGGAGGGGACAGTTAGCAGCAGTCCTAGGTTGCAAGGTTTCCTTCTGATGATGGTTCTGCTTAATGTCTATGAATGTGTTCATGTATGTAGGTGTTTATATAGATATATACATATTTGCATTAAAAACTTAGTATTTCTTTTTGTAGACGTTCATGCTGTAAGCACAAGTGACCTGTCTTTTAACTTTTTGCTGGGGGGTAGGGCTGGGAAGGGGGGAGCAGGCACCAGTGCCGGGCCATGGTGGGTGAGGACGGGGCAGAGTGTGCCTCTGCCGCCATCAGTGTGCCGACAGCCGTGTCACCTGCTCGTCTGGCTTTTCGGTTCTGTCTGTCTCGTGTTATGATGATGTTAGGACTCTGAAGAATCAATGATGTGTGATTAATAGAGAAAGGATGTGTTTTAGTAATACAGAGCCACCTCAAAGGTGTTCAGCGGTACAGTCAGCGGGTTGTGTTCAGGCTTGGCTGTTCCTGTCTGGGAAGGGAGCAAAGAGAGGACAGTCGTAACACCTGTGGGAAGCGGGGAAGAGGGTGGAGAGGTCGGCTTGTGGCTGGTACGGGGTGAGAGGGTGCTGGAGGGAGGATGCCCTGCGGGACCAGCTCTCCCTTTCCACCCAGCAGCAGGAGCCTCGGGTCTTCCCCCAACAGCAGCTGGGGTGGCTTTCTGGACCCAGGCACAGGCAGAGGGGCTGGACAGCAGGGCTGTGGTGGTGCTTCCCTTTGTGGCAGGCTGCTGGCCCTGTGCCTGCCACCTGGGTCTCTGCCTGGAGCCTGCCCTGACAGAGCTGAGGGAGAGCTGAGGTTGGGGTGGAGGAGCTGAGAGGGGTCACTGTGCAGCACATTGCCCTGGGAGGGGAAGCAGCCAAGGTCAGGTTTGGTGTCTGCACAGCCCAGGTCAGTGCCAGGTGGTGATGTGCAAGTCCCAGGAAGGACAGAAACCCATCAGTGTGTCACAGGCTGGGTGACTGCCACGGGGCTGCTCACCTTAGCCCAAGGGCAGTGCCTTGCTGGAGCTACTGTAGTGCCTCCAGTTCAAAAGCCAGATAATTTGGACCTGGTTTCGGTGTGGTCCCTGTGCTCCCCTGCCTGCTGTAGATACGTCCTTAGATCTTGCTCTTACAGTTTTACAGCTGTTTTTGGCTTTTCACTTGCGGGTATAACAACTGCTGACAAAGCCAAAACCTTAAGCTGTAGTTGTCCTGAAAAATGACTCTGATCCAGGTTCTCCTCAGGTGGGTTGGTACAAACCTGTATCTCCACTTCCTTCATTAGAAATGTTAAATTTCTGTGGCTGATAGCAGGATGTAGCACACAGCCCAGCGTGCTCAGGGTGCACACAGCCGGTGGGGTTCAGGGATGCGAGCCCCACAGAAGGAGCGTGCATCGCGGCTGCCAGCGCCGCAGCCTGCTCGGAGGTGGAGGGCGAGCTCCAAAACACCGTGCCACCTCCTAACCACTCTTCTCGCTAGAAACATGAAAAAGCTGCTTGTAGAGTGGGTTTTAGGGTTTTCAAGGGTTAACTGGAAAAGTCATCCTTTTTGTTCATAAACCAAATTTCAGTTACAGAAACGATGGTGTAAAAGTGAATATAGATCCCTGCATGTCATTTTTATAGCAGCCATTTATTACTATCCTACACAAAGGCTCTAATCCTAACTTTTCTTAGAAGAGTGCCCATACATAAATAGGACTATAAATCCAAAGACTGTAGAGGATGGAAACACATGCTTTTCTTAGCACAGTCTTCCAGCATTTTCTTTGAGTGCTTCAGCACCGGCTGATGTCAGCGGGAGGGCAGCAGGCTGGTCGGGGCTCTGGCTGGTGTGCTTGGAGGCATCCCTTTGTCCTGGTAGCATCCCCTCAATCTCCCGCTCTGCCCCCCCCAGGTGCTCCCTTCCCGTTTTCTGGGGGTAGAGGTGTCAGCCTGCCTCCTGCCGTGGTGCTCCCTATCTGTGCTGAGTCACTGCCCTGGGATGGGACACGTACTGCCAGGCTGGTCCTCGCAGATGCTTGCCTCAGCTCTTCTGTAAACTTTTCTGAATATTCTAGAACCTCCTTGAAAGACTGGGTTTTTTTTCCTCTTAATAGTCAGCTTGTATCCTCTTTGCTGGAAATTTTCTGTTTGTTTGGACTGTAGTTTCACAGCGGGCTACAAGGCTTAAGTGCAGCACAGAACGCAATAGGCATCTTCCTAAAGCGAGACTTCTGCTCTCCCTTTTTTTGCTGGAAGCTGGGTACAAGAAGGAGAGGTGCTGAATGCTGTAGTGGGAGAGATTTATCTGCAAGATTAACATCCACTCAGCTGGGACTTGTGAAACTCCATCTCTGCCCGATTCAGGCTCGAGATGTTAGCTTAAATTTCCAGTGGTCTGGGTGGGTACTAGTGGTTGTTTTAAATTCTGTTTCGTCCCAGCAGCACATTTCCAGTCTAGACTATCTGTGTTAAAAGGCAACCAAACAAAAATCCCACAAGACATTTGTTTCCATAGTAGCCCTTGTTTAAAGAACTGAAAATTTTCCATATGAAGGAAATACTAAACACAGAATTAGGATTTTATTATCTTTGATGGAGAGGGCAGAGTGTTCAGGATCTCAGGAGACCTTCGTACCTACGTTGTCTCAGATGGAAGTGCTCAGGTTTGGTGCCTCACAAGTTTTTCTCTGCTGACATTTTAGAATTTGTGTAGAGTAAAGCCTTCTGCAAGCTCATATGTAGAAGATTTTCTAATAAATTTATTATTTCATAAATATTTTAATAACAGTAATTATGCATTCATCAGAATGGAGATTTGTTTCAGTGTCATTAAATTCAGCCTCATAATTATATGCATGGTATTTTTGCACACAGTACAAACTCAGTGCAGTTGCTTTGTAAATGTATTGCAGCACTTGGCAACACAGGAGGAATTTACATCTTTGCAGGACTGTTGTCTCCAGCTATTGGCATGTTCGGTATACCAAGAAGAGCGGGACAGCAGGAAATTTTCCTCCATGAGAATGGAGGATTTGGGCCTTAAGAAGTGCAGCAGGCTTCTATTTCCAGCAACAACAACCGATGAGCTCCTTAATACAAGATCACAGATAAAATGCAAATTTGCACATACTGCAACAGCCACCACTGCTTACTGGGCTATCAAAATGCTGCTGAGATTGATACCAGTTTGCTTTTGAAATACATCTATAAATTATTTTTGTGATAAATCTCTACCTTTTTTAACACAATTTTTTTTCCAGATATCTGAAGATAAACATAGATAAGTTAGTATTAGAAGTTCCATTGCCAAGGAAAGCTTGACTAGATTGAGTACAACTCTGATGGCAAATACTTTTCTTTGTGAATATAGCCCTTTATCCTGGGGGAGCCATGCATTTGCTGGTTTCTAAGACCTCTGCTCGATAAACACAACTTGATAAGCTTATCAACATTTTTGTTTTCAGTTGTGGTATCAGAGACTGCTGATGTTGAATCCCAGTAATACAAGACCTGAGGATAGGTAGAAGCATATACTTTCTAATTGAAAAGTGAAACAAACATAATATATTTTCCAGGATGAGCTCAACTGGCCCTAAAGATTTGATAGATCTCTAATGCTCATCTTGAGTTGTGACAGTGTATCCCATGGATCTCAGTACTTCATTTCCATGTTAAAAAAAATAAAAAGTCAAATGCAACTTGATGGAATGTCACATATCAGCCTGTATCTTGTGTATCTCAAGGACAATGCCGAGTTTAGTATTCACCGTGTTACATTCTCCATTGATTCCCCAGTCCCCAGCCTTCAGCATTTGAATGTCCTTTGACGCGTAGGTCCATAACCACCTCTCGTGTGCTGTAACACGTATTCTGCCTGTGTCCAGCGTCTGCCGCTGCTCTCCCTGTAACACTTCGAAGTTCAGGACTTGCACCTCTGACAGAGCTGACAGAGCCAGAACAAGCTGTGTTGCCTCCTCACCTTCTTGTCCTTCCTATTGCGTATAAAATTGAGTTGATGAAGGCCTCTCTGGAGCATTGTTACTGTTACCTTCCTTGTGGTAGCTTTTCCACTTGCTTTCTCTTGTGTTTTCCACCCTGACCCACAGGATAAACCCTTCCTGCCCTCACATGAGGGTATGTTGGGACCATGGTTTCCCAGATGGCCATGCCACCTCCTCCTGGTTAAGGAGGGCTGATGGCATAGCTGGGCTTATTCAGTTTAAAACAGTGATTCTGCATGGCTGGGGTCAAGTGCCCCACTGATGGATGTGTGTGGAGCTCTGACAGCTTACACCAGCTGAGGCTGTGGCTTTCTTTTCTATTTATTTATTCCCTTTGGAAACAGGTACATTCCCCTCTTCTGTAATCTTTGGGACATCAGATATGTTGAGATGCCCTCAATGTGTTGGCATTGCTCAGGGCGATGCATAACAGAGACAAATACGAAGCAGTAAGGTACCAGTTAGTCTAATGGATGGCTGAAAGCTAATAAATTCTCCTGTTGTCTTGAAGTTAATGACAGCTCGTAAAAGCCTAGACAGAATCACCACCAGTTTTAATTGTGCTAGTGCCTTGCCGCTGTAGACGCAGGACTAAGTGCCTGGAGTTGTTTCCCGTGCTGATCCTATCAAGATGGAGTCTTAACAGGTAGGATCAAGGCCAAATCCCATTTATTAAAAAAATGGCAGGAATAAATAAAAAGTTAAAGGGAAGCTGTCGACTCAAATTTGGCTGGAAGCTGTTATTTTTATAGAAATAAACCCCAGCCCTAATAGAGGTGTGTTAGTGATTTTAAAAGAAGGTTATTTTGCAGTAATACTTGAATGCACAGAAATGATATTGACAATAAAAATTAATAAAAATTACTTTCTGTGGTTCTGTAGTTTTTCTGTCTGACAGCAGTACAGAAATCAGTGATGTAAAGGAAATCACCTTTTTAAGGTTTTTTTTTAAGCTTTTTAAGATTTTAACTACTGTCTTGAAGGACTTTCAAAATTAGGAAAGGCTGTTTTGATGTCTTGATTTCCCCAGCAAGTCTATGGCCAATGGGAGCTCCCTGCCTGTTCCAGTGCTTGGAAACATTTCCTGTAGTAGAATGTTCGTGTCCTAAGTAAAGTGATTTGTGTACTGTACAGGATTCTGGAAGTTGACACCAAAAATTAATTTTCCGTCTGCCTGCAGCAACCATGATGGCATCAGCCCTTGGGGAGCTACAGCTTGTTTTCACTTTGTGAGCTAAACTGGATGTGTGGAAATGGAGTGGTGGCTTGACTTCCTCGAGCTGTGTGGAGGATGTCCAGGACAGCCGCAGGAACAAGTCTGTAACAGACGGAGATCCATAACGCATCCCGAGGGGAGACAGGGTGGGTGGTGTGCAGGGCTGCAGAGCAGAGGTACGGAAGCCTGTTGAAAGGCGGCTTTGCATCTTTAGGAATGCTTTTGTGAAATGATAAACTGTGAAGGGTATTGAATCCATGAAGAAATGAAAGAAATAACAAATACAGTTTTTCCCATCTGTGATAAATGTATTTGGCTAGAGAATCAAATTGTTATGGAAAAAGCCTCCAAACCCCGTGCTTATTTTCTCAGGAAGGATCTTCTTACATTTCAGAGGAAAATAAATACCTCTAAGCACAAAAGCACTGAGGAGTGAGGCTGCTGATAACTCTTCTGTAAAATGTCCTGCTTGAGACAAGCTAGGCTGGTGCTGCTCTCTCTAAGAAATCTATCCGTTGATGAAATAATAATTGCTTATTCACCTGTGCATGATATGGCTATGTTTGTGATAAATGCACATATGTGAAATAAGCCCATGTTTGTTTCTGAGCGCGCAACTATGCTGCGCTGTAACCCTGCACTTCATATTTAAATATGTAACAACCCTTTAATGACTGTCACAGCCTGGTGAAAAGGGGTGAAAATGCCACGTGCAGGTTTTCAGCAGGGCCATTCGCCGATGCCCTCAGCCTGGCTTTGGAGCGGATCTGGACTCCTCTTGCGGGGAGCAGGGCGCATTTGCACCTTAGAGGCAAGTACATGCCGCAGCAGCCAGGCAGCTGAGCTGTATCATTCATGCTCTAAACTCTGAAAAAAGTTGCAACAGTTTATCAAAAACATTAACTATTTCACAGAGCGAACTAGCTGATTTGTGGTACCTCTGTGCGGCAAATCAATTATGTACATTCTTACGCAATGGTTTATTTATACATAACGCTTTGTTTTGCCTTGTGCTACTTTTTCTAATTGAATATTTTAGCAATGGATGTGTGTGCTTCTCCCTCTTCCCTCCCTCAGCTGTTCCTCACTCAGCTCCTAAACAGTCTGGAAAATTGGTCTGACAGTTGATCCTAATCTCCAGGGTGGATTTTAGATAAGATGCTATTGGGTTCATAAAATGAAGGTTTTTTACTTGTGGCATTATAAAGGTATCTTTGAGCTAGCAAAACTATCAAACTGTTCTGTCTTTCCTACTGTGTTTGTAGAGCATGTTAAGTCTTATTCCTTAAATTAAAATAAATACAGCACACATTAAAAATAACAAAAATAATGAGGTGTAGTTTAAACACACAGCTAGGAGAAAACACGATCTTTCTCAATTGCATTGTGTTTGTACTGTTCATGAATCTTTTTGTCATATTTGTTGACTTAGATTGTATTTTTTTAATGTGCTCCGTGAAGATAAATTAAAAATGCCAGTTATTTAATGAAATAAAATTGCACTGAGGTTTGTGCTGCTTTACCTCTCAGATTTGTGCTTGGCATTACACCTGCTGCCCTGACAGGTTCTTGGTGGTGCTGTGGTTTGCTAAGAGGTGAGCTGAGCCTGGGCTGTAGTGCTGATTTACTTCAGCATTATCTGGGGAAGGGTGGAAACGCGCCCTGGGGTTTGAAGAGGTTGGGGATTGTCAAAGCCAGTAAGTGGAAATAAAGTGCATTTCCAGTTCCTCCCATTTTCATTTTATCCCAGCCTATGTCTGAAAACCAAGTCATTATATTGATTGTTACTGTAAAACTTAATAAGACATTTGGGTTTTTAACTGGTGATGGACTTTTGGAGAGTGTTTCAATGGTGAAAATTAAAGTTACAATGAATTACTCAGACCCTGTGTTTGCAGTCATCCTTCTTACTGCACCGGTGCTCTCTGGGTGATACTCTTCCCATGGTCTGTGCTTGCAAGGTCAATTCCTTAGTTTGCTTTGGGATGGCTAAATCCATGCTTACTTTGGTTGACCAATGGACATAATGGGGATGCTTTGTCCCTGCTGTACTGGGAGCATTTGCTCATGGTCCATGGTGTTCCCCTGGGGATACTGGGACAGCAGATGATGCAGGACCTAGTGTCTCCATTGAAATCCTACAGCATGCCTTATAGCAAGCCCTTAAGGAAAGCATCCATGTGCTTAGTGAATTACCTGGGATGCTTATTGCGGGCAAGGGGCATATTCAGGCTGAATGACAGCCTGTCGCTGCACAGAACAAAACACTCTTATAAGCTACAGCAATTATAAAAATAAAACCAGGGAGAAAATGGACTTGAAGGTACATAGCACTCAGGCAGAGGGGAATTGGTCCTAATGGGCCTTGAGCTGTGCTAGCGATGGAGGGCTGTGAGCTCAGCCAGGGCAGCTAGCTGCAGGTGGGGGCAACGCTACTGCTTTCATATGTCTCCCCTTTTCAAGTTTATTTTTATTCCTAATTTGGACAAAGAACTCCCTCAGACTTGACCTTCTTTTTGTTTGGCTGCTGCAGGGGGCTGCTGGTGGCTGGGCTGGGTGTCGCTTCTCTCTGAGGGGTGATAGGGAAATCATCTGCAAGAATGTGGCTGCTCTGTAGGACTTGATTTTGCAAAAAACTTCCCTTATATGAAATCTGTTGGGCCTAGGTTAGATAATACCTGATTTCAAAAAATAATACATGACCTGACTTCTGAGTCTAGCAGATGAGTATAAGCCAGGGAAGACAGATGTGATTTTTATCCACTCCTGCACTCTCCTTGCTCAGTCCTGCAGCTTCTCAAGTGGGTCCCTGGGGCTGCTGGGGGGGGCTCGACTCGTACCCAGGGACCACCAAGTCACTCCCCAGTTGCCCGGGAATCCCCCCGGGCGCTCTGGCCGTTCTTGCTGCTGCTTTCTGCAGCCCAGGGATGTGCAGAGGACCCTCAGCACAGAGCGCTGGGGTGGGCAGGGTCTCTGTGTTCCTTGTGCTGGTGCGTGGAGGAGCTCTCTGGAGCCTCGCAAACTTGGCAAGTTTATTGTCAGAACAGCAATAAAAAGGAAGGAAAACAATTTTTGTTCTCCAGGTCATTTTTCCCCCACTCACCTCTCCCCCAATGCTCACATAAATTAAACAAAACGTGGCACAACTAGAATCTGTTTTCCACAACAGTTGGCAAAACATAGTATGTACTGTTAAAGCTGAATCCTTTGGCAGATGCAAAACCTACAAAGCATTTTATTTTTTTCTTGCAAAAAAACCCCAAACCCATACTGCTCATCTTAATTTCAGGCATCAGAGATAGAAGAAAAATATTTGTAAGAGATTGTTTGGGTTTTTTGAGCTATAAAATATACCCCGTCATAGAATTCAGGGTGTAACTTAGCAGAATTTGTGTGTAGTACATAAATCCTTCACCGTGAGGACTATCCTAAGTACGTGTGTCTGGAAAGCTGTCCAACGGGGTTTTGGCCTCAACTGGGGCTTCTAACTGCCAGTATAATACTAAAAATGTACAAATTATTGTAATGACAGTGCATAAAGAGCTGTTGTCTTAGCTAGAGGGAATTCGTCAGTAGAATTGCAGAGATCGCCCTCACCTTAGGATTTTTGCTCATTGTCTTTCAGAGATGAACATAAAATCTACCCATAAATAACCAACTCAACTTTTTCTTCCACAGCTTTGAAAAGAGAGAAGCCCTGACAATAGTCTAACAGACCAATAAAGTGAAACGTCTTCTCATGCAAAAAAATTTGAATAAATAAAAATAATCCTGTTGGCTTTTAACTCAGATTAATTTCTGACTGCCAGGATTGCTGACTTTTCAACGTACTGTATATTGGCTTGAGAATCCCAGTGGATCAGAACAATGCACGTTATTTTGACAATTAAGTATTGTGATCGTTATTGGTTGTGGTTAGGTGGATGTGCTGCTATTGTCAATGGCTTTGATGTAGTGGTAGATGGAAAGAGTTGTGGTAAAATCTGGGTTGTGTGTTGGCCAGTAATTGCGCTGAAGTTACCTCTGGCATGACCCAAAGGTGCTGTGGATGAATGCAGCATTATGGGAGCCTCAGCTCTCTCCCAGCATGCTTGAGGACGAGCACCTTTTTCTTGGCAGTACAAAGGGAATCAATGATAACTTTAACTTCTGTGCAAGAAACTTATCCCCAAGTGTCAGAAGTAAAACCTTGCTTTTTCAGCTTCAAAACTGCAGGTGGTTGTTACTGGGGCTCTGTTAGGACCAGCTCGCTGATGGCAGTGTGGCCAGCCGAGCACTGAGCACTGGAAATTCCAGCCCATCGACATTTTGGGGACTGCTGGGATGGAGCTCAAGAGGAAGCAAATATATGCCAGTATTATTTTTTTCTTCTTTGTGTTAAAATGAGCTTCTCAAGTTAATTAGTTACATTCCCCCCCCCGCCCCCCTTTGCACTTTATCTCCAAATGAGTTGTTAAATTCACACCTTGTTGACAAGAACATAATTCTGGGGAGTAGTGATCACACACAGCTTTCCTGGTAACATGTCTAACCAGCAGAAGCTATGAGGTCCTGGTGAGACAGGAGCGCTGCACTGGAAAAAGAAACAAATGAAGCTGTCTAGATAAAAGGAGAATTGTGATTGCATGTTTTATGTAAGATGTGATCACACTCTTCGGACTTTGGGGACTGTGATTTTTTTTGTAGAAAACGCCCCCTACTCAGTCATAAAAAGCACTTAAATCTTCTTATTTTTAAAAAACTTGGGGACATAAGCCTGCCCAAAAGGCTCAAAACTCAAAAACATTGTGCAGTTTTAACACAATTATTTCAATGACCGTGTAGATTCTCACAGTAACTCATGCTGCAGGAGCTAGGGTCATTAACAGTTGTGCAAATACAGTTGCAGCAGCAGTAAAATTACAAAGCTCTAAATATGCTGTAAGATGCTCAGGACGTTTCTCAAGACTCTTTGCAGTACAGGGAAGAACACAAACTTTAAAAAAAAATTTGTTTATAGGCAAATGAAAAGTTTTCATTCAGTAGATTTCAGTGCTTTGACAAGCGAGGGTAGACATGTTAAAAATAAAAAGGTCTCATGCTCTCCAGTTTAAAAATACTCCCTAGTACAAAAAGCTGTTGAAATTTGATTGAAGTCTGACACGGTACAATACTGTGCTGGCTGGTGTGTGAAGCAGACGGTTAATTGCCGTGCGCTGCAGACCCAGCTGTGCCCCCAGCTATGGAGCCACGCGGACCTGTTGCGTTGATGGCTTTGCACTTTTTGACTTTCTCTCTCGTATTTAGTTCACTAATCCAGTGCTTCAAGTGGTTATTTTGGCATCCCAAGTGCTTGATCCTCTTCAAATAGTTGACATCCTCTCAGTGCATTAATTCCTCTCTGGCATTATGATGATAAGGTATTGATGAGAAAACTTGGAGGATTAAGACCTGAATTGAGCAAGAGTAGGACTAACCTTAATTAACGCATGTTACTGTTTCTTATATGACAGTTTATCTGCTCTTAATTAATGTTGTTAAAAGTACATTATAGATACGTGATTATAGACTTAAAAAAGTGATGAGATGGTGGGTAGCTGTCACGATCCAACAAAAGGTATTCTTAGATGGCAGGGGGAAAAGGTGGCTGGGTCTTCTGCAGCCCAGGAATCAAATGAGATGACCGTGGGCTGTAGCTGACCTCTCTGAATGAAATGGAAATTGAACCGAGCAGCCTCGTGAATCTTCCTCAGTTTTGCCAGTTTTTATTGACTCCTGTAATTGTCCTAATGAGACACTGCATTTAAGTTGTCTATTCTCTCCCGCCCACTATTTTTTCTCTAGCTTTTCTGAAAGTCTATTTTTCACATGGGCTGTTCTGGTATGCAGTTCTTTACATTAACAGTTTGAAAATGACAGTTCTTCTGTATCTTTTTAAAAATGTTCTCTGGGGTATTACGCTTCAAACAGGGAAATTGTATGTTTCATTATCAAAAAGGTTTCAGGCTTTATCAGAGTCTTTGTTATAGTTGTCATGGAGGTTTTTATTATTATTGTTAAATTGAATAATTTAACAATTCAGGGGAGGAACCTGTTCTAAAGTCTTTGTACAAGAAATAAAATTTAAATCTAGATAAATCTGCTCTGTTTATAAAAGTGACTTTTTAAGGTTACCTGCATTTAGTTACAATTATTGGAAGTGCAGCTTTGTTACTTTATCTGAATTAGATAGCAAGGGTTGGGGGGGGTTGCAACTGTAATAAGGGAGGATTGCACCCGACTTTTAAATGCAGATTGAATATCTGGTAGTTCTTTCTCAGGGACTGTTGCTTCTTGGTAATCAGAAGAAACCCTCCCTTAACCTCTCAGGGCTGCTACAGGACCCTAGCAGGGGTGAAGCCTTTCACTAGTGGCATCTAAAGAGATGCTTCAAAAAGACGTGGAGGTGGGTTTTCCTTGTAGGAAGTACAAAATCCTTCCTTTTGGGTGGGGAGCGAGTTGCTCCTCAGGCAGAGCAGGTCAGACACATCACTGTGTTTGTGGTCCTTAACAAGGGCAGGCTGAGCAGATGTTACTGGCCTTGCTCATGCTCCTGAGCTGCAGTGGCTGGGTGGTTTGTTAAACCCGTGTAACTGTGGACCGCATTGCTTTGCCTTCACCTGCTCAGTACAGGCAGCGTGGCCGGTGCTGGAGCATCCTCACCCGCGGCTCGCGGATGCTGTCACTAGTTAGCATCACCTCTGTGGGAGCTTTCTCTGCACCAGCAGCTCAGCTGGAGTATCACAAAGCTGGAAAAATCACTGTACTGGAGATGGGATGCTAATTAATATTTTGCATTAACTCTGTATTATTCGTAGCCATCAAACATCCCTAGGATGGCAACAGATCCCTATTTCTTGCAGCTGGGGCAGAATCTGAATAAGCGATAAAGAGATGAAAAGCTTGGGTCTGAGTGAGCTCTTGCAGCTAGGAGTCACCGCAGCGTGAAAAGCAGAGGCAGGGGAGCGTAACCTTTCAGAAATATGGGTCAAATTCAGCAAATAGTTTTCAAATAGTTTTGCCTGTAATAAAAAAAAATAATAATTAGAGGAATAGTTTGAAAACATTAAAAAATATATTCATTTCAGCATATTCAGGCTACCCCAGACTTTAGGGAGCTTCCAGTTCAGAGAAAGTATGAAATGTAAATACTTTATATAATGTTTACTGTGACCATCATACTCCTTATGCCTATGAAATGCATAATTTTTTCCTTCGGATGCTGAAATTTGTTGACAATCAGGAATAAGAAGGGTCCCCCCGGATTGTTTTGGTGTTACACGATGGGAACTCTCCTTGTACTTACCACCGTAAGGCAAATTGCAGTAGGCATTTTGAAATAACAAGTTTAGATACTGACCTTTTTCAAAGGCTTTGATAAAACATGTGAAAGATTGGAATTCGTTATAATATTTCTAATTTCCTGACATTAAAATAGAAAAGACTTTATCAATGTGCATCTTCTGAAATAGTTATCGTCAAATGTTATAGTTTAACAAAGGTCCCTTGACTCTATGCATGCCAATGAACTTAACTATTGAATATATAAATTGGTGCTAATATATGCCCTACAAAAGGAATGGATTTCTTTCTGTGTGTACATTGCTGTCATACGATTCATTACCATCATATAAATGCCTGAATGAGTTTGGTCTAAAGGTGCATAAATGCATTTAAATAGAATTAAAATTAAGACTATTAAAATACTATGCAAATCCCCTAAGAGCATTTTGGGGAAAAATTAAATTCAGGACACATATACAATATAAAAACATATATATATTTATGAATAATTATATATGATTTCAACATTGTCGTTATTTTTTTTTTATTTGAAGTCATAAGACAGCACAAAAATAATTGAATAATTTTGAAAGCAATTTCTAAGACCATAGGGAAGGTAAACAAAAGCATCCGAATGCTGTTTACTCTGGAGAAGAGCAGGCAGGATTCTGGTTTGGTGCCAGTTGGTCTATTTTTCTGTGGGTGCGGTTGTTTGGGGGGGTTCATCATTGACTTGAAAGACCCTAACCAAAACCATTCTTCAAGGCTTTGTGTAAAGATACAATGAGACAGGCCCTTCTCTAAAGAATTTACCATCTAAGCAGAAAAAAACCAAAGGGATTGGAGGAAAGATGCGTTATCTCCCTCTTGCAGATGGAACACTGAGAGGCATAACAGATTAAGTGAATTGCCTCTGATCGTTGAAGACAATCTGTGAGAGCTGTGCAGTGAACTTTGATAATGTACGTTGCAGTGAGAGCCACAGTCACAAAATCATCCTTCCCCATCCGGATGGTGTGGGAGAAGGGAGCCTTCTCTGATGGGACATGATTTCTTTTCCTCCGTCCTTGCTTCTAGGGCTTGGTATTCATGCCCTGTTTTCCTTGGTGTCCTCCACACTGCTCCTAGCATCCCTAAGGCAGAAGGCTCCCTTCGGAGGTGCGGTGACTGTGATAACTCTGGTTTCTCTCCCCAGCCTGTTGATGTTTCTGACTGTCCGGTGAACATGTTGACAGTAAACCTGGTAATAAAGATCAACAGTGGGTGAAAAGGATCGTTCTTAAGCACCTGTTGCTGTTTACTGATAAAATAGAGTATAAAACTGAAAGGATCAAAACATCAATGTAGGAGGAAATTAATGCCTTTCCCTTTAGAAAAGAAAAAAGGGAAGGGGAAAACCCCCCAACCTAATGCCCCAGAGCAGCAATTCAGGGTGCCAGAGGAGAGAGGGAGGCTAACACAGGTGGGGAGGAATTAGAGGCAGTGGCACAGGTGGGATCAATTAGGAGGCAAATGAGGAAGGTGATAAGCGAGAGAGGAGCTGGCTGGCTGGGGAAGGGAGAGTGGCAGAAGATCGGCAGAAGGGAAATGAAGAGCAGTGTGGGGGGAAGGAGCATGCTCTTACCAGGTGAGCAATAAAATAATCCAGGCTGGGTTGTGGTAGCCGCTGTTGTTGCAGGATGGGTATCCAGATGCTGTGATGCACTGCACTTGCAGGGTATGCTCTGTGAAAGGAGTCTCAGAAGGTCATCTCAGTGCAAGAGGTCCTGTAGCTTTCCTCTCCAGAGATATTGCCAGTGCTCTTAAAAGAAGAGGTCAAAAGTTCCCAAAGAAAGTTCCTCTCTTGCCATGAAGTATCCAAGACCTGAATTTCTCCCTAGCAACTCCTATCTGGCATCTTTGGGCTCCTAAATCCCCATAAATCTGTATGTTAAACAGCCCCTTGGCTGGGCAGGGAAATATTTATTTGATGCACTAGTCACCTCCTTGTGCACTGATGTGCAGCTTTGCTAGGACCTTGTTCTGGGGCTGGGGAGCTGAATGAAAATGCTGGTCTTGATAAATCTGAGTCAGTAGGAGCAACACAAATTCAGGTACTGGCTGTTTTTTTAGTGGTATCTGAATTGTACCACATACACCTTAGAGAAGGTTTTTATTTCAGAGGAGGAAAAGGAGCACTTTGGAGTTCACGCTGTGAATTTTCTACAAAGAATGACTTTAAACGCACTTTTTGTAATGCATGACTTTGTTTAAAAAAACCCCTGCATGATTAAATTTGGTTTTCTCTGTGCAAACAAACATGAATTATTTTGCTAGCTCAAGTGTCTTCTCAGTCACCCATAAATAAGAAAATGACTTGAAAGTACAATTGATCAAAAATGATGCACTGAGTTTTTCCCTACAAGGAGGCCATTGAATTCGGAGTTCTGTCAGGTCATGAATTTCTCACTCATCCACAGAAAGGCTTTCTCTTTCAAAACTGCATTTCATAATAATATCTTTGTTTTCTGCGAATGATGCAATAATTCAGATAAATCTGCTCTCATTGAGGAAAAATAGAAATGAATTGTGTGTGACACATGATGAATTTCCAGCCTGTTCAGAGGGAAGAGGTAAACAGGTCTGGCAGCAGGCTCGTGGTTCCCCTGATGAATGAGGGTCTGTCTGGTGGGTGCTGTGCCCGGCAGATGAGAAATCTCTCCAAGTGCGTGCTGCTGGGGCTGAGCTGCTCCCTGCCTCCCCAGGGCAGGGGTGCTGCGCTGGGTCCTCAGCTCCCCTCCTCGAGCTTCTGGGGCTGCTTGTATGGGGGCGAAATAAGACGGCTGGTTTCTTGCTCAAGCACATCCATGTGGCAGCAGGGGTGGGGACTCGCATCCCTACGGTACTGTCTTCTAAGTGAGTGGGGTTCAAATTTTGTTGAAAATCACTTATGTTTGCGCAAGAAATGGTGTCGGGTTATTTTTTCCCAAAATATTCTGGTTTTTTTCTTTCTCTCTCCTTAGCAGGATGGGTAGGGAATGGGCTTGGGATTGCCTGTGTCAGCCAGCATGGGTTGGGTTTCTGTTGAATTGGCAACTCCCATCGGCAGCAGGCGACCGCAGCGTGCCCTGGCTCCTGTGTGTTTCCGCCAGCCAAATTTCTGGCTAGACTGCCCTAAGAAATCACTTACAGATACATTGCCTTTAGCAGTAAATTATCTAAATATTGTTGCAAATCCCTTTCATGCGGAAAGGACAGATTTGCAGGCGGAACTGTAATAGCTGCAGCCGTGGTGGTGCCAAAGCAGGCTGTGTTGCCACCTCCTTGTCTCTGGCTGCTGTTTTTCGCACCCTGCTGTTGTAGTCTGGCTCCTGCATTGTCTGAGGGTGCCGGAGGCCTGGAATTAGGAGCATCAAGAGAATTTTGACCAGATCAGGTATGCAGTTCTAAGTAGATTATGAAACGTTGGCTATAACACTGAAGTTTAATAAATGGGTCAAACTTATTCTGGTTCAGGGAGCTCATGCAGCCGTATTCCCATTCAGAGTGCCCGGCATCAATGCCATTTAACCTACATGTTACTGGTGTTAGGACAGATGCACTGAAATTAATTTGATCTGTTTGACCTACATAGTTACACAGGCTGGAAATAATAAGAAATAAACAAGAAGATGAGACCGCATTAGAGCAAATCCTATTTTTGTCCTATTTTTTTTCTGCCTGGTGAATACTAATGTTCAAATCAAAGGAATATACTTAAAAGTGTTTTAAATAACCATCCTTGTTAGAGGCGGGTGAGAAGGGAAAGGCTTGTCATTATGCCATACAAAAGATCGAGGTGATCTTTACATGCAGTAGGGGAAAATAAGGAGCAAAAGGCTACAGTAAACTCCTTTTTCCTGAAGAAAGAAGCAAACCCTTCTGGCAGCTGTTCCAGACCCAGAGCAGTTACAGATCTGCACAGCAGAAAAATGTGCCTCAAGCTGGTTTTGAGTTGGCACTGCAAGATGTGGTTACTGAACTCTAAGCTATATTTTAAAACAGTATGAAAAAGAAATAATTATCAAGGTAATGGGATTCTTAAAAACCCAAGATAATTTGAAGTGCAGTTGGGAACGTATTTGGAACTGTAGTGTTTGGTATTTCTTTCCATACCTGGTGGGGAGCGGATGTTCCTCGAGGGGGAAGTTTGGCAGGTTGTCCCGCCGGGGCTGTCCGTGGGCAGCTGGGGCAGGAGACAGATGCTGACGGGATGCTAGGCATCGCTTTGCTGGATTTAGATACAAATTTGGAAAATTCAGGGAAAGAAAGGCAAATTAAATCAGCTGTGTACTGTCTTGCGTACATCATGCATGCACGCCTGCCTGCGCATGTGCTTAGGGTGGAACACAGTCTCATCAGTTGAAGTGGGAAAGGAGGAACGTATTTGGGGGCAAAGCCAGCCTTGGATGCTGCATGGTCATCTGGGATGTCCCCAGCCGCACGCCAGCATGTGTACCAGGTGTACCAGGCTCTGCTCGTGGATACGTGAGAGGCAAGCCTTGCTTGCCTCAATGGGAGTGGAGAGAGGGAGAACAAGCTGAATGACGCAGCTTGGGCTGTCTCAACTGGAACCGTGAAGCCTATGAGGACTCAGCTGCTAGGCTGGATTGGTTTTGGGGTTTGGTGGGATTTTTTTTTTTTGCATTTTTTTAATTGTTTAAACTGTAATCTTGGAGAGAGCAGGGAAAGGATTGCTGAAAAAGCACAGTTACTATGTAACTGAGTTTTGGAGAGCCAGAGGGAGGAGGGATTAATGATGCTTTTTGAATGTTATCTGCCTGGGATGCTGGGGTTTGAGAAACAAGTAGCTGAACACAGGAATGAAGAGTTTTAATGAAAGGGATATATTAAGTAAAATAAATGGATCAGAAATGTAATGACTTACAGGTAACAGTAGGGCAAAATCTTAAACACAATTAAGCTAATGAATCCAGGGTGGACCCCTGAGAAGCAAGACAGCAGTGAGAGTCTCACCCAGTGCCATATTGCACAGGGAGCCCCTGATCAGGAGGTGTTACCCTAAGGGGAGTGGCCTCCCAGGTTTGTAGGACCTGTAGCATCTGATTGACTGATTTCTCTAAAGGAGAAAAAAGTTAAAAAATCCACTATCTGTGTTCCCAGCTTCATTTACTTCTGAGGTTTCTGGGATGGTGACACTCATCATGTCGATTCCCATGCTAGGATGCGCATATGAGCTCACCTCCTTATACAACTTAGATTTCTTATGCCATCCCCATTTCTGTGCTCAGATATGCTCACCCCTTTCCAACCCTGGTGGCCACACTTGCTGTCCAGATCTCACAGCAATACTTCTGCCAATTGGTGGTGTTTGGTTTTTTTTCTTTTTTCCCCACCCTTTCTCCCCATCAGTCCATTGCAATAAGGAGAGATTACTAAAATGTCTCTTAAGAATATCTGTTTATCCACTTTGAAGAATACTGTAGTTAAATGTTTTCCAGAGACTTTAGGCTCTTCTGACTTCACAGGAAGGCAGTTCTCTTCATATACAGAGAACTCCACTGCAAGATTTCTCAAATCTCTCAGGTTTCAAAGCCAACTGCACCAGGCTAAAATTACCCCATTAAAAATCAATTATCGTAAATCATCACAAGATGCTGTTCAGATTAAATATGCTCCTACTGGGTCTTTCTGTCTGGAAATATAACCAAGCAAAAAAATGTTAAAATGAAGTGAGCTGGATATTCCATGGGGTTTTTTTAGTGTTAACTTGTTGTCTTGGCTGAGTTTCTTGTGACTTTTAAAAGTTTGTTGGCTTTTTTTGTGGGTTTTTGTTTTATTATTTTTAAATCTTGTAAACTTAATTGGATGAAACGTTCTCATCTAAAGTCACCCTGTTGTATGTTCTCAGGCGTGTCTCCCCTTGGGCACAGAGGTGGCCTGTTCCAGCGGGGATGGGCTCTGACTAAAGGCACAGGCAGGCTAAGGGGTATCAATTAATTCTGGCTCAGATTATTAAAGCTGCATTAGCTCTTTGTGTGGCTGTCTCCTGCAGAACTGACTGTAGTTTTGTTTAATTCACACTGGAAGTGGATTAAGCCTACTTCAGCTTTATTCTGAGTAAGCGTTTATATGAAAGGCCGAACCGAGGTGATTCCACTTCTGCGCTGACGGAATCAGGATCTGAGTTGTTGCCATGTGGGCAAGTCCTAGATCAGTTCACTGGCTTCCAGATTGCAGCAGCAGAACTGCTGATATTTCTGTGTGTTTTTAAGCTTTGCAAAACAGTGCTAACATCTTAAAATGTGGAAGAAATTCACTTTAAACGGTGAAGGAGAACAAAGGAGGGAAATGTTAATCTTTACTGGTGACTTTCACCCACATCTAGCAGCAGAAGCAGTGACGAATACATGCAAAGTTTTCCAACTATTTTCTGGGTCATTTCTCCAATTGCTTTTGAAAATGACTAAGCAGTATTTAATCAGTTTTTACAGACACCCCTATCAGAAATTATGCTTTCCCTGAAGCAAGGCTGGGCACAGATCCCAGGTTGCTGGACTTTTCAACTTGTGCTAACCGCAGCAGCCCCAGTACCCACACCGGTAATGTGCTGTTGGGTGGAACTAGTGGAGGTCTTGTTCATAATCTTGACAAACTTTATTGCCACAGTCCATCCCTTTCCCATCAGATGTGGTCATTAGGGAGGTGGGATATGTCAGACAGTTGCTCCTTTAGTTATTTTTTTTAGCTGCTTTTACTGTGAAATGGGAAACATGGTGACTAGCTTCCCCACCCCATCCCAGGTGTTTGGAAATCTAGTGATGAAAAGATGTACTTTGGATCAGGGAGACTATTTTTTAAAATATAATTTGCATACACCTGTAGTGTAGATGCTGCTGCTTGTAGAGCAAGTTCAAAGTCAGCAATTCAAGCACAGCTATTTTTCAATAGGAAGTGGTGTAAAATGTAATGCATTTTAATAACTAAGATGATGATGGCGCTTAGTGGCACATTACAGAGCTTGCACCCAAGTTGTATCAGTATCTACTTGGAGAACACAGAGCTAGCTGGTCTCTTGTTCCCCTGACTGTGCTGCCAAACACACACCCGTGCCACGGGCCTGCCAGGCTTCTGGCATGACCTGCAGCGAGCTTCCGTGGTCACTCCAAGCACTCCGCTTCCTTGTTTTGCTTTTTGTGTAAATAACAAGTGCCCGATCCAGATGCTGTGTTGTGGAAGCTTCAGCAACATCTGCCACTTTGGCAGCCTTCTCAGACAGTTGTGTCAATGGTTTCTGAACAGATTGGGTTTCACAATGGTTCATTTAATCCAGTGGGCACTATTTTTCTTTCTGACTCATCTTTTGTGCCAGTCTGAATTGATTGTAAACCCTTGTACAGTCCATATAAATAAACTGTGCTTGTAGCGACACAGGGCATTGACCTAACAAATATGCATGCTGTTCATGCCCTGCAACTGAGATTTTTGCAGTTCCTTGATTACAGATGTACATCCAATTAAAAATAATTTCTAATACAAATATTATTCTGTGATTAAAAAGCAACAACAAATATACATAAAAAGAAACCCAATGTTCTTTTTCATTATTAATGCATTGATAGTGCAGTACCATGTTATTTGGAGGACATGGCTGTAATGTTCAACAGACTTCAGTGACAGACAGTAGCATCGTCTTGCTACTAAGCGGGATGCAGATTCACACTTCAAACTGAGCTACAAAAAGAAGGGGATTTGGCCTCCTTGGCGTGAATTTTGCTCTGCCTGACTGAGTATTATGGTCTTTATTTTGCATTAGTAGCTTACTGATACTCTGCACCAAAGCTGCCTAGGGCAAGTCTGTCTTACAGATTAAGTATGAGGTCAGATGTTCCTCAGTTTGGATCTATATCGCTGCCTCTGATTTAAGCAATCTTTAAAACAGGTAGGAAGGGGTAAATGCTTGCTGCATTAAGTCCAGGGTTGTGTTTATACTTGACTGAAGTCGTTGAGTTTACATCAAGCTGAAGGGTTTGATGCAGATGCTAGTGAAACCAGTAAATGTCAGACTCCTCTGCTGGGCTTTGGTTCATGCTCTGCTCGTCTGCTCCGATAAGGAAATATGGACAGCGGGAGCCGGCGCTGCTCAAATCGCAGAGTTGCATTCCTTGTGATAAGCAGCCATTCTCTTGGGTGACCATTCAGCTGGCTGGCGTGTGGTTCTGTGTGCAAATTATAACACCCTTTTGATAACTACAGGCAACTGGGAAAGAAAATATGGTGGGAAATACTACAGACAAAGCGGCTGAATGAAAGGAGGATGCATCAGAATGTGTTTCACTTATCTAAGACCTTTAATGAGAGGCTGGTGTTCATACTGGCTTGAGCAGGTTTGAAGTGAGAAAGCTTCTTTCATCTCTGCCAATCATGTAGTGATTGTTTAATTTATTGATCAATCATTCTTGTATCTGTTATCTTCTGGAGGTGATAATTCATGAAAACAAAATGAATCCTTCATCCCAAGATGGCAGTGTTTCAGGCTGAGGTAGATCCAAGCTAGAGCTGGGAGGTTTGTGAACAGATCGCTGTTCTGCTTTAATGATCTTTGATGTGTGTTAGCACTTGTGCTTTGCACATGAATTTAAATAACCTTATCAGTTCTCACTGTGGTGTTCATGGAGATCGATGGAAATTGCTGGTACTGGCTGTGGAAGGTGGCCATGCTGGCGTTGGCAGGTTCAGGCAGGTGGAGAACTCCCGGTGCGATCACACCAGCCCTCCACGGAGCATCCATCTGCTGACGGAGGGCAATATAGACATAGCGTTTCTCCTGCTGTTGACCTGGAAAACATTTTTGCTTTAGTTTTTCCAAGGCAGGACTTACCACTCAGCTTCTGTTTAGATCATTTCACACTCGAGCATCCTTTCTTTCAGAGAAGCTGTAACTTTTATGAACTTCTGTGGGTGATGAAGAATATCACAGCTCAGTTATTTTCTTTCCTGAGACACAGAACATCAGAGTTCAGCTGTTTTGTGATGCATCCCTGTTCCCCCCACCCCACCGCCTCCTGTGAGATTTGTGTCAAAAGACTTATTTGGTGAAATCTGCTGCATTACAGGCTTTATGCTGCTCAACAGGTCAGACTAGATAAGTGTAATATCTCCTGAAATTCTGTTTCTTCTTCCCTTAATCTTTACAGTCCTGTTTTTCATGAAACCTGACATTTCTATATGGGCGAATCCATTTCTGGAAGTTAATACACTTGTTTAATACATAGGGGTGCGGACGTCTGATGCGATGTCACGGAAACACAACTGGATGCCTTTTGCATCTCATTTAAACTAACATATATGAGTGTTTGGTTTCACAGCCACATAAGATTAAGAACTGTCTCAATACTATCCTTTAATTCTTTCTTATGATCAGTCTCATGCTACTGATGTTATACAGATGCTGACTAATTTGCAATATTGTCTGAGGAAAGGATAAGTTGCAGAACATGATCTGCAAGCATTCATGAGTGTATACGCACTGATTTTATTTTTTGTTCCCTCTTTCATGTTTGTGTGGATGACTTAAAAAAAAAATAGGACATGTATTTTGCTTGCTGTAAATGTAAATATAAATCCTCATCAGCAACTGTGTAATCCAGCAATGATCTCTCTTAAATTGAAACAAATAATAAATTTTGTGAATAGAGCTGAGGATTGATGGTGTCATCCTTGCAGGCAGTTTATATGTAAAGAGTTTTATATTGACTATGCAAATCAACATTGAAATAACACCAGAAGGGAGCAAAAGATAAAAAGAGCCGTTAAACCTTCATGTGAATACTTGCAAATCAGCTACCCAAGCCTGCAAGCAGCCACCTCTTGCGTTCCACCATGGGTGAGCAGCCTGCTCAGTCCCAGAGACAGTTGGGGCTTACGGAGGGGCTGAGCATGGTGCTGGTTTTTCCTTTCCTTGAGCAAAGACTCAGGAGCTTCCAGAGACAGCTCCATTAAGATGGTATATAGGTCAGTTATGTCCTTAATGTAATGCTTATTTATACAAAATGTCCTGAAAGGCCTTCTCAGCTAGTAGAAACACAGTCTAAAGGAAGCAATTTCTTTGTGCAGCTGCTGCTCTGGTGTGTCAGTTGCTAAACTGTCCCTCTTCCTGCCACCTTGATGCTTGCAAATTGCGAGTGGTCTTCTCTTATAGAATCATAGAATCACTTAGGTTGGAAAAGACCTTTAAGATGACAGAGCCCAACGGTTACAAAATGAAGCCACCTATTTTATGGCAGCATGGGCTGTGCAGCTCTCTTAAAAATATGTATTTCTAACCCCAAAGAAGAAAAGTTACAGTAGCAAGAGCCCAGGTAGGTTAGGGATGTAAAGTAATTTGTGAGGACAAAAATAAAACCCATCTCTCCCAACAAAAGTGATGAACAATCAAGTAGTTTATGGTGCAGACAGCTTTCAGGTTTTTGTCTGAGAATTAATTTCACTTTTAATTGCAGTAGTTATCTCCAGCGCATGCAGATTGCAGCAAGCAGCCGTGCCCCCCTGCATTTGTGCTCAGAGAAATACATCTGGCTTTGCAGTGTAACTCTGATCTTCCCTGCGACTTGGTGTTTCAGAGAATACACCCGAGTCTCTAGCTGTTTTCCTGATAAAAGAATTTAATCATGCCTATGTGTCTGCAAGAGTAATTGGTGCAGGCTTTGGCTTGAAGAAGATCTGTAGTTGACTTGGGACCCAGCCCTTGCCTGCTGCATCTATTAACATGTCTCAGCATAGTATAAATCACTCGGTTTTGTTTAAAATCTTGCTTATGGTTCAAAAACAATGATCTAGCATAAAATGTACATGTGGGTTGGTCCCCTGATGATCCTTCAAGTAAATTAATCTGAAAAATAATGAAAAATATTTGAAAAAACACCAAAACATCTACATCCCAAAGCACATTTTAATGAGTCTTTCTCAAGCACAAACAACAAAAATAAAACTCCACCCTCTCCTCTTTTTACAATAACAGCAACATCAAAGAAGAGAGGAAATTGTCAACGTAATTACAGAAAGCAGTGACATTACAAAAAGCAGTGACATTCTTCTCCTAGAGGAGTTTTATGCATTTTGCATTTTTGAGCATGGTCCCTGTGGAGGTTTGCGTGTCTCTGCATGTGCACCAGCGGCTCTCGCCGCTCCCTCCAGTTGTTTACGTGCTTTTTACTGCCGAGTCCATGAGAGGAGTGTAAGAGAAGTGGTGGTACTCACAGCCAGCATCAGTCTGTTCGTTACTTGACGGGCCCCACTGTACCTGACCTGAAAGTGTTGCCGGGTGGGTGTCCTCCGTGACCAACAAATGGAGATGAGCTGTTATTTTGGGCAGGAGAGCAGCAGGCTGTAAATGAAATCAAAGGGAACGTTGCAAATTGCAGAGCTCCTGAGTATTGAAATCTGGGTTACTGTATGTTTCGAAGTTAGTTTGGTTTTTTTTTTTTTTATTGGCTTGGAAATTTTTTGATTGCTGTGGTGCTACAGCAGGGGACCTCTTCTCAGTTATTAGCATGCTGTTTGAGGATGGAGTCTGGGGTATTTGGTAGCAGATCACCCATATTACGAAACCGGAATAGGTGATGTGCCTTTTCTGAATTGCTTTCTGTGGGCGTGTCTTCAGTCCTAGTGTAACCAGGAGGGTGCCTCACCTTCAGCTGAGGATGAGCACAGGAGCAGCATCTGCCTCCTCTGTGTGCCCTAACCCTCCCTTAGTATGGACTAACAGGAGGAAGGGGATTTGGCATCTACTGTATGAGAGCAACCTCTGGGTTTGATGCTAGTGCATCGTTTCTTAATAGACTGATAATGGCATAAGCACTTTGGTACCTGCTGGTGGAGAGGCAGGTCGTGGCTTGGTTTGGGCATGAGCAGGCAGGCTCTTCTGCTTGGTCCCAAAAGCCTTTGGCAGGTTAGTCATTCGCAAAGTGCCTGCACTAAATGTACGAAATTCACCCAAGATGCTGTGAAAAACCTCCAGTGAACCAGATAAATTGTACTGTGGTACTGAACCTTAAAGCATCTCCCAGGCCTGACTCTGCCGCCCATCATACGCTTGGGTTTATTGTGGAAGTAATCCTTCTGCAGTTGGCAGGATTATTTGTGGAGTTAGCTGCTGTTCAGTGTAAATAAGTTATGAAATCTGGCCTGATGTTATCAAAGAGGATATTTCAAAGTCGTATTTATAGATTCACAAGTATTAGCTGAAGAAACGCGTCGGTCTGCATCCCACTCGCACCACAAGCCTTTGCTGCTGCAGCGATAAACACAAGGCAGAAAAAGCACCAAGCAGAAAATTCGCAGGTAAATGAAGATTCATTAACAGAATTGTGACTTTTTTTTTCCCAATAGGCCTTTTTGTATGTTGGAAATGTGCTACTGATGCTGTGATTGAAATGTCCCCTGGGAAAAAAAAAGCTGACTTTAATGGCACCAAAATTATATGGTGAAACCTTCATTTCTTGTCACATTCTGCGGTGCCCAGCAGCAGGATTTCACTTATTTTGGTGTTCCTTGCACTGCCGCCCTCTCTCCCATGTGGAGAGCTCTTAGCCAAAGCACAAGTGCCAACAAGGGGGTAGGTCACTCTACCCAGAGTGGGTAAATCACATGTTAGATCTTTGTTCCTCAGATGTTTTCACTAGAAGAAGCATAATTAATCAGTCCCAGCAGAATGACTGAAAGGCAGTTTTCCAGGCTGAATAACTGAAATGGTTTCTGTGGGACATGCCTCCTAAAGCAAAATACTTAAAACCCCAGTGACTTTAAGTGAGAATGTCACACCAAACACAGGAATATTTCTACCCTTAGTCCCAGTTCTGCCTGCAAAATATAGATGCTTGTATGTCTTCACCCATCAGCTGACAGCTTCTTGCTTATGGAAATGGTGATATTTTGACATCAAACCACTTAAATTTCCTTAGTGGCTGGGTTGGAAACCTCTAGCATCTTTCACTACTCTCCCTCCATCTTCCTCACTCTTTTTCTCAGTTAGACTAGTATTTAATCTCACTGTAGTGTATAAAAGTATACCAAACTGGACATGGCATGAGACAGAATGTGTACGAATGCTTGGTAAATACGATGTGGATTTGGGGAAGCAAGAAAAGAGGGTGGAGTTGCAAACAGAAGTAGCTGCAATGCCAGCGTAACGCAGCTGGGAAGGTCAGGAGGTCTCTGGTCCAGCCCCTGCTCCCAGCAGCGGGGCTCTGGGCCACGCCAGGTTTCTCAAGGATTTATCCAGCCTGGTTCTGAAAACCTCCAAGGATGGAGAATGCACAGCAGCTCTGAGGAGCCTGCTCCATGGCTTAGCTCTTCTCCTGGAGAAAAGATTTTCCTTAATGGCTATAGATAGGCTGTATGTCATGCTATACATGTATATACATACATACATGTAGCATTCCTGTGTTATAGTCTGATATGTAGCTTTTCCCTTCAAGACTGTGGGAACCGATGGAAGAGACATTTTTAGCCTCAGGTGGGTTTTGCATCAAGCCTACAGGCATTAGGCAGTTTCTTTCCTATACATGACTGTATGCCAACATGTAGAGGACAAACAGGATTGCAGGGCCACTAGACCACCCCGAGATAGCTGGAAGAAAAAGAGTTGGCAATTACAATACTTACTGGCAAAGGGCTAAAGCATAGAGGAAAACCGAATGGCTGTGGGAAAAAATAAAAGTTAATGGAAAGTAATTTGGCAACTTAATCTGGAGGTTGGCAGGGATCCAAGTGTATAATAATTTGATTTCAGCTGCTTTTGTGTACTTAGTCATTCAGATACCCTGCAGAAAGTCACACCGAGCTCAGCTGGCTTAAGATAAAGCTAGCAGCTCGTGACACGAACCTGTCGGTACGGGGTGTGTGTAGGGCTACCGCTTCAAGCAGCTCATCAGGGGAACAAACTGAAGTTTGATGGAATTTACCCTGGTGTATTGATATAAAATCTTGCTTTGCCAGGGACATTTGATTTCCTATCATCATCTTGTTGCAACAACTTTCAGCTTAGGCAGTTTAAGTATGCATCTCCTCCCCCTCATCTCTGTATTTCTAGCACAATTCGTTAGAGCCACTGTGACAGTTAGACAGGCATCATATCTCTTTGAGTGGTATCCCCATTAAGATAATGAGAAAAGTCTGACCTAGCACTCAACATTTCTACACATAACATAAACTTAATGAAACTACCAGCTATTTCTGTGCCTTCTGAATATGCTAAATTATCTCGCAGTATAATTAAATTGCTAGGGTGCAATTGTTTTGCCCTTTCTTCAAGTTCATGTCAGCATCCTTGTTCAAAAGCTTTGTTGCTTTGTCACGTGGCTTTGCCATCGTGATACCTTTAAATGTTTACTGGTTATGGAGATGGCCTGAGCCAGGCTGTGCTGGTCTCCAGGTGCCGAGGGTGTGCACATCCTTGGGGCTGCTCAGCGAACCTCGCTGTAGGGCTCATCCTTTGAGCAGGTCGAGGTGTTATTCTTACCTGTTGCAAAACACCAGTGGGACACTGGTAGTGAAGAAAAATACCATTATTATATATAAATTGAGTCTTTAAAAGCATTTTTCAAGTGCTAATGCAGTTAAGGCTCTTCCCCTGTAATTTCATGAGTGTTTTTACCATGTGTGGGCAGTTTATGGATGGATTTACTTTCATTAGGTAATTGTTCATTCTAATGAGTCCTCTATACATGGACCCTGAAGACTCCAGTTTGGGGTGGGGAGGGTGAGGGAAGAGATCACTGTTCAGCATCTAATGTAGGGTTTCTGAGTCATCAGGAGTTCTCCAGAATGTGTTATGGAACCTACATTGGTAGGACACTTAAGTGCATCCCACTCCATTTGCATGGGTAGGCACCTGCTGGACACTCAGAAATGCTGGGGAAGGAACCATCAGTTTCAGCTAACAGCAGCAGAGGCTGGTGAGCCTTGGGTGCCTGGGGAAATGGGCAAACACCCATCACATGGCAGAATGGGTGTGCTCTTCCACGGGGCAGCCAGGGCAGCCCAGCTGTAGCTGAACAGAGCCATCACCAGTTCTCGGTATACGTTGCTGTAGCCATCTAGGGCAAGACTGAACATATGACTAAGACAAGCTTTGGTGCTCCTAATTGTTTATTAAATGTTTTATGGACCTCTCTGTCCAATCTAATGTCATTCAAGAAATCATGTCTTCCTTCTCCTAATGCACCTCTTCATGCTTTATATGTCTCTCTTGTTTCTGATTTCCTTGGCATCAAATTGCCCTTCACAATGGTGAGTGAGCTTCAGTAGTGGGGGAAGTGTGGCTATTGATAGCTGAAAATAGTGTCAGGAATGAAATATTAACCCCATTGTAACATATTGTCTAATTAGTGTAACTTGCTGCAACCCTTGTCTGAAAGGTGCCCCGGTCAGTGCGGAGCTCAGCGGGAGGCTTGGGGCGCTCTGTCCGTGTGGCTCGCCCTCACATCCATTCGGGATGTGGGGCATAATCTCTGCATTTCTTGCTTTTAACTGTGCTTTGTCAGCTGTGCTATCAGATTTAAAGTTTGGAAAATGCTTTTATGCAATTTTTTAATTTTTGAGGGGAAAGGGTTTGCAGATTTCTGCAACTGATTACTCTAGTTGGTTTAAATTAATAACAGGAAGATCATCCGTTATGACAGTAGCACTGGAAATAAATTACTTGCGCCGCTCCCAAAGCAGGATGCTTTCCCCGATGAGCCCGGGGTGATACCTGTGTCACTCAAAAGAGCGCAGGCGTTCTGTTCTCCAGGTTTCCACCTTCTGAAGCAAGGAAGAGGGGAAGTGGTGCTGCCTTTCTCGTGGGTGTGAAGATTAAACCTTTCTTTAAGACCCGAGGCAGCTGTTCGAGGATGCAGGGCAGTGGAAAAGCTCCCCCTGAGTAGCTCAGCCTTTCATGCTAGATGGAAGGATGATAATAGTAACCGGTGATCAAAGCTGCTACCGGTCTTTCAGGGCTGCATTTACCAGTCTCCGCTCACCCAGTCACAGTTTCCCTTGTCTATTATACTTCTGCGGAATTACAAAAAGTAGGATACACATTTTAAATATGAAGTTTTAATGCCCTCGGTTCAATCAATTGAACTTGACATTTTGTAAAGGTGGTTTTTATTGTCCTGAAAAGCGAATGCTCCAGGAAGAAGAGGTTTCCCCAACATTTAGCAGGGGTAGGCGGGCTGGCTGGGGGTGGCTGCAGCGCACTGACGCAGTGAGAAGGAGCGCTCCCAGCGCCCGGCTGCCTCGCAGCCAGTGCTCACAACCCAGCAATTCCTGGGAACTTCCTAAATCAGTTTCTTGAGGCGGTATAGGAAAGTTTAATTGGTGGAAACCAGGTGGTTTCCCCAAATGGTAGGAAATGTAAACCAAAAAACCCAGAAATGCACTGAGGGACTGAAAATATGCACCCAGCTCAGATACCTTCTTTTGGGCTTGATGTGGAGCTCCGTCCTGCATTTCTAGTGACATTTCTTTAAACTTGTGTTGCAGGGCTCCATAACTGACTGCAGTCCTTCAGGAACCCTTTCAGTTAATGAGAAGAGGATGTGGAGGGAACCCAGTTTCCCTTTGGTAAATCCCTGTGTTCCCACTCTGCTTCTTGTCCTTCAGGCTTCAGGAAAGGTTCTTCAGGAGAGTTTGCTTTATAATGCTACCAGGGTTTGCGTGAGACTGCCCAGCCTGTAGATCCCCAGATCCTTCTCCTTGCCCTTTTTGGAGGTCGGCATGAGGCTGTTCTGGTAATTGAGGCCCCCTCCAGTAACTCCAGCCTTTCTGTGTTCAGTACTAATGAAGATTGTCACTTATCCTTTAAGCAACTGGGAATCTCAATACCTTAGAAAATAATTATTGTCAAGTATAGTCAATCAGAATTAAACTGTTTCCTTCTCTTTGGCAGTCATCAGTCTGTTGGGGTAGTAAATTTCCAAGGTTAATTGTAGGGGAAAAGAAATTATTACGAAAACCCTTGTGGTGTCAGCACAGTTGTTTGTTTTTGCATCTTTTATAAATAAAGCTTGTAATGTCTTTCATCAAGAAAACTTCACTCATGTACATAGATCGTTGAATTTTGCTTAAAACGTTTCAAATGTTGTCCAGTTTGAATGTTTCTGGACAACAAGATCCATCAGTGGTCTCATTCTTTTCTTGCTGAATTGCATCTTGGCGTCAGTGTGGCCAAATACTTCTGTAGCAGGACTTCACACATTTTATGGAGGCTTTCCACGGCCTTGGCATTTCTGTTGAGCTCTTTCAGTGGTCTGGAGACAGGGGAGCCTGTGTGAAAAGGGGAAGATGACTTATCTGGTCGCTGCTGTTTGTCAGTACCAGTGTTGTGAAACTTTGCACAATCACATATGTTGCAGATCTGTAACCTGCTAGTCTAAGACATAAACACCAAACAAATAGTGCTAGAACAGTCTGTCATGCATCATGTAATGATGTATATCCTAACTGCTCGCAAAGATACCATTATTCTGCAGTGATTAGCAAAAAAGGCACACTGTGGAAAAAATGTTTTACTGTTGTATCAAGAAAACTGTGAAGTCTAATGTAAATTATCTATGTGAAATCAGTGGGGGGGGAGGAGTGGTTAAATTATCTTTTTTTGACAGAAATTCATCAAAAGCCATTTTATTGGGCTTCTCTCTTTGAAGATTTCTCTTCCTAACCAAGCTAATTTCTATTCCATGTTTTCAGTGTTGTATAAAATCTCAGATACTTCCTCCCCCCCCCCCCCCCCCCCCCCCCCCCAGAGAAGTCGGATAAAGGTGAATTAGCAATGTATGGTTTACAATTTTCAAAATGTACTTAACGTAGGTTTTAAAGCCTATTGACTAAGTTCAAGGACATTTAAAAGTTCTAAACTGAGACATATTTTAGGTCAGGAGTTGCAAATGAGCAGAGGTAAAGAATTTTTCCCTGTCTTAACCCATGGCTGTTAAACAAACGGTGCCACCTGCACAGGCAAGGAGACGGCCATGCTGAGGAGGTTCTGTCATCACTGGTCTTTGAGCTGGCAGGCTGCAAGTTTGTGACTCATGTTTTTTACATTTACACTATCATGTTTGTTAGATCTTAGTACATGAAGCAAGGGCTTGAACAGCTTGTGTGGTTCTGACATACAGTACGTGCATGTTACCAGTTTGTCCCTTGTTTCTGGTCCTTCTCAGTTGGGTTTCAGTTACATGTGATTGTTGATTAGCCAAGTCATTGCTAACTTTGGGACTCTTTTATGTCGTATTTTACTTGATCACTTTGTGTGCTCTGTGCCAGAGAGGAAGTCACTTTGGGAATTTCTGGGTGGGAACCGTTAGCTAACATTGTCCGAAAGTTATTGCTGTGGATCACATTGTTCATTTAGGTTCACGGTACTGTGTTGGGTATACACCTCCTTAAAATTTTGCAGGCAGCAATAGAAATGTGCCATCTGATGTGCCAAAAATAAAGTTGTGACAGTCTTCCATGTCGGTGTTTGCAGCGTTGGTCCTGCAGCCAAAGAGCTTGTGGGACTCTCCCCTGGCAGGAGGCAGCAGTAGCACCAGCTGGGTCAGCACAAGGTCCCATAAGTCAGGTAGATGCTCACAGCAGCTTCTATGAGGAGAAGCAAATGAGCCCTCTGGTCACCTGTTTTTGCCAATATTTTTTACAGATCGAGAAAAAGTCTTTTACACTTCAAAATCAGGGGAAAGTCAGGTGGAGCAGAAGACAAAGCAAAAGATGCTGCTCTTAAAGGAAAAGTTTGTAAGTTATGATGTTTTAAATTCAGAAATGTCATAAGAATCCATTCTTCTTTCTAACAGAAAGGTGCATGAGACTCAACGAACATCAGAAATCATTGTATTGTTCCTGGCTGCTCTGGTTCTTGAAACAGCTGCTGACGAATTGGAGATTATTTCTTGGCCATTCTGAATTTCTTGCACTGTAGGCATCCATACTGATGATAAACTGTCACATATTTTTTTTCTGAGGTGTCAAGTACTTCAGCAACGGTCACAGATTCATCCAATACATCATTCTTTGTAATCTGGAAGTCCAGAAAGTTGCATAGACAGATAGCCAGCATGTAAGAGGTTGAATGGTTGCTTCCCACCACTCACACTTTATGGAACAGATTTTCATTCCATCAGTTGTCAAGTACCCTCTGTGCACATGTAGGGTTTGTGCATTTTGCAAGCCTGGCTGGTAGCTCAGCAAGCTGCCTTGCTCTAAAACTCCTTCTTGATTTAAGAAAAGTAATCCTGCATACTTTAAATTAACAACATACAAACCAAATAATTATGTTATTTTAGTATGCTAGGGGTATATGCCTGTCTCTGTCAACAGCTAATGATGCATGTTTAGGTAGTTCAAACCCAGTAACATTTACCTGCTCTGTGGAAGAGGAGGGTGGCTCTGAAATGATGCCGCTTTTGTTATTTTTGTCATCTTTTAAGCCAAGCCGCTTCAGCTTTGGATGGAGTATTTAAATGCTAACAGTTGTAGTTTTAGTGACTTCACATTTCAATGAATAGCAAACCAATATAGCAAGAAAGTATTTTAGACTCCAAGTTTTTGCTGTTATCTTTCATATGATCACAGCAGTCATTCAAGGCTCCTTGGCTGCTCTCTGGAGAACAGATGTATTTACTGGAGTGTCTCCTGCTAAATCTCAGCTCAAAGGAGTTAGTTATCTTCTGCAGAACTTTCCCTCTGAGTCATATATTTTTCTCTCTGTGTGTAAGGTGGGATGTTGTAAATTTTTCTCTTGGAATGCAGTATGGAGGTAGCTACATTATTTTAATTTTGGGGGAAACAATTTTTACAAGTGAATTTCCTTACATCTTGCATTCTAGTTATTTAATGTTGGCAAAGTACCTTGAGATCCCTCTTCTGAAGAGACTTACTAGATCTAAAATGCATTATTGCTCGCTTTTGTAAATGACAGAAACATGAAGTGCTACTTAGGCAGAAAGAACATTTTGAAACACTAGGTTTATTGAAAATTGTGTGTCCTACTAGTTAAGTCAGTTCTAGCAATGAAGTCCATAGGCCAAATATCTGTTTGCATTATTATTGCTGCAGGCTGAGGGCTACACAGATCTGCCTTGCCTGTTAAAGTGATCTCCCAGAGGCTGATTGGGGTCCTCTGCTGTTGTGAACAGCTCTCTTAAGAAAGGTTTTGTTGCTGATGAGGATACAAATCAGATTTACCCAAACACGGGCATTTGTAATGTGCCCCTCTGCTCTCTGTAAGCTCTGTTCGCTTTGCAAACACTGGAAGCTTAGCGTGTTGATGAAGCTGCTGCAGGATGGGCGAGTCTCCAGGGTCTCTCTTTTTCTTCCTCCTCCCTTTTCTGTCTTTTGCCTACTTACTCTGTTTCATATCAGTCTCATTAAATGAATCTTATTCTTCAAAAGAAGAATTATTGTCCCTGTTCATAGTGGGCAGCCAATGACTAGTGGCTTGGATTCTGGGAACATCTTTACCACATAGAAGAATTTCAAAATCATCTTTCAGCTGTGACGCTCTCAGGTGGTCTTTGTAAGAAGGATTTTAGGCAAGCAATTTTAATTTTATTCAGGAACTTAATAATTATTTCCATAATGTGCTGGGGTTACATCTGAGTCATGATATCAAACCCACAAAATACTTCTATATTGTGTTGATAGGGTTTCAGATTAGATGTTACTTGGATCATCCTGTTTTGAAAAATGATTTTTGAGAAGAACTCTATTGATTTAGAGTAGTCTTACAGAAAAGAGACTTCTCTCTTTCCAGAATGACTTATTTACACTGTACTCTTAATTGACTCCAATGTTGTATACTCTGGAATATCTCTTTATTTCTACATGAAATCAAAGACTTCAGAAAATAAAGACCGTCAGAGAGTGTTGGCTGGCTTCTCCCCCTAGAAGCTGACTAGGAGCTGTTAAAATATTAGGGCACGTTACTAATTTAGTTATTGTCAATTACAAAATTTAGAAGGGCTGGCTGATTTCTTATAACTGTTGGGTTAATTCTTCCCCTTGCTGTCAGGCAATTATGTGATCGCTGCAGCCAGAGACTGCATGGGAGAATGAAGATTGCAGGACACGAGCATTGATTCTCCAGGAAAGCTGACAGTAGCTGTTGTGTAATAAGTCCTGATCTCATGCATGTCACAGGTCCATGTGTCACTTCCATTTATTTTCAGTGCTTGTCTTCACAGTGATTTAATATGCAGAGTGCTTTAGGTTTTATGAAATATTGCTCCCCACTCCTTGGAACTCGTTAATGAAAGTGTTTGCTAAGTCAGCTCTATACGTTGTACTTGGGGTTTGAAACCTTTCGTGTTTGTTTCCTTCAAAACATCGGAGTGCGCCTTGCGATACGTGCAGGCTTGTGAGCAAGGCATTCGGGGAAGAAAGATAATCTGGATCAGTGGCTGCATTTTGTAAAGGATTACTGACAAATGGACATGTTCTCGGCAGCTTTTACCTATGTCAACATGTTGAAGGGCTGCAAAGCTGCTCTAGGTGCGCTGTCAGCCCCTCCTGCTGCCGCCCAGGGTGGGCTGCCCTGCAGTGCTCTGCTGGGAGCAAGTCTGCTGCCATTTTGCTAACGTACGGCTGGTGTTCCCTCCTCCGAAAGCCTGCTTTCACCAAACAGCTTCAGCTAAATGTGTGGTGAGGCTGCTGCAGTTTGTTTTGGAGGCAGACCTGGTTCCCCACAGCCCATGTGCTGGTGCGGAGAGGTGATGGAGGCCAGCCTCGTGACCTGGTGTGGTGACCACACACACTGACGAGCAGCAGAGAGGCAGGTCTGCTGGGTCTCCAACTGAGTTAGAAAACCTAATGTGAAACTGGAAGAATTGCTCTCCAGACCACATTAAGGGGAGAGGGAGGAGGGGAAAATTTATTCTGGGGTGTGCGTTACAGCCTACTTCTGTTGAGGCTGTCAGTGGCTTTCACATCAAGTGCTCTAATGTTCCACATGGGTTGGTGTCCTGTTTTTTTCATGTATGTGTTTTGTTTCACAGGAAACTCACCATTACCGTGAACTCTGCTCTCTTTCAGACTATAATGAGCTTACTGCTCAAGGTGTCCAAACTCTGCTGTTGCAGACTAACAGGGAGCCGGTGCTGGCTAACTGGGGTGTCAGGCTGTGACAGGGTATGAATGATCAGAACATCAAAGTGTTCGTATTTGTTCAGGTGCATACTTGGTTTTGCAAGCTATTCATGCGCTCCTTAATTTCTTTTTCCTCATCATTCCTTCATTCCTAGTCTTTGCACTCAGCTTGGGATAAGAAGCCCACAGCCAGACAGAGGGCTAGGCAGGTCTAACTGCGTGTCAGAAGATGTGGTTAGTGCAAGCCTTCTTCAGCAAGCACATCTTTGGATGTGTCTGAGGCTGTGATGTAAAAAAACCTTACTGTAGGGCTTGCTCTGTGAGCAGAGAAACAGGAACAGACAGGGATGGAGGAGGACTTGCCTAGCTAGTTCCCAGCCTTCAGGACTTCAGTGCTCACCCTGGAAGGCTGTGGGATTCTTCCTTGTTTATTGACTTAAGTGAGAATAGACCAGGCTTTCACATACGTTTGATTTAGTAATGTCATTTCCCAAGTCTGGTAGAGACCATCCACCTTGAAACACAGCTTGCTCTGGCTGTCAAGACTTGTGGCAGCTCCCTTTACTAAAATCATGCTGAAAGAATAAAATGAAATTTATTGCATATTTAATTGGAATTTCACTGTTCTTGTCCATCTGATAATGAATTGGTCTTCAGCACGAGAAAAAAAAAATAAAATGAGAATAGAAAAGATTCTCTTGCAGGACCCAGTTATTGCTGATGGTAATTGTAGGCTGTCTGTCCAGCTAATAAGAGTTTGAACTGTGTTTCCAAGAGCATAGTTTGATCAAGGTGTTTTGTATGTTCAGGGAAAGAGCCCTCGGTTAATTTCTGGACCTCAAGGGCTCGCAGGGTTTTGACTAGAAAAATGTTGTGGTCAGCACCTGGAGATGTTGGGAAAGCATGTCACTGTCCCCCACGGACAGTGTAGGGGGGTGGGGGGATGTTCTGGGGTTTGGAAGGAACGGCAGCCCCATTCGCAGCTGGGCAGGTTGTGGAAAAGGTCTTTGTGTGGCTCTTGGTTCTGTGGGTTTTGTAGCAGATGCAGCCACAGGAATCTGCTGAAGACAACTGACACAGGATGAACTTTAAGCACCATCAGCTGTTGTTTACAAAAAACCTTGATGCCAGTGATTTGAATATTTAAGCAACATCTGGAAGAAAAATTTTGAGAATATTGATGTGAATTATAAATCCCCTTGTATGCCAGTTTCAACTTGTCTTATTGTTTGAAATGACCTGATTTTCCCATACTTTTCATTTGCTTTTCATACATACAAAAATTTAACCCAGTGTGTTTGGAGAGACCAGATTTTCCTAGCAGAGTCTGGATGATCCCTGTTTGTTTACCAACTCAGCAGCGGGCACCTTGTTGACAGAAAGGATGTGGAGACATGAAAGTATAGGGAGTGCCTGCGATCTAATCAATCGTGCATTTCATCTGTTCTTTGGGAAGACAAAGGTGTGCAGTGTGTTCTTGCTGTCTCTTGCACGAATGGGGAAGGGGCAAGTGGGGAGCCTGAGGAAAGCCAGGGGATTCTGGTGCTGGTTCTCGCAGCACAAATCACAGTTCAAATCCCTGTCATCTCTTCTCTGTCAGGAAGACTGACCGTCTTTCACTGGGGTTTGGTGTTGGTCCAGGTCTCCCTGTATCTGTTTGTTAAAATCACATTGTTGAATGAGCCCTTGATGTCATGTTGCCCTTCTCAGATGGATGAGAAGCTTTTCTGTTACTGATACTCCAACACAATAGCCTGTACTCTGCAGGGAGAAGGAAAAAAAAAAAAATGTCCCCTAGGAACTTTTTACTTATTAAAAAAACAATTGCAGGGAAAGAGAGCCACTGAAAACAGTAATCATTCATTGCTTTGACAGCGCTCCCCTTGTTCGGGAACTGCAGTACATCCTTACACTAAAGGCATTGTCATCTGCAAGAATAATGTTTTTTCTAGCCCCCAGAAAAGAAACAATTACTGCAGAATAGATATTATACACACACTGAAGCAGCCCAGAAAGCCTTCCTTGGCAAAGTAAGCACAGCCTAAAATTCAGCAGCAATGTTGTTTCTACAGAAGCAGAAAGACTGAAGTCTTCCCCTCGTGGCAACCTCTGGGCTTGGAATGGACCCTGCTGGGCTTGCAGCCTGCTCAGGGGCAGCAAGGACTGGCGGGGGGCATCTATACACAAGGCAAAGGGGGTCAGTGGTGATGGGATAGGTGGGGCCACCCCAAAACTGGTGCCACCTGCTTCCGAAGAGCCCCTCTGGCTTTCTCCCTGGGCTTAAAATCTTTTCCAACCTCTTTGTTTCCCCTCAGTTTCCAGGAGCCTGAAGCTTGTTTTTCAGCCTAGGTCAGCGTGGTGATGAGGTTCATAGATTATTTCTTAAAACACTCTGTCGGATGAGTTGCAAGGGCTGCGCAGGGCAGGCACTAGCTAAATGAGCATTGCTACCAAAGGCCCAGTGCCACTGCAGCTGTAGCCTAAACTTCTCCAAGAAAGAAATCTCTGACACTTCGAAATGGCTTTAGTCCATAACCTAAAGTGACATAGGTCTTAACACTTAACACTGATTGCTGTGCAGGCAGTTGACCATTCCATGCTCCCATCAGGAAAGTCAAAACACTTGGACACCCCTCTCACCCCCAATCCGTTGCCTTGGGTTTTAGCAGAGATTTTACTTTTTACACAAATTACTTAAAAACATAAACATAGACAAGGTCATGGATTTTTCCCTCTCATATTCAGTTGTTTCTGTCAAGGTCCCTGGATCTGAGGAAAACTAAAGCTGCAGGAAGGTGGAGATGGGAACACATGCCCTCTTTCTCTGCAATTAATATGAAAAACTCTCCCCTTCCTCCCCACCCCAAAATTTTCTGTGTATTATTAATGAATGCAAGGTGAACATATTTGAAACAACAACAGGAATGATTTCCAGCTCTGAATTAAATTAAATTAAGTATATGAAAGCTGCCTTATTTTGGAATATAATTCAGTGGTAATTATATCATACAGACAAAGCCCCAATCACTTCCTCCTGATCTGCTTTCTCAGCTGTAGCACTCGGGTGGAAATCTAATGCACTTAAGGGATTATGCAGGAAAAGTTTTCTGAATGCAACCACAATACTTCCAGTGGAGCAACACAATCTCTCCTGCACTGTTCCGACCAATTTAAATTGTTACTCTGAAAGGATCCTCAAATTCCATTCCTAAATAATTGTTTATAACCAGTGGCTGCTGTTTACCCAGATACAAGCTCCTATTTTCTCTGTTCAAATTGCATTACAAAATAATTACTTGGTATCAGGCTGTTGCCAGTAATGGAAGGAGCCATCTCCCTTGCAGGTGCCACACACACATCAAGAGCAACAGCATCCTCTGGTCAGCTCAGAAGAGGGCACCATTTCTGTTGATTTTATTTAATTACCTTGACTGCAGGTCCAGGACTGGCTGGACATTCAACCCAAAGGCATTCTGTGCTTGCATGGTGCAGGGTTGCAATGTCAGGCTTCCTCGGAGGCACGAGTCTCATCTCGCTCTGAATCCTTCATGTGCAGTGATCAAAAGTAATGATAAAACTTGTGTGAGATAAGGTTCTGCATCCAATGGCATCGAAACTTTATTTGGCTTAGATGTTTGTAGGCGTCTGTATTTATCTTCTTTTGCTGCTGGTCCATCTCCCCTCAGGGGTGCAAGGGGCATCCTTGCCACCACATGGAAATCATATACGCTAGTCATGCCGCATGTATGTAACCAAGCTAAATTTTAAAACTTGGCCAAATGAGATCTGAGGTGATTTTAAACCGTTTTTATAGACAGATGTAAATGTTTGTGTTCTTTCCTGGTGACTTTCGCTATTGCATGGACTGTAAGTGCGTTCTCATCTGTAGAGGGTAGTAACTTAATGTTGTACTGACAATGAAATTACTTTTACCATTCTTCTGGTTTTGTAAGAGAAAAATTTTCCAGGCTTAGCTGGTAGCTTTGCATCATCTTTTCTGAAATTTAGATCCTCTGTAGTCACAAAACAAGGAAAAGTGTAATTATGATCAAGTCAGGGGTTTAGTTTAGTTCATCCTTGTGCGAGTTATATCAGGCAAATATCTCTTCTGAAGCAGCTGACCAGTGATGACCCAAAGTAGGTTAAATCATCTTGTGATTATTTTTACAGAACAGACTATGTAAAGGGTTGGAAAGTGCTTTCCTTCTGTGGCTAATGCCATATCCTTTCAGATGGTTGATTCTGACGTGAGCCTGGATCCGCACACTGGATCTTTCTGCTGAGGTTACGTTGTGCGTGGCTATGCCATGCCGCATTGGGTACGGTTACCTACCTGCTTTCCTGCCCCTGCCCCATGGGAGGATTCTGCTGTAGGTGCTTACAGCTGCATGTTGTTCCTGAGATGTTTAGTAGGTGCGGGGGGCGTCTGCTGAGGCCAGGACGGAGGCGAACTCCATCTGCCGAGCTCCGAGACATGACCGTGGGTCACATTTTATCTGTGTCCATAACTGAGGCATTGACGTAGCACAGGCCACGAGGCGGGGGCTCAGGTCTTGTTAGTGTCGTCTGAGAGCAGGTCACGAATGAGTCAGTCACTGATGTCTGAAGAAGGTGATTTTCTGACTGTCTATCTTGTCCTTCTCTTCCATCTGAGAAATAGGAAAAAAGTATCAGAGCAGGCTGGGCTTCATTTAATTAAAACCCATTTCCTCTTAACAGCCTCAGGAGCTGAGGCCAGAGTTTTAAGTGTATTAAACATTCACAAGTGATGAGTTATGGTAGGTACAGGGGTGTATACTGTGACTGCTCTATCAAAGGCAATGTCTTCAGCTTGAAAAATTTACACCAATCTTGCCCTATGATTCATCAATTTAAATCAATTTTCAAAGGAACATCTGCAAGAATTAAAGGATTATAAAAATGAATGAGTAATTTCTCTCAATCCATTGTTGATGTGACTAGAAAAGGGTGGATGATTTACTCCCTGACAATCTATAATTCTACTTGTTAATAGGCTGGGTGAAATCCGTCATATTTATGACAAGGGATTACAGGGCTCTCCAGTGAATTAGCACAAACCCCAAATGAATCTACTGCAAGTGGCAGCATAGATGAGGATTTATAAGGATCTGATCAAGGAATATTCTGGAAAGATTTGCAGTGACACACTGAAGTTTGTGTATATTTCCCTAAGCCTCTGTTTAAAAATGAAGATTATATAAATTAATTGACAGTTATTACATCATAATCATGTGAAGGCTTTAGTAATACTAATACAGCATTCAAACTCAAGAATGGTATAGCACCTTCTAGCAAATTAATAAGGCCAAGTGTATTAATTAAGGCCAGCTGTAGCTGTGGTTATTTGTTAGACAAACTCAGAGGGGATATGGGAATTTGTCCAATAGGCGGTTGTCACCAGTGACTTAATTATGCATAATGGCAGAAGGAGTGCGTGTTTCAAGAATAAGAGACCATCAAGGGAGACTTTGATATGTGATTAAAAGCATAAAAGAGTTTGAGAAAATTAGCAGGTGCCTAAGAAGGGAAATAATCAACGATCAAAAAGCAGGGACTAGCAAAACCAGAGATCTCTAGGAAAATCTACAGACGTGATGTATTGCCTGCCCCCACAATGGGCAAAACCAGCTAAGAGGTGGAAAAAAGATCTTGAGAGAGGCGAGTGATGGCTGGATGGAGGCTGTGCAGTAACGGCCTTAGCAGGGCAAACAAGAGGGGCAGAGTGTGAAAAGCATGGGACAGTCTTCTAAAATTAACAATTTATACTGAGAGAGCAGAGAAAATGGTGTTAAATTATTAGTTTAATAAAGCAAGAAGTTGGATGAATTTATCTATGTGCAAATGACCTGTATTTGCCAGCGAGGAAATAGACTCCTAATAGTCCCAACCATTTCCCAGCAGTCTTGTTAATTGGATTTGTCTGGAGCAAGGCAAGAAGTGGATGATCTAAAAACCTTTAAAATGGATTGAAATGGCTTCTCGTCTTGAAGTGATCTGCTGTCAGAATCGGATCGGCGAAAGCATCCACAGACACTGCCACTATCCAGAGATATGCATGAGGTATCGTTTGATGAATTTATAATGTAGATTTCCAGAAGCTTAAATTTATCTGAAGCACTCAAATTGTTCTCGTTCCTGCACTGTGGTCAGAAACAAGGTTTCTGCTTATGTCTGGAGACCTGTGTTTTGAGTTTGGGGATATTCTAAGGACCAAGGATGAGCCCTAAGGACTGGAGGGCAGCCTTGTCCCTGCCCTGACGCAGACACAACCTGTGCTGGAAGCTGGGATCAGTGATGGCACGGGTCCTGTGTGCCACCACTGCACAGGGGTGGGATCTCTCCGTCCACACACACCATGAGATCCCTTTGTCCTGCTGCAGTGGCCCAGGTGGCCCAGAGGGGATTTGATGTGACTGGAGGTGGAGGTTGATCCTTTCATCTTCCGTTTCTTCTAGGTTCTCTTCCTGTTTCAGCAGTTGTGGCTGGTTGTCCTGGAAATGTGGCTGTGGTTCCCATGTTCCTTGCTTGGGGAGGGGGGAGAAAGAAAAGAAAAGTAAAAAAACAACAACAACAACAAAAAAACCCCACAAACCAGTAATTTAATTAGCCAGCTGTAGAACATGTAGGATGGAGAGTCTGTCATAAAGTAACGGTGCTGTAAAGCAATTAGAGATTTTGCTGGTGTCCTAAACTGCAGAAGCACAATTTAAGAGTTCTTATGAGTTGTAGGGAAAAAACCCCAAGCAGATTAAATTGTACACCACTAATATTTAATTTGGGACCCTTTAGTTTTAGTTACAATGCACTCAATGTTATTTTGTAGCTTCATTGCCATCTTTGTTGTCGGGGGACAAAGATGAGAAGAATATTTAGCTTTAAATGAACGGAGGAGTACAACAAATCACATATATTTGAGTTGGTTTTGCTTAGAAACTGTTTATAATAATATTCAAAAATGTTGCAATTGTGGACAGAATTTGCCTCAAAGAAACCTTAGGTCTGTCTCGCACACGTGCGCTTGCTTTCTCTCATTTACTCTCTTTGTGACGGTAACGGGAGGAGGTGGCGGCACCTGCTCAGGGGTTTTAGATACAGAGAGGAAGGCATTTGTCTGCTCTGGTTTATTAATGCCCTTTGTTATGAACGTTTGGCTCAATGAGGAACAATCATTCTGGCTCTGTTCTGGCTGTCTGGAAGCTGAAAACTTCCAGGTCATTTTAAAAATCTGCATGGTAACTGCTGCTGCACGTGAAATAAATGTATTTTCCCTGTGTCATGAAGAACCTTGTCCTGTTGCAAGGGAATGGTGGCTGTGAGGCAGAGCAGCTATATGTTTTATTGTGTTACTTCATTTTCTAAGGCAGTGATAAATGGCTGTGTGAACCCACGCTCTTTGATACCGCACATGTGTGGTGAAAGCAGTCAGCTAAAAAGTCTGTGTTGACATGGGACATGCTTCTGAAATTGCTTCTGTTGATTAAAAGAATGGAGAGCTGAGGCCAAAAGTCACCTGGGAGGTACAGCTCCTTCTGTAGGGTCCGCAATAACCACTGGAATCGGGCAGTTGTGTTTTAGATTGGTTTGTACCATCACACTGGAAAACGTTTTTCCTTAAATTCCAGTTAACAGGTAAGACAGAAAATAGGAGGAGGATGTCTTTCATGGATTTTTCTGGTGAATCCAGTGTTTGTCAGCATCATCTATTAAGTGTGTTCACATTTAACTGAAGGGAGGGAATAGGAGGGGAGATATCCGCATCATCTGTGCGGTTTGGAAAGCTGCAGCCACTTTGGTTAAAAAGAAAACCTTTTCCAAACTACAGCTGAGATTGACAACACTAGAACAAGAATAGCCTTGCACCCACAGAAGAAAATGCTTTATTAGTAGAGGGAAGAAATGCATTCAGCTGCAGCAGAGCAGGAGGCCGGCAGGGAGCATAGTGCATCCCTGCCATCTTCCCTGCCCGTGCCTGGGTGTGGGCCTGCTGCCCGCTCCAGCGGTGTGGACAGTGTTTGTCTGTCTTAAAGAGTCACTGAGGTTGGAAAAGGCCTTTGAGATAGCGTCTGATCATTAGCATTGCCAAAGCCACTGCTGACCGATGTCCCTAAGCACCACACCTAAGCATCTTGTAAATACCCGCAGGGATGGTGACTTCACCGCTTCCCTGGGCAGCCTGTGCCAGTGCCTGGCAACTCCAGCGTAGTGTCTGAATGGAGGAGTCTCATACCCAGTTTGTTTTGCTCCCTATGCAGGTAGCCTTTCTAAGTCCCAGATACAAAGGCAAATTCTGGGACCAGGACAATATTTGAAATTAAGATGGTCTAGTGTCGCAATCAGGCTGGCAATGTAAACTTGGGGGCAGCATTAACTGTGTGGTCCGTGTCATTACTCTATGGATTACGGCTGCAGATTGCCATACCCACGGCAGGGCTTCCACTGCAGTAATGGATATTGATATAAAACACTCTTGTATTAGACCAGAGTGTGAAGAATCAGCTTTTTGGAGGAAAAATAATCACATCAAGTTTCATGTTATTGCTTTTTGTGGAAAAAGAAGTCCATAAACTTGGGTGTATTCCTGGAGCAAGCAGCATCTTTAGGCTACTTTGTGTTTGGTTCGATGCAGGCGAAGTGATATATTTGGCAGAAGAGTCAAGCCTTGTGGAAGCAAAGCGGCTTTCCTGCCGTCACCAGCTGAGGCTCCGCTCCATGGGGCAAAAGTAGCCCAGGAGCACAACCTCGGGGGACATCGCAACCCTGCACCTTCCCCCTGCCCTGTGCTGGGGGCCCGTTGGCAGGGGAGCCAGGGATGCCTGTGCAGGGAGCATCCTGGGGAGACCCCTGGGGTTCATGCAGGGGGGAAGGCTAAGCATGAGGGAGGGAGATTTTTGCATAGGGAGATTTTATAACAGAGCGTGCATGTCACTGAGGTTTCTTTCCTGGACAGTTTCTGCCTGTGTTACTTGTTCTTTCACAACCCCTCTCTGCCCTTCGTAAAATTGGAAACTGTCTTTTGTTAGAGTAGTGCCATGATTATTATTTTTTTCTTTTTAGGATTAGTTTGGACTTGCTGAGCAAAAGCTAAGCTCATGTTTTTTATAAGGAAACTCATATTTGTACAGAAGCACAGGGCAGCAGGCACAGGGCCTTCAGAGGGACACCTGAACCTGCACACCCAGTGCCAAGTTCCCACTGGTAAAATACAGGTGCTCGTGCACTTACTGCCTGCACTTAGCAAGAAACTACTCCGTTCCTAGTCTCCTGTCAGTTGGGTTTTCTTCGCTGTGATCAGTCTTGGTTGTCAACATCTTAGGACTGGAGCATTATAGTCCCTTAAAAGGGTTTTACCGCAACTGAACTGTAAGACATTTCATAACCTTTTGTCTCTCCTAAAATGATAGAGGGTCACTTTACAGGAACATTCATTAGGATATAGTATTTAGGATGTGAAGCAAAATGCATTCAAATGCTTTCACCAGGTTTGGGACAGATGGGGGCTCTTTGTAGGGAAAAAAAAAAAAAACCAAACCAAAAAACCGGCACCAAAATCCAGCACTAGAGGAATAAAGACAGAGGCATTCTAGCAGAATATATAAGTTTTAGTAAAAGACTGAAGCGAGGTTTTTGCACTTCTTTTGTGTGAATTGCAATCTATTGTAAGAATTGAAGGTAATAAAATACCAATGGTAATCACTGTGTAAATTCCCTGCTTTAAGTTTGTGCATAATGGGCAATACATGGCAGTACCAATTATCCTGTGTTCTCCATTTGCAGAGGTAGCACTAAGGATAATGCCGATGTTCCTCATTGCAAATTCTATTATCTCTAAAAAGAAACAGTTAATTAACCCCATAAAACCATTAGTAGATCATTCTTAGTATTTAAGAGACATCTGGTTCTGGGAGAGATACTTTTGCCAGTAGAATCCAGCAAGATTAGCTTCAGGTTGCTCAGAGAAGGTGGCTTCATATGACCAAATAGTAAAGAACAGACTAAGTAACGTGTTAATGATCAGCATTAGGTAGGAAGGATACTCTTGAAAGGTGTAGTCATGGCCAGAAATCTCAAAAAATGGAATACAGCATACTTATGTGATTCTGTGGCATCCATTGCGATATCTCTGTAAGATAGTAAATTTTCATGCAAGTTCTTGCCCCTTCAGAATAATATAACTCTGTGGCAGAAGAATGTCTTTGAGTCAATGTAAATGATAGAACCACTGCATATTTAATGTTTTTAGACAATGCGGAATGTGAAGTCTCTTTATACTTGTTCGCTCAAATGAAAGAAGCATTTTATGTTCAACCTAACCTCAACTTTACATAAACAGATGCCTTATCACAAGGATTAAATGACATCAAACAACCAGAGAAGTGGTTTTGATAATTATTCCTTTTGGGCAGGGAATAAAACTGCCCAAAACCCAACTATGCCAAAGCAAAGCCAGGCAAACTGTAAAAATACACTGGGCAATGCTGATTGTATGAGTAAAATAGATAGTAGTCACTATATATTTCTTTAAGATTGTACTTGCAGTTCTTCCAAATAGCAATTTAAAAACAGTATGGTTGGCTCAGGGTCTCTGGGTCACAACACTAGCTCTGTTTCCCCAGAAGGTGCCCCTGTACACCCAGTCAGCCCAGTTTCCCCAAAACAGCCTGCGTGCCACCATCGCGTCCCCCCTTGCCCCCAACCTGGCACCTCCAGCCTGCCTCCCCTCATCCTCTTAGCCCTTTTTCTGATCCCATTGTATTTTTCTTCTGCATGGGAAGTAAGGCATTCGTGATGTCAATTTGAATTTTTTTCTTGCTTTTCTTTTTTTGTAAAGCTGCCATCAACTACTTATAAATGATTATATAGATGCTGGAGGAAATTAATCCGCTAACCCAATAAAGAGACTAATATGTGGCTCATTCGCTCTCCCTTTTCCTGTCTTTCTCCAAAATCAATTGGACTCTGCCTACTGATGCCTGCTTAATTCCCAGATGTTTCTGAGTGGATCAAATATGTCATTCAGAACTTATTATACTCCATCCCCCCCCCAAAAAAAAAGAAAAAGATGCAATTTCTCAAGGTTAAGTGATCATTAAGGCCTGACTTGACTTAAACTCTTGTAGCAGAAAATGTTTTTTTTTCTCCCAAGGGATTTTAAAAGTTACTGTATTTAATGCATTGTGGGGAAATATGATGAATTTCTGTAAAACTGAATAGAGACCTCAAATCTGTAAGTGAATCTTCTAATTTGTGCATAGTACCCACTCTCTCGAAGAATTCCAAATCTGTAGGCTTTTATAATAGTGCATACAACAATTTATTTTTTTTTAATCAACTACATCCCTTTGAATTTTTCAGGTTTTGCACTTAACATGATATTCCTTCTCTAGGGTCAGCTCTCCTGGTGTCTTCCTTCTTCTCTTCCAGTTTCCTCATCTGTTACTAAAGCTTTGTCCTTGGGCCACTTCTGCTTTATTATTTCTTGATATCATTGGCCAATTTAATTAAGTTTTAGTAACTTCTCCTTGGGGAAGAATCTTGACTCTGCATGTTCAGCCTCGACCTCTCCGTGTGTATTCAATCTTCCATCTTCATCTGCCCTGTCAGCTTTTGTTTGTGAGTAATCTGCCAGATTTAACAGAACAAGAAGTAAGCATCCAAAAACAGTTGCTCCAACAAGTCTGACCACCTGTCCCCTGCTCAAAGCCATTCCATGACCTTTATTTCCTATATTATCTTTACATTTGTTTCTCCCTTCAAGGTACTTCTCAATTTAACTGTGTCCTATTCTTGGCTCCTTTCAGTTTTCCATTTCCCTCTTCTCTTCCCTCCAGCACCGCATTTAAGCATGTCTATCTCATCCCTCCTGTTTTCTCTTCCTCCCACCCTTGCTGTGATTGTGCCAAGCAAAGTCACACTGAAGGATATGCAAGTCAAGATTTTCAGGTTCAGCAAACTACTATCCAAAATGATTAGTAATTATCAGAAATCCTCAAAAGTATACAAATCACAGTTTACGTGCATTTACAGGGAACAGCTCTGTCCTGTGACACAACAGGGTGATAAGAGAAAAAGAAGCAGTAATGAGAGCATGGGGATAACATGCAGGTCAGCATAAAGCTTTCTGTTTCTTATAATATCTGCCTGTTTTCTACCCATCTGCACAGACATACCAGGGAGTGGAGCTCTGAATAGGACACGCAGATCCTATCCATCTGCTCCAAGTCAGTATAAACCTCTTCCTCCTACACAGGAAGAAGAAAAAAAATTATAAGGGACTCATGAAGTAAAAAAAAACCAACCCTGAGTGTGAGTGGTTTGCATACAGGTCAGTGACTTGGGTGCTTGTCTCACCTTCAGACACAGCACCAGAGGAGAAGTTCTCATGTTGCTCATAAGTTGAGCCCCTGTGAGAAGGACTAATCAAGCACTTTAAAAACTGGCAGCAAAATTATGACATGGTTCCTCCACAGCTTGCTGTGAGGCAAAGTAACACCTTTGTCCCTTCCTTGCAGCAGATGAAAACAGGGACGCAAAACATATAACCTGCCAGAGCAGTGCTGGTGCTAGGCTTTCATTCACCCGGTTTTCAAAATCACTGTCAAAAGGATGCTTAAAGGCCACCAAACTGGTACTGCAATTAGTAAGTTAGCGATGGCTGAGGCTGGCCACTTAGGCTTTGTGCTCTGCACGCCAGTATCCTAGGCGTCCAAGCACTGTACCTAGCGTGGCGTGTAAGCAAACATCTCTCAGACTTCCTTTTTTTTCCTCGGATGCACACATAATTAATGCTAGTGATTGCTCTACCTCATTGGTTTGGGATTTTTTTTTTTTTAGCTAGTAAATCCTCTGATATATGAGTTGTGACGTTTATTGATGTTTTCAGAGTATCTAATATAGTGGGGACCTGCTGAACTGTAGATACCATCATATTTTTATCAGCAATAATAATGATGTTTGTTTATTGAAAAGCTGCCTTCTGTGGCCAAAATGGAGATTACTTCTGCCACATTTTTTTGGGCAGAATTTTTACTTTATTTGGGCTTTAATCTATTGACTCTGTCTTTAGAATGCTGGCATGTGTATTCTATTCACTTTATGTTGAAAGAGCCCTTTAAAAATTAAAATAACATTTAAAAAAGGAGTATCAGAAGCAGTAGAAAAAAGAATGGATGTTACTGAAAAACAGTAGCCATCTGGATGTTTCTGCTCTACCACCTGTGTGTACAGTTTGTATGGGCTATTCATTAGAGAAAGACCTTGCTCCTGTCATTCCCCTCTTCAAGATGATGGTAAAAAACTGTTTAAATACAATGCTTGTTTTACTGCACGAAGTTTAGAAATAAATTACTATTTTAGTGTTCATACGTAAAATGCTCTGTGTCTTATAATCTCAGAGAAGGAATTCTCCATGTAGGGGAATGACTGAGTTGTACTGAGCATCTGCTAGAGCATCCCTGATGTGAGAAGCATATGGAAATGCACCAGATAGGTCATGTTTGCCATTAAAAAAAATATCTCAATGCATATTTTTGCTCTCTGTGATTGCGTGGTGAAAACCAGGAGAAAGCAATATGGGAGAAGGGCTGAAAAGGCAATGCGAGGCTGGGTCTGAGGTAGTGAGGGAGGGATACTGGAGCGGCAGAAATTGGGAAGGATGAAGAAGCAGAGTGACCTGCTGTGAGAGGGGAGGTGAGCCCAGCAAACCGGGAAAGAGGAGAGCTGAGGTTGGAGCAGTGCAGCACCCAGAGCAGTTTGGGAAGAGCAGTGGTATGGAGGGAAGGGCTGATGCTGCGGGCTCAGGGAGTGATGTCACCCCACCGAGGGGACTGCCTGTGGGTTGTTTGTCCTCCTGTTCTTTCTGTGGTTTGATACTAAGAAGGTGACTTCCTAGTGTTTTGACCACTGTAGTACCTGGCAGCTTTAGGTCTTTAGAAGGTGTTTCTTCATCCTCTGGGCTGGGTATGAAAGCACATCCCAAAGTGTTCAGCCCCGTGGGGTTGTTACCCGATTGCTACACAGTAATGATGTGTGGAGATAACTTGTCTCTTCCTCCTTCGTGTGATTTTCTTCTCATCGGTGTCTCTGGCTGTTGGTCTCTGTCTCAGGGCTCTTGCAAGCACCCAGAGCAGTTGGCACCTCCAAATCTCTGTATTGCGCTCCCAGCTTTCCTTATTTCATAACCCATCTCACCCCTGAATAGAAAGGAGTAAATAGGTCATCCTAGCATGGTGCACTACGTGATGCAAGCTGACATAACGGGATGTGTTTGGGTGCGTGAGTCACAGTACATCAGAAGTTCCTGATGCTGGGACCGATACTGGGCAAGCCCTGCCTGCCGGGAGCACGGCCCCAGGCTTGCTGTGGCGGGAGCTGGGAGCTCAGCAGATCTCTTGTGCTTTTTGAGAAAAATATAGCCAAATGACTTGTCCTCACTCTTGTAGCTTTATAATAGAAAAGCATGGTTTTTATTTTTTATTACTTTGTGAGCTGGGAAGGAAGGGGGAAGCTGGGATTTAAAGCATCCCATGTCAGGTTTCGGTATTTGTACTTTAATCTGGGGATGGGCCAGGAGTCAGCCCATATACACTACACTTAAGAGGATATAATTGAAGTGAAAGTTAGAAAAAAGAACCCCCCCACACGTTTTTATGTTCTCAGACTTTGATATCCTTCTCTATCTGACGTATCCAAAAATATTTCCAATTAAACTGGCAAGAACATATATGCGCTGTGATAGGATTCGGCACCAATAAGGAGTCCAGCTGGTGATTTTCTCTAGTATTAATGAAGTGTGATTCAGGTTTACCAGAAACCTTGTCATTGCAGGAATTCTTCACAAGGGAGATAGATGTCTTATGTGTTTACCGGTGAGTACTTATGAGAAATACCTGGAAATTAAAATGGTACTGTGTTAAAGCAGTGTTACACCTGTACCCATGCTCTTCTAGGGAAACAAGCAAGGGCAGATTTGTGGAGAAATAAGCGCATTTACAAAATTATATGCAGAGAAGATATTTCCTCGTCTTTAAAGGCAAACTCTGGTTTTAACTTTCCACATCATATTATCTAGAAGGTAAAGAACGATTTGGCTGGCATTTGGTCAGCAAACTGCTTCCCTGTGTTGTACCTCCCTTTCAGCAGTATTGCGAACATGCATTATGTTATGCAGATTTCAGGGAAAGTCCTCTCCCTGCTTGAATTGTCTCAAGCATGTGATGCTGGTATCGGTGGGTTCAGCTCAACCATAGAAATGGTCAAAAGACAAGTCAGCTTTGGAAAAAAAAAAGGACATTTTCCCCCTTCCTTTTTAATCAGGAGAAAGAAACCCGACTTGGCAATTCCAATGTGTCAGGTTTCAGACGCAGTTTCGATGCCGGGGCAGAAGCCACAGCTCTTTGGAGAACTATCGGCAGGAGCTGGCTGCCGGCTGCAGTCGGTCATGAAGCTCAGTAGAGGTTTTCAACTCGTGAAGGTGCAGGAGCAGGTGATGGCAGCGAGGTTATGTCCCTGTCATGGAATCATAGGATCAGTTAGGTTGGAAAAGACCTTTGAGATTGTTGAGTTTAACCGTTAACTCAGCACTGCCAAGGCCACCACTAATCTGTGTTCCTAAGCACCACATCTAGACGTCTTTTAAATACCTCAGGGATGGTGACCCCTCCACCTCCCTGGGCAGCCCGTGCCAGTGCTTGGCCACCCTTTTGGTGAAGAAATTATTCCTAATACCCAATCTAAACCTCTCCTGACACAACTTGAGGCTGTTTCCTCTTGTTCTGTCGCTTGCTAGGTGGGAGAAGGGACCAACCCTCCTGCCTGCAGCCTGTCGGGTAGCTGCAGAGAGTGATCAGCCCCCCCAGCCCTTCCTCTCCAGGCTGAACCCCCCCAGCTCCCCCCGCCCCCCCCCCCCCAGCCTTGTGCCCCAGCCCCTGCCCGGCTCTGGACACGCTCCAGCCCCTCAGGGTCTGTCTGGGGCTGAGGGGCCCAAACCTGAGCCCCGGCTCCGAGGGGCGGCCGCACCAGCGCCCAGCGCAGGGGGACGGGCGCTGCCCTCTCCTGCTGGCCACGCTGCTTCGGACACAGCCAGGGTGCTGTTGGCCTCCTGGGCAAGCTGGGGGCTCATGTTCAGTGGCTGCCCGCCAGCCTTCTCCCGCTGTGCAGCTCCCAGCCACTCTGCCCCAGCCTGGCGCTGGTGTGCCCCATGGGCAGGGATGGCACTGGGCCTGGTTGAACCTGGTACAACTGGCCGCGGCCCATCGATCCAGCCTGCCAAATCAGAGAGCCCAGCATACTGATAAGCCATCAAGTCGTTAAAGCCCATTTCAAATGGAGTCACTTCAAATGAATGGAAATTAATGGAAAGGGATAATGGAAATCAGTGGCTTCAACAGAGATACAATGTATTTAGTTTACATGTGTCTTAATGGAAATTGATGATCCTCATTTTGAATTTAATGGAATTCCCGCAGTCTTATTGCAATATAATAGAAAATAATATTCTGTAATTGAAAATCAATTCAGATAATTCCTATTAATAATTAACACTCCTATCTTAGAATCGTCTAACATCTATAATTTAGTGCAAGGGGAAGAAGTACATCTGACAGTGAGGTGAGGCTCAGCTCTGGATTTCAGGTGTACAGTCTGCTGAGAAAATACGGAGCTGAGCTGCTCTTCCCAGGGCTGGGAGCGAGCAGCTCCCTGGATGTGAATGGACGTGCTTGGGCTCCACGGCGTAGTCACCCACTCTTTGAGATGCTTCCTAGTTGCATCTGACCTTCTCCCTACAATGTTGAGTATAGAGTACATTTGCATGCGATGTGCATTTAGGTATCGGATCAAGAGAAAACCCCTCAGAGCTGCCATACCTCAGCGCTTAATGCCGGCAGAATTTGAGCACTGATTGTGTGAACTGAATTAAATGTGGATTGAAAATGAAGTGCAGGTTAAGGTACCCCTTCGTCCCCTTAGTCTGCAAAAATCCCAGCATTAGCATCAGGCAGACTTGCTGCATCTTGTGTCCAGCTCAATCCTTTTCCATTTAACTTTTCTCAGGTGGATTGAGGACCCAGGCTAACGGTGGGGGTGAAGAGGTGAGCCAAGGTCCTGACACCCTCATATTCCCAGTTCTCTAGAGCCACGGATTAGGAAGGAACGAGGACTTAAACTTTTGCTGTTTCATTTTTCTAAGTTTAAAAGGATGATGTGTATCATCTATAGTGAGTGGATTTCTCCAGGCCCTTGCAGAGTGCGGGCATTTCATCCTCAACTAGACATGTACAAGAAATGTGCCCCTGACCCACCTCATGTTTTTTCATTGACGCTTGAGGGAATCTTGCTCACCCACGGGTGTCTACACAGGTCAAGTCTACCACTAGTCAAGATAAAGCCTGTGCTGTTCCCTGTCTGTATGTCTGCATCTCCTAGCAGCTGTTTAAGTGTTTAAAGCCATGTGCTTTCTCTAGACGTATGGAAGTGGCAACACACGCTGCAAACCTTCCTGCCCGTGACGAGACAGGATGGCAATGCGGTCTTTGCCACCTCTGCAGTCCACGTGGACTTGCTAAAAGGACAACTTTTACTTGCAGTATGATTGCCTTGTAAACTTACTGGGGGAAAAAGCCTTTCTGGCTGCGTGCTGAGATCCACTGTTGCACTTGATTCCTATTCTGAAAACTGGATATTAGAAAAATAACAAAACCCTTCAATTTCCCACCACCTGTTTCTTCTTTTCAGATAGTATGAGTGGGGCAGGGGATGTATATCAGGGTCCAGATTAAAAATCTTGCTCTGTTTGGGGAATTAGGCCAAGCTCAGTGAAGGCCTGGGAGTTTGCTTTGTAGGAGGAGAGAGCACAGCACTTCACTGGATTTGGCTGTTAATTTCCCAATTCAGTGAACAATTGTGTTCCCGAAGAGAATGGCAGTACAAAATGCATTTCAGCTGATAAGTAATGGCACTATATTTCAAGTATTTTAATTGAGCAGCTTTTTCGTTCAGGAGACTTGTACATTAGCAGCATTTAACAGTACAAGCACCCATTTTCCATTTCATTTTTGAACTACCAATTCTAAATAATTAAAAAATAATTCCCCTGAATACAACTTTTGTCAGTTTTTACAATGAGATTATTAAGCAGTGTCACTTCAGCAGTAGCTTTCTTCCTAATTATACATTCAGGTCCATAGAAATCCTCCTTTCTTTTTAATTACTCTTTGACATTTGATCTACATAATTTTATGGCTACCAGTCATTGTTTGTTTCTATTTTTTCCCCTATTTTCTCCATTAAACTGATACACTGAGTTGTTTCTCTCTCAGAAATTTCCAGTATTCCTGACTTTTAGAATGGCTATAGAGCAAAATCTATCTGCTTTTACACTTGAGCTTGAGAGGGAGACTTAAAATATTGCGTGTAGGTCTACTTCAGCAGCCGAGTCTAGAGAACTCTTTGTTCTTTTAAAGAGGGAGTTGGTTTACGTCACTTAGGCTGCTCTGCTCAAGGGGAGAAATATCGATCTTGGCCTGTCAGGAGATAGGGATCTGTTCCTGGATTGCCTGTGTTTACCAATGGTGGTAGCAGGTATTAAAATTTATAAATGATGAAAAAAAGCTAATAATGATTACAGTTTTACTTAGTGAATTCTAACTCCATGAGGAAAAAAAAATCTGGTTCACAACTGACTGCACTGTATAAAAGTATCATCGCTCTTTCTAGTGGGCTGGGGCTCAAAAGGGAGGTTGCTTTGGCTGCAATCCATCAGGATGCTCAACATGAGAGCTGCTTTGCTCTGAGTGCTGGATCCGAGGAAGGAGACTTGAGTGTTTACAAAATCAGTGTCAGACAGCCAATGCTTAGACTCAGGGGTGAAATCCTTGGTGGCTGGTGTCCCCGTGGCACTCCTGTGGGGGTTCTGGAGTGTGGGGCAGGACTGGGGCATGCTTGCAAGCTGAACAGGGGTCTCCTGCCACTGATGTGCACCCACCCAGGGCTGCTCTTTGTATCCAGTGGTTGCTTATACAAAAGTGGCTTGTGGGTAGAGAATAGGACCTCACATTTGTCCAGTGAGGGGAGCATCCTGTTGTCCAGTCTCAATGTCTCGTTTCCTTTTGCGTTCACTGTTATCGGCACATCCACAGTTATTTCATGTGAGTGGCTCAAGTTCAATGCCGGTGTGGAAGACTCTGGCATCTTAAATGCCCCTGCAGCCTGGAAGCAGGTGGAGGGTTCTGGCCTCCAAACTGAGTACCCCAACCCCTGCTCCACGGCTCAGGGGAGCTCTGGCTTTCCTTGGCTCAAGCAGCTTGGGAAGCTTCACAACTGAGACCCACAAATGTGTCTCCAGGATTAGGCAGTAGCTGAAAGAGGATTTTCAGGGATGCGGTCTTACACATTGGTACCTAAATACCACTGAAGTTTGTTTTGGTTTGTTTTCTAAAGGGCTTAGCCTGGAGTTTAACAAGAACTTGCTATTGAGCTTACTGATATCAGGGAATTATTTATGAATTCCAACTTAAATGTTTCTTCTGGATCCCTAGACAGATATTTCTCACTCACCTTCCTCCCATTTCAAACAGCAAACGGCAATAATTTAATTGTGAAACCTCAATTTCAGCAGGTACTACTTAGCATAGTTAGTTCTTTTTAAATAAGGTGTGTTATCTGTTTAATTAGCATGAAGAAGGATATTATTTTAATCAGTGGGATAATTTGAAGTATCTTGCCCCAACTGATGTGGATAATTCTGTCAGTTGGAAATTTGTGTCCTGTTTTGTATGGTTTTACCACCTGTTTAATTCAAAGGCACACAGACATTGTAGAAAGCATTTATGCATGTGTGTGCTTAATATAGTCTATGTGTAACACCGCATCGTGTGGAGGATCTTTAAAGTAGGACAGCATCAAACACTGGAGAGAGTGTGATGAGCTTGCTACAGACTAGCATCTGTATAATATCTCTTTAAATGCTTATCTGGAAACGTAAAATAAACCATTCTGAGCAGAAAACTGACATTCCTTGAAAAACAGGGAGGAAAAAAAGAATAATTGAAATAAAAGTATAACGTCTGCTTTGAAATATTCACCACAGTAAAAGGAAGAGTAGCTGTAGAAACTTCAGAGGGAAATAATTCAGTAGGAAGTTTCAAAGACTCTTTAGATGGTAAAGTTATAAACTTTTTTTCCCTTGAGGATGCTGTTGAGGTAGCTGTGTATTATATCATCCCTTATTATTTCTCTGTTGTGTGCTTTAACTGTGTATAGTTGCATGCAAGTCTGCACCCACGCTAATATTTTTAGGTCTTTGCACCCACATGAGTATTTTCTATAGTAAGTGTGGGCAATGCAACTTATTTTGGATGTATCTCCTAATCTTTGTGTTGTATATTCATATTGCATATTTAAGAATGTTGAAGACCATTTCAAAACCCACACATTTCTGCACCACCTTTCATCCCAGGTTATCTCTTCCACCAGCAGTGCATGCAGACAAGGAACCAGGATTTATTAGGCTCTTAAAATATGTTTCTCAGTGGTAGAAAGAATAACCAGAGAGGCAGGATTCAACCAGCTACCATGAAATGAAGCCAGCTCCTCTTCAACGCCCTGCCATGTAACTGCTTCTTTTCATAGAATTAAAGAATCTACAAAAGGAAATGGAAGTAACTCAGGTATAGTTGTTCTTAGAGCTTTGCAAATAACCCCTGACACGGCCCCTATAGCAGTTGGGTGGACTGTGGCTAGTCCCTTGTGCAGAAGCTGGCCCTTCCCTGGGACACGCGGGGGCTGAGCAGGGGCCATGGGGTGCCAGCTGAGGAGCTGCTGGTTGGCGGCCAGTATTTTGGCTGCACGCCCCCACCCGATACCTGCACAGGAGCAGTGGAGCTGTCAGTGCTTTATCTTCATTCCATGAAACCTTGGAGCAGAGTTTATAGCTCAAAAGCTTGTTTTGAGGGGCTTGACAAGATTGTATCGGGTATTTAGATGCATACATGGCGTATCTGAAAACTGCCATGGGTAATTACGGGGGGTGTGTGTGGGGGGGGGTGTCAATGGGGGCCTCTGCAATAGAAATTTTAAAGGGAACCAACTAGGAGTGTCATGAGAACACAGACCTGTGAGCTGGTGTGTCCCGTGGTACCCATGGCAGGGATATCATGTTCTCTGTCATTTTTTAAAAAAGTTAATGCCTCGGGCAAAGAGTACAGTAGCAAGGAAATTGATTTACTTTTAAGCGAGCTGATTTTTAAAGGGTTTTTAGGTACACATTTTCTGACAAAACACTGTTTAAATGAAAAGTGCCATTTCTGATTCTGTTCTTTCTGAAATTGGCTCAGGTAAAGAAAAACGTTCATTACCATGCAGGTAAAGAAAAACCTTCATTACCATGTGAGTTAGTAACAGCTTTTCCTCTTTAAGTTGGGCTCAGCTTTAGTGTGCAATAATACTGCTACATGGGAATCATTTTCCCTAGGTAGAGAAAGATATTTTCCTATTTATAATATTATTTTGTTATGTGCAAGCTGCAAAGTGCAGTAGGGGGTCAGTAATTCCAAATGAACTCGTTACTGAGTATGTTTTATGTGCTGTGCAAGGAGTAAGGCAGGCAGGCCACAGTCTTCGCTGCTCTAGGCTGGGAACGGGTACCAGCTGACCCCGCTGCATCCCGGCTGCTTCCACCAGTGCTACCTGGGGTCTCGTGGGCAGGTGAAAGGGGAGAACTGAAGTCTTGGCTTTACCTCCAGCTGCTACATGCAGTAAAGCTCTGAGGTTAAAATCCTAGTAGTAATAATAATCATCTTCATAATCTGCTAGAGAGGTAGTAACCACTACCTTCCCTCCATCCTTCACCCCATACTGTACCTTTCCTCAGAGGCTGTCACTGGTTGTGCGTTTCTTGTCCTGACCACAGCGATGCTGAGCATCCAGTGGGGGAAATTAAAGTTGTTTTTTTCTTACCAGAGAATTGTCTTTCCCTTTAATTGTAATGATGGGACTTTTACGCTCATGATCAGAAATCCAGAGTGATGCACAAGTGATTTGTTTACTTGAGGCAACGGCAGCTGCTGTTAGAGAGACAGCTGCTTGGGAGGCAGCATTTTAAGTGCTGATACTGATAAGGCAAACCAGGACAGAAAACCATCCTGGAAGATAAATGTAGGAGGGAAAAGGTCTTTTGGAGATGCTTTCTCTGAAGTGCGTCCGTTTGCCAAAACAGAACCAGCCAGAAGAAACTTATGATCGAAGTGTGTGTCTAAGAAGACAACAAAAGTAAAATGGGAAATTAAATGTGTTGGGCACCATGCAAAAAGGAGCAATGAAGGGCTCTGAAGTGTTGGATGAAACCGGCAAAGGAAAGGCACTAAGGTAAATGAAAAGATGAAACAGGCAGCTACCGTGGCGGGGAAAAAAAGGGGGCTCGCTGGCATACATTTTGGGGAGAAGCAGGACAGATGTTGTTAAATTTGTTTAAATAAAAGCAGGCACGTAACCTGCAAATATTCATGCAGAATATGGCAAAAAAAAAGATTAACTGCAAACAGTAAATAATCAAGTTCATGACGTGGTAGGAGCAGCTGTGCGCCGCTGAGCGTCAGCATCACTAGACAAGTGTAAAACATGGAGGAGACAGACAAAAAGCACGGAGCTGAGTGCATCTCTTAAGGGACAGGAATTAGTGAATAAATGGGACCTTCCAGGTCAGTGAGAGACAGCTCCGAAATGGGTGGAGTTATTCTGGTTTGGGAGAATGTCTCAGTGCAGCATATACTGCATTATAATAACCCATTTACACAGGTCAGGCTGGCAAAGGCAAGTGGAATCACAGTTCTGCACGTGGGCAAGAGGTGTAAAACCTGGATAAACTGGTAATAATGGTCTTAATCCTGGTACTGTTGCATAAGGTGATGAAATGCCATATTGTGACAAGTTACAAGGAACAACATGCTGACACCACAAATAAATATTTCTGCTAACTGGCAGTGCACAGCGAGCTCAGCAAGGGGGAGAGTTTGTTCAATTTAATCTTAAAATGTGTATTTATATGTAGGTTTTTTCATGAATCGGGTCCCTCATCAATGATGTTCCTATGCTGTTAGGCAATTCCAGACAGTCTTACGTTACTATAACAAAGGCTTCAGAGAGTTGTTATAAAATATAGTGTAAAGCAGCTGGAGGGAAATGATTTCTTAGGAGATGGGTGAGGGCAGACGACCCTGCTTGGGAGGGAGGGAGGTGCTCGCGAAGCTCTGGCAAAGCTGTCCTCCTCTAATGCAGATCTTCAGTTATGCCAATGGATTGTTTCAGTCTTTCAGATTTAAAATAATAACACAAATGTTCTTTCCTCACAGCTATGAAAAATGTGATTAAGAAAGGGTAGATCAGAATTAGTGAGGTTTTATACTGTGTAACTTTTCTGTGGGTAAAAAATTAGCTATTTATTCCCTCCACCCTGCATACTCCTAGTAGGAGTATCACTGCCTGAACACAGCCAAAGTGACTGGAACTGAATCTAATAACAGATCCACTGATTTTAGTAACTAACTTTTTCCTTGATGAATGGAGGGAAAAAAAAAAAAAAAAGGCATGATTCTTAACGGACAGTTTTATGTGCTTAACCCCATGATCATGTTTTTGCTGCCTCCTTGTGCCCCCAGACTCCTGGCATCACATAGGGACTGCGGGATGCACTTACCACTTGTTGAAGAGGGCTGGTCCTCTCTGCTAAGCTGCTGTTCAGCTGCTGTTCAGCTGCAAATGCTGGCAGGTACTGCCTGTCTTCATGGATTAATCCATAAAAGCACCAATGCAAAATGCTGTAATTTTCTCAGCAATCTGCTTATTGATCGCAACAGGATTAAAGCGCTCATGGGTGAGTGTGGAAGAGAGGGACTGAGCACAGGAGGGCAGGGATGTACAGCCTGGGGACCTTCCCAGAGGCGAGGAAAAATGCCTTCTGTCTAATCTGTAGTAGAAATTGTTCTCTTCACTCTCATCTAAGAAATCTCGTTAGAGATGAATGTGGCCTGCATCTCAAAGTATGTAACCTTCATACTTCTACTTTTAAAATTAGTAATTCTTGAACATCTTCAAGTAGAATGATGACTCATCAGCTGTTGCACTGCTTAAAGCATTTGGAAAAAGATGTGTTTGTTGAGGAGTGATTTTTAAAATGCATTATTTACAACATAATTATCATCTTTGATATATTTTCTACGTTCAGTGGAAAATGTCAAGCCTTGCTAAACTAATCCACTCTTATTTGAAAACCATATAAAAATATCATCAAAATGGATATAAAAGCCAGTGACCAAAAGTCTTGAGTGTGTTCTGAGTTGTAATTTAAAAAGGCTCGTAGCTATTTGTCATGTTTTTCATATTAGAAAAAAGTAATTGTGGGAAATGAAATTAGGAGAGAGTGCAAATTAAAGAGATGTTTTCGTCAAGCATTTTGAAATCCAGATGTCCCACTTCCATGGATATAGCTGTGGGTGTTCATTCAGCTGAGATGCTGCCCACAAGTCAAAGGGCTCTGCTCCTCCAGCTCCTGCGCCCCCCCATGAGGTCTCTTGTGCTGGCAGCCCCCAGGGCTTGGCACAGGCAGCACAGCCTGCCCTTGCACTTGGACGGTAGCAAAATGTTTTCTTAGTGCTTCGGGTAAGATTCTCCCACTGGTTTAAAGCTTGCATTCAGGAACCTTTTCATGTCTTTTTTTTTTTTTTGTCTTTTTTTTTTTTTTTTTCCCTTTGCAAGGTTAGCTATTGATTTCAGACTGAATAATATTTTAAAAAAGGATTCTAGGGGGATAATGAAACAGGAAGGAGCTTTGCTGTGATATATCAAACTATAATCTGTAAATCAATGAAAAACTTTATTTAATGGTTTGAAAACCAAATGAATTCAATCTAATTAACTCTGTAAGCTGTAAAAGATATTTATGAGAATTAAATTTTAATATGTGTTTCCTGAAGGCCAGATAAAGTTGTTCTCTCTTAAACAAAGATTGCACCTCCTGTTTGTTTGCTCCCCAGCTCAAAAATATTTTTTGGGGGGAGGAAGAACAGAGCAGAGACAGCTTTCATTAGGGGACTTTCTCTGATGCCAGCTTTCCCCAGCATTAAAGCTCAGCCAGGGCTGTCGTGGTTAGACCCTCCTTGCAACGAGGGAGGGCACACTGCCACCTGTGTGGGTCCAGACTAGACAAAGATAACGATCCCCTCAAATCTGTTTATTTTTCCTTTTTGTTGTTTGCTCTTATGGATGAATTCCTGTTCCTGTTCAACTTCTGTTTGTTTTTTTTTGGTGGGAGTTTATTCAAAACACTTTTTCATTGTTGGAAAATACTCTAATGAATTCCTTCAGTGCTTTGAGCTCTGTAAATGAGCAACAGTGCTCAACACCAGAATTATTTTATCGTCTTAAGTTTCAGAGGAAAAGCTTCATTAGCAGAAGAAAACCACAAAAACAAACCAAAAAGAAAGACTACACAAATTGATGTAGTTAAATTTTTACTGTAAAATACAAGGCTTGCAAGCAAAGATCCCAGTGCTTTGGAACGAACTTTTCCTTTGGGCTCACGTGCTGTGGCTCAGTAGGGATGGGGCACGGCTCACCTGGCCCCTCTCCGCTTCTGCCTCACAAGCAGTGGAGCAGCGATGCTAAGGAGAGCCACCACGGAGTGTGTTGGGAAGCATCAACAGGTCAGATCTCTCTGGGAAAAGCCATAGGTTTTCCTCTCTTACAGAGCATTGAGTTGCGCAGTCCCTCCTTCCTAAGGCCTGAGAGCTTTCAGGATCGCAGCTGATGGCTAATCCCTGACTACAGCAGGGCAGATGCAAGGATGGAGTATGAAGCACCATGAGGGGTGCTGTGCTGAGAGCCTCTGCTCAGCTGGGCACAGCCAAGGTGTCCAAAGGGACGGGCTAGGCGTGATGCTGCAGTGCGTTCTGAGCTGGGCACCTCTTCTGGGTCCCTGGAGTTGTTAGTCCCTTATTTTCTCTGTGGCTTCAGGCTGAGCTGTGTCCTGCAGTCGGTAATGCTCGCAAGTATGTATGTTTATATAACGTGCAGGCATAATGTATTTGTAGTTGTTGTCACTGTACAGTCAAGCATCTGTTCTCAACTGTGACATGATGTATATTTTGACGGAGATTTGGGTGGGTTTGTTCTGAACCAGTGAGCAGTTAGCCATGATCTCAGTTGCAGTACGTGCCGATGTACGCTCTGCACTTCACCTCTGGGGAGCATGGCAGCCTGCGATGGAGCCAGCGCAGCAGCTCTGCTCTCGGGCGCGCTGGTCTGTTATTTGTGGTATTTGCCTGACACCGGCTGCAGTCCTGTCTTGCTGCCTTTACAAATGAAATGGCGTTTCATGTCTTGAAAACACAGTGTGGGAGCCTCTTTCTAAATGGTTTCTTGCACTTTATTTCTGTTTTCTTTTCCTAAATGCACCTTGCTCCGCAGCAAGGTGAGCCATGTGCCTGTGCTGTAGAAACTCCCTGTTTCAGCTTGGCACCGCAGGGTAGCCCCCGAGCTCAGAGCGTTGCTTTGGTTTTGAAAACAGTTGGATCAGTTTCCTTAGTGAGGAGGTCCCAGTGCTGGGTACCTGTGCTCAGCAGTGCGCGCCTCTTGGGCTCTGTTTCCACTGGCTGGTGCCTTTGGAGGGCCGGGGCTGGGAGGGACGGCACAAACCTCTGCTTAACACAGGAGGAAGAAAAAAGGGAGCCTGGGTTTGGACTCGGGACAGAGTCTGGCTGCTTCTGGGATCTGGAGGTGAAGTGGAAAATGGAGCGTGGGCAAGTGGTGCTGTTCAGCTGCAGTGCCCTGTTCTCATGGCAAGTGGCTCATCATGCCTTTTGCTTTGGTTCTCCATTTCCCATCCAGTTGGTAGAAAGTGGGATGAATGTGTGGAAAGAACTGTGCACACAGTGAAGCTGTGGGGATGGGAACCTTGTAAGTAGCAGCCCCCAAGGGCAAGTCTGTGTGTAGGTAATCATATTGTGCACAGATTAACTTTCAAGGGGATTTTAAAAAATGTAACTTGAGTATAATGTGCTAAAGGGCAAGATATATGGTTGTCCCCATCTTTTAATACCAATTTCCTATTTTGGCACCCTCTGTGGAGGGGTATCTCATGTGAAGGGGCTGTGGATTGACTCCAGTGCAGAAACACATCTGGCACAGCTGCCGTATTTTAAGACAGATCAGACACAACTATTCTCAGTTTTCCATTTACCACACCAGCTATTCAGCTTCATCATCTTTCACATTTCCTCCTGTATGCGGTAGAGGGATAAGGCATTATTTATTAGGAACTTTAGCAGGACTGGAGTGAGCTGCTCTGTGGGGTGATCTCTTGAGCACAACTAAGAAAGAAAGAGCCTGGCCCAGTAAGTGTCAGTGCAAAACACATCACACGAGTGTGAAGTTGCAGAAGCGCTTCTGTAACCGGTGCCTTTGTTTTTGCATTGCATGGCATCCTTGTTGAAAAACAAGAGGTCACGATGGGCTGTTGCTTCAAAGGAGAAAAAAATAATTATGGAATGTTTTACAGCTCTGTGGTGATCAGATGCACCATGGAGGTGGCGTTCCAGTTTTCAGCTGGCCATCTCAGGGTGTCTCACCCATTACGATACTTTTAATGCTGATAAATGTGACCTGATTCAAGTTTGCCTGTTGAAGGAAAAAAAATACTCCTCCTTTCCTGAGTGATAGATTAAAAAAAAAAAAAAAAGATAATGCTTGAAAAGAAAAAAGAATTGCCACAATTTTCAGGGAAAAGTAAATAAAAACAGCCTTCCAGATCTGTGAATCCATCCAGTCCATTCACTGGTGCCAGAAATTAGTAGTGCATACTCTTTCTTACCAGTTTTACTGCTTAATCTACCACTGGCTATGGCTACTGGAGACTGCTACCTGTCTGTTGGATGCTAAAAGGGAGGTAGCATAAATTTTCAGCTTTTGCACAATTAGACCTGGGAAAAGCATTACCTTCTTAAGGCGTTGCTGCACTTTTTTTTTTTTTTTTTTTAAAATCTTGTTCTGCTTTGAAAACATACATGATAATACATAATGTCCTTCTCTCAGTTGTTAAGGCATTGGATTTTTCAGGCTGCGCACCTTGCCCAGGATAGTCAGAGTGCTAGGCAGCCACTTCCACTTCTAGATCTCTGTTCCTTGTTTGAAGTGTTGTGAAGTGTTGTCTAAAGGATTCAGTTGGGGGAAAAATCTGCGATTCTTTGCATTTCTCTGAGCTCTCCTAGCTGAATCTCTCATCTCAGTTATTCACCTCAGGTTGCTTTTGGATTTTCTTTTGAGTTTTTCAATTAAATATATATCAAAAGCCTCTTCTTATTCTGACGTATCTTAAAGCTTGTGCGTTCAAGCATTCCTGCTTTCCCTGGCGTAGCTGGCAGAGTTAAGCCACTGGTTTTGTAAACCAATTCAGCAGCTGGCTTTGCATGTGTTATATTATGAATGTTCTGCAGCAGGGAGAGTGTCTTCTGCATTTTTCAGCATCACTACCCAGCTCTGCACACAAGCACAAAGGATGAGGAGGGTGACGCAAACATGACCGCAGCCCTGCTCTGGTGGGATGTGTGGGATCTGTCCCTGTCCCTGGAATGAAGCAGGGGAAAGCAACTGATGGACGGACAGAGCAGAGAGACTGGCTGCTGGTCCCAGCTGCTGCCAGCCCAGGGAGCTCCGTATCCATTCTCAGACCAACTGACTGTTCGTGGGTGTCCCATTCACCCCAAGAATAAAGGGATAGTGGGTCCTGGTCTGTGTGTGCTGTTGTTTTATTCAAATTGAATTTCTGGTTTTGCTAAGCTTTCCCCTACCTACAACAGGATGTCAGTCAGGGACAGCCCCTGGTTTTCATCAAATCGCATAGGGCAGAGTAAAAGAGTGCTCGATATAATTGTAGCTATGGGTTTGGTTCAGTCAGGTAGCTGAGCGCACGTTTAGTTCTGTGTGATCTGTTGCAGTGAACTTCAGTGTGATTCTTAATGTGTTTAAACCCCGATTTCTTAAGGTGCTTCAAGTGTGTCTAAGTACTATGGGTATTTATTGTTGTTCTGGTACTTTGATGGTAACGGTAATTTTTTAAAGAATAATTCAACCACTATACAAACAATCATTTTGATAACTTGATAATTTTTATATATTGGAATTATTCTAAAATTTTTTCTGAATCTAAATCTGGGCTGGAAATGAGTGAATCTGAAACAGATGTCTAGCGGTGCTCAGGGGGATGAATGGAACCTCATACCTTACTGAGTTTTAAGGGCAATTGTAGCATGAGATTGTAATAAAAGACGTTTATTTGCTTATTAAATTTATTGAGCAGAGAAAATCGGTACTAAATGGACATTTTTGGGAACTCACCTTGCTAATTTGTTTTAGTCCTTTGTTTGTACAAGAGCAAATTATGTGTTTGCAGATGCATCTAATTTCTTGTCGGGCAGTGAGCATTTAGGGGACAGACTGACCTCAGTCCACAGGTCTGATGAAGGAACCCTGCATTCAGAGCCTGAGGAGAAAAACACTGTATATTTAAAAAAAATAGGCAGTTTGCTTATTTCCCATGAGACGGTACATTATATTAAGGCAGAACGTGGTGCAGATCACAGCCATGACACAAGCTTGTGGACAGCGAAAGCTGACTCGCACATTCTTTATATTAAAACCATAAAATTTCACGATGAGCAGCAGCTCACTTCCATTGCTCTTTCCTGAAGTATGTATGATACCAGGTGAGATCTGAGCCTGCCTTGGGATGTCCTAGGACCTGTGATGGGGTTTAACCTGGGGCTGCAACAGCACAGCAGCGATGCCGCTGCTCAGGAAGCTCCTGCCGGGATCTTACACCTTTGATCAAGGGATTTGCTGTGAATAAAACCTCTGCCTGAAGTGGCCTCTGTGGGTGCCCTTTTGCTTGGTTCAGAAGTGCAGGTGCTGCCTTCCCTTTCCCATGGTGGGCATCCCCCATGCTGCCTGCACCAGCCAGGGCACCTGCCTCCACCCGGGACACAGGCGGTTTTGAACGCAGCATGTAAAATGGGACATCTTGGCTAAAATCTTTTTTCAGTTTGGTTTGCTGTGAATAACCCAGCTTTTATGGTCTTTATATCAAACATGTATTTCATTTTAAGTGGGTTTTTTGTTTTAAAAATGCAGTTTAGTGATAAGTAGATTGTGTTCTCATTTTCTCCTAATGATAGAGCGCAATAATATTCTTAAATTTGCTTTCTCGATTATGCAACATCATTTTGAAATCAGATCTGAAAACATCTTTTTCCTTACCTTCAAACCTTTATCTTCCCTTCCCTTTGATACTTGGTTTTTATTAACTGTATCATTTAATTAGATGTAGGGCATTTTCTAATAGAACTTTTGTGAAGGAGGGTTTTTACATCTGTTTTGTCTTGCACTGTAAATGAAATACGATTTCTCTCATCTTGAAGCTTAATTCAGCATTTAGAATGCACAATGCCTCATTCACACAACTCATGCAATTAGCTCCTGCATACAAGCTCTGATTTTATAAGGTAGGCACCTGTGTACCTTTAGGCATGTTGGTGCTGCTCGGGTAAGGGCCGTTGTTTTCCCTGGCTGGCGCTCTCCTCGCAACACTGGGTGCAGGCGCCCGCGAGACAGATCACCCACCCTTGCCTCCCTCCTGATGTGCTGAAACAACAAGGTTTTGCTAGAGATGCCACGTCTTGCTGTTTGCTGAACAAACTCGTGTTAGCGGCTAGGAAAGATGGCAAATGGATGGCTCTGGTAAGAGGTCCAAGAGATGGAATGAATTTCCAAAGCATTCTTGGACAGGAGGTTTGACTCTGCTCAGCAAGGGGGGGTGTCAGTCCCCGGCCTCCTTGCCACATGTGCCGGCATGGGGCTGGGATCTGTCCGGTACGACTTGCCAGCATCAGCCCCCCAGGCTGGCTGTGGCCACTAAAAACTAATGATAAAGAATTATTTCCATAATGAGAATTACTCCAGTGGCTGTGGTGAGCTTGCAGTTGGCTGTGAGGGTGATTTTTTTCAGGTCTGGGTGGATGCTGATGGGAAGGAGGGTTTGACCACCTGGTGCTCCAGAGCATCCCCATGCAGGGGATCCAGCTCCTGCATCTGTGCAGGCAGCAAGGCGACTGGGCCAGGTCTGTCTGCAGCGCCTGCAGGGAAGGAGAATCTTTCTCTGCTTTTCGACTACTGTTAATGTTCCTGTTGTTTTATGCTCTAGCTTTCTTTGTGATCCTTTAAAAAAAGAGCGAATGCTTTGTAATAGTTTCAGCAATTAAAATCACACTATTACCTGCAGAGAAAGTGGTCACAGACATTTCATATTCTCAGGTGTCTGCTCGAAGAGCTCCCTGCGAGGGCTGGTTGCTATAGAAGTCCTCACAGAGTGGCATATTTATGGAGAAACTTGCAGGGGTTCCTAATCGTCTGTGAAATCTCATCCAGCCAGGCTCTTGTGCAGGCTGTATGTCCCAGCTGGCACCAAACCACTCCGATGCGAAGCAGTCCTGCTCCTGAGGATGCTCGGTGTGAAGGTGGATAATTTCATCCTCTTCAGCAGGTGAGGTGTGGTCTGAAACCAGTTATAGATTAAGTTCAGCTTGTGTTTCAGCTGTAGGGGGGATAAAGATTTAGTTTATATACATACTTGAAAAATTAGCAACACATGAAAAATCTTAAAATAAGGCTGGCTATTTGATGATAGGTTTGCATTTAAAAATGGGAAGGATTATGAGTTTGAGTTATATTTATTACAGCACACCAGAAGCTAGATCAGTGCTAAAGTGCACCCTCGGTATAAAGAGGAGACAGTTTTGAAGCTCTGTTTCAAATTACAGATGTAACTTCCAACTGAATGTTAGGCAGTGATCGTTAAGATGAAAAGAAAACAAAGATGAAAATGGAGTTGGTTAAATAAATGTGTGGCATATAAACTGAGCAGGTAGTTGTGAACATGGAGCTGAAGTCTGTGTGACCGATGCCTCTGATAGTTAAATATTCATGGGTGTACGCCGTGCCAGCAGCTTCAGAGGTGTAAATCCAAAAGCTTCTCAGGAGTAAAGCAGCTTGACTGGGAAGAGTCAGGATAGGGCCGGAGGCAGACGAGTACCACTGAGGATGTAGAAGCAAACCACGAGTACCAGCACGCTGTGGGGCTTGCTCAGTCTGGGCTGAGCATCTGCAGGGGCAGCACCGCACCCTGGGACTGCCCTGGGCTGCTGATCCTCCCTGTGGCTCTGGGTGGAAGCCACTGCCTCAGCCCCTGCACTCCAGGGTTACTCGAAAGTCACGAAGGGTCCTGTGACACCTCGCTGCTGTCCCCAGATGCAGTGCCAAGGCAGCTGAGCACCAGGAGGTAGCTTGAGGATGAGGGACCCACCTGCCTGGCCGCAAGCTGGGCCATTTGGTAATGGATGTGGTAAAGGAGAAGACAATATAGCTCCAGGCAGCTGGCGGAGAGGGAGATGGTGGCAGCGGGTAATTGAAGAGTGGATGGCATGTCGTTTGTAGGGGGGGCTGTGATGTGTACTTGGAGTGAGGCTGTGTGGAGGAAACCAGAAGCTGCCCAGGATCGATGGGACTCACTTGGTGCCTGTGCCCAGAGCCACCCAAAGAGCCCTGACAGCCTGAAAGTCAAGTGCTCTTTCCTCCAGCAGTCTTGGTGAACGCTACGGCCTCAGGAGTCCAAAGCACTCCTTTGCGGAGGAGAGGGCAGGAAGGTCTGACAGCTCTCTTCTCCATCAACGCAAAAGGTGGAAGAGACATTGTTTAAAGCATCTGTTTCAGTATTTCTGAAGCTGTTGCTGGATTCGTTCCAGCTGAATCTAAATTGGAAGGTGTTGCAAGTGCCAGATGGAACAGGGATATGTAGCAGAGAAATATGAAAGGCTTGGAAATATAGGCAATATCTTTAAAGAAAAACACAGAAAAAGAAAAGCTTATCAGGCCTTGAAGGGAAAAAACCAAAGACCTGGTCTCGGGGGGAAAGAGGGGCATGAAAGGAGCCATGACAAAGGATACAGTTAGCTATTAAGCAGGTTGAAACATTTTCAGTACCGTCTTTTGGTCTAAATGTACCTGGTTTACTGTTGTTGAGCACTTTTGCTCTATTTATTCCCATTAGTACTGCTGCAGCTTTGATGAGTAAGAAGAGCGAGAAACAAATTCATTTTCCTGCCTGAGCCGTGGCCCTGGCCTCGGAAGCTCTGCTCCTCATCCTCTCCCCTTCGTGCTCTGCGAGCTGCTCCTCCCTGCTTGTTCCACATGAGACAGCTCAGGGACTTGAGCTTCTCTCCAGTATGTCACCTACTGCTCCAGCAGCTGGGCTTGCAATTTCTGTTTGAAAACTGGTATTTGCATATAATTCCTTAAGAGAAGATGCAAATGATTTTGTCTTGTTGGATGACAAGAAAATTGCAATTTCTGTGAAAGACCATCGTTGTTCTTTGTTAGCTGTTATAAATTGGACCTGTGAATGCACGTCATAGCTGGGGGTACACACGTTGCCACCCTGAGATGAGCATAGTTGATGATACTGTATTTATAAATAGTTGCTTCTTGAAGATCTGCTTGTTTGGTCAGGTTCACCAAAATGAGAGAAACTCAAGCTCCATGTCTTCTTTATCCTTGGCTACCACTGATGCCGCCTCCTACGATGCTTCGGCATAATGCCATTTCTGCTGGAAGTGATGTCCTTTCTATTGGGGTGACGTAAACAATATTTCTGAGAGAGGCACTTTATTTAAAAAATGAAAAATAAAAAGCAGGAAGCAAATGAAAGCTCCTGCTTGAAGGGTATGGCAGGGCTTGTTCTTAAGGGGTCTTACCATGTTGCCACAATTTTTTTTTAAATAACCCTTCGCAGTGGTTTTTTGCTCCTTTTTGAGTGTACATGTGTGTGGCATGCCACAATTTCATTACGTTATTAATGTAGAGTATGAGGAAGACCCATGTGAATAGCTGAGCTACATGACTGACTTGGTTTTGATGCTTTCCAGTCTTGTACAGAAACAGATTTGGCAAAGGACCTGTATCGATGGTTCCTAACTCTGGGTGCAGTCCGTCACTTGACGTCCAGGCATTGCGAGGGTTTCTCCGACAGCTGTGCCGGGGCAGAGCTGTATGAATGCCCTCAGTACTGCTTGCTGAGTCCAGCTGGGACCTTCCTCCATGTGCAGGAGGGTCTTCTGGCCTGGGCATCACCTGGCCACGAGCGGCTCTCCCATGGTGGGACGTTCAGGTGATGGTGCTGAACCTTGTCGGGTCTGAGTCTGTGCTGGACATGAGAGCTTGAGGAGTGGGGAGGGCTGCGATCTACATGGAAGCCTTAGGTGTTCAGTCTTCTAATGGACCTCGGCATGGCTTGGTGACCACCCACAGCACGTATTTCAGAAAATGAAAGGATGTTCAGATTTCCAGCAATTTTCATTTTGTACGTTTTTCTGCTGGGCAGAGGGGGGGGTCAAAAAGTGCCTGTGTGGCCACTGGACAGAAGCCCCAGCAGAGAGCTGCTGTGTACCACATGCTTGGTTCTTGTGTTTCCAGGGTTATAGAGGTTTCCTTGTCCTTTTTGAATACTGAAATTCAAATGTATTTTAGGATATTCTTTATGTTCATTCAATATGATAGAGCAAATGTCATTTGAAATAATACTGTGCACTCAAAAAATAAGGTTTGTGTTTATTGGAGATTAACAAGATGGTCTCATCTCATCAGCATTGCTCCCACACGTACGTTTTGGGCAGCATCCCCAGGGGTTGTTATCCAAAAGTAGAATACCGCACAGAGGTGTTTACGATGATGGTTACTGCAATAGATAAATCTGATTTTTTAGCAACTGCAGTAGATTTACGTTAAAATTCTGAATTATGTTGAGCGCACATCACAACAGAATTTGGCTCTAATTTGGTATTCATCCTGAATGAAAGTCATTAATAGCAATTATCTCTAAGAACAATTTTCATGAGCCTATTCCAATTTTCAGTGAGTGTCCCTTCTGGAAAAAAAACCCTCCCTCTGAAATATATTGAGACTGTTTTTCATGCAAATAATTATTATTTGCTAAATTTCTCTTTGTTGGTATTGCTGTAGAAATCATGGCACTGTCATTGAGACTATATATTTTTTTTTACTTTCATTTTTATATTGTATGTAGTACTGTGTCCAGTATTTGTACATGAATTTGTCAATACCACCAAAAGAGTAAATGTATTGTGGTTCCAACCATAACTGTAAAACTTGCTATTGCGGTTGCATTTACAGAAAGTAGAGAGCAACTCTGTGCCCCATGGTGCTGCTCTGGGCATGTCAGCAAAGCGCAGGTGCGGTGGCTGGCCTTGGCCAGGGGCAAGACCTGTCCCCAAGCAGTTCCCAAGTGTTTTTAACTCCACCTGCAGTGCTTATCTTGATCAAAAATTATTATGGTCTGACCAGCAGGTGGAAGCAGAGAAAAAAAACCTCTCCAAGGCTCTTGCATGTTTCCATGCTGTTCACAGAGAAGCTGTTTTCTTATAAAATTGCAAAGCATTAGGGGATACAGAATATGGTATAATTTGGGTGGGCCCTACGTCTGAACCATACCAGCCCGATCCACGTGATTTTTAACACTGCTTCCTCTGTGACTGATCATTACCAGTGGGGTTTTTTTTTTTTCCCTTTTGTCTAATTTTTCCCTACTTCTTTGCATCATAAGCGACAGGAAAGCAAATTTATGTTTAGACCCTATGTTTTTTGTTGCTATTTACTAAAATGAGTTGCCGGTTCCCTGAAATATAAAAGACCTTTGTTAAGCATCTGGCACAATGTTAGGTACGTAGGTTCAATGTTTAGTCAAGCCTACTGTGGTAAAAAAGGTTGGCAGCACCAAGATCAGCTTTAGTTGTTTAGGACCATGCGGTATCTCTCTTAAAGCAATCTTTGAGTAAATGGATACTTGGCTACTAGACTAGAAAGCACTGTTGCCTTGTCCTGTCCACTGCTCCCTGTCGGCTCCTGTAAATAAATAAAAAAGGTGAATGCTTGCATTGGTGCGTGGCCCGGGGTATGGTGTCGTGTGAGGGCTTGCAGCCAGTGCCTACCAGGGCGGTAGGCTCAGGTGTCCCTTCGGGCAGGGCTGCAGGCATCGCAGGTGGCTGCTTGGGCTCGCGGGGCCGTGCACAGCGCTTTGCACGGGGAGCCCGGCTCACGGCAAGGCTACACGGGGGGCTGGGGGTACTGCCCTGTGGTCACTGGGGCTGAGGTGGGCTTCAGTGGTCATGGTGTGGGGTCAGTCAGAACTGGAAACCCATCTCTGTGGCCCACATTGCCATCACATAAGCTTGTTTTCTTTGTTGAGAGTTAGTTTTAACGCTTTGATTTGTATGTCAGGTACTTGGGGATGTCTCACAGTGCTGTGAATCTCATAAATTATGCATGTGTATAGGCACTAGTTATTTAAATCCTGGTGGATGGTTGTAAAGCAATAGTTGTCTTCAGTTCAGAAATAGAAGTCATACTTTACCATTGTTCTGAATCAGTATGACTTGACAATGTAATCTAAATGTATATCACGATACTTTTTCCCCAGGAAATGGTTTAATTTCTTTGTAATTGCAGTAGATTTTAGCTTTATAATTTCCAAGTATTGGCAGTGTTTGCAGAGAGGGTGAAAAAAAACATTACGAAAGGAAATAAATACAAAAAATGTAATGCTATATGCATAATAAAAGTGCGTTTAAGCTTTAACATGTCATATAATCAATCAGCCATTTCATATACTGATGCTTTCCTGAGCTCAAACACTTTGAAGGGGAGTATCAATGTGAAATCTAGAAAGAGAATAAGGATCCCAAGTTAGGAGTCAGTTCATTGGTTTAATGGGTCTTTCTCAGTATTAAATCCTCCATGCTTGAGAATTTAGGAACAGGAGATGACAAACTTCCTTGTGCTCAATCTGTGATGAACAAAGCTCCATGTATATTTTATAACAGAAAGGCAGCCTACATTAATGTTTCAGGTAAAGAGCCAGCGTAACTGATCAACACAAGCGGAAAGGCAATGACCCTTGCTTGTTCAAGCCAGAATAAAATCCCTGGTCATAGATCGTACCGCTCTGATTAATGGCTGTGAAAACTGGATGGGAACTTTTTCTTAGTGAATGATAAAGACTTTTAAAATTCTTAAAATATTAACAGATGCTTATTATTATTTTATATAGGGGGAAAAAGTTTCTAACCTTGTTAGTGTCATCTGAGGCATGATAGAACTCTGCTAACAGTTGCTCTCACTCTCTTAATAAGAATGATCTTCGTATCAATCCCCAGTTTATGAACTGTAATAGAGCTGCTGTAACAGTAGTAATTGGTAAAATTAGTTTGGATGGTTGCATTAATATTCATGCATTCCTGCAACAGCGCTGAGCTAATTGGTGTCTCTTCCTTCTCTATTATGGTGGCAAAACGGGACAGAATAAATCTCAGAGGTTAACTTCTGTGCTGAATGTGGTCAGAAGTCTGAGACGGAAAATGTTTCCGGCAGCACGTGCTGCAGCCACATCATTACTGGAAATGAGAATTGCTGATGCATCTGAGCCCAAGCAAGGCTGTCCGTGGGAGCCCTACAGGTTTGTGGGTGTGAGAAGGATGTTGAAGTTTGCTTCTGGGGGAACATGAAGTCACGTTGTTCGCTGTAATTATTCCACAGTAAGCAGAAGAGAGCAGCCAGGAGTCTGCGGGGAATACTCCTCTGCATTGGCCTAGATATGGAATAGGTGGTCTGAAAGATATTTTTTATTTTTCATCTCTGATTTCCATAGTTGTAGAAGATAGCACAGGAAGAACTGAAATTTTTCTGCCTGATTTAATGAGTTTTGCTATATTTTTTTTTCCTCCTTCTTCTCATTGAGAGCTATAACGTGAATATAGTGAAATTGCTTCCTCCTCTCAGGGGAGAGCAGGAAGGGGATGGAGTCATCCCTTGCTGCATCACTGAGTAGTCTGTTCAGCTGTGTTTTGTAATTGTCTGTAGGTGTGGGGTTCTGAAGCAGAAGGTTTGGGGATGCATTGCTGGGGCTAGGTGGCATGCTGTAGACAAAACCTGTAAGTCCCCAGGGGAGGTTCAAATAGTCCCCTGCTCTTGAGGAACCTGTGCAATAGTATCTTACCTAACACAGAGCCCCAGAGCAGCCGTGCCAGAGGCAGGCAGCAGTGTACTGCTCGGGCGAGCGCAGGGAGCCCCGCCGTCCCCGCAGCACAGGTCTGGATGCACTCCCTGGTCACCCCCGTGTTCCTGGTGGTGGGGCTTGCAGCAGGGGTTCCTTCAGGAGGTTGTAGGGATGAAGAGAAACTCATTGAGAGATCTGCAAGGATCTTATTAAGAAATAAAATCGAGAGGGATGGTAAATGAGCAAATACAGGTAATACCCTAGTCTTTTTCTCCAACCTGGGAAAAAACAGAAGGCGGCAGTGAAGGTGGGGGGAAGTGACCCGGAGAGCATTTTTCTCTTCTGTGATACACAGTGCTGCACCAGGCACCTCTCATTAGGGTGTTAAACTGATTTGCCGTTTCCCTGTGGTTTGGATACTTGGGAGTAGCAGAAAGCCCTCTCGCCTGTACCTGATGCAGGCTGTGTCAGACACAGTCCTGAGTTTGCAGGTGATTAAAAAAAAAAAGTGCAGTGCTACAGTTGCAGTCACTGTTTACTTGAGTACGGATCTTTGCCCTAATTAATCTAAGCTCTTTATGGGGTTGCTCTCAATTCTGCAGTGCTCCTTCCTATATCTCCCCACTTTGCCATCCCACCTGGGACAAGGTGCAGCAATCAGGGCTTCCACTAGAGCCAGAATCAGGCTGGGGAAACAGAACCCCAAGGATGTATGAGTTCCCACAGGTACTGAGACTCCTACAACTACATAGATAATTCTTTTAATTTATTTTTTTTCTTCCATATTTTTTATTTTTTCTTATTTTTTTCTTGACATGGAGGGGAAGCTATGTGCTTCATTCAATCTTTTTCACAAACAAATGAATAAATAAAGTAAAGCCATAAATGATTTGAGCATTTCTCTTGAAAGCTTGAAAAGAAGAAATGAGAAAATGCTATTAGTTCTATTTTTAAAGACTTGAGAGCTGCTGGGATACCATGGTGATGGAATTGGTGTAAGCACCTAGATAGATACAAATCTCCTGCATGTCTGGAATAATGTAAATGGACCAGGACAGTATGCAATTGGAAAATATTTATGTTTATCTAGTTTACTTTCAGCTTTCTGTTACTAAACATGGTGATTTCCAAGCTGTCAGCATGGATCTTAAAATCTTCTGGCACTTCTGGCTATGAAGAAGTCCGCAGGAAAACAAAGCCTGCAAGTAGAGCAGCTCCCTCTGCCCATTTCAGGTGCAGGGAGCACCGAGTGCTGGCCCAGCAGCCCCAGTGCGTGGGGGGCACTGGGGAGCCCACCAGTTGCTAGCTGGGCAGCTACAGCGGGGTCCTGCCCCGTGCCCTAATGCGTAATAACCAGAGCATCTAGGTAGTAGGTGTTGTAGTAGTGGAGAGTGGCTGACAACCATTTTGAGTAGCTCTGCAGCACCTCCAGAAAATCACAGAAAAACCTGGTAAGCGGCTCGGTAAGCAGTGCAGAGGGAAGTTTCGGGGGATCGCTGAAGTTTCCAAGCCCGGAGAAGTGGCCAGCATCCTCGGTGAGGGGAGCAGGGCTGGGTCCTGGGGAGGGCTGGCTGCTGGGGGGCTCCTGGGCACAGGGCAGAGCTGCTGCTGCCTCCCTGACTGGCAGCTGTCATTCCTCAGCTATTAACAATAACGTTCCTGCCATTTAATGCCTGCCAGTGATCTGTCAACTAGAAGCAATGCATAAATAACAAAAGATACTCCCAGAGCACTGTTATTCTTGGGGGGGGCGGGGAGGGGGGTAGAGAAGAAAAGAAAGAGGCTTGAGTCACTCAGTTGTGACCGTATAATGACTCTGTATACAAATTAGATGGATTCACACAGTGCTTATCTAAATTAGGTTGCCATTTTACAATGCTAATTTTCCTGTTGGTTGCTTGTGATACCAGAACACAGCATTTCAAAAATTCCCGTGCTTTTCGGCTCCAAAAATGTGGTGTGATGCAGTGCCTCAGTAAACTGCAGGGTTAGCATAACCTGCTGAGCTTCGGCGACGAAATGCTGGCTTGATCCTTTTGAACCACTTGTAAGGTTGATAACTGTGACTGCAGTAATTAGTAGCAAGCCTACAGATCTTGATGAAGTATGCACAAGGGGCTTGTTCCTGTGCACTGTTCTTTTACCCTCCAGAGGAATAAATAACTGGAGGGAAGGGAATTGAAAAAAGGAAAAAAGTAATGAAGAAGGAAATAAAACCCCAGTGCTCTTTTCAAAAGCTGACACCTAGGAATCTGACAGACGCGCACAAGATCTTAGTGTAAAGTGGCAGCACTTAAAAATCTACCAGCATCCTGATAAAAATGCTGTTGTGCCATGGAGTCAGATCAGGAGGTGCAACAAAGGGACAGGAGTCATGTGCTGAGTGTTTGAAAAAATACCTGGATTTTTATTCGGCACTTGTGTTTTATTATGGCTTATCACACAGAAAAAAGGCAGTCCCCGTTTGCTGCCTGTCTGGGGAAGCTCACGTTGCGAGTGCTGATGTTTAGCATTCATGTGGATACTTTTTTCAATCAAAACTCTTAAAATATTTTCAAGTGGAGAGTAAAGACTCCTTTCCCTTTCCCCTGCCATCCTCTCCCCATTGGGGCTGAAAGGGCCAGTCCGTTGTTGCAGTGTGCTCAACCACTGTGATGGCTTTAGGCTTCTGTAAACATGGGTCATGGAGCTTGTCTAATTTCTGTCAGTGAGGATGATGTGCTGAGCTGTTGTCATGCTGGTCTGGGACTAATAGGGAAAATCACATCCCATAAACACCATCAAAATGAGCTCTTCTTCCTATGGACTTTCTGGCACCGCTTAATTTGTTCTGGTGATAGCTGATGAAGACCTGTTATGTTCTGTTGTTCAAACTGCTCTGGCACCCAACATTTTGCATAAACTTTCTTTCAGAAATATCTATTCAACAAGAAGTAAAAAACCACAGTGATTTAGGGTATAAACTGCATATGCATAAACATGAGGTGATCTCTAAAGTCATGATGCTCATTTTAATGTGATAAATACAGATGCACGATTATTTGCAGAGTGCCATTCATTGCAGTGTTAATTTTATGTATCAGATCTTCAAGCTGCGTAATGTGGTAGAGCTCCATTGAAGCCAATGGCAATTTTCACCAGCTGAGGATGTGATGCTCTACGTACAATTTTTATTTCATAAAAGGGAAAATGGAAGAATGATATGATACCATACTTGCCTGCAGCTTTTCCTCTGCTCTGCCTCCATAGTTCACTGACTTTCATGTGGCTCCTGAAAGTAAACAGGTTGCTCTGCTCTGTCGGCTGGGTGCATTAGCACCTTGCAGGATCGAACCCTAAATAATGATGAGCACAAGGACTTCCTAGCATCAGCAGCCTGTTACATAGAGCAGGGATCTTGAAATATTTAGTGCTTTCCAGAACTGGGTTCTGTACTTTTTATCTTTGGAGCTTTTCAGGGTCAGAGCAATCTCTTTCATCTTGAGGAAGCTCACTTGCCCTGTGCATGGATCAGCTAAAAAATCTTATGCAAAACTTCAAGACGTAACTGCCAGAAAAATCCCCACAACTGAGAGTGAGTCAGACATGGAAAGAAAGGTTATAAAAATACAAGACTGCCAGGGGAACCCATTAGTTTGATCTCTGAGAGCTTAAAGCCAGCTTGTAGGTGCAGCGATGAACCGGGGAAGCAGCCCATCCAGTGCCAGGCAGTGCTTGAGCTGCCCAATTCCTGCTTAAGAAATCACAAGGCTAAAACTATCAAGTTGGTTTTGAAACTCTTTTAGTATCTTGGCAAAAGTGGCTTTATTTGCACTTTTTTTTCTTCTTTTCATTTCAAATTATCAGCAAGCCAAGCTATATGCAGCTATGACAGCATATAACAGGTCAAGTCTATTGTAACAATTCTACTATCGGGAGAGAAAACAAACTGGATCTAATTTTCTTTGGGAGTGCCCTTTGTGTAGACATTTTCTTTGATTAACAATTGCATGTCATATCCTGCATATTGGTGTAAATTGCTGTCAGTATCCAAATTTGCACACATGAAACTTCAAAAGGACACTTGGTAGCAAATTGTGATCCTTTTTTAATGACTAAAAATTATGTTAATGATGGACTAATGTTGGCCAGTACAGGAAAAGTAAGAGAAAGGCAGACGAGGGCTAGGAAAGGTTGTTTTATTCATTAAAAGAAGCTGTTGGTACATTTAGGATTAGTTTTATCATAGATGTGGATAAGCATTTCCTTGAATGATGACAAATTTTCTGTACCTTTTTGTTGGTCTATGGACCTATAAATGTTTCTCACCTGTGTGATTTTCATGGGAATGCCTAAAATTGCTTGGGGAGAAAAATGTTTCTGTTCTGGCAGATTGCTGCTTCAAATTGTATGTATTGCCTTTTTTTAAAGAGAAGTTTAAGTAATTGAAAGTTTGCATTTGGTTGAAGGAAAACCATACTCATCAGAGCTATTAAAGAGGGTGAATGATAATAAAAAATAATTGCATGGAGAGCATAGATTTCTACAGTTTTCTGTAATCCTTTAAGCGACTCAGTTTACCAGCACTCCTTTCCCTCGAGGGATTATTTCCTGTCTGTGATGTGCTGCCATATGAGAGATGAGGAGGAGAGTTACTTCTGTTCCATCTCTCAGTACTTCACCAGCCATGCCAGTTGTGGTTCATGGCAGTTAGAGCTAGGGCATCCTGCTGGGGTGCAGGCTGCAGCACCAGCACAAGTTCAGAAAGGAGCCCTGTGTGGAGCTGCATCACATATGAGACTATTGCCAAATTATTTTTTGCTTGGAGATGAAACCAGAGCTAAAAATTCAACATTTTCTATGAGGAGGAGTGCAAAACAAATAGATAGATAAAAAGAGAAACAAACATGAGGTCATTGAAGAAGAAAAGTATTCTGGTGGTGAATAGCAGCACAGCTGCTGCAGGAGCTGCCCTAATGGCAAGAGGCTTTTCCTGCAGCCCCGCTGCCCTGGCGGAAGTTTTGGTGTCTCTGTGGACTGGGGTCTGTGGCATCATGGGAACTGGTATGGAATCACAGAATGGTTGGGGCTGGAAGGGACCTCTGGACTCACCCAGTCTCATCCCTGCTACAGCAGGGTCTCCTAGGGCAGGCTGCACAGGGTTGCATCCAGGCGGGTTCTGAACATCTCGGCACCTCCCAGTGCCAGAGCCCGTGCCAGCGCTCTGGCACCCTCAAGGCAAATAAGTTCTTGCTGTTACTGGGATGGTACCTTGTGCTGGGGCTGGCGGCTGCCTGGCTTCGCTGCCAGCAGCTTCAACACGTTGGGGAGCTGAGTTCAGGGAGCTGGACAAAACTGTCCTCCCCTGTCTCTGCTCTAGTAATTCTGTTTGTCTTTTTTTTTTTTTTTTTTTTTTTTTTTTTTTTAAAAAAGCTCTAGGATCAGGAGCTGTGCAGCTTTTCCTGAACATTTCTTGTTGTGCAGAGTTCTCTGTCGGCTCCTTTCCTCCGCGCTGCTCCAGCTTGCTGCAATGCGAGGGAAGGGGCTGGTGGCCTCTGTGGTGTGGTTTTCATCAGGGTCGGGAAGACAGAGCAGTTCAAGACCTTTTTTAAAAAAAAATATATATATTTCTATATCTGGTTGCTTCTGCATGTGTCTAATAGCATGGCCCTTAGAAAGTAATTTGGATTAATTAGAATGTCTGGGCACTTTTGCGATAAAGACATGCTGAGTAATTATCCAGCGTCCAGAATAATCTATCGAGCTTGTGAAGTTTAAGTCTGAAAATTATTCTCCCCTAAGTATTTGCCTTTCTAGTTGTATTTCTGTTATTAAATTTGTTTTCCCACAAGTTAGATAAGAAGAAATGTAATTATTTAGCTGGCAAGCTTAATGTTGAGGTGAAGAAAACTAGTGAAGGTAAAAGTGTGATTGCCTTGTGTTTTTCCTGTAATAATACATAAATATTTATATATATGTAGAATTACATGGTGATGATGCACTTTGTAAAAGGCCAGAGATGAAATATAAGGAAATAAAAGGTATAGATATTCATTGAAACTTCACTATGCCCTATAATTCTTGTATATGTAGTTGAAGAAATGTCAAATGCAGATTTCTCCCATAATTATAATCCATTCTCACTTACATCTCATCTTGCCGCATTTCCTTGCTCTTCTTTATGCCTAAAGTCCGTGTCCTGAAGGACCTTGTTTGGATTCTTATGCTCAGAGGATACAACGGGCCTTTTTACTCATGATAATGTTTATTTTGGATGAAAGAAAATGGAAATCAAAGGCAGTCTCAATATAATCATGCAGTCTCCCTGGTGAAACCCACCCCCACGCCCAGGGTCAGCACAGTGGCCCGACAGAAGCGCCTCTTAAACTTTCCAAAGGAATATTAAATGCTGCCCGTGACTGTCTTATTTGAAAGCATTAATTTTTTGACCTTGTGGGTGACAAAGGGGAGACAGAGCATTTTGTTCTGAGTGCTCATCTCGGTGGTCCCTGCCCCTGCCTCCGGCACAGTGCTTGTCCTTGGGGGATAAGCAGGCAATGCCTTGGGTGTAAAGCCAAGGAAAAGGGTTGTGGATGCCGGTCAGGCGGTGGAAGTGGGAAGTTCGGGGACGTGAGGGTCTCGCAGCAAGGAGAGGTTCTCAGAGGAGGGCAGTGACTGCTAAGGTCATCGTGTCAGATGCACCTTGCTGGGGAGGGTGTGTGGGAGAAGAGGCTGGTGGGCTCAGTGACCGCGGGGCAGGCGGCTCGGCTGGGGAATGGGACCCCGGAGTGTTTGGGGATGAGTTTGAAGATAACAAGTTTAAGGAAGAACAATCCAGAGAGCAGTCCCATGAGCATTTCCAAGGAAGCTAAGGGTGAAGCCCTCAGGGCCAGGGAGGAGGCAAACCAGCAGTGAGATATGATCATAGGTGCTGAGAGATGACAGATTCCCAAGGAAAGGATTATGGCCCTCCTGCTCAGATCTCATTTCCTACTGATGCAGCCTGTGTCAGCTGGTGCTGGGAAGCTGTAGTTCACCAGGAGAACATCCCTTAGTAAGACACTCAGCCTTGCTGCAGTCATTTCAGGTGATGGGAAGCTTCTTGTCAAAGGCTGGAGTTTTTCAGTGGCTGGAGCTTTCCTGCCTGCGCTGTTCAGGGTACAGAGCAGCAGGGATGCAGTTGTGCTATGAACTGGGAGGGAGGTGGGGATGGAAGCCGGGCAGCCCGCACCAAGGCTTCCCGGGCTGCCGGCACCAGGACCCGCTCTCTGCTTCCCATCCGTCTGCCTCTTCCCGCCCCACCGGTCACCAGCCACCCCACTCCAACTATTTTGTTTGAAAAAACACTAAAACTGTGAAAGCTGGAAACTGAAAACTAGCAAAAGCTTACTTGAAACTGGCATCTTTCACCTGATTCCATCTCAGAGCTTTGAAATACATACTGCTGTAGTGAGGCGTCTGGGGACCGGCGTCGTACTTGTATCTTTCTCATGCAATTTGTAGTTTGTAGTTCAAGGTTAGTCCTGGCTGTGGTTTATGTAGTTCATCTGTTAACAGTAAAACCTTTTACATTAAATTTCTCTTGCTATGGGCTAACAAGCAAGATTTTTCTTCTGGTAGAGTTGTCATTGCTGCAGCAGGTGATAACTTTTAATAGAGAGGTACAAATAATTTATCAAGGATTTTGTTACAGAGGCAAACTCTAATGTCCTAGACTACTGCTTCAGCACTAATGAACACATCTGAACAAAAGGCTTCTAAGTGCGATTCTGAAATGGAGAGTTGGCTCCGGATATCTGAAATTGAGAACACATTTGTATCATATCTTTACTAAAATTGTATATAAGAATTTCCTGTTCTTCATGCTGATTGTAAGGGATATGAGATAAAAATACATTTAGTTGCATTCTTCCACACAGAGTATTTTTCAATTACTGTAGGAAACAGTTCTTTGCTGTATGTACTGGCTGCCACTGAAACTCAGTGCATCTTAGATGCTCTGAAATGCTATTCTATATTTCGTAATGTAAAAGAAGGCAATTTTAAAATCATTAAAATAAAAAAAAAAAAAGAGAAAAAAATAGACAAGTTAGTGTTATCCTTCAGTTTTTTAAGGCCATAACTTGCCTCTAGCAGTTGTAGGAATCAGTCTAGGACAGGAAGGGAAACGGGATAATCTGCTCTGTATTCAATCTCATCCTGATTGCTACTACAGAGTATTAGACATCTGAATAACATTCAGAACGTTTAATCGGTAGCCGTGACACATTTTCTTATTCTCACACCCACACACAGTGCCATGATGGGTGCTCATGCTCTTGTGCAGCCCCAGCAGCATGCTGGAGCATCGCAGGCTCGGTTGGAGACCCTTTGGGTTGAAGGGAATGGATACTGCTTGATGGCACTGGAAATGCTTACAGAAGCGATGCTATTCCCCAAAGTGCAGGCTCGTGTTTTGGTATGGGGAGCTAGCGTTTTGTAAATTAGGATTAGTTTTATAGCTGTGGATTCATCATTTCCAGTTGTAGTTACTTAACCATGGTTTCACCCTGGGCATCATCTGTAGTCATCACAGAGCGAGCCATTTTCAGGACAGGAGGAAAAATTGGAAAAACTCTGTTGAAGCATGTAGGCATGAATGACCAGAACTGAAGCGAGAGATTCAAATAGGAGCTTACACATATTCTCTTTAACCCACGGTTTTGCTCTTGCCTCAACCTTTATATATGTGCCTATCCAAAGCAAAATAGTTTCAGCTTAAACAAATCCATTCGGACAACCACAGTATGTGAGCATGTTAAAAATGTGGTTTTCTGTATTATTTGAGAACATTTTAAAATGCAAAAATGGTTCCAGTGTTATATGGAAGGAAAAAAAGAAAGAAGTGAGCTCTAGAAAGCCTGTTTAAAACACCGTTTTACTGCCTGAAATGCAGCTGATGCCCTTGTGGGTGTTTTGGAGAGGGTCTAGGGGAGGGGAGCTGGAGGGAGTCTCACTCTCCAAGGCTTGGTTAAATGAAGATGGTTTGGAAACATTTTTACGGCTATAGTTTCTTAATTTTGCAACATCTGATAAGTGAAAGCCACTCACAGGAACTCAGTTTTGCTCATGGTGATATTCAGCTGCTTGCCGCAAGTTTTACTTTACAATGAAATTGTAAATAAACACTTAATATAGATAATTTGTATTGACAGATTTTAGCTGTCTTATTCTGTAAAGGCAAGAAGGCCATTGATTTTATTCTCCTTGACTGTAAGACACTGCTATATTGAAAATTTAGGAATAAATATTCAAATCACAGCCTTATTTCCCACCGCATAAACGGATGCTTGTCTAGAAATGCAATTATGAGATATGCTCAAACAGTAACTCAACAGCTTTCATTTAGTCTAATAACTAAGCTTTGAAGGATGATTGTTTCACATTGTACCACATTACAATTTGTTTCCACTATGTAGTGGGTTTATGTATGTCTGTGTTTGCATATTACTTTCCAAAAACTATGTTATGCTATTGTGCTTTTCTATATTTCAGCCTGTCTGCCGAGTAAGCCTTTACTGTGGTTGCCTTTATATAGTTTCTACTTTATCTACTTTCAAAATCAATGAGATTTATACTTGCAGATTAAAAACCTCTTAAAATATGCATAGACAATATAAGGTTCAATTATATGTTTGCGATGAATGGAGCAATGTGTACACATAAATAAAACATAAAAGCTGCTTTGCTGTGTTTATCTTCTGGTTCTGATTTATTTTCAAAATAATTGGAATTTTTGAATCCATATTTAGATGTGAGAGCTCCAATCACCACAAGCATATTTATGCTTTATATAGATATACTTGGTGTATGCGTGTTGCTTCTCTATCTGTTCACAGTGACTGACCTCTCACAGTGTTCTGACACAGTGTATGGGAGCGGTATACGTAAAAGGAGAAGAAAACAAGTTACCTACTGCTATCACCTCCCATAACTGCCTGTGGGGCACATATCGGCTCTGGTTCTCTGCTCATTTCTTCCTTGAATGGTTGAAGTGACCCTCTGGAGAATGCCTTGCTTGATGTAGGAAGCAGGCTCCAGTCCTCAAGGGATTAGGTTTTGGCATTGAGAATGTCTTGAAGCATGTGTTCAAACTGTGTAAGATCAGTCATACCCTCCTTTGCCCTCTGCTTCATTGGGCAAGGCTTGGAAGGTCTTGACATCAGCCTCTCCAAAATGTGTGCCTTTCCCGTTCCCGAGTGCCTGAAGGGTTAATCTTCATCTTAGCAACGTGGTGCAAATACAGTTGCATTTCTGACACAAGTTATTTGTTATCTGTAGCGTTCAATGGACAGACCTTCATTTCTTCCCTTTGAAATACCATTGCCCGTTCCATCTGCTGGACGTGCACTGATGCTTTTGTAGCCCGTGATTGAAGTTAACAACCCCAAACATAGATTCAGTCTTAGCACAAACTCAAAGAACACAGAATATGCCTCTTTTAAACTTGTTCATTCTCTGTCTTTCATACCATATCTTTGTAATTGTTTTAGACATTGCGGTGCATCATGGGATAGAAGTGTGACAGAATATCCATGTGTTATTTGTAGGTTGAATTTGAATCGCAGCATGAGCTTGAAAAGACTATTGCTGTATAAGCAGCTTTGTTGTACCATATGATTACAAAAATGTGGACAGTAGAAAGGTTATGGGGTCCCTGTACTCCCATCACCTCACGTGAGTTCAGCTAAAAATTGGCTTCAAGTATTAGCTCATAATAGTCAAGATCCTTTGATGCTTTGTTAAGATTTCAAATTACCTCTAGCAAAGTACCATCTATTATTTTAATGCTGCTCTCAAGCTTTCATTCTATCAGGGCTGGAGTTAAAATATGAAGAGCTATGCTTTCTTGCATTGCAATAGATGGGCAATCACCACTGATGTTTTAACTGATGCATCCTAGGAGGAATATTCTAGTTAGTATTGTAAAATCAAATGTGCTGTGCTGGTCATATCTCATGCACAAGGTCTGCAAGCCAGTAAAGCTTTATCACCTTGCTAGTTTATGAGCAAGCCAGCTAAAATTCTCGACACGTTAAATATTTAATTTAAAAACATTAAGTGCTGAAGTTTCATAATAGTAAAATTCTCGACAAGTTAAATATTTCACTTAAAAACATTAAGTGCTGAAGTTTGATAACAGTACGCGTGCCTTTGTCTTTATTATCAATAATCTCTCTGGTGCAGTACATAAATAGTCCGTTTGCAGATGGGAGCTCTAAAGAGGTTCCCTGTACCTGGATGAGTGTGTTGTGTCGGCTGACACAGAAATTTTGCCTTCTGTCTGTCTGTGTGCCGGGGGGACAGGCCAGCCTGCATGGGGGTGGGAGCTCGTGCCCCACCAGCCTTGGGGTGTGTGCAAATGCCCCCTGCGGTACCCAAAGGGCTGGGGGACCCCGGCGGCTCCCGGCCTCGCCCATGATACTGCGGGGACTGGCTGCACAGCGCATCCACTGCCAGAGGGACGGTTGGCCTCCAGGCAGCCTTCCCTCAAAACACAGCAGGATCTTGGTAGGTCTAGGGCTAGAAATAATAAGAAAAAAGTATAAATTAAATTTTGAATTTACTATTGCTAAATCAAAATGTAGAGGAAGCAAGAGAAATTAAAATGTAAGTAATATAAATGAATCTTTCTTCTGAGAAATGATCACTTAGAAGTGATCTTTGTGATTACATAAACAGGACTTTATGCCCAAATTGGAATTTGTACAGACACATGGGGCAAGTCTGTATCTAGAGATCTTTTTCCATTTTAGTCTAAGTTCAAATGCTGACTTCTGGTCATTTTCTGCATATTTTTTTTTTTTTTTAAACAAAAAAAGTCCCAAGGTATGACAGTCTACTGGAAAAATTAACAATTCAAATGATGACAGTTGGTCTTGCAAACATAAATCATACCTGCAAACACAAAGAAGCTTTTTTTATGTTGTTGTGGGTGTGTGTAGCACAACAGCTAAGAAATGTTGAAGAACACGATGTCTTTCGATACACTGAGGAACACATTTTTGGCCCTTAAAGGAGCAGTGTTCAGTACGTATGGAGCTTTTGTGTCCAAGCTACAGCACAGGCTGAGGTTTTTATTTAAGTAATTCTCTAAAGGACACAAAGTGAAAGAACAGTTGAATTCCACTTGGGCCTCACCTATTTCTAAAACAATGTGCATATTGACAGCGGTGCTGAAATCCTGTTCTGCTTTCCTCAAAGGTGTTCTATTTTCATAGTAGCAGTACAGCGGGAACTGTGCTTTCTGGCACAGCTTGGACCAAAGGTTTGAATGAATTATTTTTAAGTATCAGAAACGTTTTGAATTGGTTCATAGACTCTGCTCAAAGGAGCTTGATTATAAAGAATACTCTTTGCCTGTGGAAAAGCTTATTAGACTGTTAACTGCAAAAAAGGCACTTATCGGAGCTGTAAATTGCAAAACATTCAGCAAAGCAGGTTCTGTCCGTATCGCTGCGCCATGACTTTGCCTCTCCATTTGCAGTAGGTCTTTGAGCAGGTCTTCAGTGGCCATGTATTTTAGGTGAAGGTGATGCAGGTGGCCTTGCCTTAGGGACAAAACCCTGGAATTGCAACCCAGGCTTTATGCTACCCACTTCACTTTTGTACTGTCCCCTGCTGGATAATTGATAAGCAGGACTGATGAGACTTTTCGTTTCTCTAGTTTATTGTTTCAAGTGTTTTTACTGTCTTTTGGCAGTATGGAAGGGCCAGGACTAGCTCTCCGGTTGAGTGGGAGCAGCTTAAAGTGCCTGTAGGCACAAGGAATGGGAGAACATTGCTGTGAAAGGGAGGCAGCGTCATGGGAAAGACTTTATAAAAAATTCATTTATGCCTGTGTAGGAAGAAAAGTAAGCCTGTAGGCTCGTTATTAGTTGACTCGATACAAGAATTTGTGGATTTTAGCCACTCGGAATGCATTTAGTGAGACACAGGTATTTGTCTTTGTGTGCGTGAGCATCCTAATGCATAGATTAAATAAATGAAAGTATTAATGATGAAAGTATAAATGGACAATTCTTAACCCACAATATGTAAACTTGTTTAGACAGGTATTATGTCTTTATTTATTAGAAGGATAGTATTTTGTACAGCCTTATAAGGAGAAAAGGTGCATAGTTTCGCACTAAGACTAATTTTCATTAGATCCTGGTTTCAAGTCATCTATCCAAGGATTTTTTATCATTTAAAAGCTAAGAGACCACCTCCTATTTTGCAGCTATGAAAGCCCCAGCTATGCTTCATTGTCAGAAGTAGACCTAGCTCTAGGTACAGGTCATCAAGATGAAATATAGGGAATGAAATATTTCATATTTATGGACACCTCTTATTTTACTACGTGTTTATATTTTTTTTTCTTTCTGTCTGAGCTGATAAAGTGCTCCCACGAGCCATGTGGACAGTACTAATTATTGTTCTCTTAATTGCTACAATTATTTTTTCTGGATTACTCTCTTATTCCAGAAAAGGAAGCAGGAGAGACCTTGTAGACACAGAAAATGCTCCCAGCTTGCCAACATTATTCACAGCATCTTTCCACTTTAGTGCTGTCACAGTTATGCTAGGGATACAGGCTGATTTATGTGTCTGGAAATGGGCTCTTTCATATGGGCTTTTCAGGTTGGAAATGAATTAAAACAAAAAATGCATTCAATTAGAAGGCCAGTTATTTGAAAAAAAAAAAACCAAAAACCAAAGTAGCATTGGAGGTGTTTGTTTCAGTAATAGATTGCATCCATTGTAATATTGGTAATCAAGGAGTTGTGAATTTTAAAAGGTCTTATTAACCAGAACCATCACTCTGGAAGCACAACAGTGTGCTGCATTGCTCCATATTGTCGGGCCATCAGACCAGTGGTGTATTGCTCTCAAACAGCTCTGTTAAGGTCTATTACTGCACTGTTCAATTACAGTAAGTCCTTTGATAGGACTGGCCTTCCCTCTTCATTTCCACCCAACAATCTGCATGGAGCTTCTAATGTTTATTCATTATGTGTTGAAACTGAAGTCTCTGCCACACAGCTAGACAATTCAGTGAAATGAAATTACAGATAACTTCTCCCTGTAGTTCCCCATGTTTTGTCGGTCCATTACCCTTCCTGACATTACTTTATTCTCCTATCACTGTCACTCTTGAATAATCTGATACTGAGAGGTCCACAAAGCAGTGACCTTGTCCAGTTTTTCACTGATGATTTGTCAAGAACACCTGTAGTTCTCCATAAACGTGGAATTTTGCCATCCCACTTGTAAGTTCTTTCTTTTTTGGGAGCTTTTGTGAGGCTTGGGAGCTCTGACATAGGTCCTCAACTGCAGATGCTGAAGGCTTTGAAAATCTCTCCTTTAAAATGCTTTGGAAAGTGAGATTTACTCTGTTTGATGGGCACGTTTATAGTCCTTGTGGTCTATGAGGTCAAGTTGGGAGAAGTGTCATTCATCTATTAGTTCAAGCTGGAATGAAGGACAAGTAGTGTGGGATGGAGCTCACACAGCATGGTGAGGTTCGGTGGAATGGGCCAGCGTGGATACAGGCAAAATTTGTGTACATAAATCATGTATTTGGTTTATTTTCTTAGTGTTTCTTTTGTTGCTCTTGAAGACATTTCTGTTTAATGAGATGCACTTTTCTTCCTCCAGGCTCAGCTCCTCATTGTATTTGATGTTGTTTATATTTGTATTTCTGTACCTTATGAAATATCTATCTGATTCCCTTGTAGGTGATTGTGTTGGTCTCCAATACATCATTAAGAATTCACTGTGGGACAACATAAGAGAGGTGGTAATGTGAGCAAACAGGACCTTGTTTGAACACCGGTAGCTTTAGTGATTGGTAAACAGAGTGAGAGAAACTGAGGTGAACTGTAAATAGATTAATGGGTTTGAAAATTTTCTGTTATACAAATGCCCTTCTTTAGATGTGCTGCTTTTGTTCACTGCTCAGAAGTTGCTCTTGTGGTGTGACTTTTGCCCAGCAGCAACAGGTTTGCCATGTGCAAACACCTTATAGACTATGGCAGAGCTGCTCAGAAATACTTTCTATTGCTCTTAAAATTGATTTACATGAAAACTTTTTTTAATTGCTTTGCTTCATTTTCTCATTGTCAACATTTGATTTTTGAGTATAAAAACCAGCTTGAAACGCACTACTTCTGAAATTTCATCATAAAACATAATAAGGGGGGATTATCAAAGCACTTCAGAAGGATTTGTTCTCATCGTTACCCAAGACTGTTGGAAATATTATTCCCTAGTCTTTTAAGAGCCCTAGAGCAAGAGCTGTGTTTCATATGCACCTTTCAGGACAGAACTAGGGCACATGCTGCCGGACTGACACCCTGGGAAAAATTTGCCGTGCGAGCATGCACCCTGCCCCCCACCCCCCCGGTCAGCGTGCCACCCCACTGGCATCAGCTCCTGGTGAAACAGAGGGAACCCCAATGCCCCCTCCAGCCCAGCAGAAATCAGCAGGAGACTCTTTCCTATTACCTTTGCAAGCTTTTAGTCCTAATCAGATTTTATTTTGTATCCTGGGTAAAATTCTCTTGTGTGGAACAAAGTGAAAATGAAGAAACTGTAGAGGAGTTTTGCCCAGAGAAAACAGCTCGTTAGAAACTTCAAATAATTTTAATTCAAGGCAATGAAAACAATTACATGCAGTTCACAGGATGCTGAAGCTGTTTGTTATGCAATTTGAGATATAAATGGTGAACAAAGAGCAGTTGTACTAACTGATGATTAAATCCTGACATGATAAATTTCTACATGAATAAAATCTGAGATCTAAACAGATTCGAGATTGTTAGTCATCCACCAATTCACACCAAAGAGTTTTGCAGCCAAGTGAAAAGTCTTCAGGCATCTTATTTTTGTGAAGTTGGGCTATTGGCAGGATTTTGCACTTTGTGTAGACTGACACTGCGCTGCCAAATGAGATGGGTTCAAGAGGCTTTATTGGAGTAGGGTGTTGAGTTGGATTTTTTTTCTATTATCAGGAAATCATATCAATAAAACTTAATAGGAAGTTGAAAGTAAAAATGCAGCAAACTGTGAACTTAATATTACCCTGGTGGGAGCTCATTAATATCTCAATAGGTATGCTCATGCATTATCTTAATTGCACATGGTCCTTTGGGAAATTGCCTTTTCTGAAGTTTTTTGTCTACTGTCATTTGGTGAGCTGGGTTCAGGTGCACCATTTTATTAATCTTTTAATAAGTTACTGAGGAGATGTAGCCTAACTCAATCACATTCGCAATCGCATTGCAAGTAGCATAGCAGGAATAATTATTTTTACGATTGCACTGATTTGTGAGGTTCTTGGCCATGCCAGGGAATTTGCAGGCAGAATTAGGCAGAGGTGATGAGGGTGTGGGCAGCAAGCCCAGTGCTTCTGGCAGTTATTGCAGCTTCAGGGAGGGTCGGTTTGTCTTCTGGCACTGGGTCTCTTGTGTGTTTCCAGTTGAGACACTTGCCTGTTAGCAAGGAGCTTGCTGTTTTCTGTCATTTTGCTTGAAAAGAACGGTCAGTTGATCAGTGGGGAGGAGGGTACGGGATGAAGCGATAATACACAAAAAGTTTCAAACGAAGAACTGGAACAAGTTTGTGGTTTCAATTCCTTTGTACTCTGAGATACGTATTCCCAAACCTGAAGTTGGAAGATGTTTGATGTTACGAAGAGTGACTGGGGAGACCATCAGTGAGATGTGTTGATCCTTGGTGTGTTTTCTGCTGTTGCTTCTGGTGCAGCTGCTCACAAATGGGCCCTGCTTTTCAAGCAAGAGACAACCAACAGTGATCCAGAGAGCGCTTTTCATTAACAGAAGAAAATGAAATAAATTAAGAACAATGCACAATGTTAAAAATAAATTAACATTAATTAATCACTGACTAATGCAATGTTCCCAGTGTTAAATCACTCACTCTCACTGTAAGCAGAACATCAGCCAGGCAAACGGCACAGAAACCTCTGAGTGTGATGTTTGCCATAGTTCTGTAAACACAAAGGCTGCTTTCAGGAAAATCTGCCTCCCACGTCAGTGACCTGTTTACTCATCTGCCGGCAGCTGAGTGTCCTTCAGAAAGCTCCAGCTCCAGCCGAGACTCATCGGGGTGGTGAGGGCTCAGGCAGGATGCCTCTTCTGCAAATGCTGGCTGCTATGCAGCACGTGAAGAAGGACCACAGGCTTTTCTCACCCACAGCCTTGCTGTGTAACGGGCCGGGGCGGGTGTTCTTCTCTGTGCTTTATGGATCACAACTCTTCTGCCAAGACGTTTTAGCCATTTGGAAAGCAGACTCTAATTCCCTAGAGCTTTTTGATGTTTCTTTCAGACATGTTTCAGAACAGAAAATAGGAAAAATGTGATGGGAGAGAAAGCTTGCTTCTTTAAACTAAAGTTTTGAATGTGGGGTATCAATGACAAATAGGAGATTTTACCAAAATGAAAGAAAAACAGATCAGTTAAGAGACAAAAAATATTTATCTGATTAATTTAAAAAAAGCAACAAAACACCAACCAACCTCCTCATGTAAAATATTCTGTGCTGTGATTGTGACATAAAGTCATTGCAATGCTTGCTGGGTTTGTTGACATCCCAGTTCTTTCCAAGGCAGCAGGATGTGATGTCTCAGACTGGACCCTTGCAGGACCAAAGGGACAATGAGCATGGCTTAAGAAGAGGAGTGATGTGTTTAAAAACTTGTAAAAATGTGGAGAGCTATAGGGAAGGGGGGATGCAATTCGTTTTGTTTAGGTGCTGTCTATTTCGTGTGTAAGTTGGGTGAAGTGGATAAGCACCCAGGTTTTTGCGTGGTTAGAGCGTGCCACAGCCAGCCCTGTCAGATTGGTTACAAGCCTGAACCGTATCAGCAGCTTTCAAACCCAAAACAGAAGGAAAACTGGCAGCAACTGGTACATCTGAGAGGAAATGTAGGGGGCTCACTACATAGCAGTAGGACTAAATTTAAGGTCATCTACTGCTCAGGCATCCCTGGTATTGTACTGCAGCCTGTTCTGCCTTTTGCTTATCCATCTTGTGTCTGTGTGCCAAGGGAAGACTTCCCATTATAGAGCTGATCATCAGCACCTTTTGGGGTGCTAAATGATGGTTTTACAAACCGATCAGGGTGGAGAAAAGTTGGTTATTAAACATCCAGTTATTTAACTGTGGTTTTATAGGGATAGCCTTATTAAAAGCTTTTTCTGCAACTTTGAATGTGAAATTCAGCCTGTGCACATCCAGCCGCCGCTCGCCTGGCCCCTGGGGGCAGGAGGCTGGTTTGTGCGATGTGAGCCGGGAGGCAGGGGAGGCCTGGGCTGCTCTTGAGAAGCACCAGCACATGCTTGAGAGAAGCTAAGGGGATGAATTAGCTCTTCTTGTTCTCCCTGGACCCCTGCTCATCCTCCTTACGTGGGGAGACCATCTGCACCGTCCCTGGCAACGGTGACGTTGGGCCAGTTTGGGGTTGGGTCTTGATGAACTGGGCCAATCCATTTTTATTTTCAAGTGTACTTCAACATTCACACACTGAAGGTGCATGTCTGTGATCTTACCTGGTGAGCAGCCATCAGCACAGAGCAGCATCTTTTGGATGTTGGTCTGATGAGCACGAGCCCTGTGACGAGATCTCGGTGAGGAGAAGGTGCCTGGCCATTGAGGTTCGACTGGAGTTAACGTGGTGTTATGCTTGCCAAACTAAAGTCACTCTTAGTAAAAACAAGACAGTAATGCAGAGGAACATATGGTGTGAAGTACGGGAGCAAGGTTTCCAGCTGAGTCTGTGGGAGGTTTGTCCACATCCAATTGGATGTGAATGTTAAAAAAGGAAGAGAAGAAATGCTGAATTGTTAGATTTTAGCTGATGCAAACAGATGTTCAGTCTGGACATCTGGGATGCCGCCTGCCTGCACGGGGAGACGTGCGGGAAGGGAAAACGTCTTTTGTAGGTGTCTGCAATATGCTCTGACATACTGGACAAAGCTGAACTCTGATGGCTGCAGTCTATATTGTATCCATTTCAGGACTTTTATCCCTGTATTCAGACAAAAAACTTACAAAAATTCTATTCTTCATACATACAACTTTATGTTGCTTTTACATATCATAAGAACTGTTGTTAAAAACCCCCAATGTATGCCTTTTATGCGCCAAATGGTTGAAACAGCCCAAAGTGGTTAATATTTTCTGGACAGAGGAAAAAGACTGAAAAACCAAAAAGTCTGCTGAGTTATATAAGCCATGGAACAAATTCTGTAGAAGCTTTGCTTTTTGTAAAAGTGCAGAATATGCTCCTGGTTTTTAGTTTAAAAAGCAGTTGTTGGCAAGTTGGAATACAAACACTTGCCACAGATGGTAATTCATATTTCATCCTTTCTTTTATTTATAATTTAAAACCCCAGCACTCAGCTATCAGTACGGGTCTCTGTGTGTGGGACTGTATGTTGTGTACTGGATGCTTGTCTAATTAATTACGGGTAAACAGCACTTACAAAGTCAGCCTGGTAAACTGTTCCACTTAATATAATACCATCCAATGAATAGATGAATTAAGCTGATAAGCAGCTGAGTAAGCTCTGTTAACTGCTTTGTACAAATGAGAAGAGAGCAATCCTAAAATGTCACCCATCATTTATTACCACAGCAATTGTAGGCACACACAAATGAGGAATTTAAGTTATTTTTGATGGCCAGGGTGTCCAGCACTTTCTGTGCAACTGAAGTAGTTGGTGTTAGCTGAAAGTCATCCCTAAGGTAGATTAAAAATAAAGAACCCATATAAATTGGTGTAATCAATCTATTTGTCTTTGAGAGTGGTCCCCAAGCTTTGTTGGCCCCTAGGCGAAATACTGAGCAAGTAAATCATGTACCAGCAGTCAACACCATGCTGTGTTCTTCCCGGCAGCTGCAATTTTAACTTTTTTAATTTTCTGTGACTGGAGCATTGGAAGATCTTGCTGGCAACATGCTGTCCACAAGCCACAGATCTAAAATAAATGTGCAAGGCTTTGCAGACGAATGCTGCCTTGCATTAAAAACCTAAAGCATCCCAGCTTTCAGCTTGATTAGCCACCTCAACGTTTGTAAAACCAGCAGACATGCAAAGGAGTGACACAACACATCCAAAGGCCGTGCCAAGTGACGGGGAGTTCAGCTCTCCAACATCCACAGTGACAGCCTGCTGAAAGTTTGTTTGTTTAGGTTTAATAATTCATAGCAAGCAAGGGTGGTACCACAGCTGGGACCTCCTGCAGCAAGCTCCCTGTGCGCAGGGGTCCTGCCGGTGTGGGGCTTCCAGCAAGGGCCCCGAGCTGTGCTTCGCTCCAGGCTGATGCTGAATGATGCTAAACAGATCTTTAGTCATGTGCTATGGTTTGTTACAGTTTATAAAGAAATGGTAGATATTACCTTTACAAACAAGAACGTGTCCCAGCAAATGTTGGGGTATTTAATAATTTTGGATGGTTTGAGTAAGTTCGTTTATCTGCTGTGTCTTTGGCAGCAATTTTGCTTTATGGGTCTGCTTTCCTGCTGTGGTCATTGTAAAAGTATATACAGATGTACAGATACAGTGTGTGTTCTGTGGGAACGCTGCATTTGCTCTTACCTGCTACTGAGTTCTGTGGCAACCAAAGGTGCTGAGCCCTTTGCAGTGTTGAGCCTGGGGAAATACAGCGTGCATTCTTCTGAGAAGGCAGGAGAGCTCATAAATACTTGTAGGAATGCTGTGCAGTGACAGAATATGAGAATGCAGAAGAAGCTTGTACCGAGGCATGAAATACTGACCTTTCTGCAGTCTAGAAGTCTCAAATCATTATATATGATCATGTTTGTGTATATTGCAAATCCTTTTTTTCCTTCCTTGGCATCTCAAGTGAGAATTATGGCAGGTCCTTTAATTTAAGGAGCAGTCCCAGACTGTTACTCAAACAATTGCATAATGGCTTTGGGGATTAACATACTGTCAGCTTGATAACTGCTTAGGGACCTTTGTTATCAAGGAGAAAATAGCCTTGAACAACATTCTGGTGTCTCTGTTATTAAAAGCAACTGTCGGTCTCCTCTGCACTCTGCCATGAGAAGGAAAAGTGATGGCTGGTTTGTCGTGGGCAGGCAGAGTTTTAGGACAGAGCTGAATCGTGACCACATTGTCTATGTGGGACAGAGATGTCCATGCTCAGCAATCTTTGACTGTTCCTCATAACAAAGAACAAAAAAATAAACATCCTTTTGTTTAAATCTGGAGTTGCAGTTTGATGTTTAAGAGCTTCTTCATCCTCCGAAAGCTGATGAAGGGTTCTTCTGCCCTTCTGCCAGCAACGACAGGTATGGATTTAAACTGGGTTGCATTCAGGATCCCAAATAACCTGATGCTAGTACAACCAGACCAATAAAAAGGAACATAGAGAGAAAATTTAGTTTGTGTGTGCTGTATTTGATTAAGATTGCTTGAAAGAAATTATGCATGTACATGTACACAGTTGTTTTCAATTGATTAATGATTTATTTTGTGTAACTTGTGGGTAATGACAGGATTTTTTTCTTTGACTTGTACATTGTTAAGGAGCATGCTGGAGAAATATAGATGGATACAATGAAGATGAACCGAGGCTCAGCTGAAACTAGCTGCTTTAGCTAACTGCTGCAAGAAGTGCAATGAGTATGTGAATGTGTATATTTATCAGAAATTATTTTTTTCTACAGATCCCACAAATCAGTTATGCCTCAACTGCACCAGAGTTGAGTGATGACAGGCGCTATGATTTCTTCTCACGTGTGGTTCCTCCAGATTCCTTCCAAGCACAAGCAATGGTGGACATTGTGAAAGCTTTGGGATGGAATTATGTGTCCACTTTGGCATCTGAAGGGAATTATGGAGAAAAAGGAGTCGAGTCCTTCATGCAAATTTCCAGAGAGGCAGGTAGGCAATGTCTGTCCTCCCCCAGAAAATGCTATAGAAGTAATGAATGTTATTCTGTGCCAAATGTTGTTGTATTTTTCTAGAAGAAATACTTGATTCTAAAGTTGCTCCAGTTCTTTGCAATGCCTCTGTCATGGCTCCTAGGTGTACTCATTCCTAAATTGCTTATGAAGTTTCAAAGAGTTTGAAACCTTAGTGGTTTTCAATCATTTCTGTAGAAAATAGAAAACCCTGAGTCTTATCAGGCTCCTACTATTCCACTGGATGACATTATATTACGTTGACGTGGGTAGAAGACAGATTTTAAAATGCTGAGCTTTTATCTCTCCACAGCTAGAAACTCTGTGAAGACTGCTTGTTACCAGATATTGACTTGTGTCATACTGTTGCTGTTCACCTTTCAGATCGCTGCCTGATGTGTATTGCTTTTCTTTAGCATTTCTCTTGACCAATTCACTCGAGAAAATTAATAACCTTTTACTTGAAGGCTCAGAGATTACTGGCCTGGGGTATGGAGGCAACAAACGCAGCGGTGTGGTGTGAGGCACATCAGACCTTTGGTGTGATGCATCCCATTTTCCTTGTTACTGGTTTCATTTAGTGGTGTCCCAAGAAGGCCAAACTGTGTTGGACAATGTCACTTGCCAGCAAGAGATGTACCGAAAGAACAGGGAAATACTGTCTCTTGCACTGGGTCAGGCTTATGAGATTGAGTTGAATCTTCATGATTTTGTTGATGCAAATCTCCAATTTTATAGCTTGCTTTCCTGTCCTGTACAAAATATAGAGGAGACCCATCTGGAAGGTGTGACTGCTGTGTCAGTGTGCTCATACCCTTATCCCTGCAACTTATTCCTCAGGGTAATAGCTCTACATTTCCCCAGAGGCACCAGAACACAGGAGCATGTCAGATGGCACCTCAGGGAATAGAAGTATAAATCTATGGCAAGCTGATTTGCGATCTAGAATCCTAAAGGTTTGGAATTTGAAATATTTGAAGTTGATTCCTGTGCTGGTAAGGAAAAACAAGCAGATGATGTCATTAGTTATTGGCGATATATGCAGGGCCCATCTCTGGCAGGCTTCGATGATACACATCCTGATGGGGCATCCACCATCACTGCACAACAGGAAGTTCTGTTGTTGTTCCCCAAGTGAATTTGCAGGTCCCTCACCCTATAGCTGCCCTGGCGTTGCATTAAATAACACCAGCGTGACACCATCCACAGTTCACTTATTGAATTAAGTAAATCACCAGCCAGATTAGTGAGTGCGTGACAGGACTAGGAGGGGACAGGTGTTGCTCTGAAGCAGCCATCGGAGGCTTCCATCTCCTCGGCTGTTGGAAAGCTGGTTCCACAGCATATGCTCTGCTTTCACAAATGGCCTGTGCTGCCTGTGAGGTGGAGCGTCGGGTCGCTCCCAAACTGCTGTGGCGCAGCTGATGGATCGCTCTTGGCAGCGTCATCCATGGAGCCAGTGGAGAAGATGACTGCACTTAGAAGAAAGGGGCTTTAGAGAGGGGAATCCGGAATTGTTTCATTATGTTGATATCACAGAAGGAACCTATATTTGCATAAATTTGTCTGTTCGTTTGAATGCATATTTATGTGGTATTAAAGATAATGGTTTTGGATTTAATACTGCTGGAAGTGACAAATGCCAGTGTTCATTATAATTTAAAATTGACTTTATTTGCAAATACCCAGTGTTGCAAAATCATACCAGAAAAGTGTTCTATATGTCAAGGACAAACTCTAGCTGAATAATACTGTATAATTTTACAGACCTTCTGTAGAATTAAATTAATGATGGGAGCTGTTCATGTAGTCAACATGTAATTCAACGTCCTTCATAAAAATAAAGCATGAAGCCAAAAGAATACCCCGCTTAAAAGCATGGTGATATAGGTCATGCCTACAAGATTAAGACACTAACAGGGATAGCACGTAAACTTCTTTCACATCCGCAGCCTGCCTTGCCTGGAAACTGGAATAATCCAATCCCCGGTGCTGCTGCCGATTCAGTACAGCTGCCTTTTCTTCCAAGGGCTGCGCCGAGGTTTTTTGTGTTACACAGATAAAGCTTAGGTGAAGTTCTGAGGGGATTTAAGACCTGTCAACAAGTTCCTTGGTTTTTAAAACCCTGGGAAGTGTAAGAAGATCCCGTTGTCTAGCTACTTAATGGAGCAGTGCTGCCGGGAGATGCAGGTCCTGCCCTTGATCCCCTCTGGGGAAATGCCACCTTGTCCCCCCACCTCGGGGATTGGCCGTGAGAACCTGCCCAGTGTGGATTTGTGGGGTCAGTGCAATGGGGTTTGCCCATGCTCCGGGGGAGATGGTGCTGAGGGTGAAGCGGTTTGGGTGTTACTTTCCTGGTACGTGATATGGCTGTGTCTCCTTGGGGACGTTTTATGCATAGCAAAGTATTAACCAGGCTGTCAGGTGATTGCTGTAATGCCAGGGTTTGGAAAGAGCCTCCTGAAGAAGCAATAAGCAGCAATAATTTTACTGACTCATGGCTGTGGTGTAGTTAATAGCTCCTTGATCTATCTAAAAACATTTCAGTGGGCAAGAGCCATGTGTCTGAGCGCATGAAGTGAGCAGTCCTCTAATGAGAAACTAAAAGGACAGGAGGTTTCACAAGACAGAGAAGTATTACTGAGATCAGTTGCACTTCGAGTATTAAATATATTTAAATAGGTCCAAATACAGGTGTCCTGACGGAGGTGTGTGATTGCGCAGTGTCTCTGGGACAGCCGTGCCACGCTGTGCCATGCTGGTGCGACCCCACAGGGATGGGGAGGAGGGGATGACGGGTACACTCGTGATGATCCTGTTGCTACCACGCGAGTAAATTAATGTGGTGCTTGGGGTGCCAGTCAAAACTCATGCTAACTAGAAAACTTATGCCAGAAGCAACAGAAATGGAACAGCAGAGAGAGGAAGTTTTTCCTTAGTGGGACCGTGGGTTTACCTCTTCTTCCCAACTTGGAGCGCATGCTCGGCATACCCTGCAGGGACGTTGGGGATGGAGGACAGGAGAGGGGTAAGGTGCGTTTTACCTCATTTTCCAGTGAGCTAAAGCATGTGATGGTCATCTGGAGGAGCAGTGCGGTGCTTAAAACGTTGTCCATTTAATTTTGGTGTCGAGGCTTTGGTCTGGCCCAGGGTTTGGGTGCTGTGCGCATTGCCATGGCTGCCTGCTCAAAGCAGGCATCAGAACCCAGCAAGGCTGCAGCCAGCCTTTGGGGAGCAGCAGGGCTGTGCGGGCAGGCTTGCTACAGCCCTGCTCCCAAGCCCAGGAGCCCAGCGTGCAAGTAAATACAGAAACAAGGTGGTGGCCTGGGAAGCTCTGTAGCCTGGGGCAGGTGAGGGAATGCAATAGGTGCATATAAAGCTCCCAGGTATTTTTAGCCCTGGCTTCTTCGTGCTGCCCAGGCTGTGACAAGATGATGCAGCGCTGGCTGCAGTTTGCTGTTTGAGGGCTTTCCTGGCTGTAGGGATTGCTGAGCTGACATGAATCCTGCCCCCTCAACCCCCTTTTAATGAACAGAAGGACAGTCGGGAGAGGTGGCAGAGCAGAGGTCTTCGTGTTGGTTCTCTGCTACGTGGTCCCTTAGGACTGTGCGCATCTGCCAGGAGCAGGAACAGCCCCAGAGCAGACGTAATTAGTCAAAGTTTGAGGCACGCTGGCAATAAGTCATTATTAGGACTCAGACAATTGCCTTGTATCTCATAATCAGTGTATTTTGGCAGAACGGAATATTTAGTCTATAGGTACCAGCGCGCCTGCTCTCTTTGGCCTCGATCTGTAGCACACGAATTATGCTAAACTCAGTGTTTTATCCAAACTTGTTTCTGATTGAGCCAAGATCTTAGGAATTGTGAGGATGAGTAGAAAGTGCTGTCTCTGCTTAGTTTTCAAATATGCTTTAGTATATAAAGACTTTGCTTGATCCTTTGAGTTAATAATTCTTCACAAAGTGACTTTTATTATGAGCACTTCAAGCGGGTTTGAATATGTCATTGTGGCAGGAGATGAAGATTTGAAACATGCTCTGCAGTCTGTGGGATTAATAAATTAGGGGAATGGTCTAATTATGGAAAATCTAAAGGACAATTTCAGATTATTAATGAAACTACTGAATACTTGAATTTCAAAGATTAATTCATCTTTGATTTTTTTTAAAGATTAATCTGTACCAGAAGGTTAATTGCTATCTGTAGGAAATACATATATTGAAGTCGTTAGCAAAAGACCACTTGAATGTCTCCTAACAGATAAATGAAAGCTCTAGTATGCATTTATTCATCTTTTTCTCTCCGAAAAAATTACCCATTTTCACAGATGAGTACACCGGCTGCTTTGCTTGTGGAGACTTTGATGCTCACTCCACAGGCTGCAGCAGAAATGCTGTAGGGAAGGGGATGCCTGGATCTGCAGACCCATACATCTGCTGCCTCTGCCTCTTTCTTCTACTTTTCCATAGCTCCCTTGTCCAACTTAATCTTAGAGATAAGTATTTTGTCTCAGCAAGGCTGATTTTGAGCACAGCTCTGCTTGCTTGCACAAACAAGACCTGTTGTATTGCACAGAGCAGCGTGGCAGTAACAGGATCTTAATCTACAAAGTAAGAATTAGTTTAGATGGTGATGTTCACAACCCTTGGAAGGACTGGAGAAGAAAAAATTCTGGAAAAGCATGCCGCCTTTCTCTGTGTACTAAAGTCATGATCAAAATGGATTAAAGCTCTTGTACCAGGGTGCTCATATGATTATATACACTGAAGTTTCTTCTGAAGACTTCACATTGCAGTGTCATATTTGTTAAAAGGCTGTCGTCACCTTGACAGAACAAAAAAGCAGAATAAACTTTAATCCACTTTAACATAGGAAGCACAACACTTGCGACAGTCTCTTTATCTTCTTTTCTCCTTTCTTGCTGAAGACTTTTTTGAAATATTCCGTTTTTTAATTCTTCTGTCTCCGTGATCCTCGAGTGCTGTGCAGACATCTGTTACGTAAGGTTGGGAACATCTGCATGCAGCAGGGATGGCCTGGATGCACATGCTGCAGGAGCTGAATTTGCTCAGAAACAGAAGAAACATCAAACCCCCTTCTTTGTCGGAGCAAACAACAGACCCTTGAAATTTTGCATCCTTCTCCTTACCCTCATAAGCATGTCTTTTTCCCAGCAGGAGTACTGAACTTACTATCCCTCAATATAAACTTGATTCTCTTTAAGTTTGCTTTTCCCAGCTTATATTTGCTAGCAAAACCCATATGTGTACACACACGTATGTACTTGTAGGAGACATGTTGCCCTTGTGTCTAACAAGTGTCACTCCACTGAAATTGGATGAACCGCTTTATCTGCATGAAATGGTATTGTCTCTTAATGCATTGCTTTCTTTCCAAATTAGGTACGTACAATTAAGTACCTTCTACAGAAATAATTTTCTGTGGGTTTGTTATCTGTAGCAAAGACCATTTTGAACCCCTTTAACCATCTGAATGTGAGGACATGACAGCTTTTCCTAAAGTCTCGATATTTGTTTTCTGCACTGAGTTGTGTTTCTAAAAAGATCTGAATCTTTTGCTTTGGGTTTCTGGTGATCTGAATCATCTCGTGATACTTCCTGTGAAATCCTCAGCGTGGTGTATGATAATATGATGCTCTAATTCAGCACTTGTCTTCTGTGGAGGCTGACACTGTTAAAAGCCAAGAGCTGCTATATCATCCCTCAGTGATTCACGCAGCACTCTGGTAGGCTCCTGTAGGTTTGTTCAACTGCCTGCTATGATCCTGAATCTGCATTTTTGTAACAGAACTTAATTTTTATGCTGTCTGTTGGGAATTCCATTAACACAAATTAGGGCTGGATAACATGAGAGAGTTAAATCATTGCTGCGAGGGAGTTGTACAACTGTGTTTTAAGAAGGGAGAGGAGGCTATTCTGTCTGTGTATCTCAAATAGAGTACTGATTCCTATTGCCAAGTACAAAATCCTGATTATTTTTTTTGTCTTACATTCTGATGTTAATGAAACATCTCTTTTTTTTTTTTTTTTTTTTTTCTTCCCCTTGATCCATTAAAGCCCTACTGAGTGGGTTTAGAATACTCATTATAAGGAGCAGTCACTTTACAACATAACTCAAGGTTAAAAGAAGGCCAAGAACGGGAAAGGAAGGTGAAAAAAGTTGGTGACATCGCTGTGATGCACTGTGGTGGGTACAGGTTGCATTGGCTGGTTAATAAGTAACAAATACTTATGATTTATTAGTGGAGCTTTGCACAGCACGCTGGCAATGGGTGTTACCACACAGCATCCAATGACGCCCAAACCTTATGATCTATGATTTCTGTTCTTTGTGGCAGCTAACAGAACCCCCCTTCTAACAGAGTCACTGTTCAAATATTCATTTCAATGAGTCATTGTTTTGGAAGAAGATGGGCAAAGGTGTCGTGCTGTCCACAGTGATAACTTTATTTAGCTGAAGGAATTGTGTTTCACAAACCGTGTTCCTTGGCTCTCCCTCTGCCAAGGGGCAGAAAGCTTCTGCAGCATTTCAGTGAGAGCAAGCAGCTGAGCTTACGTGTTGACAAATAGGTCTATAAATATGTTTTTGAAGTGCAGACCAAAAGCCAACCTAAGAAAACCAGACGTTGTCGGAACAGTGTTTAGCATGTATCTCTGCTCTTGGGAGGGTCGCCGCCCCCAGTGCCTTGATGGAGTTTGAGGGTATAGAGCATGGTTTGAGGCTCGTGGAGTTTTCTTGGTGAATTGCTGGTCCTGCAGACCACTGCTTTGGTGCTTTTCTGCATGGTGGGTGGCTCAGCGTCTGCCGGAAGGGATGGAGGTCTCTGGGGGGATGGAGAGGCAGCAGTGCAGGGCTGTTGCTTTGTCTTTGGTTGTGTTAAATAATTATACTTGCTAGTGGGATGGCCTTTATTCAGTTACTTGAGAGCCTGTTCTCTGGATCAAATATAGCAGAAATAAATATATAAACCCCTAATGAAATAAAATAATTTAATATCTGAGCACTTCAAGTGGTTTCCATTTTTATTTCTATTTTCCTCAAATATTCATGCATCTGTCCTTGTAGTGTCCAGTGATGTTATGTTAAATCACAATATTATGAAATGTGTTCTTTACCTTGCTGTTCTGTCAAATAACAAATGTTTCCCCATTTCAGAAAAGTCAAAGAAAAATGCTTTCTAAAGTTGTACTAATTTGTGTTCTGCAGTCTGTCAGGTTTAATAGGATTTTCTTTTAATTGTAGCTGGTCTAGTTAGTAGAAGATGCACTGGACTTGATCCTCGGGGTGTTTTGGATTACATTTAGGGCTTAACAGTATACTTCTGATGGTGGAAAAGAAAAAGCAAAGCATGTCTTTGCAAAGACAATCTGTTACTCTGTATGCATGGTCTATGCTGCTGTGGCTTTTTTAAAATAACTGGTGAGAAAGGATGTCATTTAGAGGAGTGAATGGCTGATGTCCTGAAGGTGGTGTCTGGACTTCTGACACCCCTGTGCTACTGGGTAAAACTCCTTAGGTGCCTGGCTTAGATGTTGAGAAACCCCCTAGGCACCTGCCTTTATTTTTAGGTTATCCAAACACTGAGTGCAATCTCTCTCTCTTTAGCAAGGCATGTTCCTACCTAAGACATAACAGATGTCCTAAGTTAGTTGGCTCTGTTCCCTGTGCAGTAACAAAGACTGATGAGATCTGAGTTGCCTTTTTGAAACATCTATTTCTCCCTCTGGACTACACAGGGAGCATAAGCATGTCATTAAAGAATATGAATTTAAGGAAAAAAATAAAATCCCAGAATTGGTATGTATGTGATACATGCATTTTCTGATCTTTTGTCATCACTGGAAGATGAATAACTGGTGTAGATTTATAGGGTTCTTATGATGTCATTTAGCAACGCAGCAGAGCTGACGGGCATTAGGAACACGTGGTTCGGATACGTACCCGATCGCCGGGCAGCACCAGAAGCCTGTCTGCCCAAACAGTGTTATAACTCTGTGATGGAACTAGCAGGGGCCTGAATAAATCCTCCTGCTCAAATAGACTCATGAAAAATCAATAAAGCAGAGTTTGGGGAGAAGGAAAGAGGTAACAATAACAACATTATGATTACCTTTGTGTCTGCTTATGTGAAATCTGAGACCAGTTCCATGCTGATACATGCAGAAACTTGCACTCTATCCTCCTGAATGATCTCACAACCAGTTTCTTGGCGAAATATTATTGGATAGCTTGGAACAGGCTGCTGTCACAGTTATAGCACAAGTCACTTTAAAGATAAATATCTGCCTTTTTATGGCATTTATTGAACATTTGGAGCTTGCATTTCAAGGACAGAACAAAATTGAAATAGGCAATTCTTGTTACTAAACAAATAACTGCCAGCATCTTTTAAAAATGTTACCCCAAATTTAATAAAACATTGCTTTCATGTTTATGTGAAATGTAATATGCGGATTAGATGAAAACAAATGATTGGTTAAGTCCTTGTTATTTCAAAGCAGGGAAGTGTATTGTTGAGCCTTTACTTTTACCAGTAAATTTGGACACCCCTGGGGGATGCTCCCACATTCTGCAATCTGCATGCCCCATGATGCAGAAGTGAAGAAGCTGGTTTGATGCAGACTCAGTAAGTTATTCATCCCAATCCAGTTTTTGCATTTATTCTTTGGCAGGTTTTCTGAATCTCAAGGGTAGTGTATTCCTCCTGGTAAAGATAGCAGTATGGAGCAGAAATAGAGAAGCAAGAGCATTCATGTTTGTTCCGCATCCATCTTCTGCTGGGAAGAATAGACTTTGCAAAAAAAAAAAAAAACAAAAACCAAACACCCAGTGGTGGAAGTGTTAAGGGAATGGAGAAAAAGTATGTCAATGTGCATTAGGAAGCTTGAGGAGAAGGTCCTATTGAAGAGCAAAAGCTGATGTTTTGGGGAGGAGTAGGGGGAAAGGAGAAAAGTCCAGGTTCACTGGACAGTAAAGGGGAGGAACAAGTCCGTGGAAACAGCAAGACAGGTGTGAGGACTGGGAGAAGGAGAGATGAAAAGCCGTAAAATGAAGGTTGATAGAAGTGGCCAGGGTGCAAAGACTGAGCCATGGCAGAGGGGAAAAAATAATCTATGACTAAGGAAGATTTGCCATAGAGAGTGGGCTAGAAAATCATGTTTGTTTCACCAAAGAAATTGATGATTTCAGAAACAGAATCAACTTTGATTGTGAAAATGTAAACAAACCTTCTGGACAATAAGATGGAAATTCTTTCTAAGTCCCGTTTTTCTGCTGGGGGGCAGTGAAACCAGGCTTCCTAGATGATTGCATCTGAGTGCCTTTGCTCTTCACTACGCTTTTCTCCTGCCTCCCAGACTACCCAGGGGGAGAAGTGGAGCCTGTGAATCTTGCCTCCCATTTCACCTCCGCCTACAGCGCCTATTCCAGTGTGTGGTGCAAAGCGTCTTGTCAGTTTTCCTGAAGGAATTAAAATGAATTTCATAAAAACCTTCTGCAGAGGAAGCCCCTGCTGTCATTTTGACTTTCCCCATGGAAAATAGAAATACTGTGATTACACTGAGATTTTCCCATGGGATATGTCTGTTTTGCAAAGTAGGATGAATTTGTTGGAACTTCATTTGGGGCCAGCTCTAAATGCATTTCTGCATCTGAAGGGTAATATATAATCGAATGCAGTAAGTTATTCCAGTTTCTGTCACTGAAATCCTACATCCCAGGAGGAAATACAAAATATTGCCTCATCTTGTACCCTCCATACTTCACAGTCCCTTTTCACTTTGTGCTAATGCAAAGAACAGCTTTCATAGCCATGGGGGAGTAGCAGCACATAAATAATTCTAAGAGGCCTCTTCCATCACGCGCCCTTCCCTGCCTTCTTCATTCCTTATCCTTCCTCAGACAACAGAGGATGACAAACGTCTTGAACCCTTCACACTCTTGGAAGATGGCTTTCATGCATTGCTAGTGATCTTCCAGGCATGCCAAAAATATTCCCTGGTCTGCCTCCGAAGCTATCGAAGCCTTCCTCAGACCACCTTTCCTGCAAGAAAAGAAGATCAACGAGAGAAGAAAGTCACTCTAACCGGGTATATGCACCCCACTTTGCAAAATCAAAGCAGGTAGTAAATTATAATCAATGGAGTTTTTACTCTTCTTACATGTTCTTAGGAAAGTTATTTATCAAGGCAGTGTTTGAAATACCTGCACTATTTGCTCTAGTATATTCAACGATATCTGAGCTGAAAATACGAACTGCAGTATGGCATTTTAAGTGGTTTACACATAGAGCCAGGACATTGGGAAGATATATATAAGCTGTTTATATTGCAGGCTGTTCTGTTTCCTTTCCCTTTGGTGTTTCAAGATTCATATATTTTCAATCTGTAAGGAATCAGGCGGCCATCTAGCTTGCTCTTATAACAGAGACTATTGGCATTCTTTTAATACTTTACCAATGTTCATTATTTAAATGAAAATGTCAGGCTGGCAATACCCCTTTCTCTTTCCAGGCAGGTGCTTTGGCTGGTCATGTATGATGCGATGCTGCAGGCGTTTACATCAGCACGTGACCTGACATGCCAGCAGCAAATAGCCCTCTGCGAATCACTGTGCTCTCAGTAGTCCCTGGTCACTTCATCTTTGGCCCGTTAATAATAAAAAGCTGGTAAATAAGCAAATTGTTCTGTTATTTTATTATCAGGAAAAGACTAAATACCTGTTTCATTGTGTAAACACGGGGTTGAAACAGGTTAAACTTTGGGTAATAGGCAGTTCAAACATGGAGATGTTAATTTTAAACCTGAGCTGGGGTTGATGCTGACACTGATGCCGCAGTACGCCCTGAAGCTGTCTCCTTACTCATGATGAACGTGCAACACTCTTCTAGTTGTTTGCTGTTGTCTGGGAGAGCCCATGTATGACAAAGCAGGCATCCACAGTCTAGATCTGGTTTGAAAATAAGACGTTCTGCTTAAGGTTAGGCACAGACGTTGTCTTTGCCTCCTGTGAAATGTGTGCTGCTTGCAGGGAGCATGGTTGTGGTGTGGGCCCTTCTGGGGCTCCAGCTCTTCTCCCCAGCCACCTTGCTCTTGCTGCCTTCCTTTAGGCTGATGCAGCCTGATGTAGGGCTGGAGAGGGCTGATGAAGAGCAGCTCAGAGCTTGTCGAGCTGCTCTGCTCACCCGCCCAAGGCTGGGAGCCGCTCTGATTGACTGTTCCCCTGTTTCTGTGCTAGAGCTCTGGTGTGTCGGGACGTCCTGGTGCTGCTTGGCAAGGGTGACTGCTGTGCTGTGGTGGTGATGGATAGTGCTAGGTGAGCTGGTTCTGTGGTACCAGCACGTTCCTGCCGATGGCCTGGCTCTGGGAACAGGGAAAAGTGGCTTCCTATGAAAAATAAAAAGTAGAGGCGTTTCAAGTAGCTGCTTTACAATGGAAGACTTTATCCAGATAGAAAAAGTCTGGAAGTGGCGTTGGCTATCTCACCATATCTCAGGCTATGATCAAGAAAATGCTCTTTTAAGCATTGGTTAAAGATAAATTATAATTTAATTCCCTGAATGTATTTTGTCTCTCCCTTTAATTTCACTAATCCACATGTCTAATCAACCCTTTAATTAACTTTCAGACTATCTTATATCTATATTTTGTTCCTTTTCCAGCCTATTTTTTTCCCCCCTCTCAAATCACTTTGTTCTCTTTCTTCACAAGTGTCCCAGGGCTGTCCCTTGGTTCCACGCTTGTTCCGGAGGCCCCCCTGGCCAGCCCGACATTTCAGCAGAGCAGAGGGGGCAGCCGTGCCGTGGCAACCCCCGCGCAGGGCTCCCCCCTGGCTGTCCCTGCCAGCCGCGGCCAGGAGCTTCCTTCAGCTGGTGAAACTCGGGCTCTGCTGCAGCATGGTGTCTTACCTACCCCCTGCATTGTGGCACGGGTGGTGGTACCCCGTCAGTGGAATGATGGTCCCCACGCCAGCGGGGTGAGCCCAGTGCGCACTCATGGCCGTACTGGGTTATGGATATTTCTAGTGACTCTGCTTCCGCAAGATGAAGCCCATATGGAGCTGTGTTGATCAGAGCTTTCTAGGAGAGGTGTCCTCTGCTAAACTTCTGTGCTGGCAAGTTGGGAAGCTGACTGTGAGCTGTAATCCCAAATACAGCAGCTTTTCTGCTTAAAAAATGAAGGATTTCACTTAAATGATGATGTTTTAAGAAGAGTGCAGGGTGCAGATGTGAAGCAGCAGGAAGCTTTTTGACAGCTTTTCATTGACTTTTCATTGCTGTTTATATATATCTTTTAAAGGCAATTTTATATTCAGGCAAAATGAAGTCTACACAGATTGTCTAAAAACTCTTACCGGCTAATTAAGATTATACTGCTGGTGTATCACTGCTGGATAACATGTGGACTGTGGTTAAAGAATGGCCTTTTTTGCAGCATATGCTTTCTTCTGTTGCTCCATGGGAGGGCTTTTTTATATCTGACTATTTCAATGTCAAAACCAAATGCCACTTGAAGTCTTATGTTTGGACATCTGAATCTATATAAAGGAACCTGAGTGAGCCTTGATTTTTTTCCCCAAAGTACTGAACATTTGTGGTTTCCATTCAAATTGATTGGATATGCAGTTGCTCTCTACATACAGAAATCGATCCCACCTTAAATAGCTGTGTCACGGCATAGTGGCCTCAACATTTATGTAAGGTCGGAGACTGCCAACCTGGAAAAATGCAGCCCTGGTGCCGTCGTGCACTAGCCTGGTGACGTGGCTTATCAGAGACAAAAATCCCAGAAGGCATCGTGCTCCCAGAGGTGATACTGTTTGCTTTGATAAATAACTCACCTCTGCTCTGAGCTGGCTGGTTTATCACAGAAGAGGCTTTATTTGGAAGCTGGGGTGAAGCATGGTTCCTTTGGACATTTCTGTACCAAAAGCGGTCTCGTTTTGCCAGCTCAAACTGCATGATAAGAGCAGTGTCCTTAGTCTGAGCTGGGGTGAATTTGAGCTTGGAGAGTCCCGGGTTCAAGTTTTTCTCTCTTAGTAATTCCCTGAACCAGCTCTTCCTTGTGGTTTTCATTCTTCAGAAAGCACAGCGTATTCATTACAGCCAGAACTGATCTCAAACCTCCAGTTGCTGTAATCAAATAACTTATTTATTAACATCAGGAGGGAAGACGGAGAAGCAGCATCACAAAATTGCAGCCAAAGTCTATAGTACACAAGCTGTTCCTTGAAATAAACATCTTTTGAAAAATCTCTACAGAAGTTCTGAGAATGTGTAGCCCCTCTCTCGGTTCTTCACACTTAGATGCCCTGCAATGCCACTGCTCTGTAAGATGCACTAAAAAGGCAATTAGCACTTTGGAGTACTTTGCAAAATTTTATTAGTCTTCCGCCTCTTGAGGCTCAGGCAAATAATGCCGTTTCACTGGAGGTTTCTTTGATGCGTTTGTTTCCCCTCAGTCTTTTCCAAGAACAAATACAAGAGCTGGAGTTACAGTGCCATCAATCCAGCAGTTTACTGCTTGAGAACTTCAGAACTCATCAGCTCCTACTGCTTGAGAACTTCAGAACTCATCAAAAGCACCACCTCTTTCTAAAGCCACACCGTGTTCCTTCTCTGCTGCCCTTTTCTTCCTTTTCTTCAGTTGTGTTACTGCCTCTGAGATTCTGGGTTGAGAGTATTTAACAGTGTCTTAATGTCCACGTAACGGACACTTTGGTGTCCAAGAAAGTCATTCATTTAACTTGAGAACAAACACATCTTCTAGGCCACCTTAGCCATTTCCTCAGATTTCTATGGGAAACAGGGAAAAAAATCAATGGTACTCCAACATTTAAAAAACCCAACAAAACCAGAACAAAAAGCCAAACAAAACCCAGTTGTTTGCAGTAGGAGAGACTGTGCCATTGCTGTAATTGGGGCTGTGCCCAAACCCTCTTTTATAGGAATTCTTCTTTGGAGAAGTGCAACACTTTTTTTAATTTTTTTTTTTTTCCCCCTCCAGCTAATCATTCTTTAAAGGACCTTATTATTTTTGCAAGGCCCTTGGTGATGCTGAGTTGAAATGCCCAGAGCTGAGGGTCATGTGAGCTGACCAGGAGCAAAACGAACCCTTTGATGTGCAGGTGCAGTGCTCAGTTGGGTTACAAATCGCTTTATTAATATTTATGGCTTGCACAAGCAACTTGTTGGCCGCCGTGTGCACAGAGGCAGCAGCTGATGTGGCCTTGGCAGCCCCAGGCAGCCGCTGATGCTTCCCACCTGGATTTTGCCACTTTATTAAGGCTGAGCAGGGCGGTGTTTGGTGCTAAGGGACGTCAGCTCCATGTTGGTGAGTGGGAGCGGAATGCAGTTGAGTAAAGTAATGACTGAATCCAAATATACTAATATTCTTCTTTTTTGGTGGGATGTATTTTATGATATTTCATCAGCCTCTGGCTTCTGACCATTTCCAGGCTCGGCAGGCGCTGCTGCTCAGCAGCACGCCCTGCAGCGAGTGGCCAGCCACCTCCGTGCCCGGTGTGTGCAGCTCTGCTCCCTGGCTGCAGCCATGTATTGCACGAACGCTGTGGTTTGAAGTTGCTGTTTGATTTTCCTGAGGAATTTCAGTGACCTCCCTAGCACAGAAAGTAAAGCACGTTTTTTTTTATTGTTTTTCAAATTCATGCAGGTTTCAAAGCAAAACCTATGTAGTCTTTTCAGCTTCAGAAAGCCTTTCTTAAAGCGGAATGCGAAGCTCTAATGACACCCTTTTCTTAAAAAGGACTGAAGAATCATAAACATTAAAGATGGGAAAGATGTAATTGAGATGTGATTAGTACTTAAGCTGCTTTTCTCTTCAGTATGTGAATGTGCACAGGTGTATTTGCAGCTGGGTTTGAAGACAGGAATTTTTTGTTGTCCCCCATCCTGTATCAAAAATGGTTGAAAATGTCTGGTATTAAGAGCTTATTTGCAGATATGTCCTTTGCTTATCTAAGCAGTTGTGTCATGAATTGATCCCCATCCAAGAGGAGCATTCTCTTTCTCTTTTTTTAACCAACCGATCTATATATATAATGTTACTTGCAATGGCAAATCGATATAAGAAAATCCTTTCCTAGCTAAGGTCTTGGTCCCGCTATCAACAGCACAGAGGGCTCCATCCATGGGCTGTCACCTGCACGGTGGTGACCGAGCCGGGCGAGGGCTTAGGGGCTGTCTGGGAACCTCGATGTGGATGTGGGACTGCCATGGCACCAGTAGGTATAAATCTCTGGTCTCCACTTCTACTGCTCCAGTAGGTCAGGGACTGGCTTAGTGATACTGGCCATGGACTTCAGAGTCTCTTTAAAGGATTTATCTCCAATTTAGCTTTAAATTTTAAGCAGAAAGTGTACAGTTGTATACATTTAAAGCTTCCCCTCCTCTCCGCTCCAGAAGAAAGACGTCTTCTGAGATGAATTATATTATCCTGTACTTCAGGAGCATCTCTGCAATGTCATATGTGTTAGATATGGCTTGTTGTTCCTGCAGGAGACCCCTAAATGTGCTGCTTGTGTGGGACAGAGAGGACAGCCATCATTCACAAATGATGCATATTCAGCCTTGTCTGTAAAATGAGCAACATGGAATAGATGGAAAAAGGGGGCAAAAAAAAAAATCACACTTTTTCCTAGGTATGTTTATTGCTGAAGTGCAGTGGTTAGCAATTCTTTTTCAAGGTTAACAGGTATGCTTTGTCTGTAGGTTTGTTTACTGTGGTACAGAATTTCATTGTGTGCTGAATTACAGGTAGGAGGATTAGTAAGGAATTAATCTAGCAAAAGTGGTTGGCAGCTCAAAACACGCAAATAAAGTCATATAGAGGAAACCAAAGATTTGGAGACAGGATCAGAAAAGTGCAAAATCTTAAATATTCAGAGGTGAAGTATGTGACAATGACACGATCAGACAAAGAGTCACAGTATTCTAACTAAAAGTCATATTTAGAATAGCCTGGGAGAGCATTTTCTGGGTAGCTAAGTCTGCCTAAGTGAGAAAAATGAATTGCCCTCACAACTTCTGCTTTTCATGATCCAATGTATGGACTTGGGAAAATGGTTTTAGAACAAAGATCAGCGCTGTCATTACATCAGTATGACTTACTGTAGAGTGTTGGGCACTGTGGCTGGAGACAGAAAGGTTGCCAGGCTAAATTAATTAGAAGAAAAGCATGAAGAGTAATTGACAGTAAGTGCGCATAGATGTGGTTGCTGGCATTCTAGCACATAAGGAAGTCTGCGATTGTCAAAGCATATATGATACTTGGGAAAAACATCTTTCAGTTCCGTGAACTGAACTTCCGTAACCTTTGAACTTCATTAGAGGGAGCTTTCTGAATAAAGGGTACCACGGGTCTTTGAAATAATATGCTTCCATTAGCAAATTGGAGCAGCTGACACCAAGTCAATAAACGTAAGATGTTATGGTGTCTCAAAGATTAACAGAAAACATAGAAGTAACTTGCACCTCTCTTAGAAACGTGCAGGTTTGTAGTTTGTCTGTTCCTTTAAGAGGCAAATAAATTAGATTGTAAAAAGGAGCATCTTCGATGGAAGAGGGTGGGTGTGATGCTGCCCAGCTACACCTGCAGCCCCAGCACTTCACCAGGCAGCATGCGAAATGTCCAAGGGAGAGCTAGTGGCAGGTGTCCTGTGCTCTGTACAGGCATGCTCCTGACGCGCCTGCGTGCAGCACAGCTCCAGGCATTCCTGCCGCAGGACTCTTGATGCGCTGAGCGTGCCTGCGGGCTGTAGCCTGCCCTTCCTGATGTGCACTTGAAGGGAAGGAAGAGCCAAAGATTTTGTCACCCTATTTGTTGGGGTTAAGGGTATTTTGTGGGGAGCAGGAGCAAGAAGGGGGGAGGCTGGTTGTGTTCCAGGCCAGCTTGGAGCTGTTGATGCTACAAGCTGCGCGTTCCTGGGACCGCTGTTCTGGTTGTGCGCAGGGTGCTGTGCAGGGGTGTGCAGCAGCGCAAGGCCAGGGGTAGATCCATCCTGCCTTGTGCATAAGCCTGTGCCCTGTGGCGTGTGGTTTGGCATACCGCCAGCATGCCAGAGCAGCAACTGGCTAGGGCAAAGGAGACAAAACGAGATACGCTTGTCAGGGGGGGTGATGGAGGAGATGGATGGTGACGTACAAAGATCTGAGTCCAATTGGATTTTCCACAGAGCAGCACATGGTATCACCTCCCATTGCTCTTGCCAGACGGTTTCTTAAAATAGTTGAGAGTTTTAGGAGGAGAGTAAACATTGTCAGAAAGGGTCCTTCTTGCCAAAACCAGGGATAACACAGAGATGCTTGAGGAGGAAAGGCAGGTGTGATCTGGGGCTTCCCTTCACCAGGGAAGTGATGGGGCCAGATCCTTCAAAGAGAAGGAGAGCTTGAAGTTAAAGCAAATTGGAAACGAAGCAACTGAACAGATTGATTTAGCCAGCGAGGCAGGTTATTTAATGACAGCCTTTCAATTTAACTGGAGGGGGCCAAGCAGGAGTAGTGCTGATGCCAGTGGTAATGGGCCCTCTTCTGCATCATTTCCAGATCATCATTAACAGGCATTTCCCACTCGGTGGTTTTCTTTCTCTTCTTATTTCTGCTTGAACTACAACCTAGAGCACAGCCATTGATCTTGCGATCATTTTAATTTGGATTGTTTGATGTGAGTATAATTCATTCCGTTATAGCATTAGCTCTTCTTCAGTCAATGGAAACATACGTTCTTATATTTATATGCAGAGTGTCCTTAAGGAAGACCAAATGCTTCTCAGAATTGATTCAAATAAAGAGTTCCACTGAGGTTACAGATAACAATTCTTAAGGCCTCATTAGTGACATTCAGGAATAGTAGTTTTATTTGAATGTTTGAGGAATTGTGACAGATAAAAAACAACATCTGAACTCAGATCTCTGTTTTGGAAAGATCTTGCTATTTGTGGTATAAAACACACATGTGAAAGAAAGAGCGGTTTCTTCCCTTCCAGTCACACGTGTGTTTTTTTAATATCCTTTTTAGTGTACGGCTGAAAGAATTAATACCATTGAATTCAAAGTGGTGGTTCTTCCCCCAGTGTTTAACTCGTCAGTGTGCCATTTGCAGTCTCTCCAGTTGGCAGTGTCAGGCTCAGGGTTTCTTGTCCTGCTTCTCAGGCTCTGGCATCACACAGTCTAAAACTGCATGGGTGCCTGTATACATATGTATATGTATGTGTATATGTGTGTGACCTCATCCATGACTTAATGCCTCACCTCCTCTGTGATGTGAATGGGTACTGGTATACCTGTATCAGCAATGGAGAAATAAGACATAGAGGACCTAAATGATTTCCTCAGAATGTCACTAAGAGCATTTGGTTGACACAGGATTTGGAAATAGCTATCCCTGGATTTTTTCTAAGCTGCAATAGCTTGAGGTGGAGAAGTTTATGGCTTGCAAGTTTAAGACAAGAAATCTTTTACTGATTAAATTTATTGGGGAGAAAATAAAAAAAAAAAGAAAGCAAAAATCTTTGGGCGATGTTAAAGAGCAGAGGAAGCTGGTTTTGAGTTGCAGTGGCACGGGTGGGTGTCATGCTGGTTTTGGAGCGGGGCGATGGCAGAGTGCTTGTCACAGCTCAGGCTGGGCCATGGCCGGTGCCCTCGCTGCTGGGTGGTACCTGAAGGCACTGGGGTAGGAGTGTGGCGGCTTCTGCACAGCACCACGTGGCAAAACCAGAGTGTGTGCGTGGCAGTTCCAAGCCTTGGGTGATGCCATGGCAGCAGGGTACCTGGCAGCCCAGCACGCCTGCAGTGCTGGGGCAGAGGATGCCCCGCATCCCCGGGTGCGGGGAGGGCAGGGGGGGCTGCAAGTCCTGGTGACTTACAGCCAGACAGATTTTAAATGGCTTTTATGCACCTAAGGAACTTAGCTGTGGAAACTCAACCCAGTTTCTCTGCCACTGGTCTGGGGGCATATCTTTTTTTTTTTTTTGTTCAGGGCAAAATTCCAGCTCTTGGAGCTGTTTGAGAGATTTCTAATCCTATTACAGTGGAATGGTGAAAGTTTTCTTTGTGAGTCTTTAAGCAATCCTTATCAAGTGTAAATGTCTCATTGCTTTGGCAGCTGATGTTTTTCTTGGAAAATTAACTCTCTTATAAAAATGACATACTTTTGGTGAGATAAGCCATTTGATTCTGTCAGTTCGTTTTCTGAGCTTCCAGCCCCAAATCAAGTATGTTTAAAAGCAAGCTGTTTGGTCATCGGTTAAGAATACTATACATTATTCATGTCCATATTATTTAAATGCAATACTATTATACCATCCCTCTTTGCACTAATACATTCTTTTCAAAAATTTTTATGTAAACATTCAAGGAGCCATGTTTTCTACAAAGGCAAAACAGGGAAATACACTGGCAGCAAAATGGAATTTGGTCAAACGAGGAACTCTATTAACAGGAAAAGTGACAGGATTAAAACCTGATGTTTGGGTTTCTCATGTCCCCTTTGATATTTCCCCAGAGTTCCTGTAGGTAGTCTCTCTTTTGTTACAACTAAATTTTCTGTCTCCATTGATCCAAATCTTCCGTGCCCATCAGAAAGCCCCAGTCACTGGGGAGAAGAATTCCAACACTGGGAAGAACATGCTGATGATGAAAAGGTATATTGCTCTTGATGCATAATGAGTTTTTTTTAATTTGTTCTATATGCAAACATTTGTGTTTGGCTGTTGCAGGGACACTAGGTACAAACCCAGACTGCCTAAACAGGATGGTGGTGCTGCAGCTCGGGCTGCAGCGCTGCCCCAAAAGCTGGGCTGCATGTGGTGGGGGCCTGCACATCAGCGCTGGGGAAGGGGAAGCAGGAGGTGGCCAGTTGAACTGAAACACTGGTGGGAGGAGAAGGAGATCCCATTCCCAGGGTCTGCCTGGCTCTGGAGGCGATGTCCCCGCCGCTCAGGTCCCTTCGTGGAGCAGGTGTAGCAGCAGAGCAGGGATGTGCGCTTTGTGCCCGTTGGTCATCAGGCAGCTTCTGTGTGGGGGGAACTGCAAAGCAGCAGGGATGGGGAGAGGACAGGGGCTCCATCCATCCATGGGTCCTGGGCCATGGGTCAGCTCCCAGCGCGCCCAGCCCAGCTGCCAGCATGGAGGCAGATGCAAGGTGGCAGGGAGGATGGAGCCTGCCAGGCTGCCTAACGGTGGTCAGAGTAGCTGGGAATGTCGTGTCACGTTGTTCATTAAAATGTTTCTTGTGAAGCTTGGGAATGGGAAAATCGATGCAAATAGCGGTGTTTCACTCCTGATTTCCTGCATATGGAAAGGAGCCCCTGTGCTGTGGGATGGAAGCGAGCCTGGTCAGGGGAGGGAAGGGATGGAATTATTCAGCACTGGACAAACCCTGAGGTTGTTTACAGAGGCGTAATCCTCCCCCGAGAAATACCAGTGTGTTAGATAGCACATTACAGTTAAACTTGATTATAGAGAGCAGCTCAGTATTTCTGATAAAATCATTAATCTAATTTTTGTCTAATACTATTTTATTCTTCATTCACTGTTACAACCATCCCACATTAGTTTTGAGCTGGTGGTGAGGCTGGGAAAGCTGATTAAATTACAAAGCAGACTTAAATGAAAGGATCCATATCTAGCTACACTCATTATCAGTTCAAAGAAATTGAATCTACCATGAGTGATTTACTCTAAAAAAAAAAAAAAAAAAAAAAAAAAAAAAGTCAAATAGGTGTTGGAAAGACAAAGGGCAGAGTGGCCATACAGATTGCATCTCAATAGAAGGAAGCAGTGATGGAAAAAGGACCAGATAAAACCCAGACCTGCCATAAGGTCTCCATCTTTCTCTGCAACAGCTTGCAGCTTTGCACAGTAGGTCTATGACAATAAATCCTTGTGTTGCCTTGAATATTGTGCAAGTAAGTCGCATGGTAGCACACGTTTATCTCAAGGAACTGAAAATGCTATTTTTCTGTAAGCTCTTTTATTACTGGCTGTTACATAAGAGACTCTAACACTTGTGTTATGCTGTACAGATTGCTATTCCTTTCTGCAGATTTATGTATTCATTATTCCTTCAAGAATGTGATTTTAAAAAAAAAAATCCTCTAGAAATTCACCTTTGCTCTATCTGAAACCAGACATAGACATCATCGGGGCGGAGGTGTTCCTCAGCAGACTGAGGTAAAAACACTGCAGAGACAGTCTGCACAGTGATACACGGTGGCTTCCTGTCCTCTGCTTTGCCATGTGTGTGTTTATGTAGGAGTGTATCTTCTCTCTATGTATATATTTATTTTATGTATATATATGTGTGTTTATAGTGATATATCTTCAAGATCAGCATCTTCAGCTTGGTCACTGCTCATCCATTTTTCTTGAACGTCATTGATCAGCGGCGTTATTGTACCATACCTCTTCCCAGCCCTGGCAAGGACGAGGGTGGTTGTTCCTGCATGTCGGGTGGTGGGGCAGCAGGGTGGGAGAGCCAGCCAGGACCGGGGGGGCATGTTAGTTGCACTATGCTGTGAAACTCAGTGCTATGCTTTGGCCCTTGCTACATTTCTCTTTTGGAAGGAAAATGGCAGAGGTACGGGGTAGCCACTGTCACGTTCATAGAATCACTGAGGTTGGAAAAGACCTTTAAGATCATAGAGTCCCACCACCTGACTTCTGCACATCAGACGGGAGGGCTGAACTGCTGCCGCAGAAACCCTTATCCCTTTGATGACTCCTGAGGGAGCCTAGGTGGCACATACAAACACCGCAAAGCTGCTATTTTTCAGTGTGAATGACACATGAAGCAGAAGTGGTGCCAAGCTCAGCTGGTCCATCCCCTCACTGGGCACAGGTCAGTGTGGCCGAGGCGGCCCCAAGGCTTGGGGAGGCATCACCTGCTGGGCTTGGAAACACACGTGGTGGGATGGGACAAGAGACACCAAGCAACTGAGTGCCAGTGGACGTGAAAGAGAGCAAGTTGAGTAGATGCTTGTTACTCTGCTGCTGTAACCAATTTGTTTGGTATATGAAATCTTTGGAAATGAGCTGCTGAGTAAGGATGTATGTGAGCAGTAAGAATATGCTGTTGCTCTATCAAAATTACATACCCACTGGCCTGGCTTGTGTGCAGGACACCCAGTTGGTTCAGTCCGCTGCCTGGCAAGCTGCCTGGAAGAGATGTTACCCTTATGTTTAAAATAATAATTTAAAAAAAAAAAAAAAAAGGCAACTTCCCCAACCTCTACTTCATTATTTTTAAAATTATGTTGCATGTCATTCAGAACATCCCTGGGCTTGCTCCAGTCCGCTGGTGCGGTCTAACCCGCAGCACTGCGGAGAGTCAGAGGCTGAATTTGCAGCTCTGCCGTAGGCTGGGTCCACAGCTTTGACCAAGGTTTTGGTGCAAAAGTCTGAGACTGGTTGAGGTCAAAAGAAGTCAATGACATTTTTCACCATGCTGTTTCAGCTTCCCTTAAGGCAACATCAGAGTGATGTCAGTTTACTTCAGGTTTAGGCTTCTAAATGTTTATGGTTAATGGCCGTGAGATCCTCCTGGAAGAGAATGCAGAGCAGTAAAGGTCTTGCTGTTAGATGGGACTGTTGGACACAAGATGTGGTCAAATATAGCGTGTCTGTGCAAAATCGCTGCACTGTAAGATGTGCTGGTCCTTGCCTTGTATTTCAGGATCTATCCATATGGCTCTTTAGCTAGCGTTTTATTTTGAGTTTTAAGTTTTAGTTAGCCCCAATTCACACATTTATAAAAAGTATATAATTTTTACTGTAAGTTCATTTTTCAGGCAAAAATGACGTGAATGTAGAACTTCATCTTATCTCAGTGCATGTTGATGAAAAAGTTCAGCTTTGCTGTGGCTGGTCTGGAATTTTAAATTAGCCTGAAGGAAAACTCAAGGCAGGAAAATTTTATGCTTTTTACAGGAAAGAAACTTTGAACCTTGTTCTGAAAACTTCCCCTATTCTTAGGTCTGGCCAGTTAGGCAGAGTGATGCCACCTCTGGTGCCCACATTTTCATGATGTGTTTGGGCTGTGAAATGAAACCAGCCCGTTTTGCTGGACTGGCTAACCCAAGAATTGACATTAATTTCATTTCAATTCACTTTTCCAACTTTTAAACTATGTCCAAATGTCCAAGGTTTTTCTTTGGTTGGTTGGTTGGGTTTTTTTAACCTCCGTTTTTTTAAGCCAAGGATAAATCCAAGAAGGTGTTTTCTGGCACGAGCTCTCAGATGCCACAGCAGGCTTAGCTGTGCTCTGCGTTTGTGAAGTCTTCAGAAAAGTCTTTGAAGGGCAATCCTAAATTGTCTCCTTGCATGGCTGATCCACGAGACAAGCTTCTTTCTACTTCCTTGGTTTTCTAGTTTCTTTACCTTTTTATGAGCGCTATGTAGAGTAAGAATTAGTACAGAGGAAAAAGAAGAGTGAGGTGGTTTTGGCTGTGTGGTTACTAATGAACAAAGATAACTCTGCCAGAACAACAGCTAATAATGATTTAAATAAAGAAAAGATAATTAAAAGCATACAATTCTAAAAATTTGTTTTCATGTTATGTCTGAAAATTTGTCAAGTTGTTCTGGAGTCAAACTGGCAATAAAAATGACAGCGCAGGGAAACCAAAGGAGCGGTCCTGTGAGACACTGAACTCATTAACCCGAACTCAAAAAGCATTTAAGCACCAAACAGCGCTATTAACTTTGGTGGGCCTGCTAGCCTGTTTAGTGTAATGTGCAGGATTTGGGGTTTGCTGTCTTGGGCCTTAATATCGACACCTTTCTCTGTAAAGTGCCGCCTATACCACTGAGAGAAGTCAGAGTTTGCCACTCTGACGCGCTTCATTTTCCATAGCTGTGCTCCGTGCAGTAGCTATATACTTACTGGCTATGAAATTTTTGACCCAATCAGGTCTGCAGATAAAATGCAAAAAATAAGTTAATTACCTTCAACATTAACTTTAGCTCTCATAATGTTTCACATCACAAGTGCTTATTTTTCTTCCGAAACAGGAGCAAAAGTCTTCTCTTTCCTGCTGCGCCACTCCTTCTGCAGAGCCGCTGTCAGCCGGTGCGGTGGTGGCGGCGACGTTGCTGGTGGGAACAGACGCGTTTCTGTCAGCAGCTGGGATTTGGGTAAAATCGTTGACTTTTTTGAGGTAAAGAAGTACCTGAGGAGTGTGCATACCTTGGGGTTCAGGAAACTTTGATGTATTTGGAAGAGATCTTTGGGCATAGTTGGGTTTTTTTATACCAGTAACTGAAATACAAAGTACAAAACATGCAACTGGCAGAGTGTGTTGATTGTTCCTTAACATGTAATTTTTATTTATTGTATACACATATATAGATGTGTAACTTTGTAGCTTTACATAATCTTCTTCTAGCCGGTGTTAATTGAATTAGTGAAATTTACAGAATACTAAAAAGATTTGCCTGTGGGAATTACTCCTCAGTTTTGAGTCAACAGTTGATTCACAGGATTTCGTTTTACTTAGTGGCTTCTTTATTAAAATAAACAAGATTACTGTCAGGGAGAAATGTTTTGTCTGTAAGTATTAAAAGGAAGCTTGGGGAATGCCAGGGTGAGGAAACAGACATGAAAGTTACTCCCTTGTAATAGGTATACGTGTTATTTTGGCAAATGTATCCTTTTGTGATGTTTGTTTCTAAATTGGTTTATCCCCTTTGGCTTTTCTCTGCCCAAACAGCAGAGCCGCTGGGTAATGGCAGGTAAGAGTTTGCTGCAGTTTTCTTAATTCTTTGCCTCTGCTTAACCATAGTTTGGTGTCTGGTGCCATTGCTTGCTCCCCCAGTGATGGAATATATTTGTCGGCTGCAGCCTCAAGATTCATAACAAATCAGAATAGATGCAGAATACTGGGGGTTTAAGCTCTTCAGTAGTTTATTTTCCAAGATCGGTTTTGCTGTGGTGTCTTACCTCTCCGCTGGTTAGTTACACGGCCAGTTTTTAGGTCTGCGTTTGCTTGAGAAAAGCCTTTTCCTTCTTCCTTAATGCCTGTAAACATGCAAACTTCTGAACTTTTGAAATGCCCATTGGCTCGGGAGCTGATCATCAATAACTTGGACAGAGACAGAGTGCTGGGAGCCAGGGATGAGCTCCAGCTTCGTCATTTGGTTCTCATGCTGGCAAGTCTGGATTGTCTCCTGGGACATCATAATCTCTCTTCTGCTTGTGGACTGTGGGCAGCAAAAGGGATGCAGACAGCACCCCCATGGCTCGTCCATGGGGAGATGACCTTCTTTGTCATTTGTCTTCTTGTTTCAAACAGCTCCAGCTCTCCTGGGAGGGTCTTGTAGCCCTGAACTGTTCCTCTGCTATGGTCCTGCTGCAGCTCTCCACTTTTTTCCACTCCTAAAAAAGAGAGCCCATTCTGAGGCATGTGCGTGAGCACGGCTCACCTTCAGGTCTGCAGGTTGCTGGAGGATGCCTTGTTCAGACAAAGCCGCACTGAGCTAATGTGAGGAAATGATGCCTGGTGCTTGAGAAATAATATAGTTGGGGTCACAGTTGCAAGGCTTAAAATGGCTAGGAACAATGAGTGTGGGCAGTGAGCTGCAGGGTAGGCTCATTGCCAGGCTGTCACTAGTCTTACACCTGCAATTTGGAATAATTTCTCCGTAGTACATTGCTCTCCTGCTGGGGCTGCAGAATCCCATTTGCCCTGGCTTTGCTCAGCCAGCGCCTCTGCCTGTGCATCCAGCGCTGCAGGGACATGCTCCTTTTCTCCAGCCCTCTCCAGCCAAAGAGGAGGCTTCACCTTGTTTGTGTCCTCCTCAACATGATGCAATGTGCATTATGGATCGCTATGGAAATGGGGGTCTGTGGGAAGGATGTTGCAAAATAAAGCTGTGAAAATTACTGTTTTGCACGTAGCATGTTCTAGGATTGCCAGCTGAGTTGTATCTACATCTTTTGTACCTTTTTAAAATCAGATATGATTCAACCAAATAACCAAAGTTTTCCTTCCACTTACAACACATAGATTTAAAGCACAGACCAAGAAGCATGGGCTGTATGCTGTTTGGGAGATGGCGGGCAGGTCAGGCTGCTGTGAAGTTTTAGGGAAAGAGACAGTCAGAAGGGAAAACAAGAAGTCTGTCATCTTGCAGGATGAATTTATGACAATTAGAGGGTAAGAGAATAAGAGGAAAAAGGCTTGAAATTATTTTGATGCATCTGTCTTCCTATTTTACCATGTTTGCTGCTTCAGCTAAATTGATAAACACTGACAGGGACAGAAGGAGCAGTTCCGTCTGCTCCTTCCCACAGGTCAGCGATGGCTGGCTGTGTAGACTAAAGTTCTTGTGTCATGTGAGTGTAAAAGCAGTAAGATTTATGCCTTGATATGAATTAATAAGGGTATTTTTCATTGTTGTGTCCTTCTATTGAAAAAAGAATAGATCTGTGAATTTGGCTTACAGATTGGACAAGTCTGGAACACTTGTTCAAATTTGATTTTTTTTTTATAGCTTGAGTGGCACAATAACCAAGCAAACTATCTACATCTACGTTTATGTTCTACAAAAATAGCGAAGGGCAGTGTGTGCTTTCTGTACTAGCAGTATTATTATGTAGGTCACCCAGGGTCTGGATCTGTTAGTGCAAGTGACATTGCCAAAGAAAAGTCAACAGAAAATACAAGAAGCTTTGAATAAGAACATTATAGGTACCGGCTCTGTGTTTAATCCAGAAACGGTTCTTTAGGCACTGTTCAGCACTGTATTTTCCTCACCTCCAGACACTCTACCGAATAACGGTGGTAAAAATACCGAATGTCATTCACCTGAAACAAACAGAATTGTTAAAGTAGTATAAAAATAGATAACTGCTATAATGCCAATAATTTACAGAAAAATCAGTGTGATTTTTCTAGATTATCTCTCATTTTGCCTGAGTGGTTGGGCTTGGAAGTCCTTTGAAGCCTTTGGAAAATGATCTGCTCTTTCTGAAACCAATGAAGAAATTGGAGACGTGATTGAGCTCTGAAGGGACCTGGTACCCACTCCCCTTTGAATCAGGGGGCAGAGCTAATGATATGCAATCTTAGGGGAGATGCTGTGAGGATAATAGGAGCGTACATAGGGTTTCTCCCGAAAAAGATGGAGCCACTAGTTTGCCATATAAGCTATGCTAATATCTAGTAACATGAGTTAAAGAAAACTTAACTAAGAAAATGATGGAAGCATTAAAAGAATTGTCAAAAATTCTTAGATGTTTCAGCATATCGTGTTTTGAATCTAGTGCGTGCTTGCATGCTGTACAGCCACCGTGCTTTGTCTGCAAAACCTGTTCCTGAGATGGGGAAAAAATTGTCTTGTTCTGCCCTTTGTATGTTGGGATTTGGGAGCTTGGGGAGCTGCTCAGCTGGTGGTGCCTCTGGCCTCAGATTTAGAGGCAGGAATAACGTGTTTCTAGAGTTGGATTTCAAACGCAAATACCAAGAGTATTTAATACCATCAGAGGTAAGTTTTAACCTTGCTGGGAAACAAACTGTTTCTGTTGGTTCCCATTCCCCACTAGCGCCAGGTCTTGGCTTCTTGAAAGACACAGGCAGAGCCTCCTTGGCATTTTTCATTTCAGGCTGTTTCTGAATGATCTTCTAGGGTATTTTTTCAACATGCCAATTGTTCCAGATGCAATCAGCCACCACTTCAAGAAGGCAGGCATACAGATCGTTAATGAAGCAACTGTTTTTATGCTTGTGTTGTGTGTGATCCTGTTATTCTTTTCCCTTTGGGCAGCATACTGTTGGGATAACTGCAGTAAATTCTCAATAACCAGCTTTTGTCTAATGAACAAATCCACTTGTGTTTGGATTTAACCAAGTCTGAAAGCTGCCTGTGGCCTCATAGCCCTTTGTCCTGAATGTTATTTCTCATGTTCTCTTCAGATTTGGAAAAAACCCAGTTCTTAGAGTAGATGAAAACTTCCATCAGATGTCAGTTTGTGGTATGACCCATTCTACTTCTTGTAAATGTAGGTTTGTATTAACTGCTTGTTCATGACAATCAGTCCTATCTAAAGAGCTTTTAAACTCCCTTTCAAGGACTAGAACATTCCTTTAAATGGCTTCTAATTTTTAACTTTAGAAAGTTTTACCATGTGTCATCAATATGCGGTAAAACTTCAGGGAGAGCTTCCTAATGAGCACCAAGTTCCTGTGGAGTAGTGTAAACCTTTTATTTGTCTTTTGTGGGGTCTGCTGGTGCCAGTGTTGTAAAGCTGAAGTGATTACGCCGCTCGTACATCAGCTGCAGCTGGCCTCAGCGCTGCGCAGCGCGCGTCCTCCAGGTGCTGTTAGCTCCCGCGCACTGTGACTCATGAAGCTGCACTTGCCTGGCTGGAAAGCCCAACTAACAAACTTTTTAGGATGACTGGTAACTACAAAATTTATAACAAATGTAATGACAGCCTAAATGTTTGCAGTATCCTACTGAAAATGTCCCCTCTTAAGTTTTAACAGGCTAATGTGTGTTAAAGAGCCTTCGTGGGCTGAAAGATGCTCTCGGCACCGGTCCCTCAGCGAACAGCCCGTAGCCTTCACCCGTGCGCATGTGGGTTTGGCTCCACTGACCACATCTCTAAATACTTATTTGTGAAGCAGTTGTACCGACAAGAGCCAGATTACTGTACTCTCATAAATCTTCACAAAATTATCTTGAAGTGAAGACAGTTGCTGCCAAGGCAGCTGAATAACTCTGTCTAAAATTGCAGAATAAACTTGTGTGAAGGAATTAATCATGGCCTTGATCATGAAAGTTTTCTTGTCTTGCTCTCCATGCCTGACAGACTTCTCCGTGAGTTGTCTGAGGTGAAGGCGGTGTCTTCTGCTTGGAAATTAAGCATGGACCTGTATGATCAGCAAAACCATTACACACTGTACCTCACTGTGGTCTCCGTTAATTTCAGCTCCTGGGTGAGTTATCTTGCCAGGATGCTGGTTTTGAGGATGAGTTTGAGGGAGCAGGACGTTTAGATTTGCAACTCCTCAGCAATTTATAAGAAGATAATGAGGAGCATTATTCATGTGCATGTGCCTGCTCACACACACCTCTGCTCAGAGTCCGCAGCTCTCCCAGGTAACGCTGCAGGGCTGAGGCTGGCCAGCCCACCTCTCCCCACGCCCTGCTGGGTGTTCAGCCACAGCCAAATAGATGTGATCAGTTTTATAGGCATTCACAGCCTAATGAGCCTAATTCTGTGCAGTTCCTGTTCCTTTCTCTATAATGTTTTTTTCCCATTAGCTCTCTTGACTTCAATGTTGTTCTTTCTGGTTTCCCATGGAAACAGGAGATCCCTGAATTGTATCTCTAGTACATCTTCTGGCCAAGCTGGCTGGTGGAGTTTGAACTGGCTGTATCAACTACCACTTTTAAGATGGAGAACCTCGATGCAAAATCACGGGAGTATTTTGCTATTTAATTTTCAATTCAATTTGTGCCAAATAAAGGAAGAAAAGACCAGACAGAAAATGTGTCTGTAGAAAATACAGTGCAGCAAAGCTGAAATCCTCCCATGAAATGTATAGGCGTAAGTGGCCATTCACTGTAAAAACTGAGTGAAGTTAACCTGTCAAACCATTACAGTATCACCGGACTGACTCCTGGGAATCATTTTTAGCTTTTTTTTTTTTTAGTCATTTTAGCAGGAGGGCTGTAATTTCACTTTAGCTCATATTTCAGCTGGCAGGCAAAAGTCCAGGTATATTCACTAGGATTTGGAAGCTATGGTCTATGCCACTGACTTCTTTAACCTTTTCACCTTTGAGGAACTCATGATAAGTTGAATCTGATTCCATAAGTAATCCTTCAGGCACCCAGTTAGCCTGGAGTTCGAGAGCTACAGAAGGTGGGACTTCATTTTTTTATTTATTTAAATGAATTTATCCTTAAAAAAAAAAAAAAAGCTTTTACAATTTCATGCAAGGAAGTTGTTTTTGCTGTATGTAAGAATGGGGAAAACACTGTGTAGCAGTGAATTTTGCAATGATAACAAGAAGAAACCACTGTCGGTATTGTCTGTCTTTCCTCACATTTCCCCTTGGCGTAGTAGCAGTAAACGCAGGTGCTGAATTTCTGAACATAAAGCTCTCATTTGTGTTGCTAGCTTTGCTTTTAACTTAGCAGCTTACTGCAGTTGTTTCTTCTAAGTGCTTATAGGTAGTACATCCAGTTGAGTTACAGCAAAGAGAACAGAGATTGATGGCAGGCTGGTTTAATGTAGCTCTTACCAACAATTTGCAGAGATTAGGAGGTTGTTTTGTTGGACATTTATCACTGGAAGCTTGGGGACTGCTTACTGAAGTCATTTTGAATTGGCAAGTAACAGATCGCTTTCTTTGATAGCTCTTTTACGTGCAGGTACAGCTAAATGAAAATCAACCCTGAAAGGGAATGGCTCTGTTTATTATTATTTCCGAATTTCTTTAGTGTTGCGTTTCGCGTATCGCTGCTTTCCAGGTGAGGTGTGGCAGCATTGGGGCAGTCCCCGGGGCTGCGCGGGGCTCCTTAAGCCATGAAGGTGATGGAGAAGCTGTGTTTTGCTGCAGTCTGCCAGCAGCGTTGCATCTGGCTTCTACCTCAGCACTCGGAAAATTCTCTGGGCGTAATTTTTACCAAAGGTAGCTTTCATTTTGCAAAGGATTGTGAGTTGTGGGGAGGAATGGCATGAAAAGCAGTAAATGAACCAGGAGATGCTAATGAGATTCCCACCCGTCTCAAAAACTATCGACTGGTGCATGGTTTTCCCTGGCTAACTTCAGAGCAAAGCTGGAGCCACGAACAAGTATTGTTTGTACTTTTTATCACCTGAAAATTGCTCTCTCTCTTTAATTTGTTTTCCTATCTAGTTTTAATAAAATTTCAAGGTAGTCAGAGTGTCTAGTTGGAAAAAAAAAGCGCACCAAACAGTCTGTTGTTTTAAAGCAGATAGTGTATCATCTGCTTTTAAAATCTGATTATATGAACAAATATCAAACCCACTCAGAAGTACGACTGATAAGGAAAAATTATTAAGCATGCATAAAAGCTGTGATCCATTTTTGCGGTGAAGTTTCAAACAGCATACATTTCAACAGCAACAACTGCTGTTTACTGGTTACCAGCAGCCACCAGCGTTTGCAGCTAATTCCACTAAAAGAAATGTTTAGTTGTTTTGTTCCTTCCACTTATGCATTTCTCCTTGTTTGTTTTTATTCCTGTATCTTTTCTTCTGGCTTGTGCCAACATACTCACTGAAATACATGAAGAACCTCCTGTAGACTTAACCGTATGCCTCGCATGATGGAGGCTGTGAAGTGCCCGTGTCCCCTGCCCCGCCGGAGCCCTCCGCAGTGCTGCAGCCCTGCCACAGCACGGGTGGGCAGTGGCAGCAGTTTTGGTGGCTTGGCGGCTTCTGAAGCAGACGACTCACCTGTGTCACCAAGCATCACTCAGGAGCTGGGGATGGAGTAGGTGAGGTTGTGATGCAGCCCCTTTCTCCAGCTGGGTCCGGAGAGGAGCTCACCTCAGAAGTCACAGGCTCGCCTAGTGATTTTAGATATAGTCACTTGCGTCTAATGCTGGAGAGCTTTTATTTTGTCTGGTCTTTGGGTAAAAATGCTGGGGAAGTGGGAGTTCCTGGCACAGTAGAGAGTGCTGGCAGGATCTGAGCATCTTCTGTGGCATGGTCACCAGAGGTTTTGATGGACTGTCGCCTGCCCGTTCAAGTGCTTGAGCTGGAGCGCCGGAAGGGCGCATTCCCAGGAGGATGCTAGCTGAGCCAAAACCCTTCTGCTGAGGCTGAGCAAGCAAAGCCCTGGCCATGCACCCCCTGCCCGTGCAGCACCGAGCACCCCGCTGCCCTGGCAGGGTTTTGTTCCACTTCTCCCCAGTAAACACATGTTGGAAAACCATCCTTGCCCCACGCTTATTTAGTGGGTATGGAAATGAGATATTTTCCTTGGGCTTAAGTTTTGTACTTGCTTTAGAGTACACAGCATAAGAGAGATGTTATAATTGCACTTATTTCTGCATCTTGTCATTAGACATTTGATAGGCAAGTGCAGCTTTTTGCAGTGTTTTAGGTGTTAGTGATGTCTTGAGCTGTGACAGGGGAAACACAGAACAGTGAATTCCATATTTTGGTAGGTAAAAAGTGTTTCCATTTCTCTTTCAACCAATGGTAAAATGCTGTTATTACGACTTTTTTTTTAAAAAAAATCCCATCATATTCATATGATGAATATTCAAATGAAGTAACTCAGTTAAGATAGCACCATACTGTGCATTTCTGTCTGTAAATTTGTATGTTGACTGGTTGCTCTGTAGCAGTTTGCAGAGACCTGGAGTGTGTGCTAAGAGGACAAGTGGGAAAACTGATCTAGGGCGTGCAGACATGCTCCTAAACCATTTCAGTAATCTCAGCCTCTCCCCAGGGTTTGGCAGAGTTTAGCAGTGTTACCACAGCTGGGCAGGACACAGGCAGAAATGGCAAGTATTTGCACAGCTGTCTTGGACTTGGCTCTGGACTGGGTATAGGATTTGGTTTCTACCCTAAAGCTGCTTGGGTTTTGGATAAGAGATGCCAAAGTCATATAACCAAAGTTTGTCTGTGTATAGCGTGTAGATCAGGTCTGTGTGGCCATTGTGAATTGAAAGAAAAAAAGAAAAAGATCTTCAATAGGTAAAATAACATTTTCCCTTCCCTCTCAATTAGAAACTATGAATTTTATTTTATTTTATTCTATTTCTGAGTGGATGAATTGACTACTTGATGAATTAATTTAAAGGTTCTGGACTTGCTAATGCTTCCAGTGCCAGTCTGTCTGACATGCACTGTTACGGCAATTTTCTTGTCGCTGTTTGCTATTGATTGATTTTATCTAATGTCAGCTGTGCACGCAGCTCATCTGCAGGGGAGGAGCTTTCGTGTCAGTGATTGTGAAGATGCATGTGATGTATGCCTTGGCGCCAGGGGTGCAAGTATCTCCCCAGGACTTTTAGCAATAAAAATAAATCAGGAGTGTTGCATTAAGGCAGAAAGACTGATAGAGCAGGCCAGCTTGTGATGCAAATGGGCACCTCACATCTCTAAACACAGAAAGAGAACTAGGGATGGGGCAGGAGAGCCTGGCCAGGTCCTGCGGCTCTGGGTGCCCTCTGGCATGGCCCAGAGGCTCTCCTGAAGCTGCTGAAGTGCAGCCTGTGAGTTTTCTGCATGAGCAGAGGAAAGCGTGCCACACAAGGTCTAATTGCAAGGTCTAATTCTACTCTCTTAATGCAATGGACAGTTATAAATTCTAAATTGCATAGCTGGATATTAGAATGAAATGTGTTGACTTATTCTAGAATAACTGGGAAGAAATTTGCCCCAGCACTGGGTACCAGACGTTTTAAGGGAAGGAGAAATAGCCCTGATCCCACAGAATCATCTTGGCTGTTCAGAGCACCCATGGAGAGATGTCTGTCCCGCACCAAGGCTCCTCTTAGACCACAAAGCACAAAGATTTACAGTCCTTCTGCATTTCAGCCTAGTCAGTGTAAAAACGTAATTTTCCTGAAGGAGATGAGCTGTCACACATCAGAAGTAAAGTGGGGTATTAATAAAGGTAACAAAAAAGGAAAACACAGCATTACTTCAAAACCTGTCTTCTAGTTGTGTCACAGAGGTCCCGATGAAGGTATTTTATTGGCTTTCCCGGTCTGTTTTATGTGAAGGGTTCCTCTGAAAGAGGGCTGGTTTTATTCAGAGGACTATTACCAGGAAGTTATTATTGCATATTTAATATCTTTTTTTTTTAAAGACTCTGCAGAAGGCATTATGTCGTCTTCAGTGGGAAAAAAAAAACCAAACCAAACAAAACCAATACCAACAAAACCCCCAAACAAAATAACCCACCCAAGAACAAAGCAGTGACTACGCTGACGGGAGGTGATGCTCAGGGGAAGGACCCTCTTCCTGGTGCCATATATTAGAAAAGGTTTTTATTCCCAAAGCCATCAGACCACAGAGGTCTTTCCATCCCACAAAGCTGCAGACTGTGTAACACAGTGATGGAATTGCACCTTTCCTGGCATGGCACTGAAGTGGTGTGGGCTTTTTAATTACATCGCTCTTTCACGGTTACATTCCTGTACCCATCTCACCCTCCCCTTCAGTTTCCAATTATTCTTTTTAATTTACCTCTTTTCAAGCCATTTGAGCTCCCTTACAAGTAAATAAGAGGAGGAAAAAATGCAGAAAAAAAACCCAGGTGTGCAAAGAAGGAAAATTAGGGTCAAACAATTTTGCTCCGTAATTGAAAACATTTTCCTGGAACTCTTCCTTTAATTCACCCCTCCCTCACTTTTGTATTCACCTTTTAATATATTCTTCTGGACAAAAGCATTGCCTCGTGGTTTTAGCCCCATATTATCCTGATACTTTATTCTAATAGATGATTTTTAAAGGAAAGCAGACTTGAGGAGACTGGGTTGGAGATGCCAGGCTGATAGTGGGGAGGCGATGCTGCAGGGGGGAAGCCAGGCAGCCCAGCCGGAGTGGCTCCCTGGTGAGGCAGCACCAGATAGAAATGTTCAGCTGCTGGTGACAATTTCCCTGATAAAGATAATCCTAGTAAATAATATTCCTGGAGGACAAAGGGAAAATTATCCATTTAAATGGATTATATTTGAAAAGATTTCTTTGAAAAATTAATTTTTAAAAATCATCTTTTCACCCTGATGAAACCATGTGTTAAGTAAAACTTAGATTAGAGATTTGGGGGCAAGATCAGATGGTATGTCACGCTTATCCTCCTTCGTATATTATTTGTAGTCTATCAGATAGACGAGGGGATCACAGCTGATATGAAATCTTGAGCAATGAGTTTGTACTGCAAAATGTTGGTATTCTCTGAGCTGCATGTGCCTTCCTACTTTTCCCTGTTGTGTTCTTATTCTCCACTGTGGGGTTTTGATTCTGGAGAGGGGCAGAAGGGAAGCACTGCAAAAATGTGTTCTCAGCTAGTCTCACAACATCTGACATTAAATCCTTTCCCCTTCTGGTAATTCTGTGTAGACACTGTCGTGAAGCCCTGCACCATGCTGTGTTTTGCATGTCTCATCACAGGATTTTATAGGCGGTTTTCATGAAGTTATAATAACACAGTGTGTCTAATTTTTATTTTCATCTGAATTTTTAAACAAAAACTTATTAAATATGACTTCATTAAATGCAGTATTCTTATCTGATACATTGCTTGACACACATGGCCATGACTTTTTGTGTAAAAATCATTTTACTGGCCTAAAGAATGTGTGTGTACAAATGATTTGTTTTGAATCCCTTCCATTTAAGCTGTACGTAAGAGTTGTGTGTTCACACACCACTGTGCCTTCTATTGAAACCAAAAAGTCCTCCCACTACTCTGCTTTTTTGTCCTTCGGTTATAAGAAAGAAAAAAGAAGCCTCCTGCCATCTAAACGTTTATCTGAGGTAGAATGTTAGTAGCTGAGATTTAAAGGTTTTCATGGTTTAAATGCTGACACGCCATAGCCATAGTGGTGCCAATAGCAATAGCGTTATAAATAGTGTATGAGTATACACTTGTTTATCTCCTCAAAGTGCATTTCCAATTCTGTCAGTGTGCATGTAAGAGGGTTTAAGTAGCTTGTGTTTTGAATTCAAATGCTATCGTGAACTGCAGTATTTTTTTAATGAACTTGAATGAAATTATTGGAGACATCTGATAAGTGAGATTTGATGAAGCTTTCAAACATGTTTTTATCAGGGGATATTAAGAAATATGAGATTGAGTGTTGCAACATAATATCCTTTCTCTGATGCTCCATTTGACTGACTTATAGGGAGTCATTTGAACCATCATTTTAAGAATGCCATTTATTTATTTGAAAAGAAGTAGACATCTGAAGCACGTTCCTACCACAGGGTGGATGGGAACTTGTACTTTAGTAGAAGTTATCTCTCTGATGACAAAGCAGAATGGGACACAAACCAGTGTAGAGGATTAAACCTCTCATGTCCTTTCCATGTCCTGACACATCACTTTATCAAATTAACCAGAATATCTTACACTTTACAGTGTGATGGGGAGATAATGGCCTGTGGGTTCAGAAATGAGAGTCTGAATGTTAGTTTTTCATCTCCTATTGTCAGCAGCACCCATGCATTTTCTTAGGAATGAAAGGGTATTTTAAGATTATTTCATACTCTACCCCCAGCTCACAAGAGTTGTCTCTAAAAAGAAGGCCTTATTAAAAAAAACAAACCAACACTGTGGGAACATTCATTATATAGTGAGTCCTCCACTACGCAAGCTCAGTGCCCTGAAGCAGAGATTGCATTAATATTCTGTAAGCCCAGTCAGAGTACATGAACGTCTTTGAGCTCTGTGTTTGCTGATAAAGCAAACAGTGTATCGTGTTTCAAAACTACTGAATAAAGTTAAAATAAGGATAATAGAAGGAAACGGGCTTTTTTCTAAGAGTCTGTGGGGAGGGAAAGGCTAGAATGTCAATGATCTTGAGAGATCATAAGGCATTTTTTAAAAATGGTTTATTCGGGAATTATTTCCTTGACTTTGTCAAGGAGATGATCTTGCATTGGGAGTGGGTGGTGGCCGTCATCTGACACTACCACCAAGCTCTGCAGCAGGATGGGGTGGGAAGATCCACTTTTCATTTGGCCATTGTTTTATCACTCAGTTTTCCTGCTCTCCTGGAATCCTTATGGAGAAGGTCTTCAGGGACACATACCTGAAGGGTGGCAGGCAGAAGGGATCCTTACCTGAACAGCCTGTGGCTTTGGGGTTTGTCTGACCAATATATGGGGAAGTCAGATAAAGCAGTTAATGTATGTGATGTATACGGTAATTAATGAGTCACCTTGGGCTCAAGGTCTGAGTTAAAACTTTGGCTCCTGGACCTCATTTGTGACCATGAACATGGTTGTTGGAGTGAGATCAGTCGTCAGTTTTCAGGTGACAAAGCGGCAGTAGCTGGAGATCCTCAGCTGACCCATCAGGCTTCAGTAACCAGATTTTTTATCCCTTACCTCTAAGAACGCTGCAGTTCCTTCCAGACCATCTCCCTGGCCCGGCCGGTGCTGCGGGCACACACTCGTACAACGGAGATGCCCAGCCTGGCTGGCCGGGGGAGGGGGGTGTATTTGTGTAGAGGTGGTTCCAGCCAAGTGTGACCGTGCCAAACTGCCTTACGAGTTGGCTGCTGCCTTAGGATTGTAAGTAGAGGGATACAAATGCGTCCCCATTTTCCAGAGATGACTGAAGGATGAGTACCTGACATGGACAAATGGAAATGTCTTAGCATACATGTAAATAGCTGAAAAAAACCTGGAATACTTCTCTTCTTGTAGAAAGTGAATATAGAATTTTTAATAAAGGAGCTTAGAGTTAGTACAATCATGATATCTGAAAGACAAAGGTGTCTGGTGACAGTGCCCTAACCCTAATAGAAAGTGTATGCAGATCAGCCAGTGCTAGTACTTTAAAAGAATCTATACACACACACAAAAAAAAAAAAAAAAAAAAAAAAGAAAAAGAAAAGCCTCCTAGGCAGTGTAACTTTTTAAGAAAGCTAAAAATTATTGCATGAAAGGCTGAAGGAACTACTCCAGATTTGCTTCCAAGATGTGTAAATCACACAGAGGGATTTATGTGTTCTGCTGTTTCAGCTGGAATTCTCCTTATCCATCAGATTATTTTAGTATTTTGTGAATAGTACTGCTAATTAAAATTTATAGTCTAAGTAATTTTAGTTTTAACAGAAATCTTTTTCCAGCGTAACAGAAATGGAAGTTTGCATTGAAAAGCTTTGCTGCGAGATGGGGTGAGAGCAGTGCTGCCCTGTGCCCGCAGCGCTCCGGGCAAGTCCAGAGATGTTGCTGTTTACTGCAGTCCATGGCACGGCTCTGAGGAACGGGGCAGGGGGGTGTGCCTGTGCCTTCAGACCCCCCAGCCAGGTGTTTGCAGGGAACACAGAGCTCTGGGAAAGGTTCCAGACTGCAGGAAGAGGGGTTAAGCTGTCACAGGAGCAGAGGGCAGGTTTCCAGCAATGCCCAGGCGATCGCTTCCCATCACGTTACACAGTGGCAAGACCTTCGGTGGGGCTTGTGCCCTCCCACACTCTTGGGAAAGGTGTAAACTAAGAGTTGTCTTCCATACCTAAAGGACTGTATCGCTCCCTGGGAATTTAAGGGGTGTGGGAAACAGTGTTACAGTGCTGTGGCGGGTGCTGGGCAGCTCCAGTGTCACCAGTTCCCAGTACATGGCCCATGCCAGTGTCCCCCAGCCAGAGGCTGGGACTGGGGGCTGCTGGCCTGGACCTGGGGCAGGTGTCCTTCCCGCTGACAGCAGCTCTCAGGCCTGGTGTGAGGTGCTCAGGAAATTACCATACAAATGATATTTCACTGAAAACAAAAAGCAGACAAATAGCTCTGTGGTAAATATTTTTCAAGGGTTTTTAATAAGTGCCTGGATTTTGGTGAGGCAGCTTGCTGATGAAAGGTTGTGTCTCGTGTTGTAAATTGCTTGTGTGTCCTGAGGACTCTTGAAGCAAGAGAAACCAACATCTTGGTGGTTATTTTTGCATTTTCTTTGTTCTCAAAAAAAGTAGGAATTCTGGGAGCTTTTGGTCCCCATGGGGTTCTCATCCCCACCTGTGAGAGCAGAGCTCCTTCCCCTGCTCCCTGGCTTTGAAGACAAGTGGAATTTTTGTAGTTCCTTATACCTGACACTTGCAAACCGCCGTCTTGCATTTAGTACTCTTTTTTTTTTTTTTTTTTTTTTTTTTTTTTTCCTTAGCCCTATTTCTCTCCAGGTTTGATTTGTACATCACATCTCCACGCGGTAATCACCTGGCCTCTAAGTTCCCAGTTTTCAGTAGCAGCTTCTCCATTAATATTTGAAGCATATGATTTTTGCTTGTTATCAGCAATATCCCGGGAGACAGCAAGAAAGACTGTGTAGGAGGGCATTTTAAAAGCTTATCTTTAAAACCATGATGTTTTGTGATTTAAAAATTAAATATGGATTAACAAATGGAGAACTGACACTGTCTGGGGAATCAAGATTGGATATAGAGGGAGAAAGAGCATGACTCATCAAATTGCTTTATCACAATAAACTAAAGCTATTGGTGCGGATATGCAGCTTGAGTAAAGTGGAACCGTTCAAAATATTTGACAGTCGGGTATTAGCTAATAACTATGCAGTCAACTTAATTAAAAACATTTATTTCCCCAAAATAAGAAGCTTGTAGAACAAATGAAGCCAAGCACATTAAAGAACACTCACTGAAATTATGTGTGTATCCTTCTTTTATCTTTTTTTCTGTGCAGAGAACATTGACTTGTTCTGGGGAAGGCACACAGAAGTAAGCATGTTGACTTTTAAAAGGAGCTACTTTTTCAGGAAAGCCCTGCTTCGGGCAGAGTCTGCTTCTGGTATGGCGAGCAGCAGAAGGAACAAAAAAAGACTCGGGCTGTTGCAGCCCCTTTGCGCATGTCCCGGCAGGTAGCAAGGCGGCTTCAAGGGCAGCACCTGGTGGTCCTGGTGGCTGCTGCACTGCGTATGCCAGAGCCTGATGCTCTGGGGCAAGTACGTTGGAACCCTGTCAGCAGTTGAAGGCTTCTGGGTGAGACTTGCAGGAAAAGGACTGTTCTGGCGCGGGGTGCCTGCGCCTGTCTGTGGATGGTTTTGCACAGGCAGAGGAGCCACTATGGCCCCGCTGCTGGTGCACGTCATGGCCTTGCTGAGGTCAGACTATCTCAATAACTTCTTCTGGAAGTTCTTAAAAGAAATAGAAAATAAATGGGAATGAAGGGCAGTGGAGTGCTGCTGATGAACAGTTGAGTGAGTTCCCAGCCCCGAGGCCACTGAGGCCACAGTATCTCTCATAATTGCAAGTGCTAGTGCCTTATTTTACATTTTATCCGAGAAACGGGTAAAATTATCTATAAAGCAATCTGATGCAATTTATTCAGCAGTGACCTGTGCTTCACTGAGCTAGCACCTGTTATCTGCGATTTATCCCTTTCGGTGGTGCCAGGTTCGCCTTGGAAGAGCCGAGCCCTGCGTGGGGGCAGCATGGTGCTGGGTGATGCTCTGCAGTGCTGGGCACAGTGGCCCCCCCGGGTGACCCCTGCTCCAGACAGGTCCCCCCAACAGGTGAGTAGGGGTGTGCTGGGGAGCTGCCTCCCTCTTAAAACAAGAGCCCTTACTGATGTGTACGTAGGGTTGTGCGCTGCTGTGTGAGTGATGGGGAGGTCTGGTATGGTTAGCAAATGGCTGATGTGGCTTTGCCTTGATTTCGATGTAAAAAGTTTGAAAAAGATCTGTAAATGTTATAACACAGAGATATGAGCCGTGAAATGAACTGATGTGTGTGTCAGCTTCGAGAACCAGAACTTTAAACAGAGGATTCAGGGCTCTCTGTTCAGACAGATTTGATAGTAAAGCAGCTTTTCTGCAGCATTAGCACCAGCCTCATGTGAGTAGGTAGGCATGAAATGTGAGGAAAGCGTGATGGAACTGGTGAGCTGTCTCTTCAGTCGTCTTTTTGGAATCAATCGAATCAAGTTCTTCCGATATGCCAAAATACTGAGAAAAAATATTAATTTGGAACCTGTGAAACTGAGAGGAATATTTGAAATTTATGTTCAGTGTTAATTTCTCTTACCCATGTGGCAGTAGTTTATGCCAAATGAAGATAACTTTGGTCACCTTTCTGGTCACCAAATGAATTGAAAATGAAGAAAGTGGATGTTTTATATGAAGTAAAAGTTAACACCTCTTTTTGTAGAAGTTGCATTGATTTACTGATTTTTAATTTACGTAGCACTCAGAACATCACTTGAATTCCTTCGTACAAGTAGCAGGCCTGACAATTTCAAGAGGAAATATAGTGCCCCTTATCGCTCATTTTAGACCGAAAGTGTTGAAACTTTCAGCCGGTCCCAGCTAGTCCTCCAGCCAGATGAGACGGCACGGGGTAGTAGAATTGCTGTGGTTTTGCATGGAAAAAGTCAATGGTGTAGTCACATCCTGAAGCACAGGGATTTATAATACAATTGAAAATTTCTCTCTTCATACTAATTAGTTACACATGTGCGTTTTCAGCTATCAAGTTGAGCTTTTTATCTCTTAAATTCCTATGAGATTTAATAAATGACAATTGAAATAATGGGCTGCTCAGCAGTGTAGCTGTAGGTGCGTGTCATGAGGTGTAGGTGGAAGAGTGTGAAATTTGATCTGCAAATAATATAAGAAAATTTAATTAAATTTAGACTAATGTGGTGAGTGCCCCAACAGTAAGGGAAAAGGGCATATGCAGCATATTAATTTTTTTGTAGCCTTTTTTGTGTGTGTCTTTCGTCTTATGCATTCCAGATTTGCTCATTTTTCCTTGGCATATCAAGTTTTCCACAAAAGGTCTAGGGATAAAACTTTTTTGTGGCACGGTGGTTGTTTAGATATTGATTTGAGGGTGTAACATCATTTCTTGCTACATTAAGTACCAAAGATCAGGAGATAAAAACAGTTTGGACTGTCCAAAGTTCTTGCTGTAAGTTGAATTTCCTTGCTTTGATTCTGTCTCAGGGTAGCACAGTGAGCTGGTGCAGCACGTCCCACACCATAACAGGCCAGGATGCACAGTTATTGAATCGGGCTGTGGGGGGCAGGACTCGGACAAACTTGACACGCAATGCTTCTGCTGACACAGTGAAAACATGTCTGTTGGAGTCTGTAGGTTGGCATCTGTGCAAAGACAGTGTCTGCGAGAGCATGTGAGTTTTTAATGTTAATGACATTAAGTGCTTGATGGACTGCCTCTGCCCTCCTCCTGTTGGATATTTGCTGTATTAGTGCAAGCTTTATGGGGTCTTTAAAATGTAGAGGATGAGGAGTGGATCTTGACAAACCAGTGGCGGTGGATATTCTCCCCTACACATTCGGTTTAGGAAAATACAAAGGTTTTTTGCTGCTGCTTGCTACTGGTGCTTCAGTGTTCACTGGAAATGAAGTGTTACCCCAAAACACTGAGAATTTTGTCTTAGTTGTTTGCTGCTTTTTTGTGTTTACATTTTCATTCGGTTCCACTTATCTCAATAAGTCACATTTTTGAGTCAGCAAGTAACAAGTTATAAGAACATGCACTGTAAAGTTCTCTCTGCCCTTCTCCCCGGTGACCCTTTCAGCTACGTAGTTTCAGCATCTCTCTGCATCCCTCCACCACCGCCCGAAAGATTTTGTTTTCTGTGTTTGGTTCCCATAAGTCCTAACACTTGGGTTTGGGCTTTTTATTGTATGTAGCAAAAGGGAAAACAAAAGTCTGTTTTTCCTTTATTCTTCCTTCTGTGAAGGAAAAGGATATTTTCTTAAAGATTGGCTTGCCAAGGTACAGAGATGCTATTGCCATAACTCCATTTGTTGACAGGAAAAGGAAGAGTTTACAGATTCATAAAGTTTTTGGATGCCTTGTAGGGCAGTATGGGCTTTGCTGGAGGAACGATTTCTGCAGCAATCACTTTTCTTTCAGTTAAACACATTAGGTAATCCAAATATTGACAAATATTTCATACAACTCTTGAATTCAGCATCAAATTAAGAGAATCACATTGTCTTTAATGGGCTGTTCATTGAAAAGTCTCTTTAGAAAACAGTCAATGAAGAGCTTTGTGCTGAAATAGCTCAGGTATAACCATATTCAATCCCTCTTCCGAGGCCCCCATGTGCAGCGAATGCAGATGGCTGCAGAATGGTGGTGGTTCCCAGTTGCTGGGTCAAGCACGTTTTTTGCTTGTTAAGTTTTTCATGCTCTTAAACTTGCACACTGGTATTTGTGGCTTGCCTAGATGGGATTACAGGCGGACTGCAGAGTTGAAACGCACTTGTTGGGTGGAGACCAGGTCTTGAGTCTGTCACAAACTGCATTAAGGTCGCTATTTGAGATAGGGCAGACTCATCTGAGCGTGAGTGTGTTAAGACATTTCAGGAACTAGGCTGTGACTGCGGTTCAAAGCCTGCGGAGCAAAGCTTTGCTTTCTGAGAGGGGTGAGCTTTGCCCCATGTCCTTTATGTTTATTTCTCAACAGCACCCCCACCCCTTCATTTTACGGTGTCCATAGGAGCTGCTGCAGCAGGTCAGAGCCCAGTGCCCAACACCCCACCGGGCAGGGCCAGTAAAGACAGCCCAAACGGAGTGTCAAGGTGCAAGGACGTACTTGTGCAGCATCCCAGCCCTTACCCCGAATTACTCAGTGTAGCTGCTTTTGGAGTCTAAGTTACTCAATTTTCTGTTTTAGAAAGAAAGTGCATGAGCCTTCCCCACTCACCGGGGCATGCCAGCCATGACCTACAACCAGCTGTCACCTCCTTGTCTCTTCAGCCATCTCATTTCCAGGCGGGGCTGCTCCTGGGGACCAGGACCACCCTGCTGCCAACAGCCTCCTTCCCTGGGTACCTCCTGTCCTGGATGTTTTGCTGCTAGGTACCTGTTCCAGGCTGCAGGCAGCGTGCATCGCCCGGAGCATTCCTGACGGTAGGGCTGCCTTCCACCCCCCTTCCCTGGGTGAGGTCCCCTCGGCTCGAGTCCCCGCAGCACCTGCCTGAGTTTGGGTCTGGAGCTGTGATACACCAGTGGTTGTTTTACACAGGAGAAGGTGCCACTGGAATGAAACCAGGACTGCCTTCCAAGAGCTTGCTCCTAACTTCTGTGCCTTTTACAACATCTTGTTGCAGAACTCCATTAAATTGAACCGATTATCCACAGGCAGTGTATGGGGGGTGGTTTTTGCAATGCTGCAATAGTGATTTTATTGAACTATATTGCATTTTTAGTACTCATTTGAGAAAGGGTTATTAAAGCACAGTATTGTACATTAAGAACATTACTCCAGTGTGAAGGAGACGAGGATTATGAGAAAGACAAGAAAGGTCTGAAGAGTTTAAAGTGCTCTGTTTCTATTTTTTATTTCCCCATCCAGGGGCTGGAAACATAACCTATTTATATAATTCTTAGCTTTGCTGAGTTTACACATTTTCAGTCCCAGAAGGCAGCGGTCAGTGTACAAGCTTGCAGTAATGACCTTGTGTGTAAAACTTTTGAGAGAAAATATGCTGCAGCAAGACTGAGGACTAATCAGAAACCCAGCTAGTAGGACCTAACAGAAAAACAGTCTTTTGATATTTCGGTCATCCTGGCTGTCATCTGCAGATGTGACCTAGAGATGATTTGCTTTTGAGACCCTGCAGAAAGCTGCGCTTATATATGCTTCTAACAAACGTGTATGTGAACCAGAGCTTTATGCAGCGTTCACCAAAATGCTATGAGATATGAACATACATAAGATAATGCCAGCTTGCTAATGACACTTAATGAAGTTTTCTCTCGGTAAAATTAGACCACCTGTAGTTCGCCTCTGTTATGATCTCCATACAAAAGGGACCTGGGATTCTGCAGAGCTGAGGGTTGGTACTCTGTGAGAAGCATCACTTAGAGCTTCAATTAAACTTGGGAAGCAGCAAGCGGAATTGTGTGTGCAAATTAGAGAGCGGTTCCCCAGAAGAGGGCTGGGGATGGTTGCTGAAGCATGCAGAGGGAAGACCTCCATCCTGCTAGAGGGATACAGGAGCAATAAGCAGATCTCTCCTGCTTTCCTTTGGGTGAGACACAAGGAACCTAGAGATGAAACAAAATGTTAAAGAAGTCACCTTCTTTTCCTCTAACCCTCTGTGTCCTCCAGCCTGATACCCTGTTTTCTCTTGTTTTCCCATGGAAACATTAGTTAATAGCTACGATAAGTGAATGTGCAGTCCTGTTTGCTGTTGGGTGCTTACCTTAGTAGGGCTGCGCACTGGCCCCATGTCTCGCTTCTTGTCCTCACCAACACAAACCCCAGGAGCTCCCATCAGTCTCTTTTCATGTACCTTATCTATTGCGGAGCCTTTGCAAGCCTGACACAGGGTTCATGGGAGAATTTTTTCATGTTGTAAATGCTGGTCTCTTCTTAGGTGGAAAAACTAGGGAAGAGGTTTCCTTCCAGAAGTGAACTTAAAAGATTTCTAATCCTCCCTCCCTTCCCACTGAGATTTGTCATTGTGTCATTGCTGTTCTCTGTATTTCTCATTCTTTGAAGAACTGACAAGTCTTTCCTTGCCCTATCTAGATACATAACAACCAAGAAAATACCATTAACTGAGAGAAGGCTAAAATACTACGTTACCTCTCCAAGAAAAAAAAGGAATTAGGAACATGGGAACACTCCAAATTGTAGCTAGAAAAGCTTCATCGTTAGAGATCATTTTGTGCTTGCAGTGTATAATGATTCACTATCCAGAGGTGGCATCATTATTACTAGGGGGGAAATATCCCTGCAAGAACAGCGCAGCACTAAGCAGTCTCCTAAATTACAGTGTGGAGCTCCAAGAGGCAGTTCAGACAAATAAAACCACGTCATAGAGCACAGGATTCTTTAGTGCGCGCGAAGGTTGCAGGAAATTGCTTTTTGCAAGGGAGCCAAGCCAGCCTCAGAAGGTATTGTTTGTGAGCAGTCTTGCATTCAGGCATCTTGGGAAGCAAACAAATAGCTGGAGATTAGAAGGGGGTGAGCCTAGCTGCCCACTGCCCACACTGACTGTGCTGGGAGGTGAGACGCAGCCAGCCGGGAAGTTTCCATGGCAGGTAACAGGTCTGTTTGTCGATCACCTTAATGGCTCAGAGCCTCAGCTGGAGAAATTCAGGTTTGACTATATGTATCTTAATCTAGCCCTTATTTATAGGAAGACGGGATGTTTTATCAGTTTGTTTCTTTCCTGATTCCCTGGAATCCAATCTCCTGTCAAATGGGTCTCTCTTTGTTTTCAGGAGGTAGCCTTGCTAGCTTACCCTCTCTTGGGGCTACAGCAACACGTACCACTGGCGATGCTCAAGGAAATCTTTGCACCACTGTGGTGCTCCGCGGAGCCAGGGACTGCTCTGCAGTGTTAGAAAGGCTGTCGGCAGGGCTGCTTCGTTTGGTTCTCCTTCCAAATGTCAGTTTAGGACTTTGAATTTGCGAGGTTTGAGGATTTATGAACCAGCTGCAAGACTAAGATACTTAGCTGATGTTTTGTGTTGAGCATAGTTCTAAATTGTATCGTTGCTTGGCTGTACGTTATGCTTTAAACATGGTATTTTTGGTGCTTTGTTTCCATCTGTACCCACAGCCAGAGATTTTACCGCCTACAGTTGTTCCTAAAGAAACTGTGTTTTATAAAGTGTGCTGACACTATTTCCAAGAACCTTGCCTTTACTGTTTTTATGCACAGCGCAGAAGAGCCGGTCTTAGTCTGGCTAAATCAGACTCTTAAAAGACAGAGGGAGGATCGCGTTACTTTTGGGTTTGCACCGCACGAGATCATCCAGAGCGTTTTGCACCCCTGTGGCGGTTCATCCCCCAGACCAGCAGATGTGCCAGGCTGTCTCGCAGACCTCACCTTGTATTCCTTTCAGCTTCATTCTGGTGTCTGCATTCGGAGTCTCTCATTTCTATCTGATAGCAGGCACTTCTTGTTAGAAATAGGCATATGGCAAAATTCAAAACATAAATAACATTATGTACCTGAGAATCTGCTTGTTCAGGCTCCAGCCCTGGGCTGCCTTCACCTGGGAGATCTTCAGGGCAGTTATCGCCTGTGAGAGCCTTTACAGGGCAGTCCTCATCAGGACCAGGTCATTTAAGCACTCCTGGCATGAAGTTATAACAACAAAAATTCTTTAAATGTTTGAAGCAGAAGTGGAAGTTGTATTTCATATTGCTTTTTTTTCTCTACATGGTTACACTGTATGGCTCAAATGGGCTTTTTGTAGTACAGATTTTAGGAAGCCAATAAATCTGAAGCGCCTTCTACTGCAAATAACTTGTCTGACTCTGTTCTGAAACACTTTGGAGCGTTGCAGTGTGAGCTAACGTGAGTTCTTGAGCGTGCGTGGCCATTGGTCTAACTGGGTATCCTCATTTTCTTTATTTTCTGTCTAGCAAACAGAGCTTTTCTAAATCTTTGAAAAAGATGATCTTATACCATTCTTCTAATTTAATTTAGGGTTCTGGAGAGAGTCTTAATTTTTTTGTGTATTGCTGGAGTTTAACTGCCATAATAAAGGACAATTTTTGACGTGATAAAATGCACTAGGAATGTCATTAAATATGCAGCAAAGCTATGACACAATGGAATTAAGCATTAATGAATAACATACTAGAAATATTAGTCTTCTGGTTTTGGTTATGATGAAGTCTAACATGAAAAAATGAGACCATAAACAAGCTTAGCAAAAATCAAATTTTAAAATGACTCAGTAGAATCTTAATGTATAGGATGTTTCTGAGTTAAAGCTGTTGCATATCCACAAGGATGCTTTCTCTTGGATAAATTCTTGCAGTTTCATGTTTTAATGTAATTTTATTATTGGTACACATTTTATTTTTACAATTGAATTATGATACTATGGAGACATAATTTAAATTCTAGCCCATCTGCACACCAGCACAGTTATAAACTTACTGGCATACGCAAGATCTTCATAACTTGTGGTAAGTAGGATATTAACTATTTCTAGTAAAGAACAATAATGCGATCCAAAGCCTCATTAGAACTTTGATTTTGGACATAAGGACCCAACTGTCATTTCTGGATCTCTCTGTAAGTAATTTTTTTTACCCAAAGTTCTTTTTTTCTGGAGCATTCTGCATAGTCTATACTGTTTTAGCCTCTGTTGTCTACACACACACACACACACACAGAGCCCCTTTTTTTTTTCCCCTTGAAATGTGATAACTCCACAGGCATGAGTTTCCCATTTTCTAGACCTGTATTTGTTCTGCGTGGAGCTGTGACTGCGTTAGCCCAGCAAATGCAGGCAGAATGAAGTCCAAACAGTTTGAATGTGCCTGGGTCTATTTTAATTTTTGGAGTTAGAATAAATTAATTTCTTTCCATTTCTGGCTGGATGGACTGACAGGAACTTTTCTGATGGTGAGCTGATTTCCATAGATTATAGTTTCTTTGTATGGCATCTGCCAGAGCTGGTGCTGGAACAAACTGCCCAGGGCATCTCCTTTGGGCTGCTGGTCACGGCTTTAAAGAGGAGGCGGGTGGGCGCAGGGGTCCAGCCCGTGCTGTGGGATGGCTGCTGGAGAACTGCTGTGTGAAGTGCACTGATGGCCTCAGACCAGCTCCTGGCAAACTTTCACGCTTGCGGCACCTTGTCCCTTGATGGGATGAGGAATATTAGAGGCTCAGTAATATGGGCAGGATTTATTTTGCTAGCTTTTATTTTTACTGTGGATTTACAGGTTCGGGTATGAGACTGGAAATTTTCCTACACTAGAATAACTTGCTGACAGCCTCATTATTTCTTGCATGAGGCTGATGATGAGTTCTGTAAATTGGACATTGTGGGGTTTAGTCTGTTTTTTATTTAAAACAATAAATGTGAATTCCCACATATAGCAAAGAGTGACCTTAAAACCCATACCTGACACACAGGCTCCTGCTGCCTAATGTTCAGTCTTCTCTAAAGCAAACATGTGAGTCTTGTATTGACTTTCCAGTGATTGTTCTTTGAAGATTTTGTGGCTTTTGTGTCAGTTGTTTGAATAACTCTCTTCTGCTGGTGAGTAGTTTGACGACAAGCAAGCTGGCAGGCCTGGCTGAATTTCAAGAATATGAAATAATCTTTATCATTCCGGTTCCTTTAGGATGTAATTCTGCTTTATCAGGGAAATATCCTCAATTGTGCTGTCAAGTTTTCACATGGGGAGAATATTGACTTCTTTAAACTCAGTCTTCAGTGTTACAGCCACTGCTTTCTCTTTCTTCTGCAGAATATATGAGGTTTAGAAGTAAAATTCATTGCAGCTAATAAATTCTATATGCAGGATATATAAGTATATGCCAAAACCCTGCAGTGACACATAAAATGTACAACAAAATGAAAAAAATACTATGTGCCTTTGATATTTATTTAGTTTCTTCCCCAATTAATTCCTCTCCTTTGGGCTATTCCAGACTTAGGTCAAACTGTTTGATTTATTTCTCCCTGTGAAAAGTGGGGGTTCCTGGTCGCTGGATTCATTTCACAGAGCTTTCAGTGCAGGGCTGTGCTGAGCATCCCATGTCCCTTAGCAGGGGCACCATGGGACTGCATCGGCTCCCCGGTGGGCTTCTTTCAGGGACAATCAGGACTTATCGGCACTTGAGGAGCTGTTACTTTTGTTGTTTAGATTAAAAAAAGTCTAGGTATCATCTGTTCTTAACCTGACTTTTCTTACCCTCCCCAATAAACCTTCCTTAAAATCCCAGTTTTATGGTGTTTTCTGTGCTGGTGTGCAGTGAGAAAAGGTCTTCAGATCCCTGCCAGTGGAGGAGCATCCTTGACATTGCCATCCCTGGAGGTATTTAGAAGACATGGAGATGTGGCGCTTAGGGACACGGGTTAGTGGTGGCCTTGGCAGTGCTGCGTTAACCATTGGACTTGATGATCCTAAAGGTCTTTTCCAGCATAAATGATTCTATGAGCAGCCGTGCCCAGCCGTGCTGTGCTGCCTCTCTGCTGTAGGGCATCAGGGACAGATTATCCTGCAGTGGGCTGGGAAGAGAATCCCTGAGCCTCCCCCAGCCAAACCAAGGAAAGGGGGGGGTCACAGTAGCTGCAGGCTCCGCTTTGCTTCGATACAAACCCAAGCAAATGTCAGACCTTGCAATTACCCTAAAAGCAGACTTGGGGGTGTGAAAAATCCATGGGGAGGGGGAAGAGAAAAGCCTTTAAAAGCCATCATCTGCTTGCTTTCTGAAGGAAGCCATGCAAGCCTAATACTTTGTGTCTTGTTCCCATAATTGTAATAAACATCCAGGAGGCAGCTTTCGGCAGCTGCTAATTTTAAAGTAATGTATTAATCAAATTAATTGAGAGTTGCTTTTAGTAATTAGCAACAGCAAACATAACTTTCTGAAGTGATGTTTTCAGTGTTGCTAAAAGTGATGCCCCCCAAAAGAGTATCTCTGTAGATAAATCATCTGCAAAAGTGTTAAATTGTCTCTTTCTCTACCTGATAATCCAATTAAGTGGTGATAAGAAAAATAGCTCTTGGAGAGTTTCAGGGAAGCAGAATAATGTACTTAGCGTTGTACCAGAATCAAAATACCACATAATCATGGGTATCCATGGATACTGAAGCAACACTTTGATTACTAGATACATCCATTACCCTTAAATACCAGAGTTAGGTGTTTAATGCCCTGAACAATTTAATGCATGACTGCTTGAACTTGCACAGAGAATTCTCCTGAGGTTTTGCCTGTCAGAGGCACAGCACAGAATCTGTCAGCAGGCAAAGGGGAAGGCTCTCTCTTCTTCCAAGTTCCTGTGTGCTTTGCAACTGCTGCAACCCAGATGGCTCAATTCGCCTGCCTGTCCTTGAGCTGCCTGTGAACTGGAGCATTATGTGATGTGTCCCGATCTCTATCCCACGTCTGTGACATATGAGTGGGATTCCTGTGAAAAAAAATCGTATGATAATCTTTTACAGCGCTTGTGCTGTTGGGACTCGCTTTGCAGCAAATGGATGGGTGTTGTGTCTCTACAGCATCAGACCTTTTATCATGGCACAATGAGCACGGTGGTTATTTCATGGTGTAGATTCCAGCGTGAGGCTGAAGCCACAATTCCTCCACCAGAGCTTTGACTTCTTCAATTGTTTTGCAGAGCAGGAATGGGAACCCTGGAAAGAAGCCTCCTCTGCACAGAAGCTGTTGTGGGTCCTGAGAGCAGCCCAGGACACGGGGAGCTCTTACCTGTGTGGTCTGAGCAGGGTCCCCTGCCACCAGCCTGGCTCCTTCCTTTCCATTGGGTGAAAGGATCCAGTCCTCTGTCCTAGCGTTGACAGTGAGAAAATAAAATGCAAAATGGAAAAAGTAAAATGGGCATTTAAAAATCGCAATGCTAAAGAGGCTTGGAAGCATGTATTTAAACACGATTTTATAGCAGTGGCTCCAGCACCTTCTCAGGGGGCATCTGAGCAGGCAGCACAGAGTGGGTATTTCATTGTCATCTGCTGCTGCTGCAGTGTGGTAGGGCCAGGCTTGGTGCCTGCACTTGGCCATCCATGTGACACTGGGTGCTTCTGTGATGTGCAAATGCATATGAATCAAGATGTTGAAGATAGGGAAAATGTGAGCAGAAACTTCTCATTTATTCATCTTTTGTAAAGATAGCTGGATTTGTTATTTCATTTTCTTTTTTTTCTGCTTTTTTGTACTCACAAAATGACTTTTATATTATCAGAGTTCAAAACCGACTTCCTGGAATGTCTCAATACAAGTTTTCATAGCAAAACACTTTTTTTGAGGATACTTGTAAGGCAGAATCTTACATATGTATTCTGTTTGAAAGGGAAAGAAGGAGAAAGCTGGCATCCTATGTAGGCAGGGAAAGCATGGGCTTAATCCATTGTTCCTGACAGTAACTGAACAAACTGAATCCTTCCTATAAGCTATTTTGCTAAAAGTAAAAGCAGGAAGCCAAGAAACAGGTGTCATGTCATCCCACTTGTTGCACAGCTGGTCCTTTTCAGCCTACCTTTGCTAACCTGCTCCTCTTTTTTTCTGATCACCCTTACAGCTCCTTCCTTCACTGAGCTTTGGTGCTGGGGTTTGGTTTGTTTCTATTCCTGAGTAGTAATTGTCTGAAAAAAAGGACAAAAGCAACCTGTGGTGAATACTAATTTTGGGGAGAAATGTGATTTCATGATCTCTAAATCCGTTTGTAAACTTGAGAGTAAATGCAGTCTGCAGCTTTGGTTGGAGAGCATGCGGGAGGAACATGAGGAGGGCTGTACATCACGTTCGTCCCGCTGCTCTCAGAGCTTGGGGACGTGCTCGGGTGGGAGAGCTGGGGTCCCCTGTCCTACCAGAGAGTAATTTGCCTTCTGTGCATGGTGGCTTTTATCTCCTTTTTGATACTGCTCTTTGAATGAACATCAGCATCTTCTTCTGTTCCCGTTGGGGATGGTGCAGCTCTGCGGGTGAGTGCAAGGCACCATGCCCCAGGTATCAGTAGGCGATGGCACGGTCAGAACACTGGGAAGTCTGAGGTAGGAGTTCAACAGCTCTCTAGGAAGGAGGAAACTCACCTTTTTGGATGACTGTTTTAATCGTGGGGTAGGAGGGAGACAGCAGAATCTCCTGCATAGCACCTCATTTGTTTCTTCCTACAGGTCCCTAGTAATGACTGTTCCCAATTCAGATTAAACGGAAATTTTTTGGTTTAGGTAAAAGTAATTGTATGGCTTTTTATTTTAATGAGAAAAAATGAAGATCTAGCAACAAAAAAAAATGTTGATCTCTAAATTTTCTTTTTCAGTCTGGCAGCCAAGCCAAAAAAAAATCAGGGTTTTGTACATCTGTAATTGCCAACATCCTGTGCAATACCTTAAGATAAATTTTCTCTGTCTCCAGCACCACTTAATTAAAAGTTCTCCAGAAGCATGTGAGAAAGTAGGGGCCATTATAAGGATCAAAGTGAAACTGAAGTAGGTTCTGTTGTGCAAAGATTAACTAGGAATGGTGTTTCTTGAGACAGAAACTCTGCTAAAATGAGTCTTGTCAGGGACTTAATGAAGTTCAGAATACCCTTCTACTGGAAATAAAATTTGAGGGAAAAACTGATTTTCATCAGCCAGGGAGAAAGGACCCAAGTTCACTTTGCATTTTGTTTGTTTGCCCCTTCCCCCCCCCCCCAAAAAAAAAAAAAAATCTGGAGGTGCTGGTAGTTTTGGTTGAAATGTTAGTGTTTCTGTGTTTTCTGAGCGCTGCCAGGGGTTGTAGTGCAGGGAATTTTAATTCCAGGAACAATTCCAAACAATCGGGTCAGTTTGCCAAAGTGGCACAAACCACTGGGAAAACTAGAAGCTGTAAAACCAAATAATTTCCAAGTTATTGTTTGAGGAAATGGTTTGCCTTGTTGTCTTATCCTTTTCATAGATTATTGTGCGTTTCCCCAGCTTACTGGTTGGACAAAGGCGCATCTGCAAAGGCTGAACCTACCAAGTCTGCTCCTGGTGCTCCCGTGCCAAATTTGATGGTATTACAGAAACATTTGCTGGCAGCAGGGAAGGAAGAAAGATGCCAATGTTAGCCTTCCATACATAGCCTGGAAGAGAAAGGAGATTGTTTCAATGGTAGAGTGCTATGGTACCGACTGCTTCATCGTTGTTGCTTTGAGGACCATTCATATTCTGATTCCTGTGGATTTCTAGGATTCCACCATGAAAGGAGTTAAACATTTGCTTGCAGAATTGTCTGAATGATGTAACTTACATATACCACAGTTCACATCTCTTTTTTTCATCTCTAATATCCATTCTTTTTATAATGGCCTTTGCATTATAAATATATATAAGTATATATTGATATGTATATATAAATATATACAGAGGGGGGACCCTCTGTAGCCGACTGGTTAAAGCGTGGCAGTGCTGGTGGGACCAGCTGCAGGGGGCTGGAAGCTCCTGGTGCCGCAGGCTGCGGATGCTGGAGCTGCACAGAGCAGCCCCATCTCGGGTGCTGGGTGCGGAGTGGGTTCAACTCCCAGGCTGCCAGTGATTGCCGTAGCACTTTGTAGCTAATTAGAGCATGTGGCACTTCTCCTGTCCATCAAGGTTAATGTATTATTGCAGAAATCCTATGACAAAATCCTTAATTTGCAACTTTCACATTTTTGCCACGTAATTCCCTTGGAGGTTTATACCTCAGGAGCATTGTGAATTAACCTGACAGTGTAAATAACTGTGCACGTTTCCTATTGTAATAAGAATGCAGGATGAGAATATGAAAGTTAAACTTACTTTAAAGTGACATTTGAACAATATACACCTGATTCCTTGGGCATCTGTTATTGCTAAAGGAATGGAAAAGGTTGTGTGCCTCTGCCTGCTGTGAGGTCCTCCGCAGTGATCAAAACAGTCTTATTCAAGCTCATAATCTTGGATGTATACAGAAGCTGACGTGACTGTCGGGCAGCTGGGATGGATCACCCTGCTGCTACAGTTCAAGTTTGTACTCTGATGTCAAATGCTACCCAATGTGGGCTTGAGCAAAACAAAGTAAATAAGAAAATAATACACGGTGACCCATTTTGTGACTGGGAGCACTTATTAGTCAATTTGTCATAGTGTTGCTTTCCTGGAAGAGGCACTAACAGTTTAAAATCCAAATATCTATCAACATGTCTAAGTAGTATTATCTGGGTCTTGGTCCTCTTGCATCTTACTTCTTTGCCTTTTTTTATTTTCCCTTGATCTGCCTTGCTTGGCTGCAGCCATTTCTGTTCCTAACGTTGCTTCAGCGAGTGCTTTCTAATGCTGGTGTCTCCTGCAGCTGTTACATTGAAAGTATTGTAGCTACCATACTGTTGATAAAGTATTTTGGGTTTATTAATTTATATTTTGCCATTTATCCATACTTCCTTTGTGCCGGAGGTGACAGAAAGGTTAGCAGGCCACCACATCACCTGCTCCATTTGGGAAAGCTCTTCCACTGTCCTGGCTGCCAGAGCAGCTCTCTGCCCAGCTCGGGCTCAATGCTCGGTGCTGACTGCGGCACACTTACCGTAACCGGCAGGTAGAAAAGGAGTGCTGTTATTTCCCTTCACCAGTGGACAGCAGAGAAACCAAGAGCTGACCTCCCAAAGGTAGTAGAAATCTCTGTATCAAAAAAAGGACCTGAAATCTACCCCCAAATTCCAAGCTGTTTTCTTTGTCCACGCTGGGTCCTCCTTTCTTTAAAAAAAACATGGAAATTATATACTTTGAAGCTGTACATTGCATTAGAGGCTTCTTTCCCCTGCTATTGAGAGCCTGGCCACAGCTGTCTCTCTGTCCAAAGATGCTCAGTTCAGCTGTAATCATTATCGACTATAATAAGATTTTTGGCTTCTCCATCCAGGCAATAGAGATTGCATGACCCACACAATAGGTGTAATTATTGTCAGGGTGGGTTGCTGAGCTAGCAGCCCTCTCAACAATTTTTTGCTTGTTTTTCAAGCACTTAAGTCATGTGGGTTGCAATTACATAATATTAAATACTGATTTTTTTAATAATAGTTTTACAACAACAATGTATCACATCTGAGGGCAGGGCGTGGGTTCTTTTTTTTTCCCCTGGAAACAAGGATCCTTTAACATCAATAGACTTTTAACTACAGAAATATTACTGTCATGGGTGCGGGGTCTGAAACCCTTTTGCTGCTGGTCTTGCTTCTCTGCACGCCTGGTGGGGTGGTCGTTTCTCTGTGATGGAGCCGTGGTACCTGGGGACGAGCACCTGCAGGCATTCTTCTCAAAAGGCCCTGAAAGTTACTTACGGGTGCAGTAATTAGAACTCAGTTGTTGGGGAATATTGCTGCGTGAGCCTGTCTGCTGGTGTCTGTTCTCTGGGGTGGTATTTCCAATCCTCTTGTGAAAAAGCTCGCTTTTACTGAATGGAAGCAGTGGAGGGCTGTGAAGGATTGAGAAGAATCTTTGCAGCAGCTTCAGATGTGTCTAAATAATGGCTCTATCCAGCATGCGAAAGCCCTTTGGTCTTGACTCTATAAAATATATCCTCTCCGTTCTGCTGTGTCTAAGTGGGAGCCTCTTGAAGGGCACTGTGGAGGGAATGCATAAATTTTCAAGTGACAGATCTTGGAGCTTTGTAACAGTCTGTGGGCTGGTTTGGTTTGGATTTTTTTTTTTTTTTAATTTGTTCTGTTTCTTTTCTTTCAATGAATTCTCCAAAGGTGCCATGCCCATGTTTAACAAGAGAAATCAGTCATGGGAGACTGGAAGTAGCTTGGCTTGGCATGATGGAGTGCCAGGGAAGGCACGGGTACTTTCCAGGAGCAGCTAATAACTTTAAATTCTCCTTAGGCGTGATGCCAGGACAGAGACATTTTTCCTCAACAGAGGAACATGGATGGCTTCCCCTCGATTTCCAGCTGCCTGTGCTTGGGAGATGCCTTGGGAGACTCCTCATGGAGCAGGAGTCTCAGGCTCAAACCCAGCGCTGGCTGGGGGGGGTTGTGCTTTTAACCAGCATGTAATCCATGCCACGTGGGGCATTTCAGGAAAGCCGAATAACTCCGCTCATGGATTGGAGTTGATTCTGTCAAATTTTGACCAGAGAAAATAAAAAGAGCATTTGAAAATGTTTAAACTTCTTGAACTTAGTGCAATGAGACTTTCTTTCCCCATTTAAAAATTAAATTTACTTTTAAAAATCAATATTGCTTTACTTTAAAGAAGAAAATCAGGTTGCAATAATTTGAGGTTGTAATAACTCTAAAACAAAATGAAGCATTCTGTGTGAATCAGAGAAAGACTTGGGGATTGTTATTCTGTGTTATTCTTTCTCAGCCTTCCTTTTCACCATTTTATTTCTTCCCACCGGAACCAATCTTTTTTTTCCCCGGAGTTTTTGGATCAGCTAGTGCCAACAAACCTGGCTTGACTTCAAGCAACCTTCGTGTCTCAGCTTCTCAACATCCAAACATCCCATCAGGGAAAAATGATCCTGACCTACTTTGCAAAGTGCTCTGAGATCTGCAGAAGAGCTGCATTTTGCAATTCTAAAACAATACACCAGGTCTTTGAGGATGCTGGGTGGTTTCCCTCCAGGTGCTTGTACGCCTGCGTTGGGATGTACGCGGTTTGGGATGGTTACCTTGTCCGCTGGCAGAGGGCAGGCAGCCTGTTCGGGTGGTGGATAAGCTGCTGCCTCTGGGTTCGTTTCCTGAGAACACCTCCTCTGTTACTTCATATAATGGTACTTTTAGATCTGTGTTTTAAAGCATATCTGTGACTATCTCCTTTGTCCTGCTGTCTTTCAATCAACTCATCCCCACTGCTGTTTCTTATTGTGCATCTCTGATACTTTCTTAATTAACACACTGTGCAGTATATTGAGGAAGTTGGTATCTAAGATGCCATAAAAGATGCTGTTTATCACAAAGAAATAAAATAACGAAGGCAAAAGTTGTGTTTTCATCTGCCAATAACAAGCAGAAGGTCACTGGAAATGTTTGTGGTTTTTTTTTTACTGCAAATGTGATTGATTTTTTTTTTTGTTTGGTTTGGTTTGGGGTTTTGGGTTGGTTGGGGTTTTTGCCTAGAAGAAGCTATGTAACTATTCTGTGAACTGTGCTAAAAGTGAGTATTTCTTCGGTATGGATGTATTTATCACTGTTATGGTGTTGATACTATTTTTGCAGTGTTACCTGTGTATTTATGAGAAGTCCGGTTCACAGACATGTACTTTATCTTGAGGTTTCAGTTGCTTGGGCCACTCCATCCCATTTGGTGATGGGCATTTGAACAAGTATGGATTTTCTTGAACAATCTTTGCTTTGCCAATATCTCAACTTCTTTGCTGTTCCTGTTCCAGATAGGTTGTTTCAGAGAAAGCCTTTTCCATCAATATCCTTCAACTTGTAAAATTAAAAAGTATCTCAGCTCTTCACCAAGATAAAGTTTGCTTAATACATTGTCAACGTCACATGCCTTTTAGCCTGCTGTTTTTTCACAATTAGTTTAAGCTTGTTCAGGTTGTTGTCTGTTTGTTGGGTTTGTGGGGTTTTTTTAATCCCTCTACTGACTGGTTTAATTGTTTATTTCACTTTTCTATGATATTGGTTTTGCCCATCTGTTTAATCTGTGAACCTACCCAGTCATGCAGGCTGTGTGTAGCGCAGCGAGTGCTCTCTGCAGAACCCAAAATGGTACGAATCCCTCAGGAAGGATGACGTGAAGATTAAATGCTCCATAAGGGCAGTGATGCGGTTGGAGAGTTTCTCTTCCTGCCAGGCTCCCCTTCCAGCCACGTGTATTTCCCAGTGACTTTTTTGTGCTCTCCTCTGACATAGTCCTTTTCTTCTTTCTTCTTTCTTAAACAGGTGGGCTCTGCATTGCTCAGTCCCTGAAAATCCCCCAGGATCGCAAAGACAAGACCATCGACTTTGATAAAATTATCAAGCAGCTCCTAGAAACTCCCAATGCCAGGGCCATCGTTATTTTTGCCAATGATGAGGACATAAAGTAAGGATGACTGAGGGAATTGATTCATTTGTGCTTGATAGCTGTGCAGAAAAGAGAAAGCAAATAAGAATATGAATAATGAAGTGGAAATGTCTGTTGGTAAGAGCACTGTGGAGGGTGGCACCAGGCAGGGAGGTGCTGCTGTTGCTGCCCTGGCTGACATGGTGCCCCAGACCATACATCGCGGGGGGAAGGGGGGGGGGGGGATGGACAGACAGGAATGTTGTTGATGAAGGTCTGGAAGCTTTTCCTGGCATAGTGTCACTCACGCAATGGATGACAAGTCTGATCTTACCACTGAAAGAGGCATTCAGAAGGTGCCCCTCTCTCCAAGCTTGTACTACTATGTATTATTCACTAAGTCAGAGTCTGTTTTATGGCAAATGATGGTTGCTGGTCATCAAATCACTCGGATGCTCAAGGTTAAACCACATAAGGTGCTCAAGGTTTAACCACATACACCTCGCTCATAAAATAATATAAAGAATATTTTAGAAGTGTGACCTTCATTTCTCAGTTGCCTGTCTTCTATATTCTTTTTCCAGAATTTTAAATTAGCTTAACATTGTGATGGCACTGTCAGTGGCTGAGAGGCTCAGTTCTACAAAACAAGACACAAGGAAGTTAGGATAAAGTTGCAGTAAAGTCAATGGCAAAGATACACATTTGAGTGGAATCAGTATGTCAGTCTTAGGACATGCGGTGAACTAAGAGAGAGTCCCCTGTGCTGCATGGATTGTGACACAGTGTGTTGTGAAATTCCTGAGCCATGCTGGTTACAGTAATTTCTGCTCATTCTGCAGTTGCAGTACGCCATTTTCCCCAAGCAGTTATATGTTCAAGTGATATTAATTTGTGAACAAAACTATCTTTTCTGCAGGCAAATCCTTGCAGCCGCTAAGAGGGCAGACCAGGTTGGCCATTTCCTATGGGTGGGCTCGGACACATGGGGCTCCAAGGTGAGCCCGCTCCTGCAGCAGGAGGACGTCGCAGAGGGAGCCATCACCATCCTGCCCAAGCGAGCCACCATAGAGGGTAAGGTCTCCCTCCTGCTTCCTGGAACACTGGTGGTACCAAAAAAACTTTTCTCCTGTGTGTTTTGTGGATAAATGCGTACAGACGTGGTATGATTGAAAGACTATAAAGTACATTAAGTCTTCATCTCTGGAAATTTTCCTAAATGTCTGTGTTCCTCATCTGAAAACTATACATTATTTCCACAGCTGAGAAACTACCAGCAGTTATTTATTTAAAGCATGATTTCAGAGCTTATATTAAGCTGTAGTGGTATGACAGGGCCTTTATCACTTAAAAGAAAGTAAACCAAAATGATTTTAACATATTATGTATATACATAGGAAGAGAAAATCTTTTGCATTTTATGTATCCTCCCTGAAGCAGTGGATAACTTTTCTACTGAAGAAGGAAAAAATATTTTTTAGATCAGCACTTTCCATTTAAACTTAGCTTAACTTTTGTTTCATTCGGATCAAGCATGATATTTGTTTATATGTATTGCTTGTGTGCTTCGCAAATATACGTGCTTGTACATACGAATGTGTATATAAAGATTATGGGAAACTTTTTTTACATAATTTCTTTGTTTCTCAACATGTCTTTGTGTTCTGAAGTGTTTGTTGTCTGATCTCTCCTCAATTTGTTATCCCCTTTGTCTCTATAGATTCTAACTATCTATGTGGCTTCCTCTGGGCAAACCAAATTTGTCAGTTAGAGTCCATGTTCTCTTTAATACAAAAAGTTCTTTATAAGGAAGGCACTGAGTAAAGAACACAAACTCCTCGGCTGGCTCATGGCATTGTGTCAGGCAGGGTCTCCAAAGAGTCCCTGAACGTGTTGCCCACATTAAAATAAGTCCTGCTAGCTTCACTCACTGCAAAACCAACATTTGTGTTCATTGCAACTGTCTGCACTACCGCTGCATTAGTTATTCTTCTCAGGTATATGATATGCCTCATCCTTTTACATTTTTTAAACCCTGGAGGCATTTTCACATGTTATTTCTCCATAAATACGTGAAGTTGATAGACAGTGGAGTGTTTTGTTTCTGAAAACCAGGGTATTTTAGTCATCTTTCCATACTGTCTGTTTTGATCCCTGAGGGTTTCTGACGCAGAAACAAAAAGTCTGCCAACAGTATCCAGAAACAAAAACTTTCCGAATTTGTTTGTTTAAATATATTTTCCTTCTATATTACACATTAGGCACATTGCACATAATGGGAAACATGAGGTTTGCTTTTGGACAGAATAAGTGATGATAACAGAGTGGAAGGGTTCAGGTACAGACAGTCAGTTAAATAACGGTTACAAATATCAGTGTATTTAGTGTATCTGAAAAAAACCCTGTCCGCTGAGCCCACAAATACCTCCTCGTTCAGTGAACACATTAGACTAATGTCTAAAAGTTGGCTGGTTGCATTTTGCACTTGTAGTCATGCAGATTGCATGACTACTTGTTCGTGATGCTTAAATTTCATTTTGCCTGTATATATAATTGTGTTCCTCCTTCAGGAATGGCTGCCATACAGCAGACAGATATTTTGAGGTCCATGAGTTCCAGGTTGCTTTCCAGAAAGGGAAAAACACTCAGCCAGAAGTGGGTACTGTACTTGGTGTGAAAAGGGGAGGCAGAGCAAAGCGTCCCAGAATAGCAGTTGCACTGTCAATAGCAAATGTTTCCTGGCTGCTCTGTGACCGCTCAGAAAGGTTCACGCTGGTTCTTACCTTTTTTGATCCTGTTCATCCATCCCTAATTGCCATCTGTATCTGCCATCTGCTTAGTCCTGTTAGGAAGAAGAGTAAAGGGATGGTTAAGAGTGCAGAGCCAATTCCCATTCTCCTGAAGCAGTTTTCCAGAACTCAACATTTCCCCTTTCAGACTGATTCCATTTCTGTTTCATCCACTAAGAAACATCCACTGAAATCTGTTACTTACAGAGCTAAGTAATCCTTAGGTATTAGCATTTCTTTCCTTAGCGAGGCTGTTATCCATATGGATCGTCTGCCTGTCTTGCATTTGGACTGCTGTATGTTGTTTTGTTTTTCTTTCTGTTGTTGTAGTAATTTCATTTGGCTATGAATCCAAGAGAACTGGAAATAAGCATTTTAATGTCATTCTTTCATCATCCAGCAAGGAACATCTGCTTCCTAAAATTTAGTAATGCATTTCTTTAGATGAAGACATAAAATAAATGACATGAGAAGCCTTGATTTCCCCCTGTAAATTGATGGAAACAAACTAAATTAACAGAATGGAGCGCAGTTTGCCCTGAAGGACCATGTCTTGAGCAGCACCCCAGCCTAGCAGTCTCCTTTCTGTGTGGTGGGCTGCAGCCCTGCAGCCCCTGCCCTGCGGCTTACGGGGGCCAGGTCAAGGCAGCAGTTACGCACCAGCTTAATTCCTGCTGGACTGCTGCAAGCTTCTTAATTAGTCATGAATGAGGGGGTTACCCTTATTTTTACTCCTCAAGAGCATCTTGGTTGGGTTTGGGCTTTTTTTAAATTATTATTCCTTTTCCTTTGATCACTGTGTTAAATAGCATTTATAATCCATTAGAAGATTCCTAAAAAACTTCAGAGGAAAGAGAGCACTGCAGCCCTATACCTTAACCTGAAGTACGTGGTACTGCTAGCCTCTTCTCATGCTTCGGGGAAAAATGTTAGGCTAATAAGCCACAAAATGTTATATTACATTGAAAATGAATGTGCCTGCATGTTCAAGTGTATATGGTACACTCTGGATTATCAGATTTTTTTTATGTCTGTAAAGCTGTTGGTCACGTAGATCATAAACTGGAAGGGTCATTATGTAGAAAACGGCATTTTTCAGAGAGCTTTTCTCCCCCAGCCACGACTCCTCAATTCAACATACAGATGTGAAGTGCAGATGTGCTGGTGTGTTTATGCCTGTCTACATACGTACCATTCGAAGTTCCTATTTTTGGTAACAGGGGGAATATCCCAGCAGCCTCCTACTCCAGAGAGAGTCCTAAGCGCTCGGTTTCTTGGAGAATCAGCCCCCAGATACGCAGTTATTTGTCTCAATACTTGATGTCACTCTTGGGACAGAATTTTCTTTGCCATAGTCCCATGGGGTGATTTAGGAAATCATTACATGAACTGAATTAATTCATCTTAAGTCAGTCTTAATATAGCCCAATTGTGTTTGATGTAATTATGCTGAAAGGATAAAGTTGCATCTTATTTGCATAATTGCAATAGACTGTGAGCCAGAGGAAGTGCACGCTTAAATAGTAATCGCTTCATGAAAAGTTGTGTTTGGAACATGCTCCATAGCCAACTTAACCAAGTATCACCTAAGTTGAAAGGCTTTGTGAGCTTTTCAGTGGGAAAAAAAAAAAAAAAAAAAGGCAGAATATATGTTTTGTTGTGGGTTTTGGGTTTTTTTTTTTGGGGGGGGAGGGATGGGTGGGTTTAGAGTAACTAGGGCAGCAGAATATTGTATTCTGGTTATTGTTGCTTGCAACTCTTCCAAAAACAGGTGATGGCATGTCCACATGCTTAGAGAGGATTATTAAAACATGAGCCCAGTCCTGAGACTCAGCGTATGCTCAGAGGAACAAGCACACTGTGTTGCATTGCAGAACTGCAAGGACCTGTGCTTATGTGTGTAAGAGTTTGTGGTCGTATGCCTTAGTTTGAATAGCCTTTTACTCGCAGTACATCCTTGTAACGTTTTTGTGAAGAGGTGTAATGTAACCATCGAGCAAGTGTTAGTGCTGGAGGATGGGAAAAATTAGACAGTGTAGACAACAGGCAGAACCTGTGTTTTCTAATTAAAGTTTGAATGGGGTGTATTATTGCTATATTACTATTTATTCATTTTACAATAATACTATAGCAATGATGAACATCTGTGACTGCATGGATTTGACATTCGTTAAAACAACACCACAGTAGAAAAAAACCTGCAAAAAAACCCTTTCTTCTCCAAAATGCACTTGGTGGGATTTTACCTACTGCTGCTTTCATTCCCCAGACACCCTTGTTGTTCTTTATTCGCCTGAATAGAAAGATAAATGTTGCATATGGGGGAGATTCCCACATCAGTTTGGTGTTGAAGAACAGGAGTGACCCACTGATCATGGGCAGGGTGAAATGCTGCAAAGAGATGCAAGTGTGAGCTACAGGAGGGTTTCAGGCAAGCAAAAGCAGGCTGCTGTAGAGTAATGATGCTAGCAGGATCATGGTAAAAACGGGAGATGTGGAGACAAGCCTAACAAGTCCTCAAAATTTCAAGTGCCAGAGGGAAAATGGAAGCGCAGTGGAAAAAGGAAAAGAAAGGTTGAGACTTCATAAAAGCAGTGGGGTTTTTTTTCTTGCAGTTCAACTGAGCTACTTGCCTTCAGACTAGCGAATTACCATACGTGGTTGTCTTTTCCTTAGGCAGTGACAGTCTAAGAGGAAGTTGTTCATTTGTCGTGTTTTTCATTTGAAGTCCCAGAAGCTTTGTAGACCATCCAAACCAGCAAGAAGCAAAATATGGAAACACTCCCTGGGTTCTTGTGGGTTGGTCTATCATTCCAGCTGCGGACTTCCCCAGGTGATGGCCGGGGAGCCCAGGTGGTGGGCCACAACCCTATTTCTTTGTAGATGGAACTGAACTTCTTCTGCACCAATCTTTTTAATCACAAACTGACTTTTAAATATTCCACTGCCACTTTACTTCTTCATGTTTCAGTAGACTGAATAAACTTGAGAGTATTTCCTCCTCTTGTTATCACTACTCTACTCAAATCTAATTACATGTTTTAACTGCCTGCGGTAGCTGTCTTTATTACACCATATAGATGTATATATGTTAGCTGGATGACCCTCTGATTAAAGATGATATTATGACTAGTCCAAATATCAATTGAAGTTCTCCCTAGCAGGCAGATTCAAAGTCAGGAGTTCCTAAATTCTTTCCCTGGAGGAAGAGCAGATCTTTCTGCTAGTGATAACAAAATATCTGTGGCATGAGGGATGGAAAAGCCTGATCCTTTAGGAGCAGGTTTGTGCAGTACTTGCTGAATCCAATATGGAAAGCTGTTAGACAATCCATGTCCAGAAGATACTCAGGTCTGGGGAATGGAGCCAGGTAGATGGTCTTGGGTTTCAGAATGATAGTCTTCCCCACACACACACATTTTTTTTTCCCCAAATTTTTTCTTCTAGTCTAAGCCACATCCACACTGCACATTTAAAAATTGCTTATAGCAGTGTCTAGTGTCTATTCTGATTTAAAAATGGCTCATTAAACTCCTTCAGGAGTGTGGCAGTAGAGAGCAGGCGTGGCAGGTAGAACAGCAGCAGTCAGGATGTTGGTTAGACCTTTGCAAGGTGGCTACAGCTCGCTGCATGGCAGGCCAGCAATGTATTTTTATCCAATGCAGTGTTACAGCTGAAATGAGGAAATAAGCAGCTTTATTCCTGCAAAAACATTCCTATTATGCCACTCCAAGATTTAGGCTTTTGCCATTGGTGCCATGCAGAGCTGGGTGAGGTGCCCAGAGTGTGTCCAGGCATCACAGTTGGGGCGGCATCCCTGGGCATCCTCTCCAAGCTCCAACCTCTCGCTCAAGGCTTGGCACAGGAAGAACTAATACCTGGTAAGCCCTTGCTAATACCTGTTAGTGTCTGTTAAGTCCCCCATATGAAGTAGTGAAAACTAGTATTTTCAAGAGGTAGTAGTAAATTTGTAATCTGCCCAGTCAGCCTAACCACTGAGGTTCACGAGATCTGTGGAAGATATTGAACACTTTCTTTTTGGGGAATATGGATCATAAAGTCCTAGAGATAGAACTAGAACAGAGATCGGTAATTACTGAAAATCACAGCCGTATCTTTAAGGAGTCCAAATGCCTCCAGTAGCTCTTACAAAGTTTCAGAATTAAATATATATCATTTCCATGGATTGAAAATGTCTCTCTATTCAGGGATGTGTTAGAAATTGTTTTCCTCTTAACCTCAGCTGTAAAGATAAACAATTCTCTACTTACATCTTGCTTTCTGTTGTTCTGTGTCTCTTTTCTGCACAAAAATATTGGAATTGGGCTGTTACACTGTGGTTCACGTTGTTTGCTTCCATGCTACTGACTTAACAATTTCAGATATCCAGTTTTTCCTCCAACTTTTTTCCTTCTAAAATAGTCTTCCTTATCTTTCTTACTTGTATGTGATCTGTTTTCACGGACACCAGCTCACAGTGAAATGAAACCAAGGAGAGGAACAGCTGTAAGAGAAATACAGAGGCTAATATATACATATATATGATGTTGATTATTTTTGAAGGTGTTGCAAAATGCTTTGCTGATAATGAAAAAAAGAATATATTCTTTATGGTCTGAGTTCAGAATTTGATGACTAACCAACAGGGTTTCAACTGGATTTAAGATTAATGATTTAATTCCAGCAAGCTGTGGATGTGGCTGAGGTTTGTAATCTCATGAAGCTCTCAGCTAAGAGGTTGAAGGATGGCTCAAATTCAGCACAAGGAAGTGCTTAGCTATTAAAAAAAAATACAAAATTCCAAAAAAATACCACCAGAAGCATCGCAAGTGCTCTAAACCAACATAACTGTCCTTAAATTTTTCAGTTGTTTGTCTTCCAGAGAGATGGTAAATCATGTTTTTAATGTTTTGGTTTTAAATCCAACAACAGCTGATTTGCTTCTTATTTGTTTGGGCAGTGTTAAACCCAGGAAAAAAACAGTGAGAGTGGTTATTTAAGAAAATAATAAAATTCAATTCTCTCTCACTGTTTAGTGACTCTCAAATATTTTACCTTCACATCCCCAGTCTAGCAAAGCAAAGGAGCTTGGAGTTCATTTTCCTCTGTTAGAGACAGTATTGAGTTTTATCCAACATTAATAAATATGGGCAAGCTGTTCTGCATCCAGCTGTGGCTGCATTTACCCCAGGATGTTTCACTGGGAGAGATGTGCTTTGTGTGGAACTTACCCACCTCCTCCCTGAACAGAACGGAAGGGTGTCTTACCTGTCATAATAAGATTTGTAAAATAGTCGAGTTTGGATTTGTTTGTTTGTTTGTTCATAGCCGTTTTCAGAGACTTTAACTGCACTCTGTTGTTCTCAAGCTTTTTCTCTGACCTTGGAGTGCGAGTGCCTTTAGGTAGAGTGAGTGAGATGGAAAGATGTGGCTGGGGGGTTGGGTTGGTTCATCCTGGGCTGTGGGGCTGTCAGGACCGGGGGGTCGCTGCAGCCTCACTGTAGCAGAGCCCACAGACATCAAAAGCCAGAGGGGATGCCCATCATTAAGGGAAAAGACAGAAGTATCATGGGCTGCCACTCCCGGATTTACTCATTCCTCCCATCACCTCCCCTGACTGTTCCTCTCCTCTCCTTGCCACCACCCATCTGACCTGTTTTGCTTTCGGCACTGCTGGAAGGCTCCGGTATCGGTGGGGCTGTGGGTGCTTGGCACCTCCGGGCTGGCTGGCTGAGAGCAGTGGGGCCAGCTCCGTCGCCCTCCTTTCCCCGCACTGCCAGCAGCCCCAGCAGCTGGGGGGCATGCCCTGGTTTCTGGGGTTTTAAATAGTGTAATTGCAAGTGACGCCAATCAGGAAATACACGTTTGGGTCAGTAACTTGGCAGAGCAACTCTGGTTTGGACGCTCTTACAAGTAAAGTTTGCACGAAGGGCAATATATGTAAAGGTTTGTTTGCAGTTTTTCCCCCCCATGAGTAAATTGTCTTTACCAGCTTTGGAATTAAAATACTAGGGTGTTGTGTGTTTATATTATTAAGTAAATACAGGAATGTATCATCTGTTAAGATAGGTTTGTTATTTTGGTATGTTTTGTCAAAAAGTGCACATTCCTTATAGAGAACCCGTTGGCTGGCCAGGCGCCGTGAAGGAAGAGCTTGCCTTTTTGTTTTTCTGTACCAATCACACAGTGTTTCAAGTCATTCTACCCACAAACTTGTTGGGAATGTTTCTTTCCCAAGGCTAACGAAGCTGTGAATTGAATTTAAATTAATATCGTGATTACTGGGAATCCAAGGCACACTAGCAACCTTGAAAAGTTTGTTGCATATCAATTCCAGCCCGTTGAAAAAGTCACTCCGGGAGTTAAGATTAGCTTTGAGTCCTCCTGGGTTAGTGCTGAGTCTCATCGCTTCTTGCCTGTGTCCGTTGGGACTCATGCTGCGGGAGGGCAGTGCGAGGAGGGCAGCAGGTGCGCTGGGCTGAGCGCTGCCAAAGCCAGCGTGCGTCAGCTGGGCTGCGTGGCGAGCCGGGCTCCGTGCCTTGCTTGCCCCGCGCTCTCCCGTGGGCTGCCAGTTTGAAGCTTCACGACGAAGAGCACGGAGCAATGAAATGCTGGCTCAGATACCGCCGCGCGGTGACACCCGGGCTCAGGGGGACATGGTGGTGCTGGGGGTCCAGGCAGGCGGGGCTGTGCCGGGCTGCAGGCAGACACTGTACGTTCACTGTGGCACTGCAGTAGGAGCACAGTGCTTCGCATTCCAGGGTTGAAGCGAAAGCTTTGGGGAGAGGTTTAGTAAGTTCAAAGAGAGAGTGGCTTAAGGGTAGCATTATTTTTTAATATGCAGATATAGAGAAGCTAAGAAACACAATGTTTGTAAAGTTTCAGATTAATGTTGTTTTTGTACTTTCCTTTTAAATGAAGGCATTGAGGCCTCTGGGTTTGTTCCTTTTGTTCAAGATTGCCTGTAAGTGTTAGTCACTGAGAAGTACAGGCTCAGCTGCAATCTCTGTGCTGCCACCGACTCAAAGGCAGTGCCCCATAGCACTCCAGACCTGAGCTCCCATGAGGCAGCACGTTTTGAAAAAACACATACCACTGCAAGTCAAAATGTAAACTTCTCCTTCTCTGCAGCATAGTATTTTGCTGAAGTTACACTTCTGGCTGTTTTGTGGTGTTCAGTTATGGGAGTTCTTTTGGGGTTTCTTAGACACTTTGAAGATGTGATCTTTTTGGAGTATTAAAGAGAGTTATCTGCCACTGCTCAGTACAAGACACAGCTCATAACCACAATGGCATTAGCAAGAAATTTTATTTCAGATGGGGTTTGAACCAGTACCTTTTCAAATGGCATTGCTGCTTCGTAGCAAAGAAATTAGGTAGAAAGCTCTAATTGGACCATAAAGAACCATTGTAAAATAAAGATACAGGGAGCTTTCTCTTTGCCCCCTTGAAATTAAATGAACTGCTTGCCCAACCCACAACAGACTCAGCTTCCTCAGGTTGGAGGTGCTTCTCTGACGCGAGCCAGCTGTTACTCATTCGGTGAGTACATGTCTGTGTCTCTGTATTTCTGTGCTTTGCATATTGCTCCCAGGGCTTATGTTGGCATCTTCTCTTTGATGTTCATATTCAACTGTTATTTCAGGACACTGGAGACTGTGTGGGTGGTTGTTTTGAGAGAAGGAGATGCATACGCACATATATACACACAAATTGGTTGGTGCTCTAAGAATTCACAGAGTAATATTTAGCTATTGATCACTGGATATATCATCAGTGGTCTTTGTTTTGGGATAACCTGAATTAAATCTTCTGAAGAACAATTTTCCTCTCAGTGATCTAATGCTGAAGTTGTCTGAGCTGTCTGTTGGACACATTTGGGCACAGTATTTCCCTCCAGAAAGGAAGAATTTTATTTTTAGAAAGGCTGCTATCTTGGTGTGCCAGCTCCTGATCTGCATGTGATCTGGTAGGAACCTCCAAGCCTTCCTCTGCAGGTTTGCTCTGCGCAGAAGGCGGTGACGGGTACCCGTGATTAGAGAGGCTTCACGGGGGAGCATTTCTTCCTCCACACAGCAGACAGCCATATGCTGCTTTCCAGCGTTTTTGCGAGGCAGCAGAGCCAAGGGCAGCAACCAAACTTCCCATCCTTGCGAGCGGAGCTCAGCAGCACATGGCTAGCACACAGCAAGCACATGAAGAAGGCAAGTGATGGTTTCCCACGCACACACAGACACACACACTAGGAAATCCTAGTGTTTTCTAGTGCTGTTAGTCTTTGCTTCTGTGCAGACTTTTAAGCCTCATTTGTTCATAGGAATTAATTTTCCATTTGTTAGTAAAACAGAATCTGGGAAGGGCTGGAGCTCAGGGGACCTCACCAGACCCAGTGTGAGTGAGCCCCTCTGAGCCACTGAACCAGAGCTGGCTCATGCAGAATTATATATATATGTATAAATGTTTTAGTTTGGAATTCTGTTTCAACGTAGAAACAGAAGTCAAGAAAAGATTTTACCACCTTCTCCCACTCCCTTAGAGCAGTGCTGGCACTGATACTGTGCCAAGCACAGCACTGGCATTACGTTTGCCTCCTTAACTCACCCCGGCCGATGCAGAGAGCTGGGAGTGTGTTCCAGTACTGAGCTGGGAGTGCGGGTGGTTTTGTTGATGAAACAAAGGTGCAGGAGAAGGGCATTAGGGAGGGGTGGTGGTGAGGTGTTCCTGCAGCCCATCTGAAGCATCATACCCTACATCTGCCAGCGTGGCTGGAGCTGCTTCTGTGGGAATGGGGAGGGAGAGGGAGGAGCTCCCCTCTCCTCTTGGCATGAGGTTGCATCTTTACAGATATTTCTGACATTATAGTTTAAGAGGTTAAGACATTTGTCTAATGCACAGGAAGTATCTTGGAAGTGTTTGTTTTACCATGTATATTTCATGTATTTTTTCATGTCAAACAGAAATTGCAGGAGCTTTCTGATGTAAACTGTTCCTGGGTTAGGTAAAAATAGTCATGAATGGTCCCAAATACCTCCTTTTAAAAATGCCGTTCTGCAGGAGGGCTGAGAGCCACAGATTGTTCCTAATGAAACAGATAATTTTTCCTCTCTGGTATACGGCTTTGGCAAAGCAGAAAGAGTTTAATATAGTACGTAGCATTTCCAGTCCAGTGCCTGGTGGACTGCCCATAGATGCTGCAAAACAGGCAATGAGGAATGATGCTTCTTTGAGCAGAACCAATGGTCTCAATGTTTGTTCATGTCTGTGGTGAATTTGGGCTCAAGAAAGAGCTCTGAGTAAGGACTTTGGGATTAGGTCCATGGATACTAAGTGACCGTTTTCCTTTATAATTATTACAGTGTTTTATTTTGGGAAGCTTCAGACACTGAAATTGGGGGCAGTGAAACACAGAATACAAATACAATCTGCTTGTGCCATAAGGTGATGGAAGAAATAAAAGGTTTGGTTCTCTGTCTTTTCTACAAGTTTGGGTTTTGGTTTTTTTTTTCAACAAGAAAATAAAATAACATTAATATACCTGCCATCTGCTAACTAAATACCAGTGTAGCCCACTGGAGAAGTGGCTTTTTCAGGGAGAGGCAGAAGCCGAGATGGATCCCACTGCTGGGAGCATCTCCTGTAGCACCATGCCATCAGCAACTGCCCTGCTGACACCTTCCAACGGGGTTTGTGTGGGGCATGGGGTGAGGCAGGTTCCTGTGTGGTAGCGAAGCAGAGCTGAGCTGCATTGAACCTGCGCTGGCAGCTGGAGCTCACGGCACCTGGGGGGCTTGCTGTGGTATCTGTGGGGTCTCCTTCCCTTTCTGTGCTGTTCCTGCCCTTCCCCACCCAGCTGTCGGGAGGATGAGGGGGCAGGTATGTGCATTCAGTGCTCAGCGCTTCTGCTTCTCCAAGAGACTGCATGTATTTTATCAGAAATGTCTATTAAATCACATATGTAATTCATTCATGTATATTAAATCCTCTACCAAGATAACTTTCAGTCTAATATATTTACAGTAACTTTATTTCCACTCTGCTTGAATTCATACATCTCATACATTTCTTTATCTTATCAGCTCTTGCATTACTCTTTACAAATGCTGGTAAGTATTAACTTGTTTAATATTACTCTTCCTCTTTGGGGTTATTTTTTGTCTGTCTTTGAAAGAAATTGAAAGCAGGAGTTCCTAAATTCTCAGAAGAATTATTTTTTTTTTCATATGGTATTTCTGACTCGGTAACCACAACCTAAAAAGATTCTCTCTCCAGGCCACTTAAAATTAGTCTCTGAAATCCTCTGTGACTTACCTATTCTTTCTCTTTATTGGAAAGCCAGAAAAGAAATACTAGTTCATAATCTCTCAAGCAAAGTGAAAATAAAAAAGGTTGAGGCTTTTATTAAAGTAAAATGCAAGCATGGCATCCCTGCTTGCAAGCCACAAATTAATATGGCTGCAATACACATTTAGAATGAATTCACTGTGAGCATTATGTGTTTATTAGTGTTGGTGTTTTCCTGCATGAGTAGCTATTGATTACTGTCCTAGTTCTCACCACGGGGATCTGGAACATCCCAGGGGGGATCTCTGTGGGCTCCAGCTTCTCCATTGCTGGGGCTCCACGTGCGTGCACACACATGAATTGTGTGTTTCTGAAACAGGCTGAGCCCCACTGGGTAAGACAGGTTCAGACACAAAAATAAATGTGCTAATTTTAGTAAGTGGGCAGAGATCTGAAGGAGTTTACTTGTTTATTTGATTGGAGTGGTTTGGTTTTTTTTTCCTTTTAGTTTGCATTGTTAATGCTTGAATGGTTATAGACTTTTGAAAGTAATAGTTTAGGAAATAATACACATAATAATACACATAATTTCCTTAAAGATGATACAATGAATGCTAAAGTGCCCACTTTGCTCATGCTGGGTTTGCAGATCTGCTTGGGGAATGTGTTTTCATTTTGTTGACTGACTACATGACAGCAAAGGAAATGGAAAATAATATAGGAAAAAAAAAATCCTCCATGTAATCACATACGCTAGCTCTTTAGAGAAATGAAGCAGGAGTCAATAGACCAATGATCTTGATCTCCTGGTAACAATAGATAAACACAAACCTTTTGCCTCATAGTTAAAATATAATTGTAGGATGGTGAAGAACTATGTGTTTGCAAGTCAAGATACCCCTCTGTGCAGTTTATGGTAATACGTCTTCAAAGTGTAGTTCAGTCTTTGTTTCAATTATGTGATATGGTCCATCTGGAAATTGATTCACTTGTTCACGTTAGCAGAGCTGTAATGCGACCAGCATGCCGTGGTGTGCCTCAGCCTGCTGCTCCACCTCGGAGCCTGGGGCTGGAAGGGGGTGAAGGATGTGGTCATGGGCAACGCCCGCTTACTTTGGGGTGCTGTAAGATGGAGAGCCTCTGGTTAAGTTGTCACACTGCCTCTGCCCACTCTCAAACTACTGTTAAAATTAGGGGAAAGAAAGAAAAAGAGCTAGAGAGAAAGCACAGGCTCTGTGTCTGAGAATCCAGTGATTACTAATCCCCTTGAAGGAGCCTTCAGCTGATTTCTCTTTGCCCTCTGTGTCTGCTGCTCCCTGCCAGCCTGCTGTCTGATGTTGCCTCCAGAAAGGAGCAGCTCGGCCAGCCCCTCGGGTACCGTTGCTGAGCGGCTTGCAGCACATTTGGGAGCATCCGTCCCCAGAAGCATGGCGCAGCATTGCTGCCTGCGGGGAGGAGGGCTTGCCAGGAATGCTGAGCACCACGTCTGCTGGGAGATGGGGCAAATTAATTGGCGATTTCTCTGCTAGAAAAATTCCATTGGCTTTGGGTGACGGGGGTTTTGGGGAGCAGAGGCTATTGGTGCAGCCCGAGCCCAGGTGCTGTGTGTCTGTCCTGCTGCTGGCTGAGCTGCCCCTGTGCTGCTCCTCCCCTGCAAAACAGGCAGGAGCCACAGCTCTGGGTGTACGGCGCATGCATGTGCATGGGGGAGTGCGCCAAGAGCTCCCATACACACCTGGCATTGAGCTGCAGTCAACCAAAGCTTATTGCACTTGGAGTCTTTCCTCCCTCTTAACTAAGTTATGACACAATTAAAAATGTGATTAATCATGGAAGCTATTTAATAAAGGGCCAGGCAAATGGAAGGTTTCCACTTATAGAAAAACACAGGCAGTGGGGGAAGAAAAAACCTCTCGTACTGCTCTCTCAGCTCTGCTGGTGGTTCAGCAATGGCTCATGGTCCTGATGTATCTCACCTTCCAAAAAGTAATTGTGTTACAATTTGTGGAAGTAAGTATGAAGCACGTGAGTGGCATCAATTTGATTATTACTACTGAAAAGAGAATGGTCTAATTGCTTGTGAATGATGATTAAGCCTAATTAGAGTCACTGTTTTGCTATTACACTGATAACAGCCACCTGTAGTGCCTAGGCTTCCATATATTCTCCACGAGCAGGTATGGTGCCCACGTTTTTACTTCCCTGTGCTGAGGACAGTAGGTGCAGTTCTTGGCTTTCTGCAGTGTGGCGTGTTCCTGAGCACCTGTGGCGCAGTAAGCTCCCACAGGTATTTCTGAAGTGAAACTAACCTTTTATTTCTATTTCTCTCTCCAATTTCTGTTCTGGGATACTCATGGTGGTTAACTGGTTGAAAGTAGCCTTGTAATGAGGACATACTTTGAATCTTTGTTTTCAAGTTTATTCTTTGTGTTTCTCAGTTTGATTACCACTTCACATAGCGTGAATTTCCAAAGAAAAATATTTTAGGATCTAATGGAAGGAGTTGCTAATGACATCTGGATGTTATTGACATCCCTTCTGTTCCTCAGCAGAGGTGTGCTGAGCTGCCACATAGGCTTTGCTGCTAAAGGCACTTGCATGGAAAGAGCCTGTTGTTCTCTGCCTTTATCCCTTGGCTTGTGGATTTTGTGGGTTTACGACGGCTACAGCCTACTGCTGCGTGCAGGAGTCAAGGACAACAGGAAAAGTATCAGAGTCGTGTGGAAGAAAAGATGCTGAAGATGGATTTCTTGTGTGTTGGTAGTCATGCCCAGCTGAGGCATTGGGTTGGGATGAAACAAAATCTGCGGGGTGGCCGCTTCTGAGTGGGAGGTTTGAGTGGCTGCTGGCCCCGTCCCACGCAGGGGTGGCTGGTGATGGGCACTTGTCAGTGTGCCCTGTTTGGGGCTGGAAATGGCTTCTGAGGCTTTCCAGCTGCCGTAAGCAATGGCTTAAATCAGAAACTAAGCAGTGGGACAGCCTCTTTGCAAAGTTGGGGTTCTGGATTTCTTTTTTTTCCTGGGGATCTGCTGGATTTATTGGACAAAGGCTAGAAGGACGCAGGTTAGCTGGGAGCACGTCCCTGCGCCTGGCTGGTGGCGTGGGCTTTCAGCCTAGGGAGATGGCATCTCGCCCGCAGGGGCTATGGGCCGCTCCACCACACCACGGGGTTTGGGAGCCCGAGCACTGCTTCGGAGACCCGGCTCTGTCTTACAGTAATTTTCAATTATGTAACGCTGCTTCAGATGTTTGTCTTGTACTCTATTAAAATTTGCATTAAGCAGTTCACTTAAACAGGGCCAAGAAAGAAGTTTAATACAGTACTGCAGCAACTTTTGTGGAGTTAAATTGGTGTGCTTTATTTAAAAAACAAAAAATATATGTACCTGAACTTTCTCTTTTAACGTCTCCTTAGAATTTAACTTATGTTTTTAGCTTTGGCAGTTATTTAAAATGCTGATGTGTCAGTCCCCAAAGAGAGAATACTTGTCTCGAGTATTGCCACTTGAAATTTTGGGAAGCCACACAGATGTTCATCTCCTCATTATGGAAATAATGTATTTGGTTAATGTGTTGGTATGAAGAGAGGGGAATACAAATTATCTTGCAACTTGAGAGCCATTTAAAAGTTTCCTTATGCTTAGACTGCCTTATTCATCTCTGCTAACGCATCTCTGACGAGGGAGGTCTCCTGAACCCTCCAGGTCTGGAAGTGCCCTGCGAGGTGCCAGCTCTGGCTGAGCTCCTGCTGCCCTGTGCCAGCAGCCCAGCCCTGGCTGGTGCCTGGTGCTCGGGCAGCGCGACGCCGGGGACTCACTTTCACCGCAGCACCCGGGGGAGATGCTGCTGGGTAGTTACCTTCTCAGAAGATCTGCGTGCCACTCCTTGGGGATGAGGCTTGAGTTTCTGTGCTGAGTACTGTGCTTGCAGCCTGTAAGAAAAATGAGAGGATCCAAGGCAGGAACTGGCCAAGGGTGCTTGCCTGATGGTCCTTAAGGCTGGCCAGGATCCCAAGGGATGCTTAGCTAATGGTGGGGTAGCCCTGCCATATGGAGGTGATGAGGAATGGGTGCTTGGAGGGTATTCTGCTCCCAAAAAGTTTAAACCAAATTGGAAAACGCTTTTGCTTTCCCTAAAAGGTGCAGGGTATCCCAACAGCAAATCCTTGGGGCGATGTGGGCATTCCTGTGTGGGACTCCATGGCCTTGAGGCCAGCCCCAGTGACGTTACCGTGTCCCCCAGCCTCAGAAATCACCCTTGTTATCTGTTCGCATGCAAGTCTGAGTACTCTTCTGGATTGTGCCGTGTGGTTTGGTGTGATTAATGCACACAGTTGGCATAGAAGCTGAAACTTTGGGTTAGCAGCCTCAGGCAAGACGGCTGTAGAGAGGGAAGGAGAGAGCAGTCATTATATCACTCCATCTCATGCCCTAGCACACTCTGGCTGGATGGCATTATTAAAACTGCCTTATAATGAAGAAGTCAGTTGTCAAGACTCGAGGAAGTGATTTTTTTTTATTTATTTTTTTTTTACAGACTAAGCTTGGAGGGAAGAATGCAATAGAGTTTTTGGGTAATTTCTTAGGGATGTTATGGTAGTTTAAACTACTGAGACGTGACTTTGCTGTGCACAGCCAATTATATCAACTCTCCCGGCGCAATGCATGGATGGTCTCTGTTGTGCCAGTTTATGTATTGGCTCCACCTGACTGCAGCTCACAGCTCAGGCTTGCAAGTGTCTGCCATGTGTACTGTTGAAATGATGGCTCTGCAGAGAAGAGGCATCATGTTAAATAGCATTTTGAAAGAGCGCTGTTACTTTCATCTAGCCGGTGTTACCATGTCAACAGCAAAAAAAAAAAAAAAAGGCAACTTTCGATGTCTGATTTGGGGGGTGCTGTGTGTGTATAAGTATGGGTCTGTGAGTGTGCATATAAATTTTAGGATACACAAATATATTTACACATACCGTAATTATTCTTGTTGACATGGTAACACTTCAGCGAGGCACATGCAAATATATACAGAGAAAGAAAGCAAATTAACTCTGCATATTGAAAGAATTGAATGCAGCATAAGGAAATAATATTTGAAACCCAGCAAATTCCACAGCCTGGGGCTGCCTCGTGCGCGGCGGAGCTGCCCCCGGCGCTGCCCTCCCCGCGGCACTAGCCAGGTACGTCGCAGCCACCGTCAGTGTGTGTCTCGCCTTATTCTCCCACTGCAGGCAGGAGGAGGACAGGCTTTGATTTCCTTTCATGTTTTGTTTGCTGCGAAGGTATAACAATGCAACTGAGCATTGATTTGGGGTTTGCAAGTTGGCTTTAAGGACGTGTGCCAGAACGGCACAGCTGGGGGTGGGCATTGACCACCGTCAGGGTTATTTATGGCTTTACAGCTCAGAATTTAGGTCGTGTGTCACAGAATGATGGAAAATTACCTTTTTTGTGGCATCACTGTTGGTCCTGTTCTTGGCTTGTCTGCTGAAGTAGAGGATGTGTGCAGCGGGGGCATGGGGGGCGACCCACCCAGCAGCCAGGGTGCTCTGGGTGCTGCGCTGCCGAACCCCCACCGTCCCTGCCGCGGCGCCGGGCAGTGACTGCAGCCGCTCCGGCTCTGATGTCCCATTTACTTCATTTTGGCATGTTTGTTATGCATACTGATTGATTTTTGTTATTTTTTATTACTAATTTCAACCTGTTGAACATCTTTTAGGGATTACTCCAGCTGCTGCATTACCACATAGAGGGATTTCTGTATTTTTATCCTCATTTTAAATTATGCAAGCAGATGACTTGAGCTTAAATGCTTTTAAGGATATGCAGTGTGCATTTTGTCGGCTGCTGCTGCTATCAAAGGGGAGAAAACCACTCTCATGTTCTTCATTTAGACCTTCTGTACCTCTCTGGTTTTACTGCTCTATGTTATTAAAATGAAACAGGCTATCTGTGGAGCAGCTTCTCCTGTTTAGTCAAAAAGGGTGGGAAGGATGAACTTGGGAAACCGATGGGAGGAAGACTTCAGTGCGTACGAAGGGATTCAGTTAAATAGTTAATTGCAAAGGAAAAACTGAAATAACAGCTCAGAATCTGGGGGTAAGCATTATTGATAGGAAGGAGTGATCAGCATCCTGACCCGCGGGCCTGACTTGCCACTGCTTGGCTCCGTGTCCCTGGGTGACGCTGTGTAACTTCGCTCGAGTTCTACTGCTGCCAGATGAGATTAATGCAAAAGCTGGTATCTGTTGCTTTCTGCTTTACTGGAAAATATAATTTCAAGAAGACTGGGTAGGCAGGTGAGAGGGAAAGCAAGCTATTAACTGAGTTGCCTGGTGATAAGCATTAAAAAAAAAAAAAAAGCGAGGGGGGGGTTTACTCATCTTCAGGTTGGGGGGCGGGGGGGGAAGAATGGAAAAGTACTTCATGGCTAAGGTCCTGGCAAGACAAATAGCCCATTTTCAGTAACTGGGCAGCAGGAAAGCATTGATTGCTGGGAGAGATATTCTACTTCTGGATGTATTTTTAGATCTGTTCTGTTTGACCTGATTCTGGTGATAATCTTTACAGCAGATACAGATCCTCACTCGCAAGAGTAGGCTTATCTGAGCAGTGCTTCTCCCTTGTCTGGCACTCTGCGTATTGCAATTCATAAAAAAATTATTCATTCCCGCAGCAGGAGTCGTTTGAATAAGAAGTGAAGTATTCAGCTGAGAGCACCGTGCACGTTAGGCAACCGGGGTGACTTATGCTGGTGTCAGCCGAGAAAGTCCCTCTGCGGCTGAAAATGCAAAACCCTTATGCATTATGAAGTCTGCAGTTTGGGGGAAGAGGAACACAAGCCTTCTTCATCTTATGCCTGTAGCATGGATTTGGTCTTTTTGCCACTCATAAACAGTAGGTCCTTCTAGGTTCAAACGTCAGCCTCCTGCCTGGGAAAGAGAATGATCCTGGTGCCGTCCAGAAGACCGTGGCAGCAAGAGGAGCCAGGGATGGGGATGAGCTCCTGGCTGTGTGTCCAGTGCCTGCTGCAACAGGGAAATCTCATCCTCGGATGGGGCCTCTGGCTGGTATGGCGATGAAAATAACGAATAGCAGAAATAAATATAGGGTTTCCCCTGTTCATATGGATATAGATGGGAGCTCTGTGAAAGCAACAAGTGCCTGAGGGCAGTAAAATGTAGATAATGAGTAATAACGTACTTCTATATTAACCTTTCTGTTACAGCACTGGCTAGACACCACCTAGGTCATGATCTCATTGCTGTGGCAGCTGTGTCATCACTATCACTTCTATAAAATTATACTTGGCCAATATATATCTATTTCCGTAATACATGCTTTGTAGCATAAAATCCCAGGTTTGCCCTGAGTATGGCAAGTCGAATTTCCTTTGTGCAGGATTTATGTCATCATATATAAAAAGTCAAATGTGACATCAACTAAAATACCTTTTTTTACTGTTATTACCGGCAACTATTAAAAAACAAAACAACTGCGAAGCATTTTTATGATGTGAAGGGAGTTAATAAAATCATTTAATATTATGGCCTTTTTATGGAGTAAGAAGGTCAAGGAAGTATCTGTAGACTATCTTAATAGCTCCATAATGTTGTGTAGTGTGTGGCTTGGGCAACATAATAAAATCTGAAAAAAGACTAGCTGTCTTAAAATTGATCTTATCATTCCACACCTAATGCTTTTACCCCAAATTTAATGTCAGCAAATTAAACTATTTTGGCTTGCATGCTAGGAAAATCAGAAAAATTAGTAGCTGCTTTGCATTCACTTGACATTAGTAATAATAGTAAGTGATGTTTTACTACTTGGGTAAACAAAATTTGTATAACTAATTATATGTGGACATACTTTGGACAAAGAAGAGAAAAATATAAAATATCTTAGATGATAAAATCACTACTGTAGTGAAACTGGGTCAATATGTTCTATTTGCTGACAAGCCACACAGGCTGAGAATGAAAACACTTTAGGCACATGAGAAACACAGGAGGTCAACAACTTTGTGTTGTAATTAGGCATAATTATTTTCATTTTTAAATAACCTCAGAGCCCTCGAAGTCACTGCTGACACACAAAGTAGATGCTTCCTAGCGCGTACTAGTGATTTGGTAAACACAAAGTGACAGAAGTCTCTTTAAAAAAAGATAATAATCTCTGGTTTGCTCATGCCAATAGCAGTTATCATCCCGGGTCCTCAGGATTCCCCCCACCCCGCCCGCAGATCGCCTCCAGGGATAGGGAACCTGGCTTAGCTGGTGCTGGATCCCCTGGTTTAATCTCTTTCTTTTCCTAGGGGATTGCTCCTCTTCGGGCACCTCCCTGCCCTCCTGCACAGCTGTCTGCCTTGGCTGCAGCCTTCTTTTCCCTGTCAATGCGTGCCTGACACCTTCCCCATGATAAATGCCTCCTCTGTGAACCTGCCGTCCCCCCGCCCCCCCGTAACGCAGCTGACCATGGCAAACCACATCGTTAGTCTGGGAGTCTGGTTTATTCTCCAAAGCACGTATAATTCCCTCAGCCATCTCTGGCAGGGAGGCTGAGCATTATGCTTTCAGGCAGAAAATGGGCAACATGTAACATCAAATGGAAAGAGAGATGCAATATTAATGATAGAAATAAATCATTTCGCTGTTTGGTTTTTTTATTATTATTATTTTATTTGGGGGGGTTGGGTGTAAAAAGCAACGACAGGTCAGCCAGCCTGGTTCTCCAATTGAGAATCGAGCCATTTCTCGAAGGGTTCCTGTCTCCACAGTGCTGTGGCATCCTTGTTTAGTGATGCCCTGGTCCAGGAGCAGCCAGGAGGGGTTTCTGAGAGTGGACGGGGGGCTGGAGGGCTGGCAGGGTTTCCTGGGGAAGGGCTGGGTGCTGTGCTGGCACTCTCCCCCCAGATGACCGACTGTAATCGGTGCACAATAAAACACCCAGATAAAAATTGACATGCAGAGCCTGACTCCAGCCAGCTGGGGCTGAGGCACTCCCATTTTCCCTTGGTGATTTCTAATCTCAGTCACAGAAGCACTGCTGGTAACTCCTTCCCTGATCAAAGGGGTGCTGTGGATGGCACTGTGAGTATCCCACTGAGGGAAGCAGGGAAACAACCAAAAGTGCTCATGTTCTGGTTGCATTGCAGCCAAGTGACATTTGTCAATCACTTGGACTTCAGCCCTCTGCAGAGCTTGGGATTGGGTCCCTTTTCTCCTACACCCCCCACCCCTCCCTTTTAGATTATTTTTTTTTCCTAAGTCTGTTTAATCACTACGTAGTGAATTTATATATTAATCCTGGGGTGAAAAATAAATTGACCTATTAGGTAGTATCATCTCTCCATGTGTAAGAATAATGATTTAATCAAATCACAGTGTTTTAAAGTGATAAAAGATTTATTTTAATTTTTAAAATCTCATAAAATAACTATCTATATCTCTTAGAGCTATTTGCTGAAAAAAGTAATTTTCTTAAGTATGATATATGGGGAACACTGGGAAATCGCTAAATCTTGTCACACAAGTGTAGTACTTGGCCACATACAAGGGTAAGAAGCGATTATTCCTACTCCTACGTTTAAGCATCCAGCTTTTTGGGTTGGGTCATCTAATTCCCTGAGCCCCTGAACACCAAACTCTTATGTTTAGCAGTACGCGTGTAAGTTGTCTTAATGTCTTCAGTTCAAAAAGATTAAGGTTAAGCACAGGCTTAAGTCTGTCATTATTATAAGGAGCACGTTTGCCTGTATTTCAGCTTTAATGTTTGTGAATCGTATTAATACAAAAAGGTACCTAAAATTAGATGTGCATTTAAGATGTCGCTGTGACGCCAACCCACTGACATGGATAGGACTGCTTGTGTTTGCAGGACAGCTTTGTGGTACGGGGGAAGAGCAGAAATAATCCTGACTGAGAAGAGGTTTAAGAATGTACATTTATGAGACAGTGGCAAGCATTAGCTTTTTACGAATTAACAAATTACAGACTGAATCTGATGAAGAGTCACCTAACACTGCTGATGTTATTCCTCCCGTGACTTCAGGAGTTCCTTCCCTCTGCACCAACCTGCAAAGGTGCTGCCACAGCATTTTGCAGCACGCAACGGTGTCATATTGTCACGTGTGATCAGCAGCAGAACAAGTGCTGCAGCGGCTCCTATTCATGGACCGTTTTTCTTTTGCCCCTTCAGAAAAGCAGCTACCTGCCACCGCTGCCCAGGGGCTTTTACCCCTCTTCCCTGGCTCGGTACTTTGTGGCATTTTGCACCACCTTCCTCCTAGCAGGTGCTTGTGCTTGTCTCAGTTTTGCTCAGGAGAGTCAGAGAACTCCTGTAGTCATGGCTATTAAATAAATTCATGTGACATAAATCCTTACGCATTAACTCACAGTATTTGCACGGCTCTAATCTTTGCATGGCTCCATCATAGCCTTATGATTAGTGTTCAAAATACGGTAATATAGATAAGTAATTACTTTACAAACTGTTCTTTGATAGGAATTTAAATCCTGAAACTCATCATGGGACTCCTAATGTTTGATTAAAGTTCACTGTCAAAGTTGGTTGCGTGATAGCAGCAACACTTGCAAAAGGTCAGCATTTGCTGAGAATTGAATGTTTGGGGGTTGCTTTGCTTATTATCCATGCATCTGTTTCTCTAATTTGAATATTCAAATATTTTTCCTCTAGGTTTCTTTTTTTTTCTTTTTTTTTTTTAATTTGCTGTAAAGTGCATCAATAACATTTACCCTTCTGCAAATAATGGTGAGGGTAAAAAATGAAATGGTATTGATTAGTTGGTTTAAATCAGAGCACCAAGCATGGTGTGTATTCAGTTCAACCGGTGTATTTCAGAAGTCGTAATAACTTCCCTGACAGTATTCTTGAGAATGATATAAAGAAAAAAAAAACCCCATCCTAGGAGTGGTGAGATTCCACAGAGCATTCATACTAACTTTTACACTGGATGAAAATCTCATCCCCTGTGAACCGGCACAGTTCATTCAGTGGAGGTGCATGGGTTTGCACCAGATGGTATGAAACATTCTAGGTCTTATTCTGTGGTGTATCACACACTGGTCGTGTGTGTGTGCTAGCACTTTGAGTAAAAATTGTAAATATTTCTCAAATAACAGTTGGTGCCTGTGAGCATGCTGCTGGCCTCGGCCCTGCGGAGCCGTGCAGGACTCCTTCCACTTGGCCGTGGCCAGGGGGACCTTCCTTGGTCCTAGGGATGTTGGGGAGGAGGGCAGCTCCCCACGGTGATGCCTTTTGGAGGTGTTCTCCTGCCTTTTGGCTCTGTGGGAGCAGGAGTGCCCTGGTCTGCAATGCGGCCAGAGGCAGCGAGCAGGTGCCCAATACTTCCACTCAGTAAGGGATTAATAGGTATTTAGCCGGCTGCTTAGCTCCATCCCTCTGTCAGTCACTGGCCTGCTTGTCTTGATCAATAGAAAATAATGATAAAAAATGTACACTCTTTAATAGGGACCTTTATTCCTTCTTGAGAATGCAGAGGGATCATTAAAGAAATCAATGAGAATGTTATTATTTGTTATTAAATCTGTAAAGGTTTAGAGAAATTCTTACGGAATTCTATTACAGTTTTATCAAGACTTATTGATTTTATCTTATTAAGTTATAGAGCGCTTTTCCCAGAGGTCAGTTAGTTTGGCATGTCGGTAAAGTTTACTGTTTCTGGCTATATATATATATATTGCAGATCTTATGACTGAATATCCCTTTGAAATGCTCTTTTAATTATGAGTAAAACTAACGCACATAGGTTTACAAGAAAACAGGTTTGGCTTGTATGTACAAAAAAATCTAAGAGTATTTTCTGAATTTTCTTCTGACCCATCCATATGGATATTTTCCTTAGGAAGTTTCATCCTGGAAGTGCAGAAAAAGTGCTGTCCCTTCTGGAGACCATGCACAGAAATGTTTGAGTTGCTGATTTGTTATTAAGTAGAACGGCTGTGGCAGGAGAGTCTTACTGAACAACATCCCTAAAACGTGGGAAACCCAGGTGAAGTCCCTGCCTCAGCATAAGGAGGTGGCAATCGGGGGGGTCTCTGCTGTCACAGGTTGGCTCTCTTCCTGCAATTTCTTGCAGTTTTATTCTCTAACATTTTCATTTCAAGCTGCAAAACACACGTTAAGGGCTGGGCGAGCCATACTGAGTATATGGATCTGACTCAAATACTCAGAAGTACTTAAACTCACCCCCGGGGTTTCCTCCTGTCCCATGTTGGTGTTTTGCTTGCAGGTTTCCCTGATTTGATTGCAGTCCTTCAGGCGCTGGCTACTGACTAGGCAGTGTGTCAGTAAGTTGGTATGGCTCGTTGCTTAGGGTTTGCCATCATTCTGAAGCACCCTGATGCTGTCGTTGCAAGAGAGACCTACGCGTATTTTCTAGTGAGGCTGCAGGTAAAATTTTGGTTTCAGCCTGTTTCTGGAAGACCCCAATATTTTTCTGGTTTGATTTTTGGAGATGACATGCATTCTGGCTCATGAGCAGTGGGGTTTGTGTATGTGTCATGAACAGTAGACTCAATTAGGAAAATGTGTATTATAGTTGGGTCAACAGTACGCAAAGCTGATACAAGGAGACAGATTGACCCCTCTCCTAATCTTCTTTCTTATTTGAAAACATCTGTTTACATGCTGTCTATTTTTATCCCATAGTGGATGGATTGCTATGCTAATTTAATGATGCCATATGTTTTTCCTTTGACTCAATTTCGTTGTGTGGAGTGCCAGATTGAGTCAATTTACCCACCTATTTCAGGGAAAGAAATTGTTGGCTATGGTGCAAGGAAATTTTTTCTCTCTTTCAATGGAACATGTGTTTACTGTCATTTTTTAACCACAAATCCAAAGGAAACATGTGATCATGCAATCTATAGAGAGAGTTTAGTACCTCTGTAAGAGCCTGCTGCTCCTGTGTTCCTGCCCTCTTCTGCAGTGCTAGTACAGCCCGTGAAGGCGAGTACATGGACAAAATAGATATTCTGAGACTCATGTCTTCAATGGATTTGCACATTCAGGATGATAGATAATTTACCTCTGAGCTTCTCAGTGTGCAACCAGCACTTTCAAGTCCTCTTTGCGATTTGATCTGCTTTATCCACGTTTCAGATTTGCATAGTTTAAATACCTCAACAACCCTCTTAGTAAAAGGAAAAAAACTCTTTTTCTTCTAACTGAACTTGAACTAAGATTGCAACTCTGGAAGGTTACGTGAAGAATACTGAATTTAACTGTCTCCATGAGCAAAAGCTCGGATGTTGCTCATTGCAGGCTAAAGACAGATTGCTGAGAAGGATTTAGAACTACTTGGCACTGCTAATAGTGGTGAATATGCTGCTATTTGAATACGCTTATTATAAGACCGATACAAGTCTCTGAAAAGAACAGGCACAGCATCCTTACTTCTGAAGGTGTCAGGTTTGGGAATGCCTGTAAAATTAACCAGGGATTTCAGCTTGTCTGGAGCCTGTGACCTGGCTAAAGGGATGGAACGACGATTGCATGTTTCCCTGGCACCTCTGGTGCAGAGGTGATAAACCTTTTTCCGTGTTCTATGCCAAGAATACTTGGCTGTGTCACTCCATATACTCTTCCTTCTGAACGGATGAGAGAATACAGCTTCTGTTGGCTACAAAAAGAAAAAAAGACAAGAAAAAGAGACAAAAGCCTTCTTGTATGAGCACATAGACATGCACTAGTATGTTTGGGTCTTTCAGCTGGAGAAGGGAAGGCTGAGGGCAGACCTTGTCGGTACACGCAAACACTTAAGGGCAAGCGACAAGAGGACAGGGCCAGGCTCTTTTCAGCGGTGCCCAGCGACAGGGCACGGGGCAACGGCACAAACTGCAGCACAAGAAGTTGCTTCTGAATAAGAGGAAGAACTGCTTTCCCTTGAGGGGGGCAGAGCGCCGGCACGGGCTGCCCAGAGGTGCTGGAGTCTCTGGAGACATCCCGAAGCCAGCGCTGCGCAGCCTGCCTGGGAGAGCCTGCTCCGGCACGGGCTGGGCTGCGCCATCGGCGGGGCTCCCGCCCAGCCCCCACCGTGCTGCAACTTGCCCTCGTGCAAATCTTTCGTTTGCCAAGCAAAACTGAAAGTATGCTGGAATGGCAAAACAGCAAAAATGTTGTGGTGGGAGGGTGGGGATCTCCGCTGGTCACTGCCCTGAGAACCCTCCGGTGCCTGTCAGGAGCAGCGTCACCCCAGCAGGGTGCTCTGCTGGAGCCTGCTGGCACACCATGGTGTCTTGGAGCCTTGGTCACTGCAGTAGTGGGATTTCTGCCATCGTGCCAGTACTGAGGATATCTGTCTATTGATTTGCAATTATTTGTATGCACAGAGGTTTCTTTAGGCTCAGCTTTGAAAGAGACTAATGGATAGGAAGGTGCTTAAGCACGGCGAAGTGAAGCAGTAGTACCCACAGTACTTAGAAACGTGATGTTCCCTTTGGTCTAAAGTTGCCGTTGCTTACTGGAAAAGTAAGGGGTTTTTTCAGAGTTCTGTATTGTATTGTGAGAAAAATCCATTAAAATGACCACGGTCTTTGAATGAGTATTGTCTGAACCAGTAAAGGATATTTGGTTTGGTTTTAAACTACAGATTTTGAACACTTGATAGAGAAAATTCTTACAGTATGGCAGGTCTAGTTTGTGATCGGAATTTAGCAAACTATACTTTTGTAGTAGAGTTTTAATTATTCTTGTTTGCCCTCCTGGTTCGTAAGCCTTTAGATATACCTTTTCTGTAATTGCTATACACAAGTATGTGTTTGTACATATATGTGTATGTATATACAGTGATACAAGTTGGGGGGGGGGGGCAGAAAAATCCCACAAAAGCTGTTTTTCTGGCGAGTTGGTGAGGTTACAGAGAGATGGAATATTGGTTGGGAGCCACATGAAAAAAAACCTCTGAACTAGCGGCTGCTACACAGCTATTCAATAGCTGTTACGTGGTTTCTTTCAGTGAATAGAGGGCTATGTATTTTCAGAAAAAGAAGACTCGGCGGCGGGGGGCTTCAGATATTTTTACTGCCCTTCTACTCGGCTGTTAAAAATTGCAAGTTTTTCCCCCATTATTTTGATACTGGAGTTATATGTCATTTTTACTCTTGCAAGCTGTTTCTGGCTATTTGGCTTCAGTAACAAAAAGTCTCACAGGTTTAAGGAAGGAAACCTTTTTTATTTACACACACACAAACTTCAGGATGTCTAGTCCCAGCACCTGGGAAATAGCAGTGATTCACAGTTACCACTTTGGAGTTTTGCTCTTTATCTGTACCTTTGTGAAAGGAAATTAAGGGGGAAAGACATGCCAGAAAAACAGTAAGCGTCCTGGTTATGGCCAGTTCGGATGAAACTGCCTTCTCTGGAGGTCTGGAGAGGTTAATTACAAAATTAGTTGTATTGAGCTCAATCTATTATCAGCTGCACTGTATCATTTATTTTCATTCATTATTAGTATATGTCTAATCCATGCTTTTCACTTAACTTTTTTTTTGTATTTATCTCTGTTTTACATTTATCCTACCTAGCCTTATACCTCACAGTTTAGTAGGAGAGTAATTTACTTGCAAGATGCAGCTGATGAGGCAAAGTGTGCAACAGACTTCCTTCCTTCCCGCAGGCATCTCGTGTGGCTGGAGATGCAAACGCATACTGGATATTGAGGATATAAGCAGAGTATTTTTTTTTCAGGCTGCAGTGTTTCCCGTGCAGTCCGACCTAGGCTTCAGCTTTCTGTCTGTCTCCTTCTCCAGGGTTCGATGCCTATTTCACCTCCCGGACCCTGGAGAACAACAGAAGGAATGTGTGGTTTGCAGAGTACTGGGAGGAGAACTTCAATTGCAAGTTAACCATCAGCGGGTCGAAGAAGGAAGACACGGACCGTAAATGCACAGGTAACTTGATTGGCTTCCCCCTCTTCGTGCGGCTGCAGTGGAGTAGCTGCACAGCTGATGTAAGGAAGCTTGGCTGGAGACAGATTGAAAAAATAAATTGACTTTTTGTAGGTTGTAGAGAAAAAGGAACAGCAGCATCAGTCTTGCAGGACAAGAGAAGTAGATGGAAAGAGTAAATTCTTCTATTTCTTCCTTTTTCTGGCTGTTCATCCAGCAAGAAAATCATTATTTCCCATGGGTCCCAGAATTATGTCTGAGTGCAGGGTGGCTTGAGGGTTTGTTTGTGTAAGTTTGTTTTAGATGGGGAGTATTTCCACAGCTTATGCTTTGTCACCCATCTGCAAATCACAAACCGTCCACCTACTGTGTTCAAAGCCCCGTCTGCTCGTGCCCGTATACTGACCACGTGCGTTTCGATTTAACTTTTGGAGGTGATGCACCTGTAGGAAGGTATTAGCACGGAGTGAGATATTTTCATTTTAGGTAGCATAAAGTTGATCAATTTTTGGTTTCACTAATGTTATTTAGGAAATTTGGGTTAAATAATTTTTTGCAGCCTTAGCTCAGTAACACAGCAAATGCACTTTCTGTGTTTGTGACTGAGGTTTGTGACTTTTGGTAGCGTCTTGTTTGACCTGTGTTATTTTCTGGTGGCTTACAGATTCACTCCTCTTTTCTTTTTGTGAGGTACTGCTCACCATTTGAAGTATCATATTTTCCAGGGATTTCTGTTCCTGATCACATGGAGATTTAAGGAATTATTTTTAATTACAGAGGTGCCCAACTAACAGTTGGGGCCATTTCATTTTTAAATGAGTTGTGCAGTTCTCAGCACATCCATCTTAACGACATGGGGTGATATGGTTCTTTGAACTTGGAAGTGTTTGTTTTGAAAGGGAACAACAGGAGTCGTGCATGTTCTTGGGGTTATTCAGAGCTGACCCAAGTGCTGCCAAATGATCCACAGGGACAATAACAGCACTGCCAATTTAATAATCTTGTGTGAATTAAGGTGTTAGATCATCTAGAAATGTATTTCTAAAATTCACAGATGTAGGGTGTCTGCCCTCAAACTGAACGTCCCATTGAGCCTGTAAGTGTGGCATGAATGTTGGTACTGTGGGGTTGGGGCATTTGCTCAGGGCTTAAAATGCGGTGGGTGGGCTTTGGCCAGAACCTGCGGTAAAGATGGTAAAGCCAATAATGCCATCTGATGTCCACCCTGCCCTCACCTCCCTTTGCCTTTCCTTCCCTCTCCTTTTAATTTTTCACAGCAGCAGTTTAAATGTGTTATGTTGAATAATTGCCTTGAATTTCGATCAAAGGAAATTTATTTCATAGGAGGATATGCTTTACTTTGATTGAAAATTGATGAAAACTTTCCATATTTCATATCATCTGTTTTGGGTTTCAATTCACGGATGGGAGTAGGAGTGTTGTGCTTAGAAACAGTGCAGTTACCGCTGGGAATACACTGCTGTTAAATTTGGAATTTGGAATCTCCCCCAGAGGGAGGAATTTGACTAAAAATCGCTAAAAGATCTTTAGGATAATTTCAAAGAGTGTCTTATCACCCTTATTGTTTATGCCATTATTTTATTACAATTGCTGGCAGCCTGTGCTTTCCAATGTGAACATAAAAATGGTGCTCTGCCTTCCCTCGGCATAGATTCAGCAGAAACATTTGTTTTTGATGGCTAACTTACCCTATCGAACTGAAAAGCCACGTTATAGCTTGATACTGTACCAAATGACATGCCCTGACATCTTCCTTCCCTCTTCTCCAAACTGAAGTAAATTGTGCATCAGGAAAAGCATTACCTTTGAATTATATTGCTAGTATGAGAGTTGTAATGTCCCACTGATGTAATAATATTATGAATGATCATCATCATTATTTTAAAATTTGATTGGTAATTTGTAATGCAGCAAGGTACTAGGCCACAGGCCATCGGTTTCTGAGAGCAATAGGGCTCCTGAGCACTGGCGTGAGGTCTCGTGCTCCAAATGGAAATACTTGCACGTAGCAGGGAGAAGCTCAGTGCTCGTGGTCACAGCCTGTGACCAAGAAGAAAAGCTTCTCCAGGAAGACACCCCATGGCAAATTACCTTTTCATATCGCAACTTTCTGCAATATTTCTGTATGCAGAACTTCTGCATTAATGCCATTTATATTTATTTAAGCATGAAAATTTTCCCCCAGTTGGGATGAGTAAGATGTAGTATGAGAAAATGAAAATCTGTTTAGCCCACCTTCTAGATAAGATTAAATACACACGTTGCTGGAATTAATTCTGCTGTTTCTAGCGACTGATTTATTTTGGCGTGGTTCAGGCCATCATCCTGTGCCGCTAAGTTTTGCCGCTGCCAAGGACACCTATATTGTGGTGCAGATAACTTGTGCTGGGATGCGGGCCGTGTTGGAGCGGCAGTGCCCATCTGGCAGGAGCAGCCGAGCCCCTTGCTTGTCCCCAGGGCGGAGGGGCTGGTGCCTTCTGCAAGCAGCGGGTGCTGCCTTCTGTGCTCCGCCAGGCCCTGGAGTTGCTGCCTCTGCTCTTGAGGGATGCTGCAGTTTGCTTTTAAGGACACTTCATCAGGCTGCTTGGGGAATCTAATGTAATCACTGAAACAGCTTGACGGTAACAAGCATTGGTTTTAGGCAGTTTGTTGTTCTGCTCCTTGCTACTTGCATTCGAGAACATTAGAGAGATTCACTTCAGTCATAACAGGCCGTGTCAGATTAATGCAGGAACATTTGGGGAAAAAAGTAGTTTGCCGTACCATGCATTATGGTAAAAATGTCCTTTTATAGGGAAGGATTAAGGGAGGACAACAATTGTCTTTGCAGAAGAGACTAGTGCTGTGGTTGACAGCCGTGACTCTGCAAAGGAGCCATGCTGAGTGAGCTGCCCACGCCGTGTGCAGGTGGGCTCCGGGTCTGGTTGTCCCGGCTGAAGGTATTTTCCTTATAAAACCCCATCGGACTAACACTGCCAGTGCCCTGAGATACAGGGAGTTAGCAATAACAGATGATAAAACAAGTTTTTTGTGTACATATTGTCGTGAACCAAGTTGCTCATGGTTTTTAAAGCGGTTATTGAATCAAATCCACAGCGCTGAGCATTCAGTGGTATTGCCCTGCCCCACCGGTGCGGAGAGACGCAGTGTGCTGCAGGTTGCTTTGCTAACAGCACCCATCGGGGTGTTCGCCCTGTGGCTGCTCCTGTTTCCAACAGTAGCATCTCCACGTGCGGGTATGGAATATTCTCTGCTCCGTCAGAAGCACCTGCACTCACCTGTGGCAGCAAGAGGTGCATGCCAAAGAGAGATGCAAGCACTGGGAATACCGAGGCGTTCGCTGCACGGAGAGCACCTGCATTCTTACCCCCCAGCCCCTTGGCCTTACTTGGGAAGGAAATTGCAACACTTGACTGTTTTCACTTATTAAACATAGCTTTTAATTCAGAGAGCTTTACACTCAAGGAGACTTAATGAAGTGATATAAGGGTGATGTCACCTTGGATGTCATTTATCAGAATGTAGATTACTCGGAGAGCTTTTCTAATTATCTGCAAGTGTAATCAGTCTGAATATACAGCCCACATGATGGCTCAGACAATGACTTGCTCTAAAGAAAATGCTGGGAGAAAGGTCTCTGCAAGATGAAGTGACAGAAATTCAGCAGAAGGGCTCATAAAAGAGGGATGGATGTGTTTAGAATTTAAATTGGAACAAGAGAAAATGCTTCAAAGGGACCCAGATTCACCCTCCCAGGCAGTGGGCAGGCAGGAGCAGTCTCAGGACTCTGAATCTTGCCGGTGCATGGTGCAATGAGGAGCATCTCCGGCTCCTTGTGGGAGCAAATTAACGTGCCATGCTATGCCAGGAGTGAATTCCTAAACCCACCTGTCCTGGGGCATCTCTGAGCCCTGGCCTTCATTGGGTCACTGTGGAAGGCTGGAGGAAGAGGAGGGGGCACGTGGAGGGATGATGCTGTGAGGAGGCTGCCCCATCAGCAGCATTTTACTGGGCAAAGGTTCAGTGGCTTAGAGAGGCCAAATCCCTTTTAAAATGGAAGAAGCATCAGTCGGGAAAGGCTGTTCTAAGGACTGAGTTTCTCTCATCTGAAAATGTTACAAGGTAGGATTAAAAGTTGGCAAAGGACAGAGGTGTCTGAGGTAAAAATAATTAAAAAGGCAGTAATTTGAGTGTGCGTATGTGTACGCACACACACTCGCTTCTAAAGCTGGGGCGAGAATACCTAATGCTCTGGTGTGCATCAGGGGCTTGGTATAAGCTCAGTGGATGCTCTGCCTGGCTTCTCAGTGTGCTTTGGGTACCGCGGTTGTTTAGGGAGGGAAGAAAAGGTCAGATTTCCATTTAGTAAAGGAAAAGGTTAAAGTAGCAAAGGAATTGCTATCCTGTATGTTTATACTCTACAATAAAGTTGTGCAGCATGTGTCATGCACCTGTCAGAATTTCCTCTAACTGCTTTTTTGTATGAGAGGATTTACCCTTTGAAGGGGAGGAAGCAATACAGAGGGCTGAGAGCTACACTTGGTCTGGGTTTTCTGTGTCTGAGAAATACGTCATGTATCCAAAATGCTGGAAGCTCAAGTCAGAATTGGGCATATCACCCCAGATGTGGCACCGCACTGTGTTTCCTGACCATGGAAAACGAGGGGTTGCGGAAAAAGCCCAGATAATCTTGGCAAACCACTTGATTATCACTGGTTTGGATTAAAATGGTACCAATAACTGGGATTTTTTTTTTGGAGGGTAAGGAAACTAATAGCAATATCCGGTATTATTTTCACCAGCAGTCAAGATGGCTTGTACTATGAAGCCATATGTTAGGGAAAGAAAAATAATGAGAAACAGAAGATGTAGCAAATAGCAGAGCCTGAGGATATCAGAATATTACTTATAATTTGACTACAAAAAGTGATCTAGTGCATTAATGAATTAACAAAGTGCAATTTACTATGGTAAGAAAAATAGTTTTCAGAATGCTATCAAAATCCATATCTCGGGAAAAAATATTCTGAGACATCTCAAGCAACTTAATGGCAGATGGCCAATATCTAAAGCATTTTTTTTTAAATGGATGCCAGCAGTCATGGTGTGCATGATTCACTTCTTATGAGAACAGCTTTATGGTATTCATTGGGATGAATATCTGTTGGACTTGAGGGTGTATGAAGACCTTAACTGTTCACAGTACCGTAGAAATCATGTCAGGAAGAGGGGCTAAATTTAGACTGATTCCTACTTGACAGTGTTGAGGGCTGTGACCGTAGAAAGGGCTCCATCTCCAGTGCCGCTCCAGGTTCGGGATGGCAGGTTTATACAAACGAGCGTTGGCTGCCGCTGGGATGCAGGGTCGAAAGCAAAGCTGCGCCAGAAAGCTGCCCCGTCTCTGCAGGCTGCTCCCGGCTCCTCTTAGCACCCTCTTTCTATTTGTGATAAGGCTTGTTGATATCACTGGGTCTGGGTCCTACAATGAATATCAAGCATTCCTCAGAATTTCAGAAAGAAAGCAGGTTTAGGAGGATCCAAACCACCCACAGTACGTTTTCCTCTTGTCCAAGAATCTGCAGCTTGAAAAACGTTCTGTCTCTGGTTGTGAGTGTGCTTAATGTGAGCGTACCTCGAAATGCCTTTCCAAGGCTACACTGGAGCTCAGCAGTTCAGTTAGCTCCATTTAGTTAGCAGTCAATTTTCTGTACATCAAGATGAATTTTTTCTGTAGCTGTGCTTTGTAAAGGTGGGGGAACCTTGTCATCTCTGTGTGTAACGCAAGGACAAATTGTAAGCTCTGTGGTTGAGCAGCTAAGACTGTGGAGGTCCAGGCTTTGTTGCTATCCCTCTTAATTTTATTTTTTTTTTTTTTTTCAGAACAAGGTTAAAAGCAAATCTTCAGGGGTCTTTTTTGGGTTTGTGCTTTTTGTTTTATTCGGTTGGGTTTTATTTCCAAATCTTGGCCAATGATACTTGATCTTTCTACCTGACCAAGTCTTTATTTAACGCCCACTGTCATCATCTGTAAGTAGTCCTGCCTAGACAGTAGTCCTAAACTGTAGTCTAGTCCTAAGCAGTCAATGTGCTGAAATACAAAAATACTTAAAGTAAGGCTGGTTGTCGTGAATCCTCTATACAAACTGTAAAATAATTTGCTTTAGGACAAATACTTGCATACCCTTCCCCAGCTGCCCCTGAACGTGGCAGGATTTACATGCCTGGATGGATTTTTGCCCAGGGTTTTGTGGTGTGTGATTGATGGCACAGGCATGAGCAAAAAAGCTTTTGGTTAGCTCTTGTTACCGGGATTGCTGTGTGCATTTTCTCCTCCGGGCTTCGAGGTATGGTGTGTGTTAATGCATGTGTGTGAAGGCATATAATATTTCAGCGCAGAAAGGGTGAAGACTTAAAATATATCTTCTCCTGCTTGCCCTGCAAGATACAGATAAGGTTAAAGGGCAGACAGGCATAGGAAATTTATCTTCTCAACTGTATCCCGTGCTCTGATGCAGGTAAATAACCAATGTAAGTAGTTGTTTTCCTGCTTTGCTCGTAGGGCCTGCCTCTTTCCCCCATGCCTCAGGACACCGATACCATGTTTCCTTGCAAGTGTTTGGCTGATCTGTATTTTTCTAATGTGTTTCCATTGACAGCTTCTGCTTTTTCTTTCCTTTCTGATGGTGACTGTCTTCTAAGATGCCTGTGATGTTGCTAATAAGCTCCCTCTCAAATTGCAGTGTTCAAAGGGGGTGGACAAAAGCAAGATGCATCTCACAAATGAAGCAATGTGCTCTCCAGTAAACTGCTTTTTACCAAGTGCAGGTCATCTTTAGGTGATGCCTCTAACTTCTCTGGGCCAGTACAGCTATAGCCATAGCTGGGAGACATGAGGACGTGTGTGAGGATGCGTACTGAGCCGATGTTTGACTTCAGTTTGAAACCCAGGATTGCAGTTCTCTGTTCTTTTACAAGATTGCATTGCATCTTGTTTTGTAAATACTTCAATGGTCTTCAGACTGCCTAAACATACCAATGCTAACACCCATGAGAAAGAAAAGTCAATATATTTTTTCTGAAAAATGGAATGTGCACAAATTTAGGAGCAAATGACCCATGTTATGCACTAGCTTGCAAGTTGACTAGCTACATGCAACTCTTGATAAACAGAATATTTTCCATGTAATATTAAATTTTCCCAGTATGCATTATAGCTTAATGATCTCTGTGCTTTCATTTCAGAAAGCTAATCTTATTTAGCATTGTAGTACTTCAAAATATAGATATCTAAAATTCCTGAAAGGACCCTGCAGTGGTTGGTGCAACCAACATTAAAACAGCCTTGAAGAGTTTAATCTTTAAGGTAAACCAGTTTTGTGGATGTCTAAACTCAATTATCTTTCAGAAATACATTTCTTAGAATTGCTTATGTTTCTAGACTGCCAAGGTGATTTGCCAACAAAGCCCCGTGATTCAAATGACTGTTGTCTTGCTATTTACATACATATTCCTCTATTTGCAAACTGCATTTTTACCCAGGTGCTCAAATACAAAGACAGCTCCAGTTTAGGCCTTCTGATCTTTGAAAAGTGCTGCTTCTATACATTTGCTTGATCACTGGCCTCACTGGCAATTATTGCTACAGGAAACATTCTTCATTTGTGCCTTAGCAGTGTGAAGCTGTAAAGTATCTGATTTACATCGGTATCAACCAGCCTGGTGCTGATTTTTTTATGACTGTAGCACTTCAGCATTGGAATATGAATGAGACCTATTGCGTGTGTTTTAGTAGGAGTGTTGCATGCACAGAAAACATCTCAGGTAAGAAAATTAGGTCAGTTTTTTAATCTAAAATCTATTCTTTTAGATGCACAGACACACATGAGAAAAGAAACTCTTACGGTGGGTTGAATCAGTGTAATTGAGGAAAATAATCATTGTCTGACAAATGGAAGTGGATGTAGCTTCACAAAACTCATTGCATCAAAGCTTTCTGTAAACTGCTGGATTATTACTACTATTATGATCCTTATTATGTAATATTGTTATTTCTAGGATTGAAATAACAAATGTTCCATAGGACTTTCTGCTGCACTATGCTACTTTTGGTTTTTACTTTAATACTTGTGAGTGAAGACCAGTTACAGTACAGAAATTTTTTATTTTTTTTGATCCTCCTGGGTGAGGAATACGTTGTAAGGCATTGTGAGAGCCTGGTTTCCAAAGTTTGGTTGGAGGGCGTTAGTTGATTAGGCATAGTTAAAGATGGCTACATCTGCTGTCTGTGGGTTTTGGTGGTGTTACTGGAGTCTGTATCTCTGCTTGTACATCTCTATCTACTATTGCAAATCTCTGGCTGTGGGTCAAGGTGTACCAATTTAAGAAAAATCACCTTTCTAGTTAAAAAAGGCTTTCCTGCTGGTTATTGGAATAGAACAGTTGGTCTGACTTTCAAATCTATTGTGCGATATGAAGTTATTTCTCTTCATCAGGCTGCAGGGGGCTGTGGAGCTGTGCCGATGCTGAAGGCTGCAGAGCAGATTTGGGCGAGCTTTCTTTAGCCACTAGAAATAAGACAGAGACGGCACATGTCAGCGTTAGGGAGGTGGGTGCTCTGGCCTTCCTGGGCTGTGCTGCTGCCCTGACTCTGCCAGCTCACCGTAGCCTGAAGGAGATGATATTCAGGCTGAAATTTTGTCCTAGCACAAAATCATCAAATCACTGAGGTTGGAAAAGACCTTTAAGGTCACAGAATCCAACCCAGTACTGCCAGCTCACCACTAAGAAAAGATGTTCTTCTGTGGTTAGCAGTAGAACCGTGAAGGTTCATCTGTTTTCCCCATGAAAATCCATGGGGATTGGATTGATGGTCTTGAGATAAAGGCTTTTGTCTATAATGAGATCTTCTGAATTAGGATGGGCCAGATAGATGACTGTAACTATGTAGCTGTATTATTCGATCTTGTATGTCTTGCAAAATGACAATACATGGATTATATGGCAAAGAGGCTGATTGTCTTACTCTGCTTGTTTAAATTACAATATTTACTCTAGCATATTGTTGGTTTTTCTCAAGCTCTAGTACTCAGCTACTTTCAAATAAAGAGCTTATTTGGAGAAGCCTTCAGATGTTACACCTCCTGTGTGCGCGGCAGTGTCTATAGCATGAGTGAATATCTGACGGGTAATAGCTCTGATCTTGTTTTGGAGAGCCCTGGATGTAGGTACTTGTCTATTAGGGAAGGATCCGTTTGTTTTGTGTTATTGTGGATGTTTCTGGAGTGCCATGAGCACAGCTGTTGCAGCTGCACAGGCTGAGCTCTCTGCTCTGTGTGTAGCTGGAGGAAGCTTCAGTGTCATATGAAATAGCATATATGGGGACTAGCACGCTTACAGACTCGTAATTGTAGCTGGTGCATCATGGATGTCTCAGCTCACAGGCATCAGGTTTCTAATGATGCTAAATATGATGGAGGTGGGTTAAGAGCATATATTTTTCTGTCAGCACTTAACCAGCTACTGAATTCTAGCTGGTACAAATAATAGCTGCTTGTTTGATACTGTGAGCATTCTGCAATCTTTAAATTAAATCTGTATCACCAGGTTCTCAGCAGTACTATTATGTAAGTTCCTTTGAAAATGCGTTTAATCCTTCAGAAACTGAACCACTGTCTGAATTCATGTAACATAAGCACCAAGGAAGTGGGATTTTGATGTCTGTCTGTCTGAATTATATGCCACAAAAATTGTCCTTGCAATACTATTTATACATCATAACATACCCCCTATATTATGTGTCGATCAGAGATGAGTCCAGAAAAAATTGGCTGAAGGAGAGATATTGAGAAAGTGTAATGTGAAAAATGATGTTGTCAGCTCCTTTTCCGTACAAGGTGTTGAGCGTTGCCGGTGTGGAGATGCAGAAAGTGTGACCAGGAATTCTTAAATTTGCATTTCATTTCTGTCAGCTGAAGGAGATGGTATAAGAGGACTTCTTACTCTCTGCGTTTTCACTACTCTGGGTTTGGGGCTTTTTTTTCCTCTCTTTGTTGCAGTATTTTTCTCTTGTGAAGATTTGCCTGAAGCAAGAGACCTAACTGCTCACTCTCTTAGGAATCATGATGATGAGCACTTGAGACTCTAGTAGGAAGCGAGGTTAAATTATTTGTCATCACCTTCAAATAGATCTTTTGGAAGCAAAAAATGCTCATGTCAATAAATTTCTTTTGTGTTTCATCCCTCTCCTGACATCCCAAGGTACTCCATTTAAAATCCATGGAACAAAAGTGCATTCTCTTGAAATCACTTTCTGTGCATGTGTCTCGGGTGTCAGCTACTTCATTCCTGAAGAAAATAATGTTATTGCATGGCTCCTGAAGATCGGCAAGTTAAAAAGGAAAGAAAAAAAAAGAAAAGGAGCCTTTAAAGAACAGGGCACATAAGAAGGACAGAAGATTCGCACATCAGTGCAAATGGGGTTTGTGTTCACCTGTGCTTCTGGTGTCTTCTGACAGCACGGAGGGTTGCGTGGGTGCTGCACCTGAGTTCCTGTGCTGGTTCTTTCTCTTACACCAGGGATCGCTCCCCTGAGACGCCCCCGATCCGGACGTGACTGGGCTGGGGGTTCAAGCCTGCCCTTTGCCAAGAGGCATACACAGCACCGGCTTCTGTCGGTAAGAAGCTAATGACTGCTGTGAGTTTGCTGCTCTTCCAGGAGTAATTCCTACTTGAATTACTATACACCTGTATGTACAGGAGCTATTCCTGAAGCATGTGATTAAACTTTCTGCTTGGCTTTTTCAGCTAAACCTAGGAAGGGGAAAAACTTGACACACTAGTGTTGAAGTTGGAATTAAAATTGTGCCCATTGCCTGGGTTTATCCCTGTCTGAAAATGGGACTGATCTGCTGCTTGCTGGGTTACTGTGATGGCAGTTTGGTATAAACTAGAGGGAAGTCTCTGTTCAGCCAGACCCATTGATTTGGATACTTTAAATATGTATTTATTTTTTTTTTGTCTTGAAGTATGAAGTCTATTTGATGTATGTAAAATATGGCAATTGCTTTGCAGGTCCTTCGCTGGTTCAAATTTGGGCTAAACTTCTAATCGCAATAAATCCTCTTTAAAAGGCAACTCAACTGATGTTTATATGGAGGATAGCACACTCTTGTTCTAGTTGTATAAGTTGATGCATGGATTCTGGGCAGACAGTTCCATTTGACTCCATATCTGAATTTATTTTGCACAAATTCTTGATGTTTAATACTCAACTAAATGGCTGTTGAAAACTAAAAAGCTGTATAGAAAAGCATTCTTGTTACTGGAAATTCTATTAAGTTTTTAACATCTTTAATATTTTCACACTTGGACACTGTTAACATTGCTCTTGGTTTTTTTCAAGTGGATTTCGTTGAGATTCTTTCACAGATGTGTTCACTGCTAAAGGTTTTCTTTCTGCTGTGCATTTGGCTAACTGGGCCTCTGGAACCTAATACACGCTGGATCAATATTGTTTGTGTACAGCCTTTTCAACCCCAGGTTCACTTCCCCTGGCATGCGTTTCTGTTGCATTGCTAATCTGGTTAAGTAGCTGAGCTGAAACCACTTAAAAGCCTTTTCTTTGCCAGGGCCTGGAACTGGGATGAGTTCTGTAAGCAATGGGAGGGGAGTGACATAATGAAGAGGACAGTACGTGGATCTTCACAGTCTGGAATCTCTCACCCTGCTGAATTATTTGCAGGATTTCAATGTTTCTAGTGTAGTTCAGATTTAAAGTTGAGGCAGCTTGAATGGATCAATGTCAATGGTGCAATTTGGCAATTACAGAGGGAAACAGGAGGAGGAAAAGTGTAGGTAATTAAAGATGTTCATCTAGGGGGATTACTATATCTTTGCTTACTTTCAAGCAAATCACTTTTGTGGACGTATGTAGACATTCTTTGTGCTTGTAGAATTTATGTTTAAAGGTGGTGATCTTTCTGTGCTTATTTGTAAGTCTTGTCTACCACCTCTCCACTCAAAGAGGAAAAAAAAAAGGATTGTTTGGGACTGCCTTTTTCTCATGAGCTGAGAAAAAAACTGATCAAAGCATGTTGCTCATAGCCTGCCTGCAAAATGATTCAACCTGATAGTTGAATCAAGATGGTGCCCCAAGGGAAATCACGTTGGAGAAGACCAAGGCTGCTCCCTGATGATGGCTTCCCACAAACCAGAGCTGCTGCAGGGGAGGTGGCTTGGGCTGGCTCTGGGCGACAGGGTCTGGTGCCCCTAAAGCCGCTGTTCATTGGCGCAAAAGGAAGGTAGAAACATGTCAGCTGAGCAGCCATGGGAAAATGGACTTCTTGCCTCTGTTAAAATCATCAGTTCTCACAGTCATTAACAACTAGATTTCCTTTCCTCATTAGTGTCAATCAGTTAATTTAAATTCACTCATCCCTATTTCTAATTAAGGATGTTAACAAAGGAATTTCCCCCACTCGTATCCTCCAACCCAGCATTTGCTTTGATTGAATGTCTCTAAAATATTTGCAAAAGATGACCCTGAGGGCTGGCTCCTTGGGGCTTGTGGCAGTACCCAGGCTGCAGGTAACGCAGGGAGGTGAGCAGGACCAATGGAGGTTAGAAAGAAGCACAGTGCTGCAGGTCGAACAAGTGGGATGTGCTTTTGCCACCCTTGGAAAAGAATAGATTGCACTTCTGTTGCTTCTGTCGATGCAGCTCAGAACACTTCACAAGCAGTAATTACATTTCTCAAAACCCTGGTGAGGTAGGCAGGTATAATCACACATTTTGCAGCTGGACAGATTGAATCGTGCAGGTGTTACTTGGACAAAGTAAAATGAGTAGTGGACAATTTCAGGGGAAAAAGTAAAAAAATCAAAGATTCACGATTCTCGACCTGTTCTTTTTTTTGAGAGAGCTTCAAGCTCTCAAAATACTGTTCAGTTTGCTACTTAATTGTGGAGGGACCAGTTATCTGCTCACGCAGCCAGAAGAGCAGGAAGGCCACGTTATTGCCTGGTTTTATGGTCACGTTCCCAGGTTATGTATCCATCTCAAGTCTGAGTTAAGGCAGAAGACTACCATTCAAAATATTTAGATTCACCTGGTTTTTTGTTGCTGCACTTGAGCTCCTTTGGCTCTTTGTCGTTTAAATTCTGTGTTCTGACTTTCCATCTCCAAATGCCTCCCTTCTCTCAGACTTTTTTTATGCCTTGGCCAGTCAGACGGGAAGATCTCTGAGGCAGAAGGTTTGTTGTTTCTAATGTGCTGGGTGCTGTGGTGATCAAGGAATGGCTTTCAAAGCACTGCTTTCCCCCCGTTGCAGTTGGCATGACATTAAGCGTTCGGATGCCTTCAGTTCTTGCCTGCTAAAATATTTTAAAAGCAATCAGTGGATTCTGAAGGACATTTCATTCTCTGCAGTTGGGGAGAAAGGGGGTGCGAGTTAATGCAAACAGACTGAGCTTCCCCAGGTGGCATTAATAGCAGGCATGCTCGCTCAGCTCTCTGGAGCACCCCTTTGGTTGCATCTCTGAAGTGGTTCTTTCTTCCCTCAATCTGGCTCTGTCTTTCAGTTAGAGGGATTTGCAGCAGAATGAAACACCAGACTTTAAAATACCAGCTGTGCTTTATTTTAAATGCTTTCTTCTTTCAAAGACATACTTGGGGAGTATACGGGGTCTGGTGTTTTCTCTCTCGAAGATGGTCTCTGTAGGTTAGAGTTGCAAGTTTGTGATTATGGTAGGATTTGTTTCGCTGGATCATGGTAGAAAAAGTTGCAAAAAGTGTTGATGATTCTGTTATCAAGAAGGACGTTTTGGTTTTGTTTTAATTACAAAACTATAACTCAGAATGTTTTATTGCATCACCAGGAGCATGAAGTTCTTTAAATGTGCTCCAAGAGGAGTAATTTGTATTCGGTATCAAGAAAATACTGTTCCTTACTGACCTTCTGTGTGTGTCTGTGTGTGTGTGTTTTTAACATGCAGGGCAGGAGAGAATTGGCAAAGACTCCCACTATGAGCAGGAGGGGAAGGTCCAGTTCGTGATCGACGCTGTGTACGCCATGGCACATGCGCTGCACCACATGAACAAGGACCTCTGTGCCGACTACCCGGGGGTCTGCCCTGAGATGGAGCACGCAGGAGGCAAAAAGCTGCTCAAGTACATACGCAGTGTAAACTTCAATGGTGAGCTGAGACTGCTTCTTCGGTAGCATATTGACCTATGTGGCTCTTTTCCATATAATTTCACTTCATGTATTTTTTTCATTCATTACAGTTCAAGACTTCTTTTATTGTTACATTAGAGTTTGTGGCAGAAGACCATGTTTATTTAGTATCTATTTGAAAACATCATGTTTTAGCCAAGGCAAATAGGCTACTACTGCCCAAAGACATGCTGCTATTTTAGGATGCCTTCCAGAAGACTGATTTCCTATGGGAGAAATAACTGGGTAAAAGCCTGAGCTTGTCTCTGACTAAATATGCCTGCTGAAACCCTAGGACTCTGTTATCATCGCACATCATTTCTTCCTGTTTATTCATATTATTTCACTTGGAGAAAACTAACTGGGTGAAATTCTGGTACCCTGAACCCAACTTAGCTGCATGCTCAAGAGAAGGGAGAGGACAGCTAATGGGCCAGGTCCACTGGCAGAACCAGAACTATGTGATGTAGACAGAGTAGTTGCTCCAACCTTCATTCCTCTAGCAAGACTGCAGAGGAGATGAAACATGGTAGGAATAAGGATGGGGGAACTTTATCTTTTTGCTTACCAGTTGTCCACCAGGTATGGCAGTGATGGATACGATACCAGCCCTCTGTTTTGACAGTACAACGGGGTTTCATGTATTTTCCCTCCATTGCAGTATATAAATCAGGCCTAAATATTAGCACAATTTCCTTGCCTGTATATGTTTTACTGTAATTTTATTAGTTTCACTAACAAACATTAACCTGCAACCTAACCAGAGGCACCAGAGCAGATCGCTTACAGCAAGTAACATTACAGCAACCAAATGTTATTTCTCCTCCATAAACCTTGCTAATGTACTTACCAGGAGGTCTTACTGCTCTTGCCCTAGCTCTGTGTAAGATGGAAATCTGAGATTTAACCTGGAGCCAGAAGCTAGACCTCCAAATCCGTATTTAAAACAGATTTAGGAAAGTACTGAAAAAATATCCTTTTGAAATGCGCGAGGCGGCCGGGGCCATCACTGCCTGGAAGAGGTGTTTGCATGACCTTCACATCCTCCTGGGACAGCACAGTGAGGTGTTCCCTGCTGCGATCTACTAATAAACATTTTCAATAATAATCTTAACAAGACCTACACATAGCCAGTAAGACCTGAGAGATGTAAAGATAGGAACACAGGTATTTCGTGGTCAAGTTTGGTCATTTGTCCCAAGGATATTTTTCCTTCCTATATAAATCATCTCATAAAGAGCAAGGTGAATATGAGGAGATTTTAATTTCTTCCCTTGAATTAAGTGGTGTTAACTACAGCCAGGAGCAAATTTTGAGATGAATGATCTGAGGAGGTCTGGAGAGTTCTACTTTCCTCATTTTGGAAGGTTAATTACAAAGGACAAACCTCCCGTAGAAGGACGGCATTCGTGAACAGTATTGCACTTGGGCCATTTTAGTACTGAAAAGCAGGTCATACATGGTCATCTCCAGGCAGTTTTTGCATATAAAGATGCTGAATGGTCATCTAATCATTTTAATAGAGCTGAGAAATAATTTATGAGAAAATGGATGTTCAGCTAATGTTGCGTACTGTCCAGCTCCAAAAACTGGTTTGCACCAACTTTGGTTTCCTTATTTGTGTTTTCTTGGTCAGCGTTTTAAAAGATAACTTTTTTTCTTCCATTTGTGATTGATTTACACGGCCATAGGGTTTTTTTCTTTGCTTGTGTACATGTAACTCATGTCCAGCACAGGGGCTGAAGTAGTGGTTTGCTTTTTAACATGGGCATGAGAATGGTGGCAAAACTGAAGTAGCTGTAAACCTTTTCAATTTCTCATGGCTGTGTGGGTGTAAGTGTATTCTGTGGGAAAACAACAAATTTCTTTAAGGTTCATTGTTCAGGGGCAGAGATTAGCTGCTTCTGTGTATTCATAGTGTACAGCTTCACATGTGTTTGTACACCCAGGCTCCATGTTCAGCTGCAGCCCTCCTGGGGCTCATTCACCAGGCTGTGGAAGATGCTCCAAAGCCAGTTTCTTCTCGGTGTGCTATAAAAGTAAATTCCCAGAACTGATGTGGATAGGTTCAGTCTTCCCAGTGGTACAGGATAAACAATCATCGTGTAACTCACGGAACAGACGAGGCCAGCCTGAAAAATGCAGAGGGATGGGGGGATGGAAGAAACAATGAGAGATGCTTTAGGTGGTCTGGGTGGTGTATTCCTGTTGATAAAGCCTGGGAGCTCCTGCAACACAAGTCTGGTGTCTCCATGTTCCTTGGCCATCATGTGGTGGCTGGGAGGGCAGGGATGGAGGAGTGCGCTGCTGGGCTCGTGTCAGCTGTCTTGGTGTTAGCCTTGATCTTAACCTGCCCTTCCCCGGGCAGCCCTGCAACTCCATCTCGTGAAGGTTAGCACTTGGAAAGCAATATTTAGTCTATGCTTAAAATCCTGTTCTCCCAGTCTTCTACCTAAATTTGTAGTTAAACCACAAAATGGAGCAGTGGAAATGCTTTGTCCAAGCCATATGCTAAAGAGAAAAAAAAATAAAAATAAAAATAAAGCATCCTGAGCCCATGAGCTTGAGATCCTTTTTGCATGTAATATGTCTCCTTGTCACGGTGCAATTGAAATCATCTTGTCTGTGGCTGCTTTTGGAGTCTTTTCTTCCTTGCAAAGGTAATTACGTTCATGCAGAAAGAGCTTAAGCAACACTTTAATGAAGAGAGACTGGATTTGTGCTAGGAGCTCAGTATGAATTTTGATATCGTCACACTACCCTGAGAACAAAAAGGCCTAAAATATGGAAAACTGAAAACCTTGAGTGCTCATGCGGTGAGAACCTGAAAATCTCAAAGTGCAAAGTGGTTGTACTTTTGCCAGTGAAAAAGCTAAAGGTTCTGTTTGTATGAGCCCTTCAGGTCTTTGAACTGCAGTAAACATGAGCCGAATAACACAGCAATACCTTAGCTAGTTGTGCCCGTATGGCACCCTGTCCTTCTCCCATTAATTCATTTCTCATCTTGTGGTGATTAGGAAATGGAAATCCTACAAATTCAGTTGGATCACGTCTGTCTTGAATGCATTTTGCAGGTGAAGGGGTGTCCTGTCTTCTCTCTGTCTGTGTAGTGAGAAGGCAGCTTATTTGGTAGGAACTGAAGTAAATTGTTGTAGCCTCGGAGTGACCGAGATGCTGCAGTCCAGAGGCTAATACTCAGTTTCTGCAGCGTTTGCTGGGGCTGAGCAAAATTATTGTAAACCTTAATAGAAGGAAAATACATCCTGAATTATCAAAAAACTAAACAAATTTATGCATTAATAATTAGAAGATCAAAAAGTCAAATTACAAAAAGGATCATTTTTGAAAATAACGTTCCTTCTCTGTAATGAGGTTTTCATACATTACTTTTTATTATTTTCATAAGTGCACAAAAGAACTTGAGTTGCAAGTGAAAACTGAAATACTGCAGCAATTTAAAATAGGACTGACAGGTGGTACAAAGAGAGCACCGAAGCATGCACCCGAGCCCACACAGAGGTTAAAGAAGCCTTGCACTCACTAAGCAGATCCTTGGCTGGGATTCCAGTTACTCCAACTTCAAAGTCCAGAAACAGGACGCTTCTGCTTGGCTTATGACCCAAGATTTATCATTTTTTTGCATTTCTATAGATATTTATCTTCCCTACAGATCCCAGAGTCTTCACAGCTTTTTTTTTTCCTGTATATATTAAACACATAAATGGTGATGTACCTGAAAAAAGCAACAGCTGTTTACTACTGACTATCAAGTATCCATACATATGAGGTCAGTGTCCCGAGGGACTGTGCCTTAGGGGCCTCTGGAGACGACCCGGCAGGCAGTGCTGTATCGTGCCGTATTGCTGTGGAGTCTGCAGCCCTGTAGCATCCAAGTGCGTCTGCTGATCTTAAGGATCATTTTAAATGTCAGTGTTTAAAAGCTGTCTGCATGCAGCTACACAAAGCAACAATTATCAGCAACCTACAAAAAGTTTTCTTCTTCCTGCAAAACACAGAAATAGCATTTTGGAGTGATGGTTCCTGGTACATTCTCACTTTAGGATCTCTTAGGTCCGTAACAGCGTCTGTCCTTCACAATGGCCTTCTGCTTCTCAACCTGTTGCCCCCAGGGAAGGGGGGCCCTGCCAGCACTGTCTGCAGGCAGGCAGGTGACCTGCCCTGGGTGCCACCCAGGGATGGAGAGGCTTGGCTCTACCCCCCACACCGTGGCATGGTGGCTACGGCTTAGTCAGGAGGGTTATGGGTGATGCTCCCCATGGCCCATGAGGGTGACCGTAGAGATGTTCTTGACTGCTTACCCTCAGCCTACAGAAGACTTTGGGGCAGCAGAGTTTGTCTTGGTACTGGTGACTTTGGCCTGGCCACAGCGGCGGTGTGCGCTCTTGCTCTGCCTCCTGATGTGCAGACATGGACCCTTCTTCATGCCCAGGCTGCTGTTCCTTCAGGATACGGGGAATCCACAAATGTCTGTGTTGCATTTTGGGAGCCTCACGTCAGCTCCTACCCTTTGAATTGTACGTTTTTGTCAGCTCTGACAAAACCAAGCTTAACTAATAATATACACCCTTTTAAGAGTCGTGATTAGCTAAATCCCATTTACCGTTTGTGCTGATGTTCTGAAGGAGCCTAGGAATTACAGCCATTTCTTCTTATTCACTTTAAGTGTTTTCACTGTAAATGTATTCTGCTTACATTAATCTGTAATGACAATTAAATATCTGCCTGGTGCTTGTAAGGAACCAGTGAGGGGAGATCTTAGTGGAAGATTTTCTGTACCAGCCTTTGAACTGAATTTGTATCTGATCTCGGAGGATTGTAGGATAGACAAGAAACAATTTACCAGGGCTAGAATGGAAACTATGCTAATTCTCTCCTTCAAATCTTTTTTCACTCACTGGAATTCAATGAAGAATGGGAATCGTGAAGAAAATCATAATCTTAAAGTTCAATGCTACAATAGGAGAGATTTTTCATTGCTTTAGGGAAAAAAAAGTTACGCAAGAGGAGGAAGCTTTGAATATAGATATGCTGGAGTATTGTCATAATCTTCAATCTTGACACAATATCACTCTACCCTACTGAAACCTGTTTTAATATGTCTTGAAATAAATGTCACCCTTGAAGTTTTCACCTAGAGATCGAGGAAATGCAATGCTGCTGTGAATCCTCGTGGAAGAAAGGGTTCCCATCTAGTGCCATGGGAATTAGAATGCAGAAGTTCTGGTGAGGACCTACCTGAGGACCAGGAATGGCCTGTCCCATCGCTCGGCTGTCAGTGCCCCTCGAGGCTGCCAGCTGGCTTTGCCCAGCACAGGCTCAAAGGAGGGGTTGTTGAGGGTATCCTGGCCTTGCTGCTTGCCCTGCACTCCCTTACCCGTGGTAGCCACCTTAGTACATGACAAATAAAGTTAATTCAGGAGTCTGATCCTGAACTGAGATACTTTTCAGCCTGTGTCAGTATCATAGAGCCTAAATAAGCGAGTACACAAGGAAGAGTCTTCTTATAGCTTAGTCTGTTCTTTTCCACCCCAACTGCATGCTGATTCTGGGAATAAGAACATATTGTGGAGGAGGAAGCTATTTCTGGATGCTAGTCAAGATTCACTAGACCTGGACTGACTTCTGACAGCAGTATCTCTCAGAAGCAGATGGAACATTTTCTGGGGGGGAAAAAAATCATTTAGAGGCTCCATTCACAGGAGTGATTTTCACTAAAGAACTCCCCGAGGAAAGAGAGAGGGGAGGGAGACTGAAGGGGAGGAAGAAAAGCCTTCTGATATTTCTTGCTTTGTGCAAAGCTAGAGTGAAGTAAGGCTGATCTAGTTTTGCTTTGTTTTATTTTTAGTCAGTAGGTTTGAGCAGTGATAATCTCTGTAAGAGGGCTGGGATGATGCCACTGTGTCCTGAAGTATGCCTTTTAGATGGCTGGGGTGATAGATGACCTTTACCCGAAACACATTGCCAGTCTGAAAGCTCTCAACCATGACTAAATAAAATAGATATTGTAAAGATTTGGCATTGGTTGGTTGGATTTTGTCTTCTTTCCTTCCCTCAGGCAGTGCAGGCACTCCAGTGATGTTCAACAAAAACGGTGATGCCCCGGGGCGCTACGACATCTTCCAGTACCACACCACAAACACCAGCACCCCGGGCTACCGCCTCGTTGGCCAGTGGACAGATGATCTCCAGCTCAACGTGAGTCTATCTTGTTCTTTGCTTTCTCCTTTTTGTCCGGTATACTCACTAAATGGTTTTTTTCATCCTCCAAAAATTAATAGGGATCTTTACTATTTCTTTGCAGCTACACCATGTTTGGGTTTTGGTTTTGGTTTTATTTTTGTGTGTTACCTTCTTGTACTGTCCTGCAGCCTTTTCTCTGTACCCTGAGTACCGAAGCTCCTCAGACTGATGGAGGTGTCAGGTGATCATGCAAATTTTATTACTTTTGTGTGTCTGAAGTCCCTAGTTGCCAGCCTGGAAAATGAAGCAATAATGCATTGTAGTTTGGAATCAATGGGCTTTCATTTGCAGATGCTTTGTGTTTTTTTCTGGTTATACTCTTCAGTTCTTCCAGTTTTAGGAAAGCTGAAACTTAATGGGTTTTGAGTGACTCACTCTTCCGGTGTTAGTTTGCAGCATGTAGCAAAGATATCCACATGAATGAGATGGCCATCTTGTAATGATGCCTGAAGAAAAACAAGCACGTAAGAGCAGGTGATCAAAGATACTTTGATGTTTCCCACATGGAAAAAAACATGAGTGGTGGCTGAGGAAGCTGGAGACTCTTGTGTATCCACTCAAGGATGCTCTGTGATAGGTCCCTAGAGATGTGGGTTCAGGCTTCCTGCTTGACTTTGTGCGAGTTGCTTGAGCCTCAGATTCAGTGGTGCCAGTTTAACCTTGCAGTAGTTCATCGCCGGGTAGATTGTGGTTAAAGCCCAAAGGCAGTGCTTTCACTGCGGTTTGACTGCTCTTCAGCGACAGAGCCTGAATAAAATAAAGGTATTCCTGAAGCGAAATGCCAGTTGCTACAGAAGGGTTTCCTTTGTCAGTCAAAGTTCCCACCCAAGGTCACCGCAGCTCCCCCTCCTAACATCGTCCACCCGTGGTGTGCTGTGGCTCCTTCCCGGCCTCTGCTGCTGGATCCCCTTGAAGACAAGGTGCGGGGTGACGGGGAAGGCTGTGTGAGCATGGTCCAGCTCTGGGCTGCCATGCCAGCTATGCAGCTCTCCAGCTGGGATGCAAGTCATGGGCTTCCTAGGGAGACCAAAACACCATCATTTGGAGTGTAACTGAATGCAGGACACATTCTATTTGTAAGGTTTTCATGTCTTTTGTTAAATGAAGTATTTAATGTGGATTACCAAGGGTCCAGCCTTTGAGACTGACCGCAGTATTTTGCCCTTCTTGAATTTTGGCTCGTTTTGATTTGCTGTGTGTTCTTTCAGTGGTTTTTTTTTTTTTACTTTTGATGTTCTATTTAAGGAAAACTATATTAACTTGCAATTTATGGTTCTTTTAGCAAAAATATTAATATTTTATTAAGTAAATCCTTCTTTATGTAGACGACACATCCTGATTCATTAAAATTTAAAGCTAAATTAGTGGAGCTTGATTTGTATTCCTGTTGTTGTGTTAAATGTTTCCATAAAAAGCACACTTTCCTCACCCTCATGTCCTCACAGCTACAGGCTTGTATCAGTAGTTCAGACTCTCACTAACTTCCCTTCCATTTGCTTACGGGTCCTAGTTTCTCACACAGGATTGGCATCGCTGTGATAGTCCTTGTTTGTATTTTCTTACAATAATAAAGAAAATTGTGGAGTTTAGAGAAGTCAGGGATTCCCTAAAATAACTAACCAAAATAATAGCTGCTATTAAACATCTGAGGGAAAACTACCAAAGGCTACAATTTGTCTTCGGTAGTTATTGTGGAGATAATAATTCAGGAAATGTTTCCCCAGTTCTTGTTTCTTTAATACTAATACAGGAAGGGCAACAAAAGGATGAGTGCTAATTTGGGTTTAGAAAGCGCTGAAGTGACGCTTTGTTTTCCAAGAGACTTGTCATCTTGGGCAGTCTTGTTCAGTTCTGTGAGTCTGAATTTCCTCAGCTGCAAAAGAGAAAAGTTGTTGTGCTCTATTGTGCAGGTCTTAATGGTAAGGACACTCCAGATTCAAGGGCAGCAGGTAAATAAGTGCTAAAGACCATCATAGGTGTTTCTTCTTCATCATTGTCCTCCTTCAGAGAAGGAGCAGAAATATTTTGCCATTTGCTTTCCTTAGAAGTAGTGCTACTGCTCAGTCTGTTGTCGATCTAATCCACAATGGTATATGTCCCCTTCCTACTCATAGTGTTTTGGAGTGAGAGGCAGCAGTAATGGAGAGAATAGGGCTGATTAATCTTGATAGGAGATGTTTTTCATCTAAAATTACAGAATAACTTTTTTACACTTTCTATTGCAAAAGTCAGTAGATAGACTGAAGAGGTCTTTAACAACGTATTTGTTAGTCTTCAAATATGCTATATCAATTTGTTTACTTTTTGTTGTCATAAGTTTATAAACCTGGTTTTACAAAATGTCTTGAGTTCTCTCAATCCTGACTGCTTCACATCTTTGTGCCACCTTTGCTTTTTCACGTCTGGCAGAAGTGTTCAGTAAAGGCAGGTGTCTGCTCCCTGCACACGCAGGAGCCAGCTCTGCCCCCCTGTAGCAGGTTTGTACATGAAGTGTCTCCTCTGAGTGCAGTTGACTCACCTGGATTTACATTTCTGTATCTGAGATCAGAATTTGGTTGATAACCAATTAAATATCTTATGGCATTTTGCTGCAGCAAACTTGGGATATAGTATAGTATTTACGTAAGGACAATATAATCACCATTTTTTTTTTTGCTTGCCTGATGTCAAGCACAGCTTTGCCTGGTACCCAATGCATGATTTAGTAACAATTGGCTGTATTTCACAGAAATCTACGCAAGGATAAAATGAGCAGATGTCTAATTTTAAATGGCTTGGCCAGTATTCCATGAAAAACTGTTGCAGTGCTTCGTTCTCCCTGCAGTGAAGTTGTGATTACAAGATGCCCACCCACCTCCCAAAAGAGGTCATGGAAGACCACCTCCTGCCTCTGTCTCCTTTATGAAGTTTATGTCAAGCTCTGTCAGCCCCTTTTCAGCCCCCTGCATGCAGATTTAGTATGCAATATTCATAGTTTGCATCCATTTGCAATTTGAAATGCTTTGCCCTGAATTTTAGGATCGGAAATTCGGCCAGCTGCATCCCTATTGAAATCCTGTACTGTGACCCCCAGAGCCTTTTTAATAGCAAAGATGCAGCTAATGCAATTAGACAATAAAACTCTTGACCACAGTAGTATTACCATCTGAAACCAGGCTTGTATTTTACTATGCTAGTGTTGAAAATGCACTTGTGTATTCCAAGGCAGTTGCATCAATATGAGGAGAAATGATTTGACTTTATTAAGCTTTAATGTGTTTCAAAAGCCAATAGTGCTAGTGGTGAAAAGGAGGAAATCTCCATGGGTAAAAGGAGGTGTGTCATGTACCAGCTGGTCTGCGCTTTTGAAATGTGCAACTTTTTGTTTGTTTGTTTGTTTTTTACTTTAGGAATAATTAAATCTCTAATGCTTGTGGTGTTCAAGCAGTAAGTAGTGAGGATGACTCTGTGGCTTAAGCATGAAGGCAGAGTGGCCAGGAGACACAGGTTCTGCTTTTGTGCCTTATTTTTCACTTTGAATTTGAGAAAGGTAATTAACTCTGCATGTTCTGTCTGGCCCCATGTACACCACAAATCCAGTAACAATAGATGTCCTCTTGACACGTGCACCTTTATTTGTTAGTGTCTGAGAAACCCTTGGAGGTTGCACCGTAGGAGGCCCTGTAGGAATGAGCTGGCTGCCCAGCTCCTGGCTGGCTTCTCTGAATGCAGCTTCTAATGCTTTGAGGTGCCTGGCAAAAACAGAAATGCGTCTCTCCTGGAGGAGCTGATGTGCCCGAAGGAAAAAGAAATGGATCACTCCTAGAGGAACTGCAGGTTCTCATGGGAAATTTGGTGATATTGCTTCCCTTTCTCTATATAGAGTTAACTCAGCAGGTCCCAGGTTTATGTTTCCGCATCCAAACCTCTACAAATATCCCCAAACTGTCAAAATAAAAAAAAATAATAATAAAAAAAATAAAACAATCCCTGTGAAACTGTTGAATCTTATTTTTCCAAGGATTTGTCTTCTGTATATCCTGTCACAGCAGTGCTCTCCATCATGTTCCCTGTGACTCCTTGCCATAGTTGTCTCCAAATTTCCCTGCAGTGCCTGAATGCCCCCCCACACCCCCGTATCGTGGCTGTCTGTGAATGGCATGGATGCGGGCTGGCTGGCCCAACAAAGGGGTGAAAGAGATGGTCAGTGCTGGGGGGATCTTTCCTCTAGCTAGCCACTGAGTTTTACTGATCCTGCAGACACATCCTTCAGAAATCTCTGCTTGTAGTGAACACGCTTCAAATTGGCCAGCACTTTCAAAAGTTATTAGGAAGAAAGTTGGTACAGACAGATGAAGGGGCAGACAGAGCGTGCATGTGTTCAGATTCTTTCGTATTTTCTTCTGAAATGTTAGCAAAATTTAGAAATTCCCAATAGCTGTGCAGAACAAATAGTAAAGCTAGTCTTGCTGTTAATTTTGAAATGTGATTTACACAAAGTGTTGCCCAGTAAGCCAGCTGCTACTGGATTGGAACCGGCAGGCACACACGTTTGATCTCTTGTATCGCTGAAGTGAGTGGCAGACTTGCATTTGACCGAACAGACAGTTTTGGCCTTTTCTTCCACCTCTGCCCTGTTTTCCTATTTCACGCTGACAATCTTTTAGGGGTCATTAGAAGGTTAAGCTCGTTCAAGTGTCAGTTTGCGCAGCTCAGTCCTGGCTGGGATGTGCGGGCGCTGCCGGGGCTGAGCCGTGAGCAGGCTGGGGACCTGCTGCTCTCAGTGGCCTGGCCACTAAGGGGCTCTTGCGGTACTGAGGTCCTGCATGATGGACCAGAGGTCTTGGCTCAGTACTGGGAAGGAAGCTCTCGCCTTCGTGGTGTGGTGGTGCACCCAGCTGAGATCTGGTGTTCATCCCATACCGTCCCTCCACAGCTTGCAGCACGGTGGTGGTTGTGATGCCCTGTTTCACCTTCACCCTCATCTTGGTGAGTAGTGAAATGGTTAGAGACATATTTATTTGCCATTAGAGAGAGATATCTTCTTAGAGCAAGCTAATACATTTTTTAAATTATTTTTGTTTTTTAGTTTGTCTAATTAACGCTGTACTTCTAGCCTATTAGTGTCTGCATAAGGTGCATCATGTTGTTTTAATTGCATCAGCATCTCCAGCTTGTCAAGTGTGCTCTTCCAGCTCGCTGTTATGGCTCATAAAGGTGCCACTGGGCACTCGGGCTCTGCTCAGATGCTGCAGCACATTTTCAGGATGGCTGAGGAAGGTGTATCCTTGACTATGGATGGAAAACATGATGTCCTATCCATTATCACACTGTAGAGATTTCAAGCAGCTCTTGCATGAAACATGTCTCACTTCCAAAGCATCAGACGGGGTTAACTGTAAGCTCCAGATAAAATTAAAACATTTATCTTGTTAATTTGTTTGCAAACAAACAAATGCATATTAAAGATGCCTAAACAAACCAAGTGACGAGATAAACAAAGAAGCCTGTATTGTTTTATAGATGTGCCCTTGGATTGTAAATTGTTTGGTCACATGAAGCAGCGTACAGCTTGAAACATGATTGCTGGTTAAATGGAGCCTTTTGCATGCAGTGTCAGGAAGACTGGCTGCTTAGCTGTTCCTTACGCTTTTATTAATTTCCTCCAGCAATAAGTGATATATTGCCGCAATCTTTCTAAACAAGTGCTCAGAAGATTAATAGTATTGATAATTATCAATGTGGTTCCATAAACACGTACGTTACATAGATCTAACTCCCCTTATAAATACTGGCTCATGTTATATGGTGCGAAGCAAATCGCTGTGTAGTTATTAATAACTCCCTCCTCCTTGGGGAAATAGCTGTATGATGTTGCTTTCTTCACTGTAGGTTCAAGCCAGTATTTTAGAGGAGCATGAAAAATGGTGGGGGGGGATGGGTGGCAGGGAGGAAGTCTCTCTTTAAAGAAAGCGACATCCCCATACCTCAGAGTCACTGCTCTTGCAGCGCCCGGGGCGTCCCTATCGCTAGTGGTCAGCCCTCGCCCCCAGGGGCTGGGGAGCCACCGCTGGCCCTGACGGCACCCAGGGACGGTTCCCAGCAAGGCAGGGAGAAGGGAACTGTGCAGCTCCCATGCTGCGGTGGTTCTTCTCCCACAAACAGGAATATGCTAGTAACTCTGTAATCGCCTGTGCAATTTATGCAGATCCTGATCCACTTCAACACCTACTGAATCTGTTTGGGCTCAGACTCATCTGTTTACATGCCATAAACATCTCTGTTACAGAATTTGGAAATACATGTTATGAACAGCAAGCTAATGAAAAGAGTAATTAGATGTCTAACCTTCTGGCAAGGGACCTATATCTACCTGACTTTTTTTGGTAAAATATTCAGAATGGCAATTAGATCCAAGCAACTATTCAGTGGAGTTTGATGCTCAGGAATATTCTGCCAACAGATGGTATTTTTCTAAAATAATGTGTTCAAATCTATTTCTGTTTGTTGGTTTTTGATTCTGTGGTTGGGTTTTGTGTTTTTTTTTTTCTTTAGAGTAGAACATGTTCAGAGCAGATGTATTTTTTTATTATCCCTGCCCCCCCCCGCCCCCCCCCCCCCCTTCCCCGAATATTTTGCAGCAAAAGGTAAATCTTTCTGGAGCCATATGCAAATCTCAGTTTATGGAAAGCCTGGGATTTCCCCAGTTTCTGGTGGAAAGAGAGCAAAAGGGCACCTGTATGGCCAGTCCGAAGGTTTTGCTTCAAATAGCAGGGATGAGAGAACTTCACCACAGTGACCATAGGGTTGTTGTGAGGATTTTAAGATGCTTTTAAAAGAATGTATTTTGAAGTATTTATCTGAAATTTAAAAACAGAAATTTGCCATCTCCCAACTCAGAAAATCTCAGCTCGAACAATTTTGCCTTAGGTTGTGTTACTGAAAGCACAATTACTGACAGATCAGTTCTAGCTCCTGTATCTGTAGAATGTATAATCACAAAACCCCTATTTGCAAATATATATATAAAATGTGTGTTTACGTGCCTTTATATGTGGATGAATGGATGGATGTATATACATGCACAGACCTTTGCAATATATAATCCTTAAGATTTCTGTTTGTTTGCAACATCTGAGTAAGCTCAAAGTCATGGTTCAAAGATTATGTCAAGATAAATAAAAGTGGGTATCAGTTTGCTTTCTCATTTCAGTTATTGTCACATAAATTGGCCTTTCTAGTGTCATTTCTTATTCCTGTTACAGAATGTAATGAGTAGCTGGTACAAAGATAATACATCTCTATTACAACTTGGAGCCTGAAATCTTGTGAGCTGGTGGGTTGACAGGAGGTATGCATTGTTCAGGTTTTAGACAGTCTCATTAAACAAATTCAGCAAATGAGTTCAGGATGTGATTTAAAATTAAGATTTTAAGTATTAAGCATGATTAGTATCTTTTGTTTCCATGTGTCAGTGAGAAACCCTGAGGTTTCAGCTGATGCAGCCACTTGTTGAAAATCACCAGCATTTACATTTTTAATGAAATTGGCTAAACCCTTAGATTTAATTAGTAGTACGTCACAGCATATTGACATACATGGAGATGTGGTTGTGTCCAGAAGTAACTGGGTTTCTGATAGCTGAAAAAATATGATTTATTTTAGCTGCTATTGCCTCATCAACATTTTTGGGAAGCAATATAATCTGGGCTGTCCTTTTCAATGGAAATACTGGTCAGCTGGTGCTGCTCCTGGTGAACTGCTGCCGACCCTGGTCCTCAACGGGGGCCACATCCAAATGCAGTGCTATTCCTTATCTTCTCATGGCAGTCTTTGGAAATGTTATTCTGCCCCAAAATAACTAGTTTTATGGTACATAAAAAAGTTCTGTGCTGCTGCTTTAGGCATTTACAACCCACTGAGATGAATTAAACTTACCTAAATGACCCTCTCCCCTGTGGCACTGTTACTGGCACCCCACATCTTCTGCTCCCCTGACCCCGGTCCCATCCCTCCACCCGCTTTGCAGTGTTGCATCAGTCACCGGGCGACATGCAGCGACAGTTGTGCCCGAGGGGCCACGGGTGCCCAGCTTTACGGGAATTATTTCACAGCATAAAAGCTGTTGAATGCACAGTCCTTCCAGAAAGGTCTGCAGCCTGTTTGCAAAGCTATTTGCCATAGCTGAGCTCAGTCTTCATTACACCGTCAGCCAAATTGTGTGCAGCCCAGTCAGAAATTTAAAGGTGAATAATTACATCAACATGTTACTAAAATACGTCCCAACTACATGTTTTAGCTAACAAGTTACCATGCCCAACATGTCAATAGTATAATGTATACTATAATAATAGATGTTGTTTACTTTGTTCTGTCATTAGATTCTGTAATCTTTCATTGCTCATGTCAACCATGACCGGTATGAACACCTTTAATTATCTTGCAGAATTAACTTTCAGCCAACTGGAAGGGAATTTTTCAAACCACTGGCCCGCTGAATGACCATATGCTAATTCCTTAGTCCTCCATCAGGTCTCCAAACTGTGCGCTAACAGGCAGCAGGACTGAAATCACGTAGGTCCTGCTCACAAGCTGTGATTACAGCCTGACTTGGTAAGTGCTCTTGGAATAAAACCGATGAGGTTTGTAGTACCACAGATGGTTTTGACGCATTAGGTTTAGAAACGGCTGCTGTAAATAATTTTTATTCAGATAAGGGCACAACCTCAAAATACATGATAGTAACCATGTGAATCAAGCAGCACTTCTTCTGTACCACAGAAGAGAGCTAAACAACTCATTGCAAATCATCAATAAATGCAGATAATCCTGCCTGTATTTGGGCTTTCCTTGAAAAGAGCCTTAGGTAGTGCATGTTGTCATCCAGAGAGTCTCAGAGCATGTCTCCAAGTGTCCTTCAATACTCTCATGCCAAACATTTAGCATGTAATGCCAAATTAAACCCGAAAATCTTGGGAGCAGCACGATGTTGACTGCATTAACATCCACATTTATGCACGAGAAAGCTGAGGGGTATGTAACATTGGCAAATAGTTGGAATGTGTGCTGCGACAGCTGGTACCTGGGTGGGAGTCCTGTGCAATCATTCTGCAGCAAGGTCTTCTATGACGTGAATCAGAAATCCTGCCAGGGTGGCATTTTTTGGTATGGGGAAAGTAATGCAGAGAATGGAAGCATTAGGAGGCTTTGATAAGTTGGGTGTGAATAGAACCATCCCTGACAACAAGTACCCGCAGCTCTTGGTCACCACCATCTGCAGAATTAGAAAACAATCCGCAAAGAGCCAGACCATTGCGGACCCCTTTCCTCTCTGTTCTTTGCCATGCTTGAAAATCATGGAGACTGTGGGGTTTTTTTTAAAAAAGAAAAATAATTCAGTGAGTTGAGCTTTCTGTATAGATTTTTGCTATATAAAAATAGGAAGGCAATAGTTAAATCTTACACCTCTCACTGAAAACTAGCTCAGATTTGGAATTAAAGATGTGAAATGTCATTTCCTATTTGTTATTGACCCATTTTGCCTTGGCGGAAATGTGTACCGCGTGAGCTGCACTACCGTAGGCAAAGCAAAGTGAATTAAGCTTTATCAGCTTTTGGCAACTCTGAGCATCGGTGTAATTTTCCTCGAGGTCTGAGAATGTCACAAGGTAAAACATTTGTAAGGATATAAATGCTAAGAGAAACCAGGCTGAGCAAATATCTGAGACGTATTACATATCTTTTCAAAGATAGAAATCTTTTCAAAGATATCTTTTCAAAACCAGAAACATAAGGAGCTCATGAAAGGTATAATGGAAAAAAATTACGTAGCAGAAAAGTTAGTGAGTTCAGAATTTGCTTCATCTTGTGGTGTTCTCTTAAATGTTCGTGAGCCTGCAGGCAGACTTACTCTCTGAGAATGAGTAACATAAGAAATAGAAGGTCAAAACATAAATCGCTATGTTTTTAAAATAGGTGATGTTATTGCTCTTCACACATCTTCTTAAATCCTCTTTTGCAAGGCCAATGTGTTTTTGTCAGCAAATATATTCAAGAGCAAATACTTTGCTGGGATATTTTATGGATAATTAACAGGTTTGGTTGCTTTTCACAGGAGTAATAATGTCAGTTTTTGTGTTACTGAGGGTGTAATAGTTCTTTTTTTAATACCTCAAAATGGAAAGATGCTTTTCAATGACAGATATGCTTTGTTGTGTTTGGAGAAGTTCACCCAACTATGCAGAGAAAAAGACTAGGTGTGTGCAGCAAAGCTGTTCTGCTCCCCACGCAGCTACTTTTCCACTGCTCTGAGAGTAGAAAGCAGGGTACAACTTGTCCAACAGCACATGAGCACTTGGCATTTTGCAGATACCTGTCAGTAGAAAACTCAGGTTTCTAGTTAGATCCTCTGTGGTCTTTAGCTGCGGTTTTGCCAAACGTTTCCATCCTTCTCCCCCTTTGTTTCCATCCAGCGGGACCCCCCGTAACTCCTGCTGTAAAGCTGCAGCTTTGGTCAGCTCTGTGTGTTGCAGCTGCTTTCATCCCCCTCAGGCGAAGGAAGGCTGCTTTCTGTTGTGGGTAATCTCCAGTGGCATTGAGATATTGTACCAGCTTTTATGTTTGCATCTCATCCTTGCCCTGGCGAAGAGATTTTGATGGAAAAGACTTTCTTGGTTAAAGTCTACAAAGGCACATGGGGACATGTGATTAGCATGGTAGGCAATGGCAAACCAAGGCTGTGCATAGGAAAAGGGAGAATTTAGGAAGTATCAGCAGGATAGCAATTGCATTTCTGCTTCTAGATCGAATGCATTAACTTTTGTCTTTTCCTTTGCAAAGGAAGTATAATCTTTTGTCCTGGAGGTAGTGGGCAGCAGCATGGGGGTTTGTGTCTAGTGAGCCCAGCAGGGCAGCCACCAAGACACTTCTCACGTTTCTTTCTTTGACATCTCCTTATCCACTTCAGATTTTCTCTTGCAGTTTCTCTGGTGTGGTAGAAGGTGTTTGTTTAATATCCCCGTATCTGTGAGTCATGAGTGCCTGGCGTTCCCTTTCCAGAGGTCAGGATGCAGCATGTTTTCATGTTTGTATGCAGGGGATGAATGAAGCATGCAGTGGTTTCTGTTGAGATGCTTATGTTTAGAGGATTGAGGTGTGCTTTCCGTATGCAAAACCTAAAAGTCCGAGTAGCGAGCAGGACTATAGGCTTTTCCACTTCAGCTGCCTGAGATTCTAGTTCAGCGTATCCTCAGCAGGTGTGGGCCAGCATCCTCCAGTCACGCCAGTCATCCTTTGATTGTCAACAGCAGCCAAAGCCTTGCTCATTTGTCTCTTTTCATTTATCCAATTTGCATGTAATTTTTTTAATGTATTGTATTAACAGACATGGGAACTATTGGCCTAAAACTGTTTTTGTAGGTCCAAAACATAACCCAGCTGTGTTTTGCAAAATTAATTTTTGCTACCGTACAGATGAAAGTGCCAAGGATAGTAGAGTAGAAATTGTGATGATTGTGTAATATTGAGCCTGTTTGCTTTAGAGGGGAGAAAGAAATCCCTTAAAGGGTATTGAGAAACCTCTGCACACATCAGGGCCATGTGAACAGCCCTTACAGTTTCTAGCATTTAAGCAAAGCACAGAGGTTCCTGACAGAGAACATGTATTGAGTGGGTCAAAAATAATCACTTTTTAAATGTCCCTGAATACTGATTTCTGTAGAAAATTGACATGGTTTGCAGCAGAACTATAATGCTGGATATATAGCATCCATTTTAATGTGTCTCAAGCTAATCGTTCATATGATAGGCAATAATGGCCACAAATAAACAGCTGCAAAGGGTCTTTAGCTAGCTCTTAAAACTTGAGGGGAAGCCTTTATTTGCTTTGTCTTCCTTTTTTATTTGTTTCTTCTCCCACTAATCTGAAAATGTACATTTTATATGAAAAAGATGCGTTAAATGATTCCCGTGAAACAATCTTGTTTACTTGTTAATTGCACCTTTTAATGGCGTGGAGGATATGTATTTGACCATTAAAAGTAGCATCCGAGCATCTGGCTCCCAGTGGTAACTGTGAATTGATGTTTTATTCCATTCTTGCAACGCCTGTCCTTTAGACTGGCTGGTGAAGGGTAGTGCAAACTTAAACCTTTCGTTGCAAAAGCAAATCTTGGGTCCCTTTTCCTCTCAAAAATACAGCTGGAAAAGGCAGTGCAGGCTTTTCTCCTTGATACTCTTGCAAGAGGTTTCAGTTCACTCAGGATGTAGGGAGTTTACATATGGTCCCCCAGTCATGGGGCAGGAGGTGAATGCCATCTCATAGAATCACAGAACGTTTTGGGTCAGAAGGGATCTTAACAACCACCCAGTGCCACCCCCTGCCGTGGGCAGGGACACCTTCCACTGGACCAGGCTGCTCAGGGAAGCAAGGCGAGGGAAGGAGTGGGGAGGAAGGTTCACTGCACTGGAAGGAAGGTGCACAACTGGGAGTATGTCAGACAGCTAAATATTTAGGGAGCTCAGCTAGAGGGAATAAGATACCAGTTCTGGTCCTTTTACTTTTCAAAGAGATGGAAGGGGGTGGGGGGGGAGGTGGGGGCAAAGTGTTAGGTTGTTATTGCTTTAGTATGCAAAAATGGGATGAGACACAAAATTCCTTAGCTTTCTAAGGTTAATTAAAAAAAAAAAAAACCAAACCAAAAAAAACCAAACAAAAAACCTCAGGGTTTGGGTGGGTTGCTTTTTCTTCTTTGCAAAATTTTAGTGGGATTTCAACCAGACCAATACCATCATTGTTTTAGGCAGGGTGTGATTGGAGGGCCAGTATTAATTTAAATACGAAATCCATGGAATGATCTTCAGTTTCAGCCTATGCTGCTGGGTTTTTCCATTTTGTCTGTCTGCCTGCTGTGATGTGCTGGTTCTGTACAGACAACACCAGTGTCCCACGCAGCTTTCAGAGCAGAAGCAGCTGCCAGCGTCGGTCCTTGGTCACTTTCCTGTGCAGCAGCTGCCCGTCGCAGCCACATCGTCACGCAGCCACATCGTCACGCAGCCACATCGTCACGCAGCCACATCGTCACGCAGCCACATCGTCACGCAGCCACATCGTCACGCAGCCACATCGTCACGCAGCCACATCGTCACGCAGCCACATCGTCACGCAGCCACATCGTCACGCAGCCATGTCGCTTTCCTCTTCCTCTCCCTGCTCAGTTTCAGCAAGATGTGACTGTAGCACCAATGAAAGACTGGCCCCAAGTGCAGTATAATTAAAGTCCCATCAGCCAACTCTAATTTTCTGTGTACCGTCTACAGTTCTTTTAGGGACCAACTGATTGAGTATAACCTGAGCAAGGTAATCTAATAGTATTAACAACGCTGCAGCAATCCAATTAGGGCCTAAATGAGTTAGGTACTAAGTTTCACTCAGAATTTTGTATTTCTTTCATCTTGCTTCCCCAGCCTGTGTGTCATTTGCCATGCACGCTAGACATGATGAGAAAATTACTGTACCATTGATGCAGATTCTTTAAAAAGGGAAAACTGGGAGCAAATAATTTGACTAGAAAATACTGGTCTTTGAATCAGCTTGGGAATTAGTAGGATAAATAAACTAAAGAATTTTGAGTTGGCAGGCACCTCAGGATAAATGCTGTCCAAATTACACACATACCATTTGGTACATCTCTAGTTATTACCCTTTCCGTTTTCAAAGTAGTATATCAGATTTGGCAGAAGTGTTCCTTTTTCACAGTCAGAAATAACAGCAAAAAAAAAGAAGTTATTAGCTCGTAAGCAGAGATAAACAAACATAAAGGGCTAATCCTTTTCTCAAAACTTGGTTAAGGTCAACTCATGGCTATGCCATGAAAAATAACTCAACTCAGAAAAGGAGTTTTCAGGAGAAAAATCAGAATTCCTGGATTTGCTTCGGGATATGCCATTGTCATCCAGCCTTGTTGTTCAGGACTTAAACGCGCCCATTGTTGAGCATTATGCGGATGTTTGAAAAAAGCATTTGAACATTTGATTTTGCCTGCTTAAATAGTAAGCAATTGCTTTGCCCTAATGTTGAGCTCTCTTTCATGTTCTTTGGTACTTCGGATTGTGGGTTTCTTGCCATCCTGCACCACGAAACCCTTCAGTCCCGACGCTGTGGGGTGGGCACTGCGCAAGTACTGAGCTACGGGTATGTGGGACATTCTGGCAGAGTCAGTGGGCACATGCTAAAATGTGTGTGCTGATGGCTATGGCCTCTCATCTCACTGTGCCCTGGCTTTGATACACCTGACCATGTCCTTCGCCCCGTGTATCGTGTACTGCTGCGTTCGCATCCTGCTCGGAAGTCCTCAAATGGAGAACAGCGTGGGAGTCAGCTAGACCATTTTAGCCTTCTCTGTTAGGAGTCATATAAAAGGTATCCGTGTCTATTATTTACTGTATACCTCATGACATTTCAGTTTCTTATTTAAATTCTAGCTGCGGACTCAATGATCTTAAAGGTCTTTTCCAGCCTGAACGATTCTATGATTCTGTGGGTATATTTGAAATGAGATTCATGCAAACATATCCAACCAACGTAAAAAGCAGAAGGAAGTAAAGACCTAAAATACCTTTGATTGAAGGGAACTTTGCTAATGCTCTTTCCACCAGAATAGCAAAATATCACAGTTTTTCTTCTGTAAGTATGTAACTGCGCCACCTCACTTTGAGGTCTTTCATCTTTTCCCTTTTTGTTTTGCATTGCAGTCTGTATGTTGCGATCAGCCCACTCCTGTTGACATGCTGGTGTTGGGTGTGTGTGGGATGGTTGGGGACACAGCGAGTCTGGTGCTTCATCTCATAGCAGATGCTGAGGGTCAGGCAGACCCAGAGGCAGGTTAAGGGCCATGGTCGTTTGGTGACCTGTTGTTGGTGAGAAGGAGCAGGTTCCTCACTGCGGGCTGTTCTCGTTCGTCAGAAGTGCCAGGCTGCATTTTCAGATGTGTTTCACTGAAAGTCGTGACACTGAAGGACAAGCTAGCTTATGCCAAAAAGCATTAAATGCTTAAGAGAGGGGTGTCAAGGCTACTCTTTCCATAGGTCTGCTTTCATTGCCCCGGTTAGTAGCCAGCAAGTGGTAAATTGCTCCTTTAATTAAGCAGAGTTTTATCTCCTTATATATGACAAGAGAAACATTGGGAGTTGGCAGGAGGTTATGAGCAGTGAGATGAGTGGATTTTTTTTCAGACCGAAATCGCAGCTTATGGGTTCTGCCAGTGACGACATCTCTGAGCTCTGTCAAGTGGCACAACCGTCCTGGTCCCATTTGCTAAACCGTACAGCTTTGTAAAAAGGGCTTAATACTGTTTAACAGACAGCTTTACATAAATTCCTATGAATATATGTAGGCACATCTGCTCTGCATACCTCCGAGTTGAAATCCTAATTCCTGCTTGGAGTTTGTGCAGTCACTAATCAGGAGGAAACATACCCATGTCTCTTCAGGAACAGAATCTGTGTCAAGACTTCATTATTTCTGACCTACATCCTACAATTAATTTTTCTAAGAAATCTAAGAAATTTTTTGAGACTGTTAAAGAAGCAAAACGAACTCTGGCCATTAGTGTGCAGTGGGTATAGCTCGCGTCTCCTTCGTACTGTAAGTGCTGTATGAAATGAGCAGCCTAATGAGGCTGATGCGTGTGGAGTTCGATGGGGCTCTGTACCGAGGCTGACAGCGCATCTAGCACTGAGGGACATTCCTGGGATAAAATGTCACGTAAGAGGAGAGTGGCAGGAGTTTTCTCAGCCTTGAGATTTTGCTGAGGTTTGCTGCGGTTTGCTGCGTCCTCCTGAGTAAAGAACATACATACTTTGTTTTCTGCACAAAATGGTTAACCTCATTTTGGGTTTTGTTCAGGGATTCTTGTTTGGCCCATTAGTTAAGTGATATATATATTTAAATTAATATAAATATCAAATGATGACGGAAGGTGATGCTCTCCTAGAATATTTAGCTCTGCAGATCGAACCAAAGAAAGTCTTGACTTAGCAGATTTGTCTCTAAAGGTGAGCCCAAACAGTACGTGCAAAAGGTGTTTCTACATAGCTCTTATTTTGAGCGCTGCATGTCTTTTATGCTTTATTGCTGCTGAGGCACAGTGCTTATCATCTCACTTGTATAATCAGCTTTCAGACATGGCTGTGAGTGAAGGCTATTGTGTTGCTTATTAGTAAAAATTCAGGTGCTTTCTGTTCTGTCTGTCACTGCCAATCTTAAATCATTGATCTTTCCTCTCTACAGATGTCTGGGAAGAATATTTTTGAAACATTTGCATAAAACGTCAAAAAGACCTACCTGTTCCTGAGATTCAATTTAGGAAAAAAAAAAAATTACAGTTTTTCTACACGTGCAACAGCGCTGGTTTGAATCAGGGATGGGCACAGGCCTTCATGGCAAGGAGCTGCCGTTGGTTATGGCCATTACCACCCATCGCCTTCAGGCCCAGCTAGAGGACGTTGAGGAATCACACCTTCCGTCTGCTCAGTAGGGAGTTCCTTTGGCCAGTGTCACTAGTGAGCATGGTCCTGGTTCGGGCGGTGCCAGAAATGCAGGAGTTCAGACAGGAAAGAGCTGAAGCTTCCTGGGAGAGGGGTAAAGCACCCGATAGATGGATTTGCAGGACGTCTGGCACAGGCAGGCTTAGGCATTAGCAGACTACTTGTCCATACAGTGTGAATCACTAGCTGAACTAAAAAGAGGCTATTATTCTTCTTAATCTCTGTACTGCATGAGTTAGACCTTCCCCCAGAAAAAAAAAGTTTTAACAGTTTAGCACTTTTTAGGGTAATTTCTCCTTCATAACTGTGTCTCTTGAGTAACCTGCTGGTGATTTCAAGGTGATCTATACTCTAATTAAACACTGGTCCATCCTTCCGTGTTGAAGGAAGCTCCAGCTGAAATCAGTGGGAATGTCACTTGATTAAGGCATCCTGGGCTGGTACCACAGTGAGCTGTCGTTTTCCCTGTATGAAGCTGAAACCTGATGTGTAAATATCCCGTTAACGCCTTGCAACAGATTCAGCCCTGCCCCCTCAACAATGGATGCCTTTAGAGCTCCTTTCAAAAAAAGAAAAAAAATCAGATAACTTATGCTACACGGGTTTGTACTGTGCTTAGTTGTAGCAGGAACTCAAGGAAAGCACTTGGAAACCAAACGTTCCTCTAAAAATACCTGGGTTTGGTTGGGGGAGAGGGAAATAACTGCAACAGAATAAGCAGCGATAGACAAGGGCTGGTTTTATTAATTTTCAAATGATTACATGATACTCTGAAATTAAGCCTAGCGTGCAAGAATGGCAATGTTGTTTCTTATGTGGGAGATGTTATTTTCTGCATGTAAAACATTAAGAGCACCATAAGCTTAGCCTATTTTGTGAAATACAAAAGACAACCAGTAGACTGGATTCTCTTTTGACCAGTTTGACAATGAGGTGTGCTGGCAATGAACCACTGGGTGCAAGACGAAGGGCAGCAGCAAAAAGCCCCAAACACCCTGTCACTCATCCTTGGCTCAGGACTGATGATAGATACTGTCATTCTAAGCCACTTACTTCAGAATGAAGAATTGTCTTAGATTACCTCTGCTTTCAGAAGATAGGTGAGAGCAAATTTATCAGTTTAGATAAGAAATGTGTATTATAAATGCACGTTTGGAAGTATATGCTCTTCATTAATTAAAAAAGATTACACAGAGGATGCAGGATGAATACTAAAGACGCATGGCCCATCCCCTTCCATTAGTGAGAAGACAACAGGAAGCCGTAGTCGGATATAAAAGTATTAAAATAATTAAATTTTAGTTTTATTGTGTGTCAACAGAAATATATGATAATAAGCATTTTTTCAAAAATTGTAGATTAAGCATTTTTCTCTACATCAGTGTTGTGCTAAAAATGCCCTTGCTTTAATGTAGAACAAATAGCCTTTGGATCTCATTAAAGATGTTATTATAAGTGCTCAGTGCAACTTGCTTCTGGTGTCCTTAAAGCAGGTAAGATTGGTAGAAAATGATGACAAATATTAAATGAAAGAAACAGTTAGATTAGGAAAGGAAAGAGAAAAATAAATGAGGTTTTTATGTAGGTTAAGAACTGCTTATTATGAGATCACCAAGAAGGAGTTACAGTGCAGGAACAGAAGCGATGAGTTTAGTTGAGGTTTAAATCACAATTCATTTAATCTGTTGAGTGAAACGTGATGTAGATGCTATGCAGATTATTATACCTGTACCCAAATACCAGCTTTCCTTTACTCTAGGTGACAAGAACCAGTAGCAGGGGGATTCTTTCCTGATACAGCCCCGCGTTCGGTGTGAGCAGAGCAGAGCAGGGGGGACCCTTTCCCCAAGGCACCCACAGGTATTAAAGGTGTTAAAGTGAAGTTAACAGAGAAAGGTGCAAACAGGTGACTGGCCTCCGGTATAGCAGTGTAAGCCTCCACCCAGTGAAACACTGGTGCGCCAGCCCATCAGGCACTGGGGGTGCAGACCCCATCTCCCGGCACGGTGCAGGGTGCCAGGCATCTCCCCTGTGCAGCAGCCCCTTCCTCACGCGGGAGCAAACGTGGGAGCTGGTCCCACGTCTTCCAAAAGCTTTCAGGAAAATTATTTTCCACACATATTCATAAAGCGCTTTGCACCGTGGGATCCCTGCCCACACTGGGGCTTTCCAGGAGCTGTCACAACATTAATGAGAGGAAGAAATTTGGAGCTGTGTGGTTCCTGGGTAAAAGTGATCCTGGGGGCATTTTGCTCATTAATAGGTATCTGAATCAGCAGGTGTGAAGCTGAGGGCCTGGCATTATGGGAGTGTTGTCATGATTGCTTGACAACGTTTCTGATTTGTGCTGACAATAAAAAATTGTAAGTTTTTTGACTGGAAGACTTTGAGAAGTGATGAGTTTCCATCACCTTCAATTACAAAGTTATGGTTTGCTTGTCCTGTCCGCGTTGATGGGCAGGACGCTGTCCGTCCCCACAGCAGTTACATTACGGCAGAAACAAGAAGGGCAGCAGCAGGAGAAACTACACAAAAAAATGTATAAGGACTTGTAACTTCTGTTTATGAAGAAGATAGTTTGGAGGGATTTAAGATAATTAATGCAGCAGAGCAGGGAAACCTAGAAGATTTTGCTTTTCCTCTGAAGTAGGTTTCTTTTGAAGTGTCCCAAGACACCTAAACCCCCTCGCTAGCACAAACCATGTCATCCCTGGCGTCGGGAGGAGGGCAGCGCTGGGCTGATGCTCCATCTGGCTGGTGAAGTGTTCCTGTGGAACAGCGCTGGAAGTAGGGAGGAAAAAGAGCTGTCACGAGGCAGGGACGAGCTGCAGAGCTCAGGACCAGGTTTCAGATCTATGCAGGGGGAGCAGGGGTGCACAGCAGCCCCGGCCCAGTAGAGATGCTCTTACTGCAGTGGGGGGTTGGGTTTGGACACCATTACCCCTCGGGTTCGGGGGCTGCTGGTTAACATGTCCTACTTCTGCCCTGCACAGGTTTCAAAAGCTGCTTTGAAGTAGCTGGATTTCTACTTTGATTTGAAACAAGGGAACAGTAGGAAAATGAAGAGGCAGGAGTGAGCTCAGGCTTTACCACATTTTGGGGTGCTGGGGTGTAACTGGACTCAAACCTGTGAGGAGGGCACCTGGGTTTAGAGGACGGCTCCCAAGGCAGGGGAGCGAGGGCAAGCAGAGCTGGGATCAGCATCGGTCCCCGCGGGAAGGGGGAAGGATGCAGTGGCTTTGCAGAGCTGGTACGCTGCTGCGGCAAAAACAATCATGCTGCTTAAACAGAGTTTTTGTAGTTTCTGGGGATTTTTTTGCACTATCCTGAAAAGGCATTGAGCCTGCATGGAATGCAGTGATTTGTTCATCACAAGCAAAAACTATCGGAGTTTTTTTGCCTGCATCACCTTGCAGGCTCCACGCTTGTCTTAAGGCTTTTCATCAACCCCCTATAGGCAGTGAAATTAAAATAAGTTACAGTATGAGGTGAAACACCTTATTTGCAGTGTCTGGGCAAATCATTGGAGTAGCTTTGCATCCTTCTCTGATAGTCTGGCTTATCGTTGCCGTTATCTTTTGAAGGGATTTTAGCTGATATTTTGCAGAAGCTCTGTTGACTATCTGTTATTGACATATTCTTAGCTTAAAACCATTATCATGTTAAAGCCCTGGATTTAGAAACTAATTACAAGACATTAATAGCTAAGCCCTAAGAGCTAAGTCATGCAAATATTGCTATCTGTAAAGTTGAATATACAAAAAATGTTTGAACTGCTGACTTAGTAACTGGAGTCTAAAAGCAATCTGTAAGGTGGCAATAAATCTGAGCACAATCCTCCGCAATTGTTTTCTAATGTGTCCATGAAATTAATGGCACAGTTGTTATGAAAGTCGTATCGGGGAATGTGGCTATTTTTTCCCTGAGTAGGTTAATTATCACTAATGTAATTATTTTTGTACTGATTTCTATTTTAATCAAACTTTACGTGAAACAATTTTGTTCAGAACAAATAGCTTATTACAGGCATGTTTGTGGTGGTGAGAAAAAAGGCAGCAATGTTTAAATTATACACATATATTGAGTTACTTTATTCATTAAAATGAACAATTATGTTAGGCCGTATGAGACAGACTAAGCATTTCTTGTTAATGTTTGTTCTGTAGTGAACATAATGAGAATTTATGTTGGAAATGGATCCCATCCCTTTAGCTTGAGGCATTTGTGAACTGGGCGATAGATACGTGGGAGTTAGGAGAGCTTGGGGATAGGAGGAATTAGAATGAGCCCTACACCAGGAGGGATGCTGCACTGCCCTGTGGTTGTGGGGAAGGCACTGGAGCTGGGAGAGAGCTTTCTCCGCTCTTTTCTTTTGGGGTGTGTTTGTTTGTTCAGTTTTTGGTGTTTGTCCTCTGTACTGTGGTGGCAGGGCAAAACAAAGTGTACCACTGTAACGTAGTGGCTCTAGCAGATCCAAGTGCTGTGGAGCAGGGCCAACTTTAAAGTTCTTTACTGATCAGTTGTTTTGAAAATCCTGCAATGAACCTGTTGTGGTTTGGGATTTTTTTCCCCATTTATCAGATCGATTTGTCAGTGCATGAACTATAACATAATACTATTGAAGGTGTGCCACTTAATATGGTAAGTGGATGATGGGTAGATATGTGATTTTTCAAGACATCAGACATGTATCTACAGTATCTAGTGCAGTCTAGGTTTGGCATGCTTCCCAAACCTGGCAGAATTGCAATGGAAGAGTTTGTTGTGTCCCTCGTACTGACTTGGTCAAGCGTTAATTTTAAGATGTGAAATCGCTGGGTCGCTGTCACAAGTGAGAGCTCGGGCAGGACGCACAGTGGGCTGCGCCGCGGCTGTGGCCCATGGGCACATCAAGCAAGAAGCCACCAGAGCAGGGTGGTGATTCCTGCCCCTGCATGACATGCTCTGCTGTTGTTTTTGTTGAAGTTCCTCTTACAGTAGTTGTGGGCAAAAGTTATCCTTGCTGTTTTATCAGGATTTTATGGTCCTGATCCTGAAACTCTGAACTGAGAAAAATCTTTTTAAGTAAGCAGTTTCTAGTTCATAGCGACTAAAAATATTGGGGGAAAGTCATTGAATATAAGCAGGTTTAGGTTTAAGTAAATGCAAGAAATGGCTGAACGTAACAATTGCTTGCCACAATAGAATCTTTTTTTTAGATCCGTGTTTTCAAAAGCTAAACTGCAGTAAAAGATGGGAGGAGGAAAGGGGGACAGGAAAAAAAATATATCAGGCACAATTACTCGGTCATAAAGCAGCCAAATACACAGATAAACAGTTTATTGCTTTTGTTTGCATTTCTGCAAGGAGTTATGAAACAATAATTTATTTCAAAGACAATTTATTTTTTCAAAAATACTCTTTTCTGAGTGGGGAAAGCGTCTCTAGTTTGACTCATGTTCTAACCTGCCAGCGCCAGGCTTTGGTGCTGGTGCCTTATCTGACGGGCAGTTTTCATCATTCATTTTCTCACCAGAAGCAGCAGAACGCTGCAAATCTTTATGAGGCCAGTGATACAGAGTTATCCTGGTGTTGTCTCAGGAGACCAGAAAAAGGACTTTCCATAATTTTACCTGATCTTCTGTTTATCTTTTTACACACAGTATCTGCACAGAATAAAGTACCTTTAGGCTGCCCCAGCTACCCAGCAATGCCACAGAATACGTTCGAGAATATGGAAATTCATGTAGGCATAAGGGGTGGAATATGATAACACATTAATAATGCTGTGGTTCTGTGAGATATTAGCATGCAGAAGATTGGTGAAAATCCTTTTGTCACTGCAGACTGGATCAAAATCCATGAAGTGTAGGATGCCTTTCTCACTTCCTATCAATGCATGCTGTAAAAAGGGCATCAAGTAACATCTGTGTTTAATAGTTACGATGGAAAATGAAGGCTCCTGACTGGATTGATGGGTCTTACTTTCTAGCTGTACAAACCCAGGTAAGTTATAGTTACCCTGTCTCAGTCTGCCTTTAAAAAGGACGAGATACAAATCGGTGATGGAGAAGAGGCAAGTTGCAGTCAGTTGGTTTCTTAAGGAATTGTCATGAAATTTTCACATCTCTCTTACGCGTCAGAAAATCCAAGCCCTGGTTCTCGTTGCTCACTACCTCTTTGGTTCCCTTTTTGGCTAATGTTATTTGGCATGCCTCTGCAGTAAGTTACGTGGACACGTGCCAGCTTACTCCAGCTCTCTTGTGAGGCATGCACACAAGTTGGGAGTTCAATTCCAGGTTTCTAAAGGGCTTGCTAGCCTTCAGCTGGAGCAGTGATGGAGCTGGGTATAGGAATGGATTTCCTAGCTCCTGGTGCACACTTTTCCAGTAAGACCAAACTACCATTTACTGCTGCAATTAAACGAGTCTTCTTATTCTCCTGTACCATCAGTATTCCTTCAGCTTCTGTAAGCTACATGCCTTCAGCTCAGCGCAGTATGAAAGAAAAGTTCATGGATCTTTTTTTCTTTTCTTCAGAATAAGTTGTGAATATTGAAGGTTAATGAAGTTTCTCAAGCGGTGGCAGACCTCTCAGGGATTATTTTTATAACAATCACAGCAGAGGCTCTTGGTAGTATAATATTTGAGCAGTGTGTGACTGAAGGGTTGTGGGCTTTTTTGCAAATACATGAAATGAAGATGATACAAGATCTCTTTCGAATTGCATTAGGAAAGTGACACTTAATCCTTCAATTTAAGACTTGCAAACCCCAGTCTTCCTGTATACAATAATAATCAAGGCAGCTGATAAAAAAAATTAATCTTACAATTTTTTACATGTAGGGAAAATAGTGGAACTTGTAAGCATTTAGGTTACCTAAAAGAAAAACACAAAAATTTTGTTTTAAATAAAACTTGCTCGCATCTATCCCAGGAGATCAGGCTTTATATTTGGAAAAGCTATGTACCCACACAGAACAGTTATTGGAGCCACTGAAGTGTCGCTGGGCAGCTGAGTTGGTAATTGGTGCAATGAATTGGCGCTGGGAATGTCAAGACCTTTCCAGTGGTTCCAGGCCGGATTAGTTCAGGGGGGCTCCAACGCTAAACCTCCCTCATTCTTGGAAACTGGTTAGTGGCTTTAGTCTGGAATATTTTCAAATTATTTGTGAGTCTTAATTTTCTGCAGTACTTGGGAGCCCTTGTAACATACTTTGGACTTCAACGTTCTTGAGACTGCAGAACAAGTGAGGCTTTCCGTTTATTTAGTATGACCATTCATAATTTGTATTCCCAGAAGCATGCATGGTATTTCGAAAGCGGAATGTGACTTTGAAATGAATTATTATCTAATTATTGCATTTTTCATTGATAACTATTTCCTTTGTCCTTCATATTTCTTACATGGCTCACATTGCAGCTCTTGCCATGTTCTCACTGATCCCACACCCTATGGAAGACACACTTCCACCTCATTAAAAATATTAACCTGCTCAGTAAGAGTTCCAAAAAGTATCTTGGAATCTTGTAGTATCTCCTGTTCTGGTCTTGGTAAGAAGCCTTGGCTCTAGGCGCAGGGGAAGCAGTTGTGTGACTGTAGCTCCTGCCCTCCCTCAGGCCATCGCAGTGTTCTTACTAACTTTCATGAAACAAGGAAGAGGTTTAAACTCTGCCGTGTTATGTGATGTTGTGTGTCATTCCACCAGCATTAGCTACTAATAAAACCGAAAAGTTACGGCAGTGAATACAGTCGTGCATTAGAGTCCCATGCGAAGACACTAGCGTGTGTGGTTCATGGTGCTTTTCCAGGAGTCTACCACGTCTAAAGCTTATCCATTTGAGTTTTGCCTGCTGCAGGTTCCCCCTTGGTCCTCCCCTCTTCCATTCCCACCCCAGCTGTCTGACAGCAACATGTAAATCATCAGCCTCTTTCTATTCCACTTGTCTTGCAGATCGATGGAATGCAGTGGGGCAGAGGAGTGCGTGAAGTCCCCCCCTCGGTCTGCAGCCTGCCCTGCAAGCCAGGAGAGAGGAAGAAGATGGTGAAGGGGATGCCGTGCTGCTGGCACTGCGAGCTCTGTGATGGCTATCAGTACCAGGCCGACGAGGTGACTTGTCTGCTCTGCTCGTACAACGAGCGGCCCAACGAGAACCGAACGGGGTGCCGTTCAATACCCATTGTCAAGCTGGAGTGGCACTCACCCTGGGCTGTGATACCCGTCTTCTTGGCTATGCTGGGAATTATTGCCACCATTTTTGTCATGGCGACGTTCATCAGATATAATGACACTCCCATTGTCCGGGCTTCTGGGAGGGAACTCAGCTACGTCCTGTTAACAGGGATATTTCTGTGCTACATCATCACGTTTCTGATGATCGCCAAACCAAACGTTGCCGTGTGCTCCTTCCGGCGTATCTTCTTGGGCTTGGGGATGTGCATCAGCTATGCAGCCCTGCTAACTAAAACAAACCGCATCTATCGCATATTTGAACAGGGCAAAAAGTCAGTGACTGCACCGAGGCTGATAAGCCCCACGTCGCAGCTGGCGATCACGTCGAGTTTGATATCTGTTCAGCTTCTAGGTGTCTTTATTTGGTTTGCAGTTGACCCACCCAACATCATCATAGATTATGATGAGCAGAAAACTATGAACCCTGATCAAGCCAGAGGAGTTCTCAAATGTGACATTACAGATCTACAAATCATTTGTTCCTTGGGTTATAGCATTCTTCTAATGGTTACATGTACTGTGTATGCCATCAAGACTCGGGGTGTCCCAGAGAATTTTAATGAAGCTAAACCCATTGGATTCACTATGTACACTACCTGTATAGTATGGCTTGCCTTCATTCCAATATTTTTTGGCACTGCCCAGTCAGCCGAAAAGGTAGGTGAAAATGAACAAAATGTGCATCTGTTGTATCAGGATTCATTGCAGTTATAAACTACGTACTGATGTTCAGCTTTACATAGATTTTAAAATGAGCTATCCAGTTAGCTCGTTACCGAGACATGAGCAATATACAGCACTATTTTCCTTCTCCATTTAGCTGGTGGGCTATTCATTTGATAAACTGGCAAATGATCAATAGCAATCACATTAGCCATTAGTTTTATTGTTGCATCCATTTCATTTGTGTCTTTTCAGTAGGATAAGTGGGAATTAGCTGTCATATAGTCCAGAAAGAGGCATCTCTTAACTAAATCATTTTGAATACAAGATGTAAGCAAAAAGCTGTCAAAAAAATAGTTGAATAGACTCCTGTGCTTCTGGAGTTCAGCACTGAGGGCAGTGTGTTAAGTCTGTTGAGTTGTCTGCTTCACAGACAGCAGCCTCAGGGCACATTCGCACCACAGGGTAAACGGCCTGTCCTGGGACTAGACTAGCACTGCATTCTGCATGGGTTATTTTTGAACTAGCCCAGGTAAACTGACCCTACAGCTCATGGCAAGGGTTTTGCCGGAGTCCTGGAGTGAATGCCAGGTTGCTTTTCTTCACAGGCAAGATCTACTTAAGCCCACAGAGTTCATTCTCCAAAAGCCAGCCCAAAATGTTACACTTAGGCAACCTAAGAAGAAGCATCCAAACATTAGGACTTAACCCATTGGTTGGTTTGTTACAGGTATGAATTATTGCAAAGTGCTGTCAGACTCAGTTAAAAGGTTCCCGTTGACTTTCAGAGGCTTCAGATGCCGCAGAGGAGCTTGTGATGTGTCTGTCGCAGGGCTCAAGCACCCAGCGCTCCGCTCCTGCGTTTGCAGCTGCTCAGGCACTGGCAGCTTAGGGAAATACTCCCTGGCAATCAGAGCTGGCCTGCCTGGGAAGAGATGCAAAACTCAGTCAACTTTGAGCTTTGCTGCCAACAGAAATCAGGTTTAAAATGTTCTTTGTAAATAGATCGAATCAGCTCTGCTGGGACCAGCAGTTAGCTGGGATCCCAGCCCCGCCTGTCGCAGCGGATGCTGTGGTGGTTTAGGTACAGATGTTAACAGCCTCTCTCAGCTCACACAAAGGAACAAGGAGAAATTCATTCCCTTCTTCTCATTACATTTATTAGTGGGGATAGTGGCCATGGAGAAAGCAGGCTAACAGCCAGAGGACAATAAGGTTAATTTTCCGAAACGTCAGAACATCTGTTGGCAAGAAAAGTCCTTTTCAGATTTGCACTTTTTAAAAAAGGGAGAACCTTGGTGTGTGTTTTGAGTAAACGGTATTCAAGAGGTTTTATTACAATATTATTACAATGCATAGGGCTGAATCAAACTGTGAGTGACTGAGCATTGCAACTTCAGTCACCTCCTGGGTCTGGGGTCCCTTCTGCACGTTCCTGTTGCTGCCCAGGTAGCTCCAGCTAATGCTTGGTGATGGAGAACGGCTTTTACCTCGCTCTGAATCTTATTTGGAGATAGCTGTAATTTCGGAGTGATTTGGCAAATACCTGCAAGCCTAGTCTTTAGGGAGAAATTAAAATATCAGGCTGTCCTGAGCTACTGTCAGATTGTTTCACCATCCCCAGCCCTGACCCCATCCCCTTCCCCAGCCTGGAGGAAACTGCTGCCATGTCCCCTTACACGTGGTATTCCCTGGCTAAATCCCAGCATCACTGACCTCACCTCAGATGCTCTCCTGCAGATTTTGCATGGATTTAGTTGTGTACTGCCAGTTATCCCCACTTACTGAACCCAAGCTTTCCTGTGCAGGAAAGAGCATTGGCTTCTTGCTCCTGTTTTTTCACCTCGGTCTTCATTTAAAGTTTGTTCTTGGGCAGGCTCACTGCTGTGGATAAAATTATTGTATCTTTTAAATGAGCGAGCAGATTTCAGATCCCAGCTAACACATCTCATTTTGTGCCAGGGGTATAATTTCCCAATTTGCAGTTGTCAGACTTTTGGGTTACTGAGGTACAACTGCAGGAAGACGGTGGTGTCATTCATGCGGGTCTGTGCTTTGGCTACGAGTCTCTTCCATAGGACGGTGCCTGCACCAGAGCTTCGGTCTTTGCAATTCAGGACGGTGGTTTACAGAGATTTGCGATTGTTTTGGCCTCAGCTGGCCAGTGGAAGAGTAGCTCGCCCAGGAGGAAGCAGAGGTTACAGGGGTTTTCACATATCACCTCACTTCTGCAACGGGCTTCACAGGCAGCCATTGCATCCCTAAAGGGAATTAATTTTGACTGGAAAGGAGGTCTGCCAAGTCATACAAATGCTTCAAACGCCTCTGCTCTCCCTGTCGAGGGAGAGATAAGAAACAGCGTAAGCGGCTTTAAACACAGTTGGGCCCGTTTTTAACTCTGGTCTGATGCAGGGAGTACAGCGTGGCTTTTGTGCTCCCTGCCTGGGAGCGCTTCAGGCCTGCAGGTGACCGAGATGAAGTGCTTTAAATTGCTGTCTGCAAAGATTTAACCAGCTGATAGAAAGACCCAAAGAATTTCAAAGGCTGCTGCCAGCATTCAGAACCATTTAGTGGCAAAAGCTTTAGGTTTCCTTGCAGTCGCAGAGCTGAATTACCCTGCCCTTGTTAGAAAGCACACCATCCGTGTACAAGTTCGTGTCGGACAGCAAGAGAGCCGATGATTAACTCGATTTCACACAGAGCTCGGAAGAGGGCACTGGGCAAAGGAAGCAGCCCTTCGCCGTGCTCTGCTCCAGCCCTGCGCTGCTGTGCAGAGCCGGTGGCACTTGGCTTGGGGCAGCCGCGGGGGGGGCGCTGGGGACAAGGGACTTCAGTAGCCGCTGCGTGCCACAGCCCAAGCTCCTGGCTTGCTGCTGGGGCTTATTGCAGTTCCGTGGACTGAAAGCTGCTATGTTTTGTCCAGCAAACCACCCAGTGTGATCGTACCTGTGCAGTGGCATGCGTACATGAATGCCCGTAGGTGCGGCCCCGACAGAGCCCCCTCAGCTCGCCCAGCCTGCGGCGCCGGCTGCAGCACGTCCATGCAGTGACTAGCCTGCATGCTGGCCCTGCGGCTGCTGCTGGGGCTTCAACCCCTCTCTGCTCTGCACAGAGACCAAGCTGCAGTAGCTTTGCTGCTTTGCTTTCTTTTCTCTTTATTTATTTATTTATTTATTTCTGTTTTCTTGAGTAGGGGTGAGGGGATTGTACTTTTTTTGTGATTGCTAGTGATTTCCTGTCAGATATTTTCTCTGGAAAATATTGTACTTAAGCTTAGCCACACAGATCTTTGCTGAAATGGAAATTGCACCTGCTGAAAATCTTATGCAACACAATCTTTTAAACTGAGAAATGGTGTTATATATAATGTTGTGATTTTCATTGTATGGATTTATTTTATCAATAAATACAAGCATAATGTTGTTTGGTAGAAAGCATATTGAAAATACCTACCTTGTTCAAAGTACAAAATAACAACAACAAAAAAGTACTAGAAGTATGCTGCAAGTAATTCATAGAAGGCGAATAATTCAGGCAGTAGCATTTGCAGCAGGTGGAAAGGAGGCTGTATGGTTTGAGAAAAGCCAGATATCAGAGTTTGTGCTGCAGGATGGAGATAAAACATCAGGTGTAGGGGAGCTGGCACGTGGGAAAAGCAGATTTTGGACCTTTTTACAGTTTGCATTTACTCAGCTGGTTTGTCTGCTACCTAAAAATCCAGAAAGCACATGGTCAGTTACGCTATAAAGGCTCAGTCTTGTAACACAGCGTGTCATGTCCTAGCGGATGCGTGACATGGCTGTCCTTACCATGTTTCACTGTTCTCTGAGTTTCTTCACCTTTGACGCAATGGTCACATAGCTGTTGCTTCGTGCCTGGGAATCACTGCTATTGTCAAGGTTTCGGGGGTTGTGGTTCAGGGTGGGGTATTTTTTGTGTTTTCCCATAACTATTAGCATATTTTCTAAAATGCTGGTGCAACCTTTGAGGACCAGGACACGGTACTGGGGCCTGGATTCATGCCATGTCTTTGAACCTTCCTTTAGTATGTATTTTGTAGAAAGCCACTAAATATAGAGAGGAGTCCCTACAGAGGTGAGGGGGTCACTTACTGTTCAACTCTGAGCAGCTCCTAATGATCAAAACCATCGTCAGCTGCAGGGTCAATGGGTTTTGGAGGTTGAGGACCGGGGACGGTGTCCATCACTGCCTGCTGCCCAGCTCCTGCCCTGGTGTGGCTCAGCTTGTTAACCTGAACGTTTGAAGAGGGAGTGTAGGGATGCAATGCTATTTTTTCGCTCCTGGTGTAATTGTTTTTGACAACAAAACTATTTTATATTCTCAGCAGATGAGTGGGTATCTTATCAGAACCAAAGTGGCCTCAAAGAGCTGTTAAACCAATTATAGGAGTCATAGCTCCACGGCAGAGTCAATACAAAGTGGCACTTGAAAAGAGCACGGATTGCTCTGTAAGGTCAGGCAAAGCACGGCTAAATCAATAAGCCAAATTGAGTCAAAATTTAAAAGTACAAAAGGGAGTGGATGGAAAGGGATGCAGGTGGTGTGGGAATGCATCCTGTGGGAAGCTGCACCACGGAGCTCTGCACCAGGGACACATTAGTCCTTGCAGCCTCTTGGTTGATTGTTCATCCACTTTGATTATCGGTTTCTGATTTATATTTTGTTTTGAGGCAGGGCACTGCAGTAGGATTGCCGAGGCTGCTCAAGGCCAGGGGTTTGGGGCCAAGTCCCCGTGCCCCATCCCTACGTGTGGCATGGAGTTCTCTGCCGTGCTGCACCTCACAAGGTGCCTGGGGACCCCAGGCTCGTGCTGCAGCCAGGGGATGCTGCTACTGCGGCTGTGGGGATGCCCTGTTCGCTCCTTCCACGGGAAGGCTGTTCCCTGGCAGCGCACTCCTGCTTGAGCCATGTTTCGGGAGATGCATTTGAGATTAACCTGGTTTCACGAAGTCAGGTGTTTTCATTTCTTGTCCTTTTTTATTATTTTTATTGTTTTACAGATACTGTGAAGACAGACAGCATGGCAGAGCACATGATATGCTCTAACACATCTCGGAAACAATACTACATAGGTGGCAGTAATAGTTTGCTTTTTTATTATTAGTCTCTCTTGTAATGTAAATTATTTAAAACTTAGCCCGTTGCAGATTTCTGGAGGCAATACTTCCATGGTAAAAGCAAAGCAAAGGCAGAGAAAAGCACCTGCAGTTAAATCAATGTGATATGTAGAGTTTTTAAAATACTGGTTTGCTTCTTCTGGAGATAGAAGTCAATTTATTCTTAGGAAAAACAATGCTTTTCAACACTTCTTATTACCATTTTTTAAACCTTTGTCATGTAAGGTAGTTTTATTTATGCTTAAGTGAATATTTAACGATGGCTGAGACAGGTGGGTAGCAGCACGCCTCCCAGCCCTGTGCCTGGCACCTGCAGTCAGTGCCTTCAGCAGAAATATGGACAGAGACTCGCCCCCCTCCTCCGGAGCCACCTTGAAGCACCTGGCGGCGAGGCTGGCTGTCCGGCAGCGCAGCCCCGGCGTCCCTGCTCCCTGGCACATGGTGGCAAGTGGCAAAGCAGCAGCAGAGCCACTTCCCAGCCTGGCAGCAAAGCCTGAAGATGCAGTAGCCTTCCCAGACGTGCTTCATCCCTCTCCTGCTGGTTAGCAGGAGAATCTCCTAGGAAGGTAGCTGAGGTAAAAAGCACATACCAAATTTGAAGTTTGAATTTTGGATGTAATCTAAAAAATGTGTACAGGAAAGATGCGACAGGAGTCTATGAAAATGTTGGCTTTGGACGTATTGATGGAGGTGTATGGAGATTAACAGAGCCGGAGGAGTTGCCTGCAGGTTTGTGTTAAATAGCCTTGGTTAGGGTGGGGGTTGTTCTTGCCACTGTGTTCTCCATTTCTTCTAACAATGTTTAGCTCCAATTATGAAGGGCTATGAGACCACAAGCTATTTTCTACTCCTAAGGTTATTCAGTACTACCACACATATATATATATATGCACACACTGTTGCTGAAATTAGATTTCCTGAATCCCTAGAAAGTAATACTGAAAAATTAGATCCTTTTATTGGCAAACCTGAACATCAATGTGCCCTATGTAGCAGGCACACACCAGAATCCACTTGGGTACTCGGCTTGCCCAAAACCTAGTGCTGCTTTGTGTTACTGTACAAGCAGGTTTTACTCAGACTTATTAGTATGTGCAGATGTATGGCTTCCTGGGAGCTTGCTTTTCAGATTTCGAAGGAGGAGTGCAATCTGGAAACTTGCCAGAGCTATAACCAGTAGATTAAAAAAAATCATTGTCTCTGCAGGTTTGAAGTCCGTATCTGTACTCTTTAACTATGTACAGATACAGTTGTGTATGTTGAATATTCCCCTTAGATCTTATTTTCTCAAATTATGTCACTGAACTAATATAGAGGGATATGTCATCATTATATTTTTATGTTTCACAGAGATTTTATTGCCTTGTAGCTGTGATTACTTTTATTAAGTAATTGCTAAGATTAAAATAATACATTTCTGGATGTGTTTACAAGCTAGTAATAACTGTCAACATGCTCCTGAATATATTCTCAAAATAGGATTTTTTTTATTATTATTATTTTCAGGAGTTTTTTCAAGTTAAAGAAGTTATGATCACGACTCTAAGGGAATGATGATGGTTTCTCAGCCAGTGTTGTCTTCCTGGTTGGGCACTTTATTCACACTGGAATTAAGAGAAACAGGGAAAACTTGCCCATACAGTCATCATCTTCCATCAGCTTATTTTTGCATCCAGATTGCATGAACCCCTGGTTGTAGGTTAGTTTGGTTTTATTTTTTACTGAATACAACCACTATGAAATTTTGAAGGCCTTAATCCCATCTACTCTTCCACTTTCCTTCTTGTTTCTCTGTATTTTTAATGCTCATTTTATTCACATCAATAAGCAGGGTAAGTCAGGTGTATTTGGCAGCAACATTTTTACTTATTGTGTCGAATGATACATAAATACTATAATTTGAAGGCACATGCAAAGTGGATTCTTATTCAGATTAAATAATGTCACATTAACACGGTAGCACTTCAGTATATGTTCTATTTTTTGGTGAAACTAATTTACCTTTCAATTCTCTGTAACACAAATACCGATTAACCAGGTAGGACACACATTTATTTTCTCCCCTGGGAAGGCTTGAGATGACAGTTGCTATAGCAACTCTACATATGTGGATTTTGGAGTTATAAGGATTTTAATACAACATTCGTTGGAGTTTTATACTGTTGGATGGTGGAGCAAATCAGGCTTTGAGGCTCGCAGGGCATGTGACTACCATAGTTTGGGCTCATACAAGGATGGCTGTGAATTGTGACTTTCGTTTAAAGAAGTATTCTGGTAATAGTACCTGCATAAAACTCATTAACCACAAATACTATTTTCTGTCATTGATACACTTTCAGTTTGCCTATCACTTCATTATCTTAGGGATGCTCAGATGCTGAGGTTTCTTGATTTTATCCAGCCTCAAGGCTGTATCCCTGAGAAAACCATGGAATATAAGGATCTGACATTAGAGTTGTCCTGAGAGAAGCCTGAACTGAAAAAACTGAAAAGCAGCTTCCTAAAATTCCAGTTTAGTCCCTCCAGACTGAAGCTGTGAGGGCTGGAGGTCTTCCAAGAACAGTATGCAATGAAGTCCACTTCTGTGGACTTTGCACTGAGCTATTCACAGTGGGTACATAGTGTTTCATTTTAACTGAGGGGAAAATTAAGTGTTCTTTGAAATGGAGACATGAAATAATCAGTGGATATTTTTTTTTTTTTGTGATAGTCTTTATTGCAAAAATCCTGGTGGCCTATATTTTTATCAGGGTAGAAGAGCAATAAAAAACCTTGTGAATACCTTTGAGTGTCTATAGAGTTTCCAAGTTAATTTCTGTGGAACTAATAGAAAATCTTAAACATAACTTCTTGGTAAATTTCTCAGTAAGATCTATTTTATTACCTTCTGCATTCATTTTGTCTTCCAAATGGAAATGGATAGTCAAAACCAGTCAAAAAATAGCACAAAAAGCATGTAATGTGTCACTGCTACTAATGATTTAACCCTAAAATAAACCCCCACTATTTACATACGTGTTGTTGAAGCAGCAAGTGCTACAGGCGTGTTGTGTTCTGGATTTGTGGATCTTTTGCCACACGCTAGTTTCTCTCTCCGTGGTGCTTTGGTGGGAGGTTTCTTCCCTAAACAGACAGACACTCACAGCCCTACCCCTTATGAATAGAGCTGGATGACAGCCCTTGGCAGCTGCTTCTAGGAACTTGTACAGGAGAGCACAGCTCAGGAAAACCATAGTGTTGCTGACCGGGTCACTGTTTGCTAACTGCCGCAGGAAGCAGATGGGGAATACCTGCCCCATCTCCCTCTGTTTAGTAGGCTGCTGTAAAAATAAATAAATAAATAAACAAACAAACAAACAAACAGGGGGAGGAGGAAAGAAAGAAAAGAGAAAAAAAAAAGCAGAAGTGAAGCAGAATTACAGTGGCCTAAATTTGTGTACCCAGGATTTCTGAATATACCATACCCTAACGCTCAGTATGGTGGAGAGAAGTGTGGTTCCTTGTCCCTTCTATTTGACATGATGGGAAATGGCTTAGGGCTTAGGAGGAGAAAGCCAGATTAAAGCTTAGATAGAAAAAGTTGTTAGACTAGTTGATGCCAAGAAGGATGGGAGATTGATGCTGCTGGTGCCCTGCTCTCCCTCTGCGGCCAAGGTGGGGGATGATTGAGTGTTCACTGCTTGGGCTGGTGATCCGGAGGCTGCTGTGACATGATGTTGTGCCTGCTCCCATGGAGGACGAGCATGACTCTCATTAGCAGGAGACGGGTCAGGTGAAGGCTGTTCAGCACCAAGTTTCATGAGAGCAGATGCATGTTGGAAGATAGATTGACTTCTGTGTGGCGGTTGTATTTTTAAGAAAACTTGAAGCTGTTTTACTTTGTGGCTCTGCAGGATGTGCCTGAGGCAGCATGTCTAGAGCAGACAGGCTGTTTTATAATTTCATTGCCTTGTCTCAAGCTTTAAGTGTACCTTCCTGCTTGCCATGGGAGAGTTGTGCATGGAGAGTGAAGAGCGCGGGTTTGTCCTTCGGCAGAGCTGCCTTGTGCCCCGATGTGTCAGCCTGCATCCGTGCTGCAGAACGTGGTGGGCCCCACACGGCCCGGGGCCAGGGTCTGCCTGGGTCAGGGGGCAGATGGGGGACACCGTAACGCCTCAGCTGTGCAAATGCCGGATATGTTCCTGCAGAATAGCCAGCAGCTGTGCATTGCACCGAGTACAACCCTTCTGCTGCGACTGGAAGCTGTCTTTCCTTCAGCATTCCCCTGCAGTTAGAGATGGGTGGAAAAGCAGTGCACTGGGGAGGGGTCCCTCCTGGGCGGTGGGCTGGAGCTGCCGCACACGGGACTTGCTGCAAGCAGTGGGCTCGCTGTGGTCCCGGAGCGCTGGCATCCATTAGAGATGGAGCATGGAGAGCCGCTCTGCTGCCGAGCTCAGCCTGGAAAACAATTGCTCTTTCTGCTGAGACTGCACCAGCGATGCCATGAGGCGCTGCATGGGTGAGGCGGGGTAGCTGGGGTCTTTGGAGGAAGCAACAACAGCAACACAAAAAGGAGCAACTGGGTAAGAAAGGGAACGTGGCTCCGGGACATCCAAATGCGATCTCATTTGCACTGGTGGAGCTGCATTTCTGTACCCCCGATTTGACACTTGGTGTTTCAAAAGCACTTTGAGTCACTTTTGTAAAGCATTAAATATTTCCTGAAGTTTTGTTACTCTCTGAAGTGAGACTAAAATGTTATATTAATATGCGTTGCCATGAAATTTCTTGTAATTGCATTTCTACACTGGGTAGAAAACAATGACTGGTGGGAAGATATCTCTGTATATTTAAATGTGTTTTAAAAGCTTTGATTTTCACTTATTTCTGGAACTATATAATGATTCTGGATTTTTATCCACCACTAATTTGTATAACGTTCAGCCAGGCAAAGATTGGAGTGTTTCAGAAATGAATACCATAATAACAGTAATAACAGTTCCTTGCATGCAGAAGAAAACTAAAGCATTTTACAGATGGATTTAGAAACTACGTGTTAGAAGCTTTGTGTCAGCTGGTATTTAGCAATTTTTGCAGTGCTCAGACATGTAGTTTAAGGCAGGCAGGTGTGTGTAATTCCGTATGTGTTCTCAGACTGTGCGCGTCACTGAGGAATGCTGAGTGCCCTTCAGGAGTGCATTAGCTGCATTATTAACAGCATCATCAAGTGGGGAAGACTGGGAAATGCAGACTGGGCAGGAAACAGTCACCCAGCACTTGGCCAGGATGTGGGGGTTGACACCTGGGCTCTTCGAAGCGGCATCTTTACTGACTGGACAAATGAAGGCACGTTGGTCATAAATACGTTATCCCACAGTGCTGCATCCTATTCCCAAGTCAGGACTCATCTGGAAGAGGGATTTCTACCTGCTCTTGGTCCTGCCTGGGAGATGTCCCACCCAAGTTTCTGACTGTGTTCAGAACTTTCTAAGTTCAGCCAAGCCAACAAAAGGCTGTAGGACCATTAAAAGTGCAGGTCGCTGTTGTCTGTATTGTCAAGGCAGGTATTTAAAGCAAGGTAACAGCAAAAGTGCATACTCTGGGTGAAGTAAGAGATGATTAGAGTAATTAGATGCTCCTCAGAAGACCATAAATTAGTGGTGATTATGATTCTTGAAACAACAGAAGCATAAGGTACATCTAACATTGATCTGTTTTATCACATTTCCTGCATTGTAATGCTCCTTTAATGTTAATTTGTACTTTTGTAGTAAAATCTAATTGAAAACACTGAGCAGGCAGAGCCCAAGGCCACAATCATGTTCCACATGATTACCTAAGGAGGAGGGTGTACGTTTCCAACGAAGGGATGCCACCAACCGTTAGTCAGGTATAAGCGGTGCAGTCATTGTGTTCATGCTTATACGGTAATAGCCTTACAGGAATGTATAGGAAAACTAAAAGATAATTAACTATCAATTCATTTTGTGAAATTTTCAATTATTGAAGCAGGTATCTTCATAACGAAGTAATAATACTACATTTAAATTTGTATGTGGTTGTCTCATAACAGAGATGTATTCATTTAGGCAGAAATTACTTCAAGTTAGCAACCCCGCGGTAGTTCTGCAGTCACTGAGGGACTCTTTGAAGCCTGTGAGCATGCTGCTTTGATGTCTGATGTAGAAAGTGGGGAATCTCTTCACTGTGATAATTCTAGCCTTTTCCATTCCCTTCAGTGTTGAGGAGGGAGAAAAAAATTCGACTCAGAAGATGGAAAAAATAAATGGAACCCAGAAAGGAGCATGCGTTATAGAGAGGAAAATACCCCCACCCAAATCCGGAGTGTGTCACCCCATCCCCTCCTGCCTCAGTGACAGTGCCGGGGGACTCCGGACGCCCTGCTGCGATCTCCCTCTCGGGAGCGCTTACGCAGACCAGTAACTGGAGATGCCCTCCCCTTGAAGAGAAACCGCAGCTCTCTGCGAGCCTGTCGCGGCAGGTCGTGCTGCTGCAGGTACCATCTTGGGGGGAGGAAGGGGATGTTCTGGAGCAAACCCATAAATCAGTCATTATTCACTGGCATTTGGGGAGAGCCGTCCTTCTGTGCCTAGAGCAGCCGAGCTGCTGCGCTGTGGCAACACCGGCTCCTCCTCAGCCTTCTGGATTTCAGTTCTGTACATTAACCAAGAGCCATGAGCTATGGGCAATCTCGCATCACCTGGGAAAGCAGCCACAGGAATATTTTTGGTGCCTTTTCACATGGCCTGTTGTGAGCCACAGAGGGGGCAGAGGCGGTTGCCCGTAGGCCCCCGGCACAGCGCCCCAGTGCAGCTTTGCTGGGTGCAGAGCTGTGGCTGTCCTGGGAGCACCCACCAGTGTGCAGCGTGTTTCAGAAAGATGTCAGGACGAAGCATGGAAGAAGGGTATCTTTTTTCCCTGTGATTCTAGTGCAGACTTAACTGCCTCTGGCTAAAAAGCAATGTAATTTTTAAAGGGAAAAACGTGTAGGCGTTTAATGCACAGTGTTGACATGTACGTTTTTGGTTCCTTATTTTTTTTAGAAAATTTAGAACTGCCAGGAGGGTTTTACATCTGAAAAGCAATCTCTGCATAGGCCCCTGTCGGTGTTACCTAACAGTTTTTATCTGCAGCATAAACTGACAACACCTCAACGTGAAATAATTGTGGTTCCATTGAGTCCAGAAAAGTAATTACTTTGTTGATGAAACTTTTCTCTTTTCTTGCGTTTTGATATCTGTGCAATGTCAAACTCACTTGAGCTGACAACATAATTTCTCCAGCAGAGCTGTTGCATCGACCATACAACTGCTGCTGGGCGTTAGTGGGGAATTTTTTCCAAAATTGCTGTGTTTCTGTGGTAGCAACAGGGAAAACTCAGTCTTGCAGAAAACCTGTTTCGTAAGTAGCGTTTCTGAATAGTGCAAATACTGACACATACCTCGAGGTAGCTACGTGTATGAACAAGGGCTAACTGTATAAGTGTAAAATAGCTCTCCAAAGTTAGTTTTCAAGGAAGTAACCATAAAATTATCTCATTTGCTTAGAACAGGGGAGGGTAAGCTTGTTTGAACGTCTTTGCAGATAGTTTTGGTTTTGTGCTAATCTATTTTAAGTTACTCTGAATTTCCTGCGTATGTGAGGCTTGAGTACATTACAAAGGTGATGTGGTTTCCCGGTGGTATATATATATTCCAGCAACCCTGATTCTCTTCTGTCATGCGTGGGTTTTGGGGGAGAGCCCTCTTTCAGGGATTCAGGTGGGATGTTTGGGGCTATATTGGGCCATTCCCTGTGCTAACATCCACAAAACAGGTGGCCGGAGGATGGTGTGCTCTGCGAGGTCTGTGCCATGTAGAGTGCAGTTTGATTTTTGCTGCAGAAAACCTCAGTTCCCATTAATGCTCTTTTGTTTGAACAAGAGTTAATCATCTTTTCAGAAAAATCCTGTAGATCGTGGCTAACATTGTAAGCCAGCCGCTAGGAACTGAAGAAGCATTTTGTGAGAGCAGATCATAACCAGTTTCTGAACCCCACGGGTATTGTAGAAACATAATAATGTTATTTTGAGTAAGAAATAATGGCTGCTGATTCTAAGCTCATCCAGGAACAAAAAGAAAACCATGAAGGGCTTATTCAATACAATGTAAGTTATGCAGATGTTTCTCAGTTTTCTTGCTGAACTTGTATGCTGGAATGAGGGTTTCATTTGATCAGATCATTTCACAGAAAGAATGGGTCCTCAAGCACTTTTGTCATTGTGTATGAATGGCTTGTGAAAGCAGTTTGTGGAAGGGCACGGAATCAAGTACCCTTGTCGGCCTGATGCAGGAGGAGCATCCTTTGTTGCCTGTACTGGGGTCACACATTCAGAGCTAAATTTTTCTTCTGTTCGTTTTAGAATGAACAGAAACAAAATGGAAGGAGAAAACAAACCTGCTAGGAGAGAGTCAGCCAACTGAATTTTTGCCATTGATTTGGTTGGAGTGAGCTTGTGGGACTGGTGTCACAGCGCAGTGACTTCCTACGTGTAGTACAATTGTATTACCCTGCACCAAACTGGTGGGGAAAGAAGAAAGAATCTGCAACTTTGGAGCTAGCAATTCAGCTTTTGTTTTACCTGAGAAAGTAAGGCCAAAATGGCATTTCTACAAAATCAGTAAAAAAAGTCTGAAGTTGCAGCGACCGGTAAGGAAATCCCCCCTGTGGCAAAGCAAAAGCACCATTAATCGGGGAGATGGTTGCAGTTTGCTTGAATAAGGTCCTCTAACACAAAAATGTCAGGTCCTGTGCGCATACCAGTGAGCTAAATATAGCTGGATTTGCAGAGGAGGAGAACAGCTATTCTTGAAAGTGCATTTTCAGTCTAGCAAGGCCAATTTAATGCAAAGCAAAAAATAGTTTTCATTATACATAAGAGATGAACACAAAAATATTGACCTGAAGGATTTACTTGTTGTTTTAAATGCTTTAAGCAGGCATGTAATAATAATAAAAGTAGAAACCCTCATACTCAGTCAAAGAAATTGCCTAGTATTTTGTCTTTGAGGCATAAGCTTGGCAGAAGGTTAAGACAAAATGACAATAAATTCTCATACAGTGAAGCAAAAATTTCATGTCCCAAGCGTACCCCATCAGGAGTGATTTGAGCATGTTTAGACTTCTGCATTTTGAAATAATGGCTTTTCAAAAATCATGTTTGTATTCATCAGAAACAGTACAGCAAAAAAAGCCAGTGAGGACCCTTCCTTACCGTGCAGCAGAGCCGCAGGGTCCCGCAGACCCGGTTGTGCTGTGCCAGTGCAGAATGCGGCTGTCGCTCCGTGGGGTGAGGGACTGGGGAAGGACCAAAGCCACCAGCAGGTCACGGCCACTAGCATCACACATCCCATGGTCTCTGGCCAGCTTGCCCTGCAGTGGCTGGGCTGCTCAGATGCCGTTTAACCTGGTGCAGAGGGATGAAGGAGTCCCCGTTCAACACAAGCACAAATGGAGCCGCCTCAGGTGCCTGGTGTGAAGATGTCACCGGTTCCTGCTCTGCCCTCATTTCCGAGGCAGCGTTAGAAACCTGTGATGTTTACATGGCAGAAGGCAGCTGAGACCTGTTGTCACAGGATCAATACCTTATGACAAATAAGACATTTTCTCGAAGAGAAAGAGGTTAGTCTGTGACTGCCAAAACAAAGGTGCCTGCATGCATATGTGAGAGGCGCTGCTCTGGTGCATGGGAGAGGAGATCAGTTGGAAGAGAAGAGGGAACCTAGGGGCAGAGATCAGAGGTGGGGTTTTTTACTCTTTTTCCCTCCTGTTAAAGATGGGGTCTTGCTGGGGAGGTGCCCCACGCGACAGGTCAGAGCGAAGCGTTGGGAGTGCAGTAACAGGGCAGAGCGGGAGCCGGAGCCAGCCTGAAGCCTGCATCCCTGCCGCGTGGCGGAGGGTCCGGGGGTGTGGGAGCCAGGGCCCACCTTCTGCCCATAGCTGTGGCACAGCCACCCCCCCAGGTGAGTGTGATGCCCTCTCAGAGAGGGGAAAGCAAAGCAAGGAAAGCTTTTTCCTTCTGCAGTTTGGTGGTTTGGCATTATTTCCATGTTAAACTTTGTCCTTGCTATTGCTAACGTGCCCGTCTCTGGAGGCTGTCAGCTGCAGAAAGTGAAAGTCCAGATGTTTTCTTTCCCAAGCTGAGTAGTGAGAGTGGGAAAGGGGTAGGGAGCAATGGAATCGCACCCAGTGAGGGCTACTGGTACGAAAGAGTGTTTTGGAAGATCAGTTGCCTTATCCGGCAGGTGCTTCCAAGCCAGGTCTCTGTTGTAGGGTCAGCTGCAGTGGGCGGGAGAGACTTGTTGGCCCCTTTAATTGTCAAGGCTTTATGAAGGGTTTTTCAGGTTTAGTGCTTTTCAGCAAATTATGTCAGGTACTTCACCAAGAGATTATTGAACCTGTGTTGGCATTTGGCCTTAATATGACTGAAGTATCTGTGGTGACAAAACCCAGGGAGAGAGGTTCAGGTGACACTCATATTTACAAAGAACAGATTACTCCCTCAGCAATAACCACTTTTCTTACACTGCTAATTGCCCATTAAATGCCAGCCAGCTACTAACTGCCTCTGCCACAGCAGGGGAACCTGAGGTTTAACTCTACCAGTGCCCCTCAGTTGTATGGTTTCATAGATAATGTTTCATAAGTAACATCCGTGCTGTGTTTATAACAGCTGAAAGATGATTTATGTATTGTAAACTGAGTGTCTTGAGCATTCCCAAAGATCTTCACCGGACTTGCTGTTAAGAGACATTTATTTAAAAGAATGCAGAGGGAGTAGGAGGACAAAATGTGATGAACAATATGCTATCATCTTCCTCTTGTTCCCCGTGATTTACATTTTCAACATCAGAGCAGCTTGTAATGTTTAATGGAGATAATTAAATATAATTTGAAGACAACATAGCTCTTTTTAGTAGTGGAACAGATCCTGCTAACAAACTTAACTAGCAACAATAATTCACCAGGAAGTTGGAAGAGTAAAATGCACTTAAAAGCTTAGCACTAGATTGTGTTAGGCGATGCTAAAAGAAAGGACTGAAAATCAATTAGTTTAGCCAAGGTGCTTAAAGCATGATTACAGCTGGAGAGTAAGTCTTGTGAAAACTGATATTTGTAGTACTTAAGATTTATTCTGGTACTGTAATTGGAAGTTTAAGCAGAAAGATCAAGTGATTTGATTCTCCAGAATTTCAAAATCAATGTAGGGTATTTTATTGACTGGAAGAGGAAATTTGTTAATGACCGAAGATAAGAAAGGTCAGGGCCCCTAAACAGCCCGGCTGGTAATTGCTCCATGTGCTGTGCACTGCCGGCCGCCTTGCGAGCATCAGCCTTAGCCCAGTGCCAGCAGCAGGTTTAGTCCAAGTTGGACCTGAGCAGGGATTTGCTTGGGAAAAAATAAACACGTCTTCTGGCTGCGTGCCCAGGTGGTGCCTGCGGGGCACGGGGGCTGCGCGGTGCCCAGCGCTCTGTCACCGGGCTCGGTAAGGCAATGCGTAAGACAACCTTTATTAAAGTAAACTTCCCTGTGGGAGCAGAACTGGCTTGATTTGATTGCAATCATACACACAGAAAAATCCCTCTTTTGGATGCTTTTTTCTCCCCTGAGGCCCAGGGCTTGCAGGCACTGGCAGAAGGTATAGTTTTTCACAAATTCAGCTTTGTATTTACAAGCTTCCTTGTGGCTTCCTCATGCAGAGATAAGGGAACTAGAGGTACTCAACTTTCATTTCTTGAGACGTAATAAGGGATAGAAGACAGTAAGTAAATCTCAGTTAAGTATAAAAGCAGGTATGCTGGCTGGCTATGAAGCCAGCCATAAAGAGTGTTTGGGGTTTTTTGTATCCTGTCAAAGCTGAACGTAATAAGGCACGGGTGCAGAACTGGGGCTGTAGGCCGTTAACTTTTGTCAGCCCGTGGATTAGTTAAATGTGTGAGCTGCTTTGGCTTAGAACTCAGGTTTTTCTCATCCTGTAATATTCCAGATCGCTTTCTGTATAAATACCCCAAATGAAGCTGCTGATAAGGAGCTCTAAATAATTCATGGTGATTTATACTGTTATCTCCTGGGGTATGACGTGTAGGAGTTAATTTGAGAGTTCACTTGGAGCTGGTAAGGAGGAATTGTGAGCTGTCGTACGGTGATACGGGACACGGTGCCGCCTTGTTAGACTGCGGTGGAAAATGGTTTGGATATTGCTGTAAGTTGTCATTGCAGCGTTGAACTTGAGATGGAGATGCAGTTTATTCTTACAATAAAATAAATGCAATGTTTGATAATTAAGAGAGGAAGCTCTTTCCTGATGCTCTGGATTAGCGTTGGTACGCATGGATACCTCCTGACAGTATGGGGGATCGTGGAATGACTGGAATTTGACAGGTCCTAAAATGATAGACTTTTTCTAATTAAATCTCATTTAAATGAGCACCTAAATCATTTTGTATTCTGGGATTACCCATTCCCAATTTAGCATAAAAATAAACACCCATCTGTGTGTCACAGAAACCCGAGGATTGCATAAACCACAAAGCAAGCAAGCTCCAGTTTATGAATTATGATGGATTGAGCAGTTGCCGTAGCAACAGTTTGTTCTAATTGTGATACATTAGTAGCAACAAGAATTGGATAGCTTAAGTCATTTAGTTAATTAAATGCAAACTTGGACAGCTCTGAAGGAATAATAGAGAAAATTAACACCTACTAGTACTCACCTACAAAACATGAACAATTTGGCTGAAAAAAAAAATAATCCCCAAAGTGTTTCTGTATTCTTGACATCTTTCCTGGCGCTGGTTGTTTTCCTGAGGGATGCGGCACGGTGGACCCAGGCGTGCTCACCCAGGTGTAGTGAGGGGGCAGCTGGACACAGGCTGGGGAGTGCGACTGGGAGCGAGGGGACGGGGCTTCATGCCAGGAAGGGCTGGCACAGACCCTCCTGCGTTCACACCGGTGCGCTCCGGCACCAAAGCCTGGGCTCGCTTTCGGAAGGGAGGGTGCTGGGGTCTGCCTGCACAATTTAAGGGCTGGAGCTGGGAGTGAACTTCTGTGGGTTCATCGTTCCTGCAGCACAGTTGGCTTGAGCTGTTGTCAGCAGCCACGCACGGCTGAAACCTGGCTGGGGCTTTGGCTGCTGCCCACACCTGAAATCCCTTTCTTTTTGCTGGTTTTGGGGTGGTTTGGGGAGCTTTGTTTGGTTTTAGGTTTGTGGTTTTTTGTTGGTTTGATTTAGGTTGGGTTTGGGTTTGTTTTTTTCAGGAGGTCCTTGTGGGTTTGGTTTTGGGGCTTTCTTTTTGCAGACGAGGTTTCAGTACACTGCTGCCACTGTTAAAACGCTTTGAACTTTGACTGTTCTGCAGTTACGGAGGAATATAAAGCTTTGAGAACCAATATATTGAAACAGAAAGCAAAAATATTTCGGTCCTTCTCTGTAATTTTCTGCCCCTGAGTAGCTCTGGCAGGGCTGCACAGCAGGATAGGGACTTACATCCTGGGGAACAGCAGGAGCTCTTCTCTGTGTGGGCTGTGGAAGCCGAGGGTCCGTGAAGGAGCCCACCAGCACGGGGCTGCTCCATGTGCCCCACGCCGGGCACCGCTGCCCTGGCTGCTCCGGAGCGTGGGCTTATCCCGCAGTGATTTCCTTGCCGGTAGATGCTTCTGACAGGTTAGAATAGTGATGTATCCTTAGGTAACTCACAGAAAAGGAAAATTTTTAGCTTATTTTTCTTTAAATTAAGGAATTATTTTTATTTTGCTAGGGTTTGAATTCCTAATTTACTCATAATCCCTAATGGCTGGTCAGGAATTAAAGGCTTTGCTGCCTTATTCTCACATGAATCCAGCCATTCTTTTAAGCAGCACTGACATATTCTCTGTTTACTTTCACACTTAGAAAATAAAATAATTTTCATACTAATAAGTAAATCAGAACCCAGTTCAAGTAACTGGTTGACTAGAATTGCAGGCTTATCTCTGTGCTTAAATGCAACCTTTAGATCCCAAAACACATCCCAACTGCGTGGTCACGTACGCTCCCTGTGCAGACTGATGGTGGGGTTGCCTCGAAAGGGCACTTCCCCCCATAACCAGTTTGTTTCTAAGTATCAAAAGTAATATGTAAATGCTCTGTTTTAATTAATAATTAGATTATAATACAAGAAGTCAGTGAAAAGCTGGTGTGCTTTATATATATATATATTTTTTTTTTTCTATAATGTCAGTGCTTTTTAGTAACCAGTGTTCTACTCTCAAGGTCTTTAAAGAGAAATAATATGTGTAGGATTAGCTTTTTCTTCCTTGCTCCTCCACTGACACCAGCTTGCCCTTTGAATTCCCCTGAAGGTCTCCAACCAGAATTAGATCTTACTTTGTATGCAAATATATGGAGTATATTCTCAATATAAGCCTGGGTCAAACTTCACTGACATTGAAAGATTCCCACTGACTTTTCTGGGGTTTATAGCAGGGCCATGGTGATGGAGGTGATGAGATGATCATAATTAGCATGGGAATGGGCAGGGCTGTTGCCATAGTTCAGTTCTTAGGTGGATTAGATGAGCAAGAGATGTTTTCTGGGATTGGTTTGAGGTTTTGCACACCAGTTGCTCTTGTGCAGAGGAATACGCGGTTGCCTCAACAACCCGTGTGAGAGGGTTAGATGGAGACCTCCGTTCCTGCCAGCCAGGGGGAGTCTGCTCCAAGATTAAAGGTAAAGTAGGGACAGAATGAGTGTGTATGTGAAAGATGCTCCCAGAATTGAACTCCCTGGAACTGGTAGAATTATGAGGAAATCACATAAATTCTCCAGGAAATGTTCCAGACCTGGTGGTGCAGGTGGAATAACTGCCCCGTGGCCGTGGAGCACAGCAGCATGCTACTTGGTCTTACTTGGCGGCAGCCTCACAGAAATCTCTTGGGCAAATCAGAGTATCACCAAGGTGGATGTTCAGGGTTATGCAGTCATTGAGGATATTACACCCACCTGTGGAGGAGAGCAAGTCTTACTCTTCTGGGAAGGCCAGAGGATTTTTATTTGGAGGGGGGGTGATTTGGGGTGGGATTTTATTTATAAGCCTGGTGTGTCAGTAGATCAAGGAGGTTTGGTTGGTGAAGAGAGTGGATGTGAAGGGAATCTGTTAACTGGACTGTCTCAGAAAAAGAGCAATTTTGTTTCAGAGAATGTCTTCCAACTGGGTGAAAGTGACTGGATATAAATAAAACATTCATATGGCTGGACTAGGTGAGACAAAATTGAAGGTGAAAGGACAGAAAAAAATTTTGAAGCTTGCTCTGTAAAATGAGTCTTCGTGGAGCCCTGCTTTTCATTAGAAGCATAGCATGGCCTGAAATACCACCTTCTTTTTTTTTTTTCTTTTTTTCACTTGTTAAGGCTCTGAATTGACAGCTCTGGAGAACCTAGCCTCCACAGGGCAGGATAGGCATGGGCACCATGCATGGACGTTCTCCATCAGAACCCCCAGAGAAACCCCCTCAAGGAGAGCTGCCCTGCAGTGCTGGCAGAGGCTGGTCCCTCTTCTAAGGGTGGTTTAGGGCTTGACTTTTTTCTTTTGATTTTTTTTATCTTTTTTTTTTTCTTTTGTTTTGCAGTATTAGCTTACAATGCTACTGTGTGTGATTATAAAACTATAAAATGCTTACATTTAGTTTGACTTATAAATTTAATTTTGCAAGATCTGAAAACCTTAAAAGGTCTGTTTGCCATTGTAATGTAAGGCTGACTGATTTACTGTGCAATAAAAATAAAGAAAATTGCAACCCCCAAAACAGTTAACAGCATGTAGTGGGGAGAAAACCATTAGGGTATTTGTGCCTCTCATTTCCAGGCTATGAATAATTTTGGCAATATTTTTCAGCGCTGTCAAGGCAAAGCAGCAGTTCGTATCAGCTGCATTCGCAGACATTTCATTGCCATGACAACCTCGGGCAGATGCATGAGCTACTGTTGATTGTCAAGCCTGTAGTCGTTGTGACCTGCAGCTTGACAAAGGAGCCTACCTGCATAATACATACCGTGCTAGCTCATTTGCCCACACCGGTAAAAGTATAGCGAGTGTAAGGAGCCACCTGTGAACTAAGGGGAGTTTTAGAAGCTCCAGCTGACTCTGAGTTTCCATCTTGCTTTTCCTTAGAGGGTGATTCTTCGTGTGTTGAGATGCTTCGTGCCTTGCCTTTCTCATGCAGCTTCCAAAAGGCTCCGTGTAGCTCCCTGCAAAGGACAGAAAAGAAAAGCTTGGTCCTTCTGGGGTGTGTGTATCCTGAGAAGTTACTGCAGTGAGGTCAGAGTACCTTTATCTTGGCAGGTCTGCATTTGAATTGGCTGAAGAGAAGGTCAGTGGGAGTGCTGCTGAATAAATGCGTACTTCAGTGCTGGTAGAAAGTTCACTCCCAGCTGAGATCTGCTTCTAGATAAATAGAAAAGTCATTCTGTTACTTTTCCATATTTATTTGTGTCTTCCGCATAAAGAATGAAATGGTAGATCTTCTGTGAAGGCAAGTCAAGTCAGCTATAGGGGAGGAACTGGGCATGCTGGTGCTCTGGTTGCTGTTTTCCCTGACCATAGGTGGGTGAGACCTGCAGCACCTTGGATCCCTGTTCCAATCACACATAACCAACAGCTTGTGTGTTGTTCCTAAGGGCTGTACTATTACGCCAATGCTAAAATAGGAAAATTTTTTTATATACAGGCATTGCTGTGCTGATATGGCATCTGTGTAACCTTATCCCAAGCCAGTGTTGTAAGGACATAAACATTCTTGCTTCAGCAGATGAAAGTGATATTTAAGAAGAAATGAAAATGAGATTTACTTGCCAATTATTATTCTGCAGCTTAAATTTTTAGGATTTGAGAAATTAGGATGTGTTACCAGTATGCTTCAGTGGTTATTTCAGGTAATTTCTCATTTCAGTTATTTTGTGTTCCCTTGTGAATCCAGCCATATGTGAAAGCTGTAGCACATGAGCCATGCCGTCACTACAAAATGATGCTCTGGGCTTTAGACCCCAGTGTGATGCACTCTTTCAGCAGAACATCACGTAGCCTCAGGCCACTGATGCTTTGCACATCTGTATTTCTGTTTGTCAAAAGTCTTTGCACTTGGTGATACGCAAGTGCCAATTTGTGGTACAATTTTCTTCAGAGGTTTTCTCTGCACGTGTAAGGGTTTGAGCTGGAGTGATAAACGTTGGACACATCTTTGCTGGCAGCGTAGGGCAGGCTGCAGCCGTGGCTGTGCTTAGATGCTTCCTCTTCATTTCCTCTGAATGCTGGGATTTTTATTCCAGGAAAGATATCGCCAGTGTGGGAAGACAGATACACCGAAACATGGGTTCAGGTTTTCCTGTCATGACTAATAAATGCCAGCACCTCTTTTGGTCGCGTAGAGACCTCTTCTAAGAATGCTTAATTTTGTAGTGTGCTGATCAGAGAGGTTGACCTTAATGTGCTATTGGCATGAAATTAAGCATTTAAAGCTATTTTTTTTCTTTTTCTTGAACTATTTATTGGCACCTTGTATCCTGAATGACTGCAAAGTAAAATTCTAGAGAGCTAGGCATCTTCTCTGAGTGAAAGTTTCTGTAAAATTGTTTTATTATGCATGACTATGAGGGCCATAATATTTTAGTTCCTCGTCTACTTGCTCATCTATATGTTTACTTATGCATACACATTAGCTTGCGGTTTGTTTGTCTTTTTATAATCAATACCTTTCACTGAATATTCACTCTTGGTTATTCCTCCATCTAACGTAAATGGAATTGCCTTGAAATTGTATGGCCTGAGTTTAGTTGCTTTTCTAGAATAGCTTAATAATTTAGAAACAATTGTGAGACAGCTTTGCCTCATGTTCACTCAGCAACTATTTGGTAAGGAAGAATTGTAAGTATGGTGAGGCTGCGGGGTCTCCACCGTCAGGAGCAATGTCTGATCCCCACGATGTTTTGGGGAGGTTCAGGATCTCGTGGCGCTGCCTCCCTGCCAGCCGGCCAGCGTTCCTCAGAGCCGGGGCTTTTTAACACCTCCAAAAATATTCCCTGGAAAGCTGAGGCTAGAAGTTAGTGATTCTGGTAACTGCAGAGGTTATATTGCTTGAAAAGCGCCAGTTGATGATCATACCTTCTCAAACCCCAGCATGCAGGGTGCAGGCTGGAGCGTGCCCAGCTCTTGGCATGGTCCTGACCTTCCCCTGGCGGGAGCGTGGCTGGATAGCTGCTGGCCCGGCGCTGCCGTGCGGGACCCGCGGGAGACACCCCGGCTGCTGCCAGGGCTCGGCCCGCATGAGGATGCAGGGCAGCGCCGCCAGAGCATCCTCGCATGGTTCTGCTCAAAATCTCCAACTGACCGTGCTGGGGGGAATTCTCCTTCTACATTGAATTATTCAGTAGCTGAAGTGAGTAAAATTAAAGATTTCTAGACTAGTGACGTTTGGAATATAAGAAGGATAGCAAAATCTATTTCATTTGAACTCTAATCTCTGGTCATGTATAAAATGAATAAAATGCAATAAGTGTGGAGAAATATGATTTATAACAGCAGCTGAAGTCTGGCACTGAATACCCTGAAATGCCAAGATTGTATGTCAGTCAATTTAGCAGTGCAGCAGTGAAGGTGAAGAATGAAATGAAGGCTTTCTCTTTTTTTTTTTTTTTTTTTAAAGTGACAGATGAAGAATTATTCCTAGCTCAAAAAAGCTAAGTGCTCAGCCAGTGAGAGAGGGAAAAGCCATTATTTTAATAATAGAAGTTGGGGATGTACATTACTTCTGTTGCACTTTCTGTTTGTCTCTTTTAGTGATGTGTAACTTATTTTATAGCTATTATAACAAACACGAATGTCAAGCAAGAGATATTAGCCAGTTCTGAGGATTGATAATGGGATTTCTTGAGCTATTTGCTTCTGTCTCTGCTTGAAGTACAGCTATACTCAGCTGTGACTGCAATTTCTTATCACCTGAAGACCCTTCGGTGACCCAAGTGAAATGATTCGGTGGGATGTTGCTGTTGTGGACAGACATGGGCACTGGATGACAGCACATAGCTGAGATCCCTCTGGGAAAACCTCATCCATTTCACATTCCAATGTCCGTCAGCTTGCGGACACGTAATAATTAGCACAGAAGAAGAATGCAAGGAGAGGTACGTGCAGCTGTTTCGCGGCTCTCCATCGCCATTACCTGTGTTAACAGTAAGGACTCGGAGGGCTCATCCTTGCTGTAACCTGGACGTGGTTCACAGCCCAGCCAGCACCTGCAGCTGCCTACCCACCGCCCTCGTGTCCACAGTAGGACACACGTTTCTCGTCACCGTGCCCAGGACAGCAGCGTTGCAGAGCACTGCTGTGTGGCCAGAAGCAGATGAGTCCCAAAGGAGACAGAACTTCGTCCGATTGCAGTGGTGGAGATAACACGGACCTCACTTCAAATATTATTGTCCTTGCAAGAAGGCTACTTTGCTGGCACATCCTTCTCTGACAGATTTCTACTTCAAAGAGACAACAGAATTCAGAAATCCTCATAAAGTCAGTTCCAGGGAGTCACCAATTCGCAACTTTAATCCTTTGTTGACTTAAGCCAGGGCCACTGCAGCTCGTTTCTTGGCTGAGCAACTCCCAAATGGTCTGAAGTAGTTCACAGGCATCTTTATTGTCTCTAACTTATAGGGCAGGTAAAGACAGCTCTTTTTGCCAGCGCATGTGGAATCTCTGCTGGATATAGTCAGTATAAATCATTCCACCTGTGGGATTGTCTTCGATACTGCTTCAATTTTATTTTTTTTTATGCCCTTTGAAAGCAGCAACATGCTTTTCCATCATTGCTCTGACCAATTATCTAACTAATTTAATTTCCTTCTAGATAAGCTGCTAGAGTTTCTCTCACAGGCTGGAAAGGCAAAATTCCTCCTCCTCCTGCCTCTGCATCATAACCCTCAGAGCAAGTGCTTTTAACATTTGATATTTTGAATTATCATACAAGTTATGGATATAGTTCATAAATATTTATTTTTTTCTGAGGTATGCAGATTTCTTGCATAAGAAGTTCCTATTGTAAGGGAACAAGCTGTATAAAATATTTAGCTCGACTAGCTGAGATATATTTCAAATACATACATTGACTTCATCTTTACGCTACATGTTTGCCTGTGAAATGCAAGCTGAAGAACTAGATGTGTCAGGTGCTCTTAGGACATGAAAATTTAAGTTGACTTTGGCAGTGTGACATTAGAAGCAACAGTTTTATGGTGCAGGCAGAGGGAATAGGAAATTAGTCCTTTTAGACCTGTTTACTGCCATACTGTCTGCCTTTGCATTTGGCCTCTGCAGGTGGTAATCTTTCAGAACGTGACCCCAGTTTTCCCTTTTGTATGCTAAGCCTCCTGCTGCTAGGAACATATTGAAACATAATGCATCACACCCATTACCTGCATAACTCCGGTGTATAATGTTGTTGTTGCCAAGCTAGTAACCACCAGGAGCAGCAAACGTGACGGTGTTTGTAAGCACATCTGAAGGTTTATCAGCATTATCACACTCTTGCTCTTTCTCCCAGCTTGATACCTGTTCATCGATGTCTGTCATATTTTACTGTATCATAAGGAGGGAAACAAGATCCCATCTGGCTTGTCTGCGACGAGGGGAATTTCATGGCCTTGGGCATGTTCTTCTCCCAGACCTCTCTACTTCGTGATGTGACTTAGAGCAGCTTTTCAGAACATCACAGGCTGTCCTCAGGTGGCCAGAAATATCAGATCCAACATCAAAGCTCGCTTTATCATCAGTGGTTTCTTTGGGCAGGGGCAGCTCCATTTCTGAAGCAGCTGTGGTTACTCTGCAGGTGGCCGTCGTGGCTCACAGCCTGTGTGGCATCCTGCGAGTGACAGTGATGCTTCTTGTGTGCCCCTCAGAAGCGGCCATCATTGCCACCATGAGAGGGGGTGAGAGCATCCCTCTGCAGCAACATGTGCTGGAGCAGGGGCAGAGGTGGGCAGAGGGCCCTGAGGGCACAGGCGTGCAGAGTGCAGATTGTGAACGTGGGTGTTTCACAACTGGCTGGCTAAGGTAAGCGTGAGGGGGTTACCCTCTGGTTAGAAATGCTGTTCGCAGGAACCTGGTGTGGGTCCTGGGCTTGCAGCTACAATGGTGACATCTCCAGGAGCATCCAGCATCTTGATTTGACACCGACTTTGCCCTCAGCGAGTCAGTCTTTTAGATTCTTCTGTCCGAGGAATTCTCACTCACTCGGTATGCAGCCGACCGTGCCACCAGCCGGCCGCTGTTGTGGGGCATCACGTCTACGGTGATGCTTCAGGAAAGCACCTGTGGAAGTCCCCATGTGACCCATTTCAGCAGTGTGCACTTCGGGGGGGGGGGGGGGGGGGCGTCCTGCTCTGTCGCAATAGTTTCTAAGGGCTGTCCGGGTAAAGTAGAAAGATTAGAAAGATCTTTGCCTCTCTGCAGGTGTGTTTTGAAGCTGATGCATGTCAGGGAGAAGACCACATCGGTGAAGTAGGCTGTGTTGCATCGTTGAGGTTAAAGGAGATGCGTGTTTTGCCATAGGGTGAAAGGGTGTATGAGGTCACACGTTGTGCAAAGACTGATGAGGGTGAGCGCACACTCACGTCTGTGTTCACGTACCCGTTGTACCCCAGGGAAAGCTGGCCTGTGATGCCTTCAAGCTTCTGCCATTGCCCAGCCCAGACTCCACGCCATGTGTTGCATTTACTGCTCCCACAGCAGCAGGCAAACACTGAATTTTAATCCCTCCCTGAACCAGGACAGAACTGGGCAATAGTGAATGGTTATTTATAGTCCTTGAAGCCACCATTTACAGGAGTAATTCTTAGACTGAGTCCCCTGTGTGTTTGCTTGTCCAGGACAGCTGAATATTGTCATTAAATGTAACACTTCCCGCTAACGGGCACTTTGCTTTTGGTCACCTTTGGAGATGCAGTTGTGGAAACCCGGCTGATGCGTCGCTGTTGCAGTGTATGTAATATGCAAGGCTTGGCTAGTTTCTGGAAGAGATTAATGCTGTTTTGTTTTCTGCTTCAACAGTGGCAATTCTTCACATCTGAATCTTTTATCAGCTCCCCCCTTGTTCTCTTAGTAGCAATAATAATTGTCTCTGGTTAAGTGCATAAAAGAAACTCAACTGGGCACACAATGTTTTTGCGATGATCTATTAGTTATTACTTCTGTAGTTTATTTGGAAGTCTACATTTCTATTTTGTGAGGGTAAATGCAGAGATCACATCTGGAAAAAAAGCACAGAACAGTCTGTAATATTTAGTCATTTTATTATTAGCAAAGAAAAAAAAAAAAAAAAAAGCCTTCAAAGGCATATGAACCTGCTGGGAGAAAGACTTGTCTTCAACTGCCCTGGCAAAAAAATAATTCAAAGGCAACACATTTCTCCCTGCCTGTGTGAGAAGTTTTTTTGCTGGGCTTACCGAATTCTCTGCTGTTCCCCTTCATGGGGCTGTGCCAGCGGTCAGGTGCCTGGCTGGGGGTTCAGACTCCGCATCCCCCCTCGTCACTGCAGAGCTGCCACCGTAAGACAAGTATTTTTGCTCCTGTTGCTGGATTTCAGCGCTGCGCTGATACAAGACCTTGCTTAGTGAGGGCCCACAGATAGATGATGACCTTTCAAAAGAGTGAGATGCAACTGTTATTACTGGGTGTAAAAGGAAAGTAATTTGGGGGGCTACTATCCAAACTTTAATCTTCTTTACTTTCATATCTCCAAGGGAATGGCGATGTTACTCTGTGGGTACTTGCTGTTTCTGTGGAACTATTTTTATTTTTCCATTACACTGAAAAATATCCACAAAGTTAACCTGTGTTTTTTTTCTGATCTACCAGATGTAATATTGTGAGAATTTCCAAAGGACACTAACTTAACAGACCAACTATTTCCACTGATGAAAGGCATCCAACCTCAGGTCTGCTGCAACCAGCCAGTAAAATGATTCCTGTGAGGCACACAAAGCTCCTTGTTGAGCTGTAGAAAAATCACGGGTTTCAGCTTGGGGGGGAAAAAATAAAATAAAATAAATGTCATGGGGCTGCACATGTGCCCCAGACCCTCCGTGTCCCCCATGCCACATGCACCTCATGTTCCAGGGGTGCGTAGCCCGTTCGCTGAGCCTGGCCTCTGCACCAGCAGCAGCTCAGACAGGGATGTTCATGAGCCGTGTGTGTTTGATAAGCCACCCTAGTGCTGTCAGCTTGCAAAACAACCAACCATTAGAGGGAAATTTTCTGAAACTAAAATCCCATCATTTCCTTCGGTGTCACCTTTCATATAATTACTAAGCACAGAATTTATAATTAAATGGTATGACTGATTCTGTGACATTCCCATAGACATTTCACAAAGGCTATTTGCGTGCCTTGCTATTTTGTACAGTAATAACTGCAATCAGTATAACTACTATGATTTGTTTATCAAACGTCCCTTGGGTAGCATCCGTTGTCATTTGTAAAACTTTGTGAACATCATGATTTACATACTGTTGCCTGTCTCATGTTGCTGTTGAGTTGTGGTTCTGAAGCAGTGCTGATGCTCACCTCTGCAGAAGAACATGGTTGTCTTCCGCATGCTGTGAAAAGTGCACATGGAACCGTACAGCAGCACAGACAGGCAAAAACCTGTAAAAATCTTATGAAGAAAGTAGGCATTATATCTTCATAACAGGGATCAAAGGGTATACTTATTGAGCAGTGGAATTAACAGATTGAAAAGCAGGGAGAAAAGCATATTAAATAATCATCCACAAATGAAGAGAGTCTGGAGGAACAGACACGTAGCTGTGGGCTGTAGCAGGAGACCAGGTTAACGTAGCACAGGGAGCCCTGATTTGACATTGTGACATGTGGCTGCCTGACATTGCAACCTTTGGTGTTTGTCATAGGTATAGATCATGTGTGTTGGCACCCGCGTGCATTATCTGCCTGTAAAATCCTCAAATGCTATAGAAGTATGATGAACTACTGCTACAGTGTGGATTATATTAATACCATTAGGAGCAGTAGGTTAGAACAGCAGATAAGTGGTGCAGTCACTGCCTCTCATCTATTAACTGACCTCCTGCAACTGGAAATCTGTCTTTTGGATCATTTGCCAGATGTTTGTCCCTTTTGTCCAAAATGCTGGAGCCTGGTGTTCACAGGGAAGGGGGCCTGTGGTGTTTGGTAGTTTTCTTCCAAAATAATGTTGGCTTAAAAGAAAGGGAAACCAATTTCCCTAAGCGCTGCTAAAACCTTCTAATCTAGGAAAAGAGTTTTTGGGGTTTTTTTTCAAACTGCTCTATTCTCCAAAGGGCACTGCTAAATGACAGCTTGAGCAGATTATGATGCTTAAAAGGATGGGGATGGAGGCAGGGGTCCTGGAAGTCGTCAGTAGATAAGCTTCAGGGCGGCGTGGTATTATCTGCAGCTGAACTGGTACCATCCAAGTGAAGAAAGCGAGTGTATGTCTGTATCCACAGGAACCTGGGATGTGCATGGGTTGCTGGAAAGCCTCAGTGGGGCATGAAAAGAGGATTACTGAGCCAGGTCGGTAAAGAGAGCTGACAGGACTGCTTCACACATAATATTTTATATTTCTCAGACAACACAAGTGTACAATCCTTGTGGAAAGACATGGTTGCCTGGGTAAAGTTGCTGTTGCCTGAAACTTACATAAATCAAGCTGTCTAAGGAAATGAGAATGGCGTTTGCTTTTACAGCTGGGTTGGGTGTTTTCCAGTTGAGGGTACGGTGCTGCCAAAGGAGGGGTCACACCGGAGGACATTCACCCCCGGGCAGCCCATGCAGAGCTGCGGCCGCAGCCTGTCCTCCCTGCCACGCAGAGCCTGAGCTGGTGGGGCAGGGAGGGTCCCAAAAGGCGGCCAGCAGCAGCTGGCTCCCGGGGCGCTCTCAAATTACTGCAGGTTTAGGGGTGCTTTGTGACTGGAGATTTTCATACAGGGACATCAGCCCCGGGTCATGGCCGTGGGCCACCATGATAACAGCTCCACGAGAAATGTGCTGTAGCCCCTTGCAGCAGCGCGGGTACCAAGGGGCCAGCGCCTTTGCTGGAGGTGCAAGGGCCGTGGGCCTCCCTAAGCAAAGCCGTTGTAACATCAAGCAGCACAGCTTTCACGGGAAAATAGATATTTTCTGGTGTTTTGTTTGCCTTTAAAATGATGTAGCTTGGGTGGGCAGGGGCATTAGACACTAGAAATATCTGAGAGCGCATTTGCATTCAAGTCTTTCTGCTTTCCATATTTTTTCAAACGTATAATGCAGTGGAAGCTAATTTTAATTTTTATTAAAAAATGTTTCTCATTCTTACATTTGCACAACATACTGTAGAGAATGAAATCTTCAGATGACCTGGAAGAGCCTTCTGGGAGATTTATAAACTGTCTACTTCATATGTAAGAACATTTGTTTTAATTCCCATATAAAAGTGAGATAAATTGGTTTGTAATAACACAAGTCCAAAAATATCTCATTACCACTTTATTTCCACATTACAAAATAACACAATTCTCTGCATAATTAGAAAGCTGAATTAGATAAAAGGAGCAGTTGCTCCTGATTAGACTGTGAGTACAAAACATTAGCCTACAAAAAAGTATTTCTGACTCCTAAAGAGACTTTTTAAGATTTGCAGCTCTAAGTTCAGTTATTATGGCTCAGCAGTTGGAAATCTCTCCACTGGGTTAGCAAAGACTGAACGGCCTGATCCTGCAGTGCTTTACGCCTGGGAGTAAGCCTAGCTCATGCAAAATGGTCCATTGATATGATTTGTTCTATAAAAATTGCTGCTTATTAGACGTGTGTATTCAAGACCAGTCTAATTTTCTCTCAAGGTTGTGAAGGTAATTTTCACCATTTGCATGAATAAAGCAAGAATCTGGAAAATGTAGAAATCTAAAATTCAAATGGAAATCATTTATGTAAAATAAATGATAAAATCTAGGTGCCTTTGCATGTGAATGATATCCTTGGGGTTGAGTTTTCTCCAAAGCACTGCTTCAAAGTCTGATGCATTTGTAACGGCAGTGTGTTCAGTTTAAGTTAAAATTTGTCAAAATTCAGAAGCTGCTTGAGAGAGAGAAGGTGAGAGATGTGAGGGAGGGTGACCCTCCAGAATTGCTGTGTCCTTATGCCGTGGCAAATGTGGCTTCACACCCTCCACGGGAGGGGGCTCACAGAGACTGAAGTAAATTGTTTTTAGAAAGCTTTGATTTCCACTGGCAATGCTTAGCTCAATCCCAGTTCTCATTCATGTCAAGTTTGAGCATCTCTCACTAAATCTGCATCTTAATTTCTTCAGTTGATCTCAGGTTTGGAAACTACCAGGTTCATCAGCCAGCTGTAAAAGGCATGCATGAATTACTAGACTCACATTGTCGGTTAAACTTCATCCTTTGTATTTTAAGTCATCCATTTGCATTCATCTAAAATACTTTCAGAGAGTTTATCAGAAGAAGTGGAATAAGAAATGAAATAGTTTCATGTAAACTGCATTTTTATGTTTGACTGGTAAAACCACAAAGCAGAGATAAAATACATAAAACTAAGGCTCTGCATAATGAGCATATCTATCAGTTTCCCTTATCTTTATAAAGCTCCCATTTGTCATGAGAAGCATTGTGTGTCACTCATTTTGCCTTGTTCTACAAAAGCTCTTTTCTCCTTTTCCTTTTATCTCCTATCGGCATAGGCAAGGTAGGAAACCTCGCTGGCATGACACTGAAAAGACCCTGTTGACTAGATAATCATTTAACCTTCAACCCCTTAACAGCAGAAGGACATAAAAATCAATACCAAAATATTACTGGCACTCAGCTGGTTGCAGCTTTTGCAATCGCAGCAGCCCAGATTTAAGGGGACAGCGCTGGGTCAGACCATCCCCAGGGTAAGTCACCTCTGAGTAAGGCAGATCCGCGCTGGTGTAGCCCACTGGCAACCACGCCGGGAAGCCACCAGCCATAGCGTGTGGCCCTGGAGGTGCTCCAGCACTGGTGCAGAAACCTGCTCTCGGGAGCAGTATCCTGTGACGTCTCCGGAAAACTCTGCTCACCCACCCAAAAGACCCACGTCAGGACAGCGCTGCCGCCCGTGACAGGTTTGTGCCGGTGGCTGATCGTACCTCAGAGTACAGGCTCGTCCGACGCTGGAGCTGGCTGCCACGCGTGGGGAGGTGGCCTCGGAGCGGGCTGTGTCCTGTTCCACAGGAGCTGTGCAAGCGGGGTCCCCGCCGTCCCTTGCTGTGTGCGAACTGCGCTTGCTCTTACCTTTCCTTTCTGAGCAAACTGTTAGTACTGCACATCCCCACACAAACCCGCCAGCTGTTCTGAAGTTCAGAAACGCCACATGCAGGTACCAGATGCTGCTGCTGAGGAGCCATTTGAGAGCTCCTGGCTGGATGGGGCTTGTAAAAGTAGCTCTTACGCACAGGGCGTCTCCTGCCTCACTAGGGTTTTTAGTTGCTGTCACACACAGTGTGTCTAAGAGGTACGTGTCTATGAGTGTGGCTATATACAGTTCTTTTGCTTAACTGACCAGTTCATCAAAATCCCTATGGGGAGTGGTTGTTTTCCATGCTGAAGGAGAAGGGGGATTTGGGCAGAGAAAATTTGTAATCAAACATAAATATGCTAATTCTGTCTGTGGAACATAAACAACTAATTACGTGTGTCATACTGGCAGTGCTGTGCCATCCACATTTTTTTTCTTTTCTTTTTTTTAAATTTTTATTTTTACCTGTGGTTCAAATTTCTGCTTTCTGCATAAAGGTTTTTATGTGCTCTAGGAAAGTGAATCAAGAGTTAGCTGCAAAACGTTACCGTGCATTTTTCACCATACGGCTACTTGAACAGTCTTTCTGTGAGTTCAAGTCATTTGAGATAACTGCGGAACAAAACACCGCTTTGAAGTATCCATGCATCTTCTGTGTGTCTGACAGAGCTCTTCACTGACATAGATCTCTTCTAACCTTGTAGAAATGGAGATCGCGTTCAGTAACACTGCTCAGTAGGTATTCAGTGCCTGCCAGGTTTAGTTACATATCTTGTATATAGAAACAGAATTAATTCTTATTAAATGCGTGTTGCAGAGCCGCATCCTTTTCAGACTGAACCAGAAGGACTGCAGACATTATTTAGGCGAGCTTTCTTCCCCAGTATTAGCAGAGAGTTGTGTGCTCTGAATACCGAGCTGGGAAGCAGGCGGTCCCTTGGTGTAATGTAATTTGTCAGGTATGCAGTCCGTGGCGCCTCCCTGGCCTTCAGAGATACCTACAGCTCCTGGAACAATTGCAGGAGCTTTTCATAAAACAGAAATTATAATTACCTAACTTTGCGAGGATAAAAGCTGGTAGTAAGTTGCAAAGCTTACTAAAATAAGGAGGGTATCTTCCTGTTTATCCTTCAGCCCTTAAATGTTATGTTTTGTGTATTACACTTCTAGCTATTACATTTAGTTAATAAATATTTAGGTCCATGTTATTTATATCAATGCAACGCACTTGACCCCAATTGCGTTACAGCTGATTTATGTGAACATAACTGAAAGGAGGATCAGCTCCAGGGAAGCAAATGCATTGAGAACTGTCTTCTTTTTTAAATGTTCTTACAAGACAAATAGACATAGTGCTTATATACATAGATATACAGGTATAGAGTATATATCTGTAGCATTAACAACGTTCAACTGTCAGGTATAAGGTGAGGAATAACCAGCCAGGTAGTAACTCTGGAGCGAAGAGCAGCAAGCAATGACGCTACCTGACTGTGAGAAATAAACACCGTGTGTCACAGCAGTGGTGTCAGACAAACTCAGAAAATACTCGCCGGGCGAGGAGGCCTTCAGCAGAGCCCCGGCTCAGTCTGGGCATCTCTGGGAGGCAGCAGGTCAACAGCAGAGTCCGGGTGGGGGCAGGCAGAAGGGCCTGGGGTCTTCCCCGTGGCTCCAGCTGGGAGGAATTACCCCATCACCTGCCAGAGACCAAGGGGCTGCATGGCACCGTGCTGGTCTTTAAAAGTTCTCCGAAAGACAGTAGATACTTAAATATATAAAAGAAGGTGCCAGAGGAGGTGGTGGCCACCTGCTCACCGTGCCACCCGGAGAGGACAGTTAGCAGCTTCGTTCAGGCACAGACCAGAAGTTTTGGAGCCCTGAGTGCTCTGCAGGTGGATTAGGAGGCTGTGACACCCCATCGGAGGGGGGTTAGGACACGGGCAGGCAGGGTGACCTGTCAGAGGTGGTTCTGGTGGGAATGGCTGCTGCTTGGGCAGCGGTTTAGATGAGGTGACCCCTTGGGCTCCCTCCCAGCCTCAAATGGTTATACCTTGGCCTTTCGCTGGATGAATTGGGCTGTGTCCCAGTGTCCTGACTTCGGCAGAATTTGTGACAACAGCGGTGTCATTTCCTTCGGATAATGAGTAAATAGAAACAGACAGCACATGGGTTTTTGCTTGTCTGCATTTGTATGGAGACACATCTGCCCACAGCACATTTTTTATGTTTTCTATAAGGCATTTTATTGCTTCCAGTGGTGGTCTTAATCACTGTAATAGCAACTGCTCTGTAGATATAACTCACGAGTCTGGAGACATTCATATTTTTCTAAATACGGGAATTGGGAAATACCTGGGCAGAGTCAGCATTTTACTCTGCCATTATATTTATTCATGGAGTTTTTCCATTAGAAATTCAGACTGATTAGCACTGGATAGGAGGAGAGAGGAAGCAGTGTTCTGAAGAAATCACCCTCAATGTGTAATGATTTTCCCATCTATATAGATTTACTGTATATTTGTTTTTGAAGAGGCCCTGCAGAGACTTTGCTCCCTCTCCAGCTCCCTCACACCTGTTCTGTGCCATCTCTCTGCCTTTTAGCTGTGCTAAATAGAATTGTTCTAGTTTGTCTATTGTGTTCTCTGAAAAGATTTTTTTTTAAAAAAAAAAGGTTTTTCTACCTCTATGTATTTGCAGAATACATTTTTGAATCCTTGTGGTGTCTTGAATACTCATCTTATGGCAGTACCTGTTCTCTGACTTGCATATATACCATTTTTTCACAATAAGCATAGCTGAATGACATGACCACATAGATCATTGTATATCTCTCAAAGGTCTTCCAATGAATTGTAGAGAATTAAAGTTTAGTAAAAAAAAAAACAATCTTTCTCAATTATTTTTAAAAAGTCAGATTTTTTTACTAACCTGTACTATTATAGTTCCTCTTCTTTAACTTACAGTAGACCTAAATCTAAATTTATATCAGCGTTATTTCAATCCAAACCTGATCTTCACTCTTTAAATAAACAAACAGAAGCTATACCCTAAGCATACAGTAGAAACTGTATTGTTAAGGATGCTGAATGTTTCAGGCATTGAGCCTCCAAAGAGGCTGTTGATATATCAGGAAGGCGATGTGTGACGGACCTCTCGGTGGCTTGCAGTGCAAAGGTCTCAGCTCATGCGTCTTTGGTTGCAAACTCATTAAAAATTACTTCTAAACCATTAGTTAATGTTTGAAGTACTACAGCCTTCTTCCCAGTCATCTTATTTGTAATAGTGTCTCATGTGTTGTGTCTCCTAGCTCTACATACAAACTACCACACTTACAATATCCATGAACTTAAGTGCTTCAGTGGCCCTGGGGATGCTTTACATGCCGAAGGTGTACATCATCATCTTCCACCCTGAGCTAAACGTCCAGAAGCGGAAACGCAGCTTCAAGGCTGTGGTCACAGCGGCGACCATGTCATCACGGCTCTCACACAAACCCAGTGACAGGCCCAACGGTGAAGCCAAGACGGAGCTGTGTGAGAACGTAGACCCCAACAGTAAGTACCGCCGCTCTGCTCGCTGCCTGCTGCGCGTTTGGAGGCACGGACCAATATCTGAGGTTGAGGGTCTTCATATTATTTGGCCTTCTCAGTTAAAGATTTTTGATGTCTCACACACATATATGTATCTGTGTGTAAGACATATATATATGCGTATTATTTTTTTAATTCTCTATCTCCTCCTCCCTTTTTTGAGTTGCGCTGGTTGGAAGCAACTCCTAGCAAAATACTTGGTAGCTGTGAGTAACTCCTCCTTTCCCTCCTCTGTGAGTAAGAGATCAGCAGAATCCCTGAGTACCAGACCGTTCAGCCTGCGTCATCTCAAACCTGCCCAACCCTGGCAGGCTGCAGTTTCCAGGGTGGAGGGAGGGATGAGTACCAAGCTCACTGATAACTCTGCTCACCTCAGTTATAATTCCATGTCTTGCGAAGTTTCTTTGCAAAAATCTCACAATCTTTGAAGTTCCCATTTAAGGATTTTATCCAGTCCGAATGCAAATCTTGCCACTGATTTAAAAGGAAGATAGATCGAAAAGATGCTTCCAGTTTCCTTAATGCATATCACATGGTATATTGTAGCACAAAATTACATACTGAGGCCATCAAATTTGATTTGCATTTGAATCTGGAAGGAGTTGAGGAAGGAGACAGCTGCACAACTTTGTAGCATATTGGAAAGGTTTAGACATGTCTGCAGTTTTTATGAAAAACAGATCTGAATGTGGAGAAATGCCCTTTCCTTGCCCGTAATCTGTTCATCCATTTGCTGCTGAAATCCCTGCCACTTCTTGTCTATTAACTGCCATCTGAATATCTGCCTCAAAGCAGAAACTCTGCTGTCAAAGTGAAGTGGAAACAGCCAGCAAATTATTGACACAGCACTTTTCCTCCCTTTATTCATCCCTTGAGTATTTTTCCCCGTTGCCTTATCGTGCAGGTATACAAAATATATTCTAACTGGAAAAGCAAAATTTGTTTTTGGAAGCTGAACCATCTGAACTCTGATTCAGACGTGAGGTAGGAAGGAAATGCTTCTCATCAAGTAAGGACCACATCATGCCTCCTCCAGTCACACTGAACAGAGCCCTCACTGCGAGAGAGAAGAAACGCGTTCCCTGCGCTGGGGTATTGCCCAGCAGGAGCGGGGGCAGAGAGCCCTCTGCCCAGTCACATCTCTGCTGGGGGACACAGCGCAGGGCGAGGGGAGCCCTCCCACGGGCTCGGGGCTCTACGCCTGCCCCGCAAGGTGGCTGCTGAGGTCTGAGCCTCCAGCGCGCGGCTCCCACTGCTCCCCAGGTGTTTGGGGAGGGCTGCTGCCATGGCCAGCTTGGAAAAGACCTTTGAGGATGGAGGGAGAGGAAGGAGGAGGAGGAGGGAGGGGGATTTTGAAAGGCAGCTGGGAAAGGGCGGGTGAGTGTGTGTTGCTAATTGCTGTTCTGGTCTAATGAGTTGGAATTAGTTTCTCCTCCAGAAAAATCATAATACACAAATTCCCACTCAAAGACCTGAACAACAAGAAAACAGAGAAGTTCTGATGATGAAATGTTCAGCGCAGAAGCAGCGGTAGAGCCCGGTGGGAACTGCAGCTGGGGGGTTGCCTGTGCTGGGTTTCCCCTGCTGGTCTCATTCTCCTGTGCTGCATCTTGTCGCTGTTTTCAGACTTCTGAGAATATTTCCCCCTCAAAGAACAGTAAAATTTTCCCCTAGGATATGTTTATTAAAAAGAAATATTGCTGTCTTAAACCCCCAAGCTTCTGGTAAAATCCAACATTTTTTCATCCAAGACTACAGACTAGAAGATGTTTTTAAGAGGCAGGAGCAGCAGTAAGGAACAGAACCCCTTGATTGTCAAGGCGTACCACTTTCTGCCCTAAGCATCCAGTCTTCAGCCTGGTTTCCTTAACACTGATTTAAAGCTGGGGTAAAGTCAGGAGCAAAACTGGGTAAACTGGGAGTGAAGCCCTCATAACTTCGAAATTGGTGTGTGTGAAGGGAAGCTGCTTTCTGTGAACTTGTTTGCTTACCTGTAGGATTCCAAAGCATATAAATTTGTTTATTCAACCTAGCCAGTCAGGAAATGTGCAATAGTATTAATTTATATGTCTTTCTCCCAAGTACTGGGCTTTTAAAATTTTTATGGTTCAGAAAATAAATTTTCTCTTAAATCTTTTGATTATTTATATATATGGTACCATCTGTTCATATCATCAGCTGCACCTACTGCTACTATTTCATTCCCTGGATATGTGTATTAATAAAAATCATTAGAAAATCAAATGAAAGAAACTACTGCTGTACTTCAAGTATTTGGGTACATTTAGTGCCAGCATAGGCTACTGCTGCAGTTAATGGGAGCTTTCCTATAGCATTCAACAGGTTGTCAGTCAACCCCCTAATTGGGGAACATTTAGCATGTGTCTGTGCAAGTGATTCATGGAATACCTGAGTTGAGGAGTTTGGGTTTTTTAATTTGAGTATTTTGTTGAAAAAAATCTGTTTACAGTTCCATTTTTAGTTGGAAAAAAGAAAAACTATGTTAATAAGCTCGAAAAAAGCAATGTCATCCAAGCAAAACTCCCCAAACTTCATTTTCAGTGAAATTTTGCATATGATATCCATAAATAAATAAGGTTTTGATGTTTTCATAGCAATTTAACTTTTAAAAACCTCACCTTTATACAGTAGGTGGGGAAATTTTTGGAATTTTACCAATTGGAAAATAGGAAATGTGAATAAAAATTTGTCCCAAATGCTTGCATCAGCGCTAGGAGCATTAAAACAAACAAACAAAAAACCCCAAAAAACTCTAATACTGTCTTTCAAAAGAAAACAAAAATAATATGTTTTCAGTATCTGTCTCTTTACAATTGGATTTGATCCACTAAGGCTAGCTAACATCTCCCTGCAGCTGTGGAGGGCAGCTGGTGGGCTGCGGCAGGCACCTCCCTGGTTGTGACGGCTGCTGTGGGACGAACCGGGATGGGACGTTCTGGCTGTTGGCTCTGTCCTGGGCTCCGCCGGCACCCGCTGGGTCAGGCTGCAAGCAAAGTAGTTGAAGGGATTTAAGGATGAGTCGGAGACTCATCAGCACAGTGCAAAGCTAACTTAGATGCTGATCTGGCTTAGCTACCAAGTGTTTTCTCCTAAGTGGAAAAGTACAGTTGGGTTTTCCAGTTTGATTTTCTATTATATTTCCTGGTGATGCTGCTGTTCATGGCTTGCTCAGGTACTGGAGACTGGAGTTGCCATTTCTATTGAAAACAAACAAATATTTCATATCACCTAAGAACCAATTAAAACTGAGCCACCAGCACAGGATTCATGTACCTCCAAACATTGGGGAATTCAGTGACTAAGCCCAAGTTTATGGCCTGGCCTACTTATATACCAAAGCCAGAACCAAAAGCACAAGGTGGATGGTTTTGCAGAAAAACAGCCTTGAAAAAAATCTCCGTGATTTAGTAGGCCTTTAAAAGAATGCCTAATGAACTGAAGATGCACATGTGGAACTGGAATGCCTATAAATTACCTGAGCGGCTTTCCAAGAGCAGGTGGTCGTCAGCACGGTGCTGAGCATTGTGTGGAAATGCTGCACACAGCTCTCCGGTGATCTGCAGGAAACTGAGCTCGGAAAAAATGTGCTAAGCACTAGGGAGAGCTGGGCTCAAGCACTGGGGTTTAGTGTAAGTGTAAAAGAAGAAATGACATTAACATGGGAGGAAAATCACTGGAAATGCAGTGGCCTTGTATCCCACCCATCAGGAGGAATAGGGACTCACTGTTGCAGCTTTATGTTAGGTTATAAGGGAAGCAAGAAATTTCACAGGCTGAGCTCCCCAGCCATGACCTGGGAGAACTTTCATACCAAGTGGGATATATTAAGGCCAAGCTTTTTTATGTAAAAGTGCATTGCTCATGAAATCTCTCTTAATCATTCCAATTTGCTGTCTGTCACGTGCATGCTTTGACTCGTTCAACAGCGTTTTCCTGCTAATACGTGTTTGCGGCAGATTCATGTGAGCAGACATGGGTGCACAGCAGCTTCCATCCGTGTTGCGAGTTCATTCTGCTCTCATGTGTTCTTGGCTGAATTTCAAACTACTTGAGAAGTTGCTTCTCATTGAGTCTGAAGTTGAACAGGTAGTGAGTGCTGCTTCTTCGTTGGCTGCTTGTGTTTCTGCTGCAAGAGTAGTGTCAAACTATGGGAAAAACATTTGAACCTCCAACCCTTAACTTATATTGAGATTTACACGTAATTACTCCTTTTCCCTAGCAACTTGTTGTAAATCATGGCTTTACTGAACAAAGCAACGGGGAAATAGACATCCTGGTTGTTTGGTAGTGAGGAGGTTATGGAGGTTATGCTTCCCACATGTTGGATGGGCGGACCTTACTGGAAGGGCATTTGCTTTCATGCATTTCCCCCTAGAAGCAGCCGTGAGAAGGATGCTGAGCTGCCTAGTGCTTCCTGCCAGTGACTCTTCTGGGCAGATGATTTCTTGCAGGAGTAGGGTCAGGGTCTTTCAGGACTTGGCAGCACAGGGAGTGTTGATCTTCCAGTGTTCCCGTTTTCAATCTCATGGGAAAGATCTCACCATCTATGAAAATGGCTCTGAGACCAAGATGAGTAGTGCAGAGTAGCCCAGTAGTAGGTGGTTGTGGGCAGGAGGCGTGCAGCATCCCCGTGGCAAAGACACGAAGTGCATCAAAGTGACCAGCAAGGGTTGGAAAGGTGGAGCAGTTCATGGGAGGAGGTCCACTTTCCCTGAGGAGTTCATCTGAGAATTGTTGACATGTGGCAAAGGAAAGGTGTCACCTTAGAATTTTTGGTATAATTTTTTAGCTGTTTTATGTTTGTTGGACTTTTAAATTATCAGGTGCTTTGAGGGCTCAGTACCTGTACAGACATATTCAGGATGACTTTTTCACTTTCTCCTTTATTTAGCACTAAAACAACTTTACATGGCAGTGGATTCAGTTTTCAGTAGTGAAGTGCAGTCGCTGCCCTTTGTCCCCTAACAGACCAGGCACCATTTGCATGTTTCCATTTTAAAACTGCACCTCCCTGTGTGCTCTCAGGTCCTCTGCCGCAGCGGCAGCGAGAGCAGTGTGTGTCCATCCTCGCTTTGTTCCCTGCCGTGAGAATGGACACTGGCTTTGTGGGTTCCCAGCTGGAGAGTGTGTGGAGCACAAGCATCTCCCATCTCAGACAGACGTGCAGATGCACTGTGCAAACGTGCCCATGCTGTGTCCTGGTGTGTTTGTGTATTCACACCTGCTTGTCCTTAACATCACTGGCATGACATTGCCTACTCCCATCTTTCTGAGGGAAAAACTGAAATGGATGTCAATGATGCCCAGGAACCTGAGGGTGACGGCATGGGTGGGCAAGGACTAGGGAAGTCTTACACTAAAGCCAAAATGTTCTAGGGTTTGTTCAGAGGAGAGGTGAAAAAGAAAAAAGAAAACAAAATCAACCTGACCGGCTGTTTTCTGAGCAGCTGCTCCCATGTTCAGAGGTACCTGAACTTCTGTGAACTGGTTAATTTATTTCTAACCCGGAGTTAATTGCATACAGTGGCGCCTCTCAGCCTTCCACTATTGCTGCTCTAATCTGAGCTCTTCAGTTGGATTAATGTCATGGCCTCCGTGACAGGGCAAAAGTTGAAGAGTTTATTGTGAACAGACGTATTGTATTTACTTTTCCTGTAGACTGCATACCACCTGTAAGAAAGAGTGTTCAAAAATCTGTTACTTGGTACACTCTTCCACCTACTGTATAGCTTTTGCCTGCTTTCCAAAAAGGTAAGGAAACATCTAGCTTCTTATTACTTTATTCTCAAATGATGATGATGATTATATACATGAATAAATGAACAATGTGCATTAGTGCAGTTATGTTAAAACCAGTATCTAACTTAAAAATTGTTCACAGATCCATTACCGACAGCTCCCACGTGGAGGACTTGCTTTGAAAAGGGGGGACCTGGGACTTGGGTGATCCTCATCCCTGTGCTGTGCCCCAGCCAAACAAAGCGGGTGATCGACTTCCCACCAGTGGAGGTGGATCCCAGTAACGCCTTTGAAGATGTAGATATTTGATAACAATTCAAAAAAGGAACAAACAAAAGATCTATAGTTAATTATGGCAATCAGATCTAACCACTAACAAAACGTTTTCTGAGTCATCTCTAGCAGCTTTACCAGCAGTGTTGCCTGGCAGCATAAAAATAACATTTGCTAACGTGTGAGCAATCTTCTTCATTCTAAAATTATAAATGGCTCAAAAAAAGTTGGCAAAATATTTTTTTTCACCATGGGTGTTCACAGTGACCGCTCCTGTATAGCCACGAGTGAACAATTTTTGAGGGCTGGCTTTTTCTGAGTGTTGTGACTGCCTACGCTGTGATCTTGTGAGCTGATTTTGTATTTGTGACTTGATCAGCCAGGAATTACTGCTTTGCTAGTGACATTAGAGGAATGAGAAAGCATTTGATATTGGAGACTAATAACTAATAACCATTAATCAGTATTTCTCATATCTGCAATCCCACTCAGGTGGCTTTGCAGGCTCCTTTGGGGCTTTGCCCAGGTGTGAAGGGTGCTGGCCCATTACTGCCGTACTGTGCAGTTGGTGCCAGAAGAAATTGCTCTATACCACCTTCAGAATGTTTAGCTGGTCCCTAATAGGTGAGGACTTACATCAGCAAAGGTAGGGGTGTTGCTTGAATTGAGTCTCTGAGTCACAGGAAAAAAAATACTAATATCTTTAGCTGGTGCAAAGTGCCACAGCTCCACTTTCAATTCAACTCAAGTTCTTGTGAAGTGTTCAAATTGCTTTTTATTGTATTTGAATCACGCCCATTATTCTAACTGGCACAGCTCAGGCAGAAAGCCTTATTTAAGGTGTGAAGCTCTTTATGAACATCAGGACAACCTGCCTCGCCAGAGAGCCCCAGTCAGAAAGGTTGATGGTGGCTGGTGTTGAGGGAAATACAACAAAGCAGTCGCAGAGGAGAAGGGGCCACTCAAAGCGTTATTGCAGATCAAATGTGAAAGAGGAAAGGGCAACTAAGGGAAGATGAAATTGCTAAAGGAAGGAGATGAGAAGAATAGGAGAGAAGTAGAAGATGCACCAAATCTCAGGAAAAATCAGTTTTTAAAAAATAAAATTTAAGAACCATTTAAAATTAAAAGAATTATGAGCTCACACAGATTTCTAAAAATTATTTTTTTTCCAGGTAACATTATTGTATAATATAAGGAATTGCCATCTGCAAAGGCACACAAATAATTTTGTCATCCAAGTCCTATAAAAAGCGATTGGCCATTCAGATTCTTTAAGCAGATTTTAAAAATTGGGCCACACAATGCTATGAAAAATGCCACCGTCAAGGATGGCGTGGGCTTGTGATGGTCTTGCCCACACCAGTGCTCTTCTGCATCAGGTATTGTTTTCCATTTCTCCCCCCTGAGTGTTTCTGTTCCAGCTGGGCTGATTGCTGTAGCTCTGGCTGCTGTGTTTTGATTTGTTCTTCCAGGAATACAAAACAGAAACCAGCAAGAAACAATATACTGTATTAAAAGCAAAGCAGTGATATCAGGAAAATATCAACTTGGTTGTAAATTGACACTTGTTTTGCTAGTAACATATTTGTATGTAGGAATGAACACAGTGCTTAAGCCATTACTTGACTATATCAAATTCTGCTATGTGATGCACACAGAGATGCATTTGTAATGCTGTTAAATTGTATCCTGTGAGTGACAAATAGGATTCCTTTACTGCTGAGACTGATGAAAATACAAGGCTGGAAAAAACTCTATATGGTATCTGGGTCAAGAAAAGAAATTGTCCATCACCTGAACAAGGCGAAGGAACATCAAATACTGTTTGTAGAGCTGCAGAGTCACATTTGGTGCTGTAGAAATATCTGCAGCACTTTTCTCCTCATCTATCACCAAGTGATATGCTCACGGGTCAGGAGGAAAAGACAGTCCAGTGATGAAAGTGCTTGTGATACCTGAAAGGCCTGGATCCATCCCGCGGGCTTTCGAGGCCGGCAAGCAGTGCCATGCTGCCCTACCCTCGTGCTGCCTTCCGTGGGTGATGGCTATGAGATGCTCGTGCGTTGCAGGTGGGATCATGTACATCCCAGGAAGACAGCTCATCCCTTCCACTGCCCTCTGGCCTAGGCGAGCAAGGACCATGATGTTATGGGGGTGGCAGGATGACGCTTCGTGCCAAGGTCAGTGACTTCTTCCAAGCTGGTGCAAAGACTGTGGCTTTCTTTGGCGTATCCCTTCAGCACGCTGGAGTTACTGGGCGCTTTGTCGTGTATACAGTATGTACTGTTAAACAGGGATTTGCTTCATTGTAAGAAGGACAAAGAAAATCATGGCATGGGTTTCTTTTTTTTTGCTCCAGGAAGGACCTGAGTGATGCCCATGAGCTTGCTGCACTCCGAAGTCTGTCATAACATTTATAAAAGCAGTCAAGGAGAGATGAATGGAGACTGTCTCCCTACTTTTTTGGCTGGGTAATCATTACGGGGCATTGCTATTTTGGTTGCTTTTTGCAACAGGATGGTACCGGTGGTTCTTCAGCACTTAAAGTTGTTTTAGCAGGGATAATGGTGAAACGCTGCAAGTCATTAGCAACCTTTTATCATTTGTCTGTCTTTTCTGCTGAACTTTGACTTGATCTGGGCCAGATGCTGAGCATGCTAAACCACAGTGGTCCCTTTGCTTTGAAGAAGAAATGTCAGTTGATATTAGCCGAAGCTCTGGCCTCAGATTTCCAAACAGCAGCTAACCTTTCCACCCCAGCTGTGTGCCGCAGTGCTCAGCTGCGCAGGGTTAAGGACACAAAGAGGAGCAGCTACCTGCTCAGCAGAAATGTTTTCTGAACTTTGCACTGCAGCTGGCAGATCCTTGAACTTTGCATTCCGCTTGAATTCACGTTGGGTTTCCCCAAAGCTGGTCCTGCACACGGCTTTGGGCTATGAGCAGCTCTCCAGCACTAACTGAATTAATTTGAAAAATGACAATCAGTGTACCTCTTGGCGAGGGCAGAGCTGGGGAGGTTGGCTTCTATACAGAGCAGGCCATTAACACCACTTAGGCTGTTAAACAATTATAGTTGTGTTAGGAGGGAGGGTAGCTCAGCCACAGAGGGAGGCAGGGGCTCTCCTCCCAGGGCTTGGGCACAGTGGGCTGCTTCCAAAAGGTTTTCAGTTGCTTTACAAGTCATCTTTTGCTTGATCAGTATGCAGAGGAATTTCCATGGTGATAGCGAAGCGTCAAGATCATTTGCCAGGCATGTGCAGCACCATGTTGTGTGAAGTCATGATGTTTCTTGGTCATCTCCTCTCCTAGAATATATATGCAATTACTTAGATTATGCTGTAATGAAGCTGTTGCAGTATGAGTCATGACATGGTTTCAAACTGATGTAAAGTTACCTTTCAAGAGGTAAATACTTCAAGGTACCCTCTAGTGCCAAGGATTTTCCGTGCCTGTCCCCTTCTTGCACCCTTGGGGCCACTTGCACCATCCAGCTGTGGCATCTCTGGGGAGGGGGCAGCTCTTTGAAGGTTTTGGCTCTGAACTGTGTGATATGCTGTAGCTTATCACACCTCAGAGTATGTGGTATAGAATAATTATTTTCTGGAGTGAAGCATCATTTTCATTTTAAATCTGGCTAGTTTCATCCTCAGAAAGTGCTCAGTTTTTAACCTCACTTGAAGGATTTTTCTATTCAGTGGAAACTGCTAAGAAATGAGAATTTGCAGTCAAAGTTGATAAGCAAAAAAAGCTTCACTGCATCTGTTTTTATTCTAGAATGGCTTGCTGAAAAACTAAACATTTATCATGGATTTCTTGTAATGGTGATATCTAATTTTAAAAGTATTGCACAGAGTTACATCCAGGTAAGGCCTGTGCAACACCCCCTATTAGTCCCTGATATATATTTTCCTGTTTCCCAAGTTGTAAATTATTTTATTGACGTGGTAGACTCCACTTTATTTGACTGATCATGGGATGAGGTTTACTGAGGGTGACCCCCACACCGCCTGGGTGCCGTGGGTTGAAAAGGGGGCAGCGTGGGAGCGGTGGCATTTGCCCCCACCATGGCATCGCCAGCCACGGCAGCTGCAGTGGCATCTCTGTGCCGTGGTCTGTAAACCATCATCTGCGGAACAGATTTCAAGTGATAGTGGAGGCACTCAAGGATAAAATGGACAAACAAATTCACTTCCCTTTTAGCAAGTTTTTCAGTTCAAATTGGTTTTCTCTCAGCCTCCTGCTGGAAGCCTCAGTTTTTGAAGAGCACGGACTTTGCATTTTGTTTTCAGCTACTTTTATTGTAGAACCAAATAATTTTCCCTGTTCCCAACTGATACTTAATATGCTCTTTATAGCTGTTTTGGACATGGCGTGGAGGACCATGCCCTGCAGCAGTTGGCCAAATGACCTTTAAAATGTCCCTTTCCACCCAAACCCCTCTCTGCCAAGGGAATAAGTGGGAAATCAAGGGAACATCTGGTTTATTGCAGTGAGGTCGCTGCAGCGTCGGGGTGCTGCCTTTCCCTGAGTCACACACTGTGTCTCCTGCCCGTGGTGCAGCCCCAGATGCTGCAGCCTGTGAGCCCCTCTCCCTGCGCCTAAGGGCAGGACCAGGGCAGGATGTGCTGTGCTCCTGGTAGCAGACTCACAGAAACACCACTCAGCATCGAGCGGGCAGCACTTACTAAAGCTTTAGCAAAAATGTGGTTGCAACAGACTGTGTTGTAATTGCTCCCCCTCAGGAACATTAACTTACTTTTATGTGTAACTTTGCATAGCATAGTTTGATAAAGCAGATAAAACACCATTTGCTGTTGTGCCACACTATGAACCATAGGTGCATTTTTTTTATCTTCCATTTTCTACTGTTCAGAGGTGATTTTTTTTTTCCCCTCCCTCTTCTTGTACTTACTGCATCCTTTTTCTCCTGAGCTGCTTTCCCAGTGGTCACTCCCTGGTAGGGCCGTGTCTCCAATGCACGCACACTGGCTGAGAGATGCACACAGGTCCGTTCTGCATGCTGTTAGGCTCCTTGCTCTCCAGTACTTTTGAAAATTGAAGCCAGAAACCAGCATGTAAGTATTTATTCCAAAAATTACTTGTTCATTGGCACAGATTTTTCAAGCCATAGTCCAGCTACATTTCATGAGGTTGAACAGTTGAACAACCCTTAATTTTGTACACACTGAGGGGTATCCATAATGAGGCTTGTTTTCCATGGGTACAATTTTACTGGTTTAATATTGTCTTATTTACTTCTTAAACTAAAATATTTATACAGATACCGCCTCTGAAGAGTTGAAGACATGAAGGACTGGGCCCTGTCCCAGTACCAATTGGCATCTGTAGCCCAAATCCCCTGAAACTGAGGATGGCAGGGAGTGTGCTGACGTTGGGTTTAGCGTTAAGCAGTCCTGCAAGGAGCAGGGAGTTGGACTTGATGATCCTTATGGGTTCCTTCCAACTTGAGATCTTCTACAGTGCCTTAAGATCAATATGCTGCAAAGAAAATAGTTTGATACACTCTGAAGGGTCACGAGTGAAACTTAAATGTGCTGCTTGATGTTACTGACACATCCACTGGATTTTGTGAGTTCCCTTTCCCATGGTGTCCTCAGACCCTTTTTCCACCAGCGTGGCCAGGAGCTCTGGGGCAGAGTGGAGCTGTCCCTCAGGGCAGTGGAGCAGCACCCCATCCCTGCAGCTAACAGCATGGGGCCCTGGCAGCTGGCTGCTTTCTCCAGGTTTCTGTTTTAAAGAAAGGAAAAATCATAGAATTATAGAATGGTTTGGATTGGAAGGGATTGAAAGATCATCTCGTTCCAGGCCCCTGCCATGGGCAGGGACACCCCCCACCAGCCCAGGCTGCTCCCAGCCCCGTCCAGCCTGGCCTTGAGCCCTGCCAGGGATGGGGCATCCACAGCTGCTCTGGGCAGCCTGGGACCAGCGCCTCACCCCCCTCACAGTGAAGAATTTCTTCCTTTTATCCTTCTAAATCTCCCCTCTTTCAGTTTAAAGCCATTCCCCCCTTGTCCTGTCACTACAAGCCCTTGTAAAAAGCACCTCTCCAGCTTTCTTGTTAGCCCCTTTGGGTACTGGGAGGCTGCTATAAGGTCTGCCCAGAGCCTTCTCTCCTAACTCCCACATTAATTATTTTGCAGACCATATCACACTTTTAATGACTTACATGTTACAAGACTTGTAAATATGCAGGGAAGTGTCAGGCCCTTTCCTGTTTTAAAAACTGAATTTCTTTATGCACTTGAATGATTCCCTTGTAGTTAGCTGTTTGAACAGTGCAAGTTAAAACACATTATTTGTGGCTGTAAGTATTTTGGATATTAAAGGCTAGGCAGCTAAATAGATGTCTTTGAGACGCAAAGTAGTATTAAATGAGTATTAATGAGTGTATTAGTATTGTTCCATCGCTTGCCTTTTTATGTAGATCTTTTTCCCTAGGAAATTTGGAAGACTGAGCATATGTTGTTATACTTCATGGACCAGTCCCTTTCTCACTTTTTTGCCTAATAAACTCTTACTAGTGCTAAGTTCTCCCTTTGACTAATTTACCAGTCCTTACATCCTCTCAGGGAGAATTTGTCAAATTCATAAATTGTAATACCAGGGAAAAGACAAAGACTTTGGTTCTTTGGTCTTCCATATATTTATAATGAATCCCCGTCTCTCGAGCAGGGTAAGTGTCACCTTGACAGGACTCACTTGATGCTGTTCTCACGTGGTGGCTTGCCATAGTCTCTTGTGTGCTCACACCCTCATCTGTGTTAGTAAGGTGACCCAGATGAAGAGTTGCGAGATTGTGAAATCAGACTTGACACTCTCAGCTTAATTTCACTAAAATCACTGGAATTGCCCCAGGCTAGGACACTGCAACATTTGGAGCCCTGTTTCTTTTCTCCCTTCCCCAAGCAACCAGAAGCATTACAACTGCACCCTGCAGCTTTTGGGGTGTGTACTCTTTTAATTGTTACTGCTACTATAATTATAACAAAAGCGTCCCCAAGAGCAGCCGTGATCCATAACACCAGGCACAAAACCTGGCTCAATATCGTCGGGATCCTCACAGCCCGGACGTACAGGCTGAAATGCACAGTGCGGTCTGGCCACCGAGGATGAAAGCGTGGGTAGTTTGACTGGGAGTAGCTAGAGAAGAGATTTTAGGAGAGACCAACTAATGGCCTTTAAGTCAAAGACCGAAGGGATCCTATGCTGAACTTTGTAGTGTGTTTGGCCTCTGAGGCAGTATAGAAGCTGGGTTTAAGGTTTTACAGTTTAAAGTCTTTGCAGATTTTCTTGATCGTGCTTGCAGCTGGTGATTCTTGACTGCTAGAAAATTGTTTTGCAGCTATTTTAGTTTGCCTGTGGTTATTACGATAAGTTAATTTAATTTATTAAATTAATATTATTAACAGTTAGACAAGCAGCCATCACCAACCACGGCTGCAGATCTGCTTCTGAGGCAGTGCAGGAGGTGTAAGCCCAAGCACTCCCCATCTCCGGGTGCTGCCTCCACGGAAAAGCCCCAGCGCACTTAACTGCCGAAGCTTGGTACGCAGACAGGACAGTCTTCTGCCTTCAGTGCATGCTTGAGATGCAATATTCTGGGAGAGAAAATATTTCTAATGGGCTGTGAAGTGCAATGGTTGTGCTTAAATTTGATGCTTAGCAGCCATTCCCTGGTGTAATCCAGATCCCTTCGGCTCAGTGCTAGCAGTGAGGGATTTCTTCACTTACACACATCGTCCTGCCCAGCTCTGCCCAGCGGCAGCCATGAGAGCCACATTTTATTCTCCTGTTCATCAAAGCAAGGTATAATTTTGCCTGCTTTTCATTTAAAAAAAAAAGCCAAAAAAACACCTTTAAAAATTCTATGCTGAATTAAAACCTCTATGAAGAAGCTCTGCTTCACTTCTCATGCGATGGTTTTACAGCCATTAGCACCAGAACAGCTGTCACATACTGCAGGGAGTAAAGGACAGCAAAATGAATTATTTTAAGGACATCCAACATCTGGTTTAGAAGTGAGCAGCTTACATTTATGATGAAATCTATATAGATGATAAGGTTAGGTGCAAACCCTGTATTAAATGAGCGACTTAAATTTTTTTCCTCTCAGGTGTAAAGGAGGTCTATTCATAGCTGCCACTGAAGTAACGGGATTGGACATATGTGGTAGTGAAGCTCAATGAACAAAAAAACCCTCCCAGCAGATGTGATGGGGGAACGCTCCCTTTCTCTTTTTCCCTGCAGAAAGAAGGTCCGTGGCTCACTGGGAACAAGCAGAGCCCGTTCCTCTTGGATTTGGCTCCTGGGATTTTGGTTCTGTGTTAGACCTCCTGACTTTGCTGCCACGTTTTGACTCAGAACAAAAGACTTTTTTTTTTTCTTCTTTTTTCCTTTGTGTGTTTTTCTGAGATCTGTGGTACTTGAAATCACTGGAGCCCAGTCCTTAGCGGAACAGCTCACAGGCAGGTAGGTACAAAGTGTTTCCACCCGTGGGCAGAACCGGTGGCAGTGGGTTGGCTGAAAGACTGTGTATTCACAAACCTATGGAAAACTTGGTAAGCAAGTTCTAAAAGCTAATCATAGTCATAATGGAGTAAAAAGGCCAGGAAAACTGAAAATAAGCAATAGTACAGGTAAATTACGTTCTCAGAGATATGAATCCATGCAGTTTTCTGTGTGCAGGGTTACAAGCATGAAGAAAACTGTTCAAAGGTTGTATAGTTAAGAGTAGAACAAAACCTCAATGGTAGAAAATCCCTGCTGAAGTGTGCTACAGTCAACAGGAGCAGAAAAGCAATGATGGCTGTCACAAAATCAGACATACCCCAGCAACTGCCCGTTGGTTATAGGCACATTTACCTGATAGCTGTCATGCTTCTGGTCCAGGTATTCCGTCTGTGTCTGCAGGACGCAGGCACGGGTGTCATAACGTTATACAAGCCTGTTCCTGCGTGCTGTTGTGTATCTTTGGTGATTTTACCCAGGCCTTGATACATTTTGTCACCTTGTGGAAAACAAGCCCATAGAATATTTCAGTGTAGCGCTCGGAAATGACAGTGCTGATGAACTGAAGGAGCATGTGGGTAAAATGAGCATGAGACACAGCTGAGCATTCATTTGTCACTGACATAAAATAATACTGTAAAATGAAATAGATATTATTTAAATTGACACAGATAGCAAGCAGAGAATATATTTGTTCAGCAGGGGCCAGGGTTTCTTTGTTTTTGGGGGGGGGGCAGTAAGCAGCAGCAAATAAAAAAAACGGCACATAAGAAATTGGTCTTTCCCGGTGTTTCTCTCTTACTGCAAATAGGCATCATTTTCAGACTATTTCCAGCATCTGGAAAGACTGTTTTTTTCTCTTTATTGGCTTCAAGAAAGGAAAGGTGGGCATCTTTCAGTGACGTGTAGCAATACATTAAAGAGCAGAGCATCCTTTTGTTCATGAAAATAGACCTTTTGACCTTGGGGTGAGACTGTTGGTTTTGAACTCTGCCTGACAGCAAGAAACAAAGACATGGTTTTATTTGTTTTCTAGCCATAGTGGAAAAAGAAAAAAAAAAAAGGGAATTAGGTTAATGGCTAAATACACGTAAATGCCCATGAAACCCAATGGACACACATAATAAGAAGGAAAGGCATTCCGATTCCAGGATCTGATGTTTGGCTTAGTTACTCCTCTCAGAGCTCTGGGTCTTATCTGAGAGAGGAGTCTGGCACAGCATCTAGTGAGATGTCTGCTCTTGCTGTTCAGTGGAAAAAAGAAAAAAAAATAGTTGCCATAGTTACACCACTTGTCATGATGCTTATCATGTCTGTGGAATAACGAGCCTTATATTAAATCTGTACTCTTATTAATATCAGCTGCTAAACATTTCCAGGATATTTGAAATCAAGACTTTCTGCAAAAAAATTAAATGTTGATTGCAGCAAAATGGTACTGTTTAACCATGCAGCTCAAGTGTAATTTTGTTAGACACTTTATTACAGAATTATATACCATGAATAAATTTTCCAGTGAATTTAGCCACTTTGCACTTCATGAACATTCTTGATATTTTTGTTAAGATGTTTGTTCCTTGCAAATCTGCCAACTAGCTTGAGCAGACCAGCTTGAAGAAAAGGAGGGGAGTTCTTTTAGCTGAGGAAGCACACCTTGTCAGTGGTGTGGCATTGCATGGGCTCCATGCTGCAGTAATTCAGACTTCCCAGGTGCGAGGGGTGAAGGCTGTGATTGCACAGTGTTTATCAAGGGAAATTCATCTCTTCAGAGGAGAGGATGCACCAAGTAAGAACCAGTTACCCACGGGATGCTGAAGTGTTTATTCAGTCTTCTCTGTCATGTTTTTTCTGGAAATAACAAATAGAACAATAAATATGACACTTACTGTTATTTAAAATAAAACTATGACCTGTTTCTCTAACACAGGGAGGTTGTACTCAGTGCAACCTTGTCATTCATGTCCAAGGATAGTTCAAGATTAACAGTCCTTTGGTGAGATGTTGTTTTTCTCCCCTTGCCTGGTTCCCTCGTCGTGCCCAGCAGCAGCAGGGCTGTGCTTTGCTCAGAGACATGAGTGATGGCCTGAACGGGCAGTTTATTGACTGAGAAATTGACTTAGACAGAACCCAAATACTGCAAAAGTTTTCTCTCCGGATGTCATCTTGGTTTCAGTTTTCTATTGAAAAATAGCACGTCTTACCAGATTGTGAGAGGTACAGGTCTGCGTCTGACTGAGTTGTGTAATTGAAATGGGTTGGTCGGTTGGACCCAGGTCCTAGCAAGGCTTTTGGTTTGGCACTGCAGAGAGACACAGCCTCTGCATTCAGAGTAGGGACATGTGCTGGTCTGTAGGGAAAAAAAAAATGGAAATAACAAAGTAATGGAATTGCTTGTAATTCTTTAAATGAGTAAACAGAAAATACCTTTGTAATTTAACTTGTTATGAAACCCATCACTGAATGCAGTTGGAGAAAAAAAAATTGAAAAAAACATCGTTCGATCCTATGTTCCTGCTGTTTGGCAAATGCACAGAATTTTGGTTTCTTTAATTTTTTTTATTAAGTAGGTACAATTATTAATTATAAAAACATTTTTGATTCTTTGATCCTTGAGTAGATAAACTAGCTAGGTAAGTAGAGCTGTATTTACTGAATACTTGTGGAAGTAAGAAAATCATTGTGTGATTACTTTATAACCGTTTATTTGCTTGTGTATCTCCTTGTGTCAAAACCCAGGGCCCTGTGCGGCGAAGTGCTGGCGCGTGGTGTGGGCAGGGGCTGGCTGAGAAGTGCTGTTAGGGCAGGGGGGCAGACAGGGGCTTGAGTGGTTGCTGGGTTTGGGGTTTTTTGGTTATTGCCCCCTACGTGGCGAGAAGGGAGCAATGGAGCAATGCTTCGCAGGGTTCCCGGGCGGTGATGGGCCCGTGAAGGCAGCTGGGAGGGCTCCCTGGTGCAGAGGGCAGCCACAGAGCCCCGGGGCCGTGCCGAGGGGCAGGGAAGGGGCAGCAGAGAGGATGGGGCAGCAGCACGAGGCAGTGGAGAACGTTTAGGAACCAGTTCAGGAACAAAGTCAAGAGGTAAAGAGGAATCGTTTTCCTATAGCTCTGACTTCAGGACTCCTTTGGGATATTTTAGAAGATCACTCAGGTCATAATTTTAATTATGTTTCATGCAAACTGTTTTCACACTTGGCTTTAACAGCTCTCAATAGAGCCTGGCTTTCCAGGTAAGATAACCAAAGTACTATTAATTACTTTGTTTTAAGCAGGTGAAAATAATTTGCTACTATTTGTTATCTTTCTGGTCCACAGCATTCAAATGGAAACATTTTAAATGTAGTTTAAATTAGTATGTTTTCTGTATTGTCAGCTCCAATTAAGGAATAATATGAATTGGCTTTTTTTTTTTTTTCCCCCTGCCATAATCTCATAAAGATTTGGAAACACATTTCCTAAGACCCTGTGTGCCTTCGCAGGTACGTGGTGGGGCTGTTGCACGCTCCCACCCGCAGTGAAGTGCTGTGCATTCAGTTGATGCGAAGGCTGGGGCAGCACCGGCTGCCCGACGGGCATCAGCTCCCGGCTGTGGGGGTGTGCCCCCGGCTCAGCCCCTGTGCATTGCACCCCAAAGCGCAGACGTAAACGTGGTTGTTCCTCATGCCAGGTCTTCTTTAAGCCTCTCCACAATTGTTCATTTGCTGGAAGCATTGATAAGATTTTCTGCTTTTTGTGCTGTGATCCCAGTGTTGCAGATACTTTCAGACTTCACCTGATCCAGAGTTTTTATCTGCCAAGCAGGCAAGCAGGAGACAGGAGAAAGGTGCAGCCAGACGCACCAAAGATGGGTGCTCTTCAGTGGTACAAGGCTTTGTTGATTTTAGCTTTTATTTAGAAGGGTAAAACTAATCCTTTCCTATTACAGTCTTACTACCTGACTCAAAACTTCAATTGTGGTTATCTTTCCAGCAAAAACATGATGATTTTTCAGGCCATAAACAGAATGGCTGTGGCTCATTGGGTCTGTTCATTGACTCAAAGTCATGTTTTATGTTAACAGCTTAGATGGCAATATTGACAACAATCTCTAAATTTATCTCTGAAGGCACCCACCTTGGTAATACCTTGTGAAGCAGTCAAAGGTGTGGCTGAGAGGGCTGATAGTGGGTTTGTCACTGCGGGTAGTTTCAATTATCCTTCCAGCTTAATGCAAGGAGTTTATCGATGCTGAGTTATCAGTGTAAGCAGTGCAGAGGCAGGGAAATAAATGACGTGCTTTTTGTTTTTTTTCAGAGGACTACCACTTTCACTGGTAAATATTCATACGTGACGAATGCCATATCTCACCACTGCAGAGGGGGAATGTGTGTCACACACCCTGTTTGTGGCCTGGTTTTAGAGCTCGTAAGAATTAGTACAGGTACATATCTTGGTACCATTTTTCAGAGGAGTGCATTCCCTTGGATGATCAGTTTTGCCCTTACTGTGGGCATGTCTCCCATCAGAGGCCATTTGATTCTGGTGATGCTCCTCAGTGACGTGCTTTGCCCAGGAGCAGGACCCAGCCCTTTAGGTCCTTTAGGTGCCGGCAGGCTGGCGGTGGGGCAGAAGGGCTGTGGGGTGCATGGCTGAAGACGTGGCTTGAAAACCACCAGAAACATAAATGCGCTCCCCGTGTCCAAGTGGAAAAGTGCTCTAGAAGCATCGTAAGAAACCAGTAACTTCGCACATTATTTTATACTGTACTGTAAATTTTTAGGGCCAGCAATACTGGCTCTGGTGACACCAGCGGGTGCTTTGCCCGCCATTTTTATGGGAGCAGGATCTCAGCCACGCAGTGCGATGCCACTCCTGCCTGTGGAGTTCGAGCTTAGCTGGGAGCTCCCCATCACACTGGCTTAAAAATGGAAGTGTATGTTTTGTGCTACATCCTACAGGATTTTTCCTTACTTGTCTTTATAAGACAGCTTCAGTTTAATGTCCAGAGAGCAGTGTTTCGAAGTGTAATGGTTACCCTGTGCCATTAGGCAAAACTTCCCAGCACACAGGGCTGTATTGCTTTCCTCTGACTCAGGAGAAGCACGGCTTTGCAGCCAATGCATGAGCCAGAGTTCATTGTTTATCCACTATACTGGGTGGAATGTGCTCAACTTTCAAATAAGCAATTCATTCTTTCCCTTTTCTAAAGAGGTAAGTGCCATGTGCAATGCTGTGTACTGACTTTGCAGAGTAATCTTTACATCATTTTGTGGATTTTAAGGTGATCAGTATGATAAGCTTCCCATCCTTTCTGGGACTCATTGTAGGAAAGCCTGCTTCACTGAAATTAATGGATATTATTATACTCAAAACGAAGTCAGAATTTTCTAGCTTTGTGCTGTAGTGCAAGCATCTTTCTAATACAATCGCTTTTCCTACGTTGTCTGAGCTTAAAGTTTCTTCATCCCTATCGAGGTAGAAGTTCAAGAGCAGTGTAATACATTTGCAGAATGACAAGGCAAACTCATACTTTATGTGCTCAAACCCTAACGAGCTGTCTTAGGCTATAAGAATGTCATGTCATTGCCACTTTGACCTGAACTGATTTCTATCATTATGCTGTTATCTCACCCAAGAACTGCTTCTATTATTCTTCCCATCGGATACATTCTCTGTTCACACAAAAAGTACATCATAAAATAACCTGGTGAATTAACAACATACACCTCTGATAGCAGCTACTACTTGAAAGCCTTATAAGCTAAAATGGACTTTTGTTTAAAGAAAAACCTACTTCAAATCCAAGTGTGCCCTGGGGAACTGGCAAGGTCGTACTCTTGCTTCCTATTAAATCCTTCTGGGAACTTCAAAGCAATCCTCGTTAAAAGAACCCATTATATTGGATATTTGTAATTGTTACTTATGGCCCTGGCGCTACTCTGCACAATATTTTGCCAGTCCCCTGGGTTCAAGGCTCACTTCAAGTGTTATATCATTCACTTGACTAGCTATGCAGTCTGAGTTTGCTTAGGGGCTGCATGATAGACAGGGTAAATATCCATTTCTAAAAGGGATAATAATAAGAAAACCCTAAAGGTAAGATGTAGCCCTGGTTAGAATATGAGGAATTTAGAAGTGACAGCTGTGTAAAGTGACAGCTGTGTGAATGCTTGTTGGATAGAAATATACCTGCAGCGTTTGCCCAGTCCTGCTCTGAACAACACATTTGCATGCATATGCATAAACATAATTATTCTAATAATATGAAGTAACTGTATTGTTATTAGTTGCATTGTCAACACTGCAGAGGTGAACCCAGGTTATCAAGTGTGCATAAAGCAGCAGTGCAGGATCGCTCAGGCTGTTATTTCTGATTGTGCTCTCCTGGCGTTAATCACTTAGTCAAGATTTCTGGGCGCCGGTGTTCACCTTATGGTCTCCCTCTGAGGAAGGAGCTTATAAACATTATCAGTGTTTTCCAGATTGGAAGCAATGACATCTGAGTGGCATTTGGTGATGGAACCAGATAGATGGGCTGGATGTCTGGCTTCCAGCCACCTTGGTCACATCAGTGGAGTGGAGCCAGTAGAGGATCTGGCCCTGTCTTCCTAAATTAGTATGTGTGCACGTGTGGGGGAGGCTGAGGGGTGGTTGGTTTGGGGTTTTTTTTTTCCAGCATTTGACATTTTTGTGACAGCTCGTTAGACTTCGAACCTTAAGCACTATGTTGCATGTCTGTGCTAGGTAAAAACTTGTCCATATGGCCCAACCTGACTTGCAATGATTTCAGCCAGCCTTGGGATTTGCTTCCCTGCTTCCCATCCCACCAGATGACCTCTGCAGTGTTAAATCCCATGCACGTGGGTCTTCCTAGCAGCAACAGGTGAATTACAACTGTGGGATACTTTAAAAAGCCACTGCCACTAGGTTGCTTTTGTTTTCCAAGAAAGGTGGGATCACTGTGCATGTTCTCCATCCCTCTCCATAGCCAAATGCAGTCAGACAAGGTCTGCTGGGCTTGCAGCGGGAGCACTGCTCGGTGGGGGCTGCCCAGGAGCTCCCAGAACGTTCTGCAGGCTCAGCCTAGCTGGTGGGGTTGGCGGCACACGTCTCTGGCAAGCGGTGTCAGGCACAGCAGTTTCTCTGGATCGAGGTGTTGACCAGAATGTCGCGTTGCCAACACAGACTGAGCCCCAGAGGCAGCTGGGCAGTTGTCTTCCCAGCCGCTGGGCTGAGATGGGGCTGCCACAGGTCTGGCAGTGCTGGTCCTGCCCGTTCACGTGGTGGCACCAGGTCGCAGGGGGACAATGGGCCTGCACAGAGCAGGGCGGCCTCTGCAGCCAGCCAGGTTCTGCAAATGTAATTGCGTTTTCTTGCAAATGTATGGAAGCAGAAAATGAGACAGTCATATTGTGAAAACTGAAGAAAATATCTGAGTATGTATTTATACTTTTTAAAGCCAGCCAAGTTATTTGTTCTGCATTTATCCAATGAACTTAGTTGTTGGGATTTTTTTCCAGTTAAAATCTGCAGGACTTTTTATTACTCATATGCACCTATCAGCTGTCCTTCATTCGTTTGAAGAGTTTGGCTTCAGGAACCTTACTCTATGACTTTTTTTTTTTTTTTTAACAAGATTTTCATCTTCATTACTACACAGATGTTTTTCTTCCACCCTGCTAGCAGGAGTCTCCCAGATAACGCATCCCGTAGGAAACAGCAGGAGCACCCACAGCACACGCTGCCTGCTGCGGCAGGGTGACCCTGGGGGGGCACAGGCATGGCTGAGGGGTGACATTTCTTAGGCTGCAGTTTGCACGTGTCTTGCAGTGCTGTCCTTTGAATACTGCAGCTGATCTGATGAATCTCAGCAAAGCCAAAACAAATTATCACGATGGCACAGGGAATTCTTTGACGGCAAACTTGTCTTTCAAGGAACATCTGAAGGAAATTTTCAGATTACCTTTGGAAAATTTTTACAGCCATTCCTAAAACCTGGCACTTTTTCTTATTTTGGTGGTAATCACCTGGAAACCTACAGCATTTCAGTTAAAATGAATAAAACTCAAGAGGAGATTAGCACTAAAAAAATGTCTAGGTTCTTAAAAAAGGCAAAAAGCCAAAGAGGAGGAGCTCCTGCAGGGACTGCCCGCCGGCGCCGAGTGCGGGGAGAATGGCATCCTCTCCCCAGGCCTGGGGTCCATTGCTGTTGAATCCAGGTACAAAGGCAAACGTCAGTTTAGCACGTAAGTAGGTTTTAAAGTTATCTCCACAGAAGAATCATGGATGAACATAAAGAAGCAGGCCATCAGCAGCAGGAAAGGCGAGGATGTGGTGGGGCAATGCTGCTGGAAGTGAGGTCTGGCTTTTTGGTATGCCAGGCAATCTGCAGCTTTTAAATTTTTATTTTTTTTCTTCTTGCAGCAGATTTTCTTTTTATTTTTCCCATGAAGCAACACAGCTGTGAATGCTCCCCTCTTCCCCAGGAGAAGGTTTCTGCTGTATGAGCTGCAACATACAGAGTAAGACATGCCATCATCGTGTGCACAGGGACAGAGCAAGGATGGGTCGGTGCGCAGCAGACACGGGGCTGTCGGATCAAAGCTGCAATTTAGACACACATGGCCATAATTAAACTCCAGCAGCTACTTTGATTGAGCTGAAGGCCAAAATCCTATAGAAGATTGTGGCTTTAGTGCCTCTGCAAAGCTGATCAAGCTGGCCCTGATCACAGTTGCTGATATCTCAGACTTTCTTCTGATGGGTAATCTGTGATGGGAATGCAGTCAGAAAGTAGTGGTGTGGTAACTGGGAGAACTGGTGGTACTCCCAGCAGGCTGAAAGATGGCTGTGGCAGCTCTGCAGACAGTGGTGCCGCTTCCATCCAGGAAAGCATCTGCTTATTAGCAAGCTAAATTAAGAAAATAAAGTTTCTGTGAAGAGCTGATGGCCTTTTACATTGAACTCCTGCACCTATAGAGGAGAAGAGATGCACAAACCTTATTTGGTTCCTTCAGGAATGACCCTGCAAGCCCAGACTGAAGTTCTGGAAGAACCAGTACTATGAGTGTGGGGGTTTTGGTCTGGTGTTAACATAAATCTGCTGGAGAAAGAATCAGTGATGGATGAAGAGGATGACTAAGCCTTCCACAGTGTTCAGCTTTTCTTGTGACTTTTCTCCAGAGGGGAATAACCGAATCACGTGAGCTGCACTACTTGTAGGAAATTAATCAGAAATCTCAGTGAAGCAGCAACAGGCCTTGTGCAAACCCAGCGCTGGAGCAGGTCTGCACCGGAGCAGGTCATCCCTGCCGTAACCGGGATGCTAGTCACGCTTGGGCTGGCGCTGACCCGACACGGTCTCATGGTCCTCGCCACCGCAGCACCTAACTGAACTTGTCACACAGAGACACGGAAAAGCTCCTTTACATTACAAGCAAATTTGTGGTGCAAATGTGTCCGGACTCGCATAATCCACCCGAAAAGGTAGTGGTTGCTAAGCGACACGGCCCTGTTCTCTTTTTATGCCATTTTAGTTCCTTCTCAGCTTTATGTTCCATGTCTAGGGCTGCTTAATTTGATCCTATTTGCAGTGACAATTTAGGGTCTTGTGCCTTGGATACCAATTCACACAGAATGTACCAATCATCACACTTGAAAATCACATTTGTTTTTGGAGCTGGTGAAACCAGAGTGGAACCCGGGGTTTATTTTCTGCCAGAGGGGCGTTCCCGAGGCCGTGTGGTACCAACCTCACACCGTTATCTCCCCCCACCTGCCCTCCATCCTCCCGGACCACTCGTTGATGGCATGTAATGAATTCATTACACTGTTCACAGATTCTGTCTCTTCTAGAGAATTAACCTGCCTCAGGCCTCTCTCACTCACTCCGTGTGTGTTTGCCGCTGTTGTAACATGCAGAGCATCCTTCTCCAAAATCTGAACCCGCATTTCCCAGGTGTTGGTTTGGTGAAACTACTGATGGGGCAGAGTGGGCTAGATGGGAGGGGTAGGGCAATTGCAAAAATGGGGATGTGAAATCAGTAGCATTAACAATGTGTGATATCCAGCTGAACTAAAGAAAAGTTATTTTTTTATAGAGGCAAATATTTGCATCTCTTACAAAGAGGTTGTGGCAAGGTGGGGGTTCCAGGTGTCTTGACTTTCTCCCGGATAGCCCCCCATCAGAGAATATCCTTGCATGGTCTAGTGTTTGTCTGGAAATGCAGTTATTGACCTGATGCCTATCGAGATTCTATGCTGACATCATTCTCAATACTGGGCAAAAATAAGAAGGAAAAGGAATTTACCAGAGCAAAGGAGAGGGATGAAGTCTTATTAAGGAATTTGAAGCATATATATGTAAAAAAAGGTAAGGAAAAGACAAACTTGAAATATAACTGACACCACCCACTTACATTCTGGTTTTGATTTTCTAGCATTTCAGGGAGATTACAAGCAGCGTGTTAGTAATGCGTGCCATAGTACACAGTGTGTCGCAAGAGTAGCAAAAGGAGTATGAGCGGTGACTGTAAATCTATACAATTCTATTACATAATTGTTTTTGCTATTAATTTTTGAAGTGTCTTTCTAAGTATTCCTGGCTTCTTGTTATGGTGTTCTGTGTAACGTTTTCTTTCAGTCCTGCCTCTGGCCCATTCTCTCGGCTGGGTACTTCAGCAGTCGCTAAGAGCAGGCAATCCAGCTGTCCTGCCGGGAGAAGCCAGAGGGCCATGGCCATCAGAAGTGATGTAGGGATGGTCAGAGAAGTTTATTGGGGTTGCTCATGCCTCAGTCAGTGCTTCAACATGAGTATTGTTCATCTTGGAGGTTACATCATAGTCGCTGCTGTATTTTTGTTGGCTCAGGTTTGATAAGACTGCACAAATAGGAAGAAATCATTCCTGCAGCGCTGATCGTCCGAGCAGGACGGTGTCCCCTGGCTGGCACACCAAACACGACAGAGCCCGAGCGTGCGGCTGGGTGATGTGTGCCAAGGCAGGCAGATGCAATGCCAGGTGATGATGAGGGATTGCCCCTGCTAGGGGCCCTGCCCCAGCGTCTGTGGCAGAAGGGGAGAACAAACCGTCCCCTCTGAACTTGTTGCCAGGTTGCCACCAGGCTGCTTAGCTACTGGATAAATTAGTCAGGAAATAGAAATGATGTCTGTGGTGGCGTCTCCCTCCCTGTTGTCATTGTGCTCTGCTGACAAACCTCTGGGGTGGCCGAGCACCACCGCTATGTACGTCGTCCTCAGCACTAACTGTCGCTGCTTTACTGAGAGTGACAAGGGGATGCAACAGCTAAAGATGATACGATTTATGAGAAGAGAAAGCTGTAAAGCAATTACGGAGGAACACGCTTTTTGCTAATGTTACATTTGTAATCAATATATTCATACTCCATTATTAAAACATGAGGTTCTGTGTGCTAATCTACATAGAAGTCATGCAGTTCCGGCTGCAGCTCGGAGACAAACAGCTACCCACCAACACATGCAGTAACATGAAATGGGTTTTGTACACCTGTAGGCATTTATATACCAGACAAGTTGCCAATACACCATGGTACAGAGCACAGCAGGAGAGATGTGAAAATGTGATATAACAATCTATTTACATTTAGATACTAAATTTAAAATTATATTATTTTCTCCAAGCTTCGTTCCATGTGTTGGGTCCTGAGTGAACCTGTAGAATCATTTAGGACTGTTACTTTCATCTATTTCTCATATATATTCCCCGATTTAAAGGCAGCAGAGCATATGGATAGCTCTGTTTTTCAGGCACAGAGATGGAGGAGGAGCCACATGCATCCATTTCCCTTTTAGATGGACTAGAAGTAGGATTTAATAATCAGCCGCTGTTTCGCTTGGCATGAATGATACAGGTTTCTAAGCAAGAATTAAGAAAATGAAAAAGAGGGGGTAAGCGTAATCTGCCACAGTGACTAGAAAGGAAATCGGAGCTCAAGTTCAAGACTCATAACCATCACGATATTGGTCCTTGCTCAGTGCTGGAATTACTCAGATCATGTTTCATACATTTGATAGCTCAAGATGCCTGTGGGCTGTAATAAAATTTATTTCTTGCACTGTAAATCTTTTCTCTTTAAGCATGGAAGAGGTTACAAATGTGCATAAAATTGAAGTGAAAGTGATTAAATCTCACTCTGAGCAAGTATTGACAGATCTGCCTTGCTTTTGGATGCTGTGGGAGCTTCTTTCTTCGTGGCCCATTCTCAAGATAATGAAAACCAGTCAAGTGATGAAACTTATATATCCAAGAGGATTTTTGCATTGGCATGTTTGTTTTTAATATGTTGTTGGCACAGAGATGCAGTTACTTCAAATCTTGTTACTCACTTCTGAAAGGGGATGGGTGTAGGCTATCACTGCCCCCCACTGCCTGTTGGTGAGCTGAAAAGGAAAGGGGTTCAATTAATTGTTGCACTTTAACAAAACATTGGTTATTTTCCACGTGCAGATAGGCAGGTTGTCTTCGTCTGGGTTGTGGTGCTGCAGGCTGCCTGCGGGTGTCTTGAAATGGATGCTTGCAAGGGAGGAAGGTGGGATGCATTTATGGAGAATGGGAGAAGACATGGCACATAACTGAGAGGACATAGCTGATATGGTTGTCAGTATCTTGTACACAGTCACATCCTTAAAATTAATGCCATGCTATGAAGTGTCAAGCTCGTGATGGCCAAGGTGCCTTCTTTATGCTTCCATTGGTCCAGGTGCCAAGAAATTAAGCGCCTGTCCTGTCTCAGCCCATCTTGGAAGCCATTGCTCTTGCTTCTTGGTTTTTCAAAGCTCCTGATTACTTTCAAATTGAGAGTACATGGAATACTCATAAAACCAGAAGACTAACAGCAATGTCAGCAGCACAAGGGAGATGTGATAATTGCACTTTCCTTCTATCCAGTACCGTGTGTTAGCAGTGACGCAATACTGCACTTCATCACTCCGTGCATCCCTGCAGCAGATCTACCTAACCTTTCTGAAGTGTGACAGCCTAGGCTGGGTTCCACCATAACGTGAAGAAAACAACTTTCTTTTCAAGCAAAAAAAGTTAAGGCAAAATAATGGGAGCTGCAGAACCCTGTGCTGCACTCCGCTTGCCAAGTGAGTGTGGTGTGGTTACCTATGGCTGGACTGAACCTTGGAGACTGTTTCCAGTACAGGGGTCCTGTCTGTATATGTGAGATTGTATTCTTTGGTATTCCTCTTACTAATTTCTTAACCAGAAGAGTTGTTGCTCTTCACCACTAATTATCGGAAAAGGGCGCTTGTCACTGATAGCCACACGTAAGCTCTTTCTAAATAGAAAGGTCCCCTTTATTCCAGCAAATTATATGGTGCAAATGCCTCCAGAGCACAACTGTTTGCAAATATGAAATATGCAGGCAGTCAATATCTAGGATGTTTCCTTTCTACATGGCAGTTTGCACTTAAGAATAGCCAGCAGCCCACATCTGCCCAGTGGCTGGCTTGTTCCTGCATGGTGACCTCAGGAACAGGGGATGCAGCTGGTCCCTGTACAGAAGGTGTAGTCCAGTATTTCAGATTCTGCATGCCACAGCTGTTGGCCCGCCTCCAGTGCATCTAAGTCAATGGCCACCTGAGGTTGACATAATTATATGTATATTAATTAACATTTATATGTTATTTGCAAGAGGACAATCTGTTTCCACTGTTGGAAAGCCGTCATCCATTAACACTAACAGCAACAGAGCGTATGAGATCGGTATCTATTTTCCATTTGAAGAACAGGGAACTATCATGTATCGTGGATTAAAGAATAGTGGATTCTGGTAATGCTGATGTTTCATTAGCATTCCCCATTTTCATGTAAATTAATTTCTTTGAAGAAAATCAAATCCATACCTGGCCCTAATTGCCAATGATAATGATGAGCTGAGACTCAGTAGAGATTCATTATCGAGGTAGGCTGGCTGTCTCCTGAAGTCTTGAAATCAAGACTGGATGCTTCTGGAAGTTATGCATCAGCTGAGCATCCAGTTCCCGGAGTTAGTGCAGGGACAGAGCTGCAAAATGCACCAGCTACATAACAAGAGACATGATCTCCTCTGGCCTAACAGCCTTTAAAACCAAAGAAGCTTGTCTGTCCTCTCCTAAAATTACCATGAAGCTTTTATTGATCATTTTATCTAAATTATGGATGATGCTTTTGTCAACTACATTATTCTTGTAAAGCAGAGCTGTGCCAAAGATAACTAGTGTCTAAGGTTCAGATGCACGGAGCCCATCTTTTCACAGAGAGGTTACAGAAGTCCATGCTATCAACAATATTTCTTGGCCAAATTCATTTGGCACTGGTGTTTCGTTGTCACATTGAAAATGAGAAATGAGCTGCTGTGGTTGAATTTGTGAGAAAACTCATCAAGTAAAATTATCAGGTTTGCTGAAAGGTAGAGTAAAAGCCCTGCGAGCATTAGAGGGGTTGACATGATATGAACCAGCAGTGGAGAGTATCAAAATCTCCTTTTCTGTCATAGGAATTCTGCTGCTATTTGGAATTGGAGCATGTAATGGATAAAGCTGAAGTATATCACAAAATAATACATGTAATTACTTTGCAACCTGTTTCCTGATGATACATTTTTTTTCCAGCTGCATTTTACCTCTCTTCAGCATTTAATAGCATACCTCAGTTTATTGAATATTTGCAGTCTAGCCTTGAAGGATAATGAGTTTTATCTTGCCATGTGTTGAACACCTTCACGTCCAAGAGAAGTTAATAGGAACTGAAGGTGATCAGCGTTTCGTGGGATCAGGCTTTGATTGATCAGACTCTGGTCGGGAACACGGTGAAAGAGCTGAATTAGGGTTTCAGAATAACACTGCAAAGTGCTGGAGTTACACAGGAGGTTCTTAAATTGCAGCCTTGAAAATACCTAGCAGTAAAATTGTCTTTGCCAGTAAAAAAAGATAGTGACCACCATGAAAAAAAAAAACCCACTTACATTAGACTGTGCTCCCCTGCATTATACTTTCAAAATATTCTGAATTGTTGGTGAGGAGCCTGTCCTTATTTAAGCAAATGTTTCGGAAAAGCAGGCCACATGAGAAGTTGGTAGTGGTCTCTGGTTAATACTGCTTCATGGCCAGCCCCAAGGCGGGGGATGCTCCGGAGGGCTGGCGGACCTCTGCTCCCCCAGGGCGGGGCAGTGGTGGAGCTCAGCAGCCCCCAGAAATCAGCGTATTCCTTTCTCTTCTCTTCCAAATGTATATTTGCCTGGGGCGTGCACTGAGGATCAGGTTTGTTTATATATTCAGGTTTTCTGTGTATGACTGATTATGATTCACATTAATGTATTTTGCTGAATCCAAGTTACTCAAAAAACCCACAGATGCTTTTTAAGAATACTTGATAATAACAGCAATGTCTGGTAATTGTAACCTTTTGAGAATATCCATTAGCTTAAACTGGTCTCATGGTAACTCAGTGAGTTAGAATATTAGATTTTAATCTTTACTCCAAAAGCATACGTACTTTTCATTCTTTCTTTTTTTTTTTTTTTTTTTTTGGAAGTAAGTGGGAAAAGGCCTTTTCTGTATTCATTGGAACACAGTTCAATATAAAATCTCCTAAGTCCAGTACATGCAGTTACATTCTAGTTACAGAATTTGCATATAAATAGTGATGTTTTTGTTGATGTGCCTGATGGGAGACCATGTCATCAGTTGATAAGTCCCTAATCTGCCAGCGCTTCAAAGTATTGCAGGATATTTTGCTTTCTATTCAGCTGCAAATATTTGCAATTTTTACTGACAGAAATGTGTAGTGTTGCTCACAAAGTCATTACTGACTGGTTTTAATTATTTCTGTTTGCAAACAGATTTCATTTGAAGGTCATAATTAGGAAAGCTTCATCTCCACATTGAAAAATTCTCAGAAGTCATAAAACTTGCATAAGAATAACTTTACCCATGAGAAAAGCCAGGTTCAGCCAAGGAGATTTAAGCGTTGGAGAGAATGTCACTGTTGTGGGTTTTTTTTTAAAAAAAGAAATTTTAATGGGATGTGGTTACGGTTCCTCAGCAGTGAAGTCATACAGAGTGCAAGAGTATAACAAAATCAATCAATAGTAGTTCTGTTTATAGCAATAGCTGGAACTGGCAACACGGCTCTGGCTGATGTCATGGCCAGCTGCCTGGAGCCGGGTCCGCGAGCACAGGCTGTGCGGAGGGAGGATGCTCACCGGGATGCGGGAGCCCCCGCGCATCCCTGCCTGCAGCCGCAGCTCCCGGACCAGCAGCCAGCCCTTCCCGAGGGGCCCTGGCTGTCGGTGTTTCTGACCATTCTCTGGTTTTCTTTCAGGCCCTGCTGCAAAAAAGAAGTACGTCAGTTATAACAACCTGGTTATCTAGTGTGTTTTGCCACGTGGGGCAGAGGACGGGTGAGGATTTTCATCCACCGCTAGCGCAGAACTCCTCCCGAGCCGCGGGGTGTCCGCCCCGGGGGGAGCGAGGGCACGGCGATGCTGCGGGAAAGCGTGAGAGGAGCCCCGCGCTCCCAACGGCTGCTCCCTGAAATATCCTTCATCGCTCTGGGCTTAGTACGTCACTGCCGTTGGCCGTGGCCTTGGACCCGCTCCGGCTGCAGGAACCGCCGTGCCCGCCGGGCCAGGCGCGGCATGGGAGAAACAGCTCCCCGGGGCAGGCTGCATCCAGCTACAAGGACTTTAAGGGGCTAATTCTGTCTTTCTATGTACTTCCAGACTGCAAGTTTTTGAACTTTCTGTACAGTTTGTGAGGATTTTTGCATATTGCCATCCATGTTGTTTCGAGGTCACTGTTTGTTTTTTGAATGCACAGTTTCATTGAGGCCCGATTCTCTCAGACTTAGCACATCAACTAAGGATTTAAAAGACCTATGAACATGACTTGTATGAGTACTATTGTATCACTGCAATCCATATACAGTATTTTTTTTAACTAAACAAAGAAAAAAAGAATTTAAAGACCAAAAACTGTGCTGGCGAAGTTAGTCCCGTCCCTCGTCCCCCCCGTCCCCCCGTTCACCACTGATGGGCTGCAGAGGAAGCAGGAAGGATTTTTGCTGAGTTTTAGTAGAGGTCTTGATATTTGGAATGCATGCCAGTAATGTATTTTATGGTACATGTTAATAATTTATGTTTGATATTTGTATTTGTGTTCTATTTTGTTATTTTATTTAAGGTATATGACTATTTTGCAATAATTTCAATAATTCTTATGATATTTGGAGGAAAGAATATGGCTTTTACATGTCTTGAGATTTTTTTCTTTGTTGATGCCCCATCATGATTGACCAGTGTGATAAGGACTTAAAAAAAGCATGTATGTTTTATACTGTTTGTAATAAGTAATTTCGTTAATATTGCTGCTTATGTGCCAATTTAGTGAAACCAATCTTTGCCGCAAACTCCTCCCTTCCTTTCCATTCTCTCGATCCTGTGATATTATCCAAGAATGTATCAATAAAGGATTTGTTTAACTTTTTTTTATTTACTCCAATAAATATATTTTTTCAGTTGTTCCCTCCCCCTTCCCCCTTGTGACTAAAGTTTGTTTCGATGATCTTCTCAGAGGTGGACATCCAAAACCCCAATGCAGAGCTACTTCAGCCTTTGTGCACAAAGAGCAGGACTGGAAAAGGTTTTGAGGAAGCTGGAAACTAACTGCAAGGGGAGAAAGTGTCTTTGTAAGCACTGGGAACTACACCAACCGCCAAAAGCCAAAGTGCAGTTGCACAAAGCCCTTCTGTCTGCGTTTGATGGTCTCCAAAGCTGCCTTCAGCTGTTGTGTCTTCTTATGACTTTGAAGGTTATTATGTTCAGTAGCACACCAGAATGCAATTAAATGAACTAATCAAAGTCAATCTGCCAGGCAAGTGTTGAGTGAGCTGTGGGGGGTGGGGAAAGGGAAAAGTTTAGGGAATAGGTGAGAGGAGACTCTTTCCAATTGCAGCACGGCACCTGCACGCTGCCTTTGGCATAGTAACAGCGGTTTGGGTGCAATGTGAAGATTACTTTGGAAAGTATTTAGCCTCCCATTTTCTCTAGACAACTTGATCAATTATACTGATGAAGTTAATCAGCATCAAAAGAAAATTTGACAGCTGCAACATGGGCCACAGTGCATAGTGATGAAGACTTCCATGTCAGACCTTGAGTGACTCTTGAGGCGTGCAAGCATGGGGGCTGGGGAGATGTTTGCAAGGCCTTCCTGTTGTTGTTTTAATAGTCATCGATCTAATAATGAATTACAGCAGACAAACGATGTAATTCTGCCCAAGTAAATGCTTTGTTAGCGAGAAACAAATGATCAGCCCAACAAATAATGAAGGCAGAGGCTCTGCAACATTTTCCTTTTTTCTCTATACTGCCCATAAACACAAGGACAGAGCCAGCATTGGGCTAAGCAAGTATGTGCCCATCAAACTGATTCTTGCTCAAAGACACCAATTTTTTTTCTGAAAAGGCAAAAAAATGATTTGTTGGCTTGTTTTCACTTTCTTTGGAGAAGTGGGGAAGGAGGTGGCAGGAGGAAATGCTGCTGTTGGGAGGGAGTGGTGTCAGTTTTGGGGTGTGTGTGGTGGGGTTTTTTTTTAATGTCTTCTCCCAGCTCATGTTGTATCAGATCCAACAGAGAATAAAAGCTGAGCCTTTAATTTTCCTACTTATTTTATTTTTTGAGGCATGTGTGGGCATGCACGTACCCACTCTCACACTGATTGCGTGTAGCAACCACCAGCCTCTGGTTCATGAGCTGTGTTGTTTGTTAAAGGTTGGCTGGCTGGTGGGTTAACATCTGACTGCAGTTGGGGCCAAATATCCTCTGAAAGTGCACAGAACCAGCATCAAAGCTCTCTACTCCGTTAGTTCAGGTCAGTCCTAAATGATTCATCCATCCTGAACGGCTTTCTAGTTTGATCACTGCCTGAAAAAGTAAGTAAATTGAGAAGGCATGAAAACCCGAGAAATATTTTCATGTATCAAAGTACTACATAGAATCTGCTCGCTTTGATCTGTGTCATCCACTGGTGTGTGCCGCAGCCCGCGCAGTGTGAGCCGTCACAGCTCCTCCGCTGGGACAGCTGAGTGTGCCACCAGCGTCCGACGGCTTCGCCACACACAGTGTGGCATTAAAGGCAGCAGCCCTGTACCCATACATCTGGATTATACCCAACTATGATAAAGTACGTTGATAACTCTATACAGATGTATATATCCCCACATATAGATAACCATGTTACACACATATATAAACTTACAGAAATGCATATATATAAAAACATATGTAATTTCTAATTAATATGCAGTCATGCTGGTTGTACTAAAATAGTTATGCATTAATTTTGGTATTTAATAATATAAACGCATTAGTAAATTTGTGAATTGGCTCTGTTGCTCTAAACATGTATTAAACCTGAAGTGAGTCACTGAGGACACCAGCAAGGCACTGTTTGAACAGCTTCTACAAGGTGAAGATGTTGCATTGTAGACTGTTGATCATTCTTTTTATTCCACAAGCTACACCATGCTATTACACCCACACAGCACATTTTTAAACAACAAAAACAAGAGTCCTTAGCTCCATTTAGAGTCCTTTAGTTTACAATTGGCTGCACTTAGCATCAGTGCAGCGTTACTGTTGTTTTCATACATCTTATTACCCGCTGACTACACACTGGTATGACGGCACTGGGTTTGGTCCCTGGGGAGGTGGTGGTGTACCTGGGAACTGAGCAGATGCGAGTGTCACTGGCCCTTGGCGTTAGAGTGCTTCATGTCATGTCGGTGGCAGCTGTCAGTGATGGGGCGCTTCATGAGTAAGAAGGACCAAGGTTGGACAAGGAAAGCTGATGGAATTTCCCACCTGAAAAAACTGAAAAAAAACCAACAAACAAACAACCCCACACACACACACACAACAAAACCACAAGCTTGTGTTAGTCAAAGTGCTGCAAAAAAAACCCCAACATGTAAAAGTAAAGCTGTCTCTAGCATGGAGATCTCAGGCTGTACAGAGCAGAGAGAGGATTACCTGGGTAGGTGTATGTCGAGTGAGAGGTGACGGTAGGCTCTGCACCTCCATGGGAAGCTGTCCTTCACCTGGCAGAGCTTCAGCCACCCTGGTCACAGGAAAAACCACCCGACTGCCTGGCGGTGCTGCCAACACAGGGCGGCAGAGCAGCTACTCGCACACGTACTCACACTCGGTCAGGCTCTGGCATGTCACCTATAGCATGTGCTCAAGAAGCATTTTGTAACTGATGAACATACTGTAAAAAATGCCTATGTGATTATGCTAGGAAAAAATGAAGAATGGGAGTGATTTTTGGGGGGGGGGTTGTTGTCATTTACTATTTAGTCAGAATTATACGCAAATGGTTTTGGTATGTTAACACCAAGTTTATTGTTCATAAATATCATCACAGACATAAGCTTTCTGGGCATGCTATATGATAGATAATGACAATTATTTAGGCTGAGTCAGAGCTTAGTCTTCATTTGTGACATTAATTGCCTTTATATATAATTAAATGCACTTTAATGCTTCCATGTACAGAATCTGTGCATCCATAAAAGCACAAATCAAACGTATTTATTAATTTCTAAGAGCTTTTTTAAAAGGCTTTAATACAGTTGAGTGTTTTTTGGTAAACAGTCTTTTTGATAGGATGTTTAGGAAAATATTTTGATAATTACTTTTTGTGCTACAGGCATAATTAATATTATTAATAATAAACTAAGAAAAGCTGAGGGGGTGAGACGCTGCTTCCACCCAGCTCAGATGCTTTGCCTTTCTCTCCCATGCAGGCAGAATTACACCACCAGCCCTCACCGTCCCTGGCCTTTTCCAAAACTAATTCAAAAACACAAGTTTTGAGTACATTGAGGGTGGCTGCACGCACAAAGTTACAAAAGCCAGAGTCCCATAAGATTTGTGCTGTGACCCACGAGCTGGATTCTATCAGCTATTCACCTTCAGCCCACACTGGAGGAAATAGATGTGAACTTACACCTCCCACATCTGGGGCTGCCAGCTACAATTCCCTGTTTTACTGTCAGCTTGCCAGTCGTCACGGCTTTATTTAATATTAACTGAGGGAAAGACGGAAGAAGGGTTATGGGAGGCAAGTTGCTGCATTTGAACCTGTTATTTGTGGTCTCTCAAGTACTCACCGTGGGACGCACTCAGCTTCCTGGGAGGGACACGTGTTGGGTCTCTGGCATCTCTCCGGCAATACCTGCTAAGAGGAGTATCTTCACTCCTGCCAGCAGTTCGGCAAAGCCTTTCTGTGTGATGGCTTCCTAGGCACTAAGTCATCAAATTGTTAAGAATTATATGGCAAAAATGGTGGGCTCCAGGGCAGGCTGCCCATCCGCTGCGGTGCACAGCCTGCGGGGCCACGAGCCCTGTGCCTGCATGGGTCCTTGTGGAGAGCCGTGCATAAGGGGGGCAGCAGCAGCAGTGCAGCATCACACTTAGCCAAGTTATTTTACCCTGAATCATGGTCAGTAAATCCAAGAACTCCAGACAGGGCAGGGGTCAAACTGCCTTAACTACCATTGCTAACCGCTTGTGCATAGCAGTGCATTTATTTTCAAAGATGTCGGTTTGCTGATTGCTTTCTCCATACAGCCACCAAGTTTTTTATTTGTACCAAACATTTATTTTCAGTAGCTGTTTTATTTTCAGTAACTATTATTTTTTGCAGCCCAAGAGGAGTACTCTTTTTTTTTTTTTTTTTCTTTTTTTCTCCTTAAGAATGATCTCAACTTTTTTTTTTCCTCCAGTTTTTTTATGCCTGTAGTATACTTGGCTGCATATAATGTACAAACCCAAAAATAGACCCTCTACAGAAAATGGACCTACAGGGAACAGTACCAGCTTTCCCTTCTAACTCCTGCTGGAGCTCACTCAGAAGAGATAGGCTGCATTTTACACCGATGAGCAGCACATGCCAATGCCTTTAAGTCCCTCTTGGTCATCAGGACCAAGGAAAAAAAGTCCCAATTTGAGATGTAAGGTGAGCTATGTAAACAGCAGCCAGAGGAGCAGTGCTGATGGCTGCCAGGCCAAGAGATACCACGGTGAGGAGGGGGCAGTCGGGCTGCAGGGGAAAGGGAGACAGGGGACACGTTGCTGGCATCATGCCTCTCCCTGGAAGCAGAGGCATGTGTGGTCATTTATTTTCAATTATTAATACGTTTTTGTCGATGGAACACTTAGTCATCAGTCTATTACATCTCTCTTTGCCTCACCTGTCACCATCTCCATCACGTTATTAGCACCATACGCAGTCCCTGCAATCCATGGAACAAAAAGCCCAATTCTGCTTCTTAGGATCAGGAGAGGAAGTAGGTGCATGTTCCCAGCACCGTGCAATGTGGGTGTAAAAGAACCTGACCAATGGCAGCAGGTAATTAAACAGACACACTAGTGATGTCATGAGGTAAGTGGTAGAAAAGGCTGGAGATCCGGACATCTGTGGGCAGATGGCTGAAAAGGACAATAATCCACATACAATACTGCCAGTGTATAACATTTGTTAGACTCTATTATGAAGACTCTAAATATTATGAATATTATGATTATATTATGAATATTATAATGAGATTAAAAATGAGCCATTTTCAGCAAGGATAAAAGAAAATTGCTTGCAATCCCTCAGGCAGGAATGGCTCAGCTGTGCGGTCAGTCAGACACCGGGGCAGCAGGCTGGGCTCCCCGGCCGCGCTCCCTGCGGGCAGGGCATGCTGCGGCAGGGCTGGCTCTGATCTCCTGACTGAAATGCCAACAGTTCCTTCACACACACACACAGAAAAGACGCCTGTACCAACGGCACTGGTAAAGACTAGCTTTTACGTGGGCAGGGGGTGGCTTCAGTGGGTAAACTGGCTGCGTAAGTTGGACTTTGGGAAAACCAGCTTCCATCCTCCCACGCCAGCAACTTCCCAGCCCTCAGATCTATCAGTGCCAAGTCAGCACAGGCTCTGCAATACGGTGGCGTAAAAGTGTTAAAACACTGCGGCACAAACCCCCAGGTTTTCTGTGGTCTCTTGTCTGTTTCTGTTTATTAATTTATTTTACATTTTGATCAGATCTTGAGTAGATCTTAGCTTTTTTCCATGGGTACCAGGTAACCACTTTAAGCCATTTTGAGATGAAGCAACTGTTCCCTGTAAAATCTTGTTGGATTCCAGAAACCTGCCAACAGTGTGCAGGTGGAGCATGGTGGGGCTGTTCTGCTCACGTCATGTAAGAACACAGTAGTACCAGCCCTTCCAAAGTCCCAAGTCCCTGCTCCACTGCCGCTACATCATCAAACAGCAGCTTTACAGTGCTGGTTCTGACCCCGGGGCTCCCTAGTGTGGGAGCTGTGGGCACTGCCCCAGGCATGCTCCGAAAAAATAGGGGGAAAGAAAGCCTGTGACTTACAAGGTGCATCTGAGCCCTGGTTACGTAGTTAAGAATCATTACAACTGCAAAAAGAAGACAGAGGAAAGTATCTCATCTGCTTTGGCAACTACAGGTCAGACAACACCCTCCTGGAAGGCGTTCACAGGGGGATCCAAAATCCTACCTTGGTAGCTGTAGGAGAACATCAAAGCCCCGTGGCCAAGGAAGACAGTGGGTGCTGCTCCCTCCTGCCCATGGAGACAAAAATCTGGTCTGCAAACCTGCCGAATTCCTGTATGAACACCGTCCTTCCTCAGGGCCTCCACAGTAGGAACCACAGGTAAGGATGCAGTCAGTGCAGCCAGCCCACATCAGACGGTGCTGCCTCTGGCCTCAACAGGCTTCTTCAAGGCATAGATGGGGTGGCATGGAAGCATAGGCCTACAAAAGGGTGCAACGTTGGTCTGAGAATCATTTTCCTATCTTGGGAGCCATGGTCATCAGCTTTAAGACTTAAAACAGCTTGGTCTGTTCATCTCTGTATGCCAGGATGTGTCTTACATTCTGCCACCCTCTTTCCTATACCTTCACCATTAAGTGTATACCATACAGGATTACATGCTTCCATGCACAATCCCTCTTAGTTTAACAGTATGCCGATATAAAAGACTGCCTTTTCAGAATAATTCATAAAAATTGATGCATATCCCTTTTTTTCCTGGATTATTACTCTTGTTTTATTCATTCTGTAGACAGCTAAATCATATAGTGAATATTAATGATGGTGATTTTTCTCTAGCATTATTTAAAGCCAAGATGGTGAATGTTTACTTACAGCCAGCAGGAATTACTTCTAAGTACGGATCATTTATTTCAGGCCACTGTGGGACTCTGTCACGTATGGATTTGGGGCAAGGGAATGAGGCAAGCAAGGCGATGCCTGCCAGCTTCCTGCACACCAAAGCCTTGCTTCTCTCTGACATGGTGATGATGGGAGACAAAAAACGCTGCTCACCGTGCCCTGATCTAGTGATGCCACAGCAGTATGTCGAGCTAAGTGCTTGCATCAGGTCCCCGGTTCACCGTGCTAAAGTAATTGAGAGAGAACGGGAAGAGGAGACCACTCGCCACTCGCTTGGAAAGCTGACCTTAGCAGCACTGCTGTCTTCAGGACGGTCCAGAGTCTGCAAGGACACACGCACACATCCTGCTCCCACTGGGTGACACTGGCCCTCCGCCGCGGGCTGCAGGGGTGGATCACATTACTGTGACCGTGCTGTCAGGTTTTATTCTTCAGCTTGGGCAGGTGCTGACAGTTTCAGCTCCAAAGTGCCAGGTTCAGTCCCTGCTGACAAAGATGCATCAAGGGTGTTGTTAAGCAAAGAGTTTGCTTTTCTTTTCTCTTTCCTGATGCTGCTGTTGTCCTTCAAAGACTGTAAAAATCTTCCTTAAGCAGAAAAAAAAGGTGTATTTACGGGTTTTTTGGCCATTAAAAAACCAGGATTGTGGTTGTGTTTTACTTAAGATGCTCAGATGTGTAAGAATTCAAACCCATGAACCTACATATTGACTATAAACCCTCATTGCACAGGGGGGCAGCTGGCACCTCACTGCAGCCCGAGCATCCCAGAGAGATGGGCACTTTCCCAAACCCTGCCTCAGAGGCACACCTCCTCTGGCGGGCAGAGACAGAACTGGTTACATCGTCCCCAGATTAATCAACAATAAATTAAAGGTCTATCATTAAAAAGCGGGGTTTTTTTTAGACCACAGCTTCTTTTATAATTTTTTCACACGTTGACTCAAGCTGTTGAACAAGTGTTAGTTAAGGACAAAAAAAATGAATCCTTTGGGGTACATGTGGGTAGTGTTTAGTGAAGTACGAATTTATGCACTGCAATAACATATGGAAAAGCATAAACACTCATTTAGCTCATAGATAAGTGACTCAATGTTAACTTTTAGTCTGTTTATGAAATTTTAAGACAGGAGGATCTTGAGGAAGTGTACCAACTAATTCCTATTAATAGCACGATCTGGGCAGGCTGGACTTTAGGGACATGGGTTAGTGGTGGCCTTGGCAGTGCTCGCTAATGGTTGGACTTGATCTTCAAGGTCTTTTCCAACCTAAATGATTCTATGATTCTATGATAATAAAACAGAACAGTAGAAAGTACAGAAGGCAAATGAAATAACCTTCCCTGCTTTAGCAGGAACTTGCCACTCTAACCCTTGAATGCAAAATACAGCACTCCTGCAAACACCACTTCATCGGTGTCCTGCCTACTCCCTTTCCAACCAGCCATTTTCATCTAGCCAAGCTGCTTTTATTAAAGAGGTGAGCTCCTTTTAAGGACTATTTAATTTACAGTAGGAAATGTATTTGTCTATTGTTTTTCATTTACAAATACACGAAAAAGAAATTACTTAATTTCATTAACTTACCAAAATGTGACTTCTTGTCCCAGTTCCTTCTTCAACAGTGAAATTAATTTTACATGTAATTCATCTCATAGTACTTATACAATGTGAATAACACGTGGACTGTTGATGCTATTCAGCCAGCAAATGGGTTTTCTTGGCAGCCTAATGGTCTGTGCAAAATGTATTTGAGTAGCTTTAGCTATTTCTCTGAACCCATTAGCTGCTATAAAAATCTTTAGTTAACCTAATCTTATGACTCCATCCATCATAAAGTGTCACTTACTGTGTCCCATGGAGTTCAGCAGGTCCTAGTTCTTACTTCTAACCCTCACCTAAGGAAAACAACACTGTTTTTTTTAGAGAAAAAACTTTTTGTAATTCCCTTTGCACTTGATCCAGGCTGTCCCTCAGCGGCCTCTCTACTACCCACATGCAGGTACGGACGTGCTGCCAAACAGCAATTTTCTTCTCTAATTCTTAACTGTTGGAAGGGGTAAAGTTCGACATTTTACCTGACCAATAGGAAGTCCTGTACCATCGGTAACAAATGATTTGTGAAGGATTACTCAGCATGGGAGGCCAGCCACGTGTCCCCGACTCCACCAAGCGCCTGGCGCTCAGGGTGGCGCAGGAAGGAAAGCGCAGTGCTGGTGGCTGGTTAGCTGCAATTCTCAATTAGCGCTACAGTGTTATAACTGGGCAACAGAGCATGAATCAGCTCTTTGTTTAAGGTTTGTTAGGCGATAATTGTGTTTGCTGCCACAGCTCCCTGTGTAATTGCAGCCATGGGGATGCGACGCTACAGGTTAGCGGCCCCTTGGCGCTCTGTGCCGGGGAGATGCTGCCCCTGTCACGCTGCCCTGCGGCTTCTCACCGAGCAACGGGGTCTGCAAGCTTACAGCAACGTCACAGCCACATCTGCAAAAGTCTGAATGCAGGCAGGGGGCTCACAGATACAGGTGGCTGATGGAGAGGCTGCAACCGCCTCTGCTGAGGCAAGGATGTGAGGGCAGCAGGGCAGCGGGGGGTGTGGGAAGATGCTGCTCTAAAGATGTCTCAACTACAGGGAAAAATGTCCAAATTCCTCCTTAGACACCAGGGGATCAAGCCACATAGCCAGAAGAAACTGTTTTCCAGTGTCCCAAAGCCACAGAGCTATCTTATGCTGCCTGATTTCACTCTGAGTCTTAACATACAGAAATGAAAGTGAACATAAACACATATATACATTTTGTACATATCTCTATACATACGGTATATATACATACCTCTTCTATTTTGTCTACTGCGGATTTCTGTTTTAAGCAGCGGCTAATTCATTCCTCATGGATGTGACAGAAGCAGCGATGTCTCTGATGGAAATTGAGGCATCCTCTTGCACAGGTCCATCTCAGACCTGCATTAGCACTGAAGACAAATCTGAAATGTTCCTGAAGAATTAATGATGTCAATTTCATATCAGCTCTTAGCTCATAGTTCTTTGTATCTAACAAACTCAATGCAAACTGGAGATTTTTGATGGGACTTAGTTTTTTAACAATTGTACCCAATGATAGAACATTCTACCTAAATGCTTCAATTCCAAAGACTTTAGGTTCTTTCACCTTTTAATTACACCATCTGTGAGCTTCTAGTTTATTAGGTGGATAAATATTCTTATAACTTTTTGGTGTATGTGGCTAGATTGTCAGCACTAGAGGATAAACTGGCAAGATGGTGTCTAAAGAAACCCAGTCTATTCAGAAGAAATATACAATTTCTCTTTCAAAGAATGCGTAATTTTTCTGGGCATGGGAAGAATAAAAAAAACAGGGGACTACTTTATGGTTCACAGCTCCAAGCCTTATTTTGTTCCATGTTTTTGGCTTTCTGATGGGCTCCATGACTGCCAGACATGTACCCTTGTTGGGGACCTGTGCCACCACACAAGGGAGCTGCAGGAGGATGGAGATCAGCCGGCTGGGCTGACTGGAGACTCCATCCTTGGAGATACTCAGACCCCAACTGGACCCGGTCCTGAGCATCCGGCCATCTCTAGCCAGCCCAGCTTTAAGCATGGGACTGGGTAGACTCCAGCAGTCCTTTCCAGCCCAGCCACTCTGCAAGTCCATGATCACCGTCAGGGACAGACAAAGCTTCTGCCTCCTCCCCGGGGACCCCAGCAAGGGTTTAGCATGCTCAGGGATATGCACGGCTCCAAACCACAATGACAGAATGTCTTTCCTTTCCACCTGCCAAAATAACTTCTAAGCAATAGGCTTTGTCTGGCTTTATCACAGGCTTATTGTCCCAGCCAAAGATTTATTAAATCCAGCAATGACAGCAGTTCTTTCTCCTAGTCACAAGCTTTTATCTTGTTGTTAAAAGTTTTAAACAGCATCTCACACAACAATGAACATCACATACATTCCAATGAGCCCCTTCAAGGAAGAAATTCAGTTAATCTGTGATGAATGTATCTCAATCTATTGCTTTTTAACTTATAGAAACGACTGTCTCCTACTATATTAAATCATAAGATAAGAGAGGCTTGCTCTAACTTTTCAGTTGGTATAATCCTGTATCTGCTCTTTCACATGTGGCTTTGGAGCAGATAATTTATCCTGCATGTGCCTTCTCCAGTGCCTAGAAAAGAGGGTTAGTAAATTGGTAGAGATTAAAAACCAGGGCATTAAAAGCCAGGCAGCAGAGCATTGCTAAGGAAGAGGAGGAATATTTCTGGCCTCTTCATGTCTTCTGGTTGGTGCTTGCATACTCTTTTCAGGATTCCCATCAGTGCAAGGATCCTTCTTAGCCACACATAAGCTTAAGATGTTATTTACGTGGGGAAACTGGAACGATACACAAGTAAGGAAAAGACAACCAAAAATGCTATAAACAGTACAGTGAATTAACTTGGATTTCATAGAGGCCAGAGCTGCATCTTGGTAGAAGAGGACTACCTGGGCCATCGGCACCCCTGATACAGCCTTTTCACGTATCACTTTTTATGATGGAGATTTGTCTCGAGTGTTCAGTCTTGTTGTAGAGGATGAATGATTGTGAGATACAGAAGCATGCAAAGCACAAAATACATTTCCTCACAAGCATATTTGCCTCCATGTACATCTGCTTACCCGTTTACTTTGTGAAGTTGATCCCAACACTCTAATTGCTACTTCAGAAGCATTCCTTGTCCTAAAAATACTTCTTAGTTTCATCTCTTGTGTGAAGGCTGGAAGATGGTGTCTGCTGATTAAGTAAGCAAATGATGTGCTGTCAAGTAAATACGATTTGAAACTGCAGCAAAAAAAAAATTAAGATCTACAATATTCACATGGTAAAGGAGGAAAAACTGAATGACAGGGAAGCATATGTGTATGGGGTATATGGCTCATAGAGAGCCATGCTCGCTAAATTCATATACCAAATGTACCAAATGTCAGAGGATGAATGACATGCACTACATTTTCAAAGCCCGCAGGGTTTTACAGAGGAAAACCAAAAGAAGTATGATGTGCACCAGTCAGTGCCTGCAGGCTGTTACACTCACAGAGGATGCAGATGCTGAGAAGCCACACAGACCTTGCAGCCAATGCCTGCCTTCACCCCTCGCTGAGTGCGGGCTGGCACGCTGCCGTGGAGTACAGCGCAGCCAGCCCAGTGCCGACGAGAGGTCCAAGGAGGGGCTTGCTTGGGCTGGTACCCTCTCATGCTAGAAGTCTCTGGAAAATGCTTCCACTTGTCTTGGGATCTTTCATAGATAAGGAACCAAAACCAACGGGAAGGCCTGTAATGATAAACAAATATATGTGGTTTATGTCATCTGTTTACAGAATAAATCACACTAGGCAGCTGCAAGGGACTTTTTACCTTTTGTACCTTGTTCTTCTTATTATTCATGAACACTCCAGATTTCTTAACAATGAAAGCACTAGCTTAGGGAAAGACAGATCTAAGTTGGAACAAAACCCACTTTCTACACACACAGCTTTTCAGTTTCTCCACCTAGACTGATTCATCCCTCTCTTGTCATTTTCACACCCTTCTCTCCCACAAACATATCTACCTTTTTAGATCAGAAGATGAAATTAAGTAGATACAGCTGACAAGCCAACTGGGAGAGAAATATTGACTCTTCCAAAGGTGATATTACAACTCTCCAAGACTTATTTTTATTTTGTTTTCCTTCACTTGAGTTTCCCTTTCCCTTTCCCTTTTCAGCAAGACACTGTATTTTATAAGGCACACTGTTCTGTCTTTTATATATATAGTAGCCGTAGGTGTATGATGACTTTATGTGTGCATGTATTATCTGCATCTGTATATAGCTGTAGTTTATTCGGAAACAACGCAGTAAATCACAGAAATATTACAGCTCCCTGGCTGCCACATGCTGTTCAGCCCCAGCTTTCAAGGCTGCGATCATCCTCAACAGGTACCGTAACAACTGGGGGATTTACAGAGCCTTCAGCTTCACGCTTTGTGCCATTCTGGTAGGAAACTGGAGCAAATGAACTCCAGGAAAACCTAGCAATCTGTAGGAAAGGGGAGGAAAACATGAAAATCAAGAGTACTTTTGTAATGAAAACTTCAGATGCATCGTTTTTTAACAAACCTGGAGTACAGCGATACACCGCAGCCCACCCCTGCACTCAGCCTAACGGGGATAGCAGTGCGGCTCCTTCTTACAGAGGGCTGCTTTCAGGGAGACCTGCTTTTCTTCTCTGCAGCACATTCTGGCGTTGGAAGTATTCTGCAGCCTTTTCAAGGGGTTAATAACAACCTGAAAGGTAACTTTTTGCTTCTCAAATAGTCGCCAGTGCCAACCGGACAGCACTGAGCAGTCAGCTGTCCCCAGGGCAGGGATCCATACCACACAGCGGGTCACACTTACAGGCAACTCTCAAAGGGCAAGGTTTTCCACATACGTGATGACCAATGACTAAAGCACACCTGGTAAGGAAAAGACTGCAGCCTTCAAGCTTTAAGTCATGACATTTTTCAGGGTTCACAGCTCATCAACAGAGCTGTCTGCCTCTAAAGAGGACCCCACCAAGCACACTTTCTTGGCAAAGCTGTGCATGGAGACACCTATCCAATAATATCTACCTGTAGACACATAGAAACCAAAAGGTAGACTATGAGAAAGAAAAAGAAAGTGCAATTTAGGAATACATTTAGAAAGGAGAATTTTCCAGAAATTTCTCAATCATTTTTGATCACGGTACCATTGTCTGGTCCTTACCTTCGTATCTGGAAATAAGCAGCACACCGAGCAATGAAGTAAACCAGACCTCGTGTGTCCTTACACACACAGGCATACATAGACCGGCATGTTTACTCAGACTAAGCGAGGGTGACGTACAAAATGCAGACACTAGAGGGCAAGGATGTATACAAATTTATTGAGGAGGGCACAAGATATTGGGCACAGCACCTGGATAAAGCGAAACACCAGCCTTACACGCTGATCCATCAGTCCTTGCCCCCGTGAGTGACACAAACACACTCACTCAACAACACCCATCATTTGCTGAAGTCCCACTTCACCGCTGCTTTGATAATTCGCTCTCTTGGTAAGTTTCCTCAACTTTGATCCGTACTTACACACAGCTCTGTGGCTGTGAGTGTGTGCAACCGCTGGCCCACAGAATGCTGTATATTTACTAACACACTAAACATTACGTGTCACAGAGAAAGCTGCCCTGAAGGATGCTGACATAGTGGAGAAATCACTGAGCTTTGGAAGTAACCAAAGGTTGGTTGTACAACCTTAGCTGGTCCCCTTAATACAGTATTAGACGTCCTTTAATTTCAATTAGGTGTTAGCATAAACTATTTCGTTTTCCCCAAAAGGCTCTAGCAGGGCAGTATAACTTAATTAGCAACCTTCCCACATTTTAGTCACATCATTCAACATGAGCCCCAGGCCTTATTTGCTGTGACCTACACAAAACCTTCTCTGAATATAACCATTCATATAATATACTACCTAATACTACTAACTCACTCATAGAAAGCTAACAACTTCCTTTTCAAGTGTTTCCATGTTCTTTGCTCTACTTTGAGTGTTTTACACACATCAGTAGGCTTTTTCCAGAGGTTTCCTCAGATGGAAGGAAGGTGTTCCATGGAACTTGGGAAAAGCAGACCAAAGCAAACATATCTGCATGATAGCGCTCTGTTGTTTCATTAGAGCTCACCCATCAATGAGCAGATAACCAAGCGTGGTTTATTTTAGGAGTTTCAGGAGTACTTGACGGAAGCCCACCTAAAGCTCAGCCCAGTGAGGTGCCCTGTGACACATGGAGGGGCTTCCACTGTCCCTGGGGATACCAGCAACTACACCCGGAGGAGGGACAGCTTTCCACCCACGTTACTGTGAACACAGGAGGAAGAATAAAGAGTTCATATTTCTGAAAGCCGATGTGTAGCTAAAAGCCCAGGGATCGATGCCTGGAAGCTAGCCAAAGCTGCAAATGAGGGTTAGGAGGGAAGGAGAGAGCTCCATACCCATGTAAACACTTCTGTCCTGTGGCTTTCTTCAAGTGCTGGGTCCTGGTTGCCACAGGGGGCAACTGGAAGACTTGTTTGCCTTGCAATAGCTATCCATTGCCCCGACAGGACAACTAAGCCTGTTGTAATACCGGAGCAGACAGTTTAGGCTCCTTTTTTCCCATGTGCACTGCTGTGAGAGCTGGTGGAGGAGAAGACAGCAGAACTGCGCTCCACACTGCTCCCTGAGCAATGCTCTAGTGAACGTGTCCCTGTCCACAGCAGGGGGGTGGCACTAGATGGTCTTTAAGGTCCCTTCCAACCCAAACCATTCTGTGATTCTATGACTGAGACATTTCTCTAGTTGCAAGGTCGCTCCTTCCCAGTGAGCCCGTGCAGCCACGATGGGGGGCTGTGCTGAGCCCTGGGTCCTTCATCCTGCAACAGCTTTATCTTCAGAACATAAAGCCTCTTCTGATACACTCTCAGTATCACAGCATCCCAATGCCTGTCTTTTTCCTACCACCTCCTGGGAAGCCTGAGTTGGATTGACAAGAATTTCAAGGATGTGAGCTGAGCAGCTGGCATGGGTGAGGGCTGGCTGCTGAGGAGTCCTCCTCTTCCTCGCTGCCCCCACAAAAATCCCTGTGAGAAAGGCAGACACACAGGAACAGCATGCAGAGATCTGTTGTCTGCAAATTTGAAGGTAACTATTTTCACAGCTGGTACTTTTCAAATCTGCCCAAGAGAAGAAATCAGGAGAGACCAAAGATGCCATGGTGCTCAAAAGGTGACCAGATGAGAACTGTAAAGCAAATCCACTTAAATAAAAAAAAAAAAAAAACAAAAAAAACCTCAAAATTCCTCTCACAAAGATAACGTAACTGAAGCTGATGAATTGCTTCTATCTGACCAAAAAAACCCAAAAAACCAAACAAAACCAACCAACCAAACAAAAGACAAATACTACATACATAAGGAGGAAAAAAAGCAACTAAGGAGAATTTCTAAAAAAAGTAATCTTGGAACTGAAACACAGAATCTAAGGTCAGAAATCCCACAGTTTGCTCCACCACGGCAGGAGAAACTGCTGACACTGTATAACTGTATTCTGTTTTTCTAGGTGGAAAGGAAGGTAGGAGGAAAACAGCTAAATTCCTATTTGCCTAAATAAGATTCAGCACAGCAGCCACATAATGCTTATTTTGTATCATATTTCATGATGCATTCGGGATGCTAAGAAGGCTACCCCCTTGAACGGGGGGGTTATGTTGCGGTTCACAGCTATACGAGTACACGCACACCTACATTCAGGTCTCCCCAACAGGTAACTTAAGAAAGCAAAACCATAAAACATCTTGTACTTAGCTAGAACCACATCTTCTTTCTAAAAACTAAACTTCAATGTGACAGGGCACATCAGGTCCAACTTTACAGAGATTCCTCGTTACTTCAACCAAACCACTACATAACCACGCAGTAACTGTACCAGGAGTTTCAGGGGTAGTCAGACTGCAGAACTGGGAGAAATTCCCAATTACATACCTACAAGCAGTGCTGAAACTATGAATCAGCTGTAGTTTCTTCCGCAGGTGCAGGGAGAATATTTTATTAATTTCCATTTGTTCAGTCGGCTTCTCCTCCACGGCCGCCTCATTCAAAGCGCAGAAACCAAACGGGAGTTGAAATAACAGGAAAACTTGTTTCCCAGTTCCAGACAGAATAAAACTATTCAAAACAGACATTATAATCAGAGCAATTAGCTGTAAAGTATTAAAATGAGTCAATAACCAGAAATTCTATTCATGAACTTTAGCGTTCATTTCTATTATTCAGTACAGAGAAAATTTTAAAATTAAAAACATATTTTGTCATGAACTTTTCTGAATGCATTCAACATATTTGAAGTAGTTTTACTTAAGTAGCAAAGGGGTTTTAAGATGCTGCTGATCTTTTTTAAAAGAATTTTCCTTCCCATCCAAAAGCTGACAGATATCACAAGTAAAAAAGTTAATTAATCCAATAAATAAGAAATCTCCCTCTTCATTTTCTAGTGCAATAAGAAGTGAATAATATGAATGTGAATGCTGCTCTGTTTGCTATCTAAGATCATAACCGAGGGTACAGTGTACTTATCTGAACAGCAGAAATCAGCATCAGTCTTCAAGCAAGGAAATATCACCTTCGTTTAATAAATTAAGAGACTTCCAGTGTGGAAAAGGACCAATTATTGTTATCACTTACAAGCATTATAAATAAACATTATAAATACTAAACCCAACAACTCTGAGAAAACAAGGATTTGCTTTGTTAAGAAAAGAGCTAAATATTAAGTGCATCAGGCTGTAACATACATCTACAGCCAATACGGAAAGCAGCTCCTAGCTGGGCTTGGAGCGTTCCCTCTGCTGGGGGTGACCGCCTGTCCCGGCCGCACCAACCTGACCAGGGGGGTGGGGTGGGATGGGATGGGGTGGGATCGGATGGGATGGGGGCTGTGGGAAGCCCCCAGCCCAGGAGCTGCGCAGCGCAGGGGTGAGCTGCAGCTCTGTATCTAGCCCAGACCTGCCGTGGGGGTGCAGGTGACCACCTGGAGCTCCCGGGGCAGCCCACAGACCCCAGTTCTCCCAGGCGAGCAGGAACGACGGGGGAACCAGCGGGATGCGGTGGCAGCGGCGCATCCTGCTGCTGGGAAGGCAAGGCTGTGGGGATGAGGGATGCGGGGGGCACCACCCCTCACCAGCAGCTCAGGCAGGGTGGCATCTCTAACACTGCGTCCTGCTTCCCAAGCTGATTATTGCCACGTTTCTGTCGGAATCACTCCAGCCACAGTTCTACAGAGGTTGTTTTTATTTACAAGGAAAAACCTCAGGTTTCGTTCACACAGGAAACATGTGCCGGGAGGAAGATGTCCACAAGGAAATCACCTGAAGTCCAGGGCTTTTGAGCATGTCAAGGCTCATGGAGAAATGAGGCAAGATGAGGAGGCAAATCATTTTTCCCCAAGTATGCTCCCTTTAAAGTGTTTGAGCTTGCCTTCATGAGTCTGTTCAGCAAAAGAAAATGTAAATGGAATAAAAATAAAGAATTGCTATGGGAAGATGCATGTATTCATGGCCAAGAACCAGAGCCCTTCACATTTCCAGCCTCCTCTGCACAACCAGGAGGAAAAAGCACTGAAATCCATAAATCACTGTATGTCTCTTTGAATTAGGTACTGTCCCACAGGAGCACTGATGACATTAAAACTGTTTTGCACTTTTGTACGTTAACTGCTAAATCCATAGCACCCAGGCTGCTTCAGCCTGTTTAGACTACAGCGTTGCTGTGCTGGGTATATAACCGGCTTTGCTGACCCGCACAGTCTTGTCACAGATACATGTTTTTGCACTGGACAGAGGAGGACAACGTAACTACTGCTGTAATAAATACCACATACTTGGTTATGGGCCATCTATTGAACGGATCTTGTATCACAAATATTTGTGGTGCATAATACTTGGCAAAGATGTACACTCCCTAAGGAAAAGCACAAGTTTCAGAATCCACTCTGTGCATGCAAAGAAGCAAAATACAGGCTGAGGGCACTGCAGAGAACGAGGAAAAAGAACCCCAACATCTGAAGGAAAAAAAGTTCAATGCACAAAATGACTCAACTCAGTGATTAAATGATTAATGTACAAATTTTTGGCTATAATGTTTTCTTCCTCAGATTTGAGGCAGTTTCCTTCAGCTGTGTAAGTTTCTGGTTTTGTTTGCTTTGCTTTCCTTAAATATTTATGCTATTACGTTTCATTTGCTTAGCTTTACTTAAATATTTAAGCCATAATGCTTAACTGACATAAATATTTTTTTTCTTTAAAATCTACTTAGCTGAAAGATAAACAACAGAGTAAGAAATCAGAAATTACACTGGAATTTTAGAGGAAGAACAGCAATTAACTCTGCCAAGGTGTTAACCTTTTTAAAATGATGCTATTTGCCTATGCACTGCATTTGATGAGCTATGTACTGACACGTACTAATTGTTCTAAAGAGATTTTCTCAGTTTCATCTTTTTCCCATCCCTTTCCTCATTCTGCTTCAGATTCCACATTAAGCCTTTCCACTCCTCACTGCTGTGATGAGGACAGGCATTTCCACCACCCCGCTACACCACGAAGAAGCTACCGCAGGCTGAGAGAGCAAGCACACGAAGAGCTGCCGGACAAAATGAAAAGCAAGATTAGCAGCTTCCCTGTAAGCCCAAGGAGCAACCCCTGCCGGTGCCTCGTGCTTACAGCCCTGTCCTGCCGAGCCCTGCTGCACCAGCGCCCAGCCAGATCCCCGGCCAGCAGCCACAGAGCGTGGCCACTGCCACCTGGCACGCCATGCACTGTTTAGCTGGCTCTGCCCGCGAAGCTATGGAACGCCTTCCCCAACCCCCATGGTTCAAAGCAGGTGCTGTTCCGCAGAGGATGAGGGAGAGGAGCATGGGGCACCGGCAGGTCCCCGCTGCCTACAGGGAAGGGCGTACCAACATTCCTGCCTGGGAAATCCCACCAGCCCAAGGAAAGAGGCCCCACAGGGATGTACGTTTATCATCTTAAGTCTGCAAAGGCACCTTCCTTGCCCTCAAGCAAATAAAAATCACATACACATAACTTATTCTACCTTTTCTTTATAATTCTATTAAATGATGAAATGCTTATTGGTGCACACCCCAGCAGCGTAAAGTCAGAAATCTGGTTCCGAGACTTAAGACTTATTTTGTCTCAAATAAAGGCGGCAGAGAGTTCCGGCAGACAGGCTGGAACTCACTCTGTTCTGTGCAGAGTATCCCCTGTATATTTAAATGAGGAAGAAGGAACATTTTTATTCCTGACACCTGCCATAGAGTTTAAGCACTATAATTATTTCTCTACTAACACCAGGTGTTACACACATTAAATGCAATATTGGAGGCTCAGTTACCACTGCAGTCTTCTGTATATGTCTGTGCACAACGTCAAAATGGAATAAAAATATATCACAAATTTCTTCCATAGCGCTCAAGATGAATGAGCATGGAAATGGTATGTATCTGAAATACCTCATGTGTTTTTCTCAACAGCAATGGTTACAATGAACAATAAATCTTTCTCCCCTCTAAGTAGATACACGATATTTTTATAAGGATACTGATTTCACAAAACTAAAACCAGTGAAATGTCAGGATGAAGTACGGATTAGTCTCAACAGTGCTAAGGAAACATAAGAATGAGGGGTTTAGTAATGCATATACATCCCCTACATCACCTGCTGCAGCAAAACCCCTGGGAATTAAAAAGTGGGACACCAGCCCCACGTGAAGCCTACTCTTGTTCAGTCTGGCACCAGTGTGGCTGCAGGAGCAGCTTTCCAGCCAGAAATTTTGTGCAATTTCATTGCTGGTTCAATTGTTAGGAGACTCTCAAGTGTACACTTTGGTTTTTTCACTTCAAGTGGGGCTGCCCAAGCCCATGGGACCCCCAAGGGCACGGCCAGGACACCCAGCCACGGGCAGCACATCACCTCTGGAGGCAAGGCAAGGGCAGTCTACACCAGAATTAGCCTCGAAAGTAACAAACGGGATTTCAAACCCCACCGAAGGCAAGGTCACCCGCAGTCTTCACGCGAGGTGAGATTACAGAGGGATTTGGATGAACTGCCAGCTCAGCTGGAGCGCTGCAGGTTGCCTCTCCCCACCGCCGTCTCTAACTCCTGCTGACTCGCCGCTTTCCCACTTTCCTAAGAGAGGGTCCCAGGAACTGGTGTCAGCCATGGGCAGCTGCAATCTCTCACAACATTTTGTTGCCTGCAAAGACACGTGGCAAGCACCGCTGCACTCCCCTGTGCACCTCCTGCTAAACCTTGGGCTGAAAAGGTGTGGGAACTCACCGCAGCAGCTCTAATATGCAATTAATACAGAACGTGCTGGTTTTAGACAGGAGTTCTTTGAAACTTCTGGGCCTCGAGCCTCAAATATAAATTAGCAGCAGGGCTGTTAATATATATTTTTTCCCTTTTGCCACAATGATGGATTTTTTCACTTTAAAGATAAGACATGGCCTGATAGAGACAAATATTGACAGAGGAGATAAAAAGGGCTGTTATGACAATAGGCATAATGAAGTTGTTTATAAAACTATAGCTGGGAATAGATCTCTTTCCCTTCCATGGAATATTGATCCCCCCCAAAAAATAGAAAATTAGCTTTCTTCCACATGCTGTATCTTTACCTCTATTCTATACCTGCAGTATAAGCAGCTAACTTTTAAAAGCAAAGATCTCAAATTGTGTTGCTTGCTGATTCTTTACCAAACCACTGCAATCAATCCTGCACTGCACGGCTGTGGTAAAAGGGCTCAAAATCCAAAAATTACCTGATACACATTTTATAGGGAAATTCTGCTCCAAGTACACTAGCCTGGAGTAACTCCATGGACCCTGGCACCAAGTAAAAACAAGGTCTGACAGATCAGAAGAAAAGAGCACATCAGGGTTCTTATCTCCCTCGTTGAAAACTAGAAGGAAAGGAAAAAGACATGAGATGAGAATATTTCCCCTACTTGAACACCTTTAACTCTCCATGAGATGAGAATATTTCCCCTACTTGAACACCTTTAACTCTCCCTTGGTCTTTCTCTCTCTCTCTCCCTCTAAATTAATATATAATGTATAAAAATTATATTTAAATTAATATAAATTCCATGATGTCTGGGCCACAAACCCGTTAGAAAGTGAAGATGCTGCCACCCGAGGGAGGGCCCGCAGCACCGGGTCCATCAGCGCAGGCCTTCAGGGATGCTCGGGACATCACCTGCCCCATGGCTGCAGCGCACTGCAGCCTCGGCTGTGCACCCACTGGCCAGCCCCACTCCTCCGCTCCGTTACTCAGGCTTGCTGGGACTGATGCAACACCTATGGATAAGACATTTTTCAATTTATGATCTTTCATTAGGTGTTTAGCAACGCCAGCTTGGAGCCGAGCAAGTGGTGCTTCTCCCAGTCGCCAGAGCAGGGGTACCGCAGGTCTAACTCCCCCGGCGCAGACTGGTGCCAGGGTGGCCACAGACATCCCCGAGCATCCCCGGGGCCACAGTGGGTTTGCTCTGCCCTTCCCTCACTGCTGCAAAACACGTGCATGAACATGTTTTCACAAGGCTCCCCCCGGCTGGTTTAAGACAGGAATGTGAATAACGGAGCTGCAACACACACCCCGGGGGCTTTGAGGAACAAAAAGGTATGAGGGCATCTGGGTCAGATCGACTGGATTCGGTTGCTGACTACCACTACACCAACACCCTGGTAGTGAGCAAACTTCAGTGCTACTCCTTGTCGGAGCTGAATAGCCCAACTAGTATTTTTTCCAAGACGCTGTAGCGCACAGCCATCCCAAGCTGTGTTCAGTAAATATAAACCAGAACCAGAACCACCTAATAACTCCAGAGACACAGCCTGGCAGGCTGTCTCTGTCAGACGAAACTCCATCATCTCAAACCTCCCTGGAGTCTTCCTCTGTAATCTATCACTAAAATGAAATTATATTGGTTACCATAGAAACATCCTGACCAATAGCCTGAGCATTATTTTTTTTTAATAGAAAGTGAAATATTGTTTCATTCAAGCAAAAATCTGCACTTCCATCGGTGCTGGTTTTCGATAAGTTGATGTTCTGCTCACTCATTCACCTGGCAAAAGGCAAAATTTTTTATTTTCAATTTAGTGCACTGTTAGTACTGGTTATGTCTCCTATTGCACTTTTTTTCCCCCCTCATGCATAAACTGCTGAGTAACTCTGAGTTGTACAGAGAGAAAAGGCAATGAATGCCCCTTGGTTGAAACCACGCACTATACATCTGTGTAGGGCTCTCCATTTTTATACAGAAATGATTTAATATTGGCAACCTACTCACATTTTATACTGAAGAAATCATATAAAGCAGCAGAACTAACTCTGGCAGTAGAAGTGAAATACTTACTCTCAGCTGCAGTCTGCGAAGAAGCCCACAGGATGAAATGCTGCGGGCTCCAAGGGACAGGGCGGCCGAGCCCCACGTCCTTCCAAGGGGTCTCTGCAGCACCACCACCTCCGCAGGAGGGAAGAGCAGAACCTGGATTTTTGCAGAAAGTTGAAGAGCTGTACCGAGATACCTCCTTCACCTCTTTAAAGCAGACCGTCGCACGGTTCCTCGGTTTGCGGCAGTAACATTCCATTGCAGACACATGCTGACTGGGTCTTTGCATCCTTCATCTCAGCAGATGCTTGGCCAGACCCTTCCTACCCACGTCTGATGGCACCAGACTGTCCCAGAAGAGAACCCAGCGCTGGCTCTAGCAGGCATTGTTGACTGGGGCACTTCTCATATACATACAGTATGTTTTTAATCTCTGTGCAATTGTCAAGATTTATAGTGTGATTGCAGACATAAATTTTCCTTGTCCAACAAATCAGAAAGCAACCTTATGTTATTACATGAGGCTAGACTTTTATATAGCTGTATTTTTCTTTATTTCCAAGACAGTAAAAATATTCTGTTTTCAATCCAAACAAAGCCTGTTACGAACCTTTTTTTTTTTTTTTGTGTGTGTGTGTGTGTGTGCATACAGTCTGTATTTCAACAGCTTGTTTAAAACTAAAACCTAAGGTAGGAATAAGAGGCCTGATTTTTTATTAATCATGGGGGAAGAAAAACGCTTTCAGTCATGTTATGCCTACAAAGTAAGGCAGTTCCCACTAGTACCTTCAGTGGTTCAGGCTGCTTCCCAGGCATTTCAATCTACTATACCTGGGAGACAAAATTATGGCAATATTGGTAAGTAATGGATAGGGATTAGTATTCAACCAGCCACTTAATTAATCAGAAGAAAAGGTTAACTAAACATTAACACTGTTCAGGGTGCTCCCGCTCTGTGAGCAGCGCTGGCCTCCTGTTTGTGACTATAGCTGCTGGACTACGAATACAGGGCTGCCGGTCAGAAAGCAGACATCAAAACTCCCTTTGTTTTTTTCCCAATGTTTTCAATATAGTAAAAAACCTGTAGAGGTGGTTATAAGTCCATAAAAGAACTGTTTGTGGCTTCTCAGGTTTTGGTGTACAGTGGAAGAGATAACATACATCCACTGATAAAGACCCTGATCCTGCATGCAGCTAATGCAATTTCACAGTAAAACATTTTGCCATTGGTGAAATCATTCTCCAAGACCAGAGTACCGCAAGATTTCTACTGAGGAGCTAAGTTTTAGGCTGATTCACATTAAGCAGTAATTTCACTGGACACGGATCAAATGAGGAGCTTGTGGCTATGCTAAAGTAGTTATCCTGAGCATGAGCTACAGCTTTCAGCATAGGGACAGATACATCACATACAGCTTTTAAAAGAACAGACACTGGAAATGGACCCTTATCTGACAGCCTTTGATGTACAGCAATGGGCAGGAGAACTGTAATTATTCATAGAGTTACCTGCAGTGTATGGTAGCAATATAATTATTTGCCTGTAACTTCATATAATTCCCCGAACTGCAGCCTGCAGGATGCAGCAACGGTGATTCAGTACCTGCCCTGTGAGCAGCCCAGCGTGAGATGCTGGTGCTCCTGGTGACAGCAGGGCTGGCGCGGGGGCGAGGGCTCCCACTCCCACACGGAGCACCCGCAAGCACACCACCTGACAGGCGCGGGCACAGGCCTGGGCACTTCTGCATAGAAAACCCTTCCCTGCTCGTACTTTCAGGCACAAGTTACCATCGTGTTTTGAATTTTCACCAGCTTTTATGACTATGCAGTCTATTTTCCACTCTCTAAGAAGCGAGGACATTTCAAACATAGGCACATCAATACATGTACATCAATCAATGCTGTACGTTCCAGTATATCAATAAATATGTCCACATAAGGAGACAAAAAATACAATATGATGAAGTTACGACACAGAGAAAACACTGTCTGGTGTGAAACACTATGCAGAGACATGTCATACTCATCCATCCTCAGACCAAACGTAATAAATTGCATCAAGGTAAAACTCAGAAGAAAAACATGTTAAAAAGTGACATTCAACTCAGTTTTAACTATGGAGTCACAACTCTCGCCTGCATAATGTAAACCAGTATTTTATTGCAGGCAATGCAACCTCTGAAACTTTTCCCATATCCATCCCTGCTGCCAGTGACACCAGTCACGAAAACCCCCACCGCTGCGGTTCGTGAAGGCCACCTCGTGCCACCTGGTGAGCCACTGCCGGCCTGTCTCTGCATTCCAGCTGGCCATGCTGGGACTTTGCCTTTCCAGCGACATTCCCAGCCTCTGCCACATCAGCCCTACCCTGCTCACACCTGTATACCATTAAAAACCTCATCATCATTTTATAATTTCGAAACTTTGAGTACGCTGCTCACACGCTCCCTCTTTGTTGAACAAGAACGACGACCTGGAGGCAGAGAACATGAGTTGGGAAGGAACTCTGTTGCTGCTGTTCCACAGCACACCCAGCACCCCTGTGCAGCCACCTCGCAGAGCTGGGCAGCACCCTGGTGCTCCAACAGCACCTGCCAAAGCCCTCTCCCTGGCAGAAGAAACTGGCCCTCCCCCAGCACCCTGATCCCGGCAGCATTAACCACCTCAGACCTGCAGGAACCAGATATAAATATAGTGTGACGTCACAGCGATGCCAATCAAAACAAAATTCTGCATGCCAAAACATCCCCAACAAAAAATTATATTCCTGGTGATGCTGAGGCTGCAGTTACCTGCTGCTGCGCCCCCGCACCACACGTTCACCCCCCAAAGGGCTGGCTGCTGCGCCTGCGGGCAAGCAGGCAGGGGGCTGCATCGGGCAGCATGCGGTGCCTCCTCACCCCCTTGCCTTCCGACCTCCGAAACACAGCGCCGGTCACTGAAAGGACAGTGTCTGATTTGCTTTGGGAAATCTGCCCGGGAAAGCACACAGAATGGACCTGGGACCGAGATTTCTTTGCTGTCTTCTGTGCTGCCCTACGGAAATAGAAGCATGCTGGTGCAATTCTGTTTTCTTTACAGCCGGTGACAAAACTGCCCTCGACCTCATCAGAGCTGGTTTGCATGCAAGGCCTGAGATGTGAGGGTAAGCACACCTATAGACACTTCATCAAAAAGTCTCATACAATGTATGAAGACAGTTGTAATTTATAAACAAACCCAGGATTGTCCCCACCTCTCACACATGAATAGCCAAAGGTTTACACAGGCTTGACTCAATTATCAGTGCGTTTTCCAGACACCCTCTCTCCAGAGGCTGCCAACGGTAGCACCTCCAGTGCCTCTCGCCCTGCCAGCACAACGCCCCCGCAGCCGGCCACGTGCTCCTCGGCACGCTCAGCGCCAGCACACCGTGCACTTGTGCTCAGCCGTGTCAGAATTAAGGTGAAAACACACGATCAACAGACTGTTCACAGGCCAGGCACATGCACACCTTCACCCGGGTTCCCATGTGGTACTCACCGTCCTTGTCGCCCACATGACTCCCAGTTCTACTTGGCGTAGTAGTACTACTAGTGATGCATTTGGTAAAATGTCATCTGCTTCAGGCATGCGCTTTCCATCAAAACGTGACGCTAGTAACAATGAACCTTGGACAACGCTTTTACCTCTGGCAGAACGTACCTGAGACTTCCTTGTGCCTTTTATAATAACAGATGTTAACACAACGGGCACTAACGCTATGAGTTCAGTTCTTCAGTTTTCAAGAAGCGCCGCTTCACACTGGTGATACTCGCCAGCAGCAGGGCGACTGCCCTCTTGCACCGCCTGCCACACGCTGCTGCCTCCTCGGTCCTCCAGCTTCGCTCAAAACTGGCATTATTTTGAATTTAAAAGCTTTGACACTTTTTAAACAGAAAAAGAAAGCACTAGGACGTGGCCAGCATCTCCTTGAAAGCATTACTAAGGGCCCTGCGGGAGCCCACGGGAGCAGCCAGCGGGACGGGGACCTGGCCCACCGCAGTGAGGACTGCTCTCCTCCAGCCCCCCAGGATGGCCATCCCTCCTCCCCCTCCTCCTGCGGCTCTGCCCCCTGCCCATACTCGCTGCTGGTCACCAGCATTAGCCCAGCTGGCTCAGTAAGGGGAAAACTAATACCACGCAATCAACAGAGCTGCATGGAAAGATTGGCCAGTCTATCACGGAGGAGATGAAAGAAACTGGAGTATTTAATGACTGTTGGTAGGTTAAAATGTCGCCATTAAAAATGGCCAGAAATTACAAATTACTGGGAATTGCATTAAAAAGTAGTGAGGCAGGCTAACCAATACCCTGGGAAATGAAGCTGCCACTCTCTGGTATGAATGGGAAGCAATACGGGTTTATCTTTATAATTTTTCTGTAAATGCTTTCTCAAGGAAAAAAAAAGAAAAAGAAGAAAAGGGATCAGCAGTTAGAAACATAGATGTATTATTACAGCCACTCTCTTTAAGCATTCACCAGGTGTAAATATCATAGTTCTCCAAACTGTCAGATTTATACACGTTTTGCCTCTCCTGCCATCTGTGCATCTGCCATTTCCAACATACACAACACTTAGCTATCCAATTTATTGTTCTCATCTGGTTGAGGCTTTTAAGTACATGTTTAAGTTTGGGTCAGAAGTTCCCACTTCTGTATGGATGTGATTCATGCAGAGATAACAGATTTAGAAAAGTCAATACCAAACCCAGTGCATATGCCCCATAAATTGAGAGCTAAGTCTCCCCAGGGTGCGTTTCAGTTACTCAGTAGTAACTGGGATACGTATCAGCCTGTTCTCCAGTGATGGCTAACACTGAGTCGCAACGAAGGCAATGAATACTGCCATGGCGTGTAACTGGCATGGGGAAGAAGAATGAGCAGCTCCTGCTTCTGCTGGGAACAGAAAGCAGATGGAAATTGCGCCTGCTCTGCCATGCCGGCATGGAGGACCCCTTCCACCGGACAGCTGCTGGGAGCTGCAAAAGAAAAATAGCTGTACACTTTCTTGAAAGGAGAGAGTTTGGATTCCTTTGGATTTAAATTGGTCTCTTTTTCCATAAACAATGTCCTGTTTACTGCTCAACCTGTAGTATTAATACAGTGAATTATTTTAATTTCTCCAGAGTTGCTTATTTGCCCATTAAGAGAGACTTTATGGCTATTATTGGACCCCTGGTGCATCAAAAATTCACTGCTATCAAGTTGCATTAAACCTTCTCTACCATGAACCACATGTTTCCAATATTGGGAGTTTCTTCTATGATACTTCAAAAAGAATATCATTAACTGCATCCTGCAGGTGCGTTTACTCTCAAATAAACACCAACTGCAGACCTATAAGGAAACCCCGAGACCCCAGAGCAAGCCATCCACTGACACACACAGGAAGCACAGTAAGGATTGCTGTTGTTTTCATCAAATGTTCAGCAGTTTATGAAAATTTCAAATGGCAAAATGACCGAGGGAACTCTTTTCCTAAGTGCAGTATGAAAAGGCAAGCCTTGAATCCGCGCTGTGCATGGCACCCATGCACAGACTGTACCGGGCTGCTGGGACGGGCAGCTCCCGTGGGTCAGCCTGGAGGAGCCGCAGCCCAGGGGAACACTGCGTGGCTGCTTACACGAACACCAGAAGTGGCTTTCCCCCTCCTCTTACTAGCCACTAAGTCTCCTAAGAAAGAAGTTAAAGCTGTGTTTACCACTTTCCTGCTACTATTTCACAACATAAAAGTACAGTTTCAGTTGCTTCAAACATGTTATCTACAATATATCCAGAAAGCTCTATCTTCTGTTACCAGTGGGAGACAACATAAGCAGAAGATTGTTTTACTGCTCTAAGGTCTATAATAGAGTAAAACTTGGCTATTCTTAACTTGGCGATAGGTAAGATTCACATGCAACTGGGATTCAGCTTTACGTTTTGTACCTTGCTCTGGGCTCTCCTGATCCAAAGCCCATGGAACCATCAGCCAGATTTCTGCTACATTCAAGGCTTTGCTCTCCATGAGAGCAGCCTGAACAGCATTCGGGCAGGCTACCTCAGAAACCCTCCAGCTGCATAATTAAATCCTTATCTCTGGTCATTTCTCATTACAACGTTCTGGGGACACGGTATTCCCGTGCTGCACTGACCCACCAGCCAACCCACCTCCCCTCGAGGCAGAGGTTAGGGTCAGCCCCACACGGCCAGCTTACGGCTGCAACAGGCGCCAACGTCTTCCACCCTCTGCTGCCAGCCCTGGTGTCTGAGGTGGGTGTGTGGCGGCCTTCCCCCCGCCCCCCCCTCACCCCCATGCCCCCCCTCGCCCCCCCAGCAGCATGCTCCGTGCTGGCCAAGGGCAGGACGCGGGCTCTTGCTGGGGAGCAGCCGTCCTCCCAGCAGATGCCATGGCAGGAAATTGCGGCGATTTTTGCTTTGGTGAAACAACTTCAAACATATATCACAGAATTGCTCTTCAGTGTCAGCTAGTGAGTTGACAAACCAACTGCTGAATACATGTGGAAACGGTGAAAGTTTAAAATACAGTGTGTATTTTTATCCCTTCAATTGTCCTTGCCTCAAAGTAGCTGTCTACATGGCCACAATTGTGTGAGGGCAGGGAACAAATGTCAGTACAGCACAGAACTACCAAACTTAGCAAAAGGGTCTGCCCCCTTCCCACTGTACTGCATTCCCAAGCGCCCCGTGGGGTGGGATCGCTGCCTGCGGTGCAAAGCACCAACTGTGCTTTGGGCCAGGGTGGCTCCTACCATTATTTACTTCGCCAATACAAACATTACAAAGTTCATATTTTCTTTCCTTGCTACAAGCTATCGGTTTAAAACATGAAAATAACAAAGAAAAAATTCCTAGTGTTAATGCCCAGTGTCATTATATCTGCTGGTGGACCAGACAGACACTTGAAGCTGCCGGGGACGCATCCTTATCTCCGTGTCTGACGGGCAGTCATGCTCCACTCACCAAGGCACTCTGGCGGATGGAATAACGAATGTCCCACTGTGCTCTGAACATCGGGGGCTCAGTATGTACAGTCATGCCACGTGTGTTCTCCAGCATTTTTCTCCTCATTAGAAATAAACACAGCACCCAGCCTCTGGGACTCGTGCCAGCAGGCTGGCTGCATCAGCTCGCTCAGCACCACTCAGCAAACAAATTGCACTGCATCAGCGTCGGGGGGTGCAGGGGGGACTGCTGCAACCATGTGTTGCAGACCTGTGCAGAGGGGTTGAAATAAATCCTCCTACCCTTTCCACGCAGGTCTGCTCCGTCCATCTTTAAATGACTTCACGTGTAACTCAGTCGGTACAGCAGGCAGCCACGAGGAGCCCGTATTTATCAGCTACAGCCAGAGAAATGGTTTGCAAGTCTGCAGCACCAAGGGCTTGGCAAGGGGCACACATGTGGTACCTGGGTTTAGAGCAGCACCCTTTGGTCTGCATGAACTGGAAAACTGCTTTTCATTCATTGCACATTTTGTCTCCCTTTTTAGCATGTGTGATACCCCCCAAAAAACAAAATATCAAGTTTAGTCAACTCTGATGATCAAGTATTCACAGGTTACTGTCCGAATAAACAGACACTGGAAATGCAGTAGAGTGTGCATATAAGGCAAGGGTGCCAAGCAGCAGAGTTTTTAGACGCAGAACCTACCAGGTTAAATGTTTCCCTATTGCAATTTTGTGCTGACTTCGTCCAGCATCTGCCCACCTTCGACAAGCCCTGTCTGCATAATCGAGGGTCTTCACTGGGCTGGGAACCCAACAAATCACTGCAGCTCCAGTTACTGCCAGCTCAGCCCAAGCATTTGGAATATTCCTATCCTCCTGCCTTAAAGATTTCTTTAAAGACAGTGAATAATAGCAAATGACACACCTCCTTTCTGAAAGACAATTCATTCTCATGCAGGCAGAGGGTAAAACCTGGCTTTCTGCCTGGGCATCCCTGTACCCCGGCTCAGCCCAGGGTCCTGGGTGTCAGTGTCCAGGCAGGATGCAGGGCTGTACAGCACACAGCAACCCACCCTGGGGGCCAAGCCGGCAGCTGCCTCGTCCAAGAGTACACGGGAGTAACGTCAAGAAACACATGTGGGTTTAGAGTACATGTACTGTTGGTATCTGCCTTTCACATACCGCAAAAACAATTTAAAAAAGGCAATAACATTAAGCACTGAGTTCACAATGAGAAATAGTGAAGCCTGGGAAGGGACCAGGCTGAAAGGTGAAACTCCATTTACATACCCAAAAAAGTGAAGTTTCAGAACCCCAGCCTTGCCCCTCGCGCAGGTACAGCTCCTGAGACCCAGAGCGACCTGAGCAGCCCCTCCGTAATGGGCAGGGGGGTAACCCCACACGGGAGGCTGGAAGCTACTGGGAGGGACATGGCAGTGCTGAACCAGAGCAGTGATAAGCATTAGTTTTAAGTCACTCCTAACAATATTTACATTAAGACTTGCTTTTAGCAGCACCATGGAACTGGATTTAAGTACCCACAACAAATGCTCTCCGAAGCGTGCTGGCACACAGGAGTTCAGCTGAGAAACTGGCATACACGCAAGATAAATAATTTTAAATGCTATGTCGATCTCTGAAGCAGTAAAGAGATGACACCAGTTCTCTGGGGGTTGCTGAATCTTTCTTTACAGATACAAAATAGAAACTACACCTCTAAGATTATGCTGTATCGGAGAACAGGCAATTAAAACTAGGCCACAGTGTTTGATTTTCAATATCTCATTTAAATCTTGTAAGAAAGTTCAATTAATGGTCTTGGAAAAGTTTTCTAAAATTTAATGCTGCTTCACTGCAATACTTATGATTTTTTTTCCTACTGCACAGCCTTTCTTCTTCCCTTTGAAATCTGGCAATATTATGGAAATATTATCTTTGTAAATGCAGGTGAAGTTGATGATATTATTGATTTCAGATAGCCTTCAAGTTTGAGACAAATTTCCACATCAGCCTGGAGGTACAGAACAAAGATTTCCAATGTACTAAATTATTCAGAACAGTCATTTCTAAATAGAGGGGTGAGAAATGTCTCCGGGGAGGAGCGAGGTCGTGGTGCCTCAGGGCTGACTGCCCAGAGGGAGAAGGGGGATGCTGTGGAGAGGGCGGCAGTGGAGAGTCACAGACTGAGCCGCACTGGGAAATTTCAGAATAAATTCATTTTAGTTCTTCTCCAGCCCCAACCCTGTCCTGACCCCAGCCGTTCACAGCAAACATCCCCGAACGCCCTCCAGAATAAATACCATTAGCTTTGAGACCTGATACTGCTCATCCATTCCTAAAATACAATAACCTACATACACAAAAAAATTATACTTCCCAGCAATCACAAACACCTCTAAATTTAAGAGCTTTCCTAGAAACAAGGATTATTACTTTTTTTCCAAATACATCTGAATGTCACCCATTACTGTAAGACCTCTGAAATGCACAGCTCAGCTAAGGGTAGTTTACGACTAACAGTTAATAGTTGTGAAGAGAAGGTTTCGTTTGCTACAGGGGAGACACATAAACATCAATCACCTGGGTATGTTTAAAAAACATTTAGAATCTCTTGGAGGCAGGTTGCAGCGGTCTTGGCGGGTGTCAGGCTGTATCCTAGCCTGGGCAAGGACACAGCACCCTCATCGCCTGGGCAGGGGATCACACAGCCCCCCTGCACAGCCTACACCGATGTCCAGCCACCCTCAGAGAGGAAGGATTTCTTCTTGTATTTAAATGGAATTTCCTGCATTGCAACTGGGAAAATTATGGTGACCTGTGTTTGCAATTTAGACTTTCTTCAAGTCTATCCAAGGTTGCAGGGCATCACTTGTCTTGGCAATGCACCTCAAAAGTAGCCTTTATCTGTGCTCAAACACCATGCACATGCCTACACCAAGGACCTTGTATCATTAGTATCTCTCATCGTATATAATTTATATGTCTTAAAGAGTCGGCACAAACAGAGTGAGTTGCCCCAAACCTAGGGCCAGTAACGTACCCAGTAATGGCAAGCACGGATCCGAGCAGCAGCAGGGTCGTGGCTGAGCCCTGCGCTGGCCACAGAGACCCCCGGTTGTGGCTCTGGTCGCAGATTTAGCTCTTTCATTGCCACTAGAAGAAAAAGAAATAAATCCTTTAATACATCTGTAATTTCTACCTAAAACAATAGTAAACATGTACATCAGTGAGGACAAAACGAAGGAAAGTAAAAGTAGCTTTTTAGATTTTACCATTGCTCTTACCCTTGACTGCATAGGCTCACCTCCTGCACCAAGGCGGGATCCAGAAACTTCAGCTGGCATAACCCAGCAGTATGACAATCTATGCAAATCTAAGCTGTAATTCTTTTATATTGAAGGAAATCAAACTTTTATTCTTGCTGTGGATATGGGAGACTGAAATTCACTTTGGGAAAAAATCTGGGGTTTTATTTCTGGCTCCACTTTCAGAATTACGCAGCACAGGGCATTTTTATGTTGTAGCTCCATTATGTGAAAATTGGGAATAACACTTTTCTCTCCAGGACACCACATTTACTCTCTGAATGTTTCACTGAGAATATGACATGATTTAGACTGCAGTGCTTTAAAAAAAAAAAAAAAAACAACAAACCACCCCCCCAATTTTTAGGACTAAATTCTACCTGTGAAAGTGGTGTGAAAGTGGCTGCAGGGCATCAGCACTGTGGTGGTGGAAGCAAGCCAAGTAATGACTGAAACTCATTAAAGCTCATCACAAATTATCTCATTAAGTGCTTTCAGATTGGAAACCATCTCTCAGCAATGAGACACAATGCGGTGGCGAGGAACAGATCTCTCCAAAATGGGTTTTTATAATTATCAGGGTTACACAATACCCAGCGTAACCCCTTGCTCTGCTGACACACATCACGTTTAAGCCCTCAGACCATGTCAGGCCCTCACAGGGACAGGCTCCCGGGATGCGCTGCCGCCTGCCTGCGTGCCAGCAAACCCTGCGGAGCTGCTGGCAGCATCCCTGGGGTGGCAGGAGTCCAGGGCCACCCTGGTTGGGCCACCAGCTCCCTGCAAGAGCCTTCGGGCTGCTCCGGACAGAGGGCAGGGGAGCAGGCAGCAGGCTGCTGACCTTGCTCTCCTGGGGTTGATTTACACTGCTATATAGAATTTATAGCAGCATCTCCACTGGGACAAGCTATCAATTTTCTTTCAGTTTGAATACCATAAAGCAGTTTCATAGTGAACTGACTCCAGGGGCAGTGTGATGATCTTGTTATAGTCAGACAGTTATTATATATTCACAAGAGCTATCAGAAAAGAGACCTGGCTGCCTGCTGGGAGCCCCCGTCCAGGAAGAGCACTTGGCCAAATTAAGTGGAGCTTGGACGTCCCCGGGCAGGGCAGGCTGGGGACGGGCGGCTGCACAGCCCGTGCTGCTCTGCTGCGTGGTGCTGCTGCTCTGCTGCGTGGTGCTGCTGCTCTGCTGCGTGGTGCTGCATGGGTGCTGCTGCATGGTGCTGCATGGGCGCTGCTGCTCTGCTGCGTGGTACTGTACGGGTGCTGTGCCCAGCACTACTTGCTGGAGATGGCCAGGGGATCCTTCAGCCAGGCAAGGGCCTCGGAGGCATTTTCTTGTAAAGTTACTACTGAGCCTAAGGAAAACAGCCACCAGACAGCATTAACAAATTCCAATGCAATAAATAGAGGATTAGTGCTGGGATCTCAAAGTGCATTCGACATCCGATCTGTCCACACCACACCTACTCAATCTGCAGTTCAAGCCCTTGGAGAGCTTCACTAAATGCTCTCATCAGCTTGTGCATTATCACAGAATCATTTATGTTGGAAAAGAGCTTTAAGATCATCACATGCAACTGTTAACCCAGCACTGCCAAGGCCATCACTAACCCCTGTCCCCGAGTGCTGCATCTACATGTCTTTTAAATACTCCCATGGATGGTGACCCCACCACTTTCCCTGGGCAGCCTGTGCCATGCTGGGCAATGCTTTCAGTGAAGACATTTTTCCTAATATTCAATCTGCAGCTCCCCTGGCGCAACTTGAGGCTGTTTCCTCTTCTGCTTTAAGTTTTAAGCAGCTGCCTGGTTTGGCACCTAGGCTAAGTAAACTTTGGGTTGGGTTTTCTTTTTTTCCTCCTTTTTCTCTTTTCTTTGGTTACTAAGCAAAAGCAAGTCTCATCTGTACACTAGGAAGAGCTTTTGCCACATTTAAAGCAAGTACAGGGACTCCAAGCTCAAACTGCTCTAATAATTTATTCTGGTCTTGAAATCCCTAGGGTTATTTCACAGAAAATGTATTTTAAGATGTTTGGCTCAAAAATGACAAGATAACAGACGATACATATTCATTTTCTCCCCCAAGATGGTGATGAGATGTAACAAAATAAAGCAGTAGTCTCAGCAGATCTTCCCTCCCCCAGATGGAGAAGAGTTGTGGTTTTATCTCAATGATACCACCAGAATTGTGCTGCCATTTATCTTGAGGGTGTACTTATGAAAGGGATTGTTTGCAGCTGGAGCTACAAGGCATGAAACAAACTGATAATGGAACTTTCTTTTGAAGCTTATTCTTTTTCAGTGGCATTTTTCTTTTTTTTTTCCTTTATGAGCTTCATGACAGCCAAACAGTAATTTCCTTTCTGTATTTTAGCACAAACAACAGATTAGTGTCACATTGTTTGCTGTGAGGTTTTGCTTGCTGCTTGCATGAGTACTTGTTGGCATTTGGTGTGTTCCAAATAAATAATGTGGTCCTTCATAAAGATAAAAAACAGAAACATCTTCCTGGCATACAAGAAGGCACTGCTAGCACGCATCTTGAATATGGTATAAAACCACAGAGGCAGAGGTGAATAATGTAATTTGAAGTTGGAATCACAAAACACATGAGCCAGGACTTTATCTTCTATAAAAGACATAACACAGCCTTTGGCACTGCAAACATCATAATCTACTGCAGTCTCATACCCAAGAAAAATGTAATTTAGATTAACAACATAAATCACAAATAGTAAATTATTTATGTTTAGAGTAGATAGAAGACAGAACGTAACCTCATAGAAAAAATGTCTTTAATTTTTGCCCTTCTTAACACCATAACAATTATTTTTTCATATTCTTAGTAATATTATCACTGCTAGAAAACACAAGGAAACATGTTGCATGGTGGTTCCCCTCCTGTTTCTCTTGCATATTTCTTAGAGGCAAAGCTTTCTATCCCTCTCCTTACCCATCATTTCACAATCAACCTTTACAATCATCTCTTCTATTTCTTCCAGTGCCTCCAAAGCAAATGCATCTTACATGATTTTTGTTTTCCATAGCTTGCTTGGCATTCTTTGTTAGGCTTTGCACCCTCATTGTGAACTGATATTGCTCCTCTAAACCATCTTTTTCAATATCTATTGCCAGAGGGTTTCCTGGACCACCGCCAACACCCTAATGCTGTTCCCAGCCCACCGGCGGCATGGCCAGCCCAGCCCTACCCGTGATGGCAGCATCTGCAAACGCCATCTAACATGAGCTCCAATGTAATTAAACAAACTGCCAAACCGAACGAGTGTTGGCTTGAAACCTCACATTTTAGATGAAATGCTGAAAACATCGCATTTTACCATTAAGTCAGAAGGATGATACATCATTTGACGTGGTTTTACGAGACCACTGCCAATACAAAAGCGCTGCGAAGTCCATGAAATGAGCCCCTGACCGTTAAGAGTCGTGAACGCTACTCACCGCTCATTAGAAGGCTCTGGCTTTGGTAGCCCAGAAGACAGCAGGAAGAGGGGAAACAGAGTACAGACTGGCAGAGCAAAAGAAGATTAATGTGAGCACAGGGGAAAGGGCAGGGATAGGCAGCCCAGGGGTGGAAAAAGCCAGGAGAGAAGGTGGAAAGGACTCCTTTCATCAATGGCTTGAATCAAAGTTGCAGTCTCCATACCTAGAGCTTATTTGAGTAAAAATTATGGCAGGACAGCACTAATGTAGAAGCACAGTCATAGAGGTAACACCATTAAGAGTGCATAAATATTAGAAAAACTCTCCCTGCCAGTCATATACTTAGTTTTGGCAAGGAAACTCGGCTTTTAGAGGCTCAGAGCCTTTCCTCTGTGCATTAGTGCTCAGTGGTTGTTAGCACTCGAAAGTAATACTTCCAATGCTATATCAAGTCATTCAAGTGACAGGAAATTTGAGCAGTTGATTTGGGAAATGGATATTTCATTAGAGGCACAACTCATGATAAATGAAAGTTTTCCTACCACCGTCATCGGGAATACCGATGAGCTCTAAATCAAACTGCCTGAGAAGGGCGGCAGGGCGCTGGCGTGGGGACGGCCAGAGGCTGCAGCGGGCAGCTCGGCTCTGTGCAGCCTGTGCACGCGTCCCCCTACAGAGGCCACCAGGCTGACTGCGGCTGTCCCCAGGGCACCCTGCGGACAAGCCGGGACTCAAAAGCTGCCGTAGCATGACTTTAGCTGGCCCTGGTTGGCAGCTTCCATCGCTGCGAGCAACGCGGCAAGAGGCACAGGCACAGAGACGACTCCCAAGCACCAACTCAGAGCAGAAGTTACTGGGTGGGATTGGAACGGTCTTACAGACAGAGCAAAACCAACGGGATTTTGGAGAAGTTTGTGTCTGTCTGCTATGGCTGCCCAAGAAACTATTCAATGATCAAAGAGGCCCTTTCTGAAATCCATCTGATCCTAAAGGACCAACAACGTACGCTTTCCCTGAACACTGCAAATTCCTCTTCTACAAAGAGACGCCTCAGACATTCAACTTCAATGGCGTTACTCACCGCAACACAGGCAGCAGAACCATGAGAGCCCTGTGAAGACACGTGACGGACACTGCCAGCAACCCCATCCCACAGCACATTCGTACATTCCACGCTTTGAATACGCAGTGCCCTCTGGAGACAGTTCTAGAGGAAACAAGGATTCAAGCGCCTTTCTAGGTGCTTCATGGATAAAAAAATGCCCTGCAAGTTGTGACTGAAGTTTGTAAATTACTGGCTAATGCCCGAGTAATGATTAAGCTCAAAATGTTGATATGCATCAGCACAACCCTTAAGCAATCGGAGCATCTCCAGAGTTACCCTTGCTTTTGTCAACATTTTCAGAGAGATGCGCTCCTCGCCAAAATGCCAGCGACAAATACGTCGCTGCAGTCCCCAGGGAAGACGAACCCGCCCGCAGACTGGCAAGGACAGGGTGCTGCGCTGGGGCAGCTTGGCTGCCTGCCCTGAGCCTCATGCAGCACCGCTCTCACACCCAGGGTGGGTTCTGTAAGGTGTCCCACCTGCAAAAGTGGACAAACCCATCACTTTTTGGCACACACGCTTCCTGAGCTTGTCTGCCCTATGCAGCCCGCCTGCAGTACTTCAGCCGGGTTTAGCCCAGCGTCTGCAGTTTGCTCAAAGCAAACCCCTTTGCTACAGTGAGCAATTAAGATTAAGAAAACTGATTGATCTTCAGATAGAACTCTTAATATCTTCTAAGATACAGATTACTGAGTTTTGATCAATAGCCACGATATAACTGAAAATGTGTTTCCGCAGTTGAACAGGCTGTGTTCCTAATACCCAAGATACGTTGGTGGGTTTGATTGATATGGAATAAAAGTAAAGCAAATGAAGCACCATCTGTATGCATTTGTTTGATGTATGTGGTTTTAAGTTCCAAATCAACTCCCTAAAAATAGTTCGGGGGTTTCTTTGCACAGCAATACAAGGTATATATGTGATGATGTGAATTTGAAGCAAAACCCTGTTCTTAATGACCACCACAAAAAATTATTTACAACTTCCACAAACCTCACGTTTCAAAAACGAAGTACTAAAAAAATTCTTTTGAAGCAGGTAAAAAGTAATTAAAAATGAATACTTGTTTTTTTCTGCATTAACATTAAGAGCTGAGGTACACTTTTTTGAAAATTGAAATAAAAATCAAGATCAGGGATCAAAAAGCTCCATTCACACCTTTGCAGCCTAGAGGATCGTTTCAGCCATGGCCGTGGCTCCAGCAGATGCAGGTCCCACAGTCTAACACCTCAACAGCAGCAGGTTGTGGGAATTTGTGGGGTTGTTTCTGCAGCTACTATTAAATGAGAATCCAGACACGTAGACACCTCCCTCCTAGTGTATTTTTCTATTTTACAGAGGAAGGGAAGGAAAACCTTGACGATTTGGTAATTCAGAGCCTTCCCCAAGCTCTCATGGCATTGCTCAGAGCCCTTCCAGCATCCTCGGTGTTAAGCTACCGGCTCTCCTTGGCTGTTCCCTCCGAGCTGGGGGGCAGAGACCAGCCCTGCCACATTTCCCCCCACCTCCCCCCAGCCAGCAGAGCGGAGCTGCAGACCTGGTAGCCAGGGTGCACAGAGGGCAGCCTTCGCTGAGCACCTTCAGGCTCTGCGCCGGCAGGTACCGGCTGCCGGAATCCCGTGCCTTGCTCCTTTCGGGGACACCCCTGCAAATGCAGGTTCTCGAGATGTCACAGTTTTCAGTCTCACGTTCTGTGTCCATACTGCCTTCTGCTCAGGCCCAGGAACATCCCTGCTTGGCACAGCAAAGCAGTTGAGAAATGGATGCAGAGCGCAAGCACCCAGCTGGCCATGTCCGCTCCTCTGCGGAGCACGGGAAAAATTGCACAGCATTGCTGTGCCTCCCGCTTTAAAGAAGCAAAAAAGTCTATATAATCCTTTGATTTTTCCCCCAAAAGCCTGTCATTAGGGTTTATAAAGTGAGTGTTATTTCAGCTTTCACTCTGAAAATTTCCTTTAACAGGTCACTATTATTATTCTCCATTTGCCAGGCTGAGACACCGGGGGTAGGGAGCAAGTCTTGCCCCCCCTCCAGCCTGTTGCACCCTGCACAGAAGAGAACTGCTCCAGAGGAGTCTAGAAACCACATGGGGCTGAGGCCGAGAGTTTGAACTAATACTTTCTACCTGTAAAGCTGCAAAATAGAATAAAAAAAAAAACACCAAGTGTATTCCTGTTTCTCCAGGAAAGCAGCTACACCGTCCAGGCAGTGGATGCAGCGCTTGCAATAAAGGCGTTGCCATGGCAACTTGCCAAGACCCTCTTAAAAATTCTCCAGAAAACAGTCACAAAAATCTAAACGTATGTGAGAGAAGTCCCTAAGCATGTCTAAATTAAGTAGCAATCAAATGAGTTCCTCTTTTCTCCTCCTGGGAAATGCTGCCTTACCAGCCTTTTCTTTGCTGCTGCTGCTGCTTAGTTTTAATTATACACTGTGCCTTTCTCTTCTCCGTTGATTTCCTACATGACAAGGGAAGTACATGCTACACCCATCAACCTGCTTACCTGCTCCCCGCAGCTGGGTACACAGCCCCTGGAAGTTGACTTAGGTACTCTTTTTCTTTTTTTTGGTAAGGTCTGCTAATTACCTGGAAAGCCAACATCTTATTTTCAAGTATGGCAGATGCTTATGCCTATATTATTTTTAAAATATGTTGGCTTCTCTAATGGAAGTCAACCTGGGAGACCTTTATTCAAATGCTGCTGCTATGCACAGACCAAGCGACCCGCTGTGCGCAGTATTAAATCTGCCTGGCACTTACAGAAAGCCCGGCTCAGGCTGCATATGCATCTCCCAGCCAAAGTTCAATTCTGCAATGTGTAGCACATGTAAAGTTCAAGGATAACGGAAAGTTTATCTTGCCTGTAGGACTGTTCATCAGAAGAAAAGGTAGCTTGTGTGATTATACTGTGATGAGATATGGATTTTTTTTTTTATTATGATTCCCAATGTTATTTCAGTATGGCACAAAACAACGACACCCCTGCAAAGCGATTTGCTGGCTACAGGCCAAGTGCCCTAATAACATCAAATGCCCTGTCCCCATGCTCAGAGCCTGTCATGTGTGAGAATTACGATAAGATACAGAATCAAAAGTTGGTTTATGCTAAGAGACACGGTGGGTCGCATCCAGCAGTCTGCAGTTTAGTTATGTATTAACATTGACCACCGTTACCTTCTGCTAAGCGCCCTCAGCTCGCTTGCCAGTCTATCTTAAACACATCACATCCACTCAAACGGGACAGGCATCAGCTCAGCCCCGTCTGACTTACCCACACCCAGGGCTCCCAGGTGGCTCTGCAGACAGTGACGCTGGTGGCAGGGTCCTGGGGGGCAGTGGAGGGTCCCCAGCCCGGCAGGACGGGCAGACGGCACCCAGCTCCATGCAGCCAACCGGCACGGCTGGATGCAAGCGCCCGTAGCTCCTGACACCCGCACCAGCTGCAACCCGCTTTGTTATAAACCCAGCACTGCTGGGACAAACGCCACCCGCAGCTACGAATAACCCACAGCTCCGCATCAGCAACCCCTTCCCGCTCTCCAGAGCTCGGTGGGGTTCAGCCCTGGAGCCAGGGGGGCTCCTGCAGATGCTGGTGCCTGCTCCGGGCAGCATCCTGCCTCCTCCCCTTCTCTGCCAGCCCTTCACCCACCTCTTCAGCCCAGCAAACCTGGTGCCTTCCCACAGCAGGGTTTTTCTATGAAACACAGATAGAAATCATTGTGTTGATGACAGTATTATTCATACAAGGGTCACCCTGGGTTGTATTTCTGAGGCTTGATTCATTAGTCTTCCTCTTTGATCAAAACAGACTCACTACACAGAGCTTATCTTTTCTGATATAAAAATATTTTATAGCTATAAATTATAGACAAAAAATTGACCACAAAGTGGAAAATTATTATTGGGGATAAAAATAATCTGATTAATTGCTTTCTGATCACTGTATACAAAGATTGGAGTATGAGAATTGCATTTCATTGAGCTTATTCCTTCCATATTCCCACATAAAAGTTGGGTTTATCTTTTAATTGATCTACAGTGCATTTACATATAAATCTAGAAATTTGAGTTTGGGAAGATTGCTTTCAATGAGCAACGGAGGAGATATATACACTCTGCAGCAAGTTAGGAAAGAGGGAAGTCGTAAAATTACTTTTAAGGTACAACTTAGAGAAAAACGACCAGGCTACAGCGCTCGCACTGCCCTGCTCCGTGCAGGCTGCAGCAGCCCTCACCTCGCCTCCCCTCCTGCTCTGCTGCCACTGCTCGCAGCTCTGCACGGGGGCACGCTGCCCCTCATCCTCCAATTAACCAGGCTTTTGCTCTAATTTCTGTTAATGCTTTACCATTCTAGGAGGTATCAAATTATTAGTTAAGAAATATTTACCGGTGAAAGATAATACAGCTTTGTGCTGCCACCTCGGTGTGCATGCTCTGTATGAATTGCTGCTGAAATGAAATAAAATAAAGCAAAAAGGGGATATGAAACAGCTGCTGAGGCGTATAAAGATATTTCACGGCAAGATACAATACACTTTTATGGCCCAAAGTACAATAAAATTATGATTCATTACTGGTTAGTTAAGTCTGGGGAGCACATAGAGGTAATTTTCAAACGGTACAAGTTACATATCGAATGTAATTGGATTAGGGGAAGACAGCACATCACACTGCATGTTATAGGAGCAGGGGGTGTGAGTGATTTTGCCCAAGAAATGACTAAAAGCTATGAAAACCTCAGGATTTGTTCAACCGCTCTGGGTTGGGAGGGGCTGTGGGACAGCAGGGCATCCCTCCCAGCATCCCTCCATCCCTCTCAGCATCCCCAGGGACTCAGAGCATCATCCCTGTGTCTCCCCCCAGGCTGCAGCAGAGTTGCTGGGGGCAGCAACACCAGCACTGATTCTGAAAAATGCATTTAAAGACAGGGAAGAACGTGGAAGAGGGCTGCTCTTTTTATTTGAAGAGCTGCCTTTGAAGCAATCAAATGCACTTTCAAACTCGGAGGGCTCTGTGTTCCCGAGGATTAGCCCCGACCCCGGCACTCGCTCCTACAGTTAGTGTTTTCTGTCAAAAGACTCCATAGCTGAACCACACACAGCAAAGCTTTTGAGGCCACTATTTTATTTAGCAGGGGTTATTTGTTTCACTATTTTCTTTTCAAAGATGCTCAATGAACCAACACCCATGCACACTTTCATTTAGCACATTTAACTATTTATCATAATATTAAAATACTTGAATTCCTTTGCAGGAGCTTGTTTGAAACCCAGTGGCTCCAACCCCCCAGGTTTTTCTCACCCCACATCCCGGTCTCCATCCTGGGGCCGGTACCCATCCCGCAGGCACCCTTTGCTGAGCGCTGCATTGCACAGGGCCGGAGAGGCACAGCCGTGGGCTCGGCCATCACACCCCTGGGCTCTCAAGAAGCTGTTTGGGTGCAGGAGCAGGAGCCTCCCCTGGGACGGGCAACCCTGCCTGTCCCCTCCATCATGGCCATGGCCAATGCAAGTGTTTTCCTCAGGGAAGGCCACCTGCTCCATCAGGTGCTGGGCACCCCCAGGGACAGGTAACAGACCCCCTGGACCAGCTCAGGGCCACCCATCCCCTGCTTCATGCTTTGGGAAGACATTAAAGGCTTGTTCAGTTGAATCCATTTCCCACCTATGCACTGAGTGAAGTTATCTAAATTACTGGGTAGCGTTGCAAGAATGTTTTATTCATAACTTGTTTAATGCCTGGCACTTGCTTTTCTTTTGGTACTTATTTAATACACATTTAATTTAACTTATTTGAAAGCGCTAACATATTTTCTAATTACCTGAAGTACTTAAACTGTTTCCATGCTGTTAATACTTTTTTTTCCTCACTATTGAGGGCTGAGATGCCAACAAAGTAACCTGTTTATAGGGGCCAGGCATCCCTCCCACCTTCACAGTGAGCAAGGAGCTCTGCCACCAGCCAACCCCAGTGCGTGCAGCTGCAGGTGCTGGGGCACACGGGGACACCCGTCTCTCTGCCCCAGCACACATGGGCTGCAGATGCACACAGCCACCCAGCCACCAGCCATGCGAAGGAAGGGGAAGGACCAGGCACCTCATGCCAGCAGCTTCACTAGCTCCTGTATTTATTATGCCTTATGTTGCATTTTATGGAAGGACACTAAATTTATTCACTACTGCTGCTGTTTTTAATAACTTCACAATTCCTGTGGCAGTTTCATTTCTTCAGACATTCACGGGCACCGTTTTTGCTGGGGTTTAAGAATTTAATGTGATATTAAGACACTAAAGGTTTTCTTCAGAACTAATGAGAGAAGAACACGATACGGCACATGCTGGCCCGCTGAGGCACCGCATGACCCCAGCATGTTGTATTGGCTGCAAATGCGATGGTGGCTGACCCCGGGAAGGAGTCATGCATGGAGCATCAGTAACCCAGGCTGTTAGCGGGCGGGCACGGAGAGGCAGGCGAAGCACTTCGGCTGCAGAACTGCATCGCTGCACTGAAAGCACTAGCCCCCCGCAAGCACTCACCTGCGGGTGGGGGCTGCTGCGCTCCCCATCTCTTGCCCCATTCCAGGTAACGGGAGCACAGTGATCCAGCATGGTACACCCATGGGCAACTACAGAACTGAGATGGGCAGACCCAATCTAATCTGCCAGGCAGGCACATCGCTTGGCTTATTCTTCACTGGAAAACAAACAAAAACAAACAAACAAACAAAAAAAAAAAAAAAAGGAAGAGGAGTGCATTAGCAACTCACAGGGAGCTGAGCTGTTCGCCTTCTTAACAAATTCTTTGCACATCCAAGCACAAAGTTACACACTGGTACAGATGCCCTTCTTACTTGCTGCTGTTTACAGCGTCAGCAGTATATTACTCCAATTTTATTTTGGTGTAACTTTATTAAGGAGAATTACATGAGATAAAAATGGAGTCATCCAATAATAAATCTGGGCTTGCCTCTTTGTTTAACACACATCTTTTAAGTGTATGTCCAGATCTGCTCATGCATTTATTTTCTGTCCTTGCTTCAAAGTACTCTCATTGCTGTACTGTAGGAAAGAGTTATTTTCCGTAGATACATTTTATAAAAAAAAAAAAAAATCTAAACCAAAACAAAACTAAAATTTATTCCTGGAGTAAAGATACCCAGTAAGAAAATAATCACCTGTTATCAAACCAGAAAGCATCTTGTGGAAAAGTATATTCAGGGTGTTGGGAAATCTGACTCATTCTCAAACATCCCCCCCTCCTTGCAAATCACTGTCAAAATAGTTGTAACACTATTGTTATGGCAATATTCACCAGATAGTGTTTTTAAGTTTTCTCCCTTAGCTACTAAGTACACGTTCAGTCTCTCGGAGACAATCTCTGCGCTTGGTGGGTGAGGATGCTGGAGGGAGGGAGGACGCGATCTGCAGCCCCTCCCCGGGCAGAGCCGGCCCTCGGACAGCTTCCACCTGTCACCAAGAGGACACGAGTCACGCAGGTGATGGCATATCAATATAAAACACGGACAAGGAAGAAAAAGCAGCTTTGAGTCCTGGTAAGAAGGGTAACGTGTTTATGCAAAATTACTGTTTCCTGAAACACACGGAATTAGTATGTCAAGGCGTTAATAAAAGCTGCCTAAATAAAAGGAGAACTGAGTCACCTCTCGCTTTCTCCTTGCATCACCCCCCAGCTGGGTACATGTACTCTGGCTAGTTTTTCTCAAAGGCAGAGACAAACCAAGAGACAATTTTCTTCACACTAATTTGCCACACTTCAAAGCAATTATTATATTACAGAAGCCACCCTAAACCAGCAGCTCTTTCCATTCAGGCTGGAGCCAATGCATAGAGACAGATCAATCTAGCCACCCAAAAAAAAAAAAATAAAAGGTGATACATGAAAAAATTTTCAAGGGCAGATCATCTAATTTTCTAATAAATCTGCTTGCTGGCCATTTGTGTTACATGAGCTACAGAACTTGACCCTGTTCTCTCTGTTTCAGCCACTAACTTGAAGCTGGGCAAAACAGATGTTCCAGAAGAGCACACAACCTTCATTAAGAAACACAGACATTCACACTTTTTGCTTGGTATTCTGTTCCAATCACAAGCCTCCGCCCTGCTCAGCCCTCACACTCCCCTGGTTCAGCCCCCCCTTTGGGTTCTTGCCGTGCCTGCACACGCTGCATGCAAGAGCTCTTCCTGCAGCATCTGTTCCTTCCATGAAACACCTTCGAAGCACATTTCCATTGCTCGTGCCTCGATGACTTTGCAATTAAAGCGAGGAAGGATCTTCACCGCTTTTGGATAAACCTATCTAACACCTCTGGTGCACGCTCAGCACTCCTCACAGGCTCAGGCGTGCCCGTGCAGGCTCTGCACGCCCCTCGGACAGATCCTGCCCAGGCTGTCTATGAGTTTGTGCACATGCCTGCGCCTGCCCCGCCAGGCACTGAGGACACTGACACCCCTCAGTGGGCTGCAGCGGGGGCTGTGCTTTGCATGGGGCCAGTCTGCAGTGAAAATGACACTGGATGGCAAGGCAGAGCCATGAGACACTCATGGACCTGGATCACAAACAGTTCAAACAGATTGTCGTAGCGTGAAATTCGATAGGAACGCTGATTAGAGACGATGGGACATCACTTATTTTGGAACCAAACAGAATTGGTGTTTGGCTTTACTAGCGATAGACACCACTTGTTGTTTTTTCTGCTGTCATCAATTTCTTTGCCATTATTTACTGGTTGGAAATACTGAGATTTCACCTCCATGTACACATCTTCATTGAAAACCTTCCCTTGCTGTTCTGTCTGAATCCAGCCAACCCTACTGTAACGGTCCTAACGAGTCATACCAATAACCATGATGATTACGTGACTGAATTCTACATCTTCTCTCAAAGGTTAAAACAAGAGTAAGTTAGGTTGCGGACCACTTGGCTGAAACATAGGTTTGCATACTACAAGATAAAAAACCACCTGTTTCAGCTTCTGCTTCCCAGATAATAGTGTTCCCCTGCTCCCATTTTAATGTGTTGTTGTGGTTCTGTTTGTTTTCCCATAAAACTTATTGCCTGAAAAACCAAAGATGACAATATTGAACTAGAAAGAAGAGTCTCACAAGAAAAATGGGAGGTTTCATCAGTGCCAAAGAGGCACAAGTGAGTTGCTTAGACCACTTATACAGTAATTAAAGGGGGAAATTTGTTATTTTCCAATAAGATCTGGAAAGTGTACTTTAGCAAATGAAATAAAAATTGAAGCTGCTAACTGTTAGGTGTTTATGGTGAAGGAGGAGATGATGGGAAAGCAGATTCAGGGTGCACAGTTACCCAGGTCACCTTGAATGTGCCTTGCCATCTTCTTGTCCCTTACACTGGTAACCTGTGGACACTGTTTGGGGCTCAAATGAATCATAGAATCATTTATGTTGGAAAAGACCCTCAAGATCATCAAGTCCAACTTCAAGTGAAAGCAAGTGCTGGGCTCAACAGGCAGCTGCCTAGCCTGCAGAGTGTAAGACACCGGCCACGTGCTTCTAACCCCACGTGAAAGGCACGCACGGTTGCTGTTACCAGCGCACCACAAGGCTACAGCTGCTGCTGCCAAGAGATGCTCATTTCATAGCCAGGCGCTCCCAGGCCTGACCCTGCCATCCCTGTGGGGAGATGAGCCGCTCCTCCCTGCCGGCTGCTTTGCAAGGATGAGTCACCCAAGAACCGAGCTGGATCAGCACGCCTCGGGCCTTTCCCAGCACTTGTGTTTCTGAAAACATATAAAACGACCAAAGGGAAAAAAACCAACAACAACAACAACAACAAAATCAAATAAAGCCACCCACCAAAATACAACCCCCAGCCCAAGTCCATGTGGACTGTGAATTCCAGGCCGCGCATCCCGGTTCTAGCCAGGGCCGCATGCACCTGCCCCAGCACGTGGGGAAGGGAAGGCTCTGCCCGGGGCGAGGAAGGCACCCACACCAGTGCAAACGTGTTCCACTCCTCTTCTGATTCTAGTCTCCTCTTCACACCCCCAGCTATGTTTTAGAAGCAAGTCTTTGTCCCACGCATTACAATGTAGCTAAGCATAATTCCAGGTTTCACGGAAAAAACGTAATGAGTTATTTACTCACAGCAGTTTTCTATTATCAATATTGTTACACAAATTACAGGAGAATCATTGTTTTAACAAGGCTCATTTTTGAGGCTGTTTATGGATTAATTTGTACCTGGGATTTTGCTGGCATACTGAGTGATGCCCATACACGACGTAGTAGATCTATCAGATCAAGCACATTCTGTTGTATGCCTTGTGGCAGGGAGTCCTGCTGACACAGTAACATAATTGCATGACCTCAAAAGTAAATAATAAAGTGAAAATGAAGTCTCTCATATTGTCTCCACCTTTCACTTCCAATCGAATCTGAGGAAACCCAGAGAATAACAGCCATTCCTCCAGAAGTTACCAGGTACGACAACAGGTATGGATCCACTGCTATTAAAAAAATCATAAAAAGAGCAAGATAATCCGATCTAAACATTTGACTCTGCTTTGGACTCCTTGCTTCTCATTGAGATTGAATATGGGACACTGCACCCTGTGGTACACACAAACACGGCAGGGAATGCTGAGGGACAAGCTGTCTCCTTTTTGTGGGTTCATGCATCATCATTCAGATGAAAGATTATATACTGAGAAGTTAATTCTGCTGTTAACACAGCCAGGCACCAGCACAGCCTAGTAAAGTCAGCAAGCATTCTCTAGGAATAAGCACAATGTAAATGCCATGACTCAACAAACTGTTACACCCCACACGATCCCCCAGTAATGGGTCACCAAGCAATGGGTCCAGCCTGACCCAGTATCTGCGCCTTCTGCTCGAAACACCAAGAGCTCTTAAGATAATGGTCACCATCACTTATGAACTGCCAGAAAGGGAATTAAAAATAAAAAATAAATAAACAAGGGGCAGTTCAGACACACATTCTCTGGCAGAAGGGGGATTCATAAATGCAGTCCAGTTACATCCAGTCAATTCAAAAACCCAAATAAATTCCTCCCACGTAACTGTGGGGCAGCAATCAATACCGTGCTGCTGGACAAACAGCCTGCTTCAAAACACTGACTGCCTTGATCCTGAGAGTTTGACTGAAACCCAAAGGGACTGAGTATTGCAAAGCTGCAGCATTAGTGCATGCATTCCCTAAAATGAAAGAAATACTTTTCCCCTTGCAAAAATGTCCAGAGCTGGCCTCGGTGGTGACAGGAACTCACACACAGGTCAGTTCTGGGACAACACAGAAGCTGCTCCAGGACCTCGAGCACCCCTTGCTTTGTAGGCTCACCAGCAGGAGCCAGGGTGGCACCACTGACAGGTGATGGCAATGGAGGGAGAAAAGGAATGCCACCCTCGGACGCCAGGAAGGAAGCAAATGATCCTCCAAGGAAAAGGAAAGGTAAGGGCTAATGATCTCCTTATCTAGACTCTATAATTAATTACTCCATGACACAAGGCATGCGCTGTTTTTCACCCCTTCTTCCTGAAATCGCAGTGACAGCTCATGCAGCCGTGCGAATGGTGCCTGTCTTCTGCCCAGCACCGCCGCCAGCGGGAAAAGCCCCATCAAAAGCAGCAAGATTGTAACAGCGTGAATCTGGGCTGCAAAACTAGTAAGGACAGTTGAATTTTTCAGTCTTAAATTAGAAAAAAAGTTCTTCAAACATGCCAGAGCAACAGTTAAAGGTCTGTTTTCTGTTCACATCTGCCTGGAACCTGAACGTCCACCTGATGCCCCTGCAATGGGTTGAAGGGATGCACCATCTCCAGAAACACACGGGATTTCACACACCAATTTCCCCAAGCACTTTCAGAAGTGGCACTGGATGTCCACACGGGAAAGGGCTGAAGTGCACAACAGGAACCCTCCGTTCCTTGTGCAGGCTCACCCTGCACAAATAAAATGTACAGAAAAAGCTTTGGTAAGGACCGAGCGGCCCCCGAGAACCGAGAGGATTGTTTCAATTAGGTGATTGCAAGTTGCATTTTTGCCAGAGAGAAATCTGCAGTCAGAACTGAGTCACCAGCAGATTTTTCATTCTGTAAGACCAATAAATAATAAATAAGTAATTATACAAGTAATCCATTTAATGTTTCCTTCTACCAGCAGGCTGAGAAAGAAAAGAGACACTGCCTTTTGAGCAGTGCCCTGAAAATTAGTCTCTTTTTCTCCAAGACTCCTGAAAATCTGTTGAAATAGCTGAAACTTTTCTTTAATCCACTAAAAAAAAAAAAAATATTACATTTTCTCTGGTAATTGATTTTTAAGATCTATCATTTGGTATCTCTGACATGTGTGGCTAGATCGCAGTCATCACTGCAAGTTCAGTGCCACTGAGCTCATGCCCCCTCCCCCCTGGGAAAAGCCATTTATGAGAAGAAAGGACCTGGCCTGGACATTGCCAACCCTTACTCCTGCTCGATTTTCCTCCTTCCCGCACGGACCAGGTGAAATGCTGCCAGACCCACGGCAGGGCTGAGCTCGCCCCACTCCCACGCCGCAGCTACGGGGGCAACCTGCTCAGGCGAGGTTACAGCCTGGCACCCCGGGTCCCTCATGCCTCCCACAGCCGTGGTCCCTTGGGATGCTCAGGGCAGCGCTCCTCCATTGGTCACCTCGATGGGCATCACACAAAGCGCTTCAGCTGCTGTGCAAGGCACCATCACTTCCTTCACGTGCTCTTGTGCCGCTTACAGACTGATCCAAGACATTACACTGAATGGTGAGACTTCCTCCGAGGTATGGATAAAAGCACTGTAACGTCTGTTACTCTTCCTCCTTTCATATCTCCATGAATATCAGCCATATTCAAAGTCATTAGTATTCACTGCCAACTGCAAACGAACTATCAGCTTTTTACCAGATCACGACCATCCTTAAGGATCAGTGTATCTCCTGTACAAACAAAACATATGAAAGTTATTTGCAACCATGCTTCTTGATATTGCCAGTACTTTTAGGGACCTGCTCGCAAAAGGATTTAAGTGCAATTTTTTCTTTTTTTTTAATTTTTTTTTAAATCACATCTCCATCCTCCCCACTTTTCCCATTCCCCCCCAGCTTAAAAACTGGTTAAGACTTCAGCCCAAATGGAAGGGCCCTCACTAGCAAGCATGACAGCCGAGGGAAGCGGTACACAAGCTAAAGGCACACATACACAGTAAGCTGTAATACTGACAAACCAGACTGATTCCTACTAAAACATTTTCCAGCACAAGTGCCTGGCTCTGTCAGATCAGTGCCATGGCTGCAGCTGTACCTGAAACACACCCGTGCATGGAAAATTAGGAAGGATTTTGCTGCTGTTTTACTTTTTGTCCAGCAAGGGAAATATTTACTCTTTTACCAAGGATGATAAAAGTACATTATCCCCCAGGGAGGGGAACACATTCTGAAGTAAGTGCAGAAAGCACCCTTCAAAGAGCAGCACCCACGTCTGGCAACAACCACCCTGTTCTGCTGCAAAGGGGATCAGGGAGAGAGACCCCACCTGCAAACGTGAGAGATTTTCTGTTGTTTAACCAAACCCCACTAATGCATCAACCCAACCGCAGGGACAGGATCAGGCCAAGACATCACGTGGAGGCTGACCAGTTGCTGTGCAGTTGTTTTCCATATGAAAACCATGGAATAGAGAGAGGTGGGTGCAATGGTGCTGCAGTCCACCACCACGGACCACCCCCCTGCTGCTCCTCCACACCAGCTAGGCACTGCATCTCAGTGCATCCCAAAAAAACAGCAAGACTGTTTGGTTTGCTTGTACGTTTGTTTTTCTGTACAAAAGAATTATCAGTATAAATCCATGGAAAAAACAGCTCTTTCATTCTCAGTATAGCAAGATCTTTTAGTAAGCATGATACAACCTTTGGTTATTACACACTCTGCATATTATTGTAAACACCTCATTTTAGAATGCATTAAGCATAGAAAGATTAGCTCCTGAGGGTAGACCTAAAAGAGAAGGCAGAATTAATTAAAATTTATTAAACCAAAACTGGCTGAAAGATCTTCAAAGCAACACAGTAACTTGAAATCACAGAAGAATGGAATTGCTTTGGGAATAAAATCTAAACGAAAAGTAAAGTATAGACTGTACATTACGTATTACCTTTGTCTACATTTGCAAACATTAAGGCTAAGAGGAGCGAGAAGACGCACCGGGTCCTGCTTACAGAGCCCTGCGCAAGGAGCGGGTGCCAGGACCGCTGGAGGGGAGGGGACGTCCCTGGGCACTTCCGCACAGAGGGGTCCTAGCCACCCCACTGCCAGGGCCACGCGGGCAAGCACGTGCTCCCTGCACACTGGGCTGTGAGACGGGTACGGGAAAATGCCTGTGCAAACACCAGGAGGAGAAGGAAGAGCTAGTCACATGGATGGAAACACTACAATACCAAAATGTGTATTTAAAAATATAATCATCAACTCTAACAAAGTCGTACTGGTTTCAGAGATTTTTGGTATCTAGAAGTTAGGGATAAGTAACCTACAACTGAACATAACAAAAGCAAGTACGAAGAGAGATGTACAGCAAAATAACTTAAAAAAAAAAAAAAAAGACACAACTTTGCCATTATATTCCACTTTCCACCCAATGGCTTTTGGGTTTCCTTAGAGCCAGATTAGGAAGTGAATGAAACCTAATTTAACTTTCATTTAGGCCTTTTGTTAAACACTTGATTAACATTTGAAGCACACACCAGCAAAACAGAAATAAGGCTTTAAAACAAAGAAGAGTGCAAAAGCAAAACAAATCCACTTCACCTAACCTGCCACAAATCATCTCTCTGCAATTAAATGCAACGCTAGTATACGTGCAGGTGGCCGGGCCAAAATTAGCGTAAAAGAAAATAATTTCTTCTCTTTGTCTAATTTGTATGCATTTGTAATCAGTGGAGTGACAGAGCACAGAACAGGCCCCCTGGTGAGGTGCAATCTTTGCTCTTTGTCAGATATTCCCTGTTTCCTTGCAGAATATCAGGGAAGTTTGGGGCGAGAGGGAGCGCCTGGGCGCATCGGGTCCCTACGAGCACCCACGGTGGCTCTGCAGCTCTGAGCTCTGCTGCTTGCTAGGGGCTTGCAACCTTCACCACCGGCTCTGAGATGGGAGCAGAGAGATGCCCACGTGCCTCTACTGGATAATCAGTTGTGCAAAGAAAAAAAAAATAGTGTTACAGAAGTTGTAGCTGGCTTTGGGCGCGTGCAAATGCGACGACAATGCTGTGCAGGGTGCCTTGGTGCTACCGCGCAGGCAGGAGGAGTAATGCCATCGAAAAGGGACAGATTTACATAAAGACAAAGATGCAGCAAAGACAAACACGTCACTAAGAAAGATAAAGCAATTATGAGCTGAATATATTACTATCAAAACCAATTACAGATTTCAGTGGAGGGCACCACATGAGTTTTGTTTGTAACTCATAAGAAGAAGCCTATCTAAATATTTATTTTTATTGAATTTGAGTCACTGTTACATTACTTACATTTGCTGCTGGTTTATGCCCATCAATTTAATTTCATTCCATTGTAAATTAATTACAGCTGCCTTAATGAGGCACAATACACTTAGTTTTATCTGTGCTAAATGCAAGCAGACTTGCCCACTGGATCCCGAGGAGCCTGACCATGTTTGGTACACATCTCAGGTTGGTCTCGGAGTAAGCGGCTACCCGAGTTGCTGACTGAGAGAAGAGCTGTAGTGCAGGAGACTCGCCATGGGAAGGAGAGCAGACGGATGGCAAACACAGCGGTACCTGGTGTTTTCATTAATCTCCACCTTGTAGAGGTGTGGGGTATATTTAGGAACATCAACATTGCTGATGGAAATGAGTGTTTCTATTCCTCCAGAGTTTAGAGAAAAGCTGAGGAAGCTCACTGTGGTGCACTCTTAACAGTTCAGACAGCAAAGGTGGTTGTTAAGAAGTCCCCCTAAATGTTCTCAGTGCAGCAAAGGAAAGAACCATGTCATCCACTGATTTTAAGATGTGGATCCATGGAGGTACCTGGTCTGTGACCCCGCATTCAGTGCTGCCTCCTTAGACCGAGCCCTGCAAGAGATGCTTTGCAGTATCACACATTCTTTCTGCCTGAGGATCTTGTGCAATTAATATTAACTCAGCTTTGTAACACCATACTGAGAGGAAGAATTAACTATACTTTCCATGAAAAGCAGTAGCGTAGGACGTGGTGTTTGCTTACCCCACACCAGAGCTCTGCCGTGTGGAGGGGACATGAGCAGGTGTTTTACATGACAAAGCCACTCTCAAAACTCCATGGTGCTCTTCGGGAAAAAAAAAGAAGCAGAGCAACCCTTCCCAGGGAATGCTGAAACAGACAGGGCTTCCACCGGTCAGCTGGACTTTGGCCAGAACACCCCAATTAACATCTGTAACATGGTGTGAAAAGTGCTGGATGTTTTTTAATTAGAGGATGCAGATGAGACCTTGTTTTCACACTGTCCCTCCAAAGGACGCCACCTCCAGCAGCGGTGGAGAGTCCTGCTTGGTGTCAGGTAAAAGGGAACACAATGAATGTCGCTCAATTACAGTATTACCCATGACTTACCCAGAGCTATCTCTAGTAGCCTGAATGCGGCTCTTTCTCCGATACCAAGCAATGTGGCAGTCAGTCTGACACACGCTAATTAAAGTGAATAGAGAAGGACATTTTATAATTCATGGCACAAAGGAAACGCTTTCATCTTGACCCACCCAGCACCACATGCCTGTTCACAACCCAGGGACTCGAGGGTCATCCCCTTACAATGCCAGGAAGGGAGCAGAAGGCAAGCACCTCCAGAAACGAGCCTGCAAAGGCGGTGATGTTTTCCTGTTGTCACTACTGCAATACACCGGTGGTTTCCCCTCCTTCCCTTCCTGCATGTATTTTTTATAATCATCAATATTTACAAAGTCATGAAATACTAGAGAAGCATTAGATTTTGATTGCCAGCTCCTACAACACAGCAGCCTTGCTGAGCGACCAGTCTGCGCAGTGCCCGCTGCCCGGCAAGCAGCAATACAATCGCTGTTGACAGTTGCTCATCGCTTCAGGTCCGTCACTTTCACAGGAGATGGTGATCAGAGTTATCGGAGCTACTGCCACCAAGCAGAGCGAGATCTACCCACACTCCCGCTGCACCATGGAATCAAGCATCCATCAAGCGTCACAGAAGCACAGCAGTGGCAGCAGCAGGCAGTGCTGCAGGACACGGCACTGCTCCCCAGCAGAGCAAGGGAGAACAACGGTGCAGGAAAGCACTAACCCCGGGAAACAGCCCGTCAGATTGCCAAAACAACTATTTACTGACATTGTGTGTCATAAACCATGAGCACCACTGATGGAAAAATTGTTTACTCTTTGCAGAGACTTTGACTCCTTCATAAAAAGGCAATAACAGTTGCTTTTGTTCATACTGCACCGGGGGGACAGAGGGAGAAAGAAAGAGAGGAAAATACAGATGGGCTGGGACTAATAACACTGGAACAGCTGCTGAACCACGGAGAAGTTCTGGATATTTACTGTGCCTCCATCTCTCCCACTCATGATGTTTTCCTGCCTATTACTTTGCTTTGCTAGGCTTCTTATAAGGACACAAATAATCCTGGGTTTTTTTCTATTCTACCTCTTTTACTATTTTTACTGTATTTCTTGTATAAATACAGGAGAACAAAAAGTTTACTTTCTAGCAACTTCGGAGAAGAAGGGGAAGTAAGAAATCTGTGGTACACAGAAAGCAGGTAATTATCTTCCTCCATCTGTGAATCCTGACTCAGAGCCATTTCCACAAACTTGTCTTCATTTATATTTACCCAGTAAGAAGCCCCTCCTGCCCCCACGCACCCGGAGAAGCCCAGGCGCCGCAGTTCCACCGCTGCCTCCCGCGGTCGGCACTGCTGTCCCTCGCCACGGGCTCAGCAGACCGCGGCCAACGTCTCATCCCCAACCATATCCCAGCCAGCGAAGAACAAGCACGTGTTTTGTCCAAGACAGCATCAACACCACCATCTACAGATACTTTTATCCATTTTCAATCTAAGCAAATACGTGAACAGGCAGCATTCTCTGCTGCAGAAACAATTAATCTACTAAAAGTAACACTGATAAATAAGTCTGCGCCTGGATGCGTCGACATATCATGACAAGAAATTAAGAAGTGGCTTTAAATTCTAACTTGATAATTTTTTTAACCATTTTATTTTATTTCTTTACTCAAAGAGCAAGTTTTGATATTTGATACAAACATGAATATTTAAATCATACGTTGAAAGTGAGATGAAGTCTCAATTTTTTTTAAGATATTGAAGTCAAAGCACTATTTGAATGATGAATTAAACATGTTTTAAAAGAAATAAAGGTAATAGAGTACTTTTGATGCTTACAAGCCAAGCTGAATGAAGGAGAAAGTCACCTCTCCTATAACACATCTCAGACACGGGCCTGTGAGAGGATGTGAGTGAAACCCTGACAATCTGAAGCTAAAAGCAGAGCTTCACCCACTTGGTTGTGTGGGACTGCAGCTGCCGAGAACCTTCCTCTCAGCCGCGACATGGGAAAGCACGGTCGAGCCGCATCCTCCGGGTACCAGTTGCAGCGCTTCTGTTAGCGCTGAGCCCACCCATGCCCAAGCAGAGCTGCAGGAGCTGGGGCACGGCACCGCTCCCAGCTCACGGGGGAGAGTAGGAAGGGGCTCAGCCAGCCTCCCCTCTTCCCACCCAGCCCTGCAGTGGCTCGTCTCCTACCACTCTTCCTTCAGACTGCCACCACTGCCCTAGCCCGCTTACGTAAACCGCACCATGGTTTAAATGTTTACCAAAAACTGTAAAATCCCCCGATACCATGCCTCCATCCGCCAAGCAGCATGCTCGTGCTGAATCCCTGCTTGCTGCGTTCTCACCCCCTAACTACAACGCAGCCTGACACACTGCGGAGACCCCCGAGCAGCCCTGCAGCACCGGCATCGAGAGGAGCCGCGAGCTTCCCCAAGCCCGCAGCCACCCCAGCCCGGGCGAGGGCAGGCAGCACTGCAGAGGGAAACCCACGGCGCAGGGACAACGCCGTCTGAGCGCGAGCCCAGCACCCCTCTGCGCACGAACGAACGCCTCTTTCGCAGTGAACCTCTGCTGCCATCCCATTAATCTTGGCTCTACTGAGTTACTACGCTGATTGGGGTGTTGCACAAACAGAAGCTGATCCTAGTTCTAGGTAGAACTTACCCTGCGTGAATGAGGCATAGGATGGCTGTAGTTACATTTATTAGTGTAAGACAGTAAATGTAAGGGGCTTAAATCCAAACACCGTGTACATTAACTGTTTCAGGTCTTGTGCCCGAGAATTACCTTGCCTTCCCACGCTGGTGTGTGCAGCATTCAGATTCATCTCTCACAATGAAGGCAGCATCTCCCACCACAGATGCAATTAATCTACTAAAAGTAACACCAGTAATTAAGCCTGTGCCTGAACATGCCAGCTGAGGACAGAAGGACCTAACGTGGGTCTGGCTCAGCGAATGCTGCTCACGCCATCAGCTGCTGCGGACGGCACAGCACGGCATGCAGGGCGCTGCTCCCCAGACGGGCCCGGGTCTGGGGGGAGGGGGCACGGCTCTGCAGCGGTTTTTGTGGAAGCATTCACTCTCCCTTCCAGGTGCCCCCCCTCCCCTCTCTGCCCCCTGCAGTCCACGAAGCTGTGCCCAGCACTGGTTCTTCGCATTGTTCCTGCAGCGCCGATGGCAGCTCTGTGACCCACAGGAAAAGTTCAAAGGACGATCCTAAAGAAAAGATCCAGTATTCCCCTCCATGCATACAGTGAGAAATACACCATGGAAATCTCTCCGTTATAGGCCCTGTAAGGAGCTCATCTGTTGCTTTAGACATGAGTAAAGAGCAAGGGAAAGGTGCCCTTAACTATATATAGAATTGGGAAATTTAATTAAAGTTTTAAATCATCCCAGCCCCTTGTCCAACAGGAAAGAAAACTAAAAACTTTAACTGGAAATTTGTTACTTGCCTACACAGAGCCACCAGAGAGAGTGAATGTGAAAAATACACTGACACAACCGACTTGAAACGCGATGAAGAGGAAGGCCAGAGCAGAGCCCCAGGCTGGCAGCAGGCGGGCGTGAGCCACCGCGGCTTCCCTGGGGCCAGGGCAGCGGCACCGCCTTTGACAGTGATGCTCCCCATCATCAATCAGTGTCCTGCTACTTAAAGCTCTTTCAAATTCTGAACCACCACCAGGAAAAAGTTATATGTAAAGATAAAACCTGTTTAAAAAGATTTTAACCATCAACATTCTGATTTTAAAGGGTACAGCTGAGAAGTACAAATTACCTTAAACTCAGAATATTTTTCCACAGGAATTTTTTTGGAAGAAGAAGGGAGAACACTGAGAATTATTTTCTAGTCCATCTGGTCACAGTCTTACCTCTAGAGGTAAGTAAGAGTGGACATAAATATCCGTAATTATAATGGCCTCACCTCTTCCCAAGCCCTGCCTGGAAAAGGAGAGTAGAACAATCTGCGTCTAATTACACAGCATATTTTCCTGAATAATTAGTCCTACTTTCAATGGCCGATTTTCCTAATGCATTCAAGCAGCTGAATGTTTGCCTTTAGCAAGCGTCCAAAGGAACCATTCCTCTGCACTTACTGGTCTCCCCCTCTGTGAACACGGGGCAGAGCCCGGCAGCGTGCTGTGGCTGAGGAACGGGCGAGAGCTGCTGCCCACCCCTCTGCGGTTCCACACCGAAATGCCAAGTGGGAACACCATGGCCACTCATGCCAGGTCCTGGGTCCTGTTCCGCAGTCATACATCTGTATCTCAGCCAATTTAGATTGTCTTCCAGATGAGCACAGCAGAGCTGGAATGATGAAAACCTGCCTCTCCCAAAAGCACTCTGCTGTGCTAAGCACAGACGTACCAGGGGACCTCGAAGTGCACACCCCTCATTAGCACCACAGTTAGCATTGTGTATAAACCTACATCACTGCTGGGGCTGCTGCATCCCGCCTTCCTTACAGACCAGGTCTGCACTGCCCATCTGCTCTGCAACAGACTTGATCACGCTCAGAAATCAAGATGAACTAAAGTGTTACCCGTTTCATTCTCTCCTTCCTTTCTTTTCTTGTCTGCACTACCCAAACAACCTCAAAGCATTACTATCAAAACACAATACTTTATCAAAATTTAAATAAATTGCAGACCTTGGGGGAAAAAAGAAAAAGAGAGAGGACTGACAACTGCCATGTTCCTCTGGACACAGACGATGTCTTGGACCTGGACTATTTTACCTCTTGAAGGGGGACAAAGAGACACCTAAAAACCTCCACACCTCTGGTGATAAGCTTTGAGCTTAACCCACTAAACACCCTAGGTAGGGCGAGCACGCAGAAGGGAGGAAAGACCCGCGCCCTGCACGCTGCTGGGGGAGCACCATGGACCATTAACTGGAAGGATGCTGTCAGGTGCCGATCATCAGTCAGCCCGGTAAAACCTCCCCTGCCATTAACAACACACATGCAGGATTTCCACGCACCAGGGCTTTAACTCAGCCTTGGTAGCGGGCTGATATTTTTGTCACCGGCCATCTTCTATTTCTTCCTGCAATATTTATTCTCCCTGAAGTTTGACAAGCATCGTGCTTGGGCAGAAATGGGTCTGGTAATTGGGCTTATAAATGGAAAGAACTAAATGCACTCTTACTCTCATCTCTCTTAGCAACTTAATAACTGGAGATGACTGATGATCGGATCCACCTAGAGATTGCAAGTATAGTTTCTGTCATTATAATGAGCCACAGAACATTATTTAGTAACAGCCTAGTTTCTCTACTGCACTTCGGAGAGAAGGGCTGCTGATTGCCGCTCCCCGATGTTTATGGCAGATCATCATCTCTCTGGGTCCCCACACTTGCTGTGGCAGCCTGAAGCAATGCAACCCCCCAGGAGCAGGGTGGGACATGCACAGCACAAAGCACCTCTCCCCATCAGGGAATATTTATTCATGCGCCAGGGGCATAGGAATGGAAAAGGGAGGCACAGGCACAGCCATCACAGGCATCACGCAGCTTGCAATCACACAGGTAATAGTGCCCCTGCTGTTGTGCACCCAAGCTACGTGTTTGTCTTTTGTTGTGCAACACAAAATGTGCTACACAAGCAGAGACACCCCTATTTATTTCAGTGGAAGCAGATATTCACCACTTCAAACCAGCTACTAACTTTCTTCTAACCTTTTAATCTTTAATGAAGGCTGGGAACAATGAAGGTCACTCAAAAGCTTCAGCAATGGATAACCGTAACGCCCAAAGACAGCTCCAAAGCATTTTGATCCCTCTACCCCGACAGGTATTGACAGTCCTCAGATTGTATTGATGTTTCAGCTTGGGCTTTCCTTTTTCAGGCTGATGTAGAAGCCGTATCTGAACATTAACAAAACCCACTGACTCTGTGAGGCTGCCGAGCCCGCAGATCTAGGTGTAATGCAGTACAGTGAAAGCAGAGTGACCCCTGAAGCGAACGCCAGTGTAAAGTCTACGGGTAAGAAGTCTTTCTGTCATGTTCCTGCCATGTTCCTGCCCAGCAAAACAAAGCCTGGGTGAAAAACAGCCACCAGTCATATTTCTTTAATAGAAATTAAAGAAATAAGAAGTTCTAAAAAAAACTCTCCACTTTAAGGGGTGCTAGGTGGTTACACAGAAATACTGCAGTTAAATCAGCAGCACTGCTCAGCAACAGATTTTACATGCACATTTAAATTTCACTGTACGCTATACAGGTGGTACCACAGTGAAAATGTTCATGTGCTAAAAAACTGCAGCCCAAGAAGTATCAAACATTGCCGTGATGAAGCAGCATTGGTAGGGCACTGCACCCCCAGAATACGGGGGTTACAGCTCCAGGCAGTAGAGCTCCACCTGCTTGATGCACAGGTCTTTGGTAGTGAGGGGTTAAAACAAAACCCAGAACATTCCTTCAGCATTAGTGGAAATGGAAATGCATTTTTCATACAAGACAGAAGCTATCATGTAATGCTATAAAAGCTAGTGCTCACCCCTTCCCTATTTCTATCTGATTTGGTATGTATTGTATCCAAAACAAGAAATCACAGTATCCTTCTGAACAGAATGCCCAGCTGACAGCTAGCCAAGTCCACGATGCGATGGGTGAACACCTGGCTGGCAGGCTGGGCTCAGTTACAGCACATGGCATTGAATCAGGCTGGTGGCCAGTCACCAGTGGGATTCCCCAGGGCTCAATTTTAGGGCCAATGCTTTTTAATGTTTTTTATAAGTGATCTGGGCACAGGAATCAAGTGTATGTTAACTAAGTTTGCTGATGATACTAAACTAGGAGGAGCTGTGGACTCCCTTGAGCATAGAGTGCCTTACAGAGAGATCTGGGCAGCCACCAGCTGTGTGAAATTTAACAAGAACAAGTGCTGGATCCTGCACCTGGGACAGGGTAATCCTGGTTGTAGGAACAAACTGGGGGACAAGAGGTGGGTGAGCAACCCAGTGGAAAGAGATCTGGGGTCTGGGTCGGTGGCAAGTTGGGTGTGTCAGCAGTGTGCCCTAGGGTGCTCAAGCACAGCATAGCCAGTCGGTCCAGAGAGGCGACTGCCCCGCTCTACACTGCACTGGTGCGGCTCCACCTCAAGTTCTGTGTGCAGTCTGGGCGCCTCAGTGTATGAAGGACATCAAACTATTAGAGTGCATCCAGAGAAAGGCGACCAAGATGGTGAAAGGCCTGAAGGGCAAGATGTAGAGGGGCAGCTGAGGTCACTTGGCTTGTTCAGCTTGGAGAAGAGAAGGCTGATGGGTCCTCATCGCAGTCTGTGCCTTCCTCAAGGCAGGCAGCTGAGGGGGATGTCCTGATCTCTGCTCTCTGGTGACCAGCGACACAACATGAGGAAATGGAATGAAGATGCATCAGGGGAAGTTCAGGTTGGACATCAGGAAAAGGTTCTTCACCAAGTGGGTGGCCAGTTCCCACAACAGACCCCCCAAGGAGGTGTCACAGCACCAAGCTGGTCAGAGTTCAGCTCTGGACAACACTCTTAATCATACTGTTTAGTGTTAGGCAGTCCTGCAAGGAGCACGGAGTTGGACTCTATGATCCCTGTGGGTCCCTCCCAACTTGAGATTGTCTATGAGATACCAAAATGCCTGGCAGTAACTCTGAATAGTGCATTTTCAACACAATGTTTCAATGCACTATTAAAAGTAGACATAATCATAAATGGAAAGCTAAGTGAAACAGAGAAAGCTTGATCCTTATCACTTCCTGAAATTCAAGATGCTCTGACTCTGTTCTCACTTCGAATTCACACCTACATCTTTACTGGCTCCTGGTTTACCAAAATTCAGGATGATCACCCAGCCCTATGTCCAGTTTTTCAAGCTGGATTCACCTGGTTGGCTCAGTTTCACAATGCAGAGCCACAAATAAAATGTAAAGCCAAAGTATCTGTAGCTTTCTGATTTTGTGGGGAGCAGTGGCTCAGTGCTGCCCTGCACCCACGGCAGGGATGCACAGCCAGCGCTGGCTGCAGCGTGCCATGGCTGCGACCCCTCTGAATGGTTGGACAACGGAACTCACCAGCTCCTGCACCAGTGTGGCCAGCACAGCCCTGCATGCATCATCCATCAGTCAGATCTGCTTCTGTCCTCCCCCCATGTCTCTTCGGGCAGCCTTTATTGGGATGAAAGCTTTCTCATCCCTCTGAGAGCCCTATCAGGTGCAATCATGCTCTATCACTAACCCTCTCTTTGCTGTCTCCTCACAAATCTTAATACTTGGATAAGAGTTCTGAAAGTTTCTTGCTTCAATATTGATGTTCCCTCAGTGCCATTTTTCTGCTTATTTCCAGGCAGATTTGTATCTCTGCCAGACAGCTATCCCCCTGTCAGACAGCCTCACCAAGCTGTACTCTCCCACAAACCGGTTAGCATCAGTATAAGATACTTCCACCAGAAGCGACCCGTGCTTGCATCCCTCAAAGGACACCAAGGGATATAAAGTAAGTGTGGGAAGTATCACAGATTATTGTTTTTCCTGTGCTGTTTTTACAACAGTTTCATTTTTCACGGCCACCCCCACCACATCAGGTCAGCCACAGTTTACGTACCTGGCCATCCCTCCTGAAGCAAACCTCAGCCAAGACCTGGAGCAACGCACTGGCTTTAGGAAGGCTCCTGACGCTGCCTCACAGCACTCTTCCAAGCAAACTGTCATCATGCAAAATGACCACGGCTGATGTACTAAAAGCTGAAATACTTACTGTCTGCAAAACACCTGAGCATGAGTTACAGCGCAGTAAGTTATGTCCTAAAGCCTATTATTGCAATTACAGCTTCATTTCTATGTTGGGCGGGTTTCTACAGCAATTTCAGGGAAACTGCTTGAGAAAGATTAGTTCTTCTGCAGACTGAAAAACAACAGGAGCTTTGTTTCTACATGTAAATATGATTTTCTCGATTGTAGATGGCATTAGAGTCTATTGCAAGATTCCTAGGAACCTTAAAAACAGTGAAAATTTGCTATAATTAAGCTGAACTTTCAAATGCACAGCTATCCCACTGGCTGCTAAAATAATGTCCCTGAAGTTGACCACATTTTGAGTAAAAATGTTCAGATGTGCCTCCAGAACAGAGAGCCAAATCCTCATTTCCTCCCCACTGGAACTAAAAGCTGGGAAACATTTTAAAGGTGACCTTCAGTTCTTTCGGGTTCCTGCTGCATTTGATCAGTTTTCGTACCTACTAAATACTGCTCAGTACTTAAACAGTATTTAAAATGCATCATCCTGTAATTATCCCACATAATCCTCAGCCTTGGGCTAAATCTGCAGAGAGACCAAGTAACTTTTGAAGAGCAGCAGTGGGAGGAGAGCAGGGGAGAACAAGGACCCCTGCTCAGTGCACAGCAATGATGAAAAATCCAGGTAGCGTGGTAAAACTGTGATGGGAATGGTGAACCAGGGACTTGGGCAGTTTCTCTCATCAAGGATTGAAGACCAGAATGGACATTCAGGTTGGGCACACAGTGTTTCTGCTGCAGTAGTTATTTTACAGCTTCAGGTGAAAGTCTGCCATTCTCACATAGACAACGCAATGAAACTTCTTACTTTGTGCCGAGTAAAAATGAATCTTTTTGCCTGCATCACCTGTCCTCTCCGACAGACAGGGCAAAGCAGCACGGCCCCTTCAACCCAGAGCACTCTGTGCCTGTGACACATCTCTTGTGTCACAGCCTCTTAGATGGAGGCTGCAAGGGCTCATGTTCTTACTCTGTTTTGAATAATTAAAGCTATGAATATGTTCTTCTGCCATCTATCTAGAGTGGAACAGGAGAGCTACCGGCCTCCTCTCCCCCATCCATCACCTGCTAGGGAAGTGGAGGGGATGTGCCGCCAGACAAGCGGCACGGCCCAAGCTCAGCAGCGATGTCTCTGCCTGCTCTGGGCTAAAACAGATGAGCCCATCAGGCTGGTCCCTCAACGCCCCAAAATCTCATCATACCTGTTTCAAGAGTTCAAGCCATTAATCTGCTGGAAACTTGAAAGAAAACAAGTTGCAAAAATCATCACTCTTAAGATAAAGGGGGGGAAAAAACCCCAAACAAAAAACCCAAAACAAAACAAAGAAAAAAACAAACCAAAGACACCTACCTGTGCATGGGAAGGTCAGAATTTTAAAAATCTCCCTTAAACAGCTACATGTCTTAAAATGGAATAAACTTTAAGTGTACCATAAAAATACATTCTTCATCCCATTTGCCACTGAAATGCTGCTCTTTTTCTCCCTGCATAAAGACAAGCCTTAGGTCCTGTATTATTAATATCTGTGAGCATAATTTAATAGCTGATCCAGTACTGGAGATGCACATTTCATATTTTAATAGTAAGTGTTATTTGGAAGTAGCCTGGAAGAAATGTAATGAATATATTGTTTAGTCTGCTCCAAATGCTTAGATCAATACAACATCATTTACTTATTGCAACTTATTAGCAAAGTCATTTTTTGTCATCTCTGTACTTCCATGGAGCAACCAGAGAAGTGGCAGACAAGAGGACTCAAAATTAATTATGATCATCCAAATTTAACTAATGTAAATCCCTTAAGTCCACTGTGCAATAGAGACCAAATAGTACACTCGCTTTTATATATACACACAGAAACACACACATATGTAAGTATAATTTGAAAACAGTGTGTACAGTTTTGCTGCAGCAGAAAGTGCTACCAACCAGGCTAGGCACGGGAGCCGCGCTGTGTGACATGGGCATTCCTCCCCCTCCTGGAGGGCACACTCAGAGGAGAGGTGCCACCTCCCTGTAATGGTCCCCCAGGCTCTCCTCTACTGCAAAGCTCTTTTGTATACAGGTCCCTGCAAACAGGCGATAAAATATCTTTATCAATTCTAGTACTGCACTAAATCTTTAAAAAGAACAAACATCAGAAAGACAACATTGCATTCACCAGAAGCTACCAGAAGTTTTAGAGGAGATTGAAGGTTATAGTCTAATGCCGCAGAAGATAAAACTTTGGACAGCCTTTAGCGCCAGCACCTTTGGCTTGCTCTTTCATAGAGCCACAGAATGGTTGGGGTTGGAATGGACCATAAAGGTCACAGGCAGGGAGACCTTCCACCAGCCCAGGTGGCTCCCAGCCCCATCCAGCCTGGCCTGAGCACTGCCGGGGATGGGGCACCCACAGCACCCAGAGACTGCCCCTATTTCCAGTACGCATGAACTGTGCCATGTACTGTTATGCTTTATTCATACACGTCAGGATTAAAAAAATGAACACATTGCCTGAACTGCCAGAATACATTATGGTAACATTGCATTTGAAGACTTATTTTCTCCATATATCCAATTATTTTTCCTTCTAGGTTCCAGAATAAAAAAATACAGGTGAGGGAAAACACCTACTTAGATGTCAAGAAATTGAGGGGGTTTTTTGTTTGTGTCAGAAGTGCTGTCAAAACTTGCCAGCCCCCAGTGAACACGAATTACACTGAATACAATTATCACCAGGCACAACCTCAGCTGCCCCTATATGTGATCTTAGCTTCACATCTAATTTTTTCTCTACTGCTGAACATGGAAGGAATTTTAACATGTGTAGGCTGTGGTATCCCTAATGACTAATGTTATAGTATATACAATCACAGTTTTACCAATTTCTTTTTGGCCAATACATGCGAAGCTTTAACATTAGTAACAGAAAACACCTGCCCTGCCTTTGCTTTCCTCTGCCCCCTCCTCCCAGTTTCTCAAGGTTCCTTTCATCATGTCCTTTCAGAGGTTTAATTTGCCCTATTTCAGGAGCACAGAAGACTCCAGAATAACCTACCACTAAATGGAGAGTGCCAGCGGGACACAAACTATTGCATAAGAGCACCAGCTTCAGCAGACCTGACTGCTGCCTCATAAGCACTTGTTACCTGATAAATTCCCAAAGAGGTTTCCTAATGTTTCAGTTGTGAAATAGCTCTATTCCTCAGAGAGTTGAAAACATGCTGTTAGCAACCAATTTTATCCTAGAGATGACATGTGGCCATCTGAACATAATTTAATTAAAAGAGCAGAACAATATAAAGGTTTCTGTCCTATACATATTTTGGTTTTAATTATAACACCTCATAGATAATTTAATGCTGGAAAATATTTCAGGAAACAATTTTTCATTGTTTTGTTCAGCTTGCTTTGTTTGAGATATTCAACTTTAATAACAGCGTTATACTGGTGGCAAAATCCGCGCTGACATGCACACTCACCCACAGGTTACATGAAGAAACCCAGCCTGGTAACAAGAAAGTGACACATCCAGGTGACAAATTAGCCTCCTATGGTGTTCTTGTCACTGACAGAACCGTGAGTTACAGTGAACTGGTGGGCAATGTAAAGTGCAGAAGGGAAAGCCCTGGAAATGAGTAATTCCTCATAAAGAGAATTACTTCCAGCAAAAAACACCAGTTGCACAATCCCAGTGCAGCAGAAGGCTGGTGCAGTGCCTGTCATCTGCAGCAAAACCCTTTCAGCCGTTTGCTGCCCTTTGCTCATGGAACAATTACAACAGCCTTTACAATTAAGATGGCATGGTGGGTTGAGCCTGGCTGGGTCCTCGAGTATCCCTCAAACACCCCGCCAGGGACCAGCAGCCGCTGTTCAGCCCCCTCTTCGCCCAAGGGTGGGCATGCAGGGGCTGACGACCTCCGTCGGGCAGCCAGCAGCAGAGTCCTTCCTCCGCACGTCATCCATCAAGTGCCGAACTCCACTGAGCCTCCAAGACAACCGCATCCCCGAACATCTAACTTCTGCTTGGCAGTTCAAAGTGATTCAATTAATCCCTGTCCTGCTGCTTCTCAACAATGACCCAGAGCCAGATGTTTTAAAACGTGCCCTGGTATTCGCTTTACCTCTGGAGATGGAAATGTTTGCATAGAGAAAGTCTCAGTTTTCCTACAAGCAGCAATAAATATGATTTTGCATTCAGTTTCCACAGGGAATAACACATCAGCTCACACTGCCTGAGCCATTTTTAAATGTTTCCTCTTGGAAGTAAAACCTGAAAGTCCCAAAATATTAGACTCAAGTAAGGTTTCACTCCCTATGTGTTATAATCCTACGCCTCATTATTTATGGAGTCATAGATACAACATGTGACACTGTTCCCCACAGCTGTTTATTTTTAAAAAGGAAGAAAAAGATACCACTAAACAAATACGTAAATACATAAATACAGCAGGGTCTCAAGACTGCCTCTGCAGTAGAAGCTTCTCACAGCATGAACACAGCTCCCCATCAATCTTCTCTGACCTTAGTCGATGCTGCAAATAAATCAGGCCCTGGCCCCGAAAAAGCCTGGAAAATTCTTCTCTTCCTCCTCTTGTTCATCTCTGCCCAATGCTCACCACAGAAATTCCCACCTTTAACATACTTTTTTTCCCTCCTTCCACCCAGCTTTGTCTTTTAGCAGATCTCCACTGCTCCAAACAGACGAAAACTCTGATTGTAGCCACCTCAGCTATTTCTCAGATACACGTATCCTCAGCCACCAAACAATAATTGAAATTAAATATTCTCCTCTGACCCTAATGCCGCATGAGGTGGAGAACACGTGTTGGCAGCTATTTACAACACAGCAACAACCAGCGTCTCTACCCAGTAACGTCAGCACATGACGCAGAGCTCACACCACAGTTTCTCACAGCATCACGTTCCCTACCCAGCACTGTGCAAGGCAGTGTGATGTGCAAGTCCCCCTTCTCTTCTCCTGACTGACACTGGAAGGCTAGAGGCTAAAATAAAACAGAAAAATAGCTTTTCTGTAAGCTCACAGGAGCTGGAGACAGTCTAAATGCTACTCAACAGTATTAAGAAAATAAATCTTCAGGAATCAAAGTCGCCAAACAAACAGATTTATTCACATCTCTAGACCCACTTCTTTCCCCTCCTCCGAGTTGAAAAAAAACCCAAACCTTTCATGAAAAGCTTTTTAAAATCCAGTCCGGGATTTGCTATTCTGCATTTTATGCAATATATATGGACTCTGGAAATTTTACAGAACAAAATGATTACCCTAAATTATTGATCAAAGGGAGTAAATACATACAGTGGCCTTAAGATTACATTGGCTGCTATGAGAAAAGAGAGAAAAGAGTCCTCCTTGGTGATTGTACTGACAGTGTTCATGTATCATGATGAAGGCTCATTTCTAATTACATGATCTTATTATGCATTAAATACGAAAGCAAGTTTTTCCATTTTTATGCAGTTTGAAATATTGCCTTCAAAGCGAACAAAGGGACATGAATTCAGTAACAGAAAAAGGAAATGTAAATATGCTCTTCCAAACAAGCAACTGCAGAACATCACGCACGTATAATGCCTTTCATCCAAGGACTTCAAAGCATTTTAGACTCACTCATCAATTAAACTTTTTTATATCTCTCACAGGGCCGGCAAAGCATAAAAGAAAAATGGTGGAATAAAAAAGCAGAGACACCAACCAGCTGGCCATACACCGCTCCGGGAAAGGCAGCTCTCAGCACCCAGCCTGGCCAGCAGCTTTCCAGCAGATCACCCTTGAACACAGCCTTGGCCAGAGAGAAACCCTTCCCCTCACCAGGACACAGATTCAGCTACACCCTCCTGCAAGAGGTACCCAAAAAGAGCTAGCTGTTCCACCAGCCCTGGGAAAACCCAGGTTCCTGCCCAGCCAGCAGCCAGCTTTGACTGATAAAACACCAAACACACCAGGGCTGAGGAGACCCACTGCTCTGAGAGCCCCCAGCACCCACCACACAGCAGGACCCCAGCCCTCCCCTCCACAGCTGTGCAGACACGAGGGCTGGGCATCACTTACCTGTCTGGAAACATCCACAGCACTGATGTGAATTTTCCACCTTCCTGTTGACACCCTTCAAAAAGCCAGCTGAGGCCGCCTCTCAAAATTAAAAGGCAGAAGATCCATATCTTGCCATTATCAGCAACAGCTGTTCACTATTCATCAAAGTGAGTTTAGCTGTGAATGAGTAGCATGTGTAATACAGCCTTAATTAGAGATGTGCATTCTCTGTAAAATCCTTGTAATTAGTGACACGAGAGCTGCTAATTTCTCTGGTAGAAATGAATTTACCACAGCAAGTTTGGTAGCATCTTATTGTAGAGGCAGGTATCCACAAAGGGCAGGAGTTTTGATCACTTTCATGGCATTTTATTTTTGCTACTTATTGAAATCTAGTATTACCTAAAAATCATGCAAAACCGGTGTAATGTGCAGTGCATCTGCAATTCCGAATCCTTAAGTGGAAGCACAATGCTTCATTTATATTGACTAGGGTTTTTTTTTCATCATCATAACCCATCCGGAGCTGTGTATGCCGGTGTCAGCAGGAGGTGTCAGAACACACCACGTACAGCAGAGTTCAAAGAAAACAGCAGTTCTGATGAAAAAAAAATGCCCCATCTTCCCTGTATCTCCTATAGATATAGATAATAGCCTTCATCCAACCAGAAAACTGAAACAGTAATATGTGATTTATGTTGGCCATAGAGTAGAAATAGTAGTCAGTACTAATGGCAACCAGCTAGTGAAGTACCCTGGCTAATGTTCATACTGGAGTTTCAGAGGACGAGAAGATGAACAAGTCAATTACAGAATGCCCCGCTCCTCATCTTCCCCAAGTAATTGAAGATTCAGTATCATTTTTACTGAGTTATTTTTAATTGGTCTCATTTGCTGAAGTAAATTAGGTGTAGCATTGTCCTCAGTATGATATATGCATCTGTGCAAATTGGAAAGAAAACGTGAAAAAAATGTAAACCGCTGCCGTGGCAAAACAGCCAAAATCAGATAAATACAATTAATTTCTAAGCCTAGCCTTGAAAAATTATGATACTAATCTATTTATTTGACTGTTAGTTATGGTTTCCATCAAGGTCAGGAGAAATTGCTCAATTAATAAATGTCTGCTTGCACCTGACAACAATAAAACTCTCCCTAGAGTGCAATGAGCTAAAAGCCTGTGACCTCAGACACAGCCAGTGAGGTGTGGGTAGGTTGTGCTGCTTTGGGTTTTTTTGCAAGATTGAACAATAAGCACATTACTTGCAGCTTGAAAGCTGCCAGCTGCCCTGGGGACCCTGACTGTGGATGCGAGCTGCTTCTTGGAAATCAGGACCCCAGTGTCATGTATGCAAACACTCTTCAGCTGCTAGTTAAGGCTGGCCTCTTCCTCCTGCTGCGGCTTGGGCAGGAGAGGTGTCAATAAGGAGCAGGGTGAATCAGGAGAGATGGAAGGGTAAATATTAGTCTAGACTGATTCAGTAATTTGTGTCCGCTGTCGTTTTCTGCACCAACTCCTTTCTCCTTGTCACTGTCCCAGGCGACAGCTCACCCAGCGCAGATGCTTGCCGGGAGAGGCCACCAGCACCACGCCAGCAGCGCCAGCAGCCGGGTGATGCAGTGCCTGAGCCCCGCACCAGCACTCTGGCCGCTCTGGGCAGCGCACTGCACGGCTCTGGCATCGGTCGGGCCTTGCGGGCTGGAAACAACCAATGACACACAAGCTGTGGCAATGTGCCACGTAACTTGCTCTGCAGTGAGATGAGGCATAAACCAAATCTAGCACAAGCTGATTGTCAGTAAGTGATACCCCCTTGATAACTGAAAGCAGAGCAATGGCCTGGAACAGCCAGTCTAAAGGAAAGCAGAGCAGTCACAGTGCAAATAAATATTTGTTCCATCTTTTAAAATAGAGAGGGAAAGCTCTTTGTTTTCTTGTCTCCAACTTGCCTCCAGCTGTTGCTTTCTTTCCTCTTCCAATGTTCAGTTGCTGCTGGGTTTCCTTATGGATGACTCTTCAGTGCTACTTCGAAGTGTGGAGTATCGGTCAGCGGTACCTGGAGCAAAGGTTTCCATGATGCCCGTTTCCACCCTCTTACCAAACACGGGGCGGACGAGTGAACCAGCCGGCCAAGTCATTAACTGAGTTCAGAAAAGCCAAGACAGCAGCACAGCAAAGACTCTGACCACACATGACCACACCACTTGCTAAAGTCCTATGTAATTAGCTCCTTTTAGCTCAATCTATGGAGGTTGTTAAAGAGTAGAGGAAAAGGAAAATTATTTCCTTTGACTTTAAACAGAGAAGAGCTGTGCAAACCCTGCAAATATTTGATTCACGGGAGTTGGAAGCAAAGCAAACACGCTGCTGAGCCAGATGCCAAGACTGGTGAGTATCCGGCACCTTCTGAAGACAAGGCGTGAACCTGGGTGAAGCTGCAGCTGTCACCCCGCGTTGCGAAGGTCTCCTGATCTTGGCTTGAGCTACAGCGAGCAGGAGGAATGGGTGCAAGTTTAAAGGAAAATATTTGGCACCATTTTTATTCAGTCTGAAGGCTGGCTGTGCTCAGATCGCACAGAACAGACACTCTTCTTCAGCTGAAACCTGGTCTGTGCAGTAAGGGAAAAGCAACACCTCCGCCCTGCTTGCTGCCCCAGCCTGCTGCCTGCCTTGCCCCACAGCAGCTCAGCCCTTGGCAGGGGGTGGCTGTGCGGCAGAGATGCTCCTGGGTGCAGAGGTGCTGCCCAGGGGCTCCCGGCAGGGACAGCTGGCCATGGAGGTGCAACATTGGTCGAGATGCGTCCCGTGTGGAAATAAACCCTTCTCGGTACTCAGCCGGGAAAAAACCAAAATTTCCCCCCACCTGTAAGGGACAAGAAGCCCTTCTGAAGCTCAGGCCACTTAAGCTGCTGTTTACCTGCCAAGACTGCCATTGCCCTGTGCCACTTTAATTGAGATTTTGTCACCACTGAAACAACATATCCCAAATAAAATTAACTGTGTTCACTTGGGCTTCACACTATGAATCTGGCAGAGCTGGGGGGGGAGCTTTTCTGCCAGAGTGGCCCATGGGGAAAATGAAAGGGCTCTGCCTGCTGGTGCCTAAACCTGTAGCAAACAAACGAAAAAGACAAAAACCGCTTGCAAAATATAAATTTCCCCTCAAATTGATTCTGCAGTCATGCCTTGACCCAGTGGCAGCAGGGTGCCAGGAGAAGGTGCAGCTCAGCCCAGGCGTTTTGAGCAGGTTCTCTACAAAGCCTACAGAATCCATGGAATGACATATATCCTTCTCCTCAGCCACAACTCCACTAATTTTGCCACTTTGTTCCGCCTGCAGTTTTGGCTCAGGCTAAATAGTGCTTTCATGTGTACGTGACACATGGATGGGTTTTCTTGCGCACGCGAGCTGTTGCATAGCGAGTAAAGGCTGGGAAAAAGTAGGTCATTGAAGTATAGTTACTATATCTGCTTTTATCCCTAGAATTGCTTTCCCTCCAGGACTGGCCCAATTTACAGTCCTTTCTATTGAGAGGTTCACCTGCCCTGCGGAGATGTGGTGCCTTCATTTCAGGAGCTCAGTGGTATCTGGAGCACAAGATAATCTTTGGAGGGCAGGTGATTTTCAAAACAGCCTTCCTATATATTAATATAATCCAAGAAAATAAATCCAAATCAGAGAGGGACTTCTGCACCAGTCCAAAGCAAAATGAGAGCCAAGTGGGGCCAACCTTTTCTTACACAGAATTTTGCTTTTCTCCCAAAATAACCCATCAGCTGCCACCTGCGATGCAGAGCACACTCGGGGCAGAAGGGTGCCGCATGCCGCCCGAGGTGCTCCAGCGGGATCTCAGCAAATGGCCCATTTTTCTGCCTTGGAGAAATGCGCCTGCTTGGAAGGAATTACTGCAAAGGGAAATCATAGCAAGCAGAACATTTTGGTAATAACACTCTTGCAGACCATGAAAAATGAGCCCTTTCAGAGGTCTAGCCAAAATACAGACCGCCCTTCCACCTTCTTCTCGCTGGGAACTGTACCTCCCCATACTGCTGTTTCCTTATCAAAACTCTTTCTGGATAATATATTACACTCTGACAGCACTAATTTAATTCCTTCGAGAATGGTAGTGAATATATTGGGTAAGCAAGTTTCAATTCCTATTTTTCCTTTGGGAAGAGAAAAGGCAACCTCATGGAGATCATGAATCTGTTTACAAGCAAGCACTTCCCTGGCTGAAAGTTAATGAAGGAATGGTTGGTGTTCAAGCATCCCCCTGCCCACGGCAGCAGCGTGAACGTGCTCACAGCACACGTCCCACCAAGGGGAAGGACTTTATATCTGAATCGTGAAATGTTAATGAGCCCACAAAGCGCCTGATTTATATGGCAACAGCCAAGGCTCCCACTTCAGGGACCATTATGAAACGTGTCAGGTACAGTGGGTTTTAATTATCCCCACAACAGTGTTTCACTAAATCTGAATTATTTACAGCTGGGTGTGCCTGTTTCTACACGGCTGACAGGCAAGCACGGCCCTTGGGGCTCTCCCCCATCCAACATCTCTTGGGGCTTGCGCGCTGTTTCCCCGAGATTAATTAAGGTCTGAATTCAAGTTTTTTGTCAATGTCGTGACTAAGGTTTATGGAGGTCCTTAGGGTTAATTTATAATCCCCTAAAGAATAAGTAAATATTTAAACTTCCCCCCAGTGGTGTAATTGAATGTTTTAATTCATGCTGGCAGACCGAGTCAGGCAAATTCTTCCATTTCTGTGATTATTTATTAAATAAATGAGAATAGAAAATCATTCTTGTCACTTTGCCTGAGTGTATGTTTATACTAAAATGCTGCTCCTTAAATTGATGAACCCCAGATTCCAACTGCTTAGCAAAGGACCAGGTGAGAGTAAGGCTGTTTTATTGGGTTTTTAGCTAAGCACCCAGGCGACATGCCGCAGAGGCAGCGCAGGGGCTGCCCGGGACTGCCCGAGAGCCCTGGCTGTGGCGGGCAAGCGGCTGGGTGGGCGGCAGGTGGGAGGGATGCTGCGCTGCACCGGGTGCTCAGTGGGGCCACCCACCTCTGCCACATGCACCATGACACCTGCCAAGTGTCTGAAGGTCCTTGGGAAAACAGCCGCCATCCCAGTAACGGCTGGTTTGCTTCGCAGCCAAGCACAGTCTGACAGGGGCATGCACAGGGAGGCGGGAGGCAGAAGCGGAGCCCCCAAGGAGGGGCGCAGGTCCTGGTGGCAGGGGCAGAGGTCCCAGTGGCTGATGATGCTCGGAGGCGGGCAGGAGGCTGAGCCCCTGGGTGCTGCCCTGGGCAGGCTGGGTGCCACGGGTCAGACCCACCGTGCCTCCCCTGTCTGCCAGCTGTCACATCCCTCCCGCCGCACCTACCGGCAGCACAGCCCTTCCCTTCCATGGGCACCCGCAGCCTCCCCGGGGAGTTTCTTAACATGTAGCACAGCACCTCTGCCCCTGGTGACCGCACGCAGAAGGCAATCGCTCCCCGTTAACCCAAGTAGCTGCTGGATTAACGAGCAGCACCCCCCCCACCATCCGTTCCACAGCCCACATTCACGACCTGCGCTCATCATAATGATCCCCATTTATCAGCTACTGCCCACCCACCGCAGCTGCTGGTGCACCGCAGCCCCTCAGCTCCTCTGCCCCGGCCACCACCAGAGCCACATTTAGCCTTGGCACGGGCCAGGCTGAGCAGATGGGCTTTCACCCTGCACGTGCCGCGGCTGCACAGTGGTGATGGCACGGAACAGAATGAATTGCATCAACTGGGACATGTATTAATATTTAACTAACAGAGGCAAAAGCAGCTGGTGAGAATTTGGGGTCTTGTACATCCAGGAGAAATTATCGGTCTTGTTTAAATATTCATTTATGCATTCTAGGCATCGAAAATCATTGTAAATCACACCTCCTTCACATGGCAGTGATTGCACTTAAATAAATACTGCTCACAGTTTCTTGTATTTCTGTCTCTGGAACCAAGAGTTTTAGATTTCTGGTACTGCAGGCAAAAGACAGAGATGTATTGAAAATTAAGGTACCTAAATAATTAACCCCACTTCTGAGTCTTAGCGGCAATTTAATAAAGTGCTCTTGGGGACCCGGTTGATAGTGAATAATACCTATTGTCACTGCATCTGCACAGGCTGTAGAAACAATTTGCTGTTTCCATTACACCGCAGTGCTCAACCATTTGTGTTTTTGGGAGAAGGGATATTGTCCTGAAACCCAGACTTAAGAAATCCTTCCTTGTGCACAGGGGACATGAAAAGAACAAACCTGAAAGATGAGCATGGGCTTCTTCCCCCTCCCGAGGGGAACCACACATCCAGCCCAAGCGCATTATTAAGCCCATATAACTTGTTGCTCTAAAAATACGCTTTGGTTGTCTTATGTGGAATTATTTCAGGAAAGACATGTTTCTCCCGGTCCTTCCCATGGCCGTTCCTCAGCGGCCCAGTGGGAGGCTGCTGGGGGAGGCTGGCAGTGAGCAGGGGGCAGGGGCAGGGTGCTGGCAGCGGGCTGTGCAGGCAGCGCACCCTGCATCGCCCCGGCTGTGCCCACACGGCTCCTGCCGGCCAGAGGAGCCCGGGCGTCTGGCGATGCCTTGTTGGAGCCAGCTTAGAAACCTGGCTCTGGAGTAACCGCTCTGCCAGCACCAGGGGAGGCATTTTGCACAAGTCTTCACTGTCCTGCAGATTTTCATGTGCGTTTGATTAATTAAGTATGGACTTTTGATTGCAAATATGGTGCGGAAAGGAGTATGAAAGTTGGGTGAATCAATTTGGCCTAAATCACATCCATCCACAATTCCTGCATTATTTTTACTTTTGCCTGCAAGTTACAGCGACGGAGAGACAGAAATTTCCTTTTTGTTTTTATTTTGAGAATTATTTTTCATGATAGCCTCTGCAGTGCGGGCTGGGTTAGAACCAGATTTAACACGGGCAGCTGAGAAAGCTGAAAGCTGGAAAAGCTGGGGGTGCCACTGCAGGGCTGAAGCCCTGGAGTTCACACCTGCTCGCTCAGCACCCACTGCCCCTGCACCGTCCAGCAACTTGAATCTGTCCAGAGAGCAGCCGGGCACTGACCACCGCCTGGGCTCTCCCCCCAGCAACACCAAACCACCCCCCAGCTGGTGCAGCCCTGCCCAGCCCGGCAGGGGCACAAATGTCTCTGCGGACGTTCCCAAGGGACCCCTGCAGAACCCTCCTACCCCTTGACTTTAAGAGCAAATATTACTGTTAATGACATGAAGTTGCTAATGGTGAGAACTGGCTGAACATCTTTCCATGGAAGAGACATGAGTACTCTGGGTGTGTAACACGTCAGCTGTGACTACAAAAGGATCAAAAGATGTTGTAGTGGCATTTTGCACCAGGATAATGGTGAGATTCCCTCACCAACAACCCCTTCCTAATGCAACCACTGCAAACCCGAGCTCTTTTGGCTTCAGTAATAACAAATAGGGTCAGCTCTGATCTGGGAAATACATCAGTGTCTTCTCCTCAGGGTATGTGCTCCAGCCCAACTCCTTGCAGTTTCTCCTGGCCACAGGACTCCCAACGCTGCTGTGGGATGGGTGAAGCGCCTGATGTTCCTCTAAGGATTTCACATGTAGAGACAGCAAATACTAAAGCAGGTATTGCCCTCTCTTGACTCCGTCACCCCAGGCATTCTCCATGAGGACCTGAAGGAATATACCCTATCCCACATCAAGGCTCATGGGAACTACCTGTTTTCAGACTGAAGCAGTACTTTGTGCCACAGATCCTCATCCATGAGTAACAGAAAGTTGAAGCGTCCATTGGAGATTTCCAAAATCTCAGGCATTTCAGCCTCCTCTCATACTCAGTCCTGCAGCTCCTGCCGGAGGCCGGTTTGCCTGGACACCGCAGAGCCGGCGTGGTGGCTGCCTGTGAGCGGTGCCCTCCGGCCACCGCTGCACCACTTGCCGACAGCCCCTCCCAGCTCCCCAGGGCAGAGCTCAGCTCTCAGCAGGGCCTGATCCCTCTCCCTTTTCGCCTGCTAATGACTCCATTGTGCTTTGTCCTTACCCCCAGCTCCCCTGCCCACCGTCCCAGCTCCCAGCTGCAGCACCCCTGCTTCCCCTCCGTCCCTCGCCACTGTGAAAGCCCACAGCCAGCACAAAAAACCGCAGTGCTTTCTCCCAGTGCCAGCTTATGCCTGCGGGACTAATCCTGACCTACACTGACAGCACACCACGGGTGGCACTGAGGAAGACGGTCCTGATAAATCTCAAGACAAGGTGAGGGTCCATGTCCCTGCGGGGACTGCGCCGGCAGGAAGGGCCGGAGCCCTGCACACGTGCACCTCCGCTGTTGGAGCCACAAGTGATCTATTTAAATGCCAAACCAGGAAATTACTTGGTCACAGAATTACAGCACCAAATGAGAGCGGGGCAGACAGGCTTGACCTGGAACAAAGATGGCTGGCACAAAGTTAATCAGCATACTGAAACTCAGGGAGAGCTTATTCCCAAATCAGTGCTTTGTATGCTGTGGCTGCAGTTTTCATCCCTTCACAGGAATCCTGATGCCCAACTGGGGCGTCAGACAGCTGAGAACTTCTTTATGTCTAAATCAGGACAATTATTAATTTAGACATTCAGTAGATGCTGGGAGTACAAGGAAGAGATGTAAGGGAGGGGAAAGAGGAATAAATCACTTACGCGAGTTAACCATATAAGCCCTTTATAAACAGCTCATTTAGGAGAGACAAATCCTACTGTTTCATTTTACTTAAAGAAAATCTGTTCTTTTTCCTCTGTGCACTATTCCTCCAGGAGCGCACAGGACCCAGCTAGACATCTGCCGCCTGTGGCTGCTGGCCAAGGCTGCGCTGCCTGCGTAAGCATTTTGGCTTGCAAATACAGCCAGTCTGGCATTCCCATTCCACGTGCCACAAGGCATTCCTTTAAGGCATCGCTGTTAAGCATTTGAGTCCCAGCCAGGTGCATGTGTGTAGTTACTTACTGGGTAAGAAATGCTGCTTTGTTTAAGCAGGCTGGAGAAACCAGCCCCAGGTGTGCCCCAAGGCTGACCCTGCTGCCGGGAAGGGCTCCCCAGCACTGCTCAAGCCCTGGCAGCTCCGTCCTGCAGCACCAAAACAGAAGGAGCAGCAGGTGTGGGAAGGAAGGCAAGGTGGTGGGCAAACACTGACAGAAGTGGATGTCTCCTAGGGCTGTAACAAGCCCTTTGCAAAGTTTCCAACCCCTGCAAGCCCATCCCTGCAGGAGCCCTGGAGGAAAAACTCAATTTGCCCCTCAGGCTCACACCTGGATCAGTTTGTTTTGCTGCCTCAAGCACCCTTAAGATCCAGCTGCCTACATTCTCTGCCTGCCTCCTGAGTCCCCTCCAGAGCTGGGGCATGCTGGAGAGGTGCAGGGAAAACACCACCGTACCTTAACGTAAGTGACAACTGGGGTGGGTGTGTGTGTGCTAAGACAAGTCTTCTGTTTCAGAGTCCTCAACTCCAGGGAAAGCCTGGAGCAGAAACATCTGCCTGGCTCCATCCACAGAGGGAACAAAATCAGGGCTGTGCGAACAACTGCTCCTGTGGGAAGCGTAAGTTTCTGTAGTGCAGAACCTGCAGGGTTTCTAAACGTCACCAGCACCCAGGGAACAGATGAACACGGCATCTCCAGGTCCGTTGCAGCTGGCCATGGGTTATCCCCAGTGTATCCTGGAGTTCCATGGTTTAGCTTTTCTCCTTACTATAACGGCTGCTTTGCATTAGAGCATCCCTGGGTGTGACGCAGGCTGGCGGCTCCAGGCCCCCAGAGGCGAGCCCTTGCCAGGAGCCCTTGCCAGGAGCGCGGCCATGCCCAGCCAAGCCCAGAGCCGGGGCACTGCCAGGCTGCACGGGCAGGGCACTGCAGCGGCCAGGGCTCGAGCACAGCTCTGCTGCCCGGGCACAGCCAGCCTTCCCGCGCTTCCAGTGATTCTCCCGGAGCCCTTCAGTACGAGAATTGTGCTACGTTATACATAACGTGAAAGAAATACACGTGGTAGGAAAGAAATTAGAGCTCAGTAATTAAAACACAGCCTCAAGCCATGCAGCTCCTCTCTGTGACCTTACTTAAGACAACGTTTTCAAGATTGCTGCTGCAACACTTCTGCTGGGGGGGGCTTCCCCTCCCTCCCCCCGACGCAGTGAATTATCCAGCAACCATGGCACAGCTGAAGACTCATACTAAAATAAGGTCCGAGACACTTTCAGCAGGCGCCAAAGGGGAAGCACTTCAGATTGTCCCTTCCACCGTGCAAAGCGAGTGCCCAGGGCTGTGTCTGTGCCCAGGCACCCACGCAGCACCCCGGCATGCAGCGGGGGCTGGCTCCTGGGGTGGGGGTCCCAGCAATGGGGAAAGGCTGTCCAGACACAGACAGAGCTGGACAGGTCTGAATGCCTAGAAAGCATGGAATTCCTGACCTGTGTTCCTCCAGTTTAATTACCCACCTGCTCTGACTTGTTTTGAGCAGTGGTGGAATTAAACTTCATGTACTTAGCAGGGAGCAGAGTGAGGTGACTTGCTTTCTCATTTTAGCAGTGACGACTAAAGCCTTCTCTACCACATAATGCACTTCCATTACAGCATTAAGGACCTTTCTGACCCAAATATACATCCTGAGAACAAAAAAAACTGTAAAGAATACAGTATTTAATCTGCCTTGATTCTGCTCTCAGAAAGATATAATCTATTACAAATGTTATCCCTTGCCTTGCCCATTAATCCTAAAGGGACTAGTGATTAAATACTTTTTCTAACCCTCCAGTCCCCGCTGTGCCTGTGATTCAGAGAGTTACAATCACTCTGTGTTGTACATCTGGTGATGATAACGGGCAATGCTCCGTTATTACAATGTGCTTTCACTGCTGCTTACTGGGCTGCGAAGGCAACACTGCATTCAGCACAGTTCTTGGCTCTCTACCTCAATTAACGATATAAACAATATTTCACCACTTGGAGAAGGGTTACAAGGAAAGCACAATCCAAGACATAACTTGCAAAGGCAAAATAAGGATACGAATTGCAGAACCAAGCGAGGACATGGAGACACAAGCATTCTGAGATGCAGCTCTGGCATGAGAAAACTGCCCTAATTGAGACATGAATAAAATGAGCACTTTTCTGAGTTCTCTGCCCGTGTTTGGCCTGGATTAACAATGGGAACTCTGCTCCCTGCAGGCATGCCTGCCCGGGGGCACCGAGCCCACCAACCACCTATGGCCAGCCTGGCCCCATCCCGACAGAGCTCCCATCACCAGGACATGCCAGGACACCCATCCCACCGTCCGCCGGCACTCGGGTGGGCACTGAGCCTCAGCACAGGGGCAGAGCTGAGCCCCCAACAAACTACAGACAGCAGAGCTACACTTTTCTTCCAGCTTAAAAGATTCAGTGGACATCCAGTTACAAGGGCAGGGGTTAAGTCTATCAAATTAATTTTAATTACAATTTAAAGAAAGAAAAGCCACTTTAACATTTCTAATCAACAGGCATCTAATGAGGCATGTTAGTTCCTGTAGTCTGAACACAGTAGGAAATTTTCTAAGATAATTTACTTCATTAATATTCAGCTAGAAGTGGATCATCCAATACTTTCTATGGCAACACTGAGATAAAATATGTCAAAAAGAAAATTTTGTATTTGACATGGGCATTAAGCTTTGTAAGTTTCATTATATCTTATGAAAAAACGCTTCTGACTGAAATAAAATGTTACAACCCAAATCTACCAGAATGATTACAGAGTCTATCTTAATAAGAATGGTAGCAAAGCAAGTCTGATTGCTTTATTTTTAGCACCACAATGGTACTGGTGTCCCAGCACAGCAGAGCATCGCCAGCAATGTCCCAGTCCCTGCAGCACACAACAAGTGTTTCCTTCACCCAGCTCTGCCCTCTCCCCGGTCCCCAGGTGGGACCAGTATAGAGGAATATACTTATTCTTGTAAGTATGTATGAATACACCAGAGCCGATCAGGAAAATAAGAGGAATCATCTTTGAGGGATCTCTGAACCTTGCTGCTTTCTATTATTCTTGACACAGAAAATGTCAACAACCCTTAAAAAGTTGTCAGCCTTTTTAAAGAGTAACAGCTTCAGTGTAACAGTTCAGGTTTTGTATCATCAAGTTGAGACTGGTTTGGATTGCTTCGTTACAACAGAAATCGAAAAAAACGCCAAACCCAAAATGAGAAGGTTGAATGAGAGAGCCCCATGGGGACCACAGTTTGTCTAGTTTCTTAAATAATAAGCAGATATGTAAGAGGGCAGGGAGTGAGAATGAGACCTAGCTATCTAAGCCCACTGAAACTCTAGGAGTTTTACACTGCTCAAATTTTGTTAATTGTAGGGTTCAGATAAAAAAAAGCGAAGCCTGACTTTGTGCCACGAACTGGGAGAAGCACACAGTGCTGAGGTCTATGGCACTGATGCCCTGATGCACATCCTCTCCATGAGACACCCCTCGTAGTGATCTGCCACCAGCAGAACACGTGCCTGTTCCTCCTCCAGGCAGAGACCTGGCCTCTCCTCCCACCAGTGCTACCAGCCCTGCGGTTCCCGGCCAATTCCCTGTCTCCTCCTCTGTGCATGAGCAATTCCAGTCACTGCCATCGGAATGCTTGTCTTATTAATAATCAATTACCCATCAGGTCAGTGAGTCGCTCTGGAGCACGCTGAGCGGCATGGCCCCACCGACCCCCAAGAGACCTGCTTCGGATGTCTGTTGGTGGGAGCTTAACTTTCTGCCCTTTCCAAAACAAAGGATTGCAGATAAAAGGACTCCAGTGCCGGAGAGTTACATGTCAGTCTGCGTCCTGGGTAAACAAGCAGCTTTTTCATCATCACGACATTCAGGCATGCATATTTAGAGAACATGTGCAGGTTAACTAAAAGTCCACCTGATACAAATGAAAAAGAGCTGGTGCTAGTTTTTCTTTCAGGACTTCTATAAGCATCATTCTTTCTTCTTCTTTCTCTACTGAATTTTAAAGGTTATCTTCATAAAAGATGTTATTTCAAATAGCATTGTACCATCAGAAATGACAGGGAAAAGATGAAATCATGAATATTTGAAGAACTATTTTCTGAAGATGACTGTGTGGCTGGGGAGAGGAGGCTGCAAAAGGTAGCGACAGCCACCTGGACTCTTTTCCATCCTATCGATGATTCAAGGCAAATGCACACCATGGCTCTGGCTGCAGCGGGAAAATCAACAGGACCTTCTCCTTGTAAAGTCATACACAGGCTGTGAAAGATGCTTCACGTAAATATTAGACAATCATTAACCAGATGATTAATGTTCCGCACTGCTCTTCTGAAATCACGGTAGCTCAAGGGGAAACTGCAGAATTTTTAAAAATAAAACGCAACTAAGCAAAATAAATTTTACTCACCGAAGGGAGTGAGGGATGACAGCAAAAATCCAAGACAATTGCAGAAAAATAACCATTTGCCACAACATTATCACACAGCCCACTCCCCACCGACAAGGAAAGCACAGGAGTGATGTGAACCCAGACCCCTCGGCTCTGAGTCGGTGAATCCCAGAGGCAGGAGGTGCCAGCCCCGCCGCCCTGATGCTGTCCCCAAGCCCAGGGCTCCCCACGTTCCCGGCCTTGGTGCCTGCCTTCTCCAGGAGGGATGGCTGCCAGCCCCTGCACGAGGCCACGCCGGGACCTCCCCTCCACTCTCCTCCTACATCTGTCCTGCAACCAAAGTTTGTTTATCTGCAGGGTCGAGGAATTCAGGGGGTTTTGGTCACCATGGCTACTACACAAAGCATATATAAATTATATATGTAAATACATATATACATAACCTTTAATGCTGATTTCTCCTATTTCCAGTCCTAATCCTAATTTTCTAGGACTGCTTGATTGAAGTGCTCTAAGATTCAATTTTCAGCTCATAAAATGCTTTTAGTGCCTGTCCCTATGTGACTCCAGGGGATCAAAGTTTGATTTTTAACAGTGCTTACCCCACCCCCAATCAGGAAACTGTATATGGTCATAAACATAAACCTCCTCAAACAGACTCAGAATGGGGATCAAATCCCATTGCTTTCCACCCTGTACTGAAGACTGAAGTCTTGATCCCAAAAGGGAGTTTGCCCAAAAAGGAGATCATCACAGAACTTGCTGTTTAAAAAACCCATCCAAGAAAAGGAGATGTTTGCAGTTTGCAGTTAATAAACTGTGCTATTTGCTTCCTGATCCCTGAGGAGGAAAGACCCGTGAGCAGCAGGGCAAGGCAAAGGGATGGGGCTGATTCGGAGGAACAGGACCGAGGATTGCGACAGTGGCTGCTCCAGAAAATACCAGCAATCATGCAGCTGCTGTTCCCTTTGACACACAGACCTGGGCAGAGCAACAGGACTGTCACAGGGGGTCAGGTCACTTCTTGGTGACAACACGGCCAGGACAAACCGCATCTGCAGCTCCTCGTGTCCAAGCATGCGATACCAAGGAAGCCCCCACAAAGCAGCCGTTGCTGCCCTCGCCACCAGCTCCTGGACACGGTCAGTACGAGATGCCATGGGCATCAGCAAGGCAGCAATGAGTATTTGTATTTGGTTATTAAATCCTGCCCAGAGATGGGTAGATAACATTTCTTGGATTTAAATACTGCAGTGGAGGAGAAGATCCAGAGAGCACGGTTCTGAGGTCTGAGCTGCTGGAGCAATGCAGAGGAGAGCCCAGGTGTCTGCAGGGCATCCCCTGGACCAGCATCGCTCCTGCTAAAGGCACTCCAGCAGCAAGGGGCCACCCATCCTGGATAGGAATGTTCTTACTGCCCTTAGATCCCTTTCTTAAAAGGCTCAGATATTGGCTAAGATGTAATTGCTTTTTTTAATGTTGACGTCTGTATAAATGTTCTTGTGGTACAGCCAGGTACATGTATTTTTGCTGGACAGGTTCTGCTCCTGCTCCTACCCCACCACACCTCACTGCAGCTCATGCATCAGATGGCGAGCTGTTTCATTAGGCTTCACTAGAAACTGCCCAGCACTTCTTCCTCATTCTTTTCCAATGGTGACATTAAAAGTAAGTCTAACCTCTCAAAATTAAATATTTGGGTGGATATTACGCCACCTTCAAGCAATTAGGTCTCTAATAATACCATTACCTACTCGCCACTAAACATTTCATTACTTCCACTCTTGAAAATGTGATGGGAAGTAGGATCCAAGTTGCATATAATATTAATGGATTAAATTAAATTACATTCTCCTGATTCAGAGATGCTTAGGTTAATTTAAGAATATATATTTTACCAAAAACTGACTTAACTGCCATGTAATTTTTTGCTATTTCCTTTTCCATTATTGCTGATTAACAAGATACTTGGGAATAAATAGAAGTGCTCGCTCTGCTATAATTAGCCTGTCTGTCCCTCTGATTAGCTCACTCCTGTTTTGTGGCAGGGAATTTGGAAATTCTAAATACTCCAGTCTGACGTCATTGTTCCAATCACAGAGCCAAATGGAAGTTTTCCGGAAAAGAAAGGCATTGGCTATATTTTAATGGATGTTTGGAAAATCACCATGGTTCAACTGAAGCATCAATGAAACAAATGGGTTTTGCTTCACTGAGCTATGAAAAGAAAGCCCAGAAGAAAGGCTCGAGCCAGGGTAAATTTCTCAGCCAAATAATGAGCAGAGCTGCGATATATTCGTGCCAAAGACCTGCCCAATTGCTTCAACTGGTCCTGTGAGCAGCAGGATGCAAGGGGGGGCATATCACAGCCCTCACAGGTACATGGCGAGTAACTCAGACGTATCGCTGTAGTACAGCAAGGAGAGGGTAGATGATAGTAAACCTTACAGATACCAGATAAACGGCTCAAAGGGAGACAAGGCAAATGTTAGCAAAACTCTGAAACTGCATCTCTTCAATCATCATCAAAAAGGCACTGTGAAGATGGATTTTCACTATTGTTATGTAAAACTCCCATGCTGTTTTCTTTGGAAAGCACAGTTCTCATTTTCTGCCCCACAATGTAGCGTCGAAGTAGTGGGGGACTCTGGAAGCTTTCCAGGGTGGAGGAGTTTGTAAAACAGTTTGATATTCCTGAAGATGAAAGGCACTTTAACAATTAAGTGATACTATTATTTTCAGTAGTAGTAGTAGTAGTAGTAATGTTTCAGTGGTATGAAGTAAGATGTTAAAATACATTCCCTGCTTTAGGAAGTCCAAACAAATGTTGCCTTTCAAACACAAAATATTGTGCAGACATAAGACTCCATTTATCAAACATTTAGTGGGAAAATAGAGTTAAAATCTGTTATCATTAAGTAAAAAACTGATATATTACTGCAGCTTTTCATAAGAACAATCACTCCACAACCTGAACTAATATTTACTAACAACGTGCAGCTGCCCAGTGCTGGGATGCTTCTGGCGACCCCAGGCAGGGAAGAGATGTTCTAGGCAGAGGTCACCTGGGGACTTCTACACTGCTCTGCTATCAGGAGAAAATATCTATGAGTAAGGACCATCAAGAAACCCTCAGGCTCTTCAGAGCACCCTGCTGGGGTTCACGCCGTAAGGGGAAGAGTTACTGCCTATGCCGTATCCCACTGGAAGTCGAAACTCCATGGAACCGGTTACAGGGTCAGAGCCGCGCCACGGCTGGCAGGCGAGCTACAGCCCCTCGCCTGTGTGCCACCTGCACCGCTCACACCAAGCGGCTCTGAATTACACCCTTCCCGCCTACTGCTCCCAGGAAAATGAGTATTTAGGCAATCTTACTTGCCATGAGATTTCAGATCAGAGACTTCCATACTCATGTTCCTTGCTGGCTGCTGGAGGCTGTGCAATTCATGCTGGGCAAGCTGCCTCAACCAACAATAGATTTCAGGGTCCATTTTGCTAGTCCTGGAGAACACCAGACAACATTTTACCTAAAACAGCCCAAAGATGTATCAAAAAGTCTGGTTCCCAGGTGCAGCAAAGGGCTCCCCGTGGGCAGAGAAGGGGCTTTCCACAGCTGGCAATGCTGTGTTCATCGCAGCAGGCTCCATGAAATCATACCACTGGAGAATGGTTTGGGTTGGAAGGGACCATAAAGACCATCTAGTTCCAACGTGCCACAGGCAGGGACACCTTCCCCTGGACCAGGTGGCTCCCAGCCCCGTCCAGCCTGGCCTGAGCGTTGCCAGGGATGGGGCACCTACAGCTGCTCTGGGCAGCCTGTGCCAGTACCCCACCACCCTCACTGTAAAGAATTTTTTCCTAATATCTAACCTAAATCTGCCCTTCTTCAGTTTAAAGCCATTCTCCCTTGTCCTGTCACTACAGATCTAATAAAAAGTCTGTCCCCACAGACACAGGACACCTGGCAGTGATCTTGAGCAAATACTACTTGGTCTTGTTTTATTTTTGCAATTCTTCATGACAGTCACAGGTCTATAAAGGCTGAGAGACAGAGCCATGATAATGACTGCAGCAGCTGATGTGAGGCAGCACTGAGAGCAGAGCATGTTTGCAGCATCCCCCCACTTTGCCCTTCCAGCCCTCCGGGTGCCCAGAAAACCGGGGACACTCTTGTGTGCATGTGCATGACCTCGCAGAGATGCTGGGTGACACAAATGAGACATCTGGGAAGCGCTGGTCCAGCCTAGCAGTCGGGTGAGGGTATAAAGCCATCCGTCCAGAAATAAGGGATGGTTCATCCCAAGGCGCTTCTCTCCCAAACTGAATGGATTACGTTAGGATACCTATAAAGGAGAAAGGTTATTCTGGGCTTCAATTCATTGCATAAGTATTTGTAGACCTGCTGGGAGACAGGCTTTTTAAAAAAATATTGTAGTTTTTGAAAGGATTAGTTTTACCAACTGTCATTAGGGTGAAAGCATTATTTACAAATATTTAGGGAGTTCTAAATAATATTATTCTATATTTTAAAAAGTTATTCACATTTATTCATATAACAAGAGAAAGCTCTTTTTGGCGGTCGGATTATTTATTCTGCCCTGACAGGTTAAATGATAAATTGAGGTAAAAAAACTGGAACGTCCTTAGTTAGAGATCAAAAACCTTAGAAATGTTTTGAAAGACACACGTAGCTTTAATTAAACCTGTCCCATAGTAAATTCACTGCTTCAAAAATCATCTTACCGTCTTAATGAAACCAGTAATTTTTCAAAGTTCTTTCCCTCTGGATCACCATGGGTGCATGGATGCAGACACCAAGGGACGTTTGTGTGCTGGTGGTGGGAGACGGTTCCCCTCCCTGCTCAAAGCAAGCAGGGTGAAGCGTGGTTAAAGCCACCCTGAGCAGCCCAAGGGCTTAAGACAGCGAAACAGTCCCTGAAAGCACAAGAAGCTGCACCCCGTTCCTGGCCGGGGGTCTGAGGAGCCCACCGACCTGGGGGTGCAGGCTAGAAGGAATGACTCTCCCAGATGTATTCCCTCAGCCTTTCTTACAAGGTACATGTAAAAACTTTGCACCACTCAAAGCAACCATACACTGGAACGACTTCCAGCTGTGTTTCTGAGTGAAAAATGTTTTTCTTCACCTCTCTGCTTTTTTTTAAAATTTGAGATCTAATTTGGCAAACACTTTCAATGTAGACTTACTTAGCAGGGAAATGTGATGATACATCAATTATTTTTAGGAAAATAGCAAACAGTGATCCCAAACCTCAGCTGTGGAAAAACAAACCTTCTAAGCCATTAAAACCTATACCCATACTTCAAATATCTCCTGCCACCAGGCACAGAGCAAGAAGAACAAAGAATAAACTATTGCAAAAGAAAGCATTTCTGTGTAACGCCTTGTAAGTACGCGAGAAAGCTGTGCCTCTAATGCAATGAAAATGTAAAGCCCTATTTCTCTGAAAAGGAAAACAAAGATGTTTTCTCAGCAGAATAAAAACCTGTCACATTAAATACACCCTCTGCCCTCTCATCATCCCCAACTGCTAGGAGCCATTCATTTGGACAAATTGGAGAGAATTCAGAGACAAGCAACAAAATGATTAAGTGACTGGGGATACTGTCTCGTGAAGGAAGATTAAAAAGGAGTAAATTTGGTATGGCATAGGTGAGCCATGATTTTAAAGAGGTCACCAGAAGGATATGTATGAGAGAAGATCAGGAAAAGAGTAAAATATCACTGTGAGACTAGAATTATTCAGAGGTCAGGAGACAAAATTTAGGATCACAATGTTTTAATGCCAAATGAGATTCTTCCTGAGACAGAACGACCACTTCCAGTCCCTCAAGCCACCCAGACTCACGTGAAACGATTTCCTGAGTATGATAAATTGATTCTTGAAGGTAAACTTGCATTGGCAATAGGTAAGAGACTGAGTGACCTCTCTGCTCTTCTCCATCTCTCATTTCCATGCCAGAAAAGTGCAGATACTCACAGACATCTATTAGCAGTTGGTCTGAAGAGGTTGGGGGATTTTCAGTCTAAGGGTTTGCATGGTGCCGTGTCGGACCTGGTGAGATACAGGAATCGACAGCAGCAACACAAGGACGGGCACCAGCAGATGGAAGGGCAAGAGCAGAAGGAAAAGGTCAATTAACTTTGAAAGTGAGAGGGAGGTTCTCCTGGGCAGGGAATGCACCCCCTGACTGGGTCTGGGCAAACTGTTAAGGGGCTGGGGCAATTCCCTGGATCCTGGGTCGCACTGGGTGCGAGCAGGCTTCTGATGTCGGACCCGAAGCCAAGAGCCCCATTACTAGAGCCGGCTGCTTTGGCTCCAGTTAAACTTTCACAGACACAGGGATTTCTTTGGAAGGATCGCTTACAAAGTCACCCCCAGTTCAAAGCACAGAGGACCCCATTATTCACACTAACAGCACAGGCACGTCCATGCGGCCGTCACCTCTCCACATCTCACTGCCGCCCCTGGCCGCCTTCCGCAGATGTTCCCAAAAGCAAAAAGCATTCACAACGTGCCCTTGCGGTCAACAGATTCAGGCATCGGAAAGAGTCAGGAACACAGCTTAAAATAACCCAGCTGCACTTTGCTGTGAAAGAGCCGGGAAGGACACCAAGCGATTCTCCCTGATGCAGAAGTGGCTGGATTATAGACCTGATCAGATGGCAAACAAACACAGATGTATAGAACTAAATAAAGCGTCGCCTGTGATCTCTGTGTCAACAAATTAGATAACTATGTTGGCAACTTGGCAGGCTCCTGTTTGCATTGGTAAATTAAGTTCACAGTCTTTGCAGTTGCAGGGCAATTTTTAATTTTTTTTTCTTTCTTTTTTTTTTGGAGAGACGACTGCATGGTATTTCAGGGAGCTCATCACTGTAAAGTACTCAGCAGAATGTTCTGTGCCTGTGGAAATGGTTCTCATGGGGAGAATGTGGAAATGACGGGACGATTCTAAATGATGTCTTTTTCTGTGAGTCGTGTGATGCCCTCAACCCCCATTATCTGTCCTCTGACCCCAGAAAATGAAATTTAACTATCAGTTTATTAGAAAATTCTTTTTCCTTTCTGATCTTTTAAACTCCGATTTATCTCAGATTTAAAGAGACCCAGTTTGTTCCCATGTCTTTCCCGTCCAGAGGCCCTATACTTTTGCCAGTGACACTGATAAAGATGCACCATTTTCAGCACAGCTCCTATGCGATAAGGATCAGGCCCAAAGACCTACTTTAGAGGAAGCTGAACCATCTTCTTCATCAGTTTGGGAATTGTTGAAGATGCCTTGTGCACGTAACAAATGGGCACTGCTGGATTAATGAATGGAGATGGGGAACCACTGTGCAGAGTGGTGCTCAGGAGGCTGCCTGCACAGAAAACTACCATTAAACATGTTGATTTACATAATTTGGCCTGATTACATCTTTGGAAGATAGATGCTGCCTACAAAAATACTCCCAAAACCGGTTCATCCTTTCAGCCCTTACTATTGCCTTCAGATGGTACTGATTATTGAAGAAGCCGCTCCTTCCTCTCTCCTCAAAAGTGGCTGCTCCTACCCTGGGGATCTAGCTTTGTTTCAAAAATCTGGTTAGTTCTCACTGATTCTCAGAGAATAAAGAGTGACTAGAAAACCGGGGACGCTGATGTATCTGCCAGTCAAACTCTCCTGCTGCACCCTCGCCATCCGAAGAAACAGACTGGCCCCTTGGATGCTCTCGCTCTCCCGTAAAAACCGCGGGGACCATGGTGGGGTCCTGGGGTTTGAACAGCCCCCGTGTTAGTGCGCAGCTCACTGTGGGACAGGGCTCCCCCACCCGCACCCCGTGCTGCTCCCTGCCAGGCTGCCCCTGGCAGAACTACTGCCTTCAGCCTCCACGGTTTCTCATCTTTAACTCTCATCTCTTCCAAGTGGTGCAGAGAACTGGCCCCTAAAATCAGCGTCTCGCATCCCCAGCGAGCTGCACCACTGGAAGTCTGCCTGAAGGTCCACCTCTGCCCTCTGCTGCAAGACTAGAGGAGAATAGCCATTTGGACACGGGCAGCCAAAGCAATCTTCAACTGTTGATAATCTCAAGGGCATTAGGAAAATGAGTGTCATGCATTTTATCATATGATTGATCAGGACACTGCATGGTTTAGGGAACAATATTCCCCTTAGAGGCGCAGCAGAGGGTAGGTCTTTGTTGAGCAGAAATTCTCAATTACCCCACTGCAACCTTGCAGGGACCTTTGATCATTCACAAGGAAGCCTGAGCTGACCAGTAAATACAGCCTTGTGATAAGAAACTTGTTACTGGCCATGGATGACTGATGGAGAGCTGGCAGTTATTTTTTTACAACAGCTCACAGAAGCATTTTGGGGCCTCCCTGTGATAGTGCCTACATCTCCTGGGCAAGTGATCAGTAAAGTTCACAGATAGATCAATCTTCCTAATCATTTATAGCTACATCGCTTTGATGAGGTCAAGTCCTAAGGTGCACATGAATTACATTCTCACCCAGAATGAGAGGCTGTCACTTCTGGTGGTATCACCTTGCCTGTCCTCTCTGAAATGACTTCCCCGACATCTTCGTACAAGCAGCAATTCTATCAGCAGGTCCTCTTAGACAACCGCCACGAAATGAATTGCTCCGACAGTCAACAGCAGCCTTCTGCAAATACTCATCCTCTCAAAGACTCTCATAATAAAACTTTACGATACCTTTTTCTTATGATAATCCAGTATAAACATAATTTAATGGTACTAGGAGGAAAACAACCAGGGCCACAAAAACAACAGGCAATGATTGTAAAGACTCTTATCTCATATCTTTTTCTTTCTTTTTGCCTATTCTCTCTCCTTTGTTTTAAATGTGTATTATTTTGGTCATGCTGTCACTGGATTATTACATGCTCTCAATTACACCGCTATAAAGCCAGAAGGTCTTTTGTAGTTATATTTTAAGCCTTTGAGGTGGTTTGGGTTGGGTTGGGTTGGGTTTTTTTTTGCTTGTGAATTTGATTCAACTTTGCTTTGGGTTACTTTTATGCCTGCTAAACCACTCTATCCAATTTTGAAAAGGAAACTGTATCCAAGGGAAATGCTGGAGACAACCACACAACCAATTCACCTGTGACATGCCCATTTTTTCCCCAATCTGAATGTGACTTTGTTTACACAGCAGAGGAATTTTCTGTATGCACATCCACGGGTTATTTATCAAGCACATAATGTCCCTCACTGTGGCATCAATACCCTTGACATTTCCTTATACCCAGTGACACCAGCCTTTACCAGGGACTCGCACCTCCTTTGGGTACCCTAGGCAAGGGGGTGGCACTGCCAGTGTTTCCTCAGCCCATATCAAAGCCAGCACACCAGCCTCGTTTAGAAAGAACGTAATGATTTTTATCAGGCCAAAGAAGTGACCTTGGTAAAAAAGCATCTCATTCCTCAAACTGTATTGCTGGGGAAGATGCAACTCTGCATTCTGTGCCCAAAGAAGATACAGAAGAAATAAAGGATGCTAAATATTATTTTGTAAACAGATTTCCAGATTCTGCTCCCTGGACCGACTTAACACTTCCAAGGCAATACAAATCCTTGTACCTAGGCTTTAGCCTCTACTGTGCAGCACATCTGACCACCCATCTGATGCGTGCCATTAAAAGGCTGAATGAGAGACAGTCCAGCCCCCCGTCAGCGAGTTCCCAATCCAAGGAAAAAAAACCCCAAGACAAAACCAAGGAGGAAAGGCTGGATTTCCTGCCTTCTCCCTTTTTCCCCCTGAACGCTCCAAACAGAGGTTTACCTGGGATGTCTGCATAAATCCGACAAATTATTTACCATTATTACAACCCTCAGAAATGAAATACATCTGATATGCTAAAGGTAGCTGCCGTTTATAAACAGCTCTCAAACCGGGATTAGAGATCACACAGCTCTGCAATTTCTCTTACTCCTACAGCCTATTTCTCACAACTTGTCAGCGCACTGCTCAAAGAAATCATTATGTAAATGCACACTGGGGTAACAGTTACCCACGTGTCATACGGCAAGGCAGCGCCACGTCCCGCGTGTGGCGTACCACACTCCCCTCGGAGCCTGGTCCCTCCCTTCTTGCAGTTTAGGTGGAATAACCATGTCAGATCACGACAAAAAACAGTATTAGCTTATTTAATTAAATTTGCCAGCTTTACTTATTTGAATGACACAAGCTGGGCTCAGCCACAACTACGAATATGTAGTACTGGCAGCTGCACAAATATGGAACAAAGTAAGCAAATAATTCATAACCTAACTAAACAAAGATTTCACCGTACGTGTTTGTTTTAATAAATGCAAACTAATAGAAATATTTTTAGGCAAAGAGCTTCTGCCAAGACGTTGTGTGAAAAGCTTGGCATGGCTGGTGCATGGGCTGCTCCACACTTAAAAAACAGATTTCAGGGATGAAAGAGCCCAGCAGAAGCCCGACGATAATCAAATGGGCAGTTTCGCCCAATTATGAGCTAAAATGTATTTGGAAAGGCAAACTGATAGGTCTGGGAGCAGGAGGAGTATTTTGAATGATCTTGTACATTACGGAGGGCCTCCCCCTGCGAGCATGGCAGTGAATTCCTGCACAAAGTGCAGGCTGTGTGCACCAAACGTTGGGAGGGATGCTCTCTTTTGTACGTAATTCACGCTAAATATACAAATGTGTAAATTGCTCCACTCCTCCCCTTCCTTAACATGAAGTGGAGTAATCTATGTTCTAAATAAGATTAAGGTGCCACTACAAATCCCACCAACTCTTGCTGAAGGAGCGGCCAGCCGGTTCCTGGGGCCACGCTGCCCTCCCATCCCACCACCCCACTGCCCAGCCACCAGCCCAGGGCACGGCTCCCCAGCCCGGGCATCTGTTAGGTACTGGCCTCCTGAAAGGTGAAAGGAGCGGGCTGATCAGCAATGCCAAAGCTGTGGCTGCTGAATGCTGCAGGGATTGAAAATACCACCTTTTCCTTTCCAAACAGTAAAAATATTGTATGTAAGGCTGGATGCAAGGATTTTAACAGCTCTGAGCGTGCCTTCATGCCACTGGAGTACATGGAAGAACCACTGCCCGTGGGGAAAAAGGACAGGAAAAGGCCTGAGAAGGCCACAGAGCTGGCCCCAGGTACCCACGGGCAGGGTCTGCCCTTGCAGGGCTGAGGGGCATCCTCACGGCCCTCCCCAGAGACATGCTGGGGACTGCAAGCCCTGCATCATGGCTGCATTTACGCTGCTGCTGGAGAAGAGAGACATGCTCCTGTCTTCTAAAACCGATTGCGGGCAAGGATCAGCTGCAGTGGGATGCTGGTGATACACAGCGTATCAGCAGACCGATGGATAGGCGCAGACAGAGCGAGGAGGTGCAGGACCTTGCACCCAGCATCTGCTCCTCATGAGCACTCACTGACAGCATGTACACATCAACCCTGGCTGTAGCACTGTGCAGAAAAAAATAGCTACGTATACAGTAACATACAGGAATACAGAAAGCATTTGAGATTTTGATGTGAAAAAGCTTTACCCAGGTAAACTCTTTGTTGCCTAAAATAGATGAAAGAGAAGCACAGGGCTGGACAGAGGTATCCTTCACCCCTACCCTTCTCCCAGGCACGATACCACTAAGAAATGCTGGAGTAAATGTGCTGCAGAGATTTTAGACATGCTGCTGCCCTTCCACAGGCTGTGTGAGAGCAGGAGCTGCAACAAGGTGCTTCCCATGTACAACAGAGGGGATGACACCCATTGCTTGCTTCGCAGAGGCTCTGTGATACCAAGTCTAAACGATGCACAACAAACAATCAGATTCCCAGCCAGAATTAGCTGTATAAATTACGATTATCAGATCACACTGCCAACAACAGATCCTGGCTGGAAACCAGGCTACGAGCTCTGCCTTCCGCTGCCCCCCTGGGAACCGAGCTGCCATAGCACAGTGCAAAATCATATCATTTAATAGCCAGGTGGATATACAATATTATCTCAAGGATCATAATGGCTCTGTCTAGTTATAGCCTATCCAGTTTTAACTGATCCAATGCCATTTGGATTTAAATTATTGTTCTTGCTAAGTTGTCCTTAAAAGGCAGCGAAATATATCTTTAATAGACCGGCAATCCACAATGAGCCATTTCCACTTGGCTCAGGTACCTGAAATCACACAGACCGTATCAGATCACATACAGATCAGCTACTGCTTTAGGATTCCCCGTGGTGTTGAGGTACAAGAGGCACAATAAACAACAAAGAAACAGGCTTCATTCTGAGATTCCCTTGCCTCTTTTGCCTTCTCTAATCTCCACAACCTTACTTCCAAATAGATTCTTTCCATGGGCTTGCACGATAGTGGCCATCCCACTGTAACACATCTTTTCTGCAGGCCCATCCAAGTGAGAAGAGCAGAAGAGTTACTAGAAAATAAGGGCTGACATTTATTCTTCTGGGGGTGGTTCAGGCAAAGTAAGAACTAAATAAGAAAGTTTTCTTCCAAGGAAAACAGCAACGCCGTTACAGTATACATCCAATCTGCAGACAGCATTTTCAATGTAAATGTGTATGGTGTATGTATGTCAAATGCCTTTTATTTGGGAGACAGGCTATCTGAAATAAAACACTAGCCATTTCCACTGTTTAAGCTAATCTAAAACGAGAATGCTAATTTGATACAGTTACTTTTCTACTAAGAGCCAGCCTGCATTGCAGTTCACCATGGCAAGCATCATTAGTTACTGGTAGGTCTTTCTGCGAGGTTTCTCCAGTAACCATTGCTCTGATTGAAGTCAATGGGGATATTACATGGCGCACCAGTGGAAGATGTAGCCCTCCATGGCTCTCTACTGTCCCATAATGTCCTTTGGGACTTATATTTGAACGTGAACAAAGCTGTGCCCCTGAGGCTTATTCTTGTTGAAATGTTGCGGGACACGGTGGCAAGGTGTGAGCATGCAGTGCAGTTTCCACATGCAAAGTGGCAAGAGCAAAAGTACTGCTGCGTACCTCATGCGCACAGCAAGGCTGGTCCTCCTGCGACGGCTGGCTTCTGCTCGCCAGGACAGGCCCCCTTCCTCACCTCCAGGAACATCCCATCTTGGTTTCAAACAGGGTGAGGCAGAGAATCCATCACTCTGCTGTCAGGTTGTTCTCATGGCTAATTACCACCTTTGTTAATGATCTTTAAGTAGGAGTTGAATTTGTCACCATACAGTTATGTAACCAGGTTCCTTTTCTTACACTGAATCTACACATTACAATAAAAGCCCTTTCCCCGTGGAGGTCTAGAAGAGAACTAGTGAGAGGCAGGTTACGCACCAGATACGAGATAATCTGGAGAGACCTGACAGGCAACTAGCAGCCGAACAGAAACACCCGGCTTTACAGGTGGGCTGGGATTGAGGAGAAAAGTCGCTTGAGCCAACCCAGTGTATTGGGTCTCCAGGGCACATCCCTCCCCCATCACCCTCCCTCCAATTCCTATAGCTACCGAGCTCGAATTTAATTGCACACAGCTGTGATTGCCTGGCACCCCTGTGCCCACCACAGCGCAGCAGCCACAGTCCTTCGCCCACACCTGCAGTCTTTGCCAGGGAGGTGCGCTGGGCACATCCCGGGGCCACCAGCGTGTGCTCCCCGGGGAGAACATCCCGCATTAACCCTCTGTTTGCTTTCAGACCTTCCACAACCCTCACGTGGGCAAGATGCATTGCCTGGGTACATCAGTCACGGCACTGCAAACGCCGCAGTTGCCCTGGCCCCGCACAATGCAGCAGCACAGAGCAGCCCGTGCCCAGGGACGGTGGTCTGGGTTAACGGGGTGGGTGAAAGTCACACACTTTTTGGCAAGGGGCACCAGCCAGAGGGAAAGCAACACAACTCCACTGCATGGGAGGAAAGGCTGACATTATTATGGAGAAGAGTCACAACCCTCAGCTTCAAGGAAGGCTTTCCAACCTCTCATCCTCTTTTCTTTGAAATGCAGCTAAACCAAGAAATCACTTTGTTTCAATTTTACTAATGACCTCTGTCATGCACTGTCAAAGCTACCGAGTATCTGGATGAAAGGGAGTATTTAGCCAGCAGTGTGCATTTACAAAAGCTGGAGCACTGTACTGGACAGAAGGTGTGGTGGGGACGCTGCTTCAGCCACACAAAGGGCACTGGTATCTCTGCCTTAGGCTTATTCTAACGGGATGCTCTATCCTGCCACACGGACAAGTACTACCAAAGTCTGGAGGATCAGCAGAGCCCTGGGAACGTACAGCCAACAGCAAGCACAGCAGCAACTTGGCTGAAGTGATGCTCACGATCAGGTCTGTGTTTTAAAAGAATACAACAAACTCTAATTCCAAAGCGTTGCTTTGAATTTATGACCTTGTGTGCATTTAACATCTTCGAAAGCATCATATTGTATCACGCCTTATCACATTAGGCTGTCGCTGAACACAGTGAGATGTAACATTACATGGAACTAGCCAGGATCAGAAGCAATGCAAAAAGATTTTGCAGGTTAAAATATCCACAGATGAGTTTCAAGGAGGCTTTCACAGTGGTGACATGCAAATCCCCCCACGGCTTCACTTCCCACCAACTTGACAGGTTCTAATGGTTTCATTTAGGCTAGAAAGAGTGAAAGAGTGTCTCGTGACGGGTGTGGGGTACCCCCAGTGCTTTTTATTGACTGCTCCCTGGTATTTGGATATGCAAACTACAGGGGAGGACCCCATGCAGAACGCCTGCAGTCCTTCCCTTTCCTATGGAAACCAGAGGTGCATAAGTCATGTTAGCAACTGCTGTCGAGTTTATTGAATAGTAACTACAAATTTGGTAAAACAAAGCTAATTTAAAAATTACTTAGGCCCAGAGGGTTCACTGCTAAAAGACAATCTAATCCTGTACATATAACAGCTAGATAATTTCCCCTGTAATTCCTGCACGCCACCCTGAAGCTTGAGGCTGTGTTTCTCCATGCTAGTGCTCCCCTCTTCTCCTGAAGAGCCATTTGGGTTGTGCCACACACCACGGCCCCCGGGGCTGGCAGCAGTGTTCGCCCACCCCCCTTGCAGGGTGGGCAGCTTGGGGTAGCCATCCCAGCACCGCTCTGCAGAGAAGAGTTAACTTTTTCCCTGCTGCTGGTGTAAATCCATGGACTAGATGGTGTTGTAGGTCCCTACCAACAGGAACTCTTCTTTCTTCTCTACGTCATTCTGTATCGCACCTCAGACAGCTGCAGATTCGTAAGCCCTACTCCAGATATGCACACTGGGCTTTCTCTCGGTGCATTAATTCTCACCCTGCAGGGAAGTTACAACTCAAGAGCATTGCTGGTTGGAAAGGGAAATCTGCAGCAAGGCACTGCCCGGTTATCAGGAGAGTGCTCAGTGTCACAGCGCTGGGGCTGCAGCTGTGCTGCGGACATGTGGGGTTGCTGCTGCAAGCTGCGGCGTGGTACAAAGCCCACCACAACAGCTAAGAGCCCGCAGCCCCACCGACACACCGTGCAGCTCAGCTTTGCCCCACCAGCATACGCAGAAGATGCCCAGAGCTGCAGCCGGTGGGACTGCCACAGCCCCTGCCCCTGCGTGCCTCCCACCACGCAGCCCACGGCACCCACTGGGACCGTGCTTGGGGACCAGCACCTTCAGCTTGCACCCCACCAAGGCTATACTTGTGCTTGTTGCCAGGAAATGAAACATATATATACTGATCCATATCTTGTATGTATCTTTTTATAAATATACACACACACATCTCTTCATGCATGTGTGCATATATATATATATATGGATGTACACATGCACATATACATGTATAAAATAATTGGTGGCAACAAAAAAGCTGCTTAATGCTGCCTTTATTGAGGGTGCAGAGCAGCCTGCTGCTGCAGGACTGTGTGCTGAAGCAGAGGTGCCTGCTCAGAAGGATGCTGCCCACGTGGCAGCACAAGTAGCAAACTCACGTTAAGACACTTCCAAAAAGTGCAATGCAGGGGCGGGTGTGGCGGGCAGAAACAAAAAGCTCTGCAATTTCCTTTTGGTGACTTGCTAGACATACTTGAACTCAACACAGTCTGTTCGTATAACCGAGGGGCAGCAGCGCGGATGAAGGCATGGCACAGGTGGGTTCAGACCAGGGATGCCCCGGGTGAGAGGAGGGGGGAGGAGAGGCTGGTGCTGCTGTCCCCGCAGCCGCACCGGCGGGTGCTCTGGCCACCCCTGCCAGCCGGCGGAGCAGCAGGGCTGCCTCTCGGGGGCATGGAGATGCAGCTGCAATGGTTTCACAGTTCAGCTGGCACTAAAACTCAAAGTCAGACAAATTGAATACAGCTTTTTTTTTCTCTACATGGACTTCAATTTTCCAAGGACTGCGAGATGCCTATGTAAATGTCAGAAGATTAATGTGCTGTCTCTGAAAAGTTCATATTGGTTTTGCTTAGACGAGGCTAATTCCTTCACCAGAAGCACAGAGCAACAGGGGACAAGGAAACAAGGGACAACCTCTTTGTGCTGCTTCTTAGCTGTGACTTGTAAAACATATTTCCAAAGGTTACATAGCAGCTAGGAGTGTTGTTTAGCCAGGTAAGCCTGCCTCTTGTGCCTAGAAAATGACCTCCGTTTCCATCTCCCTTCCTGAGATGTTATTTGTCACCTGACATGAAATAAATTGTATGGTGCCCATTTTACACACTCCCGTTTCACAAGCCCACAGTGTGCACAGGAACAGCAGCAAGAGGAGGTCCCTTTCAGACACACAGACTGACTGGACGATACTGTCACTGCAGACCCAGGGGTGAAAGCCCGAGGGCGGCACGCCGGCCACAGCAGCTTCCAAAGCCGCTGCACTTGCAGCAAGCAGACCCAAGGCCTTCCCTCGCCAACAAACATGAGGTGAACCAGGAACCAGTCTCCTCCAAGTGAGGACCCCCAGGCCAGGAGGGAGGCAGGGGGGGGCTGCCACCCCCGTGGGACAGCCGGCACCTTTCCCGGGTTGTCCCACTGGTTTCCCCAGGGGGATTTACACCTGACGTTTTATTTGGAGGCTGTAACACAAGAGTATGAAACAACACATTTTACTCCCGTTTACAGGTCACCCCTGGTTAACCAACGCGCAACGAGCAGGAGTGGGTGCGCGGAGCATGAGCAAAGCATCCCTCCCGGCACCGCAGCCACGGCAGGCTGCTGGCTGCCAAGCCAGGGGGGCACATCGGTGTGATGCGAGGCCAGCGCTTCGTCCCCTGGCCTCCCAGCCACCACCTGCATCTCCAGGGCCAAATGTGCTTCCTCTGTACTTAGCAATCCTCAGAAGATTTCCTTTCCAGCCACACCGGGAGCCCAGAAACACTGAAGTAGCTCCAGGTCGCTGTGCCACAGGGCTCAGCCAGCCTGCAGCCCACTGCCCATGGCAGGAAAAACCCCGGCTTCTTCCTCTTGCAAATGCTTTGTGCTGACCGACCACAGAAACCGGTGTTACGCCAACGCAGTGGTACATGACATGTGCCAGATTATTCTATTTGCAACTCTGCCCACTGTACATCATCTCTCTTCCAAATGCCCAAAATAGGTATATTCACATGAAAAGTTTCCCACAGAAAATAATAATACTACCGGAAGTGTTGTTTGTTGACATTAAGGAAAAGTATTGGTACCTCCAGCTCTTCGCTCCTCACGCTGTTTCACTGGAGCAGGGCTGTTAATCTCAGGGTCCCAACCAAATTACTTTAAAATTATCTACTTAAGGATGAAGTTACTATTTTACACTAACTATTAATATACTCCTTGAGTAGTATAACCAAGCAACTAAGAGTACTTACAGAATTAAGTGGGAATGAAAATATTAATATGGACATTAATAGCTTGTCTACTTCTGTTGCATCCATTCCTTTTCATTGTCCTACTCTAGAGTATAATTTTGTGTTGCCCTCTGGACTTGCACAGTGCAGTGCTGTAAGAACAGTAATTGCTAAAGCATTATAACTGTATTTAGGCATCGCATTTAATCTTCCATGGATCATATAATTTCAGTGAGAAGTGTGTGTCTAAAGTGCTCTGCTAGATCTTAAGGTCATGCTGGAAAAAGAAGAGATGTCCAGATACTGTAAAGCAAGCGCCTGCCTAGGGTCAGGTATAAAGCTGCACAGGGGACAGCAAGGAAAGCAAGGCAATGGCAGATACTTCTGAACTGAATAACGATAATGATGAAAATAATGGTGTCCCAGCAGCAAATATGTCCTTTGATGTTTATAAAATTCATAGGGATTCTACAATGAGCTCAGGTGAACAGGTATATAGTTTTATTACAGTTCTTGTTATTGCTACAATATAAGCTTTTACAGGCTGCAGAAATTTCAACTGGGTTGAAATTCCAACTTCAAGTATTCTCCTAGGCCTTCTGAGGTTATACTAGAGGTTCCCACACAGACTAGTTTTTTATTTGTCTATTGTGGCCATACAGAAAGAGCAGAGCAAACACTGTTCATGGTTTTCACAATACCAAGTAATCTGATTTTTTTTTTTCTTTTGTTAATATGTTCTTTCTTAACCCTTTACCAAACTGCAAATGTTTATAGAAATTTGCTTCTTTTGAACAGAAAAGATTATTAATGTCAAGTGCCTCCTAGTAACCTTGCTTTATAACAAATGCTTGTCTTTTCATTTGGTGTATTACGTGTACAAACACGCACAACATCTAAAAAGTGTTCCATGTGAAATATCAACTTGAAAAGAAAGGCAATACAGGTTAGTATCAGGAAAGGGTAATATTATTTCACATTGCAACCTGTTTGGAGTGGTGGTCTAATGGCAGAGCTCAGAGTATCTTTCCCCATCAATGACAGATTTCCTTCTGTTTACATATGCCTGGTTACTTGGTGTTTGGGCATTTTTAGATTCTGAAATGCAAAATTTCAAGCTAATAAAAAATGAGGGAACTGAGAAATTGGAAACCCAAGTTTAACAGGTCAAGCACTCTTAAAATTTTAGTCCTACAGCAAGTCCTACAAAGGAACATCCACTCGGTGCCAGACAATTCCCCCCAGCCCGTGGCTGCCTGGGCGCCTGCCAGCACATCCTCCCCACACACCTGCCAGGCCCCAGGAGCTGGATGGCTTCCTCAATTACAGGTGTCATTTTTGCAGCTTCTGTTGGGGAGAACTAGTCAAAGGGCAAGCCCAGATTCTCTAAATACCTGTTTAGCGCCATTTAAAGACAAACAAAAGTAAGAAGATTACATTTTTTTTTTTCTTACGCCAGTCAGGAGTTTCTACTAGAGTTCAATGAAACTTTTGTAATCATGTAATATTCACTCTTCATTACTGTAACCATGAAATCAACAGCCTGTTATGAATCTAAATTACAGTGAGGAAGAAAAAGACATTTTTCATGTATGCAGGAGGGGGATGAAAAAAATACAGCTCTTCCATCAAAACAATGCAAAATCTGATTCTTTTTTCATCCTAAAACTGCTCCAGTGTCTACATAGTAAACCAAAACAAGCTGGTCGCATTAAGTACCAGTTGTTGCTCTGGAGTACTGCTGACATGATTAATTAGATAGTCACTGGGCCAGGAAAAAAAAAAAAAAAAGTGAAAATTAATATGATTTTCTGGCTATTCCAGCATTTTATATTAAAGAGCCATGGAGATGAAATGCTAAACAACCTTTGGAGAAAAGAGTGGGATCCATGCCTGCTCCCCGCTCAGGTGAGCGATCTGAGTGCCAGGCTGGAGGGCCAGAGGCTTTTCTGCCTTGTGAATAACCCCGCTGGCAGAGCATAGCACGGCCAAAGCACGGCTCCTGAGCTGAGGGCTGCATCTCCCCAGCAAACACTGCCTTTCCGTCAACACCTGCCACTTGGGTTTTCCCGCGTCTCCATGGTTATACGCGTACAAAGCACCAGAGTTCCAGGCAGCTGGACACCAATTTCCTGTGCCACGGACCATGCCGGCAGCCCAGAGCCATGGCCACGACCTGGCACCGGCCAGCGCCCAGCGGCACCCGAGGCAGACCCCGACCACACTCCTGCCTTTGCTCAGTCTCAGCTGCAGCTGGTGGCGTCGTGACCCACCTGCAACCTTCTCCGACAAGGAACTGCTCCATGTCCAGCAACTTGCTGCTTCTGTTCCTAGTGTGGCAGTCCGCTATTCCAGTACTGCGAAATGATCAAATATACATAAAAGCCAGTGAGAGACTTGTACTTTCACTTAATTGTACATTCATGGTGTTTCTCTTTGTTAATCTGCATGAACATATGGGCACCTACTCACACAGAGAATATCAAGGTGTAGGCCCCCGGTACAAACACGTGTTCACATATAAAATGTATGTGCACATACATGTATATGCTGGGGTTTAATGACACCCGTATTCATTACAGTAAGATGTGTTTGAACAGCAATATGGAGATTATCTCCCTCCGCATCTGGGAGAGGAAGGAAAAGTTTTTAGTGAGATTTGAATGCTACTATATATATTGTCATCTGCATTTAACTGATGATAACCTAATTAACATCAAAAAAAAGATGGCCCATGCTATGCTAAATTTGCACAATATGGGACTACTCCTCTGGCTAGAGTACAGAATTCCAGCTCATTTAATTCCTTCAGCATTTGCATCGTGGTTGTAGAATATGGTATCTGTAAATGTAAATTTAAAAGAAAATAACTGACAGGTAGTGAATTTCTGTAAACTACCAGCAGATTTTTGCCTTTACAGACTTCCCTGAACCATTAAGCATCTGCCTAAAGTGCTGTTTGTTCAGATTTAACAACCGTGAGAAGTTTTGTTAATATTCACAGCCTTCCATTCCGAGATCGAGAGTTCCAACACCGAGCCCACGGTCTGACATGTGTCCCGAGGGGCAGGCGCACACGCAGTGGCGGCAGCTGCCAAACGCCCCCCCTGCCCCGGGCCGGCTCCAGGCCCCCTGTGCTGTGGAAAGACGTGAGGGCACATGCAGGGAGGAAGCACAGGAGTTTTCTGAAGGCAACAGGACGAATGTTGGGTGCGCGACCTAGACCCCAAAGGCAGCATCACCTCTGAGCAGGCACCAACTAGCATTTACACAAGTGTTACCATCAGTAACTCAGTCATCAGAGTAAGCTTCCAAAATGTTATGGTGTTCATTATTATTTGCAGAGGCAAAACATCGGTGAGGTTTACGCAAGGAGAGGACAAGTCTCAATAATCCTTTTTCGCTAGACCCTATTCCCTGGTATTTCTAGCTTTTCCATTTTCACTCTTGGCCTGTATCTGAGAATACGGAGGTAAACAAACAAGAAAAATGATGAGAAGAAAGTGAGCCACCTGCTTTCAACCTCAGAAGGCTGGCATTTATTCTGAACAGGAGTCTACAGGTACCAGGGGGTTCTAATTGCTCCAGTTGGTTCAGTTTGTATCTGTGGCCATCTGGATATCTGTGGGTTAGCAATTAAAAACGGTAAGCCAAACATTTGAAAATATTACTGTTTAGCTTACTAAAGTTTTTTTAATTAAGGGCTAAGAATAGGCATATGACAAATCTTCAGTGCAAATCCAGCAGTGCTGTAAAGGGCCAGGCGTCCTTGCTGATCACAGGAATACCAATGCAGGCTTTGTCTAAAGGCACCTCCGCAGCTTGAGATGTGAGTCTCCTGCACCCGCAGGTAAGACACTATGGATGGGCAAGCAAAGCATGAAGACACATAAGAACAGATATTGTGTTGGTGACAAGCAATTTTGAAGTATCTGTGAGGTGGCTGTATTTACATGCTTGTTTTTAAAGTTTAATTTTGGCAATTGTGTTTTCCCTTGGTGAAGGCAGCAGGAGCAATCGAACCAATGGACAATGCCCACACGGCACCTCAGTCGCACGGCAGCTGATTTGGATGCTCAGGAACAAGGTGGGAGTGCTGGGAAGGGCCCTGCCCCTACCAAACGGGAGAGCAGAGATGGGGGGCTCCTACCCCAGCAGGGTTTATACAGGGTACGTGTATTATTTATTCTGAATGGCATTTTTTCTCATTAAAACTCCTTCCCAGGCCCCAACCCTTCTGTCCTCCCAGCATGCACCATTCCAATTGCTCTTCAGCAAGGAAAGACATTCACCTTCCAGAGAACCCCCAGCAACATCACTCAAAGAGGAAGACTTGTTTATTTTCTTATTTCAGGGGTGTCTTGCAGCCTCATGACTCGTGCTGATATTCACTTCTCATTTAGTCACTCCAGGAGGGCTGAAGCCTGGTGCTTGGAGAAGCTCGGGAGGATGCTCCACACACGCCACGGTCCTGCCAGAGCTCGGGTTTGAGCAGCTTGGCGATAGCCTACGCCAGTGAGCCAGAAAGAGCCCGTTACAAACGCATGGCACCTTTTTCAGTGGATCCTACTGATGAATATACCTGTCTTCCCACCTTCTGGAGCAAAACCTCTCTCAAACTCTGTACACTGCCTGCACAAAATGGGTTTGCTTTATGCCTCCTTCCCTGTGACAGTGCCCAGGCTGCCACGGATTGATGCAGGCAATCAACAGGCTCGTTACAGAAGTAACAGCGTATGTAACATGATGGGGCTCATAAGCACCTGGATTTCAAAGCGGACAGGCAGCTCCCCCCTCCCCACCTGCTGCTGCCCCGGCCTCACCTGGGTACAACCCCGACCCTGAGGCTGCTGACGATGGAAACCCATCAGACCAGCACGGGGCACAAATGGGGGTGTTAGTCTCATGAAAAAAGGCCTGAGGAGAAGCAAATGCTGGAACCTGAAAGCTGGCAAACACAGATTGGAAGTACGGTGAAGGCAGCCCAGGGTGGGAAGGAGCGCCCGGGGAAGCAGCGTCCCAATGTCCAGCTCTCTGCAGACCAAGCCAGGTGCCCTCCCGCAAGGGGACCAGCCACCAAAGGGCGAGGTGGGTGAGGGACAGGGCAGGCGATGAGACTTTCTTCTCTGTAATACCGAGAGAGCACAAGAAATGATTTATGGATCTCTTCTGCCCTAAAAGCACTGCTTTCAAAATACTTGCCCTAGGACTGGCCTTTAGAGAGGAAAAGGTTTCACTGTCCATCCCAGAAGGTCCCCGAGCCCCGTTCAGCCAGCACACGGGCACCCCCATCACAACCCTCTGCCCCTAATGCAGGGCTGGCTCCTCAGTGTCAGACCAAGCCTTGTGGAAGATCTCCTTCCAGTTTCAAGTAGGACACACTTACAATCAAGACTCGGACTCAGCAGCTTTCAAATTATTTCCATATTTATGACAGATACCAGGGATTGGATTAACTTCATTTATGAATTCAACAATGATTACACTTTTATTATCCTCCACACAAACAAATATGAGGAACAAGTGAATTACGAATAAAGGCATTATTCGTGCATTTATTTACATATCCCAAGAAAGACTGTATTCATGTTGTATAATTCCGATTGCATGCTTTGCCAAGCATTAAAGAGGTTTACCACGGCACAGCCGCCCCAGTTTGACAGCTTTGACAGCTTCACTCTGAAAGTGTGTGTGAACAAACAAGCAGAGTCGTAGAGATGTGGGGTGGGCCCAACAGCGTGCAACGCTTTCAAACAACGCTGCTGCCACAAAAACGATTTCTCGTAGGTATCATCCCACACCGACATCTTTATTTCTGAGAGTGTCACATATTAACAAGCTGCTCTGCTGTACCGATCTACCTGCAGGTACAGCCTCCCATTTCTCAACATGTCACCCCAAGGTGGCCTGTGACACTGCTGTTTAAATAGCGTTCTTTTTTCCAGGCTGGCTGAAGCTTGTTTCTTCAAGTGACCCATGCTGAAGCACCATGAGATGGTACCCAGCTGGTGGTTAACAGCGGGGTGTGTTCAAACCATGCAGGGGCTCAGAATTGGGGCAGCCTCCCCCCCCAGGGTAGCCCTCCTGCCCTGCACCTTGCTGAAGGTGGGGGCAAAGCTGATCATTGAACACACGAAGGAAAAAAACCCACAAAACCAGCCTGACCCAACTTCAGTCCGCCAGGAACTCCAACAGCAGCTGAAGGAACACCCGGCACTACGTCTGAGCTCAGCTCTGACCTGATACTTCAGTCTTTTCAAGGAGAGAGGTCTGCGTTTCCATGTCCGTCCAAGAAAGAGTGTGGACAAGACCATTAGCAATACAGAGTGATGGAGAAAAAAAATAATTAATCTGTTTAGAAAAACACAGTATTTAAATGTGTCTGATTAAGATGAAAACAGAAGAAGGAGGAAAGCAACCCACATATTGGTCCAATATTATCTCCTCTTAAGACTGTTAATGTCATGTTATTTATTCACCTAGTATTGCGAAAGCTAGTGCTATTAACATAGCTGAAGCCTCTGAAGGACAGGATTTGCTTTTAACAATTCACTCCTCCGTGATTTTAAAGTTAAATTCTTAGATTGTATCATGTGTTTCTATTTTGAGATGAGTAGAAATACAATGCCAGTAACTGTACCAATAAATGCGTAGGAAGTGATGGAGCCACAAGGTACAGGCAGCTAACTTAGGGCAACCACTAACTTAGCAAAAGCGCAAAGCTGTGCTAGGGCAGGGGCTATGGTGATCGTCATCACCATATTAGAGTATGGCTTTTCATCAGCACAAATTCATTTTTATAGGGCAAAAGAACTCCTGTCCCCAAGGAATGCTTTCTGGCATCTGGGGAGAGAGCATATTTTTCTAAACATTTTCTTAGATGCTACTAAAGACTTCTCAAAGTTTGGCTGAGACTTCAAACCTCCAACCCTCGGCAAGGTCCAGCCGTTACAGGTTGAACAGTGGCCAATGTTTCATGTCATCTAGAAAGCAGCTAGATTTTTTCATTCACACCGCACGTACAAATGAATGTCTCCTGAATTCTACCCATGCCCTCACTCCTCACCAGTACCTGCTGAAACGTCCATGCCCACATCCCTGCCCACAGAGGGCAGCACCCAGCAGAGCCCTCAGCCCTTCTCCATCTCTGCTTGCCGCTCAGCACTCACTGTGCACTATCAGTTGCATGAGTTACACAATACAGATCGGAGAAGAAGATCTTTTAAATAGTAGAAGAGTGAATGCCACAGCATCAGCATTTGGCTGTGCAGTCACTCAAACCTGAAAGATGTCTGTGATTTGTCAATATTTTTACAAATGCCTAGTGATGGGTACAAATTCAATCCAGAGAAATCTGAGCCAGTGATAAACAAAGTTCTGGAATAAACAATGTGGATGACAGTGAATTAACTCTACGACAGTCTGGAAGAACCTCAGAACTATTCACATGTTGAGAATTCATGTAAATATTATTAGCATGGTGTCCTTGGTGACTAATTAGATGAGTAACTGCTATTTGTTTTGGGGTTTTTTCTTTTGAAAACGTAGCTAGTGTCTTTACTGTCAGGTAGAAACTGGATTTGACAAAACAGTGAGCCCAAGGAAAGCTTCATCGGAGCCCAGCCTGTGACTCAAATTAGGCTCACTATTGTTAGTAATTTTCCCTCTCTTTTCTGAAAATCAAAAGATTCTTTCACTTTCAGGTCTTTAAATTATGTGCAAAGCGCAACAGGATTTGCTATTTGCAAGTGTGCCTTTATTCTTTTGACTATTATGCAAACAAAAGAATCCAACAACATTCATTCGATGTTTTTTCATATGAAGATGATAGAGCACTGCTGATGTCTTAATGCCTGATTTATTCTCTAATTTATTATTCATCTGCTTCTACGTTATAATGTCTGATTTATTCTTTAATTTTTTAATCTATTCCCTGATTTAGTCCTATATCATCCAATCTGGAATGTAAAATAAATAACTAAATAACTAAATAAATAAATAAGCCATTCTAATTTTGAACAGCAAGCAGAAAGATAAAATATAATGGAGGAGGTACGAATTTATGTGCAAAGCTCATTGCTAGATCAGGCATATATGCCATACTGAAGAGTATGTCAGAGGCAAACTGGTAGTTATAGCAACCATATGCTTAGCTAGAATAACACATTCCTGAGGACACAGGAGGCCTAAACACCGTTGGGAAAATAACAGTTCAGGTCTTTAGCCAGATAAAGCAAACACTTTTTACCAGATTCTGCATTCTCTGCTAGCAGTGGCGGAGATTTCAGAGGGATTTCAGCTCCATCAGTGAGAGCAAGACAGAGCTGGCCCAACAGCACACTCGGACAAATGGGGCTTATTTTCTTTCCTAAATGTACCCCTTACCAATTCCCCACTTAAATGAAGAAATGCTTTACTCATTCCAACTCAGACTTTTAACTAAAATAATACCCAGTGGTACCACTTTTTAGTAGTCCCATACATTGCATCGTTTTTTTAAATCACACTATGCTTTTTGCAGGTCACCGAGCTGGGATGTTGCCTTTGGGCTTGCGTGGTAGCAGGTGACCACCACCTGTCACACATCATGGAACGGTCGGAGAAACCTCTTCTTGCTTTAATGTTCCTGGAGGTCTCAAAGCACTTACAGAAAAATAAGTTTTAAGGAAAACGTATTCATTCCCAGAAATAGCTCACAGAGCAATATAGTCTTTTTTATGTAGAAGAGTTTCCCTATGTATGCATTTAACTCTCATTAAGAAAACAACATGACAAAACCAAATGCTTGTGGGTTTTGTGGGGGGAAAAAAAAGAAGTTTTAAGCAGATACAATTGAAATAGTAACAGCACACATTAAGTATCACTGTTACTACTGAACTTTACATTATTGCTGTTACAGCTAGCCCTTAAGTTATTCAGACCGGGAGCAAGACCAGTGCTGTGCGTGCTGAGCAGGAGTACTGGGGAGCAGCCCCCCGTGTTCCCCGGGCTGGGGGGGCTGCGGACCCGCCAGCAGCCATGCAGGGAAGCGATTCCGAATAAACCAACACCCTGAATGAGAGCTTTGCCTACCTCAAGGCTGGGAGACACACATGTTTTCAAAACAAAGCCTGTTCCCGTCGGTAACTGCGCAGAAAATAACCCCAAACCGACACACTTCCCGTGTACTTGCCCCCTCCCCTAAATTAGAACGGTTCAGCCACCTGCTTGTTTGCTGCCCCCGAAGTATGTACAGAAATAAGCACGCGCAGCAGCATTGCACTTCAGCAGAGGGCAAGCTCGGCACCCCCCCCCGAGAGCAGTTTACAGTGAATTGCTTGGCTATAATTAACAGCTCAGAAGCTGTAAGAAGGACTTTTATTGTCTTACCAATCATGATGGGCTAGCATGTTGTTTATATTCCTTTATTAATAATATCATCATGCGTATAGTGATGGATTTTTTCAGTTCATGTCAGTATATTCTCTGAGAGCCATTTTTCCCTCTCCCCTCCACCTTCTTGCAGAATTGTCCCCAAAACTGTACCTTTTCTTGGCTAATTAGTTTAAGCTCCAGGGCGCAGAGGCTGTGACGCTCATTCCCAGGAGCTGGCCACAGCCCTGGTGAAGGCAGACTCCTGGCAGCGAGCCACCTCAGCCCCCGCCTTCACCACCCCCAGGATGCTTTCACCCCTTTTTCTAGGTAAGGACTTCGTGTGCTCTCCTCCTACATCCTTCCTGCATCTTCACAGGGATTGTCAGTCACCTTCTGGTAGCATGAGATGACAAGCGCGGTGTGTTACACCAGGCAACGCAGCCAGGCTGCCGCTGACTCAAGAGGAGACTGCAGGAAGGACGCGGCAGCACAGGCATGTTTTCTGTCCACTTGTTGCTCCCTTCTCCAGAAATGGACTGTTTCTGTTAGACAGGAATTGCAACCAAATGCCGTACATCAACAGAGGAAACATGGAAGAAGCATTGTGCCCTCACTCGTTACCAACTGTCCCTTTAGGAAGGAATATCAGATTTTCTCCCTGGAAATGGAAGTTCTGCCCAAGGAAGTCAGTCAAGGCACGGCACCCAGCATGTGCCAACCCACGGTCCCTGCTGCCAAGCCTGCCATTTCGGTAATATTCTCCTCAGTCAACATTTGCAAAACAAACCCGAGGTTTTACCTTCTGAAGAATTTTTGCCCAACAGTTCAATATTTTTCAAATGTGAAAACATAAACCAACCGGAGATCATTTGCAAAGGCATGCCCCTGTCTGCTGTAGTTTTCTCCAAACTGTTCAGCTCAGCCAGACCTCCACTCCAATCCACTTGCTGTCTGCCCCTGAACCGGGCTAAGTATTTTAAATATTTATTTATTTATTGTAAGGGGGATATTTTACCTCTGCAGAAAAAAGAAGCCGGGAGTTATCTGCAGCAATATTTTGAATTAGCTTTTACTTGTGTTGCTTCCACTACCTCCCACCTTCAATCAAAACTGATGGGAATAAAAGGATTTCTTCTGTTTCATGCGTAATTTCTTCATACTCCTTTTTTCCTTTGCAGTAGCACATGCCGCGTGACAAAGAATCCTACAAAAGTCCCATCTCAACATGAGAACGCTGCAGCAGAGGTTTCCTAGTTTATTTCAAAGGAGCACACAGTTTCTAGGCTGATAAACAACAAAACCTTGTGAACATTCCTGAATATCTGGAAAGGCACAAGGGAATAGGCAGGCAAATTAGTTTCTTCCTACTCCAGTGTTATTTCCAGAGAAGTTACCCAGCTGTCTGCACCAGACGGACCCTGGCCTGAGGTAACATTCAGCTGGTGGAAGCGATGGTTGAATGTGCCCTTGACGTAGACAGGATTTTTATTTTTACATATATCAGTTTCAATAAAGAAATGTTACAATGGACAAAGACTCTACAGCCAAAGGCATCGCCTGCCATGCTGAAGTGTGCTGCTGTTTCCACTCATGTCCTCTGCCTGTGTGCCGTGGAGCTCCATGGTTCCACGATCACTTCGATGGAGCCACCACCATGGTGGTGCTGGGAGAAGCCAGCAGAGCTCGCACAGCCTCGCCTCCTGCACTGCTGCAGGTGGAGCCTCTGGCAGGGTGAGCATCTCTTGTTCTCTCTGTGCTGAGCCCTCACACCCCGCTGCGCCCACGCCTCCTTCCTCCTCCTCCCCATCACTGGTGCTGAGAGCAGGGGCTCGCTCCTGCCGGCTGCGTGCGGCCCCGGGGCGCCCACCTCCCCGCAGCTGGCTGATCAGCTCCCCACGGCCGGGGAGGAGGCTGCTGTCAGGCATTCCCAGAGGTTGGCTGTCACGCTCAGTACAGAAATTCACTTTTCTTCATCAGCTTTCAGATCTTCAGACCTCCAGCAAAACTCGTCAGAGACTTCAAATCCCAACACCCTTTCAGGATTGAGCTCTCAATTTATCAATTTATCCTGCAATTGCTAGCTGAAAATCGGAGCAGGCGATGCATTGTTTGACAGGAGTTGTTGTGCATAACAGATTTGTTTATTTAGACATGCAAATCATACTCTTGTTTATGTTGGCAGGAAAGCAGAATGACCTCTTTTATTTAAAGTACAGACTTCAGAGATTATTCATAGTGACTGCAAAAGGAAACCTTGCAGAGAGACGGGCAAGAATAGCAATAATTTCACAGCATGCAAAACTGCATCAGTGCTCTTACTGTACAGCTGCCTGCTTGGAAAGATCTGGAAGAAATTAAATGCAACGCATTTGTAGTTGCAAAACTTGTAAACAGTGCTGAGCAATAATCATTGGGATGGTTTTACAAGGCAGACATGTTTATACCTGAAATGACATTTTAATCTGTAAATAGAAATGTCACTAACTAGCGATACTTCAGGTTGTGAAGACCTGCTTATGGCTGTTATTTGCACCATGAAAATACAACTGATTGATTTAAGGGAGAAAAAGGAAAAAACAATTAGAAAATTCATCAGATGCAAATATGATGTCTTATGTGCAAGTAAATTTTAAAAAGGAAACAATCAGTAAGGTAGAAAAGAATAACTGATTTAAGTCTTCATTTCACTTATATTCACTTAAAACCAGGACTGAAGAGTTCGAAAATTCTTACAAATGCATTCGACTAGTGCACCAGCAAACAGAGTGTTTGAATTGAACATCAGTAATGGAAGCAGGTTTTATTGGCCGCATGGGCCTGTTTTCCATCCTGATTCCAGCTGTCAATAATGACGCTTCCCAGATTTTAGGAGTCTCTCCGTCACTGTCCCAGCCCCGCAAGGAGCTTCACGCCCAGCCTGACTCTCATGCCACTGATGTGCCCAGAGCCCTGGCACTTGCTCCAGCTCCCGCCCATGCTACAGCCACTCCTCTGGGCACTGCAGCCTGCACAGCTGGCAGCATCGATCCCGTCATGGAGAGCCGTCGCCAAACAGACTTTCTGGGTTTACTGCTGTTCTCCCCGGGCAACAGAAATTATTTCGTGGGCCAAGAAAGCGAGAGCAGTGTCTGGGCTGGGCACCCAGCGGCGGGGCTGTGCGAGCTGCAGGATCCGCTGCCGCTCACCACTGAGCACCCGTCCCTTGCATGCCTGTGAGCGCACGGCAGGCTGCGCTGGGCTCCGTCGGTGGGAATAAGCCCTTGCAGGGGGAGAATCAATACAAACGTACCCCCAGGTGTGCTCTGAGCACCCTGCAGCCGGCGGTGCCCCCAGTCAGCCTGAGCAGCCCCACGCTCCCACGGCTCATACGACCTTGCCGTCACTGTTCCGAGGCGGAGACATCTGCACAGGGAAAGCAGCTGGTGGGGGCATCTGTTTGCAAATTAAAGAGTGTCCAAACACCGATGCCAGAATTTTGGTTGAATCAATAGGCCAGATAAAGCGCTAACTGCAATTACATCAGTCCCTGCTCCAAGCCTGGGACTCTTGGCCTGACTTATTTTAAAAAGCTGAATTAGTGATTTTGCTGTCCAGTACTTCTTGCACATCCTCTGCGACACTCCATCACAAGATAATATGAGATTATCAGTAACAATCACAGAGTGCTCTGAGAGATGGCTTGAAAAGTAACATTTAACATGCCTGCACATTTGTTGACGTGGTAACTTCGCACAGCCTGCCAGGGAAGCTGGAAATGAAGCACCAGCCCCGGGTGATGTCAAGAGCAGAAATGCTGAGAACATATGGTTCTCGAAAACTGCTTGGAAAAAGCTCTGCTGGTACAAATGCTCATAGATCGTCCCAATGAAAAACACTTTTTTAACCCTTTTTAAAAAAATATTACTTATCAGTATCACCCTCAAGATAGCAGCAAGCTGTACAGTCTGGGCCCTCCAGCATCACTGTTTCCAGATACCTGAAAGACTTGCTATTCTTCTGAACATCAGTTTGGTGAAGAGTCAGGATGTGTCAGTTTGGACAACACAAACATTTTAACTTTGCTCACACCAGCCTGAATTTTTTATTGTCAATTCTGACAAGCCAAATGGACTGGCAGGCACAAAGCCTGAAGGAATATGGCTTGGGCATGTCACAAAATGTGACTCGTGTCATATGCAGCCCACAATGGGGGCCTGCTGAGCTTGCCGTATGATTCTGAGTGGCTGAAAATGTCAACTCAAACCTTGGGAAACTGATGCAACCTTTGTTTTAATGCCCTGCTTTCCACCTCTGCATTCAGGTATCTTGGTGGTTTTTCCTTTGTCCACATATAACCATGAAACTTCTCTCCCTGTCTCTCCTACTGTGTAAATACCAATGATTTCATGCAAACCACTGAAAAACAGGCAAAGAAACCAATGTCAACTATTTGCATTTGTACAGTACATATAAAAACACCTCCATCATGAGATCATTGCTGACGCTAGGGTTTCCGACACTGGCCTGCACCGTCCAGAGCCCGTGGATTTCTTCCCCCATCCCATCTACACCTATTTGTTGCTTGTTGTTCAACAGTGGGGCACAGGGCTAGGTGACGTGTTTTGGTTCTCTGCTCCTGCAGCATCTGCAGAATTGGGTTAATGATCTGTCACTAAAGCATTGTAATGCTGAATCAGAGAAAAGAGAAAGGGACAGGTATTACTCTTCTCTTCTACACAAATCATGCACCATTCATTAAGTTTGTGCCAATAAAATCAAAGCACATTACAGGCACATTAAAGACTGTAAGAACATAGGGCAGCTTAGGATGGAGAATAAGAGAAGCATCCTTGTTGTACTCCTGAAGGCCCAGCCTAGTGCACCGCTTGCTACATCGCTGCAGTCAGTCATGCTTCTAGGAGCAACATTCACATGTGTGCATCCCGCCTGTGCCACCTCAGCAGCTGGAGAGATGGCTAGTGACAAACTCTGCCAGTCATTTCAGAGGATTCAGCTTCACCTCTAACAGTTAACTCTACAAATCCCTAATTATATATCCCATTTGATTAGTGGCTGGGGATAGCAATGCAATTTATCACAATAAAGTTGGGCTTACGTTGTTTTCTGGCTCAGGAGAATCATAAAAAAAAAAAAATTCTCATAAAAAGCTCCACTGTGCAAAATTACCTCTTTTTGATTTGTTTTGTTTTTTGGTGGTTTTTTTGTTGGTGGTTTTTTTTTTTTTTTTGGGGGGGGGGGGGGGGGGGAGTAGAGGAGCAGGAAGACAGTAAAGGCAGGGGGGCGGGGGCAGGTTAGGAATTCAGGTCTTCCAGGCAAACTTCAGGCTGTACCTGCACCAGAATTTCCTGCCTTTTCCAGCTCATTCACCCTTTGCTCTTCTCCCCCACCCCCACCTCTCCTTTGGAGTTCTGCTTTGATGCCACACCAGTGCAGGCTAACTGAGAAGGAAGCTGCTGCCTAAGAAAGGGTTCCTTTGACCTCTGCTCAGCCAGAGATGGATGAGACAATTAATCAAGGATATCTGGGATCTAGACTTGGCTGGACGTTGCCTATTTTATAGATTTGACCATCTGCTCTGTGTCTGCTGCAAGAGAACACACTCTTCCATGACACAGAATGACTGGTAGAACTGCGCGTGTATCAGTTTCAGAGGGGATATAATTTCCTAATGGGTTTTGTCACTCAATGTCAAATCCACGTGTGCAGAGACACTGTTACAACACTTCATGTTAGTCCAGCCTGAGTAAAAAGTGGTGGAACAAAAAATAAATGTGGCCAACTAAATCTATTAAGGAAAGCGATTTTTGCAGTGCTGGGAAGAAATGACCTTACAAACAGGATCCAGAAAGGGAAGCCAAAGTAAAACAAAGGTTCAGCCAGATTTCCAAGGTTGCTAAAATTCAGCCAGAGAAAGTTTCAGCAATCTACAACTGAAAGGAAAATAAATCCAAACCTGAAAGGAAGAAACAAAGAAACTGGGGAAAAATTAGCAGGAAAACAGTGTGGTGAACACAACAGAGATCGGACAAAACTTGCTGTTGCAAACATGGACACTGCTGTAAGCCCAGGAGCACCTTTAGCTGCACCTACACTACGCGCAGCCCAGAGCACGGCTGGTTTCCCCAGCAGCTCACAGACCAACTAAAGGCTTTGTGTTGTGTGGTCAGAGAGGAGATGAGACCTCCACAGATTACACTGGAAATGACCTTGCCAGAAAGCACGTGGAAACACTTTGAACTAATTATGAGTGTAATTATTCACATCTCTGCAGACCTCTCCTTTGGCATCTTGTGTACTTTTAGATGAAGATTTCACTCAGCCAGGCACTCAGACATGTTCCTTTGAACCTGGTGAGAGTATTCACAGCTGCTGGCTGGGAAGCGTGCAAGTCTTTTGAAAGAACTGTTGTTTGTTGTTTTTTTTAATTACAAGCACTGAAAATATTTTGACCAACTGTAAAGCTGTTGAGCTGTCATCCTAAAAGGTGTTGCTACAAACATCCTTCTCTACTAGTTCTAAGTAGAAATATAGGCACCACCTGGTAATATGTGCACAGGAGTTAGAGTAGCCTGCCCCACGTAAGACAGAGACTCCTCCAGACACTGGTGTATGTAACATAAAATCACAGAATCATAAAATCACAGAACTGTTTGGGTCAGAAGGGACCTTAAAGATCATCTAGTTCCACCCCCCTGCCATGGTCAGGGACACCTTCCACTGGACCTGGTTGCTCCGAGCCCCAAAGCCCATAACTGCTGTGAGTCTGGCAGACCCAGTCCTGCCACAGGTTTGAGCTAGTTATGAGAAAGCAGTCTATGAATTATTTAAATGACAGGATTTTTTTAATATATATAATTAATCATTATTATTGTTTTCCTGGCGCTGCAACAGAGTGCACTAAACTGCAAGGGGAAGAGGCGCGCTGGACGCTGCGTGTTTTCTACCACTGCATTGTGCTGCACTGAGACACAGACCCTGGCAGAGGGTCTCGGGGGCTCCCCACCAGCCGGCACACAACGAGGACAGCTCAGTGAACCCTCTACCAAGAGGACTGGCGCAGAGCTGACCAAGTCACGAAGTGTGGATAAACAATATACCGAAGACCCTCAGGGAGAGAGGGAAGCAGCAGACCAGCTCCCGAGCCCATGCTGCAGGAGCGACAGCATTCGTTCCGAGGGCATTGAAAGTCTCAGCACATAAGCAGGAAGGGCTGCACAATTACACGGAGACAGTGAGTTCCTCCTTTAAAAAAAAACAGATGGAGGAGGAAAATAATGCTGTTGTAGCCTCGTGAGTTGGCTCTCTGCTTTCCTACTCCTTTTTTCTCCAAACTGTAAAATGTAAAATTAATGCTGGCCATCCTTTATCTCATTGGACTTCTGCCATTTCAAAGGTTTTCTAAAAAGGCAAAAATGCTTTTGCCCGTGTCTGTGTTTTCCTGTCTGCTACATTACATTATCTGTTAAACTTGGAACAGCCTCTCTGGATACCTGATTAGCTAAAAGGAGAGATGTGCTTGGAACAACTTCTGTTGCCTCCACAGCTCGCCATGTGCACCCAGCATACGGCCTGGTGGGTCGGGAGCGTGGTACAGGGGATGCTGCACCCCCCAGACCCCATGTGCCCCACGCTGGATGGCCAGACAGCAGCGTGTGCCTGCATCCGGCTGGGTGCTGGTGGGTGATGCTCGGCCCGCCCGGCACAGCCCACTGCAGCCGAGGGCAGCGTGTCCTCTGGCATGGCACCCACCGCAAACCCACGCGGCACCTCGCCAGCTGCAGAGCCTGGGTGGCAGAGGGGGGGCAGGGGGCTCTTCTCCTGTGCAGCCTGAAGGAATAACACAGAAAAAGACTCAGGAAATCAGTCACAAAAAATCATTTGAGACCGATGACTCGAGAATCTCAGTCTACTCGCTTTTTCCAAGAGATGGCTGAGTCCAAAATCTACACAGAAGAGGCGTTTCTGAGGATAGGTAGCTTTTAAATGTAAAGTAAAAAGCATAACAAGGCACAGGGGACCAGAAACTAAACAAAACCAGACTAGAAACAGGCATTCGCTTTTACCAGGCAGGGGTATGTACCATGGGAACTGCTTGAAAGGAACATTGTCGGTTTGGATTTCTTTCTATCCTTTTATCAATTCCCTTTAAATTTCTGGCCAAAGAGAATTACAGTCTTGATTCAGAAATTCAGAGGAATTTTGTAACTTAATTTGCAAAAGGGCAGATTCGAGGCTGGTCAGAAAGCTCTCCAGCCTCACCATCACCATACGGCACTTTATAACTACAGAGGAAGTTACTGCAGGAGCTGAGGTCCACCCCAGGCACCTCGAAGCTGTGAGAACTGCCCTCAGGCAGGCAGAACCTGGGCACCGAGACAAACTAGTGCCAAGGAGGATGAGGGTCCTCTGCCTCCCACCCCCCACACCTCTGTGGTGTCTGCAGAAGTCCTGCACCTCGGGCAGCGACCAGGTTCTCAAAGCCTTGTTAAATCCATACAACCCTGCACTGACCACAACTTGCTTCACCTGGATCTTCAGGTGCCAAGCGTCGGTGGGTTTTCTGCATACAGCCTCCTCTTTGGGATAAGACACGGCCTTTTGAGGGGTACTCTCTGTGTCCACTCAAGTGTTCACACCATCTACATTATAATAGGATGTGCTCTTCACATGAGAAGACAGGATGATAAGCAGCAATATAACCTATTATGATGACATTTTCATCAGCATTAAATGTCTTCTGCATAAATCACAGCATGAACTGATCAAAAGTATTTGGGGGGCTGTGCTTATGACAGTTAAAATTTGTAACTCTGCATAGTCCTAATTTCTCAATGTCCAATTCATTACCTAAGATACATTGTTTTGCAGATATTAATGTATTCAGAATTCTAATAATGAAAATAATTTAGCAGAAGCTGCTTCCTCTTCTTGGCATTTAGAGTAGCCAACTCGAACTAAGAAGGGAGCACGCTGCTAAAAGCTCCGATGGCAGAAGACAGTGCCCGGCCAGGGGTGGCGGAGGAGCCATGCTGGGAGCACCCGGGGAGGACCCCATGCCGTGCCCTGGGGCCCCGGGCTGTGGTGATGCCATGGCCATGCCCAGCACCGTGGTCCTGCCAGGCAGTCACCGCTGGACTGCCGGTGCCCTCAGCTGCCGCAGGCTGCTTGATCCAAACTGTGAAGGATGTGGAAAATAGAGCTGGAGAAATGGCCCTGAGACATCCCGCCATCCTCATCTCCTCAGCACCAACATCCTAGAAAGCCCTCCCTTTGGAGTAACTTCCACGTTCTTCATCGCCTTCTCTCAGACCAGCAAAGCCAGCCCCTGCAAGTCACATCCCACCTGCCCACATAACAAAGCTGTAACCACTGGAGAAACTACTAAACATGGAGGCACAATGAATAATAAAAGAAAAAGTCAAATACTCTGTAGTAACATCAAACCAAGTCTTCTGTAATAACATCAATATTTAATATTACGGTGTGACTGCCAGCACATTGCAACTGGGTGAAGTACTCAGGCTAACCTGACAGGCAAGTAAAACTGCAGATTAACTGTTTCCTGTTTTAAAAATCAAACCATTGACTCTTTTTCTAATGTGTAATCTCTATAAGCCTCCAGTGGTATCTTTTTTAAAGTGCTGCAAGATAACATTCACAAAACCAGAATTTTGAAAGCAATTTTCATACGAGTTGTTGCTTTCAATCAAAGGCAAGGAAACATCCATGCTAATCCTGTAACGAGTCCAAAACTGAGTAAACTCAAACGGGACAAGAAACATTAGTGTCACAATAAGAGCAATAATCAAGTCGATGGGCTGATGGGGATTGTGCACAAGTAATGAATTTAAATGTATTCATTGCAGATTCCAGAACCTGGACAATGGAACGTTCTCCCTGTGAAAAATTGGCACAGTTGAGGACTCTGCAATGTGTCAATTGCTAAAAAGGGCAAATATAATGGTGCCCCTATTAGCAACTGCATGAACCCATTACTTTATTACTGTAAGACAATTAAGGACTAAAGGCATACAAACAGCTAGAAGACCCAAGGAAATGAGCAGCACGGGAGGCTGAGGGTCTGACATCCCTGAGGACAGCACCAGCCACGAGAACCAGCAGCGCTGCAAAGTTTGGGAGACAGGATTATTCCCCATGCCCTGGATCCAGCGAGCCAGACCAACTCCCTGTTACAGACACGGCTTAGCTCCACGATGCCTGAAGTCCCACGGGAGCACTGACATTTCGCTGCTCTGCATAAGAACAGAAAAACCATTGCAAACATGAGCACTCCTGCTTCTTTCGCCCACCGTTCGTACCGCACTCAGCTCTTACCTGCTTTCAGTAACCGTACCTTTGATTTCTACAGTAAATGCCCTGATTGCTAGGAAAGGGACGTACACCAGAAATGTCGTATGTGTGCAAAAACTGACATTTCTTAATAAAGTAGGATTCCAGATCCACTTCAGAATACTTCCAGAATGAACACAACAGATACGCACCAGCCGTGGGAATATCAGCAGAAAAAAACAGCAGCAAAACCTAGGCTGTAATTCCCAGTTAGCTGGTGTCAGGACCTCCTTCTTCCGTACAATAGGAAATGCTCTCACTGAGAGGTCTGGAAAACAAGTAACCTTCCCTCCCTGTGCCCCCCAGCTTCTCTAACTTACACAAAAAGATTTAAAGCCAGGTCTGTTCCTCTAGAATAAAAAGTGACTGAAACCACGGTACCTGATTGCTTATATCAGCTGCAGCTCTAAGTTTTCAAATGTATAGTCCTTGCTGTATTTTACATTTCACTGGTGATTCTGTTCTAAAACACAAAACAAAGGCATTGTGACGCCAGCAAACCTGCCCGCATGTGCAGGAGAGCGGTGGGATGGTGGGATGCCCGCCGGCACTGAGCCAGGCATGCAGAGCACGGCCCCGCACCGCAGCAATGCCCGAACCAAGTGGAGCAGGGCTGGTTCTCCTGCAGGAAACCACAACACACCAGCAGTTTCTCAAGCATCTTTAGTTTTTTATGAGGTTGCTTTTATGATGCTGTTTTACAGTTCGCCATCATCGCCTTGCCACCTGCCTGCAGAATCCCTTACTCTATTACAGCCCTGGCTGCTCACACATGACACAGCTCATAACCTGTGCTGGGGAGCACCCGGTGACCCTTGCACTTCACCTCAGTTAAGCCCCAGAGGGTATCACTGCCAGCAGGGTGGGCACAGGGACGGGGCACCCCTCTGTGCTCCATGCGCCGCTGGGGATGGGCACTGCGAGCATCACCCGTCTGCTACTGTGATCACAGGGAGAGCAAAGTCCTTACCGAAGACAAAACACTGAAGTTCTACATTCAAAAACTGAGGGAGATGAATCCCAGCTTCCTAATCTACCATGTTTTTAATCCTGCATGCTGTCCTAAAGTGCTCTCAGGAACACTCGTGTGGGAGAAGGCAGCTAACCCCAGCGCCTCCGGCCCCGCTCCCAGCCTCAGCACCAAATAGAGCCAGCCCTCGGGGTGTGCAACTCTTCATGCTACAGGCTTCCTTCGGAAGAAGCTATGAACAGTACCAAAACCAACAGCACTGACTACAAATAAATATTCCACGGGATATGAAGTTTCAGTCTGCAGCAGTCCCAGCTTTCACCGTTAATCACCCAACCCCACAGCCTGGCTCCTTCACTGTATATAACAATTTATGATAATGTAGACATCAATACCTGTTTAAAATGGTTCAGTGAACTGGTAAAAAAACTACACCAACTTCCAGTTACCATTTATCTTGCTGGCTTTCAATCAGAGGCGATTTTGTCTGTGCAAGAGGTAATTACTTGTAAATTAAATACAAGGGTGTTTAAGTAATTCATATTTTATTCCAGAGGTATAAAGTCCACCCGTCCCTCCCCACCTGCAATGTCCCGTCCATCAGACTCAGGGATGCTTGGCCAGCAGGAGCACAGCGCGACGCACCACACAAGGGCGGCCTCAAGGGGCCAGGTAGCACCCGCTAAGACAACACATGCATTCTTTGAGTAAACCCCAGTGCTGCTATTAATTTATTGTGGTGCAGTTCAAGATGTAGCAAGAATGTTACCAGAGCGGAGGAAGACAAGGTCCCCGTGCACCTGTGGACTGGGTGTCAGCATCTGGGCAGGCGCGGGCTGAGAAGGGCTCATCCTGCTGGGTTCAACACCTGGAGCTGCACTTGGCTCTAGACACAAAATGAAATCTTGTGGCTTCAGTGTTTCAATCAAATAAAACGTTTCATTCCACATGAGATCACTTCTTTTTCTCCTTTGTTTTCGGGTCAGTTAACTGTCACCATGCTCTCATTATAAAAATATAAGGCAGTATTTAGGAAGAAAAGCGCCACTTCAAAGCATCCAGGCAAGCAGTTCCTTGCTGCAAATGTCAGCACCAAGGGTGTAACATTTTTTAAAAGTTGTTTCCATCAGTCTTCTGACTGAAGTTCCATTTTTCATAGATTTCATGATTTGCCAGATGTCACGGTTGGTGGAGGACAGACAGCTCCTCAGAGGGTCAAACAGGCTCGGAAGGACGAGTCGGCTGCGGCACGGGAGCCAGTCCCTGTGGGACGGGAGGCAAGGGCTGCTCCCGACACCCCAGCTGCTGCCGGCCGGCGCAGGGGGTTTCTCACTTTGGAAGTCTCCCCTCTGCAGCTGAGCTTTCTGTCTCAGAGCTGGAGAAACATCTCCCCAGTTTCCAACAAGTTTTCTATGGCTCCACATGCTTGCAGAGGAAGAGGAGAGGTCACCCGCCCACTGCCTCTCACCACCACTCGCCTTGCCAAAAGATCCAGCAAGAACTTTTGGGTGTCAGCTACACCTAAAAACTATTTTATTTTATTTTTTTTGTGAGAAGAGCTGCTCTGGGGACCACGAGGATCTGTAGCTGGGTATTCACCCCTTCTGATGTGATTTTTAAAGAATGTCTTTTTCCAGATTCTGCCCAACGCCCAGGTAGCCAGTTACTATTAGAAAGTGGCACTGCCTTTTAAAACGCCAGAGCTTCATCTGTTTTCCTCCAAGCTCAATTTCACAAGCGTGAATTCAGTGTGCATTTATAAATTCTCAAACCCAGCTCCTTCCATCACCCCCCTGGCTGGGTTCAGTTCAGCATGCAATGATGTAAAAATAAAATTTCTATTGACTCTGGGGGCTTTGGAGCAGACCTATTGATTAGTTACTTCTCCCTGTGAATGTCCAGTTGACATTAAAAGAGCCAACTGTGCAGTATAGTTTTATTTCATGTAAATAAGATTGAGAGACTCTAGCCCAGTGCCTTAAAGACAACACCGAAGCGTAACATGGCTTGTTTAGCCAGAGAAAAGATGGCTCCAGGGGGAAATGTTTGTTCTTTGCAAACATACCAGGGATGAGCCCTGGGACAGTGGAAGAATCCTGTGACAATATTGGCTAAGAACGGGTAAATATAAATTGGCCCTGAGTACGTTTGGGCTGGAAGCACAGAGATTTCTAACAGATTTGGCTAGGGAACGCTTTTGGGAGCCAAGATGGAAATGTGTGCTTGATCAGTTTATTAAGGTGATCAGGCAGACTGGCTGCAGGCAGCATGTCACACTCTGCCCCCTTCCCAGCCCGGGAACACATGGTACCACTTCTCAGCCCACATCTGCCATCACATTTTTTGCAGTCATTAAGGAAATACAGCTCAGCAACATGATGGCCGAGGCTCCCCGCACAGCAGGGACATGCTCCACTGGCTGTACGTACAGCAACACTCCTGTTCTGCACACACACGTGGGGCTGCCCTGCGGTGCACACGTACCCCCACCCCCCTTCAGCTGCATGCAGGCACCTATTTTGTATTGCCTTTATATACAAACACACATACATGCAACCCAGAAAACTGAATCCCAATAGCCACGCTGGTCTGATTGGTTTTCCTCTGCAACAGTTTCATCTTGCCCCAGAGGGCAGAAATTAAACCCCTGACACTGCCTTTACTCCCAGCTCTGGAGGGCACAAACCTGCCACATGGCAGCACTTGGCCCTTCAAGCCTCGAGGAGTCCGCGCTGCAGGATAGATCACACTTACAACTCTGCCTTCCACAACACGCCTGCAAGTTAATGGTTCTAAAATATGGAAAGGAAGAAAGGCAAGTGAAGGAAAATGTTTGGAAAACATTTCTGGTGGTGCCTGATCACATCTCCTTGCCATCCCAGCCCACTGGCCGGGCAGCCCCTCTGTTTACTTGGCCACTGTTTTGCCTCCCAGTAGCACTTCAATATTGACATCTCCAGGTTTCAGCTGTTCTCTTCTCTTTTGATTCATGTGCAGCAGATGGTGCAAATGACACCCCTTTTATTTTCTGGATGAATTCATATCGCCTTGCCAAGATGCTAATTTTTGTTGCCAGTCATTGTACATTGTGTTACTGGTGATGAAGACTGGCTCTGCTTTGAAATTGAGCAAAACTGCAGTCACAGACAGGTTAAAGTTGTAATGAATTATTATTTATAGCAGGTTAAAAATTAAGAGATTTCACTAACTAGCCTTATTTTGATCCCTTGTTTTTGCTTGCGGTCCGTTGCTTTTCATTGCGGGCACTTACCGGTGTTTTGATGCTGCACATGGTACACAGCAGCAGATCTTCCCAAGGCTGATTTAGTTTATACAATGAAACTTTGTTGCAAACTTTTCAAGGATGGTAAATAAATCTCACCTTGCCCAGATTTCTAGTAAGTTAAACCGATCAAATGACTAAAGAGAAGACAACGTCTGCCCATCTCAGCTGCCTCCCCCCTCCCCGGAGCCAGGCTGGAGTCACCGGCGGGGGGGGGGGGGGGGGGGGGGGGGCCGGGCAGGATGACTTCCCGGGTTCTCTTCTCCCATGACCCTGTTGTTTAAACGCGCTGCAGATACCAACACTTTCCCTCCCTGACAAGAGCTCTGCACTTCATACTCATGCTTCATTTGTTGGCCACTCCAACGCCCCCAAGTCCTTTCCTGAATTCCCCACTCACTCCCCCCGTCTCTACACTGCTTCATACTTTACTTCACTGCATTTCACCCTGGGGTTTTCAGAAGCGTGTCCTCAGTTTTTCAAATATTTTTTTATTTCAGTTCTGTCCCCCAGAGCTCCTGTGATCCCCCTCTGTTCCATGTTATCTGCAAATGTTATCAGTTTTCCACCACACAAATCACCAATTAAAACAGACTCGAGAGCAGGACAGGTCCCTTGGGGACTCTCCCTTGAAAAGCTCTCCCAGATTTGCAGGCAAATAACGGTAGCTACTACCTAAAACAAGTCTCTCAAACAGCTATATGTGCATCTTACACTTAGACATGTCTCTCCAGCTTGCCTGGAAATACCAGAGTCAAAGTACATAACTATTTGTTCCCCTGCCACCCACCAGGTCAGTTTATTAGACTAATCTGATAGGCTTTCCACAAATCCATGACAATTGTTTTGTTTCGATTTTGGTCACCTCTTCCAAGTGTTATGGATTGATTCTTTTCACTAATTAATTTCAGAGCCTTTCCAAAAACTCGTTAGGCTTTTTAGTCAATAATACACTAGACTGTATTTTTTCCTTTTATAGTTAGGATTTGTATTTGCATTTTGATAGTTTGGAGACCTCCTCTGAGCCCCACAAGCTGTTAAAAATAATTGCTCCTTGTTCAAAAATAGTTTTGATTAATTCTTTCTAATTCTAAGGAGAATTTCCTCATATACTGTGTCCTGACCTATCCAGCAGATCCAAGTAAACTCTTGCCCATTTCTTTTCTGTTCTGGCCCCTTATGCTACACTCTGGTCAAAATTAACCGTGTTATCAGGCCTTTTAGATACTTTTGTAAGCAGCTACTTCTCTGTCAAGCACTAGGTCTGTATTTCCTCTTCTATCTCCTTATTTCCAGTGTATTTATAACACTACTTCCTCCTGCTTTTTAACTCACTTGCTAAATGAAACACATCTTTTGCCTTAGGCTTTTCATTTTACCATTATATGCCTGTGCTATGCCTTCACCTTCATTTCTTTTCAAGTGTCTCTGCTCTTGTACCACTTCTTTAGATTTTGAATTCCTAAAGGAGCTCCTCATTCTGCTCTAATGGTTTTAATTGTGTTCCTACCACCCCTGTGCAGGAGGATGCTCAGCTGCTGTGTGTTTATTGGTTCTCTCTCTCAGAACCTGCCCTTTCCCATCCCTCAGACCACCATCCCAAGGGATCCCACCTCCCAGCAACTTGTGTCTGCTGAGGCCACCTTCTCCAGAGCTTATCTAATTTAAATTCCTGCCCAGGCTTCTTCCTTCCCTGCAGCAGCAACCTCTGTCATTTCATAGTCAGTCCCCCCAAAATTTCCCATCTACCTTCAATTCTCCACCAATTCTTCCCCAGCAATCAGAAGGACACCGCGCACAGAGCCTTTCCTCTCCTCCTCTCCTCTCTGTGGTGAGAAACCCTTCGGGCAGCCACAGGGAAGGAGCAGTCACAGTGTCACTCCCTACATGTGCCAGCCCTCAGTGGCCTCAGGCGGCATGGACAGAAGGTGGTATTCAGATTCAGAGATATTCATACCCCACGAATGATGGCAGGGTGGGGTTTTTTGGTCCTAGGATCGTCTCTGTGTAGCAGAAGGCAGATCTGCTGCACAGATCTGCTGGCCTCAGCACCAGCTGTAAGCAATGCACCAGGCATCACCGGGTGGCTTACGCGGGCCGTGGCATGCACCCCCTGCACGGGCTCCTGAGCTGCTCTAGTCCCCCTCTGCCACCCACCTGGGGCTCTTTGGTTTAAGAAGCCCTATGATTAAACCCTCCAGGCAAGGGCATCCACAGCTCTTAAGAGTCAATCCAATGAGTGTGGAAAGGAGAAAACTAGGATAAATGTAAGAGAGAACTTCTGAAAGTCCCAAAGAGTAGCACAGTATTTATTTTCCATTAAAAGTCAATGGCAGGCAAGTACCTAAACACCCTTCATAGCCTGGAGGAATCTCCTTCAGGTTGGATGCCAGTAAATATTTCTGCTCCTTCCCCCTCCGCTGGTATGCTGAGAATAACAACGACAATCAATAAAGATAACTTGAAGCTTTCAGGTAGTAATTCTGAATTACAAGCAGCCAGTTTCTTTTCCAAGCCCTACAAATCCTCTAACAAACAAAAGTTAACCTCCCAGACTCAGGGCTCTGAATGATTTGCTGCTGTTACTCTCCTGCATCCTTTGATCATCTCCCTTCCCTGCATGGGCTGTCAAAGTCAAAGTCTGAGATAAAGAACAATATACTTGAGAGTGATGAAGCAAGAAAAGAAGAAAAAGCACCTTGCAATTAAATATTTTAATAGACATTTTGAAGACTGCTTTGAAAGGATTTAAAATTAATGTTAACAATAGTATGCATCGAAGGGCTCAGGCTGAACAATGCCTATCACTTTTTCTGCTTAAGAATAAAGCATAAAATTAATACCCTGTAATGTTTTATACCAGCACCCCTTTTTACTCTTCTAGGCTAGGCAGACACCTCTGAATAGCTGTGCACAGCATCTCTAAATCCTCCCCCCTCATAATCCTATCAAGCAAACAGTTCCCAACAGCTTTGGTGAACCTTCCTGATGCTGTGCATCTATCTGCAGACGGTCATCTCCTGGGAACATGCCTGACGCCAGCTCCGCACCGCCTTCTTTCAGGTACGAAGGGACATCAGGCATTTGCCTCCTCCCAGCGTGGCACTCCCAACTCATTTTTGATTTAATAAGCTGACAATTAGACAGGGAACCAAAGATAAATGGAGGTAGAGCACAAGGATCGAAGGCAATCCTAGCGCTACACATCACTCAGCACCTTGTGCGCTGCCTCTAGCATGTGATCACAGGGAAGGCTGGATTTATACTGTTGCTTTTCATCAGGTTTCAATGGAGAAGAGTCTCAGCAAGGAGCCCGAGGCCCTGCTTTATGACTGTAAACCCTAAGTTACGACTCCTTACTTGCACAGAATTGCGCATTACTCCTGAAGCAGTCCCAGTGAGGCAGTGAATGTTTTTCCTGGATGCAGATCTACTCGGCCAGTGCCGCTGAGGTCTGTGGATGTCATCAGCACAACCACCTCAAGTCTCTTCAGCTCCTATTTGGCCCCCTTTTTCAGTGTTAATTAACACAGACAGCCCTTCACTGGTTCAAATTCAAAGGTGAATTTCAACAGGCATGAGTGGCTAAGAAGTTACAAACAGTCTTGTCACTGATCAAAAATAAGTATTAAATACAGTTACTCTTGATATTGGTTAGATAGATACAAGTAATGAAATTTTCATCAGTATAAATGCCCAGTTCAGTATACAGCTTTGTTTATAACTTCCCTCTGATTTTCATCTATATCTTTGCTCAAATTTAGGCAAGTGTTCATTACAACTTCTGCGGCAGAGGCATAACATCTGAAAACGTCACGGCTGGCACTGGTACTGGCCGCCATGACTTTCAAACCATGTTGCACCAAGCTGCATGGCTTCTGCAATGTGACCTAAAGCAAAACTCTCACCAGTTCAATACCCCAGGAAAATCTGCCCCAGTGTGGCAAATGGAAGTGGAACACACACCGTGCCACCAGACCATCGCTGTATCTGAGACTAAGCAGACATTCTTTCTATTACAATTGGTGTAAACCCACCTATTTATAATTAAGTTACTGATCCATGCATTGGTGTGAAATGACGCTACAACATAAGTGCAACAATAACCTAGCACAAAATCTTTAAATAAAAATTGTCAAGTGAGAAGATATATATAGAATATATCAAAATTAACAGTATTCATTCATCTTTCAAAACAAGTTGAATGTGCCTGTTCCTTCTGGAAGATCTGTGTAATGCTCATTGAACATTTTATTTTCATTACACTTGAACCTTTCAGCAGAAATAAAATACACAACCAAAGTAGGATGGTTGTTTTGATCAATTTTCAGACAATTATACATTAGAAGAAAAAGGAAATGCATTAAGATTCACACAGACATTAGTACTGTTGACCACTGGGAAGGAAGCAATATAAACTAAGGGTGACGTGTCATCAGAAATGACAGCTCAAGCACAAATATTATTAAACAGATACTGTAGCACAGGCTTATAAGGAAACTAAGAAGTCCTAGAATTTGGGATATTTATACAAAGTTTAGGCAGAGTTTTATAAAATAGCATGCAGGGAGCAAGCTGTTCGAGCCACATGCCACATAAGAGTAAACATAGCAAAATCCTAAGTATTATGACTCATTCCTGAAATGTCACACAGTCTGCATCAAGAGCAGCTGACCTTGAAATCTGAAGTATTTCCTCTTTGAATAAGCCTTACACAAGTTCAGAGTACATTTCCTTAACAGTCATGGAATGCCCAACAAAATATTCTGACCTTGCATACATAGCTTCAAAGAGCTCGGTATTCAGTGAAGCTGGGATGAAACAGATCCTCAAGGTCTCACCCATCTCAAGCTGAAAGTCTGACACTTCACACCAAAAACTACAGCACCCACATTACTTCAGCAGAACCGAACACAGAATTGATTGCATACTCAGCAATGCTGTACATGTATATTTTAAAAAATTCTGCACAAATTCACACGTCCCCATTGCCCTGCCACAACTGTAAAACAGCCCCTTCCTCCAAACTTGTTCAGATGTGAATACAGATGTTTTGTGCTTAGAAAGGATGGACAGTGTTCAGCCTTTTATGCTGACCATACCAGGGATGCTCTGCTTTCAACGGCCCAGCTTCAGGGAACGGATCGCCCAGGCTGACTCGCCTTTAACACCAACTGAACTCCTCTGACAGTTTACAGACCAGCCACACTTAAGACTGTTTCAGCTCCCTCAAAATCCCAGCTCCAATTCCCAAGCAAACAATAGAAAGCACCATCCTTTCCCACATGAGCTGCTCTGAGGGCAATGAAGCTGCTAATGAGCTGAGTGCCGTTAACCCAGCAGGGTGGCACCAGCGCAGGGCACGCAGGTGGGCTGGCTGCTCTAACAGTCCCACACCATCGGCAGCTCAGCATCGGGCCCCAGCAGACCCCACTGTGCAGCTCAACATCCTCCCCACCCCAGCAAGGTGACAGGAATAATGCAACAAATGGGAATATCAATGATCTCAGTACATAAAACTTGTTTGCCTTATCTTACCGGTACACCAGCACTCAACTACATATAGTCGTTCAAATCTCTGTTTGTGCACATTGTTTTCTGCACTTGTGATTCATCAGATATTTGAGCTTCAACTACCCAGTAAGGAAGAAAAAAAAACCAGCTCTCTGGTTCCTCACCTGTATCACATTCTTACTGTCAGGGACCCTGCGCAGTCAAACAGAAGCCAACACTGACAACTCAAAGTCTGGAAGGAATTAATTTCTTTAAAATACAGGGAATATGCCTGAAGATGACCATTCCTGGGTAACGTACAAGTGCTGATCCACCACTGGTGAAGTATTTTGAAAAACAGTTCAACCAACTTACCTGCCTCTCACAAACTGTAGAAACTTCTGGTCATCACTGGCAGCAGGAGACCTAAAAGAGGTTAACAAATTCAATTGTTGAGAAAGCATATTAAATGCATTTTCCATAAGGAATTCTACAGGAAGCCGAATCGGTTGCTGCTTACTGTTCACTGCTTGACATAAATTCCAAACTACTATTTTATGCATCCAGTTCAGAATACTTCTGTGGCTAGGCAGGAGCATGTAGAGAATATCACAGCCATGATAGTCTGAAAAAGTGCTGCTCCTAAAGCAATTCATTATCTCCAATGACTCCAAGCCTTTGTGAACAGATCTAACCTCATAAAGAAACCATTACTCTCAAGTTCCTCAACACATTGTATTTTCAAAATCTTTGCTGACTACACCGTATTTCCTTTTGGATCCTTTAAAGACATCTCATTTATCTTTATTGGATTTTCTTTCACTTGGTTTCAAAGTTAAGCCATGCCAGAGAAGTTAAGCCATAGCAGAGAAGTAATCAGTGCATGAATTCTGAATCTTAAAGAAAGGGTGTCCTATCTTGCTGAAAATGCACAATATTGTGAAGAAAGATGTGCTAAAGAGGTTGCCTCCAAGAGGGCTATCGGTGTATGCTGTCACAGGTGAAAAAGCTGCAAGACTGACTTGCACTTCAGAAATGTGACCCTTAACAAAACCTCATCTCTAAGTTATTAGGCTTTGCCAGGCTCCCGTGACTCATCTCAATAGACAAAGTTTAAAATGAGGAAAACCAGAAGAGTATTTGAAGCATCGGAATTGATAGCTGGTGCCAACAGGAACCATGGTGGTCACTGTTTGACATCAAGACTAGAGGTGACGTCAAAGCTGGGAGAGCAGAGCATGGAATCACAACTGGAATTAGAGCTCCAGATGTTGGCCACTCCAGACCCTACGGTATTTAGGTAACATGGAGATTAAAAGAGAAAAAAAATTAAGTTTTTACCTTTTTGTCTCCCAGATTGTTTTGGTACTTTTCAGCAGGGAGAAGACAAAGACACTGGTTGCAGTAACCAAGGGATAGTGTAGTTACTCCAGAAGAAGTCAGCCATGACCTCATGATACTGTTGAGTTACTCCTCATTTTACCACCATGGAAGAAATTAAAGTCAACCACATCGTAGTTGTGTCAGATTTTACACCTTGCTTACTTTTTTTATGGCCAAGTATACATTTATTTATTTATTACAGAATTTAACTGTATCTGATGAAGTAAAAACACACAATTATTTTTTTAAAACTGAATTACTATTAGGAAATTAATGTTAGCACATTTGGAGTCCAAATGAAAAGGTATGTCACTGAACTGTGCGCTTCACGAACAGAATGTTGTCTTCACATTTCAAATACAGGAAAATACACAAGCACACATGTAAGGAAGCAGTGTCCAACTCCCAGAATCACAGCATGCACATACACTAGTTTGGAGTAAACCATAAGTTAAAAAAGACAAAGGCAGCCCCCCTCCTCACTGGATAATAATAAACAAGACAATGACAGACTTTTAATCAATATTGATAAGCACAAATACATTATTTTGATTAATGTTCAGGGCCTTTGCTGTTAAATCATTATAAAGTTTCCTACTAGGAGGTGAACATAATCTAGTCTAGCCATAAATCAGAAAATGATTTTTTCTTTTAGATCTTTCTCGTCAAATGGATTAATATAATAATAACAAACTACTCAGAAGTGTGACATAAGGACATCGTCTAAACAAAAAGGTGATGTTCAAGTTCTCTTTGATATTACAATGCCTTTCACAAGGTGTTGTACCTTCCCTGACAGTTAGCCAGCTGGTTAATTTGATATCACAGTAAAACCCCTGACTCACTGCAAATAAAGGCAAGATACAATTGCAGTACACTTGGGTTTAATTTTTCTCTAAACGACCTCAGCAGTGGATCCACAGGAACCTTGCCAGGTTCCCTTCCAGCCACATGACCCCGTTTGATGCTCTGGCATCAATACCTGTATGCTTTCAGGGCACAACGGTTTAAAATGCTTTTGTTTGACTGAACCAATTTTACAAGGGTCAAGCTCACAGGGCAAGGTCTAATTAAATCCTAGCATATCATCGCAATCTCAAATCCTACATACCTAACATCACTCTCCAAACCGCCATCAGTTACTTGCCCATTGTTGTTAACACTCTGTCATTACACCCTCCTTCAGATTTACTTACGCGCATGGACACGGGACTTTGATCCAGCCTGAGGTCTACAGAGCTTTGTGGAAGACTCCGAGTGAAGCCAAGCAGGATCCAACACCTTAAAAAAGCACAAGCCATTTTTTACCATCACTCTTTTCTTCTCATGCTTTTCCTCTACTCAGTACTGCCTGCCATGTCCTGTGCAATTTTGGATGCAGTCCTACAACAAGATTCATCTCCACCTTTGCCTCATCTCACAACTCACTGTAAGTGACCTCCTGTAGCTGCTGCTGCAAACACCCCCCTTCAACTGCAGGAAGCACAAAACCCAGAGTCATCAACCTCTGAATCCTACCCACAACTCCTTGTATGAGTAACATAAACTGACTCTGCCTAAAGAATCTACCATGCACAAGAGAAAATGGATTTGGTTGTGCTAAATCAAGTATTAGTATTGCTTGTGCGTCTCCACTGTTAGTGTGGATACAGATTTGCAGGGCAGTGAATCAAATGCAGCTGGGAAATCACCCATGTTTTGCATTTTGATCTGCAAACAAGCTGTAGCTCATGACTCCACACTGCCATTCTCACTGCTGAATCAGATTCATCAGAGGAACAACTGGTACGTGCTGGTTGCTCCCCGCTCTCCCTCCATTGTAAATCTCTTCAGTGAATTACGGGAGACTTCACTTTTAAAGGAGCCAATTAGAAAATATGGACGTTCAAGGTAGACTAGGGCCATTTACCTAAAACTGATGAAAGACTGGGGCAAATAACTCCTCCATCACTTGTCCCAGGGGTGCAAACATAAACACTGCCAAAATGTTTGTTTTTACTTCTACCACTAGATTAAAATAACATTGCTCATAAACAGCACTTTAGAGAATATGGGTTCAGTTGCAGGGATTTGAATCTTCCATGATATACAGAATTATTTGACGTTTATTGAGTTTCAAATATGATATGGTAAAAGGGGAAAAAAAGTGGTAGAACTTCCATTAAATGAGTTACATGTGCAGTGGCTTTAACACAAAACTGCAAAAATCACACAGCTGCTCCACATGCTGCTTTGTAGAGCACACTCTAACCTGTACTATGGCACTCCAAGAAAAAAAAGAAAATGGACCAAAACTAAAAATGAACAAAAATCCCAAAAGGAGAAATGTCACCACCCTGTATTGTAATGCCTTTTAGAGCATCTCCTTGATGACTCACACACTGCAGCAGCTCTTTTGATTCTATCATATTCATTTGCAAAGCCTTCTAATCTCAGTTATCCTTGTAAATCAGAATAGCCAGCATAACTTCACTGAAATTACAGGGTAACTGCAGGTAACTGGCTGCAGCTGAAGGATCTGGCTGTAGGTTTCCTTCCCGATTGTTTGTCTTATCTCCTACCTGTGATCTGCTTGTGAGCTATGAACCCATCTCATGCTACACACAGCTGCAATTTTTTATAACTGATACTGGACTTTGCTGTCACAGTTTCCATTTACACTTTGTTATCAGCAAGAAAGAGATCAAGGATGTCTTCTTCCTTGACCAGCATCTCAATTTTCCAGATTACAAAACTGAAGAACTCACGTTGCCCTGGTTTCAAGTAGAACTGGGCAAGGAAAAGATACTTTGGAATCATTGATCATTCTGAGAAGTGTTAAAACAAAAAAGAAAAAAGCCTAACTAAAAGAAATGTTAACATACTGATGAATCAAAGAGATCAAATACCTCGTTTGGGCTAAATTATTTTTTTCTCTTGGCAACGTTCAGTCTTACGCCTATCAATGTAACACCATATATTCTTTTCAGGAGAAGATGGCAATTAAAAATTCTAAAGATGACATCAAAAAAATCTAAGGAAAATAATATAGTTTTAAAGCATCCATGCTGTATAACTCAAAATGAATGTACTTTTCAAATAGTGCTGGGATTAAATTCATAATTTTGTTGAAAAACTTTTGTGCAAAAATGTTCTCCAGTTCCAAAATGAAATATTAGAACAAATACTAACAAGAAGTTCTCCAATCCTAACTTCTAACATACTCCTTTAATGACATCTTTTCCTTCCTGATATCCTTAGGAATTTCACTTCCACGTATTTAAATGGCTAAGTTGGGGCTCCTTGAATATGATCTTGATCCAAACTGGAAGGCATGCAGAGGAAACAGCTCCCACCAGGAACTCTGGTTCTGTTTCAAAACCATATTTTACTTTTCAGCCAACATATTTCATACTTGCACTCTTTCATCAAGGGCTTGGTTCACTAGCCAGCATATCTCCGGTGGGAGAGGAACAGTTTGGCAGCATCTCACCAAGACAAAAGCCAGGTAAGCCGTGATAGCATGGTGCTTGAGGTCTACAGCAGCCTATTTAAAGGGCATAGGAAATTTTAGAAAATGAGGAAGATAAAACCCAAGAATGCAGTTATTAGCCAGGCTACGTGGGGACATCCCACAGAGACAAGCTGCAATAAAATAATGTTCATTGTGTTTATCACTGTTTGGCTTAACACCAGGGAAATCCATGAGAAGGCTGTAGCCAGGAGCAAGAACATGGGCACCACGCTTCCCAGCTTCTACCCGCCTTTTGTTCCTGGTGACCTGTTTCCAAAGAAATCAGTATCTGCTCAGTTTTAAAAAAATATATAAAATAAAATAAAAAAATAAAATCAGGGAAGTGGTTACTCAGGAAGAAAAGAAACCCAAACATGCCCAACAACTGCAGGAAATACAAACTGGATAGAAGCTCAAATAACATGTATTTGATTCAGTTCTTGCTTAAGTGAAACTGAGAGAAGGCAGCTCTAGCATGCCAGAAAACACACATTCATCCTTGCTGCTGCAGCAAATGCAAATTGTTATGAAACAGCTTATGAATTCCTTGGGAACTGGCTGACCTCCCCAGAAAACGAAGCTATTGATTTGCACCAGCCAAGACTCCGCTCTAGTAGTTTTGCACTGACTTCTGCAAGGAGCGGGCCAGGCTCTGAAATCAAGCTGCTTTTGATTGACCTAAGTTCACCTGGTTCGGATACCGCACACGGACTCCATTCTGAATCTCAAACACCAGCCCACTGTTTTACAGATATTAAAGAGCTAGCATTAAAATTGCTTTAAAAAACAAAATTTAGCAAGACCAGAAGGAAAATGCCGATATGTATCTCTCAGTCACTACTGAGTTAATCTTGGGTTTAAAGCACCATTTAAGCTGTCTGGGGGAAATAATTGAGAGGAAATCTGTTTTAAGTACTGCACTTTGATTTTATCTAAGAATACAGATAATCAATCTCTGGTCTGAAAGCTGTGGATTACAAAATGTACCAGAGCAAACAGGAGTTGTATTGGTTCAGAAATACACATGAAGGGGCAAGAGTACAGATGACCTTGTGGTGGGTGGATGGATGGCAGCGAGGCAGGAAAGGCTGCTGGCACCGTTCTTTGATTATCCAACGCACCTTCCCAAGGAGACATACCAGCTTCCAAAACGCCACCCAGCCACCTCTGGTGCTGAACCCAAGGGGATGGGCTGAGGTTGCCAAGAAAAGAGAGGCTGGTGGCCACTGCCAGGAGACAGCTATGTACCACCTGGAAGGGCACAGCAGGAAGGACAGCAGTGGCCCTCCACCTGTGCAGGAAGGCTTGCTGACATGGTGTTTTCCAGTAAGCGATACAGGAGTAATGCTCCATCACAGCCTTCAGACCAGACTCAGACTCACACTACTCAACTCGTCTCCCTCTCCCAAAAGCTACTTACAAACCTAGGCAAATCAGGGGTTTGGGGTTTTTTGGGGATTTTGTTGTTGGGTGGTTTTTTTGGTTTTATTTTTGCGTGGGGTTTGTTTTGGTTTTTCTTCCTCCTTTCCCGCCTGTTCCATGTAGATATTTTGGCCAGGTTCATCACCAAAGTATTTGACCTTCCTCATAAAGCTTCAGAGAACATCTCACATACAAAAGCCATGCCCAGTTCAAAACAGACATTGTGAAACGCAGCCTGAAAAAAGATCAGAATAGGGAAGTGGGCACCCAGTATGTATTCAGTGTGGTTCTGATGTTGCTGCTGCCCTTCAACAAATGGTGCTGAACTCCCACCTTTGTCACCTACACACTATGCTGTCTCTCTGTGCATACTCCTTGACACATATTTCAAAACAGAAGATAAAGCAAAACTAAGTGTCTCTTAGAAAATAGATTGTCTCCTCAAAGCATTCTCATGCCTTTTTATCATGAGAAGGATGAAGTGACAAGGTGTGCAATGAAATGTTTTGAGTTTCCACACTCAGAGCATCTTTCCCACAGCATACAATTGATTATTACTGCACTGCAAACATTCACACAAGAATGACCACATGAAAGATCCTCCTGTGAGGAGCACCATGCAGGTGTATGACAGAAGTAGGACTAATGTCCCCAAGACTGATGTGCCACCAACACACAACACCCCAGGCACCTCTCTCATGGTTGCTTTGTGAGACACCCCTCTCCAAGCAGCTTGGGGCTGTCCACCACCCACGCAGGCCAGCCATCATCACCTGTGCTGGTTTTCCCACTCAGATCCACAGGCTCAGAAGGAGGGATACTGGTGCTGTACGACTGCACCAGGGCAAAGCACTCCAACTGCTTTTGTGAACACACTTGTACAAAGACAGACTCTCTCATTACAATGCTTTTGTGACCGAGCAGAATACAGAACATCTCAAGTTGGAAGGGACCCATAAGGATCACCGAGATATGCAGACATAATTACATACAACCCCCTTTCCTCTCTCCCCTGCTCCTGCTTCCCCTAAGGCCAGTTCCAATGGTGCAAAGTTGTAGTCAAAGCTCTGTGCCAAGGTACAAACTGGGGAGTGCTGTTTTCCAGCAACACACTGATGCTCCACTCCTGCTCTCATGCCTCCCACCTTCTTCAGGTGCTGGTTGCCACCATCTATTGCAGCCAGCATGGGAAACACTCCCACACCCCACGAAGGGCACACGGCAAAACCACAACTGGCTCTAGGAGATTTTATTCTATCACGTACACATGTACACACTTCACACACACTGTGGCATATGATAAACTATTTGTGTACTTTAGCACTCAAATCTGTCTAATATTAAAAAGGCTTTTGAAAATCCTTCCCCTCAAAAAATTTTCTAAGCCACAGGGGGTGGGGTGGTGTTTGTGAAATAGCTTTTTCCTTCCTTTTCAATGTAATACAATATGTTATTCAAAAGCCAAAGAGTTGTCAGTTTTTATGTTATGATAATCTTCTCAAGCATCCAATTTTATTCTGCTTTTTCCCCCTCTGTGCCGCCACTCACATTCTAGCCTGTCACAAAAGAAAATGTCTGAATACATTAATTACAACTTGTTAGACTTCCATATAGTTAATGCTATTGAGGAAATCAAATCACTTGGAAAATAACTAAAAGAGAAACAGTTGCTGGTATTGCAGAATTTTTATGCATTGCGCTTCAGAGCTGGAGCTTTGCAAGACAACAAAAATTATTATTATAGAGAATGAGAAAAATCAAATACAACTTGATCCTCTACCCTTGGAATGTTTTCTGAATGCATTACAATATATATTTTCTATTCTGGTAAAAGCAGTTGAACTCTTTTCACATATTACCTTCTTTCATGGTGTAATTACAAATGCCAGTTCTGAAATTATAGTATAAAAACTTTCTGAAGCTAGGAAGAGATCCAATTCTCAGTCCCCACTCACACAAACATCACAGTCGACAATGACTGTTCCTTTAACGTGAATAAAAGATAATTATATTGGATCTGAGCAGACAAACAAGTTACCTTGGGATTAGTAAAGGGAGATATTCATATGGTTGCCCTCAGTAAGGCTGGTCAGCCTGACTCCTAGGGCTTTGCAGGGCAGCAGAGCTAGGTTTTTAACTGTATAAGTCACACAGAATTCAGCATACATATAATTGTTAGGGTTATAAATGAAGAATTCATTTCTGTAATCAGAGACCCTAAAATAACTGCAATAACTTGGATCATTGTTCAGCACAAGATACTTCAAGGACTGCCTACCCATCAGATTGCCATGGGAGTACAAACTAGCTAACACCAGTTTTGTATGTGGTTCACAGAGAGAGGCAGCTCTGCAGAAAACCCAACAAGCACATCCTTGGAAGACTGTGCTGCCAACGAAGTGTGATTTCACTGAACAAAGGAAACATTATCAGGCTTATGCAAAAGCCTTACGCACAGCAGCAGGTAAATGCTTCACAAATTTAAGCTCTCTTATCTTCCTACCTTAAAGACACTGAATTATTCTTACATTTAATTTCTCTTACTTAAGTCATAGTAATGGGAAAAAAGTGAAATCTTTCTAGCTTTGAAGAAGTTATCTGAACAGGCAAGACAAAAACAAAAACACCTTTGGATGATGATGATGATGATCTTGTCCACTTTCTCACAGAGGTTAAGATTTTGTTAGTCAGCCCTGTTGAGAGATGCACCCTAAAAATCTGGAAAAATAAGATACTTGTGCATTGATGTTAACAATACTGCTAACTGTGCCACATCGCCGCTAGAGCCCACAAATTGCAAGTATATTCCAGTGAACATTCTGCTACCAGGTGTTAAATATTTAACTTTTCATTGAAATGCCATTGGATGTGAGACATTTTTAAGTCACATATAGTCTTCATAAACTCCACAGTTCCGGTACAATCCAAGTAAAAGGTTAAAATGCTCCATCCATCCCACAAGAGGGAAGAGCACTTGGTATAAGCACCCCCCGAACTGCAGCAGGGCTCACCCTCCTGGCAGCAGCAGGCTGGCACCTGAGCCCTGCTGCCTGGCACGGGGGGCACTGCCAACCTTCACCCAGGCCTTGCCGCCAGCCACAGTGCTCAGACCCTCGCCTTCAAACGGATATGTTAGAGAACAAACCCAGCAGTTCTATAGTTTCCTTAAACCATCACCTGCAATTCAGCTCCCAACATTCAAATCTCCTTTAATACTTTGCTTCTCATTTTGATAAAAATGGACCAAAGTTGAGTTTATGGGTTTCTTTACACATAAGGTTCACACACTGCTGGATTAAGAAATAACTGTCCTGCACACACAAAAAAATACTTCTCTTGAGGACTATGCTTGAGTTTCTCTTCAGTAGTGCCCAAGTGGAAGAAAAAAAGAGTCTAGGGAAGTGCTCAAGCTCAATTTGCTCTTCGCAGCAAAATGTTTGAGAAGACTTAGAAAGAAATTCAATAAATATTCCTTGCCCTTAGAAGAGAACAACTTGACACTGTGAAGTCTTCTGTTTACACAGCAAGTAAGTGCCTTTGAAATCCACAGAACCAAGTGCTCAGGCAGAAAAAACCTGCAGATCATTTCTTTTTACAGGTGAGAACACTCAGGTTGTGTATTTGAACCCGTGCCAGAGCAGGTGTGATCATTCACAGCCCAAAGGCTCTGACCCATGAGCTCCAGTGAGCCAAGCCTTGGTGGTCTGCAAGAGCACAGTCCTCAGATGCCTGTCCCCATTCAAAATCACCTGTGGGGTGGCAAAATGGGAGGAGTGGGCACAAGTCAAGTTGTTTTGGTCTTGCACAACAATACCTGGCTGACAGAGGGCCATGGAAGAGAGCTGAAACTGCCCCAGCAGGAATCACCAGAGCTTACATAAGCTTTAAGAAGCCTACACCTTTTTAAGTGATTACAGACTGAAAACCTCCACTTCAGAGCGCTCACCCTGGCTGACAAATATTTCTGAAACACACAGAGTCCTTCGCCCGCCTGAGGCTGATACCTCCCTCCTTTTTGCTACAAGGCAGCAGTGAGGAACACTGAGACCGAGGCACGGTACTGACAGGGGCTGTGTGGTCAGTGCCGTGGGTGTGCTGTGCTGGTGGGACTGGTGGAGCTGGAGCTAGGTGGGCTTGTGGGCTGATGCCATGCCCAAGCGCTCCATGCAGCCAGGGTGAGCCCCAGCCATGCTCCAGCAGCCTGTTGGGTGTTTCCTGCAGATGAACGTTCTCGGAGGAGCCCTTGGGACAGAACCAACAGCGCAGAGACAATCCTAACGTCCTTCCACCAAAGTGCCCTTCCAGTGACAGCTTGCTCTCTCCTAACCGTAGCACTGCTATACTGAGGACTCCGCACCTTCTTCCTCACTCCTGTCTCTATTACAGCACAGCCATCTCAGGACGATGAGAAACAAAAGCAGAATAATAATGAAGTGGAGAGCAGTTTCTCAGAATCCTGCTAGATCTGGGAGGTCCGTCATGCAGTTGTTATTATGTAAAGAACAAAGACACAACTGGCTTCAAAGCCAAAAGTCTTTACTGAATAACTCACAAGCCAAGAACTTGCCAAAAGTCACCTAACAGGTCAATGACACAACCAAGGAGAAGCACTCAACTCTGCAAGAAAAATTACTTACTGTAAATGTACAGAAAGGTTAACTGTAACCCAGATGAGATTTATCGGAAACATTAGCAGCTGCAAGAATTAAACAAGGAAACGACTCTCCATTACTAGTGCCCAATCCTTCACTGTGATCAAGAGCACTGCTCCTGGTGAACTAGGGGGGAGGGGGGGAGATTACCGAGTAAACTGGCACCAAAACATATTGCCCAATTTAACCGAACAGATGTCAAATAGCCATTAGCATTACAATGATTAGTAAACTGAAATTACATCTTATAGGTTTAGTGCCTTAGATTAAGCGTTAACCTGTCTTAATTAAATTGCATCTCAGTAATTGATTTCACAGCACTGAACTGTAAATAACAAATTGCAGATGATCTGGTTTTTTATCTAGCAAGATAATGTAAATCAGCCTTTACACATTGCATTACCTCCTTGTCTCTCTCACTTCTGATGAGGCTTGCTCACTCTGCTTCTTTTACCTAGACACACAACCTTCTCTGACTTTACAAGTACTTTAATCACTGCTGATGTTTTTCTTATTGAACTGATGAAAGTCATAGCTGGTTGTCTGTAGGGTAGGCAGGAGCCAACGTCTGATCTCTGTATCTGATGTCTTCTCCCCCCTGTAGAGTTTCTTTCCATGTGCAGAACAAAATGTGTCACACAAACATGGCTTGCACAGCCATGTAGCTACTGTGTGTGCACAATACAATGGGACTGGGGCAGTGAACCAGCCTATGGCAAAGTAATGACTATAGCACATGGACTTCCCCTAGCTACTCCTACACTGTGTAACAGCTTCCATTTAAGTAGAATAACAACATAATTATTATAACAGTTTCTTTTTCTTTTGACGACACTGTTCAATATAAACAAATACATTCAATGAGAGCAATCAGGGTAAGCAAATTCTTACAATTAAGTTACAATTAAGTAACTCAATGCAAATTCAACTTCTTCCTTACACAAGTGACTAACAGATGGCCTTTGCATCAATTACATCCTTTTGAAATAAGGATCAAGAGCAAAATCAGAAGCTTGGGGCTAGAGGGCAAGGAGGTATGAATGGCAGGATGAACTGCTCTCAGTCTGGATGTCAAAGTTAAATAGTTGCAGACCATCAAAGAATCACCTGCCTTCCATCAGCATGAAAGCATGAAATGAGGGTGGAAGAAGGGCCAATTGAAAAAAAAAGTTAGGAGCTATGATGAGTAAGGGGTCTTGGGAAGCTGAAGGACAAACAGGAATTAAAGTATTAGTACAGCTGCTGAATGTCAAAGTATCAAGCATTACACCAAAGATCGTCAGGAGTTACCTTCATCACTTGATAGTGATTCAAAGGAAAGGAAGGCCTGTCTGCCTTCTAAAGGTGGCCAAGGACACCCTCTCGACAGAGAATCAGACTTGTTTGTTCATTCGATGCTCACCTTATTCTGCTTTCCCCTTTCCTGAATTGTGCAGCCATAAGCATCTGAGATGAAAATAGAACATGAGGTCGAGCTGCAGAAGATGAAGAGGACCATAAGGACAAATGGCCCAGAGAAGCCTGGAAATCAAAAACTATGGTATGTTGTATACAGCACACCAAAGGTCTCAGTGGGTACTGCAGAGACACCCCCACCCAGCTCTGCTTCCAACCCTGCCATTCCTCTAAGAAATGTGGTGTACATGGGTTGCAGGCACTACACTGATGGTACATTTGATCATAACTTAGAGCTTGAAATTCAGTGATTCTAGAACCAATTTTAAGCAACACATCACATTTCAGGTTAGATTTTTTTTAAAAAGTCAAAAACTATCAAGCAGCTTTTAAGTCCCTCGTACAGCTATTTTATTCTATCTGCTACAGCTTTTCTGAAGCATCGCCTTCATCAAACATGAACCACTTTAGTCACTACAGAGCTTACAGCTGTGTCTCATAACCAGGAGGGCCAGGCATCTGCATTCATAATTGCTTGTTCAAGTATGATTAAGATAGATTGGACTGATTTGGTCTAATGTGACTACTAGCCCTTCATACCAGATGTGTTGTAAAGTGTCACAGACACAATCATTAGACTGTGACTCAGAGGGCTTAGCAGACATTACCCAAGCCCAGCAAGCTGTATCACTGAAAAGATGATGACCCTGACAAGTAACTTCTGCCTTTAAAAGATGATAGCTGCTGCACAAATAATTTTCAGTAGGGTTACAGAATCCAAACAGCAGTCAGCTTGACCGTTACAGCCCAGCACACAAGCTTCTTTCAGTATATTCACTTCCATATGTCACCCTGCATTCATTGCAAAAACGCCAAATCGCATCAGCCAGTCTTCTTGCTCACGCTGTGAAGCGGTACGCTGTTCAGAGGAGGTGGTGCAAAGCTGCATGGAGCCATCTTTTGCACCAACCTGACCTTGAGATGATCTTAATTACCCTGGGGGGAAGGGTGAATTAAGAAAGGTGAAAGAGTAATTTCACACCAGCTGTTGACAGTACCTGAAGATGACAGGAGGATACGAGTAGCCTGGCCACACATGCTCCACATTAGGACTAAGGCAATGCAGTCAAAAGGCCTGACCAAAGGACCAGTAGCCTGAAGGGAAAGGGGTGGTAGCTGCGGCTGGAAAGGAACAAGTAGAGATGCGCCCAAGTACAGATTCAGGATGCAGTCTGGCTCATGGTAATTAAGGAAATGTAATCAAATAAAACAATGAAACCTTCTGAAGGGGGTCCAGCGGAAAGCTAGAAAGATGATGATGGGACTGAGGCATGTCCCTGCTGAGAAAAGGCTTAGAGAGCCGGGTCTGTTCAGCTGGAGAAGGGAAGGCTGAGGGGGGACCTTGTCGGTACACGCAAACACTTAAGGGCGAGCACCAAGAGGACAGGGCCAGGCTCTTTTCAGCGGTGCCCAGCGACAGGGCACGGGGCAATGGCACAAACTGCAGCACAAGAAGTTGCTTCTGAATAAGAGGAAGAACTGCTTTCCCTCGAGGCGGGCAGAGCGCCGGCACAGGCTGCCCAGAGGTGCTGGAGTCTCTGGAGACATCCCGAAGCCAGCGCTGCGCAGCCTGCCTGGGAGAGCCTGCTCCGGCACGGGCTGGGCTGCGCCATCGGCGGGGCTCCCGCCCAGCCCCCACCGTGCTGCGACTCTGTGACCCCCCTTTTCAGCCTTCACTGGGCTTGGAGTTGTGTGTCTAACTAAACTACCCATTTACTAGAGAAAGGCCTAGAAGAGAAACTCTGCCTCTGCAGAAGCCCAGGACACAGCACCCACAGGCGGTGTGGCTGGGACGCCTGAACACAGGACACGTACAAAGCCCTTTCCCTGCAAACAGCCCTGGTCACTCTGCAGACCCTTGTCACCAGGCTGCTGGCAGGACCACGCTCCTGCCACTCGCTCAGGCCACGTAGCCGTTTTTGGATCTTTCCTCACATTATTTCTGCTGGTTTTCTCCTGCAGCTTTTCTGTCCCACTCACTTTCACAGATGCACTGACCAGCAAAGCCCCTTTGCCCCAAGGGCACCATCTCCTTTCTTGAGTGGGCTGTACTTTGGTGAAGGTTTACCTGATCTTCACATTTTTCCTCCAGAGAAGCTGTCAGCCCTAGTACAGTTTAATGCAATCCATAACAACAGGTTGGAAAAATTGGTTAAAACACATTTTTACACTGTCTGCTTTGGTGCTGTCACCTGACAGGAGTATTTGTGAGATCCACTTATGCAAATGACCCCTTCTGCATCTGACCAAACCACTCTGCAAAAGCAGCTTACAACTGAAGTGCAAGCTGAAAGATGTACTGTGGGGGAAATGCATTTTTGCTGGGAGAATTGTGGCACTTTGAAAACATCTCATATGCCTACATTTGGCATGCAACTCATATCACTAAGTTTTATTTCTGAAAAGGTATTCTTCTAATGAGCAGTGTCAGGCAACCTTAGCAAGAGGTAATACTACCAGAGCTGCCATCTAATCTCCATGATAACACAGATATGCACTAACTGCATTAACCAAGAATATGAACTTAGAAAAACACAGTAATTATTCATATGCTATTAGTGTTCCTTTTCCCTGCAGCATAAGACTCCAAGCTAAGTCTCAGAATCTCATTTTTCTACACGTGCAAGTAACAGGAGCAGAATCTAGCAAATTGTTGCAAAAAGCACCTCTGTGGAGAAGACAGCACAAACAAAACTCCATTAGCAGCCCTTGAACCACATTCTCCTCATAATGCAAGAACAGTAAAAAGTACCTCCTGTCACAGACTGTTACAGAAAACAAGACATCATTTTCTTTTCTGTTCTTTCCCTTAAATGATTTACAGCTGCATTATTCCAAATCTTTACATTGTTTTTACTCTTGAACTTGTACTGAATTCCTCAAAAGTGGCGTATTTTCAGCAGCTGGCTATCACACACCACCATAATGATTCACACTCAGGATGAGATAAAACAAGATAACTGATAGGGGTCAGAATATTAGACTAAGATGCTGCAGGGATCCCCCCCACTACAAACTAGAATCTAGCACCAAGTCCTGCTGTCTGGATGCTCCCCCTCTGGTGCTACCTGGATCCCACATCATTTTTTGGTTTTATCATACGAGTCACATCGTATCTGTACAGTTTGTCAGCAACTGTATTCAGCGGGGGGGGGGGCTTCCCTCTTCTCCCAGTTATGCAATGGAACTCAGAGACCGTTTCCCCTCTTCACCTGCTTTACCAAGCAGGCCCTGTACCCCATGCAGCACTGCAGTTTGGGGAGGGAGGTGCTGAGGAAATTAGGGAAAGAAAGCAGTAAAGATAAGAATCAGATCCGAAGACTGGTCACTGCTTGCCAAGACCTGCCCTGTGTGATAGCTGAAGCATGAGCTGGTGGCACAACCTGGCCCGCGTGGGTGCAGCAGGACTTGGTCTATCACTGCCATGCTTCTAGGAAACACCAGGTTCTTTTCATGCTCTCTCTTGTGCTCCGCTTTTGTTTCTCTTGGTCGAATAGTGAAGAGGGCTGTTGGAAGACCATCTCCATACTACAGTTGATCCTTAGACAGAATCTTCCTTCAGAAAATGAAGGGGCTTTCCAAGCTACTTAATGACTGATTTCCTGTGCACCACTGTACAACATTTCTCCACACACCAGCCTCTTTACACCCCACAGAGATCTTCCATATATAAAGACAGGACCAGGCTCATTCCCAAATCAAGCATGCATGGTCAGACACAGCTGCCCACAAGGTGAAAAGGTCAGTGGGAGGAGAAGATACTGTGATCTTAGCTTCACCTGGCATGTCAGTGAAACACCAAAGAGGTAGCCACTGAGAAACAGCTCCATGACACTTTGAGATTATACCCTGCGATGAGCTACTCAGCCTCAGGAGTAGCAAGGCTCAACTATTTGCTTACAGTTGCGGAGTGCTGCGTTTGCCTTGTTATATTATCATAAGCATGATTAATGACTGTAAAGAATAAGCAACTGGTAATCTACTTAAGAAGAAAACAGAGATCTTTGATTCTTACTATCAGTTAGGTTGCTGGGTTGTGACTGCTTCTGTCCTGCAGGTTATTTCTAGGGCGCTTCTCCTGGATCCTGTCCTAAATCCCTTTTATGTGTTTTTAGTAGAATCAGTCCTCTTACCCCTGGGCCCCAGTATGCAAACTGAGTATTACACTTTGCTCAGCGACGGCATACTACTACCTAAAATTACTCCTGTTACACAATAAAGTGATGTACAAACTGATGTGAATTTCTGTTTTAATAGACTTCCATTGTCTAATGTCCATGTTAATAAAATATTTAAAAGTCACTTCCACTGTGCTGGTGCTGCAGGAAAACAAAAGGTGTGCACACAAGGGAGATCTCCATGCCCACATGCCATTACTACCGATTAAAAACACCAAGCTTACCTTCCCTCGGCCACCTTCAATCATTAAGTGGCTGTAACTTTCCTGTTTGCTTCAAAGAACACAGGTTTTGGACCTTGTTCTCAAAGGTGAAAATTTAGAAGCTGCTGAGCAGCGGTGAGCACACTGTACACTGGCTTCCCTGGGTGCGGATTACGATTTTATTAGCTCTGAGATGGCAAGGCCTGGTTATTTATACTGTCTGCGCAGCTCCTCTTAGCAATTAGGATTCTTCCCCAGCATAAATGTCTTTATCATCCCGCATTTCCCAACTGAGTACATGCACACAGCTCTGCATTGTTTATTCTGCTCTGAACTTTTGTACCATTATATTTTGTCCCACAATACACATTTCTTGTTATTTCTAATGAGTAAACATGGAATACAGCTTCTTGTAGAACAAACAAGGGCTGATCCTCAGGTGATGTGAGGCTAAATTCACTGACTACACCCATTTATATCCACTGACAATCTAGCAGATAACGCTGCAATGCCTTGTTCATCTTGGGTCTGATTCAGAGACCAGAGTTGATGGTGAGTCTCTTGAGTATTTAAAGGATGTGTATCTAGTACTAACAGTTTCAGTAGAAGGCTCAGGAGAGCAGAACAGTAATTGGGGAGCTGCCTGGGACAGCATAAAGCTTGACAACAGGTCTCGGATTAGACAGCGCAAGCCCCAGAGGACAATTTGAAAATAAAAATCAGCAGGTAACCCACAGTGTGGCTGGGCTGGGGGACTACTATGAGTGTGCAAATGTCACATCTCCAGCACCCCTCCATCCTCAGCCCCATTCCCAACAAAGCATTGGGGTCTACTAAGGAAAGACAGGAGTTCTGGTAACCCTGTACAGCAAAGCTCCATTCAGATTTGGAACTGGGAGTCAAAATAAGAAGTTAATTTTTAGTTGTGCACAGTGACACCATGACAGGTGTGCGAGGCCAGGCGCACCAATGTGGAAGGGCGGTGAACAGTGCTGGCAGCCAGCTCCTCGCCCACGGGGGAAAGGCCAGAAGCAGCGGGGCAGGCAGCTGCAGGGAGGGAAGGGGCTGGAGGGGCACACCAGGGAGTTTCTACTGGCACGTTACGGGTATCTGATCCACAGGGGCATCTGCCAACTTCCCCCAGCCTCTGCTCTGAAACATGGTGCTGGATAAACAGCTCAAAGGAGCAAGAGCTGCCCAACTGTACAAACATGGTCCCTCACGGAGCAGCCTCGTGAGACCAGCACCAGCGACAAAAAGCATGCAGCGGTGTGCCTTACTCCGGCCACTCTACAGGAGAGAAGACCCAGGTAACCATGCTTTCCTCTGATGCCCACCTTTTATTGTCTTCTCTGAACAGGACCGAGACACACAAACACAGCTCAGACAGGCACTGCATTTCCGAGGGAGCAAACAGCAAAATTTTACATTTCTCTAGATTCTTCCCACTGGAAAAGCATGCATTTTAGGTGGCTATGATTACCTTGGCATCTTCTCAGAGGACTAAAAAGAAAGCAGGCACAACTGCCCATCCTCTCATAGCCCCATCTGCAAGACCCTCTGTTTTCATGGAAAACACTAAAATTACATGAATGTAATATGGGCAAACTGTGCCAATTTATTTTTGAAACAGCAGTGAGAAGCAACAGTGAAATCTTGCAGTCCATACTGGTGCCTTTGCAATGACAGGAGGGTATATTTTTTAAATCACTCAAGTCATTTTAAGACATACATCAAAGTTGCTTTTGTTTATATTTTCACATCAGTCATCTACAAAGCGGTATCTACCTGCCATTATATATGCAGATGTGGAGGATTAAGAGCTTCAAAAAATTAAACCTCCACAGATTAAACACTTCTGATTTTGAGAGTTTGCATCACTTGTTTGGTTTTAATTAGGAATCTAGATCGTTAATGCATAATATCCTGTTGCTATCCCTTCACAGAATAATAAATACAGTCTCCTTGCTATGACTAAGCAAGCAAAACACCACGTGGACTACAACTGGTTATCTGAGCAGGCTAAAACCAAATCTGGATGTTCTTACTCTCACCCATTTTACCTCATCCATTATTCAGTCAAACTCCCACTGCAATCAATAATTGGTTTCACTTAAGGAGCAAAAGAAAACTAATAGTACTGATATCCATTCATGTATTTTCTTTCATCTCAGCAGATCCTACGACACTTTAAAATCTTCCCACTACTGTGGTGATGCTCCTGTTACAACTTATACCAGTCAGCAAGGACTGCAAAGTTGACTACAAAGCACAATTAAATCCAAAGGCCACTCTTCTAGCCTTGCTTCGAATTGGTGCAAACAATTATGAAGTTATAAGGTAATTACCTGCATAGAATTTAATAAAACTTGGCAGAGCTGATGTCAAGTAACTAAGCTGCTGCATGCCCAGCTATTGCTGGGTCCACCACCACCAGTCCACAGCCCAGGGAGCAACATCTCCTTGGAGATCTGGGTAGGAAAGAAGTTTGCCCTGCCCCAGCACAGGCTCACGCACAGCTGAGATCCCGCTGCTCTTGGGACAGTTTGTGAGGAAGATGTGACTCATCCCTTAGCAAAGCAGGTGCCGAGCTCAGAGACAACATCGCACTGGCAAAGGGAGAAGGCAGGTGAGGTGCTGCTCTCATCCTGTGCTGTGAGGTGTCCAGTGATGTTCCCAAGGGGTGCCCACCTAAGACACTTCTGCTCATTCACCTCCTGCCCTCCCCAGAGAAGAGACTGCCAGTTAGTGCCAAACCTGCCAATTCATTCCAGCAAACTGATTGGGACCTCAATTGAAAACAAAAATAATAAATTGTTGGTATCTATCCAGCATCCAGTATGACAAGCAAATCATATCTCCAACCCAGGCTGACATTGCCACCTGTAAACTACTCTGCACTCCATCATAATTCATAATTTAGGATACTGGACATTTTTAATTAGCTCTTCTGTCTCTAAAGAGAAATTTCTACAAGTGAAAATCTTTATAATTATTGGTGAGTTAAAGAAAGGTAAAAAACCTCACTGGGAGGTTTTTCTTTTTTTTTCGCCAGTCATTAAATGATTGAGATGATAAAAGAACGAAGAATCTGACAGATTAAACAGTTCTTGAGAAGACATGTCAGCTTCAATAATTTTAAAGCATTAGAACTGTCAAGCTTTCAAAATAGGAAAGATTGTATCTTTAGAAAACAAGGTTCTACTAATTGGCATGCATGACAATCTAAATTGAGGCTATAACTCAGTGATTAAAGGCTTTCTGATTACGGATATTTGAAAGCGACTCCATCTGCAAAGCTGGGTCTCCCGCTCTGGAAGACAGTCAATTCTGACTATTCCACCGACTACATGGGCACTTATAGCAGCCATACCTGAAGATTTGCACCTAGGCACCTAGGAGAGTTGGGGCTTTGGGTCTTTTTTTACCCAACTGAATGATGCCAGTATCTTCTAATTAACAATCTGTTAGGGAATACTTGAGCCCAAGAGAGATGCTCCACATATTTTCAAGACAACAAAGAGCACGCTTGAAATCAAACCCAAAAAAGATGGCTTTGGTGGCTGCCCAAGTTCCCATCAGCTTTTTGGTGGTGCCCCTTGCCCAGAAAGATCCCATCAAAGTAATGGAGATTTTAGCAGAGTTTTAAAAGAAGCTAGCCATCCTAAAGGAAGGGTGCACAGGTCAGCTGTGTCTCCAGCTCTGACAATGATGGCAAGTAGGCACGTGTTACAGACCTGCAGGAACCCATCTCATCACCGCACAGTCACCCAGACAAACCACCATCACCGCACAACTGAACTTCAAAAGATACCAAGTGCAACCTGAACACCTCTAACATTTTTCTATCACTAGTTCTGAGAAGTAATTCATAAATCAGCTTGGAATACGCTAAATATGACAGTTAATATCTGGACTTAGCTCCTGTAATAATAGGTGTTTCTGGAAGTGAGATACAAGCCCGTCAGGCAATCTCACTATTCATTTGAAGAAAAAGCATGAACTTGGGTCCTTTTCTAAATCAATATCCAAATTCTTTAAAAATAGCTGAGAAGGAAGACAAACTGGACATATTGTGCTTAAAAAAACAGCCCACAGGGAAAAACTAAATGTACCAAATCTTCAGCCAAGTGTAAAGTAACACAGAACTACTGAGGACAATTTAGAGATGATGCTACCTACCTACCACCCGAGCATGAGTCTTAAGATTTCCTACTTTGTAATGTAAGGAGAAGCTTAAGAAAATGCCAATTTAATAGCAATTGGAAATCTTCATTTTTTTCCTGCTGGATTCATCCGAATGCTAAGCAAATAATCTAACAGATTGATCTATCAAATGGGAATATCTGCATGAGTAAGTTTATTCAGATGCAGTAGGTATTAGTGACAATAAGTCTTAATTTGGGGCGAGGAAGGACTTGCTAAGCATCTGATAACCAGCCAAATTTTTTTTAAACCATATTTGTGCTAAGCCAGATTTCAAAGTAATTTGACATACTGTAAATTAATTCTTCTGTATATGTAGCACTGATGAAGGCTCACTGGAACTGAATATTGGAAACTTTGTTCCCTGCTATAGCACATCAATAATTCACAAAATTTGGCATGAGAAACTGAGCCTGCATGGTACATTCCTGGCCATTTCTCAAAAAAAAAAAAAAAACAAACAAACCCAACCTATTATTAGACAACAGGTTATATGTCAAATTGGTAACCACTAGCTGTTAGTTAAGAGCTACTAGTGAAACTACTGGTAAAATTAAATGTTTCTAAGAGTACAGTGAGGGAAATACCAGTTTGGACTAAAAATGCCCATGTTCTGCTGCCTAAGAATACATCTTACATTAGAACAATGTGTAAAAGATCAAATGGTGTTTCTTGACACCAATGTAAATCAGCAATCATTCCAGTAATTCCACCCACTGAATTCCTGACTGGCCCTGGCATACTTCAAGCATGTAGTACCCTCCCTTTTCCTTAAGGATGCTTTGAACCAGAATCTCCACTGTAGTTTTATTCACCAAATTTTAATTACAATTCCATCACACTGGTTTCATACCACTAACTCCACTGCAGTCAGGCTCATAATCCAGAGAGTATATTAAATTTCAGAGCTGTACATACATAGTTAAACACAAAGTGACTTGGCTTCAAAATATAAAGAAAGACCTGAGCAATAAAAATCCAAAGTGGCTTACTCTGTGATGCCGTTTCTCCTAAGATAACACCACTAGGTCAACGGAGCGCTAAAAGAGTAATTTCATTTGTCATTTCTGTACTTACCAAACCTGACTTTCATGGAGAAGCACATTTCACAATGCACGTCAGGCTTTATTAATCTGATTTTCCTGTTCCTCTCCAAAGATATTTAATGCTTTAGTAATGATCAATATACTTGCTCTGATGATAAACAAAGACAAATGAGCCTGTGCAGCCGGGATAGTATTTGTAATTACCACCTCTGCAGGCATTCAATTACATCTGATGAGAGGGTGACAAGAGTTGCCTTGTGTCTTTGACAGAGATGCATTTGCAGCGGGCACTTGGCATGCAGCTGTCACCGTGCTAATTTTCTCCACCACATTCAGTTCACTATTGCCAGCATAGTCCAGCATGTCTGTATTAAATATAAATGCCACAACATCCCTCCTAATGGAATTTCAGAGGAAATAGTTCAGAGCCCATCACACTGCCATCTCACCTAGCCACCAACCAGAGCGTCATTTAGCCAGTGAAGGTTTGTCTGAGACCACATTAGACAGATTCATCCAAAACAGGTGGCCTGTGGCAAAACAAAACAGTGCCGGTGGTTTGCTTCATTGCCAGCACCTTCCCTTGGGGCTGGACAGCCTCCAGATAGCAAAATGCACAGACCTTGGACCATTGTGCCCTTCCCGTTCTGCAAAGGTACCTGGACCTGGCTAGGAAAGTGAAAAACACTCCAGTCCTAGACATTGCTCAGTTCCCCTGCTGCAGATCTGCTGGGAACAGGAGACCCTGGAATGGGGGAGAAAACAAGACTCAGAAGACTCAGTTTCTCAAGGGAAAATATGACAGAGCCATGCCTCCACTGTATTAACGCTATTTGAACAGTATCACAAGTACTCCTGTTGCTCACCCTACCCTTAAGAAATCTTTCTCTTTTCACTTGCATGGAAGTGCCCTGTTGTTTCTATTCACTGAGGCCAATGGGACTTCAGTTTCATTTGATTTCGATTAGACCTGAATCGCATACTTGATTATTTAGATTACATTTACTCATTTCGAGATGTTAGATGTGTAACGATGAGTCCCCAAATATCAGCAGACCTAAATAATACATAATCTTCTTTCATTTAATTTCTCATACAAGTTCATTTTACTCAGTTTGTTACTCAATATCTGCCGTCAGTTAAGGGAACAAATACAAAGAGTAAGTTGCCAGAAAGTGAAGCCCAATGCAACACCACTAGAATTACACTTTGTATCTCCCAAAGATTCACATTTGCATCTCATGGCTGAACTCAGACTAAAAAAATATTTTTAAAAATTAAAAATAAAAATCAAAAACATCTCTAAGGAAAACTGATCTCAAACTCCTCCAACTGTGCTCTCATTATTATTTGGCTTTACACTTAAACACACATGAGCACATGTAATATTGATATTGTTCCTGCACTTTTTACTCTTTAATCTGAAATGTTCCTATACTGTTCTCGATCCAAGTCTGAGAAGTAAGACTTGGGAGAAGACTGAAATAAACAGAGGCTGAAAAAAATGCCTTTCTCTGAAAAATACTCATATTTATCACAGGAAAAAGCCCAGAGAGCTACCCTTGTTCATATACTGTCCTAGTCATGGTCTCAGGTGTAAAATGTCATCGGTGCAGCTACTGTGTGTGTCTTCCCCGCATTAGCAAAAAAGTCACCCTTCAAAAAGCCCGCCAATGTCAACTGCGCTCCATGTTTGCAGAGAAAAATGTCTTGTGATTCGTATTCACTGTTCCTCTTTCCTCCCTGTCCAATTTTCAGGTGAAGCTTGCTCTGTAAGAGCTGTCAGCTGGGTAACTGAAATGCCTTTTGGCTGCAGACAGGGAGAGCGAGCAGCAGCCATTCTAACCACTCCTCTGCAAAGCCTCCCTGCTCCACAGTGCACAGATCCAAACACGCGGCTGAACCCACAGCAGCAAGGGGAAAGTTACAAGAGCTTGGAAGACACATTCTTCCTTAAGCCCACCACCTACCGCACTCACAGTCACAGCCTCACACTGTCACGAATGGACTCGGCCAAACCAAAACACATTGTTCGGTCAGACGCCTCAAGGTACATGCATAATGACACTTTGCAATGCTCCTTCTCCACAATGGAAACTGTATTCCATAAAAAGCGTATAGCCATATAGCATTTGTTAAAACACAATTTACAGCCTGCTTTCCAGTTCAATATTCTAGTTGATTGGGGCCCATTGGGAACAATTTCCATTCCATATCATGCAATCTCATTAAATAAACCCTATAAATTGTACAGAATTGTTAAAATCTTGGTTTATGAGCTTAAGTATGGCTTACCTTTCACTGCTCTCAGCTGTTCACAAAAATTTAACACAAAAAATATGCATATTGTTTTCCACAGTTGCTCTTGACTGTGTAATTATTAAAAAATAACAAGGGAAATCTGACGTTCAAGAGTGAAAGTGTACAGTATTGCTCTGAACTTTGACAGGAGGAATACACCTTATCTTTTCAAATTTAACTTGAGCATGGGAGTAAAATTTACTGCATGTTACTGGGCAATGTCTGTAAACACCCACTTTCCTCTGGAGTGGCAAGATCAGTGTTAAAAGGCCTGTAAGCATGGTGTTCACATAGTTTACCAGCAATCAATCCTCTACTCCATAACTTCCAGGATGTTCCAGAACCCGATCCAAACCTCACCACCCAGAATGCTCTCCCACCCCCAAAGGCACCCCAGGCGCCCAACAGCAAGTACACAGAGGGTGCTGCCCCTCCCTGCTCACAATGCGGACATGGGCTGTGCCAAGCCAGCCGCCGCTGAGGCTTACTTGGAGCAGCACTTGCCACCGGGGAAGACGCCATGCTTAGAAGTCAACCTGTGGCTCCAAAGGGGCTCCCTCCCAGCTCACCACCACCGCTGCTCGGGACCATCAGCATGAATGGTATCCACTCCATGGCCACGCCAGCCCAGTACAAAGCCCACCATCACCAGTAGCGCATATTTCTGCTACCCACATCAGAAGTGAGAAATCCCTCTTATTTACCATTGCTGGGAGATTTCAAGAAAGAGACCTTTGCTTGCTGTATACACCGATGCACGTTTGTTATTGCAAGCGCTGCAGAAAATGTTGCTGGATTTACTGTACTCATCCGTTAGTACTTTCCCTTTCAGCAAAATACACACACCACAGATAATCCAGGTTATCACAGCCCAATACTAATGTATAATTCAGACATCTGAGGTTTCTTTCAGCTACGACGTGCTCAACCATTTGAAGTGTTTTAAGTGTATTTGTTTTCATTATTCTGATAAAACAAAGAGGAGAGGCTGACATCTTTTGATCTTGTTTAGGAGTGATCAAAATTCATCTTTTTTTATAAAGAAGAAAGCACCAGTATTAGTAGATTTTCACTAAAATTATCATTACTTTTTATATATGCGTACTAGAAAGCAAACTGCAAAGGAATGCCACAAACTTACAGCAGCTAAAGACACAGACTCTGATTTTTCTTTTATATTATGAAACAAATAGGACAGATAAAAGCTTTACTAACCTTGGGGTGCTCTTCCACACAGTGCCAGAAGCTCACTGAGGTACACAAAGGAGCCGCATCCAGCACACCAAGAACAAACAGAAGCTGACACTTTTCTCCCAAATTACATAAAAGAATCTGGTTGCAGTAAGTCATTGTTTTGAATTTGAGCTTAAAGAAACTCAGAATTTTTGAACAGTGACAGAAAAAAAACCACACACATGTTCAAATAGCAGGAGCTGAGATACTTCTCTAATGTCAAATCTTGCCTGGGCTGGCTAAGGGAACGTTAATATTGGTGGGCATGTCAATATATTGAAATAAGAGTTATTAATCTCTGTTGCTATGCAAGATTCTTAAGTGTAAGTACTGAACCACAAATCCAGTGCAACAGGAGAAGGTGCTGGCTATGTGAAGAGGCAACCAGGAATACAAGTCAGATCGATTGCTGCAGTTTCATGCTACAAAAATGCCACATTGCCCCTGAAAAAAGGCTCATCCTAGGAGCACACTTATGCTCCATAAGACATTTATTTCCGTCATACATCAAAAGCATTCTGGTATTTGTGCTTCAGAGAGCTTCTTTCAGGCAAGCTTGTGAGATTTCTGTGGTGTACCCACAAAAGGTGTGCCATTTTAGGTTTCTGACTTCCTCTGCATGCTGAACAGACAGAAGTGAGAGCTAGAAGGAATTTCTGTCAACCTGAACAGAAGAGACTTCCACAGCTGCAGCAAAGAGGGGCTGGCAAACTCTCCTCCACCGCAGGCCACTCTGAGCACACCTTTGCCAATCCTGATGGGTGCCTGCCTAACCTGTGCTCAAGGAGCTCCAGTGCTGGAGACTAAGAAATGCCTAGCCCTTTTGTTGTCTCCTATGAAGCTTACAACCCCTTGCCCTACTCACCCAGGGTGTGGGTAGGGTGGTGTTGTCCTTGAAGTATTTAGGCATCTGATCACATTCACTTTGCTGAAACTCGCCTTCACTTTTTATAAAGAACTGATGCTAGTTTAATCTTCTTCATAAGTCATTTTTCCTAAGCTTATATTCCTCCCTGTTGCTTTTCTTTTGGTGCCCAAAACTATGGAAAGACATGTTGCAGGGCTTGCAGATTCAAGTGTCTCTCCTCAGCTAGTTTCCCAAGGCCATGCTACCCTGTTGTATACTTTGCCTGTGTGCCTGATGCTTTGAGTAGTGCCTCCCTACTGATTTCTCCCACAGCGGCTCAGATCGTTGCCTCTCATTTACTCATACCCCTTCACAGCCATAAGGCATGCTTCCACAGCCAGCTGCATCCAGGCTGCAGCTCCTCAGCCACACACTGGGGACCTCCCACAAACACAGCCAGCGGGGCTACACCCTCCTAACTTCAGATTTCCCCTCGATGCTTTGTAGATGGTGTAGCCTGAAATGTACCTGTGGAACTGGTGGGGAAGGAAGCCAGCAGTAATCCTCTGGTCTATCCCCTAAGGCAGGAGGGGCAGATGGCACCTTGTGAGCCAGCGGGCCTGGGAAAAACCACTGGCAAAGCTATATACTAAGTCTGGTCCCCAAGGCTGTGGCTTTCACATCCAAACCACATCTCTGCAAAGGACTGACACGCAGCAGATACAAGCAAATAAAAGTATCTCCCCAGAGAGGGAGAGATTTCACAGCAACTTTATATTTATATTTATAAAGCCTCAGGACAGAGACAGAGCCTTGGAGAAGGCAAGAAGCTTTGAAAAGACATGTATTTTCTCCTCTTGAACATAAAGACAGCTTTTCCCCTCTGTCTAGGGGAAAACAGCAAACACGAACAGCTCAATGAAGATCAGGTTTTATATTTTTTGTGCATGTGGAGAACTACCTGCTAGTGTTTGGAAGACATCAGGCCTGATGCCCATGTTGGGCTGCCATGGTCTGCAGCATGATGGATTGCTCTGAACCACTTCCCCAAGAAAAAAAAAATTATGTATGGGATTCATCTGACCAGACAGACATTTCTCCAGCAGTCATGCTAATGATGAGCTGGACTCCCTTTATGGGAGTTCATTGCTGTGTTGGTTTTGGCTGGGATAGAGCCAAACTGTGCTGCAAAAATGCCCACTGCATTCCGTGTATACGTCTAAAGATGTATACATGGATGAGAGATTATTTCCAGGTTGGCAACAGCAGCCTGTGAGCAACAGCTCTGCAGAAGACAGCTCTTACTCAACCCAGGAAGAGTCATGAAAGCTTATCAATAGAGAAAGGCAAGTATTTCCAGTACTTTTTTTTTTTTTTTAGTGCAGAAGATACAAAGCAAATGCTTCCTGTACTAGCACTGGTTTATGAACTCCACTCTTCAAATAAAATTGTTAAATAGTTTCTATTTTTAGGAAGAAACACCTTTGCAGTCAAGGTAGGTTTGACTACAGAAAACATCCATAAGCCTGCCATAAGGGAAGGGCACTGCCACGCAAGTGAAACCTGCTCTGAACTGCAAACTAGCCCACATTCCCTCATTCCATACGAAAAGCAGCACCGAGCCCTTTTCACATCTCCAGACAGACAACAGCACTTCTAACTTATTTCTTCGTTATTTACCTCACTTCACGTAAGAGCAGACTCCATCTGGCTCCCTGTTCCATCAGGTCTTACACCACACAGACCTCTCCAAGTGACCTGTTCTAATAGAGAAGGCATCCCACAGATTTATTCCTGGTGTCCTGCCAGGATTGCCGAAGGACCCAAGTACAATGTGGGCTGCCCTGGGGAGGCCATTCAGGACAATAGGCAGGAAAACTGCTACTGAAATCTGTGGGAGACTTGCAGAGATTCCAGTGGGTCCTATTTCTTGACTTGCAAACCATATCCAGGCTCTGACCAACACAAGCCACAACCAGAATACTGCCTTAACCACTGCCACACAAAATGGCTCTGACAGAGGTTTTGGCACTGCTGTACGCACATTATCACCCTCCTGTTGAGGACTTCTAAGACTCAACCATGAGCTCCTGAAAGTTTTGCATACCTGCTAGCATGTATATTGTGCCTTCAGCTCTGTTAAATCAAAACATGCTAAAAAAATCCAATACTTCCAAGTAAACATAATGCATTTCCTGAGGAAAAAATTAAGAGATGAAATTTAGGTAATTATTCAATTAACAATTGTTATGTATACAAGAGAATCTGATTTATGGACAGCTGTTTACACAGGCAACTGCCTTAATTTGACAGTGTGCTCCTGGCTTCCCCCCAGACCTTGCTGTTTAATTAAAGTTAAACAGTTCAATACCCATTTAACCTACCAGCATATGGAGAATTTAACTAATACTGAAGAGGGAGGAGAACTCTATTTATTTTTAATTGAACTGTAATAACATAAAGGAGGTCACTGAAGTGCAAAACTGAGAGGTGAAGTGGATTCAACACTAACAATATACCTGGGATATCAAAAATACCGTAGCTTCAACTTTGCTCTCACAAATTGTGTCCAACCAAATTGTGTCCAACCATCTCTTCCTTCCACAATTTCCAGATATGAGAAAGGGAAAGGTTAAGAGGGGAAAAAAAAACACCAATGGGCATCAAGATTGAAAGACGCCTGATCTTGTCATAATTAACCCAGGAAAATTGTGGCAGAATCAAGGATCAAATCCAGACTCGCTGCTTTCAACATACAAGACTAACTGCAAAAGTGGTCTTGTATACTTCTGACACAAACAAAGGTATTCTGAAGTTATGCTGCAGAGAATAAAAATTAATCCTGGTTCCATCTTCACAAAGCCAGCTAAGCGTAATTATCCCTACTGCACAGATCAAGGTGCAACCTGAAGTGTTAGGCACTGAAGTCACTTGTTCAAGGTCAGACAGCAGATCCATAGTTGCTCTCTTACATCCACTCTTCAATCCACTGGGATGCTTTTGAACCCAAATCTTATTTGAAATTCAAAGCTCAGAGTAGCATTTAATAACTCCACAAGGCATTTTGTTTCAACAGAGAATAAAGGTTTCAAAGGTACTTGCATTTGCTATGAATAAATTCTTAATGTCAAAACTCTTAAATATCGTCTTAACTAATATTCTTAGTAAGTGAAAATTAAACCTGACACTCAGCTCAAATACTCTGGTTTTCAGTTTCCCCATTGCTAAACCTTCAGAAAAGGGAACATTCTGTTTGAATTTGTATACGATTTGTGTCCAATATATGATTAATTATCATGGGATTTATTTACTTTGAATTATGTGTGACAGGCCCTAGCTAGCAGACTCGCTGGGTCATGCAGCTAAGACATAAATAAAAGCAAATTTTATCTCATGACAACGGAGCCAGTACGTGAGCCTGTTTTCTGCAGAAAATGAAGATAATATGTCAGTGAAAACAGGTAGGTCTGTAAGGGGTTCATTTTGGTCATACTCCAAACTCCCTGGACAAGCCAACGCAGACTCTGAAACAGTACAGCCCCATTTACCACAGCTCTGTGCTTGACCTCGTAGGTTCTGCTAAGAAATTGAGATTATCAACTGCAAAAAAGGAAGGCAGCATTACTTTTTCATGGGAGCATGGGTCACATTAGCTCACTTGGGAGTTTAGGAAAAGAGTTTGCATCTGACTGCACTATGTGGAGGTACCTTATATTTCTAAGGCTTGTGGCATCTCAAGATAAGTAATAACAATATTTCTCTAAAAAAACCCTATTCATAGTTTCAACTGAGGTAGCATCATTGCAGCTGCGCTAATTTACACCAGTTTAGGATCCTATCTGGAGAATTAGTCAGAATGACAACAGCACGTATTCATACAAGATCAAGTCTTGAACCCTCAAACCTAAAAATAATCTGCATCCAGGGGCTTTTCAGCCAGGATGCAGAAGGCTCAACACAAGATGCATCTCACAGCACAAGCACTGCAGAACTAGTAGTACGTATCACAACCTTGCAACGCCTTAAAAAAATCTGGGTTCCTACTTAGACATTCATAAAAGAAGTACTAACTAGACTACTGCTCTGAAACAACCTCCAAGAGAAGCAAGGCTTGGGAAGGAAAGACGAGAGGTGATATTCAAACTGCTGAGACAGTTGGAAAAAAAGGACAAGCTTTCAGACCGATAGTCCCATCAGACCTAAGCCTGAAAGTGCATCTGTTTTTTGAACTATGTTGGTTCCACCTAATTAAAGATAATACATTTTCCTGCAGTTCTGTCTAGCATTAAAATAAGCAAAACTAAAACACTTGCATAGAGGATGCTGACTTCTTAGCTACTCAAGTGCAATGGCTCAAACAAAGTCAGTCTACTGGCAAACCTTTGTAGTTTTTATTTGTTCAAGTACTGAAAGAACAATCATTTCCATCAGGGTAGCTCAAATGGGCAAACATGACTGAGCCAAGTAGTAACACAACACAAAGGAATCAAAGATTTACTCTTCTGCTATATGATAAACTTAACCATTAAAAGTCTTCCACCTCTTCATTTTCGTGTGCAACTGCACATTAAGCACAAAAAAACAGATAACAAAGGAAATACACTGTGTAAGACTTATTTTCCTCTCTCAAGCACCATCTTACTTTAAAAGACATTTTTGTAGATTGACAGAATCATTCTTTTGTTTGAACTAGAAGGGAACCCATCTCAGGGGGTGCCTTCAGCTGCTATTTCTATGTTTCAAAGTATTATTTGCTACATGGATGATTCAGAATTGACTAATTCTACTTCATTATCTTAAATGTTGCTAGGGTTGTACACATCTAGACACATTTTTCATAAGACCAAGATACAAGTCTGCAACACTTTTCTCTGGCATCTTATGATGTCTAATTTTTTGTTGTTCTTCTATGCCATTTTGGGATCAATCTTACAAATCCTGAACATGCTCAGTGACTGTAGGTTATAGGGCTGATCACAAAAGATTTTCAGTATTTTAAATGATTTGTTGTTGGCTTCTGAAACACTTAATAGCAAGGGATTTTTTTTTTTTTTTAAGCTCTTCCAATACTGACTTATTTACAGAAAGTAGATCCATTTATACTCAACCCATAGCAGCTAAGTTTCATGTTTCTGTTTTAAACTACTTGGCTCCCTCTAAGTCAAACAGACTCAGTCTGGCCACTTCCATTCAAGACTTTAAAAATGCTTTTTTCTCTGCAATTAATCGTCTGTTTGTATCTTAAGCTTTTCAGAGGCAATATTTTAATGACAAATTTGGTATTTAATTCTGCTAATCTTTGTATTTCACATATCGCTTCAAAGTGCCAGCCAACTGGCTACAGAGTTACAGTCTTCATTTTCAGATGTCCCAACTGCTATTTATAATATTTTCAATGACCATAACCCACAAGTTATCTGGGAAAAAATTTAGCAGTGATGTAAATTACAGACATATGGGAAGTATAGAGGGGATTTACCCTACAGATCTCAACTTCACCATCTTCTCCCCTTCTGTAATTCCACATGGCCAGAGCTCTCTATCCAAAGGTAGCCCTCCTGCCTCAGCATTTGCTTCATGTTAATCAGCAATAACAGAGAGAAACATGAAAGTTTAGGTTATGCATCAGTATTTCAAGAAATAAAACACATTATATCTCAAGTTGGAAGGGACCCATAAGGATCAAGCCCAACCCCCAGTAAATACTTAAACTGAAGGATCCCAAGGGTGATCCATCCTCAAAAAAAACCTGAGAAGATGCAACTATTTTCAGAATTGCTCCTCCAGGTTCTTCTGTCAGGTTCCCTATCCGCAAGCCTAATGGACAAAAAGTGCAACAACAGGAAAATGAACTTTCACACCTACTGCTTTCTTACACATCAGTGCTTATGAAATATTTTATTCAACGTGACACAAAATTGTTTGTCTTCTGTTTCAGGGTGAAAGAACATCCAAAGGTTTGAATTCAGCTCCATTTGAACATCATCTGCTGAACTGTCCTCTTCAGCAGCTGAAGCAAAAGACTGTTTACACCACATCAGCAACAGGTCCCACAGGCACCAGCCTCCTTGGGCTTATTTAAGGCACTCTGGAACCAGCAGCATCCCCTGGAGCCCAAACACTCCTGGTCTGGGGGAAGAATCTCTTGTAATTGAGCAAACCGCTTACCCTCAGCAACCCACTCAAACCTTGCCTGTCACCTTCCTTGATCCCCTGATGCTCCAGACACCAGAGAACTATTCTGCCTGTTTCCCACAGAAATGCAGGCAATACCATCTCTCTGCACGTGTTTATGCCCACAAGCATCCTCAGCTTTCCTGCCTATTCGCAGGCCAATTTCTGTGAAACACAGCAGAGGTTGCGTTATTACAGTCTGTTATTAGGTCTGGACAGGTCTGATATAAGAATCAGCCAGTTGGGAGTAGGAGCCTGCATTAGTGCTCCCACTGAATTAAATTCTGTTCAGTATCTGAGGATCCACCTAGGCAATACCCCAAACGCAAAGTCCTTTTTGGATGACTCAACTTACAAAACAGCCCAAACCCAACCATGAAGGCAGGCAGGCGGGATTTGTCTGTTCCACTCACATTTTGATATAGTGAAAATGGAAGAACTGTTTGAGGAAAATGAAAGAGAAGTGTTTTTTCCTATGTATATAAAGTTTGTGTCACACCTGATGACATCTGTGAACAACAAATGTCCATAATATTGTGAATCTGAGAAGAAATTTCTTTTCAGCTATCTGCAAATGAGGTCAATTTCTTTCTTATGTGGTTTTGACAGGCTAATATTTACGCTCAGCTTATGTGAAAGCTATGGATGTATAGCTTGTCAACAGCCCAGATTTTTCAGGTTTCTCACGCACTACACTGAACCGCCAGGGAAGGCACCTTCCTCTCGTGGGCAGCCGAGCCCTGGCCCCTGCACCAACACACTGAACATGGGGAGGTGAGCAGAGAACCCACCCCCTGCCTGGGCAGCTACAGCCGGGGTGCTGACAGGAGCAATACCCCAGGTTGTGTCAAAGGCAACTTTCTGGCCTGGCACAGTGAGGGATCCCAGCCAGACGCACCAACTCTTACTCACGCCCGTGCCCAGCAGCAAAACTGCCCTGCAGCTCTGACACACTAGTGAAAAGAACCGATTCCTCCCTCCTCTGTGCACCCATCAGGTATTTTATTTTACTTCTAGATGCATCCCTCCGTAGCCAACACCAAGGTCACGTCAGCATTTCTAGTTTGCTTCCTCAGCTTGAGATACAAGTTTGCTTACAGCAGTTCACCTTTCACCTTTTCTAGCTCTTCCAACACCCTCAAAAAGTCATTTACATTTTCTTTATTTCCAGGCAGTAAAAGACAGACAAGTACACAAACCTGCCATTGTCAACAATTATGACTAACATATGCTTACAGTTGGTTTGGTACAATAGCCCCTACAGACATATTACAGCTTACAGACTCCTGTTTGTAGATTCTCTGAAGTTTTGTCAATGCAAACTGGGAAGTCAGCTTGCTTTTTCAGGGTTTGACTTCTGGTTTTTAAAACTGTACCTTTTCCCCTTTCTCCAGATATCCCTTCCTCTCTTCTATCCTAATAGAGACATAATTAAATTTTATAAAGTATTTGCTGAATGCTATCTAATATTACATACAACAGGTACAAAGCAAGTTATCCCCTGCTATGCTTTTTAACATCATACTTCATCCTGTACACAGCAATGACACTGTCTTGCACACTATTGTTACAATTAAATTGACAGTTGATAATCAAACTCTCACCAGCATTCTCCCAGATTTGTATAGCTACCTATATCAAACCTACTCAAAAATTACCACCTAAATAAGTTATGCCATTTTTTTTTTCTTCCTTTAGGAATGCTAGCTGCTATCAAAAAAAAAAAAAAAAAAAAAGGTTTTCCAGCAAAGACAACACTGATGTTAGAGACAGTGTAAGTTTTACCATTACCTACAGGATACGACCACAGAATGTTTGTGGAGCACACTGAAATCCTTTCTGACAGCTCAGCCTCCAGGGAGCATTTCTGCTGTAAAAACCTTACTTTAATCAGGCAGTAAGAGGCAATAGATTCCCCTGGTGCACAGCTAAGCTTCCTCCCCCACCACCTTCCACAACCTGCCTGATAGCTCCGTCTCTTCAGTTGATAAATTCTTGCTTGTCAGCAAACCCACCGCACACAGCAGGGCCACACACCGAGTGCAGCCCCAAGGGCAGAGGCAGCACAGGGCACTGTCTTGCACCCACACGCTCCTGCTCCCACACCCGCAGCGCCGCAGCTATCCCGCAGGCAGCTCACCCACCGGCCACAAATCCCGCATCATCCAGGACCAGCTCGGAGACCAAGCACTGCAGAAAGAACACTTCAAAAATAGACAGATTCACGGCTTTTAGGTATAATGGTATTACCTTTAATTAACCCATTCATCACAAGTAAGTTTTGAAGTAGCAATTTCCAGCAGCAATATAAACAGAGGAAACTGCCTAGACAGAAAAGAAAGTAGCATTCTGTAAGATAAACAGATGTCCCTTTGGTGTAACACTTGGCCTACCATGCCTGCGTCTGTCAGAACAAATGTACATTAGTTTCAGATCAAAGCTCCAAAACTATTAAACATAAAAAATACTACTAGCTCCTCCAGCTCCGATACCTTAGGTCAGCTTGTTGCTTTCACTCCTTGGTATTGCCACACATGAACCACGCTATAAGTTTTTTTTGTAGTGTCAATAAATTATCATTTTCCTATGCCACCCTCTTCCAAACAGTGTATGTGTGTTCTGTATGCCAGAGACATGACAAGGTCCATAAGACAGCAAGAGACTATTCTCATGTCTTTGAATATTCCGGACAGGGCCCGGTGGGAGGCTTACTGCAGACAAGACAAATAAGATTCCAACCAAATGACACCCCTGAGATGGCCAGGCCTCAGCCACTGCAGGAGGTAATGACGATGATGATGACAATATTGATGCTTGCCAGCTACAGTCTGCAAGCTTGTACAACATCAAAAACATGCCAACAGGAAAATTATGTATTGAGCTAAAAAAGCCTGTTACTCTTCAAGTGGAGCATGTGAAAAAAGTAGAGGCTTTTACTGGCAATTCTACAGGAACTTTACCATTCACTTTGCTAGGTGCCTTTTGCTTCTGCTTCATCTAAAGAGATATCCTGTTAATTTTTCTTTTTCCTAGTTAAGTACACCTCTTCAATAGGACTTTCCAAGACCTGTAGTTTTAAGTTATAGTCGTCTCAGTCTGTATAAGAGGAAGATATAACCAGCTGGATTTCATAAACTGCTTAGAGCATTCTGAAATTAATTGCATGTTACCTTTTTTTATTGTTTATTGAAGGGGATCTTTCTAAAACCTCAGAGAGGGTGTTTCTTTTATCAAGATGCCAAAAAATTGCAGTACTTTTACGTGAACCTTTACCTCTCTGATCAAAAGGCATCTCATCATTTGGGAAAAAAAAAAATCAGGTGCTCACTTCTATTTAAAAACATAAAATAAAATGCAGGGAGTGGAATTTCTGCTAAGCTCTGACTCACTGATGGAAATGCAGCTACACCGCCTGAGAACACAGACCCATCATAACTTCACTTAAATTTAATTTCTATACATTCTGTCAGATTTCTATGGCAGAAATCCCAAATCTCTGGCAACTATTGAGCATTCCAGATGTATCAAACTCAGTACATAGATGAAAGAACAGGACATGGATGAACTTGGAAAGAACAGACTTCCACGTGTGGCAGCCTCATTGAGGTGTAGACCCTATGCACATCCCCATGGCAGGCCTCAGGGAGGAGGACCTTAATAAATCCTGAAACTGCAACCGCGCTGAACTAACAAGCCATCTTGCCCTTCACCTTATGGAAACAGGATTTAATGCCCAATCTCCCAGCTCGCAGCATTTTCAAGAAGCCCAACTCACCAAAAGACAAACCCAGAGAGCTGAAAACTGATTCTTATGGTTTGGTTGAACAGAAATGTTCCACAGCACCCCCGCATCCACCCAGTTCCCACCCCCAGGAAAGAACCTACATCACCAAGAGCCACCCTGGGCTTTCCAGCAAGGGATGAGGCCTGACTTCCCCTATGACACCCACGCTGTTAAAGTAAATAGGTCCTCCTTTTACATGCCAGCCACAAGGCTGTGATTTAAGGAGACCTCGCTGCTGTTCTTGCAGGAGGGGCAGCAGACCAGGTGTGTAGCTGCAGCACACTGGCTGGTCATTTCAACACAGCTGCTCGCACAATGCACAAAGCTGGCAGTGGCAACAGCTCAATTGCTTTCCCCCCTCTCTGCTTAGCAAGTGCGCTTTGCATTTCAGCTGTGCCAAGTGGGCACACTTGGCTAGTTACCCCAAATGAGCTGACAAACAGTAACACACTGAACTGTTTATTGCACTGCATTTGATCATGAGCTTATACCAGTAATCTTTTGTTAGCTGCAAAAGGAGCAGCACTGCAAAACAAATCCAGCTCTCAAAAAAGCTGCTGCTGGAAAAAGGGGGGAAGAAATTGTTAGGAGGCTTTTTGCAGTGCCCTGATCCTTAGGAAAGTTGCCTTAGTATGAACAGCAGGACTTCAGGATCTGTCCTGTTCCCATCTACTCTGCCCAACATCAGGTGTTCACACAAGCTGCATTCAACTTTAGAGAAAAAGATACTTTCACACTACTATAACTGGCAGAACTCATGTTTCTCAGGTACATACACACAAATTACCATAATACCGTAACAGTTTTAGTCTCACAAGTTAATAGTTCCTAAAAATTTTCCAGTTGGATACGAGATCCCACAGGTGTGTTCCTCAACTATTTTCTGCAGTTATCCTCAAAAGTGTCTGCAGACTGCTGCTGAAAAACAGGGATGTGAAGCAGCAGTACAGTACACACAGGCTGCGCTCCTGATGCACAACTCACATCTTTTATTTCTACTCCAGAAACCAACTTCATTTCCGACAGCTCATGTCCTTACCCAGCAAATGGAACGTTACCTTATCTTTGCATTGAGCATTTATCAACTGCAGCAGGCATCAGAAATTAACATTACATAAATCACATCTTCAGAAAGGAAAAACCAAATGAAGCAGCTGTTGCAATTTTAAACTTCCCATAATCCCAAATAAATATCTCAGTTAATGAGTGTCTGTGATAATGAAGAGATGGCAGGTTTGTTAGGAAATACTTAACTATCTTTAAAGGTTACAATTTGTAATTGTTTCAGGTCTGTACTTCTCTGTTCTCCCAAGTAACTGGTTTTGAAAGACAGGTATCCTCAACTTTTTCCTTTCTGCACACCACCACCCCCCCCCCAAAAAAAAATATCAGCTTCACAATATAATTCCATGGTGTTTTCATGTAGCTTTTGTGATTCTTTTTTCTCACTTCACCTTTTTCATTTGCCATGAAAACAAGACAATAGACACTTCCAAATTTAGTATACATGTATATATGTGTGCTTGTTCAGCTTTACATAATTTCATCCTCCCATCATCTTTATTTTGTTCTAAACCAAACCACTTTTCCACTTTCCATTCCAAGAAAATGTAAGCTCATCAACAAGAATACAGTGCTCATGACGGAATACAGCCCCAGGCACCAGCAGTGGGCAAGAAAAAGACCCATCTTTTAGAAGAAGGAAATGAGCAGACTTCAGGAACATTCCCACAGCATTTACAAATGCATACATCTTCCTGATGCACCAGCCATTAATTCAGAGCCTGCTGTACATAAACTGTCTGAAATTAGAGGATCCAGCATTACAATTTCTTCTCCTCACTAAAAGAAAACGCACCAAAGAAAATTATTATCATAACACTGTGAAACCCAATGAAAATGCATGTATCTAGTATTATTGGAAACTTTTACATTCTTATAAAAATATTCTCCCCATTTTTATTTGACATTATTTTATATTAAGGCATGAAGGGGAAGATTCTTCAGTTCTTAGGTATATTAAAGCCTGGGCAGGCAACACGGGCCCTGCACTATTTTGCTTATCTCATCTGTTACATATGGGCATAGAAGGAAAAGGCAGGCTTGACCTGCCTGAAAGAAAACAAATATGTAAAGTGAAATTGAGCACATTTTCTTTCATTCCTAGCATGGAATCCACTAGATCACACTGTACCTCTTGGTCATATGTTCTGCCTCTGATTTCTGTAATTAAACACGTGTAAGGGAACACAAGTGTAAATATTACGAGCCAGCTATTAACACCTAACCACACACTCTCTCTCACACCTTCCTCAAGAACGGAGAAACAGTCTCTCCTGTTGCAGAGTATCTGCTTACACCAGTTTAGCCAAGGAAAAGTGTTTCACTGCCAATTAGCAAAGCAAACTGCTAGAGAACGGAGGCTGCAAACACACCTAAGTGCCCACCGACTTTTGTGTCAGAAGCATTGATTCTTCTCCCTCTTCCTCCTGCCGGTCTAGATTTCCAGCCTCTACCCAGGAGGTGCGTATTTCTTGTCCCCACAGCATTAACAATCCCTATGAAGAGAGGCAGAGTCTAGAAAGAACCCAAAATAAGGCCAGACAGGGAAGCACCAAATTGTGATATGAGAAGTCAGAGAACAGTTGAGAATCTCTGACAGCCATCTCTGCAGCCCTGCTCTGATGGAGGATCTCCACACCACTACAAGCTGGAAAAGCCTTTCGATGTGGTTTAAGGAGGCTGAAAGTAACAGCCTCAGCCAAATGTGCCAGTGGACGTAAGCATGGTCACAGGAAGAAAAAGAAAGGAATAAAACCTCTGTATCCCACTAATGACACCTTAAATCCCATACTGCAAATGCACATGCAGAAGTTGAAAAGGAAAGAAAATAAAGCCCAGGCTGAGAGTCATCTTTAACAAACCCTAGGAAATGTGAATAATATGTTTGCACCACATTTCTTCACACTAATAAAGCCAGCTGGGTTGTAGTATCTTCTACAGGCTGAAGATTTTCCTACCTTTTCCCAAGAGAACTGAAGGCACCCAAATCCTTCTGGAGTTTTGAATGCTTCAATTTAAAGTAAATTGATCAACAAGAGACAGAAAGCATGCCAAGAACAAAGCAAATTCTTAATTATTCAAACACCATTTGTTTTGTTCTAATGAAATTATAGTTCAATAATTAGCTATTAAAAGTCTGCAACAGGTCCCAGTTCTCACAGTTTGCCTCTAGCTTCAGCTCCCATTTGTATTACCATCTGATCACTCCTACCATCAGTTATATTTAAGTCTTTCCATAGTTCCATAAACATGCAAAGCTCTTTAGAAGAGAAACACTATGTTTTCAAAGACATGCTGAAGTAAGTTACATGTAAAAAGAAATTTAGGGGTAGAAAACTGTCCTATAAAACTAAGCACATGCTTGTTTTATAGCAATTCATTCCAGAATCCATTGCAACAACAAGACCAAGATCGATATCCCATCAGTGAAGATTTCCTGGGCACTTGGTGAAGGTTATAATCCTACACCGCTGCTGACACACTAGCACTGCCTGGGAGACTGCCTCACTGCATCCCCAGGATCTGGCATAGAAAAACCACACCCCTGTAAAAGCCATCTCCAAATCAGTTAATTATCACACTTTATAGAGAATCTTACAACCATTCAGCACTTCACATGCTCAGTGTAATTCAAAATAAACTCAAGGATCTTTATGACTACAACATGACCCTTTTTGTTTCTTTTCTGTATTTAATCTTGCACCTTCACTGTTGAAAAGCTGCCTATCTCACTGTGTTACACATGCATCTCAGAAGGTTTAAGTTTTCCATTCCAACCTATTCCCTCATAGCTCTACTCAGCAGCACCTGAAATCATAACGCAGCAGTAAGGACCCCCTGCACAGAGCTGCCCCTCTCCACACCCCCTACAGTTTAAACAGGCACAGGGAAAGGAAGAATTATTCCTGCTTTGCAGGTGTCAAACTGAAAGCAAAGTGAGAAGTCTTACATTTTAAGAAATGAGAGGAATGGTTAAGGAAACAATAGGAAACTTGCTTTCATTTACCAAGTTATCTGCATGGTCCTGGCTAAGTCAAAGACCTGGAAACAAAATCAAAGCTGAGGATGCCACTGAGCTCCAGCCGCTCACCAGCAGCCATGCTCAGGGGCCCTGGGGCAGGACGACCAGCACATATTCACTGCGCTGCAAAAATAAAGGCGAGCACACTACGGAATAACCAGTCTGAAATACAGTTAATATAAAACCAGGAGAAAATGCAAGATGCCTGTTAGAGGATTACAAGCCTGGCATTACTTTAGAAATAACACTGACGTGAAAAGGCTAAGGAAACCTAGAGGTATAACAGAAATCTGGTCTTTGAACTGAACAGTTATCAAGTCTCTACAACGTAACCCCATGTCCTCACATAAACTGGAAAAGCTCTTTGGTACATGTGACCAAAGGATGGCAGTAATGTCAGACACCAGAAACACAAATTATAGACCTGAAAGAGAAAGAACTACAGCAACACATGAGAATTCAATAGAGGAAAAGCCTGTAGAAGGTTACAAACAAATTAAGAGATAGTACAGAGGAAGAGAAGGGACTAGTGAGATTTAGAAAATGTTTGCTGACATCATGACAAGACCCGGAATTTAACACACAACTAGGCAAAACAGCAGCAAGTGTACAGTAATTAAATAGTTGGCTAAGAAAGAGAGACACTGATCAATCAAGTAAATCTTTCCATACTTTGTGACTTTAAGGGCCAATTTCATCCCAAATGTTTCCTTTTGATCAAGTTGCACCAAGAATTAATTTGTCTCTGTAATTCTGTATGAGGCTTGAGGCTCCAAGGCTCAGGAGTTATCGTTTGGGAATAGCAGGCAACAGCATTAAAAACCTCCACGCTATACATCATTGCTCGCGGGTGGCACATCTCTGGGCAAAGGCACCCACGCCTCGCACCGCTATGCCATCGCGAAGCAGAGCTACATGGGGAGCTGCCCTGGGGCAGCCAGCTCTCCATCCCCATCCTGCCACCCAGGAAGGAGCTGGTGGGAACCGCAGCACCGACGCTCCAGATGAGCAGCAGCTCGGCCCATTCCTCCCAAAAGGCCAGAGGAGCTGGGTGGCCAGGACGCTTGGAGGGGCAGGTGGGTCACACTGCCCTCCATGGGGGAGGGATGCGAAGCAGCATGGCACCCCGCGCGGAGCCAGCCCGTATCCAGCCCAAGCAGAGGCTGCAGCACAAGAGCATTTTCTGGCCCACAGGCTCTGCTGAAGCTATGCAGCTCCCCCTGTTGAAATCAAAGCTTATTCATTGGGATTATTTTTATTTGGGTTTTTGATGCTTCACGTCAAAGTTCAGAACTGGCTGGTCTTCCTTGCAGCATAGAAAACTCCCCAACTAATGCGGTGGTTCTCAAATTATGGGCTGTTCAAGTGACAGAGCTAGTGCTCAGCCCACTACTTGCTATGGAGATGCTCAACACGTTCCTTTAAAGAGATAAATAAAGCAGGTCACAGGAGAGGCATCCTTAGAATGAGACAATCCACTTTTTAAGAACATTTATTCCTTGAATCATTTTTTTCCTTGATATTTTCTTGAAAAATTCTTTCCCTGAATCATTTTCTTATTTCTAAGATTTTGTCCATTTCTCTGTGCTTTGGCAAAGAAATTAAATACTGAAAAGTTTCTCAGAAAATACCTATTGTTTAAAAAGATAGTTTTCAGCAATTTGTAACATCTTTGATCCAGAACAGTTACTGATCCTGGGTTGGTGAGGGTGGTGGTAAGGCATTACAAAACAGCATTTTGTCTGAAGTGCCATAGGAACAACACTAAGCAGTAAGAACTTGGTCAGGTCTTATGCATAACACAGGCACCGCAAATTCAGTTTGTGCTGTAAACACAGTAATTCTGATTGAATTAGGTCAAGCACTTTAGAGATGGGGCAAAACAGAAGGAAGAGAGGAAAGACAAGAATTCCAAGTAAACGTGATTTTAAAGTTGCCAATGATAACGCTAAAAGAAAAAAACCTCAACTGCCCCTCTGGTTATTGACAATTACCAACATTTCAATTGTGAGAGATTCTGAATCAGAATTCAGCTTGACTTCTGATAACATTATACCATACCTTCTCTGATAAACTGTATGGATTAGACTTCTTGAGCCTCTCTGTATTCCACATTTTCCATTTTTAAATCACTTCTGTAATTATTCTCTAAGTACACTTCATCATTGTTTCTCAAGCAAACAGAAGCAGAGGTATCATTCCTGTTCCAGACTCATGCATACACAGTTCTCATGTGTATGGGGCCTCTACGCAGTATATACTTATTTCACTTTTAAAGGCAATTTCAGCCACATCACCACACCGAGAGCTCATGCTGAGCTCTCGCAATCTCTTTGATAAGTTCTTTTCTACAAGCACAGCCTCCGTTTCCCATTTTTTTGGAAAGTGAAATATGTGTTCAGTTATGCTTTTCTTCACAATTTAGATAATTATTGCATATTAGCCATTTCTTCGTTGTAATTACTCTTCAACTGCTAAGTTAAAAAGTAAAAATGTTGTGCTTTAGTTTTCCCCAAATTTCCATTATATGAACCCTTTTACTTAAATCAATTAATAGCAACTCTTGAAAATGATGTCTGGTGAAATTCTTCTTTCATATATTACTCAAAATTCCTATTGTTACTACTGTACTGATGAGTCCTTGGGATGGAGGTAAGAAAGCTCCACACAAACTGAAAACAAAAGTTAGTGGCTTCCTCAGCCAGTTCACAGAGTTCTGTACCTTTGGGGCTGACGGGTAAAACAGCATATGGGTAAACAGACAGGGACAGATCTATACAAAGGCAAAAGAGTGGTTATCATGAGAGGCACTGATCTCAAGACACCAGCTGTTTCAGTACTGGTGCAGGAAAGGTTAATGGAAAGCCTCGAGAGAGAATAAAAACGACCTTTACCAGTAAAGGAACAGCTTGAAAGAAGACACCGCACACCTTGGAAATTCAACAGTTAAAAAGCCAAAGGAAAAAGAGATTTCCAAGGAGAAGGCATCTGCCATTGCACACAGGCAGTGGTGAGGAGGGAGAGAATGCCCCACTGCAAGAGAAAACATTGAACTTGTTGGACCAGAGGAAGCATCTCTGCTTTCCTTCTGCATTTCTGATGTGAAATCCTGCCAGGCTGAGGTCACAGCCTCTGCAATACGGGAGAGAAGACAGAAGCAGCTCATCGCATTGAAGAGGGAACAAGTATCAGCTGTGTACATGCATTTAGTGCTCCTCCTCGATCTGTGAAGTGTGTCAAGGCATGCATCCTGATTTTGGCTGGGATAGAGTTTATTTTCCTCCTAGTAGCTGATAGTGCTGTGTTTGGGATTTAGGATGAGATTTACGTCAGTAACACACTGATGTTTTAGTTGCTGCTGAGCAGTGGTCAAAGACTGCAGCCTCTCATACTGCCCTGCCAGCAAGCAGGCTGGGGGGGGCACAATGAGCTGGGAGGGGACACAGCCAGGACAGCTGACCCAAGGGCCAAAGGGATGCCCCATACTATTTGACATCATGCTTATATATAAACCAGGGGAAAGCTGGCCAGAGGCCACTGCTCAGGAACCGGCTGGGCATCAGTCTGCAGGTGGTGAGCAACTGCACCGTGCATCACTTGTTTTGTATATTTAATTCTTTTATCATTACCTTCATATTCTATCCTATTAAATAGCCTTTATTTCAACCCACAAATTTCACTTTTTTCCCCCTCAATTCTCTCCCCCATCCTACAGAGTGAGGGAAGTGAGCGAGCAGCCATGAGCTGTCTGCCGGGACAGTCTTTTTGGCACCCAACACAGGGCCTGAAGTGGTGAGACCAGATCTGACCACAGCATGTTAAAACAAGCTTGTTACAAGTTGCGTTATGTAACACCTTACTCACTGTTTATGTTCTCTGTTGAGATGTTCATCACCTCCAGAGGCTGGGCTACCATTATCATTTTGTTGTAGTTTGTAACAGTGGCTTATGACATAATAAAATTGCTGTTTGTAAGACTAATCTGGTATTTGTACTCAAGCATTGCCATCATCTCTGTATTTCAGGAACAAACCCTCAGAAACTAATAACACCACCTTTTACCTTTTCTCCTCAGAGCCAATCTGTGGGTGAGATCTTCCTCCACCTTTCCCTTCTCTATCCCAGCCAAAACCAGGGCAGCATGTCACTCTGTGAAGCACTGCTTCCCTCTGAGAAACAGGACCCAAATTCTGCCATATCACAAATTTTGAGACTGCTTAGTAGAGTTTTACTTTAGTCTCTTCAAATTTAAAGCTATTATCCTTGCTTTATCCTACGCTTTAGCAAAGCTGTGTACTAAGCATAAAGTGAAAGGGTATTTAAGCTCTGGTATTTGGATTTAATTACCCCTACTCCATCGTGACATGGAGCAAAGCTTTTTTCAGAGCTTTGTTTTTGGTAATCACGAAAATAGAAGACTAAGGGCCAAAACCAAACAAACAAAAAAAAAAAAAAACACCCCAACAGATGGATAGCAATATTGACAGCCCTGAACCCTGAAAAATCACCAGTCATTCTCTGTAAGGATCACAGTGTTTGAATTGCATTTTAATTGCTTTGCAAGCTTCTAAAGTCCCTTTAGGTCATAAAGGTTTTCATACTGTCTGGTTACAAAAAGAAACACTAAATATCATAAGATCAGTGATAAAACTGAAAATATTGAAGTAGTTTGCATAATTAGTACATTATCTTCATGTTGGAGCCAAGAATCCTCCTTCCATCAGAATTTTAAAGTTTACATAACCTCACAGTTGTACTTTTAAACTTCCAACATTTAGATTAGAAATGACAAAACCTATTTTCTCCTCAATTATTAACTGAATGTAAGGAGTGCTGTCTGTTGAACTCAGGAGAGCAGATTCTCAGACTCCGACCCATTGTCAACCATTTTAAGCCGACAAAAATCTTTTCTGGAGCTTGATGTTACTTCCCCTTTTAGTAATATTTATGCTTAATTAGTATAATTAATATTTACTCATATAATTAATAAATTCTTGCACAGCAAGTGTGATAAAAGGTATTGGAATTAGGATCAGAGGCTAAAAATATAGAAGCTATATTAGACAGCCTGGGGCCCCAAAAGACAGCAACGTACTACAAAACCCTGAGAAAACTTGATGACAGACAAGAAAACCAGGAGAAACAGAATTAACACAGAAAAATCAGAGGCAGAAACAAATAGCAAAACCAAATAACTTGGATCCTGAAGTTCAGGAACGGTTTTCTTCTCCTCTGAGCCTGTCCTGCTCTTCGCTCCTCAGACTCTGCTCCTAGGAGCAGCTCCCAGCCCACACCTGCTCCGAGCAGGGCTCTGTCGGGGAAGCCAGCCTGCCCTCGGAGCGCAGCCTCCCTAGGGCTTCCCTCTGCTCTGCCTCTCCACGTTAGGCAAAATGTGCAAACCCAGTCCATCTTCCACACTAAATAATTAAGTACAGCATGAATAAAAACACATTATCCCCCACCTATCAGGCTTCCAGAGATTTTATTGTTTCTTTTAAGTAGCCTTTCACGAGCTGTACTTCACAAAATAGAAATTCAAACTCAGAATTGCTTGAGGTAGTTTGGAAACCTTCAGCTCTGCAGATCTATTTGTGCAAGAAAGACTCCTGACATTAATAAGAAGGTAACAAATTATTAGTTACTCTTAAAGCCTTAAATTATTAGTATTAAATTGCTCCGGAAAAGATACGAGAAATTCAGTTGTATGAGATACACAAGATAATTTTTTTTAAAAAAAAATCATAATACAAGGTCATAAAAAGGAAGGAATTGCTATCTTCCCTTGAAATAAAACCAAATCCAACAACTTGATGACACATTCCAAAGAGAAAAGGTAAACATTTTCCATTTGCTCAAATTATTTTTCCATCTGCGAAGACGCAAAGATTTTTTTATTCCAACCTAATAAAAGTATTCAGACAGCTCCCAACTCCTTCTCAAGGTCTAAATAATCTCACTTTTGTGATTCAGAGGTAAAATCAATGTTTACAGTATTCAATTAATCTCCAGACAGGTGACAGAGCTAATAACATCTCGGTTGGGTAAATGGAAAAAAAAGATTAAGACCAGCCACAGTTGCCTGTGTCATCATCCTTTGCTGCCAAGACTGGGAAGTGGTTCCAGAGCAGCTTCTTACTTTGATGGCCATTTAGTCACATTGAGTAAGAAGAAATAAGCCCAGACAGCTGGAACAGCAGCACGGCTCACCCGCAGCCATCCTCTCCCTGCACTTCAGAGTGTGTCATCATCACAGAAATGTCACGAGTAACTTAAGAATTGACATCTCCAGCCAATTGAAAGTAAAAGTCAGTGATGTTACTGGGCTTGATGATTAAAATAGCAGTCACAGTGAGCAATCATCTAAAACTGAAAATTGTATGTTTAAATTAATGCTCAAAAAAATCAGCAAAGTATTCCATAAATCAAGCTTTTAATTGCTGACCTTTTGAAACCAGGCCTATATAGACTGTCTAGACTGGACAAAGGAACGAGAAACTGTGCATCAAGAGTGTTTGGCTGGCTGGGTTACAGCAAAAAATAGTTGATGTCAGTCCATATCCACCACCCATCCACAGAACCCCGAGTCTTGCATAAACACTGCCCAGTGGACGTGCTCCGGTAATCTCACACGGGTTATGAAACAAGCAGTATCTCGAATCAGACATTTGAAGAAACTCTGCAGAACAACAGGCTTTAACACACTTCCTAATCTTCTCTTCCAAAACTTAACAGAGCTAGATTTTCTCCAGATTCCCCAATATTTACGTATGGGTGCAGTTATCCAAACAAGTTTACAACACTGTTGCAACACCTGTCTAAATACTGATAAAGGTTTATTTAACACAATATTTATTCTCCTTGTAACAGAGATAGCCATTTGAAATGCATTTAGAACATCAAACAAAGCACAGACAATAGAAAACAAAACACAAATTGCCATTATCCAAGTATCAAAATCATCTCAATCTGCTTCCTGCACCAAAGTTTTGACAGTAGTGAGAGAAAAGGATATTAAATTAAACCCCAACAGATTTTGTTGCTACAGGTGAGAAAATGGAAAAAAGATGATACTTCAGTTGGACTTCAATTTTTCACCTCAAGCACACCAAAAAATAAATATTTTTTTTTTAAAACAATCAGTTATAGATGATGCTTACAACTAAAGGAAGTTTATCCAAAGATCAATGACAGCATGGTATATGTTATTGGCCTGTCTCAGCCTCTATGCTAGCTATATCATTGTCAAACTTAATTGTGGTTACTTGAAGTGAAACAAACGCATTAAAACATGCTGCCATATTACGTTAACAGATCTGAAGTTGTATGTGTCATTCCATTACACTACATCTTAAACCGATTTAATACTGTGTAATACAACATGACAAATTAGTAAACAAAGGATAACAAGCCTGTCTACTTGATATCAAGTTAGTTAGCAAGTTCAGAACATTTTATATAGAAGGAAAACCCATCCCCCTCTGCTGACTGTTTGAAAGGTTTTTTTTCTATATACCTGGCCAAGGTATTGCCCTAGTATTTGCATTTCTCTTGACTTTCTAAGTAAAACATTCCTATAGCAGCCCTGTAAGGCAAGTAGAACCATTTCCCATTTCACAGACAAGAGGTTAAGCAACAGAGGAAGCCTAAAGGATATATCCAAAGTCAAACAAAAAGCCTTTGCGAGCACTGTTTCCCCAGCTGCTAGCCAAGCCTCTTTAACCACAGGACAATTCTGTATTAAGTCTTAGGATTGCAAAATCACAAGTTGGATTAGGAAAGAATTATACTTGAAAGAATTAAAGTATCAAGTATGCAATAGTTGCTTTTTTGCACATGCCACCCAGCCATGCACACACATCCTTGGCCTCATGAGCAGTCAACCTCACTCTTCCCATCTGAGCCAGGCTGCTGCAGTCACACAGCAGACAAGATATCGAGCAACATGAGCAAAGACCACCACATGCTAAAGACTGTTTGGGGAAGGTATCACTATATACTACTTCCATATCTATACCCTTCCTCAGGTATATGGTACTAGACACCGCACATAAAAAGATAAAACAGAAGAGACTGCAGACTAACAGACAGACCTTCGGCTTGAACCAACACTGCTACCCCTACAACGCAGAGAAAGAGCTTCAGAAGCCAAACATTAAGTCTAATGAGAGAGAATAACTTATGCTTTGAAGTGAGGCCAACAGCATACCTGGTAAAACAGTGTGTCACAGTGACAACGAATTCACTGTAGAAAAGCAGATACTAAAAGCTTGGTAATAAAACACCAGCGCTCACTGCCTGGTCCTCTGGTGCCAGCGGGGTCTCAGGGACCACTCTCACCTGGCACAGGCAGCACAACCATAGCAGAAGGCTGGGGTTCAAGATCCACAAGACCCTAAACTCAATCCCAGCTGACAGTGATCCTCCTGAGATGGTCCAGCACATGGGTGTTTCCAGAGGGGTAATGAACAAGGAAAGAGATAACTGCCAAATGCTCCTTCCCTGGCATTCTAAGAAGCACATCTCCGAAAACCCAGCAGAAAACCCAGAGTGGGATACGCTCCCTCCTGGAAAGAGGTTTTCACACCCTATTTGAACATTCTCCTGACCCTAACCCCACACTAAACAGACCCGGCAGGTCTCCACGGCGCAGCAGAGGACTGAGCAGGCAGACACTGCTACAATTGAGCAGAAGACTGCTTTATCTTAATCTGATTATGGGTGGAAAATAACATGCAGGCTTCTGTGTGGCATAGACTCACCTCCGACTCCTACAGTGCAGGGCTGAGCGGTAGCGTAGCAGTATTCTGACAGCCTGATCCACTGCTTGTGGACAAGATCATCATAAGCCAGCACAAGCACAGTCCCGCTGAGTGTGGGAATCGATCCCGTTCTGCCTTTCTTTTAGCCCTTCGTTTGTAGCTGCCAGTCTTCTTCCATCTCCATTTTCTGTAGAGAAAGTCAGAGGAGTTCAATCAGTATACAGGGTAAGGAGACAAAGGCCAATCACCGTAATTCCCACTAGAAGCCAGGTAGGGAGACTTACAGCCTAACAATGAGGGAAAAAAATAGATTCTAAAGAAAAGCAAATCTCCCCAAACTCAAAGAACACCATGCTGCAGAAGGCCAAAACAAGTGCTCAAAGCTGCATTTCAAATCCATGGGTGGACATTATCTCAAACATTGGTTTGAGAACAGAAAAGACTCCTCAAATTATTAAACCGATTTCAGGTGAGATCCTTCTGCCAGACCCATGAGAAGATTCTGCACTCCACAGCAAATCTAGCCTCCCAGATGAGAAAGGAACAAGACCAGCACTCTTGACCCCAACAGCTTTTAACGCTTACTTCACCCCATGCCAAACCAGGCCTGGAATTCAAAATCCAACTTCCAGCAGCTTGGAAGCAAAAGCAGGAAAAGAGAGGGAAGGGCCAGCTGGGCAAGGACTTGCACTACTGGGAAACCATCGGTCTGCCTTAAACTCCGAGCAAGATGGTTTCTCCAGCTCAAGGCTGTGCTTGGTGGCTGCTGTTGGGTGGCTCTGCTGCCTGAGCAACTGATGCACCAAAGCTTGGCACACTTGAAGATGGGGCAATTGCAGCATTGATTTGATAAGCTTCAGTAAGGAGAACACCATGTATTTCAAAGCCAAAAGGCAGCTCTAAGGCAAGTTCAGTCCCACCACTCCATTTTCATCTGGACTGGAGCTTTAGTCTGGCCTCATCCAATGACTCATGATCAGCATCTTTAAAATTCAACTAGAAACAAAGATAAAGCCATAAGTACAGACATACTCAAAGCTGCAGACTTTTCTATTTGCTTTTTTTCAGCCAACAGTTTGTCACTATAGAGTCAGACTACTTAAATAGGTTTTAAATCTTGCAGACCTTTGAAGACTTCCCGTCACACAGAGAACAACTGTAGCAGACTGAAAGTTTTGGCAGTTTATAGTTATCTGTTGGGGTTTCTCTTACAGATAATTATAAGAGATTCTCTTTTACAGTTCAACTAATTACACAACTTCCTTTGTCCATTAATGTCACTGATACTCTGGCCTCAGCCCTGCAAGGGTGCCCTCGTGGAGATGGAGAAACAGAAGAAACCATAAGAGTCCTGTTATCTTTAAAAACCTTGAAAAATCCAAGACTCCCGGTACTTTCATCACTGTTTTCCTAGTCATATTGGTTCCAGGCAGAGAAAGCAATTAAGTGCACGCTGCTATTTAAAAGCGCAGGGATAAACACACTGAAATTAAACAAAACAACTAATCTAGTAAGTATAAAAGCATAGTTTATATCTTTGACACAGCTACATTTCATCTCAGTGCAAAGAAACTGAATTTCATTTCCTAAAGATCAAATAGCTTTCAAATCTGGAAAAGTCTGAAGTCCAGATCTAGGAATGAACAGAAAGTGGAGATTTCTTTTTAGTTTCTATGGAAGCAATTCTTTCAGTTTTATTTGTAAAACTGGCTAAACTCATGAGTCAGACTTTTCTACTGGAAGACTTTGTAACATATGTAGATACTGTAGTCTAAGGAAAAGCACTATTCTGTGTTGAGTGGCCATGACAATCCATTAAATGAAGCAACTATATTAGGAAAATATGTCTGCTGTTTTATTAGCTGTTCTGAGGCAGACATGATGATCTGAGCCTAGAAGATTTATACAGACAGTATATTTTATTAGATCAAGTACTGAAACCGGGGAGAAAAAAAAAAAAGACAAGCTCTTAGACACATGAGCCATGCAGACAGTTGTCCCCATTACAACAGTCAGTCTAATAAAATATATTACTTCTTACTATAAACCTTCCTTCTCTGTAATTTTCATCATTGCTAATGCAAAAACTTTTAAAGTGACTCATACTTTTTTTTAATTTTCTCCTTTTCTGAAAAGTTACACATCAGCCACACAAGAACTCCAGTACACAGGAGACTGCTGGAGCACATCAGACACTTAAACCTGGCACCAGTGCTGCATTCGCTGTTCACAGTCACTGCTGCCTCCAGCTGCATCAGCAGGAGGATGCCACTGCCTCTGGGGCAGAAAGCATAAGGCTGCTCCCGTCCCTGTGACTCCCCACAGCTCAGTCTTTGCCACCAGGAAAACATGCAAAATCCCTATTGATTTTCAGAGTGCTACACCACAGTTTCTCTCATTGCAATTCCTGAATTTCTTGTTTGTTCCTTCCCAAACATGTACTGCCAAGATACTTTACCTTAGCAAGCAGTGTAATAACCTCTGCACTGACAGGAGATGGGTATCTTGCTCAGCTGTGTCGAAGGTTCACTTAAAAATACACTCTGTGACCTTGATGCAGATTTAATCTGTCATTGTACACTCAGTTTAGCTCCAATCTCGCCTTTTTGCAGTCCTGTCCTAAAAAAGTCAACTAGATATCTTTTCATTCACTTGCAACATACTGAGTGACCTTGGCAATAGTCTAATCTATCTTGGCAGATTTAAGATAGAGAAAACAAGCAGTAGAGACAGACCTGCTGGTTTCTGCTATTGATCAGTGACTTGAGTGAAAGCTCATTATGAGCAGAAGGAACGTGTCAGGTACAAGTTCTCCTACAGAGCAGCAGCAAGCGAGATGAAGAAACTCCTAACCAAAGAAAGGATGGTTGTGCTTTTGCTTTTGGCAGAGGGAAGGAAAAAAAGGGCAAGGCAAGAAAGGAGGAGCAGACAACACTTCAGGTCTACGTAGGCTGCACATCAGGAACTCCCAATTAAGTAAACTAAGTTTACTTAACTGAAAAGTAACAGAACATTTGTTTTCAAATTAGCAAGGTTACCTTGTCAAACTTTACAAGAAGAGAACAAAACTCATAATACCGTTTCTCTGTGTACTTATATATATGCACATTAAGATAATACTAAGATGTAATACTAAGATACACACACTTTAAGTAGTATACTATTTAGAGTATTCCTTCTGCCACTCAGAAACTCAAAGAGAATACCTAAGAACACAAGAACAGTCAAACAAACCCTTATTGTTGCACTTGCAATCAGTGCATAATGCAGAAACATATTGCTCTGTTTGAATAGTGCTGCCTTGCCTCAAGACAGGTCTTTTTACTCAAGACAGTTACTCCGTACTAGCTGCTGAAGCACATCTACCATGACCTGGTGCATCTCTTCCAGCCTCCCCAGAGCACAAGCTGGCAGTCATGCCAGGCTGTTTGGCACTTCTATTATCCTCTTTGCTCAGACTACCTTTGTACCCCAGGACAAAGATGGCTACTTGCCTGTCTCTGAATTTTATGGGAGGAAGCATCATCAACACTCCTTTCACAAGATGCCCCAAACAAAATACTGCACGGTCACTGGGAGAGACAGCAGCAAAGTCTCACCCATCACCAAGACTAACAGGACACCAAGAGAAACATTTGCTGAGGGAGATGCTCCCAGGGCAGAGGCCAGAAGCAGTTCCTGGATTCCAGGGTGTCTCAGAACTTCTCACAGGAGGCAGCAGTTTAGATGACCAGCACTGCAGTCCAAGCTCTTAACTCCAAGGCTGAAGCCAAGGTAACAGCCATGCTCAGGTTTCTCACTGGTGCTGCACTCTTCCATTATGCCTTAATATCTGTAAGAAAATACAACTATGCTTCCTTTTACTGCAGTGTGGCTTATCCTCCAACCTCCACAGGTCAAACCCATGTCAAAATTTCACATAAGTATCAGGTGGTAAACTGAGCTAGATGAGAAGGAGAATATCCAGCATCCAGCTGAGAAGAGAAATATCAGACACCGGGGGATGTTTACTGCTTACAGACTTCACACCAGGCAAAAACATAATGGGTGTGGGGGGAACAGACAATGGAATAATTGAAAACAAGCAGGAGTAGGTACACGCAAGGAGGGAGAAACAACAGCACAGGACAAATCCTACACAGGAGACCTGATTCTTTCTCGTTCCTCAGTTTTAGAAGTCTAACCCCAGCTCATTTTATTGTGCCTGCATGGTCTCCTTTAAAGGGTCTGTTAGGTCAAAGACACTCAGTTGCCATCCCTTCAATCATACATTAAAAAAAGCAAAAAAAAACTCTAGATAAAAATTAGGCAGAGCAAGACATCAAAAGGAGAAAAATCATGTAGCAGAACTCGGGAGAGATATCAAGCAAGCAAGCGAGCAGTCATGCACTGTGTGTGCAGCTGATCCACCCCAGTAAATGTCAGCTTCAGTAAAGGTCACCGTCTGTATTGATTCCTCAACACTTCAACGCAGGCGATTCTGTACAGCAACTCCTTTCATGATGGATCAGACGGTCGAACAATTTAGCATACTGATGGAGGGAGGGGAGAGGGACAGAGAGCAAAACGTGTGCTATTTAACTTGCTGCTAGTATGCATGGGTAGAAACATCATCAAACCATAAACACATTCATGTGTGGTGAAATAAAATGCATTACTGACTACCAAACAAATACCCTCTCTAACATATACATATACAGAGGTATTAAAATAGGATTATCTCCATCCTTGCAGATTTTCAAAACCAGACTGGATAATACCCTGAGCAACCTGGCCCGATCTCACAGCAGGACATTAGACTAGAGACATCCCAAGGTCCTTTTCAACCCGAGTTATCCTGTGATCCATGAAACTGAGACACATACCATGAAGGTACAAGTATGGAAGCTATATGTGTGGAAGAACAACATGATGGGTCATATCCTAATTTCCACACCAGTAGTTGATAACCTCAGTAAAAATATAACCTCAAATACAATGCAAGATTTTAGAGGTTTCTTATCTTTGAGGTCAAAGAAACTATCAGGGGAAGATTCTCAACCATTTTAATACTTAAAGTTAGACACTATACTTTTAAAAATATTTGACCACCCACAATTTGCTGGTCCAGGTACAGAATTCACTAGGTGAATTCACATAACTTACATTGCATAGGAGAAACCTGTTACAATCTTAAAAGCTTCCTCTGGTCTCGCTCTATGAAACCAACCTGGTCTACATCACTGCCATTGTACCTTTAAATCTGCCAAAAGGCACCTCGCAGTAGATGCGAATTCAGAGTCAGAGAAACTAATTGGAATTACAGCGAGGGCCAGGATCCAAAGTATCAGTGAACTTCTACCTCAGGATGCTCATCATCATAAAAAAATACTCTGCTATCAAAAGGTCTCACTGTCGTTCAATACAACAGGGGTTTTCACAGTGACGTAAAGGTTTTCAGCCTTTATTGCTCTTCAGTGCCTGCCAGTTTAGTACCTGAAGGCAACCAATACCACTTTTGATAACCAAATACCTTTTACCTCCCCATCAACAGCAGGTAATAAAATGCGTCCCAGTAAGTGTGCTAGAAATACAGCAGTAAATACAGATCATGAAGAACCTGCTAGACCAGCTAATCTCCTCAGAGGTCAACACTATAACAGCAATTAACTGCGGACATTAATACTTTCACAGACTAGTAGTGCTTTCAAGCTTTCCGGATGAAAAAAAGCAGGTCACCAAGTTGTTCTTTGTGGTTGCAACTTGTTTTGCATTTGTCTAGAAAAAGACCTACTGGCAAATCTAATTACTGAGCTACATTAGCTGGAAAAAAAAAATAAAAGTCATATGCATGTAAGTGCCTATTTTATATTTTAACTGCCAACTACACAGCCCTAAATTCATCAGACATCCTTTTATTTAGAATAGGTACTATATTCCATATGAAATTAATTATCTCACTGTTGATGGACTGTTGGTTATTATGCCCCTTTGAGATGTAAAGTCTCAGTGGCACAACTTCCAAAAGGAGCAGTGGTTTGAATGTGCATGTACATTCCCCCCAGAATATACACAAAAGGGGAAGTATTTACCACTAAGATAAACTTGACATTTAAGCTTAGAGCATAAATCTTTAAGTTTTCAAAAGACAAATTCCAAATAATGGCTTCTTTTCAAGCAAATACATATTAATGAATATTTGAGAAGTATGTAAAGGCACGGAAGCATAGGACAAAGGGACATTCTGTGGGGCAGATCTCCAGCTGGTGTAAACTACCACAGCTAATGGACTTCCTTCAACTATGTATGTGAAACAACTGCATTGTTATTTCTACCAGATACTAGAAATTTATACCAACTGTGTGATCTTCAACAAACATGAAGAAATAGCTCCAAGCCTTCACGTCAGAAGGTTTTTTTCAGCATAGAGCCAGAAGAGAAAGTCTCCCCTCCAGGCTTGATGCTCCATATTACCACCACCCACATATACCTGCATGCTTCACTCTTCATATCCACCATATGTATCTACCGCATTCATGGGCCAAGCAGAAGTACTCGTCAGCGCTGGTACCACCAGAGGATGAATCAGGCCTTTTTGTCTTAATCTTAAGTGTAACTTAAAAAAATATCTAACCCAACTAGTTCATTGCTATGTCGTACCTGGCAAGAGTGATTGAGAGGAGCAGTCACAGTAAAACAGCCTATGGTATTTCATGCAAGCTACATGTGGTTAATTACTAACTAGTTACTGATAATGGGCCCCAACCTAATGGCATGAGTAATGGGAAAGATTAGGAAATAAACATTTGAGTGACATATTTGTGTTTATATTGAATTAACACATTTCTACAGATTCATACCCTCACAGGCTATCCTTACCCAAAACAAAGAAAAAACAGCCACAGAGACCAGGCAACTAAGGGTTTGGTTTCTATAGATTTTTGCATTTAAACCACCTACTTCACAGCTACAGAATAAGTAAGTGAAAGTGGATGAACAGCTTATTTATGAACCAATGGGTGCACCGGAGGAACACTTTGATGATCCACAGGCAACAGCACATTTTCTGGCCTTGGCCAATTTACAGCATTTCATTTTTGTGGGGGTTTTGGGTTAGGGATTTAAAACTCTTCAGTTACAAAACAGAAAGTGTTCTTATTAAGAAAAAAGTCTGGAAATGAATGCTTTGCTTAATGACTTCCAGTAGCCTTAGCGACAAAAAAGCCCTATGGGTTTGTTCATGTCTTTCTACACACTCAATTCTTAGCTACATCCTTCTTCTAAAGCATCACTACTGCATAACCAATGAATAATTTAAAACCCCTAAACCAAACAGGATACTGTCTCCAGACCTGTGAGTAAGACACAGCAAAACAGTCTATCTGGAAGAATATGATCATAAAAGTGTGTTCTCAAGATACCAAGAGTCAAGTTACATCGACAGCTGTGCTTGAGACAAGAGTAATTGAATTTCCTGTAAAGGGTACATACTAGTGTTTGCCCTGTCTTGATTTAAGCTAGAGTTCATCAAACATTTCCAGAATCAGTGACAGAGACATAATACAGTGTCCTTAAAGCCACCTGATTGAAAATAGAACAGGGCATCTGTAACTGAACCGCTAAGAAAGTCTCATTGGCAGGTATGTTCCTTCCAGAAGGTAAGTAAGAAGACATTCAATAACACTGGCTTGCTTTTTTCCTCTTCTTCTAAGAAGTTTAAAAACAATAATCAAGAAGTCTTGTTTTCTTCTTTTCTTTCCCTGCAGCTCAAGGCAGGGAGCAAAAGCACGGTCCAGGGCTGGGCAGAGCACCAGCAGACCTGCACTCAGCTCCTCATCCATCTCCTTGTCACGCTGCAGAAGCTGCTCAGCTCCCTGCTCGTATCAGGTACCACTAACAGCCCTCTCCCCAATTCACCTCTAAGGCTGGAAATCATTAAAAGACATTATTATTTATTTGTTTTTGCTGTTGGGGGCAGAGGATTGATCTGAAACTAAAACAGATCAGTTGAATAAGAAAGTACTTACTGCTCCACACTGGGAAACTATGGCCAGCCCTCACAACAAGACTTTTTTTTTGGAACGTAGTTCACTAACCAGCCATACTATTCCCAAATAATACCTTCCATTATGCCAGAATAGTCCTTCAGGCTTTGATAGCACAATACACTAAAGAACATCCTCAGTTTTAGCTTCATTTCATTGAGAACTTTAAGGTACTCCTGTTTCAGCAGGAACTGTGAATACACTCTATGTGACAAACCTAGTAGGGAAAATTTATAATGTGTAGGAGGACTGAAAAAATGCAATTCTTATGTGCCTGTTAAGAAAAGCTTCAAAAGCTTTGCTTTGAAGTAAAGTGTTAATATTTTTCATAAAATATTTATAAAGTGGTACATGATATTTATAGAAGAATACAAGCATATTTTTATAGACAGCTTGGAAATTCTCAATACTAGGTTTAACAGAAAAAGTGAACCTTTGCTTTTGAGTACTTTGCATCCTTTTGCATAATTTCATTGACATGTTAGGTTTCTTATTAAATTTTATAGGATGATTTCAAAAGGCTTCCCAATGGTTATAAAATCATACTAAATTTGATGGAGCTTTTTCACAACAGACAATAGGGGCACATCTCTTATAAACCTATTAGAAAAAGATTCATTTTATTTTCTCATAAATAAGGTTTCATCAGAAACATTTACAATTTTATACAACAGTTTTAAACTGTTCACTGAATCCCTGATAACCTGCTCAAAAAGGAAGTACCGGCAAGAAAAGTCTGTGGTCTCAATATCCAGGTTTAACATCTCAACACTGCTGGATGAAGCACAACACAGCGGAGCCAGCACACGCTGTAGGTGCCGCAGCCTCCAGAGCTCCCTGCTTCCCCACTCGCCTGGGCAGTACTCACACTGCTCTTTGGCCTTACTGCATCCACTGCAGCGATGCTGATTACTAATTTCATGCAGCCTAAACCCACCACATGTTGAACACCACACTCTATTCACAAAAGAGCCTTCACTGCACCCACAGCTTGAGGTAGCTCCATTCTGCATGGATCACTGCGAGGTGGGTCTTATCTTCAGAGAACGCTTTTGTGTCCACAACAGGTACAGCACCACCCGTGCTGTCATCTGAAATAAGGCCAACAGCAGCTACAGAAGTGCTGCGTCACTTCAGCTCTGCCACAGAAACGTGAACATAAGGTTTATCCCCAAAGGCTCCAACTTCAATTTATAAAATAGAACAAGACCTCCAGACAAGGGGTCTTTCCAGGTGCTGTGCCAAAGGCCACTGGCACTTCTGCCCAGAGAACACTATATCAGGTGTCAACTGCAGAGGCAGCTTTTACTTATGCCTCAGTACTAACATGTCAGTTAATCAAAAACATCCTTATTATTATTGGATTAGCACAGTGGAAGTATTACAGCCCCTCAATCTTTTATTCCTGTAGGCTATATATCCTCTCCAGAAAAAAAAAAAAGTCTGTCTCCTTTTGGAATTGTGGATTTTTCTACTAAACAGAAAAGGTCAGCTTTAAAATTAAAGCAATACTTTTACAGGGTTATTCCTGTTCAGTGAATATAGCCGTATTTCTTCAGCACATTAGTAGTATTGGATTTCTAAACCACATTTTAGTAGCTGACAACACACATATGCAAAAAAAAACATTATCAGTAACAATACAAACACTGAATGGAACAATTTAAAATAGGTCAACACTCCAGCAACATTTTATTTAAATATAGCACATGTAAAAGGATCACTCTGGATACTTATTAATCATGTGATAGGTATTAAACTGAAACATTTTAAGTCACTTCCCACAAAGATTTCCTAAGGGTCTCATATGCATAGAATTGTCATATCATGATTAAAAAAAATAGGTGTAAAATATTTCACCAGTCCACCGTACTGACACAAAGCAAAATCAGCTATATTTAAGGTATGCTAGCACAACCTGTTCTTAAAAAGAAAAAAACACACCATCACCCAAAAAAAATCCAGAGACAGGGAGATCCAGGGATTCTACAAAATTCAGTGACAATATGTGCCTCCTGCTTACAACGTTTTGGTTATAAGCGGATATAAACCTCCTTGCAACATATGCTTATGTTCTGTTCTATTCCTAGGGTACATAACAAATACTTAATTACCACCCCCATTGCCACACAAGTGTGCACACAAACATGAGAAACAATGAACAGCTGATTTAAATTCTGCATGTGCAACATTTAATGCAAGTTGTAAACTATAAAAGACCAAGCTGTGTAATGTTTACTTGCAATATAAACGACTTGAAAGATTCAAGTCAATAGGAATCCTGAGGATTAATATGCATGTATTCCCTACACTGCTGTCAAACCACAGCCTGTCTCATTTAAACACACTTATTTCTGTAGTTCTGCAGATTGCCTTAAAGTGAATTACAGAAAAAACACAGATATTAGTATAATATAGCCATCACCTCTGCAGCAATGGCATCTTCTTGAACAGGACCTCCCTCTAAACATCAGCTTTAATTTAGACTGCAAGCTCTCCATGAAGAATTGGTTTCAATCATTTCTAGAAGGCACTTAGCAATGGACTATCATTATCATCACAGTGCTACCCATGATGATCACTGTCAGAGTTCCATACTGCAGAAAACTACACTACTTGATTCAGAAACTGTTGCCTAGTTTAGTTACTAAACCTATGACTTGTGGAAGGTAGAGAAAGACGTTCCAGCAAAGGAAATATAATTAGCACAATGAGGATCATCAAGCTTCCAGTATGTTACATTTAATGTTACAAACTTTTGTTACAAAAAATGTTACATGTAATGTTACAAAAAAATTACAATGTTACAAAGCTGTTTTACAAAAAGAAAACAAAGTGATTAGGGGGAAAAAACAAAATAACCAACAAAAAAAACAAAACAAAAAATACACAAACCTTATGGGAAGTCTTATTTGAGAACCCACCAATTGTGGAATACTCACCTGCACTTAAAAGGGAACTAAAACAAAACAGAACTAAAGTCAGTTTCTACTTAGTTAGGCAGTTGCAACAGCCTAAATATTCAAAGGCATCACAAAACATTTATCACAGGCAGGATTTGCACGCTCCTGCACATAAGAGGGAAGAAAGCTGGCTAAATCTCTGCAAGATTGTCAGTAGAACAGCAGCCTACAAGCCATGTCAAAGAGAAAGCATCACCCAGGTCACAACCATATGGCTGTGCTAAACTACACAAAACTCTGCATCTAGCAGTACAGCCACTACTTACCTCTTAAGTGCAGCTCTAAGAAATGCTTTGTTCTCCACTACCATGAGGTGATGAAATAAAAGATCTTTGCTATCCATCTCCTTTATAGGAGACAAGCACTTCCATCGTTAAAGGACTATTGTCACAAGTTGGATATTCCTGAGCACCTAAGCATTGCTACACTGTTTTGACAAGCCTACTGAGAGCTGTTGAAATATCATTAAAGTTTAACAAAACAGATTGCCCTTGAGCAGTAACACACACGTTGCCCTAGTACCCTCCCAAGCAAAGGCTGGTAATGAATGGAAAGCCTACAATAATGAAAAGCTATATTTTAAATGCTAATGTAGGCTTCAAAAAGGTGATATGGGAAAAGTGACAAAGGACAAAGGTAGTTTGTTTGCGAGGGGTGTGTGTGTGAACAAAAGATTAAAGGTAACTTGATCAAATGAATCTACCACATTAATACAACTAAAGTACTCTTTGAATCCTGTGTGCTACTCTGAAATAAGTTAGTGATTACAGACAAGCCAAAAAGGACCAACCAGTTTTGGGACATAGACCTCTCCAAGTACGTACTGTTTTCTGAAACTGGTTGTTCAAAACTATTCAGTTTTTAGACTCAGCAAAAACAGCGAGGAGGATGCTACTTAAACTTAAAATTCATACATGAAACTGCAGTGCATTTCTAACCTGTCTTAGGGGGTTCTTCCATTCTCTAGATGACTCTCAACAACAACTGCAGCTTTCACATCAGGTTACCCCGAGCTGTGTGATCTCCAGCATTGGAGAACCTCAAAGCTCAACTAGATGCAACCTTAGCAACCTGGCTGGCCCCCTCCAAGTGGGAGAATGGATCCAGACCGCCTCCAGAGCCACGTTCCAACCTGATACCACAGCTCTAAAAAGCTTTGTTTAGACAAACATCCATTTTTGTTTCCAAAAACAGTTCTCTGCACAAAAAATGGTAATAAATGATCATGTTGTATCAAAGTTGTAGGTGAGACAAGTACCACCAAAAGGAGGAATAAATGAAGCAAGAGAGAATAAAAGAGCATTCTAGCAGATATTCCCAAGCTATACCTTTAAATATCATCTCTGCACATGCACACACACGTGGCCTAACATGGAGCCTGTAAATTCTTCAAGTCTCACTGCCTATGAGCTCATTTTGGCAGAGAAATGATTAAATAGAGCTGTAGTGATTATATCTCCATCTTACACCAATACTAGAGGAACTTAATTTGATACAGTCCTGGTTAATAAACAGAAAACAGATGAAACAATTTATCTCTATTTACTACAAATTCCATGGGGAAAAGAAGACTTTGTCAAATCTGTTTGTGTCTTTAATACCGCACTGAAGTCTCTAGTAACTACTTTGCAGATCCTAAGGCAGAAGAAAATTCAATCATATTTTGGCTTCTAAGAGTAACACAAAATAAGTCCTTTTCTTTCTGCTTTGTTATCCTCATTAGAGATCACTCAAACGGTACCGAATGCTTACAGTAGCCTACATGCTTAAGGAACCATGTGGGTGGGTGACATCTGTAGACTCTGCCTTTAGGTAATGTCAAACTTTTCCACCCCAAAAATCTAGAGAACAGGCCAGTTTAGAGCACACAATACCCTTTCTGATGTCTGGAACAGAAGCTTACCATAGGTGACAGGATCAGCTACATCATCTTAGTCATACGACACATTTTATAAGTCTTAACACATTGGAGATATTAATTCAAAGCAGCTTTTCAAGGGGAGAAAGCCCACCCAGCATGTACGCAATGTTAACTTTCTCAAACACATTCTGTCAAACTGAAGTCAAAAAAATATAAAACCTCAAAACACACTTAGTGCGTCCATGCCTGGAGGTGTCAATGCAAGACAGCAAGCAGGTGCGTTATTTAGCCCAGTTTAGAACAGCACTTACCCACATGTGTAGTTTAAAGCACATATGTTTAATTCTGTAATTCTTAAAGTACTTGAAGACAGTGAGCTAATTTTGATTCCACATTATTCATCTTGCTTACATGCTATATTCCTCCCACCAACCCACATCCATCTCTGCCATTAAATTGTAGGTTTGCTCCAGAGCAAAGGACTACTCCTACTATGTCTGCATGCAGCCAGGCACACCAAGGTCCCACGATTAGAGGCTGTTAGGCACTAAAATAACACCAATTTTATGTGACAAAAGGAATAAAAGGAAATCTTTGACTCTGCTTTAGAAAAGTGAGGTAGAAATCAGCATTCAAATGATAATTAGTTTGACCAGTATTTTCCAATCCACGTGGGCCAGAGCTGTTCTCAGTTGCTAAGAAAAAAATAGCCCATGGCCCACGAAGTTCAATAAACCCCCCCTTCCCCACAATTTACTGGAGCACCAGCACAGCACACTGCTCATATTGAAGGTTTTAGAAAGGTGCATGGCAGAATTTCACCCCAGGTGAATTTACACATTGGATTAAACAGCAGAGCACACTGCTCTAACCAGGAGCCACCACTCAAGGGCTGGGAGCCAACAGCCGCTTCCCAGGCAGAAGGAATACAAGGGGCTATTTCCCCCTCGCAGCCCAAAGCAGACCAAGCCCCTTCACCAGCTGAGAGACAGGCTTGTAGATTTATTCGCTGGACCCTGCAGAGCTGGATGGGGACACAGGAGCAAGGCCACGCCACCCTCTCCAAACAAGGGGCAAGTATCCCATCCCACGTGGTGGGGAAGGAGTTACTACCCCCAAAGGGACTGAGGCCAAACATTCCCCACAACAGCCTGCCTTCCCTCCGTTAGCATCAGCTCTGAAGAAACAGCAAACTAGATTACACGGATCAGAAACAACACAAGCTACTTCTGTGGCTTGCCTTGCTCAGAGGCACTCTCCTCGCCGTGACTGATGTGGCCCTGCTGGTGTCACACCAGGCTACTTTATGTGCATCCATAAACTGCTATAATTCAGCACAAATTCATTCTGTTCTGTGGAGGATTTTGGAAAACAATGAAATTTTAGCATCCCTCAAAAAAAAAGATGTTATCTCACTGGGTATGACAGAATTCTGAAGTATTTCAGCATTAGTAAGTGTTACACAATGCATCATCTGCATAAACACACTGAACCAAGAAAAATCATACAGGAATTCTTCATCAGAGCAGTTCACTTTTCAGGCCTCCCACAAACACCCTTAATCTTTGTTCCTATAGATTCAACTTAACCTTTTGGAAACATTACAGCTAATAACCTTAAGGGAATAACAGGAAAACATTCCTTTTCTTGACATTTCTGCACCCCACTCCTCCAGCCTCTCCCTCCTGCCTTCCCATTGCTTTTGACACTACTGATCACTCCCCCCTCACTGACATCTCATCTTCCTTGGGCTTCTGGGTGGTCTCTTAACTCACAATCCTGTTCAGTCAGGACACCAGAGTTTCTCCTCCTTGCTCACACCCACCAGGGGTCTTCAAACACACTAATCATGCTCCATTATCAACTTACGGAAAAGACCTCTTACCCACTCATCTGAAGACAGCCTCAAGTTTTGCCCAAGTTTCAGGCAACAGCACGCACCAACATTAGCAGAGATCGAAATCAGACACTAGGTTGAACTTTCAATCTCTGGCAGCCACATCTTCAATCAACTGAATGTCACACTCCTCCAGCTCTGAAGGGGCATCCTCGCTCATGAAAGTTATCATTACCCTGGGTCACCAACCAAAAAAGCCGATTACCCTCTGCAGCAGCACCCGGCTTGGGGAACTCAGGTGGCAGCAGTGCAGCTCCTTCAATTGCCATCTGCTTGTTTATACAGTTGATCTAGTCAGTCTTCTCTCAGGGTTAAATGTTTAAATTTAAATTAATTATTGAATTAAATGCCAAGTTTTTACTTTCTTTTACTTCCCTCTTTCAAAACTCAGTTTACATTTTTGATCAGAGCCAGTTTAGAATCACCTTGCAATACAGTTCAAATGCTTTTCTGTCATTTTCCTTAATGGAATGAAGCTATCATGTAAGGAACCAGTCCTTCAAAACTGCCGGTGTGCACGTCTGTCACACTTTATTAATTATGCTTTGTAAGGAAATTGAGGTAACGTCATTAAACAGTGCAATTGACTGTCCTAATGACAGAATTACACATGTACCCTAACATTAAAAGCACAATTGTCAGAAAATTATATATAAAAATACAGGTGCTTATGATGGGAAAATAATAATAGACACCCCAAACAAAAGCATAAAGGAAACAATATTTAGATATTGACTAAGTACCACTCCAAGCTCACTGATGACAACTTCAGTCAGTTTTGGGGAAGCAACTGTAAGCAGCCAGCTAACACACAGCACAAATGTGACCAGAAGTCACATTCGTCACACATCTCCAGGGCCAGCCCTACTGTACATACAGCAAAAAAATCACACATGATCAGAGACTCAAAAACAGGATCTGTTGCACAGTATGAGGGAAGTTTTTCATGAAACAGACTGCACAGATTAAAATTTAAAGCCATTAATAAATCCTCTAGCATTTCTACAAAGGCACATCCCTGTACTATCCCATCCATCTGGGACAGAAAATAAGCACTAGTATTATCTCTATAAGTGCTTATCACCCTTTCTCCCTTTATTTGATGGCCAAGACCCCCCAAAGAGTGGAAGCTCCTTAAACTGAAGTTATGCTCAAATAAACAGCATCTATCTGAGGATCATACCCATTTGGAAATAAACCACAAGTCTTTACTGTTCTATGTGAACCACGCAGAATCTAGAAGAAACTTTTCCAGTTGTTCATCAGTCCAGAATTCTACAAAATAACACTCCCTCAAGCAAGGCTAACCTGTCTCAGATAATTCAGCTGAATCTTCAGCCAAATAACTTTGAAAGCAGCTGCAGCAAGTGAACATTACTTACTCTGCTGGAGAGGCAGCATTTGGATGGCTGTTTTTACAAGCCAGCTGTACATTACTGCGCTCACTCTGGTGTATCCTATCACTCAAGCAAAGCACACTTATCTCTAATCTTGTAAATTAATTTCCTCCCCGTGATTACTATTCTTTCTTGGTCATTTCATTCAAATAAACAAGGAAACCCTTTAAATTTTGGAACAATGTAACTGTAAAACAAGGTAACAACTCAGTACTATAAACAATGGCATATCAGTTTCTGTAATTTTCCTAAATCCTTCTCTGGCATTTCTTGGTCTTACAGCATATGTTCCTGAAGACATGAAGAAATGTGATATCTTTATTTAAACACTTAAACCATACAATCCCACAGCTGACTGAGCCCAACAAAAAGACATCCTGCTGCAAAAGCAGTAGTCATTTTTCTGAACACTTTCAGAAACAGCTTAATGCAACTAGACACAGATTTTGATTAAATGTTTCAAAAAAAAGCACAGAAGTCATGCAGAAAGAAGGAGCAAGAAAGGAACAATGCTTTCCTAGCAGCATGGTGGGGGGGTGTGTGTGTGGTGCAAATTACAAGCAAATACAAAACCTAAAAACCCTAAATGGTGCTTGAGGAAGAAGTGATCTATTAATTACAAATTTTTTTTACTGTTTTTCTTTGTAGCTTTTAAGGCTATCTTTCATGTTTTGAATATGTTCCCAAACTTAAGTGCTGAAGATGCTTTGACGTTAACAAATTTTGGCTTATACCACATTAAATGCAGCATGAAGTACGCAGTGGGTCACAAAAAGCTGTCCAACTGCGTAATCTAGCTTTGAGTTAGTTTAATTCACAGATGCACAGACTTTTCGCACCAAACTAATAAAAACTTGCGTTGGCTGTCACAGAGGTACCCAACACAGGGCTCTAAGTCAGATTAACAGCAGTCACTCACCATGCCACATCCTTCACCTCTGCGTATCAGTGAAACTCCTCGTCACTGTTACTGTGCAAAGCCTGTGGCCTCTTCTCACCTATGCCCATTGCCCAGAGCAACAGAGCTCCACTTTGTCTAGGATGCCCCAGATCACTACTGCATACATACCCTTAACTAATTTTCCTATAATAATTCAAGAGTTAACATACCTATAATGTTTAATACATGATGAAAAAGTTGCTGAAGGACCTTCTGTACAAAAAGAAATTCAAGGATGTTGCTCTAGTAATAGATGGCATAAAAATATGGTATCCCAAAACTCAGTGAAATGAATCTTAGATTAACAATTGTTTAAAAGAAATCTACTTTTTACAAAAAAAAAGGATTGTGTTACACAAATATAAATCAGGTTGCCACTAAGAAATTATTTTTTCTGAAGTGACATTTGTCAACTAAATGACTAAGTACTTTGACATTTGTAGAAACTGTGAAGCTGCTAAAGCTATACACTACTGCTTAACATTATTTTTCCTTTGTATAAAGAGAGTCACAACTTGAGCATAAAAATTGCTCTTATTAGGCAGAGAATGTCAAGTCTCATTGCTAAATTTACTGTAGCGATTCACCATGAAAACAAGCATTGCCCTTTTGGCTTTCAGCACTTCCATTAAAGTGCCCATTCAATACTCACATTAACTTTACTACAATGGTATTACTTAGGCCAACAAAACCAGTATTTTATCCAAGTCTAGACAATGTTAAATTCCTTCTAGCACTGATACAAATTCATCATAACATCTGCCTTGTAACCAGCCCACAAAGCCTCAGACAAGCAGTAATTAAGCCCAGACTCAGGCGTACCTCTTGGGAGGCCACTTACCCATCCAAGAACTGGCCAACGTCACCCCTGCCCATCTAGTCATGGTGTCTGAACCAGGGGGCTGGAGGCTTGAGGGGACCACAGGCTCTAGAAGAAAACCCATGCGCCCAGCAGCCCTGCTAAGAAGCTGCAGGACTGAAATGAAGATCACTGAAGGGCAATTTGTTTGCGACATTTCCAAACATCTTGGACCAGCAATTGCAAATGTCATCCTTTCAAAAAATACACTGATCAGGGGAACTCAGATATATGCAAGCACTAAAAAAATACCCATCGCCAATACATTTCCTGAAGCGTGGGCAGCCCGATGTACTCAACACATGGCATACAGCACAGATGCCTCAAAGCACCTCCTGAACTGAAATACAGACACACCCCCAACACTGAGAAGCGATAGCCAAGGACCAGCCCTCCAACAGCATAAATCACATAGCCAGGACACATAGAGCTCCCAAAGCACCAGTAACCAGCTGAGGCAAGCTGGTGTCCTGAAGCTAAAACGTTGAGCATGGGCAGGAGGCAGCCCCAGTCAGGGCTGGGGGATGGCAGGGAAAGCAGTCAGTGGAGGTTTGCCTGGCAGAGACCAAAACCTGAGGCGTATTTAACATTGATGAAGAACAGATGACAAATAACGTTATCCACAAAAGATAAACCAAAAGACAAAACCAACCTTGGATCACTAAATATTCCAAACCTATGTTAAACTATCATAACTGCACAAATTTCATTTCTGGAGGACAATGTGAAATGACTCTTCAAGACCATCCACAAAACCGCAAATGTTTGCCTAAATGTTTAAACAATTTAGAAGCTCACATACAAACTAATGCCCATTTAGAGACAAAAATCAAAGTAATATATTTTTTCCACATGCTCTACTGGATTGCTCAAGCTGTAATGGCACACTTATAAGAAACTATAATAAAAAAGACAAAATGCTCATGCAATACAGCATGAACATAGCAAAAGAGCCATTAATATTGTTCTGCCAAAGAAAAATGTCTTACTAAATAGCCTGAAAGGACATCTGACATGCATCTTTCCCTGTTTTCAAGAAATATAACCATACATAAAACTGATATGATTACTTGCTAAATCTAATAAGTTTCTTTTTCTTTGATGGTTGTTTGCTCCTTAATGTGCTTTAAATGCATAATAAAAATATAATGAAAAACATACATTTATTCTATGTGGCAGCCACTGCATATTCCATAAAAAAGTAATCTTATAAAGTTTAATTTTACAGTGTTTCTTAAACCTATTTCTACTTATTCACTATATGCAGAGGGTATCTGCAAAGGAATTTAATACTCTAGCATAACCCTTTTCTTCACCGACATTAATGCCAAATTTTCTCTTTACAGCCATTGTCTTCTCCCTTCTGTAAGCCTAGAAGAGGAAACTAAAATGGATTTAAGGTTTCCAAAGAGTCTCATTAAAATGTAAAGTCCAAGTATCCACATCATTTTTTCCACGATTGCTTTAGGACTGTTGTGGGATTTTTCTTGTCTGGGCATTAGTCTTCCATAACATTTTAATATCCTTGAGAAAACTCTGAACTGAGCTTAACTCATTGTCACTGGTGATATCAGTGCATCTGTTTTGCATTAAGGGAATGCAAATTTTAGTACATATGAATTAAAGACCACTTTTCAAAAAGCATCCATCAGGAGAAACACGAGCAAATAAAAGCCACTGACAGGAAACCCTGTGCAAATCTTTAGGATAAGACAGTCCAGAAAAACCTCTTGGGACAGTCTCCCTTGCTCCCCCTTGCAGTGGAATTTACTACTGAAAATCATGTTTGCAGTCAACAGTCAAAACATCTGCTATTTTTAAAATAATCTTATGTTACACACATTTGTTTTACATGCCCTGCCATTCATTTAAAGCCAGAAAAAATCTGCCACAGAATTCTTTGTTATGTCAATTGACATAAGAGCTTTTGTTCACTTCAAGAGACAAGTAGTAAGGACTTGCAGATGCCATAACCTGTTCCTTTCACCAGACTCAGCATGTACTCCAGTTCTTGGGCTGGGCAGCGTTAAGCCGCCCTCCCATTACAGTCACTTCAACTAGCCTTGATCTTACTTGATTTTTATGAGGCTACTCATCCTTCTAACTGGAGCTATGCAGAAAACCACTTATCAGTGGTGCCAGAAATCCCGTGCCCCTAATTAGGATGTGTTCCCCCACAAAAACCAGGATGAGGACATTCTCCATGGAAAGTCTAGTTCTTTCACAGACAAAAGGCTCTACGTTCCACAATCACCCTAACAGTCCTCCACTGCAGCTATCTCAATTTCCATTCACCTTTCCTGGGCACGCTTGCCCAGAACTTGGGTAGGAATCCTAATGACTCGGAGATTTGACAGGTTTCCTGGGCACAGAGGTGCTTTCCTGGTCCTGAAGTAGACATGCACTGCATCTGTAACACAGAGTGGTCACTTCAGTGCTGGCAATGACCAAACCCTACCAGCCACAATTCACTTCTGTTCCCCACAACAGGTTGAAGTGCTCTGAACCCCAGCACACCACAGCTACAAATAACACTGCCCATACCCACTCTTCATATGGAACACCCATGTGTAAGACAGTGCAGCAGATCTTGGCGCTCTCAATACACCCCGTGCTTTCCAGGAACATCGGATGAGCTACTCGGCACCCACACATGGCAGTTCCAATGAGGTGGGAGGGAAGAGGCACCTCTTCTTTCCCAAGAATGATCCCTGTGGTCAAACCCCACACAGCTTCAGCTGTGCGACTGCAGAGAAAACCGCAGGAAACAGGATCATTACTGCCTGCAAAGGAATCCGTTTGCACTAAGATGATTGTAGCTACAAAGGAAGGGAAGAAGGGGCGGGGGGCACGCAGTATTAACTGCTGATTTCAAACAAAAGCCTAAACTTTCACAATATTCCTATATAAGTTCTCATCCACAGGCTCACTGTGTTTTGCAATACTTCAGCTCTGCACCAGTTGCGCTAATTGGGGTTTCAGCTGAGGATCCAGTAATAAAACCTTTTTCAAGAACGCCCCTTGCCAGAGCTGGTGATGTCAGACTTCACAAACGCAATGCAGTGGCAGGACTGAACCTTGCCAGGCTTCCATCACCTTTATTCGGTGTCAAAAACTCCAGAGGAAGTATTTGTGCAGCAAATAAAGTAGGAAAGCACATCTGAAACAACAAAAGATCTTACTTGAAGGCAGTTGAACTAAAACAATCTACTGGCACCTGCAGCTGTACAGCATCTACCTAAACAGCATTTTCAGTGTCAGGAGCTAGACACAACAGAATCTTCTGTTTCCACACAAATGGTATAAACATCCTCAAGAACGTAAGCAGCAGCTTCCAGATTCTGAGATTTAAATCAAAACTTTAAAAGTTAATCCTTTTAGTCCTCACGTGCGTATGTTAGTGACAGAAAAAAGCTAAAAACTCAGAGATTGCAAAGAGCAGTGTGTACAGGAAAAGCAGATACACTCAGGTATTCTGTGACACAGGGAACACCTTCCCTCTGAAGCTGCTCATTTTTAGGACCACTAGACTAACTTTAGACCTTGCTAGAGCCAAAGGTTTGGCAAACATTCCCTAGCAGGGGCCAGAAAGCCTGCTTTGGAAATGAATACTTTGAACCTCTCTCAAAGATCTGCAGAGAGTTGTTCTGCAAAGCACCTCACCTGTTCAGCAGCTGAACCAGGGGCTCCCAAGCCCTTCCACTGCATCACGCTTAGAATTACCACTAGAGCTGCATACAGTACCCTTCAACTACATTAGAGCCGGTTATACTCTGTCACCATAAAAATGCCACTTTACAATACACTCAGGCAGGATGCTTTACTGTTTACGACAGATGGCAGAACTAAATATGCTTTAAAATGGTTTAAATTGGGAAAGATCTTCCTCTCTCTGGCTACTGCACCATTCATTTTCTGGGTTAGCGTGCAGATAAAGCAGCAGCAGCTCCTCTAAGATGAGGCATCTGTTGAAGGGCAAGCTTTTCTTGAAAGTGCTGCACCTCAGTTCACAAAACTTAACATGTTGCTGCTGCTCAGCACAGCTGTCCTCATGAGGCAGCAGTAGACTGAACATCACTGCAGAGAAAGCACCCGAACAGGGAGGTCTGCAGCAGGAGGACCAGCCAGTCTGCCTGAAGCAGGGCTCAAGCAACAAGCTGCTGTGAGTGCCCAACCGCCTGCACCTGCCAGCTTTCCTTCTGCCCTCCCTGGCTACTCAACCATAAACTGGATGAGTCAGCAGCACACAAGGATCACCAAGGCAATGATTAATTTCACTTTTTTGTTCTGAGACACTGCCAATCCAAAGATCAACTGGCTTATGTATTTCATAGAATCATAGAACAGTTTGGGTCAGAAGAGACCTTGAAGATCCTCTAGTTCCAACCCCGTGCCATGGGCAGGGACACCCCCCACCAGACGAGGTGGCTCCCAGCCCCATCCAGCCTGGCCCTGAGCCCTGCCAGGGATAGGGCACCCACAGCTGCTCTGGGCAACCTGATAAGACTTAACTAGATGCTGGGGATGCATTTAGAGTAGCTTAAACAGTAACTATATAGGGTTGTTGGGGGGGGGGGGGGGGGGGGGGGGGTGGGTGGGAAGAGTTGCAGGGGGGGTGGTGATCCTTATTTCCAGTATGGAGAACAAGAATAACTTCTCTGGCTCAGATGGATCTTGGGTCTGGATTCAGCAGTCTGCTGACGCCCTCAAGGAGTCACAGTAGCCCATGACTATATCCGCAACACTACTCAAAGTGAGTTTGAAAGCACCAATGACCCTGCCTCCCTCCCCAGCCCAGCTGGCTCTCAAGCCGCCAGAGGCAGGCTCTTGGACCCACCTGGTGACACAGCGAGCAGCTGAGCCCATATAGCCCTGCAGAGCCTGGCATGCACCAGCAGGTGACCCGGGGCTGCTGCTGTAGGTTCGCTGTATTTACAAACAGCATAACTGATCCTAAGGACAACCTGAGGGTACCCCCAGAAATCACACTTAGTGGGATTAACCCAAGGGCTTAAAGCTAGACACGCGCTTAAGCATTTTAATGAGTCACAATTCATCTTCTTCAATCCTCTTTCTTGCACTGATTTGGGTACCAGTGGCTTGATAATCTTACAGTGCTGCTTCTACTATGTATTCCCCCACCTCCATCTTTACCCTTAAATACAAAGTAAAAGAGCCATTTGCTCATCTGAGCAATATTGACATGTCAAATTTACTCAAACAACAAGGATCGATAGCACGCAAAACTCAAGAGACCTTCCAGGACATAAAAAAATATAATAAAGATCAAGGTGACAGCAGGTTTTAATTATGTGAGAGGAGAAGGTATGTTCTGTAAGGTCTTCGCAATTTGAGACTATAATCAAAATGTCATCAGCCTGCCTCTTGTATTTTCAATCTCTTAGGAAAATGACTAAAACTGGTATAACATTTTCAGATTAATTTTGATGCTTCCATCAGAAAACCTGACATTTGGCTAATGTCAGACATCACCTGCATTGTCATTTGATTTCTCTCTTCCCCCCTGGGTGTCACTTCACTAATGACCTAGAGGTACTAACAAAATGCAATGAACAGATTAAAGACAGAACTTTAAAAAATGAAGCAATATATGCTGTGACATTAACATGCTACTCACAGAAATATTCAGAAACATATGTTATTTGCCAAGCCATAAAATACAGGTGTTTAGAAACTAAGTGTAAATATTCTAATCATTTATCCAATTAGATGATGAACCAATTCGCAAATTCTTACAGTACTTGAAGCATCGGAACACAAGATACCTGTGAGGAACACCACAAAGTCTCTGAAGTTTTACAGTTATATCATTGTCTCTGATGCAGGAAGATGCAGATTTTATCCTCCCTTTCACATGAAACAGCATGCAAATGAAAGTTTCTGTGCTCTCAGCCTACATATTCCCAATAAGATAATTAGCCCCCTTCCTTCCTCTGAATCTCTTGGGGGTTTGAGGTGAATTTACCTGCCAGAAAGTACATAAATTTTTTCTCAGTCTCCTTCCATGAACTCCCACCTGGTTAGCAAAAATGTCATAGAAATGTAAGTGTAAGGAATTATTTAAGACCCTTGTGAGGAAACGCAGTAAAACAAGTAGCATCATGGAAACACAGAAACATAAAGCTGAAAAGGACCTCAGGAAAACAGATGGGCAACACTGCTTCAGATGCCCCTGAGAGCACCACAGGGAATTACAGCTCAGCCCTGCAGCATCCCTGTGCAGCATTTGGCTCTGGCAGGTGCTGAGGGCCCTGCAGGCACAGGGAGCCTATCCTAAATGCTGTTAGGAAAGCACCCCACTACCAAAGTAACTACAGATAGCACGCTGAAACAAGGCAGGAGGGCCCACAGGAGCACATCAAACCAAGTGCTCCTCCCCTACATAACAACACTGCTGGGAACTGCAAGCCTGTTCAGAATAACACATCTAAAGTAACTCATCCTGGGGACCAATTTAGAAGACCCCAATACAAAAGAAGAGAGAGAAGTTAAATAGCATTTACCACCTGCAACATACCATCATTCTTCAGTCACAGCAGAAGTCAGAACAGTACCTACTTTCTTTTGCTCTGCAAGCAAATTCAGCCTTACAGATTTTCAGTTTGCCCACATCAGCTCAATATAGCATATAAAACAGTTGTAATTAAGTTAAGATGGACAACAAACATCACAACACACCCATATCAATTAATTGCAACAGCTCACCTCTCACAGTGTTACTGAGTACAGATTCTCCTGCTTGTCTCAGCTACATTGGACACCAGTTGTTGTACTCAGAACCCAACTCAGTCAGCCTCACACAGGGCACCCGTTATCACAGCACTATCAAAACTAGCCAACCACAACAAAACCTTACCATCAGTCAAATTCTCCCATCCATTCTGCTTCTCCTCCAACCAAACCCCACCCAACCACCTCACTCCTCAGGGCTATTTAACTACTTAGCAGGAATGAGCTACAGCTGCACATCATCCATGTCATCAACCCACTGCCTTCGAGGCAAGGCCACAGCTGCATGTTATCAATACTAATCAACCCTCTGCCTTCACTCCTCTACATAAAACCCTTCCTCCCATACCCAGCCACACTGTTACACACCTTTTTTTTTCCCTGCACCAAATACTAGGACTTGTTACAATTCTTTCAGACTCCTCGCTGATAACAGCACCTTGACTATTAACATGGAAGCTCTGCACCCTTGATGGAGACTGTTCCATGCTGTTTCTCCAAGAGGCAGGAATACTGCAGCAGCTTGCTATAATATTAGACACAACATTACATGCAAGAATAACGTGATTATTTCCACTGAAAACAGAACCATTCCTAACTATTCTTTATTAGTATTTTTTTACGTTCACCAAGCTTCTCCACACCAGTAAAGATTATTGCACTATAATTTTAAAAGAAAATGTGGCCATCTTATAACAATAAGATCTTAAGTATTTTCCAATTACTTCTGCCTGGGGCTTTTTCAAGCACTGGGAATGAGAGCTCCAATATTTATGACTTTTTCCTACTTCTTGATTGTTTTTTTGAGGCTCATCAACAGGCCAGGACAGTATCAGGAAAAATTCTGCTGCTTGCCAAGGTCTTTATTCAAATCACACAGCAGTTTCCCTTTGTCCTCTAATTTTGTAGGTGGAAGTATAAATTATACTTCCAAGTCATTGACTACCTCTTACAGAATTTAAAGTTTTGAGAAATTCACCTTCCCTCTTCCTCCAAAATGCATGTTACAAGAAATCCCAAGCTGCTCCTAGTTTCAAATGCAGCCAAAGTAAACCTCAAGGGAAGCCCTACAGTCAAGTCCTGCAGAAGCAGGGCATGCAGTTTAAGTAGGAGCAAAAAATACAGAGCACTGTTTTGGCTCTTGCTTTTGCAGATATACAACTGCGTGACATAGTAGTTTGGAAAACGTGTGTATCTAGTATGAAATTCATGCCTATGAAAAAGACTATTCAATAGTCTGCCAGTGCTAAAGCTTGGCAGTCACAGGAATTTTGCAGAGATGGTTGGCAAAGCACTGACCAGGTACCAACTCAAAAACCACAGATGTAACCTTCATTGAGCACACATCTCTTAGGCCAAACTCTCCGGATGAGCATAAGCAGATTTTGGCTCTATTTCTTTCCTTAATGGATAACAAAGACCCACTTTTCAAACTTAATCTTATAACCTTGAGCGGGGATGAGAAAAGTGGAAGTGCCACATACTGCCATTACAAGAAGTCAGAATCTGTTGTGGCTTCAAAGTGTCACCCAGAAATCTGACAAAACATGGTGACATTCCCTCTCATGCCACGCATCTGCTGAGTTACACACCTAGCCCTGTCAGTTTCACTAATACGGCAGAAACTACTGTTGAAATTAAATCATTCAAGCCAAATCGAAAACCGCTGGAGCTGACAAAAAATCCCGAGATGCTTCCTATGGAACTATGGAACTCCGCTGGGTATTGCTGTGAAAAGCAACAGCGGCTACTGTGAGATGCACAAAAGACACATCTTTTAGATCTAACCTGCAGCTTTTCCACCTCTCACTTCACTGTAGCTTAGATTATAAATACTGGCCAAATTAAGCTTGTCAGGACATACAAGACCAAATACGATACGGAGAGATGAACCAGACTTTTGCCACCACTTAATCATCAGCCCTGGCAATCTACATTTTGCTTCTAATTTAGGCCTTCTACAGCAGGGATATCTTTTGAATGCCAGAGAACTACAGTGACCTAGAGCTATCAATATCCACGCACACATCGCTCTCTTGCCACATTGCTACTTTCCTGGTGAGAAAAAAAGAAAAAAAAAACGTTTTAAAGAGCATCCCAGAAATACTTGCACAGATACCTGAAGGCCAGGAGAGAGCAGAGAGGCTATGGAAGTACCAGGAACCATCACTCACTGACCTCTTTGAAACACATTTTCTCTGTGAGCTGTGTCTGTTTAACAGGTGTCCTTGGAGCAGAGCAGTTTCACCCCACAAAAGTGTAAGTCAGGCACATAGATCTGACAGCAAAAGCAAACGCCCTGTGGAGCGGCGGGACTCAGCACCAGGAAAACGGTAAAGCGGGCCTCGTGATTGCACAGCCTGTCCCTCCGACAGGCCAGCTGCCTTTTAGAGCTCTGCCCAGACAGTTCCACCTCCGAAAGAAAGGAAAAACGCCAACAACCCCACGCAGGACTTTGCCACCGCGCGCAATGTCCGGGCCCCCATGGTGGCTGGAGGGCTGCCCGGCCACCCGCACACAGGGGCACCCGCACTGCCGCCCCGCGCCCGCAGCAGCGCGCCCCCCGTCACGCCGGCCGTCACCCCTGGCTTCCACCCCCGGCTTCCACCCAGAGCTCTTCCCAGGCGAAGCCTTGTCATATTTTTATAGCAGATGAACTCCAGGGTTTTGCATACAGTGCTTTACAAACGAGCACACGCCACACGCCTCACATTTGCTTTGTTCTCCCGTGGGCACAAACCCACCACCTGTACCGCAACGGGGGGGGGGGGGGGGAACTGGCACCGCACGGCGCTGATCCTGCTCCAGGGCCCGGGGGCCGCCCGCCTCAGCACCGGGGGGCTGCGTGCCCGGGGACACCCACCACTGGGTGGGACCACTGGGACCACGTGGCTGGCTGGAGGGGCACCCCACTAGGAAAAGAAAAAACAACTCGGTTTTTAAAGTTTTACACTCAAAGCCTGCGGCTGCCTCGCCGCGCCCCCCGGGCCAGGGCAGGCGCCCGCCGCCCCCCGCAGCCCAGGCGCACCGAGGCCGCTGCGACACGTACCGGCTGCCCCGTCCGTCCGCCCGCTCGGCTCCTCCGCTACCAGCGGCCCGGGCAGCACCGCCGGGCGGCACCGCGGGGCAGAAGCACCCGGCAGCACCGGGCAGCACCGCGGGGCAGCAGCGCCGGGCGGCACCGGGCGAGCTTCCCCCGGGGGCGGCTGTCGGTGCCGGCGGGGGGGAGCCTCTGGCGGGGGTCCCGGGGGTCCCGCCCGCCCGGCGCTGCCGCAGCCCCTCACCCGCCTGCGCCGGGGCCGGGCGGCGGGGCGCGGTGGGCACGGGGCACGCGGCGGGCCCGTTTCCCGCCCCGGGCCGGCACGTGGCGCTGCACGGCCAGAGCGCGCACGGCCGCGGCTTCCCGGGCACCGCTGCAGCGTCGCACGGCTGCTGTCGGTGCTGCGGGAGCACCGGGCCCTGGCGGAAACGAGCCGAAACCCTCCTGCTTGACCGGGTGGGCTCTGCGGAGTCACAGCTGGCGGTCACCCTGGGACGTAACCCTGGCGGTCACCCTGGCAGGCCCGGCACTGGCGCGAGCGGAGGCGGGCACCCACCTTCCCCGTGCCCCAGGGCTGCGCGGGGCGCAGGTGGGGAGAACCCGCCAGAGGCAACTGAAGCCACTGCTGTGAGCCGTAAGTTAAAAAAAAAATAAAAACAAAAACCACAAGATAACCCCAAACTAAACAAGCCATCATTGCAAATCCTGGATTTTTTTTAAAAATGCTTAAAATGTTTAAAAAAAAAGCTGCAAGGACTCAGATTTGCTAATGGATAACCCTTAGTTCCTTTGCTCTTGCTCTGCACAGTGACGTGCAGAATTAGACTCTATAACTCGAAAGTTATAAAGTAGGTATGTTTATTGCGCGCAGATGCACGGGGGATCGCTCCTCCACAAGCGTGCATGCCCGAAGTGACGAACCATCTCACATTTATACAATGAAACAAATGAATATTCAATTAACGCCTATACATATTCGTTACCTAAACTCTGCTTCGTATGTTAATTAGCTTATCAGTCCTTTGCCTGGAATGTGGTGGTCTTGCAGGTTTGTAGGTGATTCATGTCCTTGTGACCATCTGATCTTCTCCAGCAAGGAGACTTAGCACTCCGTCCCTCTAGATAGCATTGAAATATCTCTCATCCTTTTCTCATTCTTTTTTTTAAATAGCCCCTTTGTTAGAGGAAGAGGGGCAGGCGTCTCCTCAAAACTGTAGTCGTCTCCCCAAGACTGTGTGCCTACGTGACCAGACACTGCCCCCATGACCAGTCACCATACCCACATTCCTTGAGCAGACATATACAATCACGATCGATGTCCATTGTCCCCATTTCACACTATTTCTCCACATCACAGAACAATTTGAAGCTAGATTATCCAGAAATACAGTTGGACTAGATGATCCTAAGGGTCTCTTCTCATGAAAATGATTCTATGAAGACAATGTTTAATTATTTTTTAATACAAATTTTAATATATAATCTTCTTATGTGACGGTAGCCATGGCATGAAGCTTTTTGCTCACGCTGTGAAGCACAGTAATTTATTACCCTATTCTGGGGTTTAGATCATGGGTTCTTCCTCGGTGCCTGTCCCAGCAGAAGGCCAGTACCTCAGACATTACCATGATAAGTGAAATGTCAAAGACAAGCAAGAGAAAATAAAAGAACAGGGTAGTAATCTGGGGAGACAGATCTTGAAATCTCTGATGTTCTGCTGCAGACAACACTTCCCTAGCAGGGTGGGAGGCTTCTTTCTCTGCATGGGATGGTTTGACATTGTGAACTCAAGCAGGGTCGTTAAGCCTCAGGTGAACACAAATCTTAATATATAAATATGTATTATAAAATGGTCTCATAAGCCGTACCACCAATCCATCAAAAAATTAAATGTCGGGGTGCGAGTGAGCTACTGTGTTGATAACAGGGAAGTCTCCAGAATGAGATCATTGCATCTAGTGACCTTAATGTTGAGAAAGAAGCTGGTGGGTCGTGGTACAGTATTTAAGAAGAATCGATGGGTTTATGAAAAGAACAGAATAACATTGAAAAGTTCATATGCCCTTCAGTGTCAGCACACATTGCAGAGACAAACCCAGGTTTTCCTTGATTCATATATCTATGTTATATTTCATGCATGTATGTTTGAATGTTAAAGAACTAGAAAGAAATGAGTAAACGTTCTCAAATTGTTCTTTGGGATGTGAACTTGAGGTTTCCACACATGAAAGAAAGAGTACAGAGAATGCAGAGTTCAAGAAACTTATTTTTAAAGACAACTTTCCTTTCCCCGTTCCCTGTAGGGCTCACGTGTGTCACACTTCATGCTAATGAAAATAAAATTTGAATTGATCAAGACAGCGACTGAATTTTGGCTGAATGCAAAGACTGACTCTTGAATTGATCGAGTTTCATATTCAGTATGTAAGTAAAGGAGTGAAATGTCTCTGAAATATGTTGCACTCAATACGTAGGGGATTCAGAGGAGGAGAGGAATGTTAAAAAGAAGAATCTGACAGATGTAACATTTTCCACTGAGTGACAACTGCACGGGCAGCTTTCTGATACAAACAATAATGCCAGACAACGAGCTCTCCGTTCAGAAGAGATACTGAGAGGCGTTTCAGTATCATCATTTCTGTTATTAGGGAAATCATTAGGCACCCACCTAGCACAGAAATCTGCAAAAGAATAAAAATGTGAAACAGGCATGAGAACAGCAGCAGTACGGCACACAACAAGTGATAAAAGTGGATTTCTCGGGCCCTGAACAACTCATAAGAAGTTCTCCAGGAAGATTATCTTTTCTTAAGGATTTCTTCTGCTTCATATTGAATATGCCAGCATGCGCTATGTTATGTGTGTGTAGAATGGTAATCGAACTGCAGCGTACTTTGAACATAGTATAAACACCTTGGCACACTAGCGATCATCGGTCTAACAAAACCAAAAAAGATTCCATAACTTAGCAACTCATCTAGATACTGGGTCTTTCTTCTCCTTACTTTTGTGAAGCCAAATGTTGCTATTGCAAGGACAAATCTAAAGACTAGGAACTCTTAATTAGTAGGAGTCATGAAAATATTTGTAGAAGAGTAGAAAGATTGTGTTTTGCTGGGGAAGAAGCATCTGCTTTTTAGTTCATGCATAATATAATCCCCGAAGGCAGTACCATAAGTGTGACTCAGGTCTTACACAAAGGAACTGAGTCACGATAACAAAGAGACACTTCATTTTCTATGCCAGTCCAGTTTTTCCCTTCCATTCTGAGACTGCCAGTAAGAGTTAATCGGTGGCAACTCTGGTAGTAGCTGCTCTAGGATAGAAAATGTCTTCCGGGGACTCCACAAACGCCATCCATTCATTACTTTCCATAGGCTGCCTAGGAGAAGATGGATGAGTGTGCTTGGTCACTACTGACGCAGATCAGATTGAAAACAGTGACCTGCAGGTGCAACGTTAAATCTTTTATCACCGATTGACTCAAATAAAGAATGTGTTCTGGAGAAAGGATATTACTGTTATTGGTTCCAATGCTTATTTCAAATACCTATCTACCTCCCTTTCAGAAAGAATGGGCGATTATCACAAGCAGTATGGTTGCAAAGCAATAAATGTATGAATTCTGAGTTGTCTGCAGCAAATGAAGTAATTTAATCATATTTTACATCCTTATACCTGTGAACTTGTTAGAATGTGCTGCCAACATGCTCCATTTGTGCCTGGTTACTAGACTCCAGAGCTTTGTGGAAGTAACAGTATTTGCATGCAAAAAGCCTGTTTTCATCAAAAACTGATTTTACCCTTGCAAAGTATCTGCCACCAGCTGTAATAAGCATTGAATTGAATGTAAACTGGTTATTTCCCATCTGGTTCTGAATTAAAAAGAGTAGAAATTGTGAATTAAATAACTGGATAATTTATTGAGATAATTAAAATTAAAATTAATTTAATAATTAAAGTTTACTTTTCTTTCACACTCAGGCCTCAGCAGAAAAACACACCATCTGCACTACTAAGAGGAGAACACTCCTATTGTTTTCTAAACACACAACCTGCCCATCATGAGAATTAAAATGCCCTTAGTACAAGGGGTTTCTGGATGCTTATGATGAAGTACAAGATGTATTTGTTCGTGTCTTTGCCACGTAAGAATGAAACAAATAAGCCATTGTTACTGAGAGAACTACAGACCATCCAGGCATTCCACAGAGCAACACGAGCAGCGCTGAGCAATACAAATGACAGGAGAACTTGGACACCACAGTTCACTGTTCCTACCAGGAGGTAATGTAAAATGCTTAGGTATTAAAAATAGGTGATTTGTTTAGAATCTCCAGCAGTACTTCCTAAAATCAAATGTGGGGGGGTTTGCTTCTGTGGTAGAGGAATAAGGGTTTGTGTTCTAGGACTTCCTAATTGGTTTGGTTTTTTTTTTGTTTTCTGTAATTCAAAGCATTGAAAAAGGTAGGATGGCTTTGCTCACGTATACCTTTTGAGATACTGTCTGTCATTAGAGAAATTCATACTGCTGGCAGTGTGTAGCCATATGGGATAACAGAAGGCATTTTGCAAATCTAGAAACCAGATATATTTGGAGTTTTTATCAGGAGAGAACCTTTGTGCAAGGATGGAGAAAGAATCAGAACTGTTCAGTCCAGATTTATGTTGTCTTCCCATTACAGAACACACAATAGCACTCAGTATTTGACAGGACATAGTGGTCAGTGCTGCAGAAACTGTTCTGGGTTGTATTAGCTTTTGGACAAAATTCCAGATCAGCTGCCTTCAGCAAGAAGGCAGGTTTTCCATTGGTTTGAGATACTCACTCGGTGCATAAGGAATTGTGACATCTTACGTTAGTTTGGTTCTTGCATTCTGGTTATTTATCTGGTGGAATATACCTATGAAAGGCACTGGCCACTAATGAAACAGAAAATGACACAAGCAGCACAGACAGCATGGTCTGATGATTCATTGGGCTGAGAATCAGGAGAGGCAGGCTCAGTGACTGCAGGTAATGGCAGCAGTGTGAAGGGATGTTGTGTAATTTTTCAGGTGCTGTCAGAGCAGGGGCAGGTGGGCAGAGCCCAGGGCTGCCAGAGCAGGGTCCTGCTGCTGGTGAGATCAACCCCGCGCTGCTGTAGGACAAAGGGTCTAGTAGAATAACGAAGACTACCCTGTGCTAAGTTCCTCCCGCTAGTTACGAATGCATCTTTTGTCAAATACTTATGCCTTTTCACAGTTAAAAACAGTAAAAACTTCTTGAGGCAGGAAACATCCAGTAGATAAAGGAACCGGTCATGTTCTTCATCTTTCAGAAGGGAGAAAGAAAATTCCCATAATGAAATCCACCAGGTTTGCTGCATGGACGTCGTTAGCAAAAACAGATTCCTGGCTATCAAACAAATCTGCTCTTTCTAGCAGGATGCCCTACAGTATTGCTTCTGTAGCTGCGATGGAGTGGGGGTTTGGGGGCTTGATTTTTAATATGAAGATAAAAGAACCTTAGATTTTTAAAATTAAATTTACAATTCAATGTTGTAGTTGAAGCAAACAGTAAATCTTATGGGAAAGGGATAACAGCTTCATGCTTCTGTGTGAAATGTCTGCATGCATGATGCGTAAATGCCATTACTCTACTCAAGTCTCTTGGAGACTCATTTCTCCGAAACAAGCTTTCAGACATTCTTTCCCCTGGACATATGTGTACTTCCCAGCCATCAGGGTCACAGTCTCTGCTTATGAAGTCCTTAACAGAAAAGAAGTAAGTCCTTCAAGAGAGGGGAGTTACATAACTGAGTATCTATAATTAAACTGAGCTGTGACACCAATAATCATACTGCACAAAACACAAGCAGAAACTACAAACTTAGCACAAAGAGCATAGTTCAGGCGACAGGGTGGAATCTAGAACTTCTCCCTGCATCTCTGGTTGAAACATGGCTCAAGTCAGAAATAGCTAAAGGTTATTTTTATCTTAGGGTTATTCATTCGATGGATCTTTGGACATAAATACTTTGTCCAAATCTCATTGTGGTCAGTAAGAGCTTTTCCATTTACTTGATGTGTCTTCGGAAGAAACTACTGGTAGTCAGACTCACATGCAGCTCAATTTATCCTGTACCAATTACCTCATTTGCTGGCAGTTTAAGCAGAAAGGTTACAAAGGCTGCCTCTCTCACCTGCAGAATTACTTGTACAATCACAGCTTAGGTGTATTGAGATTGAAACTCAATATGCGGACCATTTTCATGCTTGTTCCGTGAACAAATGCTTCAGACTATGGACAGTCTCCAAACAGAGCTACAGCTCATCCCTGTGATCACCAGACCCCTGTTCAACATGCACATGCTCTGCACTTTGCAGAGTTGCCGTCTAAACAGGTGGGTCCTGTAATGGTAAAGGAATCATGTTCATACCCGGGAATCCTGGCAGTTGGATCTCTTTGATTTTGAGGTATCTTTATGATCCTAATGCTAAACTTGGAAGAGGCAAGGGATGAACCAGTGTGCTAGAAGGGGGCAGAACAACGACAGTATTTGGAAAGAGGTTAGTGAGGCAGGATAGAAGCATACGGGATGTTCCACTTCAGATGTACCTGCTGTAATAGCATTTGCAAGGAGAAAGGTGTTATGAGTCAAATAACATCTAATATAATCTCACCAGACAGGCCTGTTTGTTATATTTTTTACTGATTAGCTTTTCTTCTTCCAAAAGCTGAAGAAATGCAGTGTGTGCAAATAAAGAATGGCTAACTGTAGTCAATTTTTACATTAAAAGTATCTATGGAAAGTTGCAGGAACATGTACAAAATGCACTGCATCAAGGTCAAAAAATCCCCAAACCATCAGACTCCTGATCTTACATTCCTTCTCTTCCCATGGTGTCTCCCTGTCACAGAAGATGACTGGGAGGACAGCTGGGTGCGGCGGAATGACCTGCGGGTGATGAGATCTGCACTTTATTAGGCCACTTTGGGAAGTGAATTCTAGAGCAGGTTTGATGTGGGTGGCTCTAGAATTCACTTCTTCCCCTTTATGCTGTGACATCAGTGTTCATTCTAGTAACTGCATATCACAACTTCTCTGCTATGGCAGCAGAGGGAGGGGAATCTCTAAAGCAGAGAGCCTAAGTCATTCATTAACTCCTGAATTTTCCCATCAATGAAGTGGTGCTCAACATAGTTTGCAGGGATAGGAATGATGCAGGCTGTCCCTGAAACATTTCTCAAAGTGCAGACACCTGAATATTACAATTTCAACCGGTCCTGAGGTATTGAGTATGAAACATTTTTTAACAATCCAGCTCATCTCCAGTGTGTGTATACCCATATTATATAAAATAATAATGTGCAAATGTCTTAATGAACCAAAATTCATAAGCCCAGCACTGTTCACTTCAGGGAAAAGGTGTGAGGCTGTATCTTAACTCTGAACCTAACTTTGTCTTAGGTAAAAGAGTCAGGAAAGGACCCAGACCTTCAGTGTCCTCCGTGCAGCTCGAGGTGTCCACTCCTGTGTATGCCTGCTGCGACTTTAAAGAGCTGTTGTATGCTTTTATGGACTACATGCTGCTAATATTTCAATGGATTTCTCCATTGTAGATTTGAGTCATTCAGGTATAAATCAAATTGCATCCACTTTAATTCCTGGCTTATTTCTGTAGGTACCTTTTCCAAAGCCAAAGGAAATAAATGGAAATCTTCTTACCGATGCTGAAAGGCTCAGGGCCAGGCCTTGAAATACGCTCATCAATACAGCCGCTTTACTTTGGCAATGATATATCAAGAATTTAAAGCACAACTATATATCTTACTATTAATTTCTTACTTTGTTGGCACTAGGCCACCCGATCCCAGAATGGAGCTCTGCTCTTTACTGGAATGAAGATTAAAAGGGCATTTTCGGTACCACTTCTGATGCAGAAACTGAGAGGTTTGTATCTCCTGTAAGCAAGCAGGAGGAGGCTGGCCGAGCCCATGTCTGTCTGGATTGAGTTGTTTTTCCACAGCAGCCAGTTCCTCATGATGTCAGGACATTCAGCCAGTAGTGAATTATAAGGGTGCGGGATCAGTGTGGCTTCTGCCCCTCCTCTGCGGCAAGCGCTACTTCTAGATGAAAGCACCCGATAAGCTAAATTTCATCTAGATAACAAAATAAACCTGAATAATTTCTGGGTCCGAACATCAAATGGACAAGTTGCTAAAATCCTCCCCCATCACTGAGAGCTGTGGCAGCTAATTGCTTCCATGGAGCCAAAGAGAATTCCCTGCATCTTTGCCATACTCAGCTATAGAAAATTGCAGCTCATCCAGCTGCCAGTATGTGACAGGCAGACAGACAGCACCTCGGGGACAGACGGTTTTAAAGCAAAGTTATAGCTATGTATCAGTGGCATGTTCATGAGAAAATTCACAATGTGCTGACACTCCAGATCTCCTAGTAGCATCACGTTGTCCAGATAATGTAAAAGCCCCAAATAAAAGGTGCCCCTGGGGTATGAAAAAGTTGCTTTGGAGGAAGAGATTAAAATATTCCTGGGTACAAACCTACCAGAGTCTAGCAAACACCACCAGATTCAGGGGGCAGTATTGGATGTACCACAAATTCACATCAGCCCAAGGGGGTTTATGATCCACAAGGTCAAATGCAGTAGGTACTTTTAAATAGAAAAGGAGATAAAATGTAAAGACAAGTTCAAACTCTATTTGAATTCAAACACAGAAGGACTCAACAGCTACTGAATTTCAACAGGATTTATATGACTGCAGCCCTTAGACTCCTTTGAAAGTCTTATAAATAACCATCCCCCAAAAGTATGCTCACACACAAGTAACTTGCTTAAGTAAATGTCTTTAAATCAGGTCTATTCAGCTCTGCTCAGCAGGCACTTGTCCAGCGACAGAAAACTTCAGAACACAACTAAGTGTGCAGCTACAGAAGTGTTTTAATTAGAAGTAGTACAATGCTATCACATGAATGCTTTCTTTAAACCTTTCCAAGATGTTTCTCTTGCACATTCCTTGCAGGTATACCAGCTCAGGGTATAGCTGCTTATTTTAAGTGCTTGTTCATATTCATGTCAGGTGGATAGGGAATTGACAAGTGTAAGAAAAAAAAAAAAAAAAAGATGAAAAATTGCAGAACAAACCCAAACATATCTCATGAGTCTCTAACCCTTGGGTCTGAAAGCATGGTTAATATTTTTGATCTAACAGGATCTTTGGGAAGGTCTCTGGTCCTGCGCTCTAGCAGAGCTGTGCCCTACCTGTGCTCCACAGCAAGCCCCTGCCCACCCACAGGCTGCCCTGCCGCAGGGCTTCCCACCGCCCCCGGCACTGCCAGCGCTAACTGTGGTGAAGCGGACACAAGCATTTTTAACATACAAACCGCAGCTTCAAGGTGAAATGCTGCTACCAGTAAAATAAGTGGAGAAATTAGTTCTGCTATTGACTGCAACAGCAGCGGGATTTCTCCCAAGCCTTTAGTATCTCTTTGTAGCTATGTATGTTCCTGTATATTATTGCTGCAATACAAGCATCTATTGTAATCCCTGATCTTCATGTCAAAGCTTCCTGGAAGGTTTTTCATCTAAATGTGGACACATATTTGATAGAAATTCACAGGAAGGCATTTTAAACCATTTGAAGATATTGGGGCTGACTAATTTATTCCCAGAAAGAGTGTCATGCTAGGATTTTCTCCCCTTCATGAATACCACAGAAATTCACAATTAAACTCAACCTCTGATACGGAACATGATTTGAATGGCACTGCCAAGAAAAGTGTTGTATATGCTTTATATAAAATTAGAAGTAATTTTGAGGATAATTTCATGATAGTCCTTTAATAACCAGTAAGATTCTAGCAGAGTTAGGGGAAGTTTAATCCTTTAAGTGATATTGCTAGGAATTTGGATGAGTTAATACTTTGCTGCTGAGGTGGTCCTGCCTCTGACTTAAGACTTACATTCTCTGGGCACTGCTGGAGTGGTTTGCAGGAATGAGAGTCGAAATACCTCCCTCGAGAGTCCTCTAGCAAAATCCCCTGAAGCAGAATGAGGCATTTCATCATTGACAACACAAAGGCAAAGAATATGCTGTCTCTAAATCAGTGCTGTGGAGACTCACAATCTACAAGATGTAAAAGGACACAAGGAAGATGACTTCTATATTGCCTCAAAATCACTGGTAGCAAAGGCAATGCGACTGAAGCAGCGCTTGCCCTCAGCAAACTCTGTGAATGGCCTCTAGCATTTTCAAAACAAGACGGTAAAGGAAAATGTCCAGAAAAGCAAAATTAATTTGGTTTACTGTCTGTAGGGATATAGCATTACTGCTTGAGGTATTAAGAGCAATCTGAAAAATTCTAGGGGGTGATACAGATGGTATCATTGAAAGTCATATACTGTCTGTTCCAGCTAGCTGTCCTGTCTGTCTGCATGACTGAAATCGCCTGTGGAAGGCAGAGGGGGTTACACTCGGTTCCGTGGGACAGATTCTCAGTTGAAGCAGTCAGGTGCCACTGGAGCTGTTCATTGTAGCTCATGGTCGTGAACCATGCGGAAGGATGGAGGGCTTTAGCATGCGTTTCATCTTTCGCTTCAAAAATACATTCAAACAGAAACGCTTTGCAGCTCTAACAAAGTTTGCCAGCCTGTTCTTTGGTTTACTATTTTCATTTTCTGCCTTTTTTCCTTACATAAATCATATACTATCTTGCTCCTCACAATCCAGCTTCCTTTCTTCCCGCTCCCATCCCTTCCTTGACAACTCTCTCCCCCTTATCCTCCATCTTCTTTCATATATATAGTGGCTTACAGCACAGAGTAATAAAGAAGTTTTCCTCAAAGACTTCAGAGATTTTTGTGCTTCTGACACAACTCTGTGCTCTTCTGCCCTTGTGTTACCCTAAAAAGCTGTTTACATCCTTTAACTGTAAAGTAGGAAGATTTAACTTGCACCTTTCAAGAAAACGCCTCAGTGTTGTCAAATAAAATGCCTAGGCTTTGAGCATCTCTTAGTGATGGTGAGAAAACAATTTATATCAACATTACTGTTTCTTCATCCTGGGGACTTCCAAGGGTTGCAGTTCCATACTCTGCATTTTGGGGGGCAGGCAGCTTGAAAGCAGAGCTCCTCACCCCACCATGCTGAACACGAGGACAAAGGCAGGAGCAGCATACAAATATCATCTGTCATTGTCCTGCTGAAAAGTGCTCCTGGCTGGATGTCTGAGGAGATGACACAGACCATGTAAGAAAGAAACCCTTTATCAGCAGGGCTCCATCCAGCTGGTATTTCTGGTTTAGAACAACTGCACTGAAGCTGCCAGAGCAACCTTTCTATTTCAATTTTCCATGCTCCCATGTGTGCGGTTTTTATCTTGATGGAGTCCCCTCCCCAGCCCTGCCATACAGAGGCTGCAAGTCAGGACCAAAGCATCCTGGAAGTCTTCTCAACCTCAAACAGAGTGAAAAGTGGTGGAAACACAAAACAGAGCAGTGCGGTTACCCACCACAGGAGCACTGCTGAAGAGCTCTGGGGAGCCCAGGGGGGGCAGGTCCCAGCATCCCCAAGAGCTCCCAGCCCACAGCGATGGCACCAGCTCCACTCAGGCTCCAGCTATGGCACAAACCAGCACATAACACAAGCTGGAAATATACAAGATGCAGTGTTCAAAGTGCATCCCTGGCGGGTTAAAACCAGCCTGAGAAATCACATTCCTTCTATAGACACCTAGCTTGTTCCCAGCACTTGTTCTTCACTGGTGGGTCCTGTGTGGTCAAGAAGTGGTATTGGAGAATTCTGCTTTTTGAGTTCATCAGCCTAATCAACTTCTCGTGACTTGCATGATTCTGTGAATATAGAGTGAACAGTTTTGGGAGCTGTTTCCTACTGCCACTCATAAGGTTACCAAATGCAGCAAGGTTTACTCAGATGCTCAGGTCTTTGTCAAGGCTGTGAAGTCTTGTAACACTTATCTGGAATTTCCAGATGTCCCACAGTACCCTGAAAGGGTATTTCTAATTAGGTTGTATGTCATCTGGAAACCCCAGCCACATTCCCTGCATGGGCCAGTCAGCTGTCTGGGCAGGGCACGTGCAATTAAAACTTTGGTCTCTGTAAGAGGTGCTGAGCAAAACTATTGTAACTCATTTATCTTTTATTTTCAAGGGCCAAAAGTAAACAAAGGGCTTAATTCCACTCTGGAAGGCAAAACAGTTCATTGACTTTAGGGGGTGAGCAGAGCTGGAATTAAAATGGAAATGTTAAACTGATGTGAACCAGATGTTTTGTATTACAGCTACAATAGCTTCTGCAGCATATTATCTGCAAACTCCTTTTGAGATCTTGTGCAATGAGAGATACTACATAAAGACTAATATTAATTATCCTGCTATTGTGAATGCATATTGGTGTTTTAAAATTTCAGATGTCTCATGTTAACATTATGGCTTTTAAAACTGACATTTAAAAACAAGTGGTTCTGCTTTTAGTCACAAGAAGTACAGAACAATAACTCAACTAAAAAGGGGACCTACTGAAGTGTCTGTCCAAGGAAACAAAGCAGCTTGGGGTAATCTTTGAACTAATCCTCACACATTTACCCCTTCCACACATTTCCCCTTCCATGCCTGTGAACATGGCAGGTTTACATAACTCTGCCGGTACATAATTGCATGCAGTGCTGTGAGTTTCTAAATCAAGTTGTGTCCCAAGAATTCTAAATCATTGAGTAATGAGGTTTTATTCATAAACACTGTAGTCACCTTGGGGTTTCTTCATTAGCTGTAAAGCTTCAGATAGTTTTAAAATGTATATCAGCACTAAATGCACTTTTCAGAGTTGTAGTAACAGGCAAATCCTCTAAAATATTATTTACAGCAGACTCAGTTCCATTAGCGATCAATACTCTTCCCATAAATCCAACCTACTTTCCTAACTCTAAAGATCCCTTAAAATTTGGCATTTATGCTTATGCAGCCACTTGGTCAATATTTTCACAGTTTTCTGAAATTAAGTGTTTTACCACAGTGCCACCCGGTGGGGGTCTAGAAATGAGAGCTCCTTCACTGGGAGGCTGGCTGGGCTTTAACAGACGTTTTGGAAGAAACAGGAGCACAAGCCCTACCTTCCCCGCAAGGAAGAAATGCAGACGTGCAAGGGATTTGGGTTCTTCAGTACTGCCTACAGTCTTAGCATATGGACAAAATAAACACAGTGTCACAAAGAAAGCGGTACAGCAGTAGCAGAGGGAATACTGGAAAAATACTGCACAGCAATTACAGGAAAGTAAAGAGGAAGAAGAGATACACAAGGTATATACATTAACAAGTGTTACAGCTTTAACAGGGTACCTCTATTCAGTTAAGATGTCCTTAAAACATAGCATTTATACTGTGCTAACAGACATACAAGTCAAGCATGCAAGTTTAAATCGTTACTTGTAATGTTCTGTACTCCCCCTCAGGTTCTGGTGTGAGGAGGCTGGCATAGATACAGTGCCCATGGGGCTGGAAACTGCCCGGAGAATAGCTTGGATTATTCCTGGTTGTTCAGAGCTGGAACCCAAGAGCACAACTGAAGTCTGAACAGCAATAGGTGAGTGAAATCTCACTTTCATTCATATTGAGGTTTGGATGCAAAACCTGCAATGGTGTTGATGATTTGGGGTCTCAGCCCTTGGATGTTTCTCCTTTCTGACCATGGAATAAGTGCACCCATGTTTGCATTTTCATTCAAATTAGACCACCTCTGAACTGAGTCTCCCAGTCATTCTCACTTAATCCCTTTTGGTTTGCATCACAGACCAGTTTCTGGAAGTCAATGTCAATTACTCTCCAATAAAACTAAACCAGAAGATGTGTTCCAGCAGCTTCCTGTATGTGCCCCAGCTGCCAATGTGTTAGTCCATAGAGCATCTACTAGATGAGTCCAGCAAAAAAACCCAAATATGTTTCAAATGGATGTCACAGCCTCAGAACCCACTGTTTGACACCTATTGCACTGTGGTACTTCATAGTGTAGAAATAATCTAAATAACAATGCTTCTTTTTGTATTTCCAGGCTCCAGCATTGCATTATGATGAACAAACAGCGTTGCTTGTTCTTACAAATCACAAAAGACACTTAGTTCATTACACCTACATTTGCAGCATGCCAGTGCCCACTGCCTACATTTTCTCAGCTATGCTTTTGAGGCAAAAAGAATGATTTTGTCACATATTCAATAATGGAAACTCTGTATATCTGTCCCACCTCACACGAAATTATTGTTCCTCTCATCTTTGCTATGAAAAATCATCCATCAAACAGATACTTTCGAGTCTTTTTTGTGTGATGCTGGCTCATACAGCAACAAGAAAAGTCAGTTTGTAGAAGGTTTTCTCCCATTTACTATTACTCTTTTCTGTAGAAATTATACTGAGAAGGATTACCTATGAATGAAAACATTAGTCTAATATTGAGGATGTTGTGCTTCACTTTACAATCCTGTTATAGATGTTTTGTGCAACTTTGCCCAAATATGTCAGCATTTGCCTCAAATCTGTACGTGTAAAGTAGAAGTACTACTTTCATACCTCTCCAGAATGAATCTACTTGCGACTGAGGTGTTGGAAATACATCTGTAGCTGACTTGGGAGATCGCTTTGGTCCTCCCAAAGGCCTTTCAGATAAAAGGAAAAAGCCAAGTTCATGCATTCAGCTGGAGCACCTTCCTGAATTTATAGATCGATATAATTTCTGTTTCTTCTCAGCGGAACTCGGACTTGTCAGGAGGTGCACCCAAGCACTAGTTGACTGTTTTCCTTGGTTTCCTCTGCCACACAAAATAAAAGGGAAATTCTCGTCTTGAATACAGACTCAGACACCCAGCTGTATTCTCACATACCCATCCCAGGAGCTGCCTACAAAATTGTGCTCCAGTGCTAGAAGATCTGTGGGCAGTCTGTGGAATGTGGGAGCCACTCCCTTTGAACACAGACCGGGACCATAAACCGCCCTGTTTCCTGCGACAGTGTTAGCATTTGTGGTCTAGACAGCAAAGTCGTTCTGGACATTAAGTTGATGCAATTTAATATCGTCCCACTATTGGCTACTCATCTGAATATGGCTGTGCTTGCTCACAAAGGGCAATAAAGGCATATTAAATTGAATTTGGCTTCAGGAAATCTACATGTTCCAGTGAGGCAATAAAAATATTCACACTCATGCAAATTAGTTAAAAAACCTGAGTATCTGTGTGTTATCTGTGAACTATAAGAGGAGGCAACTGATCAGTATGAAAGAAAAGAACCTAACTGTACAGAGATTGATTTAAAAAAAAAAAAATCATACATTGTATCTCTATCAGGCAACCTTTTCTAAGGAGCCAAGGAGACAGTCTAAGTAGCCACTATAATAGGTGAAACATCTCAGCCTTCAGGCTGTAAATCAACCTCTTAACTGTTGAAGACTAAGGAGAGGGTTTATGTAGAGATTACTTTAGGCTCAATTCTCTGGGAGTTTGCCTATTGATTTAAAAAGGACTCGTGTCAAGCTCTAGCTGCCTGCTCCAGGGTTTCCTCTATGAAACATCTGTGTTTGATCATTGCTGGGTAAAGAATAAAGAATTAATTTAGATAATGCCTAAGAGAAGGCATTGGAATGGGAGTAAGGAATAGGAAACAACAGAATCTGTCCTTAAGCTACCTGTTATTATCATTTAACATGTAGTGAGAATAAATAAACACAAAATATAACATTATAAATAAGTCCTGCCTGTAAGGGGCTACAGCCTAATTAAGAGAGCAGCAATGAACAGAAGCTGTATGGCAGGGCCGGTGGGATCCCAGTGATGCCAGCTTGTTGCCTACTGGCAGCAGGAGCAGCCCTGTGGTACCTGCTCGGGGGGATGCCAGCCTGCCCGGCACAGTGCGGCAGGGCTCTGCCCCTGCCCCTGCCCCCTCCTTTGAAAATTATGACTGAAATGGAAGGCATGTCAAGGATGGAAGGTGGGAGCTCGCTAAAGTGGCAGCTCATCTCAGAGCTGTCCTGGAGGTAAAACCTTAATTTAATGGTGCCCTGAGGGTAAGGCGTGACCAAGCAGTGACCAAGAGCTAGGTCTGAATGCTCATCCTGGGCATTCACACTCTCCTTTTGGAATACGCAGTGCTTGATCCCTGGCTCAGCACAGGATCAATGCACCGTTTGAACCCTCCCAGTGTCTCCTGCTACTCAAGCCTGTACCCCAAGGTCTTAATGCAGAGCAGCAAGCTTTTAGTGCCACCGAAAAACTCCTGTGCCTCTCCTGACACATGCCAGCCCTCCATCTGGCCCGTGCTGCTCAAATGGGGACGGCCATTGCCAGCCTTTTTTTGTAGCGGGGTATGGGATAAAGAGCTGAAATACTTGTTTAAATATCCTAGCCCCTCATTTTACAGACTCACCATACCCCTGGGCATGCAGCAGGACATGGATGTGCTTTCCCCATGACAGCTAATTCCCCAAATTTAGGCCTGGCCATTGTGCATAAGAACAGATGTAGGAGCCAAGCTCTGAGCGGTCCCCACTGGCTGCCTGGCAGGAACAGGCTCTGATCTCCTCATTCACCCCTTTCATGTGTCTCAAATTAGTTAGAACCTATTTGTGGAGACATATGGGTCTTGTCAAGATTCAATTATTGATAGATAAATTCAATAGAGAGTTCTAATAAAAGATAAGATTAACTCAGTTCAGGTATTCCAAACATAGATATCATCCCTACATTAGTCTGTCTGGCTCTCATCTCTTTAATGCCTGTTGCTATATATCTTAATAATCCTGCATATCTTTGCTCCTGCATTCTTCCTCCTATTATCTGGATATCAGCTTTTTTAGAAAGTCATAGCTTTGGGGACACTAATGCTTTGCTATATCCCTGCTTTTACACTTGTATGCTTCTCTGAGGAACAAGGATATTCCAAGTTGCAGTGTCAGGATGGGATTCATCCTGTAAGGAAAGGATTTTACACCAGGAAAACTTCCACCACCAGTTCAGGGGAGTAACATCTGATCCCCTGTGAAGGGGAGCTGGGCGGACCAGGGACCAGCTTCAACCAAGATCTGGTATTATCACCGATGCTGGCAAGAGGGGATGCTGAAGACAGAAAAAAGACAGTGCCTGTCCTAAAGAGCCCGCTGGCTGACTGCGCAGGTCCAAACCCACAAAACTTTTTTTTTTTTTTCTTCTTTGTAAGAACTAGCTAGTTTTTGGTCCAGTTTATCTATGTGTGATTACAGAAAGCTTTCAGTTTGAATCCTTTAACCATCGCTTGTACCTATTAATAACTTTTCAAAACCAAATCAGTAGACTCCAGTAGTGGAAGCAAACTATTATAAACAGATCAGAAAGATTTTATAGTCACTGCTTTTTCCCCCTTTTTTTCTGTAGTTCCTCTTTTTATGCTGGAGAGTAACGTTAGCTTTTCCATTACTGTACAGAGAAGCTAATTTTGTTCGCTGAGTGTTATTGGCCACTTCTCTTCTTGACCTACAAAATCACATGTTAAGAATACATGAATTAATATTACTAATAAAAATAACGTGACACAAAGATGTTAACAACCATATAATTAATTTGCAGTGAAAGGCCAAATAAGCCACAAATCCTAGAATGGCTGATGCCACTTCACTTTTGCAGGTGGCATATAAAAAGCCTAAGCAAATGTGTTTGCTTTTCAAAGGAACACAGAAAAAAAGTTTCCAGTGTCAGTATTATGCCCCCTTCTGCCCTTCCTTCCTTTAAAAGTTTCAAGCTTTAAATTTGTTCAGCAACTAGGAAAATACTTGAAAGCCCATTTTATATTTACAGATGTTTAGTGACAGGAATAGCAACTTCTTTTTACATTTCCCAGTGGATGCCTCATGCTTCATATTTCCCTGAGCCTGTCACAGTGAGTTACGTCACTCTGGGAAGCTGAAATAAAGATGAATCACTTGTGAAGCTCCTGTATCTCCTCTTGGTCAGCTTTTCCAATTGCATCAGAGTAAACTGATAAAGAAGCAGAAGGTTTCCCTATGATGAACAGATAAGGTTTCAGATGTACGTCTGATGGGCCATTGTGCTGAGGAAAAGGACCAGCAAGGGACAGATATCCAGGAATTGCATCCTCACCCCCCCTGCCTTCCCCATCACTGTTACTGCAGCAGTGGTCACACGTCCCACCCAGGTGAGCACCTCCTGCTATGCCTGCCCAGCACAGCCCATGCAGGGATGCTGGAGGGCACCACGGAAGAGCACTGGCACAAGGTAGGCAGTGTGTGGCATGTGGCACATGGCAGGACTGGCACCAGCCCTGGCACCCGCACAGGGGCCCAGCTCTGCTGGCACTGACCCCAGGGACAGCCAACAGCCACCTTCTCACCTAGAGGATGCTGATGCTTCACCAAGCAGCTCCTGCTGAACTCCTACTCGGTGTTTAACATCTGGTGTGAGAAGAAAATGCGTTTCCCCCCACATGTGACAGTCTGCTGCATGTCTGCCCTGAACCTCCTGCTCCAGAGAGGCACAAATCCACATGAACCAGGTCAGCACTGGCGGGAGGGGAAGCAGTGCTGCAATGGACACTGTGGAGTCATGGTGCAAGAAGTAAATAACATGCCCACTACCACCTGTGACAGAAGTAGTAGTTTCCATGCGTAACTCTTCAGCACTAGGTCGCAGCCTTCACCAAAGCAATCCCTCTGTCTCTCCAGATATATCACAGAAACTTTTTCAGCACTACCTTCCATCAATAAAGCTTCAATCATATTCAGACCCATAAGCTTTCTTTCTTTCCTGTTCTCTTCAGAAATACTAGGCTCCTGTCTAAAATGCGTTTTAGCAGGAGAGAGAATGTTTGATATCCCTCCGGCTCTGCAGCCCCTAAGGCCATCGTTGCCCTTCCAGCTGCCTGCGGTCCCACCGTCGCTTCTCCTCTGGTAGCCCAGACTTTGATGCGCTGTGCTCTGCAGTGTAAGGAAATATTAAGCTTCTCACCCATGGTACTGTGGATTTAGATATTGACTTTTGGGATCAAAAGATAGTTTTAGGAGATAATATCAGAGGACCTGCTGAATAGAAATGAGGACAAGGTTTGATCCCAAAGGTATGGCACAGCAGCAGCAGCTGGAAATATCAGCTCACAGCAAGTGTCAGCAGTATAAAGCCACAGAAATGAATGTCAGTTCTATAATTTATTGCGCTTAATGTTGTGTTTTGCTGTTTGTGTAAAGAGCTGCCTGACATCCAACACATACAGGAGGTAGGTAATAAGTAAAAATCCCAGATGTGAACCCACCGGAGTTTTGTTGCATCATGGCTACCATACCTTCCTTTAACCCTTTGCCTCGGGGATGTCTGAACTGAGAAACTCCTGGTTGTTTCTGCAGCACTATAATTGTAGATTGCTAGTGGGTTTTTATTCTTATGGCTGGCACTACTTCATTTTTTACGGTTGCTCTGACAGGTCCCAGAGTCGCTGTGTATTACTTATATTGCCCTCTCATGTCTTCACATCAGGACGGTGACGCTGCATCACTGCAAAGCTGAGCTTGCAGTTGGCGCAAGCCATCCTGATGGCCCCCGTGGGTCATTTTTCAGTGGAGAGAACAAAACATTTCAGCTCTACTTCCTTCAACAGCCAGCTCTCTGCCTAATCAGTCCCTCATATATCAGTCCCCTAGCCCTCAGCCCCAAAAGACGCAAGGGCTCTTTGCTCACAGGTCCTGCCTGACAGCCCCTGCTTCCTCGCGGTAATTGGAAGATGCCCCAGCTTGAAGAGCTTCACCTTTCAGGGACTGCTGTAATTACAGAAGGTTACACTGCCATCTCTCCTAGAGAGAAGCAATCAATCTTACAGCATAGGTGCTGTGGAATACTGTTATCTGTTTCTGAAGAGTGATTCCCATGATCTGGGGATGATTTGTATTTTGGCCCCTTTTTCCCAATTTCTAAACTGTTGATGCCAGTCAGTGGGTATTTCTGGTGAAAAGACAGGTATATACACGTGCTAATTACTGGGAGTATCAAAATGATCTCTGAATGGAGAAGAACACAGACATGAAAAATATTATTGGAGAACCTACATAGGCAACAGTCTTGTATGAGGGCAAGAAGTTTCTTGTGTGGTTATAACATTCCTTTCTAACCAATTTATTTTTCACTACAAAATTAAAAATTCCTTTAATTCCAGAGATGAGTCTTTGTAAAAAACTATAGAAATTTCTCTGAATCAATGTTAAAAATGCACTCTGTTAAAAGAAAATAGTTACATTTTTCTTCCCCATAACACAAACAGCTTCTTTTGGTTTCATTTTGTGGTTTTCTTTTTCTTTAAAAGTAGCATGTACTTAATCATGGATAAGCATGAGTTGCTGAATTTTATCAAGACATTTGATTTATTTTGTCACTTTCTTAAAGGCAAAACTCTTTATATCTAATTATAGAAAAGGCTTATGCTATAAAATATGTGAATAAACTATATAAATCTGTAAAGTTAATAATATATGGGCTCATGTTTTGACATTGCCAATTTACAGCTTGAGCTAATTTCTGCTGAAGTCAGTGGACACTTTCTTTACCCACTGAAATCAATAGAATTACTGCAGCCTTCGCTGGACCAAGTGAAAACCTAGTTATGGAATATGCAATGACTCCTGCACATCAGGAACATCACAGGCTGGTGTGAAATCAGAGCAGTTGCACTGAAGCCATTCTCAATCCTGATGTGCAAGGCACAGGTCAGGAGCGGGTGAGGGTCTGCTTCCAGCTGGAGCTCTGCTCTGGGAACATTTCTCCCATTTCTCCTCTGTCTTCTGTTTTTAAGGGACAGAGATTATTCTCTAAGGAGTGAACAAGAAATATGTGAAGAATCACCCAGGCTCGCTTACAGGATGTTTTTTCATTACTATCTAAGGAGAAGTCTCTGTATTATGTTGTCAGATGGTCAGATTTTCCATTTTCAGAGCCAAACCTTTCAGTACTTTCTCAATCAACATTGCAATTGATCTGTCATTACTCATTTTAACTAAGTAGATACAATAGGATTAAGGCCAAGTTTAAAATATTAATGAAAGCTCTTCAGAGGATGAGCTATTATGTGAAATACTGGCCAGGTTTGACTGGAGAAATGTTGTTGCTGCTTGGCAAATCTGCTTTCTGAATATCACTGGTGTAATCACACGACAAACACAGCATTTCTCTGGGGTGCCCAATTTGCCGAACATGCCCCCCACCAAGTGCTTTACCGAGGGGGAAGAGGAGATTTATGGCCCCCCAGCCTCAGGCTGATGGGCTGCCTGTTCCCACGTGGGATGGCACAGCACCGGTGCTCCAAACATCAGGGCTGTGTCCGCTGCCTTGCAGTAATGTCACCGCTTCCCTGAATTCCCAAGTCGCTCTGGAACAAGCCTTGGCAGTTTTCTAGCCTTCACCATATTGCTTGATTCTTTCAGAAATTAGGGCAATACAAGCTCACACGAGTTCTCCTCCAGAAAATGTAATTTCTTTTGACACCTGTGGCACGACAGGGCAGTGTAAGGCCTTAACCTCCTCACAGAGCTGTTGGTTCTCTTCGATCTGGGATTATTTCTATGCAGTTTATTTTAATATATGTACCCCAAATGATAACAGATCTCCTGTAAGCTATTCTGCCTCAAGCAGAACTTGATGGAAGAGTTTCCAGGCTGCAGGACCCAGGTCTTCCAGACACATTACCTGTTCCCCACTGATCCTGGCACTTCCCCTTAATCTGGCCGCTGTTTTGTGTAACTGAAATTAAAGACGTGCGAGGAGTAGCCCTGGCATGAATGTTAATCGCCAGTATTTCATCCTCAGAAACATGCTGCAAATCCCTTTGAGCCCTGGCTGTTTCAAAGAATAAGAGAGGATTAGGGAGAGACTTGCTCAGCTGATTTTATTTTTACTGGAGCAAAGTTCCCCACCGGCTGCTGGCAGCCGGGGAAGCGCACATCGCATTTACATATACAGTCTTCCACGGGGACAAATCTCTGATATTGCAGCACGAAATCTTAATGAGCCAGATGGTATTTATTCCTGGCTGCACAGGCTATGCTGCCAGTTAAGGATAACATCAGCATGTCAGGGCTGAGGAGAGAAACTTTGGGAGCAGCAATGCAGGTACAGCACAGCCCAACTGGCCAGCACAGCCCTGCTCAGCTCGGCGGTCGCACTGAGGTTCGCTCCTCTCAGCCCGGGAGGATTCTCCAGCTCTGCTCAGGATGCGGGGTGAGCCCGCAGCCCCCGCAGCCCCCGCCAGTAGCTTGCACCTGGGCTGGGCTCCCACCACCAGCCCCACCAGCCTTTACAGGAGGAGATGTCAGGTGCCCAAGCCATCGTAGAAGCATTCCTACACAAACCTAGGCAAGGGCACTGGTGTTTCAACCTGAGGGTAGCTTCTGGGTTGCTTTCAAAGAGATGCAGATACAGCCAGCAACCCCTCATCCCCCAGAGCCAGTGTATTGACTCAGATCTTAATGAGAGCTCTGCCTTTGTCTTCAGGGGACAAAAGCTTCACCTGCAGGAGACAGCAGTGAAGGCTGTATCTTTTAAATAAGGCCTTTTATTTTCCAACAAACACAGAGCTCAGAGAAATCTGGCAAAGGCTCCAATAAAAATAACCCTGCTTTTGCTTCTGGCATCCCTACAGAAACATCAAACACATTTGTTCTCAATAGAGCCATGAAAAATATTATTGTCAAACACCTCCATGTTCTTGATCAAGAGATTATTGATTCTAGTTTTGAACTAAAAAAAGTCAAGAAGATTCAATACAGAGCCACTCATTAACTCACTGTTCATTTAACACAGAGTAGTCAACATCTCTGACAGAGTGGCTTAAAAAGTCAGTGTAGATTTTTATGAGAAACTGTAGATAAAATTAAAAGCATGTAAAAATGAGTCTGCTAAGAGACAATATGTAACCTAGAATGTTATTGGGAAAACAAAGGTAGGGAAGAGTGCTCACCAGCGCCAGAGCTTCAGCTGCTGCAGGCTGAAGCAGATTCCTTGGGCTGAACACAGCGATGGCATGACATGAGTCAAAGATGAAGCAAAGGAAACCCACAAAAAGAAACAATATGCCAGAAACCACAAAATCTTAGGTTTATGCAAAGCCCTGGAATTGTTCCATGGAAAGCCAGGGACGGGGGAGCCTGCTGACGGCAGGAGCAGCGAGCAGCTGCTACAGATGCACAGAGACCTCTCAGCTGCCAACCTTGCCTCCAGAGTCCCATTCCTGGGGCTAGGCAGTGAGAAAGCAGTGAGAAGAAAGACTCGGACCCAGCTGGCATCTCCTGCAGCCTACACACACCTCTCTTATCCAGAAGACAAAAGAATTTGTCTTCCCCCTCATTCACAAGGCTTCTAGTCAGCCTGCTTTCTCCGTGGTATGCCACTGAACTTAAACCAGTCACAGAGCAAGACTGCGAGGGGGAACCAGTGCACAGCCTTGAGCTCTTACATGTCTGATCCAGTGAACTGTGACCGTGTTATAATTAGGATGGAGGAATTATAAAGACAATTGAGGGAAGACCTAAAACCTGGAAGTTACCAGGCTGGAGGTAGCTGTGATGCTGACAGAGCAGTCCATCCCCGCGGGGTTCCCCTGGACAGGATGACTAATGGGGGGCCCTAGAGCCAGTTTGCCTTTTCTCCCAGCCAGAAATGGCTCTCCAGAATACTTGGCTAGCTGATTTCATATTTGCTCAGGGGTGGTTTATATCCCCTTCTCATGAATATTTAGCAATTTACCTGGACATTTTTGTAAATCAATTTTAACCAAGTGGAGAATATTTTCATAAAACCTATTTTGAACTTGCAAATGCAAGTTTTCATGCTGGAAGCCTTATTAGAAGAATTACAAGTAATATGCCATTAATGTGTCCAACAAAAAGAAATTAATTCTGAAGATGAACTACAAATGAACTTCAGATCAAGAATTGTCTGCAGAAATTACTTTGTGATGAACTGAATAGTGTGTACTGGCAATTTGTGACAAGAAAATGAGGCAGAATGTATTGAATAAATTACTTGTGGTTTTGCTGTAGTGGCGGTCAAGAGATTCTTGGGCTGAGTCTACCAGTAGGACTTGTGCTCTTACTGTAGGAATAAACTGCTTGTTCTTATTTCTTGACCTGGCATTTTCAGTGATGATTGGTTTATTTTTCAAGATGGTCAGAAATGGACAGAGATAGATGGGGGGGGGGGGGGGGGAAGAGTAACATCAGCTTAAAAACATCTAGCAGAAGTAAAGACTATTAACCAAAAAACGAGATCCAGCAGTGTATAACCTTGGAGGTGTATCTTGCTCAGGTGTGGTGGGACAGTCCCTGCCCTGCCTGCTATGCGGTTCTCCCAGCTGCCCCAGCCCATGCGGTGCCCATGGGTTTGAGCTGATGCCCATTCCTCATTCAGAGACTTCACATGATAGTCTCCATCTTCGTTGCTTTGCTATATGAGTAGGTGAGGATCTTTTATTGAAACATTTGAAAACTAAGACAGCATGTGTGCATTGCTCCTAGAGAAGGGACTCAAGTACCAAAGCAGTGATCTCTGGTGGCTTCCAGTATACTGCTCTCCATGCAGCTGGTACTGCTGCCTGGACATCACTGGCAACATGTAGACACACATCCTGTTCAGACACACATTCTGTTCTCTTTCAATGTTAAAACCACCATATTCACCACAAAAAGAAAATTGAGGTGATGAGTTTTGGTGAGTTTTCTGTGGGAGGAAGGGTGGCTTCCCCTCCCCAGTGATGGGCCATCAGCACAGAGATCATGGCAAGTGCAGGAGTACAGGGAAGGTCAAATGGGTATGAGCTGTCTGCACTTAAGAGGAAAATTGTATTTACATTTTTAATCGCTGAAGTGTTTCTCTGCATTTCTCGCGTGACGCCCTAGGTGGCGGATGGTACCTTACTGAATGGAGTTATTATTCAATCGTTATTTTCTTAATATTTGGGTGTGTGCTTCTTGATCCTAATTTACACCTGAAGGTTGAGTATGAGCATATGGCTAGATTTTGTCATTTAATCCATAGAGGAGTACATCCCCATCCAGTCTTTCTTCTCCCTTTGGCAGGACCCCTTGGACAAGAGGCACACTCCGAGCTGGAGTACAGCCAGCACAGCCAGGGCCGCGGATGGAGGCCGAGCCCATGGGCTCCCTGGGATGCTGCTGAGGCTGGGTGAGTCTGTGTGTCCATCTTCAGCTCCTGACCACAGGATTATTTCACATCAGTGCCAAGTTTACCCTTCTGTGTCTGGGGAACTCTTTGCACTATGAATAAGTAACCAGATGTTGTCCTTTTATTAATACAGAAGAGAAGCTCTTGTTCAATAAGGAAAATGGTGAATAACAGATCTATTTAGAGTCAGCAGGGACCCTCCCTGCTTTACTCAGAGTTCTCCAGTCTACAAGCAGTTTGATGGATATCAGTAAAATGCAATTTGCGTATTAAGAGTATTAATCAGATTCCTGTTTTCTCAAGATTTATACAAAGCCAGTAATTCTGAGATACTAAAACAAACCTGAAAATGGCTCTTAGCAGACTTGTGACCAAATCACAGAAGGCACTACCACGGTTTGTACTAAAAGCCCACTTTTTTGACAGTCTCAGCAGAATTATTCGGAGATGAATGAACTGTACATCCATGGCTGGACTCACAGATTTATGGTCAATGCTTTCTGAAAGTGATGGAGGGACACGGGGACATGTGTAGCAGTACAGGGACTTTTTCTGAATCAATTGGAATCAACTGTCTGGGTTTTTTACTGAAGACTATCTCCTTGTACTGCCTGCTTTCATACAGCATCACGCAGACTTATCTGTGACCTTCACAGATGTCACATCAACAAAGAATAAGGTTCAGTTAAAAAAAAATGAATGTAGTAGTTTCAGATCTGGAGTAAATCAGTGTAGTTTCAGTAGAGTCAGCAGAGAGGTGCTGATTTACAGACACCAAGGAACTTGTCCTATGATTACAAATAGTTTAAGTGAATTGTTACTACCGTGCCAGTTCAGGAATCTGGTGATTATACAAGAAAAAGCTTGTGAATCATTGGAATAGATGAGCTTTCCCAGCACATGAAAATGCAGTGCCTGGAAATGGGCAATAGAATTAAAATACATTTTTTATTTTTTTAAAAGTGGTACATGATGATGTGCATTCTGAGACTACACAATTAAATGCACTCAAAGATCACAACAGTAATAAACGAATACCTACTTTGTTCTATGCCATCTGAAATTTCATAATATATAACAATTTACCTTTCTGTGCCTTAATCAAGGGCAGCCAGCCCTCCTGTGGGGCTTGGCTTGAAATCTGAAATTAAGCCCTGCCCATGGCTTTGCGGATGCACTAATCCTTGCAGCTCAGCTGCAGGACCAGGTCTTCCCGTGGCACGAGTGGACTGAACGTGAACGTGCATGGCACGAGGGTCTGGGCCCCATTCGGGGGAGGGGGGGAGCTGCCCCTGCCCAGGTTGACCAGCCAGCCCCCTCCAGCCAGCATCAGTGCAGCAGGTTGTGAGATTGCTGGCTAAGGAGACTGTGTGCTTGGGTATGTCAAAGAGCAGGGGAAATCACAGAATCATAGAATCGTTTATGCTGGAAAAGACCTTTAATATCATTGACTCCAGCCGTTAACCAGCACTGCCAAGACCACCACTAATCCGTGTCCCTAAGCGCCACAGCTACACGTCTTTTAAATACCTGCAGGGATGGTGACCCCACCACCTCCCTGGGCAGCCCGTGCCAGTACTTGACCTTTTGTTACCAGCAATTAGACAGCAGGGAAATGTGAAATGGTCAAGAACATTTGTTTCAACCTCTCCACTTTTTCCAAAAAAGAGTCTCAGTCTGTGTTTTTCTGACTGCAAATACAAACCGAGATTTATGAATGAGCAAATCTCAAACAACCCTTAGTTCATGTGTGACCATTTCATCCTCTGAGTAAAACCGGTGCTTTGGCTTTCTCTGAGGAATCAAAATCTAGGAGTAGCTGCTGTTCTTCTCTTAGCCTATAAAATACTCAAAAAAGAATAATTTAATTTCTAGTTTAAGATCATGGCCTGTCTTCATATTTCTTATCTCTGAGTTTACTTTGCATTAAGACTACCAAAATAAAATCATCCACTGCACTTGAGATTTTCATTAGCTCCTAATCTAAGAACTGACAAAAGAAAAGGGAGATTACTTCAGGATGTGGGATCTGGAAGTGTGCTGAGCAGAACTGGTGTGACGCTCGGTATATTTTACATCAGTGAGAACTCATAGGTGCGTTTCCTGAATGCAGCAAGTACTCTGCTCTTTTAGATTTCAGAATAAAACAGATAGGTCTGAAGACTCTCACTAACGCTCATGAGTTACTTCCACATGGAGCAAAATGCCCCTTCACACTGTGAGACAACACAGCTACGGCCATGCTCCACACAATGGGGAGATGCGCAGGTAAAGAAAATGCCCACAACAAAATAACCTCCAAACACCTGTCCCTGAAAGGCATCTGGGCCGTGTTTCATGCCATGCATGGTTCCAGTTTTAACCTATTAAATCCCCACCAGAAGTGGTAAAATATCAGATGTACTGATGCAATTGCAATTGCTCTGAAACAGAGCTGGGAAGCTTTATAAAATATATATACTGCTGTTATTATGTGTGTTATTTTCAGGGGACAGAAGACTTAAAAGTCGCAGCCAGTAAAATACATGTCAGCTTGGGGATTATCATCAGAGATCACAGCTAGCATAGCACTTGGTTTTGTCTTTTTATAGGCTAGTGTTCAGTTAAAAGTGGAACTGGACAGTAAGGATGCCGTCAGTGTATGACAGGCATTATCAGCAGGTTTCTTGGGCAGGTGACTTGGACTCAGTTCTACTGTATACTACCACCTTTTCGCATTTCTTGCCTTTTTTTTTTTTTTAACCAACTTGTTTTCCTTACATTAATCAAGTGTTTTAAACCTTATGCAACCCTACACGCAATCATTTTAATTAAGACCAGCAGTGCACTTTGAAATCCTCAGATAAAAGGCAGTCTATAAATGCAACAAATTAAATTTCCAAGAGGAGTGAGGCAAGATAAGGAAAGTTCCAATCCCTGTATTTGCATTTTAAGAAAATCTGAAGAATCTGGGACCTAAGTATATTCCAGAATGTTTTTAGATCTAGCCATTTCACTTTTATTATTCAGGTCAAAGCAACACTCTGTGTACCCTTCACCTTTGAGGTATTCTGTCTCTACTTTTTTACTTGAGCTTTACAAGTTTGTTTTATAATTTAGGTAATTCATTGGGTAGTATGTAGGTATGTATCCACCTGTATACATGTTTTCATGCCTAGTTTGACTTTAGAAATAAAGACAGTGGTGTTTCCAATGCTGCAAACATACATAATTAATTCCATGGGGATTACTGAAGGAAAACAAAATGCATTCCTGAAGACGATGGGGACCATTCACTTACATTACCAAAGCAAGATTAAATAGAGATGTTTGTCATATAAATGGTCAGCTGAGAAATCCCCAAGTAAGTAAACTCAGAATAAAAATTGCTATTTTTTCCAATGCCCATTTTGCTTTCGGCACAGGTTTGTTTATGGGATATTTTAGAGTCATTCTGGAATAGTCAGAGGCAAGGAGTAAAGTAAATGGAATTAAATAAACACAGGTTCCTGTGATTCTTGTGTCAAAACCATTTTTGGGTGGAACTCTGAAAATCTGGGGAGTCCAAACAGACACACACACCAAGGTCCTTCAAGTGGCTGCCTTACCCTTGTAGTGCTTGTTGTCTGCAAACAAGTACATTAATATTGCAGTGATTTATCTACTGGAGAATGAGGGTCTCGCTGGATTGCAGAATGCATCTGGACCAGCCTAATGAGCACATTCTTCACCATCAGAGAGGCTGTGGAGGGCTTGCAAATATTTTAGACATGATTCACAGAGCCAAAAGGTCCTGTTTACTGATATGCTATTTATACCTAGCTCAATTAAACCTCTTCGGGGAAAAAAAAAATCAAGAATACCAACACTGGCAGTGCTGTTGGAAGTGAGTATCTCCTCATTAAAAAGGTTAGAAAAACACCATTCATAATATTGAAAGTTTCTTTCAGGCATATTTATGCCCTAGTCTTTGTCCAACAGCATCAAGTGTCCTCCTACAAGGCGCGATTCTGGCAGCAGACAAGACCAGTCAGTTTAACTGTGCCCCGGTGGCAGCCAGTCTCATGTGCCGCATCCCTGGGGAAGTGCTTTGCCCCTGTCAGCCCCACTCTTCCCCCTGCCAGGAGGTGAGCTGCCAGCAGCGCCCAGCCTGCACCGGCCCCGTGGGGCTAGCACAGAGGATCTGGGGCAACTGCCCCAGATTTAGGGACATGTCTGGAGAATCTCCTGAAACCAAAGATGTGCAGCTCCCTCCTGGGAGCAATACTCTCACTCAAGGTGTTTCCTGAGCAGAATGGTTTCTGCTTGGTCCAGCTCCTTAGTAGCAACTGGTAGAAAAATAATTGCTAATTCTCAGTGCCCTTTAGTTGCAAAGCCTTTGGGGATGGAGACAGAGAACAGGGTGTTGTGAGCTGCAAGGTGCATGGCAAAAGCACGAAGAAGAAACACAGAGGGACGTGCAGGAAGCAAGTAGCTCTGCTAAGGTCAGATCAGTTCCTGCAAGTCCTGGCCTCATAAGCTAGAAAAGTAGTAAATTGCCAGAAGGTCCCATTCTTTCTGTTAGTTGCAGGCTCAGGGAGAGATATGCCCACTTAAAGGAGAAACCTTAAGAACAATTCACACCATTTGGATCTCAGTTTCTTGGAAATCCAGGTCTTTCAGACCTGATGGTTAAAAAAAGTCAAAGGTATATCCGTAAAGTTCAATGTACTGCAAAGTGCTCTTTCCTGGAGCCTTCACAGTGGAAGTAAATATCTGGCCTTGAAATTCACATTAATGTTTGTGGTTTCTTTCTGGCACGTGAACCACCTAGAGCTTTTGGAGGTGTGTTCTTGCACAGTGTAGGCATACCTTGTGCAACCCCTTGTGCAACAGAAGCCTGTGAGATAAGCATGAACGTCCATGTGGCAGTGAGCACTAGAAGCATTAACATAAAATATTGAGATGTAAATTAGTGTTGGAAAGTAAGCACAACAGCCTTTATATAACACTTTAAATGAGGTACCCATTAAATAACAAAGGTTTTGTTCACGAAATACACTATTAATAAATTTTGAGCCATCGTCTCTTTAAAAAAAATGTACTTCAGTCAAGTGGAAAGCAGACTAATGTGGATTTAGAAAGAGGTTGGGAGTGCAACAAATTATAAATGCTTTCTACTTTATCAGCATTACAGAGTACTATTAATTTTAAAAATAGCTTTTAAAAACATACATGGCATACCATAATGGAGATGGCTGTGTTTCAATACATCATCCTGATGACTCTTTCCACAGCAATGAGTTATGCAGGCACGCCAAGCTCTGTTTTGCAAATGGTATGTACCATGCTGCAGCTGAAAGTTAAAAAAAGCAGGTTTGTCTTTTGATTCAGGATTGTCTCTGCTGGGACTTCCGAGTGCGAGTGCCTATGGACATGCTCAGTGTGTGTATCAACGGCCGGGACGCTCCTTCCCACTGCATATATCTCAAGGAAGCACCATCCCTGCAAAATTTCCATTGTTCATTATCCCCATAGAGGGCTGGAATCAGACCAGTAATGCATGTGTTGAATGATTAAAAATAAAAATGTTAATGGAAAATGCTAATGTAACTGAGTAGCTCCTTTAAAAGACTTTGTCTATAAAAGTTTCAGTGCTAATTGGCATAAGCATCCCTAGAACGGTGCGTTGTGTCTGTCTAAATGATGAAAGAGGTAGTTGCCATAGCAAGGACTGGTTTTATTGACTGCTTAAAGGAAAGAGACACATAAAACCATAACTGAGGCCTGAAAATGAATTAGAAAAATCCCTGGGTAGCTCTAACATACTCATGCTTACTTGCCTTTTTTTTTTTTTTTTTTTCCTTAGACTGCACAGTTCTCTGCTCCTCATAAAATAGCAATTGCAAATATGACAGAGGTCAGTGACCCATTACAGCAGCCCTCAAAGGCTTGGGCAAAGCTCTGCCTTCTCACAGGCTGGAAGGGCCCTCAGTCCCTAAACCTGATGTCCCAGGCTTTCTGCTCAGGCATGAGAGTGCCCCCGGGTGAGTGGCAGAGAGGGGAAGACCTCTGTTATGACTATAACTCTGACCAAGAGAACAGAGCCAGAGTTTGTATCGTTTAAGGCACTAGGAATATACACTGGGGTTTCTCTCGCGTGTGGCCTCTTTTGTAAGCACTGAGACATGAACTCTGGTTCAAGATTTCTCTTCAGCTGTGTCACTCCTCACTTTCCTTCCCCAGTATTTCTGCATAAGGCTACATTGCCACTTCCCTTGCAAATAAGAATATTACTTACAGAGCATGTATGTGCTGCATTAATGTGTTCCCCTATCCCATTTTATTTTATTTAGCAACAGAAAAATATCCCTAATTTAATCCCAGTTACTGATTACCTAACTCAACCCAAAAGACCGGAATTCACCAAAAGGCAGAAGATCTATTCTCTAAAAGCATTAGAATAATGATCAAACAGTAGCTCAAGCTGTAACACTAAGATTAGCAACGTCATTTATTTTATTACTTTATCACTTATAAAAAATAAACTTGTCCTCTTAGGAATGGCAAAGTCCATTTACCCATGTACTGGTCTACCCAACATTGTCCCTTCAGGCTTTCACTCTTGCCCTCCTACTCACATATGTCTGCTGAGCTGAAGTTTTGGTCGCCTGTTGGGAACTATGGTAATTGCGTCTGTCTTGGTGCTCTTTTATGCCAATGTCCAGTTATGCAGGTTTGGAGCTGCATTATCATATTCTTAGTCAAATGAGTATCAGCTGCAAAACAATCTCTTTTCATAATGCTTACGTAGCACTACATTTCCTCTGCTGTTGATATGATTATACAGATAAAGAGTTCCACTGGAACCATGCTGTATAAAATCTTTATAATGACAGGTACAAGGAAATTCCTTTGCCTAGATTTACTTCCACATGCTGCTATGCAACTAGGAGCTATAAATCTGGCTTTATCAGCAGGCGATAGCCACATTCCAACATCCTGTTGTGAATGTGTGTGTGTGTCAGGCTGTGATGGATGGATACACACACAAAGGTCACAACTGACCATTGCCAGCAATTCACTCTCTTTCTTTCTCTCTTTCTTTCTTTCTTTCTTTCTTTTTTCCTTTCCTTATTTATTTATTTATTTATTTATTTATTTATTTCTCTCCTTCCTTCCTTCCTTCCTTCCTTCCTTCCTTCCTTCCTTCCCAAATTTTCCCAGTACTTCATACATAATTTTAATATCCCACAGCACCTTCTCCAGATTATAACTCAGACCATCATGTGATGCTTCTGTAAAGCAAGCTTTAGAGTTCCTTGTCCTAACATAAGCACCATGGGCACACAATACCCTCATCGACTACAAATACATTCAGCAGATTCGAATTTGTTGTGAAGGCTGTCCCCCCTCGCTCTCTGCCAGATCGTGCATTGTGTCCACGCTACGTCAGCTTTATAATAGATCAGGTATCGCCTGTTATCTCACATCCAGTAGAAAAACGTCAACATTAGTATCAACTTAGCGTGCTGGCTAGAGTACTAGGAGTTTAACTGGGTGATTCATCTGTGCTGTACATCAAATCTATACGTTTTGTCTGACTAAAGGACACAGACTTTGTAGTGATGGTTGCGGAGCCCCTGCCTGCAAAGCAGATTAAGTCTGTTTGTGTAGGATCCAGATATGCTGCAAGCTGTAACATCATTCTCTCATTTTTCCTAGTATGTTATGATCAGCTTCTATTATTCAAGAGTATTTCCGCTCCGTTCATGATGCACACGCAGAAAAATGTTCTGCACCACCATTCTGAGAGTAAGCTGTCTAGCTCAAATGAAACACAATCGCTTCTGCTTCAAGCAAATGAGAAGAGACTTTCTATTTTGCACATCACTGAGTTCCACATTTTGGCATTGTTTATTTTACTGAGCCTACATTACTGAATTAAAATATTAATATACAGGCATTATTTTTTACAAAGGTATGTAGCGAGAGGACAACGAGTAATGGCTTTAAACTGAAGAAGGGTAGATTTAAATTAGATATTAGGAAGAAATGCTTTACTGTGAGGGTGATGAGACACTGGCACAGGCTGCCCAGAGCAGCTGTGGGTGCCCCATCCCTGGCAGTGCTCAAGGCCAGGCTGGATGGGGCTTGGAGTAACCAGGTCCAGTGGAAGGTGTCACTGCCCACAGCAGGGGGATGGAACTAGGTGGTCTTTAAGGTCCCTTCCAACCCAAACCATTCCAGGATTCTATTATTTAGATGGTGATTTGAGTATGTCTCTCATTTATATGAATTTCCCAGGAGGGAGATGTTTCAAAGACCCAATCAGAAAACAGAAATAACTTTATCGTTTAAAATCATGAAGTATCCTCTCCTTTACCCCTGATTATAGGTTTCATATCCCTCAGAAATCAGCAACAACGTGCTCAGCACACATCAGTCATCCCGTGTCCTCTGTTCAGGACCTCTGGCCATCTCTCTCTGATCCATTTATAGTTTCCCAGTTCAGCACTCCCACCTTTCCCTGTTTCTGGGCTGTTTTTCCATCACCTTCCCAGTGCTCTGGGGGTAAAGGAGAGACGGCACTTGGGCGTTAGGGTGCAGACTTGTTCAGGTGGGTTTGTTAGGAAATGGTCTGCTGGGAGAACCTCAAAGGTGATTCACAGAGATCTCAAGAAGTAGTTTACACTTCCCAGAATACACAAAACTGTTATGCTGTCTCGGTGAGATGCATTTGCTGGCTTCCAGCAGCACTCAGGTATGTGCATACACTTTGACCACAGAGAGATAATCACCCAAGAAGTCTCTGAGACAACCTAGATGGAGGGAAACGAATGCATTGATGGGAAATAATGGTTTTACAGTATCCCCACATCTCGACTGGGGACTGGAAAAGGTCTGCTTTCCCCCTCCCACAACATTCTGAATTTTTGTGACCCTTCCCATGAGAGCAGGAGAGGAGTGTCTGACCCTGGTGTTTGTACATCCCCACAGTAGTTGACCAAACTTGACTAAAGCCACAAAGGCTCTTGTTGGGAAGTGTTATTTTCAGATATGCTTCCCTCCCATCCTGATTCTTTGGACAGAGATGTGTTTTAATAACCCCTCCATCTCGATGCCGATTCAGACCACGAGTTTCTTAAAGCAGCTGTAAGCCAAAGGAGGGCATGTTTTCCAGTGACAGGTCGAAAGAGTTACAGCCCCTTAAATCAAATTAGTAGACAGCATCTGAGTGGGAGCCTCTGCGAGATGAACGAGCTGGCAGTTTTTAAAGAGTAACAACGAGGTAATAAACAAGATTAACACAAAACTAATGGCAGAATAGAGATAAATACAGGGAATGTCCATGTAATGTCAGGGAGGGTTGCATGCCAGACTTCTGGCAATGTGTTTGAGACAGGAGTAGGTAACCCATACCTACTAAATCACAGCCATAAATCTTATGCTGTGTTAACAGAACATGAATGATCTGCTCTGCAATGAATGGGAAAAAGAAAGGAAATTCACTGTTCGTGACAAAAAGAGCTGCTAACCTAAGCTGCTCCTTTTTGTTCGAGCCAGGTTTGGAAAAGGGCTTCAGCTGCCTGATGATGCAGGTAGGTGTGCACATGGCATTCAGTCCCCCAGCTTTATAAAGATGCCCCTGAAGAAGTCAGTGGGCTCAGGGTGCCACAAAAATAGCTCCCAAAGCTGTTGTTTTGAAAAAAAAAAAGGGGGATATTTACACTGATGAGTTGGTTCTGAATTACCTACGAAGACCATAAGGAGATGGAAAATGTCCCATTCCTTCCCTGTCAGTCAGAGTGGATGCCTTTCTAAAGCTATGATAACCTACACCAACCCATGAACCTGCATTGTGGGTCCATAAATATTTCACATGGTCTGAAGTCTTTATAATTTTTGGTTAAACATTAATTAAACAAAAGAGTTTACTGGTTAATAGTGGACTTATTACTAAGAGAGTACAAAACCTCTCCAAAGGAAAAGATGATTTCTTGGCTACAGCACAAGACCAAACCCTTGCAGCTCTGATGCAGACTTTCCTTGTTAGTGTAAGCAGGTCTTGTGGAGTTCCTTGTCCTTCAAACTCATTTGGACAAAATCTGGATAAGGTAAAAGACAGTATCTTTTATTATGTGACCTGATACATTAGGAAAAAGGAGCCAAGCTTTTGAACTAACAGACTTCATCAGATCCCAGCTCTATCTGCTCCACAGGTTCCGGATATACTGATGGGTCTGGAGAGGTTTACCTTCTCTTCACAAACCCTCCTGCCTTCGGTCCCCAGACCATCAGGGCATAACCAGAGGGTTATTTCCCCGCTCCTCTGCAGCTATTGAGTGTGACTGTGCAAACATGTGGTTACAGTCCAGCACTTGTCAATTACTTTTTTATTAGCATCCACTCCTGAAGAACAGCAAGAGAGGAGATGTTAACAGGGTCTCGAAGGGCTGCGAAGTGGCAAAAAGCCTGTAGTGCACTGTTCAGAGCTCTGCCTGAGACCTGGAGAGCTACCAGAGCTTGTGTCACTGGCACAAATGCAGTAATTAGCAATGTGAGAGCAGAAATGGACACAGAGCTGATTACACAGGAGCCATGCTAGTGAATGGGCTTGCCAAGGTCTTGTTGCAAGGCAGAGTTTGTCATTTGGAGCTGGGCTGACGTTTTAGGCATGTAAGCTCATACTTGGACTGAAATCCTTTGGTGTCGCTTGGTGTCCTTACAACCGTTTGAGCAAATAATGGAAACTATTACATTTGTGATTTTGTCTGCCGCTGCTCAGAAACAGCCTGTATGGTACAGAGATGCCTTTCATTTTTAAGTGCTGCATGGTTTCAACTTGCAAGAACATTTGATAATGTAGCTAAACTATAGGGAAATAAATACTTTCTTTTCAATTCATAGTTGTTTTTTGAACTTGTGAGCAATGAGTTAAGCTAGACAGATTTAGAAAGGCCCTACAGTGTTTTTCTGTTGAAATACCAAATGATATACACCATTTCTCTTGTGTCCCTGCAAAAACAAGACTGCCCAGGGTAACATAAAATTTTCTTTTACTTCCTTCCAACAATGGCACATTTCTTCTTTTAGAGGCTGATTAATATTTATTACTATAGTAAATGGCAACTTAAATATATGCTAGCAGTTCTGCAGTATGTCATTAATTTAAGAAAACAGGACACATACTATCAAACTACAATGGGTCCTTCTACAGTGAATAATGGTGGTGATATGGCAATCTTTTAAAAGGAATTACTGAAGCATTGTGATACCGATTTAAATGGCAACATGTTACCATGCAGAAGCAGATCATTCCAACTGGTACATATAATTACATGGGAAATCAATAAGTGAGGCATCTTAGGTTATGCACTGTGAGCCGCAATGAAAAAATAAGAACATGGGAAAAGAGTCATAACCTGAACATGAAAATCAGTGTTCTCCTTTTGAAGAATACTGAGAGAAGTCCTTCATCCTTTCTCCACCCTAGGGGTGTAGGGATGCATCTGGCAGGGCTGGTGGGCATTACTGAAGTTTCTAAAAGGCTACTCTTAAATTCTTCCAAAAGAGGGGTTGAAGCTGGAGCTAGGCAAGAGACTTTTGGGGCTGTGTTTCAAGTAAGAAGATAACTTGCAGAGAAGGAACCTTTGTTTAACAGTATTTCTCTTTTTGAGATTCCCGAGTTGTTTTCAGATATGCCTTTTAAAAAGTTAAACGAGGACTCATAGTGTCAAAATGAAAAGGTATTTAATCCATAAAACTACGTACCAGAATCTAAAGAGTAGCATCAGATAAGATCAGTTCTGCTTTGTCAATGGTTCTATTTTTTAACTACAATGATCTGTAAAATTACTTTGTTACTTTTGTATTCTTGCACTTCTCACACCAGTGGTAAAGGTCATAATGCCATCACAAGTCAGTCCTCAAAGACAACTCAAACAGCCTGATACAGCCACATACAGATAGAGTGACAAAGATACGTGATGCAGGACCAAAACAGAAGGTCACTACTTTATTTACATGTGCTTATCATGTACAATAAGGAACGAGGGTTGCTGGATCGGTCTCTGCCATTTGTAGGCTAAAAGATTTACAGCCCTGAACTAAACTGCTCTGGCTCCAGGATGGCTTTGCCGTGGCTCAGGTACCACAACTGGCTCCCATGGGCATGGTCTCTAATGGCTGGTCTTTGTCTGCCCTCACCATCTCTACTGCCTGTCCAACCGCATGTCTGGCCAGTGCCCTCTGGATCCGTCTGCTGACCTTCTACAGCCACATACGTCAGCTAAATGCAGCCCTTGACTCTGAGACATCCTTTCTCGGACATTTCTTAGATACTTTGTGTACGCCCACGGCTTTCTCAAGGGGCTTTGCCTCATCTAGATTCAATTTTCTCCCTTCCCAGATTTGTCTTTCTATGAGGTGGGACAGAGCCACTCCTTCAGCAGCAGCGTGGCCACTGGGCAAAGGATGCTAACCGGGTGATAGAGGTATGACACGGCAGCCCCGTAACACCCTCTGCTCTCAGCACTGGGCAAAGCTAATGCCACTCACGCAGCTCTGCCCATCATGGCGCTAGTCCCTCAAGAGCCCAGCAGCGGGTCCTGCAGCCCCTGCGCAGCAGATGGCCGGCAGCCTGCTGTGACCCTCGCCTCCAGCTGGGTCCTGGGACAGCGCAGGGCCAGCAGGACCCAGCTGCACTCACACGATGCCTTCTTAGTGTCTGCTTTGGATCAGCACAGAAGCTGGTTGTGCTGGACAGCCGCTTCTCAACAGGTCTGCCTGCACTGGAACAACTTCCCCTGAGCAGCATGGCCAAGGCATGAGTAAAAAAAGTCCTTGATTCAAAATAAAAGGGCAAAAAGAATGATTCATTTTCTTCATAAATGCTGTATGTCATTTCTTACTTTATAGATAGGCTTACAGAATTCAGAGACTCAGACTGGTACATGATTTTAAGAGCCTTACTCACTACAAATAATCTTTTGATGATGAAGCTAACTACGTAAAGCTTTGGATTAAAGACCTTGCATGAATATAGCCAAATTAGGAAACCCATATGATAACAGCTGTGTTCACAACCACATGTATTGCTGTTTTATTTTTTAATCTACATTACTGGATCTATTTTTGACTACAAACTAGATGACTCATTTGATCACGACTAGTGAAAAAACCATAGTATGTTGTCACAAAATATGTCTCAGACTTTATGCAGTATTTTTTTTTCTTCCCACTGCAACCATATATCTCCTTACAAACAACCATGGGCAAAATCAGCACATACAGGAATTTGGCTTGTTTTATTCAATAATCAATAGAAAAGGAGCTGCATGAATTTAATTGTCATTTGCCTGCCTTTTTTATTAGTATCTTCCATTTATTTTCCTGTCATTTTTCTTTGATTGTTCTGCTCAGATTGAGAGTCCAGGACATGATAATTTCTTCAAAAATATTTCAACCAAACCTTTAGTTTTACTACTATGCACATGGAAGAGGGGGGAAAACTTAACCAAAAGCAGCTGCGGAGCCATATTTTCTACTTCATTTATCCCTTTATGTTTGTACAAAAGAGAAAAATTGAAAATTAGCCAGGACTGTAATACCACAAATTCTCTCACTAGAAAACACAGCATAGTTTGCAGTAATCCCTTTCACCACAGCATTAGCTTCTTGATCCACAGTGCACAAACTGCTCTCAAAGAGGCGAAAGACTTCACCAGCCCATGCAGACCCCTGTACCACCAAGGCTGCAGTGGTCCACACCAGCACATTGCAGTGTGCTGCCTGTGACTTCAGCTAGTTCATGGCATCATACATATTCATAGTTGTTGGCCATTTCTGTTGTCTCTGGGCCAAATTTTCACTTGCATCAGTCAAGGAGCAACTCAAGCAGCTCTTTTAAATCAACAGTATCAGCATGGATCTGCCCTGGGGGGCAAAGCAGCATCAACTGCTCAGTGAGGCTCAGGTTAGCTCTCAGCCAACTGCATCAGCCTTCTGCTTAACAGCAAAATTCATTTTCAGCTCCAAGGTTTCATTCCCCTTTCTTCAAAACAAAGCAGATTAGCATCAGCTCCAGGCAGAAATTTGGCCCTTTCCTCTGTGTGGGATTCCTGAAGAAATAAAGAAATTCTTAAGGAAATCTTTCTGCTCCCACAGCGCTGCCTCTATCCTGTGGCTGGGCTCCAGCCTTGTTCGTCTGCTCTGTACACACCTGGTCCCTTAAACCTCGATGCCACAGCCAGGCAGCTTCCAGCTGACCTTGCTCCATATCACCTCTCCACCTCCCTTGGGACATGTCCCTTTCCCCTGAGAAGGCCGAGCAGGGAGAGTGGCTGGGATCAGAGCAGGGCACCAGCACTCATCCCTGCACACATGCGAAGGCAGTGAAATGGAAGTTGTGACTCAGGTACCAGTCTCCCATCAGTCCTTATAGCTGATGTATATCGTGCATCCATAAAGTTCTGTGTGAGTGTGACAGCATCTGCAGCAGGTGTCCAGGCAGGGCTCTCACTCCCCATGGGCAAGACCTCCAGGAGATGCACAGGCAGGAGCACATGGGCTTGTGCCTGCCATGACGGCAATCCAGATCCACACTCTGGCACTAAGGACCGCACCAAGCACATTGTAGCTCAGCTCGTGCCAAGGTCGGATCCTGTCAAGGTCTGTGCCGTGTGCCTCTCAGCATGCGGCAGGGAGTGCTTGCCACAGGCAGGGATGGTACGTGGGTGGTGGTGAAGGAGGGGACAGGGAAGCCCAGCGAGCTGGTCTAGTAAATTATCCACCAGCTGCAACAACCCTGGGAGTTTGTCTTAATTCAGACAGTCCTGTCTGCAACTCAGCACCTGATGAGCTCCTCCTTTTTCATTCTCTGCTTCCCACATTTTAGTGGGTCTCTGCTATGTGAGGATAAAGCCTTTGAGCTAGGCTTGCCTGATGCACACATGAGAGAGCTGGGCTTGGCAAGCTTCTCCCTCTCTGCTGAGCAGAGTCTGGTGAGACTGTGCAGGGTTGGGGAAGGGGCAGGGAGGACGTGGCCTTCATTCTCCACATTCAAAAGTCAGAAGGGCTGGAAAGCAGCTTGCTCCATTCTTCAAAGCCACAGCTGAAACAATACGAGTGGCAGGAAAATAAATGAGGAATAAAGCTGCAAACTCAACTGAGTTAGACCTTGCAAAATCCATCTTAGAAAGTACGGATTCTGACCTGAGAAATGGGTATTGCTAAAGATGCTTTAAATCACAGAGAGTGATGCACTAGGAGAGTCAGCTCTCCACAGATGACCTAATACGTCTTTTCCTCCCCTGTCCTCAGTGACTCCAATAAACTCCTGACCTTGCAGACCAATAAAGAGGAACTCCAAGGAGACAGGAAGTCTGGCTTCACCTTCAGCATCTTGTCAGAAGAAGCAAGCAGCTCTGCTTGGTTCAGGAATGATTACCAATGCCAAACTCTTACTGCCATTATATCAGCTAGCAACTATTTTTTGGTCCATGGTACAAGCTTCTGCCTTCAGAACTCAGCTGACCACCAAGGAAGCAATAGTCTGATGACACCTCTGCAAGGATGGTTTTGTCCTGATAAAAGCTGCCAGTGAATCAACAGGAAGCTGAAATCTCTGTTTCTCTTAATTGAGCATCTTTCTCCTTTATTCATTTGTTGGCAATTTATGGGGAATGACTACTGCAGAGATTTAGCTGTGTTTAGTCATAGGATGATTTTGTCTCTTCCTAGCAAAGAGCTAAGTATAGCACAGACTCATTATTCAGAGGCCGTCAGTGATAACTGGTGTTGGCATCATTCCCGAGGCACAGTTTGAGCAGCCGGGTCCACCTCAGAGCTGACTTTAACTTGCCTTTGCCTCTCCCTGACTGCGCTTTGCTCTGCTTCCCAACCTGATGTGAGGCCGGAGCAGACCTCATCCTCAGAGACAATATTTATGGTTGTTTATTCCTGGTAGCAGGCTAAAACCTAGAAACTAAAATAGCCACCACCCAGCTTGGCTGAGTTCCCCATCCCTGAGAGCCACCCACTATCAGGTGCTTCTCAAGGGATTTCTGAACATCAGAAATAATCTGCGCTTCACTTGGCTTCTTGCTCTGGCTACAGTTAGCTATTGCTTGCCATGATTTATTTGTGTTATCATTAATTACAACAATTCCAGATGTATTTTATTGCAAATATAAGCATCTAGGATGTTTTTAAGTCTTATTCTAGCCTTGGTTTTATTATCTTCCAATATTAAGAAATCACACAGCCTAATTACACACTGTGTCAGACATTGTTTCCATGCTGATGAAAAGCCTTCGCTACATGGAGAGACCCTAGTCACTGCCCTGGCATGTGGAGCCTGCTAGTGCACAGCTTTACAACTGCTTTATTTAAATTTAAAAGTAACTAAATATATTTAAATTTAAAACTAAAATCCAGAAACAAAAATACTTCAAACCCAGCACTTTTACATGTACCATCTCCCCGCCACCCATAAACAGATTGCTTTCTCTCTATGCTTGCCCGAAGCATGGCTCTGGCCGACCATGAGAGCTGACTGGGGCCAGGCGCCGTTCTCCCTGGGGCCAGTTGGCAGTGGGACAGTCACTGCTTCCTGCTGGGTGCTGGCCCATCACCCCGTGTCTCGTGGCTCCCAGAAATCCCTTCGTAAGTTTTTTCCTATTCCCCAGGTTGCTGTGTGTGTGCATTGGGAAAGTGAGATAATGTCACCCCATTGCCACGTCAAATGTTTCCTGGGGTTGCCAAGCCCTTCGTGGCATGGGTTTGAAAAACAATATCCTTGTGCTGTTCCCCCTGCTTGCTCCCAAAATGCCTCTGGAAGGTCAAGTTCAAACACCCTCCCTAGAGGGACTTTATCTTTCCAGAATTTCTCTCCTGCTATTGCTTTTTAACCCAGATTTTTTTGCAGATGTTAAAATACCTTTCATAGAAAAATGCAGACATTGGCTCTGCCATGTCAGGGCACATTCCTGCTCTCTGGAGGTGAGGGCTGCCAGCTCCTGATGCCTCTGGCCTGTTTGCTCTATAAGGCCAGTATCACCTATGCCCCTCCAGCCCAATTATTTCTCTTGAAAAGAGTGAATCCCTTCTCCCTGGGCTGGATCCTGGGAGGCATCGGCCACTCTGTCCTGTACTGTAGAGGGAGAGCTGCAAAGGAGAGCTCAGTATTCACGAGCTGTAGCACGAAGTCATCACTATCTCTGGATCATTTTGAAGCACAATTGGAGAATTTAGCAACCCAGTTCCCCCTGAGGCACTGGGCAGATTTACCTCTCTTCGCAAGGACTCAGGCAACTCATCCCACAGCTGGAAGCAGCATAAAGTCCTTATCTTCTTCTGAAAACTGAGGAACCACAGAGGAATCAAAGCAGAGCATGGCTGGACCATGAGCTGGGAAATACAGGCACCTGTGTTGAGTTCCCAGTTTCCTCCCAGTGAGGTACCAGCCCTTGCCACTGTTCACTCATTTTCCTCCCCACACAGCCACTTTAAATTGTATTCCTTAATTTTGGAAAAACATATCCAGGTGCTGGGGACAAAATGCAATGTGAGCTCTAATAAATCCTGTCAGGGCCAATGCAGGAGCAGATGGCTTCTGACACACTCTCAGAAACTGAATACAGGTCAAAATGAGCCTGGGGTATGCTTCCCTTCTCTGCAGGAATATATGCAAGAAACCTCAGAAAAATGTATATGTGAGATAATAAATCAACACGAGAGTTTATGATTTTTTTTTTTTTTTTCAAATTACAGCTGTAAAGAGACAGTTGAGTCCTGAGCTGTGGTTGTGTTCCCTGCTTCTGGCAACTCTCTTTTGATCACAGAATATCAGGAGGCAGTTGGATCCTGGTTTCTTTTTGCTGGACTCAGGCACGATGCGGAAGGGAGAAAGGTGGGGGACAGCAGAGAGGGGGAAACCAGGAGCAGGAGGAGCCCTTCGGGCCTCACCTGCACAAACGGACTTTGTACTAGGCCTCAGGCCCAGCAGGAGCTGGCAGCAATGACTGTTGAAAGCTGTAGATTTTGCCACTTCATGGGAAAAAAGAGCCCAAAAGGTGATAGATGGTCATTCAATGCTTGATATGCATTGAAATAACAAGAGAAACACAGTTTCAGAGTTTCTTCTGCTAAAAACATTTCACATCTGTCTGCTGTGATAAACTACCCAGGACATTCCTGTCTGATACGGGAAATCCGTTTTCCCTGCGCTTAGTGTCTAAGCTTGGGACAGAGGGACAGCCCCTGCTCAGCCAGGAGAGGCGACTTGGCTTGAGAGCTGCCAGCTCCCTTCCAGCCCGGCCAGGCCAGGCCAGGCCTGCATACCGTTCCCTACCCCCCAGGCGCCACGCCTGAGGCTCCATCCCCTCCACACTCCTCCCCAGCACCGCCGCTTTGGGACGAAAACGCTTTAAAATCACTAATTTTTTTCTTTGCCCTCCCCGCCCCCCCCCCCCTTTTTTTTTTCCTCCCAGAGCCCCGGGCGCCGTGGCGGGGTTGCGGTGAGAGAGAGCAGGGGAAACCACTCGCGCGCGCTGCGCGCCTTACCCAGCGAGCCCCGCCCCGCCGCACGCCATTGGGCAGAAAAGTTTGTCTCCGGTGGCGGATTGGCTGAGGGCGCCTGGGGGCAGCAGCCGCCGCCAATGAAAGGCAGCGGTCGGGCAGCGTGCCCGGGCGAGCGGTGGGCGCGCAGCGTAGAGGGGAGCGCAGCATAGAGTGGAGCTACAGCGGAGCGTAAGCAGCGTGAAAGACGGCGGCGTGCGAGGTGGGTGTGCGGCTGTGTCTCGACCGGCCGAGACACCCCCTTCCGCGCCTCCTGTGTGCTCCCCGCCCGGGCAGGGCTCGGAGGAGCCCGGGGCGCGGCTGCGTGCTCGGGAGACCGCGCTGGGCTGTGCGCGGCGGGGCGGTAGGCGCCACCTGGGAACCGCGGGCACAGGCAGGGCTCGAAAACTGTATTTTTTAATGTTTTTTCCCCGTGTCCCGTGCTGTCCCGCAGGCTGGTGGGGACCGGCGTCAGTGCAGCTGCTCACCTCCAAAATTCTGCTTGTTCAGATACACCCGGGGGGCTGCCGGCCCCGCGGCTCCGGGCGGTGCGCGCCCCTGCAGCCCCGCTCCGCGGCAGCGCCCCGCTCCGCTCCTGCCTCCTGCGCGGCCCCACCGGACCCGCGGAGTCCCCGGCGCAGGGCGCCCCGCCACCGGCCCTCTGCCGGCGGGGGGCGAGCAGCTGTGGCAGCAGATGTGGAGCAAAGGCAAGTCACAGGGAAGCGATGTCACAGAACGTGACTGTTAAGCGAATTGTTAAGTGCTCGGGGTTAAGAGCAGGCAAAAGTGATCTCCGAAGTACTTGCATTTTTCCTACCCCTTAGCGGAGCAAGCCTAGCTGTGTGTTGTGGCCGTGTGGCCGCAGTCGGGGTCTGCCCAGCCACAGCATCGCAGTGTCCTGTGATGCATCTGGGTTTGTTCATATTTCTAGACCAGAAATCCACTTCAGCAAAGCTTTTGCTGGAAAACCAATGGTTGTTGTCTAAGGTCACTTCTGTGAGACTCGGGCCATCACTGCCCTGAGCTTGTGGCCTTGGAGGGAGTTGCTTGTCTCCATTTAGACCCTCTGGAAGGTGTTTGCGCCTCGTGCTCAGGCTGTTGGAGGCTTGCTTTCCCCAGGAGGTCCTGGGGCTCTGCCACAGTGTCTTCTCATGAGCGAAAGAACCAGAATAACTGAAAGGCCCTCTTGGCATGGCGTTAAGCTGAATAGGAGGGATTTTAACTGCTAAATAAAACATGTGGAATGGGTTGTCAGGGAGCAGCTGCTCTTACGACCTTATGTGTTCTACCTTTGTCGCTGCATAATTAGGAGATGAGTTAAACACCTAACATCAGCACTACTGGGTTTCAACATTGTTGTAATCCCATCTCTCCATGCCAGATGGCCCTGACCAGCCAGTGCCGAGTGCTGTGCCCCACGACTGGCCTCCATGGGTCTACCATTGCACAGGGGCACTCCCAGACCTTCCTGGTGGGGAATGGCAGGCACTCTTGTTGAGTGAGAAGTTTCTTGCCCATGCTGTGCTTGGGGATTCCTCCCTGAATGTCAGGATGAGGAGTTCAGCCCATCTGCTGTTGAGGCGGTAGCTCCCTCTGTCTCATTAGGTTTGGACTGTGCCAGTGCTGGATCCCAAAGAAAACTGCTGGGTTTTGTTGAAGACTGGGTGCTCCTTGCAGGCTGTCCCAGGGACATTTTGGTGCTTCGCAGCAGGGCTTGCTGTGTTGTGGCGTGGGTGGTAGGGGCTGTGCCATGCACTCCCTGTGTCATGATGCTCCTGCTGTCAGTGTGCCCTGCCTGAAATACCTGATGCTTTGAGGTGGGATGGCGGGATTTCTTCTTCCTTTCCTCCCTCCATCTTTCCTGTCCCTGCTGACCCTGTCAGTGCTTGCTGGCAAGAGCAGGGTCCTGTGGGGTGACCCTGTCCCTGCAGGCATGTGGGGGGTGGCAATGGCTTGGCAAGGACCTGCCAGGAAGGTCTCCTCTGGTGTGTCATCCCTGGAGACTTGGAATGATGTGTCCTCTGCCGGTGTGTCCCTGTTGCTGGTAACCCTTGGGCTTGTCCTTAGTGTCCTGGTTGCCATAGGCTCTGTGGGGGGAGCACCTTTGGGTGCCAGCTGGAGGCCCTTGGGAAGCTCTTGCCAGGCACTGAATGGAGATTGATCCCACAAGAGTGAAAAGTGATCCTTTTTCATGGCCAACTGCAGCTGCAGGCTGTGGTCAATCTGTTTTTATCAGACAGCAGCTCAATTCCTGCCATGTCCAGAGCACTGCTGGCAGGGTGTGTGGGGCCTGAGTGGAGCAGGGCCCCAGCCAGCAGCCCCAGCCTGGGGGTCCCTGTGGGAGGAAGCAGAGAAGCAGGGCTAGACATGGACACAGAGGAGGGCTGAGCAAGTCTGTGCTGTGGAGCAGAAATATGCCCTGGCAAAGCAGTCTCTGCTCTAGACCCATCTCTCAGGAGCTTCTCAAACATCATGCACAGGGGATGGAGCAGCGAGGCTGCATAGTGGTACATCAGAGGGCTTACAGTGCACCCTGAAAGACTTGCAAATGCAGAAACCATCCAAGCCTTTCCAAAATGTGTAGTTAAATGTGTAGCTAAATGTGTAGCTCCCCTTGGAAAGGCAAAAGGCAAGATGTCATTTTTCATTTCATTTAAATCTGTGAAGGGAATGGCACAGAGAGTCTGCAGTGGCAGGGTGTAGTTCTGCTGTGAGATCTCATGGGCAGGCAGTGCAGAGCATAGCACCCCTGTGTGGGGCGAGGGAGGGGTGATGCCTTTTGTCCCCATGATTCTGGCAAGCTGCCTGTCACCTGAACTGGGCTTGGTAGTATAAAAAAGTTCCAGCTAGCTTGCACTTCAAAAGGGATATGGAATGACATAATAAAAACAAGAAATAAAAAAAAAATACAGACCCTGGATCACTGTCTGAATAATATATGTCCAAAGACAAATGGGCATCTTTGCAGTAGACGGCTGTTTAATTTCCTGAATCATAAGAAGGCCACTTTTTCTGGGCATGGGGTGGAATACTGTCAAATTTTAATTTGGCTTGGCAGTGTCACACAACCAGTTTGAGCAAGTTGGGGAAGGCAAGTCTGGAACTCATTAGGGCTTGTTGCAAGGCCCTGAAAATTTGATTTTCAATCACTGTTGGTTTTAATTATTCTTGATGTCTTGCCTAGCGTATTATGGGATTCTTTCTGAGGAAATTAAAACAGCATGAGTGGGACAGCATTCTCTTTGGCAAATGAGTTGTTTAGATTAAATTCTAAATGGAGAGTTAAAACTCGAAACAAAGATAAAGCGTGATGGCTGGCATTTTGTGTGTTACTGGAGCTGGTTCAGCTGGACTGTGCAGGCAGCAGGATTTGTGTACTGTTCTCACTAAATTCAGTCCATTTTTGTCAGGAGAAGAAAATAACCCACTAAGCTAAAAGCACCGTTCAAAGCCAAGGTAAAGCTTACTGAGTTAATACAAATTTCGGTTCTTTAACTTCTTCTTTTTTCAGTTCCTTAAGATGTGTTTTTACAAACAGCCAAAGTAGACTGTAGGACAGGAAAAAAAGTATTGCTGCTGTGATAAATCAGTGTATGCAGGGGTCTGGGTGGCTCAGAGGCAGAAGCCTCCCTTTTCCATCAGGAAAGTGTCTGGACACTTTTGAAGATTCCCCCATATTTATCTGTGGACATGCATGGGAATGCTATTAAGGATTGGGAACTTATTGTAAAGCCCAAAAATCTAGAGCTTTTTTTAAAAACTTGAGGAGTACATTGGAGGCTCAGCTTTCTTGTAAACTGTATCCCCTGACTGAGGTGACCAGGATACTTAGCTGAGCCCCTAGCTGTGTTCCCCTCAGCATGGCAAGTGCTTGGGCAGATGGCTGGCTTTGTGTGGAAAGACACTCAGCTCCTAAATAATGGGGTTATGCCCAGAAGTAGTCTCCTGCAGGACACATCTGTGAAATCTCTATTCTGTCCAAAAATGCTTCTAAACAATTTGGCCATGCAGTGATGAAGACGGCAAGGGCTGTAATGGCAGTCAACATGCCTGCAAAGCCATTGCATTGGTAATTTAAAAGGTGCTAGTGCTCATGTTTGTAAACACTGTTGGTTAGCCTACAAGCAGTGGCATCTCTGCTGTTTTTAATATTTTAATATTTTAAAATCTCAGCATTTTTAACAATTAGACCACTGAAAGTTATTTATCCCTTGCAGACTTCTTCCACATTCACCATTTCTGGTTATGGTCTCCACTAGCAGAAGCTCAGAGTTTTGCTATGAAAAGTTGGTGCCTTCTCTGTAAAGCCTCCTTTTGATGGACAAGGGGTTTGGTCCTTGTGTCGGTGACAGGTTATATGTGGCTGGTGGTCTGGGGAGGTGGCTGGATCACCCCGTGTGCCCTTCTTAGAAAGCTGGTTTATACTTGTGGGTCTGAAACCCCTGCTCCAAGAAGAGCATCCTTGTGTTGGAGCCCAAGGGAGGAAGCATTGCTGCAGCTGTCATGGGGAAACAGATGTTGATCTTGATGGAGAAACCTACTTAGCTCTGAACAAGTATTTATAGATATGAAATCATAAAGCAGCACATGGGTTAAAGAGCTGATTTTGGGACTTGGACTCGGAGCTAAGTAGAGTCCCATAAAATACAATTTACAAGTTACAAAATCCCTCTCCTCCTGCAGGGAGGCAGTGTCTGGAGTATTTGTTTAGGCTGAGGATTTTTCTTTTTTTCTTTTTCTTTTTTTTTCTCAAAAAGGAAATATTGTATTTCAGCCATTCAGGAAAAGAGGTATTCAGATGTCCTAGCTTGCAACTATTGCTCCATTTAAAGATGGGGCTCAGAGAAAGGGGAAGATTTCAGGGAGGCTACTTGCAATTTTTGGAGGAGTAAACGCTTCCTAATGCTGGTTACCAGCCGGATTCCTCATGCTCTTACCACCTCACCTACTCCAAACTCTTCATCCAGTTACTGACAACCTCTGAACTGCTCCAGAGCAGTTCTTTCCCTCTGCAATGGGGAGCTCTTTCCTCTTGCTGGGTATGCTGGTTTTGTCTGTGTCCGTGCTTTCACGAGTCAAATGCAAAATGTGTTAAAAGCAGTTGATAGCAACTGCAGTGAATAGCAGCTTTGACTTAACTGCTGACAGATACGGCATCATAAATTGTTAATGTTTAGCTTGCTAGGTGCAGTATCTCAAACCTGCTCAGGAACAACCGTTCTCAGTTGCTCAGAGAGGCAAGGGCAAGGAGGGCCTGCTCTTCCTTGTCCCTGGCGGGTGGGTGATCCCAGTGAATTAAACCAGGCACTAGTGAGCAGGAGTGTGAGCTGGCTGGCTCACTTGAAGGTCAAATGGTGTAAATAAAAATAATAGGGAAATGGAGGAGGGTGGGTGAGTAGTAGAAAATACAGAAAATAGAAAGGTTTTTTGTGCTACTACTTAATTGTGGATGCTGTTTGCTGTAGCTTTGACATGCAAAAATACATGCTTCTAGGAAAATAACTTTTGCTTGTGCCTGCAATGTTAAAGCCTTGGTTAAGAGAGGCACTAAAGCAGCTGGGTGGCTGTTGTATACAAACTGCTGTGCAAATCTCATTAATTTCTAGCGCAGCTGTATGTGTCTAGAAGCTTTAAATGCTGGGGGTTCATTGCCTTACCTGCTAAGAAAATGGGCTAAATTCTGTCAGAATTAGCTTTTACATAGTCTTTTGTAAATTATGCCAGATGGTTTCATTAGGAAGGAGCTTATCATAGGATGAAAAATCTACTGTTATCTTACCCAAGGAACAGAGGAAAGCAAATTTACCCAAAAGCATTGTGGCCGGTTACCCGTGCACTACCAGTATTTGAGGTGGCACAGCCCTTCAGCTTCTGTGTTAAGGTTCAGGGCATCACTAGCCACAAAATTAACTTGAACTTCATTTGCTCTTTCTGAACACCTGGGAACGTGTCACTCAAAACCACTTCAAGCCATTTTCCCCTCTATGTAAGAGGGTAGCTTGTGTGAAGATTATGAAGCTTCAGGCAAAAAAAAAAAAAATCCCCAGTGTTCCCATCACATGTGCTGCCAAGTCTGCTTGGACTTCCAAAGAGCATCTGCGGGTGCCAGCTACAACAGGGAGTCTACAGGAGGACAGCCAGCCAGCTCCTGCCAGCCACATGTCTTAATCCAGAGCATCAGGATATAACAACTGAGCAGTATTTCTCCTAGTTTAACGTACTTGTCGTGGACATTTAGGATGGGAACACAGGCCTACAGCCCCAGAGGCTGGTGTGACAACTTGTCCGAAGCTGTCAGGGCTGCTGATTCACTGTATATTTTCTCTTAAACGCTCCATGCCCAAGCATGGATGGGCCTTCTGGGTTTTGGAGGGGTTTGTGATGGTGGACAGATCCTATGGAAACCTTGGAGCTAATACAGTGAAGCTGCAGTGTGGGAAGGATGTGTTGAAGGAAAGGGATGGTGTCCCTGGCATGCCTCAGCCCTTGTCTGCTCTGCTGTTAAATGCCTTTGTGCTCTTGGGCACATCTTCAGCTTTCTTGTGTCTTGATCTCCTCAGCTGTAAATCATGAATAGTAGAGCTGAGAAGATATTTAGGAGGACTAAATCAGTTGTGTTGTATAGAAATTTGGAAGCAGCTTCTGAAGTGCTATGTGTCAGTGTACCAAGGGACCCCCATTCCTGATGGTCACTCAGCACCTTCTCCTTGTGCCAGAGGTGGGAATGACAAAGCTGGCTCAGCAAAGGTAACTGGTGATTAGTGAGACACTTACCTGAGCAGTCTGGAACTCAGCACCGCTGCTGTTTAATTAAAATTGGGTGGGTGCTTCCTATTCCATACACCTACTCACAGCTTGCTTTGGTTTTATAATTAAGACCCAGTGTCTAAAGCACTGTCTTGCTTGTGGAAAAATCTATTAATCTTATTTTTCAAAGTTTGCCCTTCTCTTATCATTAATTCACACACTGTTAGTGGAGAAAGGAATGCTGCCGACTATGTGCTCTTGGAAGAGCAAGATATTTGCAGAGGCTCTGGTTTGTTGTATCTCTGTCATCCTGTAGGCTGAGATCTGGCAGCTCCATTGAAATAGTTTTCTCAGATACCGGTGCCTTTTCCTGGTCTTTATGTTGGTAAAATAAAAGGCAACAAACTTCTTACTCTGCAAAGTTTAATATCAATAAGTGCTTCCAATATTCCAGATGATAGCAACTCATTCACTGGTGACTTAAATCCTGTAGAGAGAATTAGAAAGTCAGTCTACTGTAAGTGATTATTTTTTTTTTTCCTCTGTGTGTGGTAATTTGGGTAACTGTGCTTGCTCAGAATTTGGCAGGGAACAAATTGCTTTCAGGTCACTATTACAATAGATGTTTTCTGTCTATGAAAATGAGAAGAAAATAAATCAAAACAAACCTTTGCTGTTCTCAGTCAAAATTATAGTAGCAAGTGTGTATATTGATAAATGCATTTCTAAGGGTAGTTGTTTGCCCTTACACAAATTTATTCCACTTGCAGACACTGTCAAGGAGCCCCCTTCTAAAATCCAGGAGAGTTTGTCCAGCACAGCCCTGAGTTTCCCTCTAGAGGTAAGCCCTCCTCTCTGGCATTCAGCTGGTCCAAGGTATGTTTTGAACAGTTTTCTTCTGTGCAAGTACTGGGAGTTGACTCCTGAGCATACCTGAAACTGGACCTCACTGGACATCAGGTATAGCTAAGGAGGATGTTTGGTCATCAGCAGGAGGGAGGGTTGATGTGTTTCGGAAGTGCCAGTTATGCTGCTGTGGCTCTTCTGCTCTGGTGTGTCTGTGTCCTTAGTGCTTACACAGACCAAGTGAAAAGAAGAATCCACATCTCCAGGAGCACCTCTGGAGCTAATATTTAGCATACTTTAGCTGGTCTGAATGCTCTGGCTTTGCATGCAAACTCCCAGGCCATGTATGTTTGGGGTGAGGGACACTTGCACAGGCTGGGCGCAGAGCAGAGCTGATGTGTCAAACTGATGTCATCATAAGAGATGGTATATCTTGTGATACAACTTGATAAGCAGAAGCAGCAAGCATCTTCCCTAATGAATGGCAGAAGGGTGAAACTAGACAGGGCTCTTGCATGTGAGACTTGTGGAGCATCTCTTCCAAAAGAGAGGATGAGCCAAAACAAACCCTGAGGTGACTCAGGCTGACCCTTGTGCCCTCCAGCTGGGACATAGGCATTTCATCCCACCCAGGGCTGATTGTTGGGTTCCTTTAGCATCTCAGTTGTTGTTTTAATGTTAATTTAAGATGAATTAAGTGGGATGGCATCACTGCCACCCAGGAGAGGATTCATTTGGATTCTTCTACATGGTAAAGGGACCTTAAGTCAGTATTTCAGGATCCAGAGTAATTGTTTAAATAGCTAAACAAAGCTGTGTATTTTTTCAGATATATACAGCTTTTACTACTGGGAAGTTTAGGCAAAGTTTTTGGTGCCTTTTGTGTTTATCTGAAATTCTGGACAAGCATTTAGGTTACAGCAAAAGTGTTTGGATATTTTTTTTTTACGTGCACTTCAACTGCACATTGTGAATAGAGAGCTTTAGTGGGTAGCTTAGCCTTCAGCATTGGCATGTGCAAATGCAGGTAGTGATACACTGATACCCCAAGGAGTGTTAGTGCTAACTGCTCTTGCACTCAAATGTGTATAAAGAGCTAGCCAAATGATTAAAATAAAAGGGCCTCATTGAACCAAGCACTTGTGAGTTCAGATTTGTTGGACTGATGTGAACCTTTTGGCAGCATAGGAGCCACTGAAAAGAAAAACATCTTGGTAACTTGACCAGATAACTGAGAAATTTGTTTGGTGCATCTGCTTTTCATCTTGAATTAGGAAATTAAAGTAGGAGTGGGACTGTTTGGCATAGGTTTCTGGTTAGTTCAAAGTGAGCGTTGTCTGGGTGCTGCCTTTACTATATATACATTGATACCTTATTTAAGACTCCCAATAGCATGCAGAGCAGTATGGGCTCAGAACTAGCTTAGTTCTAGGTATAGAAGATTTGGGGACAGCAGCAGGGGCTCTGTTCATTACTAGCACAAGTGTCCTGCCTTGCCTTAAACTGAGGGCAGTTTAATGATGTGCGTGCCCCAGGCTGTGTCCCTGCTGCTGGTGCCCCATGGATTTGTAGAGGTCACCGAGCCAAGTATTTGGCCTCGCTGCCCAAGTGAGGTGCTCTGAAGGAGGCTTTGGGCACGGCCAGGGCAGTGCCCCAGTTCAGCCCAGGGTTTCCATGGGACTGGGTGCTGCTTTGGATGACCAGCCCCACATCATCTAGCAGCAGGCAGGCTTGCTGGCTCTTTTTGCTGGGGACAGTTGTGCCACCATGTCCCTGCACATGCCAGAGAAGTTTTTTCTGGCCAGCAGCTGATGTTACATGCCACTGGTACTTTGTGGAGGGAGTTCAGAAGCCCCTAGCTTTGGTCAAAAGGCTGCTAGGTAGCTCGCCCTTTCTGGAGGAGAGGCAGCTCCACATATGCTGAGAAGGGACAGTTGGGTGCAAAAAATGGTTGTGTATAGTAAGACAATTATGGTAAATCTGCCCAGCCGGAGCCAGAATAGGAAAGAAAATACAACCAAAGAGGCTTTTCATGTGGACGGAGTCAGGCTTTATTCTGCTTTTATCTAAAACAGAACCCCATGGCTGTATTAATATTTTGCTGTTGGGCTTGGCTGACTTTTCTCCTGCAGCCCATGTGAATATTGCTTAGCTTTAACTGATGGTGGTGTTCTCTTTCCAGAGCTTGCAGCATTCCCCATGCTGTGATACAGATACCTCTTCTGTTAGATGTAAATGCTTACACCCTCCAGTTACTGGAAATCCTGAAGGAAGTTTGAGTTGACTCCCTATTATTATGCAAGCTTAGCTCTGTTATAGTCAAATAATGACAACAAATTAATTGCTATCCATCCATATCCCTAAACTCCTCAACATTTGTGCTGAGCAAACTGGTCCCACCCATGTGAATATTGTATGACTTTCCCCTCTTTATTTTTCAGGGACTTTCTTAAAGTTAGAGTTGTTAATCTCCAAAAATTGTTGCAGCTGGATGAACACCACCCAGAGTGTTCATGTGGTCCCTTAGCTTCACTTAAGCTCTCTTCTGCCCTGGCTATGTTTTATTGGGGTAGAGTATCAAATGCCGAGACTCCGTGGGGGTCTTCCAGAGGCTGCACAGAAGGGCTTGTATTGAACCTGCTGTGGGTGCTGGGGAGCACTCTGACTGAGGAGAGGTGAAATGAGGACCTCAGCTCTGAAGGGCTGTTGTGAACTTGTAACTTTTTGTAAACCAGCTTTTCTTCTTTCCTCCCTAAAAAGGAGGAGAAAACATACTTGAGGTAGTTACGTGTCTCCATCGCTGTTTTTAGTCTCCAAATAAGGTGTTGTGCAATAAGTGCTTTCAGGATCCAGAAACCTCTGCAGAAGCAGGAGGGCCTTGCTTTGCCAGGCCTTTCTGGAGCTGTGGCTGGGGCAGCTGGTCCCAAAAGCCCTTTCAGAGGCTGGAGAGCAGCAGGTGACTTGTGCAGCCATGTCAGGGAGGAATAACGCTCCCATGGGGTTACTCTTCAGCCTGCTCTGGTGGTACGTGTGATCTCTGGCATCGAGCACAGTGAGCTGGAGCAGGCCAAGCCCTGCCTCATGTCCCATCAGTCTGCGAAGTGGACTCTTGCAGGAGCATATATGTTCCTGGAAGCTTCAAGTCTTCAACACTCCTTGATTAACAGCCACATCGGCCAAACTTACCAAAATGCAACCTTATTTCAGGCACGAGGTCTTCTGAGGATGCAGCTCTAGAGTAATCTGCCAGCCGGGCTCGTGCCCTACAGATCCATTCCCTGGCATGGTGGCCAGTGCTGTGGCAGACCAAAGGCATGTCTTCTGGCTGAAGCTGCCCTGTGTTTTCTTGTGGTACACGGTGTATATACTGCCAGTGGTGAAACTGTCCTGCTAGGAGATGCCTTGGCTCTTCAGGGTGTCTGTTTCCCATCAGCAGGACTATTAGAAGCTTTCTGTGATTAGACCAAGGTCCCTGTTGAAATGCAGGAGAAAAGAGAACTAAAGGTCTTCCAAGGGAGTAGGTCTCAGTATCCCTGATAAGATAAGGATCTCCTTATTCAGTTATCATCCTTTTGTTACAGGGACTGATTTAGCAGCTGGAGCTGGCTCCACTTCCCTGTGTCCACCTTGTTTGTCACTTAAAGTCCCTGGTCTGTGCTGTGGTCTCATGACATGTAGCATGCTTCTGCTGGAGGTCAAAACTAATTTATCATCTGTCTTTACTCTGTACCTTGTGGTAGTTAAGGAAAGATGGTATAAGGAGCAGCCTAATAGGAAAAGAAAAGGAAGAAAACTAAGCATAACCAAAAATCAAGTGTCAGGCTTGTGTCTGCATTTCTTTTATGCAGTGTCAGTAGTAACTTCTCCAGCAAAGGTGGGTGCCTCTGGCTGGGGCGGGCCAGGTGGTGAAACCGCCCCAGAGGCACATGCTCAGCTGCATTAGATACTGGTCTGCTGTTACTTCCTTAATTTCCTCTCATATCAAACTCATTGAAGTCCTTAAAGGAAAGCAGAAAATTGCTATGGGTTCTTGTGGCACTCTGGGTTAATCTGTGTGCTACAGATGTTCAGAGGGACTTCCTAATTTGCAGTGACCAGAGATAAAACAACCTCTCTGCAAAAGCAGCTATTAGTGGAGGATGTTAGGATGTTAGCTTTCCCCAACTAACCTTTTTCTAAGCTCTGTGAAAATTTTATATTAACATTAAATTTCTTCTACTCACTACTTCATAAAACGATTGGGTCTCATGAACTGAGAATCCCAGGAGCAGTGTGCTGGAGCCACCCTGTACTTCTGTGGCTCTACAAAGCAGAGATGTTAAATACATCCCAAGGCACTTTTTTTTTTTCTCCAGTACTGTATGGTACATCAGCCCGCTCATCACCATCTGTGGGAGGATCTCGGCAGCCATACTGCTACTGATGCTTTTGACAGTGGCCTCTTTACTGCTACAGCTTCAGGCTGCATGTGGGGGGACCACAAAACAATGATGTCTCATGGGGCTCTGTGTCCGTATATAGCCAGTTATACCCAAGAGGAAGGTATTTGTGTAAGTGCAGCTCTAGAAGGGAGGAGGCATTTGAGGGCCTTATGATAGTTGGTGTACCTGTTGAGCACTGGCAGATCTAAGTCCAGCCCATCTGCAGTCTAGAAGCTTGGGCCATTTTCCTGTAGCATTAGCCTGGTTGTTTCTAGAGGAGCCCTCACTGGGAAACACCTAAGTTTAGTCTGAAGTCTCCTCTCTTGGATGTACTAAATCTCTGGCACTGAACAGGTTGTGAGGAGGGTGGAAAGAAGCTACTTCTAATCAGAAGGATTTTCAAGTCATGTGGATGTGGAATCAGTTTCCTCCATGTGCCACTGAGGACAGTCCCCTTGCACCAAATTCAGTTGTCAAACTAGGTTCCAGTATGCCCTTTGGCGAAGGGGCATTGGCCAAGGTGTGCTGGGCTGGTCAGAGAATGATGGTACATAAAAACCCAAACTTCTGGAGTCTCAACAGAGCTGCAAATGGAGAAGGCTGGTGGAGCTGGACTCTGACTTGCTCATAATATCTAACAAGGAGTCAATCTCACCAGACCTGCCTTGAAAGCTGAGTGCTCCTTTCCAAAGGAGTCGTCAAACCTGAAACCAAGATGGAGCCATGTTTGGGTTTTTTCCTTGTCATTTGTCATTATAGGTTCTCTTATTTTCCAGCCACTGAGTGAACTTACCAGTGTCTAGGATGGCCCTGCCTTTGGCCAGTATAATAGTGAACCATGGTATTACTGGCTTATTGCTGAGATTGTTCAGAGATGTTTTTGTGGGTAGAATGGCCTCAATTTCCTATCACTTCACTACCTAAGAATTTCCTCTGCACTGACTTGCTTTCTCTTTTAATAGCAAGAATGCTATAAGACACAAAAAGCCAAACCAGAAATCTTGCAGTGCATTGTATATCTAGTCATGGTAAGCAGAACTTGCTTTTCTTCCAAGCAGTTTGTTGACAAATTTGTTTTAAAGACATTACAAATATCTTCAAACTCTTATCTTAAACTTTAGTATCACCTCATTTAATACTGCTGTTCCCAAATGGCCTTGGACATAGGTGGAGTCTGATAGTGGGGGAGCATTTGCTTCACATTATCTTACTGGGTTTGGGTTTTTTAGTGTTGCATCTTTTTTTATTTATTTTAAGAAATCTCCTTTTATGCATAGTTGAGAAGCCAGAGTGGAGCTGTGAGGAGAAGCTCCATATCTGGGCAGAGAGTCCTGCTGACCAGGCAGCCCAAAGAACAGGCAGCACTGCCTGTTGTGTTTGGCCCCTGCACGGAGATGGAATTGAGTGGCTCAAGCCTCCCTCTGCTTATGACGGAGTGAGGAATAATGCTGTCCTCCAGATAGATGTGGCTGTGCTTCTGAGTAGCCATGAGGAAACGCTGCCCAGAGGGGTCTGAGCCTGTGGGACAAGGCAGTGCAGCAGCTGGTGGGTAACTGCCCTGCCCCCATGAGTATTCACCCAGGCTGTTCCTGCTGCCCTGGCAAGGTCTGCCTATGCCACAGGGATGTCCCTGAGACTTGGTGTCACCTTGAGCTGCCATCTCAGCACCTTCCCCTGCTGCTGAAGACCAGTACCTCCAAAGGCAGAGAAACTCGAACTGTCTCAGGAGCCACATGTTGCCTTGAAGAGCCACTCAAGTCTCACGTGGTTTCCCCATATATTTTCCTATAGCTCCAGACTTGCCGGTAGCTTGCACAGTAAGGAGCCTTATGCTACTGACATCTGCAAACAAGAGTTCCCAATGAGATCTGGAGCTTCTGGTTGCGAAGACATGTGATTCCATCTTGGCTAGAGCAGTGTACAAACAGGAGGGCTGGTAACAAGGTCTTCTGCTGATGTCTGAAGCTGTATGTGGCCAAAAATAATGGCTAGGACTTAGTTGTGTCTTGAGGAAGTGGATTATCAGCTTTTGTTGTATAACCCAAAGGCAAGGATTGCCTGTCGATGCCAATGGGTTGATTCTTCAAGTAGAACAATACTGGTAGATGAGAGCTGAGGCTTTGCTGTATTAAATGTAATCCATTTTACTGTATTTGTTTGGGCTTAGTAAATGTGTAACTGCAACAAGACAACAGTGGAAGTTCAAAAGCAGTCCCTGGGGTGCTGGCAGAGGTGCTGTGCCTGGTCAGTGGGTGAGAAGGTGCCCCCTGCCTCACTTTGGCTGGTCTGGTAAACCTTACAGTGGTGGCCTGTGCCACAGGGTGCCCCTTGGGTCTGAAGCACTTGCCTGGCTTGTGTGTCCATCCATGAGCTGGCTGCTCCGTCCGTGGCTGTGTGGGGCATGAACTGTTTGATTCCAGCTCTGCCAGCTGGTAGGATTCAGGGTGCTCACCCTGCCCTTGGCAATGGACAGTCATGCCCAACCCTTTGTGTGGCAGCATTTGGAGTTGGATAGGTGTCTGGAACAGATCCAGCAGCCTGGACACAGAAGTCCTCTGGCTAACTGGGGTGATGGGTAGTGCCAGCCTGCTCTGGAGCTGGTACAAGGGTGTTCTGGAGAGTGCTGAGTCAGGTGGTACTTCCATGGGGTTTAGATTAAGTAAAGAGCAGTTAACCTCTTGGTTACTGCTTGGACCTTGACATGAAGCAGGAGTCATGTTTGGACAAGTAGAATAAATTACCAAGTTGAATAAATTACTAAGAAAGGGGCTTGCGAACACTGAGGTAGCCCAGCAAAACAGTGGGTTTGTGTGTCACTGGAGGTCACAGGCTGGTGATCACTCTCAAATGCCTGTGAGTTCCTGCGCCAACGTTTCACTAGTTTCTGAAGTGCTGGGTTGTTTTGGGGGGGTTCATATACTGCTTCTTGTTACTAGCAATGCTTTTCCCTTTGTATGCAACAAAACTTTCCCAAATGAGTTTATTTAATCCAGATGTTTGTATTTTAAATAAACAACCATGTGTAGTCCCTTGCCTATACTCAGCTTCTGTCTGACTCATTAAGATCAGAGTCAGTTAAAAAAATCCCATCAGTTAGTAGGCATCTAGCATGTGGTTCCAAAACTGGCAAGTTTAAGTGGGCTTAAATGTCTTTATCTGTTCTGGAGAGCTGGCACGCAGCTGAAGAATCAAAAATATCCTATTTTTCTGGATGTTAGAAGCAGGGTGGAGTATGTGTGCATTTTAAGACCGTTTTTAAGATGTATTTTTATGGGTTCCCAGGGTGAGAGGTCTTTTCACTGGCTTCAAAATATCTGAAAAAACTGTGGGTGAAAAATGAGGTGAAAGCTACGTGTGAAAGCAGACGCACGAATGAAATAGCAGTCCCTTGGGCAAATTAGGCTGAAATGGGCCGTTCCGTAACCTTTGGGCTGTGTTTCTCAAGGATGAGCAGCTTTGTATGGAGACTTAACAGTTTTGTGCAAAAAAGCATGTAAAGGCTTGTCATCTACCTTAAAATTGGCAAGTCAGCTTTCAGCTGTTTCTAGAACTATCTGCTCATAAAAGCTTTTTTCCTTATTAGCAACACTAGGTTTCTCAAGTACATTAAATGTCTTTCCTAACTGAGTGCCATCAGATAACCTTTTCTTTTTGAAGGCTATAGAATATGACTTTGAATGTCCAAGGAGACCTTGAGGTGCCCCAGGTCCATGCAGGAGCTTTGAGGAGCCCAGGAGCTGGTGCTGGAAGCAGGATGGGTGATTCCAGGTGGGGGTGGGAGGAAGGAGCAGCTGCCAGCACCATCACTGGCTTGGCACTGGAGCTGAGCTGTGGAGCCCTGCACTGCTGGGCAGAGCTTAGGGCTGGTCACCAGCTAAGCTGCTGCCTGCAGTGCCCGGCCACCCATGCAGGGTTCCTGCAGAGCATTCTCAAACAGGAATTTGTATTTTCTAGCCACCCACAGCACTGCAGAGTGATGGAGCTGAGCACTTTCCCCTAAATGCATGCTTTAAAAATTACCTCTGTTCTTTTACTGCTATTGATCCCTCTGTTTGCAAATAGGTTTTGGCAAGGATGGCCTCTGCCGATCCCCATGTAAAGCTGGGGAAGGCTGTCCCCTCGCTGCAGTCTAGGGGACACAGGGCTGGCAGCCTGCATGGGCGAGGGATGAGGGCAGCAGGAGGCATGAAAAGTGCTGACTTTAAATAGTGTATGGTCTTGTAATGAAAGACTATCGCAGCACATGGCCTAGATCAATATTGCATAGGCAGGCAACACCCGTCTCCAGCATTAAAAACCTCTGCAGCCTTAACTGTTCTGATGGGCTCTAAATGTGTGTGTGCAAATGAATGAGCTTGAGAGGGATGAAAGGTCTTACACAAAAACCTGACAGATGAGAGAGAGCACAAAAAAAGGTAGGTGGTGTGAGACCTCTGTGTTAAGCCTTAATGGAAAATGCAGACTGCAAGGTCCAAAGTGATCAGAAAATTGCAAGAGATTGACACTCCATAATGCTTCTTAAGGACTTATTAGGTTTTTGTGGAGGTGGATGACCACCCTGTAGCTTAGTCTGTGACTGCACAGGGTCAGATCCATTGAGATGGGGCAAAGCACCAGTGATGCTGCCATTGCTTCTGCAGTGTGTTTGTGTCTTGGGGGGAGGGGACTGTCCTCGTTTTCCTGAGGTCCATTTTTACACGGAACAAATGTGCGTCTCAGACATGAGTCTTGAGAGTTTCTGTAAAAACAACCAGGCTGAGAGAAATTCAGCATCCTGTGATGTCACTTCTCCCTGATGCTTCCTGCAGTACTTTGGTTTTGTCTCCCATTGTACCCTCCTGCATTCTTCGCAGTCAAAAAGCCATGCTTGATAAATCCATGGCACAGACACTAAAATAGGTGGGGGTTTTCCAGTGTTACTGTCTCCTGTTGTGGATTTTTGCACTTCAGTCACCTGCTGGGAGGTTTTAGGACCCTGTGCAGCAGTGAGCACCCATGTGTGTAAGTGACTTTCTTGTGTTTTCGGTGAGCAGCAGAAAGTGCAGCCCTCTTTTCCCCCCCCTTTCCTCCCTATGGCCTTTCCCCACAGAGTTTCCTGTTCATAGTGGAGACTACCCATAAATCTCAGTGCCAGAGGCGTGGAAACATGCCACATTCCTGAAATACACTTGAGCCCCTGTAGAAAGTCCAAGGAGGTCCAAGCTGCAGTAAAGAAAGTTTAGCATCAGGGTATGGCAACACATGTCCATGTCTCACTGCATGAAACTTATGACTTGCACAGATTTATACGCAATATGTAAGCTGAATAAAACCAACCATTCAATGAGTCCTGAAGCCTCTGTGCATGTGATGGTGTGTGTGTGATCAGTGTTTGATGTGCCACCCCCTCTTGCTGTTCCAGATATGCCATCTTACCTCACCTTAAGGTGAAAGCCTTCATCCCAAACATCCCTAAATAAACTTGTAGCAGGTCTGTGTGGACAGTGGTCAAGTGGCAGTTGGGAGATTAGAGGCTTTACAGCACATAAGGTGTGGCTGAAGAAACAAATGTCTGAAGGAATATTAGTCCTCAAGTTTCAGATAATCTTTGAGAATAAAGCCTTTCCAACTCCAGTGTCCTATTCTTTTCCAGATGTCAGTGAGCCAGCCACAGTCGGGAAGAGGTGTGCCTTGTTTACGTTGCAGAGGGACGTGCATGGGCTTTGAGCCACATTCTTGGAGGTAAGTAACATCTTGGCCTTGATGGGCCCTGCCTTGACACTGTCCCTTTGGTTCTGCTGGTATTCAAACTTCAGTGACTTTGAGTGTAAAGAACTGCAGAGCATTTGAGCGGTGTTGGGAGGTGTGGAGAGGACATGATGTCTGGCTAGGACAAGTACTGAGTTGAGAAGGTGCTCGTGCTCTCCATCTCCCTTCCCTCACTGGTCCTGCTCTTTTTTGAGTTGGTCTACTCCACAAGTGTTTAAACCAAGCTTCAGTGGTAGGTTGTTTTTTCCACTTTTGCCAATGTTGCCTGCTCCCTGGGAGTTGAGACTATCTCTGCTAGGTTGGGTGCAGGTCTTGACAGCAAGGTGTGGCTTGAGAGGAGCAGAAAGCTGGGGTGGGAGATGGTGCATCTTGCAGAAGAGTTTCACCTGCCACAGGACTGTCCCTGGCACAATCTTGTGGTTGGTGCTGTTCAGTGGGATGTCAGGAGTGGGGCACGGTGCTGAAGCTGCTGCATGCTGTGCTTTGCACAAGCCCCCTGATGTCCTGCACAGTGTGCATGCTGGAGCACGGATCCTCTGCATGCTGGCCTCCTAGTCTTTCAGATTGTTTGGAAATTAGTTGCTGAAAACAAATGCCCTTGCTTGCTTTGGAGGCAGGGAAATGCTGACCAAAAGGATGATTTCATGCAGTTAGTAGGAGTAGTGCCAAGTGCCTGTCTGTCACCCTTGTCCCTGAGGTGAGCGTGGGTGCAGAGCTAATGGAGTGAAACAAAGCTGTTGCTGAGGGCTTAGTGTTGCGTCTGGCTCAGCAGCACCACAGTGGCTGTGGCTGCTGGCTGTCCAGTGTATCCTGATGGCTGAAATGCTATGCTTGGTGCCAGAAGCGTCATGTTATTTGATACTTTATGTTCAGTTTTTCATCTTAAACACAAATTTAGGTAAATAGCCACCGGTATCAGTAGCTGGTGGGAGCTGACCTCTGGGCAGGGACAGTGGGCTGCTGCCTTGCCCTGCCTGCATGCAGATCCAAAACAGGAGAAGCAAAGGGGGCTTTGGAATGGGAGCTATCCAGATGTTATTAATTAAAGAATTGGTGCCCTCTGATGTTGTCTTGCAAAACACTAGACTCTTCTGTGAGCCTGGAGAACTCCTGCTTCCTGGGGACTGCAGCTGGGTCCTGTCCCAGTGGTGCCCACGAGCTGGCGGTCTGCAGGTGTGCTGTCTGTGCTGCTGAAATGCTTCAGTGGGCTTCACGGTGGTGCCATGCAATTGTGCCTGCAGCCTTCGGTTCCCAATTTCAGTACCTTGGCTGTGTGGAAATCCAAACTTTATAACACTCACTGGGTTGAATTGCTTTTGTTTTTTGACTCACTTAAAGGCTGGTTTGAGTGATACTTGTTCCAGAATCCTGCTGAAGGACTTGGGGTTACATCAGAGCTAGTTTGTCCTTTTTGCTATTAGGATTTGATGGAAAAGCTGGCCAGCAGAGAGTGGCATTATAGACTTATCTTTATGATTTATAGCTATTGTAATTGAAATGATAGACACAAGTATCAATTCTTCTTTTAGAGGTAATTTTTTCAGTGGCATGTAAAGCCTCGTAAGAGGCGAGGCTAGTGCTTGGCTGGTCAGGATCGGTGATGTAGTGATGATGCTGTACGGGTTGTTCAAAGGAAGTGGCAGCTCCCTGCCACAGGTGGAAGGCAGCAGTCTGCTGGTGCTGCTGCAGCTGCTTTTGCCTGAGGACAGCACTTACAGGCTTGTAACATTCTGCTCTATGTCACTGCTGTTCCCTCTGGGATGAAAAGCTGGACATGAGCCAGCAGTGCATGCTCGCAGCCCAGAAAGCCAACTGTATCCAGGGCTGCACCAAAAGAAGTGTGGCCAGCAGGTCAAGGGAGGTGATTCTGCCCCTCTGGTCCGTTCTGGTGAGATCCCACCTGCAGCACTGTATCCAGCTCTGGGGCCCCCTATATAGGGAGGACATAGACATGTTGGAGAAAGTCCAGAGGAGGCCACAAAGGTGATTGGGGGGGGCTGGAGCACCTCTCCTGTGAAGACAGGCTGGGAGTGTTGGGGTGGTTCAGCCTGGAGAAGAGAGAGGGCTCGGGGGAGACCTTTTTGTGGCCTTTCAGTACTTAAAGGGGCTTATGAGAAAGATGGGGACAGGTTTTTAGTAGGGCCTGTAGTGACAGGACAGGGGGTAATGGTTTTGAACTAAAAGAGGATAGATTTAAACTAGATACAAGGAAGAAATTTTTTACAGTGAGGGTGGTGGGGTACTGGCACAGGTTGCCCAGAGCAGCTGTGGGTGCCCCATCCCTGGCAGTGCTCAGGCCAGGCTGGATGGGGCTTGGAGCAAACTAGGCTTGTGGAAAGTGTCCCTGCCCATGGCAGGGGGTTGGAACTAGATGGTCTTTAAGGTCCCTTCCAACCCAAACTGTTCTATGATTCTATGAATTGTGCTGAATTCCTGTGTGTGGCACAGGCCACATGAGCCTTTTATCTTATGCCGTAACTCTGGTCTGCGTTTAACCTTTGGAAGAGGCTGATGCTCCATGGCTGAGCCATTGCATGATCATGTGCCTCCCCCTCCCCAGTTTGCAGTGAAAGGATGATCGTGCTTCTCGCCCACAGGAAAATCTGTAAATCATGCAAATGCAGCCAGGAGGATCACAGCCTGAGCTCAGACATGGAGGATGATCAGAAAATTGGGCGCCTGCTGTCAGACTCCAAGTATGCCACGCTCACTGCCCGGGTGAAAGGAGGTGATGGCATTCGCATTTACAAAAGAAACCGCATGATCATCACCAACCCCATTGTCTCTCGGAAAGACCCCACCTTCGACACCATCACGTACGAGTGGGCTCCACCAGGGCTCACCCAGAAGCTGGTAAGACAATCCATGGTGTGTTTGGTGGGTAGTTGTGTCACTTAATGGAGAACTTAACTTGGGTCTGGAGCGAAGTTTTTTGGATAAATAGCAAAACACTTGGTTTGCCTCAGAGCAAAAATGCACATAACACTTAGTATTTTGGAAAACCTCGTAAATAACCATAGTAGGTAGGAGAGGGGAATGGATTGCCTTTGCGTTTTTATAGGTTTGCTTGCCTTTCTAGGAAAAGTCTTAACAGGTTTACAACTGGAAAGATTGCTGCTTTACCAAAGTTCATGTCCAATAAAAACGTTGCTGAGAAGAGATCCCATCTCTGCTGTCCCGCCAGTTGTACAATGCCTGTGCAGCCCACGCAGGTGTTTGCATGCTCCAAAAACCCAGGCTGGGTATGGGAGTCATTTGTCCAGGCCTTCTCAGGGTGTCTGGGCTGGGATTTGGTCTGTTTTCCTAAACACCCCCAGGAGGCAGAAAGCTGTGCAAGCTGTGGGGCCTGCATAAGGACAACAAATTAACTCTAGACACCCATCGCCATGCTTTTAAATCCATGCCAGGTCTTGACTGGGTTTGTGGGAGACAAGCTATTTGGGTAGGAGGAGTTGTCCCTGGGCTTTGACCTCCCTGTTGGAGGGGGAGGTCCTGCCTTGCTTGTTGAGTCTGATCTCTTGCAAATCTGGGTGTGAGCTTGCCCCAAGAAGAGCCAGCACAGGTGGAGGTAGCTAGCTGGGAGACTTCAACTAACCTGGAGGGGGGTTTTCAGCAAACACTTCAGAAATTATGCTTCAGTCTGTCTCAAAAGCAGAGAAATTAAATCAACGTGGAAAGAAGTAATGCAGTACCTAAATTCAGTGATGTGTTTGTAAATTATTCTGTTACAGAAATGGGCTTTAATGATAATGGCAAAATAACTGTCATCTTTAATATAGTAATTATTTTCTTTGCTTGCTAAGATAGCAATTAAAAACTTGGTCTTAAAATAGGCCTGGCATCTCAGGTTTATTAACCAGGAGTGCAGCTAGTGCTCACTTGTACCTCTCGGTCACAGAATGTCCCTGAGCCTCTCTAGAACACAGCCTGGTTTCCTGTTGAGTGCTGCATCACCTCTGCCCCAGGCATGAGTGTCCCTAGGAATGCCATAACAGTGTGCTGACAGTGCTTACTTTGTGGCTTAACTTCTTTGTAATGCTGTTTTCTTTAATTTCAGCTCAGATTTGCCGGGCAAGCAGAGGAAAGGGGTTTAAATTCTCTTGGTGTTGGTGGGCAGCTGAGTGGCTGTGCCTCAGGGCTCCTATCTCCTGCTTGCAGAAGAGCATTGCTGCAATGGAGAACATCCTCCAGCAGTGACCCAGGGCAACAGAGTGAAGCAGTGGGCTCGGAGCCCCTGTGCCCAGGGTCCCTCCCACCACCTCTGCTGAAGTGCAGCAGCCACCTATGCATGTCTCCAGCAGGCTTGCAGAGCTTCCTTCCGCAGGGAGCAGTCATGGGAAAGCTGCGTGTGCCAAGGTGTGCTAGCCTGGAGGAAAGCTAAGCCCCGCTCTGTGGCTGAGAGCATCCTGCCTGTGTGGGCATGAACTCTGCCGCTTGCTGCTGCCTGAGGAACCCCTCCCAGATTCAGCACTGGAGCTGGGTTTTTTTTTCCCTTACAGCTAAACATAGTCTGGTCCAAATCACAAAACCTAAACAGTAATATTTTTAAGAGAACTCAAGGTATAAAGGGGAGGTGGGGAGCATTGTCCCATGCTGAGGGATGGATCCCAAAGCAAGCCCCCAGCCCCACCTTCCCTCCTGTGGCTGGTTTCCATCTGGGCAAGCAATGCTGCTGTGTGGGAATGCATGGAAGTGGTTTTGGCATGTGGAAGTGTTAGCCAGCAGAGCACTTTTTGAGGGAAAGCATTTAACTGGCTTTTAACTGTGTTGTGGTATTAAAACATTATATATTACACTGTCATTAGTGGACAGCTTTTGCTCTTCAAATTAAATAAATAGCTTAAAGTTGCTGAAAATTGCAACCAGATTTTTTTTAAAAACAATTGGAACAAATGTGAAATTGCAGCTGCAGACCCATGAGGCAGACTGATTGTTTCTTCTTAAAGCTCAGTTGCCCTCACCCCCCTGGAAGGGCTGACTGGGGGTGGCATGGAGTTTGTGCTGGGAATGCAGCTGGGGCCTGTGGTGCTAAATGAAGCAGACCACTAAGCTTTAATGAGGGACCGAGACCCCCACACACCCCAACTGCCCAGCCATTCCATCATAGCACAACTGCTCGCAGCCTCCTCTTCCTTTCTCTTTTCGTTGGTAGGAGCTGGCCCAGCAGGAATGTTTGTTTAACCAGTGTTTGCCTTCCACAGGTCCCCGGGGGAATCGGGGAGCTTGTGAGGGATGGGGAGAACAATGATGGCAGTCTTCCCACCCAGCCCGGCTCATTAAGCGTGCTGCCCAGCCTGGGATTTATCAGAAACCCAGGTTTCACAGCTCTGCAAGCTGGCTGCAGCATGACGCTGCCGGCACCTCAGGGCACAGTTGGCTCCTTGCTGTGAAGGATGCCTGAATTCTGAGGCTCCTGGGCTGCTTTCCTGAACCCTGACAGTGTACCCTTGTGAGTGCGTGTTTGGGGTGATGCTGCATGCAGCCCCTTGCACTGGGGGGCCCAGCGGCTCTCCCACCCGCAGCAGCAACCTTTGTTCCTGCAGTGCTGGCAAGGGGATGCCCAGGGGTTATGTGCCTCGTGAAATCTTTTGAGCCCTTTATAGCACCTGAACAGACTGGAAGGTATCTTGGTTGCAGTAAACAACATGCAGGAGATTTGAAGACAACCTTGATAAAATTTGGCTTGAAGATCAGCTTGACAAAACTTATAGGAGAAATGCTGGATGTCAGCCATTCTCAGGATAGTTTCAAAAGGATTTGGGCCAAAAAGCTTTTAGTGCGTAACTGGCTCACTCCAGCAATTTCCTTCTGAAGGCAGACTGGAAACTTGGGATTGTTTTTAATATTGTTGTCCTGAAGTGGATGGTCCAATAATAGGAGGAAGTTCAGAGCATGTTTTCATTAAGCTGTGCCTGGAGAAGTCATGAAGTAGATATTCAGGATCCTTGGGGAAAGGGAAAAAAACAGATCATAAAATATCTCCAAAATCCAGTAGTTAACATTGAAACCCTAAAATGTTCTTCCTCAATTATCTGCGCTAAAGCAACATAGTAAAGTGTTTGACCATAATAATACATGGTAGCAGCAGAAGAAACAACTTTCTATTACCCTTCATGTCAGTTTTTGGTGTTGGGTTGAATTTTTTTTCCCCTGACCTATTATCTGGACACATTTTATGACATCTGCAATTATAACTTTAAGCATTTCCTTGATCCCTTGATATTGAAACCTGCTGCTGAGCGGTCCAACTGTACTTTTAAGAAAGGCTTGAGACTCTGCTTGTCGGTGCTGAAAGCGGGAGAGAAATTTAGTATTGGCAATGGAGAGTCTGGTGCTGGAGTGGAACAAGACGCTTCAGATGCATGTGCTGGTGCGATGCTATTCTGTAGCTCTGGTATGAGTGTTCATTAGTGTTGGCACGTTTGTAATGGATTAAGAATTTCTTCCATTAAGATCCTACCATGTTACTACTCTGCTAGAGCTCTTGCTGTGACTGAACCAAGCCAGCACAGTCTGTGTAGCATAATCTGCGTGGTCCTAATGTTTATGGTTGTACAGTGTTGAGGCTTTGGTTGCTTTTCTTTCCAGTTGTCAGGTACCACCGGCATTATCCTTATTTTGTGAGACAGTGCCTGTGTGAGGCCTGGGCCAATTCTTGTCTTTTGCTTCTGTAGTTCCTATTAGGATTTCTCACTTCTGCAAAAGCCATCTGTGCACCAGATCACTTCTACAGCATCCTGCAGCTCTCTAACGAGCTATTTCTGAGCAGCACCTTCTCCCACAGGGCAACAGCCCTCCCCAGTAAACTCCTGGGTATGAATCCTGCCATTGCACAGAGGCACAATATACTGAGTGTTGATGTGTAATATCATAATGTGTGGCGATGTTAACATCCAAGAAATGGGGAAGAAGCCCTGCCTCCATCAAGTCATTTATCTCTTGCTGTTGTGAATCTTCAGGCAGGAATCTTGCCCTGCAACGCTGCTATCTGGCTGAAAGTAGCTGAGGTAGAAAGTGGCTTTGAAGTTTTTACAGACATGAGTTGTTCAGTGTTGTGCAAACCTTTCTGTATGTATAAGGCTATACTGAACCAGACTATGTACAGCAAACAGTTAATTGCTTCTCTATCTTTTTCAAAAATTCAGTTTTTGACTGCTGACCAAGTAAGAAACAAATCTAGTGCAGCTGGATGCAGGTCTTTAAAATGGAATGGCAGAGAGCCAACTGGCTGCCCCTTAGCTCTTCACACTACAATAGGGAAACACACTGCCTTGAGTGGGAAACTCCCTTCCCCTTAGCAGCAGGCCAAAAGTTAACTGTGCAGACCCCACCATCCTGCAAATGCTGGTTCATCATGGGACAGACTTCTTGCAAAATCAGTTTCCTCTGCTTTTAAGATGTTGGGTAGTGACCAGTTGAGTAGGAGATCTTATTTTGGAGATTCTTGGCATTTACTTTCCATGTTGCAGGGCATCTGTGACCAGACACCTTCCCTTTAGTGCAAAATCAGTAGTTGGGTGGAGTTGGTGGCTGACTTACCTATAGACTCAACTGCTATTTGACTACTTTTTCCTGTATTAAAACTAAAAGATCCCCTTTTATCAGTTAAAAACAATACTGTAAACTATGCTGCATGCAGCCCATGAGGGCTATGAGGGGTGCTCTTGGTTCAGCCTCCAACCCATTCCCCAGAGCTCTCCCCATCATGTCATGAGGCAGTAGGAAGCTGGTTGGTCTTGGGTTTTGGTGTTTATGGGTTTCTGGTCGTTTCAGCAGCCTTGTTGCCAAATTACTTGGAATATGGCATGCTAATGCTGGCTCAGAGTAACAGTCAGTGCTCTCTCTGTCCCAGGCCATGCAGTACATGGAGCTGATCCCAAAGGAGATGCAGCCAGTGGCAGGGACAGATGGGGCGTACTATCGCCGGCGGCAGCTAATGAGACAGCTCCCACTGTATGACCAGGACCCGTCCCAGTGCCGTGGCCTCGCTGAGGGCGAGCTGAAGCTGATGGAAGACTTTGTGAAGAAGTACAAAGCTGAAGCACTGGGCGTTGGGGAGGTGGCACTGCCAGGCCAGGGTGGCAGTGGGAAAGAGGAGGGGAAGCAGCAGGACAAGAGCATCACTGCCAGCAAACTCCCCGAGTCCACCAATGGGGCCCTCGAGAGTGTGCCAGCAGGAGGGCACTATGTAAGTGTGGGGCTCTGCGGTGATGGGGTGGGCTGGCAGGGGCATTCTGGTGCTGCTCTGAGTTTGGGCAGCTTTCAGAGAACAGATTGTCCCAGCTGGGGCTGGGGGGAAGTTGCACCAGTCAGGGTTATCTGTTCCTTGTTTACAATATTGCTCCTATGGGCTTCTGCAAGTCTGCTGCAGCGCTTTTTTGAACTACCAGAGCAGTGCTGCAATGCTTAGTTGCATCATAGCATGCTTTGCTACAGCACTGTGAAATGTTCCAGTGGGACCCTCATGAGCTCCTGCCAGCCCTGCTGAGCACAAGTGTTGAAGAGGGGTGGCTTATCTCCTCTTCACCACCTCCCTCCCTCCACAGCAAAAGCTGTGCTGAACCACCAAGGTAAGTAAATTCTCTGCTAGCTGTTGGAGCTGGTGACCTCAGCTTTAGATTGTTGGCAGCTCTGAAGGATTGAGTGTGACATACCCCTGGATGATTGTGAATCAATACTCGGGATCAGAAACTTTTTTTACTGCGAGTTAGTGAGTATGTCTAGCTAGGCTTCCAGACCAGTGCGAGTGGAAAGACCACAAGTGACAGGAGGTGGTGGCTCAGTCTAGTTAGTGCAAAGCTGTGAATATGGAGGTAGTGCTCCCAGGGCTGTGATCACTTTGGGGAACTTTGAACAGACCACATGTGTCTCGGGGCATAAAAATACATTTCCACAAGGAAATGATTGAGACTCCCTAACACCCTTTTAGATTTATATTCTTCCAGCACATTCTGGAGTGGCCATTGTGGTTGCAGAATAAATGCTTATCATAAAATACAGTGAATGAATATATTTCTTACTGGCACTTGTGAGTGAGTTGCAGCAGAGGATGTAAAGCTGCAAAAAAAATGGTGTCTGAGTGTTTTTACAGCAAGATTTTTCTTGCCATTACTGCACTGAGATTGTAACATGTTAAGAGCAGTTTTCATTTTCATTCCATATTGGGTAATGTCTCCCCTCTGCTATGGCCGCCTTCTCTATTAACATGCATCTGACTTTGAGTGCAGCACTACAGTAAAGGTTTTTCACTATTGCAATAAAAAGACTGAATTGGACAAAGAATTTTAAGCTAAAAAAATGGCCAAAAAAGGAAGATTTCCATTAAACATATTAATAAAAGTAATTGTAGTAATGAAGGTTTACTTAGACTGTGTTTGTCCTTCCAAATAAATACATAACTGCGATGTTATTATCCTTAGTTTAAAGCATCATTTTTCTCATGGCGCTAGCTGAAAAATGGAACTGCTTCAAAAGCAGTTGCAGAAGATCCACTTTGACGCACTGGGCAGCTCAGCTCGCAGCAAGCTTATGAAGTACTGTGGTTTCTTGAAGTACTGAACACAGACCTCCTGTTTCCCCCTCTAATGAAGCACTGCCTGTTTTAATTTGATCTCATATGCAGGAATTAGTGCAGCTGAGTTGATATGAATGGACTGTGTCCTAAGGTCTGGAATGTGCTTCCAGAATGTCTGCTGGCTTTCACAAGACTGCCCTGGAAGAAAAATTCTGCCATAGAAAAATGAGATATAGCACTTTGCGATATGTGTGAGGCTGGAAGTAGATGTGAGCAAAATGAGCTATATGAAGACTGAGAGTAGATGTAGAGAGACTGACAAATGATGACATGCATGAAGCCAACAACACTGGAAGCTTTAATGTATATTGCTGATGTATTCAGGGTTGAAATGTAGTTCAGCATTCTCCAGATGTGGAGGTTTAGGTACTTCTGTATTGGTGTGACCATCTCCTACATGTCTACTAAAACTTGGGTTTTAAATATGATCCCTGATCCCAAGCCTGAGGAAGCTCCCCCGAGCCTCCCTGCACTGCTGCTCTCTGGGGTGCTGCAGGTGATCCCCATGAGTGCCACCAGCCTGCCCAGAGCCACTCCAGGGCATGCTGTCCTTGGCTGGGAGCATGTCTGTCCCAACCCTCAGACCTGCATGACTGCTGTAATGAGGAAGGCTTTGGTTCAAGGGCGTAGGGGGGAACATAGGGTGCTGAATAGCTTAGTTACATAGAGATCCTGATTCTTGAGCAGCTTGTGCAGCGTTTCTTTGAGTCAATCAGAAGTAGGACACAGACTTGAATCTGCTGAATACCAAGCCTCTTAATTGGCACCAGCAGCTTGGTTTCAGGCTATTTCAGATCAAGGTGTGAGTCTGAACTATAGCTTTATGAATCACAGAATCATTTAGGTGGGAAAAGACCCTTAAGATCATCAAGTCCTACTGAAGGTCTGATGGCGTTGGGCTGGAGGTGGGGACACAGCTAACAAAAGACCACTACCCTTGTTCTAGAAGAGAATGAACCCAGAAGGCACCAAAGCTGAATGATTGCCTTGGATGTTTGTGGTCCCTGTGCCAAGGCTGTTAAACCTTACTGCACACCTAGACTAGCTATGTTGAAATTGGCGTGTAACGGAAAACATACAGGGCCTATCTAAATCACCATGAGCGAGGCATCTGAGCTCAAACAGCTTTTTGAACTCATCTTGGCTGCAGAGGGGGGCCCTATCACTGTAATAATTCTGTCCTACAAGCTGAATGTTCTCTACTGAACATAAAATCGTATTTAACCCCCTCAGAACTGGAAAGTCCTCTGGTGTTGGAATCCCAAAGCAGTGATCAAAATTAGCCATTGTCCCAAAAAGCTTGAGGCCAGCAATGTAGTGAGCGCTCAGGAGAAGCCTTGTGGTGTCTGGGGAGCACCCTCTGTGAGAGCTGTCATTGGAAGATAGCAGCCCACGGAGAAAGGAAGTTTGAAACTGCTTAGGAGAAAGGGACACTTTCTTGGCCACCACCTCTGGTAACTCTGCTAATAAAGTCTTCGCTCCTCTCCCTACATGCTGGAGATACAAAATGAGTACTAAGCTGAAGAGCCACTTCTGATTCAGTGTGTAAATGACAGGAGGATAGAAGTTATATGATGTTTAGGGAAAGCCCTGTGAATAATTGTCATAGAAAGAAACAGCAAAATAAGTTGTTCTTTTAACAGTTCTTATTGGCAAGAAACTTGAGCTCAGAGTTGGAAAGCTGCCGGTGTTTGTTCTTGCTGTTTAGATCTTGTAAGATAAGCTGGGATGGATGGATCTGGGGGTGACAGTGTGGAGGCAGCTGCAGGGTCAGGCTCTCTGGTGCCCCAAGTCATCCAAATCATAGAATGGTTTGTGTTGGAAGGGACCTTAAAGATCATCTTGGGGAGGTATCAGGGTGTAGGGAAAAATACAGCCCTTGGGCCCTTTATGGTGGGTGCAGAATTTGTCAGTGCCTCTCTGCTCTCACTGACAGCAGGGCCAGGGTGCCGGGAGTAATGCTCTGGCAGCCGCTCCACACAGAGCACAGCAGCTTCATGTACTTGTTTTTGTGTTCATACAGACCAGAAACCGAACAGCTTCTGCACTGCGCTGAGTTTACTCCTTCATTGGCGTGGGTTTTGGGAGTGCTCAGAATGTGCCTGAAGCCCGTTGCAGCGGAGGGAGCAGTGTAAGCAGACATATCCCCTTTCAGACTCACAGAAAAGCCAAGCCAGGAAACATTTTGCCTCTCCTCTTGTGCTTCCTTAGCCTGTCATACTAGATTTTCTGGTAAAATAGGAGATGCCCATCAGCATGATGGAACCACTTCAGGGACTGCGGGGCAGTTACTGAAAATCCAGACTGAATGGAGGAGGAGGCAATAGCACACAGCATGGTGTGCTAGAAATAATAGTAATAAAATAAAGAAAAGGCACTTGATGAGTGTAGATAAACCTGTAGCCTTCTGCTGTGTAAAGGGTAAAAGGAGTTTAAGAAAACTCTCAGGATGCAAAGAAGAGTCATCTTAGTGCTCATGCCGTGAACTAGCAAAAGGGGCTGGACACAGTGGGGAGCTTGTCTTTAATGCTCATGGAGAAACCCTACTCCCTCTGCACCCCGGGGGGGCATTTCTGCAGCTGCTTTATTGGGGTTGTGGCAGGGTCCTGTACTCCCAGTGCAGGGTTCCCAGGCTGTGGTGCCTCCAGGGCGGTGTTCCTCAGGACATGGACTACAGCTGTCCCATGGGAGGGCCCGCTCCTCAGTCCCTGCCCCATTCCTAATGTCCTCCTGAGCTCAGGAACTGTTGGTTTACCTTCTAATGAAAAAAAATATTTTTGTCTCTCCTCTGTCCGCCTCTTAGAAGCTTGTTGACTTGAATTGGGGTGTTTGTAAGCAAAGTGGTTGTCCAAGCAGAGGGAAATTCCCAGCCCCCAGACCCTGTGCTGCCTGGAAGGGGGATGCCACTGTGCGCACACTCTGGCTGGGCACAGCAGCTTAAACCCCAACACGTGTGACACGCAAGCTGCCTCACGCCGCGTCTTGGTTTCATAAAAGCCTTAGCCAGACTGCTGTGGAGGTTGCTCGTAGACATCTGCCCCTGCAGCCAAGGGCTCTGCTGGAAGAGACTCCAGCTGCTACTTAGGAGCACTTCTTTTAAGGAGTGACAAAGCACAGACGCAGAAGCTATTAGCCTGACTTGGACTATCCAGACCTAAATGGGAACTTAAATAACAGCCCGTCAGCTTCGGAGAGGAGAGCTTTAAAGCTTGCTCCTAAGTAATCGTAGGATCACTCTGCAGGCACAGATAAGGAGTAAACCAAGTTGGTCTTGTGTGTAATATGCACAGATGCTAATTAATCTTCAGATTAGCCAAATTGATTCTGTCTCTTCAGACTGTTATAAATTGAAAGCGCTCTGCTGCAATCTGTAGACTGACATCTGTCTTATGCATGGACATGATATTCAAAAAACAGTGAGAAAAGAACCAGGTTCCTAATCTCTGTGCAAAATAACATCTTTGACGTGCTGCACTTCTGCAGTATGGGATGTCTTAACTCTTTCCCGGAGAACCTCTGGATTTTTGTGAAGGTTGGTTTTAGCTTGGGGGTGTCCCAAAGATCAGGCATTTAGCTGATGGTGGGTAGTGCCGTTCTTACCTGCCCGAGGACATGGCTGGAAGAGAGTAAACAGTATTCCAGATGAAGACTGGTAAATACGTATTTATAGTGACTTTTAATTAAACTTCAGCTTGACACCATCCATAGGTAGCACTTGTCCAGATGTTTGCATGGGATGTGGAGCAGTAGACTGGGAGATGTTGGTTCTGTTGGCAGTGGGTGCCCTGTGATGCTCTCTGTGTTGTCAGAGTCCTACTACACCAGGGGTCCTCAAACTACGGCCCGCGGGCTGGATATGGCCCCCAGGGTCCTCAATCAGGCCCCCGGTATTTACAGACCGCCCTGCCCCCGCCAGGGGTTGGGGGAACCGAGCAGCCGCAGATGACTCCCTGCCACTTCATCCGCATGCTGGCCCCCTGGTTAAAAAGTTTGAGGACCCCTGTACTACACCACTGAGATGTTTTTCCCTGCACTTTTCTCAAGTTGCAACCATTGCTTTCTCTGCCATTTAGTGTTTCCTTGCTCTTCCACCTCGCTGCGCTGTTTCTGTAGCTTCATTTCGGACTGCTGTGTTTGCTGGGCTGATAGAGCTGGCTTTGTTATTCTGAAGTTTCCCTGCACAGAACAAGAGCTCAAACAAAACCAACCTAAGCCACACAGCTTGGCAGTCCTGGAATTAAATGTTTTGTTTCCACTGTCTACCTTGGTGCTATGGGATGTCAAGCAGGAGCACAGTAGGTCCTTCAGACTGCATAGAAGTGGGAAGCGTTGAGGACATGCTTGGGGATTGTGTTGTTCCATTTGGCTAGCCGTGCTCCTTACCAGCTGCGTGGTTAGGAATGATGCCTTGAAAAGATGCTGTGAATCAGTATGTCTGAGAAGTAAATATCTGTCCCTTGTACTGAACATCATTTGTCCTGTCCCCACGCTCACTCGCCTGCCTTTCTGTTGCAGCGCTGCGAGACCTGCAAGCAGGTGGTGCCAGGGGACTGCCCGGTGGTCTATGCTGACAGGGCGGGCTACTCGCGGCAGTGGCACCCGGCGTGTTTCGTGTGCTGCCAGTGCTCCGAGCCACTTGTCGACCTCATCTACTTCTGGAAGAGTGGGGCTGCCTGGTGCGGGCGCCACTACTGTGAGAGCCTCCGGCCACGCTGCGCCGGCTGCGATGAGGTAGGCACCAGCCGGCTTTCCTCTGCCCATGCGGGGTCCTGGTGCAGGCTAACTCAAGGCTTCCCTGGCGTGTGTCTGAACTTGCTCGCCCACCTGCATGCTTCCAGGGATGCTCTTTGGGAGCAGCATCCTTCTGGTGCTGGTCACCAGGGCTGTGGCTGCCCCAGGGAGCTGGAGGTGCCTAAAAAAAAAAATAAATATGGGGTGAAGCAGCGTGATGTTAATTACAGTCTCAGCTAGCTATGTTGTATCTATCTCAGAGCAGCAATCCAGCTGTAGTTGCGTTACAAATGTGAGGGTTTTATAGTGCTTAACTGCAGCTCATGACTGGCTCAGTTGCTCAAGTGTATTCTGCACCTTTTATTAACCTATTCCCAAAGTCTGGCCTCCATGGCTAATGGGCTTGGTGGGAGGCACGGGACTGGCTCTCCTTGCTCCTGCCTTGTTCCAGCTTGGTGAGATGGTGGCAATAAGCAGTTGTCTGTCTGTCCCGTAGATCATCTTCTCGGAGGACTACCAGCAGGCAGAAGGGATGGCCTGGCACAAGAAGCACTTTGCCTGCCTGGAGTGTGAGACGCTGCTGACGGGCAAACCCTTCACTCTGGACAACACCAGCCTCCTGTGTGCAACCTGCAGCAAAAGCAAACGCCTCTGAGCAGGGAGCAGCCCAGGGGCGAAGCAGGCTCCCCAAGGTCCCACCAGAACGGGGGTCATTTGACAAGTACATGAGAATGAGAAGGTTAAAAAAAAAAATTAGAGCCTGGCTATTCACTTGCAAGCAACTAAGTGCCCCCTTTGCATCCAATACAGCTTGCAGGAGAATATTTTCTTGGGAAGGAGGCAGAGGAAGCTCATACGCCTGCAGGTGGGAGGTACATGGCATATCTGACTAGGAGGGACTGAAAAGGAGGGTTTGTGTTGTGCTGTTTTTTTATTTTTATAAAGTCTCTCCAAGCTTTTTATGACTAAGATCTTGCAATAGTCTTTTGGAAACAACACATCTCAAAAGTAACTTTTGGCATACTAAACCTACAGTCAAAAACAGGGGTTGTTCCTACTTCTTGAAATCTATACTGGAAGTGTCCATTGCAGGCTGCTGACAACTGTGCTAAAGCAATGGGTTTGAAGAATTTGATTAACGTAGGTCATTACTTTCTGACAGCAAATGATATAAAATTGCAGCAACGCGTAGCTGTAGCTTTCTCCTCCCAAGTGTACAATAATGTAAAAATAATGAGTTGGCACACAGGGTGATTGGTTTAATCCTGGCAAGATGGGAAGGGTGTGCAGCTCTGCCCTGGGGCAGCCAACTGGCTCAGCCCATGTGAGCTTTAGCCCTGTAACTGGAATGCAAAAGCATTCCTGGTAGGTCCCAGCGACCAGGCTCCCTGGCCTCTCTCCTGCCTCTGACTGCCTGTTACTGCAGGCGAGTGTATTTCCACAGAGCAGCATTGTGTTCTGACCACCACGCTGGAGGTCGTTAAGCATTTAAAGTATGGGCCTTTATTTTGGCTGGGCTTGATGAGGAATTTTATGGAAAACAGCTTTCCAGCCTAAGCTCTCTTGTGGGGGGGGGGCTGTGCCTGTGAAGCTGTGATGCCAGTTTTTCCCTGCGATATGTCAGTGACCCCCTCGGAGTACTGGGGAACCGTACCTTCCCCTTGGAGCTGGCAGCAGCCTTGCCCTGGGCTCTGCCCTGCCTCTTGTTCCGCAGCTCTCCTGGCCCTAGGGAAGGTCCCTGTCACCTCTTGGGTCTGGTAGGGGTGACACCATCCCAGGTTCTGGTGGTGCGTCTCTGCAGACAGTGTTTGTTCCCTACATCAAGCGATGCTTCTGTTAGTCACTGAAAATATCAGATAGTCCAGGCTGGCAGATGTCTCTGTGCTTGGTCTTTTTTCTTATATTAAATGTCTACATTATTTGCCAGAGAACTGGAATATTTTTTGCAGAGGGGAGTGTGCAAGGAGCTCACAATTGCTACGTTTTCTTTCTGCTACAGAAGGCGCTGGTTTCTCTTTAAAGCGTGCTCCGTGCTGTGGATGTTTGCTTGCTTATGGTAAAATAACTTGCAGGTAAGAGTGGGGAGAAACTGTACCTGCGACAGGGTCAGAGCATGTGAGCTGTGGGCTGGACTCTGCCATATGCATCGAGGGACGCCCCGCTCTGCTGCTGGGGAGGAGCAGGTCAGGGCCATCACTGTCTTTGAGTAGGTGAGACCCATGTGGTGCAAAGACATACCTGTATGTGGGATGTGAGTGCCTCTTACGCTTTGTCCAGACCTGTGCTGTTGTGTGGTTGATATTCATGGAAATGCTGGGGTATTTAAATGAAATGCTGCTACTGGAGCAGAGCAGGAAGATCCCAAGGTGGCAGCAACAGCCAAAGCTGCAGGGGTGACAGAGGTGTGTTGCAGGGTATAGTGGTGGACGTGCTCCTGGGGCTCTTTGTCCATCTCTGGAGTTAGTCAACGGATGTGTTGAGTGCCTCAGAGTGTTGTTTCTGTAAATTCGGTCAGATGCTGCAAGTGGAGAGAGGATGTGTAAACCTGAAGCTGTGCTAGGAATAATAGTTTCCTTGGTTCAGCCTTGGATACTGGCACTTTGGTTATAAGTAAAGTGGGAATGGGAATGAAAAGTCAAGACCACTGCTTAGCTTTATTGCCTCTTCATTTTATTACAAGGGAAATGTCTTTGCATCTTTGTAATTATTTTTTTTAAGACACTTCGTTGTTCTAAACCCTGCAGTGTTAAGGCAGCCAAAAGTGCATACGCTCTGTGTAAGCAGTGATAAGAATAGTATGAATCACCTATGAAACACTACTTCAGCACAGGCATTAACATCCGAACAGCATTCCCTGATGGAAAGTCAGTGTCCATTTGTGCACACAGCTGGTTACCTCTTGGAGTAATTTGCCTGTGAGGTAGGTGCACAGCCGTTGCACAGGTGTCTAGAAGAAAATTAAATGGGCGGAAGGAGCCCAGAATATCCACGTTTCTAAAAGTGAAACACTATTAACTAAACTGCTGCCATCACAGAGAACTCAACAGCAGCTGCAGTCTTCTCCCTCGGTGTTTTTGGTTTGCTTTGCCTTGGCTGGCTGTGTGGTCCTTGTGGGGTTTGCGATAAAATGAGCGCAGGGGAGGTGTGTGGGGAAAGGGGATCGCCCTTCACAAACAGCCAGGGTTAAAAACCAACAGAGACTCCAAGGGAGGCAGCGGAGAAGAGGTGGCTTTTGTTTTCTCTGCTGCAGAAGAATGTGCGTGGTGGGAGCTTGAGGAAATGTCAGAGTGGAGGCAGGGGGAGCGGACAGGGTTTTGGAGGGAGCGCTGGCACCACAGCTAACGCCGAGACCGGAGCCTGCCTCCACGTCCAGCACTGCGTCACTGTCCCCTGCCATGGTGGGTGGCACTCCCTTTGTCCTTGCTCCCAGGGGCTTCAGGGCCAGAGCTGGGTCACCCGCAGCATCCCCCCTGTGGTGGTGCAGCCTCCAAATGAGAGCAAGCGAGTCTGCTTTACGTACAAGGGCTGTCCTTGGTGACATACTTCTGTTGGGCTTATTTTACTGAACTGTGACTGCAGCCTGCACATAGTAGCATCAACTTCTTGCACAGTCCATCTCCGTTAACACAGTCCTCCATCGCTAATGCCTTGATTTGGCTACTTGGAAAAAAAAAGATGCCACTGTAGTGTGTTCTAGTTTGGGTTTTGATTTTGTGATCTATAAGTTGTCATTCTCTTCTGAAGTCCCTGTTTCAGCATACACATGCTTGCTTCGGGCTTTTTGGACTGCTGGCATCCACTCAAACCTTTTGGGTATTTCTGCAGCTAGCAAAATACTGTCTGCTAAAAAATTTACTGCAATTAAACAGCTTAACGAAATCCTGTGCCTCTCAAGTGTCAGGAGCAAAAGCGTGAAATTAATGCATCTAACAGCTCAAAAGATATGCAAGTCTTCAGTTTTGATACTGAAATTCAGTGTAAGCATGAGACTCAACCCCAAGTGAAGACGTTACACTGTGTTTCGTTATGGTTTATCATCTAGAATGAAGGAGGCTGCTGCAGCTGCCTTCTGCAGGTCACGAGCTCTGGTTTTCATGAAAGTTAAATTCACAGGGGTGTGCTGGCCTAGCAGAGAGCCAGCTGTGAGCAAGGAACGGAGGGGCTGCCCAGAAAATGGATAAAAATGGAAGTATTTCCCAGGGTGACTGTGTATCACGGGAACAGGCTAAGGGTAAAGACTGTGTTGTGTGACTATTTGAAAAGCATCTTGTGCCACAGCTGTGTCCAGTCCATTGTTTCAAATAAAAGCTCCTGTGCAAAGACCACCGTATGCTGTCTGGCTGCGTGCATGACCTTGAGCTGGTGCAGGCTGCCTTGGCAGCCCAGGTAAGAGCTGCCTGTATCACGGCTATCGTGAGATGAGGAGATGGTCTCATCTCATTATGCTGTGATTTTGAACATAGAAGTCCCTTCTCATCAGATGGAGAGAGGCAGTAAAAACCAAAGAAGACGCAGGCAGCAGATGGGGGGCGATGGGATGCTCACACCCCGCCAGCGGCAAGCGGGCATCTTCCAGGCCGTGCTGCTGCCCACCGTGTGCCTGGCAGGCAGCTGGGGAAGGTTTGTGTGAAGCTCTGAGCGAGCAGCTCCTGTTGGCGTGTGCAGCTCGGATGTAAAAACTCTCGCCTGGCCCTGGCTGGGTGGCCAGGGTGATAGGGGCCTGAAAACACGGGTGGGTCTCCCTGCTCGGGATGCTGCACTGAGGTTACACTTTCAGAGTGGCTTCAGTCTGAGGCGTGCTGTGCCCAGGCTCCACAGCCGGACCCATGTGCAGGGCACGCTGGCGCTGTGAGTTTGGTTTCTCCCCAGCTTTGCGCTGGGATTCTTGAACTGGAAAATCCAGGCATTTGGATGCTTCAAGCTGCTCATCCTGGCTGCACCAGGTTTGCTTTCTGCCAGGCAAGACAGCCGGGACAGGGCGAGGGCTGTGGATGGGAACAGCACCAGTCAAGTGCCACAGTGTGCCAGGGACCTTCTGGGGGGTGACAGTGCCACAGGGCTAGTAATGTTTTCTGTGCTGCCCGCAGTGCTGCTGCCGTGGAAACTTGCTGTGGATGCTGCTCCCTTTAACGCTGCTGTGTGGCGCAGGCTCCTACCACGGCAGCATGAGGCACTGCTGGTCAGAGCCGAACCCATGGGCTGAACTTCTCACCTGGTGAGTTTTTAACATTAATCTAGTGCTTTCATGAAAGCATAAAGATAGATTGTCTAACGGTCAGTTTAGCACCATGTATTTCAGTAGTTGGTACCAGTGTTTTAACTCGTGAATCTGCAAAGGACAAAACTTAATTCCTCCTGTCGATGGCCAGAGGTGATGAGCACGAGGGCTTTGTGCCTCCTATGCAAACATTCAGGTCCAATTTAAACTCAAATGCTCTGCATAGTTATTATCTTAAGTATGACTGACAATAAACACAAATGTTCCTAAAACTTTAAATTATTGGATATGAGTCTCCCAGGTCTGGCTTCAGCTCCCTCCCCAGTGCTGGGGCTGCCCGAGGGAAGGGCAGGGGCACGGGAGCTGCGGTGGGGCGAGGGCTCCTGCCAGGAGGAGGGAAGGAGGAAGGTCCACAGTGCTACTGCTTTTCACAGGGCAGGACACGCTGCCATCCTGCATCCCAGATGCTGGCTTGCATTGGTAAAATGGGCTGCAGTGGAGCCGAAGTAAGAGAGACTGGAAGAGCAGAGCAGGGGCCGAGGGAGAGATGCCACGAATGTGGAGCCACTGAGCCTTTCCCAGCGAGGAGCCGGCTGCGGGGGAGCCTGGCTGACTGCAAAATCTGCTGAGGCTTAAGTATTTCTATCGGGATAAAATTGACTCATTGCCCAGTGCAGTTACTTATTTCAGGTGAATTATTTAACAGGCTTAGTGAGTGCAATTACCCCCAGTTATTTACTTGAGACGGTCAAAGAGAGGAAGAGAGGAAGCACTTTGAAACTAAACTTTTAATGGAGGAGGAATGACTGTTGGAGTGTGGTGGCTGTGGCAGGGATGGGTGGCTGTGCCCAAGCCCTGGAACCCGCAGTCTGGCCACGCCGGCAGCTGAGGGGCGAGCCTCCAGCCCCAGCCGGGGTGCAAGGGGCTGTGCTGGGCACAGGGGGGTCCATCTGCTCCCCCCAACTGCAGACCCAGCCAGGAGCATGGGGTGGGTGGGAAGGAGCACAGAGCCCACCGGCAGACAGAAAATAACCATTGACTGGGGCAGAAACCACATTTCAGCTGAAGTTTTGCAAGCTGAAGTTTTTCAAAGCTTAACTGATCTGAATCTACAAATATTTGCAGTGCTGTTTCATTTGTGGTCCTTTTTTTAAAAAAAAATATTTGAGGAAGAAAAAGGGACCGTCTGTTTGTGATTTGAGAGGATTTCACCAGAGGGAAGGCAGAGGATGTTTAAGGACAGCAGCTCTGTTCAGGTCACCGTCCTCTTCCCAGGTTTCTCACAGCATCCCCCCCCCTCCCCTGCCACCAGGGTCATCCCCTGCCCAGAGCCACACACCGCCTGGACCAGAGGGGGAGTTGGCCCCAGCTGCAGGGGGGCTCCTGTGTGCTGCCCTGCATGTAAGCCTGGGGAGCCTTCACTGCTGAGGTGGGGAGCAAAACAATAAAGAAGTGAGCAGTGGCTGGAGCAATGCCTTTATACACCTCAGCAAGGGAGCGGGCTTGAAGCCCTTTGCTTAAGTGAGCGCTGATTCTTTGTATAGATTTGCAATATCTAGCCTGAGACATAAAACGGGTAATAACATTTCTCATCTCAGATTAATCAGAAAATTTGCTGTCCCGGTGACAGAAGGACAGTACCGCACTGTTAATGGGCTATACCTTCAAGGCTCGGTGTCTGTCACCCATCGGTGTTGAGGAGGCACTAGGAAGCTGGCTGGCATCTGGCAGCAAGGCTTGCTCCCGTCACTGGTTCCTGCAGGCAAAGCCAGACGGAAGGCAGGTTGGGAGATATTTAACAGGTTTCCCTCAGAGCTCTGTGGGAAACACCTGGGTACTGTGATGTATTCATGGGCCCTGAGCCTGAGTCAGGGTGAGGACTGAATGAGCGGTAATGGGGTGAGAGCTGGGTGCTGTGGGGCACCCATGATGTGTGGGCCCAGGGCCAGCTCTACACTCCTGGGGCCATGCAGAAAAGGTAGGAAAATCCTTAAAAGAGGGGAAGAAATACCCTGTTGTGACTTTTTCCTGCAGTGCTTTTGGGTGTGAGAGCAGCTCTGCTCTGCAGAACTCTTCCTCTCAACCTGGAAGAGGCTGCCCGGCTCTGGCCCCAGAGGTAGAGGTTTGGGCTGGCGGTGATGGGCTGCATTTCACGTCATTCTGGGCAAGGAAAGCTAAGCAGTGTTCTCCTTTGCAGTGTAGTTCAAGAAAAAAAAAAAATTTTGCTTGGACACTGCTCCAATGGATTGACTCGGTCCTGACTTGTTGGAGTTGATGAGATTCTTGTTGTTTACTTCTGTAGTAACAAACAGCCATAGAAAAGTAGTTGACCTTGAGTATAACTCAGTAAGGATCTGGTACCTGGGTGGAAGACAATTGCCTTAAACAGAAACTTTTAAGAAGTTTTATTAGTGCAGTCAGTTCTTAAAAGAATGTGATTTCAGATACCTATAAGAAATAAAACTCAAAATTCAGTGGCTTCAGGTGAGAAAAACATAAACCAAAGGCAGAGCGAGGTGGCTATATAAACACTACAATAAAACTTGCTTAAAAGCTCCAGAGAGAAAAATTTAGAGGTGAAAAAACAAGCATTCATGAAGTGCTGGTGTGTTTCAGTGGAAACACTCTTCCAGAGACTTGCAACAGCTGCTGCTTTAGGACCAAGCTAAATAAAGTTCATATGGCTATGTGTTATTCTATAAAAAGTGAGGTTAATTATGTCTATATAAATCTAATTTGAGCTTTTATTTACTTTTTAACTCAACTTCTTCAGCCAAATAGCCAAAAAAGTAAACCTCTCCACAATGAGGTTTTTATGCATTGTTGCCTTATTTTGGGTGCAGGCGGGGGCCTCCAGCTGCCCTGGGCACGGCGCTGCCCCTGCCCTGCCCCGCACGTCTGCGGGAGCGCCCCGCTGATGGCTGCGCCGCGTTGTATTGCTCGCAAAGCTGGGGGGAAACAGGGTTTGTCTACCTGGAAAGCCAAGCGATAAGGAGATGATCTCATCTCATTGTGCTGCAATTTTGAACGTAGAAGTCCCTTCTCATCAAACAGGAAGAGGCAGTAACAACTAAGGAATAAATCCTGATGGATAGTGTTCAAATAGCCACTGGTACTTGTTTAAGCAACTTCCAGGTGTCAGCTCAAACCATCTTGCAGACAGGTAACCCCTGTTACAGAAGAGATATATATATGATATAGCTTCTGTACCTTCGTAGAGAAATGAAGACTTCTGCAGCACGCCCAGCGCCAGCTTCTGATGTGAGGGTGAGCCGCAGCCGTGCCTCACCGTTCCGCTGGCAGCAGGACCGGCACTGCAGCTGCTGAATATGCTTTTTTTTAAATCAGGTTTGGGTGGGGTTTTTTTAGTTGTGCAAAGTACTGATATATTTCACTGCTCCACTCGCTGGCAAGCATCATTCTCCCGTTGCCTTTCCACAGCCTTGCTAGAGACTTATCCCACTGAGCTGCCTGGGTACCCCATGCCCAGCCCTCACAACTGGGCTCGAAGCACATAGCTAGTGCAGGTGAGAGCTGTGGGAAGGTGGCTACGGAGTGAGACAGGGCAGAACCTCCACAGTGGCAGCCCAGGTCTGCAGGTCCCAAACGCTACAGGCACACTTGGTCCTCTGGAGTTCCAGCTGCCCATGCTTCACGCCCATCCAGAGTGGGAAAAGGGCTCTCCCATGAAGTGGTTTCTATCCCAATGCCACTTCAGCAGACAAGCTGTAACAGATCCAGGGTAAGAAAGCATGCACAACAGGGTTGGTTGTTTTTTCCTGTGTGACGACCCAGCCCCTCTCGCTGGCGCGTCGCCCAGCATGCTGCCTGCGCTGCCCACGCTGCCCGCTCCCTGCGTGCCCCCTGCAGCAGGCTGCACCGAGCCGCAGCATTAGTCGAGATGCCCGTGGTGCCGAGGGCTGCAGCACCTCACTGCCCAGGGTGGGAAGGCGTCGCGTGCAGCTGTGTTATTGTTGAGCCAGATGTTTCATTACGGGTTTAGCAAATTCCTCTGGAGCCCCACAATGGCGCTGAGGCATGGAAACTGTCAAAGACAGGCATTTTCTCGGCACATGAACTCAAAAAGCCGAACGAGACACAGGCCAACTTAAAGACCAGTGAATAAAGGTCTCTTTTATAAAAGAAACTATTAATGCTTTGCCAAGACCTTCCCTTGAGACTGCCTAAATAAATTTCCTTAGATTGACACGGCTTGAAAAGCAACCCTTTTAGTGAAACGGGACTCAAAAGCCATTCAGTTGGAAGGCACCAGCCTTCTGGTTTTGCAGCTCTGAATTTACTCAGAAAAGAAAGGTAGTTTTTCAAATCCAAGGAAAACTTGTTAAAGCAATTTTTCTTTTCTGATGACTTTATAGGGACTAAAAAATCACATACTCTAGGAATCTCCAAATTAATAACAAGTCACCCTTAATTAACTAGTCCCGATACACTGACTGTGCCTAATGTTGAGGGGTTTTCATAAATTCCCTGGGGTTTGGGATGGACCTTCCTGTGGCTGGAAGAGAGTGGAATTGTGACAAACTGTTTCGGGGGTGCCACCGAGCCGGGGAGAGGAGGGATGCTGGCCCACCTGGGATGCAGGAGACCAGACAATGAAAAGGGGTGGTGATTCAAGGGGATCCCTCTGCAAACACCACCAGCCAGTTTATGAACAGTGTAAGTACAGTGGTTTCCTTGTGTCTGTACTGGAGTTCTGCTTAATGTAGTCCCCTCGTGTTCCTGTGCTTCTCCACGACTAATGCACAGTTATTCCCTGGTTGGTGCATTACAGAGTTGCTGAGCCTGTTGTGCTCGTCCCTCTCTAAATGCCACACCGCAGTTCCTGTGCCAACAGAAGACATTTTAAGCCATGTGATGAGAAGCTAAAGGAAAGACAAGAAGTGGCAGGTAAGGCTGGAAAAACCAAGGTGTTGCGTTCCTATCAACCAGGCTTGCAAACCCGGTGATGACAAACTGGGTTTGTTCGGTCGTGCTTGGCCGCGTGCCTGGTGCAGGCAGGGCAGCCATCCCACGCCCTGCTCTCCGCCCATGGGATGTCACCTCCCCTGCACCCTGTGGGCACAGAGCCTTCGCTCCCCAGCGCAGGGGGGTGAGGTGCTTTCCCATGGTGGAGACCCCGCCATTGGGTCCGGGCTGGTCTCTGTATTAGTGCGTCCCGGCTGTGCGACCCCTGGCAGTGCAGGGGGGCTTCCCTCCCCGTCCCTTCCAGCCCAGCGATGGGCAGCATCAGCAGTCGGTAGCACAGGGACCGCGTTTTTGGGTTGTTGGTCTCATTGAGCTGGGCTGTGGTCAGGAACTTCCTAAGAGCTGGTTTGTCTCGTATATGGTGCAAGGTGTCTGCATGGCCCTAAATGGGCACGATGCTGGGGTTACTTCTGTTTCTGGGCAGGGGAAGCCACACCGGGCCCTCGGCACGCTGCGTGCTGCCCTTGCACACGTGCACACGCCACAAACCAAAATCAGCTGTTTTGTTCCTCAGCCTTTAATTCACCAGCGCTTCCTCCAAGCGCAGAGGCCAGCAAACAGATGGCTGCTGTGCAAGCTGGGCTGCGGGAGAGACAGAGCCGAGCTGTTCTCTGTTGCTCTTTCCATGGGTGTTTCCACACCCTGTGGTGCCAAACCGCACCTCCCGGGCGAGTGCAGACAGTGAGCATCAGCAGAGGGTGGAGGCAGCCCAGCAAGGGGGGGCAGGACCTGCAGCGGCAGGGCAGCGTGCCCCTAGCCCTGCTGGGTAGGGGAACCCAGTGGGATGCAGCGTGGGCACTGCCTCTCCATCCCGGCTGCCAGCACCTACCAGGGGGACCAGGCGTGCCAGTAAGGGGGGGCCATGGCTCTGCTCTTTGGGTCTGCAAACCAGTCTGTGCATTCAGTCATTCCCATTCCACACCAGCTTAGGTTCGTAGTGAGCCACAGGAGACTATTCTGTTTCTACATGCCAGCTTATATTTCAGATCCCGCAGAAAATGAATACCTTCCCGTATTCCCACTTGCACCGCATGAGTAATTCTAGATCTGCATCATTTGGTGACTCAGTTTTCCATCTTTGAAGCAACAGCCACTTTGCAGTTTGATGTTTTGCTCTGGGGAGGAATCACTTGCTTCCAGCAGCACCATCCATACAGTACCAGCATCCGTCCTGCAACCATGCTGGTTACCAGACCCAAAGAAGAACCTGCAAATGATGGGGAAAGGGAGACGTGCCCAGTAAAGGGGGAGGGAGGCAGGCAGGCAGGAGAGCCTGAAGTGCTGGAAGGCAAGAGCCTAGTGAGAAAAAGTACCCTTCCCAAGTGGTCTACCTGAACCTAAAGGACTCCAGGTTTTGTACCGAAGTGGATTTGCCTGCCAGTGACACAGTATGAAGGCAATGGGGTGCACATGCGCTCGAATGCCTGCAGGCTCAGTCAGCAGCTCCTTGCATCTAATTTTTAAATGGCTGAGTTTAATCTGGACAAGACAATGGAGTCAAAACAAACATGGCCTGAGCAGGACCTGATGCCCTCAAGGCTGGTTGGCATGTGGACCCATCATGTCGCCCCCCCCTCAGGAGGGTCACAGCGTTCATCCCGTGGGAGCACCCCCTGTGTCCAACAGCCCCCGAGCCCGGGTCTGTGGCTCCCCCTGCCCTGGCTGTAAGAAAAAGCTCCTCTTCTGCCCCCAGACTCAGGCCCAGGCTCCCTGTCCGTGGGCAAACAAGGCAGTGCAGCCTGATTCCACACAGCCGTTACCAGGACTAATACACCGTGACCGCCACGTTCGGCTTTTTCCATAGCGTGCTAATGCAGGCAAGGACAGGCCAAATTGCAAAGGTTAACAACTGGTGGCCTCCCTTATCCTCAGTGCAAACGAGCGCTGCCTGAAGACCAGTGATACCCCATGAATATTCAAAGCACAGCTCCCAGCAGCTTCAGGGTCCTTTATTTTTGAGAGAGAGGAAAAAAAAAGTTATTTGCAGAGTTGCTTTCCTAATATTTTGGCTGATCAGCTTAATTGTTTTTCTCCACAGCCCTTAATCGCGTCTGTTCCTGCAGCTATTACTCAGGTGTTACTTCCACAGATATTAATGTGTATTTTGTTTAAATACCAAGTGCCAATGTCAAGCCCTAAGCCCTGTGTTGCTTGAGGAGTGGGAGGAAACCCAGGCAGTGTCTCGCAGGTTGGCAAGGACTGGGATGCAGCCAGTGCATTAATCTAAACTAAGGAATGCTGGTTATGTTTTAACACTGTCCAAATATTAACACTGCCCAAAGGATGTGGAGGTGTTTTCGTGACGTATCAGCATCCAGAATGCCACCTTCCATCACCAGATGTGAGATCTCTAAGACACCTCTTCCAATGCAGAGCTTGGCCACAAACTATCCAAAAGGCTGGGACCAAGCAGAAAGAAAAGCCTGTTGGCCCTGGATGCCTTTATGAGACTGTGTCTTTCTGAGGGCTTCCATTGCGACTCATCTAAAACCACGGCCACGCCAGCATCCTCCGGCTCCAGGAGCAGGTGAGCTCATCCCCGGGGCTGCGGCAGAGCTGCGCCGACCACGGGTCAGAGCCCCATATCTGTCCTTGCAGCAGCCTCCCACAATAATAATTTTTAAGAGCCACACTAGAAATATTTCCTGTTGTTCCTGGTTTGTTCTAGATGACGTTAGCATTTTTTGTAAGAAAAATCCTTACTGTTTTTAGGTTGAAAAATATGAATTTGTGACACTTAGAGACATTTACTCACTTTCCAGGGACTTTTCAAGGGAGATCAAGCACTCCAATGCCATGCCCTCATCTGTCCCACTCACGGCAGCAGCAGCCCAGGGGTTAAAGCCCCTGCTGCCTGGGTCTGGGTGGGATGCTAACCGAAGAGCTGAACGGCTTGCAGACAGCTGGGCTTGCTTGCTCCTGACACATGTCTGCATTATTAAATACAGCTGGGAGAAAAGCTGGTAGGGGGAATCCTAAGCTTGGATTCAGTTTTTGGAAGCACTGCTGTTCCCCACCTGCTCCCCTGCCAGGTTTCCAGCCACTGCTGTTCCTCACCCCTCCCAAGCCACAGAGGCCATCTGCTGCCTCCCCAAAAAGCACACGGGCAGGGGCTCCCCGCAGCAGCATCACTGTGGTCCCACACGGGTACGGGAGTTCCCCTACCCACAGACCTGCTTTTGGTCTCCTGGGGCGCCTGCTGCCTGCCCGGGTGCCAGCGAGCCGCCCAGGTGCCCTTGCACTGGCGAGCCTGGCATCCCAGCCCCCTGCTCCAGGGAGCAGCCCCCGAGCGGTGCCACCCAGCCCGGACGCAGCCCCCGGCTGGCTGTGGTGCACAGCCCTGGGCTGAGGCTTTGTTTCAGTATGTCACGTTGGTTGAAGTAAAGGGATGCCGAGACCTCTCCCTGTCCCTTGCTCCTTGCCGTCCTGCTGCTGCAGCGCAGTGAGCAGCTGCCTGGGGAAATGCCAACGCACTTGATAAAGCTGGGTTATATCAGCAACTCGGCAAATCCCCAAGGCAAAGGCACCACTAAATACAAATAAAGAGGGAATATTCCAACGCCCAGGAAATCAGTGCCTGAGGAGAGGCCGCCTCAAGGAGTTCCAGGGTTTTGGAAGCTGCCCAAGCTCCAGCCTGGGTGACCGCGCTGCCTGGGCCTGGCACCCATGTTTGTTCTTCTCAGCATGCTAGGGACATGCTCATCGTCCTTCCAAAGAAGCGCCCTTTGATTTTTATTTTTTAGTACAAACAAACTGAAAAAGTTACAAATATCTTTAATGGTGTTTTTTTTTAACCCCAACAGGACAAAAGTTTAGAGAAATCAGATCCTGCTGTTCACAGATGAAAGCAACCAGCCGGGAAACGGCACCTTCCGCTTTGTTCCAAATGTACCAGAAGTTACTTGACCATCAGGCACAATATTTAAAGGATTAAAGCTCAACAAATGGTACGTGCTTTCGACTAGCTGTAGCAAATGCCACAGCACCGGCACACCAGCCGGCGGCATGCAAGCCCTGCTGGCTCTCACCCGCTCGCTCCTGTCCTCCAGTGTGGCAGCCGGCGATACTGACGCTGCCCTGCCCTGCTGCTTGGTGTTTGAAATGCCCAGCCCATAATATTGTGACAAAGACATTTGTTTAGGGTAGGAAGTAAGGCTGCTCCTAAAGAGGAACCTCCTTTTGGTATGTATGGAAATCAAGCCTGTGTCACAGGCAACACTCTTTCCCATCGGAAGGAGTAGGGTGCAGCATCGCTGGCCCCATGTTGTGTTGTTTTGCTTTGCTTTTTCCAGAAATCCTGCCCTTTTATCTTTCATACCCCGTGGGCAGTTTGAATGTAACTGATCTATCTGAGGCTGCAGCCTACTCTTAAATCTTCAATAGGAAACCTTTCTTTCCTTTTATATTGCTGTTTTTTTTCTTGGTCTGGCTTTAAACACCTCAGCAAGACATGGCATTTAGATTTTGCATCAGATTTCTGGTTGTCGTGTCCCAGTCAATACTCCTCTGTGTGACTGACGTCTATGCTTTGAAACAGCATGAAAGTACCCTTTGATTAAACTCACTGGGTCACGTTCCCCTGTGGAAACTTGCTGCAGCCAGCTGAGTAGCAGCAGGGAAAACCTGGCCCACTGTGCCAGGAGAGAAGAATTCTGGCATCAGGTTTTGGAGGCTGGATAACAGCCTGGAGAGAGTCAGGGCTGTTGGAAGCACAAGTCCTGGAGAGATAGGGACTGTAGTCCACAATCTTCACGGCAAAGCACAGAGGATTCAGGGAAGAATATCTATTTACAGCACCAGAAAATGTGCCCCAGGGTCTTTCACCAAAAGAAAGCCAGGACTGCACAAGGGTTTTCCTACAAATGCTGTTGCCTGGGGGAAGTCCTCTTTTTTCTTTTTTTTTTTCTTTTTAATCAGGACAAATTTTGCAGTAGCTCTTGCAAAACTCTGAGGCTGTTTCAACCAATTTTGATGAAAATGTTGTATCAGGATAAATGTGTCTTCCCTGAAGTAGCTGCTCTTTATGGGTTTTTAGTCACCAAAAGTGTGACTCAGAAAGGTGATGAAAGTGAGTATCGATCTATTCAGCCTCTTCCAAGGAGTAAGCTCTCCATCAGAACCAAGTTCTCAGATCACCTTTCGTTCTTGATTTCACTTAGCTTGAGAAAAAAATCCTGGCAGAGGTAAATCAGTTTAAATTAGATAGCACAGAAATGGATGGGTTCATGGATTTCAAATGTGGGATCAGGCCAGGGGTGGAGATGGCTGTCATGCTCCTTGTCCCCAGGTCCACAGTGCAGCCACTGCCCAGGGGACAGGGAGCTCGGGAGGCAGAGGGGCAGATCTCTGACTATGCATCTGGCCAGCAGGTTGACATTAAATACCTTGGACTGGTTTTGAACACCATCAGATTTTTAGCCCGTACCATCTGTTTCCAGCTAAGAAACAATGGGTTGGCAAAGCACCAGCCCCTCATGGCAGGGATCAAGGGATAAATCCGAAAACCCAAACCAGATGGGTTTGGTTGTAACAGGAAGCCCTTCCATCGCTTTGGGCCTCCAATAAAATATATTTTCAGAGGGCTGACTATGGCCTCAGGCAACAAGCCTCTTGGTATTAAATGCTAATTGCAGGCCCTAGGAGAGCCCACGCTTGCTCGCGCAGCCACTCCCCTGGCACAAGGCAGAGTCTGCAGCAGCTGTGGAGGAACCAGCCCCTCGCTCGCGGTACGGGATTTCTCATCTTTTGTTGTTTTGGCTGCTTTTAGCAAAACTTCACGTGAGGTGGCTGCACATAGCTTTTCCTGGGGCTTCTGCCCGAGTCCCAGAGACCTCCAGCTCTACCGGCTCCTTTGGTGTCCCCAGCTGCCCCGCTCCAGGGCCGCCCCAGGTGCTGCAGGTGGGCTTGCCTCACCCCTGTGGTCTGGGGTCCCTGGTGGGTCCTGCAGGGGCATGGGAAGCCACCAGAGACTGGTTTGCCATCCACCTTGATGTCCGTGGTACAGGGGTGATGCTGGGAGGTCTCACCAGTGCCCTCTCACCTCCCCCTGCCCCTAACCGGAGGTTTAGGGCTGTGCTCGCTGTTTGCACATCAGCACTTTTTCCTGTAAGCCAGCACAGCCATGTTTCTGCTTTCCCTTGCGTGGCTGAAACACTGCTTAATTTAAGCCTTTCCCCTGCCTCATAGCTCACATCCATATTTGCATGCAAAGATAATTCTGAGTATACCTGCAGGGGCCACGCGTGCCCTCAGCAGATGAAAAGCGCTGGGTACCTGCACGACAGGAACGGGGAAAAGGAGAGGTGCTGTGCGTGGCGATCACAAAAAGCCCAGGAAGAGTCGGGGGGACAGTGGTGGAAAAGGAGAGCACAGCCAGCCCCAGCCCCTCTGTCCTGAGCTGGGGGGCTGCGTTTGGCCACAGTGGAGTTCTTGGGGCTGCCAAGGGCAGCACCCGCCAGGCCCTGGTGCCCAGCCCTGGCGCAGCCGGCAGGGCTCTGCCGTGCACTGAGCCGCTGGCTCTGCCCGCGCTGCCCGGGCACAGTACAAGCTCCCTGTTGGTGATCACCGCAAACCCAGCGCCGCTGCACAGCGCTGGGGATTGCTGCGGAGTTCATGGGTACCATCGAGGGGGTCCAGCCTGCGTTTCATCAGATGTTATTATGTGATGCAGTTTATCCCCAGAGCACCGCTCGGGCAGCACGGTGTGCAGCTGCTGCTCCTGCACGCTTTGCAAGGAACAGCCCCGCGACCGCCCAGCCGTTAATAGCAGTTCCAGAGCTCCAGGTAACTTCCAGCTGGATTTCAGCTTTCTCATTTTTAACTGCAATATTTAATGTCTGCTGAGCAAATATGTCAGTAAGAGTGATGAAAGAATTTTTATTCTGATTTACTGCATAAACCAGAATTTGCAGCCTGCCAAGGCCTGCTCCAGAGGCAGGTTCCTCATTTTGCACTAACTTTATAGGAGTGTTGCTACACCACATGCCTCCGAGGGTGAACACAGCCGAGCGTCTCCTTTGTTCTGTTTGCTTTAATGCAGAAAGGAGTTCTTTTCCTTAATGTGACTTAGAATAAAATAGAAAATTTCATTATTATTTCATACAGCTCGTAAATGTTTCCCTGGTAATGCCAGCAAGTGCAAGCCACAGCTGGGACAGCAGGGCGCTCTGGAAGGAGCTGAGGAAGGAGCAGCCTGGAGCAGAGGAGCCACCAAAGGGCCCGACGCAGCTGCTGCTGCTGCTGCATGCCTCCAATCCATCCTCCCCACGCTGCATGAGGCTGCAGAACCACTGCCAGCGCCTGCTGCAGAATGGGTGCTGCTGCCCACGCACCGGACACCGGACACCTGGGTGCTATTATTTTCCTGTGAGCATAAACAAAAGGAAGCAAAGAAATGGGAGCCACAGCTGCTGGATCAAAGGTATGGTGCTCCCAGCAGTTCAGATGCTGGTGCGTGCCCCCGGAGCCTCCCCAGATGGGCAGAAGCAGCACCCTGGGTGCTTCAGCCCCGCACAGTGCCTGCAGCAGCCCCTGCAGCATCCATCCCCTGCGCCCAGGAGCCACGGTCAGGCGCTGGAGTGGGGTCTGCATCCCAGTCAGCACTGCCGCCAGGTTGTTCAGCTGGGAAAAAGCCAGCAGAGAACTGGAAAAGAAGAGAACGAGCCGAAAAACCCTGTAAAAATAGCACCCTGACAGTAATCTACATATCCTGGCACTGCATTAACTGCAGCTGGATGCAAAATTCCAGTTAGTTTTGAAGTATCAAATATAAAGTGATGTGTGATCCCTACTCATAGCTCTCTGTGAGGAATCCCGATTCTGGGAAAACATATTTCAAACAGTTAAGAAAAAAATGAGGTTGAAACACTTCAATTAACTGCAACTATCATATTTTCTCAAATTTGTCTTGGAGCCTCCCTAGATTTTCCTCCTTAATCCCAAAATGAAATTCGATTTATTTCATATGTTCTTAGTGCCTGAACTAATTAATGTATTTTCTTGTCCTTAAAAACATACTCTTTTATGATAGCAAGCCCTGTAACTTATTCATAGTAATTTTGAACCCAGTAACTACACAAAATAAAGAGTTAGAAACATTTGTTTGTCTGGGAAAGCAAGGAGCTCTACAGACGATCACACAACCTCTTTTGAGCTGCTGCCCAATTGCTAATTACTTTTCTATTGCAAGGGCAGCCCTGAAGGAGCAAAAACAGCAGAGAGCAAAAGATAAAATCGCTTCTCTGCTAGGCTGTGCTTTGACAATGATAAGACTGTGCAAGCTCCCAGCTACAGCTCAGCCAAATAAACATGTCATCTGTCTGGGGAAATGGAGTAACGCGGCCAGCGGGGGAAAAAAAAAGAAAGAATAGGCCTCAGAATGCTGCATTTCAGTCAGTTACCACATGTGTCTAATCAGTGTTTTCCTTGCACAATACTAAAGGTTTGGTCTTTCTGTTGCTCACCCCTGATTTAGCAGGCACGGTGGAGAAAGCCAGAAAGCCTGGTCACCTGGGTGCCTGCAGGGGATGCCTCTGCCCTCCCAGCCTAAGGGAGCCGGCTGGACAAGCCTCAGACCGCCAGCACTCCCCAGCAACTGCAAGCCTACAACTCATGTTTTGCTACAAGGTCTTGAACTGCACAGCAGTGGGGCTTGGTATGTGTGTTTCCTAGGCAAAGACCAGAGTCCAGCACCCTGCTGCAACACCCAGCACAGAGCCCTTTGCCCGAGCAGCCTGCTGCAGCGGCTCGAGCACCTGTGCTGCTGTCCCCTGCCTGCGCCCACATACTGCACAGGTGGCTGCCAAGTGTCCTCAGCATCGCCCCAGAGAGCCACCAGCCCAGGCGAGCTGCGGAACCCTCTGCAGAGCACGGCAGTTCTGGAGCAAGTTCCCGTGTGGAGGAGCTGCCCTGGCCATGTGCTGCTGCATGCTCTGCCTGGCTTTGAGCAGCCACCCACCAGCCCTGCCACCAGCCCCAGCGCACATTTGCCCTCCTGGGAAACGGAGGTGGCAGTAGATTTTCCTGCGCTGACCTTTGCATTCATTTGTAAGGTTTTTTTTCCTTCCCTTCCCACATGGGAGAGGTACTTCCTTCTTTTTCATAAAACAAGGCAAGCACAGCTAGCTAATGTCTTCACCATCCGAGCTGTTTCACGTCAAAAATAGATGCAAGAAGTCAACAGGACTCCAACACCCATGGAGTCACCAAAGGGACTGCCACAATTTTTGCTGCTGCTTCATGAGTATTGCCTCAAATATGTTTGGGGTTTTTGGTATTTTTGTTTTTCCACTTTTTAGGTTCTCATTATAAATATATTGTCAAAGCAGTTTACACTAGAAAACGTGCTTTATCTTTCTCATCTCCCTCATGCCCTGGTGCCAGGGGATGTGGATGGGTGCTCAGAGGAACATCCCCCACCACCTCCTGCATCAGCTCCTGCATCCCCACCTGAAACCTGACCCCAAGGCTGTCCTGCTTCCTTTGCCCTGGGATGCCTCCCCAAGCAGTTTCACCATCCACAAGGTACGTGGCACTGAAAAACTGGGTTTTTCTGAGGTGGGAGTGAAGGACCATCCATGAGGGGTGGGTACTGTGTGACCATGGCCCCAGCTGTCTGGTCCCAGGCAGTGGCAAAGGACATCCCAAACTGAACAGCCCTCGGCCATTTTATTGCAAGAAATACCAGCAGCATGAGCTGGCAAAACCACCTCTTGTAATAAAATGACTCAGATTAATTCTTAAATGTAGCAAAATAAATCTCTTTATCTCTTAGGAGTCATTAATATGTGAGTTTTGTTTTGTTTGGGTTTATGCAATCAGGAAATATCCCTAACCCTGTAATATCCTACTTCATCTGATTTTTCAAAATTAATCTTCTTTTGTTTCTAATTAGCTCTTGGCACAGTTTTTTTTATAGTGGGGTTTCAGCCAAAAGAAGATTTATAGGGTTGGGCTGTGAATTTCTGACATGGCAAGAGGAAAGTTCCAGAGCAAGGAAATAAAGCTGGTTGTCCCAAGGTGTCCCAGGGAAATAAAGCCAGTTCTCCCATGCCGTCCAGGTTGTGCCATGTGGCACTGGGTCTGCCAGGTGGCAAAGCTGGGAGCACCAGCACGGAGAACAGCCCCACTGTTTGCAAACATGTGACAGCAGCACTTTGGTAGCAGTTTCTTAGCTTGTCCCATGGGACAACACCTCTTTCCCTGGGGTAAATAATTAAGATACTGGTCTCATCGTCACAGTTTGGCAGGAGTGGCATTCCCCTTCCAGCCGGAGCTGCTGGGCCAGAACAACCCGCTGCTGAGCGGTCACAGGCTGCAGTGCTTTGTGAGTGGGACAGCGACAGAAACCCCAGGGGGTGACGTTCTGGTGAGGCTGGAAATGCTCCGAGCCGTTCATGCGGGTTATTCGGTAAGCAGTGGCGTTTGGGGGCGCAGGGGTCAGGGCAGAAACTGTCACCTGAGCTGCAGCTCTGCCAGGGGGAGCAGCACTCAGTGGCACCCGTGTCGCTGCCGTGCTCTGTAACACCGTGCGAGATGGAGATCTGTAAGGGGGGGCTCAGCGGGTGCCTTGGGGGTAGATTTTCACTTGGCCACCCCCAGGTGCCGGGGCAGAATCCGGCAGATGCCAGCAGCAGAGCCCCGGCGCATCCCAGGCTCTGAGCTGTGGAGGAAGGTTTAAAGCCTCATTCAAACACAGACTCCGCAGCTGCTTGGGCTGCCTTCGGGGCTCACAGCCATGCCATCCCCAGGTCCCTGGTGGGAGGGGACACCGGCCCCGCGCCCCCCACCTCCCCCTGGCACAGCAGCTCCCCTCTCCGCTGCACAGGGGATGGCTGGGGCAATAGCTGAATCGGCTGCTTGCTGGGTGATGGCACCAGAATCGTGGGGAGGAAAAGGCCAAATAAGGCAGCATTTTAGTGAAAATGTGGCCTAAAATGGGAGCTTGACTGATGATTAGCAAGCACAACAGCCAGATATGTTATCACCATGTTGAGAGCATGACAGCCCTCACAGCCTCAGAAACTGGAAAAAAATGTCCAGGACCCAGTGAGATGAGAGAAAAAGCAGCTTAATTCGGAGTGGGTTTCTCCACAAAAGCAGGCTGTGTCAGGAGGTCAGTATGTGAGGAATCTTGGTGCTAAGACAGATGGACAGATCAATGCAGGGGAAAATTTTTTTCCTGGGAAGATACTGTTTTTTCAAGGGTTTCTTGAGTATGCTTTTGGCTTTTCGATGTAAAGCAATGAAGCTGCTCTAGCAGATAGAAGAAATGTTATTTTAAAGATGCTAGAAGCAAAAGCACAAGGAGGAAGCTAAACTGAGATGAGGAAGGGGGAAAGAGGAGCACACAGCTCCTTCCCCTAGACCCCATGGTGCTGCCTGCAGCTCCCAGGGATGGAGAGTACCTGGTAGGCTTTGGTGCAAGAACTTCATCCCTCCTGGCATAGAGGAATTCAGATTATCCCAGTCTGCTCAGGGCCCTGAGACAGGATGGAGCTGCGGGGGGGGGGCTGCAGGGGAGAGTCCACGTATGGTGCCCAGCCAAACCCACTGGGAATCCATCCCCCTCCTGTTTTATGCAGTGCTGCACTGCCCTGCCACCAAGAGCAGGAGAGGATGAGCTGAAAACATGGTCGCTGCAACCAGTTTATCATATTTATTAGATGAAATTGCATTTAGAGGCTGTTGTGTCAAAAGACTGAACTTGACTGAACTTGTTTTGTAAACCTGCAGGGGGCAGGGGGGCGGTGGGAGACCTTGGACTCACCTGCAGCATTTTTGCTGCTTTGGTCGCAGATGAGCCCTCCGCCAGGTTCCTCAGACACATGCTGCAGTGACTGAAGTAACAGTGAGTTCAAGCAACCCTAGAGCTGTGCTCAGGCTGCAGCCTGCCTTTGTTACCCCAGGCAGCTGCACAGGCACACAGGGCAGGTGTGCTCAGGAGCACGCTGGATGAATTCCTGGGCAGCAAGCCCATAAAGACAAATTAAGGAACTAGCCAAAGCCCCTGAGCATCCCTCGTTATGGTGCGGGGGAACATGAGGGGAAGAGATGGCAGAAAATGGCCACCCTTGGGCACTGGTCCTAAACAGCATCTCTGATGGTCCAGCCAGTCCAGGGGGCCTCTGCTCCCACCTAGCAGGGACTTACAAAGCTTTGCTTTTTTTAAAGCACAGGACAAGGGTTTCAGCATTATCAAGTTTCTTTCCTCGTTCCCATGCAGTGCTGATAATAAACACAGTAGTGCAGTTATTAATAACAGTAATGACCAGCCCTCCCTGCTGGTGAAGACATTTGAGCACAGGCTGGCAGGCGGAACGAGCGTAGAACTCTGCTTCCCTTCACTCCAGCAGACGCAAGCCATCACCCCAGGAATTTTATAGTTTCCTGTGAAAGAGGTCCTGCTCATTCATCAGGCATTGAAAAGTGTGGCTTGAGAGCCAAGAATGTATTTATTTTTGATCTAAAAATAGTTAAAATTCTATTAATAAAATGCCAGGAATGGCAGGACTGCCACCCCGAGTCTGTCACAGGGGGGAGGTGGCACCTGGCTTTAGGTGTCGGTCCCCTGTGCCCACATGTGCCTTCATCCAGGATGCTCACCCTGTTGCCTGGGCAACACTTCAGCACTGGGACAGAAGCCCAGCAAGTGGGTGCAGGAGGGGCTAATGGTCCCAGTGCCCCCCTCCCGTGCCCCCCTCCAGCAAGTGACCCTCGCCCCTCGTCCCGCTGGGACTGGGACAGGGCTGGAGCAGGAATATGGCAGACAGAGGATGTCTGAGCAGTCGTCCCTCTGCCCATCAGCTGCCACGGCAGCGTCCGGGCACTGTTTGGCCCTTTCCACCCTGGTGGCAGCAGCAGAGAGGATGAAGTTTGTCTCATGCTTCAAGAATGACTCGATGAGAGCAAAGTGGGAGTTGTATTTGTTTTTGAACAACCACTAGCAACTGCTCAGTCAAGAAGGAATCTGGTCCAATGACTATTTAGGCTGTTTGGATTGCTTCTAAAGCTTATCCAAACTGCCTGGTCCCTTTCTGTTGGTGGCTCAGCAGAAAACCACCTACCTTTCTTTCTTCTTTGCCCTGATGGTGTTAGGTGGTCTTTTCAACTGGCACGGTACCCTCTGACAGCCTCAGGTCCAGCGGGAACGGGCCTGCCTGTGGGATAGCTGCCGGCTGCATTTTCCTGCTGGCTAGGTTGCTGTAGGACAGGGCAGCTCCCCGGGGAGTCCCAGCCCTGGGTCCCACAGCACCCCGGGGCTGAGCACCCCTGCACCTCCCTTCTCCCCTGCCGGCCATTTCCATGTGCTCTGTGCTGTAGTTCTTCTTCTCAATCATTTGCTTTCTGCAGGTGCACCAGGTCATACCCATTCCTACGCCGATGCGCAGCAGTTTTGGTTTCCCTGCAGGTTCTGCTGCTCAGCCACAAGTGAAGGGGCTCTGGGGGTGCAGGAGCAGTGCTGGGGGAGCTGCAGCTCAGCTCTCACCCAGGTTTAACCCTTCCAACAAGATAAACCCAAGCCCTGGCTTGGCCGCAGAGACTGCAATGAAGCTCCCGCACACAAGCCACGTGAGCTTTGCGTGACCATGGCCAATGGTACCTGGGGTCCTGCAGCTCTTTCCAGAGGACCCCAGCACCAATGCCAGCACCCACTTCCCAGCACTGCGTGGGCCACCCAGTACGATTAGCAGCAGGATCAGCTCCTCAGGTATTTTCCAGCCTTACACAGGCCAGGGACTAGTTTAACACAAGTAAGGCCAGACTAAAAATGCATTAGATGCATCTGCCAAAAACAATCTGTCACTTCCAGGCATTCTGCACCATGACTGACGCAGGGGCACATCCCTCTGTTCCAGGACAGCAGCTGCTGCCTGTATCTCTCTCCCCACAGCAAAATCAGGAATGCTCATCCTCTCTGCTTACACATTAGCAGAAATCGCATGGTTTTTTCATTATAGAAATAACATTTAAAACCACTTTCTTTACAAAGTAATTTTCAGCTCGCTTGTTTAAAATCCATTGGCTGCTAAACATCTTTCCCCAGCCATTTTTTTCCTTACTCTCACCCCTTATAATGCCCATTCAAGCCAGCATATGGGTCTTTACCTTTTAAAAATTCCCCAACCCCTCGAGGGGTGTTTCTGCCATGATCTGGCTGTGACAGCCTGCTCACTCAGCTCACACTCTCACCACAGACAAGAGCATCAGGCTGCAGACAAACACATCCCCATGGATGCAGCAGTCTGCTGAGGGCAGCCAGTACCACCCATGCAAAACCCCGTCATTAGCCCCCAAAGAGCACAAGAACTATGTAAAAAAAAAAAAAAAATCACAGGAGAGGGGAGTTGTTAGGTTTGTTTTTAAATATGACTGTTGACATCTTTCTGTTTGCCTGCACATTTCTGAACTTTTGAGGGTCTGTTTGCTTCAGCTTCTCAAGCTCTACACTACAAACACAAGTGTTTGCACTTAAATCAAATTAGCCTTAAACCCAAAGTGAGCCAAGGTTCTCATGCATTCTTTTCTGAGATAAATGTTGCAAGATCGGTGATAAAAAAGAAAAAAGAGGAAGATGTGGCAGAACTGCCTCCTGCAGGTACTGGAGCCAATGCCCCTTGTCTGGATGAGGCCCAGGAGTGGGTGCTGTCCCCAGGGGTACAGCTCATTCCCCCCCAGCCCACGCACACAGGGGTGACTCCCTGTCCTCCCCCTCACACCCTCCTGCTTTCCCCATCCCTGTGGCTGCCAAGACATCGCCCGCAGCGCCTACCACTGCAGCCTTTTATTCTGAGACACTAACTGTGTATTGGTACAACCACTCCTCAGACGTCATTCCTGGGTATTTTAATATTAAATCCTTTAAAGTTAGGTTTGTTAATTGGATAGATTTTGAAATATATCATTATAGATTATGTAGTAATTTGGGAAAACTGACAAATAAAATGAGGAAAGGAAGGCAGCAGTCATAAGCTGCATAGCTGGACTGAAAATGTCTCTGTCAATATGCATCACCCTAATGATGCAGCACTGCAACGAGAAAGGAAAACATCTACAGGGGGGAAAATTTACCCAAATCCTGAACTCAGCGGGATACCTGGAGCTGGCCCTGGCTCAGAGACACAAGTGGTCTCGAGGGAGGGATGTCATGGCTTGCTTCCCCTTCTCCATTTTGTTTGCAGTGCTCCGCTGCAGATGCAAGCATACCTGGAGCAGTGGGAAAGGTCCTGGAGCATCCCTGTGGGTGCAGGGTCACTGGGTGATCGCTGCCATAACGTGCTTTTCTGCCAGCACCAACTGTCAGACGATGGCGCAGCCACAGCAGCACCTCTCGGGGTAGTCCAGCACGTACACCTTGTTTTCCAGCCCATAGATGTAGCAGAGGTAAGGCTTCCCTGAGTACTGGTAGTGGACTTCTGTGATGGGGGTTAGCTCAATAGTTTGACGCCAGAAAAGGAAAGGAAAAGCTCAAATGAAACCTGCAGCTCAGAGCAGGTGCTGTGTCTTGCTTTAGACCAACATGTGCAGAGAGGAAAAAAGCCCCAGCTTTAGCCACAAGCCTCACAGGTCTGAAAGAGTTCCTGCTTTGTGAAGGGGAGAATGAAATCTGATGGGGATCCACCAGCCCATCACTACAGCCATCAGAAATTCCCCCAGCTGCAGCTAGCATGTTCCAGCCCTCGCACACTAGACCATTTTTACTGCATTTATACTTATTTAAGCTAATTCCTTAAACCCTGTAAGCCCTTGTTTCCAGTCCTCGGTGTGTTAGCATCTGCCCCCATCCCACTGGTGTGAACGCCGCAGGGGTCTGGGTGCACACCAGCACACACAGGCGTTGGTGCTGAACTGTGGACACACGTCACCTCTGTCCCTTGGAAGCAGGAAGGGACATCAGTGATGGGCTGCACTGTGCTGTGTTACTGCAGCAGGAATTGCTGCAGATTTAACCCCTGCTGCTCTGCTGCCTTTGCTGACTGAGGGGGAAGGACACTGCTTTCATCTCCAATTACCTGGTAATTATCACTCGTGGCTGAATTACAGGAGGCAGGCTGGCACCAGTGACGGGTGGCACCTGACCTCCTTGTGGAGGGCCCTGCTTTGCTCCTTGCTTATCTTTGCAGAACAAGCTGAGCAATTCCTGCCTCTCCCCAACACCAGCGAAACCCAAGCTTTGGTGAGTTTGCCACCTGAGATCAGCCAGGACTGCCACCAGCTCCAACCCAGTGACACACGCCAGCCCTGTGGGATGAGAGTGGGAGGGCACCGCGCCAGGGCAGCCCTGCACGGAGCCGAGGGGCGGGCGCCCACCCTGGCTCTCACCTCCTGCTGCCATTACGGGGGCAGAGGCTCAGTTTTAAAGAAAGCTCCATGAGCCCAGCAAAGCCTGCCGGGATCCAGCCCCCATAACCCAGGGGTTATCAATGGTCCTGACATTGCCTCTGACACATGGCCAGCATCGCAAGAAGCCAGAATAGCATCAGCCAAGCAACAAAGAAGAGATTTCCCTCCCTGGCTTTCTCCAAAAGATGCTGATTATTAAGTGGAAGAACTTCAGCCAACGACAAGCAGAGTGGATGAAAAATTCAATGGTGGGGAAAGCGCCGGCAAAAGGCAGCCCGGATCGGCATAAATACTACGTGGTGCCGGCAATTTGGCAGGGCAGGAGGTTTTCGGCACCTGCTTTCCTATACAGCTAGAGGATGCTTTGGCTGCTGTGCAGCAATCTAGTGAACAAACTGCCTCTGATGCCAAGAAGTGGAAATTATAGGCTGGAATTAAGTTGGAGGACAGTATTTGCCAAAGAGCTGGTTTTGACAGACTGCATGGAAAAATCAAACCATTTCCCTTTAAGTTTATTTTGGTCTTTGAGTTTACTTGCATTTTTAACATGAAACCTTCTCTTTCCTGTGGGTGAAAAGACAGTATGTTCTAGCTAAACGTTCACATTTGCAATCACATTTATAATAGCAACAGAGATTGCAACACTCTAGTGAGAATCAGATGGAGTGGAATCCTAATGTTTATTCAAAATTAGCTTCTAAGATAAAAATAGTGGTAATAGATAATGTTTGCCATGGCTTTGAAAAGGTAAAAGGAGCAATAATAACCACAGTTGCCTACATCTTTCAAAACATTTCTAAAAAATTATTTCCCTGGTATTTCACTTGATAATTAAGATTTCTGTGATAATTAGAATTTCTTTTTCATTTGCTAAAGATCACCTCTAAATAAAAAGTTAGATTGGTTGCTATTCTTGACATCTGATTGTGTCTAACCAAGCTAACTAATCAATCGTTAGCTGACCCCCCCAGCGCAGGGGTGCACAGCAGGCAGCGGGGACATGGGGGTGGCCCCGCTCCGAGCTCCCCTTTACCTGCCGGCGGATGCCAGAGGACATGGAAAAGGCTGCACTGTGCTCTGCGATGGCTCACTGCGAGGCCAGGGAGATCTTGGGTTCAGGAAAGTCGATGGTGGGGTACACCTGCAAGAAATAAACCCAGCTGCTCAAAAGAGACTCTATTTGTCTGGCACAAATATATTCATTCCACCTGTTACCAGCACACACAAGGAAAGACCTGCGCATATAATGGAAATATGCAGAACAAATGCTGAGCTCAAAGTCCCAAAGACGTCCATCCCACCCAGCAAAATGTAGAAGTGTCCAAAACGGGGACCATGCCTCTCCAGGCGGAGGCTAGTGCTGCCCGGCACAGCGCGGGGGGAGGCTGCCGTTCCTGGGCTGGTTAAAAACTGGCACCAGGAGACTCTGTGCCCCAGTAAGATTCACTGTCACCATCCTTCAGCAGCACAGCACTGTTAAATCTGAAAGGTCTTTTAAACCTCTCTGTTTCCCCCAGCATGTGGACAATTTACAGAAGAAATACTGAGCTTGTGGGCAAAGCAGAACTGGTCATGAATGCAGCTACTTCTCACATAGCCAGGAGTGATAGCTGTTTATGTGAGAAGCCCACTGATTTTAATGCATTTGTTGGAGAGTGACTCAGATGCTAAAGCATCATTCAAATCCCAACGGAATTCTGCAACACCAGATGCAGAATCTTCACTACAGGTGCATGACACTGAGTAATAGCTCTCTGGGGGAGAGCTGGTCTGTTCTTGCGTGGTGCCATCTCCCAGTCCTGGTACATGGCTGAAGTTTCTACAGGTTACTTCAAAACAACTAATAAGTAATAAAAAGGTACAGTTGAATCCTCACTCAGTTGCAATAAGAAAAAAACCCAACCAACCTCAAGCTGAAGACTGGGCAGAACTGAAATGACACTGGTTGTGGGAGAGCACTGTGCTTCAGCCATTTTCAGACTGTTTTGCCCAGACTTTTGCAGGCACCCAGAGGTCCTGGTGCCACACCATCAGACTGCACAGGTCACCTGCAGGTACCCCTGCTCTGGCCAAAGCATCTCTGTTCCAGCCTGAGAGCTCCCTGACCCCAGTGCCCTCACAGGGAGGAGCACAGACACCATCTCCCAGTGGCTGCAGATGAAAAAAGACCCACTTTTGCTGGATTCCATAATCCCATTGCTCCCTAAGTTTCTCCTGACTGTAGAAATGGGAGAAGCTGTGTCCCACAAATGTGAACTGGGAACTTCACATTCCCCCTTTTTTACAGCTGTGCAGGGGGGATCCCCTCCAGCCCCAAGAGCCACACTCACCACCACATTTTCATCTTTAAATATATTCTCTCCACTGACTTTACCGAGCAGCTCCCCTGGGAAGTTCAGATGATGCTCAGAAACAAATTCAAATATGTTGTTCTTCCTGCAAGAGAGAGGGAAAGCAACTGAACGATCTGAGGCTGGTTGTAGGGCACTGAGCTATTTCCAGGCTCTTTCTAAATGATCAAGTAATAATAGAATCATAGAATCATTTATGCTGGAAAAAAACCTTTAAGATCAACTCCAGCTGTTAACCCAGCACTGCCAAGGCCACCACTAACTCATGTCCTTAAGCACTGCATCTATGTGTCTTTTAAATACCCCCAGGGACGGTGATGCCACTGCTTCCCTGGGCAGCCTGTGCCAGTGCTTGACAACCCTCTCAGTGAAGAAATTCTTCCTAATATCCAGTCTGCACCTCCCTTGGTGCAACTTGAGGCTTGGGTGCTCCCTGATTTCCGAGGACAGTAATCATGCCTGCCTAGCCTTTGTGCACTCCCACATTAGTTTCTTAATAACTTTGTATATGCAACAACCATGGATGACTCTTGCATCCTGAAACCAGACCACCATGGTGATCACCTTGCCTTATGGCTTTCAGAGCCCCCTACAACTATTAAGTCCTTGCAGCAGGAGAAGTCTCACGTTCCCTTTCCAAAGCCACAGCTCCTATTTCAGTGACCCGTTTTGCTCTATTACCTGGGGGACATGGACCTTGTTAGTGCCTGATGATGGTCTCCAAAGGAGCTGCCGGTCTGGCAGAGCTGTGCTTGTCCGGGGCAGCACAGCCCTGGGGCTGGGGCCCCCCAGCAGTCCCACCAGTGTGATTGGCATGGCTGGGGCCATTTCCAACCTCTCAGTGTGGAAGGAGACAGTGTTTTCAAAGATTTCACACAGGGTAATCGAAGACATTTTGTACAAAAATGGGAAAGTGCTCAGGAAGCACCCAGCAGGGCAGGTAGTGGCTTTTTCCTAAACCTCACAAGTTAAGACCTTTTTCATCCCCATCTGTTCTCTCTGGCACTAGAGCTCCCAAATGGGAAGCCCCTTATCAGCACAGCCAGCAGCCTTAGACCATCGCTGAAGCCCCAGCCAGGAGCCCAGCCACTGCCCCATGTCACCCCTGCGGCCAGGGGCTTCGGGCTGGGGCTGCGCCAGCATGTACCAGGCAGGGGCTCAGCCTCTCCATCTCCACTCCTGACTTGGGTGACCTTGGACCATCCTCTACCTCTATGAGCTTCAGCTCCCACCACACCCCATGGACAAGCGTGCCTTACTAAGGACTGAAGCTGCCCCCTCCAAGCCCCTGTTTCTGCCTGAGAAAAAGCAACAAATACTCTCCCAGCTTTGCTCCCGAGCCTTGCAGTAAAACCAGGAACAGAAGCTCTGAACTTTACCCGTGCTGCTTACCAGGTTATCACCAGCTGCTTGAAATGTTGTAGCTTCTTCCCTCCCTGACAGGTTGTACAGGTCTTGCTGCCCCAGCCAGAACAGGTATTGCACCTTTGCATGCAACAAAAGGGATCTAAAACAAGATTTTAAACACTGCCCACTTCCAGGGGCCTGCAGACCTGAGGGTGGGATTTGTTTCAGACTGTTTGTGTAGATCGGCTGGGTCAGCAGCTACAGGAGTCAATGACAGCAAATGCACCACACATACATTTTCCCCCGGGTCTGTGACTCAAGGGATATAACATATTTGCCGGGGAAAACAAATGACTAATGCCAGCTTCAAAACTATTTGTAAATGTGGAATTAGTCAAAGAATGTATTTGTACATCTAATTAAGGATAATCACAATTTCCCCACACAACGGTAGGAAGGCGAGTGTCACTTTGAAGATGCTGCTGCCTGTGCTTCTAGCAGATGCAGGAGGCATATGCTTATGCATGGAGCATTTTGATTGCATCAATGCAACACAGATTAGCAGCAGTTAACAACTGATTCATTAAGGCTCTTCAAGACATCATTAGCCCCAGTGGATTCATGCTTTAAAATGACTGCCATGATTATGCACAATACCATCTCTGTTATTTTAAACTTAATGGAGCCACATAAACAGAACAGTTTTAGAACAGTACCTTCTTTTTTTGTCACTTAAAGATTATTTTTAAGCCTGTTATGTTTGATGTTTGGAAAAAACCGAGGTGGTAATAATTGTCCAGGCTGGGCTGGCCACGAAACCTGCCAAACCCCACCCGGGCACTGCGGAACTGGACCTCAGAGCAATCCTGAAACTTGCTGCTGTCATCGCAGGCTGGCTCATTCCAGCCCCGCCACCCTGCCCCAGGCTCTGAGCCCAGCAGAGCCCACCGAGACCTGGGATGGACGGTTGAGCATGGACCTGGAGAGACTCGAAGCCTCCTTCCTGCTGCAGCTGCTGAAGGTCCAAGAAACTCTGCTTTCACCAGAAAACCCAAAGCTTTCTCCAGTTTCCCAGAGAAGCTGGGAAATGCAACAGTCTTGTAACAGAAAGGTGAAAGAGATGGAAGAAAGCCAAGCCAAAAAATTATTTTATTTGTGGGGTTTTTTTTTTTCCCATTTCTATTCTATTTTCCATTTCCAAATGCTTAAGAGCTTCTTTCACAAGTCTGGGATACCAACCTGGGTTCTGAATGCTGAGGGTGGGCCACACAGAATGAGCGATATATGTTACAAATGAAAGTTCATTTAAAAATCAGAGTGGGGAAAAGGCTATTTCTGACCATTTTTCCTGGACAATAAAGCTACTGCTGTACTGCTTTATCTGTTGGGTGATCTTCATGGTACAAAATAAAAAAAGCACACAGGCATGTAAAAGCATGCCCCAGCTCAGCACCGTACCCTCTGCCAGAAGCAAGTCAAGTAATTTTGGCTTAGACATACTGGATGAAGGGCTTTTTCTTCCCCTACCAACCTTCCAGTATTTTCCTCCTACCAGCAGACCATCAGCTGACAAGCTCCACCAGGCCAGCAGGACTGGGATGACTGGTTTCTACTAACCACTCTGTTGTGTGGGTGCATGTGGGCTAAGGGAAGCAATAGGCTCCGAGCAGAGCCACACCAAGTGATGTGCAGAGGAGCCCACCGTACCTTCTGCGACCTGTACCTGAACAAAGCTGGCATCTCTTTTGCTGCTTTAGCCTCCATCAGGATCCCTTGCACGTTACACACCTCATCTACAAATACACAAAGAATTAAAATAGATGGTGACTGCTAGAATAAAAGCATGTCAGGTTTATAAATCAAAACCTTTGATGCATGTTATCAAAATAATTGCTAACTGAGGCTTGCAGAGAAAGGCATATGCCAATTACGTACATTGCCAGTGAAGAGTGTACAAAATAGCTTATAAATTGTGACCCAGGATTAATTAGGTGTTCTGGTCAAACAGTGATGCAAACTAGACACACGATCTAGGTAGAAATGCCTTTTTTCTTGCGTGTGTGTTTTTCCAATGTAATTTATTCTTGCAGTTAGTACTATACATTTATTTAAGCATTCATATTTAATCAGATTAACTTCAATTAAGCAACAAATTTGTGCAATAACAATACATCTTTTGGCTGTCTGGGAATATCTGTGCAGAAGAACAAATAAAGACAGGAGGCCAGATTTACAGCTGCACTCACATCCCTGGGTTAAGCCTCCTCTCCCTCTCAGAGACCCCAAACACAGAACTGAGCATATCTGAAAGACAGCAATAGTTTGCCATAATTCATGCCTAAGATCTGACCTCATTTCAACAGCGCAGAAATTTTTCCTTTTCCTCTCACCACCATAACACATAGGCTATCGATTGAGGACAGGGTAAGACACCTTTTCAACCTGGGCAGGATTTCGACAACCCCATCCAGCATCTCTGCAGGACCTGGGAACATCAGCTGGAAGCTGGACTGAACATGAGTGCGTTTGGGATACAGGGTGGCAAAGGGGCAATAAAACAGAACTCACTCTCAGACATCCAGCCCTCGTGATAAGTACAGTGATAAGATGATAGTGTGCGCTGTAGTTTTGCAAATGGACCGCAGGTTAGAGGAACAGGAACCGCAGGCTGCTGGTGGGAAGTTTCCCAGCTCCTTACCCAACCTGCCCCATGGTACACCCCGCACTTGGACCGGCTGTGACCATGGCATCTGTGACAGTCCTGAAATCAGAAGATTATTCCTGCACACAGCTGCCCAGGGATTTCTGATATCTTGTATTATGCACATGCACTCTTCCTTCATCTAAATTCAGTTATACAGTTCTGGTGCTAACAGGACAGGATCCAACACCATAAAATTGTGGTCTACAACCATTAAAGGAGTCATAAGTAATAATTATTTAACAAAGGCAAATGTCTATGCAGTGCTGGCAAAAGAAAGTAATTTTTTTCTTTATTCATCATTTCACTTAAAAAGTAAAATAAATTGACCAGCTATAGAGCTAGACAAAAGCTAAATGGGAACTGTCATGCAAACAAATGTTCTGCTAACATTGAAAAAAAAAGAATTAACAAAAGAGGAAAGACTATCCAGTGCTCTTTCTTGAAACGGCTGCAGCAAGGTTGGTCCTTAAACTTCTAGAGGAAGAAAACACCAGGAAGAAGGGGTCTCTGATATTTCCCTTAGCATTTAATAAAGAACAACCCAAGAAAGTGAGAACTGCCGTGAGGTGCCCATCCCCATCCCAAGGAGCTGAGGGTACCGAGGAAGGGACCCTGCCCCACCTGGGGGCTGCCCCCTGAGCCATGACAAGCCCATGGGCCAGGGAAAGGGGTCGCACGATCAGGCAGCGGCGAGGGAGGACTCACCCTGACCAGTGCTGAGCGGGACACCCGGCAGTGCCGTGTCTGGCCCTGGAAGAGCTGGGAGGGGCCGACCTCCATGTCCCAGGGGTCCAGGGGGGCATCTCTGGGGGGTCCAGCAGCTCCATGCTCTACAGGAGGAGATGGTGTCTTACCCACCTTGCTGGCAGTGGTGTTTGGATGCTGGCCGGCTCCTCGTGCTGCTGGGGACCAGCTGATGTTGCTCCCCATCACCACACAGGCATCGCACCAGGGACTGACACGACGTGGTCCATGCCACCCTTGAAGGTACCCAACAACCCTCCTGCCACCATGGCACAGCCCCTCTCTCCCCCCACTATGGGCACCGGGAGTCAGCTGTCACCCAAAAACCAGAAGCAGGGGTCCCCCGCGCTCCTCAGCAGGTCAATAAAGAGCCCCACTGCACACAGGTGCTCATCTCGAATCTTGGCCAGCATCAAGTATCCACGGCCCCCAGCAGGAAACTGCTGCTGCAGAGGCAGGGAACTAACAGCCTCTGCTCCCAGGGCATGCCACAAAACCTCCCCCAACACGAGGAAAACAAACTAAGTTTGTCAAGGAAAGAAGTTTGCTGCAGCTTCACGGGCCCTGCAGAGTCCCAATGGCCACAAGGGATCAGATAAACCTGACGCACATTAAACGCACATTGGCAGGAGCCACACCAGCCCTGGACAGTGAGCACTGCCACAGCTCCAAGGTGTGGGGCACACCCCACGAGAGCTATTCCAGTGGGATTCAGGGAATCACTTACTGGTGAAGGGCTCAAACACCCACTCACTTAACCTTGCTCCAGTCGATACTAGAAGAGAAAAATCATGCACTTGCCACAAAGACACCTTGCACAAAGCCCCCATTTAAATTTGAACTGCAACTTGCTAATAATGGGCCTTGGGAGCATTCCCAGGCTCTTCTGTCTCCAAGTACAGTTTGCATAAGAAAAACTGGCTGGCACTTTCACAGCAAAAGGTAGTTTTGCCATTATTTAGAGAATCCTGTTGCTTATTTTTTAGGAAAGACCCAGATAACATTTGTGAGTAATCTGAATAATTGCAGAAGTGGAACAAATGCTACTGTAAAGGAGCACCTGCCCCCCAGCGCCTATCAAAGAGCACTCCCAGCACCCTGCTCCTCAGCATCCTTGCATTATCCCCTCCGAGAAGCCCCAGGGAGGGAGCAGGGGCACAGCAGCAAACCCCGAGATGGCTGCCCTGGCAGGACCCCTCCCAAAGCCTAGCACAGAACCCTCCAGTTTGGTTTTTTGGGTGCTCCCCAACAGGCAGTGATTCCCGGAACCGGGACTGGCTCAGGAGCCAGCTACTAACCACAGCAAGCAGCAAATGTGCAACACCTATTTTCAGTAAGAGGAGTGACAATAGGGAATCAAAGCCCACAAATTTTCTGTGAAATTAAACATTACCAAAGTAGATTCACAGCCTGGGGAGATGAATGGCATTACAGGTCACCCTGTGCTTGCCTGAGCCCAAAATACCAAGTTGCAGGGCAGGTTCCTGCGGTTTGGGTAAGGAAAGGGCTCTTTTGCCAAAGTCAGGCTGTCAGAGGCAGCTTCCAGGGGCTCTGCAGTAGAGGAGGATGGACGCTCCAGCTATAAAAGCCTGTAGTCAGCTCTTAGGTGGGCTTTCCTTGGAAAACACTTGTACGTCTGCAATAAAGTAGGATGAAAGCCATTTAATGTAATGAACGGGTGGTTCTTCATGGCCCAATGTCACTATGTAATTGGAAATTATCCCAGCCTCTCAGAAGAGGTGCCCAAGGCGCCAGGTTGGAGGGTACTCACCAGGTACGTGCCCAGCTGCCACAGCCACTGGACGGCCAGCTCTTCTGCTTCTCGGCTCCCGTAGCAGCACTGGGAGGCCATGAAGCTCAGGAGGGCTTGCCTAGCCACCGCCTCTGACACCGGGGGCACGCTGGGAGGCAACAGGAGCAAAACAGGTTTATACTCTTCTAAAGAATTCACTGGAAACTTTCTGTGTATTTAACCTACTACAAAAAAAATGAAGTACAGCCCATTTGGGAGCACTCACCTCTTCCACAGAAATGCAGCTGGCATCTTCCTTGTTACCAAAAAAAAAAAAAAAAAAAAAAAAAAAAAAAAGAGAGAGAGATTTGCATTCTAAAAAAATATCCTCATGCAATATCAGTAAGGTCAGTATTAAAGGATGATGAGTGGTGATGATAGCAGGAGATGGCACAAGGATGATGCCAGTGCTGTGGGTGCCACAGGGGTCTGCATCTGCCCCCAGGTCCAGCCATGGGCATGCTGCAAGTTGTTGATGCCTGTCGCAGGGGCAGCCTTTTTGCCATCTCTGGTGTGCTGGGACCCCAGTTGGCATAGGGGGCTGGTGCAAGGGCTCACCTCTTGCCTCGGGGTTGCACTGAGCTGCTTTCAAGGGAAATGCATTACACACACACTCCCTAAAGCTGTTTACCTGTGCTGCATGACGAGGGACCTGCTCCTCAGTTCCCTGGGCTGGCCCACCAGGTGGCAGGGGCTTTGCTCCTGTGGGAAAGGGCAACTGAGGAGTTCAAGCCCAATTTAAAACCCAAGGCAGATTTTTCTCACAAATGCAGGAAGATTCATAGCTGTAGCAGCTAAAGGTGCTCACAGGTGAGTGGTTTGCTTCACACCAATCACTACACACATGCCAGCCAGAAGTTTCTGACAGTTCAGCTCATCCCAGTGGCATTCCAGCAAGGCGCTGGGACAGCTCCCAGGTGAGTCAGGCAGCCGTGCCCACAGCTCTGGCCACTGCTGTCTCAGAGCAGCACAGCCGTCCCAGCTCCCCACTCCGCAGAGGTCTTGATGACTTTCCAAGTAGGGAGAAGCACAGCCAGAGGTCAAAGCCAACCGTTTTCCAAAATATATCTGTTTGCAAAAGAAGCGGGCCAAAAACAGCAGCCCAGGAGGTAACAGGAGCTGGACAGGCATGCACCCGTTCCAGTGGCTGTGATGTACAAGGGGGAGGGTTGCACGGGACCGCGGGTTAGGCAGCTGCTGTTGTTTCCCTACTGTCAGAAGATAAAAGTCACGGGGGTGCAAACTGTCAGAAACAGAAGCAGCCAGTGCCACGCACGTACCTCTGCCCTGGATGATCCGCTTGCAGCCAGCCAGCCCGCCCGGGCGTGCAGAAGGCGCCAGGGGACGTTCCAGCTTGGGGTCCAGGTCACCTGTGGCCCTTGGAAACACGGGGAAGCCTCGAGGCTGGACAGCGCATCTGGAGACCAAACAGATGTCACAGGACGACAAGCGCTCGGAGGATTTGCTGTCCTTTCCCAGCGCCTTGCTTTCCAGGAGCTCAGTGCCGGCGCTGAAGTGGAGCAACACCGACACCCTGTGTAGGCGACAAAGCCCTGCAGGTCCCAGGCTCCCGCTGTGGCCCGGCAGTGCCCGTTAGAGCCCTGCCGAGCGGCCCAGCCCGGGGCACCGGGACACCGCCGGGGGCACCGGCACCAGCCCAGCCTGGCCGGAGCGCACAGGGCAGGAGAAGGGCACCGGGAACTTCCCAACGGCCCCGAGACATTCTGTGGTAAGCAGGTGAGAAAGCCGCAGTTGAAGAGCTCTCTAAATTGGCCATATTTACATCTTGGACGGGATGTGACGGGACATGACCGTGGCGTTAAGGGCAGCACCTCCTGGCCGCCTCTGAAACAGCCCTTAGTCTGGCCAGCAGTGACTCTGCTCTCCAAGCAACTGCCTTTTCTAAAAGTTCCCAACTTATTTTAGTTCTGCTCATGGGATATCAGCTGTTTCTTTCCTTAGGTACCTCTCTAAAAATAACCACTGGTAGCAACTAGTCCTCCTGACGCCTAACACAGAAACAATTATTTTTATTAAGCTTTTTATCCAGTGACCTTTCACATCACAGCAGCTGATTATGAAAACTCAGCCTGTGCGAGGAGCAAGCTTGCGGAGGAGCCAGGAAACACCAGCCTGGCACCGGGATGCCGCCTGGCCGGCACGGAGGGACACTGAGGGCAGTCATCCATCCACTTGATTTACTAGGCTTTTCCTCTGAGAGCACGTGCCTTTCTTCTGAGAAGCTAAATTAATCTCTCCATCATTTCTGCTGATGAAAATAAGAAACTACATGCTTCATGTGAAATGTCGCATCCCTCGTGCAGGAGAAGACAAAACTGTCCTTGAGTTGAAGGAGCACAGGTTTCCAAGTAATGGTGAGCGATAAACACTTTGGAGAACTTCCTTATGAAAAAATGAATCGGTAAGATGCCTCCAGCGCAATTATCTTGGTCATGTCTAGACCAAACAGAAATACCTTCCTCAAGTGGTGTGTGAAGTGTATCTCAAACAATTTTGGATTCACTGGCCATTTAGCTCACTGACAATGGAGCTGCCTGGGGCTTCAGTCATGATGAAGCTCCAGCTTCTTCTGTGCCCCGGGGTGGGGAACCCGCGGGAGAGGTGCTTTGCCTTCCCTCCATTTCGGTGCTGCACTGCTGGTTTTTGTCCGTCTGTATGCACTGCATACTCATAAGGAGCAGGACACACAGCTATGCCTGAAAACATTGTGAGTTTCCTCGTTCAGAAAATGCAGTTACAAACCCAAAGGGACCGACAGGATGGTGCACACCTTTGGCCAGGGCTCCCTTTTCCACAGCTCACTGAGCCTCGAGCAGCCCCACCGGGTGGGGCAGGTGCCATGCTTGGCACGTGGTGGGAGAGAAGGGCAGGGGGAGGATGGGATGCGTGCCTTTCCTTAGTGTGCTGCAGAGAAATATTCCAGGAGCACCAACTCCCAGGTTCTTATTCTAACTATTCTATCACAGTAAATCTATTTTCATTACAAAATATAATGGATTTCTGTACAAGTTACCAAGAAAACCCAAACACCTACTTTTAATCACAGGATGGTTTGGGCTGGAAGGAACCTTAAAGACCATCTAGTTCCAACGTGCCACAGGCAGGGACACCTTCCACCGGACCAGGTTGGTCCAAGCCCCGTCCAGCCTGGCCTTGAGCACTGCCAGGGATGGGGCACCCACAGCTGCTCTGGGCAGCCTGTGCCAGTGTCTCACCACACTTACAGTAAAGGATTTCTCCCCAGTATCTAATCTTAATCTGCCTTCTTTCAGTTTAAAGCCATTACCCCTTGTCTATCACTACATGCCCTTGTGAGACATTCCTCTCCAGTTTTCTCCAGCTTAATGTACAAACGTTACACAAAAACTTGTTTAAAACAAAAGATAGAGATAAGAACACAAGTACCAAATTCGTCCCATGGAAATGGTTTAAATGACCAGGTTAAAAATGTTGCTGATTTGGAGTAAATAGATCAGCTGCACAGCTGTTGCTACAGTGATATTGTTGGAAATCACAATAGTCTATAAACATGAACACATAGCTCCATTTTAAAACAACAATAAGTCTGAGACAAACTTTGACCAAAGCCAGGAAATTCAGAGTTTAGGCTGTTACTTATCTGGTATTTCAGGGTTCATTCTGTATCATCGGGATCCAGCTCTAAACAAACCAAAACAGCCAGCAAAATTCCCACAGCACGCAGCAGTGGAGGAGCAAGCTCCAGCCTCAGACTCGAAGCTCTGTTTATTAGTCTTGTGCACAACCCAACATCACAGCATCTCTTAAAACCCTGGGCACCGAGCACACAACCTGCACGGCTCCTGCAGGGCAGCCCAGCATCCCACTGGGCTCATCCGAGCTGGCACTAAAACCTGGTTTCACCTTTGGTTGAAACCAAACCAAATCAGAGGTTTGGCCTTTTAGTAACAAATAGTTGTTAAAATATGACCAAACCTCTCCGGGCAATGCTGTGCACTGCCATGTTCCTGTCCTTCCTGCATGGGGACACCAACAGCTTTGAGCATCTTCCACAGAAGGGCTCCCTGCCTGCTAAGGACCACTGGGACACCATCACCTCTCCCTGCTGCTGCCTGTTGCATGCTGTTGCATGATCCACTGCAACCAGGGCGAGAGGCCAAAAGCCGAGTGAAGACCTGCAGGGGTGGAAGCCTTTCCTGAGGTGCCCAAGAGCCACACTGCACATCTGCACTTAGCATTTACATTCCTCGGGTGTCTAAAATTAGACTTTTATGCACGTGCAGAAAAAAATCAGGGTGACAGTTCTATGCACTCAGAGCCCATGTCTCAGCTGGAAGATCCCTTGCCTCTCACCCAAGGGTGCTGTCTGCTAAGCACTTGTGATGTCCAGGTGCAACACCACGTAGAGCATGGGCACTGGTCAGCTATAAAGACCAGATAAAGGAGGGGAAGGTGGCATGAACGCATCTCTGTATGCGAACCAGGAATGGAGTCCGCCTGCCAGAGCAGTAACCGTGTTTTATCATTTGGGGAAATTCCTCTGCAGGGAGGGACAAGTCTGGGACAGGTATAAACCAAGGCCAAACACTGCTCTCCCCACACACACCCCCAGGCAGCCCATGGGGACAGCAAACACCGCAGCTCACAAGCAGTAACTGAGCAAGAGCCCATCGATGCCAGCAGGAAGGCGCCCACTTTCAGTGCATTTAGGATTGTACTCATAGCCAAAAGTTTGGGAGAGTGTCCGTCTGTGGCAAGCCCTGGCAGTTAACCTGCAGCTCTGGTCCCCATCAACCACTTCCCCTGCTGCCTCACTGCTGCCCGCTCGAGCTGGGTGTCAGCACTCTGCGCAGCACCTCCAGGACCACAAACCTTTTTTTCCCCTCCTCATCTGATTAAACAAACTTCCTGTAGCATCATTATTTCTTCTTAAGCTAATCAAAGCTTTTCCCATTTATAAATCAAGGAAACTCAGAACTCAATTACTTTTCAGTAACATCAGTAACAGCAATACCTCACTGGAGCCCCACATAATTAGAGTTTCTTCAGGTACCATATTAACATCTAATGAAAATGACATAGTCAAGGGCTTAAAATTAAAGCTCTGTTGTGACAGATATTTTGATTAAGCAGCATTTTGTTAAAAGCTAACCCCCAGTTTAATCTCTAACCCATGTCAGGCAGCTTACAGTGGACTCCAGGAATCCCACCTTAAAGACAAAACTAGGAAGCATCCCAGGAGCAGAAGTTCAGGGACTAAGCTCACACTTTAAGGGTTAAGTCCTGGCTCCACTGGAACCAGTGGACTTTGCATTGTGCAACACCTTTACGTCACAGACATGGCACAACCAACCTGCCGACCCTTTCCACTCCTTCCACAAACATCGACCTGAGAAGCACATATGCTGATGTTTGGTGGAAAAGAGTTTCCTTCTGGAAACAGTTATTTTTAATGTATTACTTGAAAATGCAGTTCATGAATACCTTAATCAAGAAGTACAACAGCATAAAAATAGTAAAGAAACTCATCAGCATAGCATGCAACATATTTCTTTTGGGTTTACTTACTGTCTGTGTTCATTTCTTGTTCCATTTGCACAGGGTAGGAGCAGAGATGACCCTGTTCCAGCAACCTTCTCTGGAATATGTTGTTTTCTGCAAATTCTGTGCTCACAGCAATGAAACCCAGCCCCCACGAGCCACTCCCCTGTGCCAAACAATGAAGATGTTGGAAATTAATGAACCGATGTCAAAGCTGGACTAAGAAGAAGCTTGCTGGGAAGGAAAGTGCCAGACAGCCCATGCATACCGTGCTGGCTTCCTAAAGGTAAGCCCCACTGGAGAGGAAGCTGTTCAGAAGTCACAGAGACTGCATATAGAGCCACATTACAGCCAGCATAATTATTGAATACCTGCTAACTTCAGCGCAGATGCTGGAGAAGACATGAGTGATGCTTTGTTCAGTGCCGTTCAGTGCCAGGCTGGGTACCCATGCCAGCCCTGTCCATCACTGAAGCCAAGCCGGTGGGGAACACAGTAGCTGTGCAATGAGCTGGTGACTGCATGGCAGCAGAGTTAGTTACCCTCAGCATTTCTACTTGCCTCTTGGGCTTCTCATGCTTGTGCTTTCTCTGTTTGGTCTCCTCAAGCCCCTTGCCAGCCCATGGACACAGAGAGGGAGCGGCGTGGTGCTGTTAAGCTTATGAGACAGTGACTATGGCCTCAGAAATCTGGTAACAAGAGGATGTGTCCAATGAAAAGACAATCATAAATTATTGTTTTTCAGAGCTATCCCTACTCACCAGGAGTCTCCCATAGCCATTCTCGTAGCCAAAAATCTGCTGTCCACCTGAATAATCAGAAGAGGTTTGCTGTACCAACATATTGGGGTGCCACACAAGAACCTGTGAAAACGTAGGCAATTTCCTTAGAGTATGCTGCATTTTCCACCAAAAGGACCAACTTTTGACCCACCAAAGGTCTGTAAAGGCCTGACCTTTCACTCCAGTTTTGTGTGCATAGGCTCTGGGAGGGGGAGAAGGATTTGCTTCTCTGCAGAGTTTTGTCCACACTAGTTGCTGCCTGAATAACTCGGTCAATGCTGCAGGAGTGCACAGGTGCCATTAGCAGCATGCTGGGGTCCTGTGACATGGAGAGGGGTGCTTTGTTTTGGCAAGGGCAAAGATAACGAGGCCAAGCTAAGCACTGCCACGACTACAGATTTCTGGAGACAGCTGTTGCTCCATTACAGACATCAGCTGGAGGAGCTGCTGTCCCTTTGGGTCCTGCCAAATCAAATTGTGCAGCTATTGATAATAACATTTCTTATTTCATTTTGTCTTAGAGCTTAAATCAATGGCTTAAGCATCCTAAATACACGCGTAGGTTCCAACTACACCATGCTACTTGCAAGCATAGAGCCTTGCTGCATCTGCTGGGGCTTGAGCCTGCTAGGGGAGCCAGCAGGGCCAAGACGTGGAGTTTCACAGCGTGCTCACTCACTGCAGCTCCCCCGCCCCCCCCCCCCGCCCAGCCCCCACGCTGCTCCAGACAGCAGAATGTGCAGGACCTGGCCACGGCTGTTAACATCAGATTATCCTTTCTTCATCTAAGTCCAAAACTGACTTGCTAAGTGCCTAATTGGATTTTACATTAATAAAGCCCATTAGTCACATACATCTGGAGGGGCTCTGCTCTTTGCTACTGTGTCTGTGCATTATCACAGGCAGCGTTAATCACATTAACAGGGTGTTGCTGCCGCCCAGCACCAGAGCCAGGGGCTGGCAGGTGGGCCAGTTTCTTAAGAATATGAAGGAAAGTGATAGGGGCAGTGCAGGGGAGAGCTGCCCTCCAGAGCAGCTCCAGAGACATGCACAAACTCCCTTCCTACCACAGCACCAGGGGACTTAACCACCTCAGTCCTCTGAAGAGCACCTGAGGTGTGACATTAACTCCAAGCTCCAAGTGTCGAAGCCTTTTGTAATGACAGCCAGGTGAGATTTGCTTTGCCATTCACCATGGCATGCTAAAAACTTGGACAGCAGAGAGTGGCAGGTTCATTTGGGGATATAATTAATGTACCTAAGACCATCAACACCACAAACACAAGCTGGTTTTAATTATGTTCAGACAGCCTATGCAATGACAGTCACCAACACAGCTATGTTTAGCAGTGGGAATGACACTGGAGAACAGAAATTTATGATCCAGCTGAACAGGGGTCTGAGTAGGCGAGTCAAGATGCGGGTGCTCCCATTCCCCAGGTCAGTACCTGTCCTGTTACCCATCAGCAGAGCTTCTCTGCACAGCTGTCACAGTGTGAACACTGAGACAGAAAGGAAAATTAATTCCATTTACAAGGAAGTGTGCAGAGCTAACCCTGGCACGGACGTTGCTGTCATCTTCCCTGAGCCATCCAGCATCACTGAGCTTTGCTGTCTTCCAAGAGCCTGACATCCCAGCGCGAGCTCCAGCCACACAGCCCCATCATACAGTGTTTACCATTGCACGTTGTCTGCCTCACAGCTACATACACACAACCTGGTCCCTGTTCCATCAAATGCCTGGAGAACATCTGACAAGCACCTTTATGATGGCTGCACCAGCTGTGTAGCTATAAAGCATTATTTACAGATGTGCTAGGTGATTACTGCTGGTGCTCATGCTTGGCTGGAGACACACTTTTGGAAAGTGCTTCTTTTCTATTTTTGCATATTGTATCAGAGGCTCTGAAATGTGTCAACAGTTAAAAACTACACAGAATAATTCTAAAGAGCTCAAAAACGTAACTTCTTAGGAGTGTTCACACCCTTAAATGCATGTGAATAACATGATGCAAAGAAAGACAAAGCGGTACCAAACAGCCTGTTGGATCATGATAACATTGTTCCTGAATTGTCCGCTTTCACTGGAAAAAAAAAAAAAGCTACAACAAAAAAACAAACAAACAAAAAAGCAAAGGAAAATCTTGATTCTGTGGAATAGGATAATGGGTTATGCTTAACTGCATTAAACATGGGATTTGGGGATTATCATATGCAATTAGAAATGTGACTTGGCTGTAGCTATCCATGAACAAGCTGTCATCTCTCCCAGCACTTACAACCAAGGATCAGAGCAGAGGGTACGTGCCAATGCTGTTTCTGAAAGGCAGGCAACTTACAGAAGATTTCAGTGAATTTAAAAAGAGTTGTTAGAGCTTGGAGGAGTCAGTGGCCTAGCAGGCAAGCAGCAGCTCCGGACTGAGCCTACAAGCAAGCCCATAGACACGTGTGTCAGCGCTGGTGCCAGCACACAGGACTTTGATCAATAAAATTCAGCAGCAGCAGCTAGCATCCTTTTGATGGTCAAAAGACCTGCGTGGTCTTTTGAACGTGTACCCCCAACTACTAATGAAAGCTCAAACTTCCCTCAAAAAAAAGACTTAAGCTGTGCTTTTGCCTAGTGGAAAACATGAGGGACGTGGGAAGGAAAGGGGTCACGACAAGGCTGGGTCAGGGATGCTGACAGCATCTCCTTTGCTTGAGAAGGGGAGTACAGAGCTGCGGGCACCTGCTGTTCTGTGCTTACAAGACCAAACATATAAACCCTCAGCAGGAGCAAAACACACAGAGCTGCTTCACCCACCATGTGCTAAAATTCCCTTTTATTAGATTTCCAAAAGGGCTGACTGACCTGAGCAGCCCTGCTCCCTGCCTTCCAGCAGGCAGCCCCAGCTACCTCACTGCTTTGCACAGTGCCCAGCCTCCCCACTTCAGGGGGGGGACCCCCTGCCACACAGCCAGTACACTGCCCACCCAGGGAGGCTGCAGTCTGCCTGCAGCCCTGCCATGGAACACATTTCCAATTCCTATGGCTGCACAGGGGGCACAGGGAACCACTGGGGGAATTGTGCAGGTTATTTACCATGGGGCTGGGGGGATCCCAGCAGTGGGCTGGGCGGACCATGGCCACCCATCACTCCTCAGCACTGCAGGGTGGCTTGGGTTTGTGTCTCAGATTATAGCAGTAGAACTGATGCTTCCTGAGCCACAGGCTGGATTAAGTCAGTTCTGGCCCATTGTAAACTGACAGCTGACAAAAAGCTCCTGGGTGGGTGGGAAGGTGCCCCTGGCCCAGAGGGCAGCCCAGGGAGGTGGTAGAATCACAGTCTCTGGAAGTGTTCAAAAAACACAGAGATGCAGTGCTTAGGGACAGGGGTTAGTAGTGGACTTGGCATTACTGAGTTAATGGTTGGACTTTATGACCTTAAAGATTTTTTCCAACCTAAATTCTGTGATTCTCAAGCAGCCTCAGCGCCTGCCAACAGCGGCAGATCTATCTGGCAGTTTGTGCCCAGGTCCTAAAAAAAGTTAAAACCACACAATATTAGCTATGGTTTCAAAAATCCTGGCAGAGAGACTTTCTAAAGGTAAGGGGAAATCCTCGGAAAGGTGCAACACATATGCATTAATTCCTGTTCATCACAAGAAGAACTATCGCTATCCTGTGTCCTCTTTGGCATATACTGTCTGCACAAGCTTTGCTCATTTCACCCATCGGCGCTGCAGTGGCTCGTCCGCGGGACTGTGCACAGCAGCAGCTGAGCGCGGGGGCAGCCCTTGGCCGGGAGGGATGCTCCCCATTCAGCACGCTGGTGCGTGTTCTTCCTCTAGCTGGGCTGGCAGGTAGCATCTATTTGTTCACCTCCAGAGAAAGAATGAGATCCCAGCAACCAAGCTGCCACTTGGACTGGTATTTGAGTATTTCTTACCTCATCTGTCCTGAAGCTTTATAATGTGGGCAACCACTGTAAATATCATCATCATGAGCGTATCGACTTTCTCCTCCACAGAAAATACAGGTACTCTACACGCAGAAAACAAAGAATAAAAAGATACTTATAAAAAATAGTTCTTTCATTTATGATTGCTGAGGCTGCTTTCCTGAGCACCCCCTGTTCAAAGGGTCCTGGAGCACGGCTGCGCGCATGGTCACACACAGAAGCGGCACTCAGCAGGGGCTGTTTATCCCCGTGCAGGGAGCACACACGCTGCACTTCAGGACTTCACATTCAGTAGTTCAGGCGCTTCCCCCGCTGGCTTTCTGCCCCTACATCGATTTCATGCCTCAGTTTCACCTTCACAATAAGCCTCCTACACCCAGTCAAGTACTTAATGGCTGGAAGTGGAGAGCAGTGCGCAGCTTGTCCGAATGCCACTACCATCGCTCCGCAGGACTTTTGGGAACTCCATTAGCAGGAAGAGGCTGTTTATAATGTGGTGCCTTCTGCAGCCGGCTTCCCCGTGCTGTGTGCTCCCTGCCATCCCCCATTTGCTCATGCCGCAGCTTGGCCGGCTGCCTGTTCTGCTGCTCCGATGCTGGGGTCTGGCAGTGCAGGGACTGCAGCACTGGGCAAAACCTCCTCCTCTGGCAGCTGGTGCTTGGCAGGGCTCCTGGGACCGAGCACCCTGCTGGCCCTCAGCACCAGCAAGGGCAATTTCTCGTGTATTATTTGACCCAGAGAATCAAATCTCATGCTGCCCAGAGGCTGTGTTTGGGCAAGCTCGGACAGCTCTCCAGGAGGAACGAGACCAAGCCCACCCTGCCACAAGGGTGATGGATCACCCATCATATCACAGCGCCTGTTCAGGCACACTTTGTTCAAAACCAACTAGCCCAATGAGCATTTCAGCATTACTGATCCCACAGACAGATTATTTGGACAGATCTCCCAAGACAACACCTGGCCAGGAACCACGCACACAGCTGGGATGAGGTGCTGGAACCATCTCCCTGGCCCATTTGCCCCAAAGATAAGTCATCCCCATCACAGATGTCACCTCCTCACTTGCACCAACACCTGCCCCTCCAAACTGCTGAAAAACAGCTCCTCATCCAAACCCAGCACTAAAAATACTTGGGATGACCTTTCTGGATGCTTTGTTTGCACTAAAAAACTAAAAACTGAGCTGACCGCAGATGGACAGTTAGCTAAAATAATATTTACAGATACAAGAGAAGCACTTTCAGTGGGAAACTGGTTCATGTAAGCCCTTATCAACACCTCAGCATCACATTCACATGATGGACCCTCAGGCACGTCCTGACACTACCCCAGCCACAAGCACTAAAACCTCACTATTGACACTGGAGCTTTATCTTTCCATCTCCATGCAACCTGTACGAAGGGACACTGGCACAGCAATCAGTCTGTCCAAAACCCCCAGGAAAGCCTTGCTGCACCTCAATACAGTCAGAAATGCCTTTATTTAATGTTTCCAGATGTTCTGTTTCCTTCAGTAGCCATGTGGAATGCTTTTACTACATGACCAGGTTTTCATTTTAAGGTGTTAGCCATTTTGACTCAATTCAGTATCAACTGGGTCTTGTTTTTCTCAAAAAAGATGGGGCCCAACTGAACACCAGCTGTCAAAGTTTTCCAGAGATTTATAGGTTTTGATTCAGCCCCATATTCTTCAGTTCTTACACTGCTGTACAGTGATTTATGTCTCTTCCCTCACACTTTCCTCTTCCTTCTGAGAAACCCCTCAGAAACAGCAGCTTTCTCCTCTCAAGAAGCAGAAACTTGTTTCATCATCCCATATTAAACTCCCTGTTTCGTATATCCCCTCCGCCTCAGAGAAAAACTGCAAAGGCCAAATCCAAAAGACCCAGAGGAGAGATCCTGCCTTTGTTGGGTGAAGGCAGCAGGCCCCTCGGGTACAGGCGCGTGCTGGGATGCCTGCCCAGGGATGCTCTGGCCCATGGCAAACCCGCGCTGAACGTGAACAGCAGGAGCTAGCCAGGCGTTCTCGCCAGACTGTGTTCACCCAAACCCCAGGCAGGCTTGGGTTTTCTGCCTGAAGGGTTTTTTTTGTTTTGTTTCATCCCAGGAGCAAAAATAGTTGGGCCTTGTTCTTTTGGGTGGGTACGAATAACTTTTAACGGCAACTTGCCCATTCAAAATGCACACTCCAGACTATTTCAAGCAGTAAAAGGAGTTCCTTGCCAAAATCAAGTGCTAATCCTTTATCTGAAGCTATTTAAAATACTATCATTAGTTCAAGCAGGAAAACAATGTTTCTTGCCAGAACCAGAGTTATCTTTTCTTATCGTTAAATCATGAAAGGAAGAAGCAATAAATATAACTGTACACCGAAAAATGTTTGTTCTAATGAATAAAAATAACTCTGTCAAAACAGGTACACGTAGCAGATACTTATCCAAAAATACAGAACCGCATAGAACCGTCGAGTGGGTTTAAAATTAATGTGTGCTGTGGCATTTGCAGCTGGAATACCAGGATGCTGCCAGACTTTGGTCCCACGGGAGGGTCAGCAGGGCCCACAGGCTGCAGCCGGTGCAGGGTCTGGCCACAAAGGCTTGGAGGTTCTCACTGCTGGAGTGGGCACTAGCCCAACACTCAGGTGCAGCCCCTCGCAGGGCAGCTTTCCAGGCAGATCAGGGACACCATATGGGTGTCATTGCCCACTGCAATCCTGCAGAGCCCGATGCTGTGAAAAAGCAGCGGTGGGCAGCTCACCTGGACCCTGTAGGTGTGAGGCACTGGCAGGTGCATCTCACAGTCAGCAGAGGAGGGGTCCACAGCCATATCCTGGGGGCACCACCATCTCCAGAGAGTCCACAAAACTGCCTGCGGTGGGGGAACAAGGCAGGAGGACATACAAAGTGATAGAGACACCGGAAACCTGCCTGGGTGCCCTTCAGTACCAGGGCCCTCCGCTGCTGGCAGGGATGCTGAATAAAAACCTGTAAATCTCCGGAAAACTGCTGCACTGCCCATTGCCAGCACTGGGACCACCTCGGCTCTACGGCCATCATTTTGCTTTCCATAGGAGTCAGAAAATGCCTTGTCTTACCTTTGAAAATGTATCAAAGAAGAAAAGAGACAGAGCAACAACCGTGGGGCAATGCAGAGCTGGGGAAGCCGCTGCGCCAAAATCCCCAAACTTTGAGTTAACAGAGCTCAGCAACATTGGAAAAAAAGAGAAAAAAAAGAAAAAGAAAAACAAACAAACAAACAAACAAAAAAAGCAGCACAGTAACCCTTCCATTCTGTGCCAAGAAACACTAACCAGGCCATCCTCAGCTGGGCTGACCCCGGCAGCACGGAGCACGGGGCGGCTGCAGCATTTCAGGCTGGCGGGCAGGATCAAACGAAGGGGAAGGCGGCTGGGAAGCAGCGCACAGCCACGGCAGAGAACAAAGGCACGTCCCAGGCTCCCTGCCTTCTCACTCAGCTTTTTCATCTTACCCACTGCTTTGAAATATTGGATAGACAAGAAAAAGAAATGGATCTGAAAATCACCTTCCAGGGGAATTTGTTCAAGCAGACTTGCTCAGTACTCTTTTACCAGAATTAGTTGCCAAACTAAGTTGAGATTGCTCACCACCAAAATAACTTAGTTTGGCAACTAATTTTGATATGATATGAAGCTCAATCAGAAAACAGTCTGCTGTGAATCAGCCCACTCCTTATCTTCTGGAATAAAGTCACCACTATCCTGTGTCCTGCTTTGCCTCCCAGCTTGCCTCACATCACAGCATCCTTTGCTCCAGTGCGACAGGGCAGAGCTCAGGGCCAGCGGCCCACCCCGCACTGGTGGGAAACACCAGCTCTGAAAACTCTTGCTTTTAGAAGAAACATTTAGTTTACACAATGTCTGCAACACCCACCCAGAAAACTGATTCACTTGAGCCTCAGAAACTCAAAAATACTTTTATAATTAATTAAACAATATATCAATTCTACATCTCTAAATACACCAATTCTGCCTATAGAGGAAAAACTATTTGATTAAGCAGAAGTATTTGAAATGTTCAAAGGTCAAGCTGAATGATTTTATCCAGTACGCAGACATGTGTTTGTACTGTGTTCAAGCATCCTTCAAAGCAAAACACAGCATTATTCCATGAAAAGGGTGGGGAGCGCTGTAGGAACAGTGTTCTTAGCTGCAGCTTTTACATGAATTATGTTTTACAAATTTTTTGAATGAAGTGGCTTGCTATACAAGTCACAAAATTCCTTATTTAAAAACACATGATTTTGTAGGTTTGCAATTGAAAACTGGGGCAACAGTTTCATTCAAGTGAAAACATAACCTTCCCCAAAAGTGAGTATTTTACAGGCAACACCTTCAACCATATTTGAAGTTATGGCCATCACTTTACAGAGCTACTCTCTTCTCATACCTCAGAAAATAAATCTGTCATATTTAACCCAAAATAGATTTTATTTTCCCAAGGAATAAAATCCATGAAAATAGAACATGTGGGTGAAAACACCTTGTAAGTGACTCATAAGCACACAATGTGGAAAGAAAGCATCTTTAAATGCCATAATAAATATGCATAATAAATGCAATAAAGAACATTATTAACGTTCCCAATTGCTGTAGCTGCTCCTCTCAGCTTCTAAAAAACGAAGGGAACAGTATTTTCTCCATTTTTAACCCCAGCTATGAAATATTAATAAATATTCCCCAAGTGTTTTGTTGAAATAAACCTCCTGGTTGCCCTCCAACACAGCCGGCCTCTCTGCCTGCGCTCCGGAAACCCACATCGGTCTGCCCTTGGTATTTTGAGCCCTGGACTTTTCTCAAAAGATAAATTCTTACATCTTAAAGCCTCACCTGATCAACTCTTCTGTCCTCCATCACTGTTCAGGGACACAGCTGACACTGGCTTGGGGAATGAATATCTCATGTCAATGCCTGGGGCTGGAAACACCACGCCAGCAGGGAGGGTTGTGTCCGTGAAGGTTTCCAGGCTCCCACGGGCTCGGCTGCGCTGCTGTGGTTTCGGGTCCACGAAGCATATTTACTCACACCCTGTTTGTGGAGAGTGAGGGAACAAAAAGGCACACGTGCAAACAGGGCATCAGGCCTCCGAACGGAGCATCCTTACCAAAGTCAGTCGTAAACTCTCCTCTGCTTCAAACTCCAGCGCTCAGGCCCCCTGTGCCAGTCTGCAAACACACCTGCAGGAGGTGTAATGTAAAGACTGACATTATTGCCGTTCAGAGAATTGCTCGCTCCCTTTCCAGGGCCCGCAGACCTTCACGCCGCCCCGTACCCAAGGGAGGAAGCCCCGCGCGCCCCAGCCCACCGCCCCGCGCCGCCGCCCGCTGCCCAGGCGGGCAGGAGCAGGGACGCCCCCCTGCCTGCTCGCAGGAAAAACTGTCCGTGCCGAGCGTGAGGAAGGCCCGGCACCGCCTGTCCCTTTCCTTTAGGAGGCAAATCCACCGGACCCAGTTTTCCCCAGGACAAGCGGCGCGGGGCGCGGGCATCGCTAGGTGGTGCTGCGGGAGCGGGCACGGCGCAGCACCGCGCGCCACCGTCCCGGGCATCATCCTCCTCCTCCTCCCCGGTGCTCCTTGTCATAAACCATATAGACTAACCCCCTACACCACACACACACACACACACACTTCGTGGCTCTCCGGAGCCATTTGTTTCCCTACAGTGCAATCTCGATGCCGTGAAATTATCATGGAAAAAGTAACTATAAGCCTAAACCTGCCCCGTGCTTCAGAGCATGGCACTGAACCGCTCCTGATTTTAAAACATTGCGGTGCCGCCCACCAGCCGCACTGCCTGCCCCGGGGCCAGCCCCTGCCGGGGCTCGGGTAAGGCTGGCGGCACGGCTCAGGGCTGCAGGGACAGCCAGGTGGCAGGCACAGAGGATGCGAGGCCCTCCCGACCTCTAGAGTCCCCGTGTCTATTTTGAAAAACATGATGAAAGACTTGAAAATTTTGCTTCCTTCTGAACCAAAACAAGCCGGCTAGATTCCAGTGAAAATGTCATTCAAATATTTAGGCTTTTCACTTTGTGTTATTTGCTACATAAAGTACAAAATACTGTACACTTTGAAGTGGAAAATCATTTTCAAAGTTTGAAATATTTTGACAGCATCAAAATCCCCAATGTCCAGTTCCTACGGTCTCCCATACTATATTGATCCAAAACAAAATTCTAGTTGAATGATTGCAGTTTAATAAAAAAAAAATTAAGGCTGGCGCATCTATTACCACATCTATATTTATTTAAAGCTCCTAGGAGCACATCTATTCTTCAGTCACCTTTATAAAATATTCCTGTCACCTACTTTAAAAGATTTAAAAATCTTTTAAAATAAAGTCTTTAAAAATAAAGACTATTTCATACGAGTTCTACACAGGAGAAAGTTTAAACTCTCTGTCCTTACTCTGCACACACTCAAAGAGATTTTCTAGAGCTCCTGCACTGACCACCACGGCACCGAAACTGTTCAAAATAAAGTCAGAAGTGCTTACACCTGTTGTCTGCCCTCCCCCTCCTCTGTTTTCTATACCAAGTAGAAAATGCCGAAACATTAATTTCAGGAGGGATATAACACTGCGGCCAGCATCAGTTCATTGGTAATACATCATAATTCATTAATGACATTTTAAAGAAAGAAAAGTTGTAGCCTTGTCCATGCAACGGTTCACAGGGAACGTGAAACATGCTCTGAACACCGGGGATTGATGGTGCTGAGGATGCCCGAAGACTTCCCTGGAAGGCAGCAGTGATGCAGCCCAGCTCTGTAAGGTGCAAACCGTCATCACTTCTCCCTTCTCTGGTCAAGATGCGATAGCCCAGCAGCTCTGGCAGCTGTGCCAACTATCTAGATTGACACAGAAAAAAAAGCAGCATTTGGCCCCGAGTCCCTCCAATATTTGTTTTTACTATAAAAGGAGAATTGGACTGTAGATGACACATGGGTTAGCTGATTTTAGTTACACAAGTAACTGGAAAAGCAGAGTGTTGTTTTCAAATGCCCTTTTCTGCTTTTGACAGTTCAAATTCTTTTTAAGCTTCACCTCAGGCTACACAAGTTGCTCTGTCTCCAGACCTGTCGCTATGCTATTTTAAGCGCTAATAAGCACAGTCCCACTACCAGGCGCTGCTCAGCTTGGAGCATCTCCCTCCAATGATCACCTTGAAGAGTTTGTCAATAAACTCAGCTCTTTGGTCTTCTGCATATTTAAAAATATTATTCTTCCCTTTAGGAAGACAGCCACACTTCTGGCCACCTAGGTTTGGAAAGGAAACCCAGTGGGATCCAGCTGAGGATTTCCCTTATCAGCCTCATGCTGCAAGCACACCACCCACCCCAGCGACCCAGGTTAGCACCTCTCCCCTCCTCCTCTCCTGGACTTCCCAGGGTAGGCACTTTCCCACTGTAAGTTTCTGCTTCCTAATAACAACCTAGAGGCAGGCAGGGCTGGAAAGCAAACCATGACCTATTGCAGCAGACTCCAGCAGGTGTTAGGCTCAAATCCTCAGAGGGTTACTGTTATTATTTTCATTTTACAGCAACTACCAAACAAAACAAAACAGGAAAAAAAAATACAGCCTCAAAAGCAGTAACAGTAAAGAAGGATAGCCGAGAGTTCAATCCAAAGCAGCACAGAGCAATCTGGGAGCTTTGCCTCAACTCCAGCTTCTTTACAAACTGCAGACTACACATTTTGTAGTTTGGCTCTAATGTGGATTCCCAAACCAGAAACCTGGAGCTGCCCAAAGCTGCAGAGGTTGTTTGAGACCATCTCTAATGGCAGGACGACTAACAAATATCCTTGCTATCATAAAAGAAACGTGAGGGCAGGGTAGAATCATGCGGAGTGAAGATTCTGGAACGAAGGTTCTCCGCAGCAGCCCCAGGCTGCAGCAAACCCTGCGCAGGGGCACTCACCAGCACAGGTCTCAGCAGCCCAGCTCTGCCATGGCTGCCCTTCTAACAACCATGCCCCGTCCTCTAAGGGACACCAACATTTCATGCTCCTCTGCTGCTTGCCAGTGTATCTGACAACATATTCGCCATGAAAAGGAGGGATTTTCTGCCCATGTAAGACTCACCTGAGATTTAACAGCTGTTGTTAGCCTTGCCTTTGTACTGGCAAGTTGGTGCAGCTCACAGCCGCCCTCACTGCAGACATTGTTCCCTTGTCCAAAACAGGAGCTGTGGCTGTTGTCAAAGAAAGTAACTTCAGGGTACAGTGAGAAAGCCTCAGATGCAGTTTCACATGTGTGTTTTGTACCTGCGTTTCACCTCACTTAGCATCAGGAGAAGGCTACTCCCCCTCAGCTCTACAAGTGTGCTGTACATTGTCATCTCTGCTCAGCCATAAGAGTTAAACCCATAACAGGGAGAAATGTCACCACTTCACCGCCGGACACGTTCCTCCTAACACCCAATTCTTCCCTAGCACATTTAAGCCCATTATGTTCTGCCCTGTTCATAAAAGACATGCAAACGGACAAAGCAATCCTTTTCTCCATGCACGAGTCCTCAAAGCGTTTGCATGATATCATTGGAAAAAGTTGAGCTGAAAATGTCAAAATGGGAATTTTGGTTGCTCTGATTAGGTGGGGGAAGGACATGTGCAACCAAAAACACGGCAAAAGACATCAGCACACAAAATAATCATGTGTATTTATATTTTTCTGGGAAAAAAAAAACTGTTGGAAAATGTTGCCCTTCTGCTTATAACCACTCTGTCCTGAGGATGAATAGTTCTGGCTTTTTCCAAGAAAGGGCTCCAAGTCAACAATAACAGCAGGGCTTCAGGCTACTTCTTATCATCAAGGGATAGGGTTGGTTGATCTTGCCACTTACTCCTATCGACACTTCTTCAGGAAGGGCAGGTCAGCTATGGATGCAACTGTGTGCACCCATGGACTTCTCAGCTCTCCACCTCCACTGCCAAGATGAATTGTCAAATCCAGCTCATCTCCCTGCAGCACAGGCGAGCAGAGGCACAGGAGCCCTGGCTCAGAGGCTCGAGCTGCCTTTGCAGGGTCTCCACCAGCTGCATCACAGCACTTTGGAGGCTCCGGCATGCTTTGCTTGTTTTCTATAGGGATGTGTAACTTTCCACTTTCCCCTCTCCATATCTAATAGTAAGGCTTGAATGATTGAAGATGTCAGTCTTCAAAGTGATAAAGCTTTCTCACCAAATTCTGTTCCTTATTATAAAAACAAGGGAAAGAATAACATTTATTCAATCACATGGCTATTACAGTATCTATTTTCTGGACTCTGGAACCGCTTGCCCTAAAGACTGAGCATTTTCTTCATGAAATACCAGCGAGTCTTGGGGCATGACTTTAGAGAGCACCAGAAATAGTGTGTGGAAGGAGAAAAGCAGTATTGTTTTCTTCCACATATGGATACCAGTTCCAATGAGGGACAAATAAATGCACAAATAAAATCCCTTTTGATTCTGACATAGCTGGGATCTTGTTAGACCCTCTTCTACTTTTCCCTTCCACCTATTATGTTGTTAATTCATTTTTTTGTACTCTATTTTTGACAGTCTTTTCCCTTCACTGTGGCTCAGTCACAGCTTCTCCTTCAATGCTAACAAGCACCCAGTCACTTCTTCCTCACCCAGTGCAGACAGGGCCATCAGGACATTGCCTTCACCCCAGATCTGCAGCCCGAGGATAAGGTAGACACATCTCCATGTCCCTGCAACCCAGCCACATCCAGGTGTCACAGCTCCTCTTGGACAGCCCCATGAAGCAATGGCTCTTTTGCCTTGGACTTGGACCCGCCACATGCATGCTCCTGTCCTGCTCACACCCACCCTGAGCACTACAGTGAAGGCAAATAACACCATCCTTTGCTTTTGTTGCTGCCAGCCTTCTCCTTGAATCCTTTGTTACCTCAGAGGTGGTCAGCCCTATTATAGCTCAGGCAGGGTCTTGGTGGCAATTCCTACCTGCCCCACTGTGCTCAGGTAGGGCCATGCCACTGCTGTGCCAGCATACTCTTGTACAGTTTTACAATACATATGTTCATGCCACTTCCCATAATGTCCTTCAGATCTGAAATCAATCTGCAAAGCCATGCTGTGATGCTTGGAAAGCCACTCAGATCCAGCTCTGGATTCAATAGCCCAGAAGCCTCTTGTCCATTGGTACACTCCCACAGCCCAGCTGCCACCATAGCTCAAGGGATGAAGGGTGACCTTAATTACCAAGGTGTGCTCCAAGGACTGCATCACTGTGACCAGCACACGCTTGCTCTTGCACTCCTGAAGGCAACAACAGATCTCTTGCAAGAAAGCTTAAATTTGTGCACAAAGACTGTCCAGCTACATCTAAGCAGCTGCCATGCTGTGGCTTGAGCAAGGGCCCATTGTCACAACCCTTCATGATTTATATGGTATAGTCAGGGGCAGTCAATGAATATTAATTCATATAGTTCCGCCATAGATAGCCTTAGTCAGCCAACACCCATCAAAGTAAAATAGCCCAGTGTTACATCTTGGAAAACTCCAGCATAAAACTGGAAGAGGCTCATGGATCACCAGCGTGGGCCAAACCCCAGCTGGGGTTACTGACTGAAAGGGGCTTTAACCATGGCAGTTACACCAGCACCTCACAGGATTTGGCTCTTTCATACTCAAAGGTGAAGAAAAACCTATTAGTTTTTCCAGCCTTCAATATCTTGTCTTGCAGCTAAAATGTTTCTTTCCATAGAGCACAGCTTGCTGTATAGAACAGCTATCCATCTCGGAGACCTAGGAGAGCATGCCAGGCTCTGAAGCAAAATTAAAACTTAACACAGAAATGTCATAGACGAAACAACCATATCAGCCTGGGTACACCACCCGCTCCATGCCCCGATCCCACCAAGGCAGGACGCTGTGCGGGAGACCCCTGCCCAGCCAAGCATCTTATGTAAAACCAGTGGGACTGGGGGAAAGTGCCCCAATCTGCACTATCAGTATACTGGGAGGGACGAGGCTCCAGCGGCAGCCTCCCCTCCAAATCTGACATGTGCTTCCCTGCGGGTTTTGTTCTATGGATGTGGACAGTCCAAGCTGAAATCCCAAAAAGCTGCCTGTAAGATAAAGGCAATGGAACAAAATAAAGTGTATTTCTTTTTTTTCTTCCTTTTATCCTAAGCATAGTAAACAGTTTTATGCACTGAAAAAATGTTTATCTTAAACAGAATTTCCCTTCTCCATTTAAAGATCAGAAACACACCTTCCACTTTTTAGCTCTTCTTAGACACTGGTGAAATCACCTGGTTTCTATAACATGTTACAAACTGTCTTGGGTGCCCTGTCTACATTAAACCAACACAAATTACGTACTGGCTATGCTCCAGTGGACATGAGAGCATCCACATTCCTGCCGAGTTAGAATGCTTCCTCCAAAGACTGGATTTATACCCACATCCAAGCTAAATAAATCATGTACCACAGTCCCTAAAACAGCTCACTTACCATGCTTAGTGTGAATAATGAAACGTTATAATTTTTGTCCAAGACACTTTATTTATTTTGCTTTTAATAAATAAGGTCGGGGGTGGGGGTGGGGAGCAGAATGGAGGTAATGCCTCCTCTCAGCATTATTTGGTACCTGCTAGGGGAAGAAGACTTTGTGTTGATGGGGGCTGCAGAGGAGGAAGGCACCTGGCACTTCCCTAGGGCAGGATCCAGCTTGGCCCTGTAAGGCACCATTGTCTGCTCAGCAGACCCGGGCTCGGCGCAGCTCGCCAGGTGATGCTGCAAAATTAAAGCCAAGCCTCAGAGCAGGCAGCCCAGGAGCAGCACTCTGCACTCAACCCAGCCAGGGAGCTCACAGCTCGCATCAGCCAGAACCAGTGGTCACTTCAGGGGCAGCCTTGGGAATTACCTGTTGGGACACGTTCTGGAGCCCAAGTCTCATCTTCCATACTGTGCAAATGCATCTCTGGCTGCGCCTTTGGAAGCAGCATCTCACTGCCAGCAACAGCCATGAGGAAAGAAAATGCCATCAGGTTTTAGACAGTCTCCAAAGCTGGAGGGGGGCCAGTACTAGAAATATCCATGCTTTCCCCATTGGAAAAAAACCCACCATGGAGTGCTTGCCCATGGAGGCTTTGCCCACTTGCCTTACCACCCCAGTAACACCCGGCAAAGCCCAGCTCTCACAGAACTGTGGAGCATCTCCAGCCTTGGGGCCACATCCTGACCTGTCCCCTGCTCCGCCTGCACTCACACAGCAATCGGCCTCCGGGTGCACTGCCACAGGAATACCAGCAAGGGTTAATTCCCCTGTTATAATTTTTTCTAGCACAAAAGCCTCTCAGAGCACCTGCACAACTCCCATGCTAACCATCACCAAGACACAAGGAATATCCATTGGCATGGCCAAGAGCAGCTGCAGACACGGACCTGCTGCTCCCATGGCGAGAGCCGGAGGCTCCAGCACACAGTAACGGCCCCTGCCCTCCTGCTGCACACCGCAGCCCCTGCCTGCCCCCCACATACCTGCCCCCGCTCCACTGCACCTGCCATCCCCACACGCGGGGAGTCAGGGCACATCGGCCGTTACTGCTTCAATGGCATGACCATGGGCAGGCTGCAGGACATACAACACATTTAGACTGATGCATAAAATGGCAAATTCAGAAGAAAATGCCTGTAACACTGTCATTTATCAAGGGAAAAAGATAAGAACAAAATTGGCACAAAGTTCTATCAATAACCACGGAGTTTCCATTTCTGCTCTCAAACCCACCTTCCCAAGCCGTACATCACTGAAAGTCATGAAACCTATTGATGCTCTGAAAACTCTGTCTCTCAGCAGAATAAGGTCTGTGCCCGGGTCTCTGGCCACAGAGTCCTTACCTTTGCAGTGCAGCAGAAGATGCTCAGGTTTAGAATTTGTCCCAGTAGCTGCAGCCTGTGGCCAGGGCCCCTGGTGAGCAGCAGAACACCATGGGAGGTACCCATACTGAAGAAAACCCACCACACATTACCCTGCTAAAGCCCAGGAGGGAACAGCAAAGTGGCTTGAGCCAGAGCACAAACAGCAACCCGCTCCTGACACTCTGGTCTTTCATGGAATAGAAAGACTTTTCCATGTTTAACAAAGACTTCAAGGGTTGAGAGATGACTATGGCTTTACACTGGGCCACGTTTTTTATATATAATTTACCTGAGCAGACTGTATTTTCCCAGTTGCACATTGCCACGTGCAGTGCTATAGATGAAACATTGACCCGGAGGAGCGGGAGATGGGAAACTCTTTTCATGTTACTATATTTGCCCGTCTCTTTCACACTGCTTTTTAGCAGCTGTCAGCATGCTAAGCTGGGATATTAGGTGCTCACAAGCTTGTCGTCTTTTCTTTTGGCTTAAAGTAACCCCACTGCCACTTAAGGGCTTATGCTACCTGTGGGGACCCCACAGCGAGCCCTGCCAGCCCACCAGTGCCACAGGAACACTGCTTGGCCATCAACTGTAGTTCTAAAATTGCTATTTTGAGGGGGAAATGGGGTCAGCAGTTAAATTGGAGCCTGAGTCCACCCCAATATTTAGCTTTTATGCAGCCACTGCCAGACAGAGGAACACCACAATAGGTCAGAGCAAGAACAGGACATGGAAGAGCAGCTGAAACCTTTCACGTGTAAAGCTCCTAGTGCTAGAAATAGGCATATATATTCTGCACTGGGTTATTAAGAAACAAAACCCCCTGCCAGGGCTTGAAAGGATTTTATATGCAGGCACTAGGAGCCTCATGGACGTGCCACAGCCAAGCAATATTGATCAACCGTGCAGAAATCCCCCTGCACATCTTTGCCATGACATCATCCAAAGAGCAGCATCTTTTCTTATTTGTGAGTGGCAACAGGCATTGCTTTCTGCACTTCAGCTCTGGCTGCCTCACACAAACACTTCACACAGTGCTTTACTCAGACAAAGCCCAGTGGAGCCTAGCTGCTTTCAAAGGAGGAGTGGGCTTCTGACCCTGGCTTTTTAAACAGTGTTAACTCTCCACTACGCTGGGGTACATAGCCAGAGCGCACTGTAAAACCTCCCAAGTGGGAAAGGGGAAAAACCATCAGCCACTCCTTGTGGGGAAGCAACGGGCTTTCCAGGTGCTAGAGCAACCCCCCTAGATGACCAGGTCAGAGATCTAGTGATTCCCAACCCACGTGCCCTGCTCGCATCATTGTGCCAGGGTGATTTTTTTTCCCTGATCTCCCTTGGAGATCACCTCGAAGAAAGGAAAGAGCTTTGCTTCCTCAAATCTGTTGTCAACAAATGCCCGTTTGGAGGAGGAAAGGGGAGTACTGAAACAGTAAGACCTTCCTCTTAACAGCACGAAGTTTGCTGCACTCGGGGGCAGGCTGCAAGGAGACATGCTGCAGTTCTGCTCTCCCAGCCTCCTCCACTGAGCCCAGAACTATCAGTGTGGTCCTGCTGCTGCAGCGCTGTCAGGGCAGCTCAAGGCAAGTGGGGGCCTGAGGGGCAGCACAGCAGGGCCAGGGGGTCTGCTCCCCTGCTCCAAGGCATGCCTCACCTCTCCTAGGGCACACACAAACAGCCAGTTTCTCCTTACCTTAAACCTGTGTTGCAAAGCCCCCATTTGGGCTCATCCTGCTGGCAAGAAAATGGTTTTAACTGCCTGATTTCCCATTGCATTCACTGTAGCTTGATGCAAAACACTCCTCTGAGCCATGAGTGCAATCCTCTGCATGCTGGCAGTGCCTCTCCTCATTACCTGGCTCCTGGTCTTGCAGTTTGGAGCAGTCTCTGCTGGAAGGGAAAGTATCGTTCTACTGTTGCATGTTTTTTTTGATTAAACAAAAACACCTAATAAGACCAGGACAAATAGTAGCCAGAGGCAAGTTTGGACCCTAGTTCTAATCAGCAGCACATCAACTAGTTAAATCTGATTATCAGACTACCCAATTGGTTATGTCAGAAGTGATAAATCAAGAAGAAACTCTCGCTTGATAAGGAAAAGCCAAGTTGAGGCTATTTTAAAATTAAAATCCAAAGGAATGTAGAGTGCTGGTGTGAGAGAAAAGAGTGAGATTAAGAGGAGATGTAAACACAAGCTGAAAGGGCCTGCTCCAAAGCTGTCCTCCTGTGCCTTCAGCGGAGGAGGAACAACATCACACGAGTTACTCAAAGTTGGTTTTCTGGGAGCAGGCTTGGCACCCTCCAGCAGCACCACTGCAAAGAGTCTGGCTCAGTGGGGGCTAGCGAGACCCCCAGCCTTGCTTGGCCTGGCCAAGCCACCAGCCAGGGCTCGCTTCAGACACTGGCCAGGCCAGGGCTGCAGGCAGCCCGCAGCAGCGTGCAAAGTCATTGCAGAAGGGCAGCTGCTCTGCTGAAACGTCCCAGCTACCCCAGCACCTCACATGCTTCCCGCCCCCCCCCCCCCCCCCCAATGTGATACTGGACACAGTCATTTGTTAACATTTTAAGTGCAGCTTTGCCCACAGCCATAAGAATGTGATTAAGAGGGAACTGGGAAACAGCAGTTACTTACAGGCTCAATTAGTGCCTGATGAGCTGCATAACAAGAAATGCAGTCATAGATGGTTTGTGCAATACCCAGTGCACTGGTATCATTAAACATAGCATTAAAAGCAAAAATTCTTCAGTACCTGGGGTGTCTTAACGTGATACCATCTCCCTGAGACTCCCACCGACCTGCTAGGTGCCTGCTCGTGGGCAGACCCGCCTCCCCCAGCCATCAGGGACCATCACATCACACCAACAGCCCAGACCCAGCTCTGAGCACAGCTGCCGCACCTTCTGCGTCAAGAGCATCTCCGAGACTCAGGACAAACATGACCAAGGCAAAGAGAAGCTCATAACTCAAATTAGACAAAAGGAAGGATTGTTGATTGTGGGCATAGGACAAAATGCAGCTTTACATGCTTTGCGCCACAGCTGAGCGCTCCCTCCCTACTCCACACTGAGGGGCTCTGCTACAAGTAAGGAAAAGGGTTTCCAGCAGGACAGCCCTACTTCTGCTCTGTGACCCAAAACCTGCCCCCTCCTGCTCACCTCTGCAAGAGTGGCAGCACCTGCCTGCCCTAAGCACTCACTCCCCGGCCCCCAGAGCATCCAGAGCCTGCTGTGTCCTGCTGGGAAGAAGGTCGTAGGCTCCTATTCCAGCATTTACAACAGAGACAAGAATGCAAAAAGATTAGGTGGTTGCGTATCCACAGGGACATGAACCTGGTATTCATAGACCTTCTCTCTCAAAGGGCAAAACACTTTGAATTGAAACAAAGATGATGACCTGGATGATAAATGAATGTTTTTCTCTACTTCCTCAGTGAAATTTAATTTTAATCGATATTAAACATGACAGAGCTTCTACTCAAACTTTTATTTGCCAGTCACCTATTTCAGCTGCCTCTGAATTGGTAATGCCATTAAATCTCCCTCTCCATCTCCTGTACTCATTAGCACTTGGCCGAAGAGAGGACTAGCTAAACACAAGGGACCCTGTGCCACTTGCAGGGAGACAGGGCACTGGTCTCCGGGCCCGTCCTATGAGGGCAAAGCTTTTCATCTGAGGGCCCTGACACGAATAGCTCCAGCGAGACTAGATTCTTTTCTCATACCAACAGAGACGAGATCCAGGCAGGAAAAGGGCAAGGTGTCGTCGCGATCAAGGAGAGTTCTGGCTTGCAGTCCCTGTGAGAGAGGGAATTTGAGGCAGATGGAGAAGACCTGATCCCATTCACTTGGAAGCACACAATTCCCTCAAGTGTTCTCAAGCTGACCAGCAAAAGTATGCATTAGTTTCCTTACCTTGGGCTTTTGCTCCTGTGCATTTCAATCCAACCTGTTTAATAACATGTGATTTCTGTACATGAAACAAGGTGCTGCATGGTGCAAACCCCACACAGCACGAAGTCATTGCTCACTGCTCATTCTGGTGCTCTTTCAAGCCAGCAAAGGAAGAGAAGGAGAGACTCGGGTGTCTGCAGATCCATTGGCCAGGTTTGCAGATTTGTACCCAAAAGAAACTCATCCCCACTGCTCCCAAACCTGCACACGCCTTCTCCTGCCAGCAGAGGAACCCAGCCTCTAGCTTCTGCCATCTGACATGTCACGGTGGCAACACGCAAGAGAAACCAAAGACAGGATCACACAGCGCTGCGGCTTAGAGGCTCCTGTTTTCAGGGAGAAATAACACTAGGGAATGGTTCATTAAAATTGAGCTTTAACCTGCAACAGATAGTCAGAGGAGCTAAAATGTTCGTGGGAAGGAGACATGAAAGGACGTTTTGTTTTACTTTTTAGAAAAAGATGAAAGGGGAGTTCTGCTCCAAGCACTGAGGGCAGAACTGATCCCTTACTTTTATTCCCATCTAGCAGCACCTTCCACTTGCTTAAGTACTCATTCGTTTGCTTTCCTTGTTACACACGCTAAACTGAGCTGAAGGATTAAAAGCCCCTGAGGTCAGGGCTTAATGTACAGTCTCATTCCTCCTGCTTTAACCTAAGACTTAATTTACCAGCATCACTTTGTACCTGGCTCTCTTCTCTCCCACAGCATATAGCACGCTTGCAGAGCACTCAATAGCCAACTCTCCCAATTTCTTCTTCTTTTATTATTCCTTCACTGCAGTTCTGGTCTATTTATTTTCATAGGAGCTTTGATTTCTGCAAGCTTTATTTCTGCTTTGTTCTTCTCTGCTCGAGTGAAATACATTGTACTTGCTGGGGCCAGGCAGCAGGTTATTTATCTCACCTCTAGAAGGCTTCCACATCCACAGCCCCCGTCCTTCTAGCCCACAGCCAGCCCAGGTTTTGGTCATCTGTTTACCAGAAGCCATACTCCCCACTGAGATCACCTGTAAGGCTGGGAGGGGAAGGGCGGCAACGGTGACTATTTGTGTCTGCAGAGGGAAATTTGTCACAAGGTTTCCTAACAAATGTTCTCCAAATGAAAGATGTGAATTTCAGCACAGCTGGGCTTCAACTCCCAGCGGTGCCCAGACACCGGCTCATGCAGGGAGCAGTACCTTGTTGCAAGCAGCATGGGCAAAGCAAGCATTTTATGGCATCCCTTTTGGAGAAGGTTTGTCCAGCAGGGAACAAGTGACCTGAGCAGGTGTGTCCTGCACTTCCACTGCGAGCCCTGCCCTGCTGCTGCTGGATCACTTCTCCTACCTGTGCCAAGTATGCAACTCTTCCCATTTTCCTCGGAGAAAAAAAAAAGGCTTTAAAGACTTGACATACAGGGAGCATAGGAAAAACACTGCAATCTAAACAGAAGCAGTGGAGTCTCCTTCATGTCCTAAGCAATGCCTGACAGTATGAGAAGGTTTCAGCATGAGGACCAGGCTGCTTGCCCAAGCCCTGCTTCTCTAGTGAGTTCCAGGCCCAGATGGTCAGCCCAGCAGCAGCCGAGCTCCATCTTCTCCTCTGTCGGTGCTGTGGCACAAAGTTGCCAGAGGAGCTGCTCACAGAATGGGAAAGCAAGCATGACAGCAGTGGAGCGCTGAACAGGGCGCACACAGATCCTGCATCAGGATGCGGAGCTGAGTTTTAAAACATTCAAGGCGTGCAGGAACACCATCTGCACAGCCTTTTGCATGAACCCGAATCCCCTTCCTCTACACTCAGAGCTGGACAGACACATAGGCAAGGGCCAGCTGAGGACCTGCTGAAGCTTAGGACTTGTCTGGAGCCTGGGTAGGCTGGTGCAAGAAAGCTTCTGCAAAGAGAAGCCCCCGATTTGGAAAGAGGAATGCATTTGCTGTATGAAAGTTGAATAAATATCAAAAGTCATGATGGTTTTATTGCTGTGCAGTTGAAGTGTGAATTGGTACAGGTGAAGGGCACTGCCAAGAAATTAAAGGCTGAGACTCTTGCATGGCCAGGCTGGGAGAGGGTCCCCACAAGACAAATCACAGCCAGTGAGTTCCTTCAATGCATCTCTCATCTATATCCATCCTCAGGGGAGCATTAATATTTGCTACAACTGCTATTGTTTTATCACCTAGACTTAGCAATTAAACTTCTGGTTGTCATTAGTTACTAACAAACTAACACTACTGTTGGTCCACTGTAGCCTCTGCACACCAGAAGGTTTTACACAGCATCCCATTCACAGTCTTAAAGTACTCGGAAATAGATTTATTTATAGCATCTACAGTGCAACAGAATATTCCTCTTCTCTCTCCTTGCTACTCGAGACACTGCCTGCACACTACCCACTACACAGGTTCACATTTTCCTACTCCCACGACTGGGACACCAAAGCCGGGTGCCCGAGCGCCGGCAGCAAGGACCACCCCAAGCCTAAAGACAGCAAGTGACTCACGCTGTCAGAAATCCTGTGTGAAAGGTGGGGCAGGGCCCAGCAAAGCAGGGGTGAGCCTGTGCTGTGCCCCAGGACCGCGCTGCCACCCCCCCAGCCCCGGGGCTCGGGGCAGCCGGCCAAGCCCCCCTGTACCTCAGGGAGGTCCAGTCAGCAAACCCCCCCAGTTCCTGGTATAAGGTTTTCTACATGGGATGGGTCGAGGAAAATGCAGCAGAGCAAATACCTTGCGTCGCACTGCTCCGTCTGTCAGGGACGGCACTGCCAGGAGCAGCTGTGCCTCCTAAATTCGGCACTGGTTCCCGGCCAAGCGAGCATTGCTCTTCCATCAGACGGAGGTTACTCACGCACACCACCTCCGCCCACAGCCCCCTCAGCAGCAACGGGTTCCTTCAGCTCAGAGTAAGGGCAAAACGACTCACTTTGCAAAGACACCCTTCACAATCCATTTTGAAGCACTCAGCCATTTCAGCAGTGGTGCTACAAAACTTTGTCAGAGAATTCAGCTGTGAGGGAGCAGGTCTGGCCTTAAAGGGGGTGCCCAAAGCTGTGGAGTGTGGAGGGATTTTTGCCTGCAGTGCCTGCCCCTGCTGGGTTTGGGCTCTCCCAGCTGCTGCTGTGGAGGCACCGATGCTGGTATGGCAGGCAGGGGGCCAGGCCGCCAACCAAGCACGGGTCCAAAAGCCTTGCCAAAGGGCAGAGACCAGCAGGCCGCTTGTCTCAAGCCACGGTCAGTGTACTCCCACCCCTGACCAGATCTGGGCACATGTTAGCCCCAGCAGCTCACTGCCTCCCCAGTGCGTTATAATGCTGCTGCTGTGCCTGCTGCTCCGCTCATCCTGCAGGAAGGCAAAGGAACGGAGCCAGGACAGACCCCTGCCAGCCAGAGCTCCGGGGTCATGGAACTGGTGCCGCTGAAGGGTTTTCCAGCATCCCTTCACACAGCCAGGACAGGGTCACGGATGGGCACTACTCTCCAGAAGCAACCTGCCCAGATTTAACCTACACTTGTAAACTTGTACAGAGCTTGTCACTTCTCCATAGGTGCTTCCTTTAATTTTGCAACACCCCATGGGTTTGCGTGGTTACTTTCCCACCTCTGCTTCTGCCCTTTCGCTCCCTGCAGCAGTCATGGCAGCTCTAGCCGTGGGTATGTCACACTCCAGGGCATCACTACATCTGCTTTCACTAGAGCACAAATCAAGAAAATTGGTTTCCAGACTGAAGTACCACCCTGACTCCAGAAAAGATACTGAACACACACCAGGGGCAGCAGGAGGAGTTAGAGAAGCCTGGTAGCCCTCAGCCTGTGGTAAGGCTCAGCCAGGCTCTCGCTGGCACAAGTTCTCAGGAAAAAATTAACATGCCTGAGAGACTTGTGATGCCTCAGCCAAGCAAAAGAGCACAATCCCATTTTTGCACTGTATTATATCAGCTCAAAGGGCTGGAAAAAAACATTGCAGCGTTGAAAGCTCCAGGCACCAAGCCACGTGGGTTTGATAAAGAAGCACTGCACAGGCATTGATGTTTTTGGAAGGCAGCAGCCTTCTGCCATTAAAATAAGTCTCCCCCCATGCCAGCCAAGAACATTACTCTGAAGTGGCCACTTCCACGCTCAGCCATTGTGCAGACACCTCCAGGACACCGATCCTTCCTCCTTAACCAGTCCTACCATCCTCCCCGCTCCACCACTTCCCACTTTTGCTGTGTTATATCAGCACAAAAGGCTGACTGCACTGCCCATGGCACCAAACTTGGGTGTTGCCCATGGGCCAGCAGCAGGGCCTGTTGGGGAGCATCCCTGCCTGCTCCGCTCCAGGCAGATGGGAGCATCCCTGCCAGACTTTGCCAGAGGCAATGTTTCACCTCAACAGTGAAACCCAAAGCAATTCCTACCCAGAGGTACCACACACCTTTGCTATTGCATACGTGACACAGAAGATGGGGAAACAGGGCTCCAGAACAGCTCAGAGACACGCATCTCGTGAACACTTTGCATTAACAGGGCTTAACATGCAGCCACTCCCTCGAGAGGTCTCACCTCCAAACACTGCAGTGTGCAGTGCCAACACACGGGGCTTGCTGGGGCTGTCACAACACCTGCTGTGTCACCCTCACAGCACAGCCAGTCATCAAGGGCATCCCCAGTGCTTCAGAGACCTCAGTGCAGCTGTAAGGTAGCCTTTACCAAAGGGACACATGATGGGAGAACAGTTATCCCCACGCTACCTCAAATCAAAGTGTCTATAAACAAGGATTCAATAGAAGCTTTGGGTGGGTGGCTTGTTGGGTTTTTCTTTTTTTCACAAAACCATTAGTTTTAAAGAAATCTTCAGTTCACAAAAACCAAGAGAGCACTAAAGAAATTGATGAAGATTACCAAAATACAGCACAAGTTAAATAAAACTTCATTAATATGCTAAATGTCACTGCACCTGGTGTTCATGAAGGTGATATCCCCATCCGTGGGTTGGCATGTTGGTTTTCCTCTACTTTCTCTGTATGAAAAATTTGAATTAAAGGAATCCAAGCTGATACCGTGAGCCTCCTTCTAGGCTCCCAGAGGGACCCTGAGGGTTGCTGACCAGCCCAGAACAATATTTGTAGACAATTCCTGTCTCCCCTGAGCCACTTCCCTTTACAGATCCATAAACAACAATTTCCCTCATAAAAAGTTATTTGTCTCAGGCTTTTGAGGACTTTCACCCCAGTTTGGGCATTGTTTCTCCCATGCTGTGAGGGGAAAAATCCTACCTGCAGAGCTGGGCTGGGGGGCTGCACACACCCCTCCCACACCCCATGCCGCCCCCGCCCCAGCTCGAGGGCCACCACTACCACACACATGCCCCACACACACCCCGCAGAGGTGATACGGCGGGGGCTGTTCCCAGCAAAGCCCCTTTAAGGGACACTTCAGGGCAGCCACGGGAGGCACGGTATTAATTTTAGCCTGGAGCACTGCCAGGGGCGCAGGGCAGCTGCTGCGGGCAGCGGGGGGGCCGGTGCCTCCACACCCTGCCCTCCTCCAGCAAAGCCCCAGCTCCCGGCTCTCCCACCACCCGGAGCCAAGCTGGCAGCGGAGCAGCCATGGCAGAGGAACAGACCGAGCTGGAGGAGAGGATCATCATCAAGGACCAGCACATCAAGGAGATCGACCTGGTGAACCGAGACCCAAAGCACATAAACGAGGATGTTGTAAAGGTAGGACTGGCTCAGTGCTGTGTTTCAGGAGCATCACTACCTCCCTCACACCATCGGTGCATCGGCATTGCCACTCTGTGCTCGGCTTGGCCTCAGCCAGGGCTGTAAGCCCCTGCCCCGGGTGCCTCAAGAGGTGGCATTCCCTCGGGCTGTGGGAGGTGACCGGCTACAAGCCACAGCCCTGCGGCCAGGGGTGTCCGGACGCTGGCTGTGTGGTGTGCATGGCTCCGGTCAATGCAGCATTTCCCATTCCTTGAATGCACTCCCCAACTTCATGGGCTGTAGCCTGAAAATTTATGGAGGTGCCCTTCTTCGTACCAGTAAGCGGGGAGCCAAAAATAAAACCGGGTCAGTCCCATCACTGATTTAAAGGGAACCTTGGTAAAAGCCTGCTAATCCTCAAGACCTGGCAATACAAGCACCAGAATGTTTAGATACGTGTTGTCCTGTCTGGAAGGAGGTGGTTTCTCCCACATGGCAGCAGGAGGGTGCAGCAAAACCTCCTCTGTCTATTTTTGCTCATGAGGAGCTCTCAGTCTAGCTGAACAGGGAAACATTTTCCTGAATGCTGACCACTGAAATACGGTCACCATAAGGTTTGTTAGCAATATGACAAGGATAATTTTGGCTCAAAGGAGAACAGGAGGCGATGGGATGGTTTTGTTAGAACTGTATTTGAGAGATCAAAGATGACATGCCAGAAGGGACGGCACGCGCTGAGCCTGCTCACAAAGGCTTTAGCAACAGGCATGACATGGGTGATATGCAAGCCTATGTTTCTGTGTTAAAACACTATTACAGCTAAACCCGTGGCATGGTCATATTAAAAGCCCCCCAGATGAGCCGCAGCAGCCATAGATGGACACCCTTCCAGCACAGTGAGACGTGCCCATGACAGTTGTCAGGCACCTCGGTATCTCGAGCATGTTCCCAGCAGCACATCCCACATCTGTGCCACACCATGCCAGCACGGCTCAGCACCCTCAGCCCAGGGCTCGGAAAGGTGCTGGGCCACGGGCAGTGCCACACTGCTATTGGCCACCCTGCCAGCACAGCAAGGACCAGGGCAGCCTTCAGCCTGCACACCCCCGGTGCCAGGCAGCACTGCGGGGCACACCTACCCGCTCCTCAGCTTGCGGACATCACCAGCCACTGCTGGGGGTAATGCCAGTGCCTTTGGCACCCTAAGCCTTCACACCAGCCCCATTCCCCCATCCCTGCCTTCTCCCACTCAGGGATCACCAAAAGCCTGTAAGAGGATTTTCAAGCTCACCCACTTACATGGCCATGCTGCTGCTTCATCAGCTGTGGAAGTTTTCAGAGTGTTTGCTGAAGCTACCTAGCATTCCTCCCCCCTTAAAAATAGCCCAGCTGATAAGGCTGGGGAGGAGGAGCAGAGCCAGCCCGGGACAGGGAGCACAGCTCACCTCACTGCTGCTCCACAGCATCCCAAAGGAAAAGCCAAAGCCTCCCTACTCGCTGGTGGGCAGCAACACAGTCAATCAAGCCCTGGGCATCGAAGCATGCAATACTCTTAAAGCAGAGCAGGTAGAGAGGCATCCAGCAGAGGGGAAGCTGGGAAGCAGAGTGTTTTGCAGGCTGAAAGGCTCATGTGGCCATAGATAAACCCATCCTGAGCATTACAATGCAGCAGCCAGAATTTGGGAACACATGACAGCAGTGGCACCAGCCACAGGGGCTTTACAAAGCTTTAAAAGCCTCCTCCCAGGCAAAGCAACCAAGGAACTGAGCTGTACCTGCATTCACTGGTCCCTGAACACGTCAGGGCAGCACCCAGGCTCAGCTCAGGGTTCAGCCCCTGCCTCCACCACTCTTCCAGACCCACTTCTGACATGCCATTAGCAGAGGAAGCAGTAAGGCAGACTCTTCTCTTACAGCCTGCTGCTCCCTTCACTAATTGATCCCCTGATTAGCTCATCAAGCAGCTGTGCAGTGGGTGCTGCTCAGCTTCCAGCCCACCTGGGCAGCAGGGCTTCCCTGGGAGCTGCTGGCAGGTGCCCCAGGAGCAGCCAGCTCTGCTGTTGCCTGGTCCTCTCAGAACTCCCCCCAGCACCTCCTCCTCACGCCAGGAAATTAAAGATGATGCAGAATGATTTTCAGAGTGATCAAAGTGCTTTGCAGAGTGATCAAAGTGCTTCCAAAACCAGAATGGATATTGCAATTTAACATAAATGTACAAACAGACAGCTTCCCAAGGAAAGACCATGCTATTTTTCAAGACAAATAGCTTGGCTCACATATTCCCTAGAAATGAGTTACACCACAATGAGATCGCTATGCATAGTTCAGCGGCCTTTGAGAGTATTTGTCATTCAGAGATGTTCCCAACACCTGCACATAACAGCACTGTCCCTGTAAGGGCATCGCTGAGCCAACCTCTCTCCCTCTTCAGAAAGAAAACACAAACAGAATTGAGCACTTTGCCTCCGCACATATAAATAAATAAATCAATCATAAATCAAGGGGGTTGTGGGATTTTTATTAGCACAAAACACTTTCTTGCTGAGCAGGCAGCCCACATCCCTGAACGCTAAAAAAAGGTAGGACTGGGCTCTGGTGTCCTCTGGCGTACACAGCGCTGGGCAGCACTCCTGTTCGGAGGGCTCCTGCCTGGCTGCAGCCCTAGAAGTGCCATCCCCAGCTCGGGGTCTGCGAGTGGGGGACGTGCCCCAGGACAGCCCAGCCTGGGCTCTGGCACCACGGGTGAAGCCTGCGCTGCCTGCAGGCTGAGGCCAGGCAGTGCCCCGAGCCCTGTGCCATCCTCATCTGGCCCTTTGCAAGGGCAGGGGCTCTCCTGCTGCACCAGGGCTTGCTCAGCGGGGGCAGGGGGTCCGGACCCCCAGCACAGCCCTTGCCCTCCCCAGCCCCCTCATTCGGGCTCTCCTCTCACATTGCAGCAGATCCTTGTCCTTGCACTGGAGCCCTGGTTAATGCCCCCAAACCCCCCTCACCTCCACCTTCTCCCCTCCCAGGTGGATTTTGAGGATGTGATAGCTGAGCCTGTGGGAACATACAGCTTTGACGGCGTCTGGAAAACCAGCTACACCACCTTCACCGTCAGCAAGTACTGGTGCTACCGGCTGCTCTCTGCCATCCTGGGCATCCCCCTGGCAGTTGTCTGGGGCTTCCTCTTTGCCCTCATCTCCTTCTGCCACATCTGGGCAGTGGTGCCCTGCATCAAGAGCTACCTGATAGAGATCCAGTGTGTCAGCCGAATCTACTCCCTCTGCATCCACACCTTCTGTGACCCACTCTTTGAGGCACTTTCCAAGATCTGCAGCAACATCAGAGTTGCTCTCCGAAGGGAGATCTAGGTCCCTACAGCCACTCCAAGCAGCCCTCATGCAACCACCCCTCTGCGCAGGTTCCCCTGGCTCCTGCAGCGTGCCCTGCCCTGGGGCACAGGGACAACCGTGCACAGGGACCTGCGCAGTGTGGTGGGACCCTGTGGCAAAGCTGGCTGGGGGGATGCTCCCTGCAGACCAAGGCATGCTGGGCTGCCCCTTGCTCCATCTCAAAGCCAGCAGCTTTAGGAGAAGCCCATCAAGCTTGGTGAGCATCCCAGGGAGAGCCCTCTGCCCTCCAGGACCCCCAGCATTGTGCCCTGCTCCCATGGGAGGCACAGCAGCATCTCCTGGACCACAGCCCTCGGCCATGGCCTGCAGCTGCAGAGCAAGAAGCAAGGGTGCGGAGATGCTGCTGGACAACAGACCAAACCCCACCCGCTTCGCTATGTCTCTGGTCTAGCATGACACTAAGATAAATACTTGCATTTGAATTATTACTTGCTGCAAATAATTGTTGTTGTGGAAGCTTCTGTATTAAATCACATTGCACAAAAGTTTTATGGATAGAATAGTGAAAACAATTTTTTTCCATGTGTGTTTGCATTTCAGCAAAGCTTTGAAATCCAGATCAATTATTGCATGAAATATTGTCTGCCTTCTGGGAGGATGTACTGACTCTGGGCCATCAGCCACTGCAAAACCTTTTGTGGCAGTTTGACACTCACTACTTAATTAGGGGCATCGCTATGCTTTGTGCTCAGGATTCGAGGGGCAGTACAGCACGGGTGGGCAGCTGCCCTGCGCATCGCCCGTGGGTGCACTGCAGCTGCAGGGACAGCAGCTGGGCAGCACCATAGGGGGCAACAAGAACAAACGGCTTTTGGTAACTTCGCGTGAGCAATCACAAGCTTGGCTTTAAGTAAAGCTTTGGTTTATTTCTCAGGGAGAATATTTACTATGTGCTTGCTCCTCGGTGCTGGGCAAGCTCTAGCCTGCAGCAATGCCTTTATCCTACACAGCGAGGGCTGTCCCTCTGCTCAGTGCCCTGCCCTGCTGAGACAGAGTGGTGGAGGCAGTGGGGGGGCAGGACCACCCCGACCCCTCGGGCTCTGCCCCCAGGGAGGAGACCCGCATCCGAGGCGCTGCCTCGCACCCTTCCCCAGCCAGGCCCCCTCCCACAGCATCCCATGGGGCTCGCCCAGATGTGCGGGGGAGAGCGGAGGAAGGAGCCTCCTCCGGGACACTGCCCGCTTCCAGCCACTCCGGCTCCAGTGAAAACACAAGGACGAGGGGAAAAAGTTCAATTTGGAGCTATTTCATCCCCTGTATTGTCAATTACTTTGTTTAGTCCATCTTCTGTGAAGTGGTACTTTAATTTTGAGGCACTTCAACCCCTTTTTGGCTCTGGCCTTAAGCGCTTTGCTGAATCAGGGCCCAGAAGGTCTCGTTCAGAGGTTACTCTCAATTGTATTCAATTTGTGCTTTTTTCCCTTGGCTTCCAACAAAGACTTGGAGCCAAAGTCTCTTCTAGTGCCATGCCAAGGACAAGAAAGAGCCAGATTTTCTGTTGGTGTTCTTCCAGTGGCTTGGGATTGGGGACTTCCATCATCCATAGCAATGTAGCACCCGTGCTCTAGCAACACCAGGCCTTGAGATGGATGGAGTGATAAAAAAAAAACCCAAAAAACAACCAAAGGTATTTAGATATTTGTAGGGAAAAACTTTTCCAAAAACACTTTATCATGAGAATTTTTTAAAGCTTTTTGTGGGAATAAAATTAATTTAAAACAATAATTGAGATTACATTCTTTTTAATTTTTTTGTTGGTACTGTTCTAGTAGTTCACAGCCTGAACCCAAAAAGACCTCCAAAATTCCAATCTCCCCACCACAGCAATCTATGGGGTCCCCGCACACGGAGCACACACCACTCACATCTCAGCATCCCTATTTCACTTTTAACCCTTATGAAACATATTTTATCAGTGCATTCAACATCCTTCCACTGCAACAAACCTGGAGCTCCTCCTCCCATCCCCATTTCACTGCAGCCCGGGCAAGGCACGGGAGCTTGGACATGGGCTGCAGCATCACTCAGCTGGAGAACACAGCACCCCCATGCTTGGGGGCACAGACCTGCCTGCCTGACCCTGTAACCACGGCCAGCATTGCAACCAGGGCTCGCAAGGCAATGCCTGCCTCTCCCGAAACTTCCATAAAGCTTCCATCAGTCCCAGTAAAATCTATTGCCACATAGCATTTCTTTCCTGGCAGATGGAGGGTGCGCCAGGGCCCCAGGTTCACAATAAAATGGGGGGGACACTCCTTGTTGTGTGCAGGAGCTAATTACTCTCAAGGAGAAAGAAGGTGAATGTGGGAGAAAAATGCTATAGGCTTTCCTCAGGATTTAAACCAGCCTGGCAAAACATGCTGAGATGGAACATGCTGTGTCATATTCAGCAAATGTGCTGAGCACTCACTTGAAGCTACTACCAAAAAAACAAAGGAATGCCAGGTTATGAAAGGTGAAAATGTGCCTGTTGATAACAGTGAAAAAATAAAGTACACACTTAAATGCATTTTTCATATTCATTCCCAACATGTAAGGCCAAACCATATAACCGTTCACATGCAGGTCTTGCTTTTGCACATCCCTCCTGGCTGCAGATACAGGAGGTGTTGGGAGCAAAGGTAGGAGCATCCCTCTGCAGTCACCAGACCCCACTGCCACCGAATTCACAGGAAAGCTCCCACTGCCTTCAGCCAGAGCTGCACATCACCCCAGATGTCCCACACTCCACAGCAAGCTACAGAATAAAGCAGTGTGCACATCGGAAGTGCTTGGTGCAGTACTCTATCAACAAAAGCATCCTTACGCCTGGGTCTTGTGCTTAAAGCGCTGCTTCCCATTGGTTTCCTTCATTTTCTTAGTCTAGTGCTCCTGCACTTCCCCTCCCGCCTTCCATCAAGACGCAGTCAGAAAACTTTATTTACAGGTATTTCTTAACAATAAAAAAATCCATGCCATGAGCATGACCTTGTGTGTTACAGAGCAAGAAAAATTGCATTGGTGTAAAAGACTAAATACGATCTGCGGTAAACCCAAAGCAAAAGCTCGGCCTCGGGGGACTCAGAAGGAGTTTCCCTGTTAAAGCCCATGGAGTCCAGCTGTAATCCCACATGCCTGCCTTTGGAGAAGCTTTTCAGCACACTCAGCAAACCTGTCATTGCACAGATCCCCTGGCCCTGCAGTTGTGTCCGCTCCCCAGGCTGACCCATGCACACAGCCTCACACAGACACAGAGCACAGCTGCGGGGACACACACCCAGGCCTCAGCATTGTCCCCTCGGAGGTTTGTCCCCAGCCCTGTCCCTGCTGCCCTCCCAGCCTCTGGCAGCAGGACTGCCCCACTCTGTGCCACCAGCGCTGCCACTGGCCCAGGCTGCGAGAAGCAGGGCTGGCACTGTGCAGGGATGCGGGGACGGGGCTAAAAGACGTAGAGCATCCACTCCTGCAGTGCAGGACTGTTGGGGGCAAAACCTGTCCCTCCCAGTGGTATCTAAAAGCCACTGATGTCAGTGGTTTGGGGGCTCAGAAGCAGGTTCCTGCTGTCCAGTCCCAGGCAGCACTGAAACTTGGACCAAAGGAGTCCTCCCCCCACTCCCGCCTCAGTTCAATAATAACCGCTGGACATGCTTGCACACGCACAGACATATATACACCTATTTATATAGACCCCCTCCTTGCTTGTCCGAACCCTAGCTCTTCACAGGGAAGTGCTGGAGGCAGCACGGCGGTGGTGCAAGGTCCCAGCTGGCACTTCTCTCACGTCATGGATGGATGCATGAAGCTCCTCTGGCTCGTGCTCTTGCAGCTGAGGACAAAGGAGGAGGAGTTGCTCTTCTTGCTGACGCTCAGGTCGCATGCCGGCCGCGACTTCAGGTAGCGTGTGGAGCAGCAGAGGAAGCGCTGCATCAGGTCGTGGAAGAGGTGCCCCGTGTACAGCATGTAGATCCAGGGGTTGCAGCAGCTGTTGAGGCTGGCCAGGAGCATGGCGATGATGAAGGGGGAGGCTGCAAGGCAGAAAAAGCACGGCAGCATCAGGGCACGGCACAGGTGGCAAGAACCACCACCCTGGGGAGGTGGGCACTGGGCACACACCACGGTGGGCTCTGCTGAGAGCCCCGAGCTCTGCCAGCACTGCAACACTTCCTCCCACACCAGGAATGGGCTGCCCTGCCTGCTGGTCAGTACATCAGTAGAGAAGAGCTGGTAAACAAAAAGGGGGAAAGTGAGTCTTGGTTCAAGCAACTTGGGTTTAGGTTTTTCCCCTCAGAAAAGCTGCATTTCCCCTGCTCGCCTCCTGCGCTGTTGCCTGCTCAGCATTACCCTAGAAATGCCTCACCAAGAGGCAGAGCTGCCCACAGCATCATCTGCACAATTCGCCTTTATAGTGCCCAAAGCAGGGAGGAGGGAGTGTGGCTTTTTGGAGTTGCCATGGCAAAGAGCAAGAGTGGCAACAAAAAGAATCAGGTGGCTCATTTTTCCCCACCAAGTAGCCGATTTGGGGCAGATTAGTGGCTTTCATCTGCTTTCAGTCACCAAAATCCAGCCAACTGGACAGTGCCCACCAGCCCAGCCCCATCCATGCCTCCTCGCCCGGCGCTCTCCCAGCCCTGGGGAGCGATGGCATTTTTCTTTCCCCCTGAATTATTTTTTCACACAGGACACACCCTTTGCCAGGGGAAATGACAGCCATCCCCATTCCAGTAATGAAGTCTGGGAGCCTGGCAATGGCTCCCAGCTGCAAGCGTGATGCTGGGGACGGGAGGTGATGGTGACGGCATACTGCCAAGATGACAGGTCTCCGGCTGCTGCTCCCCACACCCAGAGCATGAAGCACCCGCCTGTCCCACCTGAGAGGTCAGATCGGTGCCTTTTGGTGAGAAGGGGCCAGTGGCACTTGCCCCGCCATGGCAGCCAGCATAAGGAGGGGCAGCCTGCCCCCCCCCAAGCCAGCACCTCTGCGAAGCGGCTGCAGGTCAGGGACAGAGCTTTTATTCTGCTCCCTGTGTTTTCTGCCCATCTTCTCATCTCCTTGTGCTCTCAGGGGATGCACCAGCAGCAAGGATGTGTACGTGTGATTGGCTGTTTCTGGTCCCTTTCTGCCTCTGCAAAAATCCACTCGAGGTTTTTAAACTAGAAAAGAAGTGTGAATAATGAATACTAGTTTCTGAATTCACCCTTAGCCAACTCATGCATAATTACTGCTCCAGTGATATCTGGCCCAACCGCTTTTAATTTTAAGCATATGCTAAAAGAAATCCATGGGGAATGGCTTACAAAGCCTAGGTGCAAGACCTGAAATACATCATAGTATTTCTATCCATTAAAAAAATCCAGCCATGGCTGTCTCAGCTCTTCTCTCTCTGTGGGACATAAATTGAATTTCATGGAGCTTACTGCAGGGCAGGTCTTAAGCGTGGATCTCTTCCCTCTCTGGCAGGACTGCCAGAGATCCCCAAGAGGTGCTGCAAAGAGCAAGCTCTGCCCCTCACAGGTGTTCCCTCTCCCCAGGCTCCGAACATCCACTGCAGCAGGGCCAGGGATGTTGTGCTGTCAGGAGGGATCAGCAGAGGCAGGAGGCTGTGCCCGGGGAAGGGCTGAGGCATCTCTGCTGCAAATGCTGCTACAGAAGTGAAATGAAATGAGGACTGTTCACTAATTCCCACACACAGAGAGATGCTATCAGTCACAGCCCACATTTCAGGGCACCAGCTCCCAAGATTAAGGGACCGATATAACAGTTATGCTGTTTCACAGCCTCACTATTCTCTTCAGAGGAGCTTTACGCCAACTTTGACTCAAAGCTCAAAATGCCACACATGACGTGTCTTACCTGTAAGGTGTGTGCAGCAGAAACCTCATTCTAACCTACAGCCTCTGAAGGATCCCCGGTGCTTACGCCAGCACCTGAGTCCTAACCTGTAGCTCCAACCCGCGCTTACAGAGGCTGTAGGTTTGCATACGAGCAAAGGTGGGGATCACCGCTGCCCGGCCCAGGGCGGGTTACCAGGCTGATACCCCAGCCCCTCCGCAGGCACAGCAGCAGGGCTCCGGGGTGTTCAGCCCTCACACTTGGGCACCTCCATCTGCCACATGGCAGCCACGGGGAAGGGGCACAAATGGGGCTGCCTGGCCCTGCGGTTCCACGGGGCAGGGCGATAGTGGGGCTGGGGGAGCGGGGCCAGGCAGGTGGGCAGCAGCATGGGACCCCAGCCCTGCTCTGCCACTCCACCCGGCACTGCTCAGGGCAGGGGTGCAGCTTCCACACCTCGCTTTCCTTATGTTACTGAAGTTGGTTTATGAAGCGAGGAAGGCTGGTGTATAAAGCTACTGAAATGGATCAGTAATCACAGGGCGCGACCTCTCTGATTATTACTTTGCTAACTAAGAAAGAAGGGCTTCAATTTGCTTTCTTTACAGCCTTTTTACCTTGATGCATGCCAAACCGCAGCAGACTGCATCCTGCACAGGTGAAAGCACAACCCTGAGCAGTATCGGAGATTCACCCACGGCAGACCAAGCGCTGCACATCCCTCTGCTAACGCCCAAGGCCTGCGTCTCACACGCTGCGGGATGCAATGTGTGGGCACAAAACTGTAGGGGCCCTGCTCAGCATGAATTAGGATTCAGTTAGGTATTAACAGACTTTCCCTTGTCAGGGACACTCTTTATGATATCCTATGCCAAATTCCCTTTCTGCTGTAGGGTATGCCTCTGCCAGGCACCCGGCAACGCTGCCCGGCCAAGGCAGCCCAAGCCTCAGTACAAAGGGAATGACGCAGGCCAACACTGTTGGGAGCGCAGCAGGCAAAGTCCATTCCTTCTGCAGAGAGGACTGACCCTGCCACCCTTCTTGTGCCTCTGGGCACCCAGCGAGGAGGAGGGTGGGCCTGGGAGGAAGGGCTGGGGTCTCCGGGCATTTGCTATCCACAATAACCTGCCTGAGGCTTTTCCTCCCTATGCCATGAAAGCCTCCAGCAAATGCTCTGGCAAAACTCCCACCCTTTACTGCAGACATGGGCTCTCGAGCAACAGAAATGTGAGGGGAAGGGGAGTTTGTTACAGCTCAGCGCGGCTGGAGCTTTCCTTGCTACCTAAAAGCAAAGCAGAACAGGAAGTTTGTCGCAGGGCTGGTTGCACAGGGTGAGCAAGGCAGAGTTTCCCGGAGCAGCAGGCAGGGTGCGACCTGCGAACAGCCCGGCCATCCCCCCGCTCCACAACGCAGGAATCAGCAGAGCGGCAGAGGTTTGTTTGCTGATGAGTCAGATGGAAGCCCTCGAGACTGTGGGTTTAAAATACAGCAAAAGGGAGAGACACTGCTTCATGCCAGGGTGCATCTAAAAACCAAAAGTTTTGAGCAGCCTAGATCAGGTGGAAAACCAAGAGACAGCTGCCTGGAGCACCTCGGGAAGTTTAAAGACCTGTGTTTCACTTCCCCACCTGAAATAAAAGGAGTGGAGAGAAGCAAGAAAGGCAAAGGTGAGCCTGCCTGGCTCCAGCTCTTCTGTCAGCTTCAACTGACATGAGAACAGTCATCCACGGGCTGCCGGAGACCTCAGGTTTTCCCCAGAGCAATGTATAGCTGGAGCAGGGTTAAAGAAGGGAAAAGCATGCACGGTGTAAGCAAGCTGTGCCCTCTGCTGCGAAGCCCTTTGCTGCAGCAGGCTGCGAGGGGTGCCGGGAGGGGGTCGCAGCTCCTCACCGGTCTTTGGCATCCCCAGACTCAGCATTCCTGTTGAGCTTGGGTCAGTCTGTCCAAGGAGCTGTCATCCCTGGATGCATCTTTTTGCCCTTTCTCCCACCTCACAAAGTTGTGCAGTTTTTTCTTTTAAGCTTTCCCAGCGGGTTCTCCTTGCAGGTGCAGAGGGACCATCAGATGCCTCCGCCGGGGGACAGCACAGAGCACAGCTACAAGAGTATGAGACTAAGGAGGATAATATATTTTGCTCTGTTTGCAACTTCTGTGATGACAGGAGCAGCCAGCACCAAGAATAAAAAGTGGCAAATCAGTGATATCGTGTCCTTTAGGAAGAGCCTTTGCTCATAAATCAGCGGCTCTCTGCAGGAACCATGACCCAGTCAGAGATAAAATAACAGCAGCACAGGGTGGATGGAAGTGGGAGGAGAGGGAAAAGAGGGGAGAAGAGGAGAAAGCAAAGCAGTCACTGAGTTAAAAACAGCAGAGCAAAAGAAAAGAAGTCGGGCACTAACACTGTGCAGTTTCTCCTGCAGCTGGCGTGGGGCTGAACTCCCACACAGCCCTAGCATACCCCAGCACCCGGGGTGGGCAATCGACCCACCAGAGACCCAGAACAGCCCCGGGAGGGATGAATTCACACACCTGGGGACAGTGAAAACCTCCCCAGCCACCCCCAGCCACACAGCCCAGCCCGGAGCTGCGGTAACACTGAATTTGCCGGGATCTAAGCTAGCCCTTGCCTGCACCAGGGCAGCTCAGGCACAGCCTCTGCTGCCCATCGGGTGGTTTTCCCATGCTCAGGACTTTTTTCCACCTCCCTCCCAGCCCCCTGAGACTCAGCTCAGAGCACAATTTCTGGCTGTTGCTCACAGCCCACGAGCCTGTGTCAGTGCCCCTGCAGCCACTGAGCTAAAGCAGTCCACGCAGACACAGGGCTACGGGAGGGGAGAGGACATACCTTCCTGCGGAGCATTCGTATCCCACACAGACCACATCTGCACAAAGAAAAAGGGAGTCCAGCACACTATGAAAGCTAACACTATGATGAAAGTCATTTTGACTGTCCGGATCTTGGCTTTGGAGATGAGCCTGATGCTGCTGACCCTGGTAAACGCTGTTCCGCTGCGGGAGCTGGAGCTCAGAGCCACGTTGGGCCCATGAGCCGTCTTAAGCTTCACATTCTGCCAGATTTTGAAGCTGATTAAGCCATAGCAGATGCTCAGCATCAACACAGGGATGATGTAGACCATGAGGGTTATCCAAGTGACATAGGCTTTAGGTCCCCAGGGCTGGATGAAATCTGCCCAACAGTCATAAACCCCATTCCCCACATCCCTCAGAGAAAATATGTGGATCTGAGGAATGCTGACCAGCAGGCACAGCAGCCAGGTGAGGAGGACAGAGACGCGGTCCGCTCTCCTGTGCAGAGACCTCAGTGGCTGACAGATGGCCAAGCACCGATCCAGGGACATCAGCAAGAGCATGTAGGTTGAAGCAAACATCCCCACTACCTGCAAGTACTTGATCAACCGGCAAAGGAAATCTGGCCCGTAAAACCTGAAGGTGATGTCCCAGATGAGCTGGGGCAGCACCTGGAAGATGGCCACCACCAGGTCAGCGATGCTCAGGTGCTTCATGAAGAAGTACATGCGGGAGTGCTTCTGCCGGGTGGTGTGGATGGCCAGCAGCACACACAGGTTGCCGGTCAGGGCGAGGAACAGGATGAGGCAGAGGACGGTCACCTCCACCTTGGCCATGTCCTCGTTCCTCTTCAGGGGGTCGGCGGTGCTGTTCCTGCCGGCGCTCTGGTTCTCCAGGCGCAGGCTGCCGTTCCCCAGGGAGCCGTTGACGGTCCACACGCCGCTCCCCGCGAAGTACAACTTCTCCATGGCCGGCGCGGTCCCGCATGGAGCCTGGCGGCGGAGAGGCTGGGGCAGATCCTGCGGCCGCCTCCCCGTTGGCGTCCCCGCTGCGGCGCCCACCCGCCCGCGGGGCCGGCCCCCGCTGCCCCCCGCGGCAGCCCGGCCCTCCCGGCCCGGGGGCTGCGGCGGCTCCGCCCCGGCCCCTCCCGGGCACCGGCGTCCCCGCGGGCTCCTGCCCCCGGGCAAAACCGGCGGGCGGGAGGACGACGAGGGCAGGGGCCGGCAGAGACGCGCGGTGCCCGTCCCAGCGCCGCCAGCTCCTCGGGGGCCCTCCCGAACTGCCCCCCCCCGCACCGGTTCAGCACCTTCTCCCGCCTCCGCAGAGCGGCCGCCCACGCACCCGCGGGCAGCCCCGCCGCCGCGCTCCCACCCGCGACGGCGCCCGGGCACAGCAGCGCGGCCGGGTCCCCGGGCGGGTCCCCGCTCCTACCTCCGGCCCCGGCCCCCCGGCAGCCCCCGCTCTCCCGCGCCCCGCTGCCGGCAGCGGCCCCGGCGGGGCGGGGGCCGGATCGGGCCCGCCGGCGCTGGGCTGCGCTCGGGGCGGCCGCCGCGAGAGGGAGCGGCAGACCGGAGGCTGCCGGCGGCCCCACGGTGATGGGCGGGGGCTGGCGGGGCTGCAAACCCCCGATGGCCACCGGCCTCCGTCAGCCCGAAGCCCCCCGGTGCCCGTCGGCTAGACCCCGTGTAAAAGGCGGAGGGGTGGAAGAGCCCCCGCGCCGGCCTCACCTCCCCCAAGCACAGCCCCGGCCCCCGGTGCTCGCAGCCCCCCGTGCCCGCAGCCCCCCGGCCGGGCTCGCAGGGCTGGGAAGAGCATAGACAGGGGGGCTGGCGCGGCCTGGCAAGCCACAATGGGATGATGCTGGGGTGCAGTGGGGTTCGGCAGCAAGATGCGGGAGACACCCCAGCGCTGCAGGCTGGCCACACTTCTTGGCTGGCAGCAGCTCAGAGAGGGGCCAGGCGGCAGTGAGACAGGGCCTGCGGAGCCAGGGGCTCTGCTCCCCTAGCATCAGGTGCCCACTCTGCCCCCCAGGTTTTGAGGGCCTCGGGGGAGCTGGGTTTCACCAGCATAGTCATTGAGGTGCCCACCATGCCGGCCGGCACAGCCCCACGCAGTTATCGTTATCGGCAGTTCTGTTATCGGCAGTTAAAACAACCACCAAGGGCTCTTTTTATTTCTTTCAGGAGGATTATTTTAGAGTATTATTAAAGCATTTCTACAAAAGAAGAAAAAGTGGCCATGTTTGACATCGTCTGTCATCACTGCCACTAGCTCAGCAGCACATCTCGCTGTTTTCCCGGGACTCAGGCCCCCTGCGAGAGGGAAGCAGGGACCCAAGTGCCAGTGGGAGCATTCAGGAGAGCATCCAACAACCTCAGCACCTTGAGCTGAGCCCCACTGCACCCGCCGCTGCATCACTCCCAGGCCTTCTAACCAAGAAGGGGGCCACAGCGGGAGCCTGCCTGGCCTGGCCGCTGCAGCCCCCAACTCCAGGCAAAAGCCAGCACGCTGGTGCTCACTCCCTGTGCTGCCTTCCCTGGAAAGCCACATCTCAAATTCTACTTAGCGTAGACATAAGCCTTGAATAAACATCTCTGCAGTTATTTTTAAAGATTTTTTGGGAACCTTTAGCTCCATGCAAGATGTAGAAATGTTAAATACTTTGGCAAGTTCTTCCCTCCAGGGTTCACGTTCTTCCTCCTTCAGGCAATAAAACTGCTGTGGGAATCGCTGAGGATAACAACTCACCATGTGCAATGCTTTTCTTTTTTTTTCATTGTTCTGCCTTTTTCGGGAGAGTTCTGTAGGAGGAGGTGACCGGGGGGTGAAATCCTGGCTCCAGTAGAGTCAAGAAGTTTGCCCACGGCTTCTGCGTGGCTTCTTTAGCATCTTGCAGTGCACCAAGAAATGCTAAATCTGCTTCTGGGCCCAGGTGGGATGGCAGCGCTGGTGAGACAGTCACCTCAGGTGAGACAGAGCAGCCACTGATCCTCCTTGCCCTCAGAGGAGGCGTCATTCATCACCGCACAGACACCGATTCCTTCACAGACTACAACTGAACCGCTTCTAATGCAGAAAAGAGCCTTACGCTGACTGCGTTGCTTAGGCATGCAGCAGCCGAACGCCTGAAAGAGTGGTGTGTAATTGCAGAATACGTTTTATTTCAACAGTGAATCATAAATGCTAAGCTGTGAAAGAGCTCTCCTAGGAATCAGCCTGTTTGTCCCCTTGCCAATGCCAAACTGGTCCCAGGGCTGCGTTTTCTAACGCTCTGCCTGCTCTGATTCAGAAGTGCAGCAGTGGCTTAGTGAGCCGCTCGCAGTCGAGGTGAAGGATCATATGCCTTGAGGACTGAACTTTGGATTTAAAAGGCTAAGTCATGGAAGGTTTTCATTAGTTTTACTTCAAGTGTCTTGGCTACAGCCTAGGCTCTTTGCTCACGTCGCATTTGCAGAGGCAGCAGAGCCTGGACAGGAACACTGCAGCTGCAGCAGGGAGCCAGGGGCTGCTTACACGAGGCGCGGCCAAGCCCCGCAGCGAGAACGGTGAGAAGGAACATCTCTGCTTTCTCATAAAAGGGGGCTGCAGTGTTACCCCCTCCCCATGCAAAGAAGGGACTGAATTTCAGGAGGTGCAGATGCACCCACCAGCCCCAGGCCCCACACTGCTCTCAGCTCACAGGCAACTCCCCACGGCCATCGCTTTCCTCTCCTGTCTCCTACCCTGCCTGTGACCTCCCCAGCAGCCATTTCCCTCAGATTTGTGGCCAGACCAGCTTCAGTCAGAGCTTTGTGCGCAGCTTCAACTGATTTGCCACTTGGCCAAGACAGTCCAAGTGCTCCCGCTGCCTGGTCATGAAGACATACCCAGGGAAACCAGGACCAACAGCATCGCTGTCTGCACAAAGTTCTGCTTCGCTCCTGGGCAGCTTGGAGACAGAAATCGTTCACTGGGGTTTGACACTGACCTCACCAGTTACACAACATCCGACCCTTTCATGTATTTTCTCATCTATGACCCCGGTTTTTGGCTGCCACACTTTGGCAGTTACTAAAACACACACTTTGTTTGTTTTAGTAAGCCCAAAAGATTCTGCACGAAGGGGAGAAATAAAAAGAAATCTCTTTGGTTGAAAATAAATTCAGTAGCAGGTTCCTGCCCTGTCCTGGGCTGCCAGCCCTGGGCTGCTTCGTCCCTGCATGCCACTGCTGGGCTGCTCCCCACACAATGCTGGCTGCAAGATGGAGTGGTCCCAGAAATCCCCCCCTGCGCCATTCCCAGCCCAGCTCCCAGCGAGCACTGCCTGGCTTAATTCATCCCAGATCCCAAAACTGCTAAATGGCTTGAACCAGCCCTGGGACACATGCATGCCTGTCACCTGGGCTGGCAGGGGACATCGCAGCTGACACACCACTAACACTTTGATAGAAAGCCAAAAAGCCCAAACCGAGCCCAAAACAGGTGCCTGCACCATGGCAGCCACTGCCTGTGCAGGCACCCTCATGTTCACCACATGGCTCTCGTTTTGGCCCTCAGCCTTTGACAGCATCCCAATGACAACTGGCAAGTGCCGGGTGAGAGCAAGGCTTTTAGAGGAAATTACTGTTTTACTAGACCAACAAACAAGCTTCTCAGCAGCTCCAGGAGACCAGATTCAAGCTCCCAGGGCAGCCCAGCAGTGCTCCAGCCTGCAGCACTGCTCTCCAGGGCTGCTGCTGCACTCATGGTCACACCTTGCATGGAAACTGCTCAATTTTGAGCCCTGTCTTGGAGCCCAAGCCTGCACAGGAGGCATGGGAACTTGTCCAGGCTCCCTTGGGGTGTCCCCAGGAGCTGCCAAGGAAACCTTCCCCCTTTCTGACCTTCCTGGAGCTCCCCATGCCGCTGGCCCCATGCAGCACCCAGCCCTGTGTGTGGTGCACAGGTGATGCACACAGCTGCTGAGGGTCAGCTTCAAATCGTGCTCAGGGCACAGGGAGCAAAAGGTGCCATAAGCAGAAAACTCAGGTATTGGTTTTTTTTTTCTTTTAAACCTTCCCTTGCTTATTTTAGTTTTCTCCGTTTCTGTTAAAGGAAAATTTCAAAACTCGTAAGTCCAGTCAAAATAAACTCACCCTGCCACTGCTAGCTGCCATAGGAGTTCACATCATTGCACCTATAAATGTTAATTTGAGCAAATAATGACAGCACCAAACAGCCACACAGGTGGTGCCTGCAGACACAGCCAGTGGTACCGGTGCTGGTGCAGAGGGAGAAGGACCCTCCTGCCGCACATACCTGGATCAGGCCCACCACGGTGGCTGCAGCCTGTGGAGCTGGGCAGCAAGTTCAACCTCCCAACCTGTGAAGACAGTAACATTGTCACTGTGTGAAATTAAAATGCTTTACTCTTAATTGTGCGGGGTTGCTGCCTGCTCCATATCTGTGCTGTGGAGGAACAGCCTTGGTTCTGCAACTGGAAAGTGTATTACCGGGACAGCTGCTGGGGGTTTCCCTTCACAGGGGCATGAGAGTCAGACAAGATTTCATCGTTCTACACATACGTCAGTTTTCTCACATAAATTACCAAGTATGAAATCCCACAAGGGCCTCAGTAAAGAGGCACTTGCTGAAAACAAGTTGTTGCTGCACTGGCACAGCCCTGTGCCCCACGGCTGGAGCTGAGCCCCACAGACCTTCCCCGTGGGCTTTCAGGGGTAACGCTGGGGTCTAGTCGCCGTCAGATTGAAGATCCAGCCATAAGGTTTTAATTGGCACTGCCTTTGTCTGTGGTGGGAAGAAAGTGAAGGGAACTAGCATAGCAAAATGTCTCACCTGTGCCGAAGGGGACACTGGGGGCTTGGGACAACATCCAGCAGGATGGATGCAGCGGGAGATGCTCATAGCCCCGCAGCAGCGGGAGATGCTCACAGCCCCTCACAGCCTCTCGGTCCTTATTCAGGCAAAGCTGCTGCTGCTCTGCAATTAAAAACCAAACACACGTGATTTTAAAGCAAAGAGTCCTGTGAGAATGGAAGGGTTTTCTGAGTCACCCCAGCTCCAAAAATGCAATGATGCCATAGAATTGGAAACATTTTTATTTTAAAAATACATGCTTTGGAATAATCAAAAGCACAAATGCTACATAAAGCTAAATTTAATTGCATTTCAGTTTACTGCTGCATCTGAAATAGCTGTTTTTCCAATAGCTATCTTGAATCCCAACTTTACAGTCCCCATGATACAAGAGGTCTGGCAAAACTTCAAGTGCAGGCCACTGTTCTACAGATGGAGTTGCAGCTGCTCATGAACTCTCGTGTATGGATATGCCCAACAGCAGGCACTGCAAGCTAGAAAGCCAGGGTATTTTATCTGGCTGCTTTTGCATGGGAAATTGTCTTTATTCTAGAATTATTTCCTGGTCCTCGGCCCCTGCACTCAGTCTGCAAGAGGCTCAACTTTGGTAAATTCACTAAAAATACAGAGATGTACAGTCCCATGCACATCCCTGAAAAAAGTATATTAGTGCTTCAATAAAAAGCTGCTGTATGTTGTGGGCTTTAGATAAGGCTTGGGAATATAGTAGGGGTAGAGGAAATTATCAGTGTTTCCCAGTGTTTCTTAAGTGTGCACATGAGTAAATCCCTAAGTATGATATAAAATTCCTATGTAGCTATCCATCTGGTATACTGATTTTCAGAGGAATACACACTGACAGTAAATATTGTAAAATGTACTGTACTGAAGTCAACAAGTCTTTGGAGATAAAACACGGAAATCAAAGCAACACACAAAATTATTTTGTCCTGAACACTTATTCAAAGTTCATTGTGTTAATGAGTTTGCTGATTAGTGGTAAAAAATAACATAGGGCTACACATCATTTTAAGATGCAGGTAAAATACTGTTACAGTCTTAAGTAACGTTGTACCACCAGTTACATCACATGACAGCTTAAACCATGCTCCTGGCCATGGTATTTCACTTCAGTAGTTATCTAAAAAAAAAACCAACACAAAACCAGCCAAAAACTAATCCTCAGATTGATTATAGTAAACAAACTCATGGAAAAATACAGCTGAAGCCCACTGTCATCTCAAGCATTCCTGCGCCAGCACACAAAACGGCTTGTTGCTGGGGCTTTTGCAGAGCCGCTCTGAGAGCTCTTGCTTTGTTTTGGAAACTACATCATCAAAGCATTACCAGGAGGGAAAAAAGAGCCAGAAAAGCCGGCTTGCACACAGGCAAACGAAGAAAGGAGGAACAACTTGGATACTGCAGTCTCAAGCTTTAGAAAGCATTCGCAGCAGAATAAGAGAATTTCCATGAGTTCATGCCATGTATCAAGACCGTTTCATCTTTGCCCTTCTTTTTGTTTATCTAGGAACACTGAACTTAACTCAAAGAACTCAGTGTTGAGATCCTTCTACATCATGATGCTGTAAGGTTGATGGGATTCAAACTATTTCTTTCCAAGAAATCCTCTACTTACTGAAAACTGTCAGCCTCTGCTCCCGTGGCCTTCTGCGTATACTGGTGCAGAAGCCCAAGCCATGCTCATTCAACTTTTGGAGATAAAGTCTTGAACGAGAGCCTGAGTTTCTTGGCATTAAATCATCACCCATTTCCATAATCATTAACATTAACACTGCAAGTAAGAAGTCCCACCAGAGTCTCTGAAGCTGCACTAGTTTTTTGCTTGGTGCCAGGGAACACAGAAGGATGCCATCTCCTGCTCCAGGGCCCCATTCCCCCCCGGGATACAACAGCAATGCTCCATTCAAATCAATGAGCTTAAACCTATCTAAACTAGAGCGGGCTACGGATCATGCTGATCCTATAATCCAGGCTGATCCTATAATCCAAAAAGTCCTGCTTAGGCTCTGGCAGACCTTTGCAAGGTAGACGTCCATGGTTTCTATAGGGAAACCCACATGCTCCGATCTTCTGCCCATCACGTCCAGGCTCAGGGGTACCTGCTGCAGGTGCAGGGGGGACAGGGGACTGGGGCAGCAATGGCTGCACCGGATCGCTCGGGGCTGCTGTGCTGCATAGCCCTGAGGAGCTCAGTATGGGCAGAAGGCTGCCCACCGTGCATCACAGCCTCCATCACTGCCGCCCGGGGTCCCTCCCCAGCTGGAGGGGCCACAGGGCATTTCACCCGCAGAGAGAAGGCGGCTGGCAGGGGGTTACATGGTATATGCCCAACATATACAACCTCTGCAAAGGGTAACAAACACCCTCCCCATGCACTTCCCTGTGGGAACTGAACCTGCCTGACTGAGTTTTGTACGTGGCTCCATAATGACGTTGTTCATGCTAAAATATTTCTCACTTCATCTCATTATGGCCTCAAAGTCCATAAAAATCAATGGAGCCTGCAAAGACCCTGGGAATAGCAAGCTGGGCCTCATACAGGATGGTGGAAATATATATATATACACACACATATGCTTTTTAACAAAGATACTTCAATTTCAAGCTGTTGGGAGATTATCTAAGAATTTTACTAATTTTTTTGTTTGTCTTTTACTGTACTTCTGTGTAACTTCATGGTATTTGTTTCAGTTGCCCTGAACACACACTAGTCAACAAGCAGAACTAAAAAGCCAACGTAACACAGCAACACAGCCGCACGGTGGGACAGGGCTGCTACCCATAGCTGCACCGCACAGGTGATGCGACGCTGACCCAGCCACGCGCAGATGAACAGCCATCAGAAAAATGCATGTGCATCAATACAGATTCTATGGCATCCACAAAAGAAAGGTAGGAAGCCACATATTCCTGAGCATCACCTCCTGGCATCTCAGATATTAACAAAATATTTCCATTCACGTAGGTACGAATCTTTTATTAAAGCCATGTACCCGATGTGCAGGCACTGGCCCTGTACTGCAGGCTTCAGTTCATGCACACGAGCAGCCACAGAAGAATGTCTTTGGCCGCCAAAGTGAGGCGCATCTCTATTTGAGCATAACGTCTTACCTTGTTACGGTAAAGATGGAGGAGCCAGAACAAAACCAAAATATATACGTCTGCCTATTTTAATACATATTCATATGCAAATTATACAATTAATACATGCACATATGTAAAGGAAAGTAAATCAGCTTTGCTGCTCATCACTTCTTCAACAAAATCTATGCTGAGTGATATGAAAGGGACTGCAACCCTTCTCAGGTTAATTAAGTATATATATGTGTGTGTGTATATGCATGTGTGCGAGCATATAAGTAGGCATATGTCTAGGAATGTCCATACAGGTGTGTGTGAGTGGGTATTTATATATACATCCCCCCTCCCCACTGTGACTCATACACCATTTCTCTTGTACCGAATACCTGCCGTGCAACCACCAGTGCAGGCTCCAGGAATGCACCTGTGGGGCCAAATAATTAACCAGGGGAGCGCGCTTTCACTCTGAAAATGAAAACCAGCTACATTTATACAAACATTTCCATTTGCAGTAATGTGTTCACTTTCCCCTTCCTGAAGTCAATGATTTGTCCTTCTCTTTAATTTCAGGTGGTTGATTTTGAGCCAACTCACCGATTTGTTAGAATCATTTTGAATTCAGTCTTCTTCAGAGCACTCGCAGTGACTCCTCCACTGCTGGGGTGTGAAAAAAAACCATGTTCAGTTTCAGTCTTTGTTCTGAGCAGGTGACTGGTGTTAGGCTTGCCCAACAGGCAACGGTGATGATTTAGCTTAAATTCCTGCAGCTGGGTAAGGCATTCAAATTCCAAAATATCTGTTCTTCTATCAAAACCGACTCTCCTCAAAGCAAAGGATCATTTATTATAAATTCCTGCTAGGGAGGACATCACCCTTGGAGAAGCAGCCTCAAGGTACCACAGACCCTTCATGTCCCCTGCCCACCTCCAGCCTGTGCAGGTACATTTCAGGGGTGCGCAGCCCACCAGCCACATTCTGGGCTCCGACCCCTCCGTCAGGGCTGTGGTGAAGACCTTTCAAATTCAGAGGTCCAGGTGGAGACAGGCAGCCTGCTGCTTACGTGTCAACGTTGTGTAAACATGCACACTCATGGCCTCACTCAGTGCAGGTGGTCCGGGTGCCCCAAATACAGCTGCTGGATGCAGGACGCAGGATGCTGGATGCAGGATGCGGGATGCAGGACGCTGGATGCTTTTTGGCCGGCTGGTGGAAGCGGCTCTGCAGCTGCTTCACACGCCTGCGCCCAGTGCCAGCTCTGCGGGACGGGGCTTGGCAGCTCCAGGGAAACATTGCAAAGCCAGGACGGTGCCTGCAAGACTTGAACAGAACTCAAACCTCCTGGGAATAAGCACAGAACTGTGGGCTACCTTTACTCAGCCTGTGTTACTCCAGGCAGGCACTGTTCAATACTTCTGCTGTGTCTAAACTAACCAGGACAAAATAATTTATTATGAAACTTTCAGCTGAATCCTTGCATGAAGAAATGTGTAAACCACTTATGCAAAAACACAAAAAAACCCCACAAAACCACAGCAGGCACTGAACAGACAGATTTAAAGGCATTTTTCAGGATTATTGCATTAATTTTCAAGATGACACGTGTTTCTTTGCCCCCCCCCCCCCAGTTACTGCAGGCCTCATGCTCTGTGTGCTTGCACAGTTTTACACTCCATGTTCCCAACTCACACTTCGGTTCCCTCACTAGCTCCTGGTCTTTGCCTCCATCAGCATGGTTGATCCCTGCTTCGTGAGCCTGTATGCAGTGTTGTTCCTACTAAAACATCAGTACCTGCACATGCTTTTGCATTCAAACAATTGCATTGAATACGGCAAAATTGAAAGATGACACTGAAACGCCTACCACCATGGACAGCTTTCACCCAGATGCTTTTTTAACATTAGACATTAAATAGCTGCTTTATAAAGAAAAGCATCAACTGGGAAAATTCCTAACATCAAAAATACTACTACTGCTGATTAAACATTTCAATTAAACCATGTGTTGGTGCCAGGCAAAAGTTACACACCATGCTCCAGCTCTGCAGCCAGTGGGACTCTCCTTGTGGATTCCCACAGAGCTACACCAGCTAGTACAAACAGAGAGGTTCAGTAGCAATGGTCGTTCAAGCAGATCAGGCTATGTAATCATAAGTTTTTCACTCTGTTTTATGCGTTTGTTGTTTTTTGTTAAAATCTCAAATTAAATTTTCTCACATATGACCAACATTTTAAAAGTCAACACAATGGAATACAAGATAGGAGCAATTTTTCTAAAAAGCCCTAATGTTACATGCACAGCAGTTTCCACTTATGCAAACTATGGCCAAATGAAGTAAATATTTTTTTTTAGATCGATGATTCCTCACACATCTAGACATATTCAGCCGTCTTTTAAATGGCACCCTTTCCGTCAGGGTCAGCAATAGGGTTGTCCTCAGGTGAATCCAGCTCATCGCTGGTACAAGGAGCTAGCCCCCAAAGATGTCTTAATAGGCACGAATGAAAACTAAACAAACAAACATAGCAATTAATGAGCAAATCAGAAAGCCAAGCTGTGATTTGTCACCCATTATCAAGGTAAAGAGAAATCAGCCAGCTCATTAATTAATTGTCACTAAGTGTGAACAGGAGCACAGCATGTTGCAGTCCCCTGCCAAAGGCTTTGCAGCGCACAGGGGATGTGGAATGGCCGATCTGCCATGAAACGCGGAAACCAGGAGCCTGACAGGCATGGACAGACCCTGGGGGAGAGCCACGCGTGGGTTTGCCATGCAGACCCAAGCCACAGAAGTCCTCACTGGTGGGGACAGCAGGGCCTTCAAGACCCAATCGAAGCCCCAGTCAAACTTCAATTTTTGTTGCAAGTGGTGAGGATGTAGCATCCTAGAAGACACAACTGTGCAGTATGTCATGTTGCTGCCTTTTCTTGGGCATCGGCAGGGAAGCTGCAGCCCCTGGCACGGGCGCAGCACGGCACGGCACAGCACAGCATGGGCTCAAGACTACACATGCGCTGGCTAGTGCAGCCCTGCAAGTCAGAGCCCATCTCCAGCCAGCAGCAAGGGCTGCTCGTAGGATCCCGTTGGGAGAGCAGAGCCAGCACACAGAGACCATCCCCTGAGAGAGGCTCGCTTTTCTGGGAAACGAACAAAATATGTTCTCTTGTGCCCCGCATGACGATGGTCATTAACCCAAGCAGGCGCTGGGTTCGGGCTGGGAGCTGCAATCAGCAGCCCAACTGCCTGGCTATAAAAAGAGACATGATTCAGATGTCAACCTAAAAAAAAAGGTTCTTTCTAACCACAGTCAGCCACAACTCGCTCACTGAGCTCACGTTACCAGTGTATTTCCAGATCCCCACGGTGATGGGATGGGATGGGGCTGGCGTGCCAGCCTGACCTGCCGGACACAGAACCCTGTCCCATCAGCAGCCAAGACCCAGCGGGGCTCTCTGCACCCTGGGGACACTGCAGCCTCTGGCCTGGGACATCCACATTCCACCTGCAGATCCTGGTGTGCCCACTTCTACCTGTGCCCAGGTGGCTCAACCGGGATCATGATCTGGTTTAGGGAGGCTGGCACACTTAAAGCCTCCCACCTCCTCAAAGCGCCTCTGCCTCCACTGCCCCTGAGGCATGTACCAGTGACCCACCTGCCCCGCAGATGACAGAGAATCAAAAAAAAGATTTTTGTTGCTACATTTATAATGGAAAATTACTTACTAACAAAGATGCTTCACTGAAGTTTCACCACACCACTTCATATGCATAGAAGTAACTGCCCACCACATATGGCCAAAGGGGAAGTCACCCAGAACGGGATGAACCAGGGGCAAAGAGACCATGTCTGTTGAAATCCCAAGTGCAGGTCCTCAGCGCTGCCCAGCTACTGCCCTTTCCCCAGTTACAGCACTGGGGGAACCAAAGGTTTTGCCCAGAAGCCTTCCCCTGTGCACAGCTTCACCCATCGCATCGCTGTCAAGTGCCCTGCCAGGATGTTCCCTTCTGCACCAAAAACGTCCCGCTGGGCTTCACCTGCTTCCTGCACAAGAGGTTGCTCTAAGGGTGAAGCCTCTCACACAGGACGGGCACGCTGCCTGACCACACGGCTACAGCCACGCCATAGAGCTACCCAGTCAGGACTGGGCTCTCCCACCCAAACTGGGGCTTTTCCCACTGCATCTGCCCTCTGCTCACCTTCTCCACGGCAGCCTTACTGGTGCCATAGCTTGCTGCTCTGGGGATCAGGCCGGGTGTTTCTTTGCTGCCTTTGCTTCATGCCCTCCCCATTACTGGTGCTCCCACACCAGCTTTCCTGCAGAAACCAGTGCAGAGTGGCATGTGTTGATTCAAAATACTTTTTTTTTTTGTAAGAGCTTGTTTGTTTGCTGAATTTGATTTAACACAAGCCATGTTGTATTTAACGTTAGAATTTATCTAGCTGATTTCTTCATTAGCATTTCAATGTAATTCTATTGCTTTCAGCTATTTCATCTGAGGCGCGAGAAAGGAGCCGTATCCGCACACCAACACACATTTGCCTCTTTGCAGTTCCTCTTCTCTTCAGTGCATGTGGCTGCCCCCCCCTAGCCCTGGTGAATAAATATGCTTTTGCTACAGAAAATATTGCCTTTTTGTCTTAAAAAATATGAACCACCAAAAAGTAAAAATATTCAACCAGACCTTAGAGCTGGAAAGTCAATGAAAAAAAAAAAAATCAGCATTAGTGAAAGAAAGCAAATACTTTCTGTAAGAGCTTTCATTAGCTGGGAAAATGAACTTTCCTCTGTGATAAAAGTTGAGATAGAAAACTTTCAAGTCTCCTGATCCTTTACCAATTTTCAGAAAATTAAACCATTTTGCATCTTGTTCAGTCTCTAAATTACCTACAAAACACAGCTGCTGTTCTATTATTCCTGAGGCAGAACATCAGAACATCAAAGTTGCGAGGAGGCTGACGGGGGTCGGGTGCCCTTTCGGAGCCCGACCTTCCAGGGCAGCGGCTGCTCTGGGAAACAGCGAGCCACGGGCAGGGCGCCGGATTCCCTGTGATTTCCTCCAAAACACTGGCGTTCCCGGGGGCTGAGAGCAGTATTGGAATAACCTCATCACTCTTTTCAGCAAGTACAGCAGATGCAAATGGAACACGTGCATTTTCCCCAGGTCAGCTGGTGCCGGAGCATTTTAGCCGGGATGCTTTCCCGGGATGTCTGGCCCCTGGCCGCTCATTGTGCCTGGGAAGGGGTTTAGGTAACAGCTATGGGTGTCACAGCCTGTGGTGGCTCCTTTTGTTCTCACAGACATTCCTGCCCAAGGAAAACAATCTGACAGCAGCTCCCTGTCACCTGCCATGCACAGCAAAACCCAATGACTGCTGCCCTCCAAAACCCTCCCGACCCTCTGCAGACACTGGGGTTTGGGAGGGACACGCAGCAGGAGCGAGTGGGGAGCCCGTGCCCCTCTGAGGTGACCTCCGTCACTGCTGCCCCACATCCCGGGCGCTGCCGCCTTGTCCCACGGCTCCCACGGACGGGCCGGAGCAGGGATGCATTTTTACAGTGTCTGTGATTATTTTGTTTCAAGTTTTGCCCTCCTGCCCTGGCCTGAGGGACTGCTCCGTGACTAAATTAATTTCCTCCTGGCTGCATTTTCTGCCCAAAGCAGCCGTTCCCAAAACGTTCTGGTCGTGACCCCCCACATAGCCCAGCATCGCCCCCAGCCCGGCTGCCAGCAGCAATAGACTCCCTGGCAGCTCCTGTCCCACTTGCAATTCGCCCATGGCCCCAGCAAGCCACAGCACCCGGGCTCTGGCCCAGAGTCACTGACGTGGGCATGTCTGAAGAGGGTCTGGCTCTGCAGCGGGGCAGGGGGTCCCAGGACCCCGCATCCCCCTGCACTAACAAGCCCAGCACAAGGCATTAGCTGTGGGTGGTTACAAGATATGACTAACTTCATTTAAAATCAACCCAGTGAAAAGGTGAGAAGAGAATGAAGTAGCCCACTTTATGATTACTTCCTTCAACAACCCGATTACGGTGTTTTTCTGCCTTCACCACCCACGTTCGGGCCGAGGGCTGGGACACAGCTGGGCTCTGCTGAGGCGAGGGTGATACTCAGCAAGCGCAGCTCAGGCAGGAGGAAGCATAACAACATCTTGCTGCACGTCACCACTTTGAAGCGCTGCCTTTGCTCCTCGCTGTGACTTTTGTCCCCAGCCTGGCTGTTCACAAGTCCCTGACTGCTCCCAGTTGCCCCTTGCCTTGGTGACGGAGGAGCGGAGCTGCCCAAGGGAGTGAGGGGACAGGACAGCATGGTGAGGACACTGCGTATCCTTCGCTGTTGTTGTTTTTTCCCTTACGTTATCCAATTTATGTGAATTTAGGGCTGATGAGAGATGTGCAGCAAACAGCCCCGGAGGAGTCATTTATAGCACCCAGGGACCAGCGGACACCCGTGGCAACAGCCGCAGCCAGCAGCACTTGCCCATGGCCAGCAGCATGCAGGCAGGGCTGCCACAGCTTCTGCCCACAGCCACAGGTCCTGCCCAGAATCCTGCGCCATCGGGAAGGGGATGAGAGGCACTGGGCCATAAAATCCATGTGTTTTTCCTAAACCTCACATTGTCAGGGGTGTCGGCTCCATGCAGCCTCCACTCGCACCTCCACAGCCACTTCACGCATCCCAACATCACGCTCAGGTTTGTCACATGTACAAACAAAAACTGCCCACCTTTGACATCACCTCACAACTCGTCACCAAAGGGAAGAAAAAAACCCACCCCTGTCTCAGGCCCAATGCTGGTGTTCCACTTACCTCTGCTCGTCGTGCTCATCATCGCACAGGAGCCAGGACCACAGCTCTGTACTGGGGCTGGCCCTGCCCCACCTGCCACACACCTCCAGTGGGACGACCCCTCAGGGTTTCAGAAAGCTTTTCACCCCCTGAAAAACCATGGGAAGAGGTGACACAGCCATGGGAGGAGGTGACACAGTCACACAGCTGTGGGAGGAGGTGATGCACCGGCTGCCTGTGAAAGATCCCTAAACAGTTTCTAAAACTCCAAGTTTGTATGTACATCAGTGAAGACACAACAGGTACATGAAGTGAATACAAAATCTCTATCTTCATCAAAGATAAAGTCTGAAAAGGTAAAATGGTGACTTCAACAATAAGTGATATACAAAAATGAATCTCAACAGAATGACAACAAACCAGTTTGATTTATGTCTGTATTTAACATGTCATAGCTGTTCTGTCTCTCTTCTGTTACACCAAGTAATTGCTTCATTATCTTAATGTTCCAATTATTGTGGCAACATGGCTCTTTAGGTTATTTTCAATGGAAATGTAATTATCTGCAGCCACACCAATTCACTGATCAAAGATGCTGCAGAACAGATGACCTGCTTCATCTCTGCATACAAATGTCTTTCCAAGCGGCCACACAGCAGCAACCCGGCCTGTTTGCCATCGCTCAGAGAAAGCTCTTTACAGTATTATTGCTCCTCTGACATAACAGTTTACCCAGCGGCGCATGGCAAGGGGTCAGTACAGCTGAATTTGCATGAAAGGATCTCTAATGCGATGCCAGCACGTGGAGCCTGCTGGCCCACGGTTTGGAGATGCTCCTGTGGCATGGGAAAACTCCCCGTGGAAGAAACTTGTCTTTCCAGGACAGCAGCTGCTGGCAGAGCAAGGCAGAGATGCTCGCTGCCCGTGGGGCTGGCTCAGAGCTTGGCGTGCCGAGACCCACACTACCTGGTAGCACCGGTGGTTCACAGCAGGTGAGCACCTCTCCCAGGGATGTCACCTTAATGCTCAGGCTCCTGACACACCGTCAGGCTTCAAATGAGCTGCAGGAATTACCCAGGCCCATGGTCACTCCCTGAAACAAACACATCTGATCTGCACCTTTGTTTGCAGGTTTAATTGCCTGACACTGGCACAGAGTGAGCTCATGTTTGCTGGGATCTCTGCTTTGAGTTAAAACTGCTTCAGGAAGCAGAAAAAAATATTCATGTTAGTCTCTACCAAATTATTTTAAAGCCCAAAGCAGTTCAGGGTCGGTTGGTTGCAAGGCAGGAACGAAAGCTCACATGAGAGCCGATTCTGACTCACTTCTTAACCCCACAGTACTGGGACATCTGGTGTCAGAGCTAAAACCTCAGGAGTGGGGATTTCTGCTTCTGCAGAGAGCAGGCTGAGCATCTCCTCTGTGCAAAGTCCTCCCTAGAGAAGCTGTGGGTGTCAGCATAAAGATTAACATGGGGCAGAGACTCTCTAGCAGGGTGAGTTTAAAGCTGGGTAACACCTGCTTAAGCATAAGAGGGCAATGAGGATAATAGTAGTAGTAGTAAGAGTAATAATAATAGTAATCATCATAATCATTACCTGCAGCTGCTGCAGGACACACAGAACTGTGCCAAGCCCTGTTTCAGAGCTGTTGGCCATGCTGACATTGGAGGGCTGCACAGAGCAAGCGTGGAGAGGGATGGTGGGAGGCACAGCCCTGGCGTGGAGCAGTGCTGCCGTCCACCCTGGGCTGCTTCACCAACCTGCATCATTAGGCTTTTAAAAGAGAAAGGGGAAAAACAGGCTGATGTTATTCCAGCCTTCGAAAACACTCTCTGGTTTTGCTGGATTGGGAGAACGGTGCCTTGGAAGCTCAGCAGGTACAGGAGGTATGTGCACAAGCCCCCTTCAGCTTTGCAGCAATTACCACCCAATTAATTTTTGGTTTTGAGTAATTACTCCTAATGGTCAGATTAGTTTCATTTTCCCTCATTTCACCACTGAACACAATAAACCAGGTCTCTGGTTGGTAAAAGTCAGAGTAATGCAGTTCACCCCTGATGGAATTAACCTGACCTTGCTTCACTTGCAAAAAAAGCCCCAGCCGCCCTCACGCCCCAGTGCTTTAGTCATGTTCTCACGTGTTTTTATGGACCGCCTCCTGCTCTCCAGTGCCCCCATGCACTCACCTGTACCCTCCCTGGGGGTTCATCTACCACTTCCCCCTGGGATTCGCTTGGCCTGCAGAGCTGATGGAGGCGAGGGGCTGTGCCCTGGGCAGCCCCGCCACTAGCACAGCGCTTCTGCCTTGCTTTGGAAAGAAGCATTTGAAGGTTTTGCAGAATTAGAAATTACTCCTTATTTTCTGAGTTCCCATCAGCTGTCCTTCACTACTCCTTCGCTATCTTTTTCCATATCTAGAAAAAAACCCCCGCCCATGTTACCTGCATTTATTTGCAATAAAAAAGGGACCTTTCTCCCTCCTTTTGCCCCCTTTCACAACTCCCTGTGCTGCCGCTGGCCAGCCCTAGTTTGGCACGACTGGCACGATGCCCCAGCCTCTGCGGACAAGGGTCAGCCAAAGTGGAGAGGGGTCTGCAGGGGCAGGGAGAGGGGCAGGCAGCAGCCCAACTGTGTCCACTGTCGGCAGGAAAATAATGAGAGCAAGTCTTTTTAGATGGAAAATAATTAGAGCAAGTACAAGATCTTATGGCATGTCCCTAAGTGTACCTTTAACTCTGAGAATACTGATTAAATAATCCCTGTGTGTTACAAATCTTTCCAAACCTTCTGCTGTTGCTCTCCACTTCATCTCCTGTTTGCATGGTCTGTAAATACTGCAGCCCTAAGGCTGGTGGCGAGGGAGTCCCTTGGCAGGAACGGGTCCATCGCCATCCAAGGCATCCCAGGGTGTTCCAGAATAACGTAAGTGACCTGCTGGGGCTGAGCCGGTTTGACCTACACCAACCTTTAATGCAGCAGGGAGTGAGCAAGGCAAGCAAAGCCACCAGACCCTGTGCTGGGCATCCAGGCGTGGTGGTGGCTGCCACTGCCCCCCATAGCCCCGCAAGGCTGGCAGCTCCCTGCACGCCGCAGCCCTCCTTCCCTGCCCCACAGACAGTGCAAGTCCTGGGTGTCCACCGGGCCCCGGCCGTTGGTGCAAGGGGAGAACCAGGCTGGGAGGAAAAAGGGCACAAGAGCCCCTTAACACCCACGAGAACTGCTTGCTGGGCACTGATTTGCAAAACCCTGAAAAAGCTCTTTAAAAAAAAAAACAAACACAAAAAACAAACAGTGTCCACACCTGAGGTAATTCTGACATAAAAAGGCAAAACAAACATTTGAAAATGGGAGTCCCAGCCGAAACCTGCTGCTACAGAACAGTTATAAACTGACAGCAGCACAGTTTGGGATAGCAATGGAGGTTCCTTCTCTTGCTGGATGTCTCGTGGTGCCTTAAAAACTGCCGTTTCCACAGTGTGATCCTGCTGTTCCTCACCAAGCTCTCCGGCAGGGTGGACATTGAGAGGGAGTCTGACTCACGGGGGTGAAAAATTCCTCCTTGTGCCCCTAACTCTGACTTGCAGCAGCAAAACTGAAATTCACCCTTTACAAAATCCTTTCCCAAGTTATATGGGAAAATCGGTTCAAGCTCAGGCAAGACGCTTCTGGGGAGCTGAGTCACCAGAGCCAAACAGGCTTGCAGGGGGCTCTCCACAGCCTGGTAAATGTGTTATGCGATGCTTTTAGGGGAAATGAAACATTTTGAGAATTACCTCAGTTTTAACACGTGCACAGGCTTTAGTAACACAAGAGAGAACAGTCATTTTCCAACAGCAGCAAAATCTTCCTTCCTTCTGCGCCTTTCCGCGGCTCCAAAGCCTGCCAAAGCTGAGCCTGCCTGCGGGGACGGCGGTGGGGTGACCCACGCAGACCCTGGCCCCTGCACAAGGCACGGGACACCAGCAGGAGTTGCAGGGACCGGCAGCTGGCCTGGCCAGCTTCTGTCCCTGTCTGTGGCCACCGTGAGCAGAGGCTGGCAGCGGGCTCAGGGCACCGGCCACCAGCTGTGACACCGCTCCTCCAGCCTGCAGAAGAAAGGAACTGCCAGGCCGTGTTCCTCACCCAAGGAAAAGAGCGCGGAGGGGAGGAATCAGCCTTTCGGAAGCTGCTGCGGTGCCGGGGCAGGCAGAACTGGGCTCTGCCACCCCAGGCTGCCCTCCACCACCCCAGGAGAGCCCAGCGGGCAGAGGCTGAGCTGCGGTGGGCGAAGCCAGGTGCGAGCATCCCCCCCACCGAGGGCGCACCTTCTCCCGGGGCACCCACTGCACCTTCCCTGTCGGCAAAGCCTGGTGACATGGGCTGGAACCAGGGAGCACAAAGCTGCAGCCGCCCCAGCCAAAGCCACAAGCTCTACCACGTGTGAGCTCACACATGCTGCAGGGGCACCCCTGCCCGGTCCAGCCCCCCTGAGCACAGAGCAAACCCTGAAGGGAAACAGCACCTGCAGAGAAAAAACCTTACATGGGTTCTGCCATAGTCTGCAAAGCCTGACCTGATAGGAATGTTGCGTTTCTGGCACACAGGTACTTGGATGCAGCATCTTCCAGAATAGAGACTGTAGAGTTTATAAATTGGGATAAACCTCCAAGATTTTGTTCAAAGCAGAGCCGGTATCTGTGAGTCACCTACACAACATAGTTCTACTACAGAGAAATAATTTGCTCTCCTGGGGGACGCTCCTAGAATGCAGATGGGTTTACTTTTGGTACCTGTGTGCTCAGATCAAACACACTGCTGTGAGATTTCTGTTTATTTAGACTAGCACCATTCAGAAGCTGTGCTGTAGCTAAATCATCTGCAGTTGTGAGCCAAGATCCAATGCGAATTGCAAATAAACTCTTGTCTGCAGGGCTACTCCAGCAAGGGATTTAAAAAGAAAGGCTTTCACTAGAGAATACAAAGCAGTAGTTAATTGATTTTGATTATACCTGGAGAGGCAGGGGTGATCTCCTCACTGGAAATCAACAGCACATTGAAAATTGGTCCAGCTGAGGGGCCTTAGCAGAAGAGAAGAAATAAAATACTAATCAGATCAGTCCTTTGCAATTCAGAACCACCACATAGTTCCATCCCACAGACCCCCACCCCATTATGTCCTCTGCCCCTCAGGACCCCCCAGCACTCCACAGCCACATCCCGCTGGGGCATCCCCTGAGTTGGGGCATCCCCCGAGCTGCTGTCAGCCCAGCCAGGGTCCCTGCACTGGCTCCCATCGCCCTCACTGGATCTGTGCCCGCGCTCAGTGCACTCTGCTCCTGGGAGGGATGAGCAGAAATCCAGAAAAATGCAAAGAGGACAGAGGCACCCAAGAAGGTCCATATCCAAGCCTCTCCCCTACTGGTGGGTCTGCCCTCTCACTAGTCCTCAGTTCATTGCAAAATGCCTAAAAACGTGCCTTCATGTTTCATTTTAAAAACCCAGTCACCTTGAGGAAGGGGTACAGTGGTGCTGCACCCCTCTCCGTGCCTGCTGCACAGGGCATCCTGGGGAGCATGGTGGGAGCAGCATCCCCAGCTGGGGCCGTGTGCCGGCAGCTGCCCCAGCAGCATCTCTGGTCACTGTGGCAGGAGGAAAAGCATCAGCCTCAGGCTTGCTGCTGCAGAACCTCCGGAGAGCCATGGCTGCACAGTGCACCCCCCGCCTCCGAGCCCTGCAGCCCAGCGGCAGCAGGTCCTCAAGGTGCAACGTTATGGCCTGAGATGGAAAACGCTTCATCAGTTTTATGAGCCGCTTCCCACGGTAATCTTCCCTTTTGTCTCTTCAGAGCCAAAATACCAAGCCCTGCCCAGAATAGCAAACCACAGGCCCAGCAAGCCTCCGCTCTGCGTGCTCAGATTAAATGCTGTTTGTTATTCTAACCAGGACATAATGCAGGGCAAGGAGTGCGGCCGAAAAACAAATTTTCTGGAGCTTCCACTGGGCACAGTCATGGCACAGGGCACCGAGAAGGAAAGGTGGCTCTGGGCACTTCCCCCTCCTCTGTCGGCCAAAGGCAGGAAGAAGGAAACGTCTGGCCACGCACAAGGGAAACCTCCATCCTCGCCTTGTAATTGCCATCAAGTGTGTTTTCTGGAAATTTATTTCCACGCTGGGTGTGCATGATTAACTGTAGCTAATTAGGAGCCATTCTCCCGAATGCTTCCACAAAACAAATGTCCCCACATTTAGGGTGTGGCCCACAGGCAACACATCTGTACGGAGATGCTCCCTCACAGTGTAACAGCCCAAGTGCTGCCTAACCCACGCCTTTGACACGGCCCGGACACCACATCAGGTGGGTGCACACAACTGCTGAAATCATTTTAAGGATTTAGGCGGTCAGCCCCTGAAAACCATCACAGCCCTACCTGCCTACACAGGCAGCCACAGCCCCATCCCGCAGCTGGTTTCTGCCTCCTGGCCAGGTCACCACCACTCCTGGTGCTCACCTTGTGCCCCTTCCAGCCATCTCAACCCTATTTTCATTCTTTTAAAAAAAATTTTTAAACCCATTTATTTGGGTTTCCACCGATTTCATTTTGCACTTCACTTGTATGTTTGCTCTCACCTCTTTTGTCTCATAAGACACCTGCTCTTGAAAGCAGGTAGCAGTGCCCATCACACCCCCTGCTTCTGGGGAGGACACAAGGACAAGGTCCTGACCTGCTGCAGTTCCCACGGCCCTGCTCACTATGTGACCCCAGCTGTCCTCACCAAATTCCAGCCTGGGCAGGTGCCTTCTGCCAGGCTGGACCTCACATGCCACATCCACCATGCCGATCCCAGGCCCCTCACCATCAAACTGCCACCACGTGCTGCCGGCACCGCGTGGCTGCACTTGGGACGAGGCTGAATGCACACAGCACAAGTGCCCACCACGGTGCTTGGACCCCCAGCACTCACACAGGGATGCAGCAGCAGCATGGTTCAGATCATCTTGTGGTAACGATGACACCAGTCATTGCTGCCATCCACACTTCCCTTGCTCATCACAATGTTTCCCGTTACCATCACCGCTTCCAGCCTGGGAATGCATGGGGAGATGCTCCGGATCTCTCAGGAGGAGCCAGGTGCCGTCCTCATCACCTGGCTGCGGTGGGCAGCTGCTCGGCACTTCTGTCCCTCTAGGCGGCCTGATCTTAAAAGCATGATATCACCTTCACCCTTAGAAACCAGTTGGCAATATCTGGCAATAGTAAGAGGAAGAAGTTGTATGGTGAAAGGGTAAACACTAAATCAATTTTGAGACGTGGATGTAAAAAACTTTATCCAAATATTGAAGATTATGGGATTTGAGGCATTCAGATCGCTTAGCAAGGTCCAGACATCTGAATAACGCTGGTCTCCCTCATTTGGAAATCAGGTTTGTGGGTACTTTCAGCTTGGTTTGTGGGTGTGTTTTCCCAGTCACTAAATCATGTTCTTGATTTAATAAAATGGGAGCTTAGTAACTTCTGAAACAAAACAACTTTCCACACCACCACATGTATTTAGCAATGACAGAGAAACAGCAGCATTGATAAAACAGCTGCCTGCCAAAGCGTCAGCCACCAGGTAACACACGTTTGTCACAGGTAAGACAGATTGCTGGATGCAAAGGAGTTTTAATAATCAAACTTACTTTCTGCCCGCACACACTGAGTGCTCGGATTGTGCACATGGGTTGAGGGAAAGACAATTTCCGCATTCAGAGGTTTTCAACCAGAAACCCTGTTGCTCCAGTATTTATTTTGCAAGCATATGGATTAAAAGCAAGGCATCTCAATGTCTGAGAATTTTAGTTAATTTAAATCTTAAGCTAAACATAATGTGGCAGCCTCTCTTTTGAATAGGGTAATATTTCTCACTGCCAATTACTATTTCATAGACTTAAACATCACCCCAAAGATATGCTGGATCTATAAATATGTTTGACATGTTTTTCTAATTTCACTGGTATGCTAAAACTTCATTTAAGCCTGCAAAAGCCATTCAAAACAGCCTTGTTTAAGTTTCTATAAACTAAATTTTGTAAAAAAGTATTTCTAGGAAACCTTTTCTCAGGCAGATCCTCTATTTATTTGTGATCACACACACCAAACTGGAGGCTCTGGAGAAGGATGAGTGCCAGGAAGGACTTCCCACACGGAGCCCACCAAGGGCTGGGATTTGGTAGCAGAAGCCACCGATGCTGAGAGAGAACGTGAACCCCTCGCTGCTCCGCTCACCTCTCGCTCAGGAACAAGCTCCCTGCCCTGCCTTACTAGACAACAAAGTGCTAAACAAAATAAAAACATCTTGATTTTGTTCTGTCTGCAAGGCTGGAGTCGTGCCTTGAAAGCTCCAGTTTCCCACAGAGCAGCTGCGGGCACTGCAAAGAGAGACGGAGAACAGGCTCCTCGCTGCAGGGTGTCCCCTGGCCCTGGACTGGCGCCAGGAGCAGGACAGGCTGTCACCCTGCTCTGCCCACAGCCCCCGTGGCACTGGGAGGTGCGGTGCAGGCAGCACGGCCATGCCGTCCAACCGCTTGGAGGTGATGCGATGAGCTCTGGTGCCTCGCACCTACCACCCCATACCTGTGAGCCGCTGCCACGCGGCTGCCCCTCGCCTGGAAATGGGGCTTGTCGGGTCTGTCAGCGTGGCAACCTGATGGGCACATTTGCTGACAAACGGTTTCCTTCGCAGCCGTCCCCCACAGCCGGCAGGACCCAGCTCCTCCTGCCTCCATGACACCCTGGCCGTGGGCTCCCACCGGAGCCAGGCTGCAGCGAGGGCAGAGCAGGCCCCGGCACCACGCAGGTCTCCTGACCGGCGGCATCTTGTAAGGAATCCTTCTGAGGAACAGGATGACATTTCCATGAGAAAAACTATCATCTCTCAGCAGCAAATGAATCTATGAAACATCTTCAGCTTTACAGCTATTTACTATTACTTGTGAGTCACTTGCTTTCCAGTCACTAAGAGCTTCACTGAAATACATACCCTCCGTTCAGCTGCCATTATGAATGGCACCAAATAAAGCAGTCAAGCATTTTTTCCAGCAGCACTAAAAAAAATAAAAATCACACACACACAAAAAAAACCCCACAAATCCATACTGGATATGGTGGTGCTGTGGCTGAAATACTGATGATTAACAAAGTTTTGTAAGAAACAGATGTAGGAAACACAGCTCACCACGAACAGCCCATCGGTTCACCCCCGTGGCATTTCTGCTGCCATACTCTGGTCTCCATCCTGCTGCTGTTATTGAAGCCCTTCACAGTGGCCTCGGGTGCTGGTGGAGCGTGGCTTCGTTTCGTGTTTGCTTTCTGGTCCATTCCTGCCACCGCCAGCCCCTCTTCTGCTGTTACCGCTCTCCTCGTGGAGACAGAGATCTCCCCACAAGGATGCTCGGGGACAGTTTCTGTGCTGGGACAGCTGCTCCAGCTGTGCTCTCCATACCAGAGAATCCAGTGGGTCACCGCTCCCTCAGTGGCACTCACTTGACCCAGGGAAGAGATGACAGCCAGCTCTGTTACTTGAACCATTACCTCAGGTGAGCATTCTCTTGTTCACCAGGCCGCTGGCTCTTCTGCTTGTACTTTGAACAGCCGTTCTGCTGTCGCTTGGTGGATGGTGGCCAGGAGAAGCCAAGCCACGGAGGATTGCAAAGGTGGCAACACATATCACACCGGGTATTTGATGGAGGAGATGAGCGTAGTGAGGGAGGGGAGGAGGCAGGGGAGGCAAGCACGGAAGGGACTCTCAGAGCAATAACCCTGTGAAGTTATTTTCTCAGCAGCATGCAGGATACCTGAGCACGGATGGGTTGCTTCTGCTCAGGCTGGTGCAAAAGAGATTTGCTAAAGAACTTGCTTACTATACTCCAAGAGAAAACTGACTTCTTGGACCAGCTTCCAGATGGCTCAAAGGAGCTTCCACAAGAAGTTGGGGGCAAACCCCAATCTTTTAAGTCCTCTCTTCATGCCATGCACGGGCACAGCTAGCTGCCAGGGCCAGGGCTGGGCTCACCTCTCCCAGTCCCACCTGGTCAAGCAAAGCCCCCCGGCCAGCGCAGCCCAGGGCACAGCCCCTGGCACCTCCTGCCTCTCTCCAGAGAGCTTTCTCACTGCACCAGATGGACCTTCTCGGTGCGTTCGTTCGCTTGCAGGGAGCAGACTGCACTATGAAAAACAGATCATACCCAGGTGGCTGGGGGAAAAATCAAATCTATGCAACCTTATAGCACTGATGTTTGCCATATTGACAAGGAAATAAATCCACATGCACGCGCGACTCTGCCCCCAGAGGTGATGGCATACCTCCTGCTCGGATCACAGTATCATCCCACTTGGGCAGGTCAGAGACCTGATTCACGTGATGCCAAGCTGGGGGCTTTGCCCCAGCTCAGCTTTGTCTTACTACTGCCACACAACAGCATCCCCCCACCTTCCTCACCGGTACCAAAACACCAGATTTTGGCAGGAGCCAGAGGTGTGGATACAGGTCCGGGAATGCAGACAACATCCTCCATGAGCAGACAGTGTCCCCAGAGCGGCGCACTCCAAATGCCTGTTAGGTGAAGGCAGCACGAGGAAGGTTGGAGTGAGCCACTGCAGCTTCATTTGCTTCTCGCAGCACCCACAGGAATGACACCCGTGGCCCTGGCAGCTTTGAAGGGTTTAAATTACTCATGGCAGAAACAACCTGCTCTGGTTTCAACTCTGACCCATGCCCAGCTACTCTAATTTGGCCTTTTTTCTGTAATTTTTAGTAATTTGTATTACGATACGCACTGTCTGCAGCAATGAAAGCACAATGCACCTCTTCTGATGCCTGAGAGGATGTCTGACACGTAAAAGCCATAATTATCACTGCTCATCACTGGGGCCCTGCCAGCCCCCTGAAATGCAGATCCTTGGGAGTGATAGGATGCATTTTCTCCCCTGTGTTTTCTCCTTCCTCCCGAGCAGTTGCTGTTGCACAAGGGCAGCGGAAGCCTCACCAGCAATACCTGCTGCTGTCAGCCACGCTCGCCCATAGCAGAGAGCAGACGGGAAATCCCCCGGGTCATTCTTCAGCACTCCTGCCACATTTCAGGATCCACTGAAACCGCTTCAGCTGCAATTGGGGTCTTTCTTTTATTTCTGAAGAGCACAGGAGGGAGAGCAGAGGGCTCCAGTCATAGAGAGCAAATATTTCCAGCAGATAAATTTTAAATTCGCTGTCAATAGTATCAGCAGGCAGCAGTGCCAGAGCACAAAAGCAGAGCTCATTTCAGTATCACAGAGAACTGGTTTCAAGGACCTATCAAAGGACTGATCATCACAGCAAAAGCTAATACAACATCTAAAAACCCAGTGAACTAGCTTGAACAATAAACGTTAATTACTTATGGGGCAGACACTGAAGTTCTGTGAGAAAAAAATCACACAGTTAAATGTCCCTAAATACTCTGCGAATTGTTTGCTCAGCTGTAATCTGGAGATGCATTAAGTATTTAATGACATAATTATTTGAAAAAGATTTTGAAAGGCTTTGTGAAGATTTATCACATAATCAGGGATTGCAGCGGTCAGAGGAGGGTTCTGTGCCATTTGGGGGAAACACTATCTTTAACGAAGCTGCTTTATGACTGCAGCGCTCTCCATTGCTGACACGGAAGGGCTTCCCTCGCAGCCCGTGCCGGTGACCAAACCCCCCAGGACAAGGAAACATCTTCTTTTCCCTCTCAAGTGCCCGGGCCGCGCAATGACTGCCCAAACGCCTGTCACCACAGCAGAGATGCTGCAGGTTACCTGGCTGGCTGCAGCAGTGGGGAAGCCCTACTCGCCCTTGCCTGGGGCAGCTGGTGGTCCCGGAGCCCTCTGCACAGCACCACCACCGCGGGGACTCCGGGCACCCCTGCAGCCCCCCAAACCATCCCAGTGTGATTTGTTTCCACACCTCCCCAGCAGTGCCAAAGCAGCAGGCAGTTAGAAATGTGGCCAACAATGCAACTGCCTGCAAGGGACCGGCCCCGGGCACCCGTCTGTGCTCGCACACAGACACGGGATTACCCTGGCAGGAGAAACTCCCAAAGGCTTTGCCATGGATGCCCTGCTTCCAAGTCACTTCAGCTGTGTAAAGCAGTGGCATAAAGCACCCCTTTACATAAAAAAAACCCCAACTTGCCTTGCATTTACCCATCTTCAGACAGCTACTAAACCTCGTCCTTCAAACAAAAGGCAAGGCAGAGCGGATGCTGGCGGGGAGCAGTACTCAAGATCTGGTGAAAATGGCAACGGGTTGGTTTTAGAGGCACTGTTTGCCTATTAGCATTTCAGAAGTGATCTCTATCTGGCTGCACAGAGTATCAAAACAATGATTTAAAAATCATTTACAATAGCTCAGTTATTGACAGAGGCTTTCCTTCAGAAGCCCACTGAAGGGTGGCCAGCATGCACCTGCAAGGAGCAACAGCGACACGAGCACTGGCAGGGACTGAGGCCCCATCCTGAACCCCACTTGCTGCAACCGCGTTCCACATGCGTTAAGGCAAAGCTCCGCTACAGCCCCATAACCCAGGCCGAGCCTTGGAATTCTGCCTCTGGCTTAGCGCAGAACTGTACAAGTGATTTATAATTATGGAGTAAATCAAGAGCGTTACACAGCTGTTCATCTGAAGCCAACACACGTGCAAACACAGTTGGCAGCAAGAGAAATCACAAGGTAAAATTAAGAAACCAATTGTCAATTAGGAGCTCGTTTAATCTCACACTCCAACTTGAAAGAAAAGACTCCTCAGGGCCCTTCTGGGTGTGTGTGCTCATATGTGCCTATAAATAGTATTGCTCACTGAAATGGTAGCTCTATTTATTTGTTATTATAGTAAAGCAAGTAGACTGTGCTGTAGCTGGAGACCTTTGCATTTATCCAATGCTCACCTTGACCATCACTTTCTTCCTACTGCCTGAAAATTTAATTTCACTTAACAACTTCCTGATTTTTTTTTCCATTTTGTTTTGTGTTTTAGTTTTTCTCACGTATCTGCCTTCACACAATTCTGTGCAAAGAACTTTTCCTGTTAGCAGTGTTGCCACTAACAGACTATTATTTACTGGAAATGTCAACTTTTAAATCTGCCAGTGATAAAAAACTGTGGCACAAATGAAGGATGCAGAGATTTCCCCAGGAGGACTCAAATCTGTATCTTGTATCAAGAGATGCCCTAAAAAGAGAGATTTCAAACTCATTTGAAGCATTTCCCCTGCCTGCAGTGATTTACAGCTGTGCAAATACCCTGGAAAGGGAGCAGCAGCAAGACTTGATATGGTCTTTGAGCTGCAGGATCAATTCAGGATGTAATTTTCTATTTGAATAGGCTGGGCAAATTGTTAATAATTGTTAATGTATGTTAATTGTTAATAATTGTTACTAATACCTGAACATGAGGAGCCATTGATGGAAACCTCACATGCTCCACATAAGCCAGCAGCCCTTGCCATCAAGTTCCCAGCAGCTCCCGTTTAGAACACGATGTGCTCATTAGCAAAGCATTTTGCTGTACCCAAAACGGGGCTGAGTTATGGAAACAGCGTCATTAGGCAAAACTGGGCTTTACGTAAAGCCTGTTTTGGGGGTGGGGGTGGTAAAGGGAAACAAACAGCAAAACATTTGGAACTTGTTGGCAGCAGAGATGAGAAGGTATCCAAATACTCACCTAAACGTATCATTGCAATAATTTAAAGAATTACAAACTGCCCCAGAGCTGGATCGCTTCAGCAGCAGCGGCACCATTCCCAGCGCTACCCCAGTGATGCTATCCCGGCTCTGCATGCACGGAGGAACAGGCAGAACAAATAACACCAGAAAATAAACACATTCCTTTTGTGATGCATCAACCACAACTTTCACACTTCAATCTTCCCCCTGAAAAGATGGCAGCTTTCAGCTCAGCCACCCCATTCTCACACAAATCTGTACTTTTCTTAAGAGAAATTACAAGGTTGGTAGAAAACCTGATAATGCCCATGCAACTAATTGTGGCACAAGATCATCTTTTAGGCAGCACTTGCCCTCTCAGACTCACTAAGCGATTGCTCATCCCCAAAACCACCAGAGCGCTCCTGCCTGTGCGCTGGGTTTCAAGCGCAGCATTGCAAACACTTTCCCAACAAGAGGCCTATTCAGCATTGATGAGTACGCAGCCGAGACGGCGCGCGGTGACATGGCTGCTGCGTCAGAGGCTGGAAATGATAAATGATGCTCCCAGAGGGTTTCAGAGAAGCTGCGGGCATCCTGGGGAGATTCCTCCAGAGCCCAAGCGGATTCAGCGTTTCCAGGGGAGAGGGAGCAGGGCTGCTTCCCTTGCTTACTGCAGGGCAGGGGCGTGATGCCCAGCAGAGCAACAGGGACGGGCGAGACACGGCAGTGAGCGCAGCTGCCCTCCTGTCCCCGTCCCTCAGCAACCAAAGGCAAGGCTGGGGAGTGTGCCTGAGCCGGAGGTGTATTTGCACGTGTTTCTGCCTCGTGGCTGTCATATAGGCTCCAAAAGCTTCAGGGAGTTATTAAAAAGGTCCAACTTTGACAAATAAATCAGGCTTTTTTTAAAAAAAAAATTCCCTTTACACACACCTTTTGAGCTGGTTTGGAAGGAGGCTGGGTTTCAAGGTTTCATTTTGCTGAGCTGTATTCTAGCAGGCACAAAATATTCCAATGAAAATCAAGCATTTTTTAATAGATGCATGGAAAGGTCACCTTCCAGAAACCAGGATGTGGCCAAATCTGGTTGTCCATCAGAGCCCAAATATACGGCACAGACACAGGCTGTGACTTGCCAAACCATAGGCTGAAATCAGTAACAGCTTTCTGCAAACAGAATGGCAAACACACCAAGGAGGCAGTACTCGGGAGCTTGCTAAACCCAGACAACAATCCCATCATCGTGCCTCAGTGCCCCATTACCCGCCACGATCCGGACGTGGAACCATGCCAACGGCTTCGCTGCAATGGCGAGACCCCCAGCACAGCTGCCGGGACAGGTGGCACCGGGCTGCAGCTGCCCCCACGGCTGCCCTGCCACAAACCAGCCCCACAGCGGCTGGTCCGAACCCCCCAGCGCCACAGCAGCCCCACTCCCGAAGGAGCCGCTGGCAGCACCTTCCAGCCTTGCTTGTTCCAGGCGAGCCGGCACGTCAGCCACGCTGCGCCCCCGTCCCGGTGCCGGTGCCGGGGGGGCTTTGCGCAGGGCAGAGGCAGACCCGGGTCTGCCACACCAGCTAGCGGATGGCACTGTGAGTGCAAAGCAGCACATGTTAAATGGAGACAAAAAACCCGCTTGGGTTTGTGGTGGAGAGGTCAACAGAAGCCCAGAGATGGTTCTTATTCCTCTATGACGCCACCACACATCTAAAATAACAGAATTTGGGGTGGGGGTGGGGAATCAGACTTGCAGGATCATCTCACAATGGAGTCTTTTGCTCATCAAAGGCAATATCCTGTAATTATGTATGATATTGTATTTTATCTGATCATTAAAATAATTTATTTAAAGCCATCTATACCGGAAAGTTAATTTTTCTTAAGGAAAGGAACACTGCCTTATAGTGTTTTCTCTGAATAGTAAGTTTTGACAAATAAAATGGTCAAAGAAAGTGAAATCTTAAATTCTGCTTATTGCAAGCAGGAGACTGCACGCATTAGTTTCATTCAATTTATTACACTGTCCCGCTCTCAATGGCAGGATGGAAATCCCAGCCAGGCATCCCTTGCTGTCCAGCAGAGGGGTCGGGATCTGCTCCAACCCTCCCTGGCCCCCTCCCAGCCAAACTCACCGTGTCTCCAGCGCCCATGGAGATCCTGCTGTAGCTTCTTCAGAAGGCAGAGCGCTGTGGACTAACACCTCTGTCCCCACACTGCTCCCAAGGAACAGCAAAGCCAGTGCGAAAACCTCTCCAGAATCCCACCCGTGCCTGCGGAGCCCTTGCTCCCTCAGCATCCTTCCCAAGCCAAGCTCTAAGGCGCTGGCGGGGGTGAGGGCCGTGATTCGTGCTTGGTGCTATTTGTCCTCTCCAGGCTTTGCTCCTTGAGTAAAGGAGAGCGTGTGCCCTCTGAATTCCTCCTTCCCAGCTGTCCTTCCCAACGTGCAGCCCCCAGCTGCCACTGCACCCTCGCAGGAGGAAGGCGCAGAAGCTTTACACTTGACCCAGACACTTAATTACGTGAAGACAAACACAAGAAGAATATAAAAACAGTAAAGCCGACACAGCCTTGGAAACGGTTTCCTTAGAGTCCCTGTATCTACTGAACACGGCCAGGAACACATTCCCACCCCGGAGAAGCAGCTACCAACAGGGCTGCCCTGCTCAGCTGCTGCCTCAGCCCACGCGACCCATGGCAGCCCATCTGAAGGTGCGGGGATTTGCTCCATCCCACCTCCGTGCGTGCCCCGAGGCCACGGGCGATGGCCTGGTGTGTGGCCGCAGGTGCAGTTTGCAGGTTTGGCACCCCACGTCGTACAGTGCACCGCAGGCACCAGCTGAACAGCAGCTCCAAACGCCAAAAATCAATAAAAATATAAACACCCGAGGCCTATGTTTGCAGAAAATAAAGTAGATGCATATAAGAAATAAACATTTTGGGGTTTATTTTAACTGAAAGCCCAACACAGATCCAAGATAGCAGTGAACCGAGTGACCTGCAAATGTCCACGGAAAGGTTTCTATTCAAAATATTTGCAAGATTAAAATGTTAGGAAAGTTAGTATCTCCTCGCATTCTGCCCAGGCTGACAGGGAGGAAATCCTTCGAAATGCACACCAGGAGGGACCAAGTTCTGGCTTTCTGCTTGCAGAAATAATTACTTGATTGAATGAATGGAAGGAAAAGAGTAATTTTCAAAGCCGTTGACTTTTTATACATTAAGGAGTATAGCTTCAAGGGCAGCACTTTTCCTTGCATTCTTCAAGTGTCAGGGGTCGTATTCTGCACTCACCATGACAGTCAGGGCTGCACCGCTGCTGCCCGGCACCTCCTTGACTCCAAGAGCAGTTCCTCTGCTTGCTCTGCTCCAGAGGGTTAGGAAATCCCTTGCCAGCCCCCAGATGCCTGGGACAACACTCACAGCGCCAGCCTTTTCTGCACTAATACAGAATGCATACTTCATGTTTCATAGGTTTTTATTCATCTTCTGTATTGATTTTTTTTAAAGTACTTTCTAGCCCATATTTAATAAATTGGACTATTTCTCCTTATTGTGTGTTGAAATACCTTTTCATTTTGCATCAGTAGCTGTCATTAACTACAAATTTCACTCTGCAAGGGGCCCCTGGTTCCAAAGCTACACAGGAAGCATCTGCTACTGATACAACACATTTATAGCCCACGTACTATATGAAAAAGGAAAGCTCCCAGACAGCTAAATATCACAGGATCCCAATTTTCCCTGATGATCTGGCATAGTTAAGGATGTCATGCAGTACACGGCACCTGGACTACAATTTTCAGGCTGACCTTTAGCAAGCTGGCTATCATGCAGTGAATCAGCTGCCAAGGGCTGCCAGCCTTACAGCTCCATACTTAAACGTGTAATGATGCTTTAAAGCCAAGACAGTATCCTGCACTTCCGGACACCTGCAGCTGCCCAGAGGATGGTTTGCGACTTGCCCCAAGCCATCGCGCAGCAAGGCTGCTCCGTCACAACTGGGGTAACCGCAGTGCAACAGAATGGGCACCTCCTCGAGCTTTGTTAGAGGTATAGTCACATTCCTCTCCACAGCTAGATCTCCTGTTTCAGGTTCTAACAGTACTGACAAGAGGGTTTTTGAGGCTATCTTCTGTGTACGACAGTGGATATCATGACCATACTACAGAAAATGAAGTGCTGCTAACACGTATAATTAAAACATAACAATAAAAGACTCCAAGGGATGCTCAGCAGCTGATGCAAACCACTCTACATGAATTTCATCAACCATGACGCACACAAAGATTTTAATTCTTCTTTGGCTAACTGCACAAAACTTAAAATCTGTCTTGTATTAATTGCTATGATCAAAAGGCAGACCTAAAAGCAGAAGTCAATAATTACTCTTTCAAAAGGTTTGCTTTTAGTAAAAAAACAAACAAAATCAGCTTCCCATTTTTCCTCTGTATCTGCTTACCTCATTGGAGCTGTTAGTTTACATTTGCCACAGATTTAGCTTGTTCTAAACAGAAATATTGCTGGGAACCACAGTTTGAGGATGAATATTTTGGAAAGCAAAATGTCCAGTGCCAATTACAGCTATAGTCTAAAGTCAAAAGACACACAATACTCCATCTTAGATTTTGTACTTTCTTTGCAAAGTCCCCAGTGAAAGGCTATGGCCAAAGCTTCAGAGCTCAGTAAGAACACCTTTGAATATTTTGTATGGTATGTCTTTTGCTTCCAAGCTGTATTTTTAAAAACTTACCCTGTTGTTCAGGTTTACTTTAATTTTCTTGCATTATATCATTACAAAACTACATCACCTTCTAAGACAGACAAGAATTTTTAATATCAGTATTTATTTTAAAGCTAGAATACTTAATGTGCGACGACCTTCCAATTTCTTTCAAATTTAATTACTTTAAACTGAAATAGTGACACACACTAATCAGTTTACATGGACATTGAAAAAAAGCCAGCATATTTCTGTACAACAGAAGTCCACCCCGTCCCTCAGCTCCCCCCACAGCTCTCCCCCCAGCCAAGCCAATAACCAGAGCATCAGCACCTGCCAGACCCCAGGCAAAACACTGTCCTGCAATTGCTTCCAAGAGGGCAGAGCAAGCTTCTATGGGATGCGAGCAGTAACAGCAGCAACGTGCAGACCCTCATCCCTCCGTGGCAAGGCTGGGGCTCTGGCACTTTATGCCCAACCCTAAAGTTAAATGGCCCACAGTGCCGTAAACAAAACACATCAGCACACCGATCTGGCTATTTTAAGGCAGTTTGAATGATAGTTATGTGAAAATTCAGCATTTTATTAAGTACCCAGATACACTGAAAATGAAAAAACTAACAAGTATTTTCTCAGTCTTAAGCCTTCCGCACAGTTTTAGGCTTCACATCACTGCAGGGTTACCTCTTCTTCCGCTTACTCTTGGGAAGCAGCTGATCGTTTCCTGGCATTTGGAGCTGACGTGACTTACTTTTGTTAACTCTCAGACCCAGAAAACTGCTGCTGAAAAAAAAAAGACAAGACAAAACAGGGTTCTGAAGATACTCCAAACACAGCAAATACCGAAGGCTGTATTAAAGTGCTGTAAGCAGCACGCAGGCGCACACACAGGTACGTGTTACTGATGATGGTGAAGAGAAATACTGCTCTGCTGTGTTTGAAGCAGGTGACAGCACCCACAAACCACCCCATCCACCCTGAGCCTGCAGGGACAGGGGAGTCACGGTGCCTCTCTTCCTGTCACCAGACATCAGTTTGGAAGAGGCAGGAGCAGCAGCAACCTTTTGAATTCCTTGTCCATAAATGAGAAGAGCCCCTGAGGCTGAAGAAACCATGATTACATTAAATCATAAAAGGTCGACTTGAAACGAAGTCATCCTTGGTGGCACAGCCACCAAGCAAAAGTACAAGTGGCTTTGGTCACGGTTACCCAAGAAGGAAAGCACATGGGACTCCCATCCCTAAACAGGCTCTTTGCCAGACGCTCTTCTTGTTTATGGACAAAGAATTTTCCACTGGAAACTCAAAGAAGTGTTTTCTTTTTAGTCACAGAGTTAATTTTAAAGAAAAAGTTAAACTAGCCATAGTTAAATTAGCCAGCTAATTTCCATCATTCAGCCTCAGCACTTAAAGTTCCACATGGTGTTGACATGAAGGATACCATTCATCCATCAATAGCCATTACTAATTAAACACTCCTTATAAATACACTTTTTTTTTAAATATACCATTTTTTAGGATGAATCCATCCTGCACGGACTATTCTTGTGGCTTAAATTGGGAATTCACAACTGAAAATAACAATGGAAAACTCTCAAAAGCCAGTCCATGTCTCTGTTGACTGCCACAAGATATATACTAAAAGAGATTAAAAAGAACAACTTGTATTTCAGAGCTCAGTTCAGCACCATGATAGAAACGGAGCTCCTGCATCTGTGTGAGTGTTAACCATGTTGAGGAAGATCAGCACGAATCCCAGCACAACCAGTTTAGTCTGTACCTCTGAAGATGCAGCGTGATTAACTGCACATATGCGCAGAGCACAGACGATGCATACGCGTAACCCAGTCCAACTCTCCCCCAATCCTCAACACTACAAACCTTACCAGGGTGATTTCTACAACGTATGATGACGAAAAGGCAAAGGCCCTTCCCTCCCAGCTGGACCCTCCACTACCCTATTTCCATCCACTGCATTGGTTCAGTAGAGAGGATCACTCATGTTAACCTAGAAGCAGTAGATTTTTAAAAGTCTGTGAAATTAGACGTTAACAAAGCCTCTTTCTATATGTCACCTTTTTCTCTTGTTGCAGTTCACAATTTTGCATTATTTAATGCAAAATTCAATGCAAACGCTAAGGCTGAGTTTTGTGAAACCAGAGTACAGTAACACATTGCCGAAGACAGTCCTGCGCCAAGCCAACACACACGGGCTAACTGATCAAAGGATTCCCAAGGGGATGCACAGATGTTTTAAGAGTGCCATGATACAATTTCCCCCCCCTTTAAATTAAGCTCTGAAGCAGCTATTTTCAACCCAATCCAAGGGAGCAGTTGTTCTTTATATCCACCATACCTCAAGCCCTTGTGCGCGGGCCATACCCTCCATCCCAGGCCCAGGAGAACCTGCCTGTCCCCACGCAGCTCCGCAGCTGTGAGACAGAGCAGGTAACTAACCTCGGCGGGGAGGCGGCTACAAGCCTCTGAGGGATGACGCTGGAGAAACATGCTTTTTAGAGTAAGATGTGGAAGCAATACACTAACACTGCTCCTGAGCACGCTGCTTTGGTCGCTGATGGATAAGGGATGCCAAGCTGGAGGGACAGCTTGCCCCACGCAGCGCACTGCCTCTTCATCACCCCGGGCTGTCCCACCACAGGGCACTTTGCTGGCTCATGGGCACACAGCAGCCCTACAGCTCTCCAGATGGAGCCTTTCAGCTGCACCCATCTGGTACCGAACAGACATGGCCTCGACACGGAGTTTCCTATGAGGAAGACTACCTCCCCGGCCCCAGCGGCTGGCCGTACCACTCCCAGGAGCCCCAGATGGTGAATGAACTGGTGAATAAAATTAACTCCTGATCGTGTGCAAAGCACTTCCCAATGGTGAGACCAGTCTGGCAAAACAACTTAAGGGTTCTTCTCCAAAACTACCTGCATTAAATAAAGCTAAAAATACATAAAACATTTAATGTTTTGTTCCCTAAAAGTAATTGCTGCACTTGACCAGAGAAATTATTTGGCTATAAAGAGCAGAAATACATACGCAGACAAGGCTGTGAAAAAGGGGGCTTTCTTGCCAATTTTTATTTATTTGAGATCCTCTTGTCGGATACAATTAGTGTACCTTAGAGACCATCTAGTTCCAACCCCCTGGGCAGGGACACCTTCCACTAGACCAGGTTGCTCCAACCCCATCCAGCTCAGCCTTGAGCACTGCCAGGGATGGGGCATCCACAGCTGCTCTGCTCAACCTGTGCCAGGGTCTCAGAAGTTTGGAAGGTCTGAGCATCTACAAGCAGAGGAAGGTACTTGGTGGTACTTGGTACCTGCTGCAGAGACTCTGGTACTGCACAGTGAGTGACCAGGACGCTCATGTGCAAGGGGAAGGCATCAGCTGCAGAGCTGCATGGCAAGAAGCCACCGCAGCAAGGTGCTCTGCAAGTCAGGAAGCTTCTGGGAGCCCCCTGGCCTCCCATGCACATCTCCGTGTGCATTAAGGACATAAGACTGATTACTACAGGGGTTTTAAAATAGATTCAACTTTGGGTTACATTCATTTTAATTAGGGTAAGAACATTTTTGTACTCCTAGACTTTCATCCACTGGTTGCATGGCACAGTGCCACCAATATTAAAAACACAAAGTAAATGTACTTGACCTTCTCCAGAAATGTGCAAATGTTAGTACTCTGGTAAGTCAGATCCCTTCCTGTATCTTATGGTGCATTTTGGAATAATGAGGTTTGCTTGTCCAGGGACAAGAAGATCCAGACTACCTACTACACAGTCATTTATCTCCATCTCAGGTCAAGTCAGGTACAGACAGGTTGCAATGACATTTCTAGCACCCTACCTTACCTTAGGGATGAGGTGAACTTGTTTCTCACGGCACCAAGGTACACTCTGAGGTAGGCACGGATCTTGAATTACAGCAGTGCACAATTAATGACAGATTGTTATTTTTGTTCTTTTTTTATTATTATTTTCTCCACACCACAAAGTTATATAGGAAATATATCCACCAGGTATCATTTTTGAAATTTCATTAAAAGCTCTATGGAAAAGCTGCAGCTGTATTTAGGAGTGAAACTGAGCTACAACTGAACAGCAAAGTCACTATAAAAGCCTTTCACCAAACCCCACATTAACTTTCAGGCATTCGGATCTGATACAGGCCAAAGAACTGACCAAAACCTGCAGTTAAGTTGGCATCATCGATGGCCTGTTTGACACCCACATCAGAGAACCCTGAGACTTTCAGTAAGTGCTCACCAAGAGGTTACAGAAAGCCTGAAATGCTGCCCCAATTTAACCAGACACAAAGCAATATGAACTGAAGTTGTCCCAATTATATGACTCCACAGTCATTTGTTACTTAACAGCTGAGAAAAGCAAGAAAACAAAAATGTTTTTGAAGGCTCAGAGAACATGAAATTGTGCTTAAGTAAGTTTTCAGGAAAGGAATGAGGTCTCGCTAAAAATACACTCCAAACTGCCACTAAAATATCCCTACACTGCTCCATTTGTGCACTATTACAAATAAATTGCAAGGATGTCATATACAATTTCATTAAAAGCTTAAAAAAAAAAGACTATTTATTCTAAATGCAGAATATGAATGTTTAGTGCTTCTTTATTAGATCAGTCACATAAACATAAAAGCTCAACAAATCTCTGTTCCCACCAAAAAAGGTACAATATCCTGGTTCAAGACTTTGTCTGTTCACACGAGTTTCTCGCTGTCTGCAAACACCTCACTGCACCTCGAGAAGCTGTTACAGTCAGACCAACTTCAGCTTAACACCTGAACACACAAGAAGTGGCTTTCAGAAACCAAAGCTATAGATTTCAGTTGAGACCCAGCCATGCCATCTCACTTTTGCCATTTTTTCATCCACGCAGGAAAAATAAAGGGTCAGCATGAGTTTTAAGCTTGTTTTACATCGTCTAATTCTTTCAGAGGCCCTCAGTCTGAAATTGTACAAAACCTGTAACTCTCCTACTAAGAACACTGGCAAATACTAGAAAGAAAAAGCTCACAAAATGGGTAGTGGATAGATCCAGCCCAGCTTGTGCTGCCCTTACACAGCACCACAGAGACCATCATGGGTTACAGGCAGGAATACCGAACCGAGTTTTCCCACTGCAAGTCCCCTACCACGTGCCTGGCATCCATGCATCGTCTGGACACGCTGCAGAGGACACTAGGTCTCCTGCTGGGGAGTGAGGAGGGGAGTTAAAAAGCACAGCTCTTTCCCGCTCCTAGGAATGTACTCCCTGAATGAAACAAATTAAAAATTACTTAGCTGCATTTCCACCACCGAACAAAGAGCAGCCTGTTCCTATTTCTTTTCCACTGAAGCTTTAGCTTGAATTTAACCCTTCCAGAGACACAAGAAACCCCAAACCCAAACTGTGGAAAAGCATAAAATGGAGGATATTTTTTAGGAGGACTGAAAATCACATTTGACAAAAATGAGTCATTTACACAAAGTAAAATATTTCAGCTAACAAAATGATCCTGCTTTTAAGGATCATACTCTGAAGCAATTCTGGCTTATCTTTTAACATGTAAAGCTAAGGGCAATAATAAGGATTTGCATCTAAAATACTAAGAAACCATAAAGAAATGTATTCTCCATTATGTCCATGACCCTTTTCCTTTAGTCTTGCCCTGCAGAGAGCCTCAGCGAGTTTCATAACTAGACCTGTCACCAACAGAGTGGGTACATACCTCAAAAGCAGGATTCTGTAGGGCAGCATTCAGTAACGTTTTGAAATGGTCAGTCCTCGTGCTCTAATATCAAATAATGTAATTTAGGATTTCCAGATATTACAAGATGTAAAAGCCTGAATACGTATTACTTAAAAGTATTCTCACCAGTACAAAATGAGCATTTGAGCCTAAGCCACACACAGACCATCACTACATCTTTCAAGTTTCAGCAAGAAACTTCAAACAGCTAGCAAAAAGGCATATCTAGTACAGGAAGTCCTGGCCATTAGCTACAGAGTTTTGTCCTACATGGAAAAACCTCACTTCTGATAATAGTCACCCACTGAATAACCGTTTAATATACTTCAGAGGCAGGACAACACAAAGCCAATTATTTAGGCATCTGGAAGGCTGAACTATTAACATAGCATACAGCAAAGACAAGCAACATTCAAACTACCGATATTTCTAATGTCTCACTTTACAAAGAGCACCCGTAGCAGTTGCGCCTTCCTCTGTTTTTGGCGTTTTGTTTGTTTTCAAGAATTTGGAAAATACGACTACCCTTGCAAGAAGAAATTACTTAGGACACAGAATGAAGCAGAAATCTCATTTAGTTTAAGGCTAGCTTTACTGTTTTATATTCTGCCCATTTCTAGCTTTGATAACTACATTTTTCCACAGCAGAATGGTAATTACCTTATGTTCAAAAGTGTATTAAAACACAAAGCCAAAACCTGGAGCTTCTTTGTCACTTGGTTCTCTTATTTTGCAAATATCCAATTATTAACACTTATAACAATACAGTAAGAGAGATGATATCTTTCTGGTATAACTCAACTTTTATGAAGTCTCAGCTGGTTATGGGAACACACCATCCACCTGCTCTTTGGTATGCTGGCCTGTGCCTTCCCATGCAAACCTGCCAAAGCAAAGCCTCATCTGACCTTCCATGCCACTCGACATCCCACAGGATACAGTTCTGTGATGAACAGGAAGAGTAACTTTCACCACAGTTGTAGATCTGCTTTACTTAACATTCCTTTGCACTTATCAACCTGGTCACACGCTAGTAACACTCAAACCCTCCAAAGGACTGGGAAGTTTCCTAGGTGAAGGAAATTATCAAAGGCACAAATGATTTTGCTATGGATACATATTATAACTGATGTTAACATCCATTACTGCTAGGTAGAAATGCTCCAGTAACAAGTTCTAGTACCGTTTTCATTATTGACATTCCCATTCCTTCTTCCACTAAGGAACATGTTTTTCCAACTCGAGCAAGAAGCCACAGATGCCAAACCCGTAACTCACAGCATATTATCTCCTGTACTGCAGAAAAAAATTCTGCCAGCTGGCATCTCTGGAATGGAGTTCAGGGAGCACAAAAAAAGAACAGCAAGTAATTTGATTGTACCATCACCAGTATGAACTGCAAGTCACTATCTGCTGATAAAGAAACTGAAGTCCCCCATCTGCAAGTTTGGAGCTGGCGGTCTCCGAAGATACAGAAAATGCAACTGGGAAGGTAAAGACTCCTTGCCATTCACTTTTACAAAGTTCCCAAAAAAATACTTTTAAACAGGATGTTTTAACATGTATGGTAGACTAGCTACTACCTACAAAATTAAAGCTGAAAGTTATAAATTAGAAGCCATATACTCCAGGCACTACATGGCCAATTAAAATCTCATCAGAAGTATGTTAAATACCCTACAGAAAGCACAGTATCCTCAAAACCTACATTTTTCCTCAATGAAAACAGGTTGCAATGAATTCTTGCAGAAAATACTGAAGAAGTACACAGTTCCCCGTGGTAGTTACAGTTCTACCATTAAGTGCAAGTTTGTTCTAAAAAATATATACCTCTTGTTACCATTCTTCATGCTGGTGCTGTTGCAGAACGATTCACCCCGTGGCTGTTACCTCTTGGCCTGCTCCTGAGCCCTCACACAAACAGAGCCACCATACTCACTGGGTACGGCCTCCAGCCCCACCGCCACCAGAGCAGACACTTAACATACTCAGAACCTGAACTGATTGGGTCTGTTTTTATGCCAATGCCTGCACCCTGGTAAAGGTCACTAGCTTTAAAAGCAAAAGCACACAAGCTCATCACACCAGCCAGCACTGGACACCCTCACATCTTCATTCACATCAGGTGAAGTAATTTTAACCGGTACAGTTTGAGAAACTGGAAGTGGCTCCAGCCAGACATTTTTAGATTGCTATGAAGTCCTGGTTTGTCAGGATAAAGCAGGATGCTGCTACAGCAGCCACGGGAACACCAGGCATTCATGTGGTGCTCCGCCACCAGCCTCGTGAACTGCCTCTCCGCGCAGCGTACCACTGCAGACAGACAAGTTCTCCCTGCCAAGTTCCTTTTCCGAAGGCCAGCCAACAAAACTGCTTCTGGCAGTATGCGCCACAGGCCATTCTTCCACATAATCAGAAAAACGTGTCTTTGACGTCCACCCACAAGCGCACGCAGGAATCAAGTCCTTCAACAGACTTTAACCTGCAGGTCTTCTCTCTCCCCAGGGCTTCCAGCCCAGTCCTAACAAAGGAAGCACCTGTAATTTCCATTACAGTTTCGGCTGATTATTGTTCTTCCTAAATCTAACCTCCCCCCAAAAATAAAGCAGGTGTATTAATTCTACAATACTCATGTGATATTTCCTCACAAATCATCTAACAAAAGCCTGTGTTTCTCAATAGCTTCTTAGGCCAGTGTTCTGAATGTCATCACAGCTGCAGTTCTAGTTTCTTTGCTTGAGGCCCTAAAATTTACAGCTCACAAGCTTTTACAGTGCTGTTTCTTCCATTTTTTTTTTGATCCAAACTGATTTTAACAAAAAGCCTTGAGACCTAACCAGGTGGATTCTTCCCATTCAAACAAAAAGTCAAGCAGACAAGCAACACAGATTGAATTACAATTTTAGAAAAATATACACATTTAATATCCTGACTCACGGCCGGTACAAAAGTACAATGAAGCTAAAGCATTTATTTAAAAAATGAAAAATATTCCATTGGATAGCCAGGAACAGCAATGCCATCCATTCCCTGCCAGGCAAACACCCGCTGGCCCCACGGAAGGAGCCACGTTGCTTGCTCCTGCAGCACATCCAGCTGCGGCCAGCCCTGGCCAGGCTAGCAAGGAGCCACAGCACAATCTTCCTCAGCAGGAGTCAGCACAGACATCACCAGCAAGGACCAAAGGAAACATGGCAAAAAGCACCTGTCTCGCAATCTACATGTAGCCTCAAAGTGTTAGTAGGCTGTGAGAAGTAAGAATGCTCAGAATGCGTTCAGGGGAAGCACTGGCAGCAACTGAGAACAACGGACACTACCAAGCTCATAAATGCAGTAAGATCCCAACTGCGGCCAAGAGGAAATCAAGACACTTCTAACCTCTTATGTCTCCATCCTCTTCGCCTCACTGCTGTCCAGCTGCTATCCCTCCCTACCCTGGTTTCCCCCCAGGTAAGTCAGAGACAGCTGCGGCACAGCAGCAGCTTCACCACATGCATACTGCCCGGGACAGAGATGCCCTGAACTGCTCCCCTGCAGCTGGCAGGGGCAGCTCTCAGCTGGCTGGGCTTCTCTGCTCACCTCCCACCCCTGTCCAAACAGAAGATGCACTCAGAGGGACAGACACCTGTTTTTGCCATGTCTTGCTGGGCCTTTTCATGCCTCAAGCACCTAGTCAAGGCGACACAGGGAGCTGCTGGCTCCCTCGCTCATGAGTCCTCCAGCTTTAGCAACCACAGTTCCACTTTTCCCATTTTGATCACAATTCCTTATGGATTGGCTTTTACTCAGAAGCCCAGTTCCCAGCAATACAACTCACTGAGATTTAATGCTTCACAGGTAATGGATAACAACACAATGAGGTGGTTACCAAGGACTTTAGGTGATCCCTGACCCTTGCTTGTCAGGGTCACGCATAAGTCTTGGAGCAGATCTAAAAACATCTGCGAAAGATAGCTGTGGCTGCTTGCTCTATGATATGTGGCAGCAGCACCAGAAGAGCAGCACCAGGGGAACAGAGACTAGCATCTGCAATACGCACAACCCAGAATATTTTACTTTACTGCCCATCTCAAGGAGTCACTTGCAGGTACTACAAAAGTACACTTTAGTGCTTTGTGAGTGTCCTTCCAGCAAACACCGCTCACCTTCACAAAGTGATGCCTCCCACTACAAGAAAGGATCTACGATTACTTTGTTTTTCCAGTGGTACACTCTACCATTGACCTGTTACACCATTCTAATCAAGACCTTATCCGTGCTTCCATTAAAGATCCTTAAAATCCATTAGGCTATCTAAACACACATTTTAACAGAGTTTCAAATGTTACTTCTGCCATTAATCAGGAATTTTAGGAGCTGTACCAATCTATTGACCACATATGTATGTAATGGATAATAGAGAAAATTATGTCATAAATACACTTTAAAAAGCAGACTATCAGAATTAAATGCAATATGGTTCTCATCACACCCCTAAGATCAGCTGCCAAAGCCGATGTGATATTTGAAGAGTGACCCCAGATCAAGCCAGTTTCAGCTGCAAGGGTAAACTGTACTACTTTTGCAGACTCCATCAGTCTTCATTTGTATTTCTTTGAATAACAACACAGCTTTTCAGTTGATCTAACACTACGGTATTCCAAATGTCACTATAACTGCACATCTTCAGCACCTGCATAGATCCCTGTATTTCCTCTCCATCTTCATCTATTTCATTTGGATACTTCAAGAATACTTGGATGGTTCCTTAGTATTTCTTTGAACAACAACTTGCACAACCAGACCCCAATTTAAAATATTGCCACTATATAACAGAAGGGGATTTTTTGTTTTAAGAAATAAGATTTTAAAAACAAGAAAGTGCTCTTCTCTCTTTGAACAGGAGTAAATTGAAACAGATGTTGCAATTCCAGCATGGTCAACTTGACAGAGATGTAGCTGAGACTGACAACAATGTAACTTTAAATACAAAAGATCAAATTACTTCATTTTCCATAAAAATCAGTTCCCTTTTTTCTTTTTTTTTTTAAATATATCCATATTCAAATATACCTCAAAACAATGATTTTCCGCTGGTCATCTGTGGACCCTAGCAGCACCCAGGTATTATTTTCCAAGGATCCAAAAAATGCTGACCAAATTGTGTGTCTTGCAACTGTGGAGATCCTCCAAGAGCCTGACTTTTCAGAGGCATTTCCTTCTCCTGTAGAAAACATGTAGGATTCCAAAAACTGGAAACTACTTATCTAAATCACTCGCAAGGACTTTACCACTCATATACTCTACTTACTTGGCAGAGGCTGCTGAACACATCTCAGGCCCTTGCGGATCTCTCAGAATGTCTGAACTGGAGCTGAAGGGGAAAATAAAATGGATGTAAGTCATTTTAGCAATACTTACAGCGCAGTAGGGCTCTACTTACAAAGGCAGTAGAATCTGTAGATGAGACAGACCCTTCCACACAGCACTGGCAACAAGAAGTACTTTCAACCAACAGTCTAGAAAGTTCTGTCTCTACATCACACAATTTTCAGAGTTATTACTAGGTATCATATTCATTATTTAACATACAAGACCATTCTCTCTGTTCATGTTTGCTTGTTGGTAACTACAATAGCTTCCAATTCACAGGCACCAGACAATTTCTCCAGAGAGAACTTGCAAGATACTTCGGTGGGTAAAGTAAAACATTTCAAAGAGTAAAGATGCTTTCAACCTCAAAACTCAAGACTTAAGTGTAAACTTACATTTTGAACATAACAACATAATAAAAAAACAATCAACATCAAAGGAAAAAAACCTTAACATTGAAATTCAGTGAGAAAAATCCAAACTGCCAAGACTGTCAGCAGACCCAGACAGACGCCAAAATACATACATTTGTATGTGTTTTACAGTAGCCACAGAGGCAACATAAAATCAGGGTGTTATTAAATTCAACTATGACTATTACACCAACATTGGAAGAATTCACGTGTGTGTAGATATTCATGCATACGTACATCACACACATATTTAACTACAAGTATGAGCTCAGACACATCATTCAGACCTCTCATGCTCAAAGTTAAAAAAACCCGAACAGCTACACAGACTATTTCAGCTTGTATTTTAAATAAGAATATTTTGTCAAATTTCAATAAAATCTGAATTAATTGAACACAATATTCTGGTCAATTATTGATAAATAACTTTTATTGCATGTTCAGGCTCTGTGATATAAACTACAGTGAAGTTCTCAAACATATGCCAAATTGCAGGGTTGCAGAAATCAACTAACAAGTTGGAAAATGTTGTTTTCTGGAAACTCTCTTTCAAAAAGAAGCCTGTCAGCTCAAACAGTCTGTACGTTATTGCAGAAATTACATAACAAACTATGTAATGTAAACAGTCGGGAGATTTTAGTGTAAACCACAGGACAGCAGTTGGATACCAGTTCTCTTGGATTTACTTTAAAGGTTTTACAACAAAATTCATCCCCTGTTTGGTAGAAAACAGCAGACATAAACTGTAAAAATACAACCCCCAAGTCATAACTATATACACAGATATCAGTGCATTTATATGTTTGGTCAAAACATATTAAGGAAAACAGCCCAAAAATACTTGTTCTCACAGGACAGATTCCAGCATGGCAAAGCAGGGTCCTGACAATACAGACAATGAAGTTTACAAATGGTATTTCTGCAAAAAAAAAAATATGTTTTAACAAACAACATGTCTCATACTAGAGGGGCTGTCTTTGTATAGAAGACCCACACCGTGATTTTACAGGGCACTTTTCCCAGATGGATCCATATTTCCAGTCCTGGGATGCCCGCTTCAGCCCCAGCACCCCCCCCCCAGTGCAGGTACCACACTCCGCTGCCCACCTCCACCACTTCAGTACCATTTTTACTGCATGGAGACCACTGTGCAAATATATGGCAAACAGCACTCCTTACCAAGAACTACCTTACTCCTTACCAAGAGCAGATGACTGTCTCTGGACTCTCTCTGTTGGAGAGTTACAAATTAAAAAGCAAGAACCGTTTTGCACACAACTTCATACCCCAGGTGCAGGACAGAAGTCTTGGTTCATTACCTGGTTCACAGATTATTTTTTTTTAAGAAGTCAGCAGTTCACCAAAACACATAATATTCATAACATACTGCACCATTAGAGAGAAGATAACAATTCAAACAGGAGAAGCAATTTAAACCCAAATAATGTCATCAGGCAGCTGACAAAGCTCAGGGCATGTTAAGAACGATGTGGACACACCATGATCATTCGGAGCCCGTGGGGTACAACACCTATTCCAGGCAGCCAGCAGATGAGCGCGTTGTGGGGCTGCTGCTGCTCAGCCAGTTTGTCACCATCACCCTGGGCTCTCCAGACCACACACACGCTTTCAGTGGCTGCCAGTCCTCCTGCCCCCGCTTAACAGCAGCCAGCATGTCCTCACAGTGGGAACACAGAGCATCACTTCCACCACCTGAACATCGAGCTAGGATTCAGCTGCAGAGGCCTCCACCCCATCAGTGTAATGCATTAGAAAACACCAGCTCCTAAGACACACTGGGAGTCACATGCAAACATACATTTTTTCTTTTTTTTTTTTTTAAAAAAAAAAACCTTCTCTTAAATAAATTAATAAATGGCATGCAACCTTTATAAGGTGGCAGGATTTTTTTCATCCACTGCCATTTTGTCTCCTCCTGTTGCCTTTCTCCCCTCTGAAGTGAGATTCATGAGAAGTTACTGTGGCAATAACTATAGAACCACCAACGGGATTTCAAGGGAGAAAATCACCACCAGATGAGTTTAGAGAAACCTTTAACATATGCACATTTAGTCATAAGGATGAAAAGGAAAAAGATACCAAAAATACACACAAAGCATTGGTGCCATATGGAGAAAATTATTTTGAAACAGAATGGATTGCAAAGTTTTGCATGCTATTTTAGAAACTCTTCAATGATTCCCCAGGAACTTTCATGAACTGCAGAATAAATCTGTTGAATTACGAACATTGTCCGACCAAGCAGTTTTAATATGGAAACAAAGTCACCTGAAATTAAAAGCACTCCTCAGTTACCAAGCTTGCCTCCTCCCATAGCCCAGGCTGAGACAACCATTTAATGTCTTAATTCAGCACCAAATCTAATATGAAATGTTCACATGAGAACCATAGTAAAACAGGCTGTAAAAACAAAGGTGGATAGGGAAAGTCCAGCTTTTTTTTTTTTAACTCTCAGAATTGTAAATCTGTCAAAAACTCATTTTTAGTACACAAACTGGATGCCCAAGGAATGAGCCGTTACCATATCTCCAAATCCTACTCCATTTTAAAAAAAATTAAAAAAAACCCCAAAACCAAGAGGGGGATGACAAGGGTTTATTTGTGTGCTTTTAGTCCCCTAAAATAGAAAAAGAACAGGTTTGATGCCTGAACATAATGTACTTCCTTGCCTTGACAAATGTAGCATTATGATGATTTATCACTGTTTGTCACCAGCAAAACAATAAAAGTGAAAAAACCTGGCTAACACCCAAAACAATAATGAGAGTTCATAATTTACATGTGTAATTCACAGTCTATGCCTACCAAATTATTTTAAAACCGACCACAAAAAGTCCTGGAGTGAGCTACCACCTTAGCCCGTATGTGTAGATGTGAATGGGCTACGAAACCAAGAATAATCAGTCTCCCAATGAACCAAATTAACTCTTACACTGTAACTGCACTGAGAGACCAGGGATATATGTATGTAACTGTACAAAACCAAGCTGCAGGGTTATGAACTTTCCAGCTGTAGCTAAAAAGCCCTTTGTTTCAGAATTTCTTCATACAACCCATTGTCCCAAGCCAGTCACTCAATGAAATTGTTCTCTTCATCTAGTCTCTCTTAAACATCAATTTCTTTTACAAAGACTGAGCAATTGCTTGATTATGAGTTGAAGTAATTATACACCTTTCTTCCACATGCAGGGGAAAAAAATTGCAAAGGATAAAACCCCTCCTTAAATACGCCAGACAGCTGACAAACTATAAAAAAAAACAAAAAACAACCAAAACAATTTCAACCCAGGAAAAGAAATTTTGACCACCAACTGAATTAATATTTTAAAATAATTCTTTTTTTCCCCTTGAATAAAACTCCTAAGCTCTTATTACCCTGAATGCACCCTGAATGCTTAGCCCTTAAACTGAAGAAAATGAACTAAATAAAAAAGAAACAGCTACCTCATTATGTATGTTGTTTCTATAAATTTTAGCCTAGGGAGCCCAAAGAGATCACAGAATTTATAACAGTTTTGTACATTCCTTCAATATTTTCTGCCTGCTCAATACCTCAGAGATATCCACCTATGCGGAGGCCAGACAAAGCAAACTCATTGTCAGACTTCATTCACACTCCAGTCCAAGACAATTTCTCACAAAAGAAATTCTGTCCTTTTAATATAGGTCATTAATCTATCCTAAGATTTTACATATCTGTTCCAGAAGAGTAAGTTTTTACAGCAAAATCATTAACGTTCTGAAACTTAACTGCTCAAGATGCAACAGGCTGACAGACAAGGTGACAGCCTGCGAAGGTTTCATCTCCTGGACTTACTCGCGTCCCCACACCGAGGCGTGCCCACAAAAGGGCAGCTCCAGTGACTCAGGCAATTCCCCAACTCTGCCTCACTTCTGTGCAGGATTAGTTTCTTCTGAGCACTTACAGACAACAAACCATGAGTAAATTATTCCCTTCTTGACCACCATTTGGATATGACTTCCACCACCACCTTTATTTATTTTTTTTTAGATAAACACACCACCTTAAAATAGAGTAAAAAGCTGATGTAAGTGTGAATAACATGTCTCGTTCTAAAAATGAAAGGTGCGAATGTCTCTTTGATTTTGTTTCTTTTAAAGCGGATTAAGTTCCTTCTTGGCTTCATGGTGAACAGCCCGTGTCCCTTTCATCAGTTCATGCCGTGCATTACGTACTTAGCTCTGGCACATGCACTGTGCCTTTTTCCCCTCAACGCTGGTGTGAGAAATGGCCTGTCTCATTTCACCAATGTCATTTGAAGGTGAATACGCAGTTGCAAGGAGTGAGGGAAAATGGCTTTCTGCACCTTGCTATCCCGCTTCCAGGATTTGACCTGCCTGTGATAAACAGTATGAGCTTGCTGCTGGAGTGGCTGTAAGTCCTGTGCAGCACCCAAGATTAACTGCTTACCCGAGTGTCTTCCCTGGCTTCCTAGTACCTCCTCATCAAACCAGACACTGAGCATGGCTCCATCTTCCCGCCTTTGGGGGACAGCAGGTTTGCCAGCCTTGCACCTTCCCCAGGACTCCCCATGGAAGGCTCTCATCTATGCTAAGCTTTACAGAGGTTCCACTGTTTCACTGTTTTTCTTGACTCTTTCCAGGCTTTCTTGACTTTCAGCAGCCACCTCTGCAGCCCAAGAGCATGCCTTTGAGGCTGTGCCTTTAGAAAAGGAAAGGATCTACTGGATCTATCTTAACTGCTTTTCTTAGGAGTCTAGCCAACAGTTGGGACATCTAGGCTAAAGCACTAGAGAGCACTGGCATACTACCACTTCCATTTTCAGGGCTCCGAGATGTCTAAACCCCATGGCTCCAGACTGGGACTGACATCCTTCTGGATACATGTCACGTATCTTTCCCCCCATACCTGCCGCAGGTCATCAGCTGTTACTGTTCACAGTGACTTCTCCAGGACTCTCTCCACCATGCCTCACAGCTCCTGGCCATTTGTTACAGCTCACCGTTTTTGGAAAAAAGGAATGAATTGACAACATAGCAGCGAAATATAATCATCCTTCCATAATAAGACCATATTTGAGGCCAAAAATAAAATATAAAACACTCCTATCTAACTCTGTAATACACGTCATCTCTGAGCCAAAGTAGTTCAAGATTTATTAAGTCCAAAATGCATTAAAGAACTGGAAAAGGCAGTTATTCCCCTGATCAACACATTTTTATATACTTCTCTCATTTGACAGTGATAGCCAGCCTAGAGATCAAGACAACGCTTTCTTTAAACTCAGACTGAAGCAACTGCCAGGGAAGAGCTCACAGCTTTTCCAACCATTCCACCCTGCCAGCAGTCTCTGACAAACTGATGTCTACCGAGAGCTTTTCAGAGGACTGCTGCTATCCAGTGAACTCCAGACTAACTGAAGCACAGCTCCCTATTTCTACGTCTTTTTCCGCTGACGAACTAAAGCCCAAATTCTGCAAAGCATATAAATCCAAGAAGTGACCCACTAAATCCAGATCTTAGATCCTGATCCATAGCTGCTGAACTCAATGCCAAAAAGCCCCACTTATTGCAAATGAGGCCCCTTACTCCGGCATGAATCTCACCTGGCAGACGCTGCAGTCGCTGTGTGTATTCCAATGGCAGAGAGATTTATACAGGCTGCAGATATTATAGCACTTTTCTACCAGGAGTTCAAAATCAAGACACTGTGTTTCAGTGCACACCTTAATATCTCAGACAAGGCCAACAACATACATCATTTACTCTTGCAAGTCTTTCACTCTAGACAACAGGAACTGACATTTTCTTCTAACACAAAAGTTTTACAGAGAAGTAATTTTTTAAAACAATGAGTTACCCCATTACATAAGATACTTTTAATAGAATATTTCCTCTACTAGTTCATTAACTGGCTTATCACTGTCCCTCCCAGTTTCTTTTCTAATTTTCCTATTGTTTAAGCAGTTGCATAAAATTTGGCTTCAGCCCCAGAAAGTAAAAAAACACACTGGGACTACTTATATGGAGACTAAAGCTCTATGAAAGCTTTACGTATGACTCCACAGCTTTGAAAAATTATCCTTTAAAAGTCATGGTTTTGTTTTGGTATTTATCCCATTATGCACATTTTGTTCTCTTGGTGGGATCATCAATTTATGGAGAGACCAAACACGTTTGGGTCAATGCTATAACCTTCATGCACTGCCTGCACCTTTTTTGCAGCAGGTGTAAAAATCTCATTTTCTCAATTAAAGTATCAACTCTCAACTAATATCAGTACATCGGTGATTACTGTACAATGTCTGAATTTCTAATATTGACCAACTGCTCCCTTAGCAAATATTGATATAAGATTGATGAAAGACAGAACATCTTATGAAGGAGAAAACATAAATCATTAACTTACTTGCAGCATCCTTTTACATAGCAAACATTTCAACTCTCCGACTTCAAGACTGCTTTGTTATGTTCCATATGCTGCGCAAAATCCTAATTTTCTTTTAATCTATCATAACACCAGCTCTCCATTTAGAAGTGCTCTCTTCATAAAAGACAGCATGTAGCTTTGGACTTCCAAATGCATTTCAAGTTCTGACATTTCAATGTGAAAAATATTTACCCTTCTCAAAGGATATCCTCTTATTATCAGAAATAAAATACAAGCCTCAGAAAATCATTACTTAGTACAATAGCACAACGCTACTTAAAGCCTCAAAATCTAAATAATTCTTTTTTGATTTGTGCTATATTTATTTCACTACAATTAACAAAGCATTAACCCCACGACAACCACAGACTGACAAAATACATCTCTTTCATGCAGTTTAGATGACTACACCTACTTTTTACAATCCCTGAAAATCTTGCCATAATTTGAGTCCGTTTTGATTATACCAGCATTGCGTGAGGAGCATACTGGGAGTATGAGCCACAGTTCAACAACAGAACTCTGCGGTCCAAAGCTGATCTGCAGACCTGGCAGAACCTGGCATGTCTCAAAGGGCCAAATAAAGAGCTGGGTATTGCACTGGGACATCCAGAGTAGCTATTACAAACACACAGTACAGACAAAAAGCACATTTAATTCTTTTTCATAAGCACTTCCCCCACATCAGTATTTGGAGAGGGAGTGATCCCTGTAACCTTTGTTTCCCAGAAAACACAGGAAAACGCTTCAGAGTGTTCTTCAGAAAAGTACAGTTTGGCACAAGGAACACTGGTCAAACAAAAGGAGAGGGGCCTTCCATGCATCACAAGGCATCATATGTCACTTCAGCTAAGCCTTCACTGTGTTATTATTGCTGGTTACACTGCTTTTTGAGCGGAGTATAAAAGCAGGGGGTTGGATGTAAAGGACGACAATCTACAGCATGTAACGCCCCAAGGCACACTCAGAGCCCAACTGCCAGTCAGTTGGGTTTAATACATGATACAACGGCGGGGAGGGCAGACAAAAAGAACAAAAAAACCCCAATCGAACAACAAAACCCACTACTTCGTTGAACTTCTTGACCAGTGCAGTAGCTAGCTTTTAAGGTTAAACAAACTGCCCTATATTTAAAGAAAAATAAATAAAAAAACACAGGACACATACAAACCAGGAGATACGCACAAAGTAGGAACATGAAGAGAAAAATCCCAGAGAGATTCTGAAAAAAGTAATTCTGTGCAGACTCTAGTAATTCTGTTCCTTTCCACAGGAGCCAAATTTAAGAGTAAACCACAGCGAGCTATTAAGCATGTTTTTTTTAGAAGAAAGTCCAAATATCTGTGACGCATACCCACTGGTCTGTACAACTCGGGAGATTCTGTTTGATTCAAGAAGTCTAAGGAAACATTTGGAGGGAGTGAATGCGTAAAAAGAAGGAATAAACAATTTTGTCTTGAGCCAGACATAATACAAACTAATGCGCACTGACCAACAAAACCTGCCAACTTGGTTCATGAAAGCCCATTCCGATCATTAGTAACTGCCACACGCTAACATCCTTTAGCAACTTTCTTACAGTCTCTTAGACACACTTTCACCCAGACTTTAAGTTGATACACACAAGTCTGCAGACAGAATAAGGTAAAGAATAGAAGTTTAACTTCAATGTCAAAGGCCATGGGAGAATCATTTGTAACATCATTCACACACAAAACTGGCAGTGAAACAGAGATTTAATGATACTTTGGATGAGCTAATACAAGCCCTTTCTACCTCCCAAGAACTCACTCCAGAATTTTAATCTTATAAATTTTCCAAGGTCCTTAATGCCAAAAGGTTAACCTGCAATCAAAAAAGAAAGTTACATAAAATAGAGAAGAATAGGAACACCTCAGCTCTTCAGGAAGAATATAAACAAGCTGAAGGCATTTATTTTGTGGAAGCAAAATAACAATTCGAGCTGTAGGGCAGCCAGAACAGAAGGCACAGTGAGGATGAAGCAACTCCATCCGTCACCTGCACACCTGTCAAATATGACATCTCATACAAACCTGCAGGAGCTGGCCTTGCATTAGTCCCGGGGGAAAGCTGCTGCCCAGGCTCCTGTCTGCCGGCGCAACACAAACCAAACAACAGGACCCTCCTGCTGCCCAGGTCCCCAGAGCTGCCCGTCAGCAGCGGAGCCACCACAGCCCAAGCTGCAAACCAGAAAGCTGAGGTTTCGGGCACATAAAATCGGTCTCTGGAACAAAGCCACACAGGCAGTTACTTCCCTTTCTAAGCAAGCACTGAAGAGTTGTTTTCCCTGCAAAGAGTGTCTTCTCCTCTCATTCCTGTTATCAACAAGATAACAAGATTATTTTCATGATTAGCTCTCTTGCTTTTAGACACGTATCAAAACCCAGTTATTCCTGTATTTGTTTTCAACAACTTTTTCACTTTTCCTCCAGAAACTGGGGCCACAGTAACCGGTACTGCAATAGGATGTTTATCTAAGTATTCATCATTGTCTTCTTTTGACTACTGATCAGTAGTAGACAGCAAATTATGATCCATGAAGTATCTTAAACAGATACAAACACTACTTTCAAAAACTAGAGAGATCTTATCAGCAGTAACAGCTGAGCCTTTTTCCAATAAAATTATAATTGAACTATCAAAAGCATAAAATCTTACATTATTTATAAAGCTTTCCCTGATCCTTCATTTTCTGAAGCCAAATAAGGCAACTTCAGGAAGCAAATCTAAATGCATGACGAAAGAAAAGTGAGTGGCTGTCAGGATTTCAAGGTTCAGTGGCATTCTACCACAGACTGTAACTAATCAGTCTTTTAAACTCTATTTCCTTAAGCAATATTCAACTTAAAGAGCTATTAAAAGACTTAGGCTATATCAATTTTTGGACCTCTCAAAAAAAAAAAACAACTTCAAACATAACGGAAGGTGATGAAGTGAAACAGAAACACCAAACGTTCTGGTTCCACAGACATTCCACTCGCTGTTTCCATATCAAGAGGAACATTTACACTATCACCCCTCTAACAAGTCATTACAAAACTATCAAGTAAATTCTGAATGTGTTTCAGCTCCAGCCCTCAAGCAACCGAACAGCCAGAAATACGGAGAAAAATGAATCAGTAACCACAGCTTAGGAACCCATCCTATGAAGCAGGAGATATATATATATATATTTTGCTCAAGGTTACTGACGAAGTTTTTCCATGTTTGGTCTGATTTGGTATAAACCAGGGAGAAGTGACTCTTCTTCACTAACCTGCTTGTTGATCCAGACGACAGTGAGAACACAGGAGAGACTGATCTCTGGCTTTCCTCCAAGGAAGAAGATTCATTTCTTTTGCCATCAGGAGTTTCTGGTTTGATTTTCTGGGCTTTTCCGAGGACAACAGCCGTGTGATTCTCTTCCCTATGTTCTACCAAGAAGAACGACAGAGATAAGCAAGAATGACAAATCAAAATATTATTGTTTAAATTTTTGCAGCCTGGAGATACAAAGTTATAAATATTTAAGTACCAACACCTCATTCCCACTTACTTGCTTCCCAAAACTCTCAGTTTCAAAGGTTTAATTTATTTTCCTGCCCAGTAAAAAAAACTAACCACCACATCCCACCCTCTAAGAACCAGAGACTAAACCAAAAACATTTAATTGTTTTGAGTTTCAAACACAAACAAAGGAAAGAAATAAAGGGTAAGGGTATTTGTCACATTTCATAAACAACTTTATTTCAGAAACCAATAAATGCTTAAGGAGACAGCACTGTTCACTGCTTCTTGCTACCAATTCACTTCATCCACTGCATGAGACGACTGCTTTAAAGTTTTACAGATCTATTTAATAGGCTGCTTTTCAATAAGAGAAGCACTATGATTTATTTCCCTATGCATCTAAGAAAAACAATGTCAATCTAGATAACTGATGTTTCCATTTTTAATAGGAAAAATCATTTCGAGACAACACTTAGTCACAAACTGTAAAACTACTCCATTACGTTTGTCAAGTGTTTTTATCTATGAAGAGATGAAGTATCTCTGGAAAGATACCTTCTACCTCTCCAAAGAGAAAACAAATGTAGACTAGTAAGTATGGTATGTAAAGACAAACTACTCTTATGCCATACTCACAAATATTTTCAGATGAGTTATTTAACTAGAAATTTGCAGGGGACATTAAAGCCACACAGAGACTCATCTCATTAATAACCCTTATTACAGCCATTCACAGAAGCGTTCTGTCCACCCTCATGAACCAAGCTATACTCCCACTCAAACCACTTTGACTTTTCTACCCCTCCAGAAATTATTTTGACAGAAATGACCAAACAGAACTGTAATTACAGTGTGGAGGAGCTATACAATCTTTGAGTTCAGCTACAGCTTGCCCTTTCCTTTCCATTAAAAAGCGTAATTAAATACCAGGAGCATCTTTCTGTCTGTTGAAAACAACCAGCAGATTACAGCGAGTCAGTTGTCCAACTAATGAAATTGAACTCTGAAATTAACAGGTTAAAAATAGCAAAGGTCCTGTGCAATAACGCAACCCAGAAGAGGTGTATCACAAATGTTTATCAGACTCCTATGGTGCTTCCCCTTAAGCAAAACAAGGCCCTATGCTTAAAAGCTATAAAATATAAAGGCTCGAAATAGAACATTTTAAGTTTAAAGATGCAAAACAAGATGATGTAAATCAGGAACGGGTAACTCAACATCACCAAAATCAGAGTGAGATTTTCAGAGAGGTTTAAGTTACATCACACAATACTACAGTAGAGGACAATGGGAGATATGGTTTAAAAAACCAAAACCCGCACACACACACAAAACAAAAAAAACAAACTAAAAGAAAAAAATGCAACCAAAAAAAAAAATGTTTTAAGTCTTTACAATTCCACTACTTCCATATGAATCTGAATAAAGTGGGTAAGGAATGCATGCAAAGCCTTTGCTCTTCTCAGCAGTTATGCTTTCAAATGGCAAATCATCAGACCACTGATGGCTTTCTTCCTTTCACATACTACAATTTCCAGTTTAACAAAAAGGCGATTGCTGTTACTAAAGAACAGTGATGAAACAGACTTTAGGCATCTGTTCCTTCACCCATAAATCATCTTTTTGTTTTGTTTTTTAAGTGGTTTACAGTCAACCAGGTGCAGATGTTTGGCATAAAACTAGAAACTGAAATTTCAAAGGTTATTGAAAGCTCAGTGCACAAAAAGCATAATGAAAATTTTGCAGGTTTGTCAGACCAGGTGGTATCATGTACTTAAGTCAACACAATACAGGATGATCCACCTGATACAAGTTATTTTCTACCAGAGCACTCTTTTGGAAAAACTATATGGCTTTACTTCAGCTTCTCAAAGGCTGCAGTTTAGCACACAAAGAAAAAGCTTAAACAGAAGATAGAAACCCAGTAATTTATAGTAGCTGATCTCTCCACAGAGCACAGCTAGAAATTAATATCTTAAAGTCTGTGATCCTGTTATCTAATATCACATTGCTTTTGTTTCTGCTATAGAACATCACCATAAATTAGGTCAAACAAGGTAAAGTTTATCCTTGAGATTCCTTGATTTTTACCCTTCACATGGAAAGGACTATGTATTGCACCAAGGTCTGCATGAAACTGTAACAACAAAATTCATACTATTATATTGGTACTTTATTTTTGAGAGCTCTGCTAGAGGAGACAGCACAGAGGACAGACAAAGATCAGTTCAGCTCAACTCAAAAAGCAAGGATTTCTGAGAGCTGATGCAAACAAAAATGCCAGATTTTCCCAAGAACAGACACAAGAGTGCATCCATCCAATTCTCCAAAATGGAATTTTCTCCAAAATTCTGTATTTTGAATAGATTATAACTCCACAAGTTATATTAGGTTGAGGAATGCTCTTTTAAATCACACATTCAAATATATATGTACACCCCCGAAACAACCAGTAACACAAAACAAATGAGACTGAACAAGCTTATAGGGAACAAGTTAAAAGCACACATGGGTATTTCTTTGATCATATGGTACTCAGGTTAACAAACATATGCTAATTTTGTTCCTAACTCATAAAGGACCGACTAACTGAAGTTGTGCATTCCAACTTTTCATTGTGTTGAAGTATATAAACACAAAATGAAGAGACTTAATAAAACAGAGGCAGCATACTGTATAAACAGTCTAAAAGAAGCCAAAGTATTTTATTGCTTCAACCTCAGAACAAGTAAATTTTTGTTCTAATCCACACAAATATCTTTGCAGTTCCAAATTACTGATGCCCTATCATATTAATGAAAGGGAAAAGCTGAAACCCAGCAATACCCATGATCACTTTCATTTCAAAGACGCAGAGCATCACATGCCCGCTCTCAGCAGCTTCAGTAGATGTGGATCAGAACCTAAGATCCCATTTCAACCAGCTGATTAAAAGATGCACCTAAATGAAACACATCTATACATAATCCCACTAAAAATCAAACAAATATTTTTTAATGGGTTGTGCTTACATGCCACGCTAAAATCAATGGTTGTCAATCTTTTTAGGTTCCGTTTGATTTTTGTGCTTTTTTCCCCCTTAAGGACTACAGCAGAAGAACAGTGGGAGGAAAGAACATTCCTTTGAGAAACTTCCCACTTATTAGCATGGCTCAAATAGGGGGACTACATTAAACAATGTTACTAACCTGTGGCTGCTGGCGATTCTTTGTCAGCGACTTCTTTGTTTTGAGCACTTCCTGTTTTCCTCTTACCACTTTTCTTCCACCGACTATTTACTTGATCCACCAAAAATTTAAATTCTTTTCTGTGCTTTTTTCCTGAAATGTAAGTGTATTACTGATCACTGCCACAGGACTTTTCAGGTATGCCGTTAAAAGTGAAAAGGATGTGAACAGAAATAAACACAAAACACTGAATTAAAAACAATTTTGTTACAGCAAATGAAAATGAACTCATCACTACAATATGTTCCATATTCTATAAATGATCCAAATCTGTGCCTATGTTCTTACAGTTACTCAGTAGTCAGGACACTTGCACAGATGAAAACTTAATTTTTACATGGAACTGTGGTTTCTTCTTTATATTATCCATCTATTTTTTCCCCTAAACTCGTTAAGTATTGCAGTTCCCACGGTGACAACATTTAACACTTCTGTCATGGCACCAAGTCTGTCAGAGCTCAAGGAGTGTCTGGATGATGCCCTTAGTCACACCGTTGAGTTCCAGGCAGTCCTGCAAGGAGCACTTTGCTAGAGAGAGAAAGAGTAAAACCTCATGACTATTGTGCAAATTGCTTTAAAGTTGCTTGGGGTTTTTACCCTGTTCCTGCAGTAAGGCAATGTTGAAAGCTTTCGTGTCATGCATATGATACTATTTTGATTCAGATCCTCTAAATCACAGTTAATATTGCTAACACTCTTTGCACTTTCAATCACTTAGTATGTTTTAAGCAATCCTCTGGTATTCAGTCAGAGCAATGTTGGTTTTTAATCTAGATGCTTCAATTTCTTCACTTGGAGGCTGGGAAAATACCCTGCAACCTCAGACAGACGGCATGAAGGGAACACTTTGTTTTCCCTACAGAACGCACCAACTTCTAGTGCAACGGTGTATTTGACTGTAGCTACCCGCCGCTAATACAGCATAAAAGTCTCAGTCCACACACATGGCTTTATACTGGTATGTTACAGGGAAGGCAGCAAACATGAATTTCCTTTATTTGGAAAACCTTTCAACAAGAAGTCACAAGAGAAACAGATTTGTCCTTTTGAGACAAAGAATTTCATCTAAAACCTTTAGCCTAATTTTTAGCCTACGGAAAAAGCACTCAAAGTGTTCTCCGTGTCAGAGGTAGTAAGGCCCCATGTGCACCCGAAACGTCCTTGGGGCAAAGCAACTGTCTGTAACAGCATGAGAGGGTGAAGCAGACACAGCCCTTCCTCTGGGCTCTGTCCTGCCTCACCCAACGGTGTCGGGACAGCCAGCTCGTGCACACACCAGGGGTCCAACACTCAATAAAATCCCAGTGTCCCTGTCTATCCCCCCCGAGTATTTTCCAATCTGTCCTTGCAGGGAGCAGGACTCGGCACAGCAGCAAGGGACCACCATACTCGCTCCTCTACCAGCAGCAGAGGGCTGGCAGCACACGTGTGCCATCTGCAAGGGAAGTTTCATAGAATCACAGAACAGTTTGGGTTGGAAGGGACCTTAAAGACCATCTAGTTCCAACCCCCCTGCCATGGGCAGGGACACTTTCCACAAGCCTAGTTTGCTCCAAGCCCCGTCCAGCCTCCTGATGGCACCGCTTGGTCTCAGCATCCTGCTCAGCATGGCCAGCACCTCAAGGAGCTGACACCCCTCACTGAGCACTGGATGGAGCATGGCACATACAAGTAATTGCTGCATCTAACCTAGATCTGTGTCCTGCTGTGGTGACAGGAGTAGGGAAAAGCCAAGATAAAATCATTATCAAGTCCTTCCCCACAGAAGGAAACAGATTTAAAACTGACTCCCTCTCCCTGCACAGCTGAAAACACCACATAAGGTCAACAACTCCTTTAATAAAAAAAAAAAAGGTTCTTGTCCCAGATGCTTGTGTTTGAACCGCTGCATATTCATTACGCAATTCCTTTGGTGCTTCAGTTTTTCCAGTATTACTATTTTTTGTTGTTTTGTTTTATGGTGTAACTACAAAGCTTTTATAGTAAAAAAGAAATGTCCTGGCAAAACAAGGCACTATTCAGATACACTGTAAATCACCACTGTGCTGAAACAACATACCACGCACTTTTCCTAAAAACTACAGGCATTTCAATAATAAAACAATTGCAGATATAATTACAAATATTTAAGACATAAACCAGTAAGACACTGAATAACACTGCAAATTAAAAGATTTATAAGCAGAAAAGGCAACAGAATCCTTTTTTTTTTTTTTTTTTTAACAAATGTATTTCTTTTCCTGTAGGTTTTTTGACCATGAAATGAACAGAATGATGGTGTCACTGAGTTCCTGAGGAGCAGAAGGAAGCTACTGCAGGGGACAACAGCATATTTAATCGTACCTTCCAGGCACGGACTCTGGCATTCCTGTAAGCAGAGCCTCCAGCTAGCATATAAACCATTCTCAGGTTCATCAAGCCAAAATATTAACTGATATTTTAAAAACACTTCACACACATAAGATAAAGTGTAATTTGCAATTCGCCAAGAGCCTGGGAAATTGTAAAGAAGGTAAAAAAAAAATGTCTTATCACAGCTCTTTTATCTTGCTTTTCAACAAGATTGTTAGACAGCTCCAGTGTCTTCTATGCTGCATATGGAAATACAGAACAAAAAGTATATGGTTGGGTTTGGGTTTTTTTTATTCAGAACTTATGCCAGAGTTAATTCATTCATTAATTCAGCTGTGAATTAGGGACCTAGGGCACAAATGTTGTAAATTAAGAGAAAAACCCCATTCATTGCATAATAAAGCTTTTTAAAGTCCATCCATGCTACAGTGAAAAAATAGCATTTGATGAAAGTTCTTTTTATCTCTGTCCTCTAATTTTTATGTACAGATCTTTTTTCATGCTTATGATTTCTTGCCTGTTGCTTTTATGAGAAATGATTTGCTGACACTAGTTAACATTCACCTCTTTGGTCATCACTCCTTACTAATTTTAAAACTATATGTTCCAATTAAAATATTTTTCTGTCTTTTTCCCCCCTTTTTCTTTTTTTAAGACTTTTAAATGTTTAATTAAGCCACCTGAGCCTAATTTATACCCTTGGAAATCTTGATAACTTCAAAGCCATATCCTTTTAACAATATGACCTCAATAAAATACCTGATTTCGGAAAATAAAGATGACACTTAGCATCTTCTTGTTCTAAAATGTACAACAGGTCAAGAAAATAAAAGGAAGGATGGGCAGTTCGAGTCCCCAGTGGGCACTGCCAGCAGCGCACACCAGCCTGGTGCAGAACTGGGCAACGGGCTCCTGTCTCCACACCCCACCCCAGTCATGCAATACAACTGTTTGCAAGGCTGCAACACAAATGCAACCAGGAATCACATAATCACTTAGGCTGGAAAATACCTTTAAGGTCACCAAGTCCAACTGTAAACAATGCAGCTTTACAAGGAATTTCTGCATATCTGAAATTTACAAAAAGGAGTGAAGTGGTTTTCTTGTATAGAACCAGTTCTCTGGTGACAGCACCGCCCTACAAAGAGCCGCACGGGCACCGCACCAGGGCAGCACGTCTTCTCGGCAGCTCCTTTGTTCCTGGGTTGCTCCACACCAGCCCTTCCACCCCCAAACATTCCCCACCTGCAGTGAGAAGGATCAGGGCAAACCTGCTCGCAGCTGACTGAATTCCAGCATCTTCCTTGGACAGCTTTTGTTCAGACTCAGCTTCCACACTTAGCAGAACGTGAATACACAGAGCAGTAAACAGCTAGTTACAGGGGATGTGCTCTGCCTGGGGGGCCTCCTGCAGTCACTGAACTTCAAATTTGTTCTTTACAGCTACTAAAGCCTTCTGGGAAAAATATCCGATTTGGGATTAATACTTTATAAATTACTTTTTTTAAAAAAAAAGTTATTGCTATAGATTTCTACACGCCAAGAAAATAATTATTAACCACTTACTTGGAATTAGTGGTGAATGCTTAAGACTAAAACCCACAAACGCTGTATGTACACTTAAAAAAAATACATATTCTCAGGAACAGCAACAAAAAGCAAGGGAAAAATTTGCTAAAGACTTAGGCCCTTATTTAGCCTTCATAGAACCATAGAAACCCAACTAAAATCAACAATGCTAAATCCAGCTGCATTATGGAATAATTTATACGCCTGAAGCGATGCAAGGAAACACAGGAAATATGACCATATTGCAGATTTAAATACACCCTTAAATATAATCAGAACAAGTTGTCCCTTCATTGTTTTGCTCCTCTGTGGCTGAAAGCAGAGAAGTTTAATGTTCAGTGAAAATTGTTTTAACATTACATGGCCAACTACCATGTTTGAGGATGGAAGCAGAGTGCAGGTGAAGCAAAATGAATGGGAAACAGGAACGAAATTATGAATAACAAAACACCACTAAGAAGGTAAGTACAAAGTAACGCTATTTAAAACCTGATGTAAAAACACACAAAGGGTCAGAAAATCATCTGTAAGAATCAGTTTACATTAGCTATTTCTGCACTAAATTACTACAACAAGATACAAGTCAAGTCCTGCAACCTTTAACTCTCACAAGAACATTTGCTTCTAAACTAACAACAATAAAGACGGTTAGATGGTTCCATGGAGAGAAAAAACACTATTCTCAAGTTTAAGCACATGGTAAGAAGAAAGACAGCCTAAAATACTGTACTTTTTCAGGGTCAAGTTAAGCAGGAATTGGTTCTGTGTCCGGGGGGTGGGGGTGGGGAGGCAAATCCCCACAGAAAAAAAAAACCACCAAAATAAACCAAACAAAACTGTATGACTGAATCATAGCTCTCCCCATTATATTTTTCTAATTTTTTTGTCTCTTCTCTTCTTTTCCTTAAGTATTATTTATTCCAGTTATACTTCCCAAAACAAATGCTATTACTCTGACAGGGCAAAAGCAGGTTTAATAAATAACACAGGCATTGGTCTCTTGCACAGAGGGGACACAGTCTGAAAAATGAAACAGAAAGCAACAACAAAACCAGAAGGGGGTGGGGGGGGAAATCACCCAGTTTGCACTGAATCCCAGTTGCCTGCACAGGATGGGGAGGAAGAGGACAACCAAAGCAGTGGAACATTCCTTCCAAGAGATTGCTTCAAAATCACCGGGCTGGATGGGAGGGAAAAGCAGAAAAGGATGCAGGAAGCACAGAAGAGTGCACGAGTGCTTGTGGAGACGGGTATAAAGGAATGGAGCGAATGTGAGGAGCACTGTGAAACCCTGAATGATTTGAGAATCACAGTATACAAATAAAATATGGAAAAAGTATTTTTGGCTCAGCTGAAACATACTTTTTAGCAGTAAAGGCCACCTTGACAATCGTAGAAGTGTAAAAAACACACAGTTGAGGAAACACGCAGCCATAGAGTATTTCAGAAATGTCATATTAAATATAAACTACTGTGACCACATTGCTTGTCTGTTAATGCCACTCTGCACTGGACAGCAAACCTAGAAAAGTGAGGTATAAAAAAAAGAGTAAATTTATACAAACTGAACTGCTACAGGATGAGTTGGAAGACTCAGGAAGACCAAAAACCACCCAGAATACAGGCACATTTTAAATAAAGTCAGTGTCTGACTATTAGAGTGTAGGGGAGGAGGGAATATGCTGAGCAATGGGAAAACCCGGTATCTGTGCTACTGGGTACACTGGTGAGTGCAGGGCCAAGACAGTGAGCATTCACCCCATCTTCTAGCTCAGCACCCTCCTTGTCAGCACAGATGCCTCCCACCGCAGCAGCCCAGCTATGCCTGAGCCAGGCTGCTGCTCCTGGAGGGTTCGCAGCCAGCAGAACTGCTGGCACACCAGCACTCACACAGTGCCCAGAACCTCAAAAAAGGGAAAAAATAATATCAAACCTGAAACTGAGAAAATTCTGTATGTAAAAACACTCAGAAGCACATGCCATTGTTCACAGGGACACAACTGTAGGCAATAAGCTTTCCCCCCCCCCCCCCCAATCAGTGAGTGACTTGATACACACACATCCATATGCTGCAAGCCCAAGTTCTCACGAAGTATAGAACTGGCAAATTAATCAACCAATTCACATGAACCTCTGAGCAATTCAGATTATTCTCAGATAATGTGCCAAAAATCTGGGGCAAGGAAGGGTGAAATCTCACAAAGCAAGCACAATCGGCCTTCACCACAGTCACAACTGCTGTTCTGTTCTTCAAAACTGGAATCACAAGAATCACAGGGAGTCTCACACAGAGCAGGACACTGAAACAGAGCTCCCCCTTCACCTGACAGCCCGGGCAGCTTGACGGGGACATGGTCAGCATGTACACTCAGCACTGCCGGCATCTTAGGGAGTCCCTTCAGAGAAGTTCTGTTCCTTATTTCTGCTGGAGGGTTCCTAGTGAAACCATACAACTAGGCATCACACATCCAATGCAGGAGAGAGAAAATCTCTGCTGTTCTTTATGTCCAACAAACATAGGAGGACCATTAAGAAGGTAAGTAGAAAGTGCATAAATGGAGATGCACTAAATTGCACTAAAGGAGGCAATCACCTTCCATCTCACTCTTATCCAGCCCTGGCAGTGAATTTTGTCAAACATCAGTACTTAGTAGACACTGAGCTTCGAACAGAAACTTTCAGCCCAAACTGAGAACTTCCAGCTTTGATCCATTAAATGGGGAGCGGGGGAAGCGCACACACATGAAAAGCATCACTTTCATGTGTGTATTTTAGTACAAAGGAAAAGGAGGTGAATTCAAAAGCAAAATGAAGTGAAAATTGTGTATCACTTACGATAATCAGTGTGGATCTCATCTATTTCTTGCTCTGTCTGGTCCTTTGTGAAGGTCAAGCTCTACAGAATCACACAAGTCTTTATTTACAGAAACAAAAACACGATAAAGCTGCATACTTTAAAACTAGAGAATTAGAACTGGAAAAAGGATTGGCTCTTGTTCTTCCCCCCAGCTCTTACCATATCATCCGCAGATAGTAATACATATTTAAGGCATGTATACATGCTGTTTTGCTTTGCTGTCATGAAGTCAACGGGACTAAGCCAAGCCACCCCATATAAAACCCAGCATGTGTGGACCATAAAATATTTCCTAATACTGTGCAATAAACATGCTCCAAAAGTCACAGAAGTATCATATGTCATGGGAAAAGAACAGGCGCTATTGCTGATACGGAAGCAAGGAATTTGCTAGCTAAATCCTAGAGAATTCTAGGAAGCAAAATATTCCCCACACTGCCATGGAGGGTCAAAATCATCGAAAACGACCAAGGGGAATATTTCTCAAGAATGTTTATTGTAATAAAAAAAAAAAAGCTCCTACTGACATGGTTTGGGCATAGAAACATCAGCAGTACACAGACCACGACAAATGAGTGGTATGAGAAAATCATGTTGATTGTAAGATGGTATATGCGAATTCCAACATGCAACCTGGGAATTCCCATAATAAAGCGACAGGCAAACTTGTTCGGTGCCCAGTCTGTAACTTCTCCTAGCCATCCCCCACTCTGAGAACAAAGATGATTAGCTTACTTTTTCACCAGTTTTGTTAAATTCAAACTGAATCCGAATCTTCTCATTCTTTTCCAGCTGTTTAACAACCTCTGCAACTGTTTGAAAATACAATAAATTAATCAATAAAACAGAAGCTGTTAAATAAAAAGATGTAACAGCACTGAATGAAACTACCGTGAATTTGAACCATAAAGAGGCAAACTGGCATTCTCTCTCCAACAGTGAAAACTCAACAGGCAAATCCAAATGGCATGGTTTTACACCAGTGCTCACTCAGCAGGCATTTGTTCACACAGAGGAACCACTCCCACCTGCGGCAGCTGAGCAGCAGAAGCAGTGACCAAGACTGGGGGCCAGGAGGCAAGGTCTGGAGCCGTGGGCCTTGCAGCAAGCGCCGTGGTGCTGGCCGGCAGCTGGCTCTCAGCCGCCTCCTGGGCCACTGCTTGTATTTTCCCCTTAATTTAATACAAGGGAAATGAGGACTTTTCAAATCATATTTGACTCTTACCTTAGAATACTATAATGTTTCTGTGGTGCACAGGCATGGCTTTTATGAAAAGAGTTTTCATTTTATAATGTATCTTTCTACAGAAGATAAAAAAAGTGACATCTACCATGTATCTTACTTCTACCTCCAAGGATTACCTTCCAAAGCAATGCAAAACTGTCTGCAGATGTATGTCCAAAACCTGTAGTCCAAAAATTAATTACAACCTACTCTAACAATTAAGGCAGACACCTCAAAAGCATATGAACAGACATAAGTGTGTTTAAGTTTTAACTAAACCTACAGCTATGCAGGACCTGCATGATTTATTTTGACATTTACTTTTACAAATCTGTTTCTATACTTCATCATTTTCGGAGGTACTAGGTGGCTATGGCATTTATTAAAACAAAACACTTTCACTAGACAGTAAAGTAGCCAGAGAACAAAAGCTTATTAAGCTGTGAAGGAATAAAAACCTGTTCAAAACTGCTTTAAGCAAAATCCAGGAATGTGGCACCTGTGCTTCCTCAGAGGCTTAGCTGTTTGTATTATACAGCGACCTTAGGTTCGCTGCTACCACTGAAAATGCATGTCTGCACCTTAAGTTCAAGTTTAATAATACAGCCTTTCTAAACAGGTATTGAGCCAGAACTCAGTAAAAGTTTGGCATTATTTGGGGCACACTACTTAAAGTACATTGTCACACACTGTGAAACCCCTCGCATTTTTGGAAGTCTTAAGCACAAACTAAGCAGCGACACGTGGCACCTAAATCACTTAGGCACTCAACCTTCCTCGTCAAGTTCTTAAAATGGTATAAGGAGCAAAATGGAAAAACAAATAGCGTTGGTTACAAACTCACTTTTCTCATCTACTTGCTCACATAATCCAAGTCAAGAGCTGGCAAGTGAAATCAAGATTTCAAAAAGCAGGAGCCTAAAGTTTGGCTGCTAAACTTGCATTTATAATCCTCAGTGACTGACTGTATTTCAAAAAGCACCACAACTGGCAGCTGTGCCTGTTTAATAAAGGAGTTGAACACCAAAATCATGATTTATTTTTGAAATTCCACAGTAAAAGTTGTGGATATTTGGCACTTCCAACTATCTGATCATATATAAAACCAAATGTGTATGGAGTTAACTTAAGAGTTTTTAATATTTACTGGATAGTATAGTGGAGTATTTATTTCAAATTTGTTATATGGTAACCGATGAATTAAGTAGGTTTTACTGTGTTTAAATTTGGCAGCCTTCTCAAAGGCTACTTCTCACTGCTGGCCACAAATCATTCCTGTTACAGGTAAGCAACAAATAGCAAATGTAAAGTTTAGCTGTGCACCTGCAGTGGTATGCAATCTGACCCATGGAGGTGCTGAACCCAGCTGTGCACGAGCAGCTCCCTGCCCTGTCTGCTTTGCAGTGCTTGCTCATGCAGTTCCTGACAGTTCCACTGACAGCAAGACCACAAATTTATCTGGTCAAAATAGTTTCCGAGCCCTTCAATACACACCTAAACATTCAGAATGGTTTATGGCTTCTGGAAGAAATGGTGAACTTGTGCTTCAGGACTTAAGTCTCTGTAAATATGAGAATCAGAGATCAAACTGAGGGTGGGGAACAGTATTTCTCATCTCTCTACCTCTGAAGTAACTGAGACCAGCTCTTGCCAGCAGCAGGACTGACCTACGCTACAGAGGCAGCCAACAGCGGCCTACCTCCTGAAACCAGTGCAGAACAGGCAATACCAGCTATATGAGAATTTCCAGGACACTCAACAGCTGTGCAGCTCCCAGAAGAGTAATATCTGAACATGATCCTGTAAGGAATTCCTTTAAAAAGAGTTTGCCATAAGCTTCTAATCAAATAAAAAGTAATGTAGCTATAAATCTGATGTCTCTCTCTCACCCACACCATGGCAGTGTGTTTGTACCGTTACTTTTATCACTTGCAGGACTGAACTGAGAGATGACAAATGACACATCTTTCAAAAAGATTTATGTTCACATCTTGTATAAAATAGAGTATAACAAGATGAGCTGGGACAATTCTCCCTCTACTTCATACAAGGTAGTCAAAATTTTCAAAATGGCCACACTGCCTACAAAACCAGGCAGCACAAATACCCTGCTCAGATCTCATCCTCCCTGTTCCAGCCCTGGCATTTTTCAAGCATTAAGCCTGAACATATGGAAATAACAAACTGCTGTTTAAAGGAAGTTTATATTGCACCCACATCACGAGACTAAAACACATTCTCCTTATCCCATACAGATGTTTAATGTGTACGTAGTCTGAGTTTAATTATAGAAAGTTGCTGCCAAACAACTAAATTGATATAAACTCCATCTATCTATACCTATCATCTTAAAAAAAAATAAATATCTGATTTTGAAATGATATCAAATTAAAAAAATACAAAAGTCTCAGTGTATAGGAGGAAGAGAACAAATTAGAACAAGAGATAAATTAGTAATCCATTCACTTACTAAGAACCTTGGGTACACTTTCTTTTTTTGACTAAAAACCTTGGAGTCTAATTTGGAAGCACTAATTAAAATACAAAATCAATGAAAACACAGAACAGTTTTCAGAACAGAGTTAGTAAACCAGGAAGTACAAAATAATTTCAACACAAATTTACATCCTTGCTGGATACTTCTAGAGTATTGCAACGTATTTTTGGTTTTCATTAAATTTCCTTTTTTTGCATTAATCTTGATTTATATGAGATAAATTCTTCCAGCTCCAGTTTTGCCAAGTATTACTCAGACTTATTCCTACCCTGAGAACTAAGAGAGGAAATGCATACCAACAGCTTGCAACGGTAACAATTTTCCTAGAATTTCTAACTTACCAGATTTGGGATTTAGAGAATCACATTGAGCATTATACATGTGCACAAATTCCTGGTGTCTTTTAATGAGCTGCTGTCGGGTCCCATTGGTTGACAGACCATGTTCCTTTAGTTTCTTCTTCAGTTCACGATCAGAGAGCAAGTTGTAAACAACTTTTGACATAGGCTTCCTTTTGTGAGCAGAACTGCAAAAGGAAACAAACATTTCTTAGTTAATTCTCCTATGAAAATCCAAATACTGATTTACATTTTTACAGAGTATTTCACCCACTCTGGGTAAGAAATACCCAAAAGAATCGTTTCAGCTATGGCAGACATACAACGAATTATGCAGTGTATCGCAGATGCAACAGCAGTGGCTCTAGGAAGCCAGAACACTTTTCCAACTACCACAAAGAAAATTTCAAACATACAGAAAGCAATAGGTCTGGTCTGATTTTCTTCAGGAAACAATGCGAACACTACTCCTGTAACAAGTACTGTGGCTCAGTTGTTGATATCTACAGCGAAGACTTTAGAATCACATCAGCAAACACAGTATTGTTTGTCTTCATTAGGATCAAGCCTCACATTCGCTCTGAATTCAAAAGGAAGCATACTGAATTCAGATTGCCAAAACACAGGTTTTCTACCCACGTACTGTCCATGTCTTACCTGAATCAGTTGGCAAAGTTTTAAAAGCATTAAAACTGCAAGCCAAAACTTGAATTGGGAGATTTTTCAGCTTTCTGGGAATGTAACTTCAAGAAAGATAGTCATGTACCTGCAAGCGATCTGTAGTTCCCATCTAACAGAAGGGTTGTTTGGTAATACAGAGAAGTGACATTAAAGAGAATTAATAGCACTCTCAGATGAATAATATCTGAAACCAAAATTTACTCCTTCACACTGCCTTATGTCAGAAGAACTCAACGTTCCTGGCATAGCTAGGGAAAACATCTTACACACAGGAAACTGTCATAGAAAATTCAAGTCCTACTACAACTTCTGTCATCTAAGATGAGCAGAACAGTTTCTTTCTGCACAAATTAGCTCAGTCTTCCCTATACCTCCTGGTGAAGTAACACTCAAACTAGCCAAAAAAAGTACCGAAATCCATCTACTGCCTCACTCACCTTCTTCAACTTAAATTATTTATTAGTTACAGAAGAACAGCATTTATTTAGATACTTTCTTCCTGCAGCAAAATGAAGTTCAGCTGCGCTGCTCTGAATTATGGAGAAATTAACGGCTTTCCATTGTGAAAGCAAGAAACTTATTTGAAAACTGTATTCAGCAATTTCAACTCATCACATTGAAAATAAATTTCAAAGCTTTTAAAAAAAATACTCATGCAAAAATCATCATTAATTCATTTACTTTCATACAGCCCCTGTAGCATAGCTGGCAGAAAAAAAAAAAAAAAAAAAAAAGATGACAATACACTCTTCAGGAAATTACTGTTTTCAGATTCTTTGGGGAAATATAAAAAGAAATCATTGAATAATTAAATCTTTTGAAAGTCCTGAAAAAGCTTTGTATGTATTATAACGCACCAGCATCACGTCTTAGAAGAGTGATGACAGCTTTGTGAGCAGACAGCTATGAGAAAACAGCTCACAACAGTTTTGAATCTTAATGTTGGTGGGATTTTTCCCCATCCTCGAGAAATGCAGTGTTCTTTGTAAACGTAGACTTACCTGTTGTAATTACTTCTGTGCAGGTTTTGGGGACTAAATTATCAGTTCCGCTGAAATACTGCTCAACTGTTAACATAGCATGCCATGTGCTCCTGATTTGAGAATAAACAGAGCTAAAATTCCTCACAGAAGAACTAGAGATCTGCTGTTACTGAAACCCGAACAACACTGCCATAAAATAAATACATTGCCAAAAAGCCAGCATTTGACACACAACAGCCAGTCCCTAGGGAGAAGTGTCTTGCATGATATTTTCTTAAGATCCAAGCAGTCAGATAAAATAAGCAAAATTTAAAATTCTGTTAGGGACATGGGCTTGACACCAAAGAAAGATCTGGCTTTTATTTCCATTCATTAAGAACAGAAAAAACACTAAAAACATCCCAAGTGAAAATACAACATCAGATTTCAATATTCATTTACCATTTACTCATCTTCAAAGTCCTTTAGCTTATAGATTGCATTCTAAGCATGACTGGACAAAATAAGAGGTTTAACATAAAATTACTTTCTAATTCAAGGTTCAGAGGAACTGGAAATACAAGCGTGCAGTAAAACCACATGCAGTCAAAGTCCCTCACAGTTCTTTAGTCTGAGCAGTTAGAAATAATGATGGCCTAAATTTATGCTAGTAAGTAAAACAAACTGAAATCTACACTTCTGATGTGAATGTGGTGACCATGACAAATTCTAGGGTGGAGGTATAAAATCCAAGGCATCCATTAACCTTATGGAAATTCACATCTTAAAGAAACAAACTTGACTGGGGCAACTTGAAAAGAACCAGTGAGTGGAGTAAGGTGCCATTTTTATTTTTTACCTTGACAGCTAGTGAAATAACTGTCTTTTAGCCCATCTGAACTGAGGGAAGCAATTCATTTACCGAGTGGAAAATGGGAATAAGTGTTATCTGAATAGAATTTTAATGCTAGTGAGCAGAAACATGATGAGAATAACATACAGACTATGTTTTACTCCCTGTGTTCAATTTTTGGAAACTTTGTCCCATGTTTCTTGCCACTAAAAGCCAAAAAGTAATTCTGCTGGTGATCCACATGGTTTCCTGAGAGAGGAAAATCACCACTAACATATTTATACAGAAATTTCAGAACTATCTATACAGCATGCAACCAAGAACCAAACACAGTCCTCTGTATTACAACCCACCAAATAATATTCCTTATTCAGCAGTGCAGAAGAACAGCTACATGCATGTAAAAGTTCTTAAAGTTGTTTCTTACCTTCTGAGGCTGTCCTTCTTCTCTTCTCTTATCAAGCAGCTATCCAGATGTTGGTTTATATATTGCTCTGGAATAGCAACCTCACAAACAGGACAATCCACTGAAAGCAAGGGAGAAGGAATTTACTAGCATGTGTATTACAGCAAAAAGCAAATGTTTTAATTTAAAAAACTAGTCATTGACTGAAGAAAACTAAAATCCAGAATTCCAGATTTAATTTTTTTAAGATCTGGCATGTCTATCCAGAACCTTCATTTTTAGCTCTAATTTTCATTCCAAAACACTTATTTCTCTTTCTATGTAGTATTAGAATGGCTCTCATCTTCCAAACAGTCAGAAGGAATAACAACTCTAATAAAAATCTAGAATAACATACACACTACACAGAAACCTTGGAGCTAATATAAACATAGACATATTTCCATGCTAATCTTTTTCACTTTTGCAGTATTTTACTCCTAAATAAAGGAAACTGCTTCTTTTGATAACACAGTAGAGCACAAACTTTATTCATATTAACATAATGTTCCCAATCTATGGCTCTCATCAGGACTGTCAATACATGAGTTTACTCAGCCTCACAGGAATCCTATGATCCAACCATGCCTCATACTCATTGCTTAGTACAGATAACTTGATTCCATGTGTTGGGCTCAGAGGCTCACAAATGCCCTACAGTATGGTCCCACCCAACTCAGAATTCTTCTTGCATCATATTTTAAAGAAGCAACTATAAACATTACCTTTAAAGACAGTAAAAAACCACAGACTTAAAATAATCACCTGTTGCAGTCACAATATATCAAAAACAAAGGACTAACTTCAAATGAACAGTATGAGGAAGGAATTCTTTAGCTGACATCCTCAGTATGAAGGAAGCAGATTTTGATTTAAAAGATAAAACAAAAACGACCCATGAAAAACACTGTGAAAAGTTGTGGGAATTCAGAGTGTTACCCAGTAACACTCCTTTGCAATTCCTAACTGCTGTGACATCATGTTCTAGTTAAAAGTTTTTTAAAAAACAAGCTGGGACAGTAACATAACATAATAGTTCTGAGCAGTCTATTACTGTATTGGAAGTTACATCTGAATTCTTAACACAGGAACAAATAATACTTACTAAAACCACTTCAGCATTGCCTCATTTCAAATCTTTCACTTATATTGTTTGACCAACTACTTTGCATTGTTGGAAATAATTTCAATGTAATGCATGCTCAGGTCATGAGCATTTAATAAGGTCATGAAATGGTAAGTAAGAGAAAATTTTAAGTGCTTGAAAATAAATGAGCAGCAAAATTTCATATGAGTTTTACATTACGAACACAAGCAAGTCTGATGCATAAAACTAGAAAATTTAACTTCTGGCTAAGTGGACGTCATTTTCATATGGCTACTTTTCTGGCTGTATTACATCTTTAAGCAGTATTTTCCTGGCTAATAAATAAATATGAACTTCAGAGTTCCAGTTGAATAAATTGTTCGACAAAAGAATGGATAAATACAAACTAGTAAGAATGAGTGTTATACTCCTACACTGTCTTTAATTTAGGCTTTTAATTGGGTCAATGGGATGGCTGCCATCATGTCAAAACTAAGAGGATTCTGTCGTTTTATTGTAGTTGATTAGTATAAATGGGTATTTTAATGCTTCAAAATAAATTAATCTTAACACTGTAGAGTTACAGAAGAATAAAGCAGATTACTTTCTTCTGGAGAGCGTATGAATAGGAACATCAACAAACTAAAGCCATGATCGTTTTGACTTTGGGTGCACCCCTCAAATAACAAACACATTATAAAATACCTTGCTTCTGGTTACTTAAGAATACAAAAGCAGAATGAATGTCGATGTTGCCTGTCTAGTCATTAAGGGGAAGGATTAAATGACTTAATTTTTTACTGAGGAAGTCTGTTAGAGCTGTTACTCAAAGCAAAGGAATCTGTAAGCATTGAACTCCATTTAATTACTTGGCATCAGCCCAGGCTTCCTCTTCAAGAATATGCTTGTAGCTGTCCCACATAAGCAGTAATCTGAATGAAGCACAGTCCAGTTAAATGGGAAGCATCTGAACATGCCAATGCAGATGAGAACAATGCAGAGAAGTGAGGAAAATGCCACGTACTGAAGGCACTCCAACGCATACAACCAGCCACAGCCGCCAGCTTGGGGAAGAGAACAAGACAAAACCAAAAATTAAGCGCATCTCACCTTTCTTGGCTACTTTTACCTCAGATGTAGAAGGCTCTTCATGACTTTTGGTGCTCTCAGGACTCTCTCGTGATCCCACTTCATTGTCTTTACCATCAACATCTGCAGAACTGCTGTAAAGGTTATCATGCTCTTCAGTTTTGAAAATCTTCCGATCTGTTCCTGCCAGGCCGTCTGCCTTTGTTGAGGTGCAGACTTTTTCCTTTCTCAAGAAACTGTCAATCACTGGCATCTCCTCTTTCAAACCTGGCCAAGAAACAGGACTGCTGACATGTTTTTTGCCAGCTGAATGCCTGCTATGGGCCAATGGGGATGAAATCGGTGGAGTATCCAAGACCAACTGGAACAGCTGTTGTCTAGAAGCATCCAGAAGACAACATGCAGTTAGCTTCATTGGAAAGCATTAGTTTTTTCTTTGAGAAGAAACCAGAACACAAACAAACAGAGCTTTTCCTCCATTCCTTCCTTCCTCTCCCTCTTGCTTGCATGCAGCACTCGGGAATCAGCTAGCCCACACAAACCAGGAGCAGGAACACACCAGATGAGCCTCACCGTGCTCTATAGAATCTAAGAATTCTCTTCCAAATGTTTGAAGACAATAAACTACATCTTGCAAGTGTAATAAAATGCCTCTCAAAACATCACACAGAACACAGTAAAGAACAAAAAGTTTTCCCCCCTGACTTGAAGTTGGTAGATGACCATTTTCAAGTCAGAGTACTTCAAGCACTGTGTCACACAGCTGTGACAGAGGCTCCTGAAACCAAAGAGCTTAGCAGAAGCATTGCTATATTCCTTCTGTCCCCCCTTACTGCCAGTCTCTGCTTACTGCCCACCCAGCTGAACAGAACCCCACCAAGAGACAACTGCGTGCTTGTCAGGTCTTGAGATTTAATGTCAGGTAAACCAAACTGTTTTGGTCACAATTTCATCAATGATGAGCCAAAAAGCACAAACCCTCCATCCTTTCCTCATATAAAGTAAGAGGACAAACATAACTGCCCTCAAGAACAGCCCATTTCAGCCTCTTACCACCCACCTACGCATGCTTTACCTCCCACTTGTACAACCTGTCCTCCTCAGGGCTGTTAAATGTCAAGATGCAAGTTAAACACAGAAGTCTCTTTTCAAAGAAATAAACTTTTATTTTATCGGTAGGAACATGGTAGCAGCAGAAGGCTCACTCTCCTGTCTGTCTCAGTAGTACTTTTAGCTTTGAGGTAAAACAAAGAATTAAAAAGTCACAGTTGTCCTACTCAGGCAATCACATAAGATCTTAAAGACATGTTTTATTCCTACACCTGCCCCAGGGTTTTTTGCAGAATCCTGTTTATTTTACACAGCTCAATCTAAGATAAATAAAGCCAGAGACTGCATCCTTAGCAGGCAGACAGCATAGCAATGCAGCTGTCTAGCCTGCCCACATACCTCATGATTCAATCTCACGATTCAATCTCTCTGCCTCATCACAGGCAGAGAGAAGGCTTTCCCAGCTAACATCAGCAATGGACAAACACATGTCTCACTGTTACCCACTACTGCTTTGAGTCTTCCACATCCCAAGGGTCACAATGAAGTTCGGATCATCCAGCCAAAAACAGCCAGCATGCAGTCATCAATCTATTCACCTTTAATTCACTGCTCCATCATCCCCTGGCAACCTGCACACCATTCACCCCTGGAGCTCTCCCAGAGTGCAAAGCCTGCACAGCTGCCCAGGGGCTCATTAGCTTTCTCCCCACCTTGCTGCCATTCTCACAACCACCACCGGCCAAGCCCGAGCCTGCTGCATCCTCAGAAGTCCTACCCAAAAAAAAAAAAAAAAAAAAAACAAACCCAAACAAAAAAAGGCAATTGCAAAAAAACCTTTACCATCTACAAGCTCTGACAAACTGCCAACAGCTTACAAAAAAAATTGAAAATCTTAAAGGAAAGGCAGCATCTCTCTAACAACAAATGGAGGAGACGGGTTAACAACTAAGAGATACTCTGTCCCTGCCTGCTAAGTGGAATAGGGAGGACCTTCCCTTCACCTCTCTTTATAGCAGGATAACACAAAAGGGAGGGACAGCAACAGAAACAGCTTTTGAGGATGCCGATTTACCTTAGAGCCTCTACAGAGAAAGGCAAGCTGTACCTCACAGGTCCACGTGCCTTCCCTTCTGACCCACGAATAGCTGCACTATTCGCTGCAGCTGCTGCGGAACTGCAGGCCCAGAGCTCTGCACTCAGGATGATGTTGACTTCGTCCAAGAGACAAGCCCTGTGCACTGCTAATTACAACTGCACAAGACACCTGGGATCCCTCAGAGGTGAGCACATGGCCCCAAAAGACCACAAACAAGTCTGTAACACCAGTCCTCTTCCTTCCCATCTGTAACACATTAACTTTTTCAAGCACTAGAACCTTTATTACTACCATTGCTCAGCAAGTACATGCTCTTTATTTAAATGTCATGGCTCTACAGCTTTGATTGTGACAATTCACTGCACCTGAAGTGACAGTCTGTGAAAGTAGGCCAGCTGTGGGTCCTCACCTTGCAAAATTTTTAACTCAGGAAGATTAAATAACAGTTGAAATAATTTGGATTACTATTCCTTTTGTGTAAAAAAAAAAAAAAAAAAAAAAAAGAGGGGGTAGGGGTCTGTGGGTGATATACCTGCAGAATATGCACGGCCATGAAATTATTCCTTACAATACTTCCATGAAGACACAAGGCCTATTAGAAGTTTAAAATGCACTACGCTCTCAGATTTTACAGTTAAAGACATTTCAATATTGGGTGACTACTTAAAAAATTGTTCAGTCTTTTAAGGTAAAGTTTTTTCAGGTCTAAGAAGAACAACTAATTAAGAACTGTCTGTACATATACCCTTTAAAAACAAGTTCATATAAGTCACCAGGTAACACCACAATTATACAAGTTTAAGTTAACTTCCTGGAGAACAACCACAGCAACAAGGTCAGCACGCCAAACACACTGCAGTAGTGATATTCAAGCCAGATTCAGAAGCCTGATTTGGAGTCTAAGTTTCCTGGATTACTGGATGTAATGACCACATCTGTCAGTGGCAATTCACATCCATTCCGAGGTTCTCTGACTTTCTGCAGTACAAACACGTGCAATAAAGTGTGGCAGCAAAACTATGTTTTTCTGTCTCCTCATGCCTAGATATGGACTGGAAGTTTTTGAGGTTAATTCCTCGGCTGACACAGACACGGAGCTGTCTAGCTACTGTTGGCATAGGATCAGCTTCATGGGCAACTCAGGAGCTAGCTAATGGGAACACAGAGGTCTTCACACAGCCCTGTCCCACTCCTGCCCCACACTTGTCATTTACAAAGGGTACACTCCATCCAGAAGCATCAGAAAGTTATCAGCATATCGCTGCTCAGCATGGCCACGACCGGCAATAATTGGCAGGCAAAGTATCTCATTTTACTGCAGATAAATGCACAGCATTCTTCAACATAAAGGTAACAAACTATAACCTCAGAAAATTTCTCATATCACAGATGGTTATACTCTACAGTCAGGTTCAAAAGCAAATAAATTAGTTGCCTTTTATTCCTAATACACTTAGGCGAAGTTTAAGCCTCAAAAGGATTCAGCTGGGTGTTTTACCAATGATGTACTCTTTTAAAAAAAAAACAAACAACAAAACACAAAACTTTTTTCCCCTTTTCTAAACAAAGAATTAATCTTTTGGTTATGTAAAAAAGATCTATTTAGTCAGACTCCCCCAGGTTTTCACACAGGCAGCCTACCATTAAAGTAGCTAATCAAAGTCAACACATAGTCTTATATTATTCTTTTGGCTGTTAAGCAACCATTTTCACACAAAAGCCCAGCATCCTATGCTACAGCAAGCCAAATTCTGCATGGCTCAGATAACATAAAACAGATCCATAAATGCAATCAATTGGCATCATATCAGTTTAGTTTGCCCATAAAATAAAGAATGACACAGCCAAAAAAGGCAAAAATATCTAAACAATTAGCCAGTTGCCTATATTCATTGTCTTCATCTAGAGAACACAATTGATCCCCCTCATCTTTTCAGTGTATTTTCTGTTGCTTTTGAGAGCTCCTCCTCTTCTCAAAGTAACACATCCTACTATCTGTAACCACCAATTATTTCTGTTTATTTTTCCACAACATGCATTCACTAGCCAAAACATATTTCCCAGTGTGTTCACACTAGCTGACAACACTCCTAAAATTCAACTTCACACCAGTTTATCTTTTCACCAGACTTAAGACTGACTCAGGTATCTTTTTCTCAACATCTCCTTCTCAGGAAGTATCACAATAATACATCTTATAGTACCTCAAATTCTCTGAAACAGAGACCTTAGCAGTCTGCTCTGTCCCTCAGAAGGCTACCAGGCCAAGACATGACTGGAGGTGGGCCTGGACTCCAACAGACTGCAAACCCGAGCACGGGGCAGCTGCGCAATTCCGATTAAGGCTGGAGGGAGGAAGGCAGCTCCGTGGCCGGCAGATGCAGGCAGCAGATAGCAAAAGGCTCAAAGCGCAAAGCTTGACATTTCTGTAACATGTCCTGTATGAAAGGGTAAGAGTTCTGAACTCAGGAGACTTGCCCCAGAGCCGACAGGACGGACTACCCAAACAGAAGACCATCTCACTTCAAATGCAAGTTGTTAATATTTGTGTGAAGGCACCCAGAATAGAGAAGTCTTCTGAACTGAAATCCACAGTAGTAATTGTCTCAATAAAATATAAACAAAGAGAGAAAGAAACTGGAAAAAACAATACAAAACCCAAAATATATCCTAAAAATATAGGTTGCTTTAATTACACCATTAGTCTACAAATAATCATACAGAGTTTTTCCTCTTATTGAAGGATAAAGACATAAAGCAGACTTTCCGAAGGGATCTGATCTTAGCACAGAATCAATGGAAAGAACACTTGGATAAGAAAACTCGTTTGCCAAAACACACATGAAATCTCTGTATGCCTTTTTTATTATTATTATTTTTTCCTGGTGGGAAAATACAGAAAATGCTAGTACTAAACTCAAAAGAGGAGAGAAAAGTCCTAGACTGGCTTTTCCCAGAATTGGTATTTTGGGCCCACCAAGCAGCTTCACTGGCTGTGTGATGGCATCTAGTGGCCCTGACGTACCAGCCCTGGCCCTGGCACCTCAGGGATTCCAACAGCCCTGGGCTCTCCAACAGTACCTCTATCAACTGCCACTCCCCTCCCTCACCACCAGAGTGAATTATTCTAATTTCTCATTAGTCACAGAAATTCCAACAGCTGCTGCTGGAGTGATTCAGACAAGCATGACCGGACTGGGATTCATCCTTCATTCAGAGACGGATCACAGAGTCGAGAGAAAGCACGCAGTTGATGGAGAAGTCCACCCTCTACCATCACCAGGCTGTCCAGCTCACCTAGAAAGTGATTCTCTCAGTAAACCACAGGACAGCACAATTTTCAAGTTCTGCATTTTGCATGCAGTTTTCAATGTTATCTATTATACTCCTAACAATTTAACACAGGCTACTATCAGTTCTGAAAGGTTTTAGCACATACAATTTTACCACCCTGGCACAAAAACAAGAAATGCATCACTCCTGACAAATCTCAGTTTAAGAGCACAAGCAGCAAGGCTGAAAGATGAATCAACAAGATGTTAGCAAGTCCTAACATGTACTGTTATAACCACTACCCAAATCCTCCTCGAAGACTCATCTTCTTTAATTGCTGGCTTGGGTTAGGACACGGAGGTTATGCTTCTTTTAGTTTAAAATGGACAGTCATCTTAATACACTGTGTACAGCATGCTCTCTGCCAGGCATGTTTTAGTAACAGTATAAACATCTTGAAAAAAATTTTTTCTTCAGATCTGCAAGACCCACAAAAAAAATTTCAGTGTCCTCCTCCATGGAGATCCTGGTTCCTTTTTTATGCTCTGTTTACTTCTCCCTTGCTGAAGCAGCTATGAAGCAGAGAAAAAAGGTGGGAATCTAGTGCTTTCAAATAAACTCTTGGGAAAAGATGGAGTTGTGAATATTCTTAGGAACAGCTCACACAGGATAGTCTTAACGGTACTGAAGGATAATTTCTGTCCTTGAAATTCCTTCTGCACTGCTCCTGGAAGTTTAATCGGAGTATCAGAAATGACAGTACCTGCCCCCTCAAATGCTCAGAGTAGATATGTTTATTCCTCTGACTCACTAGCTGTCAGATAAACCCAATTAGAAAACTAAGATATAAACTTGAACATAAAAACATATTTTCCTTCTCTAGGTATGAAAAAAACCACAAACCATTTTCAGCAAGGACTACTTTTCTACTTATGCAAGCATAACTCTAATTTCTGTGGCTAAATTTTCTAACTAGGTGATCGATAAACAGACAATTTTTATCAAAACCATCTCTTTAGAGGACAATGAAATTAATTTCAAAACAACCCCAAAACTTTACCCTTACTATTTTTGAAGACACGAGCCTCATTGCAACTGATAACTATATTGTTCATCAAGGAAAGATGGCACAAAGAGCACTTGCCATCTTGCTCTCCTGACCTGGTCAGAGTGATGAATTCTGCCTGCAAAGCATAGCACAAGCAGCAAAGAGAAAGCTGGGCAAAGGTTGCTCTCACCCTGGCAGTATAGCCTATGGGTGTAATTGATGAGAGTAATGCTTAACTCCTTCGCTGCTCAGGATCTGTGTGTACCTGAACACAAGGGCAGGGCAAGGTGAATTCAGACCGACTGAAGCTTGCTCAAAACTGCTCCTCTACCCTTCACACAGAATATAACATTAATGGGCCATAGTGAAAACACAGCATCTTCACCTTCCCTAGGAAACATTAGAGTTCACCACTTCTACAGAGAGGAAGCAGGACTCCCAAGACAACACTCACTGAGCACAAATGATCATCAAGGCTCTAATTTTGCAAACGCTTGAGCATAAGCTAAATGTTGAGCAGAAGTATAAATGGGATCAGCACTCAGGTCTATTTAGAACAATTTCCATTCCATGCACACACTGACCTTGGTGCACAGCTTTTACTTTGCTAAGTACTACCAACATTAACATTTTCTTTCCCTACAGGCCTGACTTAAGAAATGTGTTTGCATTTTGTGAAATACTGAAAAGATTTAAGGCCTAATTTTCATAAATGCTAAACCACCTGAGGCTCAAAGTCAGGTCAGGATAGACTTGAAGAACTTAGCACATTTCAAAAAATCAACCCCCGGACCTTAGATTTGTTTTGGAGGGGGCCAAAAGGAAACAAAGCAGATGGGGAAGGAGGAGGGGAGACAAAAGTTTAGTCCTGTACCAACATCGCCAGGGCAGAAACCAACATCATGATTTAATGGTACTCATATTCCGTAACACTTTCCAGGCAAGCAGCATTCCCCTCAAACTCAGGACCATCCGTAGAGTAAATGCAATCCCAGGCTGAGAGGCACAAACGTGGGGTGCCCAGCATCTGAAGTGACATGAGATTTACTCACTATCTATATTCCTTGTAAGAGTCTGTCTTATTAAACTAGTTGTGCTAGTAAGCCATTTGTTGTTGGGTCTTTCTTACTGAGATCCAGAAAACACCCTGCACTGGCTCTCTCCCACCTCACCCTCCACCCGGTACAGAACAGGAAACTACAGGTTTTGTCTTATTGATCTATCTTTACGTTGAGAGATTGATTGAACTTTGAATCACAGAAGGCAAGATTATTAAACTACTCTGACTGGTAAGATTTATACTGATCCATTAAAGCAGTCAAAAAAATTAACGTTTAAGATTCAATATCATAATGGATCCAAGTCAGCACTACTTGTTCCCTACAAAATTAGGCATTACCAAAAAAATAAGAATAATAATAATCCAGTTATCACTAAGAAACACCAAAGGGAGTTCAAGCTAAAATAACGGAACTGTAGAATTCCAATTCTTCAAATAAAACCAATTCAACCTAATAGTGGTCACACAGAAGACTACACAGAAGAAGACTTCACCACAGAGAAACCCTCTCAAGAAACAAAGCCATAAACCAAACTATGCTGCCTATCGCTCACGAAGCCAAGAACATCATCGACTTCAAGCTCCCAAGTTCATTTTGGAGAAAAAGATGATAGTCTGTTTCTCTCCCACAGACACAGGGATACCTACAAAATACCTAGCAAATCCCTGAGCTGCTGCTTATCACAAGAAAACAGGGATAACACAAGAAATCTCATGTATCTACTGTGGTAAGTGTTTACCAAGTCATGCTTATTCTCTTGCTCCTGTCTTTCAAAGGCATGAGGAGATCAAAAATGAATTAAAAAACAGAAAAGTAGGTAAGAAATCCAGGTAAAAGCACAATACTCCCTTACTACTCTTATCCAGGAAAACTCACACTTGTCGTCCCTCAATACCTATGTTTTTCCCATCCAATGACTTCACCAGGATAATTCTCTTGCAAGCTGACCATTCCCGCTAGATAAAATCTTTCTATTCAGAATTTCCGCTGCACACATAGGAAGGATCTTAGAAGAAAATCTTTATTACCATTATTTTCCCTGTAGAATCCTGACACATCTGCTTGACTTCACATAATGGAAGAGACTGTAAACTTACAGGGCAGCTAACCAGAAGCAAAAACAAAATAAGCTTACACAACCTACACACATTATCTGAGTGGACAGTAACCTTCAGCCAGAAAACTGAAGGATTTTTCCAAAGGCTTAAACATTAGTCTTTGACAACATTTCTGTGACACTGCAATATTTTCACTCAGTCCTCACACTGCTCCTTGCTCTGCTCCTCTACAAGGACTCCTAGCCTGGTCACACAAAGTGAGTCACACCTGCCTTTCCAGCTGCCAAACCAGAGAGATTATTCATAAAATTACAGTATACCTTGCAGAATTAAAGCTCTTTACTAGTTCATCTAATGTCCGGTTATTTTTCAGGTCCGATTCTGAGACTGCCTATTAAAAAAAGAAAGAAAGAAAAGGGAGAAAAAAGAAACAACATTCAAATGCAGTGAAAACAAGAAGTACCCAGAAAACGTTCAAGTGATCAATCATTTGTTTCTTGGATAAATGCCTCAACTACCCTGCTAAAATGTTATGTGAATGAAAATGCATAAATTGTAAACATTTTTTCCTGAAAAATAGCTCAGGCTAAAATAACTGCCTGAGAACTGTAAGTCTGGGAAATTATAGGTAATAGATAAAAATGAACCATAAAGCTAAAGCAGCAAAATCAAGTCTACTCAGCTTCCAACAATGCTTTATTGTAGCCCAGTTCTAATTATTTTGAAAGCCAAACCAAAGATCCCATGAACATGATAAGAACCTTAATCAACAAGACATGAAAACTGATGAAGGGAAGTGTTAATCTTCTAATTACAGAATCAGAATATGAATTATGAGATGGCTTTGTGTATTCAATTCATTCTTTTTAAGCAATTTCTGATTTTTATCGCCCTGGCTGTCTCTCTCTGCTCTTCTTTTACAAAGCTTTTATTTGTCTTGCTCATATCAATACCTGTGATTTTTAAGAAGGGAGTAGTAAAATATACTTCATCAAGTAGTCTGCACTTGTCTGAAAGTTTAAAAACTGGCAAAGCGACAAATAGATCTGTTTCCCAGTCTTGAAAAGTCTAGTCTGGGTCATTAGAAACTGTGCTTTAGAAATACAGAAGAAAATTACTTCTATTTCGCCAATATTCCTGAAGTGTCATTCATTGTTTCTAGGCAGCCTACCATTTTTAGGAGTTCAATAAAGCCCAGCTGGCTTACTTAAAATGAAAACTTATATTAAGGCCTAGTATAAATTGCATTGTGTGTTCTTTAATCAACAAAGGCCTTCAAGTCAGATCATAATAATCACTCACCTGCAGAGCAGACTGAACCTGCCTCTAGTGCTTTTCACATTTAACCTAACTCTCATGGCAAACTCCTCCTTGTCCTGGTGCGTAACATAGTCCTCTGATCCCCAAAAAGGTACACTGTACACTCACAGAGTTTTAGGACTAGATGGTCTGTGGACACTTCTGAAGATGCCTTGAAAGATGAAGTGAGGCCACTCAATGATGGAAAATTTAAGAGCTTAAATTTCAGCACTCATATTTTAAATGATGGTGTATTTTAACAAATTAGGAGGCAATGTTAAATGTTTTGCAACAGATTGCATACAGAGCTCTGAGCCAAAACCCAGGTTTGATGCTCCATCTACTTCTGCCTACGCATTAAAAAAAAAAAAAAAGTAGCTCTGAAACAGGACAATTCCAGTTACAAGACCACCACATGTTGCCCAAATTGCTGCTCACAAAGAGCTGCTCACCAAAAGGAAAGGTGGTAACATGCGACCAGAATTAATTACTTAGCACAGTCCAAGGGAAAAGCTCCTGAGATCTGCCAAAATATACACAAAAAGCAAGCCGAGAAAAACACTTACCACACAGCATGTTGGACATTGAGTTTTGTAGGATAAAAACTTGCGTATACAAAGGGAACAATCTGGAAAAAGGAAATACATGATTTTTTAACAGGCATTATTCCAAATGCAGTTCAACATCCTTATTAGTATATTTTATTTTCGTACAATACATGCAAACTATTCTACAATACACCAATACTGGAAATACATTTTTCCACAGAATTAAGATCACTATTGTAGCAAAAAAAAAGCCACCAACATATTTTATGCAAGCATCTTTCAACATTTCATCTCAGTCCCTCTGTCAAAAGCAGAGTTTAACACATTACTCTGCTACCACCACTAAAAGCAGTGTGTTTGCACTGCTCATTCTACCACTGCTTTTTTTTGGTTTGTTTTTTTTTTTTGGGGGGGGGGGTTGTTGGGGTTTTTTTTGACATGACTAATGTTGGATCACTTTCATCTTCCTGCATAGCCCCAGACAAACCATCCCCTTTTTTCCCAGGTGTTTCTTCCCCTTTCCAAAACAATACTAACTTGTTGAGGGAAAAAACTAAAAATTATAGGAAACAGCACTGGAACGCTGAGAGACAGCTTAAATGTTTCCCAGGAAAACCAAGTCATAGATCATCACAGGATGTTTCAATAGACTCTTTGGTGAAATATGCCATAAGCTTCATTTTGGCATACATCTTCAGATGCTTTTATTACGTGAAAAAAATATGAATGGTACAATCCAAAGCACTGTGAAAGTTAAACAACTGCTGTTAAGAGAGCTACTGAATGCTACCAGTCACCCAAGAATGAGTAGAGGAGGAATTTTAAGTGGCTATAGTTGCAAACAGATTAGAGAGTTATCTAGAAGCCCTGTAACACATCATTAAGAAAAAAAGAAACAGAAAAATATTTTGCAAGTAAATTTATTTCATTTTCATCTACTCACAAATAATTATTCATTAATGGCAGAGAGCTTTTTACTCCAATTGTACAATCTCTGTTGCCTGAAGAGATTACATAAAGACAACCAAATAGAAAATACTTCAAGAAATATTGATTTACTGTAGGAAACTTAGGCCTTCTGCAGTTTGCAAGGGGAAATAAAATGCACGATCTGTTAAGAAACAGAAGGTAGGTGGATTCTTTTCAAAGGGCCTCTGAACCCAGCTGTGTCACAGGCAGGCTGTTATACGAGCTACTGCAGAGAATTTCCAGTGCTCCCTACCATAATATACTGTTTTCAATGGTGACAGTTTTGCCAAGCTGAACTTCATTGCCAAACTACAACGTCCTCCTTCACGTAAGGAAGAGGAAGTGCTATAGTTTCTGAAGAAATCAGTTCCAAGCATTTATTTTAAGGTGAGAAAAGGCAACATACTTCCCCCTAATCTGACTTTCACTAAACTGCTTCGCTACCATGTTCCAGAAGATATCAGCCTGAGGCAGATAGAGCAGCATGGAAAATTTTAGTTTGTAACACTTAATGCTCTCTGCCATACAGCTTTCGATTTTGTTCCACCCTCAAGAAGTTACAAAAGATATTTAAATGAAGAATTGTAGGAATAGGTGGTGTTTACATGCATTAATCCAGACCACACGTATTTGCGCTGTCTAGAAGGCTACAACCGTAACTGCATGAGGAAAAGTTGCTGGCTGCTTCACAGCTTTCATCCAAAAGAGCTCCTCAGAGGCAAATGTCCTTGCTGGCTAAGCCACAAGCAGAAGAGCTGCATGGTTTATAAAGGAAATAAAAGGCCAGTAATCCCTGCTCTATGTGCCGGTAAATGATAAATAGTCAAATGATAACTTCTCTCTGAAACGCTAAAGGACTAAACTCTTTTCTGAGGACATTTTTCAATAGTTTTCTGTCATTCGGCTAAGGTACAACAGGATTTTGCCAGCCCACAGGGTCCACAAGGTAATTCTCCAGTCCTGTGTTTCCCAGGAAAGACGTATGAAGACCAAACCATTCACTCAAAGTTTCTTTGAGTACAGCTTTTTCACTCCTACCTGTCTGCCTTAATCCATAAACTGAACGACAAGTCAGGCCAAGACACACTCCCACCACAGCCACCCCGGTACTCCCCGGAATGCACAGCAGCATGCATTTACATGAAACACACCAATTCTAAATTCCACAAGGTCACAGGATAGAGGGAAGAACAATCCCACCACCTCTTTAGTGACCTGTCACAAATGCACCACGTTTACCTCGGCTCCTACTCAAGCAATTTTTTATCAAAACTGCTGTTTCTGTGCAATTTTTATTACAGCTCAAGTAAATTTAAACTGCAACCACCAAATCAATAGTGATGTATTAGCTGAACCTCCATAAAATACGTTAACCCCAAGACAGGAGGCACAGAGTTACAATGAAAAGCAAGTAACAGTTCTGCGTTGACTCCTACGCAGCTGGCACCCACGGAGTCTGACCCGGGCCAGCAGGCCGGGCCGGGCCGGGCCGCAGGAGCCGGGGCCCACGGCGGGCGCTCGGCGGAAGCAGCCCGGCGCTCCCCGGCCGTACTTACAGTTGTGCGAGCACTGTGGAATGATCATCGCAATGCTGAAGTAGTCGAAGCATATCCCGCACCGCAGCAAGTCATCCACGGCCTGCAACGGGAAGCCCAGGTTACCGCACCGCGCGCCTCCAGCCGGCCCCGTGCCCCACGGCCCCGCACGGCGCGGAGCGCGGCGAGAGGCCGGCACCAGGCCCTCGGTGCCGGGGGCCGCCCAGGCCCTAGCCCGCCGCCGGCGACAGCCACGGAGGGCCGGGCCGGCCCGCCCCGCCGCCAGCCCGCCCGCCGCGCCTCACGCACCTTCAGCGGGGACAGGCGCTCCGGCCACGGCGGCTCGGGCACCAGGGCCATGGCGGCCCGGCCCGCGCCCCACGGCCTCGCCGCCCGGCCGGCACCGAGTCCAAATCCCCCGCGCTGCGGCCTGCGCGCCGCGACCGGGCCGCGCTTCCGGCGGCGCCGCGGCTGCCGGGAGCTGTAGTCCGGGGCCGGGCCGCGCCCGCTGGAGCCGCAGCCCCGCGGCCGGCCGCTCTCCACCGCGCAGCGTGGCGCGCTCCGTCCCCGGCTGCCAGAAGGCCCTGCCGCGGCTGCCCCCGCACGGCTGTGCGAGCCGCCGGGCGCGGGGAGGCCGGGCCCTGAGCCCGCTGGGCCCGCCGGGCCCGCGCCGCCGCCCCGGGGCCCGGGAGGAGAAGGCTGGCGCCGAGGCAAACCGGCGGGCGTGAGGCGCTGGCGGCCGCCCCGGGTGACCCCGCCGCCGTCCCCGGGCTCAGCAGGGGCTGCCCCCGCCCGGCGCGGCTGGAGCCCTGTCCCGGCCCCGCGAACCCCGAGTTCCCCTCCGGCTGCAGGACCTGCCCTTCCCGGGGGACGCCAATTAAACACCGGCTCGGGGAATGTTAAAATCCAAGGGATGAACGTTTACTCGTTTCAGCACCAAACGCGTCCTCCACCGGGCAGTTTCCGTACCGGCCTCTCCTCTCCCTAACGCACACGTGGAGGTCACCTCGGAATAGGCACCCCGGAGGGGCTGAAGGAAAGGCGCCGGCTCCTGCGCACCCATCGTCTTCATCAAACTCCCGCGCACATCTTATGGATGCAATGCAGTTCTCAGCCACTGTGATCAGTCGTTTACTCGGGTGACAAATGAGATGTGTCACTGAGCAACCCCACCATCTAGTAAGCTAGGTGTGAGAGTCTTCACCACCTGTACCTTCCGGAGATGTTAATTTGAAAAATCCCTCAGGCACTGTGTCAATGAGATTTGGAAAAACGGCCCCCTGCCTAACATCCCTTCTGCGCCTAACCCGCTCCGCCACCTCCCAACCAGCCCTGTTTTCTGTTTACACTTCCCCATACAGGTGCATGTCAGCCTTTGCTATGGGAACGACCTTCTCCATAGACATGTACAGGGCTGTGCGGGGTTGCCATGGAAATGGGCATCATCACGGTCACCTCTGTCCTGGGCATGGCCAGATCTGGCTCTCTGAATTCCACAAGAGGGGACACTGCAGAACCCAGGCTAAAAATACATGGGCCTTACGGATGAAAAACAAAGAAGTAGTAGGTAGCAGTGATCATGACTGAGTACTGCTGCTGTGGCTTCAGAAGGTTTAATAATTGCCTAGGAGTTTAGGGAAACTTGGCACGTAGCCAAAGTCAGGCGGGATAACATTGCAAACAAATTGCACTGTGTCGGTGCAATTCAAATTTCAGAAGCCGGCCATTTACTGCAGCCTGTACCAAGGCTGTGCTGCCCCTCGCGCAGGGTGCTTGCTGAAGGGGGACGATGTCGGTCCCCTCGCGGATACTCTGCTGCCATACATTGACACACTTTGCTCCAGGCTGCACACTGTTACAAGTATCCCTGGTGATTAACATGTCTTGTAGCAGAGGTTTTTACGCACACACACAATACATATTTACCTATTTTATATATTAGCCTGCGGAACAGTAATGCCTCCCTTTGCTTCCTTCATTTCACAGATTTGTTTTAAGCACTTTTGTAGCTGCTGGTGACTCAGATGTGCTGTTATCTGAAAACCATGTGTGCCCATACCTGATTTTTCCTGTAAGATGAGTTTTTGTAGCAGTTTGCATGGTCCTACTCCTGATTTGTACTAGTCTGATTTTTTAATCAGATAAAATAAAGTCAAGCTCCATAAACTAGCACTCAATAATGCATATTTATATTTATATATAAAAAAGGTACTCCATGACCTACCTGATAGGGAACATCTGAAGAAATTATCATAATGGTCCCTGCTGGCCTTAGGCTTTATGAATCTCTGAATTTATATATATGAATGGAGCTGATTACTGTCTGACACTTGCCAAAAGTGCTAGAATTTACAAATAATTTCATTGACATTTAAGTGCCCTTTCTTTTCACCTTAAGGAATCCGTTTCTTCTGCTTTCTCTGCAAGCTGTGAAAAATTAATGTATCAATCTCTTATGGTTCTTTTTCAATTTTCTGTTCTTTCTCTTCCCTCACGCACACTGCAGATCTCGTTCCAGGTTCACACACTTTCTGACATGAGCTTGTTGGTTGGCAAGTAAGTCATCCTTCCCAGGAATGGACACAAGGGTTTCATCACTCAATCAACATGTTTATTTTTTGTTTTGGTAGAATAGCAAAGGGCAATGAGTTTATAGCCAAGCACCATCCACACAGGCTGCTGCTGCATAAAAAGTGACTTAAACTAGTTTGACAGGAAAAGCACCATATCAAAAAATCTGGAAAACCTGTGTTTTCACCTGAATCCTGTATGACTCAGAAGTTAAGAGAGCCTCCACCTTAGGCAGCATGGCCAAATTATCCTTGTAGCGTGCAGTGAGGGGGTGAGCTCAGGGCTGCAGGTTGCTCCATCTGACAGGCAGTGTTTAGCAGTGCCTCTGGTTTGCGGTGGCTCTGTGCCAGGGCCCTGGAGAGACACGAGTGAGGTGGCAGGGACAGAACTGGGTGCCATTATCACCTGGGGGCCTCACCCCATGGAGGGGCAGTCATTCAGAAGCAGCAAAGGACATTCCAGTTGGAGCTCTGTCTGGCAGAGCCGTCATGCCCCTGCAGCCTCGGCGGCTAAAAGAGCACGGTTGGTTGTGAGCATTTCCCCCGCAGGGTGCAGTCCCATGGGCTGTCCCGCAGCAGCTGTTCCACCACAACGAGAGGCACTAGGAAGCCCTTCACACCCCTCCAGCCATACCGGACAGCTGGGAGAATCTGGTCAGGCAAAACACTCCCGCCGGCTCAGTTGGAGCCTGCTTGAGCATGATGGGTCCCAGGAAGTAGATTTAAACCCAAGGACTCCTGCAGAGTGAGGACACTTATCTTCCTCCATAGGAATGCTCCCCGGTGTTTTATTGGCTCTTTGGACTTTGGTGTAGCAGTACTAAACTGGTTTATTTTGCTGAACTACCAAGTTACAACTTGTTATTATCCACAGAACATCAAAACAGAGACCATATACCCTCCTCCCAACCCCATGCAACATTCATTTAAATTAAAATGCCAGTAGGTACCAACCAGCATTTCTCTAAGCTTATTGCCCTGTTCTGTTAGCAGTGAGAAATGGATATAAAAGCTTAGTAGGAGATGGAGTAGCCTGACACAAAGCAAATCTCCAAGAGCTACTTATTTTCATATGGGCTGTTGAGACAAAGAAAATATTTAAGTGGAGTTCTACATAGTTGCACACAACTTAATGTAAAAATTGTTTACTCCCAAATAGAGTTCCAGCATCAGCGCTGCTTACAGAACTGTTGTTTTTCTCTGTGCTCTGACAGACAAATGGCTCATCTTCAGCTGCCCTTAGTAGATTGTTCTTAAAATTAATACTCCACCAAGATCTGCCTTTTATATGTGTCACTAGACATACTTTATGATAGAAATACCAATGTGCCATGGAAACAAGCCTGTGGGACATGAGCATGTAGATTGGATGAAAATCTGCAGAAGAACATACTGTACTTCACAAAAAAGAAAAATCAAAACCCAAACCATAGAACATTTTAAGTTGATTGTTTCTAAATATTTTCAGAGATTCCTTAATGTTTAAAGCAGTGGAAAGTTTCTCGTCACGTCATTCCCAACTGAAGAGAAGAGCCTGAATACCATGAGCAAGATTGTTCAAAACCATTTAACATTGACCTAACTCTGCCCTTATGTTAAAGTTGGCAGTAATTTATTGATTTCTACATGACTAAATTTAGTCTGATGTTGAGAATTTTAGGACAAAAAAATCCCACCATGAAGTACTAACTCTTGAGACAGGAATACACAAAGTCCCTGTCAAAGCAATCCTTTCAATAGCAATCTGAATTAAATGTTCACCATGCCAACCAAAACAACAGCGTTTCAGATCTAACATCTGCCAGCGCAGATAGCTTGAACAGCCCATCAGACCAACACCAGTTAACCAAGACAAGGTTTGGCCCAGAAACGTAGCTAAGAACTACTGCCCATCCAAAGAGCTTTACTCATTCTTTCCTGGACTGAACCGAATGCACAGCATCAATCAAAAGCCTGCAGCAACACGGCAAAGACACAGCATGTAACAGCCTTTGGGTAAGTCATGGCCGTGCAAGAAAGCTCAGCACCACAGCATGAGCTTACTATTTATTGTCAAAGGTCACTTACATGATAGCTACCACATCATCTTTTTGTAATAAATAGTTTTAGCTAAAAATAAAAATACCACCTGAACATATCAGTAATTTTTATTTTCTCGTTTCTACTTTCGAAGTTTTGTAAGCCATCGAGATTATGAGCTATAAATACACATATATGTATTTTAATCAATACATACCACCTTTGTCATTTAGCAAGTCACAAGGGTTCAAACACAGGGGCTTTAAATCAAGTCATTGTTGGAAGTAGAGGGCTGTATTTTCGATGTTCAGTAAGACGTTTCTACCCTAGTTTTATGCTTCAAGTACAACATAATCTAGCTATGACATTTATTGCCTTAGTAACTGGTAGCACCAAACACTTTGGGTTTTTTTCTTCAGGAATCTGTTTGCCATCTGTTTCCCTCTAAATCAGACCTTTCAGGACAAGAGAAGCAAAAGGAACAACATTGTTTCCCACTCCTCTATCAAATGGTCTGGGCAGCCTTCTGAAGCAAGGAGACAATAGAGTCTGTCCAGCTGGGGTTCAGGTGCAGAGTGGGTCCCTTCCTCGGGACAAAGGGCAGGATGAGGAGCTGCAGGAAAGCTCCTAGGAGCCAGCTCAGGGTGAACCAAGCATGGGAGGGACTTGCCGCTCATCTCATCTTTTATGGTATTTCGGGAGAACCTGTCTACTTGCACTACAGCATCAGAATCAGAAGGAGTTAGCGGGGTAACTCTGGCTGAGAGCTGCAGTGGTATTTCAGACACCCCCCCTTTTGAAGCACACTACCAGCATTTCTTAAAAGGTCTGCTGTTAGGGTTTTATATGGAAAGAAGTGCGTAAAGCTGGAATCAAAAGTCTCTCTAGAGTGTACTCAATTTGGCTGCCTTAATCTTCTAATAATAGTCACTATTACCCAGATTGTCATTTATGAACTCTTATTGACTATTAGAAAAAAACCACAGACAGACTTCTCAGGCATGAAGCTGAAAAGAAGAGTTTAAACAAGATATATAAATTACTTTACTGAAAAGTTCAATCTGGAAGTATGGTATTATTGTACAAAGCTAAATCTCTCTCTTCTTTCACATACCAGAGTAGGGTACTCAGCACCAGGACTGGCCTGGGGTGGGGTAAGAACAAAATTCCCACAAACATGGCGTTCTTTCGTTCTTTTTTCGCGCGTCCCTGAGGAGTACAAACACTATTCTGTGACCTTCCCAGGATCTGGTACAGACCACAGCCTGTTAACACCTTGCAAGACCAGCGCATACATATTTGAAGTATCAATGTATTCATCCACTTAATATTCCTGCAACAGAGACAGCATTTTCTGTTTTCACAGGCAGGAGAACTGGGACATTCCGATGGTCACTGTCGGCATCTAATTCCTAGCACATGTCTAGTGCTTGCGCCAGAGTTCTCCTTTCTGAGATGGAAAGAGCTATCAGAAGCAGGAAATTTTACCCTTTCCCTCCTTCTTACTTCAAGGCAAAATCTGAAATGGTTCACTAAAAATAATAGCATTAGTTTAACCAGATTATGCAGAATTGTTTTCTGTCATGTCCTTTTCAGAGACAGGAGGTACTGAAGAAATTTAACATTCCTGCTTCCAGAATTTTTCATGGCAGTGAGATGATGCAGTCTCGGTATTTGGAGCAGACGTCAGCCAGCCATGCTAAGTACTGCTTGGCCGCCAGCAGCTCGTAGGATCAATGAACAGAACAGGCATGAAACGGGTCAGCTTGGGAGGGTGGGCAGCCTTGGCTGCCAGCACAGTAAGAAAAGGACCTGCTGTCCAGTGCGTGCGCTGCTTAATTGTTGAGTATTTTAGCTGAGAACAGCATGAAGGGAAGAACAGCATGGAATAAAATGTTCCTACATTGGTATAAAAGACCCTGCTCATTCTTTTTAGTTTAAGGGAAGGAAAGGAAAAAAGAAAAAAAAAAAAAAAAAGTAAGGAATACATAAATAGCAAATCCGGAGGTTGGTGCACCTAACCATGAATTTGAGGTGCTTTGGCCTTGGCAAACACAAAATAAGCTCGTGTGATACTTTTCATCTGGGAAAGAGCACCGGTTTGTAGCACAACAGTGGCACAAGCAGCCAAATCCGGGGCCGGCTGAGCAGCATCGGGGAGTCAGACCTGTGGTGGTGGTGGTTCATCTCAGAGGAGTTGGTTGTGCTGGAGAGGAGAAAGCCAAGAACATTTTCCATTAACAGCATTTCTGGCAGCCCAGCAAAGGACAAAGGAATGAAACACACAGAACACAGAAAGGCCTCCAGCTCTGCAGGCATCTCTCAGATGTGGATCTCCTTGGTTTTTATACAAGCAGTATATTAAATGCCTCCTGAAATTAATAGACTTGTAATGAGTTAATATATTAGACCAAAATTTACAAGCCCTTTCACTAAATTTTTACAGCCTCTAAGCTTTGATTAAACAATTTAGTTCTTCCTATACAGTCCGCTCAGCAAAGGGGACATTGACCAAACAAGCAGAGACAGAGAAGGGGCTGTTCTGCTGGGTAAGCTAATGCTGCTGTCTGCTCCTACCATCGATCTGATGTCCTCTAAATGGTGTAATTAAGGTTTGAAGTATTGGGGCAGAATGAAAAGTTAAACTTTGTGAATGCTACTTATTTGTTTCCTTGCAGTGGCTGTCAGGAAATACTTCTGTCCTACGTCTTTGATGCTGTTTGGTTCAGCATACTAACCTGACCAAAAAAAAAGACAAAAAAAAAACAACCAAAGACTGTTCTGTCTGCTTCACCCTTAGAGGACTGCACAAGCGCAGCCCAGGCACCCCTGACACCTGGGCATTTTATTGTGTTCCCATCACCTCCTTGGAGAGCTGGCAACTGGGCAAGTCAGAGCATCACAAGCAAAGAGAATCACCAGATAGCAACGATCCACAGCGCTTTGTCTGACGCACACAGTATCGGGGGCGTCTTGCACAAGGCACTTTATAAAGGAGATAGCATTGCATGGCAAGATGTTTTATGGCTGCTTTTACAAAATCCAATTTAAACTGCAATTCATCTTTAGTGGCAGTTTACAAATCGATGATCAGCATTTTCAGCTGACACTGGGGCCCTGTAAGACTCATGCACTTTGTAGCCTCTTCCCCTTCCTCAGGGTTTTTGGGCAGCTCTTGGCAGCAATGACCCTGCTCTGCTGCTTGAGCTGCAGGTGGTGCAGCGACCAACGCGCTGGTGCATTAGCGTCTCTTGGCCCTCCCCATGGCTGGCAGCGCAGGCATCCCACGCATGCACCAGCTCAGACTCATCTGCCAACACCGGGACCTTCTGCTTCCCACTGCTATTTCAACACACTGGACGCTCAGCTCGAAGTACGCACCTGATCAGCTGCTGCTGAAGCATCACTGCTGCTGTTTGTTGCTTAGCTCCTTGTTCCTGGGCAGACAATAGCACTGGCTCTGTTCGGCGTTGGCTCTCAGGAGAGTTTGGGTCTGTTCCCAGCTCTAAAACTTGTTCAATTTCAGACAAGGACGAGCCCTGTGCCCCTCGCTTTCCTCATCTGTTAGGCTGATCAGGAGCTTCACATGACTGCCGTAAAGCTTTTGACATCTACAGCTGTGAATGGGAATGATTGCTTTAGTATTTACAATTTAAATTGCCATTTTTGCCATGCCTGAACATGCAAGCAGAACAAATCCATCACATTATACAACATTTCATACATTGCCCTCACATGAAAAGTTCTCTTGGTGTGTATTTCTCATTTTCAAAAGGGATAACATTTGTAATGCTGTAACATCTCTTTGAGAGGTCAAAAACATGATCTTCACAGTCCAGATAAGAAACAAATTACATATTTGAATTATGATCCATATCATAGTCCACTCACACAGAATCCCTTCTCCGCATAGGACACAAAGGCCCAAAATCTAATTATACCTCACCTTTTCTTTGCAGGACAGGCAGACAAATTTGATAACAATGCAATGACAAATTCTTCTGCAGCCCACACAGAGCAGGAGTGGGCGGTGTTTTCAGGCTGACCTCGCTGCACTAGCTGGGGAGATCGAGGGGAGCAGGCGCCTGTGGCAGGGCTTTGAAAAGGTCAGGAGCCGCAGCGATCCACGCGCTCGCGAGGCTTGCTCCTCTCTCCACAGCAGGCTTTCCTTTAGCTGCTCTGGGGAAGGGACCTGCCCACAGCGGAGCCCAGGCAGGCGTCTGTAAATACCAGCAGGATCCTTCCTTGAGTAAATGTGCTAGTGCGAATGTCCTCACACGGGGAGAAGCACGTGCAGTGGTTTGGATGTGTTGGGGGGAGCGAGGTGAAGGTGTGAGAGCTGCGGGGGGCAGACTGACCCTGCTGCAGGCTGCAGGAGCAGGACCTCACCCTCTCGGCATTGTGTCCCGCTGGGCTGCCATCACCTCTGCCCACCCTGGGCTGCCCTCAGCAAAGCCAGCGGGCACAGCCAAAGTGCTGCAGCCCCCTGCTCCCTCCAGCCAGGGCTCTGCCAACACAAGGGACGGCAGTTTTCTGACAGTCCACATTTCCACCCTGGCCTTTCCCTCCCTGCCTGCCTGTTCAGCAGTCCCCCTGGCTCTCCTTCTTTCTTTCTTCTCTCCTAAAAGATCCTCGATCCCACTGGAGCTGCTGCTACACAAGGACCCTCAGGCCCAGTCCTCCCCAAACTGGGTGAGCACATCCCGCTTACCTCAGCACAGCATCGAACCTCCCTGAACTTCATCAAGCCAAGCATCCATTACCCAGTGGGATTTAAATGCACTGTTAATTAGGTTCTGGTGTTTGCAGCCTACACTCTTACCTTTGCTTTGATGAACAAGGGAAGCTTGCTGTGCTGAACAGGGCAACCAGGAACTTTTTGAAGAGCCATTACAAAAGCAGACCTCAGTAGCCATGAAATAAGCTTTCATGAGACAAAGAGTACCTTCCACTGAAAAGCCTGGGCTTAACTTTTACGTCTTAATCAGTCTCCACCTTTAGGCTAATTGTGCCATCAGGAAAGATGCCGATGCACTCAGCAGCAGGGTGCTGTGGAGGATGCAGGAACAGCACCCCACTCGGGAAGGGTGGGAGGCTGTGCAGGCTCTGCACCAGCCCTGTTGGGTGAAGAGATGGCCCTGGGAGGTGGCGGGGCTGAACGAGCTGGAGGCCTGAGCTCTCTTCCCAGCTGCTGTCAGCACTCCTCTGCCAGGCACGGGATCAAAGCAGCCAGCAGAGGATTCCACAGGGGTGGAGTACCAGAGCATCTATAAGGGGGTGCAGGGTCAGTCCTGCAATGTCTGTGGTTTTTCTGAACATATATAAGTCACTTTGAGATTCAAAGACAGCAGAAGCTGATTTCGAGGTGCTATTTTTTTTCCCCCATGTCATTAGCTGTTGGCTAAAAGCCTGCAGTTCAGTGATGGTCCCACCATCCCACTACCGGTTTCTTGGCGAGCAAAGTGCAGCAGCCTCGTGCACAGCAGTGCAGCCAGCGACACCAAGAGCTTTGGTCACTGCCTTCCAAGCACAAAAGACAACAGTGAAATGCTAATAAACCTTCATTAGTCAAAACGTTCACAGCCCGCATGCTGAAACATATTTATCACCCCCAGCGGAGATTATACTGGCAGGTAACACCGCACTAAACTGCACTCAGCTCCCTTCTGCCGCTATTTATCTGCGCCACAGGTCCATGCGTTTCTGGTCCTTTCACACAGAAATGCCTTGAAAGCACAAACGGAATAATTTTTTATTTTTTTTTTTTTTTTTTATGTCTACTTCAGTGGGTTTAGACCAATGTGTGGAATCAGTGGGGAAAAATCTTACTGTTTTACAGAGCAGCATGGAAACTTCCACAAAAAAGCTGTTACGGTTAGTGGCTGAAGGAGACAGAAATAATATTTAAACTTTCTCTTGAACTGTTTTGAGACAGACACAATGAGTAAAATCACTCTGGGCACTTCATAATAAACCAATGCTGATCGAGTTGGACCTGGCCTAAGGGCTGCATGAAATGCCAGTGGTTGCTTGACAGGCAGCTCAGGGAGAAGAGGAGGCAGACAAATCTGTTGCAGCCCTGACTCGGGACAGCGACACAAATTCAAATAATAAGCCATCAATGAATTAGCTGTTGCTGACTTTGGTCTTCTGCCACAGCAGATACTTGTTGACATTAGAGAGCCATTGTTCTAGCACATGCAGATACCTCCCATTCGGAGACCAATGCTGATCCAATAAATGTTGTGAAAATCATAAGTAATATCACTAGCTCTGAGTTATTCCAACATAAGAACCATCAAACTGATAAGCTGTGCACAGTTAGATGCATTGGTAGGTTTGTAATATTTTCCATTCTATTTGGTCATCTCCAGCAGCTTATTCTTTTGCCATCCTTTTGGTTTAGAGTCTCAGTTTGGCGGCTTGGTTCTCAGCCTGGGTGCAATTCCTTTCACATACACACAAAAAAGCTGATTAAAATTAATTCAGCTACTGAAAGAAAAGCAAGGATGCTGCGTGTTTTTCAGAACCAGTAGCAGCAAAAAGACCTTATAATTAGCATCCAAACACCAGGAAAGGCAGCACTAAGACCCTTTGTTTCTCAGCATGGAATTACTTTGTTTTCTAGTGCTAAATTTCTTTTAGTGATTTCCTATGCAGTTATTCCATGTCTCTGGGTGTGCACAACATTTAGTGCTCTATATTCATCCCCCAGTGAGAGCTGCAATTAAGGTAACAGGCAGTAGCTATCAAATAGGAAACAACATTTTGCAATCCCAAGCAGAGGCAAAATGGGTAAAATAAGTGAAATACAAAAGTAAAAATGTCAATGCATTAATTGAAGTGTTTCTCAGTTGGTATTTCATCTTTCCTGCATGGATTTAGCCTTTTTCAGCTGAAGGACTTGGGAGCAGAGTTTGGATACAAATTGTTCCTAGCCTCTTGCGCTATACATCTGCTGATTTGCCACCAAAACGCTCATCACTGGGACCATTTTCTTTTGCTCAAGCTTATAATTGGTTTGTTCTGCTGCTGTATTTGTCATTTCATTGATGCTTTCCCCTGTTCCTGAACATTAAGCAGTTCTTCGCAGGGCTGGGGTAGCACAGCTCCCTCTACTCCCTCACCAGTGCCAGGGGGGCTGCTCCCCAGCCAAGGGCAGCACTGGGCAGGGGTGGGCAACAAGCACCATGGTGCACTGTGCTATGACCGGGAGGTGGGAACTGTGCCCAGGGGTCAACTTTACTGAAGATCCTGTAAATCCCTAAGGTAAGATCCACAGAAATCGATCTCTACCATGCAGCTGTGCTTTAAATACTTACAGCAACCACAGAGCACCTGCTCTGCCTTGGAAACACAGCACGTATTGTAGCAGAGCAGTATTTCACCTAGCTCAGTCCTATAGCAGCCAAAATAGAATCATAGAACCATTTAAATTGGAAATGACCTTTAAGATCATCAAGTCCAATATATACAAGGTGCTCTGGAGGAAGATAAGACAGTACCTTTAAAATGCTGTATTGGGTGAAGAACATACCAGAGGAAAAGAGAATCTTATTTCCTGCATTTGTCCTCAGCAAAAGCCAGGATTTACGCTCCACTGAAGGTGCTGGCTGTAGCCAGCATGGGCTCTGTGTAATTCTATGTGGACCTGGAGGGAGAAGCTAAAGGGCTACAGAGCTCACACCCAGGGATGCAGGCGCACAGTGGCATCACCAGCGCCTGCTTAAAAAGAGCTTACCTAGGAAGAAAGGAAAAAAAGCAAATCAATCAACTTTTTTTTATTTCTACAAGACTTACCTTGTAATCTTCCGGGGCAACGTTCTCTTGAGCTCTGGAGCTGCTCATCACCCAGCAAACCTCTAAATGGATCAAGTAACGGTAGCCACACGCCTGACGCCACACTGAAAGTCAGGAGGTCCTATCTGCAAATCAGTCTGCATTCACCTTTTACAGGCTGCTCTAGCTTTTTTGGCTTCTATGTCCCTTTTCCTGAAGGCAGTCTGAAGAACACTGGGAGGCAGTCAAAGGAGCCGAGCAGTAGGAAGGAGTTGACAGCAAGGCCACTTTGAGCAAGACATCATTCCCCAAACCTGCCACTGCTCCAAAACACATCCATTTATTTTCCCAGCATACTCAGAAGTGCAAGGGAGGGTCATTATCTTTTCACTGGGCTCTGGCCCCCTCAAGCACTTTCCAGCTTTGGTTTGGTGAGGAATACATTTGTCACCATCAAGCCCTACAGCTGATGGCGAAGTTTCTGCCCGGAGCTCCCTGAGAGCACGGATCCATCCCGCCTCCGTCAGCCCTTGCTGCCACCAGGAGCTTTGTCCCAGCAAGCCGGCTTCCTATAAGTGCCAGCAGTCCCCAGCGCTTTCAGCATCGTCTCGCCAAGATGCTGATGAGCCTCCAGCAGCCGCTGAAGACCTATTTCCCTGAATCACAGCTTTGCTTACTGTGCCTCAGCAGAGACTCTCGCTGCTCCTCATGCTGCTGTGTATGTCACCTACAATGCATTCACCTCTTCATTTTACTGGGTTAACTGCTGCTCATCAAATAAACGGGTTGTAAAATAGCTAGAACAAGAGAACTATGAACAGGCAATTTTGGCTCCCAGTCAATTTAGCCTTTTTAGGCCTGGATTTATGTATTAGCAGTGAAACTAAACAGGGAAAGAAAGAGCAATTCATAACCAAAGCACCTGCAGAAAAAACAGCTCCAGCCACCCTGTGGCACTTGCACTGCTGAAGCAAGCCGGCTTTCCGGAGGTGAGAGATCGCTGTCAGTAACTCAGCCTGCAAAGAAAACTCTTTTCCCACCCAGGATAGAGCTGAGATTCCAAGACTGCTTCCAGACCCAGATGCAATGGGACTGAAATGTACAACTAGGGGGGAAAGATCTACAATTTTTAAAAAGGATTGGTTCAGATTAACCAGACATTGCATTGCCACAATAATTCAGAGCACTTCTACTACTGCTGCTTCGGGTTTGCCTTTTTCCCTTCCTATAATTCAGTCATCCAAGTAATGGCTCTTGCAACAAAAAGTGAGGACATTTCATTTTGATAAATTAAAAAAAAAGTGTTTTTTTAATTCAGTGTCCAATGAGAGCATCTCATTCCTATAAAACATGATAGATGTTTAATACTCACTTCCCCATGGACAATGTCACTGGAATTTTTCAGTCAGCTTTATCTGCAAAATCAGGACACATGAACTCATATGATATTTGCTCTTTTAAAATTTGCAATTTAATCAGACATCTCTGCTAATTAATTATCTATGAATGAACAAGCAGCAGCAAATATACTCATACACTAATTTATGACCTAATTGGGAAGTGCTATAACTGACGTCGATGTCCCCTGGCTTTTACGTGCTGCTATCTAATTGTAGGAAAAAACTCTTCCATACATTGTTACATTTATTAACTGTAGGTCCTGGGTGGCCCAGTATTTCTGCTTTGCTCTGGCAAGGGCAGCTGTGCCCAGCCAGCCATTAGACGGAGCACCCCTCAACCTGGGATCGCTGAGTCCTGCTGGGCTTCCTGGGAGAAAGAGGCGTTAAAAATAGGAAAAAAAAAAAAAAAAGAGAGAGAGAAATTGTAGGAAGTTTATATCTCTGAGCCTCAGGAAGTGTTATAAACAGACAGAATGAAAGAAAAATTATTTTTACATAGCTTTTAAAGCAGCCACTGTACAGGCAGCTGCAGCAGGTCGTTCCGGGATGCTGCCCCGCCGGGTGGTGGGCAGAGGGGCTGTGCTATCCCCCGCAGCCTCCCCAGCACACAGACACGTGTGAGATGGGACACAGCATCGAGCACACGCCACGGGCACCCAGCATTGACATGGCTGCAATCAACATTTCCTTTTTGCTTGGAAGCTGCTCCTGGAGACCAGAATCCCATACAAGCTCCCCTGCTGGACACCGGTCCTGCCAGGGGCACAAGCAAAGAGAATTGCATTGTCCCTTTTTGGCAAAGAGACAGTAAACTTCTTAATGGCACCATACACCGGCGCTCGCTCCGTGATACCTTGTGCATCGTCTGGGCAACTGGATGGGCAAGAGCCTTTGTCACCACTTTTCCCATCACAACCCTAGCCAGATCATTTTAAATGAAGTCTCCCAGTACAAATTCCCAGAACCATCTGTTTTCTCCTCTGGTCTCCTGCTGTCTGGGACTCTCAGAAATCATTTAAAAGGCAAAAAGAGCTTGTCATCATTGCCAGCCACAAAGCACAGCTAGCTCTTGCATTACTTCTCTCTCATTATTACCTTTCTCATCCGTAAGCCCTAAACTGCTCCCCAGCCCAGAGCTGCGCTCGCTGGGCTGTGCAGCTGCTCCCGCAGCCCTGGCACTTGCAGTGCATCCTGCCAGCCGATGCTCTGTTAGAATTACTGAAGAATCAAGAAAGAAAATAACGGTATTAATTGAAAACCTATTGACAGGTGAATCAGTGGAAGTTTGCTGTGGCAGATGGTCTCTGAGGTTGTGCCCAAGTTTTCTTCTTTTGTAAATAATTTCACCATAAATTTGCACCTGCTAAACTGCATTTCCTTCTCTGCATGAATATGAGGTAAGAAAAAAACCCGCGTTTTTTATTTACGTCAGTTTTCTCCATACTGCTCAGAGCTTGTCACTAAAAGGAAAGGCTACTCCCGTGATTGCTCCACAACAGACAACTGTTCCAGCCCCCAGAGCAGCATTCGGTTCCTCCCTGCAGAGCAGACCCAAAGCACGCAGCTCCTGCGTTACTGCCAGGTATCGCTTACATTCAGCCTTCCTTGCTGAATCGAACTGGCTGTGGAAACTTCATGCAGGAGTCGTCCTTCTCCCAGGGCTGAAATTCAACTGACTCTGAGGAGAAATAAAGTAACCGCTTAAAAACGGTGTACAAGTATAGAATAGCTTGGGATGAATGGGAAGAGCGGTGACAACTGGGACGCAAAAAGCTCTTCTCCAGTCAACTGCCAACCAACAGCACACAAAAAGGAGCAAGAGGCATGAATCTGGCTTAAACCAGGAGCAGAAAAAGCTCTGGAGGGTTTGCTTTGCTGGGCACAAACCAACTGGGCACCATCAGCAGCTTGCATCATTTATTGTGGCTAATCACCCCCAATGCTGGTGCTTCTTTTCGTACATCAGCTCCACAGTAGCAGTCAGAAAATGGCTGGGTGGGTGAAGCTCTGCTGCCCAAGGAGCACCCTGGAGCCACAGGTGCCTCCCAGCACGGCATGGGGAGGAGGAGGAGGAGGGCCTGGCAGCCCCAGGAAGGGCAGGGAGCCAAGCACGGTGTCCAGCGCTGTGTGAGAAGCCTCTGAAACTGAATCAGCAGAGATCATCCCCACAGACTGTTTCACAATTATTTTTTTCCCAAGCAGTGCCATCTGGGTCATTAGAAATGAATTCACAAATAATTTGGGGCTGATAAAAACTGATTCTGGGTGAAGTTATTATTTGCTAAAGGGACCCAAGCCCAGAAAACCCACATATGTTTTTTTTATACACTTCTTCCCTAAGTACTTGAAACTGGCTGTAAATTGTACCGGGTCACTGCCAATGCCGGAGTCCACAGAACTGAGATAAAAACAGGTGGTTTCCTCCAGTCTGTTAGCCCCAGCTCTAGAGGAGAGGAATTGCCATCACCTCACAGAAAATTTCTGCATCATCTTCTGTAGAAAACCATTTCTGTTGTTGTTGGCCCCTGTGGCTCCACTCAGCCCGGCTCTGCAGAGGGCTGGCTGTGCCGAGGGGTTCAGATCCAAGCCCCATGCTGTGGGATGTCACGGCCACCAGCCTGAATTTCCCATTGGGAAAGTAACACTGTCTTCAAGTGCAAGGCCCCAGCCTGTGACATCTTTTATAGTGAAACAGGCTCTACTTTCACATTTGCAACCAGATGTAAACAGCTTGTGTTTCCGACAGCTTGGCCTTTCATCTTGGCTAATTTGCACATTTGTATTTTGAATAAAGCGGTGCGGGGCCGCTCTCCCTGGCTCAGTAATGAGATTTTCTGCCCATCAGACATCCGGCTCGCTCAGTGGCTGGCGTTTGCTAGATTGCATAATTTATTGTGGCTAATCAGCCTCACTGCTGCCACTTCTTTTTTCAGCCATCAGCTCACTGGTAGCAGTCAGAAAATATTCTTTGCTATAAAACACTTTGTTATCACACTGAAACTCTCTTTGGCAAAGCAAGCTACTAAGACAAAAAAACAAAAATAATGGGAAAGCAGATTCCTAGCCCTTAGCAATGCTTACTGAGGTTCTCTTTTTCCATTTAACTTCAAAATGGTGCATTTGACTGGTTTTGTGGAAACCTCCTGTCTTTAAGCTGTTCCAGAAAATGCTGAAAGTCTCTTTCCCACCACACTCCCGCCATCGGGGGGGGTTCAGCCCACCCCGTGCTCCCGGTCTCCAAGCCCCTGGCTCAGCAATGGCCTGGCACCGAGAGCAGCAGGTGCCGCCGGGGTGCAGAACTGGCGGCGGGGGCTGCTGTGGGGGGGCTGCTGCCAAGGCAGGGAAAGCTTCAGACCGACCCACAGGGCTGTCCTTCGCTTTACAGTATGTGGCAAGGTTTATGCTATCTCACACTATCCACACCTGCAGTGAACAACTTTGTCAAGAAATGCAGGTGAGTAACTGCGGAGAGGACTAAAAGCCAAATTAACCGCAGCCCAGTATTGCTCGCTGTCCTGCTTTCAAAGGAAAAAACAATTAAGAGTGAGTGTATTCTTATTACTGCAGAAATCTCATTTGGAGTGGATCACAGGTCTCTGGCAAACATCTGACGGGATAAGGGCAGAGGGGTGGCAGGCAGCAGCCGCCCAAGAAAAACGGAGACTCACTGCAGTTCGCCCTGAGGAGGCAGGGGAAGATGGAGTCCCTTCTGCACAGATGGATTTGCACTGCTGGCCAGTAGGATACATCCCGCGGCCCCTTTTCTGGCATGGGAAGCCGCCGAGAGTCTCGTCGCCTGCACACAGGTGATCACTTCTGCTCTGCTCTCTGCAGAGCCATTCGCTTGCCTCTGGTTTTCACAGGCGTGCAAGCTGAAAGGCAAATGCTTTAGTAAGACCAACATGAGCTGGCTTGCAGAGGTGCATCTCAAGAGCCAGTTCTGGTAAGAAACAGAGAAAAGAGCAGCAGGACAGTATGACATATACCCACTTATGATACATCTTACTAAGCAGAAGGGACTTATTTCTCCAGGGTCCTGTCTCGCAGCCCATGCAAACCCAACGCAGCATGATCTTCCCGTAGCCACAGCACAAAAGCCATTCCCCCTCCCTGAAACAACCTCTGATTCCCTGCCACGGGCACCAGCAAAGCCATGGGTACAGACCATCACCGCTGTCACCAGCTGCCCCCAGCCCCAGCCCCTGCACTGGGAACAGACACAGGCAGCAAACAGAACTCGCTGCTCCCCGGCTCCGAGCTGCTGCCCTTCCCACCCACCAGCACCCACCAGTGACATCCACCACAGCACCGCTTTCCCCTTTTCGCAGAAGAAAAATGCCATTGAAAGTAATCAAAGCTGTACCAACCAAACCCTGAATTTGCTACTGCTTTGTGCTGAGACCGTAGCTCGTAATTTGAAAACATTTTCTCAATTATCTTCAATCTGCTAATCCCCCTTTAAATGTTATTCCCATAAAATTACATCTATTTAGTTCTCCAGATAATTTGGAGGTTAGTCTAGTTTTCACTAAACAATTACAAAAATTAAAACTCTAAAAATCTTCAGACCTTCTAGTTTGTCTGTATTTATCAGCTCATATAATAAAACCAATTTAAAAACCTGATAAGACAGCAACTTGGAAATACTGCCAGAACATAAAGGAGACCTACAAAAAAAAGATCACATCATATTCACAGAAATGCGTTATCAGCAATAAATTATAAAGATAAACTGATGGATGGATATAAGTTTTAAGGATCAACTTCCAAAGGAGAAAGGCTTTCTAGGGCACTCACCCGGGGTTCGCAAGGTAATACTTTCTCCAGTTCTGCTGCATCTTCCATGACTCTGGTTGAAAGGTGTCAACTCGCCGTGACATCAGTCTCTGCCTGGAAAGAGGATGACAATAGTTTACTGCCCACAGGAATGCTGTGAAAGTGAGCTAATCAGACCTATCTTAATTTTAACAGTGATATTAGTTCTCAAGGCTCCATGACCCAAACTTTTTCCTATGAAGCTCCTTTGCAAAGGAAAAGCTTTACATTAAACCACAGAAACACGGTCATGTTCTGATAACCAGTATCCCCAAAGATCAATATTCAAGGACATGGAACAGAAAGCTGGAGACAGAAAATGGAAAATAATATTTATACAAAACTGTCAAAAAAAAAAGGCAGGTGTCATTTCTCACTGAAAAAATAAAATAAAAATATCAATGTGACAAATTTTCAATACAAACACTCTAGTTGAAATCAGGGGAATTAATTCAAAATTATTAGGAAAACATGAGATGAATAAGTCTGAAGTCGAATAAAATCCGAATGTTTCAAAAAAAACCAAATGTCAAGATTCCAAAGTTGTGGTTTGCCTTTTATCCTCATTAATTCCACGAAACATATTTAATGCAGAGAAGTTGAAAGGAATATGTGCAAGAGAAATTGATTTTCTTTTATCACAACTATTAGCTGGAGCAGCACAACGATTTGGTGGTCCTGAACCACATGATCCTTCCACAAGCTCACAAAAGCGAAGGAACCCGCTGCTGCTGCTGCCCAGGCTGGGCTGCAGCCCCTGCCCCACGTGCCAGCAGAGCCCCCAGACCATGCCCTGGCACCGCTGGGGCTGGCAATGCCCCCCTGCTGCCGGAGACCACCGAGCAGCAGCACGGGAGCGTGGGGAGCCCCAGCAGCCGGCACCTGAGCTGCGACCTGGTCCCCTTGCAGGCGCTGACGCTGCAGGGCCACGTACCCAAATGGCCTGAAACCACCCCAGAGGGGTTTCACCGTCCTGTGGGTGCACCGCACCTCGGGGCAGGCATGGGGAGTGATGTTGCTTCCCAAAAGGCAGAGGTGTACCCAGGGTTGTAATCAACCCCCACCAGCGCCGAGTTGCGTCTCACGTTAAACAGCCCCAGTGTGCGGAGCGGGCAGTGTTCGCTGGCTGCTCCTCTCCCAGGAAATACAAACCAGCCTTGTTACAGGATTTTTTACACTGCAGGTACCCAGCACCAGCTGCAGCTGAAGGAGGTAGATTGGTGCTCTGCAGATAATTTTTCTCTTCTGAAAGATGAAAAACTGTTGACAACATGGCAATAGAAAGCCCCTGTGCTTCAGCAACAGTCACGCACTGACATAAGCCCAGTTATCAGCAAGAACCAGTTTACCCCCCACTTCGTTGAGTGGCTCCCAGCACAGTCCGGCAGCCTGTCGGGGAGGTCAGGTAGCAGAGGAAGAGAAACCCCCGCCGTAGGACTCAGGCACAGGTGATTTTCCACGAATCAGATCAAAAGCTGCGTGTCTGAGGACGAGTACGCTGTCACCAAGCGCAATGCTGTCCCACGCGTGGCTGAGTGCCACACAGGGCAGAGCCCGCTCAGGAAATCCCGACGCCGCTGAAGGTATTTCATCATTTGTACAGAATGGGCTTTTACAGGCAGAATAAATTACTCCTCAGCTGAGGAATCCTCACCGGCCCTTGCAGTAAATATTTCACTAAATGATGTAAGCAAGCTGAATTCTGGACCTCCTGCAGACAGATGTTCATCCCATTTTTCCCTGAATAAACTCGGGAGCACGATCTCTGGCATGAGACAGACCCTGCTTGTTTGCTGGGGAGGATCACTGAAGGGCCATGTATGTGCATGTGCACGCCTGGTTTGCACGCAGATCAAAAGCTTCTTTCAGTAATTTTGGGGGTTTGTTTTGTTTTTCAAAATAAATAACTTCCTTCAGCATGCTCCATTGGTTTGGAGCTGCTCCCCAATGTTTTCCCAAGTCACCTTCCTACTTTAGCACTGCCAACACCACCACTACCGCTTCCCCTGCAACTCCCTGAAGGGCTGTGACCGCTCACTTGCCAGCTCCGGTCACCAAGAGATCCAGCTGTTTGCGGACGAGTTTAGGAGGAACGGGGAGCTCTGGGTTTGGACAGAAACTGTCCCAAAACCATCTGCTGGGAGGTGGTCCTGGCATGCTGGTGAACAGAGCCTCCTCACCAGGACCAGGCCAGCTCCGCAGCTGGGATCCAGGAGACAAGCCAGCACATCGGCTGGGTCACGAGATGATGGCTTCTGCCAGCACTGGGGAGACTCGGGACATCAACATTTTTCTATGGAGAGAAAACAAAACCATTAAACCAGTTTTGTTCCTAAGGCAGGGAAACATTTCCCTTTGGAGAACCTCAAACGCATGACAATAGTTTGAAAGTAAAGGCTGCAGCAAAGCGAGCTGGATCCCTGTGGGGTTTGTGCTCTGGGCTCTGCAGTGCTGGCTGGGATGTGGATGCTCCAGCAGCAGAGGCAGGTCCTGCACACAGTGAAATGCTTTCAGCCAGAGGTACAAACTATTCATAGCATGCTAGAAAATGTACTCTGACCAATGTTTCCAAAGTGTAATCTACCATTGGGATTTCTAAAGCCTTCCCACAAGTTCCTGCCCTGTGCAGACAGCGCTTTGTGTTGCCTTTCCCAGGGGCTGGCCATGCTTCATGTGTGCAGCACTGCCCGGGCACCATGAATCTGCATGTGCTACCTGCATGGCAGGGATGGCAAACCCAGTGACAGCCAGCCAGGATCCACCCTGACGTCTGCTTCTGGTCTTCTCCCTCCTCCTGGCTCACCCAGCACAAAGATGCCCATGGCACAGCTCCACAGTGATGCATCTGTCCTGTCAAGAAAGTGCCAAAGCATCGGCAGCCTTGGGACTCGCAGCTCACGTTCACGATGCTGGGGGACTCAGTCAGAGCTGCGCCGTGACGAGCTGTGGCCTGTCACAGTGATGAAATACACCCATTCTTCTGAAAAGTCCAAAAGTTGACTAAACTATTAAGTCCTCCTGGCCAGCACAACAGCACGGCTCTGCCACCCAAAGGATCACACTCTGTGCCAGCAGTGAGCACAGCCCTGGCTGTGCCAAGTCTCACTGGGTCAGAAAGTGCCAGGACAGGGACAGGCTGGGTGCCGGTGGTGACCTCTGCAGTGCCCTGTGCCACCCCCGAAGCCCAGCTGCCGGGGAGGGCACGCTCCCAAGGGTGGGAGGCTGCCCCAGCGCCACACAGGGCAGAGCAGTTTGGACAAATTATCGCTGATGAGTCTGGAGGAAGGCACAGGAAGGGTTTGACGCCAACAGTAAAAACCAAAAAGCCTCGTATGCTGGCAGCTGAAACACCAGGTAATTACTTAATTGACTGCATGATTTCTACCTTGGTAGAGAAGCCTGCGGCACTCAGGATAAAAGCAGAAGTCCATTAGTAACTCCAGCAGCAGTTTACCTCCCAGACCACAGAACAGCAGAAACCTGGAGCACATCCTGCAGCGGTGAACATTTGGAAGCCTGAGACACACACTGCATCCACCCATCCGCTCCAGCTATGGCCAAGGGAAGACATGCACTCAAGGGAAAGGCGTCAGCTGCAAGAAGCAAGCCAAGCCTGTTTCCCCAGCCCTGGCCATAGCTGGCCGCAGGGGCAGCCCCATCTCCCCCCAGGACCCAGGACGGGCACTGGCTCCTCCTGCCAGGAGCACACAGCCCCAGAGCCGTGCCGGCATGCCTGGTGCTGTGGCTGGGCAGGACGGTCTGACCCTCGCTCAGCTGAGCACAGATTTGCAGAGTCGCTCTCTGAAAGGTCGGCAGCCAGCACATACACACCCCTCCTTCTGCAGCCTTTTGTGCCAAGCAGCTCATTTTCAGAACAGACCCTGAAACCTCAGGCCAAGGGATCCCTGCAGGCACCCCCAGCCTTTCTGCCGCAGACCCGTGAACTTGCACTAGAGACACAGACCCAAAACTCCAGAACTGAGAGATCCATGCATGAAAACAAGTACAAAACTCAAGCAAGACAGAATTAAAGACTCAGCACAGAAGTGATTTAGCCCAGTTCCCCACAGGGTGGTACTGGGCAGACAGCAGCACTGGTCCTGCCGGGACGTGGAGGGGAGGTCAACAGCATTGGGCTGGGCACGGGGCACCTGCCCCACACGAGGCGCTGCGGGTTCCCCATGCAGAGCTGGGTGCCACGGCTGCTCCCAGCAGCAGCAGAAGGGCAGGGAGCCCCTCACCCCCTCCCGGTCACTGCCCACCTGCTCCAGCCAGCCGGAGCCGTCAAAGGTTTAAAGCAGCGAGAGGCGAGCAAGTGAGCAAAGAAGTTAGGAGGGTATTGCACTGCCGGAACAGGAAAGGACAGCTTGGATGCAATAATGTCTCAAGGCTGGGTTAGCTGTCAGGTCATCAAAACATTCCCTTGTACTTTTCATAAGACAAATGAACCCTAACATAATATCCCAGGAGCTTGCCAATGCCTTAAACAAAAAAGATGCATATCCTCAGTTCTGTCACTGCACTTGGTGCCAGTCAGCGCTTCCCTGCGGGAGGCACCGGCACGCTGGCCAGTGGGCACGGCGGGCGGGGAGGGCACGGCCAGTGCCGCCTTGAGGCTGCCGCACCAGGCACGCCGATGGGCACAGCGCCGTTACGGAGCCCCACTAATTCACCTGTCAGCGCCATGCAGCAATAACCTCTGCTTTAAAGCATAGACGATTATCCCAGTTAAGCTGCCTTTGGCAGGAATAAAGCTCCACGCACACCAGCCAGGCCGGGAACAATAGGTTTGGACTTTGTTGTTATCGGCTCATTTCAGAACTGCAGCGGGGCAGCAGAAAATGTTCGTCAGTTGGATCCAAAGATATTAGTAAATGCTGCAAGGGAATGGAGGGCTGAACGTGAGGTTTGTCCCCAAAAGACCTATGAACAATGTATAACTTTTTACAGGAAACAATCATTTATATAATTCCCGTGAACTTCTGTGACCACGCCAGGGGAGGAGGGAGAAGGGAGGGCATTAGTCATGCACTAGCAGATGTTTTGACTTATGTAAGACCTTTTTTTTTTTCCTTTTTTTTAAAAAAAAAACAGGCTGCATCTCACCCTGGAGGCTTCTTGTGAGCCTCCTCACCCTCCGTCATTCCAGTGGTAGGGCAGTTAGGAGATCTGGGACCGCAGAGGAAGCTGCAGAGCTGGGGCTCTGCTACAGCAAGGAGTAATTCAGCTTCTTTTGCTGAGCAGCACAGTGAGCTGCTACGCAGGGAATGTGCAGAGCTCTCTAAACTGCAGCCAAGGAGCACAAGCCAGTGTTTCAGTGACCAAGCACGCTTGGCTCCCAGGACCCACGTGAGCCTCTCCCCAGTGAGGCACACGCTGCAGACAAGCCGAGACCTGCTGTGGTTTGGGCTCAGGAGATGAGGGACGTGTTCAGAGGCACAGGGCACCCCGCTGGGGTTCCCTGCAGCTGCACACCAGGGATGTTCACAGAACACATTCACGATTCAAAGCGGTGAGGAGAGCAGAACGGAGGTGACTTCCACCTCAGCACACAAGGGCTCATGTTCACACCCCAGTAGACACAAACACAATCTCGTGTGCCCTTCCATTCTGTCACACCAAGATGAAACAGCCATCCCTGCCTCCACATCCCTGCTGCTATCCCCCTCACAGCACGGTCCTCTGCCTTTAACACCACATCCCGGCCCCGTTCATCATTCCTCACAGCCTGTGCTGAAACACGTTTGCTGACCAACAGCCCTCAGCCCCTCTCCTCCTGCCCCCAGGGTCAGCGAGCACGCAGAGAGCCCGTGCCCATCACCACCTCTCCGGGAGGGACAGGCAGGAGGGCTCTGCCTGCGGCTCCTGCCCACAGCCCAGGCGCTGCCTGCAGCATGCCGCCCCAGCCCCAGCCCCACGCCAGCTCCCACCTCCCTGCACAAAGACTTGGGAGAAACACCAAGCCTCAGGGACAGGCTGCTTCCATCCCAAGAGCCCAGCGCACTCATCTTTGCAAGCCCCGTGGAGTGCCCAAGAGCCAAGTCACAAACCAGAAGCCCCCAATCCCGTTAGCACTGGCTCTGCGCTGTTGTGCTCTGCTGGCGTGTCCCCCCGCCTGGCGGGCTCTGCACAGGCCCAGCTGGTCCCACCCCGGAGGGGCTCTGGCCTCCAGTGCTTGGCTTCTGCCTTTGAGCCGCCCAGCAGTGGCAATGCCGCTGCCCCGGCCCCTCGCCAGCCCAGCACCGCCCCAGCTCCATGGCACAGCTTCGGCACGCTGCAGCACCTGCCTAGTCGTTATTAAAAATACAAATTTTAATAAGGCTTTTATGAAGGGGGTGAAAAAATGAATGCAACAACAGCTTGAGGACAGAAAGTCATCACGTTTTGTCAGCCTTCACCGGCGAGGTGCTCTGTCAAGAAGAGTTACTGCTTGCCGGCTGAGATGGGTCCGGGTGGGCAACGAGCACGTTTGCTTTGAGCCGGTGCATGAAGGCTTAGGCTGGTGGCCAGCACCAGTGACACCCTGCCACGTACCACAGGGCCCTTGAAAAAGCTGCAGAGCCACATCCTGCCACGGTCACCAGAGGCTGCCCGAGTTCTCTGGGAAAGCAGACAAAGCATCTGCACCAAGCTCTCGCTGTGGAGCTCATACTCATCTAATTTTCAAAATCCTCCAGGCAGTTGGTTATCTTTAATTAAGATATTTATCTTTGTTAAATAGAACCAAACACATTTGCATGTCCACAGAGACATGTCTTATTCATACTGATGGCTACTCAGGGTAGAATTAGTTGCTGTCAGGAGGGTGCCTGACCTTTGGATGCTGACAACGGGCATTATTAGATTTAAAGAGCTGGGATAAGTTTTGCTCCAGCACTGGAGCTTCATTTCCAAGACATAAAACACTGTTGATTTTATAGCATCAAGTACTCCAGGCTTAAGTCCCTGAAAGATTTCTGGGGAGAGAAGACACATCTCTGTGGTATAGAGCAATACTGGCTTACCTGCAACACTTACTCTGATCTTGATATGTGAAATGTATTTAAAATTCAGTAAATTCCATTTCCTGCACTTTGTTCTCATGAAACACTTAAACGAAAACACTGCAACAGCTGTTGTCTTCCAACCAGCTGACAAGTGAAGTGATCTTGAAGCGCACCAGGAACGCGGCACTGTTTTTCAGCTGAGCTGCAATCACAGAAATGTTTCCAACTCCACACAGATCTGCAGCTTTTAGGGAAGATGGCTGATGCTGCAGTCCCTAAGGCCTGCTAAAATCCGGTTTCCAATGTTTCTATAGAGCGTGAGCCTGTAGGTGTATATTAAGGGGGAAGGAAAAAAAAGTTAGCAAAAGTTGGGGAAGTACTCTTATTTTTCCCTCTGCTGCAGTGGCCACCGTAGGCACAGGACATGGTGCAGCTTCCTCAGCAGAGCAGGCAAGCTCAGACCTGGCTGCAAGGGCTTCAGCAGATGCACTCCAGCCTGTCCTGTAGGCATCTTGGGCACGTGGACACTGTGCTGGGGGCTGGCTCTGCAAAAGCCCCTCCTGCTTTGCAGACACCCCTGTGGAGGAGGATTTCAGAGCCACCTGAGATGTGTTGCTCAGGCTGGGAGCATGGACAGCCAAGCCCCCCCCATCCCCCACCCCAAGCAGGCACCCCAGCACTGCTGCCGTGTCCTGCTGGAGCCCAGCCAGTGGGCAGGGAGGCTGGAGGCGGCCGGGGGTCTCCACCACTGGCACCAGGAGCACCACCGTGCAAGATGGGCTCCCCAGCACACCCACCACCCGCAGCGACCACACATCAGCACTGAAGAACCAAGGGAAGGGCTGCAGCCCCAGGGAGGTGGGGGATATTGTTCTGGTTACGTGCTGGAGTAGGAAGGGAGACATTCAAAGGAAAATATTAGAATTAAAACTAAAACCAAAATGCACAGAAATCCAGCATGTACCGCAGCGGCAGTACTGGTGCCAGTTTCCCCCCACGCTGGCTAGCTATCACCAGGCAGACCCAGGGGAATTTACTTTTTAAAATATGCTTTGCCAGTTTCAAGAATCAATCTCAGCTAGCAAATCCTTTCCCCTCTCCACAGGAAATTAAACATATGCTCGCAGGGAATGCCTCCAAAACTCATGCGCATCCACTCAGGAAAAGCTCTGCCATGTGGCTGGGGCTGTGCGTGCTCCCACGGCTCTGCCCGACGGCAGCGAGCACCTCTGAGCCCATAGCCCTTGGGCAGCCCTGGATGCTGAGCGTGCCCCAGACACAGGGCATCAGGGAGGAAAAAAAGCACTAAATGGCCCAAGGTGGATGTGGTCTGGCCACAAGTGGTGAAGGTGTAATTTATACATACCCTTAGCAATTAATGTATACCCTTATCAGCAAAGTCAATGCAATAGGGTGTCTGCCAGCTGCTAGCAAGGCAGGGCAGCTCCAGGCAGGTCAGAGCAGAGACCAGCAGCTCATCAGCCTGAGCTGAAGGCAGCACCAGGGTCTGTAAAGTCCCCCTGAACTGGGATGCCCAGGGTGAGCCACTGCCCCCAGACCATCCCACGGGGGCCTAGCTCTCACCAGGAGGGGATGCTGCTCTCTCCAAAGAATGGACACCCACCCCAGGTTCAACATCAGCTCCACAGCACCAGCCGCAGCTGCGTGCAGGTGACCACTGCCACCAGCAGCACCAATGGAGCCATTTGCAGGGCAGTCAGACCATGGTGCCACGGGAGAGGCTGCGTGGGGGATGGCACGGCCACCACCGCCCATGCCACGAGCTTCCCGCAGGCTTTGGGCATGCCACAGCACAGTGCTCCATTTTTGTTTTAAACATGGATGGAAAAATCTTTACATCATTTGCTAAAAGCACTTTAATGTCTTTACACAGGGAAAACAAAATTAAAACATATTACTAATTTGGATTATTTCATTCAGTCAGCAAGCCTGAAAGCACTTGCTGCACTTCAAGTCCAGGTTCAAAGCATTAATCACTCTAAATTCTGCTACCGTTTTCTTTGGGTTTCATTTCTATGTCATTTTTTCATTCATTAGCTATGACCATGACAAGTGACAGACTGCCCTTAGATGCACCTTCAAAGCACATACAGTGAATGATTATTAGATCCATCTAAGTATTGAATTATTGGAACCACCTAAATAAAAGGCAAATTACCCTCTGAGCATTTCTTGACAATTAATTACCTGAAAGATGATTGGAGGAGGCCAAGGTTTCATGTCAGCACTTCAGAGCAGTCTCGTGTTCAACTATCAGGTCCTTGGTGAGGCTGAGATGTGAAGTCGGGGCACTGCCACATGCTCAGCACCAGCGTAGGCTTTCCAGAAGCGTTCACAAAGTTAAAAATAAGTGCTGTGCTGTTTCTCTTCCCCAGTGAAGAGCAGGACCGGTTACTTCAGTGTTTTCCCCCCAGCCCTCTCTTTGTCTTCTGGCTTTGCACTTACACAAGTTTTCATTAGAAAAGATCATCTTTCCTCAGCCCAATAAAAAGCAGGACTGCAGAATGAAGGAGCTCGTTCACTGTTCAGTCTGAGATGCTGCTGCAGTGCTGCCAGCATCTCTGCCTTGTGCATCGCACCAGCATCCCCCGCAGTGCAGGGCCCTGCTGGGTACATTGCTTGGGGACAGGCAAGCCTGGCTCCCACAGGGACAGGCACAAACAGCAGGTAAATTGTGAGCACAGGAGAAGGTGCTGCTGAAGGTGGGCTGAGATGTCCAGCTGTATTTCACCAGTGCTGACATCCAGCTGTGCTGGTCCTGGACCACACCGAGCAGCCACATCATCTGCTGCTCCGCAACACTCAGCCTTGGCCAGGCACCCTCTGGCACCTCTGCTGCTCCGGCAGCAACCTTGCCCAGCAGAGAAACACTTTTTATTGTACTGGAATGCTGGAGGGAGTACTGGACCACAGGGGACCCAAACAGCACCCAAACTGGCACAAGAAAAGCCAGAGACACTAACAGGGCGCAGGGAGGGGAAAGAGTGGGAAGATGGTTTGGACACTGAACAAGGGGTCAAGGCTAAAGTTCCAGAAGATGAAAAAGATATTTTTATCCTGGTTTTCTCAAAGAAAAGGTTGGCTCAGAAATAATGGCAGAAAGCAGCCCTAGGGGGTTACCACAGACCCGACAGGCAGAGGGAAGTCACAGGCCACCCCAGCCAAAGGCTTTAAATGGCAGCAAGGACACCGAGATTTGGCATTTGAGGGGCACAGAAGGCAGCTGCAGATGCTGCCAGCTCCTACCTGCTGTAGACCCAAGTGCTTCATAGGCGAGACGTTATCCACATCCCCTCACAAATTACTCTCACCCCATTATTGCACGTGCTGTTAATTCAATGTGATGAGCACTGGGTTTTTTCCCCCTGGCATTTGGCAATTTATCTCCTAGGCTAAAACACGCTGTGTTGGAGAGTGCCAGGGGCTGCGCTGGGCGCGTCTCAGCCATGGTGGGTGCTGCAGGTCCCACCAGACCCAGGCAGGGAGGCCAGGTCGACCCCCAGTCCAGGCAGGGAGCCTGGGGGAAGGCCAGGCACCCCCTCCCAACACCAACCCTATTCCTCACTGCCAAAAGGGCCTGAAAGCAAAATGCTGCATCACAAGGTAGGGCTGCTCTGGGTGCTGGGAAGAAGCTTCCCTGCTTGTGTATGAGGAGGTATGATTATGATGATGGGGGATGAATGCTAGAGGCAAATGAAAGCCAGCAGCATCAATTGCAACAACTGGAGGAAGACAGAAGGAGATGCTCCTGGGCACAAATTCATCTGTGTTTCTTCTACTGTGCCATTGAAATCTCCTGCTCCTTTCATCAACTTTGTTGTTGATGGTGGATGATCCTATCAAAGGTAAGGACATAATAATGGGGCAGGCACAAAGGAAAGTAAAGTAGCAGAACAAAACCAAACACAGGCCTGTCTGCCCCGCCTCTCCCACTGCTGACCGGCTTTGGGGCCATCCTGCTCTTCCCAGCCTCCCTGCGAGAACACGGCATCTCAAAAAAGTAACAATGAGCTTGTACTCATCACATTTAGATGTAATTAAGACCTTGTTCCTTGATGCTGTCGGACTGAACACAAGTTCAGCACACGCCTATTACCAGAAACACTTCCCAGGAGCGCACAGTTCTGCTCCCAGCCAGGTGCTGGGTTCTTTGCTGCAGCCCCCACTGGGTCTGCAGCTCTGAAGGGCTGGGGTCCCTGGTCTCTGGCAATGAGGGGGAGTTGGGCTTTAGGAGTACTACCAGCAAGTAGGGAATTGACCTCTCTTTCCCCAACCAGCTGGTCACCTAATCACACATCCAACAGCTTGCTTGTATGTTGGCTGCTCTGACAGAAGACACATGTCTCCTGACACCCTTTGGTGCGCTTCTGTCCTGAGACCCTCCCCAGCACAACCCTGCAGTCAGGCAACTGCTTGTGCCATCCTGGCTTTGTAAGGATAAAAACTGCACAGAAGCGCTACATCATCACCACTAACACCGTGTACCTCTCCATCTCAAGATGCCTCATGGTAACAAGACACGCCCTCGGCACCTGTACAGGAGATGCTGCTGCTGCTGCACTCAGGGACTGGGGGGACAGGGAGCCAGGGGCAGCATGTGGGGTGACAGCTACGGGCCCTCCAGTGGAGCCAGCACTACATCTGCGTGCCACTTTGTTAGCTGCAGATGGAAACATCTTAATTCATCCTGTTGTTTGCCACCTCAGGTAGGTCTATTTTATCTCAGGAAAAGTTGGTGCTTTTACAAGGAAACACCATTTATTGAAAAGGAGAAAACAAAAGAGTCCTCGAGGAGGAATCGATGGAAGCTGCCTTCCCAGTCAATATTGTCTGAAAAACAAATGGGTCCCACTGCAAATCAAAGGCACTGCCACATGTGCTCCGTAAAACACTGCATTTGTTCCTGCTCAGCCAAGCAACAATCCCTGGCCCCTCTTCACATCATTGCTCAAGAGTAATGTTGCCATCAAATTTTCTATGAAAAAAAATAGCAGAGATGATATGCTATGATGCACATATTTCACAAAAGACAGGCTGCTCCAGTTAGGGCAACCTATTTAAAAAGAGAAAAAAACTTATTAATTTCCCCTCCCAGATTACAGATCAGCTTCATCCCTCCACTGACACTATTGTTGGAGTCTGTTCCACTGAAAATGCACCCGATTTCCAATCCTGGGGAAAAGGACAGCGAGTTTCAGCTGTACTGTCTCAGATAAGATTGAGAGTCAAGCTTGAGGAAAAAATATTTAGAAATCATTTGTTTGCTATTGTGCTCTTTGTATCTTTACCGATTTTCCTTTCTAATAAAATACCCAAATCTCAGTATTAAGAAATGCTGAGAAAAAATGTTCTGGAGAAAGTTCCTGTGCAATGTAATAACTGTCCCTGGCATCAGGACAAAAAACACAAAATACTCGGAAATAGTCAAGCTCGATATTTTTTTAGCACACAATTATTTTGTATGTAAAATCTCAGGCAGGTGCAGCAACAAGGCATCGCCCTGTGCCAGGGTCATGGCGGCGAAGCCCCCCAGCACACCCTGGAGCAGCGAGGTGCCCGCACAAGGCCCCGGGGCCAGGCCATGGCCAGCTGCTCGTGCAGCTCACCAGCGGCACGGGGAGCAACGGATCTACGTGGATCGCATCCATCTCTGAGTCAAGCAGTCTGCATCCAGAAACAGAACTGTACATGCACATGCAAATCATCATGCACACCAACTCTCCTTTGATTTGCATAGGCTGTTAGATTCACAAGGCGGTGCCCAAGCGAACCTGGCAGATAATTGCAGTGCAATGCAGAGGCCGTGAATATACACTTCAATGTCCTTTTTGGTAACTAGCGAGGTTAACCAAGTTAAAGGCACAATAGGATAATAAACCTAATACCAAGGCTCTAAATACCCCACTCTGCATACCAAGAGTCAAGTGGTATTTAACAGCCAAATGGCAAGTTTGCCTCCAATGTCCTCCTCCCTTTGCTTTTCTGGCAGAAATCTAGGTGGAGAAAAATCTCTTACAGCACTTTTGTACATATGCCAGCAACGGGAACCCTTGAATGGTTCTACAATATAGTGCAGACAAAAGTATCAGTCTTTCAAGAAACAGCTTTAGCTCATTTCTAAAGCGCTTTGAAACCTTTATCTAAAGCCTTGCCTTTCTCAGATAAAAGCGTCACCAGCTTCAGACAAGAGCAAGATTGAAGGATGAGTTCCCAAAATACAGGGAATTCTTCCTTAATAGTCCTCAATGATTCAACCAACTTCAAGTTTGGAAATGCTACCTGGAAATACTGCAGTGGTTTCCAAGGGATAAACTCCCACCTGTACAAACGCCCTTCTCAGGGGCCAGGAACCTCCTGCCCCGCAGAGTGCTGGGGCAGGGCAGGGGGGAGAGAAAAAAGAAAACAAGAAACAAAGCCCACCCACAGCATGCCCACAGGAATAGCTTTGCTCTGGGGTTTGCCTTCTCTTGCTCACAAACCACCAGCAAACCCTGCTGGAGCACTCGGCACGCCCCGACCTGCCCAGCACCCGAGTCTGCTGCCAGGGCACCACAGGCACCTTCAAGCCGTAGGTCCCCGCGGGCCCAAAGCCCATGTTGTTCTGATGGGCTTCACCATCCCAGAGCTCTGTGCTCCTGTGGGGTGAGGAGCATTGCAGCTTTGTCTGGTAATCGTTCCGATATGCCAGACTAGGAAGTACTTACATATATACATGTGCATTTTTAACTTCAGAGGGAAATCAACACATATGTTAGCGTGCAGTAGTGTGGAAAGTTAATTTAAATGCAAATGCTGCATTTGGCCCACAGAAATTAAGAAATACCCTCAATTTATTGTTCATACTTAAAGTTAATGATTATTACCACTTCAGCCAAGTAACTAGACCTGCTGGAAAGAAATGATTCAGGTCTTGATTTTCAGCTAAACAGAAATATGCTCAGATACAGCCACTTGGCCTTTTAGGCAGACTCCTCACACTTAAGCCCAGGGCAGGTGTCCGGGGTGTGCATGCGAACACCCATGAGCACATCCCAGCCACGCACACACGAGCTGTGGGCAAGGGACACATGGGTCCCCTCCGCCCGCCTCAACATCAGCCCTCCTGCAAACCCAACGCTGGCTGGAGCTCACTGTGCAGCTACGAGCACACACTACTCTGAGACAACAGCCTCACGTGGCAGCTGCAAACAAAATACCTGTGCTCGTTATCCAGCCAGAAAGGAGTCTGTTCCTCCAGCTGAACAAGTGTCTTACCCAAGAAGCACTTAGCATCACACATGTATTATTAAAGAGACTGACCGCAGGTACATTATGCAGATAAGAACATAAACCTGTGTGCCCAGGGACATTGTCCTACCACCAATTATATAGCTATTTTATATATAGGACTTTTCCTGAAGGCAGACGGCTCCATAGCCAGCAGTTATCGACACCTCTTGCAGCAACTGGCCCTCAGTGCAGGAGGCGAACGGTTGGAGCCCCCGGGCTCAGCCGGGCTGCCCACGAGCTCAGAGGGGACAGCACAGCTCCAGCACCCAGGGCTGCAATTTTGGGAGTTCCTCGGTCCCAAGGCAAAGCCCCAGGGGCTCTCTGGCCCGGGCGGCTGTCGGCATTGCTGGCGACGGGCACGGCAGCCCACAGGGATGTGTGGCTGTTCACTCGGTCTGGGGCAAACACTCACCCAAAGAAGCAGTGAAGCAGTGGCAGGGTGGTCTTCACCCAGCTTGTGCCTTCAGGCACAGACGATGCGCTCTCACCCAGCAATGCTGTGGAGCACACGAGGAGCGTGCCCACCTCACACGCCTTGCACCTTCACACGTGCCCGACCTGCCCCAGTGCCCCGCCAGGGCCCACCCCCCTGCACCCAGCCGCTGCCTGGGGCTGCCCCGCTGCTGAAGCCCCCAGGGACTTTCTCCCCAGGACCTCCCCCAGCGCAGGGTGCCCCTTCAGTGGGTGTTGGGCTGTGCCAACACTGCACCCTGCTGCTTGCGGCTGCTGCCGGTGCAGGGGGAGAGGGTGGGCGCGCAGCTACGGAGCGGGGTGGCACTGGCAGCCTGGAGCCAGCCCTGCGCTGCCCCAGCTGCGGCTGTGCCCAAAGCTGTGCTAGCTGCCTGCACGGGAGGGGAAGGGGTCTGCTGCCCTCTGGGGATGTGGGGGAGCCCCACCTGAGCCGAAAGAGCCCACCCCCCCGGCGAGGCCCCACACAAGCCGTAGCTGACAGCGCCAGCCCCGCTCCTGCAGCTGCTGCGCATCAGGGTCGGATTGAAGCAACCAGGGAGGTCTCTGCCCCCCCCCCCCCCCCCAGGGTCGGGAGCGGGGTGAGTCCCCGAACCAGCAGCAGGAAAAGACGGGCAGGTAAGGCGGGCACCTCCCGGCTCCCCCGTTTGTCCAGTGCCGGAGTTTTTTGCCCACCCAGCAGCTGGAAATGCCACCCAGCGCCCCGGCTCCCAGGGTGGGACAGCGCCTGCTCCCGCGCCCTGGCCGCGCAGGGGGCCCGGGGGGACCGCGGGGAGCGGCAGGGGCCGGGGCCACCATCGCCCCGGGCTGCGGTGGGGGCCTGGCGCCGGCCGGAGCTCAGCGCCTGCCGCCGCGGCAAATCGTCGCTCCGTCGGGAAGAGCGAGGGCGGCGTTAAGAACGCGCCGGGATGGGGAGAAATTAACCGTTAACGGCCGCCGGTCGCTCAGGCCCAGCGCGCCCGGCCGGGGCCACGCAAGGCGCTGCCGGGCTGCGCCGCCCTGTGCCCGCGCCGGGAGCGGCCGCTGCCGCCCGGCTCCGCAGCGGCAGCACCGGGGTGGGGGCGGCACCGGGGAGAGGGGGAAGTCACGGGCGGGGTGGGAGGCACCGGGGGCGAGCCCCGGCTGCCAGCCCCGGCTCGGGGGCGGCGTGCAGCGGGCCCCCGCGCAGGTTTGTCGCCCCAAACCGCCCCGCGAAGGCGGGTCTGTGCAGCCGCCCGGCGCCGCACCGGGAGCCCTGATGGGGAAGGTCCCCCCGGCAGCCCATCGCCGGCACCGGGACACCGGGCCGGCCCCGGCGCCCCAGGGCCAGCGCGGCACAGCCGCAGCTCCCGGCTGCCCCCAGCCCCTCCGCCGTTGCCGTTCGGCGGGGCCCTGGCAGCCGGCGCCCCCGCACAGCGGCTTCCCCGGGGTCCCGCCTGGCTCCGGCAGCGCTCCGGGGGGCGGGTGAAGCGAGGGGCGACGGCGATCCCGGGCGGGGAACGTCCCGCTGCCGCCCCGCCCCTGCCGGTTTACAGCCTCTTCCCTTCTAAGCGTAGCCAGAATTGGGCCCAGGTGGCCACCCTAGGGGTGACGAGGCAGAGCTGTGTCCTCCTGCCCTGCCCATTCTCCCCTGGACCATCTTTAGGGATGTTGCCCGCTGTCTCCCAGTAAAACCACGGCGAGCCCGGGCGCAGTCTGGTGCACGGTGCCACATGTGCGGCAGCACATGCCCTGGCCCTGGGGTCAGCTCCTGCCACCGGGCCAAGTGACAAAGGACACGGCTCCCAGGGCCCATTCAGTATCCCAGTTATGGCACGAAAAGCCTTGTTGTCAAGAGAAGAAAGGATAAATAGCTTAACACGAGCCTGTATGAGTTAGGAGTACTGGGGAACAGGGACTTTTAATTGGAAATCAATTCTCAATTTACTGATAACGTTGACACTTTCTCTCAGAGGCTTCATTTGGCTCATTAAATACCGGTGTAACTGCGGGGACCTCCTCAGCTCAGAGCCCAGCGGAAGAACGATTTGGATGCAGATGCAGCACAGGCCTTTGATGAAACCAGCAGCACATGTGCGTTAGGAAAACTGTTTAATTACACTGCTTTATCCGGTAATAAGTCTCATAGTTAAAGCTGCTGTGCCTTGAGGTGCCGCACATAAAGAGCGGAGCCCCAGCTGAAGGGTGACGGGCACTGGGGGCTACGTGCGAAGGGTGCCTGATGCTGGGGGCTGTCCGCACACCTCCATGGCAGGATGCCAGCTGTGCCGTGGCAGCGGGGCCGAACACACAGCAGGCTGCCAGGGACAATGTCCCCCTGCACTCGCCACGGTTTTCATATCCACTTAGCCGGCTCCAGTTAATGCTTCAAAAGCAAACGCAGGCCGGTCCCCACGGCCATGGTGCCTGGCAGGATCAGCTGCCGCTGCAGGAAGAGCTTTTGTTCATCTCCTTGGCTTGCACGTCCCCCTAAGCCCCCTCCTCCTTCCCTTTGGTGGGTGGGATAATCGCTCTTGTCCTGTTTGCCATAGAGCAAGCACTAAATCATCTTTGTTTTAAGCTCGTTTTGACAGCTGCTTTTGTCTGATACCACTTGTGCATTGCAGGCACGTATCCCCTTCCTGGAGCCGAGTGCGACACATCCTCAGTGGCAGGGCGGGGGGGACACTTGGATTTGGTTTTCCAGCAGCAGGGCTATCATGGACCAGGTGAAGCAGCTTTGGCTGCCCAGCAGCTGACAGTGGGTGTTTGTGGGGAGGGGGCAGTTGTCGGTAACAGCAGTGGGCAGAGGGTGGAGGCACAGGGCCCCCAGTCCCGGAGGGGCTGTGCCAGGGAGCCCCAGCTGCAGGCAGCAGGTAGACCCCTCCAAGGCAGAGCTGCCTGGGGGGACCAGTGATGGAGGAGGGGAACAACCCATACCCCCACCCTTTGATGTGAGGCCGAGGGAGCTGCCACAGATCTCCATCCCTGCCTGGGAAGCCCGCAGGCATGAAGGGGCTCTCAAGTGTCTGGAGGGACATGAGAGCACCACGTCGTGGTCCCCCTCTCTGCTCCTCCAGTGATAATTAGTGCTGTGTAATCAGCTTTCAAAAAAGAAAGCAAGCCTACTCTTTCAAGGCTTCACTACCAAAGCTGCCTTCCGCCTTTCGAGAGCAATGCTGATGCGGTGCTGCTGCACAGGCGAGCGCACTGCTGCGCTGAGCACCTGAGGGGCTCACGGTGTGAAGGGGGGGGGGGGGAAGTTGTGGCAGCAGCGACAGGAGATCAACTCTCGATCCCCCCCAAACACAGAGGGCGAGCAGGGAGTGTAGTGGGGACGCTCAACCCAGCTCCCCTTGGGCATCCACCCTGACCCACCACGGGAAGGCTGCTCACGATGGGGAGCATGTCCCTGCCCCTGGCGCCAGCCCCCGGGGTAGTGCCGTCCCGCTGCCTTCATTCAGCATCACCCCAGCCTCACAGAGCTGACGTTCCTCCCAAGGTGCAGGGACGCCAAGGTCCCGGGATGCTCATGCAGGCAGAGGGGAAGGTGAGGCCTCTCCTGAGCATTCTCAGCTGGCCCAGCTCCCCACCTGAGACAGCCTTCCCTGTGGGTGAGCAATCAACGGCCCAATGGCACTTTCCCCTGGCAGGAGCTTTGCAAAGGGATCCATGTGCCTGAAGCCATCTTCCCAGCCAGGGCTGGCACCGGTCCCTGCGCTGGGAGCTGGAGGTGCACAGAGTGGTCCTTCCCTCACCCCAGGAGTTTAACAACACTCCTACAGCATCTTCCTCAGCCTTTAAGTACTGCAGTTTCATTCCAGTGAGCTTCTAGGCAAAGATTTGTTGGAAATAAAATAGAAGAACATTCCTGTTGTTTTTACCTAAATGCATTTTAAAGTAAAATTTAAAAGAAGACAGCTGAAGTGTAGATCAGCACAGGTCCTTCCGCACCAACACAAATGGGCAGATTTACATCCCCTTGGAGGTGGTGGTTTGTTGTTTTGTTGGCCTACATCTCTCTTTCCTGCGTATTTTCACCGTATGCCCAGGGCTGAGAGGAAAGAACCCATCTGTGCTCTCAGCGGTTCATCTAAACAACACAGCGGAAGACACAGTCAGCCAGGGCGAGCGACCATGGGCCTGGCTCGCGGCTATGGGGCATCGGCACGGGGATGCTGCGGCAGGGGTGCTGCAGGGCCACCGCCTCTGGCCACAGGGGACCAGCACGGAGAAACAGCAGGCGTGGGTGTGGGTGCAGGCAGGGGTGCTGGCCCACTGGCTCCCAGAGGCAGCAAATATTCTGAAACCACAGCGGGTGTTTTTGAGAAAAGTTAAGCAGTTTTATTCAACGGGATGAGTCCACACCCAACCAGCGGCTTCATCTACATGGCATCATCAGCATACATGACAGAGGACCCACTCAGACACTCTAGCTGAACGGCATCTCACCATACGTTACAGAGACAACACCAGAGGAGGACGATGACCGTTACAAAGGGCAGCCAGCCAGCGGTTTCCTAGGCTTCCCAGCATAACCAAACCCATCCCCACCGGACTTCGCAACCCAGCCACTCGGAAGCAGATGAGGCTCGGGACATCTACTGCCGCACTGCGAAAACCACAACACTGCTAGTTAAATAACACAGTCCAGGGTTTACAAAAATGACCTACCAGGGGTACTTCAGCCTACGGAAGAAAGTGCACTGTCGTCGCTGCCCAGGACCGACACGCCTGCACATGTTGCTGAGTCTGTACACAGAAGAGCATGCCACAGGTGCCGCCGCTTTTGAGTCAGCACCATCAAAGGCAATGCTGAGGGCCGGGGAGGGTGGGTGAGGACCAAGCTGCCCCTCCCCGAGGCGGGTACAGCACCACGGGACAGGATGGATGGGGCAGGTCATGGGGATGCGGTGGGGTCTGCAGGAGCCGAGCCGGAGGTCGGCACTCGCTCTGCACAGCAGAGAAACGACTGCTCCATGAAGACACCCTCCTCTCCCTGCCCTGTGCCCGAGGAGGGGCTGTGCCGGGCCCTGCGGGGAGGGTGCTCCCACTGCCCGCTACGCAGCCCCGAGTCTTCACAGTGAAAGCCCTGTGAACTCTCCGAAGCCTACAGTCTTCACGCCTTTAGAGAGGTATCAAGGATCGGGGTAAAGTTACTCACAAAACATGAGCAGGTTCCAGTTATGATACTCCTACAACATATGCGTTTCCATTTTGTACCGAGTTAGCTTACAGAAAAATACATTTCTTCCCTTAAATTTACAGTAGTTAAAACTACAACTTGAATACCTTGTTAAAAAGGGGTAGTTTATTCTTCAACAAAAGTCTTGGTTTTCTTTTCTTTAAAAAAAAGGAAAAAAAAAAGAAAAAATTAAAAAGGACTTTAAAAGCAATCACCCCCAGCACAACGCAACTGTACAAAGGAAATCAGGATGTGTACAGCTCCTAGGACATTAACTCCAAGCATTTGTTCTGGTGCTCAAAAAGGCACTTAAAGATATTAAAAACCCACAACAAAACAAAACAAAGGAAAACAAAAGGCAATAATTTAATAGAAAGACACTGGAACTCGTACCGTATCTTCAAAAGTAAGAAGGGAGGAGAAAAAACCCCGAAACCCTAATAAACATGGGTTTGCTATCAAGTCATCTTTAAAAGTATATATAAAAAAACCAGAAGACTGGCAAAGTGAATGTTCTCCAGGAACTAAATGGAAAAAAAAAAAATAAAAAAAAATTACTGGCAATGAATACACAGCTCTTGTGCCAAATGGGTTTCTTCCCTCCCCCTAAAAGCACATTTGCTGGTTCATTACTAGACCAGACTGACAGACTGTTTGAACATCTGCTGCCCGTAATGACAGAGGCATTGACCTCAGGGTTAGCCTAACTTAGGAAAGGGGGGAAAAATTATGAAGAAAAATAAACATCAGTATGAACCAATTTGGGTAATTACAAATGTCAACAATGTTAATAGACAAGTACATAAACACCATTTCCCCTTACAGCATTATACGGAGAACAATGACAGAATCACTACATACAGTACTTCTCCCCCACTGTACACTGAAAGGTTAGCTTTGCGGCTTCACTTTTAATTATTATTATTATTATTGGGTTTTATTTTTACATTGAGCTACCTACTAAGTGCAAAGATTTGGTGAGTGGCATTGGCTTTCATCTAACCTTAGCCTATTTTTTGTACAGTTTACATGTTAACAGTTACTTCCCAGCATTGAAGCAAGTACAGCAATATATACAGGACTGGCAGGGGCAGCAGCCAGGCTCGGGAGCAACACGTGCCCATGCTCTGGGCATGGGAACAAGCACTGGGCCAGCCCCCGGGGTCACGGTGCCAGGTCTGTGCCCGGCACGGAGGCACCAGCAGCCTCGCAGGGGCTGGGGGCAGCTGGCTGCGGGCGAGCTCCCCAGCCCTGGGGCGAGCTGTGCAGGACTGAGGGGCTCAGCCACCCCTGCTGCCTTCGGGCGTCAGGCTGCTCCTCCAGCCCCGCACGAGCTGCGGTCCGCGCTGCGGAGGTAAAAGGAAGATGAAGGGTGGAATAAAAAAAAAAAAAAAAAAAAATAGTCCCTGGGCAGGTGACTGCTGGATGAGGCAGGAGGGCTCGCTAGCTTCTCTGCCCAGGGACAGACAGAACTGCAAAAATCAGAGCAGGAGGGAAGGACGAACATTAAGGAGCCATCAGAGCGGCTTCTCTATGCAGCCGAGAGACTGAGGATGGCCCGTTTCAGGCTGGGGTTGTATGTGATCATGCGAAGTGACCAAATTAAACCATGGGTCATTGCATGGAAATCTGTACAAGGAGGAAAAAAAACATGCAGGAGAAGCACAGAGTGTCTTGAATTCAGCACTTACAGAAAAGACTTGATTATCAGACAAAGTACCATGCAATCCCCAGCTCTTTCTGCATATTTTTTCTCTGGGTTAAATGTTCAAGAGGAAAAAAGAAAATGTAGATTCTTTTGCATAAACTCAAAATGTTGTATTATATAGTACAGTACAGAAAGTGCAAAATATCACCCCATCAGATCGGTTCCGCATCTGATATGGTCAAATATGGCTCATGCTTTTCATGCAAGACAATGCAATCTGAATCAAGACCCTCACGTACTGCTGTGCAACTTCAAATAAAGGAACACTGTTGTAACAAAGCCTCCTCGCCCATTTAGTCCCATCTGTCGAGATACCATTAGGATTTAACACAAAAAGGAAAGGAAGAAAAAGAAAAAGAAAGTGTATGGGGAAAGGGAAGTGAAGCATCTCAAAACTGTGTAAGTTACTCTATGCTTTACCACAGGTTTGTCACTAGTCCTTGTTCATTCTGAAATCTTCAAGAAAAATCAGAGTTCTGCAGATCCTGCAGCGCAGGCAGGGCAGCACCACGCCTCGGTGCAGCAGCAGTGTCCTCCTCCCTGCACCACGCCGATGGAGCACGTCTCCTTTTCCAGGTGTTTCGCGATTCAGCTTGAAAAGACATTCCAGCCAGCCTGACACACGCCATCATTTATGCATTTCCAGCTCTTCTCCATAGGCCAGGACTGAACAAACCCCCCTGTATCTCCCCCCACCCCCCTTTTCTTTTTCTAAGTGCCAAGAGGTGCAGAAAATGGCCTTGTATTGCTGGATGCACTGCTGCTATGGACCTCCACACACACACACGCACACAAATAGCCTGGAAAAAAACCCACATGAACCCAGCATCTCTAGAGAGGAGATTTCAGAGCCAGTTTCTGAGGTAAATCTACTTTTTAAAAAAAGTCACCAAATTCTGTACACTTTTTTTTTTTAATACATACTTCTACACAGAGCTTGTATTCTCCAGTGCCAACACATAGACCCACCATCTCCTCCTGCCATAGGACTGCAAGCTTGGGAAGTGTTTCTGCACGGATGGAGGTGTGTGTGGACACATATGTACATACACACACACACACACGTATGTACAATCAACCACTGGGCCTAGGTTACGCACTTGTTCGCCTTTTGGAGAGGTTCCTCTTGAGCACGGTTCAGACTTGCCGCTTGGCCAAGCAAGGCTTTGCCAAGCTGCTGGCCCTGCTCCCGCCATCCAGGTGCTGGCTCTCCCCGCGCCCCAGCCTACATGGTGCCAGATTTATCCGCCGAGCTGCTGGGGAAGAGCTTCTCAGTGGGGGTGACGGCGGGGCTGCCCACCCCTGAACTGCTGCTGCTGCTGGAGCGGTGCTGCACCACTGGTCGCACCGGCCGCATCGGCGGGGGCCGCAGCTGAGCCCCGGCCAGCCGGGCCGACAGCGCGGGCTTGAAGGTGGTCATCATCTCTGCAGTGGAGCTGCTGCTGCGCCGCATGGCAGCATCGGGGTCCCGGATCAGGATCGTATGGAGGGGGCTGGCAGGCTCTGAGTTGGCAGCACCCATTGGGGGGTTTTTCATGGGCTCTAGCGTGTCCAGGACCACATCGGGGGCCTGCTTGGCCGTGTTCTGCCTCTCCAGCTCCCGCAGCTCGTTCAGCGCCGTGCTCATGGTCTTCTCGATGTCCTGCAAATGCCACCACCAAAGGGACGTCAGCACCGTGCCACAGCATCACCCCACTCTCCTGCATCCCACCCCAGGGAGAGGCCCCCCCGTCCTCGTGCGCCCCAGTGTGCAGGGGGTCTCTGACCTAAGACAGAGCCTCCAGGCAAGGTGGGAGCTTTGGGGGAAGATGTAAAGCCCAACCTGGCCACACAAAGGCACCCTACATCTCCCGGGTCAGCAGGGGTTGGGTCACCAGCTCCAAAGGGAGAAAACCCCGAGCACTACGAGCAATGGGGTGAACACCAGCCTGTCCACACCTCCAACGAGACAGGGCACCTCCACCCCCCCCAGCACTGAGGGTGGGCTTTCCCCGAAGGAGGAGGCCCTGAAGACGCACAGGAGCTCTGCCAACCCTGTGCCTACAGGGCAATGGCACACATGGGGTGGACACGCAGAGGGCTGTAGGTGGAGCAAGCAGCAGATGGCAGCTCACCACACATAAAAGGGAGGTGGCCGAGGTGAGATGGGCCCCAGTCCCTCACCGCACGGCCTCCATGGTTCTGCACACACAGACCCTCCAGTAGGTGAACCCAGTTCAGCCAGACGTGCCCACTGAAAGCAAACTGGCTGAACTGCCTACAGCTGTAGTTCTGATGGTCTCGTCTGGAAATAGAGGGGCCCTAGTTCAGCTTCACTTAAATCCACCTCAACTGAATGAGGGAACTCAGAAAGAGACCATCCGAAAAGGGACTTAAGGCAACTGAATCAATCATTTAAAAAGTAGCTCTAGTGGCTACTTTCTCCTCCTGTCTCCTCCCTGTCCTTAATTTTATAATGCGTACAAGATACTCGATGAGCCTCAGGTAACATTCAGAGCATCAGCAGAAGGCAAATAATTATCAACTTAGCTCCTATTCTATTAAGCTGTTCAGATAATGAGTGAAAATATTCTCCCAGAGCTAAGCCTCAGCACTACCAAGGCCAACAGTCCTACAGACTTCCAGGTAAGTATTTATTTACACCAGCTGAGTGAGAATCTTTTACAAGGTTTAAAAAAAAAAAAAACAAACCAAAAAAACCCACAAAAGCCAAGGAAAATTGTCCAAATCGTGCTCTGCCCTCAGCATTCACCCATCCCTCTGAAGGCTCTGGACCCCACAGCCCTGCACTACACCTGGCGAATACGGCCCTGGGCATCGCTGCCCATCAGCCGAACCTGGGGACTCTGTGCATGCCGTTATCCCATCCCAGGGCGGGCGCGGTACCCCAGCTCGAGCCATCGCTCAGGGTACGCGCTGCGCTACGGCTGTAGCTTTGTAAATTGATCACACCACAAGCAAGCTCTTAATGGACAGAGAAGCTGGGCAGCGTGCTGCAGAGCAAGAGAACAAGGAGCATGGCTGGTGGAAAAGCAAACAGGACAGTAAGAGTTCTTCCTTTCTGCAATCATCATTCATTATCCCACTGAAAGCAGCTGATTCTAAGTAAAAGAGCCTGCCAAACCCCGTGGCACAGCAGCTGCTGCCAGTGGTGGGCAGCAGCACCCCCCCCAGCAGCTGCACCCCTCTGCCTGGGCATCACCAACCATCCTACAGCTGCTGCTCCTGCCTGAGGGTGGCATGAAGCAAGCTGCCGGGTAACTGCTGAAATAGGGGATTCCAAACAGCCTGTCCCCACAGCATCCCAGGCCCCGAACGGGCCCAACCTGCGGCCGCTGGGACACGTTGGCAGGGACTGTGCCTGAGCTAGGGGGTCCCCGAGAGGCTGGAGGATTGTGCAGTCTGCTCCATGGAAGGACCATTCTCTGAGGTGTTAACAGGCTTAGTAAAATGGTAAAACCTGCCTGAAACCTGGCTGGGAGCCTCCCACCAGCAGTGGAGAGACCTGCAGGCTATGCTGGAGGCAACATGAATTTAACAGGTTCTGCGGAACTGATGGTCTAATGTGACACTGAATGGTGCATGGCTGGAGGTATCACACTGGCATTAGACTAACATATCGAGGTCCCAGCTACAAACAGCCAGTAACAAACCTGAAACACTTTTCTCCAAACACTGAGCATCAGTCAAATTCTGATTTGGCAAATCCAGTTTTCTCCTCCTAAGCTCCTTATGGAGCGTCAGATGAAGATAATGCGCTTCCCTCCCTGTGGGAGGCAAGTGCTGCCAGCACATTTCCGTGATGGATTGAATTTTTCTGCCTATTTTTTTTGAAGAAACAAGGTTTGCGGAAGGAGGCAGTATCTTTTATTAGACCAACCGGTACAGTTGGAAAAGCAGGCAAGCTGTTGGCTGCTCATTTTTATCTTTAAACCATCACAGCTACAACAGCACTGTATATTCTGAAGTGTGTTGAGATGGAAGGGGCTCTGCGGCACTACCCCAGTGACGTTTATTTTAAAGTCTCGATCCCTGGGCACCAAGAGCCACTTCACAACCCTCTTACCTCAGCAAGCGCTTCTGCTTCTAGAGATTTCTGATCTCCGAGACTACTGTGTCTAGTCGATCCACAGGTCGATCTCAGCGGGTGGCCATCAGACAAGGCCTTCCTGTCTGGGAAATTGATGCTGCCTGCACTGCCGAATGTCGCCATTCTGCGCTTTTCAGGACTCTCAATCCTGCCCCTGTTAAGAGGTATTTTGTGGGGGCTGCTAGGGCAGGCCGCTGCTCGAGGAGGAGTGTCTATGCCAGGACCCATCCCTCGGGGTGGGCTGTGGGTGTCCCCCCCGCTTCGACGGCGAGGGATAGCTGCACCGTCAGACCTCAATCTCACTCTGCAAAGAATCCATCACAAGACTAGGTCACTGTCCATCAGATCGAAAGCATCTGGTTGCATGCTGTAAGACAAATCGCTCAGCAATGAGAGTTCAGATCAAACCAAACTCGAGCCTTTCAGCTCCAGAAGACTAAGGCAAGAGGGCAGACAGACATTTTAGCCAGTGCAAAGAAAGGGACAGCATTGCACCTTCTTCACTTGTTAAGATCTACGTCAGCAACACACATTAAAACCCCTCCATGCTCGCATTATTCTGCAGTGCTTACTGGAGCCTTCCCTTCTGTCTTGCCCTACACACACACTGACTCTCGCCACACGTGACAGCAACCACCTGTGTGTTCACAGGAAAACAAGGGTTTCCTTACCGGCCCATCACTCCCCCAAAGCCATAGTCCACAATGTGATCCGTGGGAGACTGGATATCGTTCTTGGAGGAGCCTTTATCATCCAGCAGCGGTCCACTGCTTGCCTCGCTGTCTGCCTTCTGGCTCAGGCTGTCAGAGAACGCATCATCCCTAGGAAAAGGAGACCCCGATCAGTAACAGGGCTCTGCCTGCCCCCGGAGTGAGGACAGGGCCCAGCCACAATGCAGGCCTGAGCATCACCACTCCAGCAGCTCCAGACTTTGCTAACAAAGGGCTAGACTAAGGCCACCACTTCGGACAGTACCTGGAACTTGGAAAATGCAAACATCACATTTTCGTATCCCCCTGCGCTGTAGTTGCCATTTTAATGACTCCAGGTATGGTACTTCAACAGAAGCAGCATGTGCAAAGGACTCCGAGACCTGCCTATAGGCCAGGTGGGCACTCAACCATGCCAGGTCAACATACATGGGGGCAAGGCCAACATTAAGCCTGGGTCAGGACGATCGATGGGGTTCAGGCACACTGAAGTACAGTGTGCAGTGCTCGGCTTTATCAGCCTGAACAAGAAACAGTCTGAGGCAACACATGGAGAGGCAGATGTGAACAGGTCCAGAATTCCCACCAAAATCATTAAACCTTGGAAAACATGGCCACCGATTTTAGATGGCTAAAGCGGACCTTGTGTAGTTACATGATTTTAACATCCTGGATCAACACTTTACTCACATGTCTTGCACCACAATGTACTGGTGGGGTATGAGGCCATCCACACCATTGTGTCTCCCTTCCCACCAGTCTTCTGACGCCCGATGGTACAGGAGAAGCGAGGCCCCTTTCTTAAAGGAGAGCTCTCGTGGAGATCGTCCAATATAGTCAAACTTTGCTATGGCTTCAATCTGCTCCACTTCTGCAAAGGAGAGCAGCACGCATAGAGAAAATCTTAGTTCAACAACCACAAAGGCACAATAAATCCAAGAGAGAGAGACATTGCACCAGAACAGCAGTAATGCTGCTGCCCTAGCTTCCCCAGGGCACCTTACACCGAGTACGAGCCATCTTATTTTTAGACTGATCAAGTCTTTTTGTTCTTCCAGCCTTCCTGGAATTTCTCACAGACTCAAACTACCAGCAATTACAAAAACTACAAACCAGATGGGGACTAGTTGAAAATTCCCTATGTGCATATGGCACCATCACCCACACTCCCATTTTCTGCAAAGTGATTTCTTTGGTTACAGAACCCCATTATCCTCCAGACTAGGATCTTGTCAAGCTGTGTCAGATACTGTGATCAAAGCCCTGCTTACCTTCTCCTTCCTTTCCTTAACCTGGAGACAGTTTGGCCTGAATTATTGATGAGTAACGAATCCTCCTTTGGGGATCCCCACAGAAACAATGACACTGGCTCTGGCCAGGCAGCTGCTCTGCATCACACCCCCACATCTGCAGACCTTTCAGCACTCTTCTACTGCACCACTTCTCCACTTTTTCTAATTTAAGCTCTACCAAGCACCAGAGATTCACTAACTGGCAGCTCAGGGCCTGAAATCCAAGAGGGCTGAAGCAAGACTTGACTTTAGGAGGTCAAGAGCACACCAGGAGCCTTTGAGCCCCTGGCCAAGGGCATCACAGCAGCAGCTGCTGGTGCACGCAAAGATGAGCCTGCTCAGCGCTGAGAAGCCCAGCTCTGCTGCAGATCTGTTTCCAGCTGGGAACACTGAATCCCAGAGAAACCGCTGCAGCAACTGCAGATCAGTGACAGTATTTCTCTCTGCACTGGCAGAAGCAACTCTGAGACGGGTGAAAAAGCAGGTTGCCACCACCTGCCTACCTCTAGCCACTATCAGAGCCAGCAAGCAGGCAGTTAATATACTCTGATTACTTGAGACACCTGATCATTTTAAACCCCACCTGGAGACTGGCAGACAGGTGATGACAAAGTTAAACAGGGAAAATCCTCCCAGTTCCTCCAGATCTGTCACATTCTCATTAAAATACAGACGCCTGCTCTGCTCCATCTGCCTTGTCACTAACCAGAGGCTTGGCGTCAGCAGCCATCAGGACGTGACTCATCATTCTGCTCAGTGACCAAACCCATACAGAGGAGAAGACACCGGAGGAGGACATGGGAGATGCTGCATCAGACCCCTGCCCCACTCCCTGTCCCACGTGGGACAGGACAGGTCACTTCAGCAGGCTGATTTTCCCCAACTCAAAATACACATCCACACCAATACCAGCAGGAGGGTGTTTTGGGAGCACTGCACCAGGATCACCAGGGAATGCTCTGGAAGGAACATTGCAGGGGATGCAACCTGGAGGGCTCTCACAACCCTGATAAAATGAGATTCCCAGAAGGAAGGGTGCACGGGGCAAGGGAGAGGGTAAGAAGGAACATGTAAATTCACAAAATAAAGCTGCTCCTCTTCTCTACACTTGCACCACAGTTAATCACCCGGAAACTCCAATCAGAGCTATTAATGTGACTATCCAAGCATAAAATTGGCTAAATGGCAGCTTGCTCTCCTTCATCTTCTAGTCCTGTCGGCTCCTGCCTGTAGCCAAGAGCAGGTCCTGAGCCGTCCAGCCCTGCTGTGGCCTCCCCCATCCCACAGTGCCTGCCAGCCAGGCACTCCTCCCACCACCCCTCCGGCGGCTGGTGGTGGCAGCGCTTTGTCGGGGCAGGACACATCCAAGGCATCAGAAGCAGTCGTGAAAGCAGAAGAGGTGTCCAGCTCCCTGGTGTCCTTCCAACGCAGCAAAGCCCTGCCATTAAACGGCATCATGGGGCAGCACGCCTACCGTCCCCGCCAGTGCCAGCAGGGTCTCCAGGAGTCTCCCCCAGGCCGAGCTGCCAGTGCCACTGGGGCGTGGGAAGCACAGCGCCTCCCCCTGCACTGGCACCGCGTCCCGGAGCCAACAGGCTTCCTGACCAACTCCGTCACCACGCACCTTTCCACGCTCGCCTCTGTGATCGCTATGAGCTTTACAGCTCTCACTGAGAGCCCACACATGAAACCCTGAGCTGGTTTACACCGATGTGCAGGCAAGCAGGAGCTCACAGAATGCTGGACCTGAGCCCCCTCCAGAGCGTTATGGAACACGGATGATCCCAGCTGCAAGGGATTCACACCTGGCTGCACGGTCCTGGCTCACAACACAGCCTGCTTTGCCCTCCAAAGGGCCTGACACGAGCAGGAACGAGCAGGCAGGTATTTTGTCACCAAAGGAAACAGAACTGACTGCAGGGAACACCAGGCTGCAGCTCGCTTGAATACAGGGGCATTTACTTTCTGCCAAGGAGACACCTGCTCCACAGGGGATGATCCAGAGCCTAATGAAATCAGCTGAAAGACCCTCGCACTTCAGAGGGCCCCCAGTGGGGCCACTCAAGTTCACCGTTTTCTGCACAGTGCACCCAAGGGAACAGATTAATGGAATCTCATAGAACAGCTCTGGAAAAACCACCCCTGTAACCTGCCATGGAAGCAGACCACTGCAAAGGTCCACACACATCCTATGGTGAAAACCTATACACAATATTTATTAATATGCATATTCATTACTAAGCACACCAAAACATTGTCCCTCACTACATGCCAGACACTGGTCCAGCCTCTATTCTGCTTAGGAGTGAAGGACACGTGGCTTTCCTGCATGCACAGCTCTTCTAACAAGACCCAATTTTCTGCCACTCACATCTGTACTCACCATCATCACTGGTGTGTGGCTCTGTGCCGTTGTCATGGTCAACTTCATCGATGGTGCCTGGCTCACTGTGTGGGCTGTCACTGAAATGAAATACACCGTGCTTTCAAAGAATGAAGGAGATTCTGTTCCTAAGGCACTCAGGATATCTGAAACAGTTACATTTTTACTTTTCATAGGACTGAGATGGTCATTTTAAATCACAGCAGATCTCTGAGCTTGCTTTGAGAACAGCAGACACTCGCACCACAATCTCCAGGCCCAGAACATCATGTTCCGTTCCTCTTATGTCTTACTTGTATTTGGCAAAACAAGTGTAAAGTGGTATCAAGTTAAAATGTTCCATTCACTCATTCACAATGAGTTACAGCATTTTATCCTCTGCTTGCATCAGTAGGAATGGCGGCAGGTAATCAGTGTCAGGGAAGATTAGGTCTCGGAAATGTATAAAACTTACACAAAAATCACTTCAAGTCTGTTACAAATACTGGTTTGCTGAAACTCAGATCTGAATGTTGGTTTAGAATTCCAGCATCTTCCCGACAAGCATCTAATATCACTTACACTTCTCACGTGGGAGTTTGTTTACAGAGTTTTCCTACCCCAGGTATAACAAGTAGGGCAAACTGTACACCAGAAAGACATGATGCAATGGAACCGCACACAGCTGATCCTGTCCACAGCTAATGCAACCTCATCTGTCTTCCAGCACTGACAGAACAAAAGGAACTGGAAGGTTCAGGTTAATTTTGGGCTAAGGGATTTCATCCAGCTAGCAAATTGTGATGGAACTATGGGACTTTACTCAAAAATCCCAGCCTAGGAGAAATTTGGTTAGAATTGACCTGAAATTCTGGTTCTGTTCTGAACACACTTCTGCAAATATGCAGCTAAAAGAATCTTCACAAATATTAATATTCATACTAGAAAAAAGTTTTTCCTGAAGTTTTTACTAAGGTTTATAATGCTGAGTCAGCATGAAAAAAATAAATGCTTGTTGAAACTGCCTACCCGGCACGGCTAAAATCAAAAGCAAAACTGATGTATTTACGTAGATACTAATTAGTTAGCTGTGCAAAATCCTCTTAGTTTTATGAAAGTATTTATGGCTAGGAACCATGTAGACAGCCTGGTATGGAGTAAGATTCTCAACCAGTGTAAAACAGCACAAGCATATCAAATATGTATCACTTGTACACCTTCTTCATAACATTTAACAGGAATAAGTGCAAAAGGGCATGCCCCTTCTGCAGAGGGCAAATCCACCCCAGTGCTGTGCTCGGCTGCCCTGAATATTAAGTCTGAATTTCCTCAAAGCCATCCTCATACCCCATCCTCCTGGGGGTCTGCTCCCGAGATACCTTCTCCTACACTCAGGTGAGCTGGGGTCAACTTCTGCCTGCCAGGGTTCAAGCCAAAGCTCTGCATTTTGTCACAGGTTCGCAATGTACAGTGCCAGAGGGGAACCCTCACACAGGCCCGGCTGTAAGCTCTGCAAACAATGAAATCCTGCCCCCACTCCTTACCAGTACTCCTCCCCTCCAGTCATGCACTTCTCGTAGACAGGTCCTTCCAGCTCTCTGTGGCTGGGGAAGATGCCCTCGTGGTTAATGATGATGGTTTTGATGACCTCATTGACATGGGCCTGGCAGGACACCGGATCCTGCCCATCCGGAATGTGCATCAGAGTGGGCCCGAAGCAGATGGCCAGGTTGTAGGGATCCATCATGTTCTCATCACTGTACTGCGACAAGCTGCAAGCACAAGTGTTAGCGAGGTGCAGTGCCAACCTTCCCCGTTTGCTCAGAAAAATCTTCCACCAACAACCCCCCACCACCCAAGAAAGCAGTCATCGCTGAGCTGTCCATCTTCCCCACACACAGCCATGGCTGGGCAAGGCCAAGGAAGAAGCAAAATACAGCTCTTCGTGGCCATACCAAAAAGGACTCATGCAGCAAAGTCAGGGACTGTCTGACAAAAACAGCAGGGCAAGGAGAAACTCAGTGAAAGAGGGGGGGAAAAAAAAAAAAAAAAGACTCACTGATTAAGGAAAGCAAAAAGGTATCTCATGACAACGATGACAGCCCGAGGCAGAGTGATGATGATCTGCTGGATCTGGTGCACTCTCTCGGTGGGGTTCTCAATTTCTGGAACACACAGATAGAAAGCGCATCTTTAAACCTTCTCAGGACCAGACAACACAGCACCAGAGGGACTTGCTCCAGTTCTAGCAGCCTACTACGCAAGGAAAACAACAGCCTGTTTCTAGATTCAATCCACTGGTTTGGCACTAAGGTGTGAGCAGAGAATCAGGCACGGTGCTCTTCCATGGGTGAATTCATGCATACATTCAGATTCAGCAAATAAAGACATTTCCATGGTTTTATTTTTAAAATAACTGTTCATGCGTTATTTAGTTCATTCCCCAACAACCGCTCTATTCCTCAAAAGCTTGAGTCAACGTGGCACTAGAAAATGGAGCACTGAAGGGAGCACTGCTTGGTTTTCTAGTGCAGGTTTTTAGATGAGGTTTTTATTCATGTTACTCTTATGGGTTAACCATCAAGTTGTTCTGAGTCCTTCTGCTCCACTCTCCCACTGGCCTTAACAGGAATTTAATCTGAACTGATTCTGAGTCAGCACTTTAAGACTCACTTCTCCACACAGCAGTGCACAAAGCCCACAGCTGCTCTCAGAAACCAGCTTCTTTCTGTAGGAAGGAGGGTGACTCCAGCGATCTTGCTCTCTGTGCCAGCTGACTCAGCCGGGGACCCCAGTACTGCCCCTCATCCTTCTGCAGCCCCATGCCAGGGTGGTGCTGAACCCCCATGCAGCAGCCTCCTCGACCTGCAGAGCTACAAGAGCCCTGCTGCAGCACTGACCCGCTGAGGGGCTCAGCACTGTCCCACAGCAGCTGGCAGCACATTCCAGCCCCCAAGGCTACTGGGTTTTTTACACTAGTATCTGCTCAATATATTATGTAGATAGTTAATCCTGCGACTTTTATTTTACAGAAAGCAGACAAGGAGTACCAAAGCTTTTGTGAAAGCAGTCAGCCTCAGATGCATGGAAGAGACGCTTACTTTACTGTGCTGACACAAACATTTGCTAACCATAATAAAATTCACTGACAGCATATAGATGGACTGCAGGCTGATGGAAACCTTTATAGTATTTCATTTTGGAAATTTTTCCTTTTGAGGAATGTATTTACCCTGTTACTGCTTACTGAGTTCTCTGTTTCTTTGGTTTGGTTTAACTTGAGGACTTTTATAAAACAAAAAAATAAATCAATAGATCTACCACAATAGATATCTGTTCTGAAACCCAGAGGAACAAGTTGTCTTGAAGAACTTGCCTTTTCACTTAGCAAAATGTTTCAACTGGCTGTAATTCAGAGGAATTAATGGAGTAATCATCAATCACTCTACAATACAGGCACACTCCTGAATGAACCTTTGCAAACAAAGGGACTTCCATGTAAACTCTCAGTCCCCCATAAGCAAAAGCAAAACTCAGCATTTCATCTGCCACCAGGAAGCCCGGCTTCCCCATCACATCGGCAGGGAACAATGCGGCTCTGCAGCTTCCAGGGGCAGGCAGAGGCCCTGCGACATGCGCAGCAGCACGTGCTGCGAAAAACTCGCTCGGAATATCTTTCCAGGAGCCAAGGGAAATCAAGGTGGCTTTGTGATGCACTGCGGTGGAAAGCCCAAACCGCTCGGCTGCATTTAACCTTTCCACCATAATTACAAAACAAGACAGAATATCTTACAGCAAGGGTGGCATTTTAATGAGCAGTGGTTTTCAAAGAAAGGTTTCTTCAATCTGCTCCGGCTGGGACACCTATCACACACCCTGTATTTATGTGGCAGAAAGTCAGACGCAATTAAGGTCAGATTTTTAATGGGCACAAGGCACTTTAATTAATTTAAACTATACTTAATTGACAGGTAGCAGCAGGAAAAGAAAGGAAAGATGAGGAAAAGGAAGATTCTTGCTAAAATGAGGAAAAAAAAAAAGAGGAGAGAATACTATGCAGAAAATTAACAGATGATGTTTGCAACAAAAACTCCCAAAAGCTTAATAAATTGTGCAAACTGGCATTAATTAGGGATGGTGCAAAAGCATAAGCCTATCTGCAAGCACAGACAGTCACATCACCAGGCGCCAGGCACATTTCCTGGCACTGAAGAGGACCCTTCCCTGCGGGCTGTGCCCTCTCCGGCTCCCCACTCTGCCTGCTGCAAGCCTCCCCTCCACCCCCCCACCCCCCCCCCAGGGGAGGGCAGCCAGAGTGAGTGCTGCAAGCCAGGCTACAAATCCCTGTCTGGGGACGAAACTGGTGCAGAAACAGCCTCCTTCATCTGCCGTGCTACAGGTGTGCTGTGCTGTTTCACGCATCAAAACTGAAAGGCTACAGTGAATTTCCTAAAGTGACTGTATAAAGCAACTGTTCTTGAAAAATAAGAGCACATTCTTCTCTTCCTGGAACAAGCCCATCCCTGCATCATTCCCCTCTAGATATCATTTGTCTTTCTTGACATCACTAAATCTCTTATCAGTTATGCACATTAACATTAAGAAGAGGGGAAGGAGCTATGAGCAGCGAAAGCCAAACGAAGGACTTTAGCACACATTCCCCAGTCAATCCCCCTGAAGCTACCCACGTTCCAAGAGACTTGAAACCCCAAACAACCCCAATGCCTCTCCTGTGAAATGAAGTCATCCTGCAGCCAAAGTGTGCAGCACGCTCCTCCATCATCTCTGAAACATAAAACTCATTCTGCCTTCCTTCCCTCCCCTCAAGGGAGTAATTTCCATGACTTGCCAATAAATAAATGTCATCACTACAAGGTACTGAGAGAAATGAACCCCAGCTGGGCTATCTGTTTCTTCAGTTGCAGAGAAGCAAGTGGAGTTGGGAGAATTCAGGACAGAACAAGAAGAAACCAGGCTCTCCCCACCATTAATTCCAGATCTTCATGATTATAACCCCTGAGCTTCTACCTCTGCTCACATCCCAAAGAACTTTCTGGTCTTCCTTGGGACGGGAAATGCACATGGCAAACACCTGGAGAACGGTTGATGGAGTGAGGCTGAAACCACACCTGCACAGTCGAGAGTGGGAGAAGCTTTGTGAGTAGCCAAGAGTTACTGACTTTCGCTATGTTTAGTAGAAGCCACAGCAAGATGTTTTACCTCTCCCCTGCCTCCAGCACTGCCAACACGCACTCTTAATTTCTTTTCCTAACAATTTCCACTGTAGACCTATAGTCCTTCTTACAGTATAAGGTGCTATTTGCAAAACTCCAGTGTACTTGCCCCCTGTTCATTGCTTCTCTTGTCCCACCCTATTCTCTGAGAAGAGCTGTCACATGTACTTACTTATAGTAGATATCAAATCTTGAAACCTTTCCTTAGGAAAGAGGGGGTTTTCCAGTCCTCGGAAATACAGCTTCAAGACTCCAGCCACTGAATTAATGTCACGTTCATTTTGATCATCAGCGAGGGGATCTTCACCTGCCCAGAGAAGAGTTTTTTATTTCCAACATTACTATCAAGTTGGACTAACACAGCAAGTATTTTCCTAACTCAGTGGAAACCCAGTTTCCCCACAGTTCTGAAACCCCTCCTCTGTGTGGAATGCTAATGCTGTGCGTTTTCCCAGCAAGAGGAGAGTTTAACAAGGTACTCTGACATAGCATCACACTGAGGCATGCTATAGCCCTACCTACTAAAAAACAGTTTACTGTGGAGATTTTAAACCTTTCCTGAAGATGAGGATGTTACTAATCAGTCCTCCATTACAGTTTCCAGCCCAGTGCATTTTTGCATTTAAAGCAACAGCATAGAGAGCTGAGCAGATCTGAGCAATGGTAGGTGAAAGCCTGAGAAGACAGGCTTGGCTGGAGGATGCAATTATACCTCTGGAATAGACTGAATGGTTATGGATGGCATTGTACTGACTTAAATCTATAAAAGGCTTTCAATGCCTAAGGGATTTGGATACCAATTCCTCTTAAATTGGATGCGCAAATCCTCCAGCCTTTGACAACCCCACCGCTGCCTCATTCATTGGCCTGCCCACCTTCGCCCTCATCCTTCTGAAGTTGCTCAAAGATTAAAGCCGTGGAAGCCGTTACCTCCACCTGGACTGATCCCTGCACAGCTTCACCTTCCCTCAGCAGTAGCAGCATGGCTCTGTCCTGACAGCCTGTCCTGACAGTCCTGCACCTTCAAGGTGCTTTTCTCAACAGAATCACTGGCAACTCCACAACCAACGCTGCCAGCAGGCACACATGGCAATGCTGCTCCTCCCTTGGCAAACTGCTGCAGGGAGGAGGAAAACAGATCCCCAGAGAACTATTTTACGGCTCTCATCTGAGGCTTTCATGCTCTTAATGACTGTGGAAAAGATCTCCACACCTACCCCTACTTCTCATACTCTTTCCCCAGGTGAGTCTTCGCTATGGCTGGAGATACAACACTGAGATACCTAGAAGGGGATAAAACCTCCTCGTATCTCGTAGCAGAAAGACCTTTAGCACACGCTTTACCCAGTGTCTAATGCACCCAGCACACACTGGAACGCCCATCAATGGTCTCTGCTCAGACACAGCAGTCCAGCTGCAGCTGCACACCCCAGCAACACACCTCTCTCAAACGAGTTCTTGATGTCGTTGACTTCCACCTGGGAGCCAGGGACTCTGAAAATGCCCTGCTGCTGCAGGCCTGGAAGAGAACAAAATTTTAGAAAAGATTTCTGTAGCTGTTAGGCAGTACGTCCTGGGAAAGAACAGCAGAAACTAGGAGTCGATGTGCCCCGAGAGGCTCAGAAGGGGACAGCCTGCTATGATTCATTCCTGCTGATATACTCCCACCAAGCCCCCCCAGATCAGTGTTCAAAGGGCTCCTGCTGGCCTGGGGCCAGAGCGAGCAGTTTGACCTGAGTAAGTGCTAGCCAGACCGAAGTATCTGCCAGTCATTCAATGCTACATCACAGTCAGTACCACTGTAGTTATAACCTGAGCCCGCATAGCAAAGGCTGCAGGTTTTTCTGCTTACATTCCACTGCTAACGACAAGTACTTAAGTTCCTTTGCAGAAAGTTTCTGTTGATATTACTGAATTAACTTACCATACAAATTGATGTAACGAATGCAGCTTTCTACTACAAGCGGAATAGCCTGTCCTGAATCCTTCATGAAAGGAAAGGAAAAAGTGAAAAATTACTGGTTTATTGATAACAAAGCATGGGAAATCCATTAAAGACTGTAAAAACAGAGATTTGAAAATGAGTGCCATTGAGTTTAGTAAGAGGACAGGCAAGAAAAGGAGGCGTTACACACATCAAGCCATCAAAAAGTGCTGAGTATACTATATGCGGTCAATTATGCACAAAAATAGCTTTCACTAAAGTGAAAGATTGCTGCTTGCTATCTGGTTGAGACAGGGGACTGATGCAACAGAATCACAGCTACTCCATTTCCAAGGTGTAATGCTGAGCCAAAATAAAACTTGTGCTATACCTGTCTGATGAAATAAGCCTCCAGTAACAGAGCTTACAACAGTATTTCCACCTAAAGAAAGAGCCACTGTCAGCAGACGCTAAAAAAACAAAAAAACATACTGAAACACCACAGTGTATGAAATAAACTGCCTGGATCTGAACCTGCGATGAGTTCTGGCTTTTGTTTCAAAGCTGCTTCTCTCCAGGCTGCTCGTGGAAGGAGCTCAAGGGGGAATGTGAGCCATGTCTGACTGCTTAAGTGGACATTTATTTTCCTTAGGGGGCTTGCTTTGGTTTGGTTTTTTTCCCCCAGTAGAGTACAGTTGCATCTCTCTGGTTAATTTACTCCGTCTCGTAGACGGGCCTCCAGTAAATACCTGATTTCTTGTTCGCGCATTCCTCCTTCCTCTGAGAACACAAAAAAGCAGCAGAGCGGGAAAAAAAGAAAAGATTAAGCAAGGATAAGTTCAGTTAGAGGTAAGCATCTCTTTCGGAGGCCATGAACGCTCAAATGCAATGGCAGCTTAGCAAGGTCCAACCCAGGCCTTCAGGCTGTCCACCCTCCCTCCCCACCCGGTCTGCACGCTGCACCCCAGCCTCAGTGCCCTGCAGAGCCTGCCTCTCTGATTTCTTCCCTCCTTGCCCCTGCGGCACTCACAGCAGCCCAAGGCCAGTGCAGGCCCCGCTGCAGGCCACACGGCTCCCCTGGACCAAGGGCAGCCCTGGCAGCACAGCACTGGCCCCCCAGGAGTCCCCACGGGCATGGGACGCCGGCCGCTCAGACAGATTTCCACTGCAGATAATTCCTCCTACACAGGGTTGAACAGGCTGGACTTTAATGAGCATTACTTTTTTAAAAATCAATTTCATAAGGAATAATTACAAGTATTAAAGAGATTACCGGCTTTGTCAGGCAGGCCTGTGTATCACCTGTGACAGTGCACGGTTTATAAATGCTGCCCTTAGGCTCATGGTTTCACGAAGGGAGCCTAAGAGAGCAAACCAGAGCCGGGCAATGACTACTGGTTTACCTAATCCAACAGGTTATCACTACCACTTCCTACAGCATTTTCACTAAAGCTTTCTTCAGTGCAGGATTAAACACTCTAAGTAACTGGAACAGCACCTTCAGAAATCCTTCCAGCGGCCAGGCGATTGCAAAGTGCAGGATTTTGGAGGATCTGCAGCTAGATAGCTGGAGGCATCCTTTGGGACAAATTCCACATATACATTTCCTCCTTATTCTCCTCAAATCTTTCCTTCTGGGTAATATTCTGGGATGAGCAGGGCCAAATGCCCCCTTCCACTGGGAATGCACTGGCAGTAATCAAGTTCATCTGAGTTCACCCCAGCTTAAAGGAAGAAAAAACTCTAGCCCACACTTCGGAGGGGCGCCTGTTGCATGTTATCCGCAGTGGTTTGCAGGAGATGGCCCAGCCGCCCTTTGGGAACCACCCGGCTCGGCGCTGGCCGCCAAGCGGGGATGGGCACCGGCATGGGTGGCAGGCGGCAGGCGAGCTGCCATGTCTCCTCTCTGGGGGCATTTGGAGGCAACAGTCTCCCACGGGAGAGGCTGGCGGCTCTTGCCTGCCCTACCTCCTCGTCGGGATGCAGGAAGGGGCCCTCGGACTCGCCATGCCCTGCGTGATGGCATCAGCCACCCATCAGCAGCTGGCACAGAGATGAGCCAGCCAGGCTGTTACCATTAACATATTCCAAGGACGAGGATAACATGTCTACCCTCCCACACAGCCATCCATACACGCAGCGTTTCAGTTCAGGGCTGTCCGTCCTTACAACTGGGAGACATTTTCTGGGAGCTTACAAGCCATTTTCCTCCCCAGCCACGGGGGAAGATGACCACCAAAAATACATAGAAAAAGGGAAGGTGGGAGGAACTGTTGATCCTTTGAGGGTGCCGGGCTGGCCTGTCCTTGCTGCCTGATCTTCCTTGCCAGGAAGGAAGCGGTGCCAGCCGAGGGTACGCGGCTGAGTGCCGCATAGCGTGGCCAGCGGCCATGAGAGCCCTTGCTGCTGCCCTGGCCACAAGGCGCGCGGGCAGCCATGGGCCAGGTAATGCAAGGAATGTGCGAGGGGCAAGGACAGCTATGGGGAGAAACCGTCACCGAGGCAAAGCACGTGCTGGCCACGTCAGCTGGGTGCAGGGCAGACCCAAGAGACCCCGCCAAGGAAGGAAAGCAGCCAGCAGTTAGGACAGGAAAGCCACCATTACATTCACAGCGTTCATAAACTCTTACTATCAGCCAGCGAGTACCTTAATGAACGTTTCCATATTCCCGTTAAAGAGTTTATGATTATAGACTGAGAGAGGCCTAGGTCTCCTCATTTTCTGTGGCTTAGGGGGAAGACATGGGGGCCTGGGAGAAAATGGAACAAAATAAATCAACAGAACACCAAACATAAATGCAATGACAGGGTGAGATCTCAAAGCTTATGACCATGAATAAGAAATAAAAAACAGAAAAATCCCTCTGTAAGGACTCAACATGTGGCTCCACACACTCGGCAGCTGCCCACGCCTCAGCATCCCACCACGGACACCACTCCCCCTGTGGCCGGGGACCTGCAAAGAGCTCAGCTCTACTCCTCTACATCGCACACAGTGCCCGTGGCTCCTGGGGACGTGCCCTCTGCTTGCTCCAAAACCCTTTTTCCAGCAGCCTGGAGCAGGCTACCCTAGTACTAACTTGGCTAACTCATTTTGGAGCCAGTGCGGCAACGGCCTCACTCCTGTGTGTCCCCAAGCCTGGCTGAGCCCGGGTGCAGCTGGCAGGTGTCAGAACAGGCAGCAGAGCTAACCTGTAGGCAGCCTAGAGCAACATCAGAGTGGTTCACTATATACTGCACACATAATTGCAAGTCAAGGTCAAGCCTGCAGCCTTTAAGTAATAAATTCAATTTAATCTTGGTAATAGAAGCATTTAACAGCAATAAGCCAACCTAGCCATTACTTTCCATCCCCATAATCTTCCAATATTTCCCTATCAGACAGACTCTAACCTCAGCTGCAGCCCCATACAGCAGTCTAACCAGCTGTTGTTCCAGGCTTCCTGAAGAGTCCTGGTTCCTACTGTAAAAGCTAGTAATCTCCAGGACCTGGAGAGTGACAGAGCAGTAACTACACAAACAACCACAGCCTGAATGAACAATGGTGATCAGGAATGCAGAACCTGCTCCATTCAAGCCAGAGAGTAATAGAACCGCTAAGGTCACAACTGGCTTTGGTACCCACGATCTGCAGATACAATTCTCCTTCTTTGAGATGCCAAATACCAAAACTGCTGCTCAGTGTTTGTGCTGGGAGCAGCAATGACATATTTGCAGTAAAATGAAGTGTTGGTGCTCAGCAGGATTTTTAACACCTGCCTCCTACCTCCACCAGTTCGGCACTCTGTCAACCTGAAAAAGCACGAAGAACAGCTGAAGAGTTCAACTGACCACAGCTACCCCTGAAAAACACTGGGCTATTCCTGTTTATTCCTAAACGGACCTCATTCTGCTCACAGATGGCCAGACAGAACAAAGCAGGAACACCACCTCCCTGTAGCTAACTTCTGTTTGGGATCCACAGGGATGTGAATGGTCTTTCATCTTTCCAGCAGGCATTCCCAAGACTACTCAAAACACCAAACAAAAAGGTGAGCATGGTCAACACAGATGAGCAAACCCACCAGCATCTCTGTAAGAACAGAAAAGGTGGGCATGCACGTTAGGAAGTGGTGTGACCCTACTGCTACTGGCTAGTGACCGAGGGTCCTCATCAAGTCACCAGGAACAGACCTTGAAGACCCTGCTGACTTCAGCAAGGGTAACAGACACCTATGGCTTCTGGAAATGAGGCCATGGAAACGTGTGACTTTAGAGCAGCAATCAGGACTTTGGAGGGCTGCTTTCGTTAACACTATTCACACTTTGATTTCTTCTTCTGATAGTGAAGGACATTAAGACCAAAGTGTCTAGATCTAGAAAAGGGAGAAAAATAGCATAAAATCGCTAACTGATTTCTGACCTGTCCCCTACCCCCAGGCTACACTGATGCTGGCAGAGGAGAGATCATGACTGCAAACGCAAACAAAAACGAGTGCTAGGAGCCTGCATGCGGAAGTTCTCACAGAGCAGAGTCGAATGGACGCGTACATTTACACAGAGCTGTAATGCAAAGGTGACAGTTGTGATCCGCCGGTTCCTTCATTGGGTGCCTTTAATTTTACTCTACACTCCTACAGCTTCTAACTGCTCCTTCAACGGGTACCTGAGGAGCAGAAGCGACTGCTGCCCATTCAAGTGCCCACCTGACCCTCAGCTGAGCGGCCCCGTGCTGCGGGCCAGGGACCCGGTGCTGTTGCTGCCGTGTAACCTCCTCTCCCGGCCGGGACAGCCTGGCCTCTGGCTGCAGCTGGTGGGAAGGTTGCTCTGCCTACGCTACAGCACTGCCTACACGAGGAGACTGCCTCTTGTTTGTTTTCCTTTGTGAAGTAAAAGCAACTGCTGAAACAAAAGCAACCAAAGCAGCAGGAGCTGTGCCATCACCCCTCACACAGGAGGCGGCTGTTCATGCCTTTGTCCCCACAGCCCCACGGGTGCCCACTCCCGGTGAACCCAGTACCAGAGCCCACGCTCCCCGCGGGTTTACCTCGCAGGGCCGGTGGGGTGGGCTCCCCCACCAGCTCCGCAGAAAGCCCTGCCTGGCACACCCCAGGGGCCGGAGCTCACCTCCTGGGTGCATCCGTAGCCCCACCAGCCACGGGCTTGCCACACACCGGGGGCCCGAGGGTGTCGGGGCTCTCCTGGGACCCGCAGCCAGAGGCGGCGCTTGCAGCGGCTGCCGTGAGGGCCGGTCCGGCGGGGGGCGGGGAGCGCGCTCAGGAGCGGCTCCTTGGAGCACCGGTGCAGCGGCACACTGCGCAGTGCCCGCAGTGCCCAGCCTGCGCCAGGCGGGAGAGACCCCCCTGTGCCCCGGGAGCACCCGCTGCCCTGCCCTGCCCCCCCAGCGGGTGCCCAGCCCGGCAGCCGCCCCCTCCAGCCAGCAGGCGAGAGCGCCAGGCGCTGCCCTCCGCTAGGGCAGCCTCTTCCCCGCCTGGAATGTCAGCCCAGGCTTCCCTGTCTGCTTCAGCATTTCCATCATGGAATGGGGCTTTTTTGCTGGCATTGCAAATTTTCTTAAGCACTGAAACTGGACTGTAAAAAGATGACACGGAGAGAGGTTCTACATGTTCTGGGGAGATGTTTGGAGGCTTTGCTGGCCCATGTCTTACTGTCAGAAAACCAGCACACCCACAGCAAGCCACCAGAGCTCTGTGGAGATGCTTTATGGACTGGACACAGATCAAAGCCTCCTCCCGGTTACACTCGCCCCTAGCACTATCTCCTGCTGTAGAGGGATGAAAGTCTGTGAATGCAGACGTGCTCTGCTCTCCTAGGCAGAGGAGACAGAGCTGGGAGAGGCTTTTGGGGACATATTGAAGTCCTTCAACAAAGAGGGATGGCAGGGAGTGGGTGGACACCCTTGTGTTCCGCTGTCTGAACACAACCCAATCTCAGCTATGCTACAAGGCACCGCACGGTGCTCACACAGTACTTCAGAGCCAGTCAGCTAGAAATTACACTGCAGCAAAAACAAGGGCCTGTTTGTCATCACCCTAATTAATCCACTTCAGGCAATGCAGCTGAGAAGCAGGGCAGTGATGTGGGGAGCCAGGGACTGCCGGCCTTCCAGCCTGCCAGCACAGGGTGGCTAGAAGATGGTTAAATCTGACGCCCCCAAGCTGTGTCAGTACCAAAGCAAACCACCCTTCCCACAGCCACCCTCCTTCTGCAGCCTTTCCCAGAAGCAGATGAAGGGGAAGAAACTGCTCACCTGGTTGTTCCGCATTCAGCTCTTTCACCTGTAAGAAAACACGAATTGCCATCATCTCTCTATGCTAGTCACCACAGAACGACTGTTAACACACATTTGCACAAGCACTCACACACTTAAAGGTTCTGTAAGCGCTGCTGTCAATAGCTTCTGGCAAAAAGAAGCTGGATGTGCCCAAGGGCCCAGCAGGCTGGGGAGATGCCGAGGTGGCTGCTATACCCACCACTAAAAGACGTGTTAGATAGAAATCCAGGACTCAGCCACAAGAGAGGGAAACCATCCTCAATTCCCACCGATATTAAAAAAGGTTTAGTTGCAATATGAAGACCATCTTGTAAATAACCAGATGCACTGCAGGTCCTCTGCAGTAAGTGCTTGTTTACACGAGCTGGGGGTTGGCCAAACCCAAGCAGGAAAGGGGCACTCCAATAAAGGCTGAAGCCCCCAGAGGGGCTGCTGAGATTATCCAACTGCCTCACAGAGGACCACTAATAGCACCAGGATGCAGTGGAGTATTCAGTTCCCCGGCTTTTCCTGTGAGATAACAGCCCATCTAATCACGACCAGGCAGACTCTATTCTGGCTGTCAATATTCTCATTCCCTTCGTATATTTTCAGTGCTTGGATTTTATATAAATGGCAGCATATCACCACTGATAAGATCTGTTCATTTTCAAAAGTATTTGTCAATCCACTGAAAAAAACTAAACTAATTTCACATGCTGTTTTTGCCTTTCTCCCAAGGCCAGGAAAGCTGATTTCTTCTCCCTTTTTCTAAGACACATAAAAGGAAGCATTTGGCTACACATGCCTCCTTCCTGCACTGCCTTGGCACCTGCAGAAAGCAAGCTTGCAGCCAATTCCTAGCTGAAAAAGCAAAGAATTCCACAGGAGTGTTTTGCAAATCCAGACTTCTTCCTAATGAGAATCAGCTCAAGCTGAAACGCAGCATTTGGCATTTACGGGCTAAATATTTGCCGAACGCCTACATAGCAGGATGATCCCATTGCCCAGGAGAAATTCAGAAAGTTTTCATTTGAGAATCTTCCACGGCTGCTTTTGCACAACTCTGTAGAGAATTAAAACACCTGACCCTGCATGCTTCCAGTATGGCATTAGTATGGCTCTTGTGAGAGAGACCCGGATGGCCATCAAATGAATCTTCAACAGTTGATTGCTTCTTGCATCGACCCACAGGAGTCTCAGCACTGTATCCAATAAACAGAGCTCTTTTCTGTGATCTCTGGGAAGAGCTGAGGTGGGTCCAACCTCTGTGAAGCACAAGCTCATCCCCTTGCCTACACCAATTCCAATTTTTGCATCGTTAAAACAAGACCACGGACCATTTATGTATTTTAATTTAAATATATTCTCTCCTGTTGGAGAATCAGGACACTAACTTATCTTCACCTTCTTTACACTGGAAAAAACACAATTTTTAAAAAACCCTTTAGAAGAGCTAAAATCTTCTCCCAGGGACATAGTGGCATGTCACTACCCCAGCAGTGGTGGATTCCACCTGGAGCCACTTGCTCCTACCTCCCTCAGAAGTCCCTGCTTGCTCTATGGTATGAAGCCTGTTCGTGTGTATGTGCTCGAAACCAAACCTGTGACATTATCTGGGGTAATAAAAGCCTCCTATAGAAAAGTTCGTTCAGAAACAAGGGTGACTTTGCAGTTGTAGTTTAGAGCAAGTCAAAACCCTATGGCCAGGGGGGCAAGGGGCCTATTAAATCAGCAAGGCTGCTGGCAAATCTGTAACACAGAAGCACAGCATCAAGGACAAGAACACACGTGTGTTCAGGGCTGCGCTAAGAGGGGAAGAAGAAGGAGAGAAAGGAAAAAGGCGGAGCGTTGGGAGTGGGTGGGAATCTCTTTGCTGCTGAAGAAGTAACACAGCACGAGATTCAAACAAATTTCTCTATGTGCACACCCACAAAAAGGAGGGAAAAGAGTAATATTCTAAGGAAGTAATAATTTTGCATGTCACTGGTTAAACTTAGTAGTAGCAGACAACCACAGAAGCCATCAGTCACTCAGGAACACACAGACAGCAGGTAAGACCAAAAGATGACGCCTGGTTTAAAACTGTCTTATGTGCTGGGAGGTTCCTCCCTGGACCTAACCCCGCCACTCACCTTCTCCAAGAGTCTGCTTCAGCAAGTCATGTTTAGCCTGGAGCTTCATGATAAGGTTACTGCCATTCAAATACTCTTTAAATTTCTGAAATTAAAGATAAAACAAACAAGGTGGGTTAAGACTCTTGGCAAAATATATTCCATAATTGATGTACGCTTTTGCTCAGGGGACTGCTGGATGGCGGCTTGGTAAGGCTGACAGGCTCTAACAAACCAGACATCAGATGTGCCACAGGGCTGAGCACGGTCTAGTCACTTCTCACTGCTCCAGCCACAGTCCTGATGATCTTACTAGCCCCGTCTCCTTGGAGCTCCACCTCCTGCCTGGGAACGCAAGGAGGTAGGTCCAAAGAGAAGAGTTCAAAGCTAGCTTTCTTTTGTCAGGCTTCTGGGAATGGCCTGGAAAATCAAGAGGATCTCCCTCCACTGACAGACGCTTTGCCTTTGTGCAAACAAGTGATGCGGAGCAAGGCCTCCCAGTGCATGAGACCTTCCCAGGTTGGGGACCATCAGATGCTTTAAGCGCTGGACGATACTAACTGTGCAGCACAACTTCTCATTTCACTGTCAGACTGTTTGAAATTTTCATTTAGACTTGTGCTTCGGAGTGGTGTTACCAGGTGTCAATTTCCTACACACACCCCCCACCACCACACACACACCCCCAAACTGGAATAATAATACTGCTAAGAGCAAGTAGAAAATTTTCTACGCATATGTAATGTATCATAAGATGCTATTAAGCTTAGCCTATTAACCAATGAGGACTACTCCGGCTGAACTGATGGCTTATTGTATTTTGAGTACTATAGGAAAGAACCTTAGATCTGCCTGGAAGTGAAGTGCAGAGGCAAGGCTGCACGGGAGACACAGCACACAACAGCAAGGCGCTGCAAAGCCAGGCTGCTGCAGCTCCCTCCAACACCCTGCATGAGATGCAAATGCCTTTAGTTCATTCCCATGGACCCAGGGCACATTTTAGCTGCATAAGCCAGAAAAGGAAGGCTTGGCTGATGGTTCAAAACTGCAAAGGCCTCCAGGAACAGCCACTGAATAGTGACACACTGCAAGGCTGGCTGGACTCTGCTACCCTGCTCTGAGCCACTCCTGCAGAGTTCTGTAAGTTTTCAGTCACAACTCGTTGCTCCAGTCATTCCTTCAAAGAGAAGAACAAGACAGACGCTGGATTGTCAGTCCCTATGCACTGCCCTGCCACTGAAAAATGCTTTCCAAACCCAAATCAGACAGAAGACAAATACTTGAAGAGACTGAATCGGTTCTTGCTCTTCACTAATGAGCACTTAAAATGGGACTGAGCCCTAGCAATTAATGCTTTGTGTCCTGTATCGCATGAGATGAGACTCACTGTAAAATAGAACATTTCAGTTTCCTGCTGGTTGGCTCTCCTCTTGGCGATGTTTATTTTACTCATGTAGGTCTCTGATGCAGCTGATTTGACCGACTCAGTGGAGCGGCTATGCTGGAAGGCATCCGAAACATCAAAATCTTCCACTGTCAGCATGTCCTGCAAAGTCTGCATTGTGGCATCCAGAGTTTTTCGTACCTATCGGAAATAGAAGACAGCATAAGCCAAAACAACTGGCCAACAGGCAGCTCCCAAGCACCGGGCTTGCGCTGGCTGTGGTCACTGGGTGCTCTCAGCGCTGTTGCTGGAAGGATTCTGCCCCTGAGCATGCCAGAAAACCCCCTGTGTAACAGGCTAAAGGCTCAGCAATACAGCCTACGAGGCCAAACACGAGACCCAGAGCGACTCCTTACCTCTTCATTCTCTATCTTGAGGGTGGCTAGTCGCGACTGCAGCTGGTGGTACCTCATCAGCAACTCCGTCTGCACAGGCTGCTGGGCACTGACCTGACACACCTGAGACAGGAATGGTGCCAGAGAGAGACAGGAGAGCGTTCAGTGCATCGTGCACTGGCCAGACACACACATTTAAATAGCTACATGATTCTCTCCAGCACCCACAATCTCCTCACAGCCTCCAGGGAGGCTGCATCACCCACTTTCTAATCAGCAGTGCCTTGGACTCAGGCCAGCACAGAGCATTTTCTACCCAGCATTGGAAAGCTGCACTGTGAAGTCTTCCAATTACAGCAGGTAAATCAAAGCTCTGCATTATAAATCTGTTGGGCAGTTCAGCTGAGAATCAAACCACAGGCTTCCTAATTGGGAGAGATACGGAGCAAGAGGCAGACTGAAAGAAGGAGCCCTAATGAGCCAAGTGTCTCATTAAGAAAAGAAACATGAATAGCAGTGTGTGAAGACAGCACAGAGGGATAAGGAGTCAGAAATAATTTAACAATGATGGTTAGGAAGAGGAGGAAGCCAGCCCAGGCCAGGCTGTGGGCACCTCTGCAGCCCCTCGGGCAAGTACACTACCTCATCCCCCATGTGAGGCTGGAACTCGAACTTCAGTGGAGGGCAGAAGACCTGGTTGCACATGTCCATGATGGTGTGCTTGTCACTCCGTGCATCCAGGTTGTCCACTGCGTTCTCGATGATGTCCAGGCCCTCGTGGCGGGAGGTTTCCAGGTTGTACTCAGCAGACAGGTATGTCCTGAAGGTCCGAGCAAGGCTGGCGTGGAATCCCAGGTCACAGCACTGAGAAACACAGAGGAAAGGTCTAGTCACACAACCACTCCCTCCCCACGCCCAAAAAAGCACTGCATGTCCCAGAGAAACACTGGCCCTGACGTACCAGGATATATTTAACAGTGCACTGCCATACCATATGAAAAGGCAAGAAGGAGAGAGGACTGAAGGAGAAGAGGTACCAGGGAACAAACAGCCAGGCAGTACAGTGACCTTGCCCTGGACCCTCACCACAGCACTGGGGTTTAACACCCTTCACTTCACTGGGAAGGGGACGGGATCTTCTCAGACAGGACAGAGGAAAAAAATCATCCAAAAAGCATGGCTCTCCCTGGCTACCTGCTCAGGCCCAGGGCCAGCGTGACCACAGGAGCCCCACCGACAGCAAAGCCTGTGCCCTGCAGAGGCCCATGGGAGAGAATGGGGCCTGTGCCATTGCTCAGCCCCAGCACTTGCCTTCTCGCCTTGTGAACTGCCCTGCAAGTGCTTTTTACACACCGTAAACCCTACCATTTCCCAAAGTTATCCAAAACAGATGGACAATCAAGCAAGGTGGCACTGGAAAACATGCCCTGCAGTACGGGCAAACCCTTCTATCCTCGCTAGTAAGCTGCCTTCCTCTCGCGACGGAGCAGCTTCTCATGTATAACTGATCGTTCTCATGTTCACCTTGGGAAAAATGATAAAACTCGGAGTTAACTGCTGCCAAAACACTGTACATTACACAAAAGCCTGTTTTTAAACTCTCTTCTCAATGTAATCAAGTTTGGCACGTTAAGCATAGCAACAGCAAAGGGATTTGCTGCTATGAACGTTTAATCACAGCTGAGCAAAAAGCAACTCTTAGCAACCTTCCTCCCAGTCCCCACCGGGAGCCCCAGCACAGCGCGCACCTCCGCAGGGCTCCGCTCTGACCAGCTGCCCCTGCTGCTAGCAGCAGCGGCAAGGACGGGCACTGAAGCAGCACCCAAAATTCACAGATCAACAGATGCTGTTCCATGGGGAAAGGCAAGACAGAGAGGATGCTGGAAGCAGGAGTGCAACACATCAGAAGCAGGAGTGCAACGCATCATCAGCCTGAGCCACACTCACAGGGCTGTAAGGAGAGTGCAGTGATACAGAAGGGCTGCAGTCCAAAGCTGAAGCACATCTATTTTTGGCATGCAGGAGTGGCCTGCAGTTACTGATAGAGGATGTAAAGTTAGATAATTATGGCTTTACCCTCTGTGAGGCATTTCATAATCCTACATCCCCAGTGCACTCCTTCCTGTCTCCCAGCACGGCATGGGTGCACCTGCGGGGCATGGCACACACACCCTGGTCAGCACAGGCAGCCAGCAGGGCAGAACGCTGACCCTCTGAAGCTCTTCAGGTACCTCCCACACAAGCACTGTGACCTGTAGAGACATGCCCAGGCACAGGAGGGCTGTGGGTCACAGGACACCTCCATGGGAGAAACCCTGTGACAAACACCTCCCATGGCAGGCAGCACCAAACTAACCATTGCCAGTGACAATTCCTATCACACACAATTTACATTACGGAAGTTAAAACGCTTTGCTGCCACACAGATTAAAGAACAAGCAGGAAATCCTCACCATCTGAGCTGTAACCACGACCACCCCGGCATGGCATGGGCAGGCATGTGGTGAGCTGGCTTCCACCCCACTGCAGCCCCACCAAAACCACTGCCAGGAGGACCACCACGGCACAAAAAGCTACAGAAAAGAGCAGAAAGATTGCTAGTGTAATCTCAATGACCCAAAACGAGACCAACTTTGCCGCAGTGGCAGATCTCCCTGTTGGGAGCTGGCATTTCAGAGGCACCTTCTCCCGCTCTACAGCATTCACGGGGATTACTGAACTGATGCAGAAAGGCACAAAAAGTGAATCTGCATCAGAACATCAGCACTGATAAACTTGAAGTGAAATATGAAAACTCAGCTGGTGCCACAAGCAGCTTCAACCAAAGAAGTCATCTTGTGCTTTCTGCCAATGCGAGGAGACAGCCCTCGGGTCGGATCAAGTCACACGCAGAGCTGCGTTTGGTTCAGCCTGTGCTAAAAGCAGCAGCAAAACCACAACAGGCCGACCCCGCTCACAGATACGCTGCGCTCTGCCCATCCCCACCCAGCCTTTTAGAGCAGTGAAACCACACCTGCAATAATGAGGATTTTCGCAGGAATTTTTGAACAGTTATAATCCAACATTTACCCTGCTTCTTTTTAGCTTCTGGTCTTTTAGTTGAAAACATAGGCAGTTAAGGACTGGTATAGCTCTGCCTTAATAAATCATCAAGCAACACAAAAAACCAAAGAATCGGGGTGAATTTCTATTTGCCACTTGGGGCAAAACCTCATTCCAGTGCTGTGAGTCTCTGCCAAGACAGTTTTAGCACCAGTGCCTGTACGACTGCTCCATGGCTGCACAAGAAACCGATGAGTCAAGAGGATGCAGCAGCACAGCTGCCCTGCTGCGCCCAGCACGCCTAGCACCCTGCAGGCAGGGGCAGTGCGGGAGCAGCGGTGCCGGGGGCACCACCAGCAGCTCCGCGCTCGGACTGTGAGCACGGACCTGGTGCCCGCAGCCCGCCTGCTTCGGCACAGGCTCGCACAGAGGGGGCTACCAGGTGGGCAGAGCAGGGTTCAGGGCCGAGACCCCCATGCTGATGCTGGAGCAGGACCTGCTCTCCTGCCACGAGCAGCCGACCAGTTCTGTGCCCTGCAAACAGGACTGCGCACGTTCCCTGGTGCACCTCCCGGCCCCTCGCTGTCCTTCTCCCACCCGCCCCGGAAATCGTCACTACTTGACCACAAAAAGTAATGCCAGGAGAAAATATCTGCCACTGTTCAAGGGTGGGTGTTGCCAAAGCAGGTAAACCTGAGCTATTACAAAGGAAAAATTGCTGAATGCCACAGAATCTGAGAAGGTGAGGCTCAGGGTATCGCCAGATGCTTTTGAGAAAAAAATTCCATGTGAAAACTTTCCTTTACTTTGATGCTGAACTCACACCGAAGCTAGCAGTTATTTGCAATGCCCAGAAATCAGTTGCTAGAGAGAATCAGGGCAGGCACTTTCCTAACATGCTACGGCCCTTGAAGTCTCTGGTGATTAGCGCTGTGCTGGCTGCTTCACACGCTGCTGCCTGGAGAAGAAAAGACAGAGCAGGGACTTCCAAAAAATTCCCAGAGAAACACACAAAGGGGAGGGGAAAAGAAAAAGAAAGAAAAAAAAGACTTCAAACTCCTGCTCCCAGTTCCAGAACAAATGGCATTTTCTCACCCCTCTCATCCCTTTGATGGAAAATAAATTAGAGCCACAAATAATAATCCTTAGCCCTTCTGCAGTGCCTTTCATCTGGAAAGCTCAAAGCTCATCGTATATTAATTCATTAAGTCTGGTAACACCCCTGCAAGGAGTGGAAATAATATAGTGTTCAACTTGAGAAATAAACCAACACCCCAGAGCTCAAACAATCTGGTTTTAGCCAAAATGCCGTCGAAGCAGCCAAATGTGTGTGTGTCTCCCACCGCCCACCATGGCGCTGCGCCGGAGGCGGGCTGGGGGCTGCAGAAGACCACCACCAGCCATTAACCCTGTCGCCAGTAATCCCATTTCAGACACACAGTGGGAACAGAAAGACGTTAAAAGGTTTGCCCAGAGCCAGGAGGAAAGCCAGCGAGCCTCCAGCCCTGCACCAGCACCCTTTCCTAACTGCAATTGCGCGGCTGAGGGAGCACCAGCCCTTCCCCGGCTGCGGTCACACTGCTGTGCCCAGGGCGATCTCTGGTGGCAGCCAGGCCTGGCATGGTCTGAACCGACGGGGCAGCAAGCACACCATGCCACTGACCACAACCAAGGCACCAAATGCACCAGCACAGGAAAACAAGCAGTGGTTTAAGAAAGCAACATCCAGCGGGTGGAAAATACGGGAGTCCAAACCACCCCATGCTCCAGCAATGACCTTGTCACTTCTCAGCAGCGGGCAGAGAGCTGCCCCGTCCCCATGGGATGGGCAGATGTCCCCACATGAGAGAGATGCTGGCAGCGACGACAGCGACTGTCAGGTTCGGAGGAACTTGATGGGGTTTGATATGAATGGTGAAGCTCTGCAGAAACACTGCGGGTTTTATGTACCCGAGGCTGCAACAGTACTGGGCTCCAGAGAGAACAAAATGCTTTCCAAACTACTGATGCATCTGTCTCACTTCCTCACCAGTTAAAACACATTTCAGGTGTCTGTTGCAAAGCGTGACATGATGTATTACCAAGATAATGTTTACGCTTGGCCAGGACAATGCTGCGTACTATGTGAGAGCCTAACTCATACCTGGAAAGTATCTTCAGATCTTGGGAGGCATGTTCAAAGAGAATGCGAGCTGCTGCTTTTCTCATTTATTTTTATGGGGAAGATTTATTTGCTAAGTATTTAATATGCAGAAAACAAAACAGTCGCACCTTTGCAGCCTGCAGTCACTGCGCTTCCCTCAAAGCTAAACAGCATCAAGACAAACCCTGTTACAAAAGGTATTCCAGCCAAGGTATGATAAATGCTTGTGAAAAAGCAACACCCCACCACAACAAACAGGCTCTGCATGCTGTAAGCTGGAGCCAGGCAGCAGCAAAGGAAATTAAACCACACCAGGAGAAGGCAAAAAGGGCTGAGATGCATCAGCAGCCACAAATAATTGCTCAGAAAAGAGGGGAAGAAGCAAATAAATGCAAGGACTGTCTCCTTTTGATGACCATTACCCTTAATATTCCCCAGCAAGTCTGACGCTGGGCAGGAATGGGCGATGGGGGATGCTGAGGCGCAGCGACAGAGGCACTCACCCCATTGCGCACAGGCGGTTCGAAGGTCGCTGAACTTTTCAGCATTGGGAAGTGGGCGCAGCAGGAGAAAGCGCACTATTTTAAATATAAAGGTAATATCCCCCAGGCTGTCCCCATCTTTTAAGCTTTAGCAATTTGTAGTCTATCTAAACCTAAAGAGTTGCTCCTCTGCCAAATGACGAGGGTGCTGAGGGATCCTGAAACCAAACAGAACACAGGTCCCCTGGCTGCTCAGCACCACCCAGCAAAATTCTTCCTCTGCCCACAGAACACCAGCGCTGGCGTCACTGCCCTGGATGCCTACCACGCTGAGGGCAGCTCAGCTGCAGCTCACGCTCCAGGCGTCAGCAGCGTGAGGGAACGGCAGCACAGGGTGAGGGTGCGACCACATGTCTGACAGCGCGGGACCAAAGCACCCTGCATTCCCTCCATGCATTCCTGTCTTTCTGACTCATAGCAAAACCGTGCCTGTTATTACAAAGAGTACGTAAGCTGTCGTAACACGTCATATGGGTGACTATTGGATTTTTGTGGTCTGAGGCCAGGAATCAGGAAGCCCGTGCTGTAATGCCAGGGCAATGCAACGTTCGCTACTGGGCTGGCTTTCTCCCACAGCCCCTGGCAAGTACCTGTTTTTAAGGTGTTTCCTGAACTGAGTGAAGGGTCCCCCATGCGTGCCACAGCCTGGCTGCAGCGCTCGACAGTTACCATAAATCTCTTCTAAAACGGTCTTGGTCAATCACATTCAGTGTTTTGCCTGAGGCAGCAACCAAGATGTAAAAACTCCTGAACAACTGATTTATTTTTAGCCAAACAAGGAATGATGTGGGGATAGGGCAGGGGAAGGACAGGATCCTCCCTGACCCTTGCAGTAATCAACTCACGCCCTGAAGCATGAGATCTGATTATTTCTAATCAAAGGTTCCTTCACTGTAAGTATCACAGAGCAAAAAAGTATGCGGCCCTTTTCAAATTTAGCTATAATTAATTAACTCTATGGTCCCTGAAGCAGGTTCCTTTCCAGAGGATTTCTAAACTACATTTTATTTCGCTCCTTAGTACCTCTATAGCAGCTTCCTCACCCATGCGTATTTTCTTTAACGAGTTCTTTGATGATTTTGGGGGTCAGGGGTTCTGTTTGTTCGTTTGGGGGCATGGTGTTTTGTTTTTAAGATGAATGCATTGGCAAATTAATATTTTAAAGAACATGATGTCGAGGCTCTTCATTCAAGCTACTGGGAAAAGCAGCCCAAAATGCCAAGAATAAGTTCTTTTCTCTAAAGGAAAGTACTGCTTTTTTGTACTAAGCTAACCAGGTCTACCAAACAAAGACTGAACATAGTCTTCAGGCAGTAAAATTTACAGACTGCATGACACTTCTAAATCACACACCAATCAGCATGTGTGCTTATTTAACAAGCCAATTCCAAAGCCTGTGGTATCCACATGAAGAATAAACTCTTTACTACATGCAAACTTTGGCAAAAAATTTAAAATAGTTTTACCATATTATTAAAGCCAGGACCAGCAAAATTTAAGAAATGTGTATTGGTTCGATTCCCTCCATTTAATACAATACTCTAAGAACCACTTAGTTATTAAAGTATGTTGATTTGTCGTTCCTGGTTACAAACAGGTAGCTATTATTAATAACCTCCATACTGAAGAAGAGTAATACAAGTTTACTGAAACAGGGTGCTAGTCTATGAAAAAGATGTCAAATTTGTGACAGGAAATCAAGCAAATGCACCTTTTTCTCCTCCTCTCTTCATCCACAGAAGCTCTGCGTTGAAAAATCATATGAATCTAATCCTCTTTCTTCCATTTTTTTCCTCTTAAAATGCATGAAGCTTTTAAAGGCATAAGGGTATTTCTGGTTTTATCACCCATTTCCACTGGCAACCTCTGCCCTGCCCAGGCAATTCACACGCCAGGACTACTGCTTGGGGCTCCCCGCCAGCTCAGGCATGTCTTGTTGCACCCACCGTTAAAGCTCGAGGGTTAACTCTGCAACCACAGCAGCTGTGGGTTTTGCTTTTCACCAGCTCAGGCACCCCAGGAACTCAGGCACCCCAGCAAGCCCTACACCCCCTGTGCACACACTGGGGTGCCAGTGTCCACCCGGGATGGCCGCTGGTACCCACTGCAACCTCCCACTGTAAAGCACTTGTCCCAGGTGGCTGTGTGGCACCCTCCAGCTGCTCATCTCGCAACTCCCTGCAAAGTTAGTGACCGCACCTTCTACAAACACACATTTTCTATTTCCCTGTAGCTTGGGTGCTGCAGGCTGCCAGTGGCATTCCCAGATTGCTACCTCTGTGGGAAACCGGGCAGCAGGGACGCAGCAGCCGTGCAGTAAAAATCGCTGAGCCTCTTGAGACAGCCTAATTCCTCCTCATGGAAGCTGTTTATTCTTTTGATTGCTCTGCTGTTGACTTTATTTGAAATACCCCGAAGCCAGATCTCCCAGCTGCAGACACACAGCACGGTAAGCTGCCATACAGGCCCTCCTCCCTGGGCAAGCACGAGTTTTGAGTTACAGATGCTGCTCCACATGAAGGTACGGTGACAGCGATGCTTTGCACAGTTTCCACGATAAAAGATACCTGGCTCCCAGGGCTGGCAGGAGTCTGGTATCTGGCAGAAAGCCCACTCAAAGGACAGCGCAGGAGGAACCTCTGAGCCTTTGGAAGTGGAAGGTTCTTTATGCTGGAAAAATTGCTTCAAACAACAGAGTAAGGCCCCAAAAGAGACCCTCTGCTTGCATAAATCAGTATCTCTTCATTAAAGCCAGTGTAGTCATGCAGAGCTACTCAGGGCAGGGGAACATCCCTGTGTAATCCTACAGGGGAAGCGCTGCACACAGCAAAGCTGCCGCCGGCGCTGGCTCAGCAGGCACAGATGTGCCCAGGCAACTAGCCACTGATGGAAACAACAATGACATGAGCTGCCAGGAGATGCCTTAAAAAAATAGATCCTAACAAAGCAGTCTGTGGCTTCAGCACCTCTGAGCCTCCCTCTGTGGGGGGGTTCAGCCTCCCAAATAAAAAAAGATACAGCCGCGGCGGTAGTGGGACCGGCTGAGCCAGGCTGTTGGACACGGCCATCGCACAGGGCCAGACTGTGTGCCGAGCACAGGGCAAACCCCGGAGTAAAGCCCGAGTCGCAGCCAGCCTGCCATCGATGGCTGAGCTCACCAGGTAGCAGCAGCCTCACTCCCAGTCCCCCGCAGACCCAGCGCCAGCTGGAAACAAACAGTTCTCCTTACCTGCTCTGCCCCGTTCCCTTTTTTCCTTATATTTTCTTTACACATTCTTTAAAGATATATTATGCATTTATACCTATATTGTATTTTCTGGCCTCCACTCCCTTGACATTGCTGCAAAACGTAGAGTTTCACTGTAAGTAAAGCAAATGGAAGATTTCTGGCATAACAACTGTGATCGCCGTTTCTGTGTCCTAACTTGACTAAGCATCACTTGACCATGTGAAAAACGACAATGCCATCAGCTAAGTTTTCCAGGGTCTGAACAATTTGGCAGTAATGTGTAACATTAAATTCCTCATAGTTCCCCTCCTTTACTTGCTTGCTTGTCTCAAACACAGCAAACACACTAATCCACAGAGAAGCAAGCTGCTGTTTCAAAAGGATTTACAGGAGGCTGAACAAGTTTTGGTGGATCAGCACGTATTGACACCAACTGTTATATTTTACTCAGCTAAATCCAGCGGCATCTTTCATGTGACCACTTCAAAATATTTTGCGGCCATTTCACACAGAATTCCAGAGGGATGGATAAGCAGCTTTATCTCCACTTCACATACATGGCCAAAAGAGATTAACTTGGTCACATAGTTAATGACAGAAATGAGAGACGAACTCAGGCATTTTAATGTAAACACATGCTTCTTTCAAGGGAAGAGGCTCAACAGTGTACTTTAAGTCCAAGTCTAATTTGATCTGCCTCTATATTCTTCTCTTCCTTTCTACAGGACAAAACAAAAGGCCACTGGAGACAGAGGGAGGGATAGAGGCGCTCTGTGCCACTCCATGGCTCCTCTGATCGAGTTTTAAATGTCTCATTAAAACTGCAGCCCTGGGAGGACTCTTCACTCTCTCCCAGAGCAGCTGGGACCTTCCTTCTCACCAGACCGGGAGATTAGCAGAACGGCTTTGTTATAGAAGTCACTACTCTGCAGTGATGCCGAGGGCACAAGAAATGTCAAGGCTGTACCTAACAGATGACACTAAGCCATCTGGGATTTGGGGAGAACACTGCTAAATTAGCTGCTCCAGTGTCCTGACTGTTCAGATTTGTGTACAAATCATAAAACTGCACATGGCAATTTGTGCTTGATATGAGGGGTGTGTGAGAGCCTCCCATCACCCCTCCTATGTCCTGGAAAGACAGTCTGGTACATCGTTAATCATCACCCTTGGTGACGAAGGGTGGAGAAGCAGGGAGAATTTGCATAACTGCAATACATGGACACTGCTAGAATCCTATTAAAGCATGGCCAGCCAGGCTTGGAGCTAAACCAAACCTCTGTTCCTACCATGAAGCCCCATTGCACTCGCCCTCTTCCTGCAGACCCGCTCCTCTGGCCAGGCACAGCTCCCCCTGCGCAGATGCCCGGGGCCCTGCATCACCCTGCTCTGTTCACACTGCTGCGGCCAAGAGCTCTGCGGATTCTCTACTGAAGGCAAAATCCTCCCTCCATGCTCAGAGCTCTTCTGCCGTGTCCTGTGAAACAGCAGGGCTACCCCACGGGGCAGAGGACCCACATCCTGCCATGGTACAGAGCCGGGGCTGGCCGATGGCACTCGCTCCCCAGAGTGAAAGGCACCCTTCTCCTTATCATTGTTAAACGTTCTAAGATTAAAACACTAACTTTAAAACTACATCTAAAAACATCTATTTTCTTCATCTTCCTTTACATGGATTACACACCTACAGAAAGCCCAGCGCAGTGGGATCCAATGGCTGTTGTTTCTTCCAACCACTTTCAGTACTAGTGGGATACAGCAAATGCGATCCCCGTCTTCTGGAGAGTGTCGGAACCCTTCTTGCCATGCTTTTGCAAAATACATTGAATTTGTACAAAAGCCTGTTCAAATAAACTGCTCTTCCTTTGGGGATTTAAAATTAGGACACTGGTGTGCAGCTCACACATACGATATTTTGTTTTCTTTGGTGAAAGAACATATAATTAGAGGAATTTAGCTGTGCAGAGTTGAAGATGCTTTAGTTAAAGTCCCCTAAAGGGATTCCTAGAATGGGGAAGAAAAGCCATCTGCTAACTCCAGTGAAAGTGTCAGCAAGTAAAGTAAAGTTGTGAGGAATTGAATAAACAGCCAGAACTAAAATGGAACTCGGCAACTCTGGGAAATCAAAGTCCCCAAAACTCCAAGCAAGTCATTCATTCTTGCTTCAAAAAATAAATGAGAAAAGAGAGAGAGAACATACACAACAAAAGCAGAAACCCCACAGATAAACCCAAGCATTATCATACTTTGCTGTTCAAATGGCTCCGTGACCAAGATGTTACTCTTTTTAGTATGGCTAAATAAATCTTAAATAATAAAGAAAAAAATGACACACTAAGAATACTTTATCATATCTCATAATGTTGAAATCACCAGGGGTTTTGCATCAGACTTACTTTAATTCAGTGCTTAGAAGAATAAATACAAGTTAGTGGGTTAGTAAAGGAGAAAAAACTCCAGCACATTTTAAAATTATACATTTAAGTAATGATGAAGCCAGAAGACTAACTCGGGACTGATAGAACAGTTATTTATGTGCTCACTGAAGCAACTCTAGCAGGAAGAAACTCTGCATTGTGCAATCTATACCACTATGAATATGCTTATTAAAGGAAGAAATTGAAATCCCTTCTCTCAAATCATTTAAAAGCAGCAGGAGTCACCGACACACACGTGGGTTCAGTTCCTACCATCACTAGGAAAATGCTTCCAGCAGTTCCTGCCCTGAGGCTATTTTCACACAATGAGCATTTCTAGTCATACACCTCAGCAAGCACCTTCCCTTGCTAGGAAAGCACTTCCACATGTGCTTAACTGCCAGCAAAGCTGAGGACAGCTAAGCGCCTGCTTGTACTGACAGAAACTGCAGATGCATATAGTAGAAAAAAAAATAATAAATCTTCTGTTTCAACAACAAAACCAAGGACATATCTGATCTTCATTAGAGTTTATCTGTTTCAAACGCAGATTAATCAATGGGCCAGGAAGAAACCTCAGGCTCACCTGGCCTGTCCCAAGGGAAATTCTCCAAAGGCTCTGGACTTTGTGGAGCTCCAGCCGCAGGACACCCTGCTCTGTGCTCTGCCACAGCAGATGAAGCCACCACTTCAACATGAAGTAAAGCACTGTGTGTCTGTGCAGTTCTGAAGGCAGAGCCAACATGCACCAAGAACCAGACCTTAGCATGCTTGGGATACAGCATGAGAGGTGCAGAAAACATGCAGGCAATTTCTGGTTCATAACTGTCTATTAGACATGCCTGAACCATGCAGTTCCACCCAGCCTCCTCTGCTTATGCGTCCAGAAAAGTGTTTGGTTCAGGCTGGTTCATACCCCGCAGTTATTATGAAAAACTCCACCTTTTTTCCCCAGACACTGATGAAAGAAGTTTATATGTAGCATACATATGAATCAATTACTTTGTTGTGTGCTCACAAGGCCACCATAAAGTTCAGAGGAGGCTGACAGAGCGCTGCCCAGAGCAGCTGTGCGTGCCCCATCCCTGGCAGTGCTCAAGGCCAGGCTGGACAGGGCTGGGAGCCACCTGGGCTAGTGAAGGTGTCCCTGCCCATGGCAGGTTGGAACTAGATGGTCTTTAAGGTCCCTTTTGACCCAAACTGTTCTATGATTCTATGACTCCCATACAATGGCAGCTCTAGCTCTGTTCATATATGCCTGCATCAACTGAGGGGAAAGTCAAATGCATGTGTGCAGCTGGGAGGGAAAAAATGTCATGGGAGGGGAGGGGAGGGGGGCAGGCAGGGGGAGTGGAGAAAGTTTACAGCACATTTTCAGGCCCCGGGTAAGCACATTTTAAAGCGCCAACAAATAGCCCTTCATTACCACCACATGAGAGTGCACTGAAGGACCAAACCATGCTTAAGATTTAGCTGTGCACTCATCAGTAGAACACGGGCAGGACACATGCAGGGGGGAAGCACTTACATCAATGAGGTCAGAGACATCGTGGATGTAGTATTTACTGACAGCTGCATTGGTGGCTGCCAGGTTCAGCAGGTAGTCGTTCCTGGCTTTAGTACATTTCAGCTTGTTTTCAGAATATTTGGCTTGTCTCTGAAAAAGCAAAATGGAATGTCAGAGCACAAACAGGATGCTACTTTCACAGCTTCTCTTGCTGCTGGGCCCCACAGCACCCTGCAGCTTGGGTGTGACGTTAATTAATAAATTTTTTTACAGGGTATGAAACGAGGCACCCTGGCCAGGATGGAGGAGATTGCATCTGAACACCCCTGGTACCGTCAGCCAAGGCACAACGAGCACATTCTGCTCAGATGTACCCCATGCACCCTGAGCACAGCTGCTCTTCCTTTATCTGTGCAGTTGTGGAGGTTTTGGCATCAATCAGAATTAGAGGGCCAAATTTTCCTCTCAGAAATGCTGATGTACATTTGGACTTGCTCCAGATTTATGCAGCTGTATCAAAGTGGAATCTGGCCCAGAGGCCCAAGCTACAAAATTTAGAACAGGACCCAGAATTCAAAACTGCATAGGAAAGCAGATGTGCTCAAGATCTGGGGCATTTGCCCAGGCAGACCACTAATCTAAAGGTTTAGCACCAAAGATTAATCCTTCAAAGAAGCATGCTGCTAGACAATGCCCCAAGGTCAACACACGAGCAAACTCGTCCTGGCTCAGGAGGCTATTGCTTTTTCTCCAAAATTAACAGAAAAATTACAGTTTCGGAGATTCTGCTATCTACTGAAGCCAGAAAGGAGTTAAGACCAGCAAAGCCAACTGAATGCTGCACTTTAACTCCCAGAGTCTGCAGCAGAAGAAACACTGTTAATTTATATATCCGACCTTTCCTTGCCTGCCACGAGTCTCTGACGGAACCCTGGGACAGCTATTGTTCATGGCTAAAAGTGCTTTTTTTAAAAATATAAGTCATGAACAAACCACAGCCCCCCGTAGCAGGGGCCTGGGTCTGTATCAGAAAGCATCGCTGTGCCGAGCCAGACACCCTGCCCCGCGCTGCCCTCCTCAGTGTTCAGCTCGGTCTTGGGTCCCAGCCAGCGCATGGCGAAGGCCACCGTGAGGCCGAGCGGCTGGTGTACCAGCACCTCCCACCGCCCATCTCTGCCACGGGCTCTCAGAGCCGTCACCCTCCGAGGCCGCTCCAGCCGCCCTTCCCAGCCCTCCCTCCAGAGACCAGCACAGCAGATGTCATGGGTGGCCATGTGGCTCCCGTGCGGGTCCACCACCCCCTCCAAAGGCTGCGCTGCCTTATGTCCCCCATCCCCATTTGTTGTTGAGCAGTGCCAGCCTGATTTTGAAGCAAATCCTCGCTAGCAGCTAGTTTTGGCACGCCTCCACAGCCAGGAAGCAGCAAAGAGGCTCATCATGGCCGCCTCAGCCTGCCCTTCAGCAAAGCACAAGCACACAGGTCGACATCCTCCCTAAGCCCTTCCACAGACAGGGGAGCAGCAGCACAGAAGCAGGGAGGGCTGGAGCCAAGCCCCCAGCCTGGCTCCCCATCCTTCCCTCTCACCCACCTTCTCCTTCATTTTCTCAATCTTCTTGACAGAGCTGCGCCGCTGAGGTCTGTCCTCATGCCGCAGAAGGTTCACGCTGATGTCCCCCGACTTGTTGAACTGCTTTTCCTCCTGCTTCTCTGCCTCCTTCAGCTTGCTCTCAGCACTGATGCTTTCTGCATGATACATGTGGTAGGTCTTCATCACCTGAGGAAAGAGAAGTTTGTGAGCACCCTGCCCAATGGCCACATGAAGCATCAGTGCACAAGAAGATGACAGCCACGGGCAGCGTGGAGCAGCCTCAGCTGTGCCAGGGCTGTCTGAGGCTACTATGGCATGAAGCGACAACAAAGTGGGAAGGAAAAGCCCCTAAGTGCCCCTGCCCATGGCAGGGGGGGTGGAAATAATCTTCAAGGTCCCTTCCAACCCAAACATTTCTATGACTTTATAAAATTAATGCCATCACTAGCCCTATTTCAAAATGGCATAGAACCAGTCTAAGTACCACTATCCCCATGCAGTCCCTGTTGCAGGGACAGGCTAGGATGTGCCTCCAGCACACACCTGTGTTCAAAGAGCACTGTGCGCCTTCTGCCTACAGGGAAAAGAGACATAACTTCCAGTGCTTTGCAGCTGAGATAAGCGTCTCCATGACGAGAGACTGTGAGGTCAAAGTCAACCTGAAGTCACTTTTGACCAGACCACTCTGTTCCCACACTTGCACTTGCTAAGCAAACCCATCAGCATAACCCCTGCTGTACCATCCTGACAGCACATCTCACCTGCAAGGTGGTGGAGCTGTGCTTTCCAAGCAGAAATGCAGTTTGTCTCCTATCACCAGTTAATTCTCCTCTTGCTGCTGTGGGTAAGCAGCGTCAGCGCAGACTGCAGCAGCACCGAGCCCTCTAAGTTCCAGATCACCACCAGTGACTCTGGATAGAGGAGGCTGATCTACTGCCAGGAAAACTCCTGCAGGCAAAACTTCTACCACAGCCTTTCCTTTCAGATACAAAAGCCCAAAGGGCACACTGCGATCATTTTAATGGAGCTGGCAAGAGGAGCACATCTGCTCTTCTCTCTTTATGCCTTTAGTCACGTTGTCCCCTTTCATCATCTCCCTTCAGGATTTGGACGTTGTATTCCGCATTGTCTTGACAAGGCTGGAGATGCCTGACTTCTCACTGAAGATCAGCCTCACGCACAGTGCCCAGGTACCACTGGCAACAGCACTGGGACAGGATTGCCTCAAGGCCACAGGTTAAAAAGGAGAAGGAACCCACAGAAGCAGAGTAACTTTGCATAAGCCTTAATGAAGAAAATACAGGGTTTTCCTGAGCTGCAGTCATCAGCAGGAACCAGGAGTGTTTAACTTGGATGAGGTTAAGCTGAAACATATGATGTCTCCTCTTGCCAAGCACAAGCGTCAGCTGCAAATGAGCTCCAAATGCCGCATCGAAGCATCAACCCAAATGTGCCATCGCTGGGAGTTACAATTTTAAGCAACTGCTTGTGCCTTGTTTCTGAGCTTCTTTATTTAAAAATCCTGCAAATTCTAACATAGATCCAAGACACATATTTCAAACTGCAGTTTCTGCAGTGAATGCCACAGGACACACACAGAACAGTTAGTTTCTGGGGTTTTCCTAAGAAGAAAGACTAGAGGGCTTCAATGAGTACTCCTCATCTTTGCTGTCTCCATCTTTCTGGGGGAAACGTGAAAAAGAAGTGTCCTGCGCTTCAGTGCAGTCAGGCAGCAATGAGAGAGGTTTCTCCAGCACCCAGAAAGCCTCTAACACAACGCAGCAGCAAACCCCAACAATTAAACAGTGGTCCAAACTGCTTTATTTTTGTGAAATCTAAACGTTATGAGACAGTTACCTAACCAGAAAGACTTCAGCACAACTCATCGGTACTCTCTGTCCACCCACAGCTACACCGCTCTGCCGCCAGCCTGGGGACACGTTGCCATCACCCCTTTTCCCACTGACCCCAGTGGGTCCCGCAGCTGCAAGGGGGGGGGGGGGGGGGGGGACACACGACACCTCAGCAGCCAGAGTGCAGGGCAGGGTGCTGCAAGGGGGGTACCCAGCCCCACTGCGATCTGGTACCTTTCTTTGCACAGGCTCTTACTGACTTATTTGCTAATGACTGGAGAAACCTTCCTTAACAAAGGTCCTTTCTCCTCCTCTGTATTTTGTCCCTGCTTGAACCTGAAAAGGTAACACAGGAACCAGGTTTAAAAGTCCTCTGAAAGTCTCTTTAACAAAGCACAAAGGACCTAATTTCCATTAAAGTATCTTCCCCAAACTCCAGCATACATGTTGCTGAAACGTGCTTTAAACAGCTCACTGTGCTGACCACGTTCCTCACCAGCTGCCATGCCACACAGCTCTTGGAAATTCAGGGGATATTTTCTGTTTGGTTTAGTATCTGCCTTAATTTAATTTTGAATGGGAACTACCTGCACCGCACCATCAGCCCTTTGATCCGTGCCTTCTTGGTGCTTGCAATTGAGTCACACTGTCCCTGTCTTACGCTACTGTGTCATACGGAAAAACTGCCACAGCTGCATCCCTGGGATCTTTTCTGCAAATAAGTTAATTAGTTGCAATAGATGAAGAAAAATACATCCCAACGCTCATTAGTTATTTAACAACACAAGTTGTGTCTTCCAATATTAATAACACGTTCTGGGTAAAGGCCATTACCAAAATACCAGCTGTAAATGGCAGTGTTTGCTGTCTTCAGCTAGAAGTGCTTTATATTTCTAAGCAGCCCATCATTAAGGTTCTGATCCACCAGAGAAACCAGACCAAAACTGGGTGACCCACATTAAGCACAGGCTCAGGCCCTCCTGAAGTCAAGGAGACCAAAATACAAGCCCAGCACACAGGGTGAAGCAGAGATGAGCACGGCCATAGGTGAAAGCCTGCTGAAGACCCCAGCCCCCTCCTCCCTGGATGCAGCCTATGGCTTAGCCTAAGGGACAACCACAGCGCCAGGTCTGAGAAAGGGACAAATCCATCGACCGACATGGGCTCACCTCCACCTCCCGGGTCTTCCAAGGGAGCGTGAAAGCAAACATGCCCTTTTCAGAGGACTTCTACAGAGTGACACAGAGCAACGTATCAACGCGTTTCTACCACGGGATAGTCAGTGACTTCTAGAGCTGGTACTGACAGAAAACACCCGCCATGGAGGGACAGCCTCCCCCTGCAGCGCTCCCCACGGAAAGGGAGAGCTGCCTCCAGCCACTGCTACACAGGGAATGATTATTGCCATTATGTTTAACCTGGGCAATGCATCTGTAGATACTATTCTAATCAATACAATTAATTTCACAGTTATTAATCCTCTTCCATAATACCTCGTGACAAACAATGGCACCAGTTCAAATCACAGCACTTCTATGGACTCCATCGTGCTGCCGTCAGCTACAGCCGTGTCCCTGCATTACGGCAAACAGCCCACACACCAAACCGCGCGCTGTCAGTGCCACACACGTACGAAATAGAAAGCGCTACCAGAATGGTGCTCTGGCTTTCCTACCCTAATTGTGGCCTGACTTCTTCAGACAGGGATGCATACAATACAGAAAGGGACCAGTGAGCAAAGCAACAGAGAACCTCCGACTTTACGGACTCCAACCTGCTAGCTGTCTGCTGGAGTCTGCACGAAGGAATCAAAGCATGAAGCTGGTTTTATTTCACAGCTAAATTTTTCCTGTGCAAAACTGTTCACAAGCAACTCCTATTTCAGAATGAAATTCATCTACTTCCTTTTTAATTAAAATCAGCATGGTTTGGGGGTTTAGTTCTTTCCACACAGAAAGTTCACAGGGTGACTTGCATCAGAACTTCAACAAGGCTGAATTAAAATCAATCTAGTTATTTTGGCTTAAGTTTCAGATGGTGGGTGCCCGAGAAGCCTGTAAAAATTATATTGTTTCCACACAGTGCACAGAATTCCCCTCTTGAAAAGCTTAAAAAACAGCCTAGCCTAGCCAGGGCACATGTACGATGGATACAGGGCTTGGCCATAGGCAAAATAAACAGCTTCCTTGCGCTGACAGCAGACAAATGACGTTTTACAAGGCACAGCTTGGTGTCCCTTGGGCCAGGGGTCCCTATTCCGTATCTGATTCTGTCAACAGCCACAGCTACTGAATGTGCTACTCCTTGGATACCCAACACGTCGCAATGAAGGCCCGAAGATGTCCCAGAACGCCACCAGCATGCTGGACCAACCTGCATGCCAAGCACGCAATTAAGCCTGTTCTACCTGATGTCTCAAGGACAAAACTACTGACTAGAGAGGATCTGGCTTGCACTGAACAGATTTAAGGTGATCTTGTTTGCCCAACCGGACCTGCTTTTTCTTCATGTTTCATCATCATGCCTGAAAAGCGTTGCCTCTTCCCTGCTCCTTCCCAGCCGGATGATGTTATCAGTTTGTTATCTTGGCAGCAAGGTCAGTTCAAAGAAAACACATTTCCAGTCTGTCTTGCCATTGAGATACATTGTGCTCAGTGTGGGGGAGCAAAGCTGTGAATGGGGGGAAAGCTCAGCTCCAGTGAAATTCTGCCACAGTCTCTATGCTCTTCCTTGGCCAACTGCATGTGCTTCAGACCTCAAGATGATCTATCCACATCCCTCAGGTGATGCTCCTGTCCCGTGTTTGGGTTCTGGGTAGACCGGCCCACAGGTATTAAGGTCAGCCCAGCCCTTGTTAGCCTTTCCTTGTTTTGCATCTGTCATGCTGCTGTTGTAATTAATCTTAATTAGCCACCACCACTAACACAGCTTGTAACATTCAACCATCAACAGCACACTCCCAAATCTCACACAGGCTTTTTAATCCAATCTGGCTGTCCACCCACACTGCAGGTCTCACAAAAAATGAATCCTTCAACAACCAATGCAGAAACAAACCTGTTAAGAGAAAATTTATGGCAGAAATTTCAAATAGTATCATTCATGCTCTGTTGTTTAGGCCTATTTTTCAAAAAGATGGAATAAAATAATTGTTTAGGAATAAACTTACTGCAGTGTTATTTATGTACCAGTAACAGATGCAACCAAAGAAAGCAAATACATCGCCTCAATTTTCCAACATAAGACTGACTTTATATTGCTTTGTTGATACTAAACTTCAAATAAAATACCAAAAAACAAATCCAATTGCTACAGGGCAAAAGACAAGCAACACAAAGACTTTTACTGCCCAACTATGAAAACCTGCTTGAAGAGCAACTTCTGAATAGCAGTGTAGGATTTCACCTGGAGGCACAGAGACAGCTCGGCAACCAAAGTGCTCCTTGGAGCAGGGAGATGAAGCTGGTAACACACAAGCTAAAAGTTTTATGTGTTCCTCAGCAGCGGGTCATGTTCAGCCATCATCCACAGGCCACCAGCCTCAGAGAAGCGGGTCAGGTTTCAGCCACAAATTAGCTGCCAACACGGAGCACAGCTGCCGGGCCATTAGTGCCTGGCAGAAAGCACCAGCCAGGAGAAAGCTGAAAGGGGCCTAAAGGCAACACAGCATAGGAGCCTAGCAGGTGAGAGCATTACTGCCACCAGGCATCACCCTGGATCATGCCCAAAACAACTCCATTGATGCTGCAGTGAAGCTGCCGAGAGGGCACGGTGTGGCCGCAGCAGCCCCTCACAGCAGGGCCGCTGGGAGATCTTCCTCTGCTGCCATCAACACCTGTGACGAGTGAAAGGTTCCTCACAAACGCAAGAGGAACGAACAGGCTGCACCACGGGATGGCAGGATGGAGAGCAAGCCTCCGCAAGTCACTGCCACGTTGAATGGGCATTTTGTTGTAACAAATGATGTTGCTTGCGCTCCCCTTGCTGCACAGGCTAGGCATGGGTAGGATCAGCTCATTACTCACCGTGTAAAGCTCGTTGGTGACTTTCAGGAGTTCTTCATGCATCTGTAAGCCAATCTCTTTACTCTGGAAGACAAAAAGAAGAGTTGAGACTCCATTACACTCACAACGTGCAGTTTGAAAGGAAAAACTATTTTGGAGGGAAGAGTAAAACTGTATGACTTCCAAATACTCCTTGCTTGGAACACCCCCAGTGCACCGTGGCTCCAGAGGACCTCACACCACTCAAAGGGCTTCAAACTCCAGAAATAGGCAGGAGGCATGGAAAGAGGGAATGGGATCCCTACAAATGCCCGGTTCAATCTCAGGAAGAAGAAACAAGGTGACAGGTTTTCTCCCCCTGACTAGCTGATCAAAGGTACGCTGAAGGCGCCCTGTGCTGCCAGAGTACTAGTACAGGACACCATGGTGCCAGGAAAAGGGACAAAGGCTGGGGACACTGGCAAGCTGGTAGGACAGGGAAGCAGTGAACTGTTCTCTTCTTTTCTTAAACCGAGTGGCCAACCTCATCCTGGCCAAGCCAGAAGTACTTGTCCCCAGCACGTCCACCCCGTCCCCAAGCGGACCCTGTTAATCCCAGCAGAGCCTTTCACACCCATCCTGCAGACAGCAAAACCACAGCAATCTCTCACAGACCTGTGAGGCTTTTCTTTCCTCCCTTCAGCTGACAATGGAGGGGGTGGACCTTGGCAGCACAACCAGCTTCTGGTAATGCCCCTCTCAAATACCTTCTGCCCCTCAGAGATGTGACCTCTCCTGGCTCCCCTACTGAAGGCGAGACTTGCCATTCTTCGCTCTGCAGTGCAGTTAACAAAACCACGTACTTTTTAATTCTGGGTATTATTTTAGAAAACAAAACGGCCCCGCAGCATGAGAAATGCCCCAGGGGCCTTATGTGCACCACTTCAGAAATCCTGTCTAAGATCCTTCCTGCTCCAGGAGCTGAAAAGACATCATCAACAGGGCTGCCAATCCACATCTGGGCTCCGTTTTTTCCATTTCTAAACATTAAAACCAAAATACAGATGACTGCCTCTTCCAATCTGCCTGTGACAATGAAGTTTAAAAGTAAACTGGTATTTTGATTTCCTTTAATTTTCTACAAATCCTTAACAAAATAAAATGCGTGATTATAAACATGAACACATTCAGTACAGTAAATCCTCATGCTATTTCAGAATTGCTGCATTTTTGTTTGAGGTCGATGTTTGTCCATGGATCACCCAACCTGGGTTTCAGAGACCATGATGAAGAATATCACGCAATTTATTTACCCTGCAAACAGACAGGGATTAATCTAGAATTACAGACAATATTGCTTTGCCTTTCCACTGGCAGGATTTACCTCCAGCCCGTAGCCAACTCACTGTGTGGACCTGACATGTAACGCCCGCCCCCCCATTCTGGGGACTTGTTTCACATTAAGCCTGGCAGAGTGCACAGAAGCTGGGCCCGCTCCATAGCTGGTAGCGTTTTACAGCTTGACTGCCTATTTTTCAACAAAACCTGCATTACTGGATGTGGGTGAGCGGCCGCTGCATTCTCCACACTGAGCTGGCTGTGCTAGTGCTACATTAGCTACCCTAACTCACATTATACAATAAACACCTGTGAGTACACAAATCGCTTAGATTTGCATTCTCCAGGCATACAGTATCACCTGTCCGTCTGCCTCGATTTAACAGATTCATTAAAGACACCCGCTGCTGGACTTGCAACTTCCAATCAACTTTCATACTTCAGAGCAAAGATTACCAGGGCTTCCCAGCCCCAGCCCTTCACCTTTTAGGTTTACCCTGACCATGACCCACGCTCCCCAATTTGTCTTCAGTAGCTCCTTTTAACTATTCCCACGTGAGTGGACCAAAGTACCTCTCAAAATGGACATTTTATTACGAAACAGCAACACCATCGTTATATAATAAAGTTTCCGATTTCACCACCGCAACAGCCAAAGTTCAGCGAGCTTAGGGGAAAGCTCACCGCGAGTGTGAAAACTCATGGCATCTTCCTCCCTCCACCCCCCTGTCTGCTGAAATCCTGTCACCAGTTTGTTTGCAGCTTCCCTGCCAGGCAGGATGAAGCGGATCCAGTTGCCTACCTCCCACAGCATGAACGCGGCATTTCACGGGAGAGCTGCAGCTCGGCGAGCCACTGAACGTTTCAGCTTGGCTGCAGATCAAGTCGCTCCCACTCAGAAATCCAGTGGTTGGATGCTACCGTAGATATGCATGCACTGCTTTCCTGCCTCCCTTGTAATTACACGCCAAATCTGTCTGTGGAACTTTCTTGGCTAGGAAACAGTTATTATAGCTTGAAGATGTGTTTAAGTATAGACACCCCCTCAAAAAAAAAAAAAAAAAAAACCAAACAAAAAAACCCACACACACCAAAAACAAACCACCAAACCAAAAAAACCTGAGCAGCTTCTTTCAGATTTCCTCAAATAACTCCATGAATTTGTGCACACAGTCAGGGAAAACATCCTGTCAGCTTCTTGGCTGGATGGCTGAAGAAGCCCACGACACAGAGAGGTCTTCTAATTAAAGCTAGCTGGACAACCTACATAGATGAAAAGTTTTCATCTTCAGAAGCACAACTGATGCACACTGCTCCCATTCCACCATGCATGAGGTGCCAAGGAGATGCTGAGTACCAGAAGGTGCTAAGTACCCCCCACCACCTGGGAACCTCTGCTGGAAACCCCGGTCCTCCTCCCCACCCTGCCAACACAGGCAGTTGTCAGCTGGTCTCGCAAACCTCACTGTGGCTTGCTAACAAGCCAGAAAGCTATTAAAAGCATGTATCCCTCCAGAACGCGAGTTATTAAAGTCAGGGTCTGCAAGCGGGGGTCTCGGAGCCCAGATGTCCCCAGCCGGCAGGAGCTCAGAGCCGTGCATAACCCCTCCAGGGTGACCCTGCTGCCACACACAGCCCGGGTGCCGCACCGAGCCCCCCGGCCGAGGGAGGACAGGCTTGTGGGGCAGCCATGGCCCAGACCCAGCTGCAGCTCTCGCCTCTGCTCCAGGGTTCCTGTGCAGCAGGGGGGAAGCCCACAAAGCCGTTAATTTTCAAACCTAATTTTAGACTCCTAAATAGAGCAACAAAAAAATGGCTCAGTGGTCAGCAGCATTCCCCTGAGTTACACTGACACAGCAGGACCACAGGTGGATAAGACATTTAAAGACCCATTTGCTTTACAGACACCCTAAACCAAACACCCTGCATCCTGCTGGTGGAGACCAAAATGGTCTCCAGCACCGTCAAGTCCCCCAGCATCCATCCAAGAGGGCAGTGTCCAACCTCGTGATGCTGGCGCCTCTTTTGAACGCAGGCAGGTGAGAAGCTGAAGGACTCGCCTCTTCTCCGCGTTTGCTGCCTCCCCTTTTTTTAACAGGGAAATTACATTTGTGTGCTTACAGGAGACAATGCCAAAATGTCATCCGAGTTCCTTGGTACCATCCGCAAAACCCAAGCTCCAATTTAGCTGCTTGTTTTACGCCTCCCAGTCCTACTAAAAAACACAGTTGCTTGCTGGGATTGCAACAGCTTCAGCCTAGTAGGTTTATGAGAATTCCTGCCTCTGCAAAGTAAGCGGAAGAAGCAACACAGACTACTGGCAACAAAGAATGCTTATTTTAAAGACAAAACTCCCTTCTGGACACCACTTCTTCATTAAATCTCCATCCAGGATACTGCAGTATGGGGCATAATTAAATTCACTGTCATGGAACGTAATTAAATCTCACACTAGGCAATAATGCAGCACAGTTATTTCGGACATAGCAATGCTCTGTCTCAAACATGTAATTTCCTGTATTCCATACTTTGAAGAAGCAGCAAACTTCTTTCCTTCTGCCACAGCAGGGGAGGTAAAAGGGGAGAAACCTGCTCGGCCCAGGGGGGCCAGCGGTGTGTCCCTCGCCCAGGTTGTGCCTCTGCCAGGAGGACGTGCTGCAAGATTTCATGGTGACAGAGACTCAGTCTGACAACAGATCAAGCCAGATCTCTGCAGTGACGTATCTTAGCATCTCCATTTATTCCCTGCCTATTAGCAACATTAACACACTTGCCTTGATCACCTCCTCCTGCGCCAGGAATGCAACTCACGCTGGAAGCTCCAGGGAAATTTGCACAATTGAGTTTTCTTCCTCTACTCATTAGCAAGGCTCACCAGCCTGCCAGAGCAGGCAGGGAGGCTGGCTGTTCATTTCAGCTGCACAGGCTAAGCTGCACACCCTGGATGGTTGGGTAGAGGACGCTGGTCCCCTGCGCTGCCCACGGAGCTCCCCAACCTACCTGCAGGTCTCCACCGCAGCACCTCTTCGCAGAAGCTCTGCAATACCCTTAAACATCTGCACAGCTCTGCAGTACTTGGTGACAGGGCACCATTCCTCAACTCAAGCAAGCAGCATTCCATCTCCGGGTCCTACATTTCCCCGGAAAGCTTCTGCTGGGAAAGAGGAGACAATACCACAGAGGCCACATGCTCCCTGCATCTCACATTTCCGACCCAAGCTCAGCCTACCACATCTACCTCAATGTCAGTGTCAAGGCCTGACAGCGAGTAGGGGGAATCAAAAAATCTCTCCCTTGTAGGTCTCTTCTCCCAGGTAACAAGCAGTAGGACAGGAGGAAACGACCTCAAGTTGTGCCAGGAGAGATTTAGATTGGATATCAGGAAAAATTTATTTATTGAAAGGGTGGTCAAGCACTGGAAGAGGCTGCCCAGGGAGGTGGTGGGGTCACCATCCCTGAAGGTGTTTAAAAAACACGTAGATGCGGTACTTAGGGACGTGGGTTAGTGGTGGACTTGGCCGTGCTGGTTAATGGTTGGACCTGATGTCTTTTCCAGCCTAACTGATTCTGTGATTCTAAATCGCAGCCCACCTCCAGAGCCAGTCCCAGTGGGAGCCATGCTGAAGAATCAGGAAGAGCTGGAGAGTCAAACCCGATTTCTACTCCTGAGCTCCTGCAGCTCCGTACTCCCACTCAAACCACCACCTTTCAAGTCGTGTGTGACACCATGGCAGACTGCGAGGAGGAGCTGCAGGCTGAGCCACCACCAAAACCAAGCCACCCAGAGCCGCTCGGAACAGCACCCTGCTCCTGGGCTCTTCAAAGCAGGCTGCGCTCAGAAAGCTTCCCCTGGCTTGGCCTGCCGCTCCCGGCGCCTGTGGATGCTTTTCTGATGAAAAACATCTTGGGCATCAACTGTGCGACCCAGCATGCCAAGGCAAACAGAAGGAGAAGAGAAATAACAAAGGTTGTCCCAGCACCGACTGGCCGCAGCCTGGCATCTGCCATGTCCTGCCTGCAGCGGAGCTACCCGTGCGCGCTGCGAGGAACCAGGAGAGCTGAAACTCGCCCAGCCAAGGCAGGCAGTAGCACAGACCAGAGGGCATTTCAGACACACCCATCTCCCCATATGAGTCCAGACAACCAACGCAAATACACGGCAGAAATCTGAAGGAGAAGCAGCAGCAACCCATCTCTCATGTCTTGTACCAAGAGGTTCAGAGCAGGTGACACGAGGACTTCTTGGCCCATTTTTAACCATGCTGGCCACGTACCCCAAAGGTGCCCATGACCACCTCTCTAGCAACACCATGGCAAAGATTCATGTTTCTCTCTCAGCCTGGATACACAGCTCCTGGCTTCCAGATGACATTGTGCCTGACTCAAAAATCTCTCTGCAGAAATTTATTACCCTGCTCTGGAGAACAGCAGTTTCTGTGCAGCAAGAAGCTGTACCCACTGGAGAACAATGGCCCTCTGTCACCATAACTATAACCAGCCAGTGCAACAAGTAAATGGTATCATTATTGGGTCTTTTTATAAAAATGCTGGGACACATTTAATATCCCCACGGGCTTCTCCTTCACTGTAACAGCCATCAGCAACACAGCCCCCAGCTTTGGTATCGCTAATGAAAGGTGTTGGTCTTGGGTCTCCAGGCTCCAGCAAACTCTCACTTATGAAAATTGCCATATATATATCGTGGCTTCAGATTAGAGGGTCACAAAGCAAGGCCAGGGAAGGACAGAAAAGGAATGGGAAAAAAAGAAAACACATCACTGGATGGGAACAACTGCCCATTTTGTAACAAAAGAATTATCAAAGTCCAAATCCGGACTTGGCTTACATTTTGTGAGTGGTTCCTGCCTTCACAAATACGAATTACAAGCATCAATCCATGTTCTGCCCTGAGACCACCTTCGGATGAATCCCACAGTTCAGCGCATATTTTCTGCAGCTATTCAAGAAGGAGACAAGTTTCCACAGTTATAATTGGGATTCCTTTGGACACAATTCAAAAATACCTGAAAGGCCAACAAAGGGGCTGTGGATTGCTGAACTGACATCCATCACCATGCTTAAACACAAGCGATGCCAAGACCGCCTATAGACTCTCCTGCAGACAGGCAGGTTTCTTCTTGTCAGAGTCCTCAGGAGTCTCTGCTCCTAAATCTGCACTACCCGTGACAGTCCTGGGGGACATGGCACTGTCACAGAGCAAAGCAACTCCCCACCAGCTCCTATCCCTAGAAGATGCCTTCTGTGCCCCAAGGGGCCAGGTTGTGCCAGCCAGACTCCTCGCATCACCCGCAGTGCTGGTCTTGCAGTACTGCACCCTTACACCACAAATCCACTGCTGCTGCCTGACCCCAGCCCAGCGCACCTCATGCAGTATCAACACAAGTGTCATAACACAGAGGTGCTCTGTCCCTCGATGCCACCAAGCACAGAGGCAGTGTGTATGTGTTGGGAGGGAAGGAGCGGAAAGAAAAACAACAGGATTTGAGATGCAAGCGTGCCATGGATTTGCAGGGGATTAACGGTGTTTTCTGCTCTGTTCCCATCAATTCCTAACTTGACTTATTTTTTGACTGCTAGTGAGCGCTAAGATGGCATGCTTGGAGCCTGGTATTTTAACCCTACCATGCCATCCCAAATTTAGTACACCCAAGTTGGAAAGTTGCTTTTCCTTACGCGCATCACTTAACATTTGCCTATATATGATCATATACACGACTTTATTACCAAATTACTAACACCCATAGTCACAAAAATATGCTTACATACTCAATATGCACATAACTGTATGTGCGTATTAAAGGCACTGTTGCATATATTTTACAGAAACACATGCTTCTTATTTAAAAGTTGTTGCTTCTGTATTTAATTCCTCTATCTGCCAATTTCAGGAATTCAATCCCCATCTCTTCTTTTGTATTTTCATTACAAGCTTTACCCATTTCCTTTCTTGGATTTGCTGGGGTTTTTCAAACTATGACTTAGGGCCTACAGTTTCATTTTTAAAAATTTTCAATACTGATTTTTTTCAGCTTATTCTAGTTATCTGTTCTCCTGGGATTCCAGGCTATTTCTGCATCTCAGGACCACTTTACTAACAACTTCTCCTCCCTCAACAAACATGCATACCTTTGACCAATAATGTTTCACAGCTAACATGCTATTCCCCTAAATACATCAAGTTTCTCCTTTTTGAGTCTGCTGAGCCGAACGATTGGCTCAGACACTGGATGTATGTTACCCGCAATGCCTATGGACAACCAAAGTGGGTCCACCAAGTTCAGCGATGCGCATTGATCTTATCAACATAACACCTGGCTGGCTTGATAAAGTCTCTTTGGTTCTGTGTTAAAATCTTCAGAGTGGAGTTTAAAATCTTGGCTGCAGGAAGTATCCGATTTCCACCCCACCAAACCTCACCAAAAGCCCAAACACTATCATCACCGTCCCAAGGAGCCAGCCCTTGCCAAGTCCCCTGCCGACTTCTGCACCTTGCAGTTCAGCTGGACTCCCCGAGGGCTGCAGCCTGCTCTTCCCCATCACACAACCATTGGGGATATTAAAAAGAAATGGACCATGAGAGGAGGGGTTGCAATCTCCTCCTTCTCACTTTCAAAGGTAACAAAATGCCACCAATTAAGCCAAAAAGAAGCAATCCACTAGCAGAAGATGGCAAACTCCCCGACCCAAGCGTCACCAGCCTTATAGCTGAGCCACAAGCCACAGCTCCCGCCGCAGGAGAGATACAAGCCCCTCTGTGGCGGAGAGGGCACGGCTTCCCTGGGAGCAGTGCACCAGCCTCGGGCACCACTGCAGTTCAGAGCAGCAGCCACAAAGCTGTCCTGTCACCAAACGCAGCCACAGCAGGGACCCCAGCCCACCACAACAGATTTGCCAATGATTCAAGAAATGTAACCTCACTTCTCCTCTACCTCTGAGATTCAGCTTGCACCTCCCATAAGCCCTGCTGCTGAGGGCCCGTGCAAGCCATCCCTGCCCTCAGCTGAGCCAAGGTCAGATGTGGAGCTGGCTCTGTTAAATGTCTTCAACTCAGACACTAAGGCCCAATCCCCACCAGCCGCAGCCGTAGGTGTGCCTGAGCGATGCACAGCCAAACCCCAGGGACCATGCGCTGCTGGTCAGCAGGAGGGCAAAACACTTTGGTGGAGATGCACAAAACACAACGCCCCAATTTACCGATGAACGATCCCCACTGCTGCCAAGCACATCCAGGGAAGCAGAGGGGAGAAGCAGCTCAGCACCCAGTCTGTCTCGACAGATTACCACCGCACTCGCTTCTTAGTTATGCGCATCCTCATACCCCAGATATTTTGTCCCTGCTTCTTCGCTGAGATTGTTTACATTTACATGATGAAACACAAAACCTTGCAGTTCCTCCCTGTACCCACAGCACGTCACAACCCATTAATAAATTCTAGATTGAAGGAATTAAAAGTGACATCTCTGGAAAAAAAAAAAAGTTACCCTAATTTACCATCAAAGAGCAATCTACAACAAAACCAAACAGCTGAAGCACAACTGCAGATGTCTTTAACCCTTCTGGAGCCTGTTTATTTGCTGAATGGTCCTGTAGAGTACAGTCTCCCCAGGAGCAGAGATTCAAGCATTTTACTCATCATACCCAAAACCAGATCAGCTAAAATAGTGGAAGATCCCTCCTCTGAGCAGTCTTGTGCCAGCTGCAAGGCTGGCCTGGGTGTCCTAAAGCCTTTTACCAGGATGCTCACGTTCCCACACGTGTGCCTCGGGCTTCTCGCCAAACACTGCTGCCAAGCGGGAGGCACAGCCCCAGACCTCTTTTGGGCACAGGGTGCAATAGGTTAACAAAAACAAACAACCTGAATATCCTCAGATGAGACAGCCTCCCTATCCACATTAAGGGCGAATGATGACATAAGATAAGCTTTTCCTATGATCTATCTGAGCATTATTTTCTGGGACAGTGAGTTCTGCTACAATTTAAACCTCAAGGGACAAATGCGAGTGAAATCACAGATCGCAACCCTATTGTTGTAAAGCCCCCTTTGATTAAAAGCAGGTGCTGGCTTCTGCAGGCTGCAGATGGAGTCAGGGCTACTTCACCTCTCCTGGAAGAAGACAGGGGAGGGAGAAACAAGGAGCAAGAATTTCTGTAAGTGTTGTGCCTTAAAAGTTGAAATTTAAATTCAAAAAAGAGGAGGAAGGGAGAGGGGGAGGGACTGAGGAAAAGCAAACACAAAGAAATAATTCTGCTGAATGATTAAATACTTTATCATCTTGTCCTGGCCAAGGATTGACCTGCTACAAAAAAAAAACAAAAACCACAAACCACCAAAAAACCCTGAACACTTCAAACACTCTGTTTATGTCCTTGTTTGAGCACTGACTGGATTTGTCATCATATGGTTCAAAGTGAGACATACCATTTTGCAGACCTAGGAATGCTAACCAGAAGGACAGTCTTAATATAAATCTCAAAAGAGGGTTCAGAGTAAAATGCAAATGGGAGGGAGATTTTGAGACAGACTTACAAGTGAACTGACACATCCCAACATTGTCCAATTTCTGGAGGCCAGAAGGACAGGAAAAGGGATGATGTCCCACATCAGATCAGCAAATATAATCCTGACCTTGCAGTTTAATTTCTAGTTCAGATCTATAAACTAGAGGAAAATAGCCATAAAAATATCACATCAAATTTACTCTCCAGCTGGGCTAAAATTTCAAGATAACCACTGCTTGGAGAGCCCTTCTCCTGTTTGGAGAGGCAGCCATCCCAGTGGGCTCACCCACTCACTCACTGCTGTTCTCCAGCCACCCCTGTTGAAAACAAGCAAAACGTAGGAGCCATACAGCCAGGCGAAAGGTCCACGGTATCCCTGAGGGCAGCCATTAGCAAATGCCCAGAGGTGGAAGAAAAGGGTCAGCGATGCCACTGAGCACACCCATGCTGTGACGCTGTGTCCCCTGCGGAGCCGGGCTTCACATCTGTCCAGCTGCACAAGGACTCAGGTTACACACCTGGCTTTCAAAAGCATGGTACGAGGCAACAAACAGGTAGCATTACCCATAATATTACAAATGTAATATAATATAGATAGTATTAAGGATGTCTTTCCTTTGTACCGTCTCTTCCTGCCCAGTGCCTGCTGACCACCCATGGCTTACATTAGCAGGCACAACGAGGTCCTTACTCCCACTCAATACCTACAAACTGCTGTGACCCTTCCTGCTCGTACCACATTACACACTCCCCCTTCATTTTCAACTGCAGAGTCCTGGTCCACCTGGACACAAGATTCCTGCAAGTCTTTGACATTTTTTTTTAATTTGGTTATCATAAATCACTAGCAGACTTCGTCATCTTACTATTTATCCTTTTTCCAAATAATTTACTTGGAACTCTATTGAAATTCTCCTTTCTTTTGTTCCCTTCCTTTTCACCAGTCATTAATCCAGACAACAAGCACTCCTTATTCTTCAGCAGCTTCTTTTCTTCAAGAATTTCAGCAAGGGACCTTTTCCAAAGCCTACAAGACACCAAAGGTACTGTGCCAACTTACACACATGATCACTGCTCCTGGAAATACCTCCACTAGATTTCTGAGGCGTGACTCTTCAGAAAGCCATGCTGACTCCTCTCTTGTATCTGCCTACATGCCTGTCATTCTGGTCTCTACTACAGTTTCAACCAGCAAGTCTGTTTTTTAAGTCAAACTGCTGATCTGTTCTCTGAAACCCTCCAGGAGTCTTTAAAAAAAGTCATCACATTTTCCACCTTTCATTTCTCTGGCACTGACGCCAGTTTAAGCACCAGGTCACACTCACTGCTACTCACTTGACAGTTTTATATCTCTGTTTCTTTAATATTCTTGGATAAATATTATCTGGAAAGACTTAAGTGATAGTCCCTTGTACAGATTTGCTCTGCAACATCTAATGACAATTCAGTTGGATAAGGTTCCTCAGGCTGGCAACGCCACCACCCGCCACAAGAAAATCTCTAGTCTAAGCTTTTCCATAACACGTACCAAGATAAAGCAGCCAGCTGGCCTTTGGCTGTTACCTCAGAGCATTTTTGCACCTCACTCACCTATTCCCCTTCACATCCTGCAGCACACTGCTTTCTCATGATTTTGGAGAAGTTTTTGTTCACTTTGTGTCTTTAGCAAGTTGGAGAATTTTACTTGGCCTGCCTTACCACGGTTTTACATTGTCACTGTCCAGAGTTCAAACACCTCTCGAGTTTTCACACTGTGATGTTTACTTTGTAGAAAGTCCTGCTACTTTTCTCTGCATTTTAACAGCGATGGTTTTTTTGTACCTCTCTACTGACTTTTGGGAGGGCACAGTTGTGTAGAAGTCCACAATGAGCTCCTATTTTAGACTAAAATGCAAGGATGGATCCTCACTGAGCAGAACTCACCATAACTGCTTTGGTTACCTTTTTAAAGAGCCTGATGACATCCTCACTGATTTGTGACAGCCGAACGATGACGTTGTTCATGAAGATGTCATTCAGGGTAGCGTGATCTCTACTCTCTCGCCGCGTCTGTGTCAGAACCAGGTACCAGCAGTTCACAGGGGAAAGTAGATGCTGATCTTTCCTAGGGAATTGGGGGGAACAAGAAACAAAAAAAATCAAAAAGGTCAAGTGAACAAGTCAGAAAGGGATGTAATTTTCAAACAAACACTATCAGTCTATTAGCATTGCCTTCCTCCACTGCATAGACCTGCTAGAGTCCATCGTGCCCCCGAAGTGTGAGCTCCTCTTGGCTGCCTCCCCTCCCCAGCAACCGCTGCAGCATCCAGCCAAGCACCTGGTGGCCCCTCAGCATGGCTGTCGGAGCCAGCCCACCCCTCCAGCACACAGCCGTTGAGCACTACAGCCTCTCCTGCCAGACTGCTCTGACAGCGCTGGCCCCATCCACCTGCGATGATGACACCCGGCCACAGCATCTCCTGCTGCTGCCGCCCTTTGCCTCCCTGTGCCCAGGCCACAGCCGCCCAGGGCAGCGGTGCAGCTCTGCAGCCGAGCCAACCAGCACACCACAGACTCTCCAGCCACTCAGAGCCACATCCTTTTTGTGGATACCACAGGGTCACTGGTGCAGGTCCTGCTGCTGGCCCACAGCTGCTGCTCTGACCCAGCAGACAGCCTGTGCTCAGACACACGGCTACTTGCCCGCCAGCCGACCACAGCAGGACCTCCTCTTTCATGCAGGAAAGGTGCTTCGGCATCTCTGCCAACACAGAAGCTCCCAGTCTAAATATTATGCACGAGGGTTTGTCCTTACTTACCAGCCTCCCAGAGCTGCCGGTGGCAGGACAGAGGCTTTCTGTGCAGATGCATGCTCTGACGCTGACCCTGGGCACAGCCCTGTGCTTCACAGGTATACATGGACCTTTGCATACAATCTGCCCTACACAGCTTAGTTTCTCTGCTCTACCTTGATGTCTTGGGGCACCAAGCATGGTTTCTGGTCCGCTGCTCCATACCTATGCTTTAAAAAAGTGTGGTCTGAAGAAGGTCAATTAGCAATATTACAGTCATACAGTGCAGATGCTCCGGGCAACAGCTCTGAAGGACCTGGAAAGTGCAAGTCAGCTAGAGACAAGGCAAGAGCCAGTCCTCTGCCCTAGCTGGGCTGGGAACCCATCTGTGGCCCTGCTCCAGTCTCCAGGAACCTCTTTCAGAGTTTCTTTCAGCTGTTCAAGTGCTTCCCACAGGGACGTATGGCAGCACAAGAGCCAAATCAGACTCCCAACCAGACCCTTCCCGAACTGGGTGCTCTGGAAGATGGTACAGGAGAAGAGACATCCCTGGCAATCCCTTCAACACTCGGCAAATGAGACAGTTCTGCTTCTTTTTTCCACTCTGTGCTATTAATACAGCTGTCGCTCCCATATTCCAGAAAGAGCCCATTTGCCACACAATCTGTTGTACCGCATTTAGTCCACTAAACAGTGCTGGAGAAAATGTTTTGCATCCAACGTTACCACAAAGTGTCTGTGCACAATATGAATACATTCACATACGCTGAATATTCATGACAGTCTTAATCCAACTCACGCTGCAGTCAACAAAGAGATTGCCCTGAGCGGCACCAGGCATGGGGCAAGTGGCCTGAAGAGCCCCTACAAGCCATGCAGCATCCTCAGAGCAAGCTTGTCCCTACCCGGCTCCATGGGGCGAGACCCTGCAGAGGGGCATCCCAAGACCCTGACTTGCCTAGAAGCCAGGGGTGGTCAGAAAAACTTTCTTTTGAGAGAAATTTCAGCAAACGTTTCACACTTGATTAGAGCTTAACTAATTTTGATACATTCCATCTCAACACTAAAAGAAGCATGCATTGCTCTCCATGTATTGCTTTTAGCACTAATGGCAAATTAATCAAAAGGGAATCAAAATTCCCAGAAATTATATAACAAACAAAACATTTCACACTGTCCAACTGAGACACTTTGGGATAGATCCTCTAAACAAGGCAGCCAAGTGATGTGCTCCAACATTTCACCTATGCTGCTTTCCCTGGCCAAACCAATGCTTTCCTGCAAGACATGCTGGTTCCAGAACCTCCCCTGACACCACCCTGCCTGGGCAGGTCTCCCCGTGTGCCGACAGCCATGCCTGATGGACACATCCAAGCCCCAGAGGCTTCTCCCTCCCCAGCACCTAAAGACACATACCAGCTGCCCAGGGAGTGCCCGCTGCTTCACCCAGGCTTGGCAGCCTGCACGCACCAACAGCACTGGCAACACGGCCTCAGCTCCCCTGTGCTCAAACAAGACTGTCTCTCCCTAAAGTCCTGCAACCAGAAAGCTACCCCATGCCCGCTACAGCTACGCTGTGCAGCTGAAGCCTTCAGACACATACTCCTCCTCATCCGAGATGTCCTTGCCCATGGCACCGGGGCGGGCAGCGCACCTCACCCCTGAGCCCTGGGGAGGAAAGCATGGTGACTCCATAAAATCTCCGTGTGCACATACAGACAAAACCACATATAAAAGCATGAATGAGTCTGGAATCACCTGGAATGACCATGAACAGCCCAGCAGCAGCACCGTGGCATTTACCACCATGAAGGGCTGGGCACAGCCTGCTGCACGTGGCTGTGCAGGGACAAAGGAAGAGCTGAAGACACCGCATTTCTTAAGAATGTCAAAAGCCTCATCAGAATAATTACATTCATGGGGAAGCTGGGGAAGCAGCGCAGATGAATCTAATAAAGGGCAGGTACAAAGCAGTCTGGAAGAATAATATTTTAAGGGAGTCTCAACATGGAGTGAGACAGTGAGGACTCGGCAGTGGTGTGCAGTGAAATGAAGCTGCCCCTATTAACACCATCAATACCATCACAAACCACCAGGCACTCACACCCAGGTGTTTCATAAAGGGGAAGAAGCACTGTCACCTGCACACCACCACCCTTCTAATATTGCAAACACAATAAGCACTGGCAGTGCCATAATACTGCTCTCAGCTGATGGAACAGGCACCCACCCCCCGACAAGCCTTTGTGGCTCCATCTTTAAACAAGAGCACCTTCCCAAGCCCATACTGGCCAACTCCTTCCCCACAACAGTTATCCCCAATGCATGGCACAGCAGCGCCCAGCACCACACAACTGACTTGCTAGTCAGATGCAAGAAGAACAGCTAGCAATTGAATGGCAATTCATTTTCAGCAGACTTTTGCTTAAGACAACAGTAAAAGCTTTGCTCACCAAAGAGACCGACTAAACAGATTAAATGGGATTTAGTAATATGGAATAAATAGGATTTAGTAGTGTAACAGCAGAATCACTGCTCTTGCAGCTGGAACAGGAAAAAGATCATAAGGGGTTAGAGAGAGACGAAGACTGTAAAGAGCCAGGGGCTAGCAAGGCTAAGGGCATCAGGCAGACAAAACCCTCCATTTTCTGGGAAAGAAGCTAAACAGCAGCTGTGGTCTTTGGCCGTTGAATCAAATGACACTAGCTCATCTTGAGCAAAGAGCATAATCCCAGCTGAGAGACTGTTTCACGGACACAGCTGTCAGAAGAAGAGACAAACACTATGGCCAGGGTAGGCAAAGGTGAGCTTCAGCTGATGTGCTGCACGGGCGAGCAGCCAGAAGGAGCATCTGCCTCCACACTGCAGGTGCTGCCACACGGTCCTCGGGGCACAGACACCACTGGCCACATCTCAGTGGCACCACTCATGCTGCCACAGGACCCCGTGCCCCGAGAAACTGCCGGGGAGAGCTGGCTGTGGCAAGGAATGCAATAAGCATCATAGAGGAAAATCCTGAGAGCTACCAACACACATGAAAGCACCGAGCATTGTCCTGCAGAGCCCAGCCTGACACCTCCGAGTGGGCACACTCGAGCACGCCCGGGGAGCAGGGACCAGCTCCTCCAACAGCGATGGGACAGTGGCATTCACAGGAGCCTTGAAGTCACAGCTGCCAGCCAGCACGAGCTACATATCCTCACTGCAAAACAGTCACCTCCAGACTCAAATTCTGCCTTGAGTTTGGCTTTTGGATTTTTTTCAGATCTTTTTCGTTTTAACCAAGCTTGACAGTGTGGTTAAATTGAAAAGAGGCTGCTTTTGAGAACTTGTGCATAATCGCACATTCATGGTTTTTACAATTTTCATCATCAGTTTGAGTTTCACACAATTCCAGCAGCCAGTTCATACTTCCTATTTCAAAGCTTTGTTTCAAAATATTTCCACTGTGGATTTGCCTAGCTTCAACACTGTACGGGTGTGTACACAGAAAACATATACAGTTCATTTTTAAAAACTGCAGCAAATTGGATTTCCAAAAACTGCTTCCAAGTCTGAGCCTGTAGAGCAGATCTGTGTGCAGCATGAAGCACTGACTTCTAAGGATTGGACCACATACAGAAACCAGGGTTTATAAAACAGGCCTACTGTTATCTGCACAATCAAGTCAGTGGCTGAATTCAAGCCTCTTAAATAAATACATAAAAAAATCGAAGGGCTTGACTCCTTCCTAGTTCCTGATTCATATTCTCATTGTATTGTTCAAAGAGTGCAAAGCAAGTCTAATTTGGGTAGCACAGGTCAGCAATGCTGTGGGTGAAAGTCTTGGAAAAAAACATTTCTAGTTCTTTTTATGAACCCTGCACAGTGACAAGACAGACAAGGTCACCACTGATGCTGTTTAGTTTACCCCCCTTTTGGACTGCACAGCTACAAACAAACCTCTAGTGTTTGAGGCAGTCTCTGGCCCATCATTTTGCACCATTTTGCCCCTGGAAACACCTGCTTACTTGAACTGGTGCTCTCTGGAGCTGCGTATCTTGGAGGAGAATCGTTCAGCCAGTTTCTCCAGGCTCCTGGAGTACTCCAGCTCAATCTCAGCCTTCCTGCGGAAGAACTCCTGCAGGTCCTGCAGCAGTTGCAGGCGCGACTCTGATTGCTGCTCCAGACATTTGAACTGCTCGACCAGCTGAGTTCGGATTTCTGCATGGACACGAGAGAGAAGAAAATACAATGTCATCAACAAACTCCGTCCGGGACGGTTGTCCTTTCATGTCTCAGAGCAAATCGGACAGGCCCTGCTAGAGCAGGCTCCCTCACAAGCCTCAGGTTTAATTCAAGGCTTGCTAAAGTCAACAGATTACTTTTTTTTCCAAGCAAAAGCTGAAAAATTTCATTCACCAGTCCCAAAACCTTGTTCTTTGTCAAAATAAACAGCTGTGTAAGTACACAGAGACCAACCCTCAGCGCTTTTCAAGTGCCTTTTTGAAACTTGAAAATTATACTAGAGATTATCTAGTACTCCCTGAAATCCTGTGTTCTATGCATATAAACTAACATATTATTTCTTGATAAGTAATCACATGAATACCCACCGAACAGCTGACAGTGGCCTGAAGGCAGCCAGCACTGTAAATGCATACTCGTCTCACCCACGTCCCCACAGTGCTGCTGGCTTAACTGGCAAATCAAACTCGTCTTTGGCTCAAAGGCTTACAAAGTCTCACACCCTCCGAATTCCAGCTCACAAAACACCACAGACTTTATCTGTTCCAGGTTGGGTTTTTTTTGCTTTCTCATAAAGCCCCTCAGACACTGTGACACACACACTACAACTCCCGTAGCCTTTGCCACAGAGGGGCTTGGGTGCTCGGAGGACAAGAGGGGACGGAGCCCTGGGCAGCCCCCATCTCTGCCCCAGCATTGCCAGGGCTCCTGCTGCTGCTGCCTGCACCCTGCAAGGAACAGCCATCCCAGAAGCGGCGGAGACCTCTCCAGTGTGAGCCTTATCCAGCACCGCCGTAGCCGATCACCTCAGACACACTAATCCTGTCCAGCACATGCAAATTATTGGAAGACTGGTTTAACGTTTCTCCTCTTTACACATCAGAGCTGTGTTTTTCACCTTCATCAACCTCGTTTTGAGGATTCTTCTCTCCCGTGGTAAAAGGCCAGTGTCACTTTTTCCAGCTGCCCCTTCGCACATAACACAGCCTGCTGCAAATCCCCAACGCTTATCCTGGGAAGACAGGCAAGCACTGGGAAGGCAACGCTCTGTCAGACCCCTCGCCCTCTCTGCAGGCAGAGTAGCGCAGCACCCGTGCAAGGGGTGCAATGGAAACACACCTTCCAAACCGCTCCCCGGCCACGGGGAAGGTCTTCAGCAGCTCTCTGCAGCGAGGCAGCCTGCGCAGGGGAGGCTCGATCCTGCAGGAGCTGCAGCTGGGCTCTGCCTGGCGGGGAGGCGGTGTGCCCGGCTGGAAACGGGAGGCAAAAATGAGACTAGATGGTAGAAAAAAAAAAAATATGCAGTGAGAATAATTGGACTGAGCAGGGGCAGCTGCACAGCGAAGGGGTCAGAGAAGCCAGAATCGCAGGGGTCAGATGACGAAATGGGTCCGTGCCGTGACTGCCTGTCCCCAGACCCCAAGGGGTGGAGGGGAGAGCAGCCCCCCAGCCCCGCACACCCCATCTGCAGCAGGCAGCCAGCCAGACACCTCAGCCGAGCAGGTCAGCTTCAGCAACAGCGTACGACTGCACAAGCTCACCACGAGAAACCCTGCTTTCTCCCCCCCGCAATGAAAACAGTGCACAGAAACGCACTCTGCTGAGCCGGCACAGCACTTGCAGCCATTTTAGCCCAACAGGAACAGCCTTTTTAACGCTACGAACATTTTTATAAACAATCCATAACAAACAACATATTCTTTGTCTTTCCCTAAGGTTTGTGATTGAGTATACATTTCTCACTTTGGTCACCTGTAGCTGATGGACCCCAACAAGATACACTTACAAGGCATACCTAGCCAAAAAAGGCAGCGGAGAAGCCTGGCAGCAGGAGCCCAGCAGCACTCCTGCTCCCTTCACCACAGGACGGGGCTCGACAGGGCCGGAGCAGCACACACAAATGCACCTCGGAGAGGCTCCAACCCACCCTGTCCCCTCCCCACCTCCCACAGAAGTGCCATTCGCTGCTGGCCTAACGCTAGCAGCGACAGCACCACCACCAATTCAGCTCCCTCCCTTCCATGCCAACACTACTTTTTCCTTTCCAAATTGGTGCCTAGATCCCCTCAAGCTCCACACCCCACCAAGTACGGGGGTGAGGACCCATCTCCACCTGCTCCTTGCCCAAGCATCCTACAGCCTCCTTGCATGGTCCTGCAGAGCAGTGCAACCCAGAGGGCAAATCCTGTGCTCAACCCAGGAGCCCTGGGGCCGGCCAGCCGCTCCCTGCGCGCACAGCACCCCCAGCCCCCACTACAGGTGCTCACTGCTCAGGGAGCCGTTTCTTTTTTAACATGAAGGACCAGACCCACACCTGATGTAAGCTGGCAGGCAGCTCTTGAAACACAGAGTTTGGCTGATTTATAAATATACAAACTTCTGGCCCTTTCTGGGAGGCAAGGGTAGGGCGGCAACAGAGGGCGCGAGAGCAAGAGGGGAAAGAGCATGATTTTGGTGGCACCAAAGCTTAGCATTTCAATCAGCATCACATCCCAGCTCAGACAGCGTCCAGGCCACAGATCACAGCTTTCCCTCCATCACCTTATGGTCTTACAACACATTAATGAGTTAACTCCCAAACTCCATACATCACTAGAGAAGATGCACGTGCACATACACGCCGAAGAACCACGGGTGGTTACTGGAGAAGCTATGCATTAGGGTCACCAAGCTGAGCAGCCCCAGGTTCTCTTTCCCCAGAAGATTTTGGGCTCTATTATCAGCCAAGAGGTCCACAGACGCAACAGGAGAAAGGAAGATGACTGATATTAGTGGGTGCATGCCTCTCCATGCAGCTCGGGGATTCCACCATGCCACAGGATGGTGGGCTGCAGCGGGCTCCCGGCAGGCAGAGGAGGCAGCGGCTCCCAGGGGACTCCAGCTGCTGGCGACTGGAGCAGGAACCCTGGGCACAGCCAGCACCGCAGAGCCCTCGCCTGCCCTCCCACACTGCGACAGGGTACTTGGCCACCTGCAAGAGCCACCAGGAACGGACTGCAATCGCAAGCTTCCTGGGTGATCTTCTGCCTGGATTTTCTGCCACAACAGGAGCTCTGCTTTCTTAAACTTCTGCTGCAAGGCTGCAGCACATTAACTGTCACGGCCTACATGACAGGAGGGTTCAGCCTCTACTAAGAAGAAAGTCCTAAAACTGGTAGAGCTCTTTGGCAAGAGGACTAGACCTCATCCTGCATTCCTTCTGCAAAAGTATGCTAAGAACAAATGGTAACTTACCCACAAGAACGATAGCAAACTAAAAATACCTGTACTGCCTGAGCACACGCACTTGAAATCACTGCACCGTAATCGGGAAGCTCAATGACCTGAACGAAGACAATAGAGCAGTGTCACTTCAATGCTTGAAATAATCTTCACTATGCATATACATATATATGCGCAGAAGGCAGGCTAGCCCTACCAGTCGCCTGCCAGCATAAGGCTGTCCCACAACTCTGCAGCTACAGCAAGGCCCTATCCAGAAAACCACTACTCCATACTGGATGCTGAATTAATAAATTGTTACGTAATGATGATGCAAAGCACTGACTGACATCACAAAAGATCTATGGACAATTTCAAGCTCTCTACATTTGTGAGAATCCCACGTGAAGGACGTTAAAATTGCTATTACAGGAATCTGGCAATCTGCTATTTTTCAACATTTCTTTACAGAACAACTACCATGCAAGACTGAGCCACACGCAGCCTGATAGGTGAACGCAGAGAGCTGCAGGAATAAGACCACCTGCAGCAATCTCATTACTGTGTAATTTAACGATGGCAGTAATGGGACTGGAGGCCACAGGCTGCATGAAGGTCACCTAAAAACAAAAACTCCTTGGAAGCAACGAATGCTGAAAGCTCCAAAGTTAATCAGTCACCTTATGTGGGATCCTCCTTGGGCATTGCTTTTACAACACTTCCTTTATGTTCTTGATGTTTTATGAGAGGATAGGACAATTGTTCATAAAAATGCATCTGAAGCACATACACAGCCTTGGTGAGGGACTCAACACACTGCACTTGGCCACTAGCAATGCAGCTTCCATACCTGAAGTCTGCCTAGATAACTGTGTAACCATCCCTGCAGCAGCCAAAGCTCTATAACTCATTTCTATCCTACATCCTCCATCTGCAGACACAAGGATGCTGGACACAGGAGCCAGAAGGGCCAAGGCCCCAGGCAGAAGAGAAAGGGAGATGTGCAGCAGGGATGGTCAGGGCTCCCCTGTGACTCTGGGCATCTGCTACACACAGACATCAGCCCTCATTCACAGCTGAGCTGCAGAACACCCTGAAAGGAAAGACAATTCCACTATACATATAATGCCAGAAATACCCTTTAAGGAAAAAAAAAAAGAAAACAAGAAAAAAAAAAAGAAAAAAAAGGGCTACAAAAAGAATTGAGAAAAAGAAATTCTCATCACAAATGAGATCTCCGAATGACTGGTATCAGAGTGTCTTGGTCTTTACTCTTGCATCAAAACAAGCAGTATCCCATTCCTATGGTATCCAGCACCATGCTTCAACAGAGCTGCACACCTCACAAACAACACTGCTTCTCCATCCCCTCCTCTTCATGTCTGCGCTCAGACACAGAAAACAGATTTGCTCCCCTTGCAATGGCACTTTCTCTGGGGAGAGAGGAAGGATGCTTTAATGCCACACAGCAATATTTAGCCTGGTTTTGCCACAGAGATGTGTGGGAATGCCTGGAGAAGCTGCATGAACTTCCAGAAAGCGGTACTCTTATCACACCTGAAAGCTGGTCCAGTCCTTGGTAGCTGGGACTCCAGCATTTCTGTAAACCTCGGCTGTTTTTCAGGAAAGATCACACGTATGCAGCACCGCAGCTCTGATTTCATCAGGGAGACTGCTCTTCAGGGACGCTGTTGTGCAAGAGCTGCGATGCCTTGTGGGATCAACGGGAGCCAACCACCTCCGCAGTCATGGCTTCTGACAGCTCCCTTGCTTTCCACCCGAGCAGAGCCGGGATGCGAGATGGCAGGCTGGTGCTGTCATCCACCGCTCGCTCCTCACAGCAGCTTCCCAGGGCACGGCATGCCTGCCACGCTGCAGTGCTGCTTCACGCACACCGGCTTTTGAAGGCAAGCACTTTCCCCCTTACACAACTTGTGCGGTTAACGACGGCATTCACTGGAGCTGAGGGTGGCAAAGAGTAACCACCTTTGAATTAAGCCTCTTAAAAACCCACTGCTATGTTCCTACAGGATACAAAGGTACCAGTTTCATAAAGAAACATTTTTAAAACCTTCACATTCCCCTGCTGACAAATTTCCTTCCCACACAAGGTCAGTGGAAATTTCATTACATCCCATATGGATTTTACATTCCCACTCCTGCTGGTGCCAACGCAAGGCTTGCTTTACAGAGCTCTGCTTTCCTGAGCAAGTTTAATACAGATTTTTATTTAAAAACACAGATTTGGTCTCTAGCTCCCTTTTCACAGGGGATTACAACCCGAGGTGGTCTCCAGTGCAGCTCTTAGCACCCCGACAGTGCACTGAAGCACAAGGAATACCATAATGCTTCTCCAATCTTTTACATTTCCTATCTCTTCCTATTCTTTTCCAGATCTGAGTGACTGCTGCTTGCCTGATCTTTGTATGTGGCACAAAGATTTCTTCTTGGCTCTTACGGGGGTCATTTAAGGCAGTGCAGACAGCAGCAAGCAACGCAGAGACTCACCGAGGCTCTGCAGCTTTCACCACCCCCTTCTCCACATAACAGGAATCCGCAGTTTGTGCCTGTGGGACCTGCAGCCAGCTACCTTCACCATGGGCTCGGTGAGGGTCTCCATCACCTGCCCGTGTGACGTGCTGTGCGCTCTCAAGCCCAGCACCGACTCGCCAGGACCCAGCTCCCCCTTGCCCATCCTCCCATGTGTGCTGCTCACCCCAGAGCCCTGGTACCAAGGAGGACTCAACAATGGCACGTCAGTCCCACCGGCTGGAGAGGACACTCTTGGGCATCCGGGCACCATCAGCAAGGCACATGTTGACCTTCATCAACAGAATTTCTTTGTTTTCTCCCCTCCCGTAACGTGTTGCTTTTACACTTTCAAGTCTCCTTGCAGAAGTTCAGCCAGGCCAGTTCCACATACGCGCGTAGGAGGCAAAGGACAGTCTCTCCGGGCACATACAGCCTGCCAGCCGTGACCCTACAGCCACTCCGCTACCAGCGGTCACACAAACAAAAGGAGATGGCCACTGACCTCAGGAGCTGCTGCTGCATGTTAAATGGAAAAGGTTTGTGATAGAAAACAAAATTAAGGGTTGCTGGTATGATTAATGCAAAGACAGGAACAATAACAGAAAAAACAACATTCTTCAGGGCTCCAGAGGTCTCAGAGCCAGCCGCTCACAAACACAGCCCCCGACAGTGCCTGCATTGTCGCTCCCCTGCTTCCATCATTACTTTGCTGCTGCATTTAAGAGGCACCCTCCTTTCAATTAAAATTAACTTGCTCTTAAGTAGCCTTTTCAGATAACCATGAAAAAATACAGGCAGGCAGAAAAGCCTTCTTCTGCCCTTCATGCCCGCTGCCTAGGGAACAGCAGGAGCAGCCGGAGGACATCCATTTTCTCCCGCCTGCACGGTGGAGCCAGAGATCAGCCCCACCAACGGAGCAGCCACCATTTGCTGTTTGATCTCAACAACCTCCACCCTGCCCCTCTCCCTCTAACCCGGCCTGCTCACGCACTGGAGATGGAGACAGCAGATCCCCAGTGATCCCAAACCCAACACACCTCTACTGACATCTGGGCTGACACCCTGGCAGGCACCAGCTGACAATCCAGACCAAAACCTGCACTGTCTTTACCAGCACTTTGCAAGCAATTTTCTGGCCATATCAGCACAAGCTGCATCAGCCCTGTCCGTCATGAAAGAATTAACAAGCCTTTAATTACAACCTTCAACCAAGTGCAAATTATGTTTTCCATGTTAGACAAGTATCTCTTCAGCACCTGACCCCAAAAACATTAAAATCTGGAAGACACAGCTAGAAAGCAGAGGACATTCATGGGAAGAGATCACTAACCGTGCTTCTGTAATTGGCAGGAGGGGAGTCATCTCCAGGCACTCCACTGACGTGCCTCACGGAGAACCACCTTTAGAAACTACTGGAGTGACACAAGCCCAAAGCACAGGCAACTGGGAACAGAAGAGTTCACATTTCCTTGGGCTACAGTAAAGTCTATAAAGAAAAGAGCTAGGCTGTTAAAAACCTGATGGATGCCCACCATCGCTCAAGGACTAACCCCTTCGTTCCAGCTCTCCAGCAGCAGGTGTGCTCAAAGCCGAAAAAACCTGCCTAGGGGACAGTTACATGGTGACAGGTTGGCAACTCCTGGAATTCACGTAACGGTGGAAGGTCCGTATTTACACTGAATAAAAATAATCTGGGAAAGGGAAAGTAAATGGGATGCCTCGGAGAGCATCACAAAGTTATTCCGCAACTGCTAAAGGTTTCTCTGAGAAATGACCCAAACTAGGCTCAGACCCTTCCTTGGTTCAACTAGGATATAAGTTTTTTTAATATCCCATGTTGCAAGCTTCCCTTGCTAGATTAAAAATCAGCTCCTTGCCACAAAGAGCAAACCTCACCAGGAAAACTCTCCCACTCTGCCTTCTGCCCAGCACTGTCAGGATATGAACAGAAATGCTGCAGGCCCATGCAAGGAAGACTGCCACCTCGCAATTTGTTTTTCTGAACTTAGAATTTATACAAACTTTCAGTAGAAACCAATAAACAAAAACCTACCAAACTGCTTTAGGAAGAGCTGAAAGCACTTGCCAAAAAGCAGAAAGCAAAACGTTAAAATTGTGTAGCTGGTCACATTCCCAGCAGTAGTTAGTCTGAAATGCTCCCACGATTTAATTCAAAGTGCATGAAATCACAAACAGTGACAAAGGAGAACAACACAGCAAGCTGTTCTGCAAACAAGGGTGCTAAAAATTTTGAGTACCCTTGAGCTCTGCTGGGCAGCTGGCTTTCAAGGTTTGCTGCTTTTTTTCCCCCCCTCTCAGTTTGTTTGGTTCTGTTCATAAGAAAGGAGTTTCCACTGTGAGCAGTCTTTATTTAAAATGCAAATCCAGAGGTTGAAAACGCAAGAGATAGGATTTCCTCAGCTCTTCTGAAGCACAGCGGCAGGGATGTTGAAGAAAACAAAATTCCTTGGCAAACCAAGGAGAGCCACAACACTCAAGACAGGCTGTGGGACTGCTAATCCAGCCGAGAGAGATCAGAAGGTCTGGAGATTTGACTTTTGTAAACATTTTCAACTCAATTAGCCCATATCACAGCCAATGACTGCTCATTATTCTTAGGCCACGCACACAGACACGTGAGATGTCAGCAGCAATCCCACTGCCCAAGGAGACACACTCCAGCACCAGGGCGGCAGCCAGGATGACAGGACCACATTTAGCACAGCCCAACCAGGGGAGCATGGCCCTGCAGAGCCCCACCATCGATCCAGGCTCCCGAGACCCCAGGTACAGCACGGGTCTGTCAGCCAAGGACCTCCGAGAACGCTCACACCCCTTCCAAGCACAACAGAGGGCACGCAGAAGGAAAGTGAGCGTGACTGCCACAGCCAGCCCCGTGACACAGAGCACTGTGCATGGGCTGATGTGCCCGAGCGGTGATAAACCCACCAGCAGCAGCCTCCCACCGCCAACAGCCAAGGGGTACATGAATGTTAGCGACAGCACAGAGATGAGAAAAACCTTTTACAATCAGCCTTTGGCAGGTTTGTAAATGAATGGCGACATTTAAAAAACTGCAAGCAAAACCCCGAACAACCCCAAAACCCACCCCAAAACTTGACAGAGCTACTCAAAAGCCAGCTCAGGAAAACAACAGCTGAGAGCATGTACAATTGCTGCCTGGAGGGGAGCAGACCAAGAAAGGAGCAATTTAAAACTGAAGAAAGAGTATTCACATAAACTAGAATCATAGAGTCATTTAGATTGGAAAAGACCTTTGAGATCAAGTCCAACCGTTAACCGCAGGACTGCCAAAATAGATGTAAACTCACCATGAAGAAAATTAGATGAGAAATTGGAAGAATTGCTAAGATTCTGGGTCAGCCAGCTAGAGGTGCAGGAGAAGACATAGCTACTTTGGCAGTGGCAGTCAGTAACACCGTGAATAACATGGTGCTGCTCATGGCAATGGCTGGGTGGGATGGCAGGTCAGCCGGCCCCTGACAGCCCTACAAGCCCACCACTGGGCAGGGGGCTCAAAGGTGGCATGTTTTGACATTATGGTCACTACAACCCAAGTAGAATGCTGAGCCTGGCTGAAATTCTGTGTGCGTGGTTTGGAGTAAAACAACGTGCTTCCGCAGCAAACTGTAAAGAGCTACACGGAGGAAGCAATTCTTTCCATACGGGTTTTGTGATGCTAGGCCCTGTTCCTCCTCCAATATAAGAAGATTTGCAGTCGCTCAGACAGTGTTTTCTACCATGCAACAGCCTCTGCGGTGTCAGAGTGTAAAGGTAGTGTTTGGTGTCAACAAAGAAGCCCATTGCACAAAGTGCCAGAAAGATCTCCAAGGAAAGGTATTTTTTGGCTGCTTGCTTAACCTAAGACTTCCCTCCTAACCAGCGCGACGGCCACTGGCCCTGGATAGCCACAGTGCCCTGTGCCCACAGCAGACGGCCACGCCGTGCCCAGCTCTGCGTGCCCACCGGCTGCAGCTGAGCCCTCTCCCCCACTGTGCCGGGGGGGCTTATGCACGCATCACAGCAGCAGTGGCTCACGCAGGGGCCCCATTCAGCTGACTCTCAGGGGCACTTCGGTTAAACTTCTGGAAACACTGATCTTCAGAAATGCTGGAGTTCATGTGATCACCACCACAGCAAGACCAGCTCTCGTACGTTGAGGGACTTCTGCATTTGGCTTGGAAACTGATACTCACTGGTGTGCCAGCAAAAGGGTAAAGCAAAGGCAATCCCCTAAAGCTTTTCAAGACTTCAGAAAAGTGTTGTCTGCGTTGATGTTGACATCTTGGCCAGCAGGTCAGGGCAAGTCTCATTTTTTCCTTTCCTAGGCTATGCACCTCATCCATTCTCCACTGAGGACGATGCTGGCAGCCATGCACAGAGCCCAAGAATGATTACATGCACCCAAATAGCATACCTCTGACAACAAGGGTGATGCAGTGTTTTACAAAGAACAGAATTATTTTGTACAAACCATGGCCAATTTGAGCACTCATATTAGAAGTAACATGCTTATGTGGAGAGGTCAAGACATACACAGAGCACGCTCATCTCCAGTTCATTATTAACAGGCTGTTCCTTCAACCAGTCCCACCCTCAGCTTGCTAAAGGATATTTTTCATATGGTGTCATTTTTTAAATATAACAATCAAAGTCTAAATTAATGCCACTAGATCAATGCAGCTTTTACCAGTGTCATTATCATTATTATTATTTATCCCTTCTGTCTTCATACAGTTTACATTCTCCTGGGCAGCAGAATCTCCAAATTTCAGGCATTTACAAATGCCATGTTGAAACCCCAGCCCCAGCTGAGATTGTGGCAAAACTCCCACCAGTTCAATGGGGCTAGAATTTCATCCTTTTGCAATAAATGGAGCAAGTGAGACAATCTTGTTCTCCAGCAGTTATTTTGCAAGTCTCCCCCTCTTCCAGTAACCTCTGGCTCCAATACTTCTTACCTCAAATGCTGATAAGGGCCAAGCTCCTTAACTGGCATCAAACCCAGTGGAAACCAACACCAGCAGAAGTACAGTGCTGACTCATGGTGTACTGCTACTCTAGAAATTCCTTGCTTCATAAACAGTAAAACATCTCAAACAAAAATTGCCAAGCAGTCACAAGCTAAGTGGTGGAAAGTATGATGCTCCACAGCTACATTTACTTTTGCTTGTCCCATCTTAGGTCAAAGTGCCACACAAGACGAACAGTGGCACTTTTTCTGCCATACCATCAATGTGACGGTTGCAGCCTAGCACTGTGGCTTTACAACAACCCACGCACTCACTCCAGGAGCCAAAACTCAGTTGGGTCCCAGCAGAGCCCGTTGCCAGAAGAGAGGTGAGGCTGTGTGCAGGAGCCAGGGTCAGCCCCTGGACCTGTTGCAAAGTTGACATATGGGTAACGCATGACAAGGGTAAGATGGACCTATTAAATAAACCCAATTTTACCCAAGGAAAAATTGGTGATGGAAAATCCCAGAGAGTCAAGACTTGTGAAGGTGCATAGTCTGAATTGAAACACAGAGACTACAGGAGCCAAGCACACTCCAGCAAGCAGGAAAGCCTGAAGCTGCAGACACGGGGATGCAGTAAAGCTCCAGCCGGCCGAGCCAGCCAGGAGCCCCGCAAACACCAGCACCCCCAGCTGCAGCCTGTGGCCGGGCCCCTGCAAGCGAGCATCCTCCTCCTCGGGGCGATGTGGGGTTTGGCATGCTGCCCCTCGCTAGCCCCCCACCACAGGGTGCTGCCTCCAGCTGCTCAGACAGGCACAGACAAAAGCAGAGGTTTCTCTAGCAACGGGCTGGGATGGCAGCCTTCAGAGACCTCCTCCTCCTCCCCACCCCCGGGTACCGCGCACTTCCACTAACACAGCCGGGAAAGCAGGAGCAAGCCCTGCTGCTGCCAGCCCCCAGCCCAGGGCTTCGGGGGCCGCCCACCCACCACCCTGGCTGCGCCAGGAGCAGCTGCTTTGTGGATGCTGAATTATCTGTCCAGGACAACAGTGCTGTCGACTGATCTTCCAAACGGGCAGCCTAGGACAGCCGTTCCTCTAACATATGTTTCACCCTACTGATTTGTGACAAGTGAGAAAACATGCTTGGCAACAAAAGCCATTATTTTCCTCACAACTGGGATTAGACCCAATAGTTTATTGCAAATATAACATGGCAAGTTGGACTCGGAGGGGAATCCAATTCTTCTACAAATATGCAATACACTAAGAATGCCATTTGACTCTCACTTTCTTTTATTTCCCCCGTCAGCCCATTCATATGCTGTCTTCACTAAAAGCCCAGCCCTCTTCGCCACAGAATTACCTCGTAATGTATTTTCTAGGGCTTTGTCATCCTGTTTTTCAACAGTACGCACCACTTCCCTTGGGAGAACCCTCACACACAAACATCTAATGCACCACTGGCCTGGATTCAATATTGAAATGCCAGGCAGGCTGTTACCCCGACCAGAGCCCCTGCCCCAAGCCAGGCAGCTGCCAGCACAGCCCAGGCGGTGGCCAGAACACCCCACACGCGGGGCTCAGCCTCCTGCACAGTTAGGTGTGTATGAAGACAGGCAGGGCAGAGTGCCCCGAGAGCCCACACGGCACAACATGCCCACAGGATGCTCCCGCTCCCCTGCGCCTCCGGCACGGTGCTTTCATCCACCTGTCTCGCCCTGCTCCGCAGCCAGCTCCTGTCACCCATGTGGCTCAGCAGCACAAGGAATCAAGGGCTGGTGCTGCCAGAGGAGCACCTCTCTTGTGACAGCTGAATCCGGGCCCAGGCTTCAGCAGGTCCCAACAGTGACGTTATTCAGCTTAAACAGCCAAGGAGCTACAAGGGCTGGAGCATCCTGAACGCAGAGCTGCCAGCTGCATGGATCTCCAGAGCACCAGCCTGAGGGTGCCCTCGGTGGTGTGAAAACTTCAGGGAAGGCACAGAGCGAACCACGCAAAGCAAGCAAACAAGCCTCCCTCCTTCTCTTACATCTCAATATTAAAGACCCTGTCTAGAAAAAGACAAGAGATTTGGCTCTTAGTAAAACAAAGAACAAGACAAGTCTTTTATCCAAAACTAGAAGTTTCAGATTTAATTAAAAAAAAAAAAAAAGGAAAGAGAAGAAAACATTTCTCTCAAGTCTGCCAATGCCACCTAGGTTGTCTTCATTTTTCATATAGTTTTTTTACGCATGCCTTTAATCCGCAGTCAAAGGGAGTGTGCATCAGGAGCCAGCCTGCTCCCGGCGGCAGCACCAAACCCAGGGCACTTCCACTGAACAGCTCAGGCTGGGCCCTTACGGTGTTCCTTGCTGGGCTGTATGGTAGCCTCTTAATTGTAACCTAAAAAAGGAAGTGAAAGTGTAATAAATTAGACCTTGAACTGAGTGACTTGTTCCCTCCTGGGAAAGCCCCTGTCCTGGAGGGAGCCCAGGGCAGGGGGCCTGGGGGCAGTGTGCCCCAGGAGGAGGCATGGGGCCATGGGGTTTGGAAGCCTTGACTAGCAGCTCAGGGCAGCTGGGGTCAGGAAAACACCGCTGTCGGTTTGCTGCTGAACAAGGCAGTTTCTGGCCCCTGCCCAAGCCCCTGCTCACTCCTGGTGAGGGGGCACAGCCAAGTCCCAGGCTTTCCTGTAAGCCTGGACCAAGAATCCTGGCGCACGACAGGCTCCCTACCATGCCTGCAGGAAAAAAGCAATCAAGCCATGAAGAAAAATTCCATTTCTATATGGATATTTGCATAAACAGTTTTAAACACGGCATCTTTCCCTTCAAATTAGTTCCAACCAAAGCAATGCGATAGAAATGCACCAGCTGTGCTGGTACCCTCAAGAGCCGTGCACGGTTATACTAGAGGGCAGGTGCCCAACACCGCACACCCCGTCAATAGCCCAAACAGCTATTGTCCCAACAGCTTCACCAGTGGCCATGCCAGCGCCACAGCCTCTCCTCCCAGCAATGTGGCAGCCTGGCAGGAGGTTACTGCCTTCTCCCACCAACGATGGCCACAACACAACTGGAACACGCTAACTACTGCTTATTTTTCTCCCTCCTGATCTCTCCAGCTACCTACAAATTTTGGTTTCTCACAAGATTGCCTGAAACCCACTCACTCACAGAAAACTTAAGTGGGTAAATAACTTGGTTCCGCCGTTTTCCTGGGCACAACAGCCCTGAGCAAGACAGGTACATGCAGGCTGTAGGGCAAGCAGGCACACATCAGGGTGCACTGTGGTGTTTCACTGTCTCCTTCATTAGGGTTTCGCCATTAACATACCGTGGTTGGCTTGTCACAGCAGCAGCTACCAGAATTACCTCTGCATACATCCCCTTTGAGGGGCCCAAGTGGAGTGTGGGTAAAAGTGAGTTTATAAAATGGCTTTCTAGCCATCTGCATGGAGCATAAATCCCATCTACCAGACTGCATTCCCAAAACAGCATCCTGGTGCAATCCCAGCAGACCAGGGGCCTCCTGACCCCATGGGAACTCGGCCAAACACACGCAAAAGCTGAAGCAAGGGCAGCAAGCATTATCCTTTTCATGAAATCTGCTGGTTCCTGTATCCCAATATGAACAAGCTTTCTACCACATAAGTAACCACTGGTCAGAAGGGTTCAGCAAGGTGATCATGCTTTCACTGTCAGAAAAGCCAGTGTCACTGCACAGGGACAACATGCAGCAGCTTTCTGCAAAGCAAGGCAAGCTGAAGAGTCCACTACTGTGACCCTCCAGCTCTCCCAAGCATCAGCACCCTAACGTGAAATGTCACCAGCAGAAACAGACCTACCAGCTAAGTCAGTCTCTTCTTCCTACACACACACACACACCCCTGCAGAAACCAGGAGAGAAGAACCTGGAGAGCTCAGAGCAGATACCAGCACAATGGTCTGGAGAAACGTTGCTCCACTGTGGAGGCAGCCTCTCCCAGCTCCACATCAAATATGAGAGACCCTTCCCCCTCAGCCCTTTTCTCTCTCTTAAATGAGGCACAGACAGTCACGCTACAGCAGCCAGCACTTCTCAGGAAACCACTGTAGCAAGGGCAGCAGGTTAGGCCAAACTCAAAATGCTGTAATTCCCCTCCCATTTTCATGTTAAAATTCAAAATGCAAATGAAAGAGCCATAATATTTAAAAAATAAAGCAACTGAATAATTTTTTTTCTTCTACACTTTAAAAATGTAAGTTAGTAAGGAATTCTTCATGAGAAAAGCAGATGTAGGAGTAGAGCAAACGTGATGAGAAATAGGTTATGATCTGACACACTCTGGCTGGAGCTAACGCAGCTATTTCCATTTTACTGTTCACTGGCACTTCAAAGAGGGGAATTCCATCCCACTAGAAACATACACCAGAACTCACGTATCTTTCTAGGTCACAAGATATCTTCCTAGATGACAAACAAGACTACTGCCATGGAATAATTAAAGACAAAATGTGACTGCTAAGGCAGCACAGGCTGCCGCTGTAGGACACCATGCAGGCACAAGGTTTGTCTCACCCAGGTATTTGCTGCTGTGCAGAACTTATAGCCAAAATCATCAGTGGCTTTTAAATTAGTCAGCAGTGCTGTGAACAAAAGGAGAAGAAAAAAAAAAAACAAACCACAAGACAGACACAACAGCAACTTTTCCAACCTATACGCTGAAAATTTCATAGCATCACCCTTTTCCCCAAGAAACCTCTCAAATCAAGTTAGTCCTGGTTTAAGCAGAACACCATGCTTACAAAAGCACTGAATTTGGCTTAAGACTTAGGCAATGTCCTCTTCCTAGGGCCAAAAGGTGTTGTGAACGGCCTCCAGGAACATCTCAAAGCAGCCGCGAGGCAGCAGGGTGAGAGGAGAACTCCCTGCCCGTGCCATGCCACCTCACCCCCTGTGCCCAGGCTGCGTGCAGCGACCCCAGCCCAGGCACAGCAAGGGGGTCCCACGTGAGTGCCCTGCCTGAGGCAATGAATGAGCTTCAGCCATGATCTCACCCACAGTCCCGGCAGCTGTAAGCCCTCTCACCAGACCTAGTAATAACTGAGAGCAGAACTGGCCCGGTTCACGTACTCAGAACATGATCACTTTGGAAGCACCATTGAAAAACCAAGGTTTTGCTCAAAACAATGTACTGGGACTGCAGCAGCGCGGCCAAAGTTGAACTGTTTTGCAGAGCGTATACTAGACACTATCAGCAGACCCCTCCACGTCCCCGGAGGTGGTCTGCCCAGTCTCTTTCACGATCCAGCTCACAGGGTGAAAGAAGCCTTCAAAAACAACAGAATTATTTCCATCAGCCTCTCCTCCCCATCGTGACAGTGCTCACCAGCAGCAGCAGCAAGACCGAAGCTTCTTTTTAGACGTGCCTGAAACATGCAGGAGATGCTCTACCCACCTTTACCTGGGGAGGTGCTCCTCACACAAGCTACTGAGCAGCCCCTTGTTTTATACAGAGAGTGAAGATAGATAAAGGAAGCTTCTGGATATCTGAGAACAAAGATCAAAGCTGAGGTGGTAACAACGAAGCCTTGAAATAATTAAAATAAGCTGGGCAAGCACTTAAGAACAAGGAGCCAAAGCTCTGCTGCCGAGAGCCGCCTCGGCAGTGCATCTCACACATTGCTCCTCACGTACTCCTGCTTCCTCTCCTTCTGACCCACACATGACAGCAGCCACTTCAGCTGGCGGCATCTGCCATAAGCTTTTGTCATCCAAACCTACAGGAGTAACCAACGGCACGTTTCCCTTAACAACTGACTCTGGACGCAGACCTGGAAGGGCCAGCCTGGCTCACGGAGGGGCACTACCCAGCAGCAGGGCAGATCAGTGTTTCAGGGGAAGCAAAGCACCCCGTTTCCTCCCTCTGCACACAACATGCCCACGCTCAGGCTACTCTGCCCTGCCAGGACAGCCTGCGCGGCTTGGGCAGGAAAGGGAGGAAAACCAAAAGCCAACCAACCAAGGATACCCAAACAGTGTCTATTCTTAACTTCAGCCCAGCCTCAAGACCAACATTTTCCACGGATGAAGGCTGTCTGACAACAAATATAATGGTGTGTTGCAATTATGTTTAAATTTAAAAACAGAAACAGAAGTTCAAACCCCACGTGGGTGCCAGATGGGAAGCGTAAGCCTACTGTCCCAGAGGGCTGGGCACCCGCAGCCCCCCGTGCTTTGGGAGCACTGACTGCAGCCTCTCCACGTGAAACAAGGTGTCATCAGGGGATGCCCTGGTCCCTCCTTTCCGAGACCAAGGAGAACACACACCCGCTGCCAGGAGAAAGCCCCACTCGGAGGAGGAAATGCTGCCATGCCATGGAAATGGGCTGGAAACCAGGAGAGGTGCCAGGAGCAGCACAGCTCACACTACCTGGCTGCTAGGCTTTATCACAGACAAAAAGCCCTTTTGCTACTGCCTACTGACTATAAAAATTAGCAAAGGGAAATTGTTTCTTAAAAAAAGAAAAATTTTAAAGAGCTGAATGGCAGAGTCAAAATATCTTTTCTAACAAGAAAGACTAATTCAAGCGTGGACATAAAATATCCAGATAAATCCATAATCAAAACTGGTGCTCAGGTGAATGTATTGCAAATTTTTCCATAGGGCGGCAGCTGCTCTCACACACTGTCTAAATGCCAACCCCTAATGAATTCAATGCGCTGATGACTACACTGTTTTCTAAAGAACTTGGCAAGATGTTCAGCATTATTAGAGAAGACAGGAAAGCCAGCAGAATTTAGTAATTTAATACCTTATCTTCTAATAACTGAAGAAGCATCCCAGTCCCACTGACACTTCCATCAGAGGCAGGATGATGACACAGGATGGATTGACGGCAAGAATGGCCAAGTCCACATGTCTGAACCCAAACTTCCCATTGGAAACATTTAGAGGTTAGAGCTGTTCTGAGAACACAGGATCCCATGGTTTTCACTGGGCCATCAGGAAAAGCACCGTGTCTGTCCTGTCCCAGCAGGGACTCGCCACTCCGCTTTGCCCAAAGGCCGAGCTGTCCCGGGCCAGCAGCAATGCCAAGGCCAGGCGCAGGCTGGACAATGACCTCACACAAAACTCTGTGCAGTCATGGATCCCACCTTCCTGATTCCTCCTGGACTTCAGGTGCCTCTGGCACAAACCTCTGTTGGTTCAATAACTGCTGATTATTTTTTCATTAATCTTCCCAGTCACTTGGTGGAAGAAGTGAACTTCCAGCCCAGAGAGCAGCCCACTTCCACCAGTCAGTAACACCATCCTTTCAGGCAACACAGCTTCGTTCACCAAGATGCTCAGTGTGCTTTAGTCTCCAGCCTCCCTCAGCTACCCAAAGACCTCTGCTCTGACCTTCCCAGCTCAGCCACGGCATGCAACTTCATTGCACATGCCATCGCCTCTCATCCTCATCCCCACTGCCCCTTCCCCAGCATGCAGTTGTCAAGAAGTCCATTGCAGCCCCATCTCCCCCAACCAAAAAAAAAGCAGGGACAGACATTTACTTTGGCACAGAGTCCAGCTCTAGACATAGGTCCCACCATGCTTTAGTCTTGCCTACAGACCAGGGCTGATGGACAGAACCTCTGCTTCCTGGTCCAGCTGCAGATCCGGACTTCAAAGAGTAATTTTCCAGCAACCAAGTAGTTGAAATCCATATGGTGACATGAGTTTACCTTCACCTTAAGGTCTCCACTTCAAATTCAGTCTCTAACAAGCTTTGGCCAAAGGTTTTGCGAACAATATGGAAAAGCCAACCACGTAATACCTTAAAAAACCGGTCAAGATGCTGAATTATCAAAGTAGAAATTTTTTCCTCCTTTTCAGAGTAAATAATTGGTTTTGGAGAGTAATTTTCCTTCTTTCTTAACAAAAACTGCCATGTCAGCCAGAAATGACTCAGGTTTTTGCAAGAGAACTCTGACATAGAAAGTAGATCTCAAAACCAGACTGTAACGCAGCGAGTAGGAGCAAGAGAGAGACAGTGTGTGTGCATGTGTGAGCGTGTGTGTCCCTTCTTGCAAGGATGGGAATAAGGAGGCAGAACACCCGACCCCTCTGGAGCACACAGACCAGATTTACAGCATATGCACAGGCAGTGGATTGGCAGACCTGTCAGGGGAAGGTGCCCATTGTGAGGAGAAAGGACGGCACTTGCAATGCAGCAAAGTGGCCACACCTGACATCCCACCAGGAGCACGGTGCGGGGCACAAGGCAACACAGCTCAGGATGCCCCAGTGAAGGCAGGGGCAGGCAGGGACTGCTGCCCCAGAGCCCCTCCTCCAGAGGCTGACAGATGTCAGCTCTCCTTTGGTTTCAAATATACAAGACTGCCAGCAGTGCAAGGGACAACAGCGACGATGGTGGATGAAGAAGCCAGAGATACATGCCTGAAGAAAGGAAAACACAGGACCCAGGTAACAAACTTGACAGCTGTCATCAGTACTAGGTTTTGGCAGAAAGCATTAAAAATAGAAATTAAGGTTAAAAAAAAATATTAATCAGAATATAAGTAACTTTGTGCCCTAGGTCCCTTACTCACCACTTCAACTAGATAGGTTCTAACATTCAGAGTCAGGAAAAATGTGATATACTCCACCTAAAACTACCACCAGGATCAGTCCCGCGCTGCTGAAGGTAGAAACCAGGCCAAAGGAACTACAGCAAGAATACATTTAACCAGTCTCTTAAAATACACCTACTTTTTACAGCCCCCTCTGAGCAGTATGGAACATACGTTAGCAGAGATGCAATGGGTGGAACGGAAATAGGCAAAGGCAAGGAGGGACCAAATGAGAAGTTAAATCAGCCCTGGCACAGGAAAACTGGAGCAAAACCACAGGCTCTGTGCGGATGGCAGCTCTGCTGGAGACTATGTCCTGGCCAGCTCGGGTGGCTGTGTGACCAGGAGGCACCTGGCCAGCCCCGGCTTGCAGTCAGAGGGGACCAGGTCCAGGGAGCCTGCCCTGGCCAAAAAAAATAACTGCATCAACAGAGAAGAACCTGTTTCCACAGAACATTTTCTCAGCAGAGCTTTGCAATTTTCTGGCTATTTAGCAGCAGAACCGGAGCTAGCTTCCTCAGGCCCAGCCTGGGGTAACTCCTGGCACTCAGCACACAGTCTGGTTTATTTCACTCTGTACCACAGAAACTAAGCAAATTAATCCAAACCGGTTCTTCTCCCTTCCTCTCTCCAAGAGAAGTATGGGCGCAGTCTGAGTCCACACAGCAGGTATTGACCCACGTCCTTGTCAGAGAGATGCTGGAGATGTGGCTGACCCTCACTTTCAAGCTGTGGTTTACCACGAGTCGCCGCTGGGACCAAACAAGCTTTGGGGGCCACGTTTACGCAGCAGAAATATGTACATTCATGTTTTCTCCTGCTTTTTAAGGGGACCAGTCAGAAGCAGGCTTAGCATTCCTCGGAGAGCAGCAGCAAAGCAGGTTATAACCAGGCGCTGCCCCACGTGCAGCACCTCACTCGCCAGCCTCAGCCCAGGTTGCTGCCGTGCCTATTGCAAGTGCAGGGCAATGGACAGCACCCCAAGCACCAACACATTAGGTCTTCTCATCTGTGGTCCACCTCCTGGGAGCACTGTCAGCTCAACGCCCGCTCCAGCACCATGACTGCTTCATTTATTTATTGCAAGGGTGGGGAGGTGCTGGCACAGGCTGCCCAGAGCAGCTGTGGGTGCCCCATCCCTGGCAGGGCTCAGGGCCAGGCTGGACGGGGCTGGGAGCAACCTGGTCCACTGGAAGGTGTCCCTGCCCATGGCAGGGGGTTGGAACTAGATGGTCTTTATGGTCCCTTCCAACCCAAACTGTTCTAGGATCCTGTGACTGAACCATGGCCTGCTTTAGCTGAAGGAAAGTTCATGTCAACAGACTGGTCCTTGCCCACCCCACCTGCCTCAGCAGCAGGCATCCTTCTGGTCCTCCTCTCTCCCAGCTCCTGGCACCCTCTCCTTTGCTTGTGAACAGAGACATGCCCAGTTGTAGTTCACAGCAGCATCCACACAGCCCTGTCAGGGAAAAGCTGGGGGCAAATGCTGCTGCCGGGGATGCTGCTGGGAGAGCTCTGCTGGGAGACCCCCCCCAGCAGCTCATACCTTCATTCAGGATGTAAGGGCACCTTGCGGAGGCCCTGAGCTGTGTGGGTCCCTTAACTGAGGATGTTCATCAGGATATCAGCACAAATCCACACACCTGAAGAAGGCAGAGTGAGGGGGGGGAAAAAAAATCCCCCAAAACCGCAAAGCACAAACCACACACCAATGTATTCAGCCTCCTTGGAAAGACACACAAAAAATACAGACTGTGCTGGTACACTTCCAGCCCTATTCTGCCCTTCTCCACAGAGGAGGCAAGTACTGCAAGACTCCCAGAGGAGAAAACTGCAGAAGTGATTTGGTCACACTTGGGTTTTGCTGTGCCAATAGATGTATTAGCCAGACACTGTACACAGAACAGACAGACAGACGTCAGCTTTTACCGATACCACCCTAAAGTGGACACAGAAGGAAAAGCAAAGCTCTCGGTCAAGCTAGAGCCACACAACATGAACCCCCAATGCCTGCCAAACACAGAGGCCTCTTCAGCCTCCAAGCTCTGTACAAAAGAGGAGACTGCAAAATAGCCCCAAGACACAGCCACGTTTGAGGTGCTTCACGGGAACACCACAGCCACCCTCCACGTCTTCCCCACGAGAGCACTGCCAGCAGCCAGGCAGCAGGATGCACGGCCAAACACAGCAGCCGCAGAAAGCTGCAACAAATGAGTGAGCAAGCTAAAGAAGCCATCGTGGAGCTGGGACTGCAGACAACGGATCAAAGAAAAACCACCAGCAACACCACTGTAACGGGGGAACAGGCACAGAAAACCTAATCACATGGTGTTTGCTGTTAATTGTCCCTTCAGCCACTCCTGTCTGTACAAAAAGCTGCTATCAAACATCAAAACCTTCACTGCTGTTTCTTCTCTGCTAATGGTACGTAGACATCTCTAATTAAAACTGAAACAAAAGTTGGCATCATTAATCTGAAATTCTAGCATCGATCTTTTTCTTGAAGTTATAGTCACAGTTAACTTGTTCAAGCTTTCCCATTACGATTAAAAATAATACATTTTCTCTTTATGGAGTCTTTCATAAGATCTTTCGAGGAAGCATAAAATGAAAAAGCAGCAGGCAAATGGGAAAACCAGCAGGGCCAGGCAGGCCAGAGGAGTAAATGTGGATGCTTTCACTGTGTCCTGCTCTGGTTTACCTTGATCTTCAGGGTAAGACAACAGGAAAACGCTCCCTAAGGCGAGACCACCAGGCACAACACCTCCCAGATCCCCAGCCCTACCTTTTCCATTTTCAACCCCAAATTCCCATCTGAACACAAAATGAGGAAACTCTTTGGAGAAGCAGCAGTCTCAGGCAGCCCAAGAGGGGTCATGCTCTTCACAAAACTCTGACAACCACCTGTTTTTGCAACAGACAGTTACTGCAAAAAGGAAGGTTAAAATGGTGCAATTGCATAGAAGAAACTGTTCAGTGAGAGTCGTCTAAGAGGAAGAAGGAAAGGTCAGCAGCTTTCAGAATGAAGCATCAAGCCGAAGCCCATGCATCACAGGACTTCCTTCACGATGAAGAGCAGCCCCCTCCTGCCACGCAGCAGGAGACTGATTCTAGACTATTCTGAAGTCTTTGCAAACCTACGTGCATGCGTGGGTGTCTGTGCCTGGTTAGGGCTATCTGTCCTGCCAGTCCGCTTTGGCAAACAGTGACACGAACAGAAGCCCCCACCGATCTGACAGTGAACCACATGGGAAGCACAGGGCATGCCTCTTGCTTAACTCTCAGGGTCAGCAGAGCTGCACCATGAGGGGACCTGTAAGCACAGACCACAAAACAAAGACCAAGTCCAACTGACAGCAATATAATCTAGCACAACAAATAATTTAAACTTTGAACACAGCCAGAAAAGTAAGCAAACGCCCTACTCCTGTCATCTTTGAAAATATTAATGACCCATTCCAATCACACCCTTTCTTGACAACCCTGCTTGACTTTTATACATCTTTCCTTCATTTAATTAACTGATCCCTGTAATCACTCAGATTCTCCATATTTTCTTTCCTTTAGTCCTCCTCTTCCTAGATTTTGTGAGGGCTGGACACCCAGCTCTAAGGAAAAAAAAAATAAATATCTACGTAGACCACTGCAAAAGGCAATGTTCTTTCTATATTAAGGAGAACAAGCATTCTCTGACACCAAGGGCTATTCTGCATCAAAACCTGCAGATGCACAGCGTGCACTCATGTACCAGCAGCCCAACTGTCCTCTGTGAATTACAGCGAGGTTACACCCAGGCTGAATTGGCCACATCTGTCTCCACTTTTGTCTGACCATGAGCAACAGCGAGGAAGTAAATCTCATTTACTCCCCAATACACCCCGTTGTCTGGGCTACATGACCCTGTATTGATTACACCAATACGCTCGGAGGGATAATTTATAGCACTGAAGGTGAAGTGAGCCCACGGAAACCCTTGGCAACACAAGACTTTGAGGTGGTTTGGGGCTGGATTTTTGGTGGGGTTTTTGTTGTTGGTGTTGTTTGTGTTGTTTTTAAACAAGCCAAACTTCAAAGACATCTGTTCCAAGCCTCCAGCATCCAAATGCTCCTGGCAATCCTCTGCTGCTCATGTCTTTTGGGGGATCCCCACCTTTGCCAGCACCTTGTCCTACAGTCAGGTATGCTGCCCTGTGGGCTCTATCCCTAGCTGCTTCCTAAGCGGAACCGGGATGAGGAGGAGGGGAAAGTGAAACAGCTGGCTTCACTGCGTTTGTTCCTCCTCTATTTTTTCTTGTTAAGAATAGAAGAAGATGCAAAAAATCCCCAAGAACCAGCTGAAGTACTAAAAAGAAAGAGCCAAACAGATTTGTTGTCCTGTTTGTTCAGGATTTAAGAAGAGCAAAAGGAAGCTTCACCAAAACAGACGGGTGATTTTTCCCCAAGAGAAAGCAGATCTTCTGGCAGCCCTCCTGCCGCAGGCTGCATCAGCTCCAGAGGCTTCATGTGCTGTTCTCCCCAGCATGAAAACCCCAGCGCAGGGCATTGTCTCTGTGGGATCGGATGGAGAAAGTCTTTCAAGCACTGAATGCCCCTAGCTGACGTAACCGGAGCTCTGTGTTTTGGGGCTATTAAGATGCAAAGGAGAAGGTATTCAAACCGGGAGAAAGAAAGAGAGCTGTACAAGAATGTGAATCACGCCCTGAGCCACTGAAATGGAAGAAAGGAGATCATTAAATGGTTCACTCCAGCATCTCACATTCCTTAATCCAGACATGGAAAGATTTCACAGATCATTAAGAGAGCAGAGCTTTACAGTCAGTTAAAATAGTTATGCTTGGGTATCTGCAGGAGCTACCCAACTTCCTACACAGTAGTAACAGGATAAAATATTATACACAGAAGTCACATCAGATTATCCAGCAGCACCTTCCGGCCTGAAAAATCTGTGCATTCATGATCCACTGAACCAATTCTCTTCCAGGCTAATGCTTTACACTTCTACATGCATTAAAAATATATATAGTAATTCCTTAAAGAACTTTTCATCTAACATCTCAAAAGCATCCTATAAATTGTAATCATAAAAGCCTCAAAACCTCTAAGAAAGAGGGAAAGATTACCACACTAATTTTACAGATAGGTTAAAAAACCAAAGTCTTTTCTTGGACTTCACTCTTGTTCTGTCCCTCACCGCGCCATTCTGTAGTGGAATCAGGCTTGAACTTCACTCTAAGGCTGTACCTGCTTACAATCTGCGGAGGACACAAAAAATGACAAGGAAAAACGAATTGCAAGGCAGTAGGCTCAAATTTAGGAATGTGTAGAAATCAGCTTGTCTGACAACAGCAGTTGCCCAATTTCTTTTATTTGGCTGATATAACATTCCTAAAAATATCATTGGCAACAGGCTCCCCAAAGACCTCAGCCAGCACAGATGTGCCCAGCAGTCCCCAGCAATACCGGCACTGCCAGGTCAATGTCAGCTGTCCCCTTCCTATGGCCATGGCAGGAGACCTCCATCCCAACCAACCTCTGACTGCCCACCTTACCTCTTCTGCTGCCCCCACCGAGCAAGATCAGCTGGTCCCAAAGTTAGTCAAGAAGAGGATGATCCTAGCTAAGAAAGGCTTGTAAGGTTTCGGGAGCTCAGGCCCAAGGGTGGACGTGCTCAAGGTGAGCATTGTCACAGTGAACATCCACCGCAGCCAGCCAGCTGGTCTCTGCCGACAGGATCCTCAGCTCACAAATCAGTACTACTGCTCCAACTCCAGAGTAAATTTGCACCCTGGGAGGGTCAGTGGAGTCAGTGGCTGTGGGCACAGCACGAGCACCAGGCAAGGTTGCTGGAACATACACCAGCTCCTCTGCAGGCATCCCCCGGCTACCGAGCAGCCCACGCACCATTTGTTCAGGGGCCAGTCAGTTTGGCAGGGCATCAGCTGCTTTTACTCTCTGGGGCAGAGGCTTATTAGTTTTAAAGAAAAACAAGTCACAGACAACAGCCTCAAAGCTATGCATGAGGAAAGCGCCACAGCCTAACAGACAGCAAGCAGTGCTCTGGTCCTACTGCTCTGCCTGGGTACAAGCACTCTGCTGCAGAGGCTGAGCCAAGCACAGCACACCAGAGAAGAGGGAGATAAAACGCAGGGAAAGTCAACATGCAAACCACGTTAGAGGGAAGGTTCAAGCACCATTCAAGTGCAGAGAAGCCTGAGAAGGGCTGCCCAGGAGAAGGTTAACTGTCAGACTGTAACCAACCACCAGAGCACTCCAGATTCCCAGTACCAGAAATTCTTTGTAAGGTAACTTCCATATCCTATATACTTGCCTCTCCATACAATCCCTCACTCTCTGTGGGTGGAGCACCACATAAACTTAAGGCTGCCCAACACTTCCCATTGCAAATGAAAGAACGAGTGACAGTACATATGAACACCCCAATACATTCCGTCTATAAATACTAACCAAATTGCACAAGAGGCCAATTGTTTTCAGGTCTGTGGCAAGCGTGGATGCCTTGTGCATCAGCTCACAAGCTCATCTAGATCCCAGCCGACTGTTACAGCTTTTCCTTAGCGCACCTAAGTGCTTCCTCATCTAAAGTTCAACATCCCATAACCCATGAAAGGCTGAAGGCCACGTGTGGGATCTGCCGAGTTCATGTCCTGAGCCCACTGCGGCTTAGGGGCCCCATCTGCACTCACCAAAGAGGAGACACCAGCAGGAGCAATGCCAAGGATGGGACCAGCCCATCCTCAGCAGCTCCCCAGATCACTCCAGGGCTCTCCAGCTACAACCCTGTGCTGTAAGGCTGGAGGAAAGGCAGTGGTAAGAGCAATACATTTAAATACAAAGCGATGGTGTCCTCCTTCAGCCAAAGGAGGTGACTGTGATTATTTCACCCAGCCTCTGCTACATGGCAACAACAATTAAAATGTGAAACTCCCACTGAAGTGCCTGAATCAATGGCTTTGTAACACAGGCTCATTAGAAATTAAGGTAATGGGAGTATCTTTCCAGAAAAGGGTTAAACCAAATCACCTGGAAGTGTAACTTCTGAGCACAGACCCATGCAAGGGGAAAGCCAGGGACGGGATAGTACCAAGGGACATGTTTAAAAAACCGTGTCCCCAGACAAAGAAGTCCTGCGCATCTCCAGGGGCTGAATGTGCTTCACTCTAAGCATACCCTGATCACCTAGAAACACTGCTCTTCTGCATCTTCTTGGTTAATTATCCCCACCGTGCATCTGCAATTCCAGCACGGAAGAGAGGGGCTGAGGGCAAGCGCAGCATGCTCTGCCTGCTGCTTTCATCAGCACATGGCCAGTGGAAGCCACAGCGGCTGCCGGGGAATCAACGGTGCTGCTTCCTCCAGAGCCTCCGCCTCAGAAGCAGCCAGCCAAACATCAGCCCAAGGCTGACACTTCTTCAGTCCTCCTTCCTTCCTGGAAAAAGCATAACAACACTGGAATAGCAAGGGAAAACTATGCTGTGACCATTGACAGTACCTCTTCTGTCCTCAGACCCAGCCATCTTGGAAACTGCAGAGAGGAAGGACAAGGGTAAGGAGGAATTTCACCTTCCCATGCCTCCAGAAGGCGAGGACCAGCACAGCCCTCCCCAGCACCCACAAACCCAGCCTCACACTGCGCAAGCACAGCCAGCTCTGGCATGGGACAGAGAGGGAGGGTAGAGAGCTGCTTTGGGCTTGTAAAACCAAATTAAATACGGCTTTGACTGGGACCCCATCTCCTCAACTCCTCGCCCCAGGGGACAGCAGTGCCTGCTCCCTGCCGGGGCCAGCCTCCTGGCCGCCACGTGAGAGCAGAGACCCCTCGTATCCCCGACTGCAGCTCTGGGCAGCTGTCCACGTCAGGGGCAGCCAAAGGACATCTCACACACCAAATACAGCCCGCAGGCCTGCCAACTACAATCTTTATCACAGAGATGCAGTTAATAGACGACTGATGGGTTTTCTTGATCCAAGTCAGCAGACCCTTTAAATGAAGGGGAAAATTTCCTCTGGAATGGGCGGTCAGCACAGACTGCAGCACTGCACTCTGGAGTAGTTTAATATTTGATGAGACTGTTTTGCTCTCAAAATTGGGCCAGGTTTGGGTTCCCATTCTCATACACTGGTCTATTTTTAATTGAATTCAGTTTTAGGGTGAAGAAAGACCTGCTGTATCTCACTGTTCCACAGCAGAAGAACCACGTGGATATTCAGAAAGTAAAGAACACGTGATATGAAAAGCCCTTTGGAGACCATCTCCCCACAGCTGTTGCTTTCTCTACCAGACAGGATCCAGCCGAATACTTCACCACCTCATCATTAATTCATCATCTACTACAGACCTGGAGCACATTCCAGGCTGCAGACAGCTCAACTTGAGGCTAATAACATGCATCATGTTGGGATCGCTGGATTGTGCAGCTGCCACCCACAAAGTACAGATAATCGCTCTCGCTTGCTTCATTTCTGTGAGAGTCATCACATCCTCTGGTATGAAGTGATCACATTACTCCCTTCTAAAGGGGGGAAAAAATCAGCGTAAGCCATACTGCCTCCTCTCACCACCTTCCCCAGCATCGCAGGCTTGCTTTATTAGTGGGCACAGAACCAGATGGTTGCAGATAAACAATACAAATGAAAACACAAAAATATTGCCTGTTGCAGTACAAGTGTTGAATTCTCACCCAGAAGATAAGAAAGGGTATTAGCGCCACAAAGGTACTTGGGCAGCTCACAAAAGGAAGCCAGTCAGCAGGCGACCACAACTGATGCACACCAATGTACGTGGCTTCTTCTTGAAGCGCCAGCTGAACAGAAAGTGCTCCCCGCAACTACAGCTCTGGATAAAATCAGCTGTCTCCACAGGTGTCCGTCACTTCTGGAAAATAATCCCTCAAGTATTTTACTTTATTCCTTCGGTATGCACATAGCCAGAACTTCTGCAGTGCTCTCTCTGGAGGACTCTCCTGCCATGCTTGCCTTTTATCACACACGCAAGACAGACAGGATCTGGATGTAAACATTCCTGTTAAGGCACCAATTAAAAAATACCTTCCTTTTCCGCTCACATTCAGACATGCAGAATTCTCCGATTCTATGAATTCACATCCTTCCATACAAGGCAAAAATATGGGGCTTTCAGGCTGACTGAGGTACCAATCAGATGACGACATTTGCTTAAAAAAACAAACAAAAACAAACATGTCATCCTAGAAGGATGAAGCAAATAATTTGTTTATTTATTTGAACTGCTACCTACCTAGAAGCAGATCTAACCTTTGTTCATGACTCCTACACAGTGTCACCTGGAACATGCCACTGTCTGACCCAGCATAACCACCTCAGCTAGCCTGGGTAATGAAGCCCATGCCCCTCCTGGGGTTTTGTAGCCTTGTTTGAACCTCAAGCAACAGACACACGTGCCTCTCCTGCACAGCACTACTGTCACATTTCCCTTCTTTTATCTGAGCCTGTGAGACTGCACCTTGCATCTAAAATACATCAGGGAAAAAAAAAAAACCAAGCTCAGGAACTCCCATATTAATTATTTCCAGTTGTTTTACTTCAACTGCTGGCTGTCGGCAGAGATGCTTGCCATTAAATGTCACACTGATGTACGTCCACACAGCCCCATAGGCTACCATGGTGATATGCTGGCTGGAAGTCGGCGAACAGCCCAGTCCTTTGCAGGCAACAGCGCTAGTGTCTGCTTTTTTAATAGATTCCTCCTGAAGCAGATTGCTAATTGCTTCTGAGTTTCGCTCTTCTAAAATAAGCTTAGACTGCAATCTGCATAGATGTTACAGAAAGACTAATGAATTACCCGCCCACCTGAAATTCAAACTTTAGCAAAACACACAGAAGGCAGGCATGAAATCAGCCACTGTCAACTCCCGCTATGCCACTGCCACCCTGCATGCACAGCCCTTGCTCTAAGGATGCAATCCCAGCTCCAAGATTCAGAAAAACATAAGGGACCAACACCACAACACAGAGCAAAGGGAAAAACTCCATACAGAGGTCAAAACTGACAGATTTCAGCATGTCAGCAGAACACCCTGTTTGTGTCGGAGCCTGCGTGTGCCTGACAGGTCTCAGAGCAGCCAGGCAGCTGCCTGTGGTTTCCTCCAGCGATGGCCATCACCGCTGTGCCGGGGCTCGGTCCTGGCCGGGTGCAGAGCCCGTCCCACAGCAGCAGAGCTCGGGGCTGCTGCACTGGGGACGAGGTGAAGCAGTGAAGCAGGGGACATGCAGGGGCTCTTCCACATAACACCATGGACCTGTACTTACAAGTACAGAAAACTAAGACTGAAAGGAAGTGCGAGAAACTGCATCACTGCATCCCTCAAGCAAGAGTGGGGGAAGCACAGGGAAGCACACTGGTGGGCACAGCCCTGCAGCAGTGGGGGAAGCCAGGGGTGAATTAAACTTGCCAGTGCCTGGTTTCTACCATTCATTAAAAAAAAAAAAAAAAAAAAATCTGGCTGCAGATGTCCGGTCCAAGGAGCAAAAGGAAGCAATGATGTAAATCTCCCCGCAAATAAGCATTTCATATAACACACTTCATGACTTTACCACCAGATAACCTTCAATAGCAAAAGCACAAAACATTATTTTCCTTCTAATCTTTCTGAATTGTCAGCTGTGCCTGTGACAACTTCACTAAACCCCCACCATTTAGCTCCAGGGCATACTGCTCCAAAATCTTTGCCAGCCATCGCTGCTCTGATTCTGCTTTCAAACACAAGAATACCACGAGTTCCTCCATTTACCACTCCAGGCGGGGGATCAAAACATTGCACGTTCATTAAAATCTGACGCTCCCATGGCCCAGAGACTCACTGCCATGTCAAGTTAGGGGAAACTCACACACCAAGCCTGTAAACCCTGTATTATCTACCACACAAGAAGCATGCACAGGCACATCTATCAAGAAACCTTCAGTGAGTAGAGCGCAACTGTACACATAAATATCCTCACTACTGCACAGTCATGGCAAATACACGTGATGCGTGCATAAGCTGGCACACAGGTGGACATACACACCATCTCACATGTACAGAAAAGCTGACAAATACTCATGCTAAACTCAGGCCATGTGAACACCAGCAAAGGGGCAATGCCACAGCAGGGCAGGGCTGTCACGCCTCACCTATGAAGCTAGCGACACTCACCCTGCCCCTTGTCACTGCTGGATGAATGATCTCTGCCAGCCCACACACAAGGACAACGCATCTTTACTTTCAACTCTTAATTACTTAAGTCTGTGAAAAGACAACAATGAAAGAATAAACAGTGCAGATGCTTTCCCCATAAAGAAAAGCCCTACAGCAAAGCAGGGGTAATAAAAAAGCAAGTGTCTCCTCCAGACAACTTTTTACAAATTAAACCATTCAATACACAAAGGAATAAAAAAAATGCTATCTACCTCTGCGTTAGCTGCACGCTTCACACCACTGACTTCCCCCAGCACAGATCTCCCTGGAAGAACACCTAATATTAAAACCACTACTGCCCTAATCCTGGCAGCTCTTAGGAAGCCTGCTGTTGTTTGGACGCTATGCATTACTGTTTCTAAGATCACATGCAATGCTTCCAAAAAACAAATAACAAAAAACCCCCAACACACTTCAGCATTCGCCTCCCCAGCCTGCTACAGCAGAAATCAGAGCTGCCCCCAAGGGCAGGGCTCCAGCCTCTGAGGAGGCAGCTGCAAAACACATCCCAGCAGTGCCATGTCTCATCCCTGGCCTCCAGCTTCCCCCAGCTCATTTTTCCAGGAGAGCAGACAGCCCCCTTCTTTTCCTCCCAGCTCCTTCTTGCTGCAAAGTCCAAGCCTTAATGATTAGCCAAAAATACTCCCATTTATCTCATGTTCCGTACACTTCCTTGTTTCACTCTGTATTTTACTGGGAAGATTGCCTTCACAAATGTTCCAATCCTCTCCCCTACTTAAGTACTCCTATTTTTTAAGGCTTCTGCTTGCTTTCCATGCATACATTTCCCATCACACATCCCTGCCCCAGCTACAGCGCTCTGCAGAGGTGACACGCCAGGGGCCACGGGCAAATGACAAAGCACCGCTCTCCATAGGAACACTGCAGTGACAACACAGGTAGCTAATTCTCAATCCTGCCACCTTTATTCACATGGGCAGCCCTGTCAGTGCTCTGTGCACAGCAACGGCGAGGAATCAAACCTTCAGTCCATCAACCGTTCCTCCCCTTTCAGCTGAGGATGGAGTTCAGCCTTCCCTGCTCTTTCTCCTCCGTCCCCATTTGGCATTCTCTCCTGTGTTCTCCTTCAATTTCCCAACATCCAGCTCTCCTGCTGCAAGCACTCCTGCCCTGGCATGAGTCCTGCCAAGCCAGCAACAGTCACTGGAACCCAGCAGAGTCTTCTCTGACATCTTTGCCATTTACCCTCATCAGTTTGCCAGGAGCAATTAAACGATTCTACATCCCATTTTATTTACTCAGGTTCAACTTGCATTAGGGAACAGCCCTGTCGGTACCTCTCCAGTTCCACCGTTACCTGGACCTCTGCTGCCCTGCTCAGTATGTGTTAGTTGTCTGGGTGAGTGTCAGTGCAGCTGGGTGCATCCTGAAGGTGATCAGACCCAAAACTTCACCTCTCTCAAAAACAGCACACATAGCTAGTTACTGTAGATTTTCTGTTTTAAAACTCTGTTAAATTTAAGTGCTTATTTACTGCTGTGAACTCTCCTACCACAGTGCTGGACATACAGATGTAAAAGCAACACCACCATTGCACTAGTGCACGCAAAGTCCACCTGAATCTGTGTGAGCTCCCTTCCACCACCTGCAGAACTGAAGTACAAGTCTGAGTCACCATTTCATTTTTTCCATTAATCAACAGAGGACCCAAGGAAACCAACCATTTAACTCTATACTATGCACCTTGTAATTACCCATTCTAGTTTTCTTCTGACAGCTTCCCAAAATAGCCTGCAGATCTCTAAGTACATCCCAGAATCTCCCAGCTCACTTCTGCCCTAACTGCCATCCCAGCTGCAGCTGCTGCATCAGCTATGGTATTTATATCCCCTCTCTCTGCTGATTCACTATTGTTCCTTGCTTATTTAGAAGCTGCTTTAACTAAATTCGCTTTTGACAATATCGCATTCATCATTAACATCTAATTCTGACACTTCGCCCTTCCAAAACTGATGCAGAAGTGACATCCTTTGCCTCTTTTTGTGCGGGTGGGTGGGGGTAATCGGGTATTTCCATGCAGTGCACTTTCCTTCCTCCTCCCCACTTCAGAAGTTTAAAGGAACAGAACCTGACTAAATCTGTCAGGAATACTACCAGTTTAGCAAGAGACTCGAGATCACATGGAGCAGCCAACTCAGAACACACCTGGTTTGACACAGGTGGCATTTATGAGCAGATCCAAAAAACCACTGAACTGCTGTTCTCTATTTCAAGCTAATGGGACAGCTTCTTTTCAACTCTCTCCCCTGTGTATCTCTTCATCTGCTCTTAGGATGCTTATTCACACTACATTAATATTGCCAAGGCTAACTTAGACTAATTGGAAAGAAAAAGCAATTAGAACTGTGTTACAAAGAGACATGAGGAATATTCCACAGGCTGGTCAATCAGAGCTGACTGACAAATAACTTCTTTTTTAATCTATATATATTTATATTTCCCATGTATTCACAATAACAAAACCCAGTCTGTTCAAAAGTTATGTTTCTTCAATAACCAAGTCTTGCTCAGGCTAAAACACCCACCCTCCTCTTCTGGACCACAATCCCCAAACCTTGGAAAAGAACTTGGCCTAACAGACTAGCACCTATTAAGAAACTGCCAGGAATTCAGAGTTTAAAACATATAAGTATTAATACTTAGTTAAAATACAGAGGGTTTAGGTAGCAGCACTGCCTTACATGCATCATCACCTTTTAATGCCTTACTGTTACATATGAGCCTGCATTCCATATAGAAAATTCCTCCTCCCCTACAAGATCTCCCCAAACCCACCCACCCCCCGTAAAATACTGAGCTTCTCAAGGCAGGTAACTTGAGCTTCCCTCAGCCCTAAGATCATCTCTAGGGGTCAATATTCTCAGGAAATTTCTAGCACATTTCTAGGACAGGGTTTGAGATCGGAACACCCTCCTGAAAACACAAGGACCAGACACCCCCACCCTGCCTGTTCCCCGCAGCAGCTGGCCAGAGGCTGTCCTTCAACAGCGCAGCACATCTGCAGCCCCTCTCAAAGCCATTCTGCTTCTCTGCTTGACCTGTGTGATGGGGAAAAGCTGCTTCTCCAGATTTGTCAGCAAAAGGAAGGAAAATTACTTCAGAAGGTGTTTATCTATCGCTCCTGCACATATGAAACCCCCACTGACAGCTTGATGAAAATCGGACAAAATGTTTTCCTTCTGAAGTAAAAAATTTTTTTGAAGTATAAAGTTGTTAGACAATTACCTCATGGTTATCAAAATACACAATGAAACGACCATAATAACAAGGGCAAGTCAAGCTCAGCAAGATGACAACTTAACATTCTGACCAAGTAGCCTGTAGGCTCAGTTATTTTAAACAAAATTCCCTCAGCCTATATAATACACATGCAATATGTTATATGTTGGTAGCATTCCAAACACGTTATCTTTTCTGCTCTAACCATTTCACGTTTTGAAGGCATTAGCCACAATTTTACCCATCTCAAAACCACAGGATTCAGCACAAGAGCTCCTTTGTGAGTGCTCCTCCCTGGCCAGCCAGCAGCTGCCCACCATCAGGCTCCACCTCACATCTCTTCCCTGAAGCAGAGATCCCTTTGTGCATCACTTTGTCATCATTTATTCTGGCAAACAGCACTACAAAGGATATTGCCCCAGTTCTCACGGCAAGCACATCAGCTCGTTCGGTAGTACCTTTAACCTCTGCCCTCGAGATACCAATCACTCCTCGCTTGGATTAACTCTCTTAAGAAATGGGTGTCCTTCAGGCTCCCCGTAAGGCCAGCCTTTCCTCGCTTTGCTCCATGTTATTCTCATTCTCCCTCACACATCAACTTGCCCAAACATATGCAATTCTGAAATTTGTTCAGCACCATCTCTTCACTAAACCAAAGACTAAATCTCATGATCTCCCCGCTCAACACATAGTTATTGTATAAAAACACCTCCTCCGACTGTCTTTCGAGTAAAACAAGCAAACCAGTTGTCTTGGGAGGACAAAAGGGAGCAAGGGAAGGTCGATGTGGATCTGTCCTCTCACAGTGCACAGGGGTAGGAGCCGGCCCCAGAGCGGGTTTGGGGCTCAGGTCAGACTACCCGTCCGCAGCAAAGTGTTTTGGCATGCACCAGGGACACACGCTTCCTCCCTGCTCCTAAAGTGTCTCTCTGCCTTGGCACAAACCTGGAGCTCCTGGTTTGCACCATCTTTAATAAACACATCACAAAACCTCAGCGACCCCAGGCCTCTGCTTTCAGGGCTTTCTGTGCAGGTCAGCAGCCCCCTTGCTGCTCCTTTATGGAGGGATGCTCGTATGGTCTCCATGTCATAATATTCCAGATGCCAAGCTGGATGAATATATAGCAATAGCGAAAGAAAAACATGGATACAATGTGGAACAGGTGCACATGACAGGGAAGCGGCTGTGCTGTTATTTGTGGATTGGAGAGTTGTAGAATGAACACTCTCACTTTGAACTTTCAGACTTGTATTTTGGATGATCCTCTGGCTGCTGAAAAGCATCCTACCCAGGCAGAGCACCTCCCACCCAAGTCACCACTGGCAGATCCCAAGAATTGTCAGTATTACTGAGATGCAAGACGGACAAGATGTGACATGGGAACAGCAAGGGCACGCTCTAAACTTAGGGACACCTGTAAGAGCAGCATCAGGAAAGAGCAGGCATTTCAGCATCTCAGGGGAGCAAGCGCTGTCAGTCCAACCACAGAGCACCTTACCACAGCTCATCCTACAACAGCCACTGATATGGGAATGCTAAATCAAAAATAATACAAAAAAATAAATCCCCGATCAGCAATGGTTTTAGAATTCAGCCCTGCATATTCTTATTCCTAAATGTCACAGGATCTCAAGGATACTGAAGAGAAAAATCTTTATTTCAAAGTACCCCATGGCTGTAAGCTACTACAGCATTACTATAAAGGCAGGCATCACAGACTTCAGGATCAGAACCAAACATCAAAATTCTCAAGTTTGGGAGTTTTCCTCCAAACCAGCAGCAGCCATCTGCCCTTTTAAGCCCAACTGCTTTGTACCTGTTTCTGTTAATCTAAGGTTTCTCCCAGCTGAGCAGTACGCTATAAGCCAACTGGGAAGAGAGCCAGAAACACGAGCCACAGAGCATCCTCAGCAAGGCAGCAATCCCTCCCCAGCACTGAGGACAGCAAGGCGAAAGCCACCCTGCCAGCCTGGGACATGCCACTGCCAGCTAGGGATGGGCACGCTGCACCACAAGCTATCGGCCTCCATCATGCAAAGAGACAGTGACATCTCAGGATTGCACACACGTACCTAACGGCAGCAGCACAGCAGCCAAAGTGACCTTTCACTGCTCTGGGCTACTGTTCCTAACAGTCCTGGTACTGTGCCCCAAGCCCCCACCTACACGCTGTGCTCCACCGCCCCCGAAGGCACCGTCCACCCTGTCCCACCGCGCCCCAGAGTCTCTTTCGCAGCGTGTCAGCAGCTGAGCAGGCAGCTTGGAGGACTGGGTTTTGTTCACAACCCATCACCCAACGCCTCCTGAACATGACTAAGAGGAACACTGATCCCTGTATTGCAAAGGGCTCCAGCACAAGCCCAGCAACAGTCCGGAGAGCGAGGAGGGTCCCCGCAGCCGCACCGGCGGGCAGAGCTGGGTCCCCCCGACAGCCAGCGCCGCTGGCCGCCTGCCGCAAGGTGGGAGCCCGAGGGGCCCTCGCTTGGCCCCTCGCTTGCTTCAACTGCTGCAGGACCCAGCGCCACCGAGCAATGGTGACGAGCCCTCCCCTGACTGAGGTGAGATCTGTTTTAAAGAGCGTTGCAGCCTCTGAGTGGCAGTGCCAGACAAAACCTGCCCGTGCAAACAGCCCGCCATCGATGTCCAATAGCGCTTTCAGGGCTGAAATCCCCCCTGGAATTGCATCTACTGCTGGAGACAGGGAAACACAGCACAGTTGCAGGAATTCCTCAGGCCCCAGACAGCCAATCTCACTGGCTTGGACCCCAAAGTAAACTAAAACATTCACAATCTTTTTGTTTCAATTAATTCTTTTCTATTGCACATCTCTGCTTACCAAATCATTTATAAATCAAATCAAGCATTGAAGCACATTTTGTAGAAAACTGTCTATTCCTCATATCCTTATGCTGTATACAGACTTTTTTAAATATAAAAATTTAAACAAATAAAGGCGGCAACATGCTGTGACTGCTCCTCACATGAATTCCTAGTTTTATGATTACATCCTGCCATCAGTGCTAGGAATAAACAGAAGCCTACAGTCACACACCGTGGTTTTCCTTTAACACAAGCCTCTGTGGTGGAACAAGTCCTGATAGAGCACACAGGTTCAAAGCACGTCCTTATTTGAATTTGACAGCACAAAGATGAAGCAAAGAACAAAAAAAAAAACTTAGAGGACTCACTTACTTAGCTGTCAGTAATGAATGTGGAATGTTCTACAGTGTAGTAACCATTTGCAGCAGAATACACGAAGCCAACCTGAGCTGCACCCCAGCTCCGTATCTACCGACACACCACGTTATACGAGACCAATCAAACTGACACCCACCCTTCCCCGCACATGAAGTGTGTAACCAATACCCTGACAAATGCTCCCGAATGGAGATTTCTTCTCAGTTACTAAAATTTTGTCAATGTCAGCAAAATAATCCAGGAACGATCTATGATACAACTCCATGGTATTTGTTTTTTGTGCAAGAACTATTTCTTTTCTCAGACGCTCACAATGAAAGATGATTTGTGCTAGCTACAAGCAGTCAATATTGACCAGTATCACACGAAGCTATTAGGTTGTTCCTGCAGAGCAGCGCCAGCTGATCACACACCAGCAGCAATCATGCACAGGAGCACATTCAAGCTCATTGGAAAAACAGAAGAGATTTATCTCACTGAATTGAGAAAACAAGGTTTTAACTGCTGAAGCACAGCGAGCAGTAAACCAATATAAGGTCATTATTCTTCTCTTCCAATATGCATATGACCATTGAAGCCTCCACCTACACTTCACTGCTCATTCTGTCCTCTGACCTCAACATCATCTTGCCTTTTCTTGCCCTTCTCTAAGGATTACTCACCCAGTACCTTTGCCTACCAAGGCACTCTTACTTCATCACATCACATTTGGCTTCCAGGAGAGCATCTACCCACTGTAATCCAGAGCTAAAAAATTTACTATTTTTAGGCCACATATTTCATTTGACACTAGGTTTTTCATCTTCATTGCCCACTTCAAAGTCAGGAAAGAGCAATGGTGATGTAGAGACAATAACATTTAACAGCATTGCAGAGATGTGTGACCCTCTAAAACACCCAGATCTGACTGTACTGTCAAGACCCTCACCCCCTACAGAAGAAGAAACACACTGGCCGTGGCAATGAAGGAGACCACAGTGCCCATCCCTGCAGCCAAGGGTGGGCAAAAATTTGTTGTATTCCTAAGCTTCACATCCTCCCTGATAATAAAAACATTTGAGAATTTAAACCTACCTGTTCATGGACAGGCAATCAATTTTTTAATGGATGACCTAGCACATCTTTTTGTCCATTTCCATACTGTCACCCCATACGATGACGCCTTTCCTTGTTGAAGATGTACAAAAGTGAGATGAAGAGCATGAGTGGACTTTTGAGCTGGGGAGCACATTTAACAGATGGCCTTTAGCACCAACCATCAAATGGAGTTCAAATAATTGCAATTTGAAGGAAAAAGCTGACAGTGACTTGACATGGTCTCTTACATAAAAATGCACCATATTTCTTTTGTGCTATATCCTTATTCACTTTGATGTATTATCATTCCCTGCTCCTCTTGATTGCTTTTCAAAAGCAATGTAAATTAATGTGAATTGGTAAAGGGTAATCATTCCTATGAATAATTACTGCATGCTAATAAATGCAAAATAGGACAAAATGCTAAGTTTTACCAGTACTGACAGTTCTTGTTCATGATGCCCGCTCCGGTGAAAGGGCACCTACTGAACACTGTCAAAGGAACAGGGAGAAGAGCTGCATCCTTACTGCAAGAGGAGTTACTCTGTACGGCAAAGAACAACAGAAACAGAGATCCTTCTCTTTGTCTAAAGGATCATCTTCCCAAAAATGGCTGGTTTTCTCTTAGCAAAATCCTGTAGGAACCTGTATTAAAGATACGTGATACTGCCAAAAGAGGAAGAAGAGATTAGCAAGAGGAGGAAGACAAATATACTACCAGGAAAAAGAAGATATTGCCAACAAGAACAAGAAAACAGAAGGTCATACTCATATAGACATCTGTTATTAACTCTTGCTGTCCTGCTCCACTGATGGCCACGCAGAGCTCAGTGCCAGCAAGCACTGGGTCCCTGCAGGGCCAGGGCAAGTGGCCAGGAGCAGGAACTGCTCGAGTCAGCTCAGCCACTGCCACCAAACATGACCCCACGGGCTGTGCTCCACAGCACACCCTGCTACCACCGCACTGCACAGCCCGTCCCGCACACTGCCCCAAGCAAGCATTTAACATTTATACTTTCCATTAAACTTTATTAAACTGAAGAGCTTCGCACACACTATTTAGAGGGACCTCCAGCACACTAAATGAATTAAATGCACACTTGAAGAAACATTTAAGTGCCTTCTTAGCAATGGTAGGAAGCTCTGCAAGTAAGATGATCCTGCTTAAAATAAATAGCAGTTCAGAATTGTCTCCAAATTGCATCTCCTACCTCCTCAAAGTCACAGCGGACATTCTGGCATCACGATGGGAAAGACATTAGTGCATCATGCGAAATGTTTTAAATCCAGCTGGAGTACAGCCCACCATTATTTTATTAGTATGCTTTTTAAGAAGTTTAATGTGTAACAGTGGAATGAATCTAAAAGGGCTATTCCCCCATCTTTTGAAAAAAGACAAAAAAACTTCATAGCCACACATAGACAACCTTCATATTTGCACTGTCTATGCATATCTCCTTGTCAAAGAGAATTATCAGCAGGATGGAAAAAAAAATTCAAGTTTATCTATAAGCTTTTTTTTTTTTAATCAGAGAGTTAATTACTAAATTTATTTGAGGCTTAAACACTCTTAGATGGCACTCCCTGTCTTCCCGTTTCTGCCTCTGTGACCCAGGTATGTATACAAGCACTCTCCCTTCCCCAAATGCTTCCCCACAACACCCAAGACCTAAGATCCAGCACTTCCCTTCTCTAAGCCTGAGGCCCCAGGAGGAGCCTGGAGCTCCCCCTCACCTAGGGGACTCCAACTCCAAAACCACCTCCTGACACACACCCCCGCTACAGAACTGCAAGCGTGCCGGTGGGAGCCTGGCTCCAAGCAGACCCATTTGCACTCACCACTTCTATCACACCTCAAACCTGCCAGCACGAAATCAATTTCACTATGTTTTACATTTGTAATCTGCAGTTATTTTCTTTAGGAAAGAAAAACGGATTATTAGTGGCAGGCATAAATACAGCCTTCTGCTACACTGGGAGATCCACCTATAGTCCTACACACATATTTAGCCAATTTGGTAGCTTAAAGCATGTTTACTCAGAGATTTAATGCTTCTGCTTTTATTACTTTAAAAGCTATTCTTGGTGGATGGACGATTTTTTTTAATTTTATTTTTTAAACAAGCAGGAGTTCCCCAAGCTGCATTAAAGCACTTCACAGCTACTTACTAACCTAACTTTGACCTGTCTCACCCAGAACGGTGAAGCAGGCCAGAAGATGCTGATATCCACCAAAGCCAGTACATTGCTCAGAGGCAAAACCAGAGCACCCAGCAGGACACCACAGCTCCTTCTCCAAGGAAACTTCTCAGGCTGCTGTTTTTAAACGATGATCAAATACCAGAGTGGGCAGCCCAGAGGGAGCCACATCTGCAAGGCAAGTTGCAGAATAACCGAATAGAAGGGCCCAGATGACCTGAGGCATCTTTTCTTATCAGCTCTGGCAGAGCCCATGGCTCAGCACCAAGACAGGGAAGCCAAGGTCAGGGCTCAGCAGCAGGGAGGCAACGTGGTGACTGAGGAGCTACAGGATCTGGGGAAATCCACTGTAAATCTTCAAGAGGAAGGCAGAGAGAAAATCAAGCTACCATTCAGACTGACAAGTCCTTGCTAGGAGCACATCATGGACCTCCAGAATGACCAAACAGCTGAGGCTGGCAGGGACTTCTGGAGACCCCCCACCAGCCCAGCCCCACTGCTGGGGGCCAGGGCAGCTCGAGCAGGCTGCCCAGGACTGTGTCCAGTCAGGTGCCATGCATCTCCAAGGACAGAGATTTCACAACCCCTCCAGGCAGCCCACTCTAGCATTAGATCATCATTTAAAAACAAAAACCTGATCAAACACAAAAAACCCATGCTTTACTGCAGGTTTAAGCAGAATTTGTATTTCAACTTCCACCCCCTGCCTCTTGTCCTTTTATTAGATACCACTGATGAGCCTGGCTTGATCATCTTCATTCCCCTCCCATCAGGTATTTATGCACACGGCTAAGATCCCCCTCAGCCTTTTCCTCCCCAGCCTGAACAGACCCAGCCCTCCCAGCCTCTCCTCATGTGACAGATGCTGCAGTCCCTCAGTCATCTTCATGGCCCTGCGCTGTACTTGCTCTGGTGTGCCCATGTGTCTCTTGCCCTGGGGAGCCCAGCGCTGGATGCAGCACTCCAGACGCGTCTCATCAGGGCTGAGCAGAGAGGAAGAATCACCATCACCTCCCCTGACCTGCTAGACAAGACCTTAATGCAGCCAGGATGCTGTCTGCCTGCTTTGTCACAAGGGCGCATTGCTGGCTCACCGTCAACCTCCTGTCCACCAGGAGCCCCAGGTCCTCCTCTGCAGAGCTTTTTCCAGCCAGTCAGTCCCCTGCCTGTGCTGCTGCCTGGGGTTGTTCCTTCCCATGAGCAGGACCCGGCACTTCCCTTTGCTGAGCTTGACGAGACTCCTGCTGCCCATCTCTCCATCCCATCCAGGTCCCTCTGAAGAGCAGCACAACCATCTGGCTGTCAACTGCTCTCACGTCAGAGCACACATCAACTTCCTTCAAAGTGTCAGTCAAGTATTTCAGGCAGAGGATTGCTGTAGTGGACACCTTCTTCACCTAGGATACAACTGGACCTTAAGAAAAGTTTTATGATTCCTCTGAAGCAATTTTCTTCTTAAAGTCTTGGTGTTTCCCTGTGCTGCCCTTTCTACTCTATTTCAGGCTTAGTCTAAGAGCTGATAGTTTTCTTTATAACGTAATTCCCAGTTGCTGAGGCCAGGCCACACGTCACTTATCACCAAGTCAGCACAGCACACAGAGCACCACAGCTGACGCAGCTAATGAGGCTGCCTTAAACAATATAAATGCATGCGCTGATGAGCCAAGGCACCGCTGCTTTGCCATTTGTGCACCTCCACGAACGATGGGTTGTGAAAGCGTCCCCCACCATCCATCACACAGAAACCTACTCGCTGGGTCCAGAAAAAGCAATTCACACTTCCCTCTCTCATTCACAGAGGAATAATGGGTATAAAAGGAGATTTATGCCACCTTCTAAATCCTTTGCGAAGCAAAGTAATAACACTTCAGTCCATGTAACTATTTGGTTTTACAAAGGGCGTCAACTCAGTTTAGCATGTGGCAGCCCAGTCGTCAACCTGATTTACACAGAGTTAAAGCTGGTTTTGCTTGGATCTGTCGTGTACCTAACCAGCAGAAGTATGGTGGAAATGGGCCTCCAGTGTCATGGCTCCCTTTCAAGAGGGAAGTTTTGCTCAGCCTGGGAAAGACAGAACTGGAGGAAGACACAGTAACAGTCCTCCCCTGCTCGAGGAGCTGCTGTGCAATGGTGGCTGAGCCACTGGTCTCCATAAGCACCAAGGGAAGCACATGAATGTCAGCTTCTTTTCACAAAATAAAACTTACTTTAAATATTGGGAAGGAAAAACAGTCTAATCGGAAACAGTTAACAGACTAACCAGGGAGGATATCAGATTTCCCATCACCGCAGGTTTTTATCAACAGATTAGATGAGCATCTGCCACAGACTTCTGCACTGCCAGGAAGATCTGAAGATACAGGAGCAATACCTTTTTTCAGGGAAATAATACAGTTTAACAAGCCAATGGATAAAATATTAGTTTGAAGGGAGGGGGGCTGAGAAGCCTTTTTGGCTAAGCAGCTGCCACCTCGGAGCCAGGGGACAGCCAAGGCCTTCTCCATCCTCCCCCTGGGGTGCAGGGGCCCCTGGCCAGCCTGCCGGCAGTGCGCCCTCAGCTAACCGAAACAAAATCCCCTTGCAGACGCATGCAAGTAACAGTTATTAGTACAAAAAGGGTACAGCTAATAATATTTTGACGAAATAAACATGAAACTCCTCCCAAGAGTTGTATGCTGCCCCTCAGAAGGAGGGGTTGTCTCGTTCACGTGACCATACAGAGCAGCAGCCAGAGCTCTCAAGGCCATTATCATTTTGATGGCCTTCTGCTTGTTCCCTTTTGGGGAAAAATCACACATAATGGCCTTTAGGGAACTAATTAAGTAAAATATGCTGAAACTGAGGAAGGCAGCAGGCTAGGGACAGATCAAGGGGGAGAGGCAGAATGCATGAAAGAAAACATCTGAGACCATCACCACGTTATTTTTCTAACAACAATGGTAAAGTAATTTTAAGATCAAAATTGAGATTCATACTTTTATCGAAACTTTGAAAATATGGATTATGAATAAAAATACTATCACTTCAGTAAAAGGTTACACATTAATATTTCCCTGAAATAATGGCAGTCTATATGTTATGTGACTATACCTTATTAGGGATTAATTCCAAACTCTTGAATTCAATGAAGAAAATCTCCTTTTATCTTAGGAGCTTTTGACTCAAACTGGTTCTGAAACTGAAGCAAACAAGGCAGGGAAGTTGCCCAACACTGTTTTATTGTCCAAACACCAAAGTAAATTTAGCCATAGATCTCATTAATAATTACAAGCAAATGAACTTTTTTAAAATACATGTGGTTTATCCTAACAATTTCACTGTGTCAGTGGATTTTCTCTCCCCCTCTCCCACCAAAAAAGGTCACCAAATTCCTTTACACACAAATGATGTCCAGTAAGTTGCTTCCAGCTAGGATATTTTATTAACTGCTGGATAAAGAACAGCTCTATTATACAGAGCTATAATTATATTTTAAGGAAGAAACAGTCATCATGGAAGTATGATTTTCTATTTGAATTTAAAATTAGCGAACAAAATCAATCCCCCATTCTAATAAGACTGCACAATCTCAGTCTCCTTTTGAGCATCCACGCATTTTGGCCAGCAGTAAGAGGAGATGCACACACAGGCACTCGCTGGCAGGGCTGTGGGGATTCAGCTGAGGCCAACACATGCTGATCGGCTACTGAGGAACAGGACATCAGCCAAAACCTTCACAGCCACCTTACAGCATGACCCACCCTGCCCACAGGACACAGCCACTTTCAGCACACTGCTGCTCCTGTGAGAGACGGAACAGAAAATACAGCATTATTCTACAGCTGCAGTGGCCAGAATTGTTTAGCCCCAATGCATACCAAATGCTCGTGTTACCAGAGGTGAGGCAAGTTCTCCTTTCACGTTGCTCTTCTGCTTCCCCTCTGCATTTCCTCCTCCTGCTCTTAGCTGTCCACTGCACTCAGTGGCATGTCCTTATTTGATCGATACTTATAGAGGACAGAAAAAGAGGCTGGGGGACTGCAGAATATACCCCTGCTGACAGATTGCCAGCAAACTGAAAACTATGTGTATTTACATTAATCATTTTGTCAAAAAATAGTTTTTCCCCATGGAGCGTCATATCTGCTTTTTTCAGCAATAAGCTACAGCCTGTTAAAAGGAGGGGGGGAAAAAAAATGGCTTGGTCCAGGGTGGTGGAGAATCAAAGGGCTGTTATTTCTATAATGAATTTCAGTAAATTTTGTACTCGAAATCTGTTAACAGTCCTGCCAGGCACAGGAAATGGGCACTGCTGGTGAATGATGGGGAAACACACGCTAGCTTTGGCATGACAGCTGTTACTAATTCCAGAAAGCCCAGCGCCAAAAGCCACACTGATCCAACAGCCCCGCTGAAGCTGAGTTCGAAGGCAGCCGTCGTTAGGGCTAGCACAGGGCAGCACTGCACACGGGGGCATGGCAGCCGCTCCCGTCCTGCTCTGGCAGCTGCCCTGGGCGTGAGCAGCCTCGGTCTGTTTGGGGAACATATGTCACCAAAACTGCCAGTGCGGCCACTTCAAGCCACAGTCTGCTGCTGGCCAGCGCCTCGATGCCCACAGCTTTGGGCAGCTCCATTTTGGATATGCAACCACTAAGGACACACAGAACAGCTCTGCACTACTTAAAAGCAAGCTGTGGAGCACAGAGCGGACTGGGACCACCGTGCCAGGAGAGCAGTTGTGGCACTGCAGGGGGCTGCAGCTGTCGAGCCACCCACCCACCCACCCATGCCACTGCCTGACCTGGACCATGTTACAGTGCGTTTCTCCCACAAAATGATGGCAGGAATGCGTTTTCTCAAACCTTAACTGGCCAAACAGCTGGAGATTATTTTCTTGCACTGACAAGACCCAGGCACCACCCCTTGATGAGGAGGATTTGGGTTCAACCCACTGCAGTGCTACCAAATACCTGCTTTGACTCCTCACACCCGATTTCCACAGCTCATGTCAAGAGACCAGCAGGTACCAGGCACCCCGGCAATCTGGTCCATCATCTCAGTCCCTGGAGGTAAAATGGAAGTGTTCTCTCTCACACTCACGTTGCAAGACTAGCTCACCATTATAGAAAATGTTCAGTTACCATGGTGACAGGGAATCAGAAAAAAACCTTAAGATTCATGTAAACACAGGTTGTCATATGCAGATTGCAGTATTCTGTACTTCCAGTTCACACCAATTTATGAACTTTCAGTTATTCATCCAGCCAGCAAAATCTGAGTGATTATTTACAAATACGAAAGTTAAAGTTCATTCCTAGATAAACTGCCAACAAAAATGGGCAATTTATCATATATATTATTGATAGTTACTAATTCACTCACCTCCAGTTATGTGTCAATACCTAGTCATGCTAATTTTAATTCCTTGATTTCGGAAGTAACTCTTCCCCGTTTCCCTCGTGCTGAACTTGTTTACATATGTATGTCTCTGTTTTCTACCCTTTGTGGATAACGCACACAGTAAACAAGGAATAGAGGCTTTTAGTGAATGCTTCTAAAATTCACTATATTCAGCTTTGAAATGGTGGCCGGAGGGTGAAATCAGTACCAGTTCATACTGTCTCAGATCTTTTTTAAGCTGTAACTGAACCATTCATAGAAAAACGAAAATAGTCTGAAATAGCTGCAGTTGTGATGGATTTTAAGTTCCAATGTCCTGACACCAGTCACCCATTTTTTTTGAGCCTTTTCAAAACTGAGTTCCAGGAACGCACACAGACATAGGAGTCTCGCACCCCAGATGCCTGCCTACTTCTCTTGCCTATTTTCCGCGTGAAACCTATCAGGAGACTGCAGCTTCCAAGGAAGAATCTAGTCCTACCTCAGTCACTGAGCAAGCTTCTAGAAGGTTAGGAATCAGCCAGACGCCTTCCCAGGCAGCGAGCAACCCTGTCCCCACCACTGCCGCGGCAGCCAGAGGGCACAGAACGCACACCAGCGTGGTACCTACTGCCAGCCCCTTCCATACAGCTCAGGTTTCCCAGCTCTTGCACAAGCGTGTGCGTGCTCCTTCTAACACCAACAGCTACAACTGCATTTTGTCCCCACTGGAGCACGGCAGAGAGCTCACCCTCCCACCCAGCCGCTCGGTGCCAGACACATGGGGCATCAGCACCCAGCAGGACTGCTCTGCAGCCCCTGCATTAGCACCCTCCCTTGTACCACACAGCAAACACGCCACAAGGTTCCGCGCAGGCTGATGCTGAGGTACCTGGGCACTAATGTTTTATCTCTATGCAGTTTACATAGGATTTTTTACTTTACACATTAATTTTCTCTGTCCTACAAAGAACACGCATGCTAACACAGATACAGGAAGCCATCAGGCGGCTCCAAACAATGCCGGCAGGGGAACCCTTCAATAACTCAGCAGCAGCAATAAAGGCCTCGTATTATTCTGGCAGTGATACCAGGCAGTCCACAACCAGATGGATGTATTTGTAAATAAGGCGGATCAGTTTTGTCAGGTTGTAATTGGTTTTAGAACAAGCAATTCCCACAATGGCAAACAACAATTAAAGAGCACAGAGCTCCCACAGTGTGCAGCGCTGAGCAGGTGTTGAAAAGCAGAGGACAGCAATGGAAGTGCTACCTACAATACACAAATGCTTGCATCCTGAGAGGGACCTAATGATGCCACCTAGGAGAACAGGAAAACCCAGCAGCACTGTCAGGGTGATTCCAGAAGCAAGCAGAGCCTCTTCCACCTCTGAAATGTCTGGTGCCCATTCAAGCTGCAACTGGAGGCACAGTAAACACCTTGGAAGTTCAGAACCTGCAGAGATCAGCTTTCCTTCCACCTTGGCAAGTCATCAGGATGGCAGGCTTACAAGGAAGGAACAGTTAAGCTACTGGGAAACTTGAGAGTCTTCACACAAAGATGCTGTTGGGGACAAGGAGTTCTTCCCAGTGAGCTCTGGACACGTGCAGTCTGGTAAAGACCCACCCAAAAAGCTAAGGAAGAGGTCACTGAAGATTTTTTTTCCTTTCTTTCAAAGGTATATTGCCACCATAAATGACTGCAGGCTCAGTAATTAGTTTGGTGGCCATAAATGTCTTCATTGTCATTGTGAGGTACACCACAGACAAGGACACTGCAGCAAATGCTCACTAGCAATGACGCGAGCAGCCTCCAAGTAAGTTCTTGGGATGCTGATGAGACTACACGCACTGGGAACCAGCAGCATGACAGGGCTTATGCCCAGCTTACACACAGTTGCAGAACTCCTGAGAAGACCTGTGACTGTCCCCATGACCAACCGCCACTCTCTCATGGAGCTTATCATCACTGCTTTATGCAAACTACTGCCAGAGCAGCTGGATTACCTCCACAATGAGAGCTCCGCGGCTGATAAACAAGGGGCCCATTCCACCACGTTCAAACCAAAGAACCAGTTCTGCTGGTGCGCCTCATCTTTAATACACTGCCTTAAACAGAGCGCTGTCCCTCCTCATGAAACCTCTCAGGTGTCACCCACTCCATGAGAGATGACATCATTAACCCTATTCTCAAGGTGAAGCTGCTTTGGTGCAAAGAAAGCTCACCACTCAAAGCCACAGCACCGGTCCACTCCCAAGCGTGGTGCAGGAGTCAGGAGTGCAGACCTGGGTGCCCAGCACACCCTCCAACATCAAGGAGATATCCCAGGCACATCCATTGCTCCCCACATTTCCACGGCACCCAGAGGTACGATGGGTTTGGATGCAGTACGATGCACAGTGAGCTGGGCAGGTTACACTGGTTCTAGAGTAAAGAGGGGCATTTGCCACAAGCTGTCGGAGGCCCGGCATCAGGTCTTCTGAGGTGACTGGAGGATGTTTGGGTCTGGAAATGGAAAACGGCAAACAAACGTTCATATCTATCTGTGCAAGAAGTAGTTTCCAAGAAGGGTTCTTGAATATTTTTTTTTTAATCCCCAATGAAAGTTTAATTCTGAAGAAGTTATTCTCTGGTTTTGTGACCTGCAAAATTATCTCCTCATGCCCAGTGCCTCAGGAGAGGTACGCCATCTGCTATATGTTCCTCTCCCATCTGACACGGACGGATGTCTTCTCACTGCGTCCAAAAAGCACTTCTAAAGCAGTAGGCAGCTACATCAACAGCACAATCCACAAGATGTACAAGAACATGCTGTATGATTAGGAGAGGCAAACAATGTGCATTTCTTTTTCCTCTTCTTTCCACTCATCCTTAGTTCTGAGCTGACCTCTCATGCTGTTGGAATAACAATAACCTGTTTCAAGTATCTCAACCTGCCATCCCACAAGAACAACGACTACATGAGTACTCTTTTTGTTATGGTTTCACTTTCAGGGGCTTATAACACAACATTTTCACTTACAGTATGTTTACTTATTGTTTCTTTAGGGATTTTAGCAAGACTAGGTCAAGAGCATAGAAGTACTGTGCAGGAAAAATTGCTTTTAAAAACATGAATCACTCAGAACACCATCAAGCAAGGATGTTGTAAGAAACAAAAAAAAGCTTTAGAAGAAACTGCTGCCTGCTTCCCAATTCACTTGATACACTCCAAATTAAAACTGGTTCAACACTGCTATTTATTTTTCTTTGGGTTTTGCTACACCTCCTCAGGTTCTTCCTGAACTATCTGAAAAATACAATTACAGTGGAGATCCTGATTTCCAGTTTCATTTATTACAACTGCAGAAGTCCCATTCACTTCAGTAGTAAAAAAGAACAGGGCAATAGAAAGCCACTACAAAACATTTAGTGTATTTAGTGGAAAGTAAAATAAAAAATGGTTAAAAGGAAAATCTGGCAAAATAAAAGGTTAATCTTGCAGAGTTTCTGTATGACTGTTAAGAGTCATTTCAAGGAGCTCCAACTGGGATGTCAGTCTTACAGTTTCCTCTGGGTGCAACACTGAATGTACACAAACCTGCACAGTGCACTTACAAGCCGTCTGCTGCAGAACGAACTGTACAAGAAGTCCGCCTTCTCCACCTCTCTCTGGCTGATGCACATACCCAGCCCTGGCCACAAAACACAGTTCAGTTCCCCTAAGGTGTGAAACGAACTGGTTTCCATCACAGAGTACGGCTGGCTGTCCCAAGTTATCAGTATTTCTGTACAGCACCTACATAACCCATTTTTCTACCCATGACGGACATAATGTCAGATTGCAGCTTGCTCTCTCCTGGAGCTGCAGTACACCTCCAGGATGTGAAGTTCTGCATTACTTGCACCACAGTGCTAAAGATCCATCCGTGCCAGTGCTATAGCCAGAGGAACACCGCATGCTGCCCTGAGGAGCCGACAACCTCACTAAAAAACAGGAAGCGGCAGTTGAGTTGGCAAGAGGCAGCCAGGCACCTCAGCAGTGACTTATCGCCACAGATCAGCCCAGCAGACTTTTTTTTAGACCTCACAAAACAACCACACTTCAAACAGATAGTTAAAGGAGAATCACGCAGCACACACACTACCCAGTCACTGTCGCAGCACAGAAGACTCATCCAACCGAAGCAAACAGCGGGCACACAGGCAACTTCTAGCCCTCGTGCAAACACCAAGTTCAAGGACCTGGCTGCTCCTAAATGGCAGGGGAGTCAGGAGTGCAGACCTCTTGCCCAAGTCTCCATGCCTCTGCATCACCTCATCAGCCAAACGGGCAGAACATTCCTGCCTGCCCCTGGGAAGTGCTGAGAAAATGAATCATTAATACTCTCAAACATTTTGAAACTATTACATGGGTATTTACAGAAATGCCAATGTTACTTAATCCGGTGGCCTCAGAGTGTTGCTTTGATGCTGCAAGGGAAACTGTAACGTATCCAGCCAATTGTGTAATGCCCTACACTGGGATAGAAATTGTTTTCTGATCTCTCTAGCAATCACATTCCACCCTGAAGCATGATACTTGATTGGGCTGACCTCAGCAAGCTTAACTGTACATAATATTGACAGTGAAAGTACTCAGCCCTTTTGAAAATACGCCCATCTCCAAAAAGAAACAATCATTAGGCAACACTGTAAAGCAAAAATACATCGCGATATTCCAGCCATATTTGGTAGGGTGTAGCCCTGTTGAGCACCAATGAGCAAACGACTTCCCAGTAAACAATTAGCACCCTCTTGTACACTGCGTTATTGCTGAAGTACTCACTGTGAGAACCAACAAGGTTCTTACCTCCAGGAAGAGACATACTAAAGGAGAAGCCTCTGCCAGACTTCCTACGACTGCCGGGTTTGGAGGGGTGGATGCAGACAGCTCCCATCACTGCAGTACGAATGGCAAGGTGAAGGATTCACCGTGACTCTTTCCTACCCTTGCAATCTACATTGCATGATCCCTCAATGATGTGCGAAGCACCATACATCGATGCGAGATAGATCGAAGAGGGTTTGTTTCAAACCCACAGCACCACATTTGGCAGTATCAGAGTCATATTTTCAAACAAAACACTATGTTTTGGCCAGAGCAGGACTCTCCCATCCCGTAACAGTCATTGAGGGCATGCTGTCCATCTGGAGGAGTTAGCACATTCTCCCAAATAACAGAGAGGCAAAAACAGCTGCCTACAATAACATTTTTTTTTAGACGGCCCAATACATCTTCATCAACTAACAGCGTACCTCCTTCCAGTGGAGGTCACTGCTGATAAGCGGCCCACAGCATCCTTCCAGAGATGCCGTTGAACAGATACCCTCATCCAGCTCACGAGGTTCGGAGACACAACACCACAACCACCATGGGTCACCATGCTGCAACACCAGCATAAATCCAGAGTAACTAATCAGCTTTTGAGGGCAAACAAGAACAGAAGATGGGGAGTTTAAGAGAAAACTAAATCCTACCAAGACCAGAGAGTATATTATCTTGCAGACAATATTTCTTCCTTCACTAACTGACCAGCTTAGCACTGTCTTCTGTTACTCTCACACAGCTTTAGTGTATCACTTCCCATTAAGGACACAAAGCAGTTCGCAAAAAGGTCAACAGCACTGTTTCCACCTAGTCCCAAGCTGCAGCCCACTGTTTCACACTGCACTCCTACTCCAGGGTGACATTCCCAAACAGGACTGTCTCCACAAGGTTTCGCTTCCTGATCATCACTGTCTAGCCATGCAACTCCAGTCTTCCAGTTCTCTCGCAGCTTTAATCCTGCTACACTGCCAATACTGTAAAATGACAGCTGGTTGGGGGTTTTTTCCTCTCTAGATCAGGGAAAAGTCTGTATCTTTAAGATTTCAAACACTAACAAGATGTCTTGAATGAAATATCATTTAGGCTCTTCCCAAGTATCAACTAACCTTTTCTCACAAAACATAAATCGTGAATTCTCTCAAGCATTTGCCAACACAAAAGCTTTAGACTGCCACACCAAAAGTCTCATCTCTAGTTCTTACTCTTTTATGAGTAATCTCAATGATTAAATTACAGCATCCTTCAGAGTTAAACTTCCAAGAATTAAAAAAAAAAAAAAAGGGGGGGTGGACGGGGATGGGAACATAGACTTCTCAAGAAACAGTTCATTTATAGCGACTGGGTCACTAATGCTAGACAGTAAGTCCCATCTATTGCAACAGGACCTTCTCTGAGCCAGAAACTTTCAACAGCAATATATTTATCAATATAGAAAGTAACTTACTGATCTGGGTATGTCAGCTTTCACCATACACTAAGGTGGAATTCTAGTCACCCTGGGCAAGGAGGAAGAATTTTCATTCCATTGCAAGGATTTTTATTCCCATTAAACCATTATTGATTGATCAGTGCATTTGACAGAAAAAAACCCTACTGTGCACACACACAACGCCAGCAACCTAGAATTATCTAACCGGTGATCTTAGGCTAAGAAATCTGTTCTTGAGATCACCTTCCCTAAATGAGCTGTTCTAAGCAGCGCATCACCTTGGGCACTAACCAGCACAAAAGAGCCTCAGGGCCACAAATTACTGTTCAAACAAACAAAGCTAATCAATGCTACCACATCTGAAAGAAAACCTAACTTTGGGGCTCTTCTGTGGTAAAGGGGAAGCCACTGTTTCATGAGGTCTGTGATGGGGACTTCTGCTGTGGACCTCCAATGTGTGATATTGTTCCACAAGGCTGGACCTCAGAGGTGAGGCTGGTCCAACAGATGGAGAAAGGCAGTGGAAAACCGGGCTCCCTTTTTCCTGAACGGGAATCACTAAAGCCAGACCTCTATCTCCTGATCTCCAGTCATTTACAGGGTTTTGTATCTACCCCCCCCCCTTTTTTTTTTTTTAATATTTACTCTTGCAATACAAGCAAGATAAAACACTTGAGTCTCACCTAATCACTACAGTTAGCTTTGCTATCTAGATAATAGCCAAAGCAAGAGCCATATGGGCAAAATCCTCACCCTAGACCTAGAGCTGCAGCCCCGAGCACTCCCACCAGCAGCAGGGCCAGCAGTCACTCACAGAGCTGCATGCCCTCTTCATCTGTTTTACAGACAGGCCACCAAGGCTCACAGGCCAGGAGGGTCACACCTAAAAAAGTCAGGGATGCTCAGCTGAAGAGCAACCTCCTCTCCTCTCTCATCTGATATAGACACAAGCAGGGAACTGTAGACGATTTAACTCCACAGTCATTCCAACAGAAAATTACTGCTCTTTCTTGCATGCCTGCCACTGCTACAAGACAGAGCAGTATTTTATAGAGCTACTTTGAGGTGCAAGATGCATTAGTGACTGCAATCCCTTGTCACATAGATGACTGTTCCTCCCAAAGGCCTGGGTGAAAAAAAAAGTAAAACCTTCCCACCACCACTTTAAAGCTATTCTCCAACTCCAAAGAAGAGTGATACCCTAATGCAAATTCTTTTCTGAAGCTGCTGGACACAGAGGGGCTGCGTATTTTTCCTTAACTCTCCAGCTCCCAGACTCAGCCTGCAGCACCAAATGCCTTCGTGGAGAACCCCCCCACACATGTCAGCTTGGCTTCAGCAGTCAGGAAAGGACATCAGTAAAGCTAGCTGACAGTTTTGTCATTCAGGGAGGCTCACTGCTTTAAGGCAGCTCAACAGCACAAGACGTGTGTGCAAGAGCACCAACGAGCACAGCCATAGCCTTCTTCCAGCTCCCAGCTCCCTAGGCCCCCCAGTTCCTCCCAGGCCAGGGGCTCCCAAGCTGGGGAACTCACACCAGTACAGACACACCACTCCACAGCCACATCCGAACACAGACTGAGCAACAGCCAAGAGGCACTGCTATTGCTCCCCTCTGAGGAGGCTGCGCCCACAGAGCAAACTCTGGGGACCCACCTTCTAGAAGAGGCTAGGACAGCAGCACCAACTTCCACACCAGAATTACAACACCACACCTTTTGACGTATCTTTGTTTTTAAAACAAAGGGGAAGATTTAAAATAAAGAGAATGATTTAACACGAAGGGGATGATTTAAAACCTCTCTCTCCTCACCACGGACAGGATCCTAACAGCTGCCTCCTCATTGATGAGTAATGACAACACTGGGATAAATAACAAGGTTGTACATTCCCCAGCCTGGCATGCAAGGCTTGCTGTGCTGTTGATGGTGCCCTTTTTCACATGAACTCTAAAACCAAGCTGCTGACCGCTCACAGTCATTAAACAATCCCACAGCATTGTGCCAGTGAGAAACATCAGCCCTATCACACTGACTCGCTCCCAGCCCAGGGAAGCACATTACAACTACTTAAACGCCCTCAGTAATTGTGTTTCAATACTCCGCTTCCTCCCCCAAAATTGTGTGTTGTAACATGCTGTTCAGCTGCTGCCCCTTCCCAAGCCACTGCAGCTGTCTTACCAGGGGTAAGAAAAGGGACACCAAAATAAGCCATCTTGGGCCAGTTTTTCAGAGAAAAGCCCATAAATCAGGCACTTGGAGACATGGACAACTTAAAAGTATGTCCAACAACCACAGGCACAGAGCAGGAGCTCTGGGTGAGGACTGGAAGCCCTAAGGAGGTCACCAGTGACAGGTACAAACCACTACCACCACTGTCACTGCGTGGGCTCACGCTGTTCACTTGTTTCTACATCCTCCCTCGCTGCTATGATACATACCAATAAAATACAAAGAGGTGGGGCACACACAACACAATAGTTACCAGTAAGAAATACTCATCTCTTTAAAGAGGAAGGTTTGCTGGCAGCTCAGCAAAAGCCTCCTGGGATTAAATCAACATTCAGGATTAAACAGCCACCCAGGTTGTAAAAAAGGGGAGATTACTTCACGCCAGCTTTACTGGAGAGCGGCACAAGGAACACAACTGCACATGCTGCTGCAGTCCCTCCAGCCCCAAGCCCAACACCAGGCAGTACCTGCTCGAACCACGCTGTCACCTGTCCGAAGTACGAACACCTCAGAAGCTGGTAAACACATTTCAGGAGGCGACTGCTGTTGCTGCTGTGGGTGGTAGCTTGACAAACAGCTACTGAAACAAAGCCAAATTCAGGCAAGAGACAATTAAAGAGCTCAAGGGGGAAGGTTTTCCCCCCTCTTCAATGGGCCAGCAGAAGGGGAGAGTAAATCCTGTGCCTGACAGGTGCTGAAATGCTGCACGCTGAACTTAAAATATTACACCTGGCAGAGGCTTATAAATTTCTGTTAAGCACCTGAAGAGCATTTGGCGCTGCACTCTTACAGCCCTTAAAACTCTTCACCTGGAACCAGGACTAGCTACAGGCCATGAATAAGTGTTATAGGAGTTTTTTACTGTTATCAGGAATAAGGGTAGATTGATAAATAATGCCTGCTGCACCCCAGTACCTGCCAGCTATCAGAAAAGAAAACAACCAGGCTTACAGGGATCAAAATACCCCTCTTTTCTACTGGAATCAGCTCTCAGCAGAGGCCTCAGAGTACCGCAGGACCCCAGCTCCTGCACACCATCATACCCCCTTACCCGAGGACAAGCCATGAACTCCAGGCTGGACTCATTGTCTGGTGCTTCTGACCACATGGGAGAGGACCCCCAGGCGCAGGGGTAACGGAGAGGCTGGAGACCTGGGCCATCCCCACCGGAGACAGCACTCGCCATGCACACAAGGCAGAGGAGCTGCTGAGGATGCACGGACCCGCTCGGGGCAGCACGCTCCAGCCACATGCACACCACACGCATGCTCACTCCTGTTCCCCACGCCAGCCCCTGAGTCCAGGGCAGGAGCCCAGGGACACAAAGTCAGCCTCCAAAGCAGAGCAAAGCCCAAAGGAAGCCTCCTCACCATGGCATGCTTCCAAACACAGATGCATTTCATTTATTTAACAATTAGAAGAAAATCACCTTAATGAAAGGAACCTGAACCAAAATCTGACCACAGCCTTCCCATGCGAAGTGCAGGCTCTGCCCCAGGGGCCATCAGCTGCAGGAACAGCCACTGGCTTCCACGCTATATGGATGCTCCCATGTGAACCCAGGGCCTAAGAAGCACAGCTGCTAAATGCAACTTCTGCCCTGTCCTGGGGGTCAGGGCACACTAACAAGCTTTAACCCAGAGCCTCAGCCTCCCCCTTCCCTGGCCATTCGGCAGGAGAAGCCGGACCTCCCGCACCACGGTCCAGCTAGGCGAGTACCCCACAGGCTGCCCAGGGACAAAGCCCAAGCTGGCAGCAGGAGCCAGCAACCTGGACCCAGCAGGAGCGAGTCCTGCAAAAGGTTCATGGCTCGTCCCTTGGCCACTCGCTCTCTTTGCCGGCTTCTCCATCTTCACGAGGAAAGCAATGTTTCCTGCTTATCCTGCCAGAGGCACCTCCACTCTGCTGCATTTGCTTGAACAGCATCAGCTGAGGCCAAAGAGCTGTGTCTTACAAGGAAAAAACATTTTAGTGATGTCAGCTGCAGGTTTTTTGGGGTTTTTTTTGGAAATACCACCCCACATTCTGCTAGAAGGGCAGCACACAGGCTTTCAGGCCCCTGTCCAGCTCCCCATCTAAACAGGGCTGTGGCACCTAGGGAGCCTTTGGGTTTAGTGATGTCTTAACAAGAAACAGCAGCCACGATGCCTTGGCACGCTTCAATCCTACCGTCCACACCAGTGCCACGAGGCCAACCGCCTGGCCCCAGCGAGGCAGCACCCAGCACCGTCCCCGTGCTCCTGCCGCACCAGGCACGGGGAGCAGGTGCTGACAGCGTTGGGCCCACAGCACGGCACCCCAGCACCCACGTACACGCGCTTCTGACCAGATACCGCAAGCTGACATTCCTCCTCCTCTCTGACCGCAGAGGGGGCCCAAATCCAAGGACCGTAGGAAGGTCCGTCCCCCCAGCAAGCACACAGAGCTGCCGATGGTCGGTGCGCGCAGGATCCTGCTGACTCAGTTGAGCCATCCCAGCCTCCATCAAAGTGCTCGGGACTTCAGCTTTGCAGGGAACATCTCTTATAGATTCAATTTGTTTCCATTAGAGACCGCCAATTAATCTTTACTCTGAACCACATACACACTTCTCTGCTATTCTCCACACGTGGCCCTCCCAGTCCCCGCACACAGAGGTCTCATGTAAAACCCCTCTGCCAGGACCACGCTGCCAGACCCCACCAAGGAAACACAGTGGGCAAGTGGAAACTGACAACATATAAATCCATACGGGAATCAGCCAGACAAGGATCAATGCTGAGCAGTTATTCTGAAGTCTCACAGCAGAAATGAGATCAGATTCATCAGAATCTGCTCTCTGCTGCAGATGACTCCAAGCTACACCAAGGCATGGCCTGCAGGTCGCGCTTCCCTACATTTTATTAAGCAAGACAATCAAGCCAACAGAAATTTTACATCTGTTTCTGTGATTAATATTTAGCAGTTTCTTACCAGCCCACCCAAAGGGGCGGAACTTTCTTCTCTTTTGCACAGAACAATTTCATTAAATGGGCTGTCAAGTTTCAAGCCTCAATGCCTCCTCCAAGTGGGAACCAAGCTTCCCTTCTAAGCATGTATAATCCCAGAAATAAATTTGGTCTGGGAATTTTCCCAAAATTTTCTGAGCAAGGTGGAAAGAGAGCAATAGGTAGGAAATGAGAATAGACATAAAAGAAGGGATGCAGCTACTGCAATAGAAAAAGTAAAATGAAGCTAACAAGCAATGATAAATTAATGTAAGCTGCTGTTTTATGGAAGTGGGAAAGCACACAGTGGTCTTCTTTGGCCCCGGGTTTGCAAGCCTTTTTCATGTTTTTGTATGCTAAATCTGTCAAAATTCTAGTTGTATTACCAATTTACACAGCAACTAAGAGTCCTAGAAATGCAAGAATCATCCCTTCACCACTATGCAGCCAGACGCACCATTTAAAGACTACCATCTTTAGGATCACAAGGGATGCTTTTCACTTGCCAGCCACATGACAGAAGAAGATGCTATTGACTCACAGCAGCCTTCCTGCCAACAATAACCACAGAGATCTACAATGACCTGAATTTTGCCAGGGTTAAAGAAAAGCTTCAGGAAGCAATATGAAATTACACAGTCAATCAACACTATGCCCAATTTTCTGCAAGATTTACAATGCTGTACCACAGACGGTTGCATCCACGTAATTAAAAATGGTTAGTTTTGCTGCATTGAAGCAACAAATCACGCGTTTGCCAGTAATGGAAAAGGCGTTTATTTATCTTTCTGGACAAACAGACCAATTAAAACTGTACGTCTGAAAACACTCACTTTAAATTGTGCATCTAAGATTCTACTGCATTGTGTATTCCGCCAGTAGCTTTAATGTGGCAGTTGTAAACATGCAGCCATCTCTTTATTGGCATTTATTTTTAATGCAATCATTCCTGCCTGCAAACCTAAGCAAGACAAATCAGAAAAATCAGCCTCCTAAAAAGTATCCTCAGTATCTTCTTTCTGGTACCGTCAAACAAGCATCTGCTACCAGTCCTGGGGCCAGCACTCTCCCCTCCTGACACTGAAGGACACAGATCAGCAGCAGGAGGAAAGGATGGACCCACGGCAGAAGGACTGACAGGAGAGACCACAGCGTGGGAAGGCACCCGCCAGCGGGTTTCCAGGAGAGGTGAAAGAGAGAGGTCCCCACACATGGGCAGACGGCAAACGCTGCGGAGCGCCACAAGGACAGCCAGCCTGCAGCAGCCACAGGCAGCAACGGCGAGGCACTTCCACCCCTAAAAATGGAGCGGCACCGACCCAAAGCCTCGGGCACCCTGCACGGCTACCAACGCTGCGTAACCATGCCCCAGCCACCAGCCCCCAGCCCTCCCTGCAGCATCCCGCAGGAGCATGCTGCAGACGCACCCGCGCAGAGCTGCGCACACGCAGGCACACACCCTGCACACACCCCCTATCTTTTCAAAGCATTTTCAGAACGACTCCTTCCCACTGTGAGGAAAGCAGACACAATCCTCCAGGGAGGGAACGAAGATAGAGAGTCATTATGGCTGATAAATCACCCCTGTGCACAAAGATTATTCACCAGTTAAACTCTACTTACGCCAATCATGCTCCCCGCACAAAGCACGGACTCATCGATTTTTCTAAGCGAGGCTGCTGCACCCCGGAGCACAGGAGGTCGGGGCAAGGCTCAGCTCCCGCAAGGCAGTTACTGACAGGCTGTCCCCACACCATTCGGGGACTTTGCTCGACTTCCCAACAGCCTGGGCAAAGAGGGCTTTCAGCAGAATTTTCCTAAAAATCAGTCTAAGCAACATGATTTTTAATTTTTTTTTTCCCCCAACATGTTATACCCAGCTCTCTGTCAGGCTCCTCTAGTAATACTTGGGCAACCAAGGCGTTCTGTACGGCCCTGCGAGAGAGCCCCCGCGCCGGCTTACACACTTCCAGGCAGATCACGCTGGCCAGCACACTGACCAATTCTAACCATCTCCAAGATCTATCTTTTAAAGGCATTTTAAACACACCTCTACTGTCACTCACTGTCACTTCCACCCATGCCAATCTATTCCTGGAGTTCGCATGCCGTTTCCCACCTCTCCACTGCTGTTTTCTTGACCACGCCATAGGGACCACCACTGTGCCATGTCCAGATTTCAGCCCCATCCTCCACAGTCAGGCATCACTTCTTCAAGTTCTCAGATTTTACCATCAGCTCTTCCATACCAACATGTTGTTTGTCAGTCTCCCTTGCTGCCACTCCCTCCTTCCTTTCTCCCCATTTCTTCTCCATTTTAGTCCTTCTCTGGAGATTTGGGTCTCTGTCTTCACCAGGGTAGCAGTGGTTTAGATAAGAATAGAATAATGACTAAATCCCTGAAGGAAATAAACAGGGTATCTGAGATAATGAGGTGGCCTACATGAAATCCCTAGGTCAAGCCAAGAGAGATGAGGCCTTGCAGAAGCGGAGCTAAGTGGAGGTGGGTGTTCATGCCCGCTGCTGTCACAGCCTCAGAGGAAGGTTTAAATGGTGACAAAACCCTCCCCCATGGCAGGTTTTGCTGACACTGACAACACAGATCTGTTGCGTTTGCACACGCAGCACACAACTGATCAAAGAAAAAGTCCTGCTCCCTCCGCAGAGCATCCTCGGCAGCTGGTCCTCCTCAGGTCCCTACTAACACAGTGACCAACCACTGACTTTTCAATAAACCCTTCTGCCAAGGCACATTTTCTTCCAGCGCTCCTATGCAATAATGAAGCACAGGCTACCACGGAAATGAACATGAAATCCTTCCACACCAGTTCCTCTAGAGCCAGATGTTAATCCTCCTCCAACAGTTTAGCAACGTGGGAAGGTCAGAGCCACCCTGGTCCCTGCAGGGAGGTGACAGCAAGGGTGACAGCTGTCAGGACACAGCCACAAGCACCAGAGCCCCTTCAGCGGCACCTCAGCAGGGGCACCCCGAGACCACCTTGGTTGTGTGACAGACTCAAAATCTCAGGGATGGAGTTGCCACCACCTCAAAGGCAGCCGGGCAGGCAGCACACGCAGACTCTGGGGTCCAGCTCTGTCCGCCTCGCTCCAGCTTCAGGTGCAGTTAAATCCTGACCACATCCAAATTAACTTTTATTGGGATGAAAATACAGAGAGAGTACCCTAAATCAGACAATGGACATTTCTGCAGGTATAATAAGGCAAAAAATAGTATCAAGGAAATTATCACCAGCCCATCAGCAAACTGTCCGCATTACAGCTGACAAAAAATGTGACCCAAAACGCGATTGCTGCGGTGCAATAAAACACCCTTACACACAACGCCAGCATTAACTGTCTAACATATGGAAACCATGAGGCTACAGAAGTCAGGCCAAGAATGATCGCGGCAAATGAGTATTCGAGTTACAAACAACAAGAAAAAATATAGATAAGTCTGCAGCGAAGCTTTTGGAACAGATCAGACCCAACCCTGCCTCCAGCTACCCCTCCGCAGCCCCAAGCCTCCAAGAAGCAGGAACCACTGGGCCAAGGACACCTTTGAGAAAAACCCGGAAACGTGGGGCAGTCTCTCTGAAATCCCCTCCTGTAAAGTAGAACAATACCACAGGCTAAAAGAATATTTCATCTGCTTAACTGCAGGGTGCAATAACATCAATTTGCCCAAATTACACACAAGCAGAAAGGTAATTGGCACTGAGCAGAGCATGTTGTGACTGTTACATCACTCTTCAAAGCCAACAACAAAAGACTGAAATGCAAGAAAGTAAACAGCGGCATGAAACCAACAGACAGCCCCTTCCCCAAAATCCTTCTGTCTGGCATTGCACTGCCGCATTTAAGCGGCTACTCCTCTCAAAGCGGTGTATGTGCAGATAAGGCACCACTCAGCTGAGCTTAAGATCCAAAGCACTGAGTGACCTCTAGAGAAAGGAGGATAGCTGTCCAGTTTGCACATTCACAGGTTAATTTTCAGAAAAGCTATTTTTTACCTTTAATGAACTCTGCCTTAACCAGAGACTTAGACATAACAAAACAGTGAACGCACACCTATATAAAACCACCAACCAAAAGCAGATGAGAGCCAATTTTATATAACAGCAGGGGGACTCGAAGGGAGCAGCTTAACGAAGTGCGCATTTCACCTCCTCTAGCTGCCCGTGGTAACAGGAATTATCAGCAACTAACAGAATTGGGAACTGCTGCAAAGGCGAGTCGATTTACAAACCGAAGTTCCAACGGTACCAGTGGATGCAGCTGGCTACCGAGACCAGAACCCGCTCCCCCGCCAGAGGCGGCCGGGCGGGCCGGGTTTGCCGGGAGGGCCGCACACCCCCCGCCGCGCTCAGCCCCCACGGGCTGCGGGCAGCTCCGCAGGGCACGGACTTTTCACTAGTAAGTCTAACTGCCACAAAAATTCATTCGGAGCCTGATATTTGATGCTCCGTGGTCTCCACCGACACAACCTTTAATTATATTCCTCCCTACCACGCAGACGCCAGGCGCTCCCCTCGGAGGTCTCACCCTGCGCTGCGGGCGCAGCAGGACGCTGCCCTGCGGCGTGGCCCGGCCCAGGCCTTGCACCCGGGCTGCGGGATCAACGCGCTCCGGGCCGACCCGCCCGCAGCTGCCGGCGGGCGCACGGAAACAAAACACAGGCACCCCCGGCGCCGCCGCCCGCCCCGCGCCCAGCCGCCCCCGCCGCCCTCGGCGGGGAGCCCGGCCGTGCCGTAACCGCCCGCGGCGGGCGCTCCGCGGGACAGCGGCCCCGACCCCCGCCCCCGCCCCCGCCCCGCACACAAAGGCGGGCACGGCAGCCGTGCCCGCCGCCCGCCCCGCAATGCAGCGGCCCCGCTCCGCACCTTTGACTTGCGCCTCGTAGTCGGCGATGATCTCTTTGTCCTTCTTGAACTTGCCCTGCGATGACATCTTGCGGGAGGGCGCGGGTCCGCCGCGACACCGGCCCCGCCGCGCTCTGCCACGCCGCCGCCTCACCCGGCCGCGGCCCCGCCGCCGCCCGCGGCTGCCTTCATTGGCGGCGCCGGGGACACCGGGGCCCCGGCGGGAGCCGCAGCGCCGCCGGTCTCAGGAGCCGCGCCGCGCCGAGCCGAGCCCAGCCGAGCCGCGCCGCTGCCCGCCGCCAGCCGAACCAGGGCCCTGGCGCCGCTGCCGCGCTCAGGTTGCGCGCGGGGCGGGGCGGGGCCGCCGTGAGGGGCGGAGCGGGGCGGACGGGCCCGCGCCCCTTCCCCGCCCCTGGCGGGCCCCGGGCCCGGGACACGGGGGGGCGGCCCCGCAAGTATCCCGGCCCGTGGAGCGAGGGGACGCCGAGAGCCCCGCCGAGGGACGGAAGGGCTCCGCCCCGCCCGGCCCTCTGACCCGTCTCTTTGCTCGGCTCGGCCGGGTTCGGCGCGGCTCGTGCCCGCCGCTGTGCAGGTGGGAGCTGCTCTGGCGCAGGCGCCGCCGCTGCTCCCCGGGGCCAGTGTCAGCGCCCCGGGCGTGCCGGGCCCCGGCAGCGGTGCCGAGCCGAGCGGTGCCATCCCCGGCACCCCACGATTAGGCAGCGGCCCCCGAAATGGCCGCGCTCCCCGAGCACCGCGCTCTCAGCCCGCTCCCCGGCCCAGGAGCTGCACCTTGGCAGCTGCGACGGCTGAAGGCCTGCACTGCCTTAAAGCCAGTAAGCTTTCCGTATTACGGAAATACATCGATCTAGAAGCTGTTCCCCTAAGGCAAAGATGTCAGTTACTACAAGGTTAAGGGCAGAGCAGGGGAGCACCCGGGCGGCGAGGCCCCGAGGGCGGAGGATGGGTCTCAGCGGTGCCCCAGGACAGCCCGGCCCCACGCAGCTACCCTCGGCGAGGGCACGGCTGATCCACAGCTGCAGGCCAAAAATTCAGCCACAGTGGATTTACCGACATAAAAGCGATATTAAACATGAGCATAGCGGCGTGAGAGAGATTTACAGCACACATTTAACGGGAAGGCTATCCAGCTCAAGCCAGAATATCTTCTGACTGGCACCGTCTTTTAAAACTGCATGAGGAAAGCTCCAGGACCCAAAACACGGCAAACTCCATCATTGAGAGCAGCAAACAAAAGTCTGGTTTGGCTTTTCCCACCCCAGCACACAGGTAAAAGGCAATTTTCAGGAGAGAAACTCCTGCTTTGAGTAATCCTTACAGAGCATCACCTCACAGTGTGTCTGTAGGTTGGCTTGTGGAGGTAGCAGTTTGTTCTCCCTTCATGACATTAACCCTGGCCCTGGGTCCTTGGTCGATCACTGAAGTACACATATTTTAGGAAAAACATTTTGGAAAAGGTATGGTGCTCCCTAAATGTCCCTCTCTTTGGGCCAGCACCACTACACTGCTCCTGCTTCTCTTAAATCCTATCCTACCCCTCCCCCCCTCCAGAAACATTGTTTCCTAGCACTGTGTTTTCCCTGCTGAGGTTTGGAAGTGTGGGGGGTTGGGGGGCTCAAAACTAACTGCAAACCAAAGTGGGATCCAACCAAATGGCTGTCAGAAGGTACAGATTTCCAAGTGAAGGTGTGATGCAGCTTGAGGGGGTGCTGAGGCAGCCCCTTCCCTCGCTGCCTTCAGCCAGGTGAGCGGAGGCAGTGCTGTGACAGCAGCCTCCCCTGCCTCTGGGCTGGGAGCCGAAAGCTCCCATCCAGGACAGCTCAATTAGCAGTGTAAAAGTTGGAAAATCTCTTCAGTGCGGGCACCATTTCTGGAGAAACAGAGCCTTGTACATGAGCGCAACACAAACATTTACTGCGGAGCCCCTTGCAAGATCAGGGTGTGATGTACGGGGGATTGGGGGATCCTTACAAACTAAGGATCTGATCCTAATGAGTTCTCTAATTTCATCCAGAAGCTGTTTTGAGAGGGGCTGCACTTGAATAGATTTGTCATTCTTTGTGAACAATTAGGAAAAAATGGGGGGAAATGGTCATTCTAGCAGAAGCAGCAATACTACTTAAGGTTCTTTTCCAGGATTTTCTGGAAAGAAAAAAACTTCCAGCGGAGTAAGAAAGAGTAGCTGGGGCTCAGTGCCATGAAAAAAACCACACACTTTTGTCAGCAATGAGTTTTCAAAGGGGCACATACTAGTTCTTGCACTGGCAATGGCTGTGTATCCAGCCTCTTGGGAAGCCAGACCCGCTGTATGGTTTTCTGTCCAGCCCCAGCAACGCTCCGATTACTGCTCTGCACAATGAATCCTTTTGTTGGCATCTTGTGTGGAGTGAATTCAGGGAGATTTGATGATTCACAGTTATTCTGCCAGCTTACAAAAAATAAACCAACCCTATTAAACAAATAATTTACCTAGCCCTAGCAGGCGACACAGAAGAGCATTCTACATTTCCAGCAGCCGTAAAAAGACCCAGAGAGGAGGGAGACAAAGAAATCGCTGCTGGGGGAAGCAGTAGCCATTGCAAGAGCACCAAGGCTCTGGGCTGCAGGGCTGAGCAGCCATCTCTCCCCAGCTCCTGTCAGGGCTGAGAAGCTCAGAGCCTTTTGCAGAGGCAGGACAGAAAGTTGCTTTAGACACCCACTAGGCACAGGGAGAGGGAAGAGCACAGGGACCACAGGGTAGGAAAAGACACTGGAACAGTGGCTGTGAGTATCAGTCAACTTTGTGGCAGGGGCAGAAGCAGCCAGAGGACTAGCAGTGGTCTCTAGGACATTTGTGCTGCGTGGGTGAAGCAGGGCAATGCACTGTGCCAACAGCCCGGGGTTTGGAGGAGCAAACCTCGCTGGGAGGTGAGCTAGCAGGGATGGCAGCCATCAAGGCGTGAAGTGACAGGAACACAAGTGGTTTGGTGGAGCGGCTCTATGAGTTTAATTTTGTGCCAGTGTGCAGACCCGCGGAGCCACCAGGCTCTCTGAATCAGCGGCTGGCAGAAGTAGAGGGGTGAGCCGGGAGGAGCAGGGCAGCCCCAGCACACCCCAGTAAAGCAGCGCTGTGGTCTGCAAAGCGCTGATGCGATGGAGCCAGGCACAGATGACGGAGGAAGTCAAGTGGGGAGAGAGGGTAAGAATGAAGGATCTGACAGGGGGAGGGTTGGGCGCAGCCAGCACAAAAGAGGCAGGAGGAAACAAGCAGAGAGGCTGTGAGTAATCCTAGGGGTGAGCTGAAAGGATGCAGGAGAAACCCAGGTGCAGGACCTACTTCCCTGGTCTCAGCAAGGGAAGTGGGGCAGGATCAGGGGAACATCAGTGAAGGAGTGTTGGCACCTCCGTTAAAGACAGCTAGGAAGTCTGGAATTAAAAACAGCATCACTCACAGATAGCCTTAGTATTTTGTGTCAAAGTAACTTCGAAACACAATTTAGCTTGGTTTGAGTAGTTTCACAAGGCTCGGAATGGTGGGATAGGAACAGATGAGCCAGCTGGAAGTGCGGCACATTATTGTTTAGTAGAATGGACAATAAAGAAGGCAGAGAAAGAGTCAAAATACTGTGTGCAGGGAGGTGGCTGGAAGACAAATTTATCTCCGATATTTTTCTTAGGTTGGGTGAGGAATTTTTGGTGGTGGGTAACAGCTGACATGGGGAAATGGAAGAGAGATCAGAGATCTATTAAGCTCCTAGCAGCTGTGATGAAGGAAAATAGAAAAATAACATAAATTTGCACAGAACAGGAAGATGGCAAGATTTTTCATTTAGATTCTGTCCAAAAAATTGGATGTGTAACAGACCTTAAGAGAGGAGAGTTTGAGCAGGGCAAGGAGCTGATTCCAGGGTGTTCGGGTGCACGTGTGGAAACAAGAAAATAGTAGGACATTGTAATTGAAGAAAGGAGAAAATGGGAGTGTCTTTGGCATTTTCTTGTGTATAACAAATCACCTACCAAACAAAAGGGTCCTGAGATAAACCTCAGTCTGCTACAGAGTCCACACAATCCTCTCCATTAATGCGCTGTTCCTCTGCACCATTCACACTAAACGTTTATCTGCTGCTCCAAAAGCACGAGTTTGGTAGTAAATCTTGCTCTACATAAAAACAGTCTTTGGCAGAACTACTCTGGTGGGAAAGAAGAAGAATAACAAGCATTCTGCAAACCAAGTGACAGTCCTGCAGCTGTCGGGCTTGGTGGGGTCCAACAGCGATGCTGCTGGAAACCCCTCGCTCCCGGCCCACACCCACGCACACATCGGGGCAGAGGGCTGCAGCTGGTGCTGTCCACGGACAAGCAAAAGCCTGACTTTATGCGAACAACAAACGCAGCTGCATTCCCTGCAAGGGGAATCCAGGAAGGGGCTGGGATGCTGTGTGTGAGTCCCAGCCCAAGGGTTAGCCTCATGGAAGAAAGACTGCCCAGGGCTGTTCTTGGAGTGGGGCTAGGGAGGGGACGCCGAGGAAAGCTGAGAGGTGTCAAAGAATGATCCTCCAGGAATACGAGGTCACTGGAGAGGGTACCATTGGGATGGGAAAAGATCTGTTGTATACAACTGTACTGTAGTTTCCCAAAGCAAGGAAAGCTAACTTACGTAACGATTACATGCTCGTAAAGTGCAGGGATAATGATGTGTTCCTCTGCAGCAAAGACCAGTAGGGCTGGGACCTTATGGTTTGGAGCTCTCTCTCAACAAAAATACCCCAAAAAACAAACAAACAAACAAACAAAACCAGAAAAAGATAAGCACAGGCCATTGTATAATATATTATAATTTATATATAAATAAAATATATTTATATAATACTTTATAACCCCAGTGGCTGTTACTTCTTGGAACATTCACAAGTAACAGGAGAACAAGTACCAAAATTTTTTAACAACAAGCTGTGTCATAGGACAGATTTTGATTTTCTTACCAGATTGGTTCAAATATGTGACTGCCCCTGAGGTCAAAGTTGAGAATCTGAGGCTGTTACATACCTTTTCCCAGAATGATCCGCAATACAGTGGTGAAAGAAAAAACCCAAACTATCACAAAATTTTGTAACAGCGTCAGGATTTTCTGCTATTCAGATATCACTAAGAATAAAGAACCAGCGATGTCTGAAGAAAAATAATCCAATCATGTATTAATGTTCTTTAATAAATGTCAACGTCTAAGATCGTTTGTGGAATTTCTACTTAAAACAGCTCTCTAAAAGGAAGGATTACATTATAATTCACTTTGTGACACTTTCAACACAGGATTTTTAAATTAAGAATGGGATGGGATGGGATTTAATCATAATAAATACTTCAAGCTAGAGATATAGAGAAACCAACAGTAACTATGGCAACGTGGTCACTCCAGTAAGGCTAATGCAGATTATTTCCAGGGCAGTAGCCTTGTGTGTGCTCAGGAAGCAGATGTAATGTTTGCTTAAAGCAATTCCTAAATTAAGGAGAATTCTTTAGGCAGAAGCTGTCTTGCACTCTTTGTTTCCAGCTTCAGACTGTAAGTGTTTCATGATATGCTTAACATATACATAGCTGCCTTAGAAAAGTATGAAAAACTGTTTCCAGAGAGATGCTCGCATACTATTGCCTCAGGTCGGGCGGACCCTCTGATAATACCAACTCTAAGATTAGGGATTCTTTGCGAAGGGAGGCTGGAGACAGGCTGATGGGCATGCCGAGCCTCAACCGATACGGACATTGAGCTATTTGTTAAAACCCTTCACAACTTTATGCAAGTATTAACAGCTGCAGCATTGCCCCCAGTTACCCATCCCAGAGTAAGGCAGCTCATGCTATGTGACCCCAAATCTTCCATGGTCTTTCTGCTTTCATGAGATCTCAGAAGGGCAGAATGCACTGTGCCACACCTTCGTTTGATGGAGCTGGGGAAGGGGGGCAACCTTCACCTTTGATGTGTTGCAGGACCCTTTGCAGCCTGCTGGGGAAGTTGCCATAGAGCCCTACTTGGCGACAGCAACTATTCTAGTTTAGGCTCAGGGGTTGCCAGGAGATGTGGGCTTTTCTTCAGGCTCGTGTGACCTGCAGCAAACCATGGAGAGCAGCCAGACTCAGAGAGATTGCTCATGCAAGAGAGCACTCCAGTGGGATCATCTGTGGAATAAAATCCATGAAATACAAACTAGGGAACCAGAATCCAGCACTGATGGCCTGTCTGCTCCATGGATATTGCACAGCACTAATATAACTGAACAGCTGGAAAAAGACTTCCATGTACATGTTTCCCAAAGTAAGAATAAACTGATTGGAGACATGTAATATGGAAGTTGTGCTGCACTACATCACTTTTGGTTTTTTAAACCTTGCATACTCTTTTGCTGCCAGAAAAGTGCTGTTATCTTGTCATATTAGCAGGAGAATGTTCTCCCTCTGTGTCCTTTTTATGTGTGTAGTGAAGTGCCGTTGTAACTTGGCACTGACATAGCTATAGCGATGTATCCTGTCTTTACACCCAAAATAACTGCATCCAAGGACAAATCTTGATTTCCATATGCCTTAGGTTTTCCATGTGAAGACTCTGGGAGGCTGCAAGGCTCAAGATATTGAGCCATTTGAGATAGATGAAAAATGGTTGCATTTCTCTAGGATGGTACTGATGCGGTTCCTTCACCAGATGCAGAGCTGGAAGAACAAACTAGGGAGCAGATCTAGGAAAGAGCAGCCCCTTTCTTCCCATGTTTCAAGATGCCCAGAATCTTGATAGCCTGCCTCACTCAGGACCTGCATCACTGACTAAAAGCTCTGACTCCTTGGCATAACCTGTGGATTCTTTCTCTTCCCCTTTCCCACTAGGAGACTGGAAGTAGCCCTTCCCAGAAGCCCCACAGTAAGCAGCAAAATACACAAAATGTGTAACTGCTTCATTACAATCCTTGAGAGGCAGAGCACGCTTCAAACAGCACAGGAGAGAGCAGTATCCACGGGGTGATGAACAAAGAAAAGCTGCAATTGTAAGGAGAAAAAAAAGGGAATCAGAAGCAATTACTGTCACTTCCATCTGTGGCCTTTCTCACACTATGCAGGTTTTCCAGTGCAGAGCTACAAGGACAAGGTGAGCTGACCCAGACACTCTCCTTTAGCAGTCCTGGAAGTGATGCTCAGCACAAGCCACAGTGATAAAGCTGGTGGCAATCTGTGCTGGAGGTGGCCATGCGTTCTACAGCAACAGCCTTGAGCCAACAAAGCAGTGCTGGGAACCTTTCGGGAAAGAAGTGTTGTGCTGTGGACAGTACCAAACAAAACTTGGTGCAGCAAATTTAAAAACTTGGTGCAGCTTCCACTATCTATTCTCCAGATTATTTGCCGTTTACCTTCACTAATGTCCGTGGGTAAGAAGCCAATTTTTACTGGGAACAATTTGCTAAAAGGGGGCTGCATTGCCTCCCAAACAGTTTGCATAGGGGGACCCAACATGTTCCTTTTCATGTAAAGCTTCCCAAAAGCTTGCTTTTTATTTTCATTTTATTGGGCATTTCAACAGCTCAGTTGTAAGTAGAAGGATATCTTCAAAAAATATGAGTGTAGTATCTTTGAAGATATTAATATTCAAAGAAAAGGAGCAGTCTAAAAATACGAGCCCTGAAAAAGACATCTGTGTTTTTCATTGTTAACATTTTTAAGCCTTTATAGTAATGGTAGAATTTAGCACTATGCTGGTCAACAAGTCACTGTAAGAAATGGGAATATTTTCTTATGACTAAAGCCACAAGGTATTATGATAAACGACTTGACAACAGCAATTCTGTAAAAGGCATTTGAGTCAAAATCTACTCAGACTTTGGTGTAACTGTGCAAGGCCAAAGTAGTACTACACATTGCGTAAGCAGTTGTGAAAGGTGTCTTACTGTTTCCTGCGTAAGATCTGTTACCTCTTACTTCCTTGGGGAGATTATCAAGACTATGCGGTCAGGGCTGCGCTGTCATTTCTCTCCTGCAGTCTGCAGGTTCTGCTGGTGCCTGCGCCGCTGCTTCAGAAACAGGGGACCTGGCACCCACACTGGTGGCATGGAGCACAGGGTGTCAGGCCATGGTGAAAGGTGGCCTGAAGACATGCTCCTTCAGCATGGGAGCCCCCAAGCCGATCCACATCCTTCCTCTCAGAGAGGAATAGTCACAGCTGCCCCTGCAAAAGGCAGGAGGGTCTGTTGTCCCAGGCTCTTTAGGAAGGATGTCACCTGCACAATGCTCTCATTTGCATCCTAATATCCAAGGTGTGCATTTGATATCTGAGTAGCTGTTTAAGTCCTATCCATAGGATGGGTTGGAGTCCTTTGCCCTGTACTACTTAAGGCCACAAGTAAGTGCTTTTGCCTAACAGCTTTCAGGGAGGTGCAACAGGAATCTTGTTTCTGGTTCACTCCGTTGGTCTGCTTCTTAGATTTATTCCTGTACTAAAACCACGGTGGCTCAGACTTCTGCTTGGGTTAGTCTCTCCTGTACACACCGTGCTGAATCCGAAGCTGCCAGAGCTATACTTTATGCTCCCACTAATTAAGAGTAAAGCTAAAGATGTAATACTGCATGTGGAACAGCCAACTCTCTTTCCCCGTGTGTTGTTGTTCCTCCCTGTCTCCATTTCCCCTGATTCCCTCCCTCCCCACGGGTGAGGATTGCCCCCGTGCCCTTCCAGGAGAAGCAGCTCCACCACGCAGCGTGGTCCCAAGCCGTCGCCATCTCCTCCTGCCTGCAAGGGCAATGGTAGTTTCCACCATGCAGCGCACGGCACGTTGCCTGCCAGCCTGGCTTCCATGGGCTTCAAGGTTTTGGTATAAACCTGTAACATTTGTTGCAGTTGAATTTGTAGTTTGGATGTGGTTTATTTATGCTTTGCTCATATGGGAGGGTGCTGTTCTCCCCTGGTTACCTGCTTTTCCAAGAGTCCATCACAGTTTTAGCAGCAGTCCATATTTTGTGTCATCTGACAAACTTCATTGTCCTTCCTTCCCCTTGCACCCGTCTTCTGCAGTGATGAGCATGGTTAACCCTGTCTGGAGCAATGCCCACGGCACACACGGGTGACAGTCAAACACAGAGAGGCAGAACATTTGCTTCAAAGGTTCCGCTGTAACTGTCTCCATGCAGAAGTTCCTGACCTCCAACAGCCGAGGGTCTGAAGACGACAGTCCCACCAGACTATGTGGTTCATTTGTCATTCTGCCACAGTGGGGGGCTTTCGCGTGTGCAGAGGTACAGGTTCAGTGGCCTTCTCACGGTCTGCCTTACAAGAAATGAAGACTGTGGGGTGCGGGAAGAGGAACTGAAATGCAGTATTGCTTTAAAAACAATGTTAACTTCCATAATTTCAGACAACCTCTGTTACAGTAATTTAGATTATACATTCCTGATCTACACCATTGGCATAAATTGAACTTTGCCAAAACCAAACTTGCCAAGAACTGTGTGTTTCTGTTTAAAGAAGGCTTTTTCTTTTTAAGGATTTGGGGATTTTGGTACAGAATATGAGTTGTGGCTTAAAATACATAATGCCCACATGTAAAATAAATAAAGCCAAGAAATCTAGTGTTTATAATCACCCACTGGATTTAAATAAGTTAATTTTATTTAATTGGTTTCTAAGGGGAAGGAGGAAGAAGCAACGCAGGAATTCTTGTCACAGGAAGGCATGATTTCTATCTGAAATCTAACACAATTAGTGGAGTAGGATTCAGTTACTGAAGGCAAAAAAAGAAGGCAAATCAAGAGTCAATTGAGTTGCTGCAAAATTTAATATCTTGCTGTCATCTTTGTTCTTAGTAGAGAGTTGCTGTAGCAACAGACCAAAAAAAGAACTTGCACTAGAGTAGGAGCTTGCTGCTCTTTTAACAACATCTTTTTATCATCCCTGAATTACTGTTTATGAACAATCACATCCAGCAGTATCAATGACTACAGATACAAGGCCAGATCCTGCAGATACTAAGCCGATCGCACAAAGAACTGTGTTTTCAGCTCCTCTCTGTAGGTTATACGATGGCAATTTTCTTTTGTAGGATTGAGACCATTTTTATCACATGCAAGATGCAGCTATTCCTCGATCCATTTATATCACCAGTGGCTCTGCACTGTGCAGATTAGAATTGCTTGTGACTATGGATCCTATAAATAAGAAACAGCATTTCTTACCACTTTCCAGATGATGCAGATAGCGCAGTAGCTCATGAGGACAGGGCATGGGGCAGCAGACTGTAGCAGCTTCTGGGCTCATTCCACAAGGCAGACCTTCCAGAGCCATGCGCATGGGTCCAACTGAAGCCAAAGAAGTGTTCCAGCACGTCAGTGACTGCCAGGCACCGACTTACTTTCTGACATTTGGGTCACTGCTATTTATTGTTTGCAGTTAATTTAGTCACACATGATCTCCGTTTCTCCATCTGCCATATGAAACCCACTAATCGCATTTTTAGGCACTTGGGGATGCAGAACTTGTAAGAACAGGATGGCCAAAGCCTGGACCTGCTTCAGCCATGGTTGGAGGGCAGCCGTGCAGGAACTTTGCCTGGGGACGGGGCACACCTGAGCCCCTTCACCCACACCCCTTCAGCCCAGCAGGACCAGCACCCTTCCAGCCTGGACGTGATGGTCTCTGAACATATCTGCAAGAAAACAGCATCACCGCACATCACAGCACACCCACCTGACATGATGCTTGATTTTATTTGCCAACAATGGACAGAAATACAGGTTGATAAACCTCCCCATTTCACAGCCCGCGCCTTGCCAGGGCCAGGCATTTCCAACAGCAGTCTCTTGTTGTTTGGCAGCAGCAAGGGGCACAAGGCAGGAGGAGCGTGAGGGTGGGCATGGGGCCCACTGGGACAGAATTGGGGTCTGACCTGAGACACCAAGATCTTGGGCATATCCCTTTTTCCTCATCTGTAAATGGAGTTAGTGTTCCTCCTTTCTTCTGGGGGTACTTCCCTGTCTGTTGATGCAAAGCCTGTGTGAGGGCTAGGTATCACTGCTGTCTGCCTCTGTGAACGAGCACCATCGACTTGCTGCAAAGGGTCAGCCTACTGCTACTTTTTTTCAAACTTCACCCTGTTGCTCCTCACTCCGGCATCTTTATCTGTCCTGAACAGTGCTGTGGAGTACCAAGTCCAGGTATCAGGATTGCGGGGACCCTGCAGCCATGGAGTCCTCTCGCAGCAAGCTGCCAGGCTGCCAGGACGCCCAGCCCGCTGCAGCTGACAGGAGCAGACCATAAGGCTGCCACAGCACACCACCCTCGCCAAAGTGACCCCAGGCTGCCTTCATCCTCTGTCCCCAGGGGCACAGTGCCCTGCCTGCCTGTGAAGCTGCTTGAGCGACAGCTGGAGCCCTCCTTGCACCCTAGTTTGCATTTCCTGGTGAAATTACTCAGGTCTGTTGTGCTTGAGACAGATGATCCATAAGTACCTGCAGTTGGACCCAGGCGCCGGGGGAGGAGGGAACACCATGCTGCGCAGGGACACCCAAGCCCCCCACGTCTTTGTTCGGCAGCCGGTGGCAGCAGCCGCTGCCGGCTCCTGCATCACTGGGGGCTTCCATCGGGAGAGGGGAGAGGAGAAAAGGAAAAGCCTGGGAAACTGAGCCTGCACTGTGCTGCTCGAACAAAGCGCTATTGTTCGGGGGGCTCAGAGATGCATTTTAGTAGGCCAGCCTGTCCTCTGCAGAGCGCGGCCCCAGCGCAGCACACAAGCTGAAGGGAAGCTGCATGCAGGGCCTTCTGTCTAAAGTGACAGCGATTGATGAAGGAAAAGGGCCAAATGGAAAACACGCCTTTCAGGAAGAATTTAGCCCTCTCATTAGAGCTGAATACAGCTGGCCAAAGGGGCCTTCTCGCGCGGAGAAGCCCCAGGCTCCAGCCACATTCACAACTTCATTGTAAATTCCAGCACGACAGTGTCACTTCCTGAAACAGAATGGAAAGTTTTTGGAGGGGTTTAAGCACCCCTTCTCAGTAACACACGCCTGAGGAGGAAGCTCTTCCTGTCCCTCATGGCGCAGCCATACAGCTCCCCGAACCTGCACAGGGAGGGGAAGGAAAGTGGTCAGTGCTTTTTTTTTCTTTTGAGAAAGAGCGAGGGCAGGGGATCTTGCTCACCTGTTTAATTATTATTATGATAATTTAATCTCTTAAAACAGAGGAGACTATGTTCTTAAAGTTTCATTGCAGCTTAGGACAGTGAAAAGCATTGATAAAGGGGAAAACATAAGAAAGAGAAGAGCAGCATAGAGAAGAAAGAGATCAAAATGAGAAATTTCAGTGTTATTGTCCACCTAAGCACCATAAGAGTTTGGGTAAATGCACTTGCATTGGCACAACTAATCACACAAGGTTCACATAATGCTCTCACCTCTCCTCTGCCTGAACTCTGCCCGCACATCTCCCAGCTCTGCTCCTGCCTCCACAGCATATTGTCCACTGCCTCCAAAGGGCAAACATTGTCCCCTGCAAACCACCCTCTAAACCAACACTGAGGCTGCCAAGGCGATGTGGAGCCCCTGCCCAGGCAATGAATCCTAACCAGGAGGAGGCAGGCAGCGGGTCCCGGCACAGAAGGACTTTGGGTGCCCCACCATGGGGCTGGCACAGGCACCCAGTGAGCAGTAGGGCTGGGGGCTCACTGCAGCCCCCATGGGGAGTGCGAGCTGGGCTGGCTGAACATCCCACATCCCACATCCCCGTCCTACATCCTGCATCCCATATCCCACACCCCTTCTATCAGTCTCTGCCTGCTGCCTGCCAGGGCAGGCTAATCCCCCTGCCCCGCCGCACAAGGAACTCTTCTGGCTGCTTCCCAAGGGAGCGGTGGCCTCACCTGCTGTCTTCAATAGGGAAACATCTTTACCGAGTGCCACCATTTAAAACACTGTGCCAACTGCACACTGAGGCAACAAAACACAAGTGTTCATCCTTTCAGCATTCACCCATTTCTTTTCTTTGTGCACAGCCCTGCACCGTGTTGCTAGATGTGTTCACGCAAGTGGGGTTTCTGCAGAAAACTGTGTTAGTAGAACCCAGGAGCAACAGCAAATTAGGAAACCTTCAGGTGTCCTAGAGGCTGGGAAGCAAGTTGTGCCAAACAGCAAAGGACACAACTGCTCTGCTGTTACAGCAGTTCGCAAGGCAGCACTAAGCTACCGGCATGCAACGAGCATCCTGGCTGTGAGCAGGGCCAGCGCAGCGAGCTGGCTGCAGCTGAAAGGCACCCAAGGAAGGGCTGTGCAAGAGCCTTCCTGTTGCTCACCAGGCATGCCAGTGGGGTACAACCACAGCTTTCCTCCCCAGTAAGTCTGGCTAAGTCCCAGGCAGGTTCTACAGTCTGTGCCGATGTCTCTGCTGCTACAGTCAGGCCAGTAGTGTCTGAGGCAGCCCACCCATGCCCCTCTGCAGCGTAGATACACTGAAGCTCAGTGACCAGAGGAATGAATTTTCTTTCACAACTTGGAGCAAGTTAAGGCTCCTCACCTGCCCAGTCAGATACCCTCACCCACAGCTTACACATGTGGCTCTGCACAGTAAAGGCTCGCTTCTCCACTGCCCCACGCTTTGCCAAGTCGGTGCTGACACATGAGGTGGGTGCACAGGGGCTGGGCAGCCACAGCAGCCTCAGGCGCCCTTCGCGCTGACACACAGAGTGCTGGCACAGGGACCCGATAACCCGGCCCACGCCCCACAGCAGCTGCAAGAGGCTGAAAGGTTCAAATACAATATCCAAGGTCTCAGTAGTAGCAGCCCACCTGGAGGAATGAGGGGTTTTTTAGGAACTCAGGCTAGGCACAGAGAAATGGGTTCAGTGCATTATTCATGACTGTTTCATCCCATGGATTACCTGCCGCTGGCCACATATAAGAAAACACTAACGCTTCCAATTACAAGTTGCTTCCCAAGTTCTTGGCTTCAGTACTCATTTAACAGACAGGGATTTTCTGATTTCCTCCACCAACTCAGTTGAATGCAAAGTAGCTTAGGATAATCACAACTATATGAGCTGAAGGGCCAGTGCAAAGGGGGAAACAGCCTGCGCATTCAAAGGCTGGCTCTCTGGGGGTTTGTTGCAAAGGCAGACAGAAAACTATTCAGTCTGCACCACTGCAACACGCTGTTTCTAGCATATTTTGTTTCCTCAGACATTCCCTTCTGCTCAGGCCCAAATTACACCCAGACTTGCTTTGCAAGGTTAAGCCAACTCTTGGTACAAGGCATATAACATGCATGTGCTTTTGTATTTTCATATGATAAAAAATGGAGGAGAATGCTGGTAATTATTATTGTTATTATACAGTGACGCCCCAGAATTAACCCCATTGTGATGGTGGCTTAATATGGGTAAGAAAAAGAGCACAAGGAGGGAGTAGAGTAGGGTAGAGTAGGGTAGAGTAGGGTAGAGTAGGGTAGAAGAAACACTACTTTTTTAAGGAAAAGGATTAGAGCAGTAATGCAAGAAAGAAGAAGAAAAGAGAGGCAGAAGTAAAGCAGAAAGTAGCTGGCTTCCTGCTCCAAACCCAGGTGCCATGCAGAGGGCGAAGGCAGAACAGCCCTGGTCCATGCCAGCGTGCAACTGCAGCACAGGCCAGCATAGGGCAGCAAGCACACCCTCCTGCGAGAGGAGTGGGCCAGGGGTGTACTGGAGCCTGCACTTTGCTTTTCACTATGAAAAAGATTTTCCACACAGGGGCCATTTAACACATTTTGCAAATCCTTCCAATTGGCTGTGACTCCATCCCTGGAGCAAAACCAGATCAACATTAACACATTGGCACCTTCACATCCCAAAGGTGCAACCAGAAGCAGCCGGCCAGCCTGACAAATCTGCAAGGGAGGAACATGAACTTAAGAAGACCGGGAACGTTTTGTAAGCACAACACCAAGGTGCAAACTTCTTAGTGCTCCCCCTTCATTCACAATAAAGAGCATTCACAAGTAACAGCTACTGAGAGCTTCTGCCAAACAAGAAATGCCTCTGTGGCAGCAACTGTGTCCACACCAAGCCTGGACCATGGCTGGGCATAATCCAATGCCCACAAGATAGTGCGGTCCTTGGTGGTGTTCCCTCCACCCTACCCTCCCCAGTGTTGCCTGAACACAAGTTTTCTTCACAATTGAACAAAATTGAAGTTGCTGTGCTGGCCAGATAAGGCAGCTGCTTTCAAAAACAAGATGCAAGGAGGGTGAAACTGCCCCCCAGCACTAGTGAAGGAAACATGATTATCAGCAAAGATTGGACAATGTTAATTATATTGCTTTATCAACAGCAGCTGTTGATTGATCATCCCAAAACCAAACCTGTGCGAGTCCTGGGAAAACCTGGCTGTTTCCCATCCAGCTCCCCGCTGCTGGGTCAGCAGCTGAAAAACCAGATTGGAAAATACTTGAGGATGCCCACAAAAGGAGGAGTGGATGAAAGTGCAGGGAGAGCCTGGACCTGCAGACAGCACCCAGCTGTGTACTCCATGCTTTCACAGGAACTGCAACAGGGTGGGACAGCAAAGGCAAGAGTGTTTAGGGCACCGTTGGAGTCTGGATCAAAAGCCACTGAAGTCAGTAGATCATCTTCCACGGATTTCAGTTGGCTCTGGGTCAGTTTCAGAACTATTTGGAGGAGGGCCTTTGAGAATTGAACGCATTCCTGTGGCCCAGAAGTATTGGATCTGGCTGAAGAAAAGCCAGGCTCCCTCCCAGCACGTACAACCGACAGCAGGTAGCAATACCTGTGCCTCCCTCATGCAAGCCACAGCCTCTGCGGCAAGCAGCGCTGCCATGGTGCTGCAGCAAAGTTGCACCACAAGCACTGGGGCCTGAGAAAGCACAGGGTGGGGTTTTTTTTCCATTGTCCTAATAAAGCTGTTGCTTTGGGGCTACAGTGGCTGATCCTCCCTCTTTAAGTAGAGTCAGGGTTCATCTACACCATTACAGCTAGCTAGCTCTGCCCCTGTGTCCTGGAGGCACTGCCCTGCCGATGGAAAACCTGAACCCAGCAGAGTCATGCTGATAGAGACATGCCTTCCCATCGAGAAGAAAGGCTATTTACTGTAGCAGCATAAATCAAACTTTCCTGGAACAGCTGAAGCAACATAAGCACTTTGCTAATATACGCTATATCAGCACACCAGGAACTGGCCAAGCACCCTTCCTGGGTCTGCGGAAGGGCTTGGGCAGATGTCCACAGCAACAAGGTGTCACCATGCCCAAGCAGTGTGCTACCACCCCCTGAACAAGGGTCACTGGACCCTACCTCAGCTGTAAGGACAGCGATGCTCCTTGCAGTTCACAGTGAATCCCATCACCTTGCACATGCTGCAGCTCAGGCTGGGCTGTGGGGCTCTGCACCAGCACAGAGTAAGGGCTCACAGACCCCCTGCGCTCACCGCCACGGGGACACCGCTTCTGCCGTGGGAATGGGAACAGCCAGGGGTGAAGAAAGGGAGCAGTATTTTGAACCGTGACAGTAATTAGCTGTGGGAACATCTGCCTAAGCCCTGACTGCGGTCTTCCCTGGTTGTGCCTGCAGAATGCAAAGCAACTCCAGAAGGGAAGCAAGGACAGCATCTGCCTTTATGCCTTGTTTTTAAAGCTCTGTTTTCTCCCCTCTATTCCCAACATCACTGTGCTTTCGGTTTGAAAATCTGTGTGCATAGTGAATCTAATTTGATTTTTATCACTTTTGTCTCCCTCTTTCCATTTTTCTCACTACATTAGGTTTTTGTTCCAATGCAGTTAAAAGCAGATTTACTGTGTGATGAGCTGCTGCCTTGCAGTGTCTGGCAGAGCTTCAGAGTAAAGACAAGTGTCTCATAATAGATATGCTATTGATAAGCTGGGGAAGTTTTCACAACAGGGAGACCCAGGAGAGCAGAGATTTTCAGCAACAGCAGTAAACCCAATTGTATTTGAGCAGGTTCTTCTGGATGGAGAGCTATGCCATGTGAAGATGAAGCACTGTGTTGCTAGAGCTGCAGGAACTGTGTGGGACTGTCAGGGAGGCTCGAAGAGTTCTGACAGAAATAGCAGCCCAGCTGTTGTTCAGTTAAACCCTGATGTTTGGTTTGCTCCTTTCCCTTTTTTTAAACTCACCATGTGTTGACTGACAGTGCTGCTTTTGCAGCTCTGCGAAACATGAAGGTGGGCAGCGAAACAGCTTATGGCCAGAGGTCTGTTCCGGCAGTCCTGCAAGCTTGCCCCAGCAGAGCTGTGCATCACACCCCCGCTACCCAGGCTGGGCCAGTTCCTCTTGTGATGCCACTTGATGGGGTGCATGTGAATCCCTCCTTTTAGACAAGATCAGGAATGTCCTGGCATGCTCTAAGTATAGCCACCATTGCTTTCTGAAGAAAAAGCTGTACTAATTTGCATTGGCACTGATTTGGCACTAGTTTTTCATGTGCCAATGGTTATGATGTTTCCTTTTCCTACTCTCCCCCTAATCACTGCAGTAAGAAAAATCTGGTTTATAGTGACAGTGGCATAGCCATTAGCTATTATTTAAATGTATACAGACTCATAGATGCTTAAATGTACTTAAATTCAAATGCTTGGAGGAGGAAAAGAGGACAAAGGGTATTTTGTCACCAGATAACAAAAAGTACATGGTATAAGAAAAGCTACCAGTTAAAAAATACTAGAAGATTAAAAAAAAAATAAATTACTGTGGGCTTTTAACGTCTGTGGTTTTTAGTCTTAAGGAAAAAGACCACCCTCCCAAAGCAAGCAAAATGATGGGCAGAGAGGCAGTCCTAGAAAAAGTAAAAGCTAAGCCAGACCTGCCACGATTAAACAGCAGGGTGCAGGAGCAAAAGGGTCCAGGGCGCCGTCATTAATTATTCCCCCAGCAAAACAAAGGTGCAGTTACTTAACGAGAGACACACCTGAGCAAATCCCTGCATGGGGCTAAGCAGACGGAGCCAGCAGCTCCATCAGTGTGGCTTCATGCCGGGCTTAAGTGACCTACCATCACACCAGTGCGGAAAGGGTTGCGCTGCCCTGCTGCCTCCTCACCCCTCCCTTCATCCTCTTCCTCCTGACACCACTGGCAATGCAGTGACCCAGCTCACCACACTGCTCTGCCTGAGAACTAAACCTGCCAAAAATGTGCTGCAATTTTTTAATTCATCCAAGTTAAAGAAATTCTGAAATGGAAGGTAACAGTGTATGTATGCCAGTGCAATGCTCCCAGGGCACAGAAGACCTCTTCACACTACGCTACTCCAAATAGGAAAACTTCCATTTACTGAGGGCTCCCCAAAAACACAGCCCAGAAATCAAGGTGCTGACCTCTGAAAATCAAAATCAAAAGCTCGAGTTAGCTGTCTCCAAAGGCAAAGTGGAGATAGACGCAGCCTACATATTTGGGGTTTCAACTTCTCAAATAGCCAGATGGGCTTTTTTCTTCATTTCACTGCTAGAGGATACGGCAGCGACCTTGGCTGCCTGCATCAGTGCATGTCCTGTTGCACTGGAATTTCACAGCATTGCAGAGGTGTGATACCCAGTTAGCTCTCACTGTACAAACACATCTCTCTTTGGTAAGGACATAACCCTACCTTACGGAGCAAGCGTTTCTTCCAAAGCACTGGCATTTCAGGGGTGTGCACTGGATACAACAGCTCCCAAATCTGAGGAGCGGAGTAAAACACATGTGTAAAACAGCAACTCACCAGGGTTCTGCCAGCTGTCCGTATGCCCAGAATCGGTGCAAAGTGTTGCTGTCAGATCTAACTGGCAACCTCAACAGTAATACAAACAACAATACAGACTGCTTGCTCACAGGGAATCAGGGCCAGTATTACAATTTGTATGAGAGGCAACACTGGGGGGGTGTGGGGGGTGGATTTTAATTTAAAATAAAGGCTGGAGTGAAGAGAAGGCTCTTTTTTTTTTTAATTTAGAATACTTCAAAGAGGCATTTAGCTCTTGAGAAAGAGATAATGCTGGTATTCCTGTCCTGACAAAATGAAAATCAGAACAGACAGGATTAGGTGAGAGAAAACAAAGGCATGGAACTCACTAGAAATCACACAGCATATCACCAGCAGAGCCCAAAATTGGTCCCAGACCCCCGCTCCTCCATCCGCACCGCCCACTTCAGGCTGCCCGGGGCAGATGGCGCTTGGCATGCGCTCACCAGCCACATCACTGCATGGCAGCGAGCTTCGAGCCAGGGACGTACACCGATTTATCTGCACCTAGCTACAAGGCCAGGCCAGTCTCCCTTCCACAGCAGCCTCATGGGCAGCTAACACAGAGCCCCTCAGCACAACAGCCCGGCCCAGGAGCAGGTCCCACCTCACACTGCCTGGGAAACACAGCGAGACACACTGACCTGCCAGCAGAAAGCATGGTGCTGCCAGTGGCACAGAGCAGGCACCAGGCAGCACGCCAGGCTGGAGCCAGGAGGCCCTGGGACCAAGGGTGAGGCGGACCTTGGTCATCAGTGATAACAAATTAATCTTTCATTTCAGTTTTGAACTAAGTACCCCTGCCTCAAAGCTGCAGATAAAAATCCTGAAAAATATAATCCAAGAGCATAGTAAAGGCTCAGATGTCAAAGATGAGCAATATCGTGAGCTGTTATTGTTTTAATTGCAATTTCATTATTCTAAAGGTAGCATCATGGTTTTCAAGGACTAACGCATGATTTTCTAATGCTTGCAGTCTGGCTTTCTGTATGACACATCAAATGTCAACCAAGTCGTACATATAAGCCCACACTTCATTCTTGTCACAAGATGCTGATTTACCTGCACTCAGGATATTATTTTTTCCATCCTCTCTCACACTCACTGACTCACTCTTTCTCTCCCAAATAACTCAAAAAGAGCTACTTACATAGCTCTTTTCATGTCACAGGCTAAAGCACCTATTCAATCCACCCTTCCTTCTTTACAGAGAAGTTTCAAGCCTGGGCAGCATGACCCGAGCTATGCAGGATCTCACAACATCCTCATGACCACGTAAGCAGCCCCTTTCTGTAGTCACTGAATGGTACCACCAGCCCTCTCATCTAATATTTGCTCATCTCATTCTCTTTTCACTTAAAGGTATGTGTGAAACAGTGCATTTTCTCAGTGGTTTTGTACGAGATTTTGGTTAGGTTTTTCCCCATGCAGATATGCAGATAGCCCAGAAATATTTACAGAAAAGGACTAAAAGTTGTCTCTAGCATTAAGAGCTCCTTTCCCTTCTACTAGACTAAGGAAAATAGTGCTGGAAGATGCGGTCCTTTCACAGGCACCGTCCTGGCAGTTGCTGTCTCTTGTTTCTGTGAGCCTTGGCATCCTTCCCATGTCCCTTTTCACTCCTGGTCTAGGTTCTTCCCAGAGCTGTTTCATTGCCAGCTTTTGGCTTCTAGCCCTTGGCCTGCACTTTAGAGGAGGAAATTGAGCTGACACCAGCACCAGAGCCTGCTGCAGCCTAATAAGAGAATATGCTGTATGCGCACAGACCCGGGCCAGAGCAGAGGGAGCACTATTTCCTGAGAAAATCACTCAGCAATGTCACTCGTTTCATAACCAGCAAACTTGAGCCAGGCCATAGAAGAACAGCATGCAAAACGCTGCAGCCCTTCAACTGCAAACGTTCTAAAAATGCTACAAAAACTGCATCAACATTACAATATTTCTGCACTAACATATTCTGCACAGAATTAAACACTGCTAATCCACAAACGGCTTGCTATGTAAGTGTGGTTCAGGTTTAACATGGGGGAAGAGTTGCTGCTCCCTGTTCCCTCAGTTGTCACTTCTCATCCAAAAAAGCTCCAGTTCACAGAGTATCCAGGTTAAAAAATAAAAGCTAGGTCAGCAGAAATAGTGACTGACACCTCCATGCTCTCCTGTGAGATAAAAGCACTGCCAGGCAGGAAGAGCCACAAATTCAGGAAGCCTGGCACCTTCCTAAAGTTCACTTCCACATACTGATTTACCCCACAAAATAACACACAACTTACTGAAAACATTTCATTCCCATTCAGGAGCCACATCTGACATACTGTAGCATAACACTGCAGGTTGTTTTTCACCGCGGTCTTCACCAAAATGCAGAAAAGTTGGTCCCCTGGAAACTGTATCACACATACAATAAACAAAATATACAGAACACATCACAAATATAGCTTGATACCAAGGCAAGCTGCAAAAGCAATGAACACATGGGTAACGGGTGTAACTCTATGGAGGGATTTGCATGCCCTCCAAAACAAAATCTTACAGAGAGAAATTTGAGTGAATGACCTGTATCAGCAGTAAACTGGATCCATTACTCCAAAAGGGTCATCCTCTGGCCCTGTGAAGTAAGGTTGATGATTCATCACATTTCAGAATTCCAAAATAACAAGTCTTGATTCTCTGGCTTCATTGTTTTGCAGCTAAGACAAATCACTGTCTCGCACTGAAGAGATTCCCTCAAGCACAGGGCGAGGCATGCTGGCGGGGCAGCATTAGAAAGCAGGACACCCTTGCCAGAGGATTGGTATCCACAGCCCAGGAGACTTAACAAACGAGGAATTACTGTGATGCCTGCAACTGTTTCATATGAACCACATCTGATGAAAAAAGTCTACTTCTAACAGCTATGTAGTCATGGATATGGAACAAACAAATCAATAAATTGTAGAAAAACAGTGAGAAAATTTACAGGAGTTTGTTCTAGACTCTGCTCCCTGTGGAATTGCACAACTTTCCTAGTTTCACTTTAAAATACCTTCCTAATTTGATGCCAAATAGCTGGGGCTCAAGTGAAGTCTGGATTCCCTGCAGCTGATTTCACAGATTGAGTTCAACAGTATCTAACCCAGAAGGCATCTCCTCTTAGCCTCCTAAAAATGCAGTGCTGTAGAACCTGTAAAGTAATCAGTCAGATATCTGCTTAAAAAAAACATTCATCACCACACAATAATACTGAAAAGTTCATAGGCAGACCAGAAGATGCAAGGAGTTTGTTTCTGGCCTCAAAGAGCACATAAATGTATGAAGAATTCATACAGATCCGTGGTACTTCATGAGACCCTGCTGGTGACTGTATCTTTGGAACAGAAACTCAATTATCAAATCTGAGTTTTCACCTTACTTACATCATCTTTTAAAAATTACTTAGGGTGAAGGTGTAGCAGTAAGCATACGTGTTATTCAGGATTACTTCTTTTCCTGGAAGAGGAAGGTCTGTCCACCCAAAGCAATATGAAGTACATAAACTCTGCAATTCACTGTGTGAGCTGTGCAAGTACTGAGGACCAAAGGAACGGCAGTGTTTGGCAGAAGAACAGATAGCAGAAAATGCAGTGATTACACATTGCTGCCTCTTACCATGATGCTCCCTGCACAACACTTCCAGAAGAGAAAGGACTGCACTGCAAGCAGGCACCTTCCCAATACCAGCATTAAACACATTGACAAGTGTTTAAACACATTAAACACATAGGCAAGATTGATAAAAGGTCACTCGGCCCACAGGGGAGGGAGAGGAGAGTCCAGTGGCAAAGCACGTGCAACGAGTCAATCCACAGATTCAAGCAGCAACTGCCAGCATGTAGAATAAACACAGTGGAGAGGGAATGGGAGGGGAAAAGAAGTCACAGATTTCCCTCAACTGCTCCAAAAGCTTTCCAGCTGGGCCTTGCAGGCAGCTCCCATCTGGCAGGCAGACCCTGAGCCCGTGCTGCAGAGGGGACCGCATCCCCCTTCTTCTCGGGCTGCCCCAAGGAGGTTAAACAGCAACTGTCCTGGGTGCCCTGCTCTCAGACACACTGTCTGTTCCGTTTACTGTCAAGCGCTCAAGAGGAGACAGCCAAGGTCTGAACACTTTATTTGGGTTTTTTAATTGGTTTAAGCCAGCATTTACACAGCAGTAATTCAAAGCTGTTAATATAAAACACAAGCGGCGAGCACAGTTGCAAACTCCTTGTGTGACTGTAGAAGCGATAGTCGAGAACAGGAACCACTGTAACAGGCATGTTCAAACTCAGAACAAACACGGGCAGACTCCAAAACCATTCACATGTGTGGGAGGTAGGTTGTTTTGTTTTGGTGGGTTTTTTTTCAAAAAAAGCAAGAAGGATAACACAACTTCTTTTTTAAAAAATTTGAAATGGTTATTTCCCCTGTTCTCTGTCTTTGAAATGGAGGTAAAGGTACCGAACATTTTTTTAAGAATGTTTTCAGAATTGTTCAGAAGTCTGGCAGAAGTCACAAAGTCAGCCAAATCTCTTAACAGCTCCTCTTTTTATTGTGCCTGGATGTAGAACAGAAATTTCTTGTAGTATCACCATTTTGAATCCTCATGACTCCACATGCCTTTCTTCTGCTTCACATTCCCTAGCAAGGTGGAAGCACAGAGACAGTTTTTCACTTCTTACACTCTTCCAATTGTCTTTCCCTGTACAGGAGTCAGGCATTCTCTCCACATAATTTCTTTTTACGAAAGAGTGAAGCACAGATGGAAGCATCATCTGAACATGATACTGCGTTCACTATTCTTCATGTACAAATACCCTGAAAAAATTATTTGTATGTGAATTTTTTCATCCAGCAATCTCAAAGCAGAAAGGAACACCAAGTTAATGCAGATGTGATGTCACTTTGATGCAAGTCTTTTCATCACCCACTGTTCTCACCTTGCTTATGTTCTCTGTTTCAAACATCAGCAGCATTCAGACCACTCACTGTCCAGATATTTTCTCTTGAAATGCACCTTTCTAAATGAGATTTCTGATTTGCACATGCCAATGCTCCCAGAGGTGAAAACAACTCTGTTAGCAAATGAACATAGTTCACTGGACTGAATTAAGTGCATGGCATATCCCGTTAAAAGGCATAGATAATGGATAGATCTTGCACTGCAAACATATCTAGTTTTGTTGCGTGTGTTAGATAGATTGACAAAGAAGAAGATTCAGTCATTTCATTCATGGAAACCCCCTTTCGGGGTGACTCACAGTAAGACCAGCTTCCTGTCAACACAAACTCCTGTTACAGTCACTTCTGAGCAGCTCTTCCACTCTACAAAATTTAAAGCATGGGGATATGCTTCCAAATGCACATTTTTGTGCAAAACAGAACTCAAGTAGGCGATCAAACTTTTTGTTTCACATGTTAAAAGATGGTGCAGGCTTCCCACTTAAAAGCAGTTATATTTAAAATAGAAATTAATTTTTACTAGTAGGTCAGTTTAATAGATTTTAAAAAATAACACCCCCCCCCAAAAAAAAAAAAACCAGGCTCCCCAAAAATGTGTTTTTAAGTGTGTGTGTGCCAATCTTCTTTCAAATATTCTTAACAGAAGGATTTCCATTTAGTAACATAATTTAAATCTTCTATGTAGGACATATTTGAAGAAATCAGATTACAATTAAGCTAAATTGTTCGCAGTGATATTCAGTTGCAATGCCCAGACAGGTTATATGCAGAATAAGATAATTCTCAGTAGAGTCATTGCCACAAAGGTCACTCCAATTTTCTCCAAGCTTCTGCTGCTTAAAAAGTTGCAATTTCCCAGTAAAGGCAATGGAGCCTCGCTGCGCCACACACACTGCTATACATAGCACACAATACTTATTAATTCCCAGTACATACATCACCTCAAATGTCGGTGTAGTCTATTCGAAATGCACTGAAATAATTTTGCTTTTTCTAGCACAGAAGTGACTAGTGATGAGTTGGAAACAATGGACTATCCACGAACTAAGGGCTGAAACAACAGCTTTTACGTATGGACAGTTTTACCAACAGGTGCTTACTGCAATGACTTCAGAGAAAGAGGTCAAAGCACATACGTGCCACCACTTTGAAGACAACAGCCTGGTTCTATAGAAAAGAGGCTGAAACCAGGTTTTCTCAGCTCCAAATATCAGTGACAGCAGGATTGCTGAGCATTCACTGCACCATTTGAATGTATGCTTTAACACGACAGACGCTGGGACAACAGCTAGGAATCTTAGGAATCTTTGCATCTCCATAGCAGGGTCACAGAGAGTTAAACAGCAGATAAGCTAATATTAATCTTTTGATATTTCAATACATTTTAAGTCTTGTAAGATTCCATCCTAAAGAATAATTACAAAGACTTTACAAGATAGCTTTTCTGGAGGGGGAAGGCCGGGGTGGGGTGGGGGGGGCAGACACGAGGGATGGGGGGACACTTTATAATTTTGTTAGACTCTGTTCTGGCCCTTAAGTGGTATTTGGCCAGTCTTAATATCCAAGCCTCAATTTACTTGCTAATAAATTAGCTGTTAGGAAAACAAAGCTTCACATGAAAGGTATTAGTGAAACGCAAATGCAAACTGTGTTCATCAGTACCCATGGCATCTCACAGAAGTTGTATATTCCTGTAGCATCAGCATCCTTTTGGACTCAGGAACTAATCAGACACATCAGGTATAACAGAAAACGTGGTGACGAACATTGCAGGGTCACAACAAGATTATCCCCCCTCCCTTCTGAATTACAATTAAGAGTTAAGAATGAGGAATTAAGAATGAGGAATGGGACTAGTAGGGACCTCCTGCTTCACAGGTTCTGGGTCAGCCAGGGAGTTTAGATACTACCTGTCAGGAAAAACTCCTCCACCCCATGCTCCTCTAGCCATAGCATGGTGGAGGAGTAAGGAACAAACTTCTGGCATTTAATCTCAGTATTTATAGCTGCAGTTTAAAGGAGATAATGTTTTGACCTTGGTACCATGGACAAAGGCAAAAGATTGCTCTTTTGCTCTTAGCCTTATAGTATTTTTATATCATGTTATCCTTGCACACACCTCCCCCATTTCCTTCTCCCATTTTTTTTAAGAAAAGACATCTCCATTTTGGTCAAATTCTCTTACCAGTCATGCTTTTTAGACCATGTTCCTTTCACCTTTTGAATACTCTCCATTTTCTGGGAGTGCAGCACTCAAACCCAGAAACAGCCAAGGCCCCATTCAAGCCAGTATGAGCAGGGAGATTGCATTGTTTTCTTGCAGGTCCTGTTTGCCATCCCAGCACAAGGATCACCTTTTCTCCCAACATGGCACTGCTGACTGGCACCCAGCTTGTCACTCGCCGTGGTCCCCAGGTTGCCCCCAGCAGACCCACCCTAGCAGTGCTAGCTCCCTGCTGCACCCTGTGCTGCTCCAGCTGTATTTCCTTGCTCAAGAAGAGCACACTTTGCACTCATTGCTGCTGACCAGCATTCTGGCTTTCAGTTCATTTCAATTCCTAATTCTCTCCTCCAGTGCTCCTGGAGTCCCTTCAAGCTCAGTGTTATTGGCAAACCTAGTAAAGCCTTTTCCCTAGTCCATCATCCAAACCATTAATATTGAACAGAGCTATCAAGGCAGAGGGCTGTGACTGTGGGATGCCACGTAACGTGGATGGGGAATGATGCGGACCACCTGGGTTATTACACAGATGGATGGTGTAACCTTGCATATGCACCCCCGCCCTGCATCCATACCAGCTCAGTAGCCTCTGTAGTTGGTGCCTGTACAATACCACCCATCCCCTGCCACGTGATTTTCACATGTCCACCATGTGACAGACAAGGACAGTGCCCTCGTCACAGGATTATGCTACACCAGCCACGCCAACACACAAAGCCCGCTCTGTTGCATAATTAGCATTCACATTTCTTATCACGTAATGCAGGATGTCTGCTCCAGGATCACTGAGCAGCAGAAGCACCCTTGGGACAGGAGAACCAGGAGCAGACCTCAGGCCAAAATAATGTGTTCTGGAGTTCAGATCACACCTGTGGGCCGCAGGTTAGGAACACAAACCTAGTGCAACACACAGGCTGTGGGCAGCTCATTTCTTGAGGAGTGTTGTAAGAGTACGGGAACTCAGAAAAAAGCAAGCAGAGATTAGAAGAGCAGATGTAAACGGGACTGTTTATCCTCAGCAGAAAAGAGGTTACTTTACAAAAATATATTAAAAAACCCCAAATATTCCAGAGACAAAGATGGGCAGAATGGAAGCTCATGATGCTGGCAGCAATAAAAACAACAGTAAGTAATAAATAAATAAATAAAAATGGTCCAAATTTCAACAGCCATTAGAAAATGTGCTCCCCATCCCCTTAATATGTAATCAGACTGAGGAAAGTATTGTTAAAGAATATTCAAGGAGAAAAAACTCAGCAAGACTCTAAATAATTCATTGGAATAAAAAAAGCAGAAGGAAAAATAGAAGTGGATACTAAAAAAGAGACTAAATTTCATGTTTCGTGGCTGAAATCAGCCTAATTAGTAACAACTGTGAGGCTTCCTGGCCTGCTACAGAATCACCCAATTCTGGTCACTCAAGCAGTTACAGTGACTTATTACAGATTCAGACATTTTACTTAGGACCAAACTGTTTCAGTGAGGAGAAATCATCCAGGCTTGGTTTACACCTGAATGAGGTTATTTCACTTAGGATGGGGAAAGGTATCCCTAACAAGCATACCTAACCCACCACTGACACAAAACATTTCTATCAATGAAAAGACCTTTGCTGTTATGTCCAGGGAACTGTTTGGGGTTGGGTTTTTCCCCAAAACCTGTTCATTTCTCTTCTACAAATACACAACAGTCTCCTCTGGGAGAGCCTGGCAGTGCAGCTCCCCTGCCTTTGCTATATCAGCACAGCCTCAGAGAGGCAGCTACGTCCTTCATCATTCACTTTCAGTGCCACTATTCCCCTGAGCAGGCGAAGGCAGGATAGCCGGGTACAAGGACTGCAGCTTCGCACGGGCTGCATGGCTACTCACTCACCTCCTCCGCCCAAGCAGCACACCTGACACAGCACCTTTGATGGCTCAGGCAACCACAGCTTCGAACAGCCAAAACACCATATCCTCTCCTGAGCTGCAGAAAGCCACAGAAGAGCTAGCAGTAATGCTGGAGGAGAGATGGACTCTAAAGATTTAAGTTTAGCAGGATTTCTTTTATTAGAGGGCAGAAGGGTCTGGGGGTAAAATTCAAACCAAAAAGTTTCCATGGGGTTTATTCCCCTCTTCTCCCACTACAGCTATGATTAGACCAACTGATAATGTTTTTCCTTCAAACTTTGCTTCATAATAGGATTAAACAGATTTCAATGTACATATCCTGTGATGGCGCATTCATTAGAACAGCTAGAGGCCGCAATTTGAACAGCGGTAACTGGGACAAGCAGATCTCTGTTTTAAATTCTCATTATTACAATTCCCTTTCAATTAACTTCTTTAAAGTAGCGAAGGGAAAGCAGAAGATTTGATTCCTTTAAACTATCCATCAGTCAGTGGTAATGGCCTCTTTCTGCAGCCCTTTTCTTGTGTGTGGTCTCCTTGATCAGGCTGCATTATTTAAAACACGTGACTGCAGCCTGCTCCATCTGAAATGCTGACTGAAGCTGAAACACACATGAAAAACCCTCAGCCACAGGAAGGATCTGAAAAGTCCTTCTGACTCAGGCCTCTCAGCAGGAGGCAACTTTTTATTACACACATGTACTCCCACACAGGAAAATGAAATTCAGCTAGCTGGAGATGGCCAAATCAAGTTTTGGTAGAAGCAGAGGCAGGAGGCAGCTTGCTGAGAGTGCGTTGCCCTGGCCCATGCTGTGAGGGAATGTGTCTGTCCGTTCAGACAGAAGTGGAACATGCCGATCTCCATGGTCTGCATGGACTGAGCCACCACGTCCAGCACTTTGGGCTGAATCTCCAATCATGGTCCCATGGACGTGCTATGTGCACCAGCACTGCACCACCACCTCTGCACCAAGACATGCTGCTACCCTGCACACATTCATGCACAGAAAGCCAGGACTGGGATGCAAGTTCAGTAGTACATAAACCCAGCACCAACAGGAGGCTTAAACGGTCTCCTAATGAAAAAATCAGCAAATTTGCACAGAGCATTTACTAAATCCTGACTGCTTGTGGACAACACTGCAGCTAGCACAACGCCATTTGCAGCAACGCACCAAGCTCAGATACTGTTTTTTTCCCAGCCAAGTGTGCTGGTCCTGTGGGGGACTTTTGACTGATGATGGAAGGATGTGACAACCCAACAAAACTAGGAGCTGCTTCTCTTAGCAGTCACCTGATGGTGCTTTGCTGTTTCCATTAAAAACTCCTAAGGAAACAAACTTCTATCATTAGCGGAGACCATTTGACACATATAGGCAAGTCCTGACAGTGGCACGGCAGATTCACTGCATTAATTTAAGTAACATCTCTACTGACATCAGTGAAGGCTGGGTATGTTTTGTGGTAATTTATGCAGAGGAACTTTCACTCTATGTCATCACAGGCAGGAAAGCCATCACAGCCATTGTCCGGCAAAGACAATTTCAACAACAGATGGATAGAACATTGCACAAACCTGCCTTGGATTTTGAAAGATGGTGTACGAATGACCCTGTTTACTCAAAGATCCTATCACAGGGTGTCCCATCACAAGAAAGAAATGTGTTTGTGTACACCACTCCTTCCCCCTTCCTCTTCCCCAAGGAAAGTGAGCCCAGGTACAAAGACAGAATTCTTAAAAACACATTGTGGGTTTGCTTCCAGAGCTGTTAAAAATAAGTTCAGGCATTATTAGTTTTCCAGTCTTTAAAGCTTATGCTAGCTCAGAAGGCACTTTGACAAATCCCCATTTTCTGGATGTCAAAGAGGATTCAAGACCATGAAGTTGTATCCCCAACCGGAAGAGCAAGAACTTCTGAACTGTGCAATCTCTTCTCTTCCCCACACATGCCACTAAGGCAACACAAAGGCTTGGATCCCATAGACCTGTCTGACTGATTTGCAGCTTACACACAGCCTATCTATCCACACTTTATTCAGATGTTACCAGAACCATCTGAGGTTAAAACCCCATGAAAAAAAATGAATTGTAAACTACTTCATCTTTGCCTTCTTTTTTATTTATGTGTGTGTAAGAATCTTCTCTTTACTAAATTATCTCAAAGTAAGCCTGACCATCAGTTAGAAAGTAGATGCTTGTAGGTTAAAAGGTTATCTGAACAAATCCCAGTACTTAACCTCTTACTTCTGTAGTATACCCATAGCAACTTTCTGTGTTAGCAGTGAAGTACTGCAGAGGAGAGAGTAAAAGCAGTACCAAAAAGCAAGCTGCAAGAGTGGCATTTGAAAAGGAAGTGGTAAAGCTATTGCCCAAAGTCCCTTGACACCAGCACTTTCTGAAAGAGGTTACAGGAGGAAAAAGCCTGACGCCCTCACACGCATTTTTCACTGAAAAGTCTTCTATACTGCTCATAACATTTTTATATTGGAAGAGCAAACTTTGATTTCACTTCTCAATGCACATATTTAAATATAAAACTAGATGCCCACCAAGTTTACTATTAGTCCAGAAGAAATCAGACCAACAAAGAATGACAGCACATAGATCAGTGCTGTTCAGCCAGAGCTTGTTTGTAAAGGTAGTTGGCAATGCACACACAGCACAGCAGAGCAGCTGCTGAAGCTCCACCAAAGACGTGCATTACCAGTGATTAAAGTGCTGGGAGCGAAGAAGTGATAGGAAGTTTAAAACAGGATTCAATTCTCTAATTTAAGACAGGCAGTCAATCTGCGAGTCCCAAGGTCTCCTTTCTAGGTGAGCAGTTCCCCACCTAAGGAACCTACACATCTGCACCCCTGGCCATCCCTGGTGGGAACATCAGCACCACGAACACTGTCTCCAGGAGGCTGGCATACCTCTCTAGGTGCACTAGAACAACAATACAAATGAAACTAGATAGAAGCCTTCTTGGGGAGGCAAGTCCGCTGATGAGAACCTTTTGACAAAGAAACTGCAACTTAATAGATTCATCAGAAAGAATAGAAGTGAGAAGATTTGAAGTGATTCAAGCAAGGAAACTGGGTAAACCACAGCTCTGGGGTCCTGTTCTCAGCCTTGTTGTTGATATGTTGTATGACCTTCAGCAAGTCTCGAAACCCACAAGCCTTGGCCAAGACCTGGGAGCAACACTGATCCATCAACATGTAGAGAGACCAACGAGGCAGCTTCTAATAAGGGACCTAGAACACTCCAAAGACTTTGGTTGCTTCTTTTGGAGACATTTTATCTCTTAAGGAATGGATGAAAGAGGAAGATAATGTTTTTGCTTTGTACATCAATAAATCAGTGTCATCAAAGCAATAAAAACAGCTTTTGGTTTAGCTACTACCCGATTGTACAAGTAGCTATAAGCAAAGTTTAGCTTTTGATTTCCCTTCACAGTCTTCCTGTTGAGAAAAAAGATTCTTTATTTCAAAAAGAAGGCCAAAACAATTCAACTTGGTCCCAGAAGAGCATGGTTTGTGGACTTTTTGCTACTCTCCCCTCCTCTGTTTAGTAATGCAGGTATTATCATTGTCCATTTCATCTTAGAAACCTGCCATTCTTCCCTACCAATTACTGAAGCTTAAGTTCTAGTCCAATTAATCGCTCACACATACAATCACAAGGGAAGTTAAGTGACTAGCCAGTAAGTCACTGCTGTCACTCTCAAGACCCATCTTGTTTGATTCCCTCCATATCACAGGCAGTGCAAACTGTACACACCTCCACTAAACCGGCATGGTAGCACTCTCTTGTCTTTTGGCATATGGCTGCACAAAGCATCAATAAAAAGAAATGTCTGTCTGTTGTCCTCTACAAGGTCCAGTAGCCCTCTGCTGCCAATTTGCTGTTTCTGCTCTCTCATACCCTCATTAGTATTATTTCTACATCAGACTTTTCTGCACAGCAGAATGTCCCCTTCCGTATTTTCATCTCCCCCTTATACTCACAGTCTTGCCTTGGGTGTTACCATTACTACTGCTGTTGTTGCAGAGAACTTGTCTGTTCACAATAAGCAGCTACATGAAAATTACTGACAGCAGCACCTGAATGCACAGCAAGACTCTCCTCAGCCAAGGAAGGGATAGAAAGCACCGACAGGTTACATGAAACACAAGGAACTAGAGTCCAGTAACATCCAGAATGTCCTCCAAAACTAGCCTAGCAGTGTTCTCAGGTACTAGAAACATTTGTGGTCATGAAGCAATAATTGAGTTTTACCTCGGGTTTAAACCCGTAATCTGATCAGCTGCAGGAGCTGGAAATAAGAAATCTCTGCCATGTGTCAGGGCCTGGCAATACATTCACATGGCGAATGAAAACAAACATTCTGCTGTATCAGATGTCCCTCCATATAAAAGATCTGGCTTATCAGGGCAAATAACCTGATCCAGTAGCAGGAATTCTGCAGTCTTAATCGGGGGGGTGGGGGGGTGGGGGTGGGGGGTGTGTGTGTGCTGGTTCTGGCTGGAACATTCTCCTTTTTATATAAAATCCCTCCTCCAGGAGGCAACTTGGACTTTACCCAGGAAGACAGGAGAAAGAACTCTGCTCCAAAGCTTTGGAAAGTAACATCAGGCACGCACTGTATCTAACAGACCCATAAAATACTGGTTCTGTGTAAAAAAGCAGTAAGAATAATTCATCATGGGATTGGTTTAACTTTTACATGAAAAATCCTCTACCAGTAGATGGTCATTTTTTCAAAACTATGCTATAGGCAAACAGAAGACACAGGCTGGATGTAGGAATTATTGGGTGAAACTTCATGTAACATACCTGACAGAATCATGAAAATGTCTCCATCCTTAAAACTGAAGTTCAAAGAATTTTACTTTTTTTTTAACATAGTATGCCAAACCCACACAGCTGTAAAACATATCAACATCTCATCTCAGTAGTGAAGGAACTTTATTTTTGCCTAAAAGATCCCACATTGTTCTCATTCTTAGTGTCACTAAGGATCCCAATAAAAATAAATGGCTAAGGGATATATTCGGTCAGAATACGAACTGGAGGAACCTATTCTCTTACATCCATGCCTTGAATTGTCCTTCCAGCAGTAGGCTGACTAAGTCAAAACCTACTTTCCAGCTAGCTAGCTAGAGCTACAATCAGGCAGTCTGATGAGGAACATGCTGTGCCAGTTCCTGATGTCAGTAATGGACCAGGGTAGGTGTTGCTTTGAAACAATGAAAAGCCTTGATCACACTACCTATTTAATAGCTTCAAGCTGTTAAGACATAAATATGTTTTTTAAAAGCACCCTCTAGAGCTAGGACACAGCCCCTTCAGATATTACATATGGCTTCAAGAGAACAAATTTGAAGCCACAGATAATCTATTCTGTATTTCTGACAATTATGTTTCTGAGGCCAATGGTTACAAGTCCTCAGAGACGGATTTGGTAGCACTGGAAATCAAACTCACCTTCTCCAAGTTCCTCTAAATTCCTCTGCTTGTTGAGGACTGAGCCCATAAACCAACAGCCAGAGCAGCTCAGATCCTTCCTCGGGTCACAGGTTTATGGTGAGAGAGTGTGCTGGCTGCCTGCAGTAGAAACAAAGGGAAAATTGCTAGGAAGCAGAATATAATGTTTGGCATTGACTTTTAGGAAAAAAAAATCTACAAAATTGCATATGAAACCACTGATCAAACCTTATTTCATTTCTGAAATTTCTTCCCCAGCTGGTATTGTTTTTCTTTCCATTCCCAACAAAACAAGCTTGATCCAATTAAATCCAGTCCTATTACCAGCTAGTGTAATTTTCCCAAAGGGAAGTAGGAAGTATTCTTCCTCCTGTCAAAGGTGAATTCATCTCAGTGGGCTCTTCACCTGCTAATCATCATATTTTTAGTGATGAATAAGTGAAGCCATTATCATCTGATGGCTGTTACATTAGGGTAAGTGCTGAGTCTTAGCAGAGCTGTGGATGAACAGCCCACTGAGCACAGGGAAGTGCCACCGCCACTGTTCCAGTGCAGATCCCAAGGATGGATGTCCATACATACCTCTGGGAACACCTCTGGGATGTCCATACATACCTCTGGAGATGTCAGACCACTGTAGGGGCACAGGGAGGACCCTGCAGAGCCCCCCACAGGCACACCTCTCCTGGGGGAGGGCTTCAGACTGCACCAGGGTTTAATATAAGGCTCTGCAAGAGCATGAGCTCACTTAGACACTCCAAGTGTCATCCAGCAGAGGTACCAGGGATTTGCTTTTAGCTTCAGGCTGCACAGATAGGACAGGTGGAAACCACGGGTGTTTCCAGGAAAGACCCACAGCTGCCTTGCCCTAAATGCCAGCTGCAGCTGGCCACCGGCTTGTTTGCTGAGTTTTATCAGGGTGTCTGGCATCTCTGGGCTACTCAGGGTTCAAACACATAAAAGTTGCTGGCATAATTCAAATGCCTTTTTGCTCTCTTTCTCATTGGGTATTTATTTATTTATTTACCACAGCATTTGCGTGCCTCATAGTTTCACTGAATGTCTCATAACTCCTGAGGTAGAGGAGTGCAATTTAAGACATTTGAGAGGTGGAGAATTGTGACAGGATAATACTTTCAAGCATGTCTAAAGGGCGTAAGAAGCTAGACTCCATTTACAGTGTGTAACCACACTGGAGCTCAACAGTCTGAAATCACTGGAATTTGGACTTTAACTAGCTCCGTTTGTTACAGCGTGCAGTGTAAGTGTGCAGTGCTTTGCTGCCGGGGGACCTGCAGCCCAGACAGGGATGTGCAGATGGGTTCCTTCACAGTGTCACAGTGGAGCAGAACAGTTAAATACTCAACAAGGGATCTAGAAAGCTCTCTAAACCTAAGCTAGCCAGCAGGAAATGCAGAGAGGGGAGGTATGGTTCAAGCCATAAAGCAGTCAGACACTTCTGAGTTTTCACTTGAAATTCCCCACCTGGCCTGTGGCACATAAGACAAATTATCTTTTCCTCCAGAAAAATGGCTTTCACAACTGGCTGGATTACAGAACCTTGCCCTGCCATGTTTAGAGCTGGAATCATGGTCAGATGTGCCTTGGGGAAGCACTTCAGCTCCCAGACCAGACCATCAGTGGTCCAGTAAGTACTGACACTGAGAGGTAACTGCAAAGGCAAAGACTTAACTCCCCACCCCACCCCCAGGCTGAAACAAACAGCTAGGACACCCAAAGAGAAGACTTCTTACCCAGGTCATGTGGAAGAGGAGCTTTGACAGACACTCTCTCTCCACTCGACTGACAGAAAAAAGAGAGCGCATAAAGCTAACTGCAAAAGGTCCTTTCTTTTGGGAGGGACTGGGGTGAAGGGTAGATACGCTTTGATTTAAGCAAGAGGTTGATCTCTCTGGATCAGTTTCCATGGGCAAGCTGGAGAAAGAGAAGGTCTTGTCTGAGAATCCTCCCAGGCCTTGGGCACCAACTGATGAACATCTTCAGGAATTCAGCAATTATGTTCATGTCTGCTGACAGAAATTTAGGTATCTGTGGCTTTTAGGCACCCACAAGATTAGGCAAGACTTTTCAGTTGCTGGAGGTACCTGACAGCTGGATTTGGATGCCTAACAACTGACTTGCACACATTCACAGAGAAGGAAGATGGTTGCTCAAGAATTTGAGATGAGGTAGCTGGAGCTGGGAGCTACCACTGCCCTGTTCTCTGAACAAAAGACCAGCCCAATCCATTTGCCAGAAGCAAAAAATGCAGCACAGATCTGTATTATCTGAAGTAACAGGCAACTCTTTACCTAAATACACTTTTCAAAGAAACTAATTTTCTAAAATCCATTCAAAATCAAAGGAAAACTTAACAATGATGGGATCTTGCTCATCCATCCTCAAATAAGACTTCGGGCTTCAGCTACCTTCAGCTACAGTATTGGAACCACCCCTCCTTTTTACCCTCTAAATGACAAATGGAGCAATTGTCTATAAAAATCTGCACAAGTCTGAAATAGCTTGGGAATCAATTTTTGGTAACATTCAGCATTATATGAATATTCATTTTGTTGGCATTTCTCTTCACAGCCATGCACACAGTGCAGTAATTTCCTGTCCACGTGCAAGACTCTATTATATAGGGCTTCATTGGTGTGTGCAGTGCATTAGTCCTCGTTAACGGTAAGCTGATAGGATCTTGAAATGGAGAGCTAATACAGCGCACCAGAGGGAGAATGCTTTATGAATGTAGGAAGAGATGTAAACAGAGTAAAAGAATACTATTTCTTGAGTTTCTTCTGATTTTGATTATCACAGTGAACCCAGGATTGCCTTGAGATAAGACTCAAACGTATCTAGTGAAGCCAATGAGGCTATCCCAGAAATTAATTTGCTCTACTATTTTCGTACGTATTTTAAAAGAAGCAATGGCTAAATATGCAGAATATAGAAAGCCAGTCATTCTTACATAAATGTGTGATTTTCTTCATAGCCACAACAAAATGTGTGGAACTGTGTTTTTCCTGTTCACGAATTTGGATCTAAAATGTTTTGTCACCACAACCAACAGATAATCCTGATCTGTCCTGCAGTGTGGCATGCTGGTACAAGAACAGAGAGACAGCTGGAAAATGTTATATATCTGTGACTTGCCAGAAACAAAAAAGGTCTCATGCAGCACTGAGTTGGAGGGAAAAATCCACGCAGAAGAAACTTGTACTGAATTCAGGTAAGATCTACATAGCTTCCACCATAGCACTGAATAAAGGCAACAGCATGGTGCTACAGCTAGCAGTGCCGATTAGCAGGCTGCTTCTACAGGGCACAAAAATGTCATTTGCAGTTATCTGGTAATTCCCAGAAAGACAAGATTGCCAACTGTTTTGAGAGTCCTGATCCTACCCGAAGTCACTACTTCCAATCTGTTGATGTTTTCCTTCCTCACTGTCTAATTGGCATTGTTACTGTGGTTCCTTCTCAGCAATTCTTCCAAAGAATCATTTCTAGGATGGTTGAAATGCTTCTTTCCATTCAAGGACATTTCAGGTAATCGACTCTGTTGGCCCTGACGTTTACTCATAAAGTCTCCACAAATTACCACAAATAAAGGAGTGACAGTAATAGTTCCTCTACTAGCGAAGTGAGGTGCAGTATGCCTGGAACCAAGGATGCTTGTTCTTTCCACCAGGCACTCCAGGGTCTCCACAGGCAGGACCCTGAAAACTCTTCAGCTTCTTCCCAACAGCCTCCAAGAGCAGAATGGGACTCAAGGATGGGTGAACCCAGAGACCATGAAAACCAAGCAAGCACCAGATCACACTGCTGGACCCAACACACACTGCTGCTACAACATAAACCCTAGGAGATCTTTGGATGACAGACATCAGAGAAGCACTGGCTGCATGTCATTAATATGGACAAGCTTTTGCTTGACTGAGCGACCAACACATCTGGAGTGACATATGGCAGCTTACATGGGGCTTTGCTATGAAGGTTGATGCCAAGGATTTGGGTTAATCGTGTTGGTTTTCAGTCCAAAGTAAAAGTTGAGATGGTCTGAACCAAAATCCAGACACTGAAAAAGATCGGCTGTCTCACTTTAAAGGTTTTCTTTGATGCGGATTTCTTAGATGATACATCATGGATATTAGAACTTCCTATCCTCCAGGTTTTCCACGGTGGCCTTGCATACTTAGGGATCCCGACACTCCTTAATGCTTTTTTAAAAAACTGGCCTTCTCTGAGGGCCCTAACTTGTGTTTTTCTCCTCGTGAAGAGCAGGCTCCTTCTTAGGTACATCTTAGGAGGCACAGGCTTTGCAGTTGTATGTTGACAGGCTGATTTGGAAGAAAACATATTTCTTTGCTCAAAGAGCTTTAACCCTTGCAAAACCAAGTGCTGAATGGGATTCATACAACAAATCCCTGTTTACTGCAAGACAAACCATACCAGTTCACACCAAATTAATTCCACAGCTCTGAAGTTAACTCAATATAAGCAGTTTCTCCAGGCAAGGCAGGTGCTGACATAACTTTGTGCTTCATTATTGGGAATGCAATGCCATCTCTAAATTTGTTTATGCCCTACCAAATTAATTAAACCAACCCAAGAAGTTAATTTCAGTTACTCTCATCCAAATTAAGAAAGGTCTTTGAACATCTTTCACTGCTTTCATTGAACTTTCATTGAAGTTGTGTAAAGCTCTATGTGCGCATGAAGTTTCTTGCTAGATGAGGCTCCATATCAGCAGAGTTTTTGTTTAACAAACCTTACAGAGGATAAACCTCAGTTTCTCTGGGCAGAGGTGTACACAACACAGTAATGAATGTCTTGATAGGTCTGACATTTTAAGAGCATCTTTTACATTTTGTAGTATGAGCTTCTCATTCTTGTATTATCTTATCACTCATCTGACTTCCCAGAGCACCCCCAGCTCTGCAACCACACATGCTTCCCACACGGAAGTTGCTAATTGTGGCTTATTTGTTCATGTGCAATATCTGCTGGGGACAGGAAAGGCAGGAGGTCCCCTCGTTAACAACGTACCTCCAGTGAGAAGGCTTTGCACACAATTTCTCAGTTTGTTAACTATTTGCCTTGGTTTATCACCTGCTAGCCTAGGTTCACACCTCTTCTGACTAAGGCACAGGGCTTACCAGTGCTACAATAGATAATAAATACTAATCCTCCCCCATACAGTAACCATCAAGTTGCCAGTTCACTCCTGTTCTGATCATTTGGTTTCAAAATAACTGTACTTCAGCTGCAGATTCCCAAAAACACTACACTACATTATCTTTCTCTCCCACAGGTGGAAACAGTAAAACTCCAGAAAAATTAAGTAACTCCATAAAAAGTGCTGCTAAGGAACAGTTTACCACTTCTGCCTGCCAGCCTGCTGCTCTACCAGCCTCGTGTGACAGGAAGAAAAGCGACGAGGTCTCAACACCCCAGACCATCGCGCTCTCTGCCACACTGCCTAAAACCCCTGTTCTCAAGAGCCAGCCCTTGCTCTGGCATGCTAGAAGGCTGGCACTACAGTTTCAAGCTGCTCCAAAGGTAAACTGAACCGTGCCAGCCTCACCACCAGCACAGAGGGAAAGCTGCTCTTGCAATCTGTCTGACTGACAGTGGTTTGCAAACACAGTCATGGAATCACATAATCATTTAGTCATTGCAATCCATCATAGTCCATGCTAAAAACCCCTCCAGCCCCATGTTTTTTGCTGAAATTTGACTTGCTACAGTGTGCCTTGTCCCAGACCAGTGCATACTTCTCACATTGTCCTAGAGCTGACCAAGGATTCATTTGCTTGATTTTTACTCTTGAAATACACGGCTGTTCACCAAAGGACTCCAGAGACTTTCTGGAGAAAAATCTGATCCCTGCAAAATAGGGGAATGGTGGTACCAAAGCAGTCCAAGAGTGGCAACTGAACTTTTGCGAAAGGCAAGTACTTGCTTGAGTTGTTTGAAGTGCTTGGTCTTTTTGTTTGTTTGCTTGCTTCGCTAGCTATCACACAACATTTTTGGCAAATCACAGACTCATAGAATCATTTAGGTTGGAAAAGACCTTTAAGATCATCAAGTGCAACCATTAACCCAGCACAGCCAAGTCCACCACTAACCCATGTCCCTAAGCACTGCATCTACACATTTTTTAAACACCTCAATGATACAGTTCTGAAAGATTTGTCACTTGAGTTGCCTTATTTAGGTATGAACTGAAAGAATCCATCCAGTTGTCTAACAGGTCACCTTCAAAAAAACCCAAACACCCAAAAAAGCCAGAAACCCAAAATTCTCTCACGTGGAAAGCCAGTAACAAAAATTAAAAGAAAACCCCAGTTCATCATATAGAGATCCAAAACATGCTTTTTTAAAACAAATTTGCAAACTGTGCTTAAGTGACTCTTCCAAAGTCACAGAGCAAGTCAATGGCAAACTAACCATATAACTGCTGTGCACAGTCATATGCTTATTCTGAGCTATGTGACGATGCAAAATCCAGATTATTCTTTTCTTATATTCATCCTATAGTCCTAGTTATAGGATAAGGTATTGGGTTTAGTAAGTTAAGTTTATTGTAAATGTGGTTTAGTAAGTTAAGTTTATTGTAAATGTTCTTTAGTTATGTGCCAATATTATGAGACTCCAGGATAATACTAGGACACTTTCTTTAGTTGGATGATTGCTTTTTCTGTCATTCTATGGATTAACCCTGAAAAGCAAGAGTGAAAAAAAATACAATATCCTCTGGGATACAGCCTGCTATTTGAAGTGTGCCTTCCAAACGGACAGACGCAACTCACCCGACATACCAAGCCTTCCAGACAAATGGACAGCAATGTTCTTCTTCAGGTATGTACTAAACCAGCCATGAAATTGATGCTGCCAGCTCATCAGGAACTGCTATTGTCTGTAAATGAGTCTAGCAGATCTACCCAACAGGTATCTTCTTGCTTTAACTGAATGTTTCTTTTGCTGGGAGCCAATTCAATTTCTCGGCTCTGGGAAAGGGGTTTCATAATGGACATGAAAATACAGCTCTGGTTTTGTCTTGAAGATACTTTGTCATTTTTTCTCTCCTACCAGAACACAGGTCCAATATTGTCTATATGAAAAAAGTATATTGGCCATTTGGATAAATGAGAATATGCATGCTACTACCAGTCTGACAACGCACACAGACTCACACAGAATAGCATGGCAAGAGTTCCCTTTTCCACCTATGTTTGCAACACTATGCCCCAGCTTACGTATTTATGCAGCACCAATTACCAACATATCTATGGTCTGCTTCTACAGAAAGAGATAGAAATGAATCATACACAAACCAGGGGTTTTTTTTATCTCATAGTCACTCAAGAAGGCTTTGAAATGTACAGGAGCTTTCTATACCCAAGGGTTAATCAAAGAATGAGAATTAAAATACCTAGTTTCCACAGAAACTGTTCTGAGTTTTGCCAGGGTCAGCTCTGTTCTGTTCCATAAAGTACTGAGTAGATGCTGTCACCGCAGTGCATCACTGTGTTCCCACTGAAAGCAATTGCAAAATTCTCATAAGGATTCAACTAATACACCGATTTTGGTGTCAGCCAGGAACATTCAGATGGCCAAGTCTGCACCTTTCAGCTCACACAGGAGGACTATCCTCTAATTCACTGTATCAGACCCTTCTTAAAATAAGATCTTAACAAAAATGTTAATGCAGTTACATGTATTACACTGCCAATGTGGCTCCCACATGGGAAGGTTTGTCCTGAATCCCCGGGCGAAGATTTCTCCTTACACCCACTGTCACACATTGCACCACAGGGTGCTGGTCTAAATGGTTTTGCTTCTGTCACTCATAAAGGTGACATCTCCACCTATTCAAACTGAAAGATGCTACGGCTCTGCATTTACAGAGCACGTCAGGAGTCTTTAAGAGGAAAGCTGTGAACAAAGTGTGGTATTATTCTAAGAAACAGTCTTGCATGGGTATTAAACAAACAGATACCTTCAGCTACTGCAGGACCTGGCCACTGCCAGGAAATTCTGCAAGTGGTGCTTGGACAGACTTCAAAAGCTGAAGCATAGCAGGCTGATTACCAGTTCTCACCTTTCCATCTGAGATCCACTGGGAAAGGTCAGAGCTGCTGCTGATAGGCCAGACAGATGGAATTAATTTTAGTGTCTGGCAAACACCTTCACCCAAATATGCTGAAAATTCTGCTACTGAAAAATAGCTCAGCAATCTGAGTTTGTTATCCCACTTGAATCACAAATCTCTCCTTTGCTGTAACCATTGTTGCAGTACAGCGCTAAGCAAAATCTGTAAAATCAATGTGAGCGGCAAGACACGCACCCTGGGACGTGGCCTGCTTGGGTTCCCTGCTGCTGCCATCCACTGCACTAGCCAGGCTGGTGCAGTGCGCAGCATGCCCATGCTGCTCTGCAGGCACGGAGCCTGCCAGCAGGATGCTCTGTATTGCGCTGACCAGCAAACTACACTAACTTTATCTACAACTTAGAAAATACCGTGGTAAAGCCGTAGTCACGGGCTGCTTCAGCAGTCACTGGGCACATAATGTGTGGGGATGTAAGTTTGTACAGCAGCCATCACACCCCATATTGTGGCACCGTCACCGCACTGAAAAGCTCTTGCAGGGTGGCAGTTGCAGTTCAGAAGAAGATGCAAACATGCCCCGGTGCTTCTCTCTACTTTAGCTTATTTTTAAGTTCTCATCGCAAAAGCCATTTCACAGAAACTTTCTCCAGCATGCTTATGACCCAAATTCCATGGGTTTATTTCTATATTTTCAGACTTGAATTGCAAGTTAAAAATAAACTGATGGAATGAAACCCACACCTTCCGTCTCTGAGACACATTCTCACGTACTTCTCATGTGAAAGCAGAGGGATGCTTCAGAAGGCTTAATGGCAAGAGCACATCCTACTTGTTGATAAAATGTCACGGCGGAATCGGAACGTACACTGGAAAATGAAAACAAACGGCGCTGTTGCCAATACCACTGCAACTGTGGAAGAACAAGCTGCAGGGACACGTTGTGTTTACATTTATAAATCCAATGCTGGGAAAAGGTAAAGACTATGGGATCTGAAGAAGAGAGGAGGAGGGAAAACAGTGCTTCTTCAGCTTCATGCAGTTCACACTTCGTCATGCTGACGCAGTCATGGTCAGGGAAGATATTTAGTGTGGTCTGTCTCTCTTTCTGTGCCTCCTGAAAAAAACATTCAGCAGCTAGATTTTTATTTAAAAATCAATTCCAGTGCTGGAAACATGTCAAAGGCGCACCACAAGATCAAGGAAACTCAGGACTTGTTATAACAAGGGAAAAAAACATTAAATGGCCACCCATGGTTTGCCACCCAAAGGCAAACGAGTTCTCCCGGCAGGCGCGGCTGAGAGCAGTGCAGGTGCCCAGCTGGCAGGGCACATCGCCCACCCGGCCAAGCACGCATGCCATCCGGCTGGCACCGCGGGGACGGGCCTGCACTGCACAGCACCGGGCCGCTGAGGGCCCGGGGGCACCGGGGGAGCTGTCGGCGCCGTCCGGTGCACGCTCAAGAACATAAACCACCGGCGTTCAGGAAGGCGCACGGAGCCACGGCCTCCACGGACCCTTCGGCCTTTCGCTGCATTGTTCGGCGACAGCTGCCCATTCACCAAGGACAGGAGCCCGCCCGCTGCTGTCCCACAGCTGGGCGTCCGACGCGGGCCTGGTCGCTCGGCGCGCCCGCTGCCTGGGAGACAGGCACTGGCACCGGCGACAGCTGCTCCATTAACGAGCCCGGGCAGCAACCAGCGGCCGGAGGAGGGGCCATAACGGGGCGGTCTGGGCCCCCCTGACGGCTGGGCCGCGGCACACCCTCCCGCGCAGCGCCAGCAGCGGTCCGGCGGGGAGGCCGCCGAGGGGCAGCAGGGGGCGCTGCCGCCCTGCCCGCCGTGTGCAGGCGCGGGCGCGGCGCCGGGCCCGGAAGCGGAAGCGGCGGCGGCGGGTGACGCTGCGCGTGTCGGCCGTAGCGGCTGTTGGGCGGCGGGAGGCTCCGGCGCGGCCCGGCCCGGCGGTCACCGCCTGTCGGCGTCCCTCGGCGGCGGGGCATGGCGGAAACGGAGGCGGCTGGCGCCCCGGCCCTGGGCGAGGAGGGCGCGGAGCTGGCGGTGGTTATCGGCGCCACCGTGCCCACCGGCTTCGAGCTGACGGCGGCCGAAGAGGTGCAGGAGAAGCTGGGCTCGGCCGCCAGGATCAGCAGGGACCGCGGGAAGATCTACTTCGAGGTCCCGGCCCGGGGCCTGCCGCAGGTCCGCCCGCGCTCCCCGGCCCCGCTCCCCGGCCCCGGCAGCCGCGGCTGCTCTGGGCTGGCGGGGGCTGCGGTGCAAGGCCCTGCCCCTGCCAGCGCCCCGCGTTGGGTTAAAGCTTTTCACGCGCCGTGCGCGGCGGAACAGGCTCGGAAGCGGCCGCGGGGCTGCCCCGCCGTGCGGGCGGTGCGGTTTGTGCGAGGGCAGGGGCAGCCGCAGGCGGGGAGCCCAGGGCAGCGCGGAGGCGGCTGGCCCCGGCCCCTGCCCGCACAGCCATCCCCGCACCTATACAAAGGTGGGAAGGTGCCTTACGCCTAGGTGTACGGTGACCACATTGCAATGAGAATAAGCATGCTCCCCTAGGCGTAAATGGTTAGTAATTCTCATTTCTTCTAGGTCCATCGTCTAAGGTCAGTGGATAATTTATTTGTTGTTGTTCAGGAGTTCAAAGACTATCAGTTTAAAGAAAATAAGGTGAGTCACCCCTCATTTTTCAATCAGTTCTGGGTTTTGGAGTGCTTTTGGGGTTTTTTAATTTAAAATCAGTTTTAGAAAGGTTTCAGTTTCATGAACAAGTTTGTGGGGTTTGTGGGGTTTGGTTTTTTAATTTGATATCTGCTGGCTTTTAAAATGGCAACGCAGTCATGTTGTCCAGCGTCATTTCTTCAGTTAAATTTGCATAGGCAAAAATCTAGGGTGAGAGCCACTACCCTGCTTGTAGGTCACACTTAGATGCAGGACAGTAAAGTATCACTTCAGTCACTTAGCTCAGTGTTAGCTGTTTGACAAGATAAACAATGAAATACTATGAGTCCTGTGACTTTCAGTGCAATTCCGTTTAGTTACAGCAAAAAATGCACAAAAAGCTGTAAGCTTGGCTTAAATGTGTAATGGGTTACATGTTTAGGAAACTAATTTGAGACTTGGAAAAAAGAATAGCTTTTTAAAGAGATGGAATGACTTCAAAGCACTACTTTTTTTGCCTTTTAAAGGAAGATGCTTTAAAGGATCTGGAAGATTTGGTTAAAAAACTGCCTTGGACCGATCCCTTGAAAGTTTGGGAGCTGAACAACAGCTTAAAAAAGAAAAAGACCAAACGCAAAAAACATAATCTGCAGAGTACTGCAAGCAAAGAGAAGTTGAATGACAGTGGAGAAGAGGAAGGAACAGATCAAAAACACGATAGTAAACAGGAGGACTGTGCCCAAAACAGTGCAGGTAAAGAACCTGCCAACAGCCAAGATACAGAAGAGACAGAAGGAGTGGCATCCCAGAATGGGGAGGAGGAGGAGGATAATGAACAATCAGATGCTAAAGATGAACTGCAGGAGGGTTCTGGGAGCGAGACGAAGGCCAGTGACAGTAAGACAAGCGAAGGAAAGGCGAAGGTGTTGAAGTTCCGCGTGACATGCAATAGAGCGGGAGACAAGCACTGTTTCACGTCAAACGAGGCTGCAAGAGACTTCGGTGGAGCTGTGCAGGAGCACTTCCAGTGGAAAGCTGACATGACTAACTTTGATGTTGAGGTATAGTGTTATGCCTTCAAAATACCTACATTTCTGTTGTAAAAATTCATAGTTCTTAATTCTGATGCTTAGAGATCTCCAAAATACTTTCAAAAGATTACCTGTTTTTAGCTCCAGAGTCATGCTGAAATCATGGCTGCCTCAGAAGCATTCATTTCACTGACACATTATGCATGTCCTCAGATCCCACCATTTGCTAGTGCTTTGGCTATCCATAATAATACTCTCTTTTTTTTGGCCCAGTGAGGGCTCCTCTCCTCTTCCTCAGGTTCTTTTGGTCTGCACACACTGTTGTCTTCTCACGTTAACTGATTGAACATTGCTGCATCCAGCACAGCTGAGCTGTTGCTCAAAAGCTTTCCTCTCAGCCACAGTAAAAGCTCTGGTACTAAGTATTACCTCCCCCTTTAGCATTTGCTCTCGTTCATATTTAAATGTAACGTAGGCACCTCATGCTTTACTTTTACCCTCATTAAATCTTTCCTTAATACATTGTTTTGTATTGCTATAAGTTAACGGAAGATATTCCATCCAGAAGCTGTAGTTTTATGGGTGAAGGGAACAAAAAGGGTTAACATTAACTGTCCAATGTTTATTTCTTATGGGGAAAGCAGAGATTTGGAAAGGCCAACCAACAGGTGTGGTCCAGCAGTGGTGTGGTGGGGCCACCATTTTTATGGGGCAGACAAACTTTTTTTCTTGCAAGTCTGCTCACAGCTGGCTCACTGTCCTGTAACAGTATTTTCACCTTCCAAATTAATACAGTGGAGGGGACCAAGAATCTGATTTTCATTGCTGCTTTGCAGATGCTTCACTGTGACTTGCAGGACTTGCCCGATTTCTCTCTTCTGTTTAAAGAACAGAACTTCTAAAAAGTCAGCATAATGGTTATAGTACTTTCTGAAGTCTTGTATGAAAGATTTGGCATGAATGAGAAGATGCTCGTTCTCGTTCTGTATGAAGGAGAAAATGTGTGAATGCTCTCCTAGATTTTGTCCATTACTGCCATTAAAGTGATGCATTGCTTTTCTTCCAAGAATGCTCTTTATACATAGTTCCTGGTTTTAAAATTGCCATCTAAATTTCTCATAAGTCATACTATGGAAATAGTATGGCATACTATGGAAAACTGTTACTCCTGAAATTTAGTTGAAGTTTTCTTTTTAGGTTCTTCTGAACATTCACAATAATGAAGTAGTTGTGGGTATTGCATTAACCGAAGAGAGTCTTCACAGAAGAAATATTACGCATTTTGGACCCACAACTCTTCGTTCAACTCTCGCTTATGGCATGCTTAGGTCAGTGCAATTGCGTAGCACTGTATTATTCTCAGTTAACAGGTTATTTTGTTTCAGAAATTAGATCTTTTATCTCCTTACTGCTTCATCAAAAGCCATTTCTGTTAATTCTTGAAGGCAAAAAAAAAGTTGCTGAAACAGCATGCTTTGTAATTAAGTGTATGTTTTCCAGCTAAGTAAACATTTGCTGTTAGACAATTTTCAAAATACCTTAGCACATTCTTGAAAGTATTTCTTCTGTTCATTAATTACCATTTTATAAGCAAAATAATCACATAGTTTTTTTGTTAGAAGGGTAGAATCAGAGTGATTAAAGTTCCGTTTTTCTTCCTTACAGAAATTCCTTTTTCTCACCCTGTCTTTTCTTCTGTTCCTCAGACTCTGTGATCCACAGCCCACGGATATCATAGTTGATCCCATGTGTGGTACATGTGCAATACCAATAGAGGTGATTCTTCCTTTATTTTTTCACTTAATAAAACTTGACAGTATCTGCAACTGAACAATACGTGTGAGTTCTCTTGGTAATAACTGAATAGCGAACTCCAAAAGTACCTCACCAACTTCTAAACAGATACAAATACACTTTTTGTAAGTGACCTTACTTTCCTTCCCAAAGCTGTAGGTAACTACGTTAGGAAGAAACTAAATCCAAAAGCATTTGGAGCTTTTAAGGTGCATGACATAACAAGTGTCTGCTACAGAATTTTAAAATCGTTGACATCCGCTTCCAGTTGCTTTGTTGTATTCTGTCCTATTTGAGTCATTCTTTTGTTGTTTTGTTTTAAATTAAGCAATGTTGATGCTAATGTTGCATGTTATCAATATTTCCCCTCAGGGAGCTACAGAATGGCCTAGCTGCTACCATATTGCTGGTGATAACAACCCACAAGCTGTAAAGAGAGCAGCAAACAACATCCGTTCTTTGCTAAAGAAAAATGAGGATAAGGAAAGGTGAGAAGAGTACAAGTGATTTTCTTTCCTAAAGAAATCCATTTTGCATTGTTGCATTGGACTGTCTTGTTCTTATTTTCCTATTTATTCTTTTGCTAACCTTATAGAACACCTCAAATTAAAAAAACACTCAGTAAACCATGTCTGAGATAAATGTCTTTGCACTTGCAGCAGTACTTCCGTGGGCATACCATTAGACATCATTCAGTGGGATATTTGCAATCTGCCTTTGCGGACTGGTTCTGTGGACATTATTGTGACAGACATGCCGTTTGGAAAGAGGTGAGGGATCACTGGTAGAGTTACCACGCTTAACTGCCACTACTGCATGTGCTTGCCTGTCTAGGCTTAGGGTTCTCTCAATTTTAGTTACTTACCTGTGGGTCTAATTAAGAAGTATTGATGTACTCTATATTAAAAACACAGGTTGCAATTAACAGCAGATGTGGCCCTGAATGAGCTAATCATGTCTGTAAGACCAACAACAGTTACCTGATTTTTTCCATGATCGCAAAGGGGATCTTAATTTATTTTGCAGGGTGGGGTCAAAGAAGAAGAACTGGGATCTCTATCCAGCCTGCCTTACGGAGATGGGACGGATCTGCACACCGGGGACAGGCAGGGCTGTGCTGCTTACGCAGGACAAGAAATGCTTTGCCAAGGTATGTTCTGTGACAGAAAATCGAACCTTTTTACACTTGAAAATATTTTGAGGAGAAAATGGTAAGCTGACTTCATTACAGAAGATGATCTGGTTTTAGAGCAATAATTAGTAACATTTAAACACAGGTTTGGACCTGAAGAGTCATTTGACAGTGCCATCAGATGTGATTTAGAATAATCAAAAGTAATTTCTAAATAATATTTTACCATTATTACTGTATCTTGAAGCTACCACCACTCTTTGGCTGTTTTGTTTTTTTGATTGTAGGCCTTGTCACGAATGGGACACATCTGGCGCAAAGCTCAGACTGTGTGGGTGAACGTAGGGGGACTTCACGCAGCAGTGTATCTTCTGAAACGCACCTGGGAAAGAGCAGAAGAAAAAAGATCGTTCTGGTAACCTGTGTGGAAGAAAGGAGACTCCTCAAGAATTTCTTGAATAGCAGTCTGGTAAAGTGGACACCTGAGAGCATAGGTCTGTCAATTCCTAAAGAGAAAAAAAAACCAAACCAACAACACACAAACAACCTGTGTAGAAATTGTGAAACGTTAATATTGAACCAGGGATCAGCTTCAGAGCTATCAGTTGTACTATGTGTTCTGAAACATTATTTAAATCACTCCTTTCCTCCCTGCCACCCAAACTGAAATTCAGTAGTGGAATTAGTAATGCCTTTCTTTGCCTGAGTCTTGTCTACCATGTCCATTGTATTTTTTCAGTTAAATGTTTATTTCCTCTGCTTATAGTAGAAAACATGTATTGGCAGCTTTGGAGGTAACAGTTAATTTATTTCCCATAACGTAGGATTTTTCCAAACTGAAGATTTCTAACTTACACCACTGCATAAATGTAAACTGTGATAATAAACCTGTATCTGTTTTTCATGGTCTGATAAGCAAATGCCAATTAGTAAACGGTATGCTGATGCTACTGTTTTTCTTACCTGTTACCTCAGCTTAGTGCTAATTCCTAGTAAATATCTACTCTATTTTAATGTACCACTGCCATGGGTGAGGGGGGTAGCACACACAGCCTTAGCAAACTGTCTGTAGTTACTGTTTGAGAACAGAGATACTTTTGGCAATTATATTTAAAAGTTCATGTTTTCAGTGTCTACTATAGACGCATCAAGGTGGCAATACGCTTAAATTCATTAGGCGATTTAACTGCCATTGTTATGCCACAATATTTACAAAAATGTATTACCTCTTGAATAACTTGAAGTTGCAAATATTTTTTCTTCTGTAAATGTACTGTGATTTCTGAAGCCTCTTGCTCTTTGCTCATCAGAGGCTGAAAACACTAGTTACCAGTTTGCCATCTTCATTAAAGTGTTATTCATGATAAGTATGTGTGTTTAGAAGTGAATTAACAAGCATTAAAGTTTCAGAAGTTTTGCATAGAAGACAAGTCTTTATCGTATTCTTTTTCTAGTCCGTGTCCAGTGGAGGATAATGCAGCCGTTCATTTACCACGCAGTTGTCATCTGGATAAAATAATGACAGCAGTGTCCATTTAATTCTTTCCCACACCACACAGTTCATGTGACAGTGTGAGGTGACGCACACAGTTGTTGTGTGAGGTGGCTATCTACTCCTGCTCTGTTGAACTCTGCAACTTAACCTGGATACATTACTTTCTTAAAACGCATTAACACCTTGGGGGTTTGTTACTGTTTTGTTTTGGGTTTTTTTTTCCTAAGGAGATCCAGGCACAGTAACATTTTAAGACCTTAAGGTGTGCATTTTGAAGTGTTGGGTTTTGGGTGGGGGTTTTTTTTCTCGAGTTGAAGATTAGAATGAGACCAGTAAAATGCCTGTCATCCCTTTTGGCCTGAAAGGTGAGAAGGTCGTTTTGTTTTTTTAAACCACAGCTAACATTAAATAGATTCAAGATGTGACTTAGCAAATGAGGCTTTAACTAACCTCAGGGTACGGGAACTAAGATTCTTGACTGCTGCAGAGAATTTATATTTGATTTTCAATACTCATCACATTAAAATGTACAGCCTCACATAATTGTGTCATATTTCATAGGAAACTGAGTTTGAAATCATTAAAGAATGCAGGAATGGGAAGATGTACAGAGAGACATGTCTCTCTGCTATCCTATAAATGTAAATCTGCTCTAAGTTGTATGATTTCGAGCAGTTTCTCTTAAAGGTTGCAGTTCAGGTTTTATGGAAGATTGGTACCAGACACCTAAGAATAACAGGTTTTTGTCTTACTTGAAAATCAGCCTCATTGTTTATATATATCCGACAGTGCTGCACACAGGTTCTTACAGTATCAGTATCTGAAATACATGCTCCTTCCATGATGTGAATTTACAGTTTTCCACTCACAGAAGGAAAGCGGTGGAAGTGACTTCTTTTGAACAAGGGACAGCAAGCAAGCCTGCCCAGCATTTCTTACTTTTTTTTTTCTTTTTTTCAGTACAGCTGAACATGTAACTGACAGTGTGTCATTCTCTGCCTTCCCTCACAGGCTGCTAGAGGGACAGTACAGAAACTACAAAAGGATCCCTCATCAAAGTCTTGTTGCAAGTTAAGCATTCTAAAAGAAAACACTGAGGTGTTGAGACATGCAAGGAAAAGGTGTTGTCTTGGTACTTTCAGCACTGTAATCTGCAATGACTGGAAAAAATATGCTGAACTGCCTTCAGGCATGAAGTGCTGTGTTCGGAGGGGTGTCTGTTGTCACAGAGCTGAAAAAGCAAACCATCACCAAGGGAAGCTCACCGATCCTTCCAGAAGGGCTGAAGGCCTTTGCACGCACAGACGAAAAGCTGCCCGCGCTTGGTGCCGGGTGGTTTTGCCGAGGCTGTGCAGCAGCTGCGGGCGGCTGCTCCCGTGCGGGCAGCGCTGCCCCTCGGCGCGCAGGCCGGCACCGCGCTGCCCCGGCGGAGCAAGGCCAGGAGCGGCCCGTGGGGTCCCCGGGAGGCCGGCGGAGGCGCAGGCCGGGCCTCCCCCCGCGGCGCTGTGCCCCCGGCCCGCAGCAGCGGCCTGACGGGCGCTAGCCCCGCGGCTGCCGCCGGCCTGCCGCTACCGTGCGCTCGCACGTCGTGAGGCCGGAGCGCGGCCCTCCCGGCCGCTCAGCCCGGCCGGGGCCCGGTAACGGCGCTCTGCAGCGCCGCCGGCCAGACCCGGCTCCCGGGCCCGCCCCTCACAGCCGCCGGGGGGCCGGGCCCGCCGCCGTGCGCCTGCGCTTCGCCCTGGCGCCTGCGCGCCGCCTGCGGGAGCGGGCGGGAGGATGCCGGGGCCGGGGCCGGGGCCACCGCGGGGCGCGGCGGATGGCGGCCCGGGGGATGGCGGCCCGGGGCTGCGCTCCGTCAACACGCGAGAGCTCTCCGAGGTCGTCTTCAACAACCGCAGCCCCCGCTCCGTCCTCCCGATCTGGGTGGACTTCGAGGGCAGGCCGCGCTCCTACCCGGTCCTGCAGCCGCGCACCGGCCGCCTCATGCACAGCTACCGGGGTGGGTGCGCCGGGGGAGCCGGGCTCGGGGAGCCGGGCTGGGGGTAGCCGGGGGAGCTGGGCCGGGAGGGCCGGGCCACGCCGGGGGAGCCGGGCTTGGGGAGCCGGGCCGAGGCCTTCCCCCTGGCCGGCGGCGCGGGCCTCCCCCGCGCATCCCGCGGCTCAGAAGCGCGATAACCGCTGCGTCTGCACTTCGTTGGGCACCAGGTCACCTCTGGCTGTTCCGGGACGCGGGGACGAACGATGGGCTCCTCGTCAACCAGCAGGAGCTGTTCGTAGCGGCTCCCAACGTGAACAAAGCGGACATCACGCTGCCAGGTAAACCGAGCCGGGGCTCCGTGTGCCCTGGGAAGGGCCGGGGGCCGCGCCTGGGCGCTTTGCACCTCAGCGGGAAGCCGAGCGCTCGGATAAAAAAACCTGCCTCAAAGATAGGAATAGATCCTGAGGGTTGCTAGGTAGAGCTGTGTAGTGCGTTGAGCAGAGCTGTTGACAGACTTCTTGCTTTAAAGATGCCCCTGACAGCTCTTTTAGGGTGCCCCACGGCAGGCAATGTACCCTTCTCCCCTCCTAGTGCGCCTAGCATGCTGCAAACGCTGCTGCTGCACGGTGCGCCCTGTGCTCACGTACTTGGAGGAGTACTGTCTGTGTTGGAGGTGAGCTAGCGAGAGCCCTCGTGATGAGGTTGTGTGTGTGTGTGTGTGTGTGTTTGTTTTTAACCTCAGTGTTCACCCTGAAAGAGAGATGTCTCCAGGTTGTTCGCAGTCTGGTCAAACCGATGGACTACAGGAAACTGGACATTGTTCGGTCATTATATGAAGAGCTGGAAGATCATCCTGATATCAGGAAGGATCTTCAGCGGCTTTCTCTGGAGAGAAGTGAAACGTTGAGGAACGGAATACTGGAATAACATTGTTACTCACTCCGGACTCTTTAAATAGCAAACACAGAGTTTAAGCAGGGATAGTCACCGTGAAACATGCCAACAACTGATCTCTGTATTGTTAAGTTCCGAAACATAAACTCAGTTAAATTGATGATGGTAAGTCAGATCCAAAAGACTAAACAGCATGTAAAAGCATGCCAAGTTCCTGATGGTTCAGCTCTGTTCTTTGTTACATATGTTGCAAACCAATGACTCTAGGGGCCTTGTGCAGATGAAACTCAGAAGTTCTAGTTGGAATATCTTAAGAACACTGCATAGGGATGTAAGATCAGGTCATCTGTTTGGAGAATACGTGTACAGATGAACTTTCATTGTTTTAGAAAGTAAATTACACTGAGGAGTAATTTAATCCAGGCTCTAATGATTGTAAGTGGCAGACCAACACCAGTTTTGCTTGAATAATTTGTTTTTGATGAAACTTCAGTCTCTCACATTTAGCCTCGATTTGCCTGTGAATCACAAAGCGTGGGCGTGTTTGTGTATGCAGGGGTTTCCATCACCATCTTCTGAGGACCTGACCTGAAATGTTACGTTGGTGGAAAGATGACATACGTAAAATGCTTGGGGGTTTTTCTGCCTCTTACCTTTTGCATTTATCAACCCTAAATCCATGTCCTATCCACTCTGAGGATGACGCATTTTTACACAGGTCGTACCTTGATTGCCTTATTTCTCCTTTATGACTGGGTTCTTGCCTAGTTTATCTCAAGGTGACCCAACCAGTCAGCCATATAGACTGGATCCTAGGTTTGGGGCACTTTTCTCCTCCTCAGCCACTTCCCCAGCTTCTTGCACAGGCGTATCGGCTAGCATTCGTAGAAGGTAGATGCTTTGAGTCCTGCCTTTTCCCATCACAGTGCAGTAGGTTAGGTGGTAGTGGGAGGCCTTTTTGGGCAGCGTGGACCACTTGAGTTGCTATTGTCTCCTAAGGAGCAGAGAGCAGACTCATACCAGCTCATACAGGCCCATTGCCAGATCCATGCTTTATAAGAGGCTAGATGGGCAGAGAAAACATTTCTTTACCTATATTCTGATTGCCCCATTCTTCAATTAGAATCTATATTTGTGTGACTGCACACATGTAATTCAAAGCAGCGTAGTTTTTAGCAGATAGGTGAATGGTCCACCAAGTAACAGGTGTAGTGCTGTTTGATGTTAGAAGCAGACTGACAGGAGATTATAGCAGGTTATTGCTGTGGCGTATGTTTCTTTCCAGTTACACATTCTAAGCAACACAGCTGTGAAACAGAATATTGGCATATTCTGTAAGTATGAAATGTCTCCCATTTTTGTAGATTTGTTTTTCCTACTTTTTTGGATTGTATGAATTTATCTTTGTCATAAAAATGTAAATCAGTGCTAACTTTTTTTAATCTTAATTGTCAAATAACAGTATACAGCCAGTCAGTGACACTTGTCTAGTACAACATTTATCACTGCTAATGGATCAGATTCCTTGGACTCCTGCATGTTAGCAGACAGAAAAGCATACTTGCATATACATGACTTGCCAAAACCAAACATATGAAAACTACCTCACAGTCTCACCATTCATAGGAGTATCCTGTCTTTGCTTAACTTTTAGCTACATCTACTGAATTCCAAGGCAACTTAAATCCTTTAGCTACAGAGCAGCTCCTGATAGGCAACAATTAGTTGCGGGTGCGTTGTGTTAATTTGCTGTGGTTCAGCCTAATTTCTAAGGAACGTTCTTCGTCCACTCTTTGGAGGATTGACTTGAGGGTGGTTTGTTACTGTGTAGAAATGAACCAAAGATCTGTCAGCCCCGGACAGCCTGACTGGTGAGGGTACACCCAAAGCAGGGAGCATTGGAGTGTTCCTCAACGACTATTCAGTTTCAATTGCGTAAAAATGCAGAAACAATTGTGAGGGTAGGGACCATCCTTCAACTATGTGGTGTCATCTGCAGTCACGTATCTACACAGTCTCTCTACCACCTTTCCTGCGTTAATTTGTGTCTGAAAAATGAACCTTGAAACTATTTCTTTGGAAGACTGCATTTGCCCACAAAATGTCAAGTACAAGGTGGTACTTCCCTGAATCCTTGAGGTATGTGGGTCGTAGGACAGGAATTTTACAGACCCTGCGTCAGTTTTTTAGCTTTAGCCTTGGATTTAAGCATAGATCCCGTCTGTGCACAGCAGGCCAGCTACTCTCCATCCCCTCCTGAGGTGGCAAATGCCTCATGGAACAGAGGCCAGACAGGGACTTCCGGATTCCACACCAGGCAGCTATTGCTAAGTTAGGCACTGTAGCTTCTGATTTTTAGTAGCAAAGTATGTTATTTGGATCTAGCCTCACAACTTTATACTATCATTTCATTCTGCCAACGTTAGCTATTTGCACAGCCACCAAGAGTAGGAAGTACTTTTATTTTTTAAATTATTGCCTGTTGCTTAATGTATAGCAAGCGTCAATCCACGCTTGAAATCTTATACTTTCCCTAGACAAGGAAACAAAGGAAATTCTTCCATTTTGCAGATGAAATTGAGTTTTCCAAAGTTAAGTAAGAAGTCTGGGAGAAGAAAAGGACTGAACGCGAAGTCCAATGCGGAACCTTGTTCATGCAGCTGCCTCCCCTGTTCCTCCCACAGCTCTTTCCTTGCAATGTGGATATGTTTTGTTGTGATACTAACTCTGTAACAACTTTGCTAATTTTAGCTCTCACATACCACCTAAATGTTGATTTTTTTCCTGTTGACAAATCATGAAATACCCTTTTTTTCCCATACATCACGTTTAAAAACTTAGCAACTTCCTCTCTAAGATGAGAAACACTTAAAAACATCTCTCACGAATAGCTGATGAAGTTTTGTTTTTACAGACCACTGAGTCACACCGATGTTACATTTGGTCCTCTTGCCACACTCTGACAGCACCAGTGCAGGTCTTGCTGGTCCTGTCTTGTCTTTTTAACCCAACATGGCAGTGACAGTGAGCTTGTTAAATAATACCTTCATTTAGCTGGGCTAGTCCTAAGAGTCCAGTTATCAAATGCTGACAAGGCCCTACCATGGACTAGTTTAGCAATAACATCAGCCCAGCTGTGTATTTTACTTTTCTTAAAAATAAAACAACTTAGAGGCATTCTAGCATAAAAACAATTAGATTGCATATTGTTTGTCATTGGAATGCAATAGCTCATAATATTTCTGATATAATTTGGTTTTCTTTCTTCAGCCAGACCCATGGCTTTGAGTATTCAAAGTGCAAGGTGCTGACAGATACGAGGAAGTAATTGACACAAAAGTCTGTTCAACTAGAATTGTTAGAGCAGATGCATAAATGCTGTACTTTTTGTCATGAAAGAACTATTGATAAAATATGTTTTAAAAAAAATAAACAACAAACCCAGATGTTATAGATAGGTAAATTTTTGGAGAAATCCTCAACATGTGCAAGAAAGTGCACTGCTGTTTTCTGGAGTGCTCCTTTGGGTCAGAATAAAAGAAGACTAGAAAAAAACCCCGCAGCTGGCTTTAAGAGATGAACATTGGAAAATGGAGCCTCCTACTAGTTACTCAGCTAGACTGGTAATGAATGAAGAGTCGTCCAACTTGAATAGGTACATTAAAAATTCGAGTGGTTTTCAGTGGGAGCTGTAGCACTGTCCCACTTGACAGCGAGGGAGCAGCAGTAAGTTGAGTGAGAGGTCAGGACCACAGAGAAGGTTCCAGCACACACGACTGCCAAGTGTGGTGCGGTGGGAACACGCTGCTGCAGGAAGTGGCGGGTCACAGCTGAAGGTGAAAAACACCAGAGAATAACAAATTATTCTGATGTTCATTTAGTACCTGAGGGCTGAAGAAGAGCATGCAGTGGTACAAAGTCCTGCCAAATACCTCATTACCTGAAAGTGAAGGCCAAACAACAGGAATACAGCGGATCATTCTAGTCTGTGTTTGAAAAAGTAAATTTTGGTTCCCTTGTAAAACCTTTTATTAAGTATGTTTAATGCAAAACTGTATGCACACTTAGATGTGTTCTTTCTCTTCATTTTCCTATGAGGCAAATAGTCCAAAAGGTTTCAGTTTTCTTTCCAGTATCCAAGGGAAAGAAGCATCCTGTCTTTCTGCTTTTATCCAATTCTTTGCAACACAAATTTCAGTCTCACCTCATTCAGAGGTGTTCTGATCATCTTTCCATGACAGAGAATTCAGGTACATGTCAGAGGGACAGTAAGCAGGGAGAAGCGAGGGGAAAAAACATAAATTTAACTCTTAGTAAAGTACTACTGCTAAAACAGCTGGGTCCCACAGTAATCTTTGAATTGTGATATTTTAAATAATAATAGGCTTTGGCTATTTTTGTTTAGGGTTTTTTCCATCTTGGCCTTGTAGCTATATTAATACCACATTTTTTTCAGCTTTTCCTTGTGATGCGGGGGTAAGACATTCATTGTTACTTCAACAGTACTTGAAAGATTCACAGTTTCTGAGGTAAGTAGTATAGAAAACTGCCAAAGTTTGGAAGTTTGATACTGAAAAGAAGAGTTAGCTGTACTGTAAAATATATGCAGATAATAAAGAAATAGTAAATTAAAAGCGCTCACAACGTACAGCACCATTTGCAATTAGTACAAAAGACTTGGGGCTAAATAGGAACAAAAAGACCGGGAAGAGGACTGGGCTACAGTTGCGTTTCCAGGCTTCCCCATGACACCCGCAGTCAGACAGACCGTTTCACCAGAAGTGTTTGTAGCACGTACACCGGCAAGTTAATGAGTTAAAAATGTCTGTCAAAAGCAGGTTAAATAAAAAAAATACAAAAGGAGAAAACGAAAACGTCAGAAAAATCGACGTCTTGAAGAATATATTTTAAACCTAATCCTTGACTAGCAAGACCTGGCAGGTTGTGTGCTCCCCGCGCCCTGCTGCGTGGCGCGGCGGGGCGGGGGGCGGCGGCGTGGCTGCCCGGCCGGGGGGCGGCGCTGTTCACCCGGGGAGCGGGGCTGCGGTGGCCCCCGGGGAGCAGCGCTCGGGCGCGGGCGGTGCCGGAGGGTGCCCGCCAGCCGTGGCGTGCGGGGAGCGCCCTGCGCCTCCGTCACGGGAAGCTGTCGTTTGGCAACCGGGCTGGAGCGACGGGCGCCCGCGGGGAGCCGCTCGCCGCGGGGCTGACGTGGGCCGGAGCAGGAAGCGGTGCGGCCCCGCCGAGAGGCGCTCGCCTGTGTCCGCGGCTCTGGAAGCAGGCTGCCGGGGCCAGCCCCTTCGGGAGGAGGAAGCTGTTGAGGCGACTGACGCGCGGCCGCAGGCGCGGCAGGTCAGAGCGGTGAGCCTGGCCCCGCTGCGGGCGGCCGCCATGCGCAGCCGCCGCTGATGGCCGCCGTGGGGACGGGGGGCCGCGACGCCATGGCCCTGCGGCAGCCGCCGCTGCCGCCGAGAGCGGGCTGCCCCTCGGCGCTGTACGTCCACAGCATGCCCGCCTGGGTGCTGGAGGATTTCTGCCAGAAGATGGACTGCCTGAGCGACTACGACTGGATGCGATTCGGTGAGAGAGGGGCGGCGGGGCCGGCCGCGGGACCGGCCGCGGGACCGGCCGCGGGGCCGCGCAGCGGCACGGCGCTCGGGCGGGGCGGTGCAGGGGCGCGGGGCGCAGCCGCCCCCACGCGCGGCCCCCGCCGGGGCGCTCCCCGCGAGGAGCAGAGCCCGTCGCCAGGGAATTCCCGTGCGCCTTCCTGCTCCGAAGGCAAACCCCAGACTGACGGGTGGCATTGGGTGGAAATGGGTGGCATTCCGGCCTCCTGCGGTCCACAGCCTCTCCCGGGCAGCCAGGCTCCCCTCTGCTCACACTCCATCTTCAGCTCACCTGCTTTTCACAACACCCCTCACATCTGCTGAAAGTTTGGGTTATTTTCTTTCTTCCTTCGCTTCATGTATATTCCCTCACGCTTACTGCCCCTATTTTTCTCAGTCCTGGCTGCATCCAGTTAGTAATTACAGAAAATGTAGTCCATGACACTTTTGTTCTTTTCTTCTGTATTGCAGTCCAAACAACTCTAACCCGAATCTTTTCTTAGTTGGCCTACCTTCCTTTATTTCACGCAATTTAATTTCATCCAAGGCTTCACTAACTCTCTGCTGAGTAAACTCTTGCCCCAATTAAACTTGCTGGGATTAGGGTGGGACTCATCTTTGCTCTCTTCAGACATATAAAAGTGTCTGTCCAATGTCCTTCCAAAGCCAGCAGAGGCGTGAACTTGGGAGTATTTCTTCCCACATGCACACTCCCCAGCCCAAGCCTGTCTTGTTCAGGCAAACAGCACATCAGGTGTGGGTCAGCGGAGGGGCTGAGTCAGGCATGCACCCTCCGTGGGTATCTCCACCCAGAGACCACAAACGAGCACAGCAGAATTTACACAAAATTCCAGGTCAGAGCAGCAAGGCCACCGTGTGTCACAGAAGGCTCTTTCAGCACAGTGCACCCCAGCCTCTGCCTCTCCTCCCGCCGGCTGCAGGCTCCCGGGGCCGGCAGCGGCAGCGTGGGAAGCCGAGCCATAACCCCATCCCAAATCTAGGGCACTCCCAGTTCCTGCTGCCTCACCCGGTACAAAGTACTACAGTGAAGGAAGATTATGGGGAAAACATGCTGAAAAGCATGACTGGATTTTCTTTTTGGGTCTCTGATATAACAACATTTTTTTCAGAATAGTCAGGGGAATAACAGGAACGTCTTTAGGAACCGAGTTTTCTTCATGTCCACATAGCTAATTTATTGTGATCTTTCCTTTTAACAGTGTGCAAATGAAAAAGCAAAGTGTGTCTCACACCTTACCTTTCCCTGCTTGCACTTGCTTGTTTTTTTCTAATTTTTAAACAGAAATGTCTGTTGTCTCCCACTAGCCTCCTACGTGATAACTGATCAAACAGAGCTACGGAAAATCAAGTGCATGGAGAAGACGGGGATCAGCATAACAAGAGAGCTCATGTGGTGGTGGGGAGTGAGGCTGGCCACAGTGCAGCAGCTCCTGGACCTGCTGCAAGGACTGCAGCTCTACCGAGCAGCTCAAGTAATTCTGGACTGTGAGTAGCTGCCCCTTCCTCCCGCAGGCAGCCTGTGCTGCTTCCCCAAGCACCCAGACCCTATCCAGTAAATCTGTCTTAGCTGAAGAAAGTTTTTGCTGGAAGTCTAGTGCTCAAATTCTAAAATTTCTCCACCGACTCTGATTTTCTACTCTCTCAAATAAAATCTATGGTAGGAAAGGAAGAGGTGACCTAGAGGAGGAATTGCTGGTCCCTCTAGTTCATCATCCTGCCTTTGCAGTGGCCATCCTAGATGCTTCGAGAGGTGCCAAAGAGGAAGTGGCTGTGCTCTAAACCAGGGGTGGTACCTTCATGCATCAGACAGGGTTTCAAAACAGAACTTAACTACAAATGTTTTAATCTTTCGTACCTTCTTGCTTCTCTGTGAAACTTTGTCATGATGTTGCCTGTTTGAAAGAGAACTCTTGAAACACACTCTTGAGTCTGGATAGAGAGGAGGCATTGTTTTCTTCTGCGCAGGGTGCTCAGTAGTGTATTTCCACAAATCAAGCACCCCTACTAGGATCCTTCATCAAATGTTTATACACAGGAGTTACAAAGCTCCACCTAATATAATTATTCTGCCTACCTAGTCTTCATTTTGCTGAGCTACTCAAGTTTTCTGCACCTGCGTGGGAATTGTGCTGAGCCAGCTGAAGTCTTTTACGCCTGCGTGGGGGTCTTAGAGGGCCTTCGGTGGTCGTTTGGGGAGGAATACCCCTACTCTTTTTATACTTTTAAGGTCACGTGTCATCTGATGACACAGAGCCCCTCTTTATTTTGCCAGCTTCTCATTAACAAGATACATGCCCTTGGTCCAAGGATGCTGTCCTCCTCCCCTGGAACTTTCTGGCCTTCAGTCATTATCTATCTTAAAAAAAAGCTATAAAATATATTGTAGATAATTCTGATTCTAAACCCTGACAGATATTTATGTGGTTTCTTTCACAGTTAACCTTTGACCTTTCTGCTGCACATTCACTATCAATTATACTCTAATTACCAACAAACTCAGAGTAGAAAAACATAGAATCAGTTTTGCCTATGCAGCCTGCTTCCCTGCATCATAAGAAAAAGGTTAAGAAAAGGAGAAATGGTTTATCAACTACCTACATTACTATTTCCTTATCTCACTTCGTATTTTCTTTATTCCTGTCATATGTTCTCCTCAATCCCTCCCTAAATTAAACAAATATAGTCTTTTCTAACTCTCTGCATGTAATTCTTCTCACCTATCTCCCATTTGCTCTATTTCAGATTTATCTTTTTGAGGTAGGATGATTAGAGTTTGAACTCATTGTGCCTAGTTAAGGTAAACAATTGCCTCACTGAAATCACAAAACTTTAAAACAGAATCTTGGTTTCAGTTTTTCTTCACAGAAAATTATGTTTAAATTGCAGCTGTCCATTTTTGTAAGCCAACCTGTATCTTGATCTAGTTCTGCCACCAAATCAGTTGAACCCTGGACAACACACTGTCTTGCTGTACTGAGCTGCCCTAAAAAGTTGAGTGGACTGCATTCCCCTTTTCACACACATTCTCACCTGAAATCTGCTTTCTGGAAGTGAGATGTTTGCATGAATTTTGCCAGTTCTCCATAAAGAACTACTAGAAAGAAAAATTACAGATTTTTGTTATGTAGCCAAAAATGCTTAGAGAAGTACTATCCAGGTGCATACGGGAAACGCCTAAAGCTCATGAGGGCGTACGCTTCCACAGCTGGAAAAGGTACAGGAGCCCTATTCGCTTCTCGTGTTCCGTGCCTGGGAGACTGTCGGTGACGGGTGGTTCTGAGTTACATCAGGAGCAGCTGTTGCGACATGGCAGCCTGGCTCGCAGGGCCGGGCAGGGCAGTCTGAGCTGCCACTGCCATTCCCAGCACCCCAGCTAGAGGCATTTCTCATGGAAAGTCCAGTAATGCATCATGAGTTTCTTGCCACAGCATTTCGTTGTGTAGCACTGCTGTTTTTCTGTAGTTTCCTGGCATTAGCGTGACTTTTAATCTTCATTTTGGTATAGCAGAAAAAAAATCTTCCAACAGCGGTATTCTAAATTCTGCTTTTTTTTTTTTTTCGAAAAAGGAGTATTAAGTACTACAGCACAAGCAGCCTTCAGGCATTCTCAGTTAATAGAACTGATTTTTGCCATCACCCATATGCAGCCTTTTGATTCAGCAGATCCCCTTTCTGACTGAATACAGTCAGAGCATTCAGCTTAGGAGACTGTAACAAATCTTAATCCTCATCCCTCAGCAAAGCAAACAAAGCTACAGGAAAGCAAATTCAAATCTGTTTTAATTTGTCTGTCAGTAATCCTGTTAATTTAGTCACAGTGACTGTGACGGTCCAGTCTGAGTGGACAGGATTGAAGATAAAATCTTGGTATTATTTTTTTTTTAATCTATCTGTTGAATAAATCTGATCTAGATATTACCAATGCAGTAAGCCTGGCTCCCTGATAATGGTATTTTTATGGATACTCTGGAGTAGAGGGTGACTTCCATGATGTGATAACATTGTTGCTCTGTGCTTGTTCAGTATTTACACAGCTGATTCCTAGTCCATACAGAGAGTTCCTGGGTGCTCTTACATAAAACAGTATGATCTACCATACTTTAAACCCTAATCAGAGTTACAGTCCTTGCCTTCTTTCCCTGTCAGAGCGTATTCTGGGGCCCACCTTAGTTTATAGCTGGCTTATTTAATCGTATTCCTTTACAGAGTTTATTGATATTTCTGTAATATAAACAGCTTTCTATGTTGTGATTTAATAAAAAAAACCCCTGCATTCTCCTCCTGAGAAATATAAAAACTGAAACTGCAAAATCACTGAACGTTTTTACCACTGCATAACAGCAGCAACAATTTTCAACATAATTTTTATCTGTCATGCAGAAGGCTGCCTTTGTTCAGTCAGGTATGATGCCTTTTCTTTCCTATGTGGGTTAATTTTGTCATTTTTGCAAAAGCTGATTTCAAAGAGCTTAGAAAAATTACTAGTTGTAACAACTGAGATGATGCTGCTTTTATCCCAAGCTAGAGGGTTTTCTCTTCTCTCACAGGCCTTGAAAACAAAACCATAAGTAGATTTCAAACTGAGATTAGTTGAGCACATTGCAGTGGTGAATCACTCCAAGAGAAGCTTCATGTATTTAATTTCAGAGAGCTATTGCTTGTGAACCACATTGTTGGATTCAAGCAGATGTATAGCACATTCAGTAAAACGAACCCCTGGAAGCCCAGAGGATCACTTAGCCTGGTCCTGTGTGCAAAGGCCAGAATACAGCACTGGATCAAATCTTAAGAGGCAGCATTTCCAAGCCCCTGACAAGATTGCTTACACAAGAACCAAGTAATACTGTCTCTGTTTATGTAAAATGCAAAGAATCAGGCTTCCCATGCAACAGCAGCTTCCAGCAACGATGCCACTGAAAATAAAGATGCGACACAGACAAAAATAATGATCACCACTGAACAGAAACATTCGTCATCCATCTGTTTATCTGACTGGTTTGCTTTCAAGTAGTATGTCAGTATCACTGCAGCTTGCACAATGCTCACCTGACTTCATCATCTGGAACAAGAGGGGATTACCTGCTTTCTCTTGTGCTTCTGTGATTTACCTTTTTTTTGAGCCTTCTCAAAAACATTTCTGAGACTTTTTGGACTTCACTTGCCACAAGCTGCAAAAACTGAGGGGTCTCCCCCTGTTAAAAACAAACCCCAGTCAACTTCCTCCAGACTGGAGGACTATACTTTGTGATTTCTAAGAAAAATCTTAATTTTTAAAAATTGTACTGAGCTGATGCAAGTAAGCAGTGGTCTTTATAATGATTTCTGCAGGCTAGATAGTAAATAATGAAAGTGAATATTAAGAGATCACAGCAAGAAATGGACATACTGAATTCAGCTCATTAAGACACTGAACTGATGTAACAAATCCAGCATACCTTTGTTTCTTTGATTTCCTTTGTGATAATGGGTGAACTACAAGATTGGACTGTTCCATGAAGGGCTTCATAAGGACTTAGAACCGATTTTGGGTTTGACTCTGAATTCTGTAAAGCAATATGAAGGCTAGATGAAGAGGGTTTAAAAGAGGATGGAAGAGCAATTCCTGTGGAGTGATCAATTTTTAGTTATGTTTCTGGATGACTGATATTAATTTCTGTCCTCAATCAATTCAGATGCAATAAATTGCAAAACTACAATGAAATTATCTTTTTTAAAAGCTTCTTACAGTTGTCTTTTATATCGAACTCCGTAGCAAAACTTCATATTAATTTAAGTGGTAGAAAGCCTGGATTATTTTATTGTTCTGCCATTTGGAAGTAGTTTAATTTTGTCAGAATTAACTCAGTACAGGCATTCCACTGTGTGCTCAGGCATAAGCAGAAGTGTTTTACAGCAGGATCTTTAGTTTTAGAAAAATCTTTCAAGTCTTTACCCTCCATTTCTGCTTTTGTATCTTTATCTGAATAAGCTTATTCAGGTGATTCCTCTTGGGCAGATATAGAGAACACATTGCTTGTTTTATCGGGCATTTTAGAAGACTAAGTGGTCCTTACATCACCATAATTCTATTCATTCTGACTTAAAGGAATCAGATGCAACACACAGATAGATGTTTTGCTGGCAGATTACTTCCAGGAGAGTTGTACCTCCCTTCAACAATTTCTTGCACTACTCTAATGACACTTCTGAATGTCCATAATAATATTTTTTTTCTTTTTTTCAGTTCTTTAGCTTCAGTGGTGACCTGTTTGTCTGTTGTGCAGGAAGTTGCAAAATTCATGAAAAACCCTGAAAAATGAGTTGAAAGAGGGAAGTAATTCTAATCTTGGAGACTTCCAAGTTAAAGTACATGAGGGAGAAGCCAACAACTGCAGAATACAGGGACTGTCAGTTTTGTCTAAAGGCCTGCCGACTGTTCAATAGCTAATTTCAAAATCCCATGAAATTTGGGACTTCATAGTATTCTCACACAGTAATAAAGAAACATAAATAAAAAACTTGATCATTCAAACTGTGTTCATAGGTGACATGGAAGAAAGTAGATACAAACCCAAAACAGAGGTCGAAGGAGAAAACTTGCCTGACATGCATGTGCCCACTTCTGCCCTTACTGCTTTTCATATACTCTTGCTCTTCAGCCGTTAGTACACTGAAACTGTTCTATCTTGTCTTCTCTTTAACAGTTCTACTGAATCTTGGCTTATTATAAGTAGCACAGAGTATAAATTAAACATACCATTTCCTGCTTGTTTCAGATACTCCCAGTGCTTTGTTTATAGAAAAAAAATCCCAAACCAAGCACAAAGCTGTTATCTGATTTCAAATGCACATAGAGGCCTGGAGCTTTTGATTCCAAGAGCACCAACCATGTTTAAGATACAAAACTCATAAAACAGTGTGACAAAACCCCCCTTGTATTAATACTTGGGCTTGTTTTCTTTTACATAAAACCGAAACATTAATTTTGATTTTTAACAAAATGCTAAATGCATTGCTGATAAAAGGTGCCAGGTAGAAAGAAAAGTTTAGAACTACAACCAGGAACACATTGTTATCAGGCGGTAGAAAGTCCTTGTATCACCCCTAGTGCACACTGGGCATTTCCAGCCTCAGTTTTAAATGTATTCATGGATCGGAACTCAACTGCTCCTTCAGGAGGTTTTGGCAGCCTTGTATATCACAGTATCTTGAATTTTTTTACTTTTTTCCCCCATTCTAACTGTAGCCTAATCTAATTTTAATAATTCCTCTAAGGTGTACATATTTTTCAAATCCCTGTATGCTGAAAGCATCTTTGTACTTCTTTTAACCAGACTTTTAACGCTGAGATTTTGCCAAGCTGTATACAACACAGGATCTTTTACAGCTGTAGTGAATCAGTAGTTTGACCTTTAATTTTTCCTTATATATCAGTGTCTTGACCTTTGACCATTTTTGTTTTCCCTAGATTGTCTCCAGTATGTTTATTGCTCATCAGAAGTAAAAGTAGGATTCTTCATTGCAGATAGTTCTACATAGGGAAGTGTTTTCTGACAATGAGCACAGTCATGACACTAAAACCACACAACTGAAAATAGTCCTAAAATATTTCACTGACTAAAACTGATATGATTCTGCCAAACTTCCTCTCAGTCCCACGACAATTAACAAAGAACTAGATGCCTTCTTTAGGCTGGGAGATATTTGTGATTTGAGATCACTGGCTGAAGGATGCTATATAGAAAATGACAAAATATACTATTAGTGTTCACTTTTTATATTAAGAGACTATATATCTTTTACGTAGTCATCACTGGTATTTGTTTGAAGTTATCATTATTAATTTTCAGTAGTAGTTAATGACATTAATATGGTCTGAATTTAACACTAAATTGCTTGAATGTTCATTTCAGTGTTCACGTTAACTTGCAGTCTGTTCTCCTGACTAGAACTATTTCCTGATAACTGTCAGTCAGACTATTTTCCCTGGTAATCTTCATCTTTCCTTAATTCTCTTTTGAAGGGACATCAGCCTCTAATATTACCAACAACAAAAAAGAAGAGCTGGTAGAGCCACCTAAACAGGAGAACACACCTTTAACTCCCACAGAAAATAAAGAGAGAGAAAATGAGAGAAATCTGTTGCCATCACCAGACTCTTCACATCGGGAACCACCACCAGCAGGTAGTAAGTAAAGTAGTAGATTCTGAATTCGCTCTGGCATTGAAATGGCCATGTAGACAAGACTGCTTCCCATTCACTTTCAGTATAGTATAATGAATATATTGCTCTTCAAAATGGTCACATTTGAGTATTTGCCTTTTTCTAGCACTGTTGTCTCCTGAGCTGTTTACTCCTAACTGTAGCATATGGCCTCCTGTTCCTTCTTCATATAGCTCTCTTGGCCTTGAGACAGGCTGACTATATCTATCCCGTGGGATCTCAAGATGTTTCCCAGGTCTCTGTGAACACGCTGGTCCCATCCTGGCTCCACACTAAGACTAGATCAGTGCATACATTTTCTGCCCCATGTCCCTATTCCATGCAGAGTAAACACAGGCCAGAGCTGACCTGTGCACAGGTCAGCAAGCCCCTCTGCCTGGGAGAGGGAGGGAGCAGAACCACAGGACATACCAAGGACAGCATCTGACCAACAGTATAGCCACAGGGAGCTCTGTGTCCCCGAGCCAGGGCTAGAGAGATCTGCATAGTCATCTTACAAAGAGGAACCAGGAAAATAGCTCCCTATCTTCACACAGTATTTCACATTCTGGGAGCTTGTCACACATTATCCCTGCTTACAAAATTCAGCAAAATACCTCAGACCTTCATAATTAGTCACAGACTGTGGTATTGTAAAATAAGGCGTATTTTCAATGCTGTTATTTCAGTTTCAGGTGCTGTTCCTGAAGAAGCCTTGTATTCACTCCCTTTTCCTCCGCCTCCCCCAAGAGACCTTTTGAAATCCTTACAGTCAAATCCTCCTGTCTCATCAAGTGTGAAGGTAAATTCCTTTAGCACTCATTGATTGTAACAGTGAAAGTTGCCTTTATGACATTCTATGTTTTTTTGATTATAGTTTATCTCTCTACTTGTATAAAATACAGATCTAGTGAAAAAGTGGTGCTTGATTACAATTTGTTTGGACTGAATATAATACTAATGCTTCAGTTAGATTATTTATGGTTTACATCACTTTTTTTGCCAGTGAAGGACCACTGAGGGAAAAAATTAACAATATTGCATACTGCATAGCTCAGCATGGATAACATGCCCAGCAATTAATTTTAAAGGAATTTCCAGTACAGATTTTACAGAGGACTTAACATTTCTGGTGTGATTGTAGGACAGTGCAATATATACCACTGACTAGTCAGAATGGCATACTTTAATTTAAGTTTATGCTTAAAATGTAATTTCTGCTCAAAACTGGGCTATTATCAAAGTTAAGTCAGGTTGCCCATAGCCCTGTGTAGCAAGTATGAAAATCTCCAAGGATGTAGGTTCCACCACCTCCCTGAGTCCCTGTTCCAGCGCTTAACAATCTCACTGGGAAAAGTTTTTTTCATGTTCCTAATGATTTCAGCACGGAGTCTCCTGTTCCTTCCTCCCTATAGCTCTCTTCTTTTTAAGATAGTCTGGCTAGATCTGTCCTGTGGGTTCTCAGAGTGTTTCCCAGATCTGTGTGCACACTCCGGTTCCATCATGGTTCTGTCTTGGCCTGTTTTCTTTGGTTTATTCTGATCAAGTTTTTTTAAAGAAGACAGTGTTTTAAGACTTTAAACTCTTCCAGAATAACAAGGTTCAAGAGTACCAGCCAGAAAAGAAGATTGCTACAAACAATGCAATAGTTTCAGAGTTTCTTAAGAGGGAGCTTATGTTTTGTTTTTTCAAGTCTGAAGCACATTAAGGTTGTGGCAGCTGTATGATTAGGCTACAGTGGATCTGTAATAACAATTGGCATTAGGACTTGCCGTGCTTGAAGCAACAAATAATTGTGCAACTGACACCAGATGCTTCAGAAGTAGATGTGAAGTTTCCACCATATAAATACATTATAAGGGACCCTACTTTCTATTCCAAATGTTTCTTAATGCATGCCCCAGTCATAAAGATTAATATTTTTTGTAACTTTGACTGACTGTTATCGTTTAACCACAGCTGGTAACCAAATACCATGCAGCTGCTTGCTTACTCCCTCCCCCAGCCCCCCAGAGGGCTGGGGAGGAGAATTGGGAAGGAACGTAAAACTCGAGAGCTGAGATAAGAACAATTTAATAATTAAAATAAAATAGGAAAAAATTGTAATAGTGATAACAACAACAATTATAATGAAGGGGGTGGGGGGCGCAGGGAGAGAGAAGAGGAATAAAATCCAAAAGGAATGGAGAAAAGAAAACAAGTGATGCACAATACAGCTGCTCACCACCTGCTGATCGATGCCCAGCCAGTCCCCAAGCAGCTGGCAGCAACCTGGCCAGTGCCACCCAGTTCATATACTCCGCATGACATCATATGGTATGGAATATCCCTTTGCCTAGTTTGGGTCAGCTGTCCTGGCTGTGTCCCCTCCCAATATCTTGTGCTCCTCCAGCCCTCTGGCTGGCAGGGCCTGAAAAGCTGACAAGTCCCTAACTTAGTATAAGCATTCCTAGAACAACTAGAAACATTTGTTATGGACATTATTTTCACACCAAATCCAAAACACAGCACTGCACCAGCTACTAAGAAGAAAATTAACCTTCTATCCCAGCTGAAACCGGGAGACTTAACATCACTACAAATAAATACATGGACTTCTAATCAAAACTAGGTCTGTTTTCTGGGGAAGGTGGAAATGCAAATCGGTAACTGTTTTCAAGTTTCCTCCACTATGCAGATTTTTTACATCAGCAAAACACACCAACAGAGGTGTTACAAAGGGAAGCCCTAATGAGTGATTTGCACAGTACCTTTCAGGGTTTCTTTCAACAATCAGTGATTGCTTAAATCATGGAAAAGAAAATATGACAGCTGAAAGAAAGAAAAAGCGTATGAATTTTCATGAGATAAACATGTTTTTTCTACAATCTGTAGCCTTGCAGCTCTTCTTGTCCTCAGCAGGAGACAACGACTGACCTCCCCAGTGAGAGTCTTTTGTGGACCCAGAGGGAAGTTACTAATGCCACAGATGGTTTCAGTGACAAGAGCAGAATTTGTGAAGGTACTTTTGCAGATATCTACAAAGGTCAGAGGAACAACATAGTGTATGTCATCAAAAAAATGAAAGAGGCAAGTACTCCATTTTTCTTTTTCTTTGAAGGGGGCTACATTATTAGTATCTCTCAAACATTAGCAGTTGTTGTGTAATACTGTATGGGCAAGGGACCAGAACAGCTACACAGGAGAGGTAAAAAGGAAACTATGTAAAGTGAGTAAACCTAGGTTCAGTAAACACATACGAGAGAGGTGAGATGAGATGATACTCACTTTACTCATGTGAGTAGTTTTATTAATTCTGTCCATGGCAGTAGTCTGCAATGGAGCTACCTGCATTAATGATTGGATCAGAGGTGTCTTTACACTGGGTTTTGTTCTGATTGCCAATTAATTGTTGCCTTTGACACAAAGTTGCCATCCATGATACCTGTCTGTTTTCTAAAGTAGCTTGTCATCTAGAGACCAAGAGATCTGTATGAACGTAACAACTTAATAATTACTATTGACAGTCTATCGCACGTTTTCATTTTTCAGACAGAATGCACAAGCCCAAATTCCACCCAAAGATTCTTTCATACAGAAGTACAGATTTGCTTTCGGTGAGTGGTTGGCTTTTACATGCAGTCCGGGCATATCCTGCATGTGGCCTGTTGCCTGTGTGCTGAGTTTAAGGCTGGTGTGTCCGTCTGCCTAGCACTGCACAGTTTCAGGGACAAGGGGGTTATGCACTGCTTTTGCAGGAGCCCTGGGGAAACAGCGTGCCTCCTGCTGGTGCTGCAAGTCCCTGCTGAGAAAATGCAGCCACTTGGCCAGTCCTGGAGATGGCAAGGAAGCCATGCCTTCTGGAGCTTTGTATCCCTCCTACCCGCTCAGAACAGGGCTGCGCTGTAATGATCTTTGTCTTTGCTGCTCTTCATGAGCCTTCTGCAGTCCTGCTCAGGGTCATTCTGTGCCTCTAACTGCAGGACACAATTCCCAGTTGCCTTGAATTTAGCAATTTATTCCAGCTCAGGAATGTATTTTTCTGTGTTGCTCAACTCATTTGCAAATCATTGTCGATCTGTGCCCTCAGGTGTTGTCATGTCAACATCTTGCAGCTGCTGGGCTTCTCAGTAGAAACTGGATTGCACTGTCTGATATATCCATACCTGCCTAATGGATCACTACAAAACAAACTTCAGTGTCAAGTAAGCAAATAATCTGGGTCTATTATCTATCTGCAATTACAAATCCAGCCCTGTTGTTGTATGAAAAGCAATTATATCTCTGAATTCTGAGAACCAACTCAAAAATATCTGCCCAAATATTTTGACTGCAAGTACTAGAAAGGCTGAAGCTGTTTTCCAGTTCTTCTACTGCAAAGCAGATGAGGTCAAGAAGAATTTTCTGCTGTGCAGCCTTTAGATTTTTGAAGTAGTAAGGAATCTGCAGAATGTGTCTATTCATACTGTAACATTTCATTAGGTTTGTGAGTATGTTCCTGTAGAATTCATCATCATATTCATTGGCATAATGTGCTATAAAGTTTTACAAGGGCTCAAGAGTGAACAGTTTGAGACGTTCACACCTATCGAAAGAGCATTTGCAGAGGAGACCATTGGGCAGAGAAACATCAGAAAAACAATCCATCAAAACCAGCACTGTGCCTCAATAATGGGCAGTACTCAATGCTTTGGACAAGTGGGATTGTTGCTGTATGGTTATCTCACTGTGTCCTATGGCAGGCAAAATGTGCACCACTATGTAAGAACGGGTTCCTTCCTTGGCCTAGAAATCAACAGTTTCTGCCTTGGACCAAACTTTTCATTTAGGTCAGCAGGAGTTTTGATTAGGACTAAAACTAAGTCTTTGGGTTTCAAAACTACTGATGTCTTACAGTTTTTTATTCTGTAAAATACCATTTTTTTCCACTCCCTTGCAGGATGATTCTGCTCCACTGTCCTGGGAAAGGCGAATTAGCATTTCTGTAGGACTCATCCGAGCTGTAGAGTATTTACATAATTTTGGAATTCTTCATGGGAATATCAAAAGGTGAGGGGTTTGGCATATCAGCACTTCCTTGGTCAGCTGTTAATTCCAGGATCTCTTTAATAATAATGACTGAAAGCTCATGCGATTTTGAAATCCATTTGCGGTATCTTTCTGCCACTTCTTGTTCTGTAGAGTACCTACCATTTTATATTTAATCTGTCTCACTTCTCTAAATGTTGGAAGTATATTCTTTGAACTAATTTGTGGAGTATTTGTTCTTCCCCCTCTCCCTTTCCACCATTCTTTATCCTTTCATTCATACACAGCAGGTGAAACGCTGGAAACTTTCAACGCTTAACCTTAAGAGTGCAAAACTGCAATTCTTTACCTCAAGTTAAAGGAATTACTTGACCAATATTGTTATTTGGCTTTTTTTATCACAGCTCAAATGTCTTGTTGGATGAAAACTTTGCACCAAAGCTTGGACATTCAGGTCTGCGATTATATTCTGTTGATAAAAAATCAGAGTATGCTGTGATGAAAACCAAAGTCCTACAAGCTTCTCTTACTTACCTGCCAGAAGACTTTATCAGACACGGCCAGTTAACAGAAAAAGTTGATATATTCAGCTGTGGTGTGGTGCGTTGCCTTTTTTCCATGCTCTGTTGCATTCTTTGGTGCTTCTAGACAAGAAATTAGATATAAGAGCATGTGCCTCATATAGTTGTTTTGCCAGCAATTTCATATTACAGTTGCTGACTATATGTGTTTACATCCTGGTTTTAAATATGTTCATGCCTCAAATATACTTCAGTTTTTGAGGTGAATCTTTTGAACAACAGAAACAATATTTTTTTTGTTGCAAAAAAATTATTGCTGATTGTTTAAAAAAAGAGTAGCAGAAAGACTGAAGTTAGGTTCTCAGAATTCTTGCAGATTTGCCACATGAACTGCTATAAACATCACCTGTTAATGTGGATTTTCAGCAAAAATAATTGATAGTATATATGTTCACCTGTCTCCAGGTGTTTCCATTTAAGTAGGAAGTTACTCTGTTCAGTGTGATTTCTTGTCTAGATTTAGAATTACTTTCTTCTCATCCTTTGTTTCAACAATATCTGTTGTACCTAACTATAAAATTTTAAATGCCCTGGCGACTTCTTTAGTTGCAAAACTCATTTTTAAAAACAGAATGAATTCTGAACACATTGTTTTATCTTTCAAATATACTTTCTAGGTCTTAGCAGAGATAATGACAGGAATTAAGGCACTGGATGAAGGAAGACACCCTATTTATCTGGTAAGAAAAAGCAGGAATAATGAATACTAACTAACACAAGTGAATGGGGTTGCCATCATAAAATGTATCTTCATTTTATATAAAGTTTGTTACTTGCAGTCTGCTGTACACCTCCTGAAGAAGGGATGTTTAGAAGCCATATCCTGGTTCCATTAACAATAGCCTACCTGCCTTTAGACAGAAGCAGAATATATGGTCCCATTTCATAAAGCACACTCATGAGTGCTAGCCCAATTATATTAGGAGATAATCCAGAATAATTAGTGCTTAAACAAATGCTTATTTAAGAGACAAGACTTTGTGCTGAAATGCTGCTGTGTGTTTTTTATGTGCCAGGAAGAGGTGTTATGAGGCAAACTGAATGGGGAAACCTGGGTAGGCAGTAAATGCAGTTGCTCTTGATCATGTTTACCAGCTGTTAATGTATTGCACTGGTGTCTGGAATTTATATCCTAGCCAATTTGCCCAAGCTGTAATTTAACTATGCAAACTACTTTCACAAGCAACCAGAACAGGTGAGGCTCACTGAATACCATTAATGCCATCTTCATGAATACAGACTCCACCTATATTCCTTCCATGGGATATGCTTCTTCCCATTTACCATCTTGTGGGAGCCTTTGAGGGGAAAAGAACAGCACTCTTACTTACTATTTCCAAGCAATTCAGAAAATGAGTTAAAAAAATAAAGGATCCTAGGTTTCTGATTCCTTTAACAAATGTTTGAAAAGTCCTGTGCAAGAACGTGGCTTTATACAGAGTTGATTATTTTCCATTCCTGAAAATGGATATAAGCCTAGAAGAGCTGGATCTGCTTTAGTGAATTTGACATTAGACACGTGCAGAGAAAACCTTTGGCCTCCTCTCCTGTGAAAACATTTCTGTCAGTTGAATGAATGGAGATTCTTAAGCTTTTAGGTCTGTAAACAGCCATTAAGGAGCAATAATAATAACAAATATATGGCAAGACTTATATTCTGAGTGATTCAGATAGAAATAAGCATTTGTCTTAGATTTGCCTTCACTAATATATCTCTTTCCTTTGAACAGAAAGATATGATTGCTGATGAAATTCAAATAGCGAAAGAAAGCTCATACTCCAAAGTAAAAAACTTTGAAAAGCTAGCTGCCAAGGAAATATGCTGTAAATACCTAGACAGGAGAGCAGGACACTTGCTGGAAGAGGTTGCTACTGATTTTGCCTCCGCCATCTGCCTTTGTCTGAGAAAGAAGAATTCTAACATAGCAGAGGTAATATTTCAAATACATGACCAAGATTTTAGTCTACTGACAGCAAGGTCTAAAGCTACAACATTCCTGCCTTAGTTATTTTGGGGAGTGTTGACAAAAGAGAATAAGTGTAAGCAGGGCTACAGGAATTATTTTGCATTCACAGATTTTGTTGTTAAAAGCAGGTGCTTGTAATTATGGAAATGGCTGAAAATAAATTAAGGGAGCATTACATCTGTGGAGGGAGCACTTCTGGATTCTCCTTGAACGCTCCAGAAGAAACCGATGATGAGACAACTAGTCTCAGCATGGATGTGCCTTCTGCAGGGGAGAACAGAGAGGACAGCACACAGCCTGTGATCCTAGCAAGTGCCGATCTATGCACACCTTCAATAGGAGTTGTGTCACCAGACATTTACTGTGGACAAATGTCAAGGGTCCCTTGTGAATCAGATGAATCCAGTAGTTTTATGTGGAATCCTTCAGAAAGATCTACAGATCAGCTATCTAGCAACAGGTGTAACAATTCAGAAAATATGGCAGCTTCTGATTACAGGATCAAGCGGGAAAAACCTGTAAATGGACTCCAGGAAGGAAATGCAGCATGCACCAAATCAAGTGATGAAGTCTTGGAAATAGCGTCTACTGTACAGAGCACCTTTCAGCAAGAAAATGCAGACCTTGACTCTTCATGTTCCTCTCAAGGTAAATCTAGATAGATCTGAAGATGCACACAGAGCATTCAAATGCATATGATCTTCAAGGTGTTTTAGCAGAACTGCCCGTGCTCCTGTTATGACAACCGAAATCTTTGTAAAAGTGCTCTAGTAGTGTAATAGTAGGGACAAATTACTCTCTTCTCCAGAATTGCTTGGGTTGTTCTTTCTACTTCTAAATGCATTTCAGTAAATATTTTCTCCGTGGCTATGATTTTAGCAATAAACCTACAAAATGTTTTCTGGTTTTCTATCAGATTTTTTTTCCTAAGCCAGTTTTGTTTGGTGGGGTCTTTTAATGTAAAATTATCATCTATTCCTTAGACAACAGATGGAATTTTTTTTCCTTAATATTTGGGCTTTTTTGTTTTTCAGCATTACCCAGAGAGACATCTTGGAAAATAAAAATAAATGATCAAAAAAAGAAGCTCATGGAAAATATTTTGCTGTATGAAGAACACAAATTAAACAGTTCTGAACTTTTTGAATCATAAATTGGATGGATTTATTAGCAGTGGCCACCTCAGAAGAAGCAAGGACTGCCTCTTCATTAGAAAGATGGTAAACATCATGTAAGGTTAAGTAGCAGATCTAGATCAGAAGCATTGGCCCTAACTGAAGAGAACAGAAGCGATCACACTGAGAAGAAATAGAAAATACCTGTTCTGAAGCCGATTAAAGCACAAGGCCACTCTGTAAACAGAAAGGCCTTCTTCCTTTTCATCTGCAATGTAGAAAGATATGGCAAACACAAACAATTGCCATATCATTTACGATCCTTTTGCAGTGTATTTCAGAAAGCATCTACATATAATATATGTCTTACTGAAAAACACAGTCCTAGAAGTTACAGGGCAAGCACTAATAAGCAACCAGTTAGCAACACCCTTTATTGTTGTTATCCCACTGTGTACAAGCAGGCAGAAAACTTCAGAGAGATTGGAGAAGGTTTCAGTGTTCAAATAGATCTATCCTATTCCATGTAATCTTTGCCCACATACTCAAAAATACCGCATCACCACAGAGGAGAATTCTTACGCAAGTTCTCAGATGTATTCAACGTGACGCAATCTCAATTCGAATTGCACTGAACATAGTTGTAAGTAAATAATTTAGGCCTTGTCCATCTACTCTATGAGTTTCTTCTCTACTATATACATATACATATGGCACCATTTGAAGTCTAACCTTTAAGTTCCACTGTCAGGAGCTCTAAGACAGTGTTTAATACTTTCTAAGAGTGTTTTTGGCAGTTAATATTTTCTAAGTGTCCTTTACATGTTAAGGTTTCTCATTGTGTTTCACATGGTAACTGTTGTATATTTTGGATTAGGGACAAGATTTTAATTTAAAATATCTTTAATTCTGTTACAGGTTACTTGAAAGTTGATTTGTTGTATTTATTTTGGCAATGGGTTAAAGAATCAGTGAAAGATGAGCTAGTAAGCGGGCCTGTTCACAGTGCCACACCATGTATTCTGAGAGGAACTGTTTTGTGTGTCTCTTGGCTTCCCGAGCATTAGCAGCCTTGGAGTCAGCCTCAGTGATCACTTTAAAAAAACAACTTGTATGCTATCATATTTATTATTAAGTGAAAGCCCCCTTAAGAAAGTGTCACTTTTATTGTTACAAATATTTATTATTTGCAATATTGTTAGTGTATTCTACTCTTGTGCAGTCTGAGGAAATACAGGTTTATTATAAATAAACTATCAAAACATGTCACTCAGCTTACAGACTGGTGGCTGCTGTCTCAGCATAGGTAATAGGGCCTGATGTACCAAAATGGCTAAAATTCACAGTGCAGGTCAGGGAGTATTTTTTAAAAGTATGAATTTATACATAATTCTTTTCATTGGAATTGTGTAATGGTATAGTTTTACTAGCTTTACACAAAGGTCTCTGAGTAAGGCCTCGTATCTTCTGTATTTGTACAGTACTTAGTTCATCGTTGGTACTGTTATGAGCAAGTAAAAGTATTTTAACTAAAAACCTGAGTATTACAATCATCTACACATTTATAAAATTGATTTCTACACTAAAACCTAGTAAAATTCCTTAATTATGAGTACCTTGGATACTATCTATATATTTGCCAGTGTCAGGGTTTTTTTATTTTACCAGAATCAAACGAAGAAAACATTGGTACTGACATAAGAAACACTGACTATATTCAGATGGGTGAATAACTTATTAATTCTAAATGAGATTTAATAGAGATATAATGCTGAAAATTTAATATTTTTTTTTTTATGGGTGTATTTTGGGAGACCCATGATAAATACCTAGGAAGAAATGCACATAGACACACCACAGAGCTGAATGGTAAGCCTGTTTTTTAAATTGAGAAACATAATTTAGACACAGTTCTGTATCACAAAAATGCTTTAAAGATTCTGTTCTCCTGTAGTCATAAAATGAAATTGTTTTTCTTTGCCTTGTTCTATGCTACTTTTAAAATATTTTGAGGTGATACACATGGTCTTGTAAAGTTACGTAAGTATATAATGTAACATATATAAGACACAGCATAGTCTTACAGTAATGGTATTGTTACATAATTTGGCTATTCAGTATAATGTATGTTTTAACCTCAACTTGGCAAATTTATATATCACCATTTACTAATACCTTTGTAAATAAAAAAAAAACCTGAAAAAAACCCTTTTCTTATAGCCTGCTTTTTTATGATTTATGGCACAGAAAATCGTGTCTCAGTCCAACCTATTTAGGTAAATTTGTGTTTTTAAGGAAGCAGCTCCAGGTCTCTTTGCACACACATAATCATTAGTAATTACTAGTACAACCACATTTATTTGGTCTTCATTCACTGTTAAATAGCTGGGTTTTTTCCTTTGAGATGTCCCTAAAGAAAGATTTCACACTAAAATTACTAATTACAAAGATTACTGAGATACAACTGGCATTTATTGTTGTTTAGATGCACAATCTATAGTATATTTTATCCTTGAGACATTGTAGCTCTGTCAAAAATTAAGAATGCTTTTTTTCCATGAACACCAAAATAAGGGCACAGAATGTAACTTATTAAAAAGTATAGTTGTTCTAGAACTATAGAAATGCACAAGTAAAGCTAATTTGGAGATCAGCACCTCCCAAAAGGTGCTGTTAACACCTGGAGGCTGAACATTATCCTGTATTGTTGATTAATGGTTAGAATTACCAATTTATTGACATATTATTCTATTTTTTCTTGTATGTTTGATTTTAATAATGTGAACAAATCCAAACATGGAAACCTGTCTACCAGCAAAACTAAGAAGGCATTTAAGTATGTAGACTGTGAAGAAAGCTGCATCACACAGCTTTTGAGGTTACTAATTGCTATGTAACAAACTAGCAAATTTTTCTGTAACCACTGACCACATCTTATGTGCCCTTTGTAGTAGAACATTTTTGTATCTAAAAATTAATTGCACATGCTGTAAAATACATGGCTTCCAAGACGTGCTAGGGTTTAGGATTTGGTTTTTTTCAGGCAAAAGTGAAATAAATGCATTTCCTAAGATTTGATGAATCGTATTTCCTGCTGCGATTTCTTATACGGTTGCTGTCGTTTGTTAAATGGTAAATTTCCCTAAACTGAAAGGCAGGACTACACACACCTTCAAGCATTCCAGGAAAGCGAGCTTACAAGGACAACCCAACCACACGCGACACCAACCCATGCACGTTACTAAGTAGAATTTTCTTGTGTTTACAACCTGAACCTGCAGTTGAAAAAGTTGAGTATTTCAAAGTGTAATTCCAAGTGGAGAATATTATCATTCAGAGAAAACAACTACAGTATTATCTACGCAAGGCTACTGACTCTCTAGAAAACCTAGGACTACTCGCACTGTACTCCTGACGTACTCACCCAGCGGTGAGTAACTCCAACCCCTGCGCCGCGTCGCGCCCGCACTGACGCATTTCCGCAGCCGTAACTCGAGCAGTACAACCCGTGGGGCTTCTGCAGCCTTCCCAAACAATACAAATACCTTTTTTTTTCCTCTCGTGTTAAGTTCTCTAATTAACAAAGCCCGTCCTGCTGAGGAAACGCTTGGTACAAAAGCCCAGAGAGGCCCCGGGCCACTCAGCGCCCTCGCCGCGCTTCCCGCCCCGCCGTTGGGGCTGCAGGCCGCACCCTCACAGCTGCGCGCCGGCCGGGCTCCTCAGGGGGCCGGGCCCCGACCCCGACCCCGCGGGCAACCCGGGTCCCGCAGCCCGCCCCGCTCCCACTGACCCGTTCCTACGGAGCGGCCTGGCTGCGGCCGACCGGGGACGGCCGCGGCGCCCAGACAGGAGCGACCGGCGAGGCGGGTGGGGCGCCGTTCCCGGGGTGCCCGGTACAGCCAATCGATGCCAGAGGCGGCTGCGGGCGGCCCAATCGCCGGCCAGCGCTGGCTCCAAGGTCTCGCCTTCGCGAGCGGGCTGTGCGCTGAGGTGCTGTGGGTCCCGTTCTGTTACGTTCCCCGACCCGAGTGGGGGGCGGCTGCAGAGTGGTGGTGCGGTAGCCCCCAGGAGCCGGCCCGGCGGTACGGCTGGGCCCGGGAGCACGGCTGGGCGCAGGGCTCCCCGTACAGGCGTTGCCGGCCGCCCGGCGCTCGGGCTGTGCAGCCGGAGAGGCCCTCGGGGCGCGCCCCGGGGCTGCGCAGTGAGTCCGCGGCGCAGGAGGCCCCGCGGGTGTCGTGGGGTGGCCCCCCATCCCCGCGCCTCTGGGGACCGGGGTAGCTGAGCTGAAGGGCTTCTTCCAGAAGCCAATATAGGATTTCAGGGTGAGAGAGCGAGTTGCTGTAAGGGGCAGGTGCTCTCGGTGGCTGGAAGAGGCGGAGTGTAAAGGTGAGTGCAGGAATGCTGCTGCTAAAACAGCGTTAGTAAAAGCACCTGATCTTTCTTTTTCCCCCAGGCTTGGGCTGGGGTGGGATGACAAAGGTTTGCCCTATAGCAATATGCAGTTTATTGGCAGTGTTTTAATGTGATCTGAAGTGGGACATTATAGAAAACAAATGAAAGTTGTTTGCAACCTGTTTCACAAAGAAATTCTGAATGCGTGGCTGTCATGATTTAAGTGCTTCTTACAGAATACTGGCAAGTGTTCAGTTTTAAAAGAACTTGCAAAGTAGGGGAATGAGTTCATGTTCTTCTTTATTCCCTTATGATGAACCAAGTTGTTTCTGTAAGAGCAGAAAAGGGAATCCAACCCTGCTTACGTTCTCCCTGGGAGTTGCTAAGAGCAAAGGAAGAGCCGTGGTAAGATTTGGCTTGCCTGGCATCCTCATGCCAATAGCAAGCAACACTAATACTTTAAATTTCTGTCTGTGACTTAAACTTTTTGCTGAACCCTATCAATTAATGGTTACCCGCGTCTAAAGGCGCAGTTTTAGTCACCGTCTTTAAGTATATATGTATACAATAATGTAGTATCATTGTTCGCTGTCATTCAGCCCCACAAAACTTATTATCAGTGATACTTTGTAGTCTTGAGTTCTGTTACTGAAGATGAGCCTGTAGGTGCACATGTAAATGAAAATTTCAGGTTTCAGTCATTTCCTTTTCCTCCAGTTAGTAACTCTTGGAGGGCAATCTAACACAATTTGTGCACTTTAAAGACTTCTAGAGTTGTTCCTGTCACTCATATTTTTAGTTATAAAGTAATATTTCTTTGTGGAAATCTTTCAGATCTTGACTTCCTGTTCTTGTAACAAACTGCAAGAAGGAACACATTGGATTGCGAAAGTACTTTGCTTTAATTATAAAGCTGATGTAAAAATCCTTTGTTGCGGCAAAGCTACTTCATTTTTTTTGCTTCGCTTACTGTAGTTGGTTGATTTCTATAGAGCCTCAGGCTTTCTAAAAGGCAGGTTTTTATCTTGACAAGTGAGGCAATGAAACTATAACATATATTGAGTGTTGGGCAAAACCAGTTGCATTCTCTTTAACTGTTTGCCCCCCTTTTTTTTTTTAATCTGTATGATTCAATAATATTGTCTGAACCTCATTTAGTATCCCGTGATGTCTGATGGTCATTTAATATGTCCATCCAGGTAGACAAATATTGATGTGTTTTATTGTAAGCGTAAGTGTGATGAGAGCAAAACTGTAGGGATTCAGACTACTCAATTTCCAGTTATCCTACTGGCTAGCTGCAGAGTTTTACAGCACCTTTCCCTTTCCTGGGAGAGGGGGAAAGTTCTCATCCTTTAGGTGGCTATTCTCCCCTAACTCACATAATATTAGTTTAGTTGTTCATAACTGCTTAAACATGTTACTAACATAGACTTTTTAATTTATTAGGTAGCTTGAAAATAAACCTGAATGCATTGAGGTAAATATCATGCAAAGAATGGAAAATAAATGCAACTTCAGAGAACAACAGACTGGAGATCACAGGAGGAAGAAAACGAAAGCATCAGCGGTCACTGTAACGTGCCTTAAGGCACTCCGAGGTGCGTTTGAGAAGGCAGTAGTAGGGCAAATGGTCAGAAAGGAGGTATCTCCACCAGTGAAGTTCAGGCTGACAGCCCACAGCGTGGAAGAGAGTTTTGTGGTTGCAACTTGGGAAGCATCCACGTCATTCCAAAACTTGAAGGTGGCCAGCAATTGCAACTGTGTTTGGACAGACAGGAAACAGAGGAAGGTGAAAGAACCTGCAGCTGTCCAGTTGTTGTCCAGAATGACTCTGGGGGACACCCTGTGACTTGCCAAAGCGCAGTTGCTGAGAAGCCTCTCCAAGCCTGCGTTTGTGGATGAACCCAAAAAAAAAAGGGCGGGGGCAGTAAGTATGTCTTTTTTGAATGCATGTGTTGAAATATATGTGGGATCTTAATGGTTAAAATCCTTTTGACAAAATTTAAATTAAGAGGATGAAATGGTTTTAGTCTGTTTCGTACTTTAGGAGTTTCCTGGTTTTGTAAAGTCTAGTCTAGTAATGTACTCTTACAGGGAAGAGGAGGGGGAAAAAAAGCATTAGATCATTCTTTAGATTGGGGAACTATTACAATTGAAATGACTGGATGTTTTCCACTTCCCTAATCTATAAAGAATTAAACACTTAAAGTTGTTATAAAATACTAGTTGTTAATTTTGAGGGACTCTTGATTGTTATTTCTTTAATGTGATGTCACTTTTTTTTTTCATAGTAACTGGGTTGATTATAGCTTATTTAGTCACCCTATTCCACTTGCACAACTGAATAATAATTTCAAAACAGTGGAGGAAGACAACTTTTACTTTTGTTAAGGGTTTTGTAACACACAAGAAATACTACATCCTCTTCAACACAGGGAGATTGATTACAGCTGAAGGTAAGTCCCATGATGGCTGCATTTGCCTTTTCCTAATGTGATTTTAAAAAAAAAATATATATATACACATTTCATTCATAAATCTCAAATTATTAGTAAGAACAAACCACAGAGAAATAAGGATATTCAGCTGCAACATAATAAAAATCTTAATTGTGGGCACATAAGTAATACTTGAATGGTGGCCCATCCCAAAACAACTTCTGGTTAGGGAAGTCTGTGTGAATGACTTGGGACTAACGCAGAAGTGCACTCTTCCCTTTCCTCCTCCACTGCTGCCTTCCCATCCAAACAAAATTTAAGGATGGAATCAAATATTTGGCTAACTTTGTGGATGGCTCCAGGTCAAGTAAGAGTCCTTTGTCACACTGTTACTGAGTGCATAAAGGAATATTAGTTTTGAGGTTATTCTGCTTTTCAACCCTTGAGAATTAATTCCTTTTGGTTGCTGAAATCTGAGGAGAAAGATGAGTTTAGTGAAATTGTTGGTTTTATTTGAAACATTGTATCCAAATTAATAGAAAGTTGATCTGGGTTGGCCGAGGAAAAAAAACATGCTTTTACTTTGGCTTTTGATCGGAGGGTGAGTTTGTTGTTGTTAACTAATTCCTTGCATCTTGGCTAGGTCACATTCTTGGTATTTGTTGTATGCAGTATTTGGGTTAGGACAACCAGTTACAGTAAGTAGCCAGATAATTACCCAGCTTCTGTTAGATAGTTTTTACCTCAGTGTCATTGCTCAGAAATAAGAGAATGAGAATGTCGGGTTTGAAATTATCTGTACTGTGTCAGAGGTAGAGATCCAGCTTATTTTTTCAAATAGACTGCATAGTTATTTTGGAAAAATCCTAGAGCAGATACTGTAGGAGTAACGTAGGTTATTTTATACTACCCTCTTGAGGCTGATGTCGTATTTGCAAAGGAGAAAATACTGCACGTATTTATAGGTTCAAAGTTCCTTCTTTCTAGACCACCAGGAAATGCTGGGGATTTTTGTGTTGTTTGTTTTTTTTAAAAAAAAACAACCTTAGAATGTTCTGCTGAGTAAGCTGGATAAGCAACACAGCATAATAGCTGTGCCTTTTTTTATTCTGTAAACTAGCTTAGCCATATATTTTCTTTTCAGTGAGTAGACTATCTGACACAGTCTTGTCAGAATGTTAGAAACAGTGCTTCTTATTTTAATAAAGGATTTATGCAGTATCTCTGGCTGGCGGTTTCCTTCCTGGACTGTTGGGCAGCTTATTGGCTGACTGTTTCTATGGAATATGCTTGGAAAACATAAAATATAAAAAACACAAGCAGTAGCTCTGCTGTGGAAGTGATAATTGGAGTCAAGACTAATAAATACGACTTCAGTGCTCTTTCTGATTCTTCCCCTTCATTAACACTTCTGCAGGTTTCACAAAGTATGTGTCCACACCCTTACCCTGGGCTAGTCTCTCAAGCGTTGTTTACCCCTTTTTAATACTTTTCCCCTTCACTTCTAACTCTCCTTTGCCTTCTGGTGGATTATAGCATAAGATGGTGCTAGCAGCATGAAGGGGATCGCTTCATTTGGGAGATTAATTCTGGGGCAGAAAAAGAGAATGTCTAATAATTGCAGCTGTATTTACGTTTATTGCATTAGTCTGTTGAGAAGACTTTGTAGAATGTCATCAGGAGGAAATTCTAGAAGACATTCATGGATTACCAGATGTCTGTATGGGCTGAGGTACAGAAAAGAACATGTACTATATTGGAGCATACTGGTTTATGCATTTGAAGGCATGAAAAATTACCTTGTACCTCTGATGTATGTACCAATACGAATATGGTTCTGAATCCAAGCAAGTGAACTAGGAAACGTTTTTATAAGCTGGAAGCAATATTAGATGGTTTCCTTTATAAGGTCTGTATTAACAAATCCTTTGGCAATTAGACTAATTTGGCAACTGAAAGCTGAGTCCTTGTCCATCTAGTTTCCATAGTTTATTACACGAACTATTTAGTTGGAGCTACTCTTGAACAAATAAACAAAAAACAACCCCACAAGTAACTGCAGTTTCAGCATAAGCTTTATTCTCTATTGCAGATGTATATAGAAGTGTAAGAAGAGGTTTCCACCAGTTTTAGAAAGCATTCATATAGCATTCAAACATAGTTTAGAATAATCACTATATTTACTAAGGAAAAAGAGATAAAATAAGAAAATAAGCCTACAGGTCAGCCTGTGGTTAACCCTGCCCTTTATTATTTTTGGCTCTGGATCTTGTATTCTTCCTTTAAAAGATAATCTGTTCTAATGTCTGTCAGGTCAAGCTGCTCACGTTTACATCCTCCTTTCTTCTTTAGAGTTGTGAAATCAGTAATTAATTTCATACTAAAGTAAAACTTAAAAGAAATCAGGCCATCTAGTTCTTTGTCCTTCATCTTGCCTCAGTTTTTCATCTTTTCTATAAAGGCAAAAGATAAAGATTATTTTGATATGCTATTTGACAGTCTTAATATTTCTCTGAAAACCCTGTTTTGATCATCTGTCTAAAAGTTCTACAAGTGCTCAGCTGAAGGCAGAAGATAAGGTGGCTTTCATAGTTACATTCTAGAAGGGCACATATGTATAAGACTGTCTTGCTTGTATAATGGCCATGGAAGTAGTCCTTCAGAAGGAATTCAGAGGAAAATGGAGAGGGGAGCTTGGGGGAAGTCCTAGGAACCTGAAAAGCAGGGTGAAAGCAGAAGCATGATTTGTAGTTGGAATGAGTCATGCAGATATCAAGACTGACATAAACATTAAAACGGAAGATTCATAATGATCAGATTAACATGGGTAAGTGCAAATAAGGTATGACAGGCTGTAAAGGTACAAACCAGACTGCTTATGGCATTGGTGTTTTTGTTTGGTGGTGCTAGTGATTTGGTTTTTGTTTTTTAAAAAGCTCTGCTTTTATGACTTGGCAGTACCTTTAGCATTCTCTTCAAGCTTGTCCCCTAGCATCTTCTCCAGGGCTTGTCCATATTTTTTATAATCTTCTTCTGTTGTCTTGACACCAATTTCAAAGGGAACATTAAACTATAAAAACATTAAAAGACAGAGTTTAACAGACAAGTTCTGGACAAGGACACTGCAAGTTAATTTTATTCAAGGGAATGATGATAAGCAGAAGGTATAAAAAGGTATTCCATCTATTCACTTACTAGTGTTGAGACATGTAATGAGAATTTCAAAAACAGAGTGTATGGCAAGCTGCCCAACACACTGGAGGAAAGAAAACAAGAAACTCGCATTATTATATGTTAGTTCTGGAATGTAATGAATCCTAAATAGGAGATTGTGATCTGACTTACTGCAGCTGATTTTACATTATTTCATATAATCAGTGCTGGCAGTTTTCATGTGCCCTTTCCTACTTGCATTTCAAGTTCAAAATTATTGTAGTTTTAGTTTGTACTGCCTCCTGTGACAGAAACTGTGGTATGCAATCCTACCACTTAAACTTGCATGTTTAAGAGCAGTAAGAAAAAATACAGACCTTAATTTCAATACTGTTACTCTCATCTTCTGCCCCTGCTTCATCTGTACCCCAAAAGGCTTCTGTACCTTGATGATGTAGTTGTGCTGGGTTTTTTCTCAGGTCATATTGTTGCTAGAAAGCAAGCAAAATAATATCTATATATTCTTTCCATAATCAAACTAGTCAGTTTCTTGGGAAGTTAGAACTCTTAATTAACACAGATGCATCAAATTAGCTGAAGGCACCATACACTTATGTATGTATGTATGATATGTAGGTCTATAATAATTTTATTACCACTGCTGCATTAACTTTAATAGGAATTTGGTTTAAGGGTTCATTAAAGAACAAGCACCTTACAGTTAATTTCCAAAGAAGTTGCCAACAAAGTATTTAAAACAATGTTTTCTCTTCAATTGTTCTTTTTTTTCAGATTATTAATTCTTAGTGAATGAGATTACATGCATCTTTTCATAGCATGAATACAATGCTAATGGTTTGTTACAGAAGTTCTCTGGAATACCTCCTTCCTCTTCCAGAAAATAAATCTTCTAAAAGCTTTTCTGAATGCTGTAAAGAATATTGGTTTTAAGGACTTATGGAGGAAGACAATCTTGGTAAAGTATTTTTATGGGTTTTTTTTACCTGTATTTTTTTTTTATATTCAGGGCTTAAAAAACTAGAGCCAGTCAGAGTAGTTTCTGTCCAGAGAGCGATGTAAAGGGTAATTCCCAGGAGAGTACCTCTGAGAAACAAGATTATCTTCCTGAGGCAGGGTGTCAAATCTAAAAACGTAAGTTGAAAAATCAAACATATTTTATAATCTATTTAATTGAATCCAGATCCAGTGAAAATCTGCAGTGACCGTGCCTAAAAAGGCGTTTCAGTGGTGAGCACAATTCCCAATTGGTTCAAAACGTCACAGCCAATGAGGGCGTTGACTCCAATTGGTAATTGCATAACAGTTATATAAATTCATGCAGTATGCCCGTCTACCACTACACGTACTCTTCGCTGGCTACGTTGTACTGTTGCGGTTCTTCCAACTCTTCCTACTCCACTCAATACTGCTTGTAGGGGCCAGTGGCTAGGCCACTGGTCACTTGTGACGATGGTGATGTCAGCTCCTGTGTCCAGTAAGGCTTGCATTTGCTGTTGTTTGTACACGAAGGTGAACATCACGTTAGTGACGGGTCGATGATTCATTGGCATGGTTAACAAGGCAAGTCCTCCAGTGGAGCCAAATCCTGCTGCTCCGCGATTTTGGGTGGTTTTTGTTGTCATCTGATTGGTCAACTGCGGAATGGGGACTAGCTGAGCAATTCAGCTTCCTTTTGGAATATAGATTGGAGGAAAGTTCATTTGTGCAATGATAAAAATTTCTCCAGTATAGTCACAGTCAATAACTCCAGGCAGTATAAAAAGCCCTTTTATGCTGCTAGATGATCGCCCTAACAATAAGGCTCCATATGGTTGTCCATTAATAATTATAGGTCCCACCACACTTGTAGCGATCTTCTGAGGGCGGTCGTCTGTTAGGGTGATACTACCGCTGTTGCCAGATCCAGCCCGAGGCTCCCTCTGGTGGCTGGTCGAAGCTGGGCAGCGGCGGTGGCGGCTGGCCGGTAGATGGCGCCATCTGATGCTGGTTGGTCGGTGCTCTGATGGTAACTGGAGCCGCGATTGGGGTCGGCGCGCTGCGACTCCTCGCGCTCGTCTTCCCGTTTCCCGAGTTTCTGCAGGCTTCGGTGCTGTGTTTGTTCATGTGACAATTTTGGCACCACACCTGTCGCCGCATGTGTCCTGATCGCCCGCAGCGGAAACATTTATAGTCTCGACGACTAGTAGATTTCGCTCTTGGAGCTTCGGGAGGCTTCAGGGGGGCTAGGGCTGCAAAGGCTTGATCCTGCGCCTGCAGTAAGTTTTTCCCTAGTTCTTTGATTGATTCTACCAACGTTGCTTGTTGTCCTACTGGCACCCTACTCATTCGTTCTAACATTGATTCTATGGTTGCATCTAGGGGTAGAGTAACAAGAATTCCTTTAGTAAAACTATTACAGTTTTCTAACACACACTGTCTTAACAAAGGGCCTTTCATAAAATCTGCAACATCTGCAAGACTGATAGCATCTATCAATCTATCGACAAAAGAGGCAAATGACTCCTCTCTCCCTTGTCTAATTGACAGGTATGAGGGACTGGGTGGTGTCGTTTTAACTTTTTGTAGAGCCTCGCGAGCCAAACGCATGGATTCTAACAGGACATCAGGACCTGCCTGCATCTGCGTTTCAACAGAGGCGAACGGCCCTGTCCCCATTAATTGTTCTACAGTTACTCCTAGTAGCCGATCGTTTTGGTTTTGGGGAATATGTGCAGAAACTTCACAGAGTCTTTGCCAATGAGTTTGCCACAATAATTGTTGTGACTGTTTTAATATTAACCGCATTAAATTTTTTATGTCCTCAGGACATAAGATTCCGCTTCCCCAGATATAATTTAACATTTGTCTTGCTGGTTCACTGTGCACTCCAGACTCATTTATGGTACTACGTAACTGGTTAAAATTTTCCAATCTAGTGTCTCATGTACTCCGAGCATTCCTCCTGTATTATCTACTTGATACACAACCGGAAAAGCTTGAGGCTGGGGGGAGCCGAGCTGTTCTACAGTTTCAAAGTCTCTTTGCATAATTGCTTCTCGCGTTACACTATTCCAGTCAATTCGTGTGACGCATGGCTGTATAACCCTTTTGTTTTTAAAAATCGGTGTGTCTCACTCTGCATTATATTCAGTCTCACCAGCTTCATCTTCCTCACAAGAGGCCACCTCCGTTTCAACCGGCGGCGCAGACAGTTTTGCCGTCAGCGGATCGGGGGGTGGACAAGAGGGCCGCTGTGTCACTGGGACAGGAATCCCACTAGCTGGAGGTGAGAAATAATTGCCCCCTATGGTGAGGCGACCGGCATTAGCATCAGGCTGTTCAAGCCGGTCAGAGGCTGCAGCAGCAAGGTGTTTTTCAGCCTTATATTTTTTCATACAATTAATTACATCTCTCCATGGTTTCATCAATTTTTTAGCTGTTTTATCATCATCAATTACTAAGTCCCACAAGCAATCACCAAATGTATGCCACTCCTCTACTTCAAACATAGCTTCTGGGTCTTTAAAAAAACCTTTTGTTTTCCCCATGGCAATTAATCCGGCCAGATCTTTTAGAGGGCCTACTCCCCGCTTTTCTAAAAAGTGCTTTAAGAATTCGAAAGCTGCCTCTCTATCCATTGCGCTAGCGACTGTGACCTTCTTTCTTATCCGGTCCAATGCAGCCTTGTCTTGGGTAGCTTTTCCTTGCATGGCGAGCCCCCTCCTCTCTCGGGCTCAAGCACAGATCAGAAGCCTGCGACAGCATACGTCGATCTTTTGCTCTGTGGTCGCTGCTACCAGTGCTTCTCCGAGCTCGCTGTCCGGTGGAGAACAAGGATGGGGGTCCCTGTTCGGGTGCCACTTGCGACAGGCGAGGGAAACAAGCAGTCGACTCAATATGAGTGATAAAGCAAGCTTCAACTTTATTGCGGCACAATCAGACTTTTATATTGCTACAACTAATTATACATATTTGGCACTTATTCATTGGCTAGATTCTAAAGGTTACATTACCATACTCCTCCTCTTTGCAGTTTTGCTTGCATAACTTCAGGGTTCTTCCTTGTTCTTCACCAACTACTTCCTCAAAATTGTTTACTTCATACTGTCAAGGCCAGCGAGACCTTTAGTTTCTTCCTTATCAGCATAACTCAGAATTTTCCACTGCGGCCTGCTTGGCCTGCTCATGTCAAGGCTCACTGATGTAAAGACCAAACATTTTAGACTCACATAACCTTTCCATGGAGCCATGACCACCTTCCTGCAACCATTCTCCAACAAAAATCTTTCTCCTGATTTGAATTTCTAAAGATAGATGTATAAAGGAAACATGATTTTTATATGCCAAAGGTAAAAATATCCTGTCAAAAAGAGATTATAGCTTACAGTGTCTTCTTCTATAACGAAGATATAGTAACTGAAGCAGACAGCTTAGTGGAGAGGAATTGCACAGGAAAACCATCAAAAGCTGAAACTTCTCTGAAACTTTACCTGGTTATTTTTGTGGCTTCACTAAACAGTTGCTTTCCAAAGCACTTTATATATATATTTCTATCTCTATATAGTGGAGTATTTGTTCTGTGCTACAGTATTCCTGGAAATGCAATCTGATATGTATTTAAATTCCTTGGAAACTTGGCCTGCTTGCAAGATAACAAAATCAACAAAAAAAGTGAAAAGAATGCATAGATCTGTTGCTGTGCTTCTTTTACATATAATGAAATTGTGTAGGGAACAAAGTGAGAATTTCCTTTTTTTCCTGTGGCATTAACATTGTTCCTTTTATACATGTTACAGCTATTAATTAATCTTTTTTTCCCCCAAAAAAAGGAAAAGCCCCAAACCCTTTTTATTATCTGAGGTGATGTAAGAGAAATGGAGAAGTTGAGCTGTATTCCTAACCGGCAGCAACAGCCATGTTTCTCATTTTTGCCTTTAAGTGCATTCTCTCTTTGGTCTTCTCTCCAAGGTTGTTTTATCAGATTTTGTTGTTATTTGCTGGAAGACTGACACTGAAAATGATACCTGAGAAACTTTGCTTCCGTTACTTTAAAAATGGAACATTAGCAAATTTTAAAAATCACTTCAGTTAAGATTAGTAGCAATAGCTGAGGGGCTAGAAAAATCTCAATAAGATAAATAGGGAATTATTTTTTTTTAACCTGAGAAAGAGTAGGAGGAAAGAAAGAATATATGATGAAGGATGACAAATTTGTAACTTTTGTTGCTTGTATTCTAATTTGACTTAAATGACATGGCTAACTTGTAGGATCCATTTTGCACTGGAGCCCCACAAACTTCCAGCAGTAGGGTGGAGAAGGGTGTGGAGAATGTGCAAATGTGCAAAGATGAGGAGAAATTTAGTTAAATCAGAATTGCTGTTGGAGAAACTTACATTGAGTATATTCTTTTTCTCTCTCTCTTTCCCCAAGTACAAGAAGGAGGGGATTACAGATCCAAAAACATGAAGCCTATTCTCAAAAACTTTCACCTAATGATTATATTTGCAATGAACACATTGTGTTACCTTTAAATAATTTTTAATCAGTTGTAATTGTTTGGGATACGTTGATCATTACTTGAAACCATTTTAAAACATTTCATCTTAAGTATGAAGGAATAACAGGCTGAACAGAGCCTTGCTGCTAAGTAGATTTGAATTCTTAAGTATTTAAACTTGTAAAATGTAAGGATAAATTTTAACACTGTGAATTGTGGAACCTAATACCCCCAAAGGCAAAAAACCTTTCTTGTGTACTAAGGAGCTAGTGCCCTTTTTCCTTAGAATGAAGCGTGGTAAAAGCTAACTAAGAATGAGGTTTCATTTTTGAGCCTTTTTATTGGAGCTAATATGTGTGATTTCAAGCTTGTATGGTTTCCACAGCAGTTAAATGCCACCCAAAACACTCCTAGGTGACCAGGTACTCAGTATCAAAGAACAAGTGGGCATGGTAGTGGGAATGAAAGCCTGCCTGTTCAGTTTAGCCATTATGATTATGATCTTAGTAGAAATGGAAAACAGCTTGAAAGAAAATAGTGCTTTGCTGTATAATTTAAAATGTTTGAATATAGTGCTAATTTCTAGATGAGTTGATTAATTCTTTTGGGGGGGGCAGGTAGTAAGGCTACAGTGCACTTAATAACAGGAACGTTGCATGCTTCTGTTAGTATCTAGAAAAATAATTCATTTATGTGTTTCTGTGAGAGCAGCTAGGATATTATTTGGTTAGGATAGATAACTATCATAAAACAAGGTTTTATTTATCTAAAAAAGAGGGTATATTATCTTGACTACGCCAAAACAAAGAGCATGCCTAGGATCCACTACCTTGGAGGGGAAGGCTGTGAATTGTTCATTTGTGTTGCTTCAGTGCAATTGAAGAATAAAGGGAAAAATATGACCTTTGAGTTAAGTACTTTCCCTCTTGTAGGAGAGTAAGAGTGCTTCAGCTTTTAGCTAAAGGCATACTGAAGCGTGGTTTGTTCAAGCCTGATATACTTGCCTGAAATGCAATGACAAATCAGTTTAACTGAAGGCAAAACTTTGTTCTTTTTTACACTATATACAGTCTTAGTCTCTAGTGGACTAGTACTTTCCCAGCTAGTGTAAAGCTAATACCATGGATGGGAGGGCAACATGACTGTGGCTTGACTGAGGGTAGACTGTAGACAGCCTCAACACAGCCCCTGTGAAAAGATTACATACAGCACACCAGGCTTTAACCAATAGGACTTTATTCTGTTGGTATCTCAACAAAAAATAAACCTGAGGTACAGTACAGAAGTGTGGCTAGAAAAAAAATATCTTCAAATTATGGTTTGATTTATTGATGTTGGTTAAATAACCCAAGTTTGAAATTATTGCAAAGCAAAAGACATATGCATTCCACTACTCCTTTTCACTTTCAGGAAAGCACAGAGACTTTCACCCATCCAAGCATGTTATTTTCAGGAAGACCTAAGCACTAATTCCCCACTACCAGGAGGGCTAGCTAACATACTAACACCTAATGCTTAAAACTCCACCAGCCCTTTCCCCTCACTTGAAACAAAGTTTTGGCCTTTGAAGGGACAGAGCATTTGTCCTCTTGCACAAAGGACTTTACAACCTTGCCCCTCTGAGTGTTCCACTTGTTCCTACTTAAGTGCTTGAAGTCTGACTACAGCATATCCAATTAAATTTGATCCCTAAACCAGAAAAGCAGGGTACAATTTCTACAGCATCAAGGAGTAGTATAAGGCACAGTACTTTGCTATGCTCTTTACCTTAAATTTAAGGGAATGTCAATTAAGGCTGATTATCAACATATTGTAGCCTCCCAGTAATAGTTCTAGAGTGCTCATAAAATTGGGTAATTGTTTCCCACGTTCATGTCCAGTTTAGATAAAATCAGTTCTCATCCGGTTCAAGAAACATTGCAAATCTGGTATAGTGATCACTTGTTGCAGCTGGAACATTCACTCATGCATCACTGCTCATTCTGCTGCCCCTCTGTGATGGCAGACACCCCTCCTTGGCCCTTGTTGACATCGCTGATACATGCCCACAATCCATCTACTGATTCCTTCCATAGCGTGACCTCAAAAACAGACCAGGAAGAAGTTTCAGCTTTAATACATTCCATTTCCCATTTCCTCACAACTATCACATCACTGGTTTGGTGACAGTCTACAGCTACAGAAAGTGTTTAAGTGTTGTTCTAAGTATCAAGTTATTTGTTGCTGTATACTGAATAATCATCCAGTAGTAAAGGGAGAGTATGTGAATTCTGCTGTTAGTACCCCAAAAAATAAAAGTTAAGCCTGCGTTTCTAAACTCCAGTAAGGATTAAGAATGCAATGCAAGTAGGTTTGCCAAAGGTTAGGGTCCTTCTGATCAGTCAAAAGCAAAAGCCTCAGCATTGCAGCAAAGGAGAATCTGCAACAGTCTTAAACAAAAGTGACAATAGCCTGTCTCATCTCAGTCATTCTGAAAATACGGCATGCAGGAATAAAAGCCAAGGCAGCAATACTCACTTTATTGTCTCCTCCAGACACTGCAAGAATATTTGCAGTAATGGACCAACTCACATGCCAGACAACATCATTGAACTTGTGCAGCAGCTTTGGTGACCATGAATTTCCAGAGGCATCATCACATGTCCAGATGAACACTCTGCCATCCTAACAAAAGCAAGCAGAGTTGGTTGGACCACTAGTTACAACACAGAAAAAACAACCTTGATTGGACTTGGAGTTACACTTCCAAATCCTTCCAAATCCCAGCTCTGATATGAACCCTAGATGTGTTTGCATGGATTTTTGCTCAATACAGCAAAAGGCCTGCTTTCTTACTACAGCTAAAAGCAAGTCAGGAGTACAATGCTCCGATAAGAAAAACTATTTTTACAAAAGATGACTTGCAAATACCAGAGAAGAGCTCCCAAAATACATATATATGTATATGTATACATATATATCCAGCCACATGACAGCAAGTTGGCAGCTTACTGAGTAGTCTTCTTGATATATAAAATAAAAAGCATTTACAGGACAACACTACAGACAATATGAAGATTGAGGACATCAGAGCTGATTAAGAATTCCAGTTATTAGAAAACAGTATTTTTAGCTGGAAGTTCAGTGAATCTGAGCCAGAGCCATTAAAATATGATTTTGATTTGAAGGTCTTCCTCATAGCAAGGCCACTCTGCTCATGATTTTCAAAATAAAAGATAAGTCTTTGGTACAGAGCTCCCCCACCCCCAGTCTCTGTCCAGAAATGCTTCTATTGGGCTTCTGAGTTTGGGAGGAACAGGAATCAAAAGCTGTTATGCACACACCCAGATACACCAAAGGACTGACAAGATCACCTGTTACCACAGTTCTGTCCTTACTATTCCTTTCCTAGAGAAAAGGGGAAGTAAACGGAAGCGAGGGTGTTGAGAGCCTGCCTCCTTGTCACTCCAACAGAAACCTCACCTGCGAGCAGCTAGCAATGGTACTTGTTGGCAAGCCTATTGATGGAGCCCAGGCTACATCTCGAACCCAGTCACTATGAGCTTCCAGCTTCTGCTCTTCTTTCCACTGACCATCTTCTTCCCTGAAAGCACATTTATACAGTCAGAAGGGTGGCAGCAGCCAGCAGTCATATTTCTCACCTCCTGTTGTGGATTTTTTTTTTTAGACTCCTTGTTTATCCAGGTAATACAAAGCACAAGTGATCCCCACTCTTCTCCAAAAAGCAGAGTGGCTTAAACTGACAAAATCCCTTCCAAGGGGCAGAAAGCAGCATAGGGAGAGAACCTAACCTTCAGTTACTGTACAGAAATCTGCTATTGTCGAAGTGACAGTGGTAATCAAATACAATTAGAAAGCCCTTTCCCAAGATAAGATGAAGCAGGGCTGACAGAAATTGCTATAGCCATGTGAGAGACTGTATATCACTAAGTTGTTTCCATTTTTAAAGAACTTCTCTATAACGGTAGTTCAAAGATTAAAGCATAGAAATGCTGAAAATATTACTTGAGATACTGACAGGGACGTTCAAAGATATAAAGCATATAAGGTTGTACAAATTTTTAAGTCTAGCAGTAGTGCACTTACTTCCAGATCTTGACAAGGTTGTCGCAGCCACCAGATGCAAATCTTTTTATATAGTTTGGTTTTTGACCAGATGGTTGTTCTATAAGGCTTCCTGGTACAACAGCAGGAGCCCAGCTAACTGCATTACATCCAATCTATTTAATGAAAAAATTTCATTATTAAAAGTTGCTTACTTTAAATAAGTAAATAAAAGTTGCTGAGGGGCAAATGACACTTTGCATACTCTGCTGGAGGCAGGGGGAATAAGCCCAACCTAGGAAAATCTTGCACAATGCTGGGTGGGTATCAGATGAATAAGAAACCCATATACAGTCTAGTCTCAATAGGGCACTTATTTGGAAAGCCTTAGGTAGCTAAGTAACTGGTTTATGTGCAAATATAATCTCAGATATGTAAACAGTGGAGACAGATACAAACCAAAAAGACATGAAACATGCACAGCTGCTAAGTTTTAAGAATGCAGGAGTAGAATGAACCTTTGGTCTGGCGCCCTATTTCCTTTTATCAAGAGCTACTGCTGTTAGCTTATGAAGTTCTGCTTAAGCAGAAATCCCCGCTATTTGGGGAAAAACACAAGTCCTGCTGTTTTTCCAGCTACAGCTTATTCAGTTAGTTTGTACAGGTGTCGTTAGTACCAAAGCAATTTCCTACCATGTAACTTCCAGCACTGTGTTTAACAATGCTTAATAAAGAGGTATTCTCAGTGCTGTTTAGTAACCTTCACATATGTTGTTTTCTACTTCATTTTAGTGACTACAAAGTATACCTTCCCACTCTGAACTAATTTAAAACAAGTTATTCTTGATTCTGGAAACTGTTTCACATAATTTTGTTGTATTTCAGTATTTATCTAGTCTAAAAGTTCTTTGAAGCATCATAGCTCCAAGAACTCTGTGCTGCTCCAAAGGAACAGACTTACCGTATGTGCATTGCTGATCTTTTTGACTTCCCACTGCCCATCACCTGTGTAGCTCAATAATGAAATGGCCCCATCAGAGCTCCCGCAGGCCAGGATCAATCCATAGTCATGGGGTGCCCAGCAGACAGAATTCACTGTCAGGAGGGAGGACAGGCTTGATTACAACACAACAGCTACCTAAAATTGACTAACCAATTCACTGGCTAATATGAGTGGAATAGTCACTAAAAGCCAGCAGCTCTGAAAGCTCAGAATAAGAATCTTTGCATTCCTGAGTTTCAGCAAAGCCAGTCAATTAACACTGTTAACTGACTGACAGAAAACTGCCTTTATTTTTCACACCCTTTTAGAATGAGAACACCAAAAGATCACTCTTAATGACAGATCAAAATCTTTTACTATCCCCTGCAACAGCAAAGAGTATTGCTGACTCTAGAACAAAAGCTGAATGGCAGGCATAGTATTTAAAGTCTAGATTAGTAACACAACAAAGCTGGAGACTTCTCAGATCTGCATGTAGGAGGCCCAATCATCTGAACAAAACAGTTTCCATTGTAAACCAAAACACAGCATGCAAAAATCCACCTTTTTCCTTTCTTCCTGTGGTGGATCCATAGAGCATTTTCCCCAGGAATTCAGTACCCTACCATCTTGTTTATTTGAAAGCTGATTTATCTGTAAAACAACTCGTACGCAAACATCGTATGAACCAGGACAGAAGTTTATCCAGCAGTATGACCTTACGTAAATGCTCTATTCATGCTGAATAGATTTATTGTCTCTCCACTGATTCATCCCCATCTGTTTGATAGAGGCTTTCTTCCTTAACACTGACAGATTTATTCCAATCCTACCTGAATCCTCTTATATCCCCAGTCTCAATTCCCAGCTCCAGACCCCACATACCTGAGGAATCATGCCCTGTGTACTCATAGGTCTTCTCCCAGGTACCATTTTCTTCCTTCCAGACAATAACCTTCCTGTCATAGGAACAGGAAGCCAAGATATTTCCATACATCGGATGAGCCCAGGCAACCTGCCACACAGGACCTTCGTGCCTGCAAGAAACAACATTATTTGGAAAAGCTGGGAGAAACCTATTCCCGTTGTGGCTGCTTCACAGCCATGATTTTTGTAAATTGGTCTTCTGCAAGTGATTAATGCAATGATATGAAGAATGAGTAATGCAAAGATGAAAAACACCATACTGGACTGTCTGACAAACCCACTGCCATTGAAAACAGTTCCAGACATTTATCCTTATATTTGAAATTAAGACTGTGAGTTTACTTCTCAAAAATTATAGGTGTCAATTATTTAATAGATGACGAAGTCCCAGTGTTATTCTTTACTGGCTCTCTGTCCCCGCCCTTGCAGCTCTGAAGAGTTCTTTAGCAACAACCAGCCAGAGTAATTACTACATTGGAGGAATTTACCATGCACCTGGTGGTACCAAAGGGCAAAATGACAACATATTAAAAAATTTCCACAGATAAAAATCTTCTGTTTCAACACTTTACCCTCTCAGGTCTGCAATGAGGATTTGCCCTCCATTCCGAACATCAAAGATTTTCACAGATCTGTCTGAAGAACAGGTTGCCAACCGAGTGCCATAGTAATCCATCTGAGCATCGTGCTGCAAGGTGATGGAGAAGCTACGGTCAGCATGCTTTGTTAGCAAATCTTACTACCTTTTAAGAATAGCTAAATTAAATTCACGTTAAAACACCTTAAAAAGGATAGTTCTTAAACAATCCAGACAAGCCACATAAGTAACTTATTTGCCCAACTGCTGTTTTCACTAGCTGTACAAATGTTACACAGAAGGAATCTTGGGAATTTAGAGCAGTAATCCACAACATTTTCAGGTGAGCACAGGAAATTAGCACCACTGACTAAAAGCCTTAACCAGTTTTTGTTTCTTAATACATAAAGTGGGTATAAGAATACGACACTTGAAACTTCATTATCTAACTGGGCTCCGTGCTTCTACAAATTGCTCTGACATTTTTCCTCCTACCCATACTTACACATCTGCTCCTAGAAAAACCGTTTTGTTTGATGAAGTTATGTACCATTTAGTATACGGGTATATATTGTTTCACAGACACGAGCAGAAAAAAGCCTAAGCACGAACATAGAAGTTTTACACAATTTCCCCTTCCCCGGTAGCCAAGTCTTCCTGTCACACCATGTAAAACAGCACTATGGGAACCTCAGGCAGCATGCCCTGCCTGACATCCCATGCGCATCATTTGGTACGGGTATGTCCGCCCCTCATGAGACAGCGCCGTGAAGTACCTCTGTTTTGTTAAGTTGAAGTCTAAAATTTAAATGGTTAAAACCGGAGGGAGCACAGTAAACAGAGTCGAGTAGGTTTTCTGTTAAAAAGTAGCTGCCCACACACTTACTATCATGTCCTCGTGAGAGGTGTCCACCGTGTTAATTACCGAGACCTGCGGGGGAAGGAGAGTCAGTAACGCGCGCCCCGCGCACCCACGCGTGGCCGGAGGCGGACAGCCCACCCCTGGCCAGCCCCGGGACAGGCACGGCTCCCCGGGGCCCGCAGGCCGCCCCTGCACGGCCCCATCGGGGCACCGGAGGCGGCCGAGAGCCGGGCGTGTTGCACTTTGTGCCGAACCCAGTCGCGCTCGAGCCCCGCACCAAGGACACCGCCGGTTCCCCGCCGCGCTACCCCCACCGCCTCCCACCCCTGCCCCGACGGGCATCGCGGGTACGGGCGGGGCACAAGGAGCCGCCACCGCCCTCCCCCCTGCTACCCGCGGCCGGCCCACGGAGCCTAGGCCAGCTCCCCTCTTCGTCCCCCGGCCCGGGCCTACCATGACGGCGATGGACCCCGCAGAGCCCCCCAGCAGCGAGCGGCCCGGCCTGGCCTGCGGCCGCGTTCTTCAGACGTGGCACGGCGGTCCGGCACCCACACGGCCCCGCCGCGCCCCGCCCGCCTGCGCGCCAAGGTTCCGGGGGCGGGCACCGGGCCGGCGCCGCTGCACAGGCGCGTACGGCCGTGCATGCCGCAGAGCCACGCCGCGTGTGCGGAGCCTCGGCCGTGCTTTGCGGGTGGGGAGCGGAGCGCTGGCGGGAAGGGGGCCCAGCGCCGGCTGTGCCACCGGCCTCCCCGGCCTCCCGCTCCCCCCCGGCTCACACGGGCCGGTGGCTGTGGCCTTTCCCGCCGCTCTCCGTGCGTGGATCCCTAGGCTGCCCCTACCGCGGCGGCGGGAGGCGCCAACCGAGCCAGGAGAAACCACCCGCCGCCGCCCGTAGGCCTTCGGGCCGCCGCCCCGCCCCGCTCCCGGCCGGCGGGGCCCCTCGAGGCCGCCGCTCTCGGCCTCGGCCCGCCGCCTCGGGGGGACGCCCGGCCGGCGGCCCTGAGGGGAGCGGGCGGCGGCGCGACCCTGGCCCCGGTGCCCGCCGCCATCTTCCCGCGCAGCCCAGGCGCCGCCGCGATGGCCAGCGTCTCCTACCACATCTCCAGCCTGCTGGAGAAGATGACCTCCGCCGACAAGGACTTCAGGTGCGGGGGCACGGGCCGCAGCCACCTGGGAGCAGCGCCTTGGGCCCCGGGGGGGCTGCACGGGCGGGGGGCTTCCCGCTGGGAGGCCCCTGCGCGCTTTTGGGGGGTCCGTTCACACTGGAAGCCCCCCGCCCCACTGGGGGGTGTCCCTTCGCACTTTGAGGGAGTCCTTTGGCACTTTCCGGAGTCCCCTCCCCCCGGAGCCTCCCCGTCCCATGGGGAGGGTGTCCCTTCGCACTTTGGGGGGTCTCTTCCCACTAGACGCCCCCCGCACCACTGAGAGGGGGGGTCCCTTCGCACTGGAGGGACCCTGTTCCTCAGGAGCAGGCACGGTACCTCCACCCTGCCGGCAGGTAAATCCCAACAGTTGGTGTTCAGAGTGTTTCTATATCAGAATTAGTTATTTACAGTATTTCAATCTAACTGTTCTTCTGGCTGCGGGGGTGTGGTGTAGAGAGACCCACCACCTTCCTCTGCCTTGCCTAGATCGCTGTGTAATGGAAGGGAACGAGCAAAGTGGAAGGGGAAATAAAAGTCCTGTCAGCTGGATTTAAATTCTGGCTTCTTTTGCAAATGAAGAACGTTGTAGCAAAAATGCTGAAATATTTCTTTGTTTTTCTGCTAGAGTGGGATGGTCAGTGCATTAAAAAGTCTGGGAGACACTAGTCTGAGAAGCTGTGCCACCCATGTGATGGATGCTGCAGATACTGGCTGTGCTCAGATTGCTTTAAGAACTGTTTCCGTGCAATGGGAAAACAAGCCTCCCTAGCCAAACTGATTCTTTTATTTTCTTTGGTTATGTCCACAGAAAATTTTGATATCCTTTTAGGTTTGGGGCCAGTGACTCGGATTCTTAAGGTGCTTTGTAATAAATTGTTTTAAGTGTGAAAGACTTCAACCATGAGCATATCAATCTCTCAGTATCAATCTGGAAGGTGGCATTTGTGTCAGACTTGGTATTTCGAGGTCTTTTAGAAGAGAGGGGTTAGTGGTACCCTAGAAGTAGGTTGATTTTTGCAGAGGCTGCTGATGGTTTTTCTGATGTTAAAATCGGTACTTTTTAAAGAATGTTCAATGATGGTGTTACCGAAATCTCGGAATGAAGAACTTATCGACACCAATGTGATGTAGATAAGTAGACACTTCAAACCAGATGTGCCCAACACAGGCACGTTACAGAGGTATTCCAAAGCCATTTCCTCCTAGCACACGGTCAAATGTGAGCTTGTGTCTGTCTTCAGTTGCATGACTGTTATAGGACCAGGTTTCATGTGCTTTCCTCCTATAAATGCACCTCTGTGCCCGTTTCCAAGGGCCTGTGGGCAGGATGGCAGCAGGTAACAAGTCCAAAGCTGGATGTGCTGCCGCAGAAGACTCTGCTCAGCCCGTGGCCATAATTGGTCATGCTTGCAAGTACAGCTTAATAACTCTCAGAAAATCAAAATTACCTTGCATGTTGTTAGCATTATAGGGCAAAGTCCCTCTGTTTTTCTCATTTTGGATTTTGGGCTGGCTATCTAACGCCACAGCAGTCCCTCATTCCAGATGTACCTGGTTGCTGCTCAGGAACGGGCTTGCAGATTGAAGACACAACTGTTGCCCTGGTACACGAGGGCTGTTACATGCTGAATGAATTACATCAGAGCCTAATTTAAGGCGGAGGTGTCCTTTGGTAAATGAGAGTGAAGAGCTGCTCTGTGGTTCCACGTAGACATCCATCACTGTGCTGGGGCTAACATTAGGAAGCAGCTAATATATGATAGCCACACTTCTATTTCTCAGAACCTTAGACTTCTGTACTAGCACCTCTTACATTTCTTGCTCCCAGGAAAATAGATACTTTCCAGAACTTCTCAATATCCATTTTGACATTGTCTCTGTTAGAAAAATATATTGGCTAATAGTCAGCTGGGAGTTTGTTTTTCCTTCTAAGCTGGAATGATAAATACTTGCTTGGTTTTGTGCATAGCAGTCTAAATACAGCCTAGGGAACTTCCAAGGTATAGTTTGCATGGAATCATGGCTTTATTTTTCATTTTTGAGCTTGATAGGCTTTATCTATGCGTGAGATAATACTATCAGTGCTAAATAAGCCAGGAAGAACAGAGCCAGGTGCATGCTTAGACCCTAGACTGATTTTCCTAGGCTGGGCAATTGGTGAAAAAAAACCCACAGTGTTTTTTTCTAGCATAGTTAACCATCTTGATTTAGTCACTAGAAAAAAATACACAAGCTGGGTGCCAGTTTTAGAGTTTTAGTTTACCCCATCCCTGTCGTGTATTTTAAGTAGCATAGAGAATGTATATTTCTCATTTTCACAGATTCCTAGGCTAAAGCCTTTTCACCAGCTACCTCTACCTGAGTTTTCTGCTTGTAAGATAGTAATAAATCTTTACAGTGTCTGGAAAGATAAGGTAAGATACTCTTTGAAAGTGTGTTCTCATACAAGGAGTAATTGCCAAGTTTCATTTTCCAAAGTGATGTGAAGGAAATGCATTTGTGTCTGTGTATCAGCCAATCCACTTTTGCTATATGATCTTTCAGGTTTATGGCCACTAACGACCTGATGATGGAACTACAGAAAGATTCAATAAAACTAGATGAAGACAGCGAGAAAAAAGTTGTGAAAATGCTTTTGAAATTGCTGGAGGACAAGAATGGGGAAGTACAGAACCTTGCTGTCAAGTGGTAAGAGCCTTGGCAGTACTTGCCATATTCCTTGGCAATAGTAAAGCTGTGACACACTGTGGAGAGGATGTTAGAGCAGAGCCTGGCCCTGCGGCACTGGCACCTTACTCAAACCTCCCTTTGTGTAGGGGCTTTCCCTCTCATGCCAGGCATGACATTTGCTTTTCCTGTTGACGTTCAGAAAGGATAAGCATGCAGATGTCTTTGTAGAAGCAGTAGGTGATTTTGGGAGTAGTTCACTGTTTATGTTATGAATCTTACCACATTAATAGTAGCGTGCCTAAGATTTCATTTCTTCAGAGAGAAGCCCAGTTTAAAATTTTGATCACCGAGTCCCTCAGCTTTCTTGGGCTTTGAAATCCGGTGCTAAATTGCCCAGTGGTCCTATCTTTGGTAGAGATGATACTAAACATGTATAGCCCTTCAAAAATCGCATTTGAATTTCAGGTCCGAATCCTGCTCTTCAAGGGCATTTTCATTAAAGTTTATAATGCACTCAGGTTTTTTCTCTGCTTTGACTCCCAAGTGTAACCTGTGCAGTTGCTTTGCCTTTGACCATTTCAGTATTTTTTTAATCCAAATGAAAAAGGCAGAAGGTTCCTTTATTACTGAATCACCTGATGAAGTGATCCTGCTGCTGACATAGTCTTTTCTGTCTTTTTCCCCCAGCATGTCTAAACGGGAGTGTTCATTGTAGAAATGAAATTGAATGGGTCAGTTCATGCACAGGGCTCCAGAAAGGTGGGCCATTTAGAGACAACTTTGGGTTCCTGTTTTTTCCTACTGTGGATCTTATTCACGTTCCCTTCTTTATAACCATATACTGCTTCTGTCCCTGAACTTTCCCTGTGACCTTTGGCCCTTTCTTTCTGACTCCCACTGTCTTGACTTTTTCTGGCTCTGTTCCGGTGTCTGCCTGCTTTGGGTTTGTTTATTCTGTTTAAGGCAAAACAGTTGGACACTGAACAGAGCACAAATGTCTTTGCTTATCTGTGGTTGTGTTAGCAATGAGTCCATACTCATTACAATCTCTCATTCATCCAGAGTGTGATAATGAGAAGGCCTCAAAATGGAACCAGTAATATTTTAATTTCATACTTATGGAAGTACTTCTAACACTTAATGCCCAGTCAGTTTCTCCCAGCCAGATGGCAAGGATCTCCAAGAAGTGTGATGGTTTGAGGGCACTGGCAGTTGGATTAGGCCCAAGTGTGGATCTGTGCAGCCCACATCAGGATTCAGTAGTGAGTTAGGAAACTAATGAAAGGTCTTGCAGTTGATTTTATTATCTGAAACTATGATCTTACTTCAGAGGAAAGTTGAAATCAAACTTCACACCCAAAAAGCTCACAGATTTGAAATCCCTACAAAAACTTGCCCTGTTTCTGATTCTGTGATTTTTTTTTTTTTTAATTTTTTGTTTTATTTAGGTGAGTTCCTCAGCTTCTCTGTGCCTCAGTGCTGCTGCCTGTAAAGTAGGGATAACTATCAGTTCTTTTCTGCATGTTGAGGTGTAAGATTGAACACTACTTGCACAAAGTCTTATTATTTAGTATTTTCTAATTCTTGTATTTCAGAGTAGCTACTCAGACAAGACTTGTCTGAGTCTTGTCTTAAACAGCTATTCTTGTCCCGATCATTGAGTTTAGGAATGGTCTTATACGGAATAGACTGTGAGTTTGCTTCATGTACTCTGGAAAACACTGTGCATATACAGTGTTTGTTAAGCATGCTGTTAGGGTTAATTGTGGTGTGTCAGGAGGCAGACAGCTACCTGTGCATAGGTGTTCCATACAGTTTGCATTACTGGAGCTATGCCAAAATGAAGAGAGAAAAAGAAGACAGAAAATGTATTTTTGTACAAGGATTTTATAAACTATGTTCGTCAATAAACATTATAGAGTACATGTGTCTTTTAGCACTGTGTCTTTTCATACAAACTTGTAAGAAAACATAAATCATCAAGGCCAATGTTTTGACAGTTCTGTTCAGCTCCCACTGAAGTCAGAGACTTTTACCACTGAACTTCTCCTATGTGTAAACTAAAGTGAAAGAAATGTATGTTGGAAGCCCTACATTTCTCTCTGTCTCTTTTTGTACTCTATAGGCAACTTATAGCCTTTCATTTTGAGCTATGTGGACACGTAGCACTGATGTTAGTCCCCAGGGATCAGTGGCTGTGCCCTAGTATTATGCAGCATACAGAGCCAAACCCTCCAGTTCCTTTTTTTGTCTAACAGGTAAAAAGAAGAAAAAAATAACCACCCACAAGCCTCCAAAGGGTCAAATTAGTCCTCCCCTCCATTTTCTATTTTCACTTGGCCATGTGGACAGCCTACTGAGAGAGGGGGGGGGCGGGAAAAGAACTGTGAAACCTTCAGGATTTTTGCTCCGGAACACGAGCATGGTGATTTTTACAACTCTAGAACTCTGTTTAGAAAAACAGTTGTGCTGCACATGAATCACAGGGAGCTGTTCAATTCTCATGTTTTTTGAAACAAAAGGAAAAAAAAAACTATATTATTCAGTTCAAATCATTCAATATTGACTAGTCCCCACAAGAAAGGGAACAAGGAAGCAGTGACTAACATTTTGCACCTGGTGCAGAATATTAGAGCACAGCCACATCACTGCTACAGCAAGGAGCTGCTTCTCTGCAGGGTGATGCTGACTCACGAGAAATAGAAAAGAACCTATAGCATGTCAGGAATCCCTGTGCAGGCCCAGATCCTTCCAAAGCCAAGTTTCTGGATTTGGCCATGAAGAATTACCTGGTGGTGTTAATCTTTAAGCTAGGGCCCCAGTTCTTCATCTGGGCAGACCACTAGTGGGAGAGGAGGGGTGGCTTAACCATGGGGGCCTGCGCATGGATCTTTGCGGCTGGTGGGTCATGGAGCATGGGCAAGCTCACTCAACCTGTCAAAGAGTGACATGTTGTAAGTATTTTCTGTGGGTGTTTGCTAAAACAAGAAGGTGGAATTTTCTGTGGCATGATGTTTCTACTCATCTGTGTTTGCTTCTCATGAGAATTCTAGCAAACAGATTTGCTGTATATGAAACAGCAATTTCTTAGGAAGAGATACAGAACATGCATGGGAAACAAATGCCTTTTGAATTCATTAGCTCAGTTCAAAGAGTTAAGTGCCGCTGGTTAGGGAAGGAAAGTAGTAACGTGACTTTCTGAAATACAGTTAGAACTTTACGTTTTAGCTAGTTGCCTTGTAAAATTGCAAAAATAAGTAGTTACAGAGAAATGCTGACAAACACTCTATGCACAAATTTGAGTGCAAACTTCCCAGGAAACACAGGTTGTCAACAGAAAGTTTTTATAATAATAATTATTATTATTTTTAAAAGAGTGCAGGGGAAAGGGAGAGGCCTTCCTTCTGTTGTAGTTCTGAGCCTTGGCTCAAGTTAAGAGGTTTTCACACACACAGCAGAGGGCAATAGGTAGCTAATTGTGAAAATCCATTTGGCATTTCTTCCTGAAAGTCAGTTTTTGATGGTTGGGTTGGTTTTGTGTTTGTATTTTTTTTTCTTTTTCCAAAACCTGACAGTAGATTTTACCATTACTCTGTGTAACGTGCTTGGTTTTGTAAAAATTCACTGTCTTGTAATTTCTGAGGTGTTCCTTCCAGTAAGATCTTAACTGGCCTCATGTTTGCACTAATTGATGTGAAATGTTCTCCTACAGGTCTGATCTAAAGTCTAATACAGAGTTAACTGAGGCAACAATGCAGTGTACGTAAACCTGGGGACATGACAAGAGCTGCAGGATAGCGTTGGTTGATAACAATGTTTTGCTAATATTTGCACTTGGGGCTGAGCTGCCTTTAAGGAGAAGTGAGCCTGAGCATCCCTTCTGATGGTGGAAAGCATCGCTCTTCCTCTTCATTCTGACTGGCTTTTCTTCCCACAGTCTGGGCCCACTGGTTGGCAAAGTGAAGGAGTACCAGGTGGAAACCATTGTGGATACGCTGTGCACAAACATGTTATCAGACAAGGAACAGCTGCGAGATATCTCCAGCATTGGACTGAAAACAGTCATCTCTGAGCTGCCACCAGCTTCTACCGGTAACATGTCTGACCTTGTTTGCCAGACTGAGGCAACAGGGAATCATGGCTTTGGGGAAACAGGAAAACTTGTAGCTCAGAGTCTAAAAGTTACAGATTCCTTATTCACCTGCTAGAGGACAGCTAATGAAATAAGGAGGAGAGATAGTAGAAGCTCAGACACCAATGTGATTAAAGCTGGGATGAAACAAAAATGTGAGCTGGTCACCCTGAGGATACTTAAGTCTGAAACTGCATCTGAGTTCATGGAGCAATCCATTTCTGTCTACAGCAGACCTAAAGCATGCAGTGTGCATCACAATACTGCTGTTTGGGCAGTCTGGCAGGGCTGTTCATCTCCATGTCAGCCGTGCCACTATTCTCTGCGATCTCAGCAGTGCCAGCACTGCACCACCTTCTGTCTGCAGCCTGGCTGGGCCAAGACTTCTGACTGCCGCAGCTACCCTGGCTGGCTGCTTCTCCTGCTTTTGGAACTACGTATTCCAAAAATGCAGCAGCTATTCGGGAGATATCTGAGACTCCCAGAGATTTAAGTTTCCTCTGCAGCTATCTCATGTATCTGTTGTTCCTTCATGGTGGGTGGCCGTGGCAGTGCTGCCAGGCTGCTGGATTTTAGATTGGGAGGAGAACTAAAATTAATATGCATATACTTGCTGAATTCCTCTCTTAATTTTGCAAAATGTTAAGCTCTTGTGAGCCTTCCTTTCAGAATCCTTCATTTAACATAAATCACATGAACTGGAACCGTTTTAGGGTAGCATCAGATAAGTCATCTCCTTAAGGGTTGAGATTGACACTGTATAGGTAGAAGGCAGCAAAAGCAGTGTGGGTGTGTTGCAAAGTAGAGAGGCTGGACATCTCCCCCTGTGCTTTCTTCACCCTAAGCCCCACTCCATGTGGTTGCTGTTGCTGTGGTGCTGTCTGGAGCAAAGGGAAGGTTTGAAATAATAGTCCAAGAAACAGCGTGCACTTGAGGCAGACTCTCAGTGTTGTACAGCAGTTAATGATGCTCCTAGGATGTTCCACTTCTGCTGTCTCTGTTGCATCACAGAGGCTGTTCAGAAAGGTGTGGGAAGCAATTGTCCCTTTCTGTGAAAGTTTTGTGGAATTTGAAATTGCTTGTGCGTTGTACTGAACCAACTGGGAGAAATCCCACAACAGAAATCAGTGCTGAGACAGGCACACCCCAGCATGAGGACTAAACTGGTATCGAGACATTGATCTGGACTGTAGGAGATTGAGGTTCTGGACTGTATTTGTAATTTCAACACGTTCTGGAACCTGGGTAATATATATATGGATTTATCTAGTTCTAATCTTAAATTTCATCATGGAGCTGAGAAACGGTTTCTGCCAAGACTGCTCTTCCTATCAAGAAAACCTCAATTTGTTGAAACTGAACATTTTCAAGTTAAAAATGGGAGAAAACGCTACCTAGCTCTTCCGCATCACGTGGATCTGGGAGCTGCCTGTGAGACAGCCAGGGCGTTTTAGGGTAAAAAACACTCTCCAAGAAGAGAAGCTTCTTCCAAGCAGTTAATGCATCATACTGCAGAGGGAGATACCTCACTGTTTGCAGTGTGTATCCACTATCTCAAACAAAAGCTAGTTGACTGCTGTTCTGGTTAGGTCTCCCAGTGGTGATTTATTTTTTTAAGGTAGGAGGATTGTATGGTTCTTAGCAGTAAAAATACTTCTTTTTAACTGACAGTGGAGAAAAATCTCTCTTGCAGGCTCCACCATGACAGCAAATGTGTGCAAAAAGATCACAGCCCAGCTGACAGGAGCCATTGGCAAGCAGGAGGATGTATCTGTGCAGCTGGAGGCTCTTGACATCCTGTCAGATATGCTGAGCAGGTACCAAAGGATTTTCTTCTTACAGCTATGTATGGCAGGGGGCTGTATGTATGTGTTTGCTTTTGACTTCTCTATTTCCCTAATCCTACTATGAGGACTTAAAAATAAAGGATTTGGGTTGGCTGCCACTGGGGAATATCTCTGCAGAGCAGATGCCCCAGCAGGGATGAGAAATGACACGCTGAGCCTTTCTGTGCTTGGGAATAGCAGTAACATTGGTGATGGATCCCACAGAGGCACAGTTCAAACAAATGTAGGGAGGGAGAGGGCAAGGCAGGGAAGTTTATTTTAGCCCTGTGATCTGGTCACACGTGCATTTTTTTCCCAGCTGCCTCTTTCTCTTGTTACATAAGTCAGAGTGACAGTGTCATGTGTCAACTGCATGCAGGAAATTCTTGGCAAACCCCCAGGTCATCCAGAAGGACACAGCCAAAATCAAACTCCTCTGTGATGGAGAAAATAACCTCTCCCTGTGTTTTACAGAACAAGTCAGTGTTCAGACCAAAATGCCAAACCCACCCTTTTCCTCTCCCTCCCCACAATACGCATGAAGTCTTCATAGCTGAAGGATTTTTACATTTTTTGCTGGCAAGAGGGCTTTTTCTTTGAGGCTTTGACTTTAAACTTCTGCCTTGTTCTGTTGATTGCAGACTAGGGGGAACACTCTACTCTTTCCACTCCTCCATCCTCAACTGCCTCCTACCCCAGCTGACAAGCCCCAGGCTGGCAGTACGTAAAAGGGCCATCATTGCCTTGGGTCATCTTGTCTTGACCTGCAGCGGAAACATCTTCTCAGAGCTCACAGAGCATCTGCTTTCTGAGCTGAAGAGGAATGAGTCTACTTCGACTACCAGGACGTACATTCAGTGTGTCGCTGGCATCAGCAGGCAGGCTGGACACCGTGTAGGTAGGATGAGCAACTTGAAGTGACACTGAGAAACTTGCATGCATTTTAGAGCAGCTCCTTTCAGTAATAAGCCTGCTCACTTTGTTCCTAACGTGTTAGTGGCTTGTGCTTTGTGACTCCCTCTGCGGTCCTGACTTAGCTCTCTGATCTCCACTTGGAAGGGAGGAGACACCAGAGTAACTCTCTGGCTGCCCTTGTGCAGTGATTTCATCTCAAGGTCTTGTGGCGCTTCCCTGGTCTGAATTAACACCTCTGTGAATTAGGTCCGTGAATTCACCCCACTTTAAATGAGAGGAGAAATGGAGGGCAGCATATTGTATTACTTTTCTAAAAGATCTGACAGAGCTGAGATTAGGTCCTAGAAGATCTTTTATCACAGCTCTTTCTGTAACTGAAATGCCCACAAGGGGCTGAAGACAGGGAACAAGGGTCATCTGCTGAAAACCCCCGCAAGACTGGTCTTTGCTGAGCTGCTGGCTCCTTGCCCATGAGGTCCAGGGGAGGCACGCTCTGCCAGGCACACAAAGGAAGTGGAAGATGGTGAGCTTGGTGAGCTGTTAGCTGCTTGGATGAGTGAAGGCTGGAATGTTTGTTCACCATTGCTTACTTTGTCTTTCCCAGGAGAACATCTGGAGAAGATAGTTCCTCTGATTGTTCAGTACTGTAATGTGGAAGATGATGAGCTGAGAGAGTACTGCTTTCAGGCCTTTGAGTCTTTTGTGAGAAGGTGTGTGCCTGTGTGCCATCCTGTGCATCAGTGTCCTCCTAGTGTAAATTATCTGTATGTTCAGCATCCAGGGTTGAGTGTCTTCCTACATGCATTCCTGTTGGGAAAGACAGTTTGCAAATGAAATCTCCACATGCAGATTGGGCATGAGTTACGAGATGTTTTACCTCAATGTGTGAGAGTGTTTCTGTATTGGTTTTGCAGGAGTGGGAGTTTTCCTTGTCCTTGGAGAATTCCTCAGCAAGAGGGAACTGCCTCGCTCCTGGTGCGTGAAGGGAGTGGGAGGCAGGAAGGGGGCTCAGGCAGAAGAGCTGCTGAGCTGCAGCTCTGTTGTTGTTTGGTCAAACGTTTACTGCTTGTCTTGGAAAAGGAGCTCTGCAGAGCTGCTGAGGTTTTCTGTCATGAAGGAAGGCTTCAGCCAGGTGGTAAAGGCAATTTATTTAATTTTTTTTTTCCTTACAGAAATCACTGCATCCTCCCCAGGGGAATGTGGTCTTGCTTCATGCACAGCAGGAAGGAGCAGCTCGGGTTTAACTCACGTTAGGAAAATGTTCATACAGTCTGTGAGGCATTTTGGGATCCTTTTGAGATTAATTATATTATCTTGATATTTAAAATAGCTTGGTCTTCAATTTATTAACTCTTAGGATTTTTATTTGTCATGATAGGTGCCCAAAGGAAATCGACCCTCATATCCCTAATGTGATGGGGTTATGTTTGAAGTACATCACCTTTGACCCAAACTACAACTATGATAACGAGGAGGAAGAGATGATGGAAACTGAAAATGGGGAGGATGAAGAGCAAGGTGCCTGCTAGTGAGGATGACTGTGCTCAGCAGAACACTGGGTTAACATTTCTCCCCTTCCTGCTTTCTCACCCTCTGTGATGTTACTTTTCAGATCTGCTTCAAGACAGTCAGTTCTTTTAAATGGCTTATTTTAATTTGCCAATGGTAATAACATAGCTGTATGTCCAGAGTTCCAGCAGTAACTCAGTTTGTTTTTAGGTTTTTTCCTGACAAGATCCTCAGATCTCTGCCTGTCTTAGGCAACAGTGAAAACACTGAAACTTGAAATCTGAACTCGCTTAGTGGAGGGCTAGACCAAAGAAGCACTGTTCTTCCTGTGCCTGCTGACTGCAGGAGTTCCTTGGAGCACACCCAACAAGCAGCCAGGCTTACCTCTCTGTTTACTAGGCTGTTTTCCACACATACACATTGTTGCTGAGCACAACAGCCAGTCGAGGCTTGCTTTGCTGTCACTTGGGGGCTCCAGAGCCTGTAATTCTGCACTTGTGCCCGTTTGCAAGGCTGGTTCCTTGTTTCTGCAGGAAGATGTATATGCTTAACTGCTATTTTCAGTGAAAGCCTGCAATTTTGGTGTACAGTTTTAGGGCAACTTAACAGCCTACAAACATAGTAGCTGTGCAATTACATTTTTACCTTAAGGTAGATATTTTTTACTACTTTGTATCAGAAAAGAGCAAAGTTACAGTCCTGAACACTTCAGAGTGCTACCATTAAAAGGTCTTGGTCCACCACTGAAAACATCTTGGAAATCAGTGAAAGTTAGCTGTCTTCAAAAGACGTCTTTCGTTTATTTTCTGAATTGTATTTACTTTGAGGTGAATGTTGAGCCTTGGTCGGCCTCTTAACTATAGACAGTATTTCATAATGTGTCTCATTCTGTTTATAGCCACATATAGCGTGACAGCTAAAAGCCAAAGTTAGAACAAGTTCCTTGGAAGGAAGGCATTTTTGTTTACTTTCATGCTAATTGCAGTAAGATCCTGTCCAGGATTGGAGAATATGTTAATTGTTCTGCTAATAACATAGTAAATTGTTATGCTGTTTTGTGCCATTCAGGAATTGCTAAGACAAATATTTAAGTATTTCTGGCTTTAAAATCTGGGAACCTCAGTCTCCCTTCAGAACAAAAGCCTTGATGCCCGAGTTGAAGTGGCCAGTGAGGGTAGTAACAGTAAGGTTTATTCTCCAGCATCTCTTGGAACAGAAGAATCTGACACAGGGCAGCCCTGGGTCATATTGGCTAGTAATGATGTCTGTAGGGACAGGCTACTCTGGATGGTTTCATGTTCCCAGATATGTGTGAGTTACTGGCATCTCTCTGTCCATTCAGCTGGGGAGGGAAGCTCTGAGGATCAAGTGGTCCTCCAGCTCTGGTTTTCTCCTAATGGTGCACCTTGCTTTCCCTTGTCGGCTTTCCAGAAAGCGATGATGAGTACAGTGACGATGATGACATCAGCTGGAAAGTCCGCAGGTCTGCAGCGAAGTGCCTCGAGGCCATTGTCAGCAGCAGGCATGATCTCCTTCAGGACTTCTACAAAACTCTTTCCCCAGTCTTGATAAGCAGATTCAAAGAGAGGGAGGAGAACGTCAAAGCTGACATCTTCAGTGCTTATATCTCCTTGCTGAAGCAAACGCTGCCCATCCAGAGCTGGCTGCATGCTTCAGATGCCTCTGGCAAAGATGATGTTCCCTTGACAATGCTTCAGAACCAGGTGCGTGAGAAGATGGCAGGCTGGGTTAAATCAGAAAGCAATGAAGTTGGTACCACGCCACTGATGAATATGATGAATATGCCTAGTAGTTAAGCTTGAGAACGGAGCTAACTGAAGGAGCCCTTGGGCATGCAAATCCTGAGGACTGACCGTTTGCTGTTTGTCCCCCACTGTTCTCAGAGAGCATGCGCTAAGCTGTTGCAGGAGCACTGAGGTGTAACCTGCACTGCTCCCCCTCCGCTGGCCTCTGGCACATGTTTGCAGACTGTGTATGAGACAGGTCAGCCTTTGGGTGAAGCATCAGTCTGTTCTACAGTTACTCCAGCTGCTGCTCAGGAAATGCATTGAATAATTTCTGGTAGAAAGGTACCAGATTAGGCCACTGGAAGCCCTGTAAGGTTTGGACCTGTTTGGTAGGTGCAGCAGAGTACGCAACTCTGTTCATTATGGGAGAACAGCCAGTGGCATCCAGGGTAGCTTGCTGTCGTGCATGCTGTCTGTACGTCACTGCTGATCAAACAAACAGTAGTGGAAGTGATTTTTCTGATGCACTGCTTTAATTTAGAAATAGGCTGTAGTAATTACAGCCAGAATAATTTAGCCACACATGCTGATCAGGACCTGCCTAGCCCAGGATCCTTGCTAACACTGTGGTGCACACATGCCATATTAGAAGACAAAAGAAACAGTGGAAATAACCATGTTGTTATAGAATAGCGTGACCATGAGAGCAGCCTTTTCTGGCTGATGCTACTACTGACTGGTGAGTCTTTGAAGCAGGAGGATTAGAATCCCTGCCAAAATGTAATTACTTCACTGATTAATCATCTTATATGTGTGAGATATTTATGTAAATAACTTGCACCTCCGCCCTGTGGTTCATTTTTTGATTTCACTGGAACTTTTTTTTATTTCACTGGAACACTGGCAGGGGTTCCCGAGTTTTAAATAACAGTGATGGGGCTAGATCCTTAAACAGCAGACGAGGAAGGAATCATAAAACTCTAAGCTCCTTTAGTTTAGCAGTGTGTCCTGGTCTGATCATTTTGTTGTGTTTCTTTAAGCGCCTGTATTAGGGGTAACACCAACTTCAGGAAGGGCTGCTTAGAATTCTGTTTGTAGAATATGGAAAAGAAGAATAACATCCCCTCCCACTCTTCTGTTCATGTATCTTTTCTTCACGTGCACTGTCTTGTAATCTATCCCAAGTCTGTTCTCTGGTGAACAGGTGCACTGTGTCTTGCTGTCTGCCTGGTAGTTCTCTTGCTGTACTGTTAGTGCTTCTGGCTCAGCTGAGGAAGCAGCTTTGGTAGCATAGGTTGGTGCCCTGGAAGCTGGGATGACTCAGGTTTCTTTCTGATTTTCTTTTCCAAACTGCAGGTCCCCAACATCGTCAAGGCCTTGCACAAGCAGCTGAAGGAAAAGAGCATCAAATCAAGACAGGGTTGTTTAAGCCTCCTGACAGAACTGGCCAATGTTCTCCCTGGTTGCCTGGCAGATCACATCCCTGCACTTGTCCCTGGTAAACTTGTCTGTGGGCTGAGGGCGAAGGAGGGTTGGCTCAATCCATTCCTAACATGTATGCTCCTTGCCTACACGTTCCAGTTTTATTCCTGTGTATTATTCTGCTCAGCATCAGGACATACATATCCAGTTCTGCTCTGTGTTGATGTGCTAAACAGCTCCCAGATCATTCGTGGCTTCTGTCTACACCTGAAAGCCAGGATAATAATATCAAGTTCATTTCCACAGCCCCCTGAAGGATGCTTTTAGCAGGGCCTATTCCAACCTGCTTTGAAACTGGCTGGAATAATGTGGTAGCCTGCTGCAATCAGTAACACAAGTGTCATTATTTTATTATTTTTTTTACAAAATGCAGTGGCATTTAAAAAAATTATTTGTATTGGCTGATTATTTAATTTGCACCACTGTTTTTCTCTGAGCTTTCCTGCCTATAGTCTCATGAAGCGTCCCACAGCTGAAGGCCTCGTAATACTAAGGTCCTGCTTTTGCTTTTGGTGTGACTGTACACTAAATATAAAAAAAGTCTCCTGTGATTGTCCCTGGGCCACATACATGCACCTCCCTCTTTGGAAAAAGACATTCAAACCAAGAGCCAGGCATGACTTCAGGGGTGGCAAGCAGTGTTGTTGTAAATATTTCTCAGTAAGTCTTCTAGGAAACATAAATATGTGCCACAGAAACTGGACTTGGAAGTATAGCCCTTCTGCAAAGGCAGTCCATCTTTAATGGTCCACCATTATGTTCAAACAATACTAACACAGATGTAAAACTAGATAAACGTAGAGCCCTGCTTTCTTTTTTTTTAAGACTTTCAACAGAAGAATGAAAGAAAAACTCAACAAGGGGCATTTCTGCTGCCCAGAGTGCCTGTTGTTGAGACTAGGCTTTCCCAGTCTTACTTCCGTGCCATTTTGTCATGCTTAGTTGCACTTGACTAAGCATCCCTTCTCCTCTCAGCCCAGGATGACTTCGAATTAACTTCCTAAGTTTTTGTAGCCAGCCATCCAGGACTGCTAGAAAGACCAGTTATGTCTGAATTGCTGCTTCCTGGAAAGGAAAGGAGCAGAAAGATGGCAAGGAGAGTAGCTCTCTCTAATGTATCTTTTGGGTGGGGAGAGGAAAGAAAGAAAACTGATTCCAATTGCGTCCTTCTTTGAGGGGGAGGGAGGTGTGATAAAAAACCATTTGATTAAATAAGACAGCAGTCATTCTTGTGGCTTCTGCACAGGTATTGTTTTCTCCTTGGCCGATAAATCCAGCTCCTCCAACATGAGGATCGATACGCTGTCTTTCCTTCATGTTCTTCTTTGCAACCACCAGCCAGAGGTATTTCATCCTCATATCAAAAGCCTGTTACCTCCTGTTGTGACCTGTATCGGAGACCCCTTTTATAAGATCACTTCAGAAGCTCTGCTGGTCACTCAGCAACTTGTGAAAGTTATCAGGCCTTTGGACAAATCTTGCAGTTTTGATGCCAAGCCCTATGTGAAGGACCTTTTCCCTGCTACTCTGAAGCGGCTGAAGGCAGCTGACATCGACCAGGAGGTGAAAGAGCGTGCTATCTCCTGCATGGGACAGATTATTTACAATCTGGGAGACCACTTAAGCACTGATCTCCAGCCAACCTTGAAGATATTTCTGGAGAGGCTCAAAAATGAAATTACCAGATTGACAACAGTCAAAGCATTAACCTTAATTGCTAGCTCTCCACTGAAAATAGATTTGAGACCCATTCTGGGGGAAGGTTTCCCCATTCTAGCCTCCTTCCTGAGAAAGAATCAACGTGCCTTGAAACTGAGCACTCTGACTGCTCTGGATATTCTGGTGAAGAACTACAGTGACAGCCTCAAGCCTGCCATGATAGAGTCTGTCCTAACGGAGCTCCCCGCTTTAATTACTGAGAATGACATGCATGTTTCGCAGGTGGCTATCGTGTTCCTTACTACTCTGGCTAAGGTTTACCCATCCTGTATCTCTAAGATCAGCGGTTCAGCTCTTGCTGAAGTCTTTCAGCTTGTCCACTCACCTTTGCTTCAGGGAGGGGCGCTGAATGCCATCGTAGACTTCTTCCAGGCTCTGGTTCTGGCAAAGGCGGCCACCATGTGCTACTCAGAGCTGATGAAGCAGCTGACTGCACCTGTTTATTCCTCAGGATTAGCCGGGGCATCACTGACGTTACACAAACAGGCATATTACTCTGTTGCAAAGTGCGTGGCAGCCCTTTCCTCAGCCTGCCCAAAGGAAGCCCCTGTGACCGTGAACCAGTTTATCCAGGATGTAAAAAACCCCAAGTCCAGCTCTGCTGTTAAAGTGCTAGCTTTCCTTTCACTGGCAGAGATAGGGCGCACCATGAACCTCAGTGCTCAGAGAGAACTCAAAACTGTCATCCTGGAGGCATTCACTTCCACCAGCGAAGAGGTGAAATCTGCCGCTTCCTATGCGTTGGGGAATGTCAGTGTTGGGAACCTTAAGGAGTATCTTCCCTTCATGCTGAAAGAGATTGTAACCCAGCCCAAGAGGCAATACCTCCTGCTGCACTCTCTAAAAGAAGTCATCAGCTCGTCCCCAGCCAATGGCCTCAAACCTTACGTGGAGGATATTTGGGCTCTGCTTTTCAAGCACTGTGAGTGCACAGAGGAAGGGACACGCAATGTGGTGGCTGAGTGCTTGGGGAAGCTGACTCTGGTGAATCCTTCTGAGCTGCTGCCCCGGCTGAAAAAACAGCTGTCATCAGGTAACCAGAAGGGCGACAGTGAGTAAGAGTGGGGAAGTGCCTTCTTTTGCTGGAAAGTCCTCTTGTAAACTGCTAGTGGGCACAACAGGGAGCAAAGCCAGTTGCAGAGGCGAGAAGGAAATGAGAGATCTCTGCAAGGCGGGGATCAGAGGAGCACTGGTTTGCATGGGGGCCAGGAGGGTGTTTGGAACAGGGACCGCACATGGATATTGTGCAGAAGCAAGATTTAAACAAGGAGCTGTTAAGATAAATCCTCTGTTTTCTTTATCTCTTCAACACATGTAGTGTGAGCAAGAGCAAAATATGTACTACGACGTTGCAGCAATGATTTTGTCTCTTGGTCTTTCACTTTTTTCTTTCCATTTTCACGCAGGCTCTCCACATGCCCGGGGCACGGTGGTAACTGCAATCAAATTCACAATTGCAGACCAGCCTCAGCCCGTTGATGCTCTCCTGAAAGGCTGCATAGGTAGGCTACTACAAACAGCAATGGGAGCTGGGAACATGAGATGTCATTAGCACCTCAGGGATTTTTCACACCTATGTGAACCTCATCTAATCCAGTTAGTTTTTACCTGTGTTGCTCTGCTTTTGGGATTAAAGAGCAACACTATCATGTGAGTCCTTGTTAAATGCTCTGATGTCTTGCTCTTCGGCATGTTCCATTGGTGACAGAGTTTCTTAGGGAACGTAAGTTCCTTCTGCATTTAAACTTACAAATCCAGCATCTCACAACAAGGAGCTTGGAAAATATAACCTACATTAAAAGGGTCTTATGTCTCAGGAGCCTACGTCTCAGATCCTGTTGTATAAAATTGGGCCTTCTGTTTCAGACAAGTCTGAGCAGATGAGATTTGATCAAGAAAAAAACAAAATCCAACTTCCTTGAATACCAAAGCTTCTGATTTGACTTTACGATGAGGTAGCTAGAATCATGCAATTTGGTTTTATGCTCAAGTGCAGGAAAGTAACGTTTCTTCCATTTACTGAAGGGAGGGAAAGCATCTTGAATGTCTCTGTTAGACCGTGCCTCTAGAGTTACCTTACCATAGATGCTTTCATAACCAGGTTACCTGAAATACACTGTGATATAATTTTAAAAGACTTCTACAACACTGCAGCAGGACTGACTGGCGTGTTCTTATTCCACAGGTGACTTCTTAAAAACCCTCCAGGATCCAGACTTGAACGTTCGACGTGTGGCTTTAGCCATGTTTAATTCTGCAGCTCACAACAAACCTTCTTTAATACGAGATTTATTAAGTGCAGTTCTCCCCAGCTTGTATAATGAAACGAAGGTCAGAAGGGAACTCATACGGGAGGTATGTCATTAGTTCAGCTTGGGTGCAATATGGTTGGTGGCTGTGAAGCTGAGATGAAGATGCCTCCCTGTCTGCTATTAGGTGACAGCTGTATTTTTTTTCTTTTTTAAGGTAGAAATGGGGCCATTCAAGCACACAGTGGATGATGGCCTTGATGTGAGGAAAGCTGCTTTTGAGTGCATGTACACGCTGCTGGAAAGCTGCCTTGACCGACTGGATATCTACGAGTACCTGAACCATGTGGAGGATGGACTGAAAGATCACTATGACATTCGGGTAGATGTGCCTTAACTGCTGGAGGGTGGTGATGTCCCCGATGTTGTTCATTCTCTGGGGGCCTGGGCTTGAATGGAGCTGACGTCGCCACAGCAGAGTGCCCTTCCCGTGCTGTTTCCTGTTCTCTGCAACAGCTGCAGCCTTTCATCTGACGTTGTCTAGCTCTAGTTTGACCATGGTGGCCTTGAAAATGCAACCCTCATATAGTTGGTTTTATAGGAAATTTAGCAAAGTCTAAAATAATTTCCTTCTGCCTTTAAACTTATGATTGTCACTTGCTCAGTGGGGTCGCTGGCACTGTTGAAAAAAATACAGCTTTGTCATTTTTGAACGGCCTCATAGCATAGTAGGAAGCGTAACATCCTTTTCCTACTATTACTTGATTTACCTCCACTTAGAGGTGAGTACAGCAATGGCATGATCCCGGTGCTGAACACTGCCGTTTCTCTCAAAAGCTGTCAGCCCCGTACAGGCACCACATGCACCTGGGACCAGAGCCCAGCCATGCAACTCCTGTCTGCTGGCTGCCAGTGGCTGCATTTCTGATACCACCCAAGCTCCTACTGAACCCCTTTGCACAAGTGCAGAGCAGCTCGCCACTGTGCGGGTACTGCACGACACCCTGGGGAGAACAACCACATGGGCTTCAGCAGAGAGGACCCACGCTCAAAGCCTGGGGATCGGAGGGCGCGGTGAAGCAACCTGTTTTATCTTCCCTCCTTTGTCTAGATGCTGACTTTCATCATGTTGGCTCGGCTGTCCACGCTCTGTCCCAATGCTGTGCTGCAGCGGCTCGAGCGACTGATTGAGCCGCTCCGGGCAACGTGCTCCACCAAGGTAAGATCAGGCAGACAGCATGCCCCACTGGGGGTGGGCTGCGCCACAAAGCTGCTGCTGCAGTTAGCCTTCTGTTGCTGCTTCTGAGCAGCCTGCTCCCCATACTCCTCCAGCTAGAAAATAATCTGCTGGTCTCCATCTCTGCTGGTGTGCCTCATTCTTTGTGCCTGTACCATCTTTTCTAAATGCCAACCAAAAGTGGTGCTTTGGATCTGTAGGTAAAAGCTGGTTCCGTGAAACAGGAATTTGAAAAGCAGGATGAACTGAAGCGATCCGCCATGAGAGCAGTAGCTGCTCTCCTCACCATCCCTGAAGTAGAGAAAAGTCCAGCGATGGCTGAGTTTTCATCTCAGATCAGATCCAATCCTGAAATGGCATCACTTTTTGAGAGCATTCAGAAAGATTCTGCTTCCCTACCCACCTCAGAGTCAATGGACATGAGCTAAGTAAGATCTGCCTGTTACTCCACCACCTTCCTGCCCTCGCAACGCATTAACTGGGAGACGCCACAGACGGGACCAGGAAGAACCTCATCGCTCTGGTCCCTGCTGCAACAGCCACTTGCAAGTCACTGTCACTGGGCGCCATCAGGAGAAAAGGGCTGGTTCTGGCCGCATTTGTGAGCATCAGGCGCCTTGCTGAACTGTAATGAGACATGTGAGATAATAAGGGACGCGCATCCTTATGTAGGGGAGGGGTTGGGAGACAAGTATTCTGTTTTTTCAGGGAGTTTTTAAGGAGCGTACAAAGCAATCAAAATTGAGTGTGGTTCCATGAAAAATGCAAAGTACTTCCTGAAATATTTCCTTACTGCAGTATAAAGAAAAATTGTTTAAAACATATTTTTTTTAACCACTGCACATGCACTTTCTACCCTGAATTGCCTGAAGAACGTATTTATATTGTTTCACTAAATAACGTGGCTAAAAACAGGAAGTTCTGTCTTTGGTTAGTGATAAGCATCATAACCATAGGCCCTGTTTCAAAAAGGAGCACTGCATTAGCGGAGTTGCATGGGGCAGTGCACTGTCCCACTCCCCAGGCTTTCCACCCAGCGCTGCACTCAGTTCAGGGTTTCTGCAGTGTTTGGGCTATGCGCAGCTATCTTGACTCATTTTTATGGTTTCGACTGCAAAATACCTCAACCAGCTGTCTTCCAATGATTACATGATTGCATTATAGTAACAAACCTTACACTAAGCTTTTTTTTTTTTTTTTGCATTTAACACTGGCTTATCTTTCCTGCTTTCAGCAGCTCCGTGTTTGTGTTGAGCCACCAACACAAAGGCTGCAGGCCCTTGCAGCAAAGCTGGTGCTCAGTATTGTAGTGTGAGAGCACTAAGAGGTGAGCCAAGAGCCGGAGGTGCGAGCACACAAGCAGCACGCTAACCCTTCTATCATGCTCTATAGCAACTGTTGTGTTCAAATCCCGCTTTGCATAGGGGGAAAAAAAGCCTTAAGGAGAGGTAACGGCAAATTAGGTAACAAGGCCACTGTGACGGTTCCTCTAACTATGGAGCTGTAGTGAGCCTTCATTTCTTTCTTTCTAGAGTGGTTGATGTGAAAAATATTTATATAGTCCTGTGTGAAAGAATGCCCATTCTGTTTGAGTGGTATAAAAAATAAAGATATACCTGTGGCTCTGTGTGTTCTTGAATTCATTAGCTATCACAGTGATGTTGCAAATTGCTGCCACAAGGCCAACCTGGGACAAGCAGGCTCAGGCAGCAGCTGCACTGGAGCCACACCACAGCCTGCATGTAGGTACCAAGCCACAGCCTTTCCCTTGGCCATTCAAAACATCCACCCGAGTCTGTTTTTTTTACGCTTTATTAAACACATCCTGGATGTAGAAGCTGGTTTATTCATTCTCCTCGCTGCGCAGTCTGGCATTGGGATTGGTGATCTTGATGGCAAGCTGAGCAGCCCTCTCCACAATGATCTTCCGGTTTTTAGAAGACACGTTGTGAGCAATCTCTGCACAGTATGACCTGTCAGAACAGACCGCATGTCAGCTCGGCTCTGACAGCAGCCAAAGCAAAGCACTCCAGAGCCATCCTGCAGGCAGTGCTCCAGTGTGGAAGCGTCACCACGCAAGAGCCGAGCCACATGCCTGTCTCCTGTTGCCCAGCCCAACACCAAGCAGGAGCCCCCTCTGTGCCCTCCCATCCACTGCACCACAGAACTAAGGAAACCGAGACAGCTTTTATGCTCTTGAAAGTGAGAGCTTCACTCACCTCCATCCCACCCCGATTGTGCCACCTTTTCACCTTCCGACTCAGCACCGTGGGGGCCGGGCAGCACACACCCCCAGTGCAGGCCGCAGAGCTGCCAGTGACCACTCCGCGCAGGGCAGGGCACATGCAGGCCCTGCACACTTACTTGTTGCTCATCATGAGCACTTCCAGCTCTTTCACATTGTGGACCAGGAACTTTCTGAACCCCGTAGGCAGCATGTGCTTTGTCTTCTTGTTGCTGCCATAGCCAATGTTGGGCATCAGGATCTGACCCTTGAACCGCCGGCGAACTCGGTTATCGATACCTCTTGGCTTGCGCCAGTTGCGCTGAAAAAATGCAGAAAACAAAATTTAGCAGTTACAGACTGAGATCAGTCTAAAAACTCAGGCCTCAAGGTAACAGCTGTGGCCAAAACCAATCCCCCAGCAGATCCACCGTGCCGCGAGTTGCAGCACGACCCACTGTTTCAACACTGACCCCTTCTGCTTTAATTCACCATCAAACCCAAAAGCAACCGCATCCGGCTGGCCCAGAATGCATTTTCTAATGTGCTCCCTAGCACTTTGTACCTTGATCTTGACATAGCGATCGGACTGATGGCGGATGAATTTCTTGGTCCTCTTCTTGACGATCTTAGGTTTCACGAGAGGCCTGAGGGCAGGCATGGTGTCTAAGAGGAACAGAATCGGATGAGAAGGGGAGCCCACGGCACACGCGACGCCCCGTCCCGCTCAGGGCGCGTGTGGCAGGCTACCTTCCGCTCGCGGGCCACTGGGGAGGCTGGCGACGGAATGGGCATTCACCTGCGGCTCTCTCCCTCCCGCCTCCGAAGCTGGACGAGCACAGGGAGCTCTCCAGATGCGATCCAGGGAGGTCAGGCGCTGCCGGGCCCGCCCCCGCCGCGTTCCCCAGCCCACAACCCGCCGCCACCGGCCCCTCCTCCCCTGGCCGCGGCGCGGCGCCCGGGCCCACCGCAGGCGCAGCTCCCGCCGCCCCCCCGCCCCGGGCCGCACGGCCCCCGCAGTAACGCGCAGAGCGGTAGCTCTGGCGGCCACTCGCCGGCTGCGCTCAGCCGAGACGCCCCGGCGGCCCTCGCCTGCCCCGGCGGCCTTCGCCTGCCCCGGCGGCCCCCGGCCCAGCCGCCGCTGTCCCGGCGGACAGAGCGAGGCCAGCCGCAAGCCCCGGGGCCGGGGGGAACCGGGGCGGGCCGGGCGGCGGCCCACGGGGGGCGGATGGCCGCCGATGGGCACTTACCGGGGCCTCGGTGCCGCCGTCCGCCGCTGGCCCCGCCGAGAGAGGGAGGGGCCTCGCGCGCAGGGCCTTATGGGACACGAGGGCGGTCCTGGCAGGGCCGTGCGGCGCCGCGCCCGCGCGAGGCGGGCCCCGGGCGCTCGCCGAGCCCCGAGCCGACGCCGGGCAGGGGGCGCGCGGCGGGCTCCGTCCGTCGGGGAACGTCCCGGGAGAACGGATGGGCGATTCCCTCCCACTCCGAGCTGTGCCGCTTGTACTGCGCTGCCAGGACCTGCCCGGCGTCACTCCCGCCAGGCCGCGTGCCCGAGCGCCGCTTCCGCCAGCCCCGCTGAGCGCTCGGGCGCCACCTGGCCGCCCCCGCCCCGCCCCCTCCGGCCGCGGGGGCCCCGCCCTGCCCGAGGCCGCGCCTGGCGGCCGGGGCGCTGCACGGGCCGGGCCGGGCCCGCTCGCTTTCAGCCGGGAGCGGAGATTACTCGGGCATCTGCGCTCCGCAGGCCGCGCCCTGACGCACTGAGCCGAGGCACGATACCGGTCAAACGCTCGCCACCCCCTGGCGGCGACGGCCGCGCTCCCGGCAGCTGGTGGCACACGCGCGGCCCGACAGCGGCAGCGACTGCCCTCCGCCAGCCCGGGGGGGGCCGCGGGGACGAGCTGGTACAGGCCGGGGGGATGCCGCGCCCCCCCGCAGGCAGCGGTGGCCGGTATGAGCCCCACTGGAGGCAGTGAGCCCCCCTGCGAGCTCCCTGCCCAGCCGGGGCGGCGCAGAAGGAGCAGGCTCTGCCGAAACGAAACGGGGGAACATTTATTAACAAGTGCAGGGGTTTCACAGGGCTCGGGCAGGCCTCCAGCTGGGGTCACGCACGGGAGCATGCGCCAGCCGCGGTGCTGAGCCAGCTGGCCAGGACGGGGGGACGTGCGGCTGCCCTCAGTCTATGCTCAGCCTCTCCCGGTTCTCCCGGAGCCAGGCGTGGTACACATTTAACTTGTGGTCCTGCGGCTGTACCTAAAACACAGCAAAAATGTTTAACATTTACTAAAATCCCTTCTGTTAAAACACCTCGTGCTCTGGCACGTTTCCCTGAAAGGCCACACTGCGCAAAACAAAGAACACGGCTCCCGGTCAGCCCCGCAGCCACCCCCACCCCTCTGTGAATCAGGACAGGGGGTCCTATGCCAGAGAGTGAAGCAGCCCCTCGACTGCCCCTCACAGTCGTCTGCCACAAGAGGACCTCAGCACGCCAAAGGCCCCACCAACACGGACCTCGAAGGGATCTGGCTGGCAGGAACCGTAAGGACACCAGTTCTTAACTAGAGCAGGGAAAAGACTTTCACCCCCACATCAAGGAAATAAGCAAAAACAGTCAAAGCAGAAAACTACAGGGGGGGAAAAATTAAGGCGACAAGTCTTCATTTATAGGTTCAGACTTGCAAAAGTCATGTTCTGGGAATTCAACCTACCAAAGATATAAAACGCCCTATCCTTTCCCTTTTTAAATCCAAGGGAGTCCACAGATGCAAAGTCCATGATGCCAAAGGACAGAGCCCTGCTGCCAGCAGCGCATGGTGGACCAGACCCCAGCAGCTCGGGCACACCACCCACCTCCTTCCATTCATTGACACAGAAGATTCTGTAGGAGTCGTTCCCGTACTTCCCGATCCCATGCAGCTCGATGGGGTACTTCCACTGCTTGCTCAGGTACTCATCTGCAACGTACAGTCACAGACTTCACTGCCTGCAGGCGGGCAGGTCGCAGAAAGCAACTCTGAACAAAATCCTGATTCTCTGTTATTGTAACACATTTCCACTTTGGAACTTTTTAAATGAAGAACACAAGTTTTAGCTATTTCCTGGTGAAACTAGGTGATGAATCCCTATGGGGTACATCTCAAACATCTTGTAAACAAATCACTGCGGGTGAGTTTTTATTACACCTCTCTCCTCAGAACCCACAGCAGAATACTTTTAGTCTAAGTACAGAAAATACCAGAATCTTAGAAAAATTCTGGCTAGAAAGGCCTTCTGGAGGTCACCTGATGCAAAACAGAGAAAAGCCACCTTATGACAGTGCTGCAAAACACAAACCCAGTCTTACAGAAAGGTTTAGGTTGGAAAAGATCCTTTAAGATCAAGTCCAACCATCCTGCAGGCATATATTTTTCCACTCAAAGTTGTCTCTCAGACAAAGGTCTCTTGCAGAACTCATTATGTAAGTTACTTCATTCTCAAAGACAACAGGATCAGCAGCTTTGCATATGTAAGACCAACACATCCCAAAGCTGCATAAAATAAATCATCACCAGTATTTGTCAAACAGTAATAAAAGTGGCAGAGCACTGTTTGAAGACAATGCTGTTTGCCTTGCCAGTATAATTTAGACCGTTCCACAGACACATTCAGGAAAACCTACCTGAGAACTTGATGATGGTTTTTGCTCTGAGTTCGTAGAGGCCAAGAGGTTTGAGCAGATGTGACATTTCTTTCCAGTCTGCAGCCCTGGTTATTTCAGGGGAAGGATACTTCTTAAGGAACTCCCAGAGCACAGGAATCGCCATTTTGCCTAGTGAAAGAACCCATCATGAGGGCTGGGTGGGTAATTTTCTTTTTTTATTACCTATGTGTACTTTTTGAAGTGAGCTTTTTCAGAGGCAAGAGTTAGAAATTAAAGATGTTTTTACACTGTTAATATACACTGTATATTAACATGAGTTAATATATATTTATTCTTTCTTAATATATATTTATTCTTTCATTAATGCCATTAAAAATGGCAGCTGTTCTGACCCTGTAACACCACTCCAACACTTACACAACACAAAATTTTACTGTTCCATTTACCTGAAGTTTTATTGAGAAATATGGTTGCAATGAGAAGTTTCCATGGATCATGGAAAAGTGTTTCTTGGACCAGGTTAAAAGGAGAACGTGGAGGAGTCCATTTTCTGAAAGCCTTCCTTCTAGGTGGGCTGGGAGCTGTACACAGAGGCAATACAGGAAAATTTACTGGACAGTAAAGGATAGATTTACCTATTTAAATGAAAACAATAATAAAAAATATTAAAAAAAAAAGAGACCACCCTTTGAAGCAGATTCATCTTTGTTGGAGCACCACATGGGGATGGAGCAATGGCAATTCCCACAAAAATTTTACCTAAATGCAGGGGACTATGTGTCCCCCAGCACAGACTGCAGTAAGTCAAGGCTGCCTCTGCGTGCCCCCACATTCCATGTTACATATATTTTCTGAGGAGAGATGCCCTCCCCAGCCACTGCCATGCTCCTGCGCAGGTACAGAGCAGCAGCCACTGGGTACAGGGTCTCCCCTTGACAGGGGAAACACCTCAGCAGTCTGAAGAGAACTTCCCCAAAGCCCATTCACCCCAGCACCTTGCAGCTGCTGCAAGAGCTGCCAAGGCGTTGCATACCAGCCTTAACGGCTATTTGCCAGATACAAACCACTGAGGTTTAAAACAGGACATGATGAACACCAGTGCAGTAAGCCAAGCTCTCTAATGCCACCTGAGCAAGACCAGCCTAAAAATGGAAGAAATTTTCCATAACATCACTCGATCTTCAGCCATCCTATTCCTCCTCCACAAAAAAAAAACCTATTTCCCTAAAGAATATCATACCTTCTTTACTGTATCTACTTGAAAAATACGGGCTCGTTTTCCTCCTATCCACTTGTGCTCGTGGTATAGACTCTTCTGTAAAAAATAAAAAGTTTGCAGTAAAAAGAAAAGAAATAAAGTATTTTGCTGCCATGTTTCATAGGCTATTTCTATTTTACGTTGTGATGGAAATACAAGGATTTCTTGTAATTGTACAGAACATAAACGTGCTTTAGATTCACTCCAGGGCTCCCTCTGTACTTCAACTCTACAAGAAATCCTCAGTAGATAAACTGTTACTTTGCCACAGTCTGAGGAAACAGGCTCAAACTACAATCAAGGATTAAATGTTGTCCACACACTCTAGCACATGAAACAAGATAAAACGAGCCTTTTTTAAGAATCAAACTGACCAACTGTGCAACAACATTAAAACTTAGTGAAGCGAAGGTAACGAACATTATTACATTATACTAAAGAGATCTGTAGAGTAAGTTCCAGTTGTGAATAGATCTGCATTAAGTTAAATGCTGCTGGATAAAAAAATGAGTCAGATTCAGATGTCAAAGCAGCTTGACCTGAAACAGAATACTTTGCTCCTACAGTTACGAGAACCCCTGGCAGAATGTTAGGAACATATTCTGCCTCAAAACCACATACATACCTGGCATCATTTTAACTGCTGTGAAGTTTGTCTTATCACACAGCTGCAAGATGTTAGCATCTGTTTCAGTGTCAGATTTAAAATCCTGGTTACCCGGCCTCCTTTGATCTGTCTCTTTCTGTATTTTGAATCCGCTGGTTCTCTCCTCAGATCTTGCGGAGGATGCGTCATTAGAACCTGTCTCCACACATTCCTCCTCTGCCAGGCTCTCCAGCTCCCTTTGTGAGAGAGCTGTCACTGACCTCAACTGTGCATCTGACCTTGACCTGGACATTCGTAACAGAGCTCTTCCTGCATCCACAGGGTCTGCATTCTGATCATCTACGCCCTGACTATCAGTGACACACCTGTCTTTCCTTCTACAAAATTTCTTGTTTTGAAGGCACTCAGTTTCCTGTTTGTTACATACTCTTCTCCGTCTTTTGGTTTGGGTATTATCTTGGTTCCTCTTTTCTGAGCTCTTTCTAGTTTTCTTATTCTGAACACTTTTTCCACCTGCCCCTTTTTTGGTTTTCAAACAGTCCTCTGGGTTTATGCCTCTCATGATCAAATCTTCAGTTTCCAGAGTGAACGTAACTTCTCCCAGGTTTTCATTTCCAGTCTGAATATTTTGAATTCCATCCTCTGCGCTGTTTCGTACACTGAGGTCTTGCACTTGACTGTGACAATCCTCACTCTCTAAAACAGTTCTCACAGCTTCTGTGGCGTATTTTTTCACCCTTGAACGTGTACTCTGATAAGGAGCTGTAAAATCAAAATCTTTTGCTTTTAGTGTCGTCTCCCCAGTTTTCCGAAAATACTCCACAAGTGCAATTTTCGATCTTAGGTTATTTCCTTCAGGACTGTGGTATGATAGAAAAGTAAGTTAGTGGTGACTTCTTCATTCTCTCACTCCTCACTTAAAAAAGTATTCTAGCAATTAAGAAAACAAATAAACAAAAAAAATGACAAAAAACGGTTGACAGGGTGATGTCAATGCAAGTTTCTGTGACTTTACAAAACAGTTTACAGACAATCTCGCACACATTGCACACTTCGCCTCCCGCACTCCGCACACAGGGGTTTAAGTGCGAGTGAAGCCTGCGCCGGGGGCAGGGCTGTGCCCAGGGGCGGCAGCGGCCCCCGCCCGGGCCAGCCCTCCGGCTCCGGCCTCACCGGACAAAGGGCACCGACCCCCACGCCATCCTGCCCGGCTGCCTTCGCCTGGCCACCTTCTGCCAGCCGCCGGGGACGGCGCCGGGCCCGGCCGCGGCCCGCTGCCTCGCCAGCCCGCTCTCCGCCGCGGCGCCGGAGCCCTCGCCGCTGGGGCCGGGCCCGGGCCCGGCCCCGGCCCCGTCTCGGCTGCCGCCCGGGAGGCTGCGCGGGGAAGGAGCCGCGCGGGTGGGCCCTGCTCCGAGCGGGGGGGGCCTCGCGGCGCGGCGAGCCCAGGTCCGGGCTTGGGCCCCACGGAGCAGCGGGTCTGGGTCCGGTCCGGCCGGGTGCGGCCTCAGGCCCAACGCCGCTCTGCGAGGACCACCTGCCGCCATCGCCGCCATCGCCGCCATCGCCGCCACCCCCACCCCGCGGGCCGCCCCGGCCCCTACCCGCGGGCCGCCGCTGCCATCCCGTCAGCCTCCATTACGTGACGCCCTACGGCGCGCAAGCGCAGCCCCGCCCCGCGCAAGCGCAGCCCCGCCCCGCGCAAGCGCAGCCCCGCCCCGCGCAAGCGCAGCCCCGCCCCGCGCAAGCGCAGCCCCGCCCCGCGCAAGCGCAGCCCCGCCCCGCGCAAGCGCAGCCCCGCCCCGCGCAAGCGCAGCCCCGCCCCGCGCAAGCGCAGCCCCGCGCCGCTGGCGGGAGCCCCCTACCGTGGCGGCGGCCCGGCGCGGCCCCGGGCGCAGGCGCGTTGCCCGTGGCGCCGGCGGCGGGTGTAAACAAGCGTGCGGCGGCGGTGCTGACGCGGGGTTGTGAGTGGCGGCCTGGCCCGGCCCGGCCCGGCCCGGGGGATGCGGGCCGCGCTCACCTGGCGCGACAAGGCTGAGCAGTGGTGAGCGGCCCGGGGGGCATCAGCCGTGCCGCTACGATCCGCGGCGCAGCGAGGCGCCCGCGCCCCGCCCCCGGCCTGTGAGGAGAGGCGGCGGCCTGCCGGCGGTGGGGGAGCGGGCCGGGAGCGGGCCGGCTGCAGCCTGGCTGCCGATCAGGGTGTGCCGAGGAGCGGGGCCGGGCACGGCGGCGGCCCGGGGCAGCTCTTTCGGGCTGCGCTGGGCCCGCCGGCACCGCCCCGTGCCGTGCCCCGCCGCAGGGCCCGTGGGCGGCGGGAGCCCGTGTCCTTGCCCCGGGCAGGCATTCTGCTGCCCCCCGGGCAGGGCAGCGGCACTCCTGAAGCGCCCGGCTGATGCCCGCGGTCCCCAGTAATGCAGAGTCCTTTGTAGGGGTTGGTTTTTCTTTTTTTACACGTCACGTTCAGCCGAAGGCCAGCAGGCTGTGCCTGTATCCGTGGTCCTGTATCAAGGGTCCAGGAGCAGGCTCCTTCCTGCCCCCGCCCGTGCGTGTTCAGGCCTGGAGCCAGGATGGTGGCCGGTGCCTGGGCTTCTTCCTGGCTGCGGCAGGCGGCCACAGAGGGTGCTCGTAGTTCGGGGAATTTTCTCAGAGTTCGATATACGCTCAAGTATGCAATTCACCATTTTTTTTAATGCGGCAGCTTTGACATGAAAAGAAATATATTTTCTGCCTACTAATATGGGGTTTTATTGGGGGTGGGTGGTGGTGGTGGTGTTTGTGTTGTGTTTTTTTTCCTCTAGTATTTATGATCTTGCATTCAAACCAGATGGGACTCAACTGATAATTGCTGCTGGAAATAGACTCCTGGTAGGGAAACTTTTTTTTCCTCTTGCCTTTACAACTGAATGAATATGATTTTTTTCACATTAACTTATGAATATAACCTATCAAAAATCCTCTTATCTCTACTCGTCCAGCCTCATAGCTACATACATATTAATGCAGGCTATAAGTGTAAAGTGTTTTGAAGCTTTTTAATGTTTCTTACAAAGTTTTAAGCTCTATTTCCAAAAGTAATGAGATTTAAGTTACTTGCATCATCTCATCCTCTCGCACCTCACCCGGTGGTTTGAAATCCATTAACCTGCATCCACACTTAACACAGTGGCATGGTATACAAATACTGTGTTGTTAAAACTTTCTTAGAATCTCTGTGAAAAGGGTAAAAGAAACTCAAATCAATGTCCCTACTTTGTGAGAAGCTTCCAAGTAGAGCTTTTTGCAGTTCCCTGGGTCTGTTTGTCTCCTGCTTACCCATCAGCGAGAGCAGCTCTGGACCATACTTCTCACTGTTCCTGCAAGGCTTTCATGTGGGGCAGGTGTAGAAACTGCAGGGATGGATAGATGATGGATGGAACAATTACAGAGATCAGAACTGCGGGACAGCAGTCTTTGGATATGTTTATTGATGATCCTTTCCAGTAAAAAATCTACTGCAGAGAAAGGAAGGAAATTTTTAAAACAAGATGGCCTAATGAAGTGTTTGGAAATTTCTTTCGTGCATCTAATTTTCTAATACAGAGTCTTCTTTCTGAGAAGTATTTAATTAAGGAAAGCTTCTTCACTTTAAAATGTTTTGTCTTGCATGGACTGCATGCTATGCAAAAATGCAAACATGTAAGTGTATAATCTTGGTGGCCTTCAGTAATTTTATATCCTGGTCCTCACTGGAAGACTTTTTAATGTATGGGGCTTGTGTTTGTATGTTTGGTTTTGATTTTATTTTATTTTTTCCCTTTGTTTAAATAGGTGTATGATACTTCTGATGGAACCTTAATTCAACCTTTGAAAGGACATAAGGACACTGTATACTGTGTGGCTTATGCTAAAGATGGTAAATATCACTTTGAGGGGGAGGTGAGCTTTGTTAGTCTGGTTTGTGAAGTGCCTATCTTCCATTTCTTGTTGCTAATTTATACATAGAGAAATCAGGGTTGGTTGTTTCAGTAATAGTATCCTGAAGGTAAGTGCTGGTGTTTTGTTTGTTTCTTTTGAATGGAGAGTCTGAACTGCCATACAAATGCTACATGCAGAAGTACCATATTTTTACATGTAAGGCTACCTGTTAATCCAAGACCGGTAGTCCCCACTTCCCCTCTCCCACTTACTTCAGTGATGGTTAAGTTTATATTTGTGGGGTAACATGAAGAGAAGGCTTACCCCAGAGATCTTTCTAGACAGAGACCTCTTTCTAGTAGTCTACCTGCCTCTGATTTTTATTCCCCATAGTTCCACTATCCCAAAGCTTCCTGATCTTCTGATCCTTCATGCAGATCCTCACTACAGACTTTATTCTGCTTCCAGTTCTTTTATTGTCTCTGATTCTTGTTCTGTGGGGGCTTACTGTCTGTGGGCTCAGAGGACTTCCTCTCAAATACTGCTGTTTAAGTCACAAGGGATACCTGTGAGGATGTGCCATTTTTCCCTTGGCACTGTTAACATAAATCTCCAGCCTGTGGCTGACAGTATTGGAAAGACTGGCTACATGCTTGCATGGCTGGGCTTTAATGAGGCATGCTCTGTTATTGGAGTTTCACGTAGTTGAAGTGCAGTCACATCAAGGCACTTGTAGTGTTAGGCCCTTTACTACTTGAGCCTTGTCAAGTTTAAGAACTTCTTGCTCTCTCTTTGATTGAGTGTGTAGAGTGAAAGTGATTCTTGTATGTGCGGGATTTAAATTGTATCTAATTCCTAGGCAAACGTTTTGCATCTGGCTCCGCTGATAAAAGCGTGATAATTTGGACTTCAAAGTTAGAAGGAATTTTGAAATACACGTAAGTGATGCCTTTCAGTTCTGCGCCTCTCAAAAGCGGACTTTGATTATGCACTTCTGCTGTCAAAGAGTATGTGCCATTAGATTTGGAAGAAGGTTGACTAAGGTCAGAGAAAATGCCAGGGGATAATAAGAGAGGGAAGAGCAAAAGAACAGTTGAAGTATCTGAATGAGGGAAGAAAGCAATTAAATTCATAAAAGAGGGTGGGAAGTCTCGATAAATCTCTGAATTTAGAGGGCTGGCAGAGAACTGGGGAAGCTCAGTATAGCTCAGAATAAAATGAAATAAAATATGACCTTGTATTATAAACAAAATTAATTTAATTTGGTTCAAAGATCAGATTAAAAATAAGGTTTGGTACTTTTGGTGCATTTCCATCTTTCTTTTGGCAGTGTTTTTATGTCATCCCTCTTAAGTGACATCTTCAAATTCTGTTTCAAAATGTATGTGTACATTTATTACTAGATAGTATGCACAAGCTAGTGTACTGCTAGGAGCATACACAAGCATGCTTGTTTTAGAATTTGGCTATAACCTTCAATCATATTTCACAAACCACCATCTATATCCTTTTTTAGCTAATCTTGATGAAATACAGTGAATCCTGCACCTGGAGACAGTTTTTATAAAGTTTATTACTGTTTATTAGTTTACAGTGATAGCAGGTTAATTTGATATAATATAAACTGATCACATTATTTCTGGCATCTGGTAAATCTTTCAGCTATTTTGCTGAAACTCAGGAAAGGGGACATTTAAGAATGATTTATTGAAATATGATTGTTACTTCATTCTAGGCATAATGACTCTATACAATGTGTTTCATACAATCCTCTTACTCATCAGTTGGCATCCTGCTCTTCCAGTGATTTTGGTATGTCTTCTTTCTCTAACTTTTCCATTAAGCCAGTATATTCTTTTAGTTCTATAGCTAAGCTAACTACAGATAGGTACAGTTCTTTATATCCAGAAGAGATGAGATACAAAGCTACCTAAATTTAAGTAACATTAGATACTTATTTAAATCACTTAAACTCTGTTCGAAAGGGCCATGCAGTGAGGCACCACAGGATAAAATGTACTACTTCGTTACTTTGATTTTTTGCAGACACCTTCTGTGTTACTTAGATAGATTCCCTGCCCCCCATTTACTGCTAAATAATAAGTATTTAAATGCCCTTCTAGCAGTGGCTGAGACTTTGATCCCTCTGAAGTCCCAGCTGAGTTTTCTCACAATACTAGTTTCCAATCTGAACACTAGTTAATGCTTACTTGTAATTTACATTGGCTTTTTGTTTGCTTTAATCAAGGCTTGTGGTCTCCTGAACAGAAGTCAGTCTCTAAACATAAAACTAGCAGTAAGATTACTTGCTGTAGGTAAGTTTTAAGGATTATGTGTATCATTTAAGTTCATTTCAATGCAGACCATTCCAAATAATATGCAAGCTTAAAGAAAAAAAATGTTCAAGTGAAATAGTTCAATGTATGCAAAGGCAGTACCTAGTAGTATGGGATGGGCACCTTGCTGTTCAGTAGGATTGTGTACTTTGTGCTGCTTTGGCACTCTCATCGTTATAAACGCTACTCAGGTATTTTAATGCTCCAGTAGGAATATTACTAATATTTGTCAAAGATGATTTGTTCTTTCTTGCATAGTCTTCTCAGGGAGCTTTTTTTTTTTTTTCTTCCCCCTTCTTTTTTAATAGCAAAGGGTCTTGGTTTTTATTTGATACTGTTTATAACTGAATTCTTCTGAAAGTATCAGAGAGGTGTTCTGCTCTTGAGCAAGTGTCTTCTCTCTCCCTCTGTTCAGCCATCTTGTGCAATAATAAAATGAAGGTGGCGGAAAAATAATTATACTTTCCTTTTGTAGAGTTGTTCATCTCCTGTGTTGTTGGTATTTTCAGTAGAAGGCGATATTACTATTATGGGAAACTTGAAGCAAGGGTACATTAATTTGTGTAAAGTCATCCATCTAACTACAGTAGAGATGAGAATAGAAACCAGGTCTCCTCTGTCCTGCACCATGCAATTTTATCTGATCAGTGTTCTAAATGTGTCTTTTAAAACAGTCTGGTCTACTGCCAACACTGTCATCCCCAAAAATGTATCTGTTACTTAGCACATGTTAAAGTACTGCAAGCAGATGATCGCTTTATTTTTTTTTATTTCTACACTTTATTTCTGTGTATATTATAAAATGTTCTTGCTGCAGTGCATGCTGTTGCCATAAATGTGGATTTAGATGCATAAACAAACTGTAGGATTACTGGCTACCTCCCAGAACTCCCTCTTAGATTGAAATACACTTCCATCATCCCTATTTGAGTATGCTCTACCATCCTACCTTCCTGCTGCTTGTTTTTAATAGTTTGCTCTTCAGTATGTATGTGTTTTACCAGCTGGACGAACGATGGCCAGTACCTTGCTTTGGGGATGTTCAATGGCATTGTCAGCATAAGGAATAAAAATGGTGAAGAGAAAGTTAAAATAGAGCGTACAGGTGGTGCTTCGTCTCCAATATGGTCAATTTGTTGGAATCCATCCAGGTAAATAATTTCATCCTTCCTTTGCTCATGCTGAATAGATAATCCTTGGCTTATTGATGGTGGAAAGACTTTTATCCCTGCTGAAACAGATTAATGACATGTACCTTACCTTTTTTTTAAGTGATTATGTATTGGAGTTTTGGCTTTGCTGCCAGCCTTTGAGTGGAGAAACTGGGAACAAGTTCCACTTAGATCATAGAATTGTTTGGGTTGGAAAAGACCCTTAAGATCATAGAGGCCAGCTGTTAACCCAGCACTGCCAAGGCCACCACTAACCCATGTCCCTACGCACCACGTCTACGTGTCTTTTAATTACCCCCAGGAATGGAGACCCCACCACTTCCCTGGGCAGCCTGTTCCAATGCTTGATAACCCTTCTGGTGAAGAAATTTTTCCCAATATCTGATCTAAACCTCCCCTGGCACAACCTGAAGCCACTTCCTCTTGTCCTATTGCTTGTTACTTGGTAGAAGAGACCGACCCTCACCTGCCTACAGCCTCCTTTCAGGTGGCTGTAGAGAGAGATAAGGTCCCCCCTGAGCCTCTTACTCTCCAGGCAGAACACCCCCAGTTCCCTCAGCCGCTCCTCACAGGACTTGTGCTCTAAACACCAGCTTTGTTGCTCTTCTTTGGACACGTTCCAGCATCTCGGTGTCTTTCTTGTGGTGAGGGGCCCAAAACTGAACACAGTGTTCAAGGTGCAGCCTCATCAGATCTCAAGAAACATTTTTTTCTTGTGTAGTATTTTATGTGGCGCTTTTTTTTTTTTTTTTTTTTTTGTGGGTGGGGATGTGTGTGGAGTGTGGTCTGTTTGGATCTGGGGGAGATAGAGGGGAACTGTTTTTTCACTTCAGAGGGAATATTGTCCCAGATATGTGAATAAACAATTGCTATTGCAGTAGATGGGAGAATTTTTGTAGTAGAGCAGATGAACAAGAGAAGTCAGTTCACAGCTGTTAGAGGAGATACCAGTATGGAAATCCAGGCCTGGCAGTAGGTAATGTAGTCAGACGACAATGAGCAAGAAGGGATCTCTGTGGATTTCAACTTGTGAGTGAAACTTCAAAGGAGCATATGTATCTATATTATCTGGAAGAGTAATTTATAAAAAGGACCAAAGGCAGGGAGTATTATGCAGGGTGCAAAATCAGATATTAAATAAATAGGAAATTCTACATGAATAGTTGCCTGTATGGTCTGAATTTATTCTGCTAGCATGTGTTCGTTATGAGATAGTTCTTAAGTATGTGATAGCATGTTGCTTTTTCCTACAGGTTACATGCATCATTCATTGAGCAAAGGAGGGTGCTTACTAAACAGCTTTTCATTAGGATTTTTGTCTGCTTCCTTTTTGTTAAAAGGTTTGAATAATTCTAGAGGCATTATTTGCAGCAGAATATTCAGATTACCATCTCCCTTCTTCCTCTCTTCTCCACAGGCAAGAAACTGTGGAGAAGGTGACTCTCATGTTTTGCTCTAAGCTGAGCAGGTCGTGTCAGAGTACCAAAGCTAAAAAATCTGAGACCTGAAGCTTTTCCTTGGGCTACTGCTGTTCTCACACAAACAGTTTTTTTTTCCTGATAATTGTACTACTGATAATCATAGTTTACTCTTGCTCAGCTGTATTGACTTTAATGCTATGGTGGCTTTGTACTACTGCAGCTAAGAATCCAGGCCTAGGTGCTTGATCTGTTTAAGGGACCATTAACTTCACTGTACCCACTGCTTATAGAGCTGTATGTGAAGTCATACATCAAGCTTTGCAGTTATTTCTGTAAAGGAGACTGATTTTTCTTTTGTGCCTCAAGCTGTCTTCCTCAGTTTTAAATGGCGAGATGTATCTACTATCCTTTCAGCCTGTTTTTTTTTTTTTAAAGAGTAATATGGAGTCAATTCTGCTATCCTATTACTTAGTTGTATTGCTCTAAGAAATTTATTAATAAATTGCTGTAGAATTACTACTTTTTTTTTTTTTTGTTAGAGATGAACGCAATGATATTTTAGCTGTGGCAGACTGGGGTCAGAAGCTTTCCTTTTACCAGCTTAGTGGCAAACAGGTACGTTTTAGAAAGTGTATTCAAGAGTGGCAGGGTATTTCTGATTCTGCTTTGTGTCCTATATTCAGAGTGTTTGTATACTAGTGCTTTATTAGCTACATTAATATTTTCCCAACCTTTTATGAGTCTACCTTTTTTTTTTTTTTTAACCATCTCTTCCTTCACCTCTTGTTTCTCCTATGGCAACTCAGCTGCTGTCTTACGATTTTTGTAGTAAAACCCTACAACTTTGCTGGCTTGTGATAGGGTTTATTGGTCTGTAGAGGACATCTTTGTATTTTTTGTTAAGGGGTTTTTGTGAGTTGCTTGCATTCTGAGCAGACTGGTTTGGGACTGGAGGGATTCTTGGATGTATTTTAGAACTGCCTTCGGGAATCTTAATATAGCCGGTGGTTCTGGGGTATTGAAAAGTTGCACATGGCCAGAGAGGTGAGAAGAATGGTACCAGTGACAGCACTTGTTGCCTTGGGAAATATGAAATAAGCCTTTTGTTAATGTTTTTGATTTCTTTTTTCCCCCCCTTGTAGATTGGGAAGGACAGAACGCTCAATTTTGATCCGTGCTGTGTTAGCTATTTTACTAAAGGAGAGTATATTTTACTGGGAGGTTCAGATAAACAAGTTTCCCTCTTCACCAAGGATGGTGTGCGTCTTGGTACCATAGGGGAGCAAAGCAGCTGGGTGTGGACGTGCAAAGTTAAACCAGACTCCAACTACGTGGTAAGTACTACATTTCTCTGATGTTTTCACAATTTGTCACATAAGGTAAGACCAAAAATTGCAAACTCAGTTACTTATTCTAGACATTCTTAGTGAGGCAGCAAACCTGAGCAGTGTTTAGTGAGGTACTAGACCTATCACTGAAATTAAAAATATCCTGAACAACGAAAACTTGGGCTGTAAGAAGGCTGTAAATGAGTATAACACCTGTTTTCAGGTGGTAAGGCATTTTCTGCTTCTTGATTAAAAACAAGAGAAGGGAAAAGAAGAAATGGCAGCTAATAACTTCTAGGTTGACCAAATTTAATTCCATGATGGAAAGAAAATGTTCAGATCGGTTTAAGTTTCTAGCATTACACCTTGTGGAAAATGCCAACGTGGCCACTGTTAGCTGTAAGTGCGGCACTCAGGTCACTGTACAAAGGTATAGAGATATAGAGCAAATTGAAAAACAAACACACACCCCACCCCCAGAAAAAAAACAAACACACAACCAACCCGAAAACCGACAACAAAACCAAACAAAACCCCATGCAGTATGGTGGTCTCCATGGTCTATGAGATCAGTACTCATTTTGCATTGCCCTTTTACCACTGTTTAAGAACAAGTAGGCTATAATTGGTATCAATCTATACATTATGCAGGAAAAGGAACATAATGTTCATATAAATAGTACACATTTTGCCAGTTCTCACCTACATGTACCAATTGATTGAAATTATTTTCTTGTGTTCAGGCAGTGGGCTGCCAAGATGGAACGATATCCTTTTATCAGTTGATCTTCAGCACTGTTCATGGCCTTTATAAAGATCGCTATGCTTATAGAGACAGCATGACTGATGTTATTGTCCAACACCTCATCACCGAACAAAAAGGTAATTTCACACTTGCAGTCAAGCTTCACTCTCACTCTGTTTTGGTTTTTTTAATTAATATCCATCAGAACACTTGGGATATATGCTGCACATACCAGACAGATTGTTGTCACTTTGACAGTAAAACTGAGGAATACTGTTTGCAGGGACAAGAGTACAAACTTGGATTCTGGAAGTTCGGTGCTGACAAGCTTAATGAAAGATGTGGGGATTTGAAAGAACATTGGGAGGGACAGAGGCTTTTAAGATAAGGTTTTAATCTCTGCAAATGAGATAAAAATACCATACATCATATTTAACTTTTTTTCTTACTTGCACCCTCAAGGATTTGTGCTGATTTTGTTTCTTCATATCCGCTGGCTTTTTATGGCAAGGAATCAAAATATTGCTCCTGGATGTGCTGTTGACAAGTAATAGAAGGTGATAAATTGTGATGGAGATAGTAGATTACATAGATGCAGAACAACAAACGTACCCAAGCAGAAATCTGCTTTTAATTTTAGGGGTGCTTTAGAAAGATTCAGTTTTAATAAGTTTTCTGATTTCTGTATCCATTGTTTTCATGTCAGCTTATACTGTTACTGTTTTTGTGGTTTTTTCCCTTTCTAGTTAGAATAAAAGGCAGAGAACTTGTAAAGAAAATTGCCATCTACAAAAACAGATTAGCAATCCAGATGCCAGAGAAAATCTTGATATATGAGTTATACTCAGATGATTCTTCAGATATGTATTATCGTGTGAAGGAAAAGATAGTAAAAAAATTTGAATGCAACTTGCTGGTTGTATGTTCAGATCACATTATTTTATGCCAGGTATGTGCCTTAAAATCTAGAGTAGTATGGGGTGCATTGAGTTTTTAAGATAGCTGTCCAAGTAGCTGGTAGGAAAAGATTGTACTGTGTAATTTATTACAGTTTTTCGCCAAGGTGCCAATGTGTAGTGCTATTGTCATGTGCAGCGCTGGCAATACTTCTAAGCAATAGCTGTGGCATGCCATGGGTGTTTCGGTTCCAGTGAAACAGTCTCTGTAGTGAATTGGATAAATGAGCACATAATCCAGGGGAACTTCCGGGTGGGGGTGAACTACAAGAAAAAGGTGGGGGTTAATTTGGTCTTGTTTGTTTACTCATAGCATTGGAAACCCTTAAATAGTCAGTTTAACAGGGTGAATTCTTTGACTTTGTTTACAATTTTTATATGTAGAAGAGGGGAAACGTGCTAGTATAGTAATAAATACTGCACATCAGAGACACAAAGTTTTATCTTTACTTCCACACAGTATTTTGTATGTTATTGTGTCTTTAGGAGAAAAGGTTGCAGTGCCTCTCATTTAGTGGCACTAAAGAACGAGAATGGCTGATGGAATCTCTTATCCGTTATATTAAAGTAATTGGAGGACCACCAGGAAGAGAAGGCCTCTTAGTTGGTCTAAAAAATGGTCAGGTAACATGTAATGTCTGCTGTGTGTCTTTTCACTGCAAGTAAAATCTGTTCTGTGCTCTTAGGGGGAGACCTTAGGAGCAACATGCTCTTTTACAACCTTGATTTTTATATGATAGAGTCTCATCTTGTGATTAAAACTCAATTACCTCTTTCTTTCACATTCTCTGGCCGTAAAATTTATACGAACATGTTTAATTTTCTCTGAAGTCCTTAAGTTGTTAGGAACGAAGTACAAAAATGGAGTTCTTGGTGAACTGAGAGAGGGTTTGTCTTTAGTGTGTGTGTGTGTGTGTGTACGTTTCTCCTGATGACCACTTGTGAAGGTGTGGATGTTCTAGGGGTGAAATTGCTGTCTGTTTCACGAGCCGGTTAACAGCTGAAAATTTCAAACTGATCCCAGAGGTATTGATACAGAGAACAGGAATAGAGATGAAGTTGAGATCCTTTGTCTTCTGCATCTGTGCTATATATTCCTGTAGTATTATATTAATGTAAATTTTTAACTAGTGGAGCATTAAAAAATCTAGGATGTATACCATATGATTGATTTGTATAGGCTTGCAACCTAGAGTATGTTGTGGAAGCAAGTCTTTTCAAGATACCTCAAACTGAAATAATTTCCTTGATTTTAATACACAGTTTATCTCTGAAAAAAAAGTTGCAATTGCATGCTTTAAACAGCGTTAAAGCTTGTACCTGCTATGCTGTTTCTAGTTTTAGTAGTAAAAATGGGTGGACTCACTTTGGTTTCAAATATGTCTAGATTCTGAAGATATTTGTCGATAATGTCTTCGCAATTGTCCTGTTGAAGCAATCCACAGCTGTGCGCTGCCTGGACATGAGTGCATCCCGAAACAAGCTGGCAGTTGTTGATGAAAACGACACCTGCCTAGTATATGATATTCATACCAAAGAGTTGTTGTTTCAGGTAAAATTCAAAGTTTAGGGTTTTTTTATTTCTTTGTTTTAAAAGGGTCAGGGGGGCAGGAAGTGATTTGGAGCACAGAACATACCGAAAGTGTTGCTATGCAGAAATTAATGTAACTGATTTAAGCCATTAATCACATTTTGTAGGATTTAACTGTGATCTATTTTTCTATCGAAACCACCCTTTTAGAGATGGTAGACAAGGAGTTAAAAGACAGGAGATATATGTGAGCAACAGCTGAATAAAGAGCACTTAAACATGTGACCTTTTGAATTTAATTTAGAGTTCTGTCCTGGTTCCCTCTGTTGCATTAGAGTTAATGAGCATTTTGGCTTAATCATTAGTATGAACAGAATTAAAGCCTAAATTTATTTTTTTATTGTGTGTTCCAAGACTATAAAATGAATAATGATAATTCTCTTTTCACTGGCAGTTTATCAGTCATTCTAAAGGTTCACTCACATTGATGAAATGTTTTCAAAGAAAACTGGATAGATAGTATGAAGTGCTACAAAGACAGGGTCTGTTTCTTTTTGTAACAGGCAGAAAAACAATTGATTAAATGTGCTAGTTAACAGTGTATTGTTGTGGAATTTTTGTATTATGTTCTACAGTTTGACAGTATGGACCGTTCATAAATACAAAACAAAGGCAAGACAATTACAGCTTTTTATTAAAATGTAAAATATGTCCCTCTAAATCTGTTTAGGAATATACTAGGCTTTAGAACATTACAAACATAAATAGTAAGTCTGTTTGTACACACCCAGACTATAAGAAGTCAAATGTTCTAGCTGAGGGATGTGTATTTCTTAGGAAAGATGTGATTGCATCTGTTGTAATCATCAGTTATTTTGCTTGTTAGGAACCCAATGCTAATAGCGTGGCTTGGAATACACAGTGTGAGGATATGCTTTGCTTTTCTGGAGGAGGGTACCTCAATATCAAAGCTAGTAACTTCCCTGTCCATCAGCAAAAACTTCAAGGCTTTGTCGTGGGCTACAATGGCTCCAAGATCTTCTGTCTTCATGTTTTTTCTATGTCAGCTGTTGAAGTTCCGCAGGTAATCCTTTAATCTCATTAAGTGTTGCTTTACATTTCATAAACATCAGTGTTTAAGAAGTGAAAAAGCTTTTCTGAGATTTACTTGTATTCCATTACCAAAATGACTGCAGTTCACACTTTCTTAGTTGTTTTTTGTTATGTTGCATGATGGGGATTTTCTTGTTTATTTGGCATTAATTAAGCTAACTTCCTTTTTGCTGTTGTTGATTGTTTTTTCTAATTCTCCCTTTCTACTTGCAAATGCCCATAATCGAAAAGCAAAGATGAAGATAAGGTGCAGGTGTTACCTCTTCCTGTATTCTTACTGTAGTTTCTCTATGTACCTTTTCTCAAGTTGTAATTCCATTTTTCTTATGAGTACCATCAAATCTTGTCTTATTGTTGCTTCATCTAGATGTGTTTAGGCAATATTTAAGCTGTATATTTTAGTCTAAATGTGTAATATATGTGTAATCTTTATATATATTCTAAACTTAAAGAGATTGCCTTCCACAGATTGCTGGTTTCTGCATTATGGGAAACAATGGAAAAGTCTAACACAGTCCAATAAACAAAAAAAACCAAAAATCTGACTTAGGCATCCAGGTGTGGACAGGATTTGAAACTTAAGAGTCAGTGAAGAAGGCAACAGTGCTATATGCTTTTATTAACTAACTGCTACCTGTGTTACAGACCCCTTTCTGTTCCTCTGAGGTATTATCCAGATCCTTAATTAGGCTTTGGGTTGTCCCATGTTGTTGACAGCCATGAGATCAACCAGGTTTAGCACACTCTTCACCTGGCTTTGATATGCCACAAAATTATTGTGACATATCACAGAGGCAGCTTTTTCAAACCTACACTTTTGGAGGGAGGGAGTACCAAAAAGTATACAGCTAAATTGATAAAAATAACATAGAAATCAATCTGCATGCTGTCTTTGGTTGCAAACCCAGAGGTAAAGGTAATCTAGCTGCAGTGCTCCCTGTTTGTTCAAAGGGGTTGAGCTGTAGCTGCAGAGTGTCAGCCTGCACTTGACTGTTTCTCTCATAGGACAGGTCAGCATCTTTTGGCCTTAATAGTCATAGTGCTGGTAAAACGGCTTTGTCATCAGGGTTGGCATGAAAGGGTTACTTCCTCATGATACCTCTTCCCGTTGTCTGAATATTTCCAGGGATAGTTCACACCGGGCTGTTGTGCCACTTTTTATGCTTTTAGCCTTTGAGAACAAACTACCCCCTCCTTTCCTCTGCTTCCATAGTATTGGGAAAAATGTCGTCATACATAATATTTAGCTTGTACGATGCTCAGAAGAATTCATGTTTTTAACTACTTCCCAATATGCAAGGAACTGAAGTTTTCAAGATGGATGAGTTTTGAATATAATTAACTCAGCTTGTCTAAAGATACATAGTAATCACCCCAGAATGTCGTTCTATTATAGAAATAACCCATAGATTTGTTTGTGGAGCTTGTAATGGTTATGATTGGAATGGGTTTTTTTTCCCCCAATGTATGTAGATAATTTCATTAATATATCTCAGTATTGTGCTTTCTAATACGTGTTTTTCAATGGAAATCCTCAGTCTGCACCCATGTATCAATACCTGGAACGAAAAATGTTTAAAGAAGCCTATCAAATTGCGTGTTTAGGAGTAACTGATACTGACTGGAGAGAGCTGGCCATGGAAGCCTTAGAAGGGCTGGAGTTTGAAACTGCTAAAAAGGTAAAGCAGTTATTTACTTATTTAGCAGGAAGCTTGTTTTATAATTTTTTCTATATGTGCAGTCTGTGTGTGTGTAGTGTATGTTTTACGGCTGGAATACAAAGTGGTATTCCTGGGTCTGTAGTGTTTGTATGTTATCCCACATGCCAAAGATGTTCATTTGTTACATACGCAGGACCTTGAGATGAGGTTTTAAAATTAAATTTAATTTATCACTCTATATAAATGTCATGTTCTAAATCAAAGCGTTAAATGCAAAGAAAATGGTGTCTTTCATCTGCTGGAAAATGTGTTAATGAATTTGAGGGAAATAGAAGCGGGACGTTGGTGAGTGGCGGTGCTACCCACCGGGTGGCAGCAAAGAATGCCCTGTTGCCTGCTCGGCTCCCGGCTGGAACGGTACTCTTACCGCCCCCCAGGTACTCAGTATAATCTCAGCTCAAATGTGGAAGTTTCATATTCTTTGTTATCTACTCATTATTATTCTTTGAAGGCAATGGTCATGGGATTCCATCGTTTTGGTCATTTTCTGTCGGGAATGCCTTGGTTTTGGGAGTGGTCTATAAATGGGCATATACTGGAGAACAGTTTTCTGTGGCAGAAAATACTTCCTTATTTTTCTTTCACCACCTTTTCTTAAATAAGAGAGGGTGAATCGAGTTCAATGTTATGAATTTGTATGAAAGACAAAACATTCTAAAAATATACAGGGAATGACCTGTAACGATAGGCATCTTTTAATAACAGATTTTTTTAAAAGGAAATTAAATGCTTTATTTTTTTTTCTTTTTTTTCCTTAAGTGGAGGCATCAGAATAATTCCAGTTCCATGGATGGCTTTATGCAAATAGATATTCTTAAAAAGAAGTTTTCAGCGCCTCCTTGGAATCTTAAAGTAGTGCCCTCTTAGAATTAAAGCGGATTAATTCGAACAAAAGCAGCTTCTTGACATTAAAGGCGCTCATAGTTCCTAGTCCAATCTGGTGTAAGCAGAATATTCTATGCCCTCTTAAACATTCGTTTGGTTAGAAATCTCAAACATGCTGTCTAAGGAGTTAAATTTCTATTTTTTGATGCATGTCGAGAATAAGTGCTAAGCTGCTGTAACTTGCACGTGACACTGTCACTTGAGACTTTGGGTTGCACATTATCTTCATTTGCAAAAGACATTATACTGTCTTGCAGTACTTTTATCTTATCGTTGTCTTCCTTTCCTCTCTCTGAGCTACTTCCATGCTGGATTTTCAGAATGGTATAAAAACGATAAGCATATGCAGTATCCTTTGGCAATACAATCAATTATACGTTCTACCTTGTAATAGTTTCCTTATATTTTCTTGTCTGTATCATGCCTCACATCAAAATGGAAAAGCTGCAAAATAATCAGAATAAATGTATGTAATATTTTAAATAGAAGTTTGTATTTCTTGGGGGACTGACATACCTACACCTAATAGTCCCTGCCTTTGCTGGTTTATTTTCAGTGATAAGCTGTTTGGATTGTACCCCTGTCAGTCTTACTGCAGTGCCTCAGGTGCCTCAGTTGTAGTTAGAGCCCATCAGGTTAGGGACTACACAAATTCCAGCATATTTCTGTCTGTCCTGTTTGCACGAAGACAGCTTGATTAATGCATAACAGTATTTTGATGTTTTTTTTCCTGGCTTTTCAAGTTAATTCCTTTTATTTTTTTTTTTCCCTTTTCAATAGGCATTTACCAGGGTACGAGACCTTCGATACTTAGAATTGATCAGCAGCATAGAGGTAAGAAAGTAAAAGATAGGATATTTTCTTACACTTAAGTACCATGCCAAAATCTGTACTTTCTATTTTGGAGGAACTTTTGTTTGGATAGTGCTTCTGACTGTTGGGAGATGTGTTTTAGAGTGAAAAATCCTGATTAGCAGAGGTGACTCAAACTCTAGTCATATGACTGAAACTTCATGGGGGAAAAAAAATGGAGTATGGGACAGTGAGAACTTCTGAAACTGTTTTCAGGAAAACTGGAAGAATATTCAATAGTCAGTTAATAATTGGTAGAATACTGCTGTGCTAACAGAGCTTAATACAGAATGCTTCATAAACATGAGTTAATTAAGCCTTTCCCTACCCCCTGGAGGTAGGTAATTACTATTATCTCCTCTTTGCAGAGCCAGAAACAGGCCCAGAGAAATAAAATGACAAACTCAAGGTCTCATGACAAGTCTGTGGCAACTGGAAATAGAATTTAGGATTCCTTACTTCCATACTGTGCTCTAATCACTAGTTCTTACTCTTTTTACACTTCTTGATAGAGTTTCACCAGACAATAACTGTCTGTCACAAGCATGTTAAAAGACAGGGTATCACCTTTGTCCTTCTACAAAGACTTCATGATAATGCTTAGTTTAAAGATCTGTGTTGAGATGACATAAAGGGAATTTCTGTCCCTCATGCTAATTAAATTTACACCTTTTCTGAAAGAATACATTCCTTGTCTTCCATTTCTGCTGAGCTGTCCTGGTTCTGTCAGAATGCCTGTTGGCTGCAGTTAATGGTTGGTGGTGTCTGACATGGGACAAAGTTCTGCATTAGGAGCCCCCCCTGCCCCATTTTTTTTTTTTTTTTTTTTTTTTTAGCATTCTCTCACCACTTCTAACCTTTCTTTTCCACGTACGCCTGTCCAGATCTGCGTCTGTTGAGGGTATTCCAGAATTGTCACATTCTGCTTAATAAGGAAAAAATCCCTCTGTAAATAGGCATAAACTTACTTTCAGACTTCTTGAAAATGCTTCTTCTGAAGTGAGAGTTCTACATCATTGCTTACTCTTGGTTGTGGTGTATTTAATTTCTTTTAAGGCTTGTAAGGGTGTAACTAAGCACACATGTTCCATTAATGTCATGGTTTTCTCAGTAATGACACATTAGGTTTTTTTTTTCTTATTGGTGGTAGCAAGAAATGTAACTGCCAGATCTCTCTATCTGGCAAGATTCTGTGAAGTCTTTAAAAAATGGTGTAACAATTCCTCTGACTATGCTTTTAACCAAGATTTTAAAGCAAACTGTCAGCACTAGTCCAGTATCAGCCTAGCCAGTGTGATGAGAAGGCATGATGGCTGAGTCTCCTTCGGCAGCAGACAATCGAATTTATATGCTCATGGAATGTTCTTCCTCCTTTTGTGCAGTTTTCTTTTAAATGCAGTTCACATCTGTATATTTCCAAATGAGGTGGGCTAATGGTGGTAGTAATTTTATCCAAAGTGCAGGGTAGTAATGTGTTTCCAAGTTATAGGATGAAACATGCACATGTGTGTGTGTATATATATATATATATATAGTATTGGTCCCTTGAAGTCGGTGTACCGCTGGGTCTGATTCACATAAGGCGTTGCTTTGTGGCACTGCACACACTCTGCCTCTGTGGTCCCTTCCCAACAAGAGTGAGCAGTTCCAGTTAGCAGGAGAGTATGTACAGGCGCTCTGGAAGCGACTGCTGCCTACCTGAAATCATGAGCTTTTACGTGTGGGGACAGTGGCAGTGACACTGTTTTTTTTATTCAGAGGCCGGTTAACACGCTTTTTGAACGTGCTTATTGCTAGCAATTATTTTCATGTTTATCATCCCACCCGCATATATTGTTAATTTAGCCAAATTATATGCTGGTGAGTTTTTACAGGAAAAAATGAGGCACCCGTCAGATGCTTTTTTTAAAATAGCATAGCGTAATGACAGCATGTGTTCATTTTCCTGTCTGAAATCAGACGAAGTGATTTTTCATCACTTTGGTTTGTACAGTGACATTTAATTTTGCTCTTCCTAATTTTAATTAAGAAGGGATTTAATCCTTTAATTATAAATTCACCAGAAATGTAGGAGAGGCATAATTATGATATCCTGTTACAGGTTTTTATTAACAGTTAAAATCTAAGCCTGAGAATCCAATTCTTCAATGACTATTTCTCACCTAGGTCCTGATAATCTATAGTATTTTCTACATCTCTCTCTGTATGTTGGGTGGTTGTTTTTTTTTTTTTTTTCCCAGGAGCGGAAGAAGCATGGAGAGAACAACAATGAACTGTTCCTAGCAGATGTTTATGCCTACCAGGGAAAATTCCACGAGGCAGCAAAGTTATACAGAAAAAGTGGACATGAAAACCTAGCTCTCGATATGTACTCTGATTTACGGATGTTTGACTATGCAAAGGTAATAGTTCACAACTAAGTATTTAAATGTAGAAATATTAATGTACCTGTGACTGTTTTCAAAATAGGATCCTGCAAAAAGATTGGATGAAATGTGGGCTTTGAATTCTAGATTTTATTTTCTCAGTTGAAGTTAGTTTGGCTTATGTGGGGAAAAATGGCTATCTTTCGTGCCTCAGTGTAGTGGTAGCCTTTTTCTTCAGAGTCTACTATTGAAGTAGCGGATTGTGTTTTGTGTAGTCTCAAATGTGTCCGTGGAATTCCTGGCTTTTTGGTGGATTTTTTGTTGGAAAGTCAAAGGTGACTTTCATTCTGATTATATAGTAGTATCCATAGTAGTTTTCCTTTTAAAAAAAAAAAAATTAGTTTTTATGGCTTTGTTCCCCATTACCTCGCTCAAGAGTCCCTTTTTTGTATTCCAAAGATGATAAAATAGTGCACATGCAAAGTGGAGGAGAGTGTACATGCATTTAATTCACTTCCATATTATAATAAAAATATTTTTCTTTCAGAGTTTGAACTTAAATAAGGTATGTTAGTTCTATATTAATGTATTTTATAAAGTGTATAATAATCTAGTATATGTTTGTTAGCAAATCTTCTTTAAAAAAAATCTGTTTCCATGTAGAAATGAATTTAATATGGTCTTAAAGACTGATGGGTTTATATGGCGATAAGAAAGCATTACTTGGCTTTTAAGTCTTCCATGGTGTTTTCTTATCAAAATCCCTGAGAATGCATGCACTGTTTAGTCTCATTCATCACTCATCAGAGCCTTATTCTGCCCAATACAGGACAAAGACTTTACCATGACGTGCATATACTCTTTTAGCATAGATTCCACAAACTGTGCTACAGAGAGATCTTTTTCTTCCAAGAGCTTAATATAAATACTTTGGGGCTTTGCTGATGTAAGTCTGACTTCCACTATTTTTGGCTGATGAGTCTTTGTTAGCCTCAGTGGTTTTGGCTCCTCTTGAACATAAATGTAATTCATAGATGAAAATTTTCCCATAAGTCTTCGTAAGAAGCTTTTAACTGTTGGCCATAGTCATGTCTATATTTAACTAGTGGAGAGCAAAAGGTCTTGTGTCCTATCCTTGAGAGTAACTCCATGCAGAGGAAATTAAAGGTACTTCCTAGCACATGAAGGAAGCTTCTTGTGCCGGGAGTACACAATACATGGAAGAATATGTAAACCCCCCTTGTCTGCTAGTTATTTTTCTGAGGAAAGATCTATAGGGAGTGTGGTGGGTTTCTGTGTTGGGGGGTGGGGGTGGTGTTTTAATGCTGCCAGAATTAAGCTTAGGAACCCTTACAGAATCTGATTTCTTGAGCTTGACTTTGATTAGCTCTGGCTAGAGAGTCCAGACTGGAGGCAGAGGTCAGGAAGCCCTTTGGTATCTGGTCATAGGCTTGTTATTGCAGTACCAGATCACAAGTTACTAAGAACTCACAAAACACTCTTTATACAGTAAGAAGCTGAGCTTTTGATTTTGGACTTATTTTGGTGACCTAAGCTGGAAAACAAGTTGTGTGAAAGATGTTGTTCAACTTTATCCTTTTGCTTTGTTTTTTCACATTCAAAGATTATCATGGCATCTTTATAGTTATTCATTTGAATCAGGGCTGTGTTGCGGTAGGTAATGCTAGAGCAAAATCTTATGTGGGGCTCATTTAAGAGGTGACGTTCTCTTGGTCTTCTCTGTGTTGGGGTATAGTTCTGTACCTGTCAACTGGCTGCATCAGGGAAACTGCTGAATTGTGGTAGTGGAACAGATCTGTGTGGCTGCTTTTGTAGGGTTTTTTTGCCTGTTTGTTGTTTTGGGGTTTTTTAAATCTCAGTCAGAATTTACCAGAAACACAGAGGATAAGGTAATTTTCCACTCTCTTCTCACCCTTCCATTTCTCCTCTGTTACAATTTTTCATTTGGTAGAAGCTGTTTTAATGGACAGTAGCCTGTTCTGTTAACAGGAAAAATTGCCCTTAATTGATCTTCGAGTGTTGAAGTACTTCCTCTTTTATTTTTTTTTCTTTTCTCACCACCAACACCACCCCCCTGGCACGTGTTGTCAACAGATGCGAACCATATGGTGCCAGGGCTTTGGTATTGTCAGGAGAAGCTGAACAAACTATTAGAAATACTTCCAAAATGGTCATCGTTACAGCATCCAGGCTTGGTGTTTGCATTCTTTGCCAAAGTCCAACCAGTAGTTCAGAGTCACTCTTGCTTTTGAGCAGCTGTCATTCTGTCCTTATAAAAGAACTTCTTTGATATATTGTAATATAATGTCTTTGAAGAAATCAAAATTTCAGCCTGTAACTCATTTGTGGCTGGGCATCCTGATGCTAACATATGACTAAGTGGGCATACTATTGTTAACTAAGCATGGGCTGGGGCTGGGCCATCTTTGAGAGGGAAACTACCTTTTTGGCTTGCAAAAGAAAATCTGAAACTTGGAATTGATCTATTACAGTTTTTGACATTAGTACCTTTTTTTTTTTTTTGGAAAGGCATGTTCCTGAAAAGCATGCAGAAATAGTAATTTGTGTCCACTTAAACAGGCTCAACAGAGCAAGCTTTCCAAGAAACCAAATGGGGACTTTTATTACCTCTGAGGCATCTGTATTGCCTTTCTCCTGGCCCTCCCAAAATCTCCCACTTTCTCTTTTTTAATTGAAAACCATCTAAATGGGAGACTTACCATTTTTTCCTACCAAACATTGGGCCTTGATGATAAATTGCTGGTCTGAATCTGTACATGTTGCTTTGTATGCAGTGTTTCTTTTCTTAGGAGGCATAATGATATTAATTAAAAAAACTTGTGTGTATTTTAGAATGTTGACTCTAACAATGTTTGTAACCAGAAGGTAATGCAGACTTTTGTATTGCACTGTTTCAGGATTTTTTGGGATCTGGAGACCCCAAAGACACAAAGATGCTAAAAAAAAAACAAGCAGATTGGGCCAAGAATATCAATGAACCAAAAGCAGCAGTGGAGATGTACCTCTCTGCAGGCGAGCACATGAAGGCCATAGACATCAGTGGGGACCATGGCTGGGTTGATATGTAGGTTTTAGTTCCATCTCAGATAATGTATGAAAAAAATCTCAAATGAGTTGTTACGAATTCTGCATAATTTTAAAATAAGACAAAACTTGTTTGATATGCGCCTGTGTTTATATCAAATTGGGTATTTGGAACACATCTACAATTAAAAATGTTGTAAAAGTTACATGTTTAGAGGGTCGGGACATCAATATATTACAAAAACAAATGCATTACAATGGTAAAAAGTATGAATGCATTTGTCTGTAGTATGAGACTGTCTTCTAAAATATGTATGCCTTGAGCTTTTCAGAGTAATCATCACAGGAGTGCTTATATATGGGAACCTATTTCTGTTGGTTTAAACTGTTAAGGGTAATATCTACTGGGTAGAGAAGATAACTGGAGCACAGAATCCCTAGAAATTATGTGGCTACTCCTGTCACTGGTGAAATTCTCCCTGATTTGCAACAGGTGACACTGGGTCATTTGCTGAGTTGCCATACGATCTCAGCCTTCCTTTGCCTCAGTTTCGCCTTTTTTTGAGGCTAAGTGGGTCATGTTTATTCGGGAGTCATTTTGTTTAGGTCAAGGTTGAGGAAGTGTGTCCCATGTCACTTAGTCATTTAGGATCTATGCCTTCCCTCTGTCCTCATGACCATGTAGAGTCTGAGATACAGAGTTGCATGGACGAGTGAAGACTGAAGGAATTTGCTTTGAGTTTGTAAAAGGGCTGGGGGGTGGGGGCAGGGAAGTTGCAATATTTACTGAAAACTGTTTAAACAGTGTTGCATGGTACAACTATAATATTAAATAAGTGGTTAAACATGAAATTATTAAATAATTAAAAGGCGAAACAAGGCAGAACCTGAAACATCTGACTCTTTTACTGGGTCTAGGTTAATTGAAATTGCTCGAAAACTGGATAAAGCTGAGCGTGAACCTTTGTCAAAATGTGCCTTCTATTTTAAGAAACTTGATAACCCTGGCTATGCGGCAGAAACCTACATGAAGGTTGGTGACCTGAAAGCATTGGTCCATCTCCATGTAGACACTCATCGCTGGGAGGAAGTAAGCATGCGCATGATTTCCGTGTTTAAAACCGCTACTTCTTACTGTCTCTGGTTGCAAGAAAGGGAGATAAACGTCTGACTCCCCCCACCATTATAGTGAAGGGAGAGGCAAGGAGGGAGGCTTCTGTAGAATGTGATTCAGAGTATTTAAGTTACTTTTGTATGGCAGCATTTATTTGGTGCTGGTTTTATTTTTCTTTGGTTTTCTTTTTTGTTTGTTTCCTAGCTGAATATTTCTTGGTCTCACTTCTGAGCACCTTTTTTGCCTGTTGAATTATAGTTGCCCACTTCCAATGGTGATTCGGGGGATACTTCTAGTCCATTAGAAAGAATAAATAGTAATTACGGGAAATTCTGTTTTGAACTGTATTATTTTTAATTTGGACACACCTGAGTGAGAATACCACACACAATTTAGATCTGATGAATGTGTGCTGTGGTAGTGTAGACCCCACTCTGTAACTGGATTTATGTTCCTGATTAGGTAAAATTCTGACTTTGCCGAGTTTTTCCATAAAAACATGAGTCTACCAGTACCACCTACTTCACAGTTGGGGTCACCGTTAATTTTGTTCTTGTTTCTTCACAGTAAGTTTTTGATAGGTGTGGTTTCTTAAGGAAGTGCTTTCAAAGTACTGCTGGACTAGACAAGGCCCCCTTCCCCCAGTTATGTGGGCACTTCGGAAAATTGTAGACTTACTGCTTTGCTGATGAGTGAGTTTAGAAAGTGAATCTAAACTACATTTATAGTGTTACTTCAATTGCTTTAAAAGATATATTCAGTAAAAATAAAAATATTTGCCTCCTGCTGTGAAATCTACTAAATTTCCTAGATAATCACTTTCAAGTTTCCCTGTTTTAATAACCAGACGGTTACTGTGCTTAACTTTTTTCTTTTGTTGTTGATGGCTTTTTATTTTAACATACATTTGTTTCATACTGGAGAAAATACAGATTACACTCCCTATTCTGTGTATAAATTTTTATTGTGAATTTACTTAGAACTAAAGGATTGATCCCATGGAGTATTCTAAACCCTTTAACTGTTTAAACCATGCAGTGTTCTAAAAATGAATTTTTTATTTACCTCAGGCATTTGCTTTGAGTGAAAAGCATCCTGAATTCAAAGATGATGTCTATGTCCCTTATGCTCAGTGGCTAGCAGAGAATGATAGATTTGAAGAAGCCCAAAAAGGTAGGAATGTTACTGACAGAACGTTGGTCACTTGGAAGAGTATGGACTAAATTTCAATACAGAGCGTGCAGTCTCTGCCCAGCAGAGTTTCTTATCGGTGGGATTCAAAACAAAATAGAATCCATGTTTCCATACTGGTCTTAAAGTAGCTGGAAGTTTCCTTATTTGTTAAGAAAATTTGATGGATCTGTCAAAAATGATGGCATCTAAGTAAATTCCCAGACTTTCCATCTCATGTATCTGAGTGTGGCAACAGTATCTGGCATATAATCTGAACTGTCTTTTTAAATATTTTTAGCATAATAGAATTCAAAGTATGGCAGTCAAGTTTTAAACCTGAGTGAAAAGCATAGGTTTTTTCTTACTGTTAGGTAATGGGTTTGTACAAGTAAAATTTTCCTGTTTCTTTAAGAATTTTTCATGAATTTTGTTAGGCTTATAAAATTACCTTTAAAGAGAACTGTCAACCTTCCATCATGTGGACAGGCTTCAGAATTTAATTCATAAACTGTTCCAGGGACAAGGAGATGTTGAAGCAAGCTCCATGTGGAGCCAGCACGTTTTTAGTATGGTTACTTTTCTCAGGTGCAGCTCCATGTGACTGTTGCATCTGCTGTTTCCAGAGCCAGCTCAGATCTAAGCGTGTAACTGCATTTGCTTATAAAGGCCAAGCTAGTGAACATGCCAGACAAACTAGTTTGTGCATCTCTGTGCCAAAGCTTTGAGCACCTGGCTTGAGGGCAGTTTGGTAGTTTGCACATAGAACTCTGTGAATATAGATATGTTATTCCCAGTTTGTTCCACAAAGCTCTGTGTTGCTGTGGCTCAGCAAATATAAATGCCCCAGAACCGGGTGAGCTAGAGGTCATTGTGTAGTTATGTGGGTATTTGGTTATAGCTGAGCTAGTGAAATCCGGAGGCAATTGTGCTGTGGGGTTCGGTTTTGGGGGGGTCAGTTCCCCCCCCCCCTCCCTGTTACCCTATGTGAAGACTGTGTTTACCAAATGCATGTTTACCAAGTGAGAATTCAGTGTCTTTATACTGGTTCCTCAGCATCAAATAAAGAAATGCTATTAAGAAATGATAGAAGGATATAGCAAGTGCTGTACTCTTTCAAGATATTCAGCATTACAAACCAGAGCACTAACTTCAAATGTTAATTTATTGTAGTTCTGAATGAAGTTGTGATTTGCAGTGTTTAGAGATTGCCATTGTTTGTATCAAGATCTAATCATCATAGTATTTTTGCTCTTTATTTAAAGAAAAGCAGCCAGCATTGTACAAAATCTGTGAGCTCAAGAGCTGCTGAGACGGTGCAAAAGCCACAGAATACCTACAGATGCTTCTCATGTTCCATTAGTGTCGCTGCTTTCAAGGAGAAAAATACCAGTGTATAATCCTTTTTATCCTGCCCTGGATAGACTGTTTGATACTGGCTGAATAGACTGCTCTTAATTTAAAAACATTAATTTCAGTTAATTGATATAATCTCACTGTAAAATCCTCTTTGTTTTGGCTTTCTTTGTAGCATTTCACAAGGCTGGCAGGCAGAGTGAAGCTGTGAAAGTGCTGGAGCAGCTAACACACAATGCTGTGGTTGAAAACAGATTTAATGATGCAGCCTATTATTATTGGATGCTTTCCATGCAGTGTTTAGATATAGCCCAAGGTAAGTAACTGAAAGGAATTTTGTATTTGTTACATTCTCGTGCATGTAGACAAATGGTTACTGAATTGAGATAGCATTGCTGCAACTACTTCACTGTTGTGTGGCTTTGTTTTGGGGGTCTTTTTAATGCTGTGCATAACTCTGGCTTGTGCTGTTTTTGTAGTCCCCCTCGTTTTGCTGTGTGCTTATTTAAAACAAGTAAGCAAAATGTGGCAACATCGGCGTGCTTAGGCCTCCTTCTGAAATCTGACTAGAGTCAAAAGCATTGTCTCCTGGGACCATGTATCCTCATGTACCTTCCCACAACACACATTAACTAGAGAAGTGATTGGAAGGTTAACGTACTAGTGAATAAAAGATGTTCTTGGAGTGTAAGATACATCTAGTATTTGAACAAACATAGGTTGGAGAGGTACTTTACAAAATATTTCCTGCCAACAGAGATAAAACTGATTGTTAGCTATCATCTTGTCTTCTGAATGTATTTCACTGGGAGAGAGGTGGAGCCAATAGTTAATAGGTGTAATTTAGTAGTGACGAATACAGAAGATTGATAATAGTACCTTTTGCCTGGTGCTGTAAGTACCTGGTTTTTTTAGTTCAGCTGGTGCATAATAGTGCTGTTCTGATACCCCTCAGATATTTTATAGAGATGCAGATTTTTTCAAACGGCTTAGTAGTGTATTTGGTATCTCTGAAACAAATGTTTCAAAACTAGTTTTATTTGTAAACTCTGAAGTTCCAGATGAGGTTTCCAGTGATGCGTGCATACTGTTTTCTACCCTTAACTAAGCTATAGCCTCTAGTTGTATTAGAACCACTGCCTCAACTGTTTTGTCTTTTACCATGCTGGTTTTTAGACCAGAAAATCGCTCAGAAAAATGGCAAGTCTGTATAATGTGTGGTTTGCACAGGTAGATGGGACACACATGAACTGGTACATATCTCTCGTAGAAGTGCTGGCTCTAAAATCATAATATGCTGTTTTCTTCCAGCTGAGTCTCGTAGACTCAACTTGGAGACTTACACTAATGCCTTTGCCTCCTGCAGAGAATGAACAACAGAAGACTGAAATGTTACAGAAGTTTCATCACTTCCAGCATTTGGCAGAAGTTTACCATGTCTATCACTCTATTCAAAGATACACTGTAAGATACTCACTTCAGAAGTTGTGTATTTATGCTTCCTGAGCATTTTTCTTTAGGGAGTTCATAAATAACTAGAAATAATGACTTTTCATGCTATTAAATATTGAGTGTAGATTAGTGATACTGTATAGTAACTTTATGTCTTTATTATACAGCCTTCTGCTCTACTGTACTTGCGTTGTCTTAGTTCCTAAAAATTGCAGTGCAGTTTCAGCAGATCTGTGCTTGTCTCCGTGTGAGTAGACTGTGACGACTGACTTTCCACCCTCAGCCCTTTTTTGCTAGTTGCATCAGTTTGGTTCGACAGCCACCTTGAGCCTCTGGTCCTACACAGGCTATGGTTGGCTTTGCCTTTAATCATGGGAAAACAAGATTGAACAGAAGAAGGCACCCTAGCTTAGGGTTTCCCACAATGTGGTATGAGTATCAGTCAGTAATGATGTCTGTATACTACTCCAAAATGATAAGCAGTCATGAGCAACAAGCTCCTGCTACTTCCAGCAATTATAGTAATGTTGCCACCACTCTTGGTGGAGATGGCTTTTGTAAAACATTTGAGAACCCTTGGTCTGTGCCCTTGCCCAAAAGAAGACTGTGCTGTTGGAGGTCTTTGCTGGACAGACTGCTTCAGACCTTACAGCGGTGGAGACTCCACACTACTGCTGGCCAGTCTGCCGTCATTTTTAAACAGCCTGTTAAAGATTCTGCTTTAGCTACATGCACATCTTTTCCTCTCTTTTATGCCTGCAACATGCAGAAAGCTTTGGTGATAAAGACATGCAAAATCTACTTGCTATATTCTGTCAGCACCTCTTCTCTTTGAAATGGTATGAAAGAAACACAGTACTTGAGATGCCTAGTGCAGTGATGCTTAGTGAAATGAGTTGTTGGTTTTCCACTTTAGAAATACGTCTGTATTTTTAATACTGCAGGAGGAGCCTTTCAGTTTCCACTTGCCTGAAACCCTCTTCAATATTTCCAGGTTTCTGCTTCACAGCTTAACAAAGGAGACTCCTTTAGGGATCTCAAAAGTGTATCCTTTCAATACAGTACAAAATCTAGAAGTTATCTTGCAAGGTACATGAAAAAATAATTGGTGTTGATCCACAATGCAGAGATCTCCTGTAGGATATCTTCAGTTTCAGCTGTTGGTTATAGTTAATGGAAACTGACTTTTGTTCCTAAGGAAACAATCAACATCTTCAAACCATTGTGTGTTTAACTGTGCTATCTTTTTATTTTAATAGTTTTGAAGAGCTGTATAGTCTTAACATTTAATTCTCAAAACCACCCACCCAGTCTGGTGTATCACCTTTGTCAGAGAAGCAAGTTCTAGGATACCAGTCGCTGCAACAGGATGTTGGCTCACAATCTTGACAGTGTTGTTGCAAGAAGACTGAACTGAGACAGGAGCGGGGCGGGTGGGGAAAAACCAGGAGCTTTTGCTTCACATGAGGCTGGTTGGTATAGCTGTGTAGTGTCTGTCAGGCTAACATTTGCACAGCTTTGTTAGTGCATATTGCATCTTTGGAGAGTACTTCATAAGCTGTCTGTGTGAACCCTGTGGAAATGCACCTGTCTGTAAAAGATAACAAGAAGAGTCACTGGATGCCACAGGGAGGCCAAATTTTCTTGGTTTTCACTTCATTTATGGCTTTGGATGGGATGTTGGCTTTCCTTTTCCTAACTTCCTCACTCATAAATAATCTTTCATAAAGTCTTTTATAAAGTGCCTTGTGATCAGTAGCTTTCTAAACAGCAGTTACTGTTACACACTGATGAGAGGGAAAGACAACCCTTGGCCAATGACACAGAGCACATGCTTTATTTCCAATCAGATCATGTGTATTTAGTTGGTGTCAGTGGGTTGCTGGTGTTGTAAGATTTATTTTACAATGGATATACCCATTCACCCTAAAATTACTGAAACTCTGTGAGTGGAATCAGAATATTTAACCAAAGCAATGTTTATGTAGGGTAAATTCCTAACCTTGCTAACAATTGCCTACAGGCATTTGGATAGTCCTTTCACACTTGTTTTTCAATGGAGTTATGTAAACAGATTTCTCTTGTTAACGCCCATTAAAAATACTGGTGTTGGATATGCTTCATTGCACAACTTCTCTGATTGGATAGAGTATTGCAGGTTTTCCTAAATGCCATATGTATTTTTATTCCTTAATTAAATTATAGCAATACATTATTTGCCCTGGCAAAACAGAGTAAAGCTCTTGGTGCCTATAAACTGGCTCGTCATGCCTATGACAAGTTGCAAGGACTGCAGATCCCAGCTAGGTTCCAGAAATCAATTGAGCTGGGCAGCCTGACAATCCGATCCAAGCCATTCCATGACAATGAAGTAAGTTGTAATGTGTTTCATGTTAATCATTAGTATGTGGTTATGTGGCCTAATGCAAGAATCTGAGTTGCTGCATGCACAAAAAAATCTGAAATATATTACGCATAGCTCTGTGATAATTATATTCCTGCTGGAAGCACAGTCCTTCTGTTGTTATTCTTCAAGTTAGACTTGCTTTTGCTCCTGAGAACAAATGAAAATCAGTCCTTTCTTTATGGGCAGCTTCCATCCTCCCTCTCCTGTCTTGCATCTGCCTTCCTCTCTGCCTATTAATTCTTTCAAGCCTTATTCTCTCCGATCCACATGCAATTACTCCACAGTCTTTGTCTCTCTTTCTAGGTGGAGGTCACTTTCATTTGTCCCACTCTTAGCACTCCTTCCCTCCTCCCTTTATCCCTTGAATGACCTTCCTTCCTTAAAGTCTTATTTTAACACCTTTTCTTCTTTAACTGGTCTGACTTTCTGTAGTGTTCTATAAAGCCATGTCTCATGGAGTACTCACTAAAAATAAATTGTATTGTGCAAGTGAACATGCATCTGGCCACCTGATATAATAGAAGTACAATCTTAAGAACTGCCTAAAATAACTGCTCTTGAAGAGGGATGAATTAATTTGAGAACTTGTATTTGACCAAGCCTTAGAGCAAAAAAACTGCTTCAGTAACCTTCTTTTCAACTTCTTTTGTCACTGCAAGGGGAAGGTGAAAATTTAATTGTTAGAATGGTGAAGATGGCTATTTTGAATGTGGAAAACTTGCTGTTTTATTAAAAAAGGAAAGTATTTTCAGTCGTTAAAGCATCTGATTTTACAGCAGTATTTCTTCCAGTTTAGCGCTGATGTAGTATCAGTGGTGTAAACTGAAGGTGCCCATATTTACTTGAAAGCAAAGAGTTCAGGATGTGCTGACCTGTTGATGATTACTGTGCTCTGTATGTGTCTTTGCAGGAGCTTGTGCCCTTGTGTTACAGATGCTCTACCAACAACCCTTTGCTAAATAACTTGGGGAACGTCTGCATTAACTGCAGACAACCTTTCGTCTTCTCCGCTTCCTCCTATGGTGCGTTGGAATATCACATTTCACTGTACTTTTTAAGTTGGTAAACAGAGTAGGCTAGTACTTAACACTGCAGAGAGAACAAATTATTTGGTCAAACAAATCTTTCCTCTCAACTTTAAATTTGACTAAGTGGCTGCCTCTTGTCCCAGGGATTCTTGGATTTCATCGCAGGATAGCAGCAGTAAAACATTGGTTTATTGTGAGACACGGAACATATGAAGTGTTTCATTAACACAGATGTAATCCTTTCAGAAGCTGAAGGGGGTTTTGGTTTGTTTTAATTTTTCTTATTTAACTTGCTTCATGAGAACATGTGGGCAGAACACCACTGTCACAGAAGCCAGAGAGTTTTCATTTCTTAAGGGGTACAGTATCTTCTAGAAGACATTTTATGAGTACTTGCAGGTCAAATGCACCTTGCTTTTCACACTCCTTCAGAAGTACTGCATCTGGTTGAGTTCTGTCTGGAAGATGGCATCACAGATGAAGAAGCTGTAGCTCTCATTGATCTTGAAGCTCCAGCATTGAATAAAGGAGAGAATAAATGGCAAGAGATGATGACTGACCGTATCCTTTTGACTAAAATTTGTTTGCAGTCCTTTTCTTAGGGAAAAAAGCAACAATTTTCAATTCCCTCCCCCCCTTAGGGTTAAAATTTTCTGTTTGTCATATGACAGATGTAAGTGCAATTGCATCATGTTTCCTTTTCAAGTTAGTGTAACAACCAAAGTGATGTTTTAACTAAACCTAATATTTTCATTAAGCTTTTTATCAGGACAGTTTGTTTCTAATCATGCGAAATATTTCTTTTTAACAATGGAATGCCATGTTTCACCTATTCTGTTTTAACTCCTTTCTGTAAAGAATAGGGAAAATCTGAAGTGTGTTATTCACTTCTAGTAACAGTTTGCTTTAGAGGCTGCCTTCTTTTAGCCAAGGGAAACCAGCATTGATTTTCTTTGTAACCATTCCTGTTGGAATCTGTTTGTAATTCCTTGGCATCTAGAGCTCCCAGTTGGTATGGGGGCTGTATAATATTAGGTACAGTGTAATGTACAAGAAAACACAATCTCTGACTAAAGCTGCTCAACAATGCAATTTAAATAGGCTGCTTCATTTGCTTTTTTCATCTGTCAGAAGAGGGCAGAGAGAGAAAGAAGGCAGAGCTGATGTCATACTTGGTTGTGGTCAGTTTTGCCATTCTACAGCAGCTGCGATGATGAATTTCCTCAGTCACTGTGAATCACATCAAGCCCTTCTCTCGTACTTTCTATGATAATCTAGGCACTGTAGCTGCTTGAGAACACTCTGGAGCAACAAGGATACCAGTCCTGCTGGTATGCTTTCATATTTATTCTGAGTGCTAGCTACTGTGAGGACAGCTAATTTTACAGGAACTGTTTTTCTTCCTTAAGAAATGCATCTAGATGCGCAGAGTTTGAGGCTTGATGACAATACAGATATTACTGAAGATGATGATCCCTTTACAGCAAAACTGAGCTTTGAGGTAAGAGCCTTACCTGTATCTTCCAGTATTTGTTTCTTTCTACCAACAAAATTTAATAGAAAACTTTAATTTGCAATCCATGCCATTCTTCTGGTGTGAATGTTACAAAGACAAGAGAGATACAAAGCAGGAGACTGAAGAAGGCACAGCAGCTGAGAGGGAAAGTATCAGTTAACTCTTCTCTTAAAGAAAGCCACGAACAAACAGACACCCCCCACCCCCCAAAATCCTCAAACCAGCAAAAATCTTAAAGTAAACATTCCTGGAATTTGGTTTTATCATCATGCAGTGATACCACAGGGCTGTCCCCCAGGGTATTTCTGTGTCTAGGCAGTATACCTATAAAACAGTCATTACTGTGAGCTTTTAATAAAGACTGTAGGCTTGGGTGTTATTCACAAATAATTGTGTTTAAATGAATAATGGAAGCTCACTGAAACAGAGTTAGAGATGTGGCTGGATGCTGGTATCGCTGAAGGTACTGATAAAACTGACAGTGAGTTTGGTGACACTAGACTCAGGCTCATTCTATATTAGCTTTTTCTACTGAATTTGCCTTTGCTTCTTGCAACATCTTATTAATCCTCAAAGGGCTTTGCAGTTGGTAATAGTAATTCTTTCTAAACTGCTCTCCTGCAGCAAGGAGGCTCAGAGTTTGTTCCAGTGATTGTGAATCGTGCTGTTCTCCAGTCAATGAGCCGGAGAGATGTCTTGATTAAACGCTGGCCAAAGCCACTGCGATGGCAGTACTACCGTTCGCTGCTACCAGATGCCTCCATTACCATGTGTCCATCATGTTTTCAGGTAGTGTTTTCACTGGAGACGTTTAAAAAAAAACCAACACCACACAGCCAAAAAAAACCCTACTGAGAACCCTATGGCTGAAACAATTTAATAATTAAAACCTCATACTTCAAAATGTATTCAACAAATTCCTGAACAGTGCAGAGACAGAGAAGGTGATGAAAATCAAAAACTAAGCTGTGTGATGCACAGAGGAACAGTTGCCTTCTGAAAAGTTTGAGGTAGCTGAATTTGAGAAGTTGCACTGACAGCAAGTCAGAGCCTCTCAAGTAAACCTTGGCTGAACAACAAATGATGATTTGTATTTATTTCTTTTTGCTCAGTGTCTCTGACTTTCAGCCTGGTCTAGCAAGGAAAATCAGTTAGTAACTAAGTTAGCTTGTGGTTCGGTCCCCCTCAAGAATGGCTTTTTGAAATGCTGGAATTCAATCACGTTTGCTTACACAGAAACTGTCTAATTTTTGTCCTTTCTTCTGCAAAAGTAATTAATTAGTTTGCGCTGCTTTGGCAACACTGGCAGAGGTCTGTGAAATGCTTGCTGCTCTATACCAGGTTGTAGTGCTCTCAAGTAATTGAAAGTAAAGGACCAATTCTCTTGTAATGGTAGCTTCAGAATGTCTTTGCCTTAGAGAAGCTGTTGAGCTCAGTTTGCATTTTCTTTGAGCAAGTCACAAGTTAACTTGTCCCTAAATCTGTTCCTAATTAACAGATGTTTCACACAGAAGACTATGAGCTTCTTATACTCCAGCATAACTGTTGTCCATTCTGTCGACGGAGAGTAGATGAGTCAAACCAATGAAGAAAAACAATCTTTTACCTCAACTGACAGACCCCTCTTCATCTATTGTCTTGGCAAAACACTACTTAGATTCACAGAGTTTTCCTAACAACTTAGTTAAGTCATCTTGTTCCATTTTGTACATGAGTGCAAGTGACTTGAAGAAATGTAACTATTTGTTTTAAATGAAAATGTCTGTTGTTTCTGCATGTCCTCCCCGTTTCCCAGGCAAGCAGCTGAAGCAACACGGATTTTTACAGGAATGTTTCCAGGTCAAGTTCAGCCTTGAAGTAGTTACTGTTTTTACTCCAACTTGTGTTAGGACTTGATCTGCTCCTGTTATTGACAGATCTTCAAATAAATGGGACTATTTTCCACTAATCTTTGTCTCAGGATTTGCTATAATGCTATTTCTGAGCTTGATTTTTTTTTTTTCTTTCTATTCCATTTAGGCAAGAACAGCACTAGAGTTTAGAGCTCTTAAAATGTGATCTTGAGTTACACTGACCTTGGCATTGAGAACCATCTCACAGCCACAGCAAGGGGAGGCAGGGCAAAGCTTTTAATCTCTAGAATTCACCCTTGTTAAAATGCAGAGTGCCAGGTTGCATGTGGAAGTGTACATTTCATGTAAACCAAGCTACCCTGACAGAAGTACCTCAACTGCCTGCTGCCACGTATGTAATCCTGGTAATGTTGGCATGTTCACCACTGACAAAAGAAACACCACTGAGTTGATGGGCTAAACTTGAGTATATTTGCATAGTTAAAAATATGCCAGGGTGCCAGGCAGGAATACCAAAGCAGCTGATGGCTTGTAGTCAGGCAGTGGTTTCCCACAGCACCTCCTCTGTACCCAGGCTGGGAGAGTTCTGCACTGTTGTCAAGAGACAGCTGTAGCTGATGTAAATTGCTGTGATGCTAATATCATGGGATAGTTCCCATGACTCCTGGTATCCTGTTGATTCTCGTGGCATTTGTGATCTCAGTGTACCTTTGTGGTGTAGGTATGTACAGCTGCCTGAGCTCGTGCAGGCCCCTTGGCTGTCGTGATGACCAGAGGTGATGTACTGAAGGAGCATTTCTGAGCAGTATTGCCCTAGAGCCATGGGCAGACAATGTGAGAGGAGATGACCTGCCGCCTTCTACTGCAGCCTCTTGCTGAGGGGATTGTCATGATGCAGCTGCTTGACCAGACATAGTGGGTCGGTCCCAGGCAGCAACTAAGCCTCCATGCACTCACTCCCTGCCTACCTCCCCACAGGACTGGGAGAAAATCAGAAGAGCAAAAGCAAAGAAGCTTATGGGTTGAAATAAAGACAGTTTAAGTGTAGCAAAGCCGTGCATGCAAGCAAAGCAATAAGGAATTTATTCACTGCTTCCCAGTGGCAGGCACATGTCCAGCTTGCTTCCTGGGGAGCAGTGCCTTGCCATGAATAATGTTACTTGGGAAGGCAAATGCCACAAACACAACATCCTCCCTTCTTCCTCCTTTCCCTGTGCTTTTATTTCTGAGCATGACATTCTCTGGTGTGGAATAGTCCTTTAGCCAGCTGTCCCAGTGCTGTCCCCTCCCCACTTCTTGCCTAGCTCTGGCCTGTTGCTGGGGTTGGGGCAGGAAGAACCTCAGTGCTGTGCAAGCACTGCTCAGCTGTAGCTATGACACTGGTGTGTAACCAATACTGCTTTAGACACAGCTCCAAAACACAGCACCAGGTGCCTTCTATGAGGAAAGTTAACTCTGTCCCAGCCAGACCCCCATGCCAACATACTCCCAGGTGGTTGAATCTCCTGAGGGTGGTCACTGAGTGGTTCTCTGGCAATGGGAGCAATTTGTGTAGGTAACCAGCTAGGCTGGATTGGAGCTGGGAAGCAATAGGTCTGTTGACTTTAATTGTGCCCATGTTCCCTTGAGTTCTATTGTTGTTATGACAGCCCATCTGTCACAGCCTCCCTTTGTTTTGAGTGGGAAATGATATTCTACTTCCCTGTCTTAAGCTATTGGCTGAGGCTGTTGGGTGCTGGTAAAGCAGCTAGCTTGTTAAACAGCGCTTTGCACATGAAGCCAGTGATGTCTCTGTGTCTGCTCGAGTTCCTCTTGAAAGTGATGCCCTGCAATGGCACTACAGGGTTTCTGGGTCCCTCAATGGTTCCTGACCAAGTTTGCTTAATTTACCACTTCAAAAACATTCTGTTTTAATTACCACTTGTCTGCTTTTGACTCATCTGTCACTGTTTGCAATGAAGACTTTGCTATTGACATGGATAAACAATGCTGTTTGAGATGTGAGCCAGAGAATGGAATTCGGCTCGTTCTCCCGGAACTGAGCTGGCTTCGTAGAGCTGGGGGAAATGAAAAATTATAGAAATAAATAGATCGGGTTTGCTGTGACACAGAATCAAAAAGCCACCTTCTTTTAAACAACTCTGTGAATACAGTGTAGATTTGAAAAGTGTAATGGGGATTTTCCAGGCAAAACCATACTTGACACATCTCATACATTGGGAAGACGTTCTGGTTCCAGACCGCCCTGTGCCTCTGAAACTCTCAGGTAACCTTATCATAAGGAGTCCTGGAGTCCCACCACAGCACCTTTGTCTGAAACTGTTGTGAGTGACTGACCAATGGTTTTCTTTGATTTGCACTGTTCTACCCCATTACTGCTTGCCTGTCTCACTGCTGTGCTCCAGTGGTGACGCATGCTGGGCCCTAAGCTCTGAGCAGCAGCTGCTAACCTCAGCAGTGGCTTATTGCATCACAGCTTAAGGTGTCACATTTGTGTATTGGGAAGATAAACCTCTAATCCTTCTTGTATGCCCAGGTACAAGTATGAAGAGCTGCTTTTGCAATTAGGTAGTGGTACTGTGCTGGCCTTGGCAACACGTGTGAAAAGTTAATTGAGAGGGACTTTGGATGAGTGGAATGTGGTGAGGACTTTTCACGTGGTATTTTCACGTTAATATGAAAGACGACCTTTGGGACTGTCCGGAGTGATCACAGCTTGCCTTTGGCTGCAGCCAGCCAGGTCTTCCTTTGTCTGTGCTGCCAGCACTTCAGTTCTTTCAGACCTTCCCCACTCAGAGTGAAGGTTTCCCAGCTTGGTCTCTTCTTTAAAGAGAGTGCAGTGCTTTGTGCTTTTGTCCTTTAAACTTTTTGTACGTGCTAAACTAACCCATAAGGAACACTGATTAAAACTAGGCCAGGACCAAAGGAAGTTTACCGAGGCCAAGAGGATGTGAGCTTCTGCCCACCGTGAACTCCAGTGGCTCTGGAACATGCTCCTGTGTGGATGAGGCACTCGCAGTTACCTGCTCCTATCCGCAAGGAATGCTCAGCTCAGCCCCCAGCTGCTGGCAAGACAGCAAGGGGAGGGGAGTGTCAGGTCCCCTACCTAGGGGCAGAGCAGGCAGTCCTTGCCTAGCCTCTGCAGGGGAGCCAGCTCGTACCTGCCTGTCAGCTGCAGTGTTACTGACTGCTAATGAGAAAGGTGGGAAATGGTGGTGGGGGGGGAAAAACTGAAGAGGAGATGGGAAAATAGTTTTGGTGTTTAAAAGATGAATCATGATGGTATGAACTGTAAAGGGACCACCTTCTCCAGAAGATAGATCCTCTGCAGTTGGCTTCGTTGTGCTTATTCTGCTGTATGTGTTGTCCCATTGCCTCTGAAAAATTAAGAAAGTATGTCTAACTCAGTCGCTATTCCAAGCACAAGGAACGTTTCAAGCGCAACTGAGTGGGGAGGCAGAGAGACAGGACATGGGAGGCCCAAGCGACGGATTCCCCTGTGGAATTTGATGATCCTGCAAGGTTTCAGGAACACCAAAGGTGTCTGTTAACCAGCATATGAAGCTGAGTGTTGGCTTCAGCTCAGAACCTCCCCTCAGTGCCCTTGTCCAGCAGCCTTCTCAGCACCAGTGCAGAATGCTGCCTCTCCAGGACAGATGGACTAGGTTATTTATTAGGTGTTGCCAATGTAATTGTCATGACCCCAACCAAATGCAAAGCCAGGCACAGAGGAGATGGTACAACTGGAAGCCTGCCAGTGGAGTCAGTGTTTCAATGTGGCGTTCAAACCTCCTCAGTCAAATCCCGCAGCAGAGAAAGAGGTGGCTGAGAGCATGTGGGAGAAGGACTGGTGATGCTCATGGTGCCTGAGAGCACCCTTCTGCAGCCTCCCACAGGGAATGGCAGTCACAGTGGGGATGGCCCTCCAGTGGGGAGTAGCTGGCATCATGGATCCACTTTCCCCTTGTAAGAACAGGCCTGAGACACCCCTCTGTCACTGATAGGCCACACCTGTCCAGCACAGCAACCATCTGCAGCCCCCAAACCCGCAGCTGTGGGGTTCAGAACTGCAAACTTCCCTCCTGTTAGTGCTGGATGGAAAGGAGCTCCTGTTTGTTAGCGAGCCAAAAGCTCAGCCCGGGAGCTTTGAGAAAGCGCAGCCAAGAGAAGGATCTCCATGTGCCTTGTCTTCTCTTGGCAACCTGATGGTAACGCACCCCATTCCCAGTACCTCTCTGGGGAAACCAAGGGAGGTGTTTCACATGGCTGGGCAGCGCACCCCTGAGTGCCCATGGAGGGCGGACTGGGGGTCTTGGGGGGCAAGTGCCTCCCCGGGGTGACGGCAGCATGAGCTGTGGATGTCCAGCTCTGGATTGTGTGGTGCACAGGCTGCCACGGGTGCAGGGCCCAACCCAAACCCTTGCTCCCACACACCGTGCTGAGGAGCGAGGCTGTGCAAGTGGAGCTGCTGTCTGATTTGGGCCCCCCCAAATGAAAGGTGTGTTGCAGAGCTACCTCTTTATATATGACCATGAGCAGTGGTCTCCAACAATGACAGTGTGGGCCAGAAACAGGTGTCACCTTAACGCCTTCCCAGGAAAGCCAATTACCCCTAGATGATTATGATTAATAATTACCTAAGCCCTAATCGCGCTGACACCAATGCCTGGAGCTTACCCCAGGGGGCACTTTAAAAGAGGTGCCCTGTGGAGGTGAGCAAAGCCACCTCTCCTCGGGGCGAAGGCTGAGACGTGGTGGAAGCCCCACTTCAGAGGCAATCCCCCTGCGTGCAAAAGAAACACCTGAGTAAGAGCAAAAGGCACCTCACAAACCACAGCCATGAACGGGACAGAAGGCCAAGACTTCTACGTGCCCATGTCCAACAAGACTGGGGTGGTGCGGAGCCCCTTTGAGTATCCTCAGTACTACCTGGCTGAGCCCTGGAAGTTCTCGGCACTGGCTGCCTACATGTTCATGCTGATCCTGCTTGGCTTCCCCATCAACTTCCTCACTCTGTACGTCACCATCCAGCACAAGAAGCTCCGGACGCCTCTAAACTACATCCTTCTGAACCTGGCAGTCGCCGATCTTTTCATGGTCTTTGGAGGCTTCACGACCACCATGTACACTTCAATGAATGGGTACTTTGTCTTTGGAGTAACAGGGTGCTACATTGAAGGATTCTTTGCTACACTGGGTGGTGAGTTTTCCAAATATTCAAAAATCTTCTGGCAGGAATTGCCCCAGCTTTTATGAGGGGGAGGGAAGACACCCAGATGATCTTGGAGAAGCGTGGTATCTCAAAGGTCCTTGGTGTGCTGCTGATGTGGGCCAAGGCAGTTGCAGTGTTTCAGGGTGGGAAGTGAAGAAAGTGACAAATGACACCTTTTTTTTCTTTTTTTGACCTTATTTTGGTAGCCACCTGCTCAGTATCCTGAGAACAACAGTGCAGCAGTGAAAAACAACCAGTAGCAGATTTTGCAGTTGCTGGATTTGCACATCTTTTTGGCTTGCTTTCTGACTTGAGAGATGACAAATTTGTTCTTCCTGTTTCGTGCGTCTGTCATTCGCTCCGATGTGGTGCATGGTGGCGCAGGCTAGCAAAGCTGGCTCTCCTCCCTGTGCCAGCCAGGCTCTGACCGAAACAGATGTTAAATTGTGTGTCTAAAAATGCTCTCCTCCATTCAGCTCAGCTTTCAGCCACAGGCAGCCATTTTACTGGTGCGGTCCTTGTGGCACAAGTTTCCTGGGAAGCTGTGGGTAATGAGTGGAAATCTTGGGATGATGGGCACTCACTCACTGCACCTAAAAGAGGGACCATAGACTTGCAGGTGCAGGTGATGTCTGGGATGAGTGGTAGGATCCAGCCATGGATCTCAAAATGCAGCAGCAAAGTGGTCACTGCGGGTCAGCATTGCACTGGGGAGGTGTCTTCTCATGCCTTCCTGCTGCACTTGGCAGATGAACCCTTGGTTGAGATTCACCTGCTGCCAGGGGTCTTCCTCAGGAACAACAGTCTGAGGAGGTCTCATGCTGCCATCAGTGTGTTTTTCTCCTCCTGATGCTCAAAGTCCCTGTGTCCCTATCCATCTTTCTCCGTGGCGCAGGTGAAATTGCTCTCTGGTCGCTGGTTGTCCTGGCTATCGAAAGATACGTAGTGGTCTGCAAGCCCATGAGCAACTTCCGCTTTGGGGAGAACCATGCCATCATGGGTGTTGCCTTCTCCTGGATCATGGCCTTGGCATGTGCTGCTCCCCCGCTGTTTGGCTGGTCCAGGTAGGGAGGGTGCCGTGCCCAGCGTGGGGGCTGCGGGAGCCTGGCTGGCTGTGGCCCCACTGGGGCTTCCAGCCGATCTCCTCTGCTAGGCGCTGACCTGCCTGGCTCACCTTGCAGGTACATCCCCGAGGGCATGCAGTGCTCGTGCGGGATCGACTATTACACTCTGAAGCCAGAGGTCAACAACGAATCTTTCGTCATCTACATGTTTGTGGTTCACTTCACCATCCCGCTGTTGGTCATTTTCTTCTGCTACGGGAACCTGGTTTGCACTGTCAAGGAGGTGGGTACCTGTCAGTGGTGGTGGGCTGGGGGCCACCCCGATCCCCAGTGCTGGGAAGGGGCCCATGCCAGGCTCCAGACTGGTGACAGAAAGGCTGGCTTTCTGCAAAGGGGGAAACGGCAAACTCCAGATGTGCAGCTCAACTACCCCGAGCCCTGACCCCATGTCCCACGCGGGTGCAACCCTCCCCAGCTCCATCATGTTTCTGTTCCCTTCTGCCCGCAGGCTGCCGCCCAGCAGCAGGAGTCTGCCACTACCCAGAAGGCAGAGAAGGAAGTGACCCGCATGGTCATCATCATGGTCATCGCCTTCCTGATCTGCTGGGTCCCCTATGCCAGCGTTGCTTTCTACATCTTCACCAACCAGGGGTCAGACTTCGGGCCCATCTTCATGACCATCCCGGCTTTCTTTGCCAAGAGCTCTGCCATCTACAACCCTGTGATTTACATCGTAATGAACAAACAGGTAACCGGCAGGGGGGCGGCCGGCTCCTTGTTGGGGTTTTCCATTGTACCCGCTTGCCGAGTGGTGTGGCACTTTGAGGTGCCAGTGGGCTGGGAGGGGGGCGTGTGTCCAGGTGATCCTGTTCTGATGCCCAGGAGGGCAACTGTGCAGCTCGTCCTGGCACTGCGTAACTCTTAAATGCAAGATGCACTACCGCATAGCCCGAAATGGCCCTGCCGCTGGTTGGTGGAGGAGCTGGGGCTGTGCCCGCCCCGGCCCGGCTGGTGGCCTGGGGCAGGGACCCCAGGGGCAGGGGCGCACGCAGCTCTGCCGGGCCCGCCGCCTCACCGGGACCCCTCCCTTCCAGTTCCGTAACTGCATGATCACGACCCTCTGCTGCGGCAAGAACCCGCTGGGCGACGAGGACACGTCCGCCGGCAAGACGGAGACCTCCTCCGTCTCCACCAGCCAGGTCTCCCCCGCGTAGGCCCCGGGCCGGGGCGCCGGCAGCTGGGCCCGGCCCCGCAGCGCCCGCGCCGTCCCAGGGCGCTGCCGCAGGCCCCGCCGCCCCCCGCCGCCCCCCCTCCGGGCTCTGCCCCGGGGCCGGGCCGGCTGCTGCGGGGCAGCCCCCGCCCGGTCCCCCGCCGGCGTGTCGGCCGCACCGTGGCCCCCCGGGGGACGGGTGGCCCCCCGGTGCCGCAGAGGCGACGGCCGCAGGAAGCCCGGCACGGGGTGCGGAGCGGCCGCCGACGGGGGGGGCTCGATGCCGCCTGCCGCACCTGGCGCACCGCACGCACCCGGAGCCGGCACCCGCAGCGGGCCGCCCCCCGCCCCTCGTAGTCCCACCGCTCATCCTCACGCCCCCCCGGCTCCGCGGGCCGTGCCCCCGCCGCGCCCCCCCCGCGCCCCCCGGCTCAGCTGCCGTCCGCCTGGCATCAGCCCCGGCGGGGGGGCTCGGCCCGCGCTGTGCTTTCGAGGCCGCTCGGCGCATCGCTCAGCTTCCCTCCGCGCTGCAGCAGGCAAGACATGGGAGCATATGGCTCAGAGATGTCGGCATATGTTTTAAGCACTACAAGATGGCATATTGCAATTGTAGCAGTGTTCTTCATTTTTATTTTTAGCTCGGTTATACAAATAAGATGTTTTTCTCGCTGTTCAGTGTTATCAACATTTGAAACTATTTTTGTACATTATTATCCCCTCTGATTTCTAATCCTATGCGGCTTTGCAAGGTCTAATAGGGAACATACAGAACCCATGCAAGTTAAACCTTTAATAAAGAGCAATTTGCAAGTACAATTCTCTCATTATTTTTTTTTATCGATACTTCTGCATATTCAGTGAAATCTAAAGATTGGAGGTTTATGAATAATTCAGTGTTTAGGCTGATGTCTGATTCATGTACTTCAAATCTGGGAGCTGATTTTGGAGGGAAGAGGAGGAAGGATTTGGTGTTTATTTGCTGCCCACGAGGCTGCAATCCATGGGAGCCCTGCGATGCTGTGGTTTCCCTGCACGGGCAGGACTGGCCCCAGCACATGCTGGCCATGATCTGGCCCCAAGCTAGCAGGTGGCCACCCCACAAAGCGCCCAGAACTACAACTGCTGCTGGCAGTGGCAGGGGCAAGCAAGGCTTTGGGACCCTCCTCGCCAGCCCAGGCGGGTGCCAGAAGCATCAATGGAGCTGCTGGAGAGGGGATGGCCTGATCCAGGAGGAGGAGATGGTTGGGGGACATGCACCCAACCCTGCTGTGGTGCCAGCCTCTGCAGCTCTCCAGTGTCCCCACCATCCCCTTCCTGGGGAATTCGGAAATGGACTGGAAATGGAGCAGGGAATGGGCTGACTGCGCTGGTCTGGGGATAGCCAGGCATGCAGGGCCCTGAGGCACTGGGTGCCTCTCCCAGCTCCTGGCTCCAGACCCAGCTTCTGCCGGCACTGCAGTCTCCTGCCAAGATCCATCCCATGGGCCTAGCTGGTGGGCACAGACCTCGACAAAGGTCTTTCTGGGCAGCACTTTGCACATACATTGGCATGGTAACATGTCTGCTGAGCCGGGCCATGAACCAGCCCTACCATCATGTAATCCCGGCTTTTCCTTGGGCTTGCAGCTTCCCCACGTCTTTGAGGGATGATGCATACGAAAGCCCTGTGACTCATGTAAAGAGGAAGGGACTGACTTGGCATGCTGTGAAGAACGACGGTGGTCCCCATGGTGGGGACATCCACACTGTTCCTGTGACAAAGAGCAGCTGGTTACTCAGGCTCGCCTCATGAGCACAAGCACAACAGAAAGTAGCACAAATATCCTACCTTGCTGGAACAGCAGGGAAAGTATCCATAGGATCACAGCAGGAGTTATTTTTAAGGTGGCTGTGACACAGAAGCACCCTGGGTGTGTTGGGGACCCCAGATGGTCAAGGGCTTAGCTCACACCTGACCCATGGGATCATGCTGTCCTCAACACGGGGTGGTTGCTGTACCAAGAGCCAACATGGAGGGGCTGCCTGCATGTGGGGCTGGGAGCGCTATCCCCCGAGCACGGTGGGATTCAGTGGGCAGGGACAAGCGGGGGTCCTGCTCATGGGTACACACCTGGGGCTACTGTGGGAGAGTCACTTCTCCTGCCCTCGCTGGCCAACGAAGCAGCTTTCCATTTTCCTCTTCTCATTTGTTTTCTTGTTTCCTTTTTCCTTGTCATTTTCCAGGCTCCCCTGGCAATGCAGCCCCCCATTTCCCAGTGGGGCTGTCCCAGGCAAAGGGAGCCAGCCATCACCCAGTGCGCAGAAACTGGTCCCCACGCCACCAGCTGGCTCCCTGTCTGCCCCACAGCAAATACCACCAGCAAGCTGCAATGCCAGCACCCCACCACCCACCAAGCAGCAGGCAGATGCCTTTCCCGTACGTGTTCAGGGTGATCACTCCACGACCCCTTATGTCTCCTCCCTCTCCAAACCCACTGCTTGGACAAGCTCCTTCTCCCTCCAGCCCCTCACAAAGCTTTGGCAAAGGGCACTCAACTCCCCAACCCCCTGCTCTCACCTGGGTGGCAACCAGAGCAATTAGCAGCTGCTAACCAGCTCCTGCAATTAGGGTGCTGATCGGATAAATTAGCTGCAGGTGAGCAGAGCTTGTGAGCAAGGGTAGTGGTGCTGTGAGCAGAGCTGGGATTGCAGGCTGGTGTGTGTGCTGCTATGGAGCCCGAGCTGGGTAAGGGTTTGCCAGGTGCTGGCAGCACTGTGGCTCCCATGGGTCTGGGGTTCTGGTGGGTCCCTGTGAGGAGAAGGGTTGTGGCTGCTTGGCTTCTGGGGGGCTCTGCAGCCATCAGGGGTGTGAGTGCCTTGGGGCTGGGCCCACATCCCAAGGGGTGCCTCTTCCAGGAGCTGAAGCTGCTGGCACAGCCCAGCTTCCACATCTGCCAGCCCAGGGCCGGCAGCCCCGGCGCCCCTCAACCCTGCACATGGTCACTGAGGCGCTGCAGGCCCAGGACGAGAGGAAGGGTGCCTCCATTGTTGCCACCAAGCGGTTCATCCTGGCCAAGTACCCCACTGTGGACCCTGGCCACCTCGGGGACCTGCTGAAGCAGGCACTGAGCAAGGGGCTGAGCTGTGGGGACCTGGTGCGGCCCCACAACTCCTCCGCCATGGGGGCCACTGGCCTGGGGCTGGGGGCTGAGGTGCCGCCTCCACTGGCCCCACTTCCACCCCTCCTTCACCCCCAGCTGGCCCCTGAGAAGCTGTGGCAGAAGCAGACAATGGACCAGGTGGATCCCATCAGAGGACAGGTGCCGAAGGTGGGACGGAAGGGGACCCCCGGCATGCACAGCAGTGAGGTAAAGGGTTGGCAGTGCCCTGGGCTGCCCCAGTCCCATGGAGAGGCCACTGCCCAGGCTGGCACGCCGCCCCTTCTCCCGCAGGCGCCGTGGGGGGTAGCCTGGCCACAGCGAAGCAGAAGCCAAGGACAAAGCCCGTGGACGTGAGTAGCAGGGCTGCATGGCGTGGCTGGGTGGCTCGGGCGTGGCAGGAGCCTGAGGTACTCTCTCCCCTCCAGGCCCCACCAGGAGCGATGGAGCAAAGCCCCCAGGAGCTGCCTGCCAGCCCCGGGCCCCCAGCAAAGGGCACTCAGGGTCCCCTGTGGCTCTGAAGGTGCGGGGGGGGGGGGGGGAGTGGCAGCCCTGGGGGTGCTGGGGCGAAGGGGTCCCGCGCGGCTCTGGTTGGAAAGAGCAGGGCTAAGGCGCCCCGGGGGGCACGGCAGGACACCCCCAAGGCGAAGGGGGACCAGGGCAAGGCAAGGAAGCCCCGGGGCACCCCAGAAACCGGCCAGGGCAGGCCAGGCTGCAGGGTGGTAGCCACCCCTCTGGAGGGCAGGCAGGGCCTGTAGCGGGGTCCGGGCAGCCCTGCTCCCTGGCAGCCCAGCCCTGCTTCCAGCCTGCCCTGAGCCCTCCCAGTCTGTGTTGATTTTAGTCCCCAGGACAGGTTTTAAATCTGTGTTCACCTTGTAATAATAAAGCTGTGCACTCGCCTCATGAAATGCTGTGGGTGCTGCCCTGCTCGTGGTCTCTGTCCCTGCACTCCCCTAGCCCTGTCCTGTGTGGCATGGTGGTGAGCCGGTGCTGTGGGCAGCTGTCTGCCTTCACGGGGAGCTGGCCTGTCTGTCCCCACATGTCCCCAGACACAGTAGCACACGGGCCAAGTGCTGGGGTGGCTGGGCTCTGGGGGCTGCATGTGTGCCAGCTGGCAGCAAGTCCCGGTGCCAGCCGATGGCACAGGGTGCAGGGGCCCTGGCACCATGGCACACAGTGTAGGGGCACCCCTGGGCACTGCAAAGCCAGGGCCTGGCTGGCCCTAGCAGTGTGGGCCGTGGTGCCCACAGCCCCAGTGTGGGGCAGCATCCAG